>NC_064622.1:361913233-364413233 GCF_023898315.1 Schistocerca nitens
TATGAACATCAACAAAAGCAAAACGAGAATAATGGAATGTAGTCGAATATAATCGGGCGCTGCTGCAGGAATTAGATTAGGAAATGAGACGCTTAAAGTAGTAAATGAGATTTGATATTTGGGGAGCAAAATAACTGATGATGGTCGAAGTAGAGAGGTTATAAAATGTAGACTGGCAATGGCAAGGAAAGCATTTTTGAAGAAGAGAAATTTGTTAACATCAAGTATAGACTTAAGTGTCAGGAGGTCGTTTCTGAAAGTATTTGTGTGGAGTGTAGCCATGTATGGAAGTGAAACATGGACGATAAATAGTTTAGACAAGAAGAGAATAGAAGCTTTCGAAATGTGGTGCTACAGAAGAATGCTGAAGATTAGATAGGTAGGTCACATAACTAATGAGAAGGTACTGAATAGAATTGGAGAGAAGAGAAATTTGTGGCACAACTTGACTAGAAGAAGGGATCGGTTGGTAGGGCATATTCTGAGGCACCAAGGGATCACCAGTTCAATACTAAAATGGAGGGCAGCGTGGAGAGTAAAAGTCGCAGAGGGAGACCAAGAGATGAATACACTAAACAGATTCAGAAGGATGTATGTTGCAGTAGGTACTGGGAGATGAAGAATCTTGCACAGGATAGAGTGGCATGGAGAGCTGCATCAAACCAGTCTCTGGACTGAAGACCACAACAACACGTTTTTGGTCGTTGTATTTGTTTGGGGTGGACGTTCCATGCCACTTGTTCAAGTTCGTCGTTCATCCATTCACAGCTATCCCTCTCACCGAACACGCTGAGCTACTGTGCCGGCAACCCTGAGTGGACATTCTACACGTACTAGGCATTTCCCTGTTAACACCCTTTTGGCTCAAATTATTATTCTTTGCAGAATTTCATCCGTCTTCCCAATGATGATTTTTTTCTTTTTTTTTGTGTCGTCGGTCTTCTGACTGCTTTTATGCGGTGCTCCTCTAAGAAGTCACCTCCTTTGCCAAACTTTTAGTCTCAGACTAGTAACTGACGTCGTTAATTATTATAACCTCAAATCTCTATTTTCCACTACATTTTTTGCTGTCTAAACGCATCATTAATTTTCCTATTCTGTTATTTTCCATTCTTGTGACACGGTCCTTCCATAATTACCGCCATGTTCTAGGAAACCGCGCTCCCTCTTCTTATAGTGAATAAACACCGTCTACATCACAAATCATTTGCAAGCTGCTCTTCCAGCGCCGAGCGCACGATTTCGAGCAGGACTTCAGGACCAACCCGCGCTTCCAAGATTCGACCGTCAGGGCGTTGCAGGAAGGCAGCGAGACATAACTCGTCGACCAGTTGAAAGACGGCAGCCTGTGCGCCATCCACGCCATGCGCGTCATTATCACGCCCAAGGGCACCCAGCCCGACACCGACACTGCGACAAAACAAAACCGAGCGGCGTCTGAATCACAACTAAGGCGGTGTTTATTTATGGTCCTCCAAGTTGTTCGTGTCTTCCTTGATCTGCTTATTTAAGATCCATCACGCGACGTACTCTGCTGCCTTGCATATTGCCTCCAGGGGCTAGATTTTTACTAAGAACACTCCGAGAAAATCCTCAGATGAAAAACCTACCAGTCAGTCGCAAAGTTTGTTTAATCAGAGTACAGTACTTTTACCATATATTTATCGCTATTTACCTTTTCAGCTTACTACAAGGGTTAATTATTTTATTTTACACGTTTAATATCATTATTTAATGTACCAAATACACAAAAATCTTGAAAGCAGGTATCATTCGATCCTAACTCAGATCTTGCTAATGTATATTGTTTTTTTTTAATTATATTTTTTTTTCTTTTTTTTTAAAAAAAAAACTTTATTTATTAAAATCCAATATGATACATAATTAACCCACCACCTAAACCATTAGTGGGTCGAACTTAGCTACAATTTTCATTTCAGCAGCATTTACTTTGTTATATTTTACTACTAGTATTGACTACAGAAGGTTAGTTTAATCTACAGGTATCTACATTATCTATAGGTATCTATGTGGAATACTATTAGGCAATCATGCTATCTACTCTACTCTACTTTTCTACTAATATCTACCTCCTGCAGCGTTACAGGTGTGCCAGAATGTATTATAAACCTACTATTTGTGGCCATGCCCACCGAGCTAATCCCAGTGGGCGTGCCCCTGGCACTGGGCTGGCCTTTCAACAATCGCTGCAGGTCTAAGAAAATATTTCCTGTAAAATCTTCTACAACTATGTGATAATTGGTATGAGTCATAATAGGTGTGCTTTAGTCCTAGCCGGTATGGTCACACCCTCCCCCTAATCCTGGATGCGTCGGATCCCGATCGTCATTGACGGTCGGCCAGTACGCACCCTGGCGGAATGGGATGATGCGTTATGTCGGGAAAATTAGGATCCTCTCTACTCAATCTCCCTTCTGTATTCTCTTAGGATCTTGGCGGATACCTCGCTGGCCAGTTTATTAATAATAGTGAAGGTGGTAACGTCCCTAATGAGATGATAGGTGTCTGTATTAGGTAATGAATTTCGTAGGTCCATTGCAACGTCGTCGAAAAGCGGGCACTCGTATACCACATGATCCGGTGTGCCCAGTTCGGCACCACAGTCACACGACGGTGTCGCCCTTTTCCCGAACCGGCAAAGATATGCCGGGTACGGGCCATGCCCAGTGAGGAAGTGCAGCAGTCCCTTACTTGGTTGAAAATGTTTCATTTGTAGTCTTTCCTGAACGTTTGGTAGTAATTGGTGCGTTCTTCTTCCGGTCTCTGCCTCATCCCAAATTTCCTGCCAAAGTTCCATTCCCCTTCTTTTAATTGTAATTTTGTCCCCCACTCTAACCCCCATTATATCCATAGTTTTTTCAATTTTCCCCTTTTTAACCCAATACCATGCAGCCTGCTCCCTGATTTTTACATCAAGGGGGCATAGACCCATGAGTATTAGTAATGCTCCCCCCGGTGTCGTTCTGTATGCCCCCACTGATCGAAGTATCATGTTCCGCTGCACCCTCCGCACAGCCATGGCAGGAACGACCCGCGTGAGTCTGTGGGCCCAGACCCCGGACCCGTAGCCCACGATGGAAACTAAAATGGTATTATGATACAGCTTAATGAGATGAGGTGGAAGATGAAATCGTCTATGGCCAATGTTGATGAGGTTATTTAACACTTCTAATGCCCTATGTGTAGTTGCCTCGATATGTCTGGCAAAACTCCATCTTTCATCTAGTATTACTCCTAAGTATCTAGCTTCCCGACGACGTATGACTGGCGTGCCATCCATCCTAACAGTTGGGTTCCTGACCAATTGGCCCTTTAAGAGTAGATAAGTAGATTTGTTAGGTGCTATTTTTTGTTTAGTTCTTTGGCACCATTGTGTCTTTGGTTCCAGTTCCTCCCGGCTCCGACCGCCAACCAGCAGGAGAAGGTCATCAGCGTAGGCTATCACCTCTAGCACATCTGCACAACTCTCCAAGGTCTCAAGGAGAGGCTCCATATTGACATCCCAAAAGAGTGGCCCCAGGACAGAGCCCTGTGGACACCCCTTTGTTATCTTCTTGCCCACTCTACCGCTAGGGGATGATAGCCAAACCTCTCTGTCCATGCAATAGCTCCTGAGACACCCATATAGCAGCCCTGGGCACTCTTTCTCTCGCAAGCGAGAGAAAAGCGAAGGCCACCACAGGTTGTCAAAGGCGCCACTGATGTCCACCATGATGCCAACTATGTACTTATGTGTGGACGACCCGCAGACCTCAGCCGCCATGGCGATTGCGTCAGACGCAGAACGCCCCGGCCTAAAGCCAAACTGCCTGCTGCTCATCCCACAAAGCACTCGGTGTGCCATCAGCCTGTCAGCCAGCAGCAATTTTCCCAACAGATCCAACAGACAAATAGGTCTGTAGGACTTTACCTCTTTTGGATCCTTATCCTGTCCCTTTTTAATTATTACTACGTTTGCTTGTTTCCAGATGGTAGGAAACTTTTTGAGGCTTAGGGCCTCATTGTAGATTCTGGCTAGAGGTGCTACTAGTTGAGGAGCAAGGTATTGCACCACCTCCGCGATAATGCCGTCTGGTCCTGGGGCCTTTCCTCTCTTAAGTGCTTTAATGTGCTCCGCCACCTCGTTCTCAGAAAAAGGGTACACCAAGGTGTTGTTTTGGTACTCTTCTAGCTGAGCTTGCCTAATTAGGCCTTGTTCTTCTGTGTCCTCATTTTCCATGTCATCCGGAAGTAGGGACCGGAGAAGGACTTCAGCAGTTTCCTGCCACGTCCCTGTCATCCGATTCCCATCCCGGATGGTTGATAGTACCATAGGTGACCTGATTTTTTCTCTGACTATTTTATATGGAATACCCCAAGGATCTATAGCCAATTGGCTTTGAACATACTTTTCCCAACTTACAAGCCTAACCCTTTTGAGCTCCTTCTGAAACTCCTCCTTGGCATTCCTATAAATTTCCAGCCATCTCTGTTTTTCTTCCCAGACGACACTACGCTGGTAGTACCTCCTGGCCCTCCTGACCGACTGACGCATCTGCCCTAGTTCAGCTGTTTATATTTTAAAGTCTTTAGGTTGGTGTCGAGTGCTTTTTCGCAGGAGAGCTTCTGTGAAGTTTGGAAGGTAGGTGACGAGGTACTGGCGGAATTAATGCTATGGAGATGGGCCTGGCCCCAAAAGCGGGGTGGAAGATTCGTGGGCATGTTGATCGATGGTAGCAGAGGGTGTAGTGCCTAAAGTTGGTTCTACTAGAATAATACTAATTAGCATAAACTAGGTCGTCTTTGTAGCACACAGTCATATGAAACCCAGATGTTACGAGAAAGAAACGCCTTTTCTAACACAAGAAATGATAAAATTCCACTCTAACTGTTTCCAAAATGTTGTATACTGTCTCGTTTTAGTATGTGCTTTCGTATGCTTTGCTTTTTAATATAGCCATCTCAAATAACTGTCACTAAAAGTTTTTTCTTTAAGCTGGAAGTACATCGCCGAAGAAGGTAAGTATTCCCTTAACATTCCCTCAGTTACAAGACACGCACTTCTTCATGATTTAATTCGATAAAATATAATGTTTCTTTTAATACATTAATACTTCGGTTTGTCAATGACTCTTGTCCATTGCCAGTAAAGGAAAACAAATGAAAAATTTTGTCCTCATTTAAACAAATCAATCACCACAAATAAACGCCTAAGCTACTACATAAAGCATGGCCTTACGGACAGCAAACAATAAACAACAACGTGAACCTTTTTCTAGCAAACATTCACAAAACGCTAAGAATTATTGTGTATTCAAAAGTAATACGTACGTTATTTATCAAAAATTATTTTTTCTAATTGATATCATCATTAAAGAATAAGCATATGAAAAGATGTATCTTAGAGGTACATTACAATAATATCCGAGCTCATGTTAATTTTTCCTTATTGAAGTGCGCCATTAAAGATTTCCCTCTCTCTTCTGTTTGCTTTCGATGTTAATAGTCGAACGCATCTTCCTGAGTAATCAGATTTTTCAGCATTTAGCATTTTAGATGTTCGAGCATCATCGATGAAGATCTGCAGCTGCCGCCATTACGTGGAAAGTATGAATTCAACTCTGAAAAAGACGAACAACCTCCAACAATTTAAACTAAGGTGTTTCATTTTCAGAACAGCCCAGAAGCTGAGCATTACAACTTCTATAAATTTTCTGACTGAAATTTGACTAAAGTTCATCCTGGGACTTGGCCTGGACTAACGAAGGCACCTACAATTTTTTTTGTGAACAGTAATGAGGGTTGCTACATAAAGTCAATGCAATGAAGTTCCTCATATTAACCATGGAACTTGTCGTTGGTGGGGAGACTTGCGTGCCTCAGTGATACAGATAGGCGTACCGTAGATGCAACCACAATAGAGGGTTATCTGTTGAGAGGCCAGACAAATGTGTGGCTCCTGAAGAGAGGCAGCAGCCTTTTCAGTAGTTGCAAGGTCAACAGTCTGGATGATTGACTGAGCCGTAATTTTTCCTAAAGGCATGCAGCCTTACTGTGTGGTTAAATGATGATGGCGTCGTCTTGGGTAAAATATTCCGGAGGTAAAATAGTCCCCCATTTGGATCTCCAGGCGGGGACTACTTAGGTGGACGTCGTTATCAGGACAAACAAAACTGGTGTTCTATGGGTTGGATCGTGGAATGTCAGGTCCTTTAATCACACATGTAGGTTAGAAAATTTAAATAGGTTAAAGTTAGATACAGTGGGAATTAGTGAAGTTCGGTGGCAGGAGGAACAAGACTCCTGGTCAGATGAATACATTGTTATAAATACAAAATCAAGTAGGGTAATGCAGGAGCATAATAGTGAATAAAAAATAGGAGCGTGGTTAAGCTACTACGAACAGAATAATGATTGCACTATTGTAGTCAAAATAGACACGAAGCCCATGCCTACCACAGTAGTAGAAGTTTATATGCCAACTAGACCCGCAGACGAAGAAGAGATTTAAGAAATGTATGATGAGATAAAAGAAATTCTTCAGATAGTGAAGGGAGACGAAAATTTAAGCTATCAACGTGAGCCTTTGCGGGCTGTTGTTTATTTAATTTTTTATACTTTGGTTGCTAGATTGACTTTGTTGTTGGTTTTATTTAGGGTTTATGATTTTTCTAATACTTTATAGTTTCCTTTATTGCTTGATTTTGGTTCTAATTATTTTATATTTTAGGTTTTTATGATTTTGGCCTTTCTATTTACGATGCCAATATTTTTGGTTCATTTATAGGTAGTCTGAATATCATCGTCGTATTCCTGCTAACCATGGGGACTGGAATTTGATAGTAGCAAAAGGAAGAGAAGGAAGAGAAGGAAAAGTAGTAGGCGAATATGGAATGAGGGTATGGAATGAAAGAGGAAGGTGACTGGTAGAGTACTGTACACAGCATAACTTAACCATAGCATACACTTGGTTTAAGAACCGTGAAAGAAGGTTGTATACATGGCAGAGACCTGGGGACACTAGAAGGTTTATTTAGGGGCCAGGTTTTAAATTGTAAGACTTTTACAGGGGCAGATGTGAATTCTGACAGATGTGGATTCTGACCACAATCTATTGGCTATGGATTGTAGAGTAAGAGATCACAAAAAGGTGGAAATTTAAGGAGATGGGACATGGATAAATTGAAAGAACCAGAGGTTGTAGGGAGTATCCGAGAGAGAATTGGGAAACGATTGACAAGAACAGGGGAAAGAAATACCGTAGAAGAAGAATGGGTCGCTTTGAGAGATGATATACTGAAGGCAGCAGAGGATCAAGTAGCTAAAATGACGAGGGCTAATAGAAATCCTTGTGTAACAGAAGAGATATTGAATTTAATTGATGAAAGGAGAAAATATAAAAATGCAGTAAATGAAGCAGGCAAAAAGTAATATAAACGTCTCAAAAATGAGATAGAGGGGAAGTGCCTAAATGGATAAGCAGGAGTGGATTGATGAAAATATTAGAATGTAGAGGCATATATCACTAGGGGTAAGATAGATACTGCTTACAAGAAAATTAAAGAGATCTTTGGAGAAAAGAGAACCACTTGTATGAATATCAAGAGTTCAGATCAGTTCTAAGCAAAGAAGGGAAAGCAGAAAAGTGGTAGGAGTATATAGAAGTTCTATGCAAGGGCGCTGTACTTGAGGGCATTATTATGGAAATGCAAGAGAACGCAGGTGAAGATGAAATGGGAGATACGATACTGGGTGAAGAGTTTGACAGGGCACTGGAAGACCTAAGTCGAAACAAGGCCCTGGGAGTAGACAACATTCCATTAGAACTATTGATAGCCTTGGGAGTGCCAGCCATTACAAAACTATATCATCTGGTGAGCAAGATGTATGAGATCGAAATACCCTCAGATTTCAAGTAGAACACAATAATTCCAATACCAAATAAAGCAGGTGCTGACAGGTGTGAATTACCGAACTATCAGTGTAATAAGTCACAGATGCAAAATACTGACACAAATTCGTTACTGACGATTGGAAAAACTGGTAGAAGCAGACCTTGGCGAAGATCTCTTTGGATTCCGTAGAAATGTTGGAACATGTGAGGCAATACTGACCCAACGACTTATCTTAGAAGATAGATTAAGGAAAGGCAAACCTACATTTCTAGAAATTGTATGCTTAGAGAAAGGTTTTGACAATGCTGACTGGAATACTCTCTTTAAAATTCTGATGATGGCGGGGATCAAATACTGGGAGGAAAGGTTATTTACTATTTGTACAAAAAAGGTATGGCAGTTATAAGAAAGGAAACAAAAGAAATATCTGGAGTAGCAATTAAAATCCATGGAGAAGAAAGAAAAACTTTGAGGTTTGCCGATATCTTTGTAATTCTGTCAGAGACAATAAAGGACCTGAAAGGGCATCAGAACAGATTGGACAGTGTTTTGAAAGGAAGCTGTAAGATGAACATCAACAAAAGTAAAACGAGGATAATGGAATGTAGTTGAATTAAATCAGCTGATGGTGAGGGAATTAGATTAGGAGTTGAGACACGCAAAACAGTAGATGATTTTTGCTATTTGGGGACCTAAATAGCTGCTGATGGTAGATGTAGGGAGGATATAAAACTTAGACACGCCATGGCAAGAAAAGCGTTTCTGAAGAAGATAAGTTTCTTAACAGCCAGTATAGATTTAAGTGACAGGGAGTCTTTTCTCAAAGTATTTGTATGAATTGTAGCTATCTATGGGTGTGAAACGTGGACGATAAATAGTGTACACAAGAAGAAAATAGAAGCTATCGAAATGTGGTGCTACAGAAGGATGATAAATATTAGATGGATAGATAATGTGACTAATGATGGGTACTGATTACAATTGGGGAGAAGAGGAATTTGTGGCACAGCTTGTCTAGAAAAATGGATCGATTGGTAGGACATGTTCTGTGGCAACAAGGGATCACCAGTTTAGTATTGGAGGGCATCGTGGAAGTTACAAATCGTCGAGGGGTAGCGAGAGATGAATACACTAAGCAGATTCAGAACGACGGATGGTGCAGTAGTTACTCGGAAATGAAGAAGCTTGCATAGGATAGAGTAGCACGGAGAGCCGCACCAAACCAGTCTCTGGACTGAACAACAACAACAGTGAGGTATTTACCTCGCAGTCAATACAACTAGAGAAGCTAAATAAGTTCTATGCAGAGAAACATGTCATCTCAAATGCATACACAAAAATTATCAGGTATAAAACCCCTTATACTGACGAATAATCTCATAGTCTGTAAGTGATACTTCGATAAAAATTCTTCTGGGTTTATTGCCGCATCGTCTTAGTAAATGTTTAAAACGTTAAATGCCGCATCAACTTACTAAATGCCTAATACTTTCGTATGTAAGCTAACCGTCATTTCGACTATGACGTAGCGTGGTGCTTCAGGATGTTGAATGTTTTTACTGGGGTTGATATTTCAATACATTGCCGTCAATGCGAAGAAGAGGTGACCGAGACGTGTAACCAGTGGCACCCCATACCATCACGCCGGGTGATACCCCAGTATGGCGATGACGAATACACGCTTCCAATGTGCGTTCACCGCGTTGTCGGCAATCACGGATGCGACCATCATGATGCTGTAAACAGAACCTGGATTCATACGAAAAAAATGACGTTTTGCCTTTCATGCACCCAGGTTCGTCATTGAGTACACCATCGCAGGCGGACCTGTCTGTGATGCAGCGTCAAGGGTAAACGCAGCCATGGTCTCCGTGCTGATAGTCCATGCTGCTGCAAACGTCGTCGAACTGTTCGTGCAGATGGTTGTTGTCTTGCAAACGTCTCCATCTGTTGACTCAGGGATCGAGACGTGGCTGCACGATCCGTTACAGCCATGCGGATAATATGCGTGTCATCTTGACCGCTAGTGATACGAGGTCCTTGGGATCAAGCACGGCGTTCCGTATTACCCTCCTGAACCCACCGATTCCATATTCTGCTAACAGTCATTGGATCTCCACCAATGCGAGCAGCAATGTCGCGATACGATAAACCGCAAATCGCGATAGGCTACAATCCCACATTTATCAAAGTCGGAAACGTGATGGTACGCTTTTCTCCTCCTTACGCGAGGCATCACAACAACGTTTCACAAGGCAACACCGGTCAACTGCTGTTTGTGTATGAGAAATCGGTTGGAAACTTTCAAGTCAGCACGTTGTAGGTGTCTCCACCGGCGCCAACCTTGTGTGAATGCTCTGAAAAGCTAATCATTTGCATGCCACAGCATCTTCTTCCTGTCGGTTAAATTTCGCGTCTGTAGCACGTCATCTTCGTTGTGTAGCAATTTTAATGGCCAGTAGTGTAATATCTTCAGTTCAGACTTTATTATGAGCTGAAACTCCAAATTAGGACTGTGGGTCTTAGCAAGCAGTGATACCCCAAATATATATTTAAAAGTAGCTGAGTACTCGGCGTTGCGCTGGTGTGTATTTATTCTAATGTGCTACTAGCCTACCTGCTCCTTCCCCTCTCTCTGTTGTTCTTCTCCTTCACCTCCTTCATGTTCTACACCTACTCCCTCTATATACCACATCCACTCCCCCCACCCTCCCTTTTCCTGTCTCTGCAATACCCCTGCCCCATTCTCTATCCATCTCCTTCTCCCCACTCTTTCTGTCCATTTGCTCCGCCCCATCTGCTCCTTCCCCTCTGTCTGTTACGTTCTCCACCTTTCTGTCCGCATTATCACGCTCGCCGCAAGAGGAGGCTAGTGCTTCTTACCCCCACGGTATTTCTCTCCATATCGTAACAGATGAGCCAAATTTGGATGAAATCATTCCAGGAGATGAAATTAGCATTTTACCCATGGCTTTGCTAACATACGCCAAAGTCAAATATATTTTACATATATTTCAAACGTATTTGTAGACATATTTCACCTGTATATCTGGCGAATTTGGCTCTGCAGCTTCAATATAACGCAGCTCAGTGTTTATGATGTCCTATCTCCTGAACCATGTGTCATATAGTGACACGTTTTTGTAGGTATGTTTCAGCGACATAAAAGGACTACTACCTGTAACATGTAGGGAATAGAATTGGCAATAATGTAGTAATAAATTAAAACTCATACATTGCGCCACAGGTTATCAGTAATTGACGTCACACCTTCCGATTTAGAGGTCGTACAATTATCTACACCTTAAGACAAAGGAAACGACGCACCACGATGGCATTATCTGAATGAGAAACAAATCGATCGATACGATGTGCATGTACAGACAGACAATAGAATACAAGTTTAGAAACTATTTATGATATATTCAGCAGAAAGAGATTCGCAAATTGAGGAAGTCTATAATGCGTTATTAATATTTACTATTAATAACAGTCTTGATCACAATTTATTTATTACGGTGACCGGTTTCGACCACTACTGTGGTCATATACAGACCAATGAGTAAGAACCTCCTTCTGCTGGAGAATCACTAGTGTCAATAGTGATTCTCCAGCCGAAGGAGGTTCTTACTCATTGGTCTGAAGATGATCACAGTAGTGGTCGAAACCAGTCACCGTAATAAATAAATTGTGATCAAGACCGTTTTTAATAGTAAATATTTGTAACACATTGATCACTGTCACTCCCATAATGTATTCAAAATTAATTTATAATGCAATGTTCCACCTCTGGTCCTTAGGCAAGCAGTTACTTGACTTGGCATTGTTTCACAGAGTTATTGAGCGTCCTACTCAGGAATGTCTTGCCGAATTCTGTCCAATTGGATGGCTAGATCGTCAAAATTCCGAATTGGTTGGAGGGCCCTTCCCATGATGCTCCGAACTTTCTTACTTGGGGAGATATCCGGTGACCCTGCTGACCACTGAAGATTGGCAAGCACGAAGACAAGCGGTAGAAACTCCCGCCATATGAGGGCGGGTATTATGTTGCTGAAATTTAAGCCCAGGATGTCTTGCAATGAAGGGCAACACAACGGCGCACATAATATCGTCGATAAACCGCTGTGATGTAAAGGTGCTGCGGATGACAACCAAAGGGATCCTGGTATGAAAAGGAACGGTTCCCCAGAGCATCACGCCTAATTGTCAGACCACACGGCGGGCGACACAGAGGCTGGTACCCCACTGCAGTCCATGGCTTCTCCAGGCACGACTTCGGCCTGGAATCTCATTAACTGGAGTAGAATTGTCATGAGTCCGGCCTCGAACTGAGGCCCGTTGTTCAGCAAAGGCGTGTGTGGAGACGCCACGTAGAGCGGTAGGATACCAAGCTGACTGCCGCCCGCCATACGGCCCAAAAAACAGGGCATTTCACAGTACGAACCCTTTGGTTGTTATCAGCGGCACTCTTACAGCAAAGCGGTACGTCGACTATATTCTATGCTTCTGATTACTTTAACCAAAGCGGTATATGTACACGCTACAAACTTAGTCTTTTCAGAATAGACGTCAGATAGATCGCTCTGTTTCCGCATTACGACAACGACTGCACGACTGCACTGTTTTCCGCACCCCCCCCCCCTTCCGACACGCTTTATATACCCTCCACTGTTAGTGCTGTCACCTGCTGTCTGGAGTAGTTACTGCACGTTGTCGAACTGTCGAACTATAGCGGTGGTCACATTCATGTGACTGGACTGTGTATAACAACAATATCTTCAGTTAAGTAAAAAAAGGATTTTAAAATAGGACCTTAATCTTACTGTTGGTGATCAGCAGCAAGGGTGCTAGTGTTGCATGGGGGCTTAATTAATAAGAAAGGACTAATATTAATGAATAAATGCAATAATTTTAGTAGCTGTGTGACCGGTTGCGAAGTCTCGTAACCGGTTGGCCCTGAGTAGTATTAGCACGCTATCTGACTGCATAAAATAAAAATAAAGATTGACAAGGAATTTCCATTAACACAATTGATTAATTAAGTCCCCTGCAACTATAAAAGCTACGAAACAACAAAGCACAAGTGTAACTGTTCGATGTGTGGTAGTGTGACTCAACGTACATGTATCTGGCTCAGTTCCTTCTCAATACGACAGAATATTTTAAACACCATTTACAATGAACTAATTGAAAAACCAGAAATACTATAATTGCACATAGGAACAAGAATCACAAGTCTAATAAATGAACACGAGCCAGATGCTTTGTTGACTGTACCCGTGAGCAAGAGGGATTGTCATTAAAGAAAACTGTAATACCTTTTTACCTCATTATATATTGACGAAAATATTCCATTACAAAGAAATGGTTCAAATGGCTATGAGCACTATGGGACTTAACATCTGAGTTCATCATTCCCCTAGAACTTAGAACTACTTAAACCTAACTAACCTAAGGACAACACACACATCCATGCCCGAGGTAGGATTGGAAGCTGCGACCGTAGCGGTCGCGCGGTTCCAGACTGAAGCGCGTAGAACTGCTCGGCCACACTGGCCGGCTATTCCACAACACCAGCATCATAAATCAAAAGCTAATCTCCTTTCTCAAATATATTCTGAGAATTGCAACTTCTTCCATCTATACATTACACCAACCGAACAGCGTCTGCTCTCTCGCCCAACAGAACAACAACTGCCCTCAACATCCTCTGAACTACTACTGCCCAGTGGAGGCGGCGGAATAATAATCTTTGGCGCAATCTCTGGCGCTGTGGCTCAGTGTAGCCACCTTTCGGTGTCCTCCCAACTGTCAGAGTGTCAATTTTCACAGAGGTGAATGTCGCTACCGTATATGTTAGACTGTGTTGTAACCCATAGAAATGTGTAGTTTTAAAATAAATGGGCCTACACTGTATTAGCAGGCGTAGGTAAATGTGGTCGTCTACCCACACAATCGCCAGGGACACTGACGGACCAGGACGAGCAGGCAGCCGCTTGATTCTAGAGCGTGCAGTCTGGCAGCGGGAAGAAACTTTTCAAGGGGCTAATATCATTTACGTATATTTACAGCAGCCGTACGCAGAGCTTGCCTTCAAAGCCGGCGGAAGGCGCCAAGTCCCGGCAAACTCGCCCGCCGCACCCTCGAGCCTCCCACCCCCGCCAAGTTATCGCTGCGGCGGTGGAGGGTGCCGCGGAGTGGCGGCGAGGACGCTCGTAAAAGTTGGCGCGACTTGAGCGGCGGCGGAGTGAGGTATGGAGACGGGGGCAAGTTATACACCTGCAGCTGCAGCCGCGGCCGGGGCCCACTGGCCTGCCGAAACTGTTTCGAGCTGAGGTGAGGCGAGCCAAGGTGAGGTGAGGTGAGGTTCCCCTTTTTCCCAGTCGCTCGCACCGCGATTCCGATAGGAGGGAACTTCTTCTTCTCGCCTCGCCTCGTCTCCACCCCCCTTCCCCCGCTCCTATGCCATACCTCCCCCATCTTTCCGGGACCCGTCCGCAAAGACCGTCTTACGGCGCCGGCCGCCGGAGCTGCTGTGAATAAATTGCGCTGTGCACCCCCGGAAATATTCCTGCGCTGGTTTGCGGAAGAGGGTCGCACCCTTGAGCCCCCTTCACGACTCGCTCTCTTCCGGCGCTTGACCTCTGCCGGGGAAAAGTTTCCTCCCGAGCGCCTTGTTTTTATTTATGGCCACTTCTTACGCTGTTCTCAACTTCCTCCCCGTTGGCGGCACTTAAATGCTCCACACTGCGCTCGATATCTCGTATCTGTTCCTGTGAAAGGTGCGCAGCAGTAAGCAATTTGATATTATGCGCGTAGTTACCCTGCAAGGCAGGGTAGGTCACACATGAAGCAGTTAACTTAGCCAACAACGTGTGTCGACATTATATCAAGCGAAGCTTCTTAACCGAGATCAAAGTTTATGCTCATAAACAGTCCGTCAATAACGACTTCTGCTACTAGGTTCGTCGGTAAGTGAGTACACACATCAAGAAAAGTTTTCCATCACCTCGGTTCCGAGAGTTCTGGAACCTTTACAGAAAATTGGGATGAAGATCAACATAAACATCATTTCCGACCTTTTTATTGCTCATGAAAACCCTACATTGCATGTTGTACCACCATACAGCGGGACCTTCAGAGGTGGTGTCTGTACACACCGGTACCTCTAATACCCAGTAGCACGTCCTCTTGCTTTGATGCATGTCTGTATTCGTCGTGGCATACTATCCACAAGTTCCTCAAGGCACTGTTGGTTCAGATTGTTCCATTCCTCAACGGCGATTCGGCGTAGATCCCAGAGTGTTTGACGGGTCACGTCGTCCATAAACAGCCCTTGTCAATCTATTTCAGGCATGTTCGATAGGGTTCATGTCTGGAGAACTTGCTGGGCACTCTAGCTGAGCGATGTCGTTATCCTGAAGGAAGTCATTCACAAGATGTGCATGATTGGGGTGCGAATTGTCGTCCATGAAGACAAATGCCTCGCCAATATGCTACCGATATGGTTGCACTATCAGTCTGAGGATGGCATTCACGTATCGTCCAACCGTTGCGGCGCCATCCGTGAACACCAGAGGCTCACGTCGGCCCCACATAATGCCACCCCAAAACAGTAGGGAACCTCCACCTTGCTCCACTCGCTGGACAGTGTGTCTAAGGCGTTCAGCCTGACCGGATTGCCTCCAAACACGTCTCCGACGATTGTCTGCTTGAAGGCGTATGTGACACTCGTGATGCCAATCCTGAGCGGTCCATTCGGCATGTTGTTGGCCCCATCTGTACCGTTCTGCAGGGTGTCGCGGTTGCGCAGATGGACCTCGCCATGCACGTCTGGAGTGAAGTTGCGCATCATACAGCCTATTGCGCACACTTTCAATCATAACATAAACGTGTGGCTGCACGAAAAGCATTATTCAACATGGTGGCTTGAGTGAGGCATGTCATCGACACTGACTGTCGCTCTGTATCTCCTCCATGTTAGAACATCGCTTTGGTTCAGTCCGAGACACCTGGACACTTCCTTTGTTGAGAGCCCTTCCTGGCACAAAGTAAACAATGTGGACGTGATCGAACCGCGATACTGACCGGCTAGACATGGTGGAACTACAGAACAGTAGCCGTGTACCTCCTTCCTGGTAGAATGACTGGAACTTATCGGCTGTCGGAACCCCTCCGTCTAATAGGCGGTGCTCATACATGGTCGTTTATATCTTTTTGGCGGGTTTAGTGACATGTCTGAACAGTCAAACGGGCTGTTTCTCTGATACAATATCCACAGTCCACGTCTATCTTCAGGAGTTCTTGGAATCGGGGTGATGCATAACTTATGTTGATGTGTGTATTATGCGGATAGTATGTCGTGGTAGTCGGCCTCGGCGGTAAACAAACGAGAACTTAGACTGCCCAAGGGGAGAGGAGCGGTGTGGGGCGGTAAGCCCCGTCTCTAGCTCGAAGGGCTGCCGATCCTACGTCCGCGTTCTGTGTTTCCACGATTCCTTTTGTCCTGACTAGAGTCTCAGTCAAATCCCTTTATTCAGAGGGGTTAGTCACTTCACTCACTCCAAAATAACAAAAAAACAAGCAATCCATAACACAGAGAAGATTGGTGTACATAAAGCATTTGGTAGTGGCTATAGCGCAATTGTTTGCTGCAATTGGCAATGGTAGTTCAGACCCGACCTCTACCGGTATCTTCCGCAAGCAAACACACTCTTAAAACTGCCACGATATAGTGTCCACATAGCAGAATTCTTTGTTTATGGTTTTATTTGCATTTTCTTACTATCATCAGTCTTCCGAACATTTCGGTACAGCTTGCCACGAGTCCTACTCCAGAGGCATCATCTTCATCTCAGAGTAAAGTCCCCCACACACAGACGAACCGGTAGACCAACCCAATAGCCAAACAGGTCTTCAATGACCCGTTCCCCTGTCTGTGGGCAACGGTCGGATTAATTTTCTGAGTGAGTCGGTGCCCCCACAGACAGCTTCAGGGGCCCATTCACAGCCAGTCCTGTCAGGCGAAACGTGTACACGAAGCATCCATCACCAGCCACGACTTATCCGGCTCCGTGTGGTGACGGCGACCGCCTGGCAGACTCCACCTATCATGCACTTGGCAAAATAACTCAGAATCTGACGCCGTATTGACGGAGTTCGGGATGCCAGGTGGCTCGTCTCTATAAGCAGGTAGGGGCTCGCTGGCGGAACAGACGCAGCCGGACCACGGGCCCAACCGCAAGCCTATATCCAGCTGAGCAGGTTCAGGCAGATTCACTCGTCGAGTGGCTCAGCAGACAGATCCACCTGTGTACTGGGGCTCTGACTCAATCTATTACTGCCAGTTCACACTCCATCAGTATAGTGTGTCATTCTGTGCTATTTGTTAGCACGTAGAGTCTGTCAGTCGGTCGCCGGTCACCATGCACAGCCAAAAGGGTGGCAGAAGGGGTGGTTCACGTGCGCGGTTTCCCCAGCCATTCCGTCTGTAAATGGGCGCTTAAAACTTGTACAATTAATTGAGGAATTAATTGTTGATATATTCCAACTATATAGTTTGTACCCTGTACCCCCCCCCCCCTAGACCCCCCTCTAGTACCATTAAACTCATTCCCTAAAGTCTTAAGAGCGGTTCTCTCACCCTGCCACTTTTCTGTGTTTTATGCACATTTCTTTCCTCGCCTATTGTGTGGAGAACCTCATTTCGTATGTACTAGTCCATCAAATTTTCGACATCCTTTTCTAGTATTTCATCTAAGACTCTTCGATTCTCTTATCTTACAGCTTCCCCACAGTCCATGATTCCCTTACATATAGTGCTGTAATCCAGGTATACATTAAAAAAATTTAAAGCAAATATTTAAACCTAGCAGACTTTTTTTCGTTAGGATTGCTTCCTTTGTCTCTGATACTCTGCTTTTTATGCTCTCCTTGTTTCGTTTGCCACACGTTATCTAACTTCTAAGTTAGCAAAATTCCTTCGGTTTTTCTACATTGTGCTCCCAAATGTTTTCGATACGTTTATCACTACTCTCGTTTCTGCCACTTCTTATTACTTTTGTTTTTCTTCTGCTTACTCTCTATTCATTAGACAGTTCAAATCATTTAACACGTCCTCTACATCTTCCTCACTCTCACTAGCATCAACAAATCGTATGACGGATAGCCTTTCACCGTGAATTTTAATCCCATTTCTGATTGTAGATTTTCTATGTGATAGCTTCTTCGATATACAGATTGAATGTAGGGAGAAAGACTGCATTCCTATTTACACCATTTCTTAAATCTGAGAATTTCATTGTTGACCTTCGTTCTTACTATTTCTTCTTAGATTTAATAATTACTTATTACCCATGTCGTAGCGTATGTGAATATCTGGACACATGCATAACTTTCACTCCCACACCTCATCTCTGTAAATAAAGCTGAATGTAAGAGCCTAATACATAAATTTTAACCACTGTTCATAAAATTCATTCCGCCAGGTATAACATAGGCCAACGGCCTTGCTGCAGTGATAACACCGGTTCCCGTCAGATCACCGTAGTTAAGCGCTGTCGGACTGGGCTAGCACTTGGATAGGTGACAATCCGGTCTGCCGAGAGCTGTTGGCAAGCAAGATCCACTCATCCCTTGTGAGGCAAACTGAGGAGCTACTTGACTGAGAAGTAGCGACTCCGGTCTCGTAAACTGACAAAACGGTCGGGAAAGTGCTGTGCTGACCACATCCCCCTGCATATACGCATCCAGTGACGCCTGTGCGATGAGGACGACACGGCAGCCGGTCGGTATCGTTGGGTCTTTGTGGCTTGTTCGTGCGGGGTTCTGTTCAGATACATCATAGAAAACGCATCGTATCTCTGGAGGCTAAATTTGTGTTGTAATTTAGATGTCCGAAATAAGATGATAATCTGTTTCAGTTTAGTTTGAAAGTAATAGTATGGTTTCCTCAAAGCAGCTGATGAAGTACAATACGATTTTCGATAGGTATTTTAGTATGAAACTTACATATACGTATCAAAAAACCTTTTTCGCCGTAGTGTGTTGAAATTGTAGTTAAAGCGTGAAACCGTGATTATTGGACGAAGAAAGGGGAATATGACAAACATCAGCAGATTGAAAGAATACATGGAATGCATTTTCAAATGACAGCAGAAGCATTCAATTGCTATCTCTATCTTATATTTCATGTGAATAAGATTTACACGGAATATACACACTGTATGAAAGAAACACAGCGACTCTCTTCTACATTTAGTTCACTATTTTATTTCTTTTACGCATGTATTGCACAAATTGTATCATAATTGGTCTCGACTCCTTAGAAATCCATCAATAGTGCCAGATGTTCTGTCTAAGCAGACAGTGAAGTAACTGTCAGGAAAATGCTAAGGAACTAAATTACAAAGCAATCCGCACAACTACACTCAAGGAATTATGTTACATTCTCAAAGTACAACAGAACATGCCAGCAAACATGCTTAAGATACAGACATACTAGCTGTTACCAATAGCTGTACTTGCATAACAATATTTTTGTTATGTTGTGTGATAGTGAGTAAGCAGTAACGCCAACTACCGTCAGGTGTCTACTCGTTTGGGTAGGCATAGTTTGTGATATGTGTTCCCCACCTTCAATTGCCTCAGTGCAGCAAGATGCGGCGAGACCGGTAGCTTTGCTGTGAAGGAGTCTGTGGGGAGTCGTGGTCTGGAGTACCAATCTATGCATCGTGCTATAGATGTAGCTATGGGTATAGACATAGATATAGAAATGGCAGGAAATAATAAATAAAATACAGATTATACAACGTGTACATCATGCAAAAACTTTAATAGGTGTTCTGTTCCCTATTACATCCTCCTAACAGCCTTTTTTCTTAAGTAGCATATGTTTCTTGCCAAAATTCAAGCTATCTCCACACCAATGTCATCGAAATCAGTTCAGCGGTTTAGTCACGAGAACATAACAGAGTTAATTTTGCATTTATAATATTGGTATCGATTTGCAATCTGATCGCGAACTGCAGGCAACGATTAAGCACATAATAATACACTCAAGAGCCAAAGAAACTGGTACATCTACCTAACACCGTCTAAGGCCCCG
This sequence comes from Schistocerca nitens, assembly GCF_023898315.1. Taxonomy (NCBI): domain Eukaryota; kingdom Metazoa; phylum Arthropoda; class Insecta; order Orthoptera; family Acrididae; genus Schistocerca; species Schistocerca nitens. The sequence goes on from NC_064622.1 coordinate 361,933,235, forward strand.
CGAGCACACAGAAGTACCGCAACACGACGTGGCAGGAACTTGACTAAGGCTGGAGTTAACTGGCACCATGAATCCTTCAAGGCTGTCCATAAATCCGAAAGAGTACGAGTGAATGAAGACCTCTTCTGAACAGCACGTTGCAAACCATACCAGATATGTTCAATAACGTTCAGGTCAGGGGAATTTGGTTGCCAGCGGAAGTTTTTACATTCATAAAAGTGTTCCTGGGGACACTCTGTAGCAATTCTGGACGTGCGAGGTGTCGCATTGTCCTGCTGGAATTGCCCTACTCCGTCGGAATGCACAATGGATCTGAATGGATACATGGGATCAGACAGAATGCTTACGTACGTGTCACCTGTCAGAGTCGTATCTAGACGTGTCAGGGGTCACATATCATTCCACCTGCACACACCCCACACTCCACACTATTACAGAGTCTCCACCAGCTTGAACAGTCTCCTGCCAACATGCAGGGTCCATGGATTCATATCCATATACGCCCATCCGCTCGATACGATTTGAAACGAGACTCGTCCGATCTGGGAACATGTTTCCAGCCATCAACAGTCCAACGTCGATTATGACGGGACTAAGTGAGGCGTAAAGCTTTGTGTCGTGCAGTCATCAAGGATACACGAGTGCGCCGTCGGCTCCGAAAGCCCACATCGATGATGTTTCGTTGAATGGTTCTCACGCTGACACTTGTTGATGGCTCAGCATTGGTATCTACAGCAATATGCGTTAGGTTGCCCTTCTGTCACGTTGAACGATTCTCTTCAGTCGCCGTTGGTCCCATTCTTGCACGATCTTTTTCCGGCCGCAACGATGTTGGAGATTTGATGTTTACCGGATTCCTGATATTCACCGTACACTCATGAAATGGTCGTACGGGAAAATGCCCCCTTCATCATTACCTCGGAGATGCTGTGTTCCATCACTCGTGCGTCGGCTGTAACACCATATTCAAACTCACTTTTGATAAGGTGCCATTGTAGCAGCAGTAACGGATCTAACAACTGCGCCCGACACTTGTCTTATATAGACGTCACCGACAGCAGTGCGTATTCTGCCTGTTTACATATCTCTATATTTTAATACGCACGCCTATCCTACTTTCTTTGTAGCTTCGTTGTATGAAGCTTGTTATATTGAAAACGCACTACTTATTGTCAGATTTATTATGGTCAAAGTAAGAACTATGAAAAAATTACTTAATCACTGCTGTGGTCGAATTAGATGTATACCGGAAACAAGTTGGATGACGCTAGCCACTAGACGCGTGTTAAGAGTAGAAAATGGTCGCTGGCGGATCAAGTGTTCTTCAAACAGCCGTTATGGTACAGTTCTTAAGTCGACCTACTATCAAACATGTACAAGTTAAAAAGGTAACCCCAACAAAGAAAATAAACAAAAATACCGGGAGGGGATCAGCAAGTACTACAGAAAAGGCTTCGTTCTTTTAACAATTAATGCGACTGTTCCTTATCGCTTTTGATTTTTATTCAGTAAAATTTTCATGCCCTTCTAGTGTACGCAATTGGTATCATTTAGGAACATCATGGCAGATTTGAAGATGGTGGCACATGCAGCTTATTGTCTGCTTTTTCTCATGGGAGGAGCATAGACTGTTTTATTACTACCTACATTGTAATGCAGATAAACACAATAGGTAAAAACATTATGACTACCTACTTAATGGCGTGTTGTTGCAACTTCGGAACACTATACAGCCATGATTTATGTGGCATGGGTTCGACATGTACATGGTAGGTTCCTGGAGGTAGCTGGCACTGGATCTTTATGCACATGTCAGTTTATTTGTTTATTATCGCCTCAGAAGTACGGATTCTATTACCTACATAAGAAAATCGATCACTGACATCAATGTATAGGCTGGCTGACTAGCAATTGGCCACGTCGAGGGCATTCAGTGTGGGCATTCAGTGTTACACTTACCAAGTCTCTCATAGTCCATGTGGCTGAAGAGGAAGAATACCGTATTGGATGGTTGTTAGTTTGCGCAGCACCAGAAGAAAACTACTCCACATGAGGACCGCATATCTGCAGGTCTGTCTTGCATACCGTTGGTCTTGAGCGCAGCCTGTTGAGAGCTGTACATGTTATTCACTTCTCAGAATGACATGGAGGGAGCTCTTTCTTCCGAGCGGTCTAAGGCGCTGCAGTCATGGACTGTGCGGCTGGTCCCGGCAGAGGTTCGAGTCCTCCCTCGGGCATGAGTGCGTGTGTTTTTTCTTAGGATAATTTAGGTTCAGTAGTGTGTAAGCTTAGGAACTGATGACCTTAGCAGTTAAGTACCATAAGATTTCACACACATTTGAACATTTGAGCTCTATCTTCGGAACAACTGCTTTCTCCAAATGCTGACATTCCCTAGCCACTTTGAGACCCTTGCATGCAATGGTGTTCCTGTAAGAGCTTCAGTAATTGCCAAGAAGCTCCTTCCTGATTTTTATTGAGGATGAGGTGTCTGAGAGTCATGTAAGAGATGGGTTTCTGTAGTCATAGCCTTACTTTTCACCCATCAACCAGCTATGTTGCGTCTAATTTCAGGAGCGGTTATGTGAGCAAGACGGTGTAGTCGATCTACCGGTGTAGGTCCTAAACTACCTGTGATAATGAGACTGATCTCATTAAGCGGCACGTCTATGTTTCTAACATGGCTGGACTTGTAACTCGTGTATCAGTACTGGAGTAACACAGCACTGCCGCGCTAGTGCTTACAGTGCGCGGGTGAGCTCCACATATGTTATGTGTCAGTTTCCGCACCATTTTTCATGTTTATCCAGTGTTTCTCATATGTCAGAGTACGCTAAAGAGTCACTCCCAACTATATGAGAGTCAGACAGGGCTTAAGAACAGATGATTTGAAAGTTTTTAGATGCTTTTTTGTTCCTGAGCAGAAATACACAGGTCAGCGTTTTGACAGGATTTGGTTTCAGGTGATCGTCATTGTAAGAGGAGACAAATTTTACCAGATCTCTAGACAAGGTTTGTTCCATCTTTTCAAAATGGGCCTTAGAGGTGATTGCACAGATATCTGCATAAAAAATAGCTCTATGTTTCTTCAGATAATGGCTGGTCATTAGCGTTAATGTTGAATAAGAACAGTGCGAGTACATTGCTATGTGGTAATCGATTTTTCTGTGTCCTCCATCTGTTTGTTTTTCTCCTTGAAATTCCACAAATATTCCTATACATTATGGGGTAGTTGTTTTTGGGCGGTCGATGGCATCCCCGATGTGTTCCATCAGCTTCAGATCGGACGAATTTTGTGGCCAAAACATCAAAGTGAATTCACTGTCCTCAAACCGCTATCGCACTGTGGCTCTGTGACATAGACAGTTATCCTGCTGGAAGACGCCGTCGTTGTCGGGCAGGACGTCAGGTATGAAAGCATACAGGTGGTCCTTAATAATGTATGTATGGTTCTCGGGCGAGACGTCGGATGTCATAGTGAAAACTCCACAGTATTTCATCAGCGCAACTTGCCGACATCTTCAGGTGCGACGAACACACTGCTAAGGCAATTTTTTTCCTTTATTGTTATTTTAATACCTGAAATATCAGGTAGGCTGTCAGCGGCATGCTACGCCGCTCTTCAGCCATAGTGTTGACAATAACAGTACACAGAATGGAGAATTAGAATGAACAGATACACAAAAAACACGGAGCCATTCACACTCGACGATAACGACACTGAAAACACGTTGACACGGCGCACATAACACTGATGAATCCGACGGCACAAGTGAACGTAGAAGCGTGATGGCGGACACTAAAAACACAAAACGACGTCACACACACGAGACACTGATGGCGATGATCTCCGGCGCGCGAAAGTCCACATAGCGTGTGCGAGTCCAGGGACCTGCCAAGAGGGGAGGAAGTGTGAGGGCGGAGTAGAGAGGATGGAGAGGGGAGAACAAAGATGCCAATGGCTGAGGAGATGGGGAGTAGAGGGACAGGGGAGGGGAGGCCTGGGGGAGGAGTGGGCAGAAAGGGAGGAGGGAGGGAGGGTGCCCAAACGAACAGACACAGGAAGAGGGAGGGAGGATCAAAGTTGGTAGGAGGGGTAGATGGAGGGGAGGAGGACATCATCAGGGAGGGGGAGCTGGCGGAAGCCACCTTGGGAGAGGGTACGGAGGGTGGAGAGATGGAGACCGGGTGGGACATGGGAATGAAGGCGCGGCAGCAGGCGGGGGTGGGAGAGGATGGGTGAGACAAGCGGATGAGGAGGATCGAGTTTGCGGGAGGTGTACAGGATCCGTATCCTTTCAAGGAAAAGGAGGAGGTAGGGGAAGGGGATGAGATCATACAGGATCCGCGTGGGGGAGGGGAGACGGATGCGATAGGCGAGGCGGAGAGCATGGCGTTCAAGGATTTGTAGGGATTTATAAAAGGTAGGGGGGGCGGAGATCCAGGCCGGATGGGCGTAACAAAGGATAGGGCGGATGAGGGAACTGCTAAGGCAGGACAGAGCCCCCTATTTATGCCAGTCTTAGGCAGGAAGTGCGCATGCGTGGAGGCGCCAAATTCGATGGCCAATAGCGACGATATCAACTGATAGCTGGAAGGACAGAAACGCCACCTACAGGATGAAGAACCAAAGACCTTGGCGCACGCGCGGAGGCTGCCGCCGCTGCTCTGCGCTGCCATCGGCCGCCCCAGCGACCTCTGTCGGAAGCCGCAAGCAAAAATGCGCATCCACGTAGGCACTTTGATTATCCTCCCGTTGTCAACAGAATATTTATGTTGCTGGCGAATTGTCATCCGTCTTATGACCTCTGATCGAAGCGATTTCAATATGGCCAGTGCTCTATCCCAAGCTGTACTAAGCTGAAAGCCCGTGTCTCTGTTTACAAGCTTCGTCGAGCTACGTATTTTAACTGCTTCCTTAATAACACTGTCCCAGTACGAACTCGTCGATGCGAGAATTTTGGTATGTTGATAATTCATAGAATGGCCTGTACTGAGACAATGCTCGGCCACTGCAGACTTTTCTGGTTGCTCCAGACGAGTGTTACGTCGGTGTTCAGTACATTTCTCTTCTACAGTGCGACAAGTTTGTCCGTTGTACGACATGCCGCAGCTACAAGGAATTTCGTAAACACTGGGTCTTCTTAGGCCAAGGCTGTCCTTAGATGAGCCCAAGAGAGCTGTGAATTTTGCCGGCGGACGAAAGACACATTTATGCCTCTTCAATAATCTTCTTATTTTTGAAGAGACACCGCCGATGTATGGCAAGATGACTATTCCCCTTTGTTCTTCGCCTTCTTCCACTTCCTCACGTTGGGTAACCCGCTTCGGTTGTAAGACAGGCATAAATAGGGGGCGCTGTCCTGCCTTAGCAATGTGTTCGTCGCACCTTAATATGTCGGCCAGTTGCGCTGATGAAATATTGTGGAGGTTTCACTACGACATCCGACGTCTTGCCCGAGAACCATATATACAACATATCTGTCGGGAAAGCATCAAGCAACACATCCGATATCTGTACGGGGAGGAGATGGTAAAAGAAGTTAATAGTTTTGATAAACTACGGAATAAGAAGAGCAGACTGCTATGTGCCCTTACGTTTTTATTAAGATGCCGAGATCATCGAGTTATTCCGACGTTCGCTAAGGTGACTTACTTCATAACCTCTGCAGCCGCTAAAAGGATAAAAAATCGAGCAGACCACGCACTGGTAAGAGAAAGGATTCGCCATACTCGGCGAGAACTGGACTTCGTATCCAGAGAGCTCTTGGCACTTCATTTGAAGATATCGTCAAGACTGTCTGCTGATTCTTGAACGTGGGTTGACAGCGCTACTTGGGCGTTCTCAGACTGGAAACGACAACAAGAAGCAGCACGTCAAATTGATAAGTTTCATCGCTTCAGAGACCGTTTACCACAAGAAGAGAACAACGTATTTCTTAGACGAATTGTATACAATCTAGCGGACAAACCTTTGACTGACGCGGCGGTATCGGTCTTGGAGAAAGGACTGAACTTCGCACCCACTCCGAGGACACCACCTGTTCTGGACATCATTAGCTCCATCGAACATGGCATCCTAAAACCTCCAAGGGAATCTGACGAGAAGATCCGGCTGGAGACTTGCCTTGCCCTGAAACGGGCTCAAGTGCCTAAGAACAATATAACAGCTGCAGAGAGCTCAGTGGTTCGATCCCTACGAGAAGACCCTGATATTGTGATTTTACCGGCGGATAAGGGAAATGCGACTGTTATCCTCTCCACGTCAATGTATCTGAGCAAGATGCACTAGCTTTTGGACGACTCTGCATATCGCACACTAAATAAGGACCCCACAGCCAAAATTCAGCGAAAAACTTTGGAGCTCCTCAAAAGCAGCACTATCTCCAATGTGGTTGCTAAGAGACTACGTACACAGGCGCCCGTACCTCCCAGGCTATACGGATTGCCCAAAATTCACAAAGATAATGTGCCACTGCAGCCTATTGTGAGTAATATTGGGGCACCAACGTATAATCTAGCGAAACATCTGGCATCGCACCTGAGCCCTTTAGTAGGAAAGTGTGAGCATCATATCAGTAACTCACAAGACTTTATTCGTCGGCTCAAGAACTTACCACTTGCAGAATCAGATATACTCGTAAGTTTCGACGTAGTCTCACTTTTTACTCGAGTACCATTGCAGGAATCGTTGTTGCTCATTAGCGAGAAGCTGGATGGGGAACTTTTAGACTAATTCCAACATGTGCTCACCTCGACGTACTTTTTATTTAATGGACAAAACTTTGAACAGACTGACGGCGTCGCAATAGGTAGTCCCTTGTCACCCATTGTGGCTAATCTTTTCATGGAAGACTTCGAGGAGAGAGCACTCCAGACGTCGGATTTGAAACATACGTGTTTTTGGCGATATGCTGACGACACCTTTGTTATCTGGCCTCACGGCATTGCATCGCTGAATGTTTTTCTTGAGCATCTTAACTCGCTTCATTCCAACATCAAGTTCACTATGGAGATGGAGAAAAACGGCGAACTTCCGTTCCTGGACGTGTTGGTACGGAGAAAAGAAGATGGCACATTAGGTCACGCTGTGTACGGTAAACCAACGCACACGGACTTATACTTACAGGCCACCAGCTGTCACCATCCTTCGCAACGAAGTGGCGTACTGAGGACGTTGGTTCACAGAGCTCGAGCCATATCAGACTCAGACAGCTTATCCAATGAGCTACTCCATCTGCGTACCACTTTCCAACAAAATGGATACTCCGAACGGGAGATTCGCCGTGCCTTACAACCGAAGCGGGTTACCCAACGTGAGGAAGTGGAAGAAGGCGAAGAACAAAGGAGAATGGTCATCTTGCCATACATCGGTGTTGTCTCTTCAAAAATAGGAAGACTATTGAAGAGGCATAAAGTTAAATGTGTCTTTCGTCCGCCGGCAAAACTCAGAGCTCTCTTGGGCTCATCTAAGGACAGCCTTGGCCTACGAAGACCCGGTGTTTACGAAATTCCTTGTAGTTGCGGCATGTCGTACAACGGACAAACTTGTCGCACAGTAGAAGAGAAATGTACTGAACACCTACGCTACACTCGTCTGGAGCAACAAGAAAAGTCTGCAGGGGCCGAGCATTGTATCAATACAGGCCAGTCTATGAACTATCAACATACCAAAATTCTCGCATCGACGAGTTCGTACTGGGACAGTGTCATTAAGGAAGCAGTGGAAATACGTAGCTCGACGAATCTCGTAAACAGAGACACGGGCTTTCAGCTTAGTACAGCTTGGGATCGAGCACTGGCCATATTGAAGTGGCGTCGATCAGAGAGGTGTACTGTTAGTCATAAGACGGATAACGATTCGCCAGCAACATAAATATTCTGTTGACAACGGGAGGATAATCAAGGCGCCTACGTGGACGCGCATTTTTGCTTGCGGCTTCCGACAGAGGTCGCTGGGGCTGCCGATGGCAGCTCATAGTAACAGCGGCAGCCTCCGCGCTTGCGGCTTCCGACAGAGGTCGCTGGGGCGGCCGATGGCAGCGCAGAGCAGCAGCGGCAGCCTCCGCGCTTGCGGCTTCCGACAGAGGTCGCTGGGGCGGCCGATGGCAGCGCAGAGCAGCGGCGGCAGCCTCCACGCGTGCGCCAAAGTCTTTGGTTCTTCATCCTGTAGGTGGCGTTGCTGTCCTTCCAGCTATCAGTTGATATCGTCGCTTTTGGCCATCGAATTCGGCCTCCACGCATGCGCACTTCCTGCCTGGCATAAATATGGGGCTCTGTCCTGCCTTAGCACTGTGTTCGTCGCACCTGAAGATGTCGGCCAGTTGCGCTGAAGAAATACTGTGGAGATTTCACTATGACATCAGACGTCTCGCCCGAGAACCATATATACAACACGTCCGTCGGGAAAGCCTCAGCAACGCGGTCCTTAATTATGTTCATGTGGTCCACAGCTGTAATTGTGGCTTCACTACTATCACAGGTCCCTTCTGAGCGCAGGAGAGTGCGTCCATAATACTGCCGCCACCGGTCAGCATCCGTCATGGGGTGCCTGTTTCAAGCTATCATTTGCCTGGCTAACGTCGTATCCAGGCTCTGTCGTTGACTTCTAATAAAAAGAAGTTTAATCTGATGCAGAGCCGAATTTCAGTGATCCCATGAATAATGGAGAGGTAATTGACGATATCGGAAATTGAAAATGGAAGCACATACAGGTCGTTTGCTAATAAGCCTCGCGTTCGCTGACAGGAGTGCTCTGAAACGGTTTTTTTGAGATCTAACGTAGATCGCCACACCAAATGCAAGTGGACTGAGCCGCCGCCGCCAGTCATTCTACAAGGGCAGTTCAATAAGTAATGCAACACTTTTTTTTCTGAAACAGGGGTTGTTTTATTCAGCATTGAAATACACCAGGTTATTCCCCAATCTTTCAGCTACACAACACTATTTTTCAACGTAATCTCCATTCAATGCTACGGCCTTACGCCACCTTGAAATGAGGGCCTGTATGCCTGCACGGTACCATTCCACTGGTCGATGTCGGAGCCAACGTCGTACTGCATCAATAACTTCTTCATCATCCGCGTAGCGCATCCCACGGATTGCGTCCTTCATTGGGCCAAACATAGGGAAATCCGACGGTGCGAGATCGGGGCTGTAGGGTGCATGAGGAAGAACAGTCCACTGAAGTTTTGTGAGCTCCTCTCGGGTGCGAAGACTTGTGTGAGTTCTTGCGTTGTCATGAAGAAGCAGAAGTTCGTTCAGATTTTTGTGTCTACGAACACGCTGAAGTCGTTTCTTCAATTTCTGAAGAGTAGCACAATACACTTCAGAGTTGATCGTTTGACCATGGGGAAGGACATCGAACAGAATAACCCCTTCAGCGTCCCAGAAGACTGTAACCATGACTTTACCGGCTGAGGGTATGGCTTTAAAATTTTTCTTGGTAGGGGAGTGGGTGTGGCGCCACTCCATTGATTGCCGTTTTGTTTCAGGTTCGAGGTGATGAACCCATGTTTGATCGCCTGTAACAATCTTTGACAAGAAATTGTCACCCTCAGCCACATGACGAGCAAGCAATTCCGCACAGATGGTTCTCCTTTGCTCTTTATGGTGTTCGGACAACGAGGGACCCAGCAGGAACAAACCTTTGAATATCCCAACTGGTGAACAATTGTGACAGCACTACCAACAGAGATGTCAAGTTGAGCAGTGAGTTGTTTGATGGTGATCCGTCGATCATCTCGAACGAGTGTGTTCGCACTCTCCGCCATTGCAGGAGTCACAGCTGTGCACGGCCGGCCCGCACGCGGGAGATCAGACAGTCTTGCTTGACCTTGCGGCGATGATGACACACGCTTTGCCCAACGACTCACCGTGCCTTTGTCCACTGCCAGATCACCGTAGACATTCTGCAACCGCCTATGAATATCTGAGATGCCCTGGTTTTCCGCCAAAAGAAACTCGATCACTGCCCGTTGTTTGCAACGCACATCCGTTACAGACGCCATTTTAACAGCTCCGTACAGCGCTGCCACCTGTCGGAAGTCAATGAAACTATACGAGACGAAGCGGGAATGTTTGAAAATATTCCACAAGAAATTTCCGGTTTTTTCAACGAAAATTGGCCGAGAAAAAAATGTGTTGCATTACTTATTGAACTGCCCTCGTACATCACGGCAGCAGAGGGCGCCTACGATACGGAGCCACTGGAAGCGTGGTTCGTGGGAGTGCATCATGGTGTGCACCAGATTCCAAGCGAGCGCTATCGGCGTCATACCGAAACTTGCAATTCAGTTATCAGCTGCAGGACGCCAGTGAGGTGGTATCGACACGTGATACCGAAGCCACCAGCGAGCAAGCCTCCGAACTCAGAATTTTGTTATGAGGCATAGGCGTCCAGCACCTTGTCATCTACTCATGGTTAATCATGGTTCAAGCACTTTGCATGAATGCTCATCATAGTAGCACAGCCGATTTGCTTTGCCGTTTCTGTGATGGTCATTTATAGGCTATAGGACATAAAAATCTGATCATTTGTCGCTTACGACGGTGGAATTCCCCATTTGGATCCTTATACTCAGCAGAATCATTCCCTGTCAGTCCCGCTCCACTTGTATACTTCAGTTGTTACGCCACGTGCCCGAAATGCCATCTGTCGTATCTCGCTGTAGGCAGTGATCAAAACGTTTCGGGTCATCAGTCGTAAGGTAGCAGGCTTGTTGGTATATTGGGAAATATTCATTAATCACTTCTTACTATCGCCGTTTTTGGACGAATGCTTTTTATGTGCACAAAACCAAAACCAGAAAGGGTTAAAGTTGTATCGTCTGGACGTCACTGTTCAATTACTTGAGTGAATAGGGGCCAAGTTGATGTTTAATCAGGACAGGAGCATGCCAACGGCTATCTATCTTTAAGATGCCACGATCGCATCAAACCGTGACATTTGAGCGTCTCGTCTATTCGGCACTCAAGGATAGTCCTGCTCTCCCACTGTAATTAGTAAGCAGTAATCTTAATAAAATGACATAGCTTCAAAAGTAGAAGGCCAGCCACAAATAAAAAGATCGAAACTGTAATGAACTGTTGAAATTAATTAAAAGGTACGTTGTCTTCTTAGAAGCTGCAAGCCAACTACAGTTGTAATGGGAATTTATTGATTTAGACGACAAAACATCTTTATCACGAAAAAAGTACTCACTACAGAGAGCAAGTATCCGGATTTAATCATTCAAACACACGACCTGTCACCCATCATGCGATTGAACAATGAAGATAAAATATCAGAAATGATCGCAAGTCTATAATCACCTCCTGTACGGTACACTACTTCCCTGGTGCGACACATTTGCACTCAAGATGCAGATGCTGTTTAGGAAACTCGAAGCAGTTCTTGAGCAGAGTATTACTTACCGAGTACTAAATGAAATCGAAATGAACATCAGAGAAACGTTCGTATATGTGACCTACACTGAACAGCCAACACATTGTAACCACCTGCTTAATTACTTGTTCGCCGGTCTTCGGAACGAAATAATTCGCTGTTTCTACGCATCAGATATCGGACAGTTTTTTGGTGTGTGGCATTAGATGCCTACGCCAGGTCATGTAATTTACCTTAATAACGGGCCGCTGATTTGCGTACTCAGTGATGGTGCCCGATAGCGACGCAGACGGATTCCATAGGATTGATATCAGGCGAATTTGGTCGCCGAAACATCAACGTGAGTTCACTGTAATTCTCCTCAAATCACTGTAGCACGGGTCTGTCTCCGAGACACGCAAAATTATAGTGCTGAAAAATGACGTCGCCGACGGCGAACACATCAAGCATGAAGGGATGCAGGTGGTTCGCAACTGTGAGCGTGTCTTCGATTGCTACCAAAGAGCAAGAGAATGTCTCTCATAGCATATTACTACCCCCACCAGCCTGTGTCACTAGTGAGCAGCCGTTCACCTCGATGACGGCGTTCGTGGAGACCACCAGCGACCTAGTGTACCAAGAATTTGAGTCACCCAAAGAGCCAACAAGTTTCCGTTGATCGATGGTCGAATTCCAATTATCCCGTGCCCACTACAGTTGTAATTGACGATGCCGATGGGTCAACATAACACGTAGGAGTGGTCTGCTGCAGAGCCCCGTATTCAACAATATACAATCCTACTTTACAGAGCAGACAATCCCCCGAAACCCACGTTCCGTGAAGAGTCGTGGATGTCCATCTACCTCTTTCCTTAGATGCTAACGACAGTAGCAAGTGAACATTCGACCAGCTTCGCCGGTTTCGAGACACTGATTCACAGACGCTGCGTAATAATAACTGCCATTTGTCAAAGTCGCTTATCTCAGAGGACTTCCCCATTTGCAGCCCATATCTTCGCTATGATGCTCCCCCGTCCGTTTCTGCTCCGCTTACATACTTTTGTTACCGCGACATGTGCCCGCAACGCCATCAAACAGCATCCAATATCGTGATGGGCAGTGGTCATAATGTTTTGGCTTATCATTGTATCTCCAAGGGTGTCTAATAGCGTCTTGGTGTTCCGCGAGCAGCAACACCGTACCTGAAATCTCTCTTCACTAGACATATCCTTAGTCATCTTGAGTCATATCCACCGTACTCAATTTTCCAGTGAGTGAAAGCATACAACAACTAAAAGAGGAATCTAAATCATTAGGTGCTGTTCTCCATTCCTGTTTTTCAGAATGTTATTAAAATAAATAATTCTCAACCTCAAGGGTTAATAAAGTACAAGGATTACTTTACGACGTTAGCGATACATTGAGATATCGCATAGCAGACCAGTATGTGGATTCTCCTTCGACCTAGCCGTTCAGCACCCTTTTTGCCTCACAGAAAGTCTACCAACACCAGGATTGTTCTAGAACATTCTAGTTGATCTCTGATTTCCTTAGGAAATGGGACTTCCCTATGTCTTCCTTCTTCATAAACTATCGAACCTTGCGGCCCTTATCGACTGAACAGCTCATTTACGTAAAGCCAATGTGTCTACCTCTCTAACGTCAGTTCGAGTGCCCTCCCTCTTAAACGAAATGTATTATAAAATAAATTGTTTATTCGCGTTATTTTCCGGGTGTCGTAAAATCTCCTCTTTGAATTTATCTGAAGTCTTTTACACTATCATTATATCGAAAAAATTTATCTTCAAATTAAGTAAAAAGGACAGAAGGAGGCATTTATACATTACTACGTAATACAATTGCTACGTTACACAATCTTCTGAAAGGTCGAAGCACTTGAAATAAGCATTATTTTCGACCAACGTCGCATTTTATCTGATGCACACTTTTCAGTATTCAGTATGTACTGCCAGCCCTTATGCCATATTTTCTGTCCAGTATGAATGTTTGTGCGGAATACGATTTATTACGCAAAGTATACAAGTGTTTTCGAGGTTTAGATACGATTGTTATTTCCGAAACCATTATTCTGCACATTAGCGGTGATTCAAACGTGTTCTACAATGCGTGAGAAACTGGCCCAGACTTTTGCCCTAAGAGAACATGAAACGTCATGCGAAAGGGATCACTGCATCAATCTCCCAACCGTACTCTTGTTGTAGCTTCACCGCCAATCGATGTGGCTGATGCTACGTCTGTGCGAACAGGGGCAATACCGGCAACAGATGCAGTCAGGCAGACATATACATAAATACACTCACGCTCATAAATTAAGGATAATGCTGATACATGGTGAAACAACGCTCTGGTGGGAGGTGTGCGGGTTTAAATCACCTCGGGGTATGACCATGCGGTGCATTTGACCTGCGGTCGTCGCACGGTGACGCTGGCAGCAGACCACATACGCAGAGGTGTGTTGGTGCATGTCAGAGTGCTGTGCGGCGAGTAAGTGTGCAGACGTTTTCAGACGTACTAATGGTGCTTATGTGTTGAAAATGGCTGAAAGAACACATATTGATGACGTTATGAGGGGTAGAATCCTAGGGTGACTGGAGGCTGGTCAAACACAGCAAATCGTAGTACAGGCCCTCTATGTGTCACAAAGTGTGATCTCAAGATTATGGCAACGATTCCAGCAGTCAGGAAACGTGACCAGGCGCTACAGTACGGGACGTCCACAGTGTACAACATCACAAGAAGACCGATATCTCACCATCAGTGCCCGCAGACGGCCAGGGAGTACTGCAGGTAGCCTTGCTCGGGGCCTTAACGCAGTCACTGGAACAGTTGTCTCCAGACACACAGTCTACAGACGACTGATCAGACATGATCTATTCGCCCGAAGACCTGCAGGGTGAATTCCACTGACCCCTGGTCACAGGAGAGCCCGTAAAGCCTGGTGTCGAGAACACAGTACATGGTCATTGGAACACTGGTCACGGGTTATGTTCACGGACGAGTCCAGGTATAGTCCAGGTTTTCATCTGGCGTGAACCAGGAACCAGATACCGAGTCCTTAACGTCCTTGAAAGGGACCTGTATGGAGGTCGTGGTTTGATGGTGTGGGGTTGGATTATGATTGGTGCGCGTAGACCCCTGCATGCCTTTGACAGAGGAACTGTAATAGGTCAGGTGTCTCGGGACGTCATTTTGCACCAGTATTTCCGCCTTTTCAAGGGTGAAGTGGGCCCCACCTTCCTCCTGATGGATGATAATACACGGCCTCACCGAGCTGTCATCGTGGAGGAGTGCCATGAAACAGAAAATATCAGGCGAATGGAGTGGCCTGCCTGTTCTCCAGAGCTAAACCCCATCGAGAACGTCTGGGATGCTCTCGGACGACGTATAGCTACACGTCTTCAAACCCCTAGGACACTTCAGGAGTTCCGACAGGCACTGGTGCATGAATGGGAGGCTACACCCCAGCGGCTGCTCGACCACCTGATACAGAGCATACCAACCCGTTTTGCGGCCTGTGTACGTGTGCATGGTGATCATACCCCATATTGATGTCGGGGTACATGCGCAGGAAGCAGTAGCGTTTTGTAGCACATGTGTTTCGGGACGGTTTTGTCAACTTATCACCAATACAGTGGACTTACAGATCTGTGTCGTGTGTGTTCCCTATGTGCCTATGCTATTAGCGCCAGTTTTGTGTAGTGCCACGTTGTGTGGCACCACATTCTGCAATTATCCTTATTTTATGAGCATGATTGTATTACAACTAGTGGAGTAACTGTGAGTGTTTATGTCTACTACACTTATTTACTCATAAACAAAAATACAGACCTTCATGTGATCGTTGTACACGTAATGCTAGTCGGTGCAAGTGTCCCATCCGGATACTACTTCCAAATTGTTGGATACGATTATTTTGTTCCTGGTGTAGACACTGTTATGTGGCGATGTCCTGGGTTGTCGCTGAGCTGCTGATTGCCCGTCGGACTCGTAGTCCCCGAGCTTGGCGTTTAGTTGGGTGAACATCTCGACGTACTTCGGCAGGTGAGCTTCGATGTAACACCTGAGAGAGCCGCTCTTTAACCCACGTGACACGAAACTGCGCACTGAGTGCTCCACGTGGCTGTTGACGTGCACCGTGCTTCCTGTTATGCTGGTTACCTCTGTTACATGTCGCTCGACACCTTACCAGCTTTGTCCGCCTCCGCAGCTGCGTGGTCAGCGCAGCGGATTGCTAACCAAAGGGGTCCGGGTTCGATTCTCGACCGGTTAGGTGATATTCTCCGTCACGGACTGGGCACTGTGTCTTCCTTACGATCGTTTCGTAATAATGGACATTACACTTTCGAGATGGCTGTATGGACATCACCTGAAGACCAATAAATTAAAAAAAAATTAATAAAATACATGCTAGCGGACTTGCTCTGCCTTGTGAGGAGGCCACCCCGTGCAGTGGAGGTGCAATAACGCTATTCGCACTCACAGCCTCTCTGGCTGACTGCGAGCATCTGAAAACAGGGAGAACTCGATAACCGAAAACTGACGAGCCATTCGTTTATTACTCTTGTCAGAAGCATGCTAAATGATTACAACTGTATTCGAACATGATGATATAACAATGACAGGTACATGTCAAGAGAGTGCAGCGTATATGCAACGTAGCGCGACTCCAATGCCGATATAAGAGCAACGACCTGTAGGCGACGGATTCTTGTCTCTCCGTCGTGCGTGTAATAAACGCCGACCGCTGGTGGCCGAGCGGTTTTAGACGCTTCAGTCTGGAACCGCGCGACCGCTACGGTCGCAGATTCGAATCCTGCCTCGGGCATGGATGTGTGTGATGTCCTTAGGTTAGTTAGGTTTAAGTAGTTCTAAGTTCTAGGGGACTGATAACCTCAGATGTTAAGTCCCATAGCGCGCAGAGCCATTTCAACCATTTTTTTTTTTTTTTTTTTGGTGATAAACGCGGTAACGTTAACTCTGGTGACGTTATTACCAAATACCAGCAGCCTAAAGTGCAGCTACTCAAACAGCTATTGCAATTATAGTACGGTAGCGAAACTTGGTAGATACTGTAATACGTTAAGATGTAACCGATATATGCTGGAAATAAATTAGTTCCAATTTTGGCCACCATGTGCAAATCTGGCGCAGTGAATGCAAGGAAGTGTTTTCATATGTAATCTCTGAGGGACAGGACGTGGGTAAAAAAAGGTCAAACAAGTGGGAAAGGCATAATGTTGATCTTACTATTAATTGCCGCTTATGCAGTTTGTTCAATATGAGCATCAGAGGCTCGGCGATATGCTGTACAGCACCAGACTTGCAGCTGGTGGCAAAAACTAGAATTAATTATTTCGCAACTTAAATCGGTTTCATACAAGTTTCCCTGCCATACCATAGCCACAGACCACATCTGACCTACGTGAGTAGCCGTGCTTTAATTATAAACACACGCAACGTTCAAACAGGAACACCATGCTGTAATTCTTTTATTGGTTGCCGAAGGACAAAAACCAGTTGACTTCTATTGGAGAAAGAAGAATGTGCATGGGGCAGGGGGTCAGTAGAAAATTACCGTTGTGGAATGGTGCGACAAGTTCTGTGATCGTCGCAATTCAATACAAGACTTTGGTCGATTTGGGAGGCCATCCCCATCCGTTACAGACATCTGGCAGACATTTGAAGAACAAACCTATAGTTCTGCTATCTCCCCATTATCACACCTCCCATCCCTTAAGAATGGCTTGAAGGATCGACGATGCCAGTTGGTCTGGGATGTACAGCTTCTTCAAGCAGCAGCACATGGTGTTTTACCAAATGGGTATCTTAAAACTGGTATGACGATGCCGTGATTGCCTCAATGCGCGATGCGTTTTTTCTTGATCGGCATACTGACAGAGTACTGTACGGCCTTCGAATGGATTGGCTCTCCTCTTATACATCGATCACAAAAAATAAATAACCATGATAAAGGTACTGACGTACACCGAATTTTCGAAGAAACTGGTTTAGGCAAGCATATTCAAATACAATCTAAACAGAATATGGAGCTACGGTCGGCAACGCATATACTAGGTAACAACTGTCTGGCGCAGTTGTTAGATCGGATACTGCTGCTACAATTGCATGTTGTCAAGATTTAACTGAGCTGGAACTTGGTGCCATAGTTGGCGCACGAGCGATGGGACACAGCAACTTCGAGGTAGCGATGAAGTAGGGATTTTCCCGCATGACCATATCACGAGAGTACTGTAAATATGAGAAATACGGTAAACCATCAAATCTCCGACATCGCTGTGGCCAGAAAAAGATCCTGCAAGAACGGTACCAACGACTACTGAAGAGAATCGTTCAACGTGACACAAGTGCAACCCTTCCGTAAACTTCTGCAGATTTCAATAGAGGGTCATCAACAAGTGTCAGCTTGCGAACCGTTCAACGAAACGTCATCGATATGGGCTTTCGGAACCGAAGGCCCACTCATGTACCCTTGATGACTGCACGACACAAAGCTTTACGCCTCACCTGTCCCGTCAACATCGACATTGTACTGTTGATAACTGTAAACATGTTACCTGGTCGGTTGAGTCTCGTTTCAGATTGCATAGAGCGGATGGATGTGTGCGGGTATGAAGACAACCTAATGAATGCATAACCCTGCATGTCAGCAGGGGAATGTTCAAGCTGGTGGAGGCTCTGTGATGATGTGTGCAGTTGGAATGATACGGGACCCCTGATACGTCTAGATACGACTCTGACAGGTGACACCTAAGTAAACATCCTGTCTGATCACCTGTCCATTGTGCATCCCAGCGGAACTGGGTAATTCCAGCAGGACAATGCGATACCCTACACGTCTACAATTGCTACACAGTGGCTCCTGGAACACTTTTCTGAGTTTAAACATTTCCGCTGCCCACCAAACTCTCCAGACATGAACATTATTCAGCATATCTGGGATGGCTTGCAACGTGCTGTTCCGAAGAAATCTCTACCCCCTCGTGTTTTCACGGATCTGGACAGCCCTGCAGGACTCACGGTGTCAGTCCTTCCCGCACTACATCAGACGATAGCCAAGTCTCTGCCACGTCGTGTTGCGGAACGTCTGCGTGCTCGAGGGGGCCCTACACGATATTAGGCAGATGTACCAGTTTCTTTGGCTCTACATTCAGATAAAATCCCTCAAAAGCTGAGCCACATCTAGGAAACTGATAGATCTTGTTCTGAACTCGCGCTTACTGTCCTCTTATGGGAAGCAGCTCTTGCGGCAACAGTTCTTATTCGGTTAAGGGACCTCCAAACATTCCAGTCGTTGTCGTAGCTAGTCGGAAGATGTTCACATGGCTCCATGCAGTGCTGGTGATTAGATTTCCATAATGAAAGTTTTGTGTTATTTGAAGGTGCTTCCAAAGTATCTGAAGACTGGAGGGAACTTGGCCTTGATTGGGGCCTAGGTTGCGACTACGATGTCCAAACACTGAGTGAGCTTCAACGTTCTCAACCATCAGGCGACTTTGATCAGCTGCGACTTCTCTTCGAATAAATGTACCTGTGCACAGTCAAGATCGAAAGTATGAGTCACAGACAACCGGCGGGAATTCCATCTATGGACGAGTGACAGGCACAGTTCATAGCTGGCCATTGTCTAAGTTGACGAAGTCGCACTGAATTTATAACAATAATGCCAGCGCGAACACTGGCCACAAACGGGACTGTATTGTGCATATACAGATCGGGCGGTGGTCGCATCAGCGAATTTTCAGAATTTATAATTGCGTTTTTGCATTTGCCTGAACTTTTTTTTTTTTTATAGAAATTCTGCTATTCAAAGTAAAGCGCAGACAACCGCGATGGAGATAAAGGAAAGAGGAATCCTAAGATAGCAAATGGTAGTCACATATTGACCAAAAATTTGTATGGACCCGGGAGAAACGCACTGGTTGCTTAGGCGCGTAGTAACACTGTTTTTTTTTTTTTTTTTTTTTTTTTTTTGTCCGTACACAAGGGTTCCTTTCCTTGCGTGGCAGATTTGTATCTTAAAACTACCTGTAGGTGCGTCTATATGTCTATGTGACCCTAACAGATGCATGTAGAGTATTGTGTTATATGGGATGAGGTAAGGGTGAAGGCAAACCTGTTGCTGGTGCTTAGCACAAAAGGGGCCACTGAGTTTAAAATCCCCATTGGACAGATGAATCTCCATTACCTGTCGTGCATAGGCTTACTCCTTCAGGAAACGCGTAGAAATTTGGAGTTCAGTCCAACACAAACCCTGCTAATCAGGAAATTTGAGCTGCTACCTCTTATCGCGTTGACGGCCAAATATGGCTGGCGAAAATGATTCCCACCACCGGGATTCAAATCGAATACATGCAACTTGAGCACCACCGCACAGGTGCGTATCAATTGAGGCAAAATAAGTTAGAGTGAAGTACACCACATGGATAAATGAAGCCTTCATTTTCATTGCTTTGTTAAGAAATACCCGTGGCCTAGAGGTAACGTATTTGATTCATAATCAAAACTTCCTTCCCGGGTTCGAATCCCGCTGCTGTTTAACATTTGATTAATAATCGGCATTGGCGGCCAAAGACTTCCCGCATAAGAAGTCATCCTCACTGTGAAAAAAGCCTTGTCAATGAGGGTGGAGGAGCGGCCAGAGGTTCAGGGCACTCTCTTGTCCTAGGACTGAGAAAGTGCCCCTAAAGGCAGAAGAATCAGCAATGATCAACGGTATGAGGATGCAGAAGGCAGTGGAAACCACTACATTAAATAAACGTAACATGTGGCCTGTAATTGAAACAGTTAACGCAGAACAGGGAATCAGCGATCAAAAAGCGGTTACTGCATCGATGATTTCAGCCGTAAATACAAATATTAAAAAAGGTAGGAAGATTTTTCTGTTTAGCAAATGTGACAAAAAGCAGATTTCAGAGTACCTGATGGCTCAACACGAAAGTCTTGTATCAAGTACAGATAGTGTTGAGGATCAGTGGACAAAGTTCAAAACCATCGTACAATAAGCGTTGGATGAGTATGTGCCAAGCAAGATCGTAAGAGATGGAAAAGATCCACCGTGGTACAACAACTGAGTTAGAAAACTGCTGCGGAAGCAAAGGGAACTTCACAGCAAACATAATCATTGCCAAAGCCTTGCACACAAACAAAAATTACACGAAGAGAAATGTATTGTGAGGAGGGCTATGCGAGAGGCGTTCAATGATTTCGAAAGTAAAGTTCTATGTACTGACTTGGCAGAAAATCCGAAGAAATTGTGGTCTTATGTCAAAGCGGTGGGAGGATCAAAAATGGTTCAAATGGCTCTGAGCACTATGTGACTTAACTTCTGAGGTCATCAGTCGCCTAGAACTTAGAACTAATTAAACCTAACTAACCTAAGGACATCACACACATCCATGCCCGAGGCAGGATTCGAACCTGCGACCGTAGCGGTCACTCGGCTCCAGACTGTAGCGCCTAGAACAGCACGTACACTTCGGCCGGATGTGGGGGGGATCAAAACAAAATGTCCAGACACTCTGTGACCAAAATGGTACTGAAACAGAGGATGACAGACTAAAGCCCGAAATGCTAAATGTCTTTTTTCCAAAGCTGTTTCACAGCGGAAGACTGCACTGTAGTTCCTTCACTAGATTGTCGCACAGATGACAAAATGGTAGATATCGAAATAGACGACAGAGGGATAGAGAAAGAATTAAAATCGCTCAAAAGAGGAAAGGCCACTGGACCTAATGGGATACCAGTTCGATTTTACACAGAGTAAGCGAAGGAACTTGCCCCCCTTCTTGCAGCGGTGTACAGTAGGTCTCTAAAAGAGCGTAGCTTTCAAAAGGATTGGGAAAGGGCACAGGTCATCCCGTTTTCAAGAAGGGACATCGAACAGATGTGCAGAACTATAGACATATCTCTAACGTCGATCACTTGTAGAATTTTGGAACACGTATTATGTTCGAGTATAATGACTTTTCTGGAGACTAGAAATCTACTCTGTAGGAATCAGCATGGGTTCAGAAAAAGACGATCGTGTGAAACCCAGCTCGCGCTATTCGTTCACGGGACTCAGAGGGCCACAGACATGGGTTCCCTGGTAGATGCCATGTTTCTTGACTTACGCAAGGCGTTCGATACAGTTCCCCACAGTCGTTTAATGAACAAAGTAAGAGCATATGGACTATCAGACCAATTGTGTGATAAAATTGAAGAGTTCCTAGATAACAGAACGCAGCATGTCATTCTCAATGGAGAGAAGTCTTCCGAAGTAAGAGTGATTTCAGGGCTGCCACAGGGGAGTGTCGTAGAACCGTTGCTATTCTCAATGTACATAAATGACCTTGTGGATGACATCGGAATTTCACTGAGTCTTTATGCGGATGATGCTGTGGTATATCAAGAGGTTGTAACAATGGAAAATTGTACTGAAATGCAGGAGGATCTGCAGTGAATTGACGCATTGTGCAGGGAATGGCAATTGAATCTCAATGTAGACAAGTGTAATGTTCTGCGAATACATAGAAAGAAATATCCCTTATTATTTAGCTACAATATAGCAGATCAGCAACTGGAAGCAGTTAATTCCATAAATTATCTGGGAGTAGGCATTAGGAGTGATTTAAAATGGAATGATCATATGAAGTTGATCGTCGGTAAATCAGATGCCAGACTGAGATTCATTGGAAGAATCCTAAGGAAATGCAATCCGAAAACAAAGGAAGTAGGTTACAGTACGCTTGTTCGCCCACTGCTTGAATACTGCTCAGCAGCGTACCAGATACGGTTGATAGAAGAGATAGAGAAGATCCAACGGAGAGCAGCGCATTTCGTTACAGGATCATTTAGTAACCGCGAAAGCATTACGGAGATGATAGATAAACTCCAGTGGAAGACTCTGCAGGAGAGACGCTCAGTATCTCGGTACGAGCTTTTGTTGAAGTTTCGAGAACATACCTTCACCGAGGAGTCAAGCAGTATATTGCTCCCTCCTACGTATATCGCGCGAAAAGACCATGGGGATAAAATCAGAGAGATTAGAGCCCACACAGAGGCATACCGACAGACCTTCGTTCCACGAACAATACGATACTGGAATAGAACGGAGAACCGATAGAGGTTTTCAACGTGCCCTCCGCCATACACCGTCAGGTGGCTTGCGGAGTATGGATGTAGATGTAGATGTAGAAGTGTCATGATGATTTCTCCATTCACAAAAGATTCCCGAATAGTCCCCCATTCGGATCTCCGGGAGGGGACTGCAAAGGGGAAGGTTACCATGAGAAAAAGATTGAATAATCATCGGAACGTACATGACAGGGAAACTAGAAAATCTGAAAAGGGAAATGCAAAGGCTCAATTCAGATGTAGTAGGGGTCAGTGAAGTGAAGTGGAAAGAAGACAAGGACTTCTGGTCAGATGAGTATAAGGTAATATCAACAGCAGCAGAAAATGGTGTAAGAGGAGTCGGATTCGTTATGAATAGGATGGTAGGGCACAGATTGTGTTACTGTGAACAGTTCGGTGACAGGGTTGTTCTTATCAGAGTCGACAGCAAACTTACACCGACAACGGTAGTTGAGGCATACATGCCGACGTAGCAGGCTGAAAATGAGATGGAGAAAGTGTATGAGGATATTGAAAGGGTAATACAGTATGTAAACGGGGATGAGAATCTAATAGCCATTGGGGACTGGAATGCAGTTGTAGGGGAAGGAGTAGAAGAAAAGGTTACAAGAGAATATGGTCTTGGAACAAGGAATGAGAGAGGAGAAGGAATAATTGAGTTCTGTAACAAGCTTTAGCTAGTAATAGCGAACAAGAATCACAAGAGGAGGAGGTATACTTGGAAAAGGCCGGATGACACGGAAAGATTTCAGTTAGATTACATCATGGTTAGACAGAGATTTCGAAATCAGATTCTGGATTCTAAGGTGTACCCAGGAGCAGATATAGACTCAGATCACAATGCAGTAGTGATGAAGAGTAGGGTGAAGGTTAATACGTTAGTCAGGAAGAATAACACGCAAAGAAGTGGGATACGGAAGTACTAAGGAATGACGAGATACGATTGTAGTTCTCTAAGGCTATTGATACAGTAATAAGGAATAGCCTCAGTAGGCAGTACAGTTTAAGAGGAATGTAAATCTCTAAATAGAGCCATCACAGAAGTTGGGAAGGAAAACATAGGTACGGAGAAGGTAGCTGCGAAAAAACCATGGGTAACAGAAGAAATGCTTCAGTTGATCGATAAAGGAGGAAGTACAAAAATGTTCCGGGAAACTCAGGAATACAGAAATACAAGTCTCTGAGGAATGAAATAAACAGGAAGTACAGGGAAGCTAAGTCGAAATGGCTGCAGTACGTAGCGCAACATCCCATCTTTCTTCTTAGGAACAGCAGCAATAATAGGCAACCAGATAAAAAATAGAAGGGTAAGTCATAAAAAATAGAAGGGTAAGTCCGGGAGAGTGAGACTACTTTTTTCTTCAGCATAAAATGAGTATTTTTAACTTTTATGAGTTCCGTCAACATGTTAGAATAGAGTGCCGTATAAACATAAGTACATTATATTACTGAGACACTGCCACTTGAAATACGAGAGATATGATAAAATTAGAATATAAAAGAGTGGTCCATCTCATCTGTAGATGTATGAGCGAGTGGGATCAGTGTAGTGGGTGGACAGATTATGTAAATAATGACTCTCCACGAATAAAAGAGTCGATTAAAATTACTTACTTATATTTGGAAAGTGTTGTAATGAATACGGAATTATACTTATTACAAATATTGATCAAACATTGAGTTCTAAAATGAGCTGTTAGTTTTGTTCAAGCATTAGACTATCTTTCTCTTATCACAGCAATTACTCTTAAATGCTAAACAACATTCATGTGATCATCATGAACAGGAAAAACACTGCATCAGAATCTCTTTTTGATTAGTTTTGTAACAGATTTCATCACACCCAACACCTTCATATTCATCCCAGTCATCAAAGTTAATCGTATAATCTTCTACAATGTCTTCTGTATGTAGCTTTCTGCTTACGATGAGGATGTTAAGCTATTTTCTGTATTTATTCTTTTGAAACTTCTTCAATCTGTTTTTCTCTTCACTAGTATTTTGCTTTAGTGACTATTTTGTTCCTTTTTTCTGTTTAATATTTTTTCTCATGTCTCTTTTTCTTCACAGTTTCAGAATTTTTAGCGAAGTTAATCACTATGGGTTCAGCTGTGGCCTTTCTCTTGAAATTCGCAGTTTTATCTATAGATCGAATGTATGATATTTCTTTCAAAAGTTTTATCGGTATTGGCATTGGAGTAGTCAGATTTGAAGCGTAATATTGGTTGTTTTAGCTATAGTAGGAGAGGAGCTTGAAGTTGTCTCAGTGAAGAAATTTGACTTGTGCAGGTAACTCTGATCTTTTGAAGTGCTTGGCATAATTATGTCTTATGAGGAGCTTACAAGTGGCGGGTTGTGATGTGTGTGTGATTCTGCTCCTCCCTTTGTTGACACAGACGTATCTTCCAACAACCAAGCATAGCCTGGGATTGCGTCCACACTCACTGGGGCTACTCCACATGCCTTGAAGCCAGTTACACCATTTTCAAGTTCATTGATTTAGCTTTTTCCTCCAGATGTGATTGAAGTAACGTCTGATTGCCAAATAACTATCAGGTTTGTTGTTCAGCTGCAGTCCGGTTTCCTCCATGATGTAGATGAGCCGCCGGGTGGCCGAGCGGTTCAGGGCGCTACAGTCTGGAACCGAGCGACCGCTACGGTCGCAGGTTCGAATCCTGCCTCGAGCATGGATGTGTGTGATGTCCTTAGGTTAGTTAGGTTTAAGTAGTTCTAAGTTCTAGGGGACTGATGACCTCAGAAGTTAAGTTACATAGTGCTCAGAGTCTTTTGAACAATTTTTTTTTTTTTTATTTGATGTGCCCTGGTTGGCTAAACAAGTCGTTTTCGTGCATCACAGTCTCAAGAAGTCTCAAACACTCTTTTACTGTGGCGTTATTCACCCCGTGGGCTCTAGCGCCAGACACACCTCTTGGCTTTCTTGTAAGTATATTTTGATTGCTTCTAACATAGGAGTTAAGCTAAATGTAACAAGGTTCTTTTGATTTTTATTGAAAGTATGTGATATATTTGGTCATTCTGCTAATACAAATGCCATGCAATTTACTGAATCTCTGCATCATGCGAAACACTGCTCATTCTATTTCTTAACATGACCAATGAGCTTTCGTTCAGTATCAGTGATCAGTAAAGTTTGAGGTGGCATACGACTCTCAGAATAATTTACTCTAGTATGCTCTTTAGTGTGGTTTCAGGTATATTGAAAGGTTTAGTTGCAGCACTGACAACCATGTAACTGTCCTACACAGTATTCATGACCTTCATTGACTCATCTTCAGTCAATTCGCCTCGCAGGCAAGGCCCAGTTCTTTTGCGACTAATTGCCATTTCCCTAAAATAGAAAAAGAAGAGCTATGGAGAGATACATGTCATGAATCTCCTTTCAACATACAATTAAAATACAATCAAAATGCAAATGAATTTAATTGTGGTCCATCTCTCCCACACTGAAACAACGCCCCATCTCCCCCAAACAATGCTGATCCATTTCTGCGATTGTCTGGGATGGATGGTCCAGCACGACCTCTATCAGCAGGAAGCTTATCTCTGTGGCCATTTTAGTCAAGCTCGCAGTAAAAAAACTACATCAACACTGTGCGAACTAAGCCTTAATACTAAAATTACATAACTCCAAATGGTGCAAATGGCTGTAAGCACTATGGGACTTAACATCTGACGTCATCAGTCCCCTACACATAGAGCTACTTAAACCCAATTCACCTAATGACATTACACACATCCATGCCCGAGGCAGGATCCGAACCTGCGACCGTAGCAGCAGCGCGATTCCGGACTGAAGCGCCTAGAACAGCTCGGCCACAGCGGCCGGCATTACATAACTACATGATAAAAATTTTTTGGCTTACCAGAAAATAGAACATTGTGACGTGTTGTGTGTTGTATTGTACAAGTTCAGCAAAATTACAATAAAATTAGTTAATTATTATTAATGTAGCATGAGAATTTATTTAATCTCTTGTTTTCCCCTGCTATTCAACGTTATTTTATCAAAGAAATCTCCACCTGGAAACGTGTAGCGATGTTGTCTGTGAAGCTGTGTAAATGTCACTAAGTCCATTCACAAAAGTTATCATTTATAACCAACAAACAACCTAAATGTGTAATAAGAAATCTGAACTACATAAGATGAATTATTTTTAAGTAATTTCAGTGCTGTTATTGAAAAGACTCTGTGCTAGTTGCAGATCGTTTATCAAAATTAACGCTACTGTTATCTCGAGGTGGCAATACTTTTCATTAAGTAAAATGAAGAGATTTGTCACAAAGTACTGCAGATACACAACACTAATGTATTGTCCTGTCAAAATATTTCATAAAAGCTGTTACGAAATTACCAGGCTTCATACATGAGCTTATATCACGTAAGATCTTGTTTTCATTCATAGAAGTAAGATGTATTCACTGTTTAACTGTAATTTTTTACGTCAGAATGGACTCTCGGCCACTAGTATACAATGCCTATTGCAATTATAACCAACAACATTCAAGCCTGTGCAGAAAATCAATTTTAAACTGCCGCTCCAATACTTCACTAAGATGGCGGCTAACATAAACCATCACTTATTGATTCTGCTTCAAGCTCTGTTTTACTCGTAATAAATAATATATATTAAATCTTTACTCTCCTTCACCATATGCATTAACATTTCAAAATATTTCTCAGTGTTACAAGACACGTTGATATTCATCAT
Source organism: Schistocerca nitens (assembly GCF_023898315.1). Classification (NCBI taxonomy): domain Eukaryota; kingdom Metazoa; phylum Arthropoda; class Insecta; order Orthoptera; family Acrididae; genus Schistocerca; species Schistocerca nitens. Next base: position 361,960,487 of record NC_064622.1, read on the forward strand.
TTACCAATAAACTGCGCTGTAGATCAATAGCACCGATGGCAGCGCTCTCTGATAGCTGAGCAGAAAACTTAACTTTTTTATAGGACGAATATTACAATGAAATAAAACTCCAAACGAAGAAGATTTATCTCAATAACACATAAACTCTTTTTTCAAATATCGGTTAGCAACATAACAATATTTTAGTACACTTTTTTACAGAGCTCTGTGTTACGACACATCAATCACATCCCGTAAGTACAATAGTTCGAACAAGAAGGAGAAGGATTTTTCTAGAAAACAATAGATAACGAAAGAGTAAGATTTTCAGTATCTTTTTACATTGGTATGGTCAGAGGTACAACTTTTTTAAAAATATTAATTATGCCGTTGACAGTAATTACTTATTATTTTATAAACGAGGAAGTCCTTTTTATTTTCGTATTGCGAGAGTAAGATCAAAGTTCAGTCACATTAAACATACACTGCTGTCGTGAATATTATTTTGAATAAAATATAGGCGTGGATAGTACAGTCTGACTTGTTTCCTGAACTAACACGGAAATAACAGCCAAATTTTTGCAACATGCGCGTTCACAAAAGAGCTTCCTCACAATTAGCGGCCCATTTGAGAAAATGGGACTGGTCCCTCTCACCCAGTGGTCCTACTCTCTCGGACGTACCCTACTTAAAAGTGACAATATTTTGGTAAAAGTCTCTTTTTGCGTGGTATGCCACACTACATGCAGCACGGGACACAGGACCGCGTGTCATAACCTGACTTCCTTTTTCTGAACAGCAATCATAAAAATTACCCCATAAGGACAGTGTGTAAAATATAAACATAAATGTCCGGGGACTTAACCTCTTACCCGAACCAGGTATAGTGTACACATAGATTCAGAACTTAATATGTGACGTCTTAAATATCAGTAAAGTATAACGTAATGTGAAAACATACACATGAAATGTCATCTGTTTTTCTGCGTTCATGGTAATAAAAGATCCAGGTACTTGTTGGAGAGGTGAACAGATATACAAGACTGGCCATTAAAATTGCTACACCACGAAGATGACGTGCTACAAATGCGAAATTTAACCGACAGGAACAAGATGCTGTGATATGCAAATGATTAGCTTTTCAGAGCATTCACACAAGGCTGGCGCCGGTGGCGAAACCTACAGTGTGCTGACATGAGGAAAGTTTCCAACCGATTTCTCATCCACAAACAGCAGTTGACCAGCGTTGCCTGTTGAAACGTTGTTGTGATGCCTCGTGTAAGGAGGAGAAATGCGTACCATCACGTTTCTGTCTTTGACAAAGGTCGGATTGTAGCCTATTGCGATTACGGTTTATCGTGGCTGCGGTTACCCTTGACGCTGCATCACAGACAGGAGCGCCTGCGTCGTTGTACTCAACGACGAAGCTGGGTGCACGAATGGCAAAAAGTAATTTTTTGAGATGAATCCAGGTTCTGTTTACAGCATCATGGTGGTCGCATCCGTGTTTGGTGACATCGCGGTGAACGCACATTGGAAGCGTGTATTCGTCACCGCCACACTGGCGTATCTCCCGGCATGGTTTGGAGTGCCTTTGGTTACACGTCTCGGTCACCTCTTGTTCGCATTGATGGCACTTTGAACAGTGGACGTTACATTTCAGATGTGTTACGATCCGTGGCTCTACCCTTCATTCGATCCCTCCGAAACCCTACATTTCAGCAGGATAATGCACGATTGCGTGTAGCAGGTCCTGTACGGGCCTTTCTGGACACAGAAAATGTTTGACTGCTGCCCTGGCCAGCAGATTCTCCAGATCTCTCACCAACTGAAAACGTCTGGTCAATGGTGGCCGAGCAACTGACTCGTGACAATACACCAATCACTACTCTTGATGAATTGTGGTATCGCGTTGAAGCTGCATGAGCAGCTGTACCTGTACACGCCAACCAAGCTCTGTTTGACTCAATGCCGAAGCGTATCAAGGCCGTTATTACGGCCAGAGGTGGTTGTTCTGGGTACTGATTTCTCAGGATCTATGCACCCAAATTGCGTGAAAATGTAATCACATGTCAGTTCTAGTATAATATATTTGTCCATTTAATACCTGTTTATCATTTGCATTTCTTCTTTGTGTAGGAATTTTAATGGCCAGTAGTGTAAGATAAGAGTTAGGGCTTTTGCAGTACCACGAATGGGGCACTTGATTCTTTACCCCAGAGATGTATAAATCGGGATGTGAAAAAATATATAGCAACCAATCTATCAAAACAACATGGAATCCTACATTTATTTCTCTTTTATCTTGGCTGGGGACTTCTTTGCAACTAAAATGTTCTCATCAAAGTGCCTTTTGTGGTCAGTTACATTAGGGTGGTGGATGAAAGTCATTATGCAACACAACGACCATCCTGCGAAAGCTTTTTCCTCATGTTGTGGCTGCGTAACACGCGGCCCTGCGCTGCCTGGTTAAGGTACTTGGCAGCTTCGGCAGACGCCTTTGTCGGTGGTCCCTGGTTAACATCGGTGACAAACGTCTCCACGTATCTGCGGTTTCCTGGAATCCCGTGCTAACTCGCGGGGTTGTCAGCAAAGACGGCGAATGCCCCCGGCGGCGCGCCTGTCACAGAGGCGGCGCAGCACTCCATCAGAGGCGCATTCGGCGCACGTGACGGTGACACGTGCCACAGCTGTGTGTGCGTCACTCTGCGCGGCTTTGATGTCGGCCGCTCAGCGCCTGGGGGCGGCTGCTGGGGGCCGACGTCACAGGCGCTGTGGACTGCCCGTGTCCGCCGGCACACACCGTCCAATAGAGGGGCTGCCGCGGTCCAGCCACAGGAGGTCGGCTAACACGGGAAACTGCCCGGCGCAACTCACTCAGATTTAGAGGTGGAATGACCCAGTGGCTAGCCCTCGAAAACTGAACACAGGTCAAGAATGAAAACAGGGGTATGGTTAACTGGAATGTGCGAAAGGAAGCAAAATAGTGAACGGTCCAGGCTCAAGATGTAAAACATCGAGCGAGGTGTTAAAAGCATGTCGTCGTGGTTCTGTGGTCACGGTCTTGGACTACGAAACGCGAAATCCATATTCATATCTCTCTTGTGCCCTTTTTTTCACAAAATTACGAACTTCCCGTTCGGTCGTTGCCTGTCTGTTCTCCTTCTGTAGACTTGGCAGTCTGTCATACTATAGCCGGCCCTCTAGAATCATACGGGAGAAATATTTAAAATTAAATGCTAAAGCTTCTTAGTGAATCAGTGTATCTATTAATCAGAACCTGATTAAAATCCCTGCCTGCATACACAGGCGGAAGAGAGCAGGCGACTCCATTTATAGATTGCCAGGATAAACATCAGTACACCCTTTTAGAAGCTTCCAGTTCATTCAAATTTTTTTGTTACATCAGTCCATGAAATGATTATCTTTACCCATCCATAACACCAGTGGGTCTGAGGTACCATGAATGGACCCATGCTGAGAGATTCATGTTAGTACGTGGTGTAGCCTCCACGGTCGGCAGTGTAGGCACTGACTCTGTCATCCAGTAAATCGTACAAATGGCGGTCTGGGTACATTATGCTGCACCTGCTTGACCTGTCACTTTTTTCTGTAAGAGTTGCTGGCTGACGAGTAGCACGAGTCACATCTCGTCCCATCATGTCCCACACCTGCTCGATGGGACACAATTCCGGAGTTTTCTGCACGTCATGCAGAGCACGTTCAGTTTCAAGAGTAGTTTACTGGCAGGCATTATCGTGTTGGATCTCCAAATCACCTTCCTGGTGCAAGAATGGCAAAAGAAGGCTTATTAGCGACCCCTACAGAATTGCCAAAGGTGAACTAGAGTTGAATATTATCGCACCCTGATCATAAGGCCTGGGATGGGCTCGCAGTGTCTTGGGCGAGTGCACCCTATGAGGCAGCGTTCTTTGCATCTACGTTATACTCACAAATGACCATCAGATGCGTTCAGGCAGAATCAGCTTTCATCGCTAGACAACCCGGTCTGCCAATACTACAACAGTTCACGTTGACACGTCTAGGCTCACAATTCCTTTTATCTGTGGTGTGATCTCTGCCGCTGCTGCTCCTATAATGCGCATATGTACTGTATGGACGTCAAGAACCTTATCTACAGGTGGCAGAATGTTCACGTGGCCATTGATACCGGCGTCACTGTACAACTGACGCAGCACCTCCAACTTGTGTGGATACTCTCGGAAAGGACTATCCTACCCTCGGAAGACCACAATGCGACCTATTTCAAACTCGCATCTCCGAGTCATTGTTACCTGCTTCCTTCACTCGTTGCAGCTCACTAAGGATTCTAGCTGCGTTCATTGCCTATTAAAGGGTGTACACAGAGGACGCTCTATGCTATCACTCGACGGACGATGTTGAAACCACTATCACTACATCTGCTATCCCCCGGGTAGCATAAACTAAAAAGCCAAAACATTATGACCATCCACTTATTATCTTGTTTGGCTGTCTTTGGAACTAAATACATCACTGACTCCTCGTATCATGGATCCGACAATTTGTTGTTAGTTTTCTGGAGGTATGTGGCTTAGATGTCTACGCACAGGTCGTGTAATTCGCGTAATAATGAGCCACTGATTTATCTATTCGGTGATGACGCCCAATAACGGCGCAGACGGGTTCCATAGGATTTACATCAAGCGAATTTTGTCACCGAGACATCAACCCGGGGTCACTGTAACGCACCTCAAAACACTGGATGTGACATCCAGACAATTATGTTTTGGAAGATGACATCGCCGTCGGGGAAGACATAAGGTTTCAAGGGATTCAGGCAGTTCGCGGCTGTCACCGATTACTTCCACAGGCTGCATACAAGAGCAGAAGAATGTCTCTCATAGTAATACGAGGTGCGGCTAGGAAAAAACCGGACTGATGCTGGAAAAAACATTTATTTACAATTATTTACAATTTCATGTTATCTCCTTCAATGTACTCTCCTCCTCGGTCTCTACACCGCTCCATACGAATTTTCCACTGTTCATAGCAATGCTGCAGATCATTTTCGGTAAGTCCATACATTACTTCCATCGCTTTTTCTTTTACTGCTTCAACAGTCTCAAATCTAGTTCCTTTCAAAGCTGACTTGACTTTAGGGAAAAGAAAAAAGTCACAGGGGTCCAAATCAGGTGAGTAGGGTGGATGATCTATGATGGGAATGTTGTGTTTTGCCAAAAACGTCTTCACTGACAACGCACTGTGAGCTGGGGCATTGTCTTGGTGAAGGATCCATGACTTTTTTCTCCATAAATCGTTCCGTTTTCTCCGTACTCGCTCACGTAGGGTAGCCAGGACGCTAATGTAGTAATGCTGATTCACTGTTTGTCCCTCTGGTACCCAATCAATGTGCACAATCCCTTTGATGTCAAAAAAAACAATCATCATTGCCTTGAATTTCGATTTTGACATTCGTGCTTTTTTTTGTCGTGGAGAACCAGGAGTTTTCCAATGCATCGATTGGCGTTTAGTTTCGGGATCGTAAGTAAAAAACCACGATTCATCGCAAGTAATAACATTTTGTAAGAAGGTGGGATCACTTTCAATGTTTTCCAGGATGTTAGAACAAATCATTCTTCGGCGTTCCTTCTGTTCAGTTGTGAGACACTTTGGAACCATTTTTGGACACACTTTGGTCATGTTGAAACTTTCATGAAGAATCTGCCTAACACTTTCCTTGTCAACTCCTGTTAACTCAGACACTGCTCTGACTGTTAAACGGCGATATTGTCGAACAAGTTTACCGATTTTTTCAATGTTTGCATCAGTTTTTGCTGACAATGGTCTGCCAGTGCGAGTCTCATCACTGGTGTCTTCGCGGCCATCTTTAAATCGTTTAAACCACTCAAACACTTGTGTTCGCGATAAACAATCATCGCCGTACACTTGTTGTAACATTACAAACGTTTCACTTGCAGATTTTCCTAGTTTGAAACAAAATTTGATGTTAACACGCTGTTCTTTCTGTTCACTCAACATTTTCCGACGCACAGACAAAACGTCAACTACTTAAAACAGACGCCACGGGCAGACTGAGTGCAGGAGGGAGATGAAACTCGAGCAGTAGGCGGAGCGAGAGTCATGTGACAGGCCACGCGACTTTCAGCCTTATTGCATTCGTTTTATTGTTTCACCAGTACTAGTCCGGTTTTTTTCTAGCCACACCTCGTACTGCTCCCGCCAGCCTGCGTCCGTGGCGCGCTACACGTTTCGAGCCGCCGTTCACCTCGATGACATCATTCGTGGAGACTACCGTCGACCTACTGTAGCAAAAATGCGATTCACCCGAAGAGACGATACCTTTCCATTGGTCGACAGTCGAATCCCGATGGTAATCGTAGTTGACGATGTCATTGGGTCAACACGTGAACGCGTAGCACTGCTCTACTGCGGAGATGCTTGTTCAACAGTGTACGATGGACAGTGCTACGAAACACTTGTGCGTGCACCAGCACTGTGCTCTTTTCTATTTCACAGAGCGAACAAACCTCTGAATCTCATATTCTGCGAAGAGTCGTGGACGTGAAACTATTTAGCGCCTAATGGTAGTTTCGCTGTACTTCTACCTCTCTCCGTAGATACTCACGACATCTGCACATGAACATTTGACCATCTTCGCAGCTTTCGAGATACTCGTTCACAGATTCTGCGTAATAATAACCTACCCTTAGTCAAAGTCACTTATCTCAATGGCTTTCTCCATCTGTATCTTCACTAGGGTAATCCCCCGTCCATGTCTACTCCGATTACACACTTTTGTTGCCGCATCATGTGCCCGCAACGCCACCAGGCAGCAACCAACGTCGCGTTGGGCACTCGTCATAATGTTTTGGCCGATCAGTGTATGCCGTCATCGCGTTGAAACCTACGTCGTTTTTCCAGGCGTACTAGTGTTTTTTATCATCGGTGGCATATATATACATATACTAAGTAGATCAAATTTTACATACGAACCCATGTCCGGAAACAGTTCGTTTCCATGTTACAAGGAAAAGAAAACAAGATGTACAGATTTCACTCTTATTTAACGTGACAACGATATTACAACAATCAGGTTTGGTGCACACAGCGTACCTGCGCAGTAAGCTCACATAAAGTCTGTCCAGCACGCGTGGTGTATGGTTAATCACTTCTGCTACAGCCATGACAAATGCAGCCAGAGCTTCTTCCGACTCCACAGGGGTCTTGTAAACAAGGAAAAAGTCCAAATTTAAATCTGGGGTCCACCTCGACCCATCCACTTGTCTCCGGAGACTACGTTCAGATGATTTCGGACGCGAACTGCAAAATGTACTGTTGCGTCATCATGTTGGACGCACAATTCGTGGCGAATGTCCGATGGTACGTCTTCCAAAAATTCCGCCAGTACTTGGTGCAGGGATATCAAATACCTCGCATCCATTAGGTGGGGAGGCAGGATGTATGGCCCAATTACACGACCATCGGATATACCTGGCTGCACACTGATGCTATAGGTGTGCTTAAGTCTTCATATACACGTGTCCTTAGAATTTTTTTGATTCCAGATGTGGCACTTTCGATCGTTCAGAACACTTTCGCTTTGCAATGCGTTTCGTCGGTTAACAAAAATTGCTTTGGGCACTGACGAAAATCCACACAACGGAGTAAAAACCAAGTAGAGATGTTTCAAAATTATAGCCAGCAGCAATCAGACGTCGTTTCCTTTCTAACTTTATTAAAGCAGATCCAGATTTCGCCTAGTGACTAGCCATTATCAGTGTAGTATTTCAGAATCATTTATACATGCCGTAGTACGTGTATACCTGTTGTTTGGGCTCCTTCTTGAAGGAACTGTGACAGAGCGCGACAAAAGGCGTAGACGTACTAGCCATAGTACATCTACGCCTGTTTTTCGGGCGTATAAATAACTCCGAAATACTGCTGCTCTCTATCATTTTGAAAGTCATATCACATTCGTTAAGCGCATTCCGCTATCCCAGTGGAAAGGTAATTTCATGAAGTACAGAATTTGACATGTGGCACAAAATTCACCGGGAATATGGGGTGTACGTTCTGAGGGTGATGTGGGTGGAGCTGCTGCTCATTCGGAACACTCCAGAAAGACAAGTGAGTCACATGAAGTCACGTGCAGTGGCTCGAGCAGTCGTCGTTGGGTTTTCTTCCACTTGATAAAGCACTTCCTCTTCCAAAACGAAAGTGCTCTGCGATCTTGGAGTACCACAGTTTGCTCTATCGCTTTTGAATTTTATTCTTCCCCGCAGCCGTTGTTTTATTCTGGCAAACATGTGACTAGATGGAGTCAGATGGTTTGGAAAGAACTCGTGTCATAGATGCTGAGCCTCTCTTCCATTACGGCGACCTTCACCGTAAATTAACATGTCGGTGTACTCTGCGAACGTGTAGTCGGGCATCCTGTTGCTGCAATACTAGTCACCGTAATGTCAACTGACGCACCACCAGGAAGCATGAAGGCAATGCAGCTGGAAACAGAGGACACCACGTGACAACACGCCATCGTACAATTCATAAATGTGGATAGCCTATCGTAACAGGCGAACTGCCTAAGAAACATCTGGAACGAGATTGTGTACCTCATGATTTCTTTACAACATGGAAACGAACCATTTCCGGACATGGGTTATTAGGTATAATTTGATCTATTAAGTCCTCTCTACAACTTCTAGAAGTGTACAGTGAGTAACATGAATTGCAAAACACTATATATGAAAAGAGAAGGGATAGCAAAGAAAAAATATATTAAAAAAGGGACTGGAAGTTCATTTGCACATAGTTACATGTCTTTTCTGTGTGAAGAGGATTAAAATACAGTGTTGTACGCAGAGGACGTCCACATTCTCACATTCTGCCATTGTGTATCTTCGCAACTGGCAATCGCTCCTGTCTACACCTCCTACACTGATAAGCTGAAACGTTATCACCATCGCCCACCGCGACGTTGGATGACGCTTGGTGGCGTTGCGGGCACGTGACGCGGTAACAAAAGTTTGTAAGCGGAGCTGACAAGGACGGTGGCTCACCCTAGCGAAAATATGGGCTGCAAATGGGGAATCCCACTGAGATAAGTGACTTCGACAAAGGGCAAATTATTATTACGCAGAATCTGTGACTCAGTATCTCGGAAACGGCAAAGCTGGTCGAATGTTCACGTGCTACTGGCATGAGCATCTACAGAAAGAGCTAGATGGACAGTGAAACTACCATTAGGCGCTAAATAGTTCGACGTCCACGACTACTCAAGGAATGGGGGTTCCGAACACTTGTCTGCCCTGTAACATAGGAAAGAGTACAATTCAGGTGGACGCACAAGTATTTCTTAGCACACTGTTTGTCGTACATTTCTGAACGTGGACGTTGGCAGTAGAGCACTTCTGGTTCAATTTATTTAATCGTATGCCTAGGGCCCCTAGTCGGGTAGAACGTTCGCCGGGTGCCTGTCTTTCAATTTGACGCCACTTTGGTGACCTGCAGTGAGGATGATAGGATGATGATGAGGACAGCACAATATCCTGTCCCTGGGCGGAGAAAATTCCCCGAACCAGCCGGGAATCGAACCCGGGCCCAGAGGATTGACAATCCGTCACGCTGACCATTCAGCTACCGGGGGCGGACACAGCTCCTGATGGCCATATATTGACCCAACTACATCGTCAATTACTATTGCAGTCGGCACGGGACTATCGGCATTCGAAAGTCAGTCAATGGAAACGTGTCAGCTCTTCACGTGAACCACATTTTTGCTACACTAGGTCGATAGTCTTCTCCCGAACGCCGTCAACCACGCGAAAGTGCAGCACCACGGGCGCAAGGTGGTCGGAGCGCTATTATGCTATTGCAGACACTCTCCTGCGCTTCCATGGGACTTGTAGTGGTAATCGAAGACACGCGGACAGCTGCGAACCATTTGCGTCCCTTCATGCTTCATGTCTTCACCGATGGCGATGTCATCTTTCAGCAGTATAAATGTCCGCGTCTGTGAGCCAGAAGCGTGCTACAGTGCTTTGAGGAGCATTATTGCGAATTGACGTTGATATTTCGGCGACCTAATTCGCCTGGTGCAAATCCTATGAAACCCATCTGCGTCACTATCTGGCGCCATCACTGAGTACACAGATCAGCGTCCCTTTATTTGAGCGAATTACATGACCTGTACGTAGAACTCTAGTGCCAATACCTTAACAAACCTACTAACAAACTGTCTGATCCCTGATACGCAGAATCAGTCATGTATTTCGTTCCAAAGACGGAGAGACAAGGTATTAAGTCAGTGGACATAATGTTTTGGCTTATCAGTTTATATTCTTGTTGTAATTTGCGACATTACTTGGCTTTTGCACGATGCAATTCTTGGAGTGTTCTGATCCTCATTACGTGACCTGTCTTGTGTTTTAGGACCTTCTTTCCGCCTTTACGTTTTCGACCTTCATACGGTCGGGGATCTCTTTGCAGTTTCACCACATTATGCAGTAACGTCGCTGTTATTACTCGTTAGATTGAATCAAATCTAGACAAGGGTATCAACTGACGATATAAATACAATAACCAAGAAATAAAAAGCACTCGTTAGCAAGAAGGCATTTATAACCACATTCCAGTGAGGAATCATTTGCTTGCTTGTTGATTGTATTGATTTACAATTACACCCTCAAAACCATCATCACTGAAGAGAAAATGTGGGAATTTTCAGAGGAAATGCGTGCCGCTTTTATAAAACAACGCTCGGCCCAAACGACTGTGGAAGCTATAGGCAAAGTTGCTTGATCCTTCTTAGGACACTGACCTTGCCAATTTCGATGTGTATCTGTTGGGTCCAATGAAAGAAGTTTGGCGCGGCAGCAAGCTGAACGCCGTGATAATGAGAATAATACAAAATTGGCTTCGAGATCGAGGAAAAGAGTTCTTTGCTTAGGGGATTACAAGACTCGCAAGACGTTGGGACATATTCATATAAGTCGGCGGGGATTACGTACAAAAATAGCCAAAGAACTGTACTGATTTTGTGAGACTCACATGTTTTCACATACCATAGTATGTATTACATTTATGGCTGGCCATCGCAGCGCAGTTCGAAGCGGGACTCATCAGTGAAGACAAGTCTTCTCCACTCGATGAGATTCCAGGTCGAAGAGGTCTCTAGAGACGCCTATCACAGACGGCGGGACACCAAGCTGACTGTCGCTCGCCATACAGTCCAACAACCACGAGTGATGGCCTAAAATGGTTCAAATGGCTCTGAGCAATATGAGCCTTAACATCTGAGGTCATCGGTCCCCTAGAACTTAGGACTACTTAAACCTAACTAACCTAATGATATCACACACATCCATGCCCCAGGCAGGATTAGAACCTGCGACCGTAGCAGTCTCGCTGTTCCGGACTGAAGCGCCTAGAACCGCTCGGCCACCGCAGCCGGCTGAGTGATGACCTGGGGTACCATTTCACTTGGTTGTCACCCGCTGCACCCTTTCAGTGCAGTGGTTCGTAGACTCTATTCTAAGTCCGGTTTTGTTGCTCTTCAAGACAAGCCATCGTGAGCTTACACTTCAGCAATGTAATGGCCATTCGCACACGGCGAGAGGTTCTATTGCTTGTCTTTGTGCTTGCGTAATCCTACCTTCGGCAGGAAGGTCACCGAATCTCATCCCAGTTGAGAACGTTTGGAGCATTATGGGGAGGGCCCTCCAACCACCTCCGGGTTCTCACGATCTTATGCGCCAATCGGGCAGAATTTGGCATGACATCGCTCAGGAGTACATCGCACAAATCAATCATTGCCAAGCCAATTAAGTGATTGTTGCGTAAGGGCCAGAGGTCGAGTAACGTGTTATTGAATTGCCAAATTTGTTAAGCCTTTTCTTCTGAATAAATTATCAAATTTTTCTCACATTACAATCATTTGTTTGTCCAAGTACATCAAACCTATAGATTTTGTCCCATTTGGATATTTCTTTGGTGGTGCGTCGTTTCTTTTCTCTAAGATTGTAAACAGAATTTAAGAAATCTGAGTTAAAATTCAGTAAATGGATTGGCGTGTTGGTAGTTTCGATGACCTCTTAGATGGTCTCCTATGCGCATATTTTTAATACTTTTTGTATTGAGAAAAATGAGAAACCGCGAACAATCGACGATGGCATGCATCGCGCCGCCGACCGGCCGCCAGGCAGTTGTGTGCAGGCGAGCCAGTTCAGCAAGTGTGCGCTTCATTACACGTATCCGTTCCGCAAACGTAATATTCCGAAAATGCTGTACACTTCTTAAGTAAACTGTATCATTTATATCCGTTAAGATTGTGTTATCTCTTCATGGCTGTATTTGTATCAGCCTTCTTAACGTCGAAGGACTGTATGTGTCCGGGAAAATAATACGATTTGAGCCAAATACTCGGGGTTGCTTAGTTTCTGTGAGTGGTCAGGATTTTGAATTGCAGCAGAGCTACTGGTACTTCGTATGTTCGCGTGAAAGGTAATAATCTGTTTCAGAAATTTCAAGCAATCCCTTTCTTAATGGACGCCTACAGCACAAGATCCACATCATCCAAATTTGAAGTTTCTGTCCTTAATGGTTTCAGGTTGGGCAATAATGAGTCAATGAATCAGTATGGCTCTATTTCAGCCCCTTAGGCGTTCACTTTCCAGATACAGTGAAATGTGTGTTCTTTTTAATTCCTTACGGAGAAGCCAGGTACCAATTTTCTATATTTAGCTTCAGAAATGCATCCATAATGAAATATTTCCATAAAGGTTTCCTTCGCCTTTTACCCTTCTATAGGGCTTGAATTTCCAAAAACAGTGAATTTTTTTATTTTCCATCGATAAGCCACATTCAAATTTTCATAGGGTTAGCATTAAAAATCCTTCACAACGAAATATTTCATAAAAACATTTCATTCCCATAGGGGTTTAATTTTCCAAAAAGAAAAAAGAGACATAGAGGACTTTTTTCGAAACTTCCTGCCAGATTAAAACTGTGTGCCGGACCGAGACGCGAACTCGGGACCTTTCGCGGGCAAGTGCTCTACCAACTGAGCCACCCACGCACGAACCACAACCCGTCCTCACAGCTTTACTTCTGCCAGTACCTCGTCTCCTACCTTCCAAACTTTACAGAAGTTCTCCTGCGAACCAGGAGAGCTTCTGTAAAGCTTGGAAGGCAGGAGACGAGGTACTGGCAGACGTAAAGCTGTGAGGACGCGTCGTGGATCGTGCTTGGGTACCTCAGTTGGTAGAGCACTTGCCAGCGAAAGGCAAAGGTCTCGAGTTCGCGTCTCGGTCCGGCACACACTTTTAATCTGCCAGGAAATTTCATATCAGCGCACACTGCGCTGCAGAGTGAAAAACTCATTCTGGAGACCTATTTTTATTTGTAACTGAAAGGCCAAATACCAATTTTCGTAGATGTAATTATAAAAATAATTCAGAAATTCTTTAATAATGAGTTATTTTCGAAATAACTTTCACCCACTGTTTCACCTTCATAGCGATATAATTTCGAAAAATGCTGAAACACACATTTCTTTATTTCTGACCGAGAAACTGAACACCAAGTTTCGTAGATAGAGCTTCAAAATACCCTCAATAGTGACATATTTTCTAAAATCTGTTCATCCCCTATATCATCTCCTTAGGTGTGGAAATTCGAAAAATCATGTCTTAAACGACGTCTAGAGTATAAGATCAACAACCTCTCCAAATTTCAGTTTTCTATCCTTATCGGTTTGGCCTGGGAAATGGAGAGTTAGTGAGTGAATCAATGAGTCGGTATATTCTCTTTTATATGTTTATAGAGATTGACGCATGTAACACAGGACGTCACCATACTACTAGATCGCTGAGGTTGGTGGCAGTCCTAAACGAAAGGCGATCTGTATCGATCACAGTTTCGGAATGAAGCTCAGTTTATCTTGGGTACACACACACTCACTCACTCACTCACACACACACACACACACACACACACACACACAAACTTCGCCCCACGCGTCTGCGGATTGTGTCACGTTTGTCACTCATGTTCACGATCACTGGTGTCAGCGCAGCGGCAGTTTGTAATTACATGCGATTTAATGTACGTGTAATATTCAAAATCTCGGTGCCGCCTTGTTCCAGTGCGTTCAAAGAAAAAAACGTCCCTTCGACGCTACGGAACGGCGTTCCGGCCGAAATGAAGCAACCCCCAGTCAGCTTCATGATTTTTCAGTTCTAATGAGCAGCCCTGTATTTCGCCCCTAGAAAATGGTGCAGTCATCCCACCGTCTCCCTTAAACGATAGCGAGTTACCCTAATTCAGGCTTGAGAACGATTGGGACGTTGCTGCAACAGGATCGCCGCTACCCCGCTTGCCGGCAGCAGGGCACGTTGCGTCTGGGTCGGCGGTAACCCATTCATTCGACAGAATTAGGTGGCAGTTTAGCAGGCCGTTCGGACAGGTCGGAGCTGCGCTGACCCCCTCACAGCGACATCCTCGGCGGTCGACTGTCGCATCGACAACGCCACGACCATCGACCCGGCCTCCTCCATTACCGCCCTCTACGAGCGCTGCGCATCCCCCTCGGGCGAGTTCTCCGCCTCCGCAACTCGTCTGTGAAATAAATTATTCCGCCTAACGACCGCCACTGAATCGGCCTTTAAACACTCTTTCTCCGGAACGGTTACCTACGCTTAAGTACTATTTACTGACGCAGCAGTTTGTACACTTGGAAAGCCGGATTAGCGGAGGAATTATTTGTCGTGGCACTCGGCGAGAGGTTCAGAAAATGATCTGCTCTAGTAAGTATAATACGAGTTAGTTTTCTCGAGTTGCAAATGATTACGAGGAAAGGCGGTGAGCATATAAAGAAATTTACTTGACAAGTATCGTATGCAGTGTGTCCCAAAAGTATTCATGGATAAAACAGGAACGTTGAGGCAAAAAAGTCTAGTAAGCATGGACTACAAAATTCTTACGTTGGGTGTTACGACAACATGTTTAGTAGAAGATATGTGTTTCAGAGCAGCGAAGTATTCACAGCTGTTAAAGGATGCACTTCGCTACTTACTGGTGGGCAGTTTTGTCTTGGTTGGCCCACATTACAACCTCCTAAAATATGGAAAGCAAAGAGCTTGCGGTAGAAGAGATTTGTTTCTGTACTGAAGATGAAGGAGATCTTATAGCTCTTAAGATATGCATTTTGGAGATCTTGTTTACTAGACATTTTTGCTTATGATCGTTCCTGCCATATTCCTGAATATTGACCATTGCTCCATTGCTCCTGGGACATCCTCCATACCTGATGTCTTAATATGAGTTCCGAACTCAGCAATCTACTCTTGATTTGATCTTCACACTTCCGGAAATTCAAGAAAGATGCAACTCGCAGAAGACCCCATTCTTGATTGCTTGTATCAACTTAAATAATCTACTTTATGCACTTAAGAGGGAGGGGTTTATACTTTACTAGAGAAGGCAGGGTGTCTTGCAAGACTGCTACGGGTGATCAGAGTTTTTCACAACAGTATGGAAGGCGCCGTAGTATTTTGCGGAACGACGTCTGATCCTTTTGTAGAGCAAAGGGGATTTCGTGAAGACAGCGTACTGACCCCTAGCTTGTTTGATATATATTTGCTTTTAGCGAAACAAACGTGGGTATCTATTTACATGCCATGGCTAACGGAAACTGTTACACCTCGCTACTCGTAATAAAGGTTCAAATGTTCAAATGTGTGTGAAATCTTATGGGACTTAACTGCTAAGGTCATCAGTCCCTAAACTTACACACTACTTAACCTAAATTATCCTAAGGGCAAACACACACACCCATGCCCGAGCGAGGACTCGAACCTCCGCCGGGACCAGCCGCACAGGCCTTGACTGCAGCGCCTAGACTGCTCGGCTAATCCCGCTCGGCGTAATAAAGGATTATTGTGAGTATTTACTTGTAAATAACTCTTCAGACGCTCACGATGCAGCATACGTTGCACATAATGTAGACGCCCTACAGGGGTGTGTGAATAAATTCGATATTGCGTGCAAGCTTGTTTACGTGAGGGTTATTTATTTATTTATTTATTTATTTATTTTGAAGGCGCAATAGGATACGAAATGGAAACCACAGTACAAATTAAAAGCGATTTATTTGAAACATTTGCCTACACCTTCGAGCTGCTTCACTAAGATAGTCGCTGCTCCGACTTAGTCATTCTATTTGCAAATGGAACATGAAAGCAATAGCTGGTATTGATACAGGGTACCCTCTGTCACGCAATGTATGGTACTTGTGGAGTATGTATGTAGATGTAGAAACTGAAGAGAAACAAATTAAAGTATTATGAACACAGTGAAAAAATTCAGATTGTCAATAACTGTTGTGATAGTGGGGCGGGGGAGGGGGGGGGGTCTTCATCCACTGCCTAATTTCCATATACAGTAAATGACTGTGTGGTTTAGTTCTGTTATATCCAATGAATCTTTCTGTACCTTTTTTTTACCTGTAACTTCCTTTCCTGTCTTGAAGACACTAACATATCTTCAAATACCATCCCCTGATTATGTCACTTTGTTCTAGCAAATGCTAGACTGATCAGTAAATGTTTTCTAAAACAGGAAAATTAAATGAAATTTGATTCATACAGATTTGGTAGGTGATATTTATATGGACACACCTATTTATTCAGCAGTCAAGCTTCAGTTCAGAATATGCATTAGTCATTACTCATAACGTGGCACCAACTCTCCTACAACCTCGCCGTAGAAGGTCTGTGATTTCAGCCAATATTCTCTACGCTGGTCTGCAGCTCCTTGTCTGTGCCAAAATGCAGTGCTCATAGCCAGCGGTTCATGTCAACCAAGAGGTGAAACAATTTCAAACATGGTTGACAGCTGCAACTGTAAATAAATTTTCAATGTGTAAGATATGCATCCAACCGGTTGCAAAAGTTTAATATAAAAACCTTGACTATGTTCCAATACCACTAAGGATATCTATTTCAGAAGAAAGTCACATAAACTACATGACAATTCTAACGTCATGTAATTTATGTGACTTCCTTCTGAACGAGATACCCTTAGTGGTATGGAAATCTGGTCAGAGTTTTTTACATTTAACTTCTGCAACTTGTTGGCTGTATATATGTTGAAAGATGTGAAAATCAGAGGGGGCGACGACCAGATCGAGACGGTAAGGTGGGTGTTCAAACACTTCCCATCGAAAACGCTGTAGGAGTGCCTTTATTGCAATTGCAGTTTAGTAAACATCGTAATGAAGAGGGACAATTCTTGGTGGTAACATTCGTATTCGCTTGGTCTGAATTGCCCTCCATAGCTGATTTTCTCTAAATGTGTGATTCACTCGCTGAAAAAGATCACTCGCTTCCTTCCTTATACATCTACATCTACCTGCAAATCACACACAAGTGCCTGGCAGTGAGTTCATCGAAGAACCTTCACATTAATTCTCTCTTATTCCAGTCTCGAACAGCGCGCGGAAAAAACGAATGTCTGTATCTTATTTTATTATGATGACCGTTTCTCCTTTTATAGGTCGTCGCCAACAAAATATTTGCGCATTCGGAGGGGTAAGCTGGTGACATTTCGCCGCAACGACAAACGCCTTTAATTTAATCATGTCCATCACAAATCATGTATCACGACAGTTATTCTCTATCCCGTATTTCACGACAATACAAAACGTGCTGCTCTTCTTTAAACTGTCTTGTTGTACTCCGTTAATCCTATCTGGAAAGGATTCCACAACGCGCAGTGGTACTCTAAAAGAGGACGGACAAGCGTAATATAGGCAGTGTCTTTAGCAGACCCTTAGCCGGTAGCATCAAGAACTATGCAAGTCCTGCTTCAAAGTTCCTGCACCATTGCCGTACTTTACCGTCAAGCATGACAGTTACGTTACGTGTGCTGCGTGAACTCAGGCGGAACCCTCAACTTGATGCAATCGAGTGATAGGACGTACATCAAACCTGGCGTGAAGCTCTGGTGTTCTAGGTATCTTTATGTGCTCATAGTGCACTCAGAATTGAAAAGTGTGACACGTAATGCGATCGATGGGCATACTAGAGACACTGCGCAACAAAACTGCGCAACGCTTCATCGGATTTTCACTGCAGTTTTAATTTCGCGACAGAATGGACGCTGAAAAAAAGCCTTATACATATGTGAATGTAAAGAAGGTTGTGGCTACTGCGTAAGGATAGACGAATTTCCTTCATATCAGCGCACACTCCGCTGCAGAGTGAAAATCTCATTCTCGAAACATCCCCCAGGCTGTGGCTAAGCCATGTCTCCGCTATATCCTTTCTTTCAGGAGTGCTAGTTCTGCAAGGTTCGCAGGAGAACTTCTGTAAATTTTGGAAGGTAGGAGGCGAGATACTGGCAGAAGTAAAGCTGTGAGTACCGGGCGTGAGTCGTGCTTCGGTAGCTCAGATGGTAGAGCACTTGCCCGCGAAAGGCAAAGGTCCCGAGTTCGAGTCTCGGTCGGGCACGCAGTTTTAATCTGCCAGGAAGTTTCATATCAGCGCACACTCCGCTGCAGAGTGAAAATCTCATTCTGGAAACATCCCCAAGGCTGTGGCTAAGCCATGTCTCCGCTATATCCTTTCTTTCAGGAGTGCTAGTTCTGCAAGGTTCGCAGGAGAACTTCTGTAAAGTTTGGAAGGTAGGAGGCGAGATACTGGCAGAAGTAAAGCTGTGAGTACCGAGCGTGAGTCGTGCTTCGGTAGCTCAGATGGTAGAGCACTTGCCCGCGAAAGGCAAAGGTCCCGAGTTCGAGTCTCGGTCGGGCACACAGTTTTAATCTGCCAGGAAGTTTCATACACGAATTTTCCGGCCAAAAGGTTAGATGGCTCCTTATTGAATGTAATCAACAAATTCTACTACCTTAGCTTTATAGTTTCGTAAATCTCTCTTTGAACGACGAGATAAACACTAGAAATTCTAAAGCGGTCGACATTTGTGTGAGCTCCGTACAAGGATACGTGATGACAAAAACATTATCATAACCAAAAAAAAAAAAAAATACTCGTTTATTCAATATGTGTGCAGAGCACGCTCTTCTATGGAGCCAGCCGGCCGCGGTGGTCTAGCGGTTCTAGTCGCTCAGTCCGGAACCGCGCGACTGCTACGGTCGCAGGTTCGAATCCTGCCTCGGGCATGGATGTGTGTGGTGTCCTTAGGTTAGTTAGGTTTAAGTAGTTCTAAGTTCTAGGGGACTGATGACCACAGATGTTAAGTCCCATAGTGCTCAGAGCCATTTGAACCATCTATGGAGCCAGGATCAGGACCTAAGCTCAACACTTCGCGTCTACGGTGTTTACGAAGTCTATTAGGGGTAACGTGGAAGGACAATGTTACAAATGAAGTGGCCCTGAATTGTGTGAAGCTGCGAGTATGACAGCCAGTCTCAAGCAATGTCGGCTCCGGTGGTTGGGAGACTTACATCTGGTTTTCCCTGGCGCACACTACTCAGTGAGACAGCACTTACTCCAAGATTGCCTTGAAGACCTGCATTGGCCTTTAAATGTTGCGATATGAAGGTATTTACTATTGACAGCGATAAACGTGAGGAGCTCACCGGAGCTCGCAGCTAAATGTGGAAACTCATCGAGGACGAGGTTAGTTCTACGACAGCCCTTGGGCCAACAACTAAGCTGTGAAACGAGTGTGCAGGCACGTACTTACGACGAACCCCTCTTTTGAGGGATAAACTCTTGACCAACCAGTGGGTACCAAGTGCGCTCTTGCATCGGACTCCTCAGTCATGCATGAAACCGCTTGAGTGGTTTTACTTGATCATTCACTACTTCTGCTACACGTGAACGTCTTCCCATATGGTGCTAATCTTCTAATCCTTACAGACATACTGCAGTCGTTTTCTACTACATGTTTCATGTTTCGCTTACTCAAGCCTTTGTCTGCTCTCATGATTTTTCCCTCCACTTCCTCCCCATTTAAGTTAACTATATCTGGGTGCACCACAACACGTCCTCCTCCTGGTAACATTTTCCTATGGAGTGTTTTCCTGTGTAGACTTTCAAGTCCTTCTACATTCAGTTAATAATTATATGTGAACTTGATAATGTGGTTCTCTTCTAACACATTTTAAAGCTTTCGTTTTCTTCTTCTCGAGAATCCCACAGTCAGCTTTGCACTCTGGCGTATCGTTTGTCTGGGGTCAATTAATAAGTCTGGTCCTCCAGCACCATAAAAACACACCTTGAGGACTTCAAGAAAGTAATACGATGAGTTTCATGGTGATACTTGATTCCAGGTCTATGGCCCAGAAGTTCACTTTTGCTGTCAGTTTTTATAACTAGGGGCAAGGTAAATACTGAGAAACAAAAAAAGTTAACAAATTACAATATATTGATAAAAGTTGCATGTCACCGTGATTTGGAACGTTCACACTCCTTTTCCAAATAAAATTTGGCTTCATTTCGGAAAAATAAAATCACAGGAGGTTTACGTGACGGATCATAACATTAAGACGCTCCCAAGTGGGTTTTGGTGTCTACACAAAATGTATTTCAATACATCACCCTCCTCAGCAATTTAAGGGATGTGATATCGCAGGATGGCTCATGAATACGTATGTAGTAACAGAATTACACTGGCTCAAGGCTCTTTCTTCCTTAAGATTAGAAATAATTTACATTCATTTTTCTGTGCCGTATAAAATCTGTTTCAATGTATATTAATGAGATACCCTGAATCCTGCATGGCAGCTTAGCAAAATAGAATAAGTAAAATATCCGCAAAATTTAGAAGAACTAAGAATTTCTGTATGAATTGTCTCACATTAAAGATATTTTGATGTTGATTGCAAAACTACTCGTAGAATTTGCGAGCCTGCAATATTTTAAAAATTATGGAGGATTTAACATTCTGATTTATGGTTTAGTAATACTAATTTGTTAATGAGTTTAGATTATTGATGTACGTGTAAATCATGATCTTTTGTCCTCCTGCATCTGAAGAAAAATTTTACTTTTCAAAGCAGTCATTTAACTGAACACGAACAATATGCAACATCTTCCTTTGTTCCTGTGCGGTGGAATTCTGTATTTAGCCAAAGGAGTTGCCTCTCCCACGAAACCTCTTATCCTACTATGGTTTTTAGCTGCTACCATATTTCCTGAATTATTCGTGATAGCATAATAGCGATAATATATTAAAGAGTGTTCACATTCGAGAAATGGCTCTCTTACAGTAATCCTATAACCCAATTTCGTAACGATTTTGTCGTATTGTCAGAATCAGCAACCCATCGACAATAATATATTTTACTCAATATGCCTTACCTTGTTTAAAAAAAATGTAATATAAAAAATTTCGTTAGGTTTAGCACTCCCACATGAACCCATACACCAATCTCACGCTGATGAGAACTCCATAAGTGTCACTTCAGTATTAACTAAAAGCAAAGTTCCCATTTTCTACCTGCCTCGGGCATGGATGTGTGTGATGTCCTTAGGTTAGTTAGGTTTAAGTAGTTCTAAGTTCTAGGGGACTGATGACCTCAGAAGTTAAGTCCCATAGTGCTAAGAGCCATTTTGAACTCATTTTGTAACAAAGTTTCTTTATATCAGTATCAACTTAGTCTGCGAAATATTTTGTCTCTTTAGTTCGTTCTGTTCCTATGCTACCCCTAATTTTGATGTCTGCTACGTCACTATTCCCCTTTCTACTACTCTTCATCTCAGTATCCTCAGCTTAGTTTACGCGTTATCGTTATTCTGCTCGTACCATTTAACAGATAATCCATCTAAGTTTCCTTCATTTGCAATCTGAAGAACTTAGCAATGATATTGTCCAACAAGGGCTTGTCATTATCATGGGTTCTGGGTTAGTCTGTAATCCATTTTACTCTACGTGTCTTACTAAAAGGTGTTAAACTGCACCTCAACGGTGTCTAGAAAAGATAATCCGAACGAAAATTGTATTTTCGACTGTAACATGCAATGTGTTAGCAGACAATGAATATATATCCTACCGACAAAAATAGAAACGTCAATCACCTTTTCGAATGCTCACCGTGACACTGTTGAGCTAGAACCCATATAATTCAATACTTCAGTACCATATTAGCAAATGAAATTGACTTGAGTCGGTAGACTATATAGGGATCCACTTCATTCCTAATTTATTTAAGCATCGTCAGCAGAGAATGCTCCAAGTTCAACACAGTGCACAGTAAACGATAAACAGCACACAGATTCTCTGATGGTCGTTACTGTAAAAGAACTAACAGACCACGCAAATCTTTATAGTCCGTAACAGTAACATATACTCAAAAATTTATCGGGAGTGCTCGCTCGAAGTCTTACCGATTTTACAGCTGATATCACACAACCGGAATTTCGACGATCCTGCTCTGAGAACTGCCGAAACTCGAATGCTCATACAAGGTTTTGCGCCCGCTATTTATACCTTAATAGACCATTTTAGTTACCGATATTCCCTGTATTTTGTTAAATACACTGTTATGTAGGTATGTCATGACTCCTTATGGCTATTTCAAATCTATAAACGGCGCACGGATTTCAGCTGATAATTTTATTGTGACGTTTGGTTATTTTCCACTGTTTATGAATCTGTAAATAATTGGAATTTCATAATTACACAGCTGCGTCAAATGTTCCTTTACAATTAATATTGGAAAACCAAGTAGCACATCTGCAGTATGGAAAGTGATCTCCCATTAGCACTCGTGTTACCAAATTATCAGAATTTGGGTATTAGTTTATTTTCCAGTTTTGGACTATGGGTATATTAAGCAGTGTAGTAAAAACCGTCTCATTATTATTAAGAAGAATTACGTTAGACAATATGACAGCTGCGAAAAGTGTGTATTGTTGGAATCTGGCACATACTAAAGTCCATTCCTGCGTTACGGTTAAATAGTTTCGAATTATTTTAAGTAGCTTCTTCTAATGTCGCTCAGTACAGGCGAAATATTGTTCTGTCGGGTAATGTGAATAAATTAAGACACTCCTTTCTGAGAAATGTTTAACATGATACATTGATTATTGGTATGTAACGTAGCATTTGGTAGTTATCGATTTTGTGACTACTTTACCATTCATCTACATTTCATAGAATACGTATAAATCTCCATTTATGGAAAGACAAAAAATATCCGTTTATTTTGACCGAAGTGCTCTTTAAATGAAGGATTGATCTCTAAGGTAAAATTTGCTAATCCTTCAAATATTACTACCTGTGAGACAAACTGAAGAGTAGTGTATCTCTTCTTTTACAACTGTCGCTCTCTTCAAACTGTCATCAGTTTCGTCAGCAGGGTACATGAGTTCATCAAGTGGATCTGGCTGAGCTACACCTGCTGGCGTACGACGTCGCTTGACGCCACCGGCCATTTCACGTGCACACAAATAAACAGAGTATTCTGAGCGTAACGTCGTAAGATATCCTTAAACCCAGAACCTTAGCTTTAGAACAATTAAATGTTCATGAAAGTGGCTTATGGATTCTATAACATTAGTGATACAAATCACGATACAAAACAAACTGAACAACAATCCCGGTTATTAATGTGTTTCCGCTGCAACCAATAACTTCCCGTTGCTTTTCACACTCTCCATATCCACCTGTCGATAGTCAGAAGAAAACCGTTCTTAGTTCATCGTCCGGGCTGCAATCAAGCGAAAAAAGTGAGAGTCACTCGGGTAACATGTGAGTATCTTTTTCCGTGTTAAGACCCTTCACGGAAAGTGAAAGGAGGTGGTAACTGTGAGAGGAGCTGCCAAAGGTGACTCTTCTTGGTGGAGCCTGGCTTCCACTGCAACCCTTCCAACGCCCGTGTTGCACAGAGTAGCCGCTTGCGGACAGTCAGGGGCCGCAGATAGGCGAGGGCCGGCCGGATAATGGCGACATTGGCTATACAGCGGCAGCAGCTCGCCTCGCTGCGTAATGGAAGCGCCGGGCAGAACAAGGCGCCTAATGAGCTCCCTCCTAATTAACAGGACGGCCGCTGCGTGGGTGTGGGCCCCACTGTGTGGGCGCGCGCCGCCGCTGCGGTCAATTGTCTCAAGTACACCTGGGCCACCTGTGAACACGTGTCCGCAGCGAATTGCGACCGCTGTTTGCACATTACCTCAGGATACATGTAGTCCTGCGGCAAGCGCACACAGCCGTTTGCAGGTAGCCATGGTAATTTATGGCGTGCCTGTCCGCGTAGATCATCACAACGGCCATTGCAACCTATCAATAGTTTTCCTCCATCCGTACCGATTTCTTATTCGGTTATCTACTGCCAGTCACGCGATAATGAAACTAACGTCAAGGGCTGACTTGCTATGTAATATAGGAAACACGAGCAATCTTGCCTACAAGATATTGCTAGGTCAGACGGAATTTGTTTTCTTATACGCATTATCTTTAGCCTGGTTACAGAGCACGAGTTATGTGAAAAGAATATTTACCGTCGCAAGTAAACGTGACGATTAATGATGTAAGTAGGCTGTTTAGGTTCTTATATTGGTAACGCCACCGCCACGTAGCGCTCTGTATGAAAATCACTGGCTGTGCTGTGTGCAGTCTTTGGCTGGGTGGCATTGTTGGAATTTGCTACTGTAGTGTTGGGCGGTTGGCTGTTAACAGCGCGTAGCGTTGTGCAGTGGGAGGTGAGCCGCCAGCAGTGGTGGATGTGGGGAGAGAGATGGCGGAATTTTGAGAGCGGATGATCTGGACGTGTGTCCATCAGAGACAGTAAATTTGTAAGACTGGATGTCATGAACTGCTATATATATTATGACTTTTGAACACTATTAAGGTAAATACGTTGTTTGTTCTCTATCAAAATCTTTCATTTCCTAACTATGCCTATCAGTAGTTAGTGCCTTCAGTAGTTAGAATCTTTTATTTAGCTGGCAGTAGTGGCGCTCGCTGTATTGCAGTAGTTCGAGTAATGAAGATTTTTGTGGGGTAAGTGATTTGTGAAAGGTATAGGTTAATGTTAGTCAGGGCCATTCTCTTGTAGAGATTATTGAAAGTCAGATTGCGTTGCACTAAAAATATTGTGTGTCAGTTTAGTGTTGATCAGAATAGGTAAAGAGCGAAACGTCTGAGTACGTTCAGTTCTGCTCAGCTGTTTGAAAATCAATAACGTAAGGGGTTTACCAGCACAGTAATTCACAAACATTTCTAAGGGGACGTTTCAATGAAAGCAGGCGAGATGTCGCATAGATCTGTCATAGAACTGAAAACAACAATTAGACAGGTGTGAACCATGTTATAACAAGGGAATTCAAGAGCCAAAACATCCAAAACGGAACTCGAAAGTCATAACATGTGGCATTTGTATAGAACAAATAGAATGGAGGTAATGTAGGTCACTTCCATACACCTCACAGTTGCACATGGAGGTTATACCACGACACATATACAAATTTCAATATAGCGAACATGTAGTGTACATATGCCGTTTCTGGACCATAGAGTATATTCTTTTTAAAATTCTCACGTTTAAAATCAGAATTTTAGTCCTGTTGTTCCCCATTTAAAAATTTATCTGTTTCTGCAAAAAAAATCATTTAATTAAAGAAATAAAATTTATTCAATTAAAATTTAATATTCAAAAAACTAAATTTAAAAAAATTTTCCAAAATTATTCAAACAACATGAGCTGATTTATCTTTATTTTGTGTTTTTACCTCAATAAATAAAATTTAAACCAATATTTTTTTGTAACTTATCTTCATCTTCTGAACACATTTCGGTATAAAGATCTGGAAAAGTAATTTTATATTTATCGCCAAAAAGTAATAAAACTTTACAACACATTTAGTTATTTCATCTTTTGAAATAATGTAAGATTTGTTTTTCTTTATTTTTTTGTAGTTCTGTCAATTTAGTGAACACTTCTGCAGAACTATATTATTGTGTTTAAAAATCTATTATTAATGGCAGATATTCTAAATTAACTCCAAATAAACTTGCTATATATTTACAAATACAATAATTTTCAAAAATATATCAAGGACGAATTAAATTTTCATCTTCAGTAGATTAAATACGACACATATTTTATAGTAAATAACTAAATAAAGATAGAAACCATTCCTTTTCTATAATTTACTTTTTCATGTAAGCAAAAACACACGTTTCCAAGGTGCTATTTCCTTAGAAACAATTAGTTTTTCCTTCTATTATCATTGAAATTATTTATAGTTTATTCTTTATTGTAAATTTAAATTACTGTGTTAAAAACTATAGTTATAAATGGATAAAGATAAAAATGCTAGAATTTTAGATCTACTTTACAAAAATAAAATGCGTTACAGAGATACAAGAGAAAAATTAAATAGTTTATTAGACGAAGAATACCAAGTCGAATGTTTGGATTTAATTTTACTTAAAAACGGTTGTGTAAAAATTACAGTTTACGATAAAGAATAAGATTTTTTTAATTATAATATTGGAAGAAAATTAATAAAAATAAATATATAAAAAGATTTTTAAAGCAATTAATATAAATTATTTAGAAGAGAACGATTCGAGTTCTAACAAAGAAAGCAAAACAGATAACAGTAAATACTGTAATTACGAATTTCCTGTTTAATTTTTTACGCTAATCGAAAATTTCTCGTAATTTATAATTTAATCAATCATCGTTGAACAGAAAAAAATATTTGTTAATTTTTTGTTCCGAAATTTTAATCTAGCTAGTTGGTAAATATGATCAATTTAATGACCAGCATACAGTGGTTTGTGGACAGTAGCATTTCTGAAATGAACTGACCGATCCATAGTCCAGCCCTGAACCTAGTGGGACACCTTTTGGATGACTCAGATCATCGACTTCGCTCAAGACTTGTGTTCAACATCACTACCGTCTCGCTTTCAGGCTCCTGGGAAATAATTCCTCCACAAACATTCAGAAATGGTGTTGAAAGTGTCCCCAGCAGAGGTCAAGCTATCATAATGGCAACAGGTGGACACACTACAAGAACTATTGCTCATATTACACTCATCTAAGTCACCTTAGAATATTAGTGAAGTGTGCGGGTCTGTACCAAGTGGAACTTATTTGAGATTCTGATTGCATACCAAAACAAAGGCCAATTTAAAGTGCCACAGATTTGTTCGTCCCACAGAAAACTGTCACGGCAACCTAACATGCGATAGAAGTTAGCCGTGAAGTACCTTACGAAAGCATATTCGTCAGGTTTCAGCAGTAAATATTAAAACAGGACTGAAAGAATGTGCAACAGCCCCTACAGACAACTCTCTTAGGGACCAAGAAAATGTGAAAAGATTGTTTACGACACTCACATACGTTCCACACAATACAGGAACAAATACGAAACTTAATAGGCTATATATTAAAAAAGGTGGACTATATATTAAAAAAGAAAGTACCCCCTGCCAAGTACTTCAAGTTCTTTGCTGACTATGACTGTCCTTAGCTGAGGATGAAGGATATAATGCGCTGTGGATGAGGAACAGATTTGAACAAACAGAATAAAGGGAGATGTATTCAATACACACTCATATGACTTCGGTCCCACAGACAAGTTTGAGTCTGGATTACTAGTAGTTAATCTAGCACACAGGAGATGAAACGGGAAATACTGCACTATGCAGTCGATATTCGTTCAGATCTACGATCTTCTTGAGGCTGGTACGAAAGTGAAACTGGACGTGGAGTAAAGTTCACATTGATGTAATGGTTTTAGTGTTAATGATAGGACTGAGCTTACCTGTGAGTGGAAATACGTGTTTCACCATATACGGTACTTAGTAACCACATAAAATCTCAGTTTAAAAAATCTCATTAAAAACGGTTCCACTTTTGGATCAGTCACCTGGATAGGGCAAAGGACAAGAATTTATTGACAAGATAGTGCTTCTTCAACAAAAACCAAATGCAAGAGACAGTAGCGACTAATTTAAACTTACAGTGACTGCGCAAGCTCAAAGAGCACAACAGTAAAAATAGAAGCCGTTAAATGAGATAATGAACTTACACTATTAAAAAAGACAGTCATAACTCCACTGTACAGTATATTTAATACTCAATAATAATTAAAAGTGTGCTGTAACGCTGGTGCAATAATTATTGCAGTTCTATTCGCGCAATTCTTCAAAGTGCCCCTTTCGTGTGAGGTCTAGTGATGCCACAAATGGGATTACGTATGAGTACTAAGAAACTGTCTGTACTTTCACAATAATAGCCCCCAAATTTGTGGTTTTAGATATAGTGACAAACTCTTATTTGTTATTATCTCTATTCATTTCTTATATTATTGGTTCGTTTATTATTATTATTATTACTGTTATTACTATTATTACCGTCGTTGTTACTGTTATTAATTTTTTGTGGTTTTAGTTGGAATGTAGTTTTAACACTAATAATAAAGATAGTTAACTACGTACTTTGTATTTATAAGAGTAATCTAGTTCATACCCATGGACGCTGTTGAACCGTCATTTATTTTCAAAGATTATTCTTAAGAATTTATTTTATTTACTAGCGATTCATCAAGAACATTAAGACATTTAATCACACTATGTAAGCATGGAAGTAGTTGGCAGGGAGTAACTGATGAAATCATTGCAGTTCTATTCGCGCAATACTTCAAAGTGCCCGTTTCGTGTGAGGTCTAGTGATGCCACAAATGGGATTTTAACAAATGGGAAACTTATTAACTTTAATAGTGCCTAAAAGCATTTTTTTAAAAGAAACAGATTTAAAATTATAATCAGAAAGCACCCTCTAAATATCAAAGTTACAATTTATTCAGAGGCAGTAACACACAAACTATGCACCCCCCGCAGGAGGAATGGAAATGGTACAACACACTAACAGTTCAAATATTAACATTGCCACCGAAGGTGCAACTTGATTTTAACTTCTAAGAAAAGTCTTACGGTGAAAGGGTGGCAACTTTATATACTAAAATGATCATTTAAATAAAATCCCATGAAATGCAATCTCATATAAAACTCTACAAGGTTGGCCAAACAATAGCTAAGATGCTCTACAGTACACAGATACCGCCTCTCAAGATCATAGGCAATAATATCAAATTTCACCAAGGATCAAACCATATTTCAGGTATTAGGCCATTACACTCCAAGCAATAAACAGCGAAATCCGACAAACATGACAGAGGCAGCTACTAACAACTATATTGATAGGGAGATTACCGAACAACTCGAACCGCAGGTTGCTCTAACCCACCCCTACTCCACAAGGGAAAAACTGACCACCAAATTTATAAACAGCGACCTTCCCGCGGGTGGGCAAACGGAGAAGAATGGTGGGACGACCCCAAAGCAAAACGGTTGGTGACCTCACCAAGAAAACAAGTAGAATTTAACAAGAGTAAATCAAATAAGATACGCCCCGGCCCACCGGACTAACGTGGCGACCTCACATGCGCCGACGCTCCAGACGAACAAGTCATCTTGTGTCTCAGTGCGTGACCGACCAACCGATGGATCCAACCGCCAATGACCATTGCCTGAGCAAACTCGAGCAGACTGGCGGCCTAACGCGCAGACTCTGATGCAGAAACTATGCCCCGACCGGGCGACCACACGCTGAGTTCTCTTACTGGCGGAATGGATAGACTCTTATTTTGTCGGGTTTAAAGGTTGATCAGAACGATAGACATACCAGCACTCCGGACAACAGACACTAACTGCCTAACAAATGTGGACGAGAGACAGACTAGCAAGCTGAGGACGAGAGACTGACCCAGACTGACCCACTGGCGAGCTCATAGCGCCCGTTAAATGCACGTGAACAGGCAACCTTTCCCCTTTCCCAACAGAGAGAGACACCAAAGCTGCGATTGCCACAGCGGCGCCACCACCAGAAACGGAGGGAGACTGCTTCACTCTATGCGATGCGGCGCGCTCTTCCAAACAGCAGTTTTTACCAAGGCTCAGCTGTCAAACTGACTTTCCGCTGTCGTGGAATGAGAGCCAATATTATTCTGTATACTTAATGGAATAACAAAATAATGTTGTTGTGGATTGGCAGGAGAGCCAACCCACGGAGTTTGGAGGAAGCCGAAAGGCACGCGTTTAAGCTCACGCAGGCTGGCGTGAGGTCTGGAACAGCACAAGGAAATGAGAACTTAGAAAAACGGACGCAGATGGTGGAATACTTAACTTTAATCCATTAATGCTGAACGTAGCTCTTGTCTGTACATTATTTACAGTATCAATAGCAACTGATAATGGCGCCTTGCTAGGTCGTAGCAAATGACGTAGCTGAAGGCTATGATAACTATCGTCTCGGCAAATGAGAACGTATTTTGTCAGTGAACCATCGCTAGCAAAGTCGGTTCTACAACTGGACGAGTGCTAGGAAGTCTCTCTAGACCTGCCGTGTGGCGGCGCTCGGTCTGCAATCACTGATAGTGGCGACACGCGGGTCCGACGTATACTAATGGACCGCGGCCGATTTAAAGGCTACCACCTAGCAAGTGTGGTGTCTGGCGGTGACACCACAAATGTGACCACATTGTGTAATGGGGAAAAATTGCTGTCCATATGATTTAGTTGTTTGACGGCACATACATAACGTGTCATAAATACTATAATCCACATCGGAGCTACACCAGGGAATTATGGAAAACACAATGTGATCAAAAGTATCTGAACACCTGGCTGAAAATGACTTATAAGCTCGTGGCGCCCTCCATCGGTAATGCTCGAATTCAGTATGGTGTTGACTCACCCTTAGCCTTGATGACAGCTTCCAGTCTCGCAGGCATACGTTCAGTCAGGTGCTGGAAGGTTTCCTGCGGTGTGGCAGCCCATTCTTCACGAAGTGCTGCACGGAGGAGAGGTATCGATGTCGGTCGGTGAGGCCTGGCACGAAGTCGGCGTTCCAAAACATCCCAAATGTGTTGTATAAGATTCAGGTCAGCACTCCGTGCAGGCCAGTCCATTACAGGGCTGTTATTGTCGTGTAACCACTCCCCCACCGGTCGTGCATCATGAACAGGTGTTCGATATTGTTGAAAGATGCAGTCGCCATCCCCGAATTGCTCTCCAACTGTGGGAAGCAAGAAGCTGATTAAAACGTCAATGTAGGCCTGTGCTGTGATAGTGAAACACAGAACAACAAGGAGTGCAATCCCCCTCCATGAAAAACACGATCACACCATAACACCACCGCCTCCGAATTTTACTGTTGGCACTGCACAGACTGGCAGATAACGTTCACCGGGCATTCGCCCTACCCACACCACGCCATCAGATCGCCACATTGTGTAACGTTATTCGTCACTTCACATAACGTATTTCCACTGTTCAATCGTCCAGTGTTTACGCTCCTTGCACCAAGCAAGGCGTCATTTGGCATCTACCGGCGTGATGTGTTACTTATGAGCATCCGCTTGACCATGAAATCCAAGTCTTCTCACCTCCTGCCTAACTGTCATAGTTGTTGCAGTAGATCTTGATGCAGTTTGGAATTCTTGTGTGATGGTCTGGGTAGATGTTTGCCTATTACACATTACGACCCTACTCAAATGTCGGCGTTTTCTGTCAGTCAAGAGATGAGGTCGGCCTGTACGTTTTTGTGCTGTATGTGTCCCTTCAGGTTTCCACTTCAGTATCACATCGTAAACGGTGCCCCTTAGGATGTATAGTAGTGTGGAAATCTCGCTTACACCCAATCACCTGACCACGTTCCAAGTCCGTCAGTTCTGCGGAGCGCCCCATTCTGCTCTCTCACGATGTGTAATGACTGCTGAGGTCGCTGATATGGAGTACGTGGCAGAAGGTGCCAGCACAATGCACCTAATATGAAAAACGTATGTTTTTGGGTGTGTCCGGATACTTTTGATCACATAGTGGATGATATTTAATATTACCGCCATCTGACAGATCACTCACGGTATAATTAAACGACCAAATAAAACAGCAGTGAAACAGTAATAATCGGTAACCATGCCCTTATATACATGCATAAATGACTTCATGGGACCCAAACATTTTACACTTTGTTCCATTATCTTCGACTAATAAATAAATCTTTTGGTTATGACCTGTAGCATCTAAACTAGATCTCAATTACTTTCGAGTGGCTCATTAACTGAGATTTGCAGTTGGCATCATTGTTCCAAATAGGCAGCCACTGTGGCACCTAATTGAAATATTACCATTGGAACGGAATTATAGGACATGTGTGACACATCTAGGAATGACTTCCATGGTACTACAGGCAGCTAAAAAGGTGGAAAGCTATAGGTAGTGTGGAATATGCTGGTGATTTAATTGGACATAAATTTCAAGCAATGATATATTGCTAAACAGGCAAAGAGCGTATTGCAGATCGTGATAAGACCAATTATAATATAGTTGATGATAACACAGTTTAGAAGCCTCCTACATTTCGTCAATTATCCAATATAAAAGAGAATTCTTCCAGCTTGCAAGCCACTAAAAACATTTAGAAGTTAGTTCTCCATTTCCTTTAAACCCGCTTTTTAACACATAACTCTAAAACCATTCATATAAACATATATCAGAGGGCGTCACATATACGAAAACTCTCATGTAGCCTTAGCATCTCTAACGCATTAAACCTTCTTATGGTTGAAGTGGGGACCTGGCATCAATAGCTCCACAGTTTTTATTTAATGTATCATCTGTCACACGAGCTCGGCACTGTTAAATATCTAAAAACTGCAAATTGTGGGAACCTCTATAAATTAAACCTTGATTCACGAATGACATCCCTTTACACCAAATAAAAACTGACAGTTACGACATACATAATCAGTAAAAGCTATACTTAACACTAAATTTACAGAAGGGACGAACGAGGAAAATCTTAGCATCCAAAACAAAGATCTCACAACAGAGACATATACACTAACATAATTTAACAAACCAGAAGCTCATGCTAGGAGGCAACATTAAGTCAATCCAATCCATGACACAAACAATGGAAGAAGCAACTAAAAAGGAAAACAGACTACATAGCCTCTGCCAGGACAGAATGCTCGGTTAACCACAATGACCAGACAATAACTTCACTGGGGCGATGACTGACGCGGCGACTGTATAGCCTCTTGCAATTTCAACTGAGCACCATGCTAAGATGGTCACTTTCACACCAATCCTCACAGAAGGTGACAGACGTAGCATCCACAGTTGCGCCGTCCCGTGTGCGCGCCTGGAGGATGTAGCAGGTAGGCAGCCCTGTACTCAATGCTTGTAGCACTTTATCGTCCGCCCGGGCGTAGTATTTCCTAAACGGCAGCCAGAAAATAGCAGGCAGACAGGTAGCACGCATTGCCTGCTACTTCACAATCCCCATCCAAGTTCCATACTCCGTACACGGCGGTAAGAAGTAAAACGAAGACAACCCGCACTCTTTGCCTATAGCTCAGCCCCGTCCTCGTCATGCAGCGGCCACTCCTCTGTGACAGCAGGACGCCCACTGGCTGCCCCGCAACGCACTCGAGTCGACAGTCTGTCCAGTTCTTCGTCCCCAGGAAGACTCAGCGAGACTCCACACTGGCCATCAGTCCTTAGACCTCCTCCATAGACACTGATAACACCATCACACTGCGTTCAGGGCAAGCCTCTCTGACACCGATAGGCAGAGACATTCAAGGAACGGTTCAGCACCAAAGAGACTATTGAGGAAAGGCATCTGTGTAACAATCTTACCAGAGAAACGGTCAACTCGTTGGTACAGCTGTTGCGAAATCGAGGTTTGTTATCTTTTCGGATAGATGGCGCTCGGTGGGAGTTTGGATCACCGTGAGGCGTAGCGCGATAGTCCATGCAGTTGCTATAACGGGCTGTCCCGGATGGCTCAGTGGTTACCACACCTGTTTAGTAAGCAGGAGATCCTGAGTTCCGAATCCCAGTCCGGTATACATTTTCGTTCTTCGTCGCTCATTCAGCTTAATGTCCCGCTGCAGCTGGTAGCAGTCATCCCCCTTCAGTTTACATATAGTGTTATCTTTCCGTTGAAAGAGGGAATAGAAGCAAAATATAGTGCCGGTAAACCAAAGTCTGTAGAAAATAGTGAATAGAAGACTTTGCGTGTAGTAGTTACATTATTGTGAAATAATAAGCACAAGAAAATGCCATTTTCATACGGAAACTATGTCTTATTTTCAATCGAGGACACAGTTGAAAGCAACCACTATATAACCATTCCGAAAGCAAGGAAAGAATGTTAGAATGTCACACTACTTAGAGACTGAATTTTCTTTTTTTGAGAGCACTGAAGGGCGATCTGTTTTAATTGTAAAAAAAAAAAAAAAGACATTGAACTGCCAAGATCGCATAAAATATTTCTCTATTTAAGACAATTTGTCATCTGATGATCTTAAAATGTTCTGATTTTTATCCACTTGTCTTCTTGTGCCAGAGGTTCAGCGTAAAATGAACATGTTTTACAGCAAAAGGATTTTAAGACCTAAAAATGACAGCAAAGTCTGTTGAAACCGGTTGTCTTAAATAAAGAAATATTTTACGCGATCTTGGGTGTTGAATGGTTCTTTACTACATACAAATTTTTTTCACGGCCTGATAATTCCATAATTAGCAACTCTTTTCGACTTTCAGCTGTGTCCTTACGCAGTGTCAAGTTTCAACCAAACCGACCACTTTTCCAGCAGGCCACAAGCAGCAGCATACTGCAGATACTTTCCTGCTTTCCTCCGGATGTATCTACGAGGCCTCATACAAAGTAAACAACACTTGTATTATAAATATCTCTATTTAGCAAATACATTCAGTTATCGATACTCAATTAGCAATTAGCAAGCATTAGTCTCTATGTCTGCGTCAGAGTGAGGTGGCCCAGTGGAAGAGACACTGGATACGTATTAGAGTCGACAGTGGTGAAATTCCTGGTCCACTCATCCTGTCGTTTTTCTATATCGCTTGGCACAAATGCTGGTAAAATGAGATGGCCGAGTTCCTTCCTCAGTGAGTGTACATGCGACATCTCTAATGACCTCGTTGTTGACGGTGCATCAGTCGTTGTCAGTATGTTATATTATCTCCTTCCTTGTCTGAATTTGTTCTTCACGTGGCTTCTCGTGAGCGTGTACTGTTCCTCGCATTACGCGGAGCGCTGAGGCACGTCAGTGATAAGAAGCTTATCCATTTCGTCTGAAATTATACCTTTTAATCAACCTTCAAATAGCGTCATGCACTGTCGGACGTTGAACAACAGCCATGCGCTAATGGTCAATTGCGAACAGTTATATAGTAATGCAAGCAGTCTCTCTACCTTTGTATTAATGATTTAAAAGGATATATGCCTATTTTTATATTTAAAAGTTACGTACACTCCCTCTGGCCCCTCCCCCAAAGATACATCAGGGCTGCAAGTGATCATGATGACACTCTTCAACCATTCATCTTTATAAATCAATAGATTAGCGCTCGCTGCTTCACTTCCGTAGACTGTATGGACTGCATTTTTTTCCTTAATCGAATTTTTATGCTATTCGCAAATTGCAACTTCATCTAAACTTTTCACAAAAGCATAGTCTTTTCCGAATGTACTTCTGACCAAAAGGCGATTCGGATAGTTGAAGGTCTTTGCTAATCCTGCCTTTCAAGTTCTTGTGGTGGTATTTCCACGAACTTTTCATTCCCTAATACATTTTTCTTTGGAAGTCGAATACCAGTTTTCATAGATGAAGATTTATCAATGCTGTAGCAGTACTATAAAATGACTTATTTTCAATATAAATTTTCACCTACTATTTTCGCCCGTAGTAGTAGGATTTCTAAAGGTGCTGAAAAATGCATTTTTTATATTTCTGGCCGAGACACCAAATAAGTTTCGTAGTTCTCGCTTCAAAACTGCCTTAATAGTGACATATTATCATTAGACAATAATTTGGAATTTGTGGTAAGGACTATTGGAACAAACTGCTGAGGTCATCGGTTCCTAGGCTTACGCAGTACTTAATCTAACTTAGTTTAAGGACAACACACACACCCATGCCCGATGGGGGGACTCCAACTTCCGACAGGGGGAGCCGCTCGAACCTTGACAAGACGCCCTAGACCGCACGGCTACCACGCGCGGCTTTCATTAGACATTTCATGCTTTACTTCACACTCTTAAGGATGGAATTTCAAACAATCCCATACTAAATGATGGCTATAGCGTAAGATCGACATCCTCGACAAATCTCTAGTTTGTATTAATAGTGGTTTTGGCTAGGCGATGATGAGTGAATGTATCAGACAGGTTATGTTTCACCCGCTTAGGAATTGGCTTTCCAAAAACATTGAAATACTTATTTCTATTATTTGTAACCGGGAAGTTAAAGAACAATTTTCATAGATATAACTTTAAAAATGCTTTAGAAGTTCTCTAATAATGTTTTATTTTCAACCCCATAGGGGTTAAATTTCCAAATATGGTGAAACATATATTTCTTTATTACTGACAGAGAAACCAAAACTAAAATCACAATCCTAGCTTCAAAATTACCTTCATAGTGACATATTTTCATAAACCTTTCATCCCCTGACACGCTCTATGGGGCGTTCTTTATTACTGACAGAGAAACCAAAACTAAAATCACAATCCTAGCTTCAAAATTACCTTCATAGTGACATATTTTCATAAACCTTTCATCCCCTGACACGCTCTATGGGGCGGAACTTCGAAAAATACCTACCTAAACAGCGCGTACAGTATAAGATTAACACCTACACCAAATTTCAATTATCTATCCTTAGCGGCTTGGACTGGGCGAAGCCGGCCCTAGAGGCCGAATGGTTCTAGGCGCTTCAGTCCGGAACCGCGCTGCTGCTACGGTCGCAGGTTCGAATCCTGCCTCGGACATGGATGTGTGTGATGTCCTTAGGTTAGTTATGTTTAAGTAGTTCTAAGTCTAGGGGACTGATGACCTCAGATGTTAAGTTCCATAGTGCTTAGAGCCATTTTAACCATTTGGACAGGGCGATGAACAGTTAGTCAGTTAGGACACATACTTTCATTTATATATAGAGTTTAGTGCCCCATCCCAGCTACACGTCATAAGTACCTAAGACCGAACGACTTCTCTAGCACAAATTTTGCTTATTGACCACAGCACAGAGTTATGACAAACATTCAGAGAATATTGTTAGGTTATCAAAGAGCAAGACTTTCATGTAACCTGAATTATTTAAATAATGCTCCCCAGGAAACTTTTGAGAAGGCGCGAATGTTATCTGTTCCACATATAAGTCACCACTTATAACATTCGCGCCTTCTCAAAAGTTTCCTGGGGAGCATTATTTAAATAATTAAGGTTAATTTGGACTGATATCTCGTTTCAATGAAAGGAGCCGCGAACTAGGACGCAGCCCGATTCGCCCGACTCTAGTGTCAGTTCAGCAGAAGCTACCTTAACTTGCTGCCAGGTACTCCACTGCCAATCCAGCGCGACCTATATTGTCTCTGTGACTTTACACCATATTTTACATCCCTTAAACAACGATTCTGTACCAGAAAATATGTTCGTACCTCAAGCCAGCCATTCACAAGTGGCAGCTGGTGACAGCTTGTTGCTGCATCCCTCAGCCTTACACCTACCTCCTGTTCCCGCAAACCTAGATCGTGAACAATCTACTTGCTAGTGAAAACCGTATCAGAGTCCCTACAATAGCACTTGAGATTAGCTTTCACATATATGCAGAAAGATGTGGCATGAGAGTTTAATTTATATTATCTATGAATGATTCAAAGGAATTCTGCCATTAAATACTAGGTGGTCAAGGTGCTTTAATTCATAGTAGTTTAGCCAGTTTGCACGAAATATTATAAATTACATACAGAGAGCTTCCTCGTGAATTCATCCATTAGTGATAACTTTATCAGAAAATGGTTCAAATGGCTCTGAGCACTATGGGACTCAACTACTGAGGTCATTAGTCCCCTAGAACTTAGAACTAGTTAAACCTAACTAACCTAAGGACATCACAAACATCCATGCCCGAGGCAGGATTCGAACCTGCGACCGTAGCGGTCTTGCGGTTCCAGACTGCAGCGCCTTTAACTTTATCAGAATCCGTACAGTAGTTCCTCATATAAACTCAAGCATACAGATTCGGGCTACTATAACATATGTGTGTACATATTTTAGATAGAAATAAAACTATTTATGAGGTTAAAATACTGAAGATGTTTTTGAAAAGGAAGAAGGCGATTACATTATATCATTACAACGAGGATGACGTAATGTGTGCTCATGGTAACTGTGGGTGGGAATTTATGAGGAGTAGCGGGGTGGATGTTGGATGTAAAATGATGAAGGACGTGCTTGTGGAATGACGCTGGTAATTTTAATGCTGGTGTTACAAAGAAATGTGATTCAAACTCTTTATTTGAGGTAAGATGGTTAGAGTAGGACGTCGTAGGAACAAGGTATAGATCTCGATAATAGGTTCATGGTTTTAGAGGGAAAGGTGACTGAAAGTACATTGGGAAAGGATGTGGAATGCCTGGAGATGGAGAGGAGGCGGGGCAAGCTGATGTACTGCAGCAAGTTAGGATTTTCAGGGATAGGGGAAACTTTAGGGTGCTGGGAAAAAAGTTTACAGGAGATGTATCTGGTTAAGGAGACGGGTGAGGAAGGAAGAACGGATGCCAAAGGCAACACGGAGTGCATGGCCCTCTAGAATTTGGAGGAACTGGTGGAATTTTAGAGAGGTGGAGATCCTTGTAGCAGTGACATTGATAAGGATCGGACGGGTAATGGCTGTGTACGATTGGACAATAATGGGCGATTTAGTATTCCTATGTGACATTTTACAGTTTAAGTAGTTTCAGTCTTTTGTGGGCATTTATTTTAAATGTTTAGGAAGTGGGGATTCGAGGTAGGTTTCTGACTTCGTATGTCGAATGTATTTTAATGTTTTAGCCAGAGTAACTGGACGATTGTGGAATGCAAGTTACAAGTCTCGTGGACAGAAAGATTAGGTGGGTTTTACTATATTATTTTCTGGGTTCTGAGGTGGAAGTTACGATACTAGCCGTCGACTCTGACCAGTGATATAGTGAACAAGAGTCCGACACGTGTTAATAACCTGATAACTGTATCGTCATATGCTATGTCGTATTTGACACGCGAATGAAACAATCAGTTTGATTTCTACACTTTATTGCATCGGAACAGTAAGTAATTGGACTTACAACTGCAGTATTCATTCAGCATCGCGTATTAGTATCGTGGAAGAGGTTTTAGAAACAAGTTGCAACCCTCTGTCGTTAGAACAAATGGTCCAAATGGCTCTGAGCACTATGGGACTCAACTGCTGTGGTCATAAGTCCCCTAGAACTTAGAACTACTTAAACCTAACTAAGGACAGCACACAACACCCAGCCATCACGAGGCAGAGAAAATCCCTGACCCCGCCGGGAATCGAACCCGGGAACCCGGGCGTGGGACGTTAGAAGGCCCCGAAATGTTGCGTGTAATGTAACTGTGCCGGTGCCTGAAAAACAGCGTACTGTAATCCAGTTTCTAACTAGAGAAAAGTACCTCCATTGAAATCCATAGAAGCATGAAAGCTCTGTACGATGATGAGCGTACTAACGTCATTAATGTTGTGTTGTTCGTCCAGTAATGAACAAAACGGTGATGCTGATCTCACCGTGCGTGACAGAGCTTCTAGTGGACGGCCGAAACTTAAAGAATGCCTTCGAGGATCTCTCTTTGATAGTTATTAAGCGATGCAAACAGACGTGAGGTTGTTGTTCCGCCAACAACGTCCAGCGTTCTACAGTGCCGTTATCAGACAAACTGGTCTCTCGGTGGAAGAAATGTATTCGTCGTCAGAGTGACGATGTTGAGAAATAAATATATAGACATGACGAACAGAGATGTAGAATGATAGTAAAGTTCGTTTTATTTAAAAAGGTACAAAAGTTTTCACATAAAAAATTCGCCAATATTACTTTTCAACACGTCCTCGTATTTTCAAAAACACAGTTACTTGTAATGCGTCGTATTTGCCGAACTATATTTAAGTAATTCGAATTCATAGT
Source organism: Schistocerca nitens (assembly GCF_023898315.1). Lineage (NCBI taxonomy): Eukaryota > Metazoa > Arthropoda > Insecta > Orthoptera > Acrididae > Schistocerca > Schistocerca nitens. Next base: position 362,000,505 of record NC_064622.1, read on the forward strand.
AATTTCAATTCACCATTAATACACAAGCGTATTAATGGTGTAAGAAACAATTTCTCATATTCAGGAAAACACTAATACATCTAATGCACCATATTTACCTAAGTAGTAATTCAAATTCAAAGTAGTTTCATTTCAATTCAAGGCTGACCTGGGGCAAAATACAGGGTGATTCAAAGAGAATACCACAACACTGAAAATCTATATTTAACCAAAGAAACAAGATCGAACCTTGGATAACTAGTTGATGTGAAGAGTACTTAACAATTTTTTTTTCAGTGGAAAACAAGTTCATAAATGTTCAGTATGACCTCTCCAGACTTTACAACGACATTCTCGAAGTCGTTCCACACTCCATGTAGCATCTCTGGCATAAAAGTTTAGATAGCTGGAGTAATTTTTCACTTTTAATTGCCCAGTGTTGGGTGGTAGAGGTGGTCGAAACATTATATCTTTAACATACCCCTCATAGAAAAAACTCACAGGGGCTGAGGTGAGGGCTTCTTGGAGGCCAATGATGCTCTGTCACAAGCTGCCTGCCGGACGATCCATTGCTGTGGGTAAGTTTCGTCCAAATAATCACGGACGGCTAAGTGCCAATCGGTGGGGTGGTGCCCCATCCTGCTGGAAAATTAATTGATGTGCTGCTTCTTCGAGACGATGGGACAGCCAATTCTGAAATATTTCCAGATAGGTTTTCCCAGTTACAGTTGCATCTTCGAAGAAAAAAAAATGGTTCAAATGGCTCTGAGCACTATGGGACTCAACTGCTGAGGTCATTAGTCCCCTAGAACTTAGAACTAGTTAAACCGAACTAACCTAAGGACATCACAAACATCCATGCCTGAGGGAGGATTCGAACCTGCGACCGTAGCGGTCTCGCGGTTCTAGACTGCAGCGCCTTTAACCGCACGGCCACTTCGGCCGGCTCGAAGAAAAAGGGAACCAAAAACTTTACTGGCCGAAATGGCCCAGAAAACGTTCACCTCAGGTAATCAGGTCCATGCTGAATTGTTTCCCTCGAATTCTCAGTGCCCCATATAGTATAACATTGAGGAGATTGACTTTCCTTATATGTATGAAATGTTGCTTCATTGCTAAACATTCGCTTCGAAAAGAACCTCTCATCTATTTTCATTCGTTCAAGGAGAAACTCACAGAACTCGATTCATTTCACCTTATCAGGCTTGAAAAGGGCTTGAACCGATAGCAGTCGATAAGGTTTCGTTACTAACCTTTTCCTTAGGACTCTGCAAATGGTCGGCTGCGGAATTTGCAGGTCTCTGCTAGCTCTGCGGGTCTATTTTCCTGGACTGCGATCAAATGCTTCCTAAATGCGGCCAACTTCACTCGTGCGCGACCGTTCAGAACTTTTCCCTTTGCACAAACACCCTTTCTTTGTGAGTTGTTTTTACCATCGTACGATACATCACCTATCAGGAGGTTGAACACCATACTCAGTTCAAAATGCACACTGAACTACTGCCGTCAATTCACATCTGCCAAGAAGCTTTTTGCTGATCAGTCAACATCTTTTCACTGACCACAGAAATGAAGGCCACGTGGACAGCAGCTCTCCTAGTGACAAAATGAGCGACCAAAAGAAGCTTCAATCGACGACAGAAAGAGCGTAGCTCTCATTTTCTTCTTTGCAGTTCTGGATTTTCAAAGTTGCGGTATTCTTCTTCAGTCACACTGTATAACATCACTTCAGTCGAATACGAATACGAAGAGCAGGAGTGGCAGTACATAACTATAATGTCATTTTCTTATTCTGCCGCAGTGACGTTCGGATGTTCCTTGGCTTCTTATGTACTTTCGTCCTGCAGTGTAACGTAGGAGCAATCCCCTCCCGCAGCACATTCGCATACTCTGTGGCTCGTTAAATTATACAGGTTTTTGTAATAGTTTTTACAACTATTAGCTCATGACATTCCCGGCCGCTCAGCAATATTTCACCATGTACACAAGGATTAAAATGCCGTACTTATGGCCGTCATAGGCCATCCGTTCCAGGCACAGACGTCTAACATCTTCACCCTCAGCAACTTCCCGTATACAGTAGCAAGCGAACAACCGGCCGATTCACCGTTTCCGAGATGCTCAGGCTTGGGAGCATAACAATCTGTCCTTTGACAAAGCCATTTACGTCACTGAATTTCCACGTTCGCGACCCGTGTCATCACTAGAACGATTCCGCGTTCGCCTCTGCTCCACTGACATAAGCCATTTTCTTAGCGCGTCGTGTCATCGCACTGAAGATAACAGACCTCATAATCTTTCGGTTCGTCGGTTTAAATTGTTAGAACAATTCTGCAGACGCATTATAACTTTCCAACAATAATATTTAAATAAATAAATGTGGAAATTGAGCCAAGTGTAACCACCCCGCAAAATTGTTAATGTATGAAAAATAAGAAAATGGAACCAAGCGTAACCTCCCAACAAAAATAATGTTTAATAATAATGCAAAATGGAACCATGCGTAAACTCGCCACAAAATTGATAAATGAAAATTGGCCAAAAACCACACAATAATATTAATTAAATAGTGAACCATGACCCAAATGGAACCTCTCAGCAGAAATAATAATATCTGGTAAATTTTATAAGGACAGCAGCGCTGACCTTCGGCCCTGTGAAATAATTAAACCTGATAAATTTTATAAGGACAGCAACGCTGACCTTCGGCCCTGTATTCTGAATAAAAAAGCAAAAAATTCTTACCTCAATAAAAACTGCATCTATATCTGCTTTTACTTATACCTTCTTCTACACAGCTTCGTGCAATGCTGGCGTATATTTAATTTTGATTCTTGGAGGAAATGCATAGGAAATATTCTTTAAATTGAAATGAATGTTTTTCTTTAAAAGAATTACTTATAAAAAAAATATTATTGGGGCATTTTTTGAACAAATTAATTACAATTAACATGAAACGTCCCCTTTTGAAAAATTATACATGACTGTGCTTTAACTGACACACGATATTTTGTTAGCGCAATGCAATCTGACTCTCAATAATCCCTACAAAAGAATGGCCTTGACTAACATTAACCTATACGTTACACAAATCACTTACCTCACAAAAATCTTGGTTACTCGAACTACTGCAATACAGCGAGCGCCATTACTGCCAGCTAAATAACAGATTCAAACTACGGAAGGCACTAACTACTGATAGGCATAGTTAGCAAATGAAAGATTTTAATAGAGAACAAACAATGTATTTACCTTAATAGTGTTGAAAAATCATAATATACATAACAGATCATTGTATATCTTACAAATTTCCAAACTCCGCCATCTCTCTCCCCAAATCCACCACTGCTGGCGGCTCACCTCCAACTGCGCAACGCTACGCGCTGTTCACAGCCGGCTGCCTAACACTACAATGGCGAGTATTACAACAATGCAAAGCAGCCACAGACTGCACACAACACAGCCAGTGATTTTCATGCAGAGGTGGCGTTACCAATAAAAAAACCTAAACAGCCTACTTACAAACATACATTACTAGATGTGCGCAATGCTGCTTCATTACCTTCTACAACAATACATATCGTCCCGAATCGTGACCAGAGTCGCAAGAAGAGCACGCCGCCGACGCATGCCGACTTCTGCTCAGTACAACCGTCCACTCGCTACTAATGTCGACTGACTACTCCCTCTGCCGACTCGCTACACACAAGCACTGTCGTCTCGCGCGGTCAAGCGCATACTAGCCACGATAAATAACTCTCTGGTCAGAGATTCTGTCATGCCTCGCCATCGCTGGTAATGAATACATACGTGTTTCATAACCCTCCACTGGGGGGGGGGGGGGGGGGGGGGCAAAAATTTGGCAGCGATGGTGATGAATACATACGTGTTTCAGCATAGTAAGTAAAACTTCATTGCTGGATTGTTTTCCTGGTGTTGCAATTTTAATACCGAGCAGTCTAGATTATCGATAAAAAAATAAATTACAGTACCAACCTGTTTGTGTATCTGAACTACATGCATCCATAATAATAATAGATCAGGGTGACAGTTATTGAAGTGTATGAAAAAGACGTAAACTAGTTACAAACTACGTCGTGCCCACACTTTATGCAGCATGTATATGTCACTGCAGATATTCGGATCTAGATTGTGACATGTTCGATATGCTTGTCATCATTGGCGATGACGTGGTGCAGACGAATAGCGGAAGTGTGCCTGAGCCCCTGAAGTGTCGGAACATCGATGCTGTCGACGACTTCCTGAATGGCTGTTTTCAGCTCAGTAATGGTTGTAGTTATTGCTGTACATCTTGTCTTTAATATATCCCCACAAAAAGGAGTCTCATGTGCTCAGATCCGGGAATACGGCGGCCAATCGAGGACCAAGCCAGTGGTCTCTGGGTCCGCAGAATGCGGACCCCTAAGTGCTCCTCCAGGATATCAAACACCCTCCTGCCTCAACGGGGTCGAGCTCCGTCTTGCATGAAACACATCTTGTGGAAATGAGGGTCACTTTGTAGAAACGGGACGAAATCATCTTCTAAAACATTCACCTACCGTTCGGTAGTCAAGTACCATCAAGCAATATCGCACTGATTACTCCGTGACTGGACACTGAATACCATACTGTCATCCGTTGAGGGTGAAGAAACTTCTCGATCGCGAAATGTGGATTGTCAGGACTCCAAATGGTCCAGTTTTACTTGTTGACGAAACCATCCATGCATGTGCATGTGCATACTTATTCCCATCATGTCCCACGGCCAATCGTGCAGTTTGAACGTCCTAACGCAAACCGTTCAGAAGTTGCAACGATTGTATTTCATATAGTTCAGTAATTGTCATGTTTTATTACGTTATGCCACTATTATTACCCATTGTGTGGAAGCTCATGCACAGCGTCCAGGAGAAGGTAGACGGATTGTCGGTGAGCCGTAGTAAAATTTGCTGTTTTGAAGAGCGCGCCGCAGCGTGTAGTGTAAAGCAGTCGCCCTCCGTTTCTGGCGGTGGCGCCGCTGTGGCAATCGCAGCTTTGGTGTCTCTCTCTGGTGGGAAAGGAGAAAAGTTGTTTACGTGCATTTAAGGGGCGCTATGAGCTCGGCAGTCTTTTTGAGCCTCCGTAAATGATATCCCTACGGAATTCTCCATAATTTAAGGACATATCGTCCTTTAGCACTTCTACACACATGTTTTCAAACACACACCAAACGCAGCGAGTTAAAGGACCTTCTGTGTGCCCAAACTAAAGCTGAAAGAAGAATAAATAAATAAAGAGAAAATTTTTACCCCTTCCATTCCCTACAGAAGTAAAAATCAACGAAGTTGATCAGACTTCAGCACCACCACACAAAAAAAAAAAATCGTCAGTCAGTCAGTCAGTCTGAGTCTGTCAATTGGAGGCAGTTGGTCAACCAGCGCAGTCTGTCAGTCTCGGCGAGTCTGGTTAGTTTGAAAGGGTACAGTACCGCCCAACATTGAAAATAGGTACGAAATTCTTGTCAGAACAACACATTTTTTGTGTAAAAGTAACTCAATTTCAATTAATACAGCGAAGCCGGATACCAGTGTGGGAAAGAATGACAATTTATTTATTTAATTGATCACATGTGCACTCCCTCAAAATAAATCCCTACATCCAGTTTGGTGAGATCTGTGAAATGAATAAATGTATGGTCGTCTGCTAACCACAGATAGTGAATCGGAATATATGATCATCTTTGAGTCGATCCTTTGGCTACCTTTGGTGAGACCAAAGAGATGGAAGTTACCAGAGCTTTTGAGCGTCTGAAATGGGGCTGACCAATAAGGTAGCAAGGTGCTTCTCCCACTTCGACAGAGGTGCGAGAGAACCGGAATACGGCCATGTTTTCGGCACTCTGGCGCTGAACCTTCTGCTGTAAAGACCTGTTTTTTGTTGTGCTCCGTAATGAAAGTGTGGAGGCATGGTATGGATGTGGAATATTTAAGAGTAGTTAGAACTAATCATTTCTCTTTCCTAGGAACTTTTGTGGGGAAAATTACAAAGTGAGGCAGGTAATTTTAAGGGGATTGTAGTAAACCAACGGTCACAATGAGACCACGTGTAGTTATAAGTTGAGATACTAGCGTGTGTACAATAAGCTGAAATATTTAAGAATTAATAGCGTGTGTACAATAAGCTGAAATATTTAAGAAATAGCGTGTGTATCATAAGTTGAAGTATTTAAGAAATATCATTCCGTGTGACACTAAATTTAAACTCTGAGAGAGAATCAAGGTGAGTCGGCCGTTTTTCCAGCAACGCCACTTGGCTTGCATTGCACAGGAAGATGTGCGTTTATCTCCAGAGTTCACAGTAGGAAAGTAAAATTACAAAGTGGGGCAGTGTCGTGTGAAACTGGGATAAATATTGATTGAAGTGGGAAAGCGGAAAATGATGAAGTTGTAACAGTTTTTGAGTATTATTTCATATTGTTGTGTTATGTATGTCTTGTAATTTGGGTATGTGTGTTTTGCATGGGAGTAGCAAGGTAGTTTCGAAAGATTAGTGGGTTATGCTTGTTCCTTCTGTATCGCTCGATCTGGAGGAAAGTTTCGTGAGGATGAATGTGAGAGGCGAAGTGTGAGGTATAATAAAAGATCCACCATCCGATCCAGGGAGTGCACTGTTGGGGCAAATAGATTACGAGACCATAGTATAGAGATTCACTAAAGTAAAGCCATGCCCACTGGGCGGAATTTCTCTTGTGATTTTGTTCTAGGTTGTAGAATTTGTGTGTTTAGGAATAAATCAAATAGTGAATAGAAAGAGATTGGTGGCCTTTTTCATTAAATTGTATGTTATCATAATGTCCCGAATTTATATAAAAGCCGTTAAATCAAAGACAAAAAGTAAGTGTGGTATTGCCAGTGCGTAGTGTGCAGTCAGAGTTCTATAAATCACTGATAGTCAGATGCGTGTTTCCGTTGCGTATTATTCATGCAGGAGGATAATTTGTAACTAAATAGTAAGATACGAGAATTCATGTTGCTCAATAAATTAAGGAAGAATCCACTCGCTTGGCAAACCACCCATCTTGCAGGCCTGACTGCTTGATGCCACAGTATGAGAAAGGCAAGTGGGTGCCTCTCATAATTTCGACCCTGCCAGGATTCATTTTTGTTAGGATATTTTGTTGTTAGGGTTTGCTGTTAAATTTTTTTTATGGAATGTATTGTGATAGCGCTAAGAAGTAAAATTTTTTTTTGTTTGCAATTTCTTTCTGGATTGGTGAGGATCTTTTATTTTTTTAATTGCCATATCGTACAAGGCTGGAAGATCGTGGTATAATTTTTTTTGCGTAATGTCCGTAGTAACTAGGTCGCAGTCGAAAAACGTAGCCACAATGGAGAATAGCGATTCTGGCGTGAACGTAGCAGTGCAGCAGGAAGTAGGTGTTGACCGTGAGTTAATGAGAGGGGACGGCAGGCACTCCGAAGAGGCTGTATTGTTCAGTGGACCGCTGCAAGGGGATCCTTTGTGCGGCGGGCTTTGCTCACAACCGGGGGCCTTTTCCGACGACGCAGGCGAGCCGAGATTAGGACAGGTATGCAGTGAAAGTGCAGCTACTCTTAGCGAGGCTACGGTTTCACAGGCGAACGAGGTGAGCGCGTCGAAAGTTGCAAATGACGATATGATGCTACAGTTGTTACAGAGTTTAGTGAGAGATAATAAGGAGAGAGATAGGGAGAATAAAGAAAGATTGGAAGCAATGAGTAGGGAGACTAAAGCGATAAATGAAAAATTGGAAGCAAATAACGAAAGATTAGAAGCAATCAATAGAGATAATAAGGAGAGAGATAGGGAGAATAAGGAGAGAGATAGGGAGGCTAAGGAGAGAGATAGAGAGACTAAGGAGAGATTGGAAGCAATGGATAGGGAGACTAAGAAGAGATTGGAAGCAAATAAGGAAAGATTGGAGGTAATGGATAAGGGAAATAAAGAGGCAATGAGGAAGCTACACACAGTTATCGATGAGCGTCTGTCCGCAGTTAATAATCGGTTAGATGAGGGGGAGAAGAATCTGGGTACGGTAAAGCAAGTATGTGATGCTGTGAAAGAAAAAACCAATAATTTGGAGGTACGAGTAAGTGCAATAGAGAGCGATATTACCGAACGTGGGGACGTGTTGCCGGATGAGCGAATCAAAGAGATAGTAGAGGACTTACTTGCAGATAAACAAGGGGCATTAGACAGCGTAGAAGCTCAAGTCACACGGCAGGAAATGGCGCTAAATAAACACAGGGATGAAGTTGCGGTGGTAGTGGCCAGAATGAATACGATTAGCGCAGATGTAGAAAAGATCAGTATAAGAGGCGAAACAGGCTCTGACAGTACGCAGCGAGAGGTTTATGCCGACCAGGAGGAGATACAGTCACTGTTACAGTTTAAAGAGGCACAATTGGAAACAAATAGGAAACATAGGGAAGAACTAGCACAGTTGCAATTAGCGGGCAGAAGCGAAGGTAAAACACCACCAGGTAGACTGCGGAGGGAGAGTGAGATAAATTCAAAAGACGAAAATAGGCAGAAAGAGGAAGACGAACTCAGAGAGCTAGAAGAACGATTGTGTCGGATAAAACAGGTGGCAAACCCAACTGGGTATAGTCCAAGGTCGGAAAACATAAGTGCGGAAGAAGAATGTAGGAGGCACTTCGTGTCGGTACAAACGTATACTTGTTTTCCGGATCCTGATAATTACCAACATCCATGCCTGTGGCTGTCTCAATTTCAAGATTCATTACCTTCATCGTGGGGACCGCTCCTCAAAATGAAGTTTGTGTGTAACCATTTGAGGGACGAGGCTAGAGCGAAAATGCAGGAAGTTATTAAAGACTGTAGTAGCTACAAGATGTTTTGTGACAATTTTTTAAATGAATTCTGGTCGAAAAGTAAGCAGGACCAGGTTAAGCAAAGCATATTGATGATGCCAAATTGTAACGAAGGTGGTATAAGAGATCCAGTGTCGTGCTATCAGGAAATGCTGAGACGAAACAGGTATTTGGATGTGCCATACGAAACTGGGGAGCTCATTAGGATCTGTATCACGAAGTTGCCAGTGAGATTGCGCAGAGATATAGTGATAGCAGGCAGAGGCTTGAACGATTCTGCGTCATTTCAGCACCTCTTACAGGAACTGGGAAATGAGAGTAACATTGTGAACGCCGACATGACTCATAGGTCAGACAGAGTTGAGGATAGGGACGGAAGAAACTATCAGAATGACAGGAGAGCAGGGAATCAGAGGAATGACGGAAATGGAAGATGGCGAGGAAATAGGGGACAGAATTCTTGGGGATATCGACCGGCAAACCGGGAAAATAGAAGATGGGACAGAGATGGAAGAAGAAGGGAAAATGAAAATGATGGGCGAAGAGAGGATAGGCAGTTATTGGGTTCACGACAGCACAATCATTGTCACAATGACGGAGGGACAAGAAGGTGACTACTTGATAGACGGGTTCAAACCAGGACTATTAATGATGTAAATATTAGGTATATCGATTACGGAAAACTAAGGGAGAATCTGTTAGAGGAGGTAGGAGATGTGGGGAGTGAAGTCCACCCAATAATTAGCGTAGAGATAAATAATATAATCGTACCTTGTGTTATCGACACAGGCAGTGTAATGAGTGTATTGAGGGAAGATGTGTTTAAGTGTTGTAGTCTTACAAAACTATGGCCAACGTTGCCATTGCAAAGGACAACAGTGAGAGGGGCAATTACAGGAAAGGGGATTGAGGTGAAGTTACAAGCGCAGGTAGACTTCGTGTGCCAGGCGAAGAGGTTTAGTACAGTGTTCATGATTGTGTCATCTGTAACTGTTGAAGGGATATTAGGCGTTAATTTTTTGAACCAATATAAAGCAGTCGTTAACATGAGAAATGGTTCGATGGAGTTGAAACGAGATTCGGAGGAAATTACATTAAGATTCGACGATTGCTTACATGGTAAAGATAACGCACACTTAGCATTATGTCTGGCGGTAAAGTCCGGTAGACAGGCACAGAATACGGGGTTCGAACAAGAGAAGAAGGAAATTCATAAATGTTTGGAGGAGGAGATCAGGGAGAAAATCTGGCATTTACGAGGGACCACGATCTACGGGGAATTGCAGAAAATTTTATACGAGAATAGAAAGGTATTTAAACATGCTGCGGGTACAATAAGAAATTTTGTGTATAGATTCAAGGTCAAGCCACACAAACAGTTTAGGGCCCAAGTGTACCCGATTCCTGTTGTGTACAAAGAAAGAGTGGAAGCTGAGATCGAAAGCATGCTACAACAAGGGATTATCGAACCAGCATCCAGTCCGTACAACAGTCCTTTGTGTTGAAAAAAAGGATGGGTCAATTAGATTAGTGTTGGACGCAAGAAGGATTAATAAGATAATTGAGCCAGAGACAGATCGGCCGCTGACACTTGACGAATTGCTACAAAAGTTCCACGGGATCAGAGTTCTCAGCTCAGTTGATTTGAGAATGAGTTTCTGGCAGGTGGAGTTAGATCGGGGGTGTAGAAAATACACTGCTTTCTTGTGCTACGGGAAATCACATCAATTCCGGAAACTACCATTTGGGTTAAATGTATCATCCGCGGCATTTATCAGAGCGCTAAATACTGTCATTCCTAATGAAATAAAAGATAAGGTAACACAGTACGTGGATGATGTCCTGATAGCCGAAAGAAACTGGGAAGACCACAATAGAACGTTAGGCATATTGCTCGGTGCACTGGAGAGACATGGGGTGACCGTAAATTTGGGAAAGTCAGAATTTGGACGAAAAGAAGTCGAGTTTCTAGGTCACATTGTGACACCAGAGGGAATAAGACCAAATCCAGACAAACTCGAAGCAATCAGAGAATTTCCGGTGCCAAGAACAAAACGTCAGCTACGGGGTTATTTAGGATTAATCAATTTTTACAGGAGGTTCATTAAGATTGGGGGAGCAGCGACACCCAGACTATGTCAGCTGACTGGAAAGAAAACGGTATGGAATTGGGACCCTGTCGCGCAGGAAGAGTATGAGGCGTTAAAGAAGGCACTGCTATCGGCACCTCTTCTCGGGCATCCAGACCTAGGGAAAGAGTTTTGTATGGCCACGGACAGTTCCCGTAGTGGACTTGGGGTAACATTGTTCCAAGAGCAAGAGCAAGGAGGAGAAGTAATACAACAACCTATTGCAATTGCGAGCCGAGTGCTTAGCAAAGCTGAGAGAAATTACACGGTAACTGAGCTTGAAGCTTTGGCAATAGTATGGGGTTTTAGTAAGTTTAGATACTATTTGTATGGAAGGCATACTAAAATCTATACTGACCACAAGTCACTACAGTTTCTAATGTCGGCCAAACTTAATCATAGGCGACTCGCTAGGTGGGCACTCTATTTACAGGAGTTTCAGTTTTCGGTCACGTATATTCCTGGGCCACAGAATATAGTGGCGGATGCGTTGTCAAGGAACCCAGTAGGTCATGGTCAATGCTTTGATGAGGAGGTAAACGAGAACAGATATGATATATTGTATATGCAGGGCGTGCCGTTCGAGAAATACATAGGGACGGTACTCACAAATATCGCGAAAGAGCAGGATAAAGACGCGTCATGGAGAGTTAGAGCGAACTTAGACGCCAATATAGCACGTTTTTATACAATTCAGAATGGGGTCATTTTCTACCGTAGAAATCCAAACACACAAGACTGGGTGTTGTGTATACCAAATGAAATAGTCAACAAGTTGATCTGGTACACGCACCTAAGTTACGGGCATTACGGAGCAAGGAAATGCTGTAAGAAGTTAAGGGAATCAGTTTATTTCATTAGTATGGAGAGGAGGATCAAGAACGTGCTTGGTAGTTGCAAATTGTGCCAGAAGGCAAAATCGTTAACTATCTCATGCAAAGCACCGCTTTTTCCGATAGTGCCAGGTAGATTGAGGGAATTCGGAGCAACAGATTTGTTTGGCCCGCTACCTAGGTCAGTGCAGGGATATAGATATGTTTTAGTAGCAGTGGAATTGGTGTCAAAGTATGTGACTTTTACCGCATTGAAACGTGCGACGGGAAGGACAGTAGCAGCAGCGATCGTTAAAAACTTTTTGCGAGAAGTAGGGACTGTAGAAAAGTTCATTGCTGACAATGGACCGCAATATAGATCCAGACAATGGCTAACCACACTGAAGAGAAGAAGGATAAAACCGGTGTTCATATCCCGATACCATGCTGCAAGTAACCCCAGTGAAAGAGTGGTAAAAGAACTGGGAAAATTGTGTAAGATCTATTGCCATAGGCAACACAGAAGTTGCAGTATTTTTCTCAAAGATTTTCAGGACATCCTCAATGAGCTACCACATGGAGCAACTGGTTTATCACCAATTACGGTGCTAAAGAATGAACCACCACCAGATCGAGTCAGGGAGCTAGTAGATTTTCCGCGATCAGGAAAGCAGAGGCACACAGAAATTGTTAAGGTTGCGATAGAGCGAATTAAGAAAGCAGCTAAGGATAGGCAGGAGAAGCAGAAAGGAAAGATCCGTAAGATCGAATTGGCAGTAGGAGACAAGGTTCTAATAAAAACTCATCGATTATCAAAGAAGCACAGATTTCTAACTAGCAAGTTCTTTACTGTGTATAGTGGACCATTCAGAGTGAGGCGGATTGTACATGAAAATGCTGTACTAATTGAGACGATCAAGGGAAAACAATCTCGGGGGCTTCATCACATTTCTAACATCAAATTATGGAAAAGTTAAGGATAGATCTAAGGTAGGCAATTTATGGTAGATAGTCAGTGTATTTAATTGTGGTGTGTAACGTTGTGCAGGGTCAAATCGAACATAAGAATTTTCAGGCGGGATGTCAGGAAGTATGACAGAACAGACTGGTCGAATGAGTCATGAACAGGAGTCGACAGAGTGGTGTATGTACGTATTTTTGTCGTATGAATAAGGATCAAGCACAAACGACGTGATGATTAATGAGTGAATAAAGATAGTAGATAGAGAAGCGACGTGATAAATAGTAGTGGATAAAGGTGGTATATGAGGAGAAGCGACGTGAAGCAAGGGGATTAATAAAGAGAGATTCGACGTGATGAAACAGTGGTAAATAAAGGTGAGTAGAATTGAATAATGTGGAGATGTCTTAGATGTATGTTACAGAGAGGCCTGTGTATGCTGCAATAGAGATTGATGCCAATGATGAAGGAAGACCAGGAAATGATGGAGTAATGGACGGACGGAGAGCCGAAATACGAATGAAGAGATGAGGACAACTGCACAATGTGAAAGGACGTAAAGGGAGTATGAGACCCAGATGGTGAACGTTGTGAAATACTGACGTAAGATGTAATATAAGTGTAGATCTAATTCTTACCATAAAATATGCTATTTGGCAAAAATAATATTTTTTGTTGTTGTTGAAGCCTGGTACCAGTATAACTAATCAAAACGGTACCAATACTGTGTACAGTTATTTTGCAAGTTGATTAATTTGTGTATTTTTGTTCTTAGATGAAATGTCGCGATTCTAAGTTGATATTTAGCATAAAGTGAATGCAGAGATAAGCCGATGGAGAGAGGTGCCAGAGTGAAAGGACGAATTCGGAGACTGGAAAGCTATCTCCAAAGCAGCTTCATGTGTTATGTGGTTGAGTATAAGGGAGCAAAGGTATGGTATGTTGTAGTGAGTGTGGTGGTGTTAAGGATAGCTAACTTCTAGACCTATTCTGTTAGTGTATCAATGGATTGAATGAGAGGGAAAATGTGATGTCTGGTGAGTGAGAGTCGTAGAGTAGTGTGATCAAGGCACACACTCCTGTAAAGGGGATGCTACCGATCCATAACTAAAACATTATTATGTTTTATTGTTTGTTGGGATGAACCTCGATGTCAGGTCAGGATCTGTCATACGTGTCCTAGAAACGTTGCTATATATAATGAAATGTAAAATATGTGAAGAGATACTGATTTCAGTCTGTCACAAGCACAAAGGTGCATTATATGTTGTAGATTTAGAGTCACCAGTTCCTAAAATGTTTATTGTGTTAGGATGTTAAAGTAGTTTAATATTTAATAACCTGTGGTAGGTAATTGAGAGTTGTGTAGATTATTTTCTCATTTTTTTGTTAGAACACTTTCAAGGGGTTTCAATTTCAGTCTGTCACAAGCACAGAGGTTCATTGTATATTGTAGCTTGAGAATCAACAGTTTCTAATATTTTCACTGTGATAGGATGTTAGAGTAGTTTACTATTTTGTATTGTAATTATGAGTTGTATAGATTGTTTCTTATTCATTTTGTTCTTTATTTTTTTACACTTTCATGTTTTGTATGAGGGACGACAGGTACAATGAATAGCACGAGTGTGGGCTGTCTATAGAAAAGAGATAAATGTTGATGTTGTAAGTGTAGAAAACTAGGGTGTATAATTTTAATGTAAGAATTTCCTTTTGTCTGTAATGTTGCGAGATGCACGGAAGATCTGGCTAATTGGGTGTCGTAACGCCCATACCGCTAACGGGCCGAGCTGACGTCGCCATGGCGACAGGCGACACAGCCGCGGCACTCCCCACTCCACTATCGGACGAGGTACACTCCACGCGCCCGCTACAGCAGGTCAACGGCCTGGGGCGACACGCACGTATCACTGGCCATTCATGAGTTCCGCCACCCTTACGACTGGGGAAGGTATCCCGCGGAGGCAACAGCGGGTGGTTTCTTCTGCTCAACGGCGCGCGCAGCGGCGCTACTGCTGAATGGACGAGGCGCGGCGGAGCCCGGCGAGCATTTTTTACCAGCAGCTATTAACTTGTACTGGACTGTGGAGCCGTGAAACAAGATGACTGCGACTTTCCATAATGTGGAAAGTGAAGGACTGGTGTTTCCACGTTGTGAGTGGTGGAAAAGATTTTGTCTTTAGCAAACAGGACGATCGTTTTGTTTTGTCTTGACCACTGAACGGTGGGATCCATAAACTTTTGGCAGTGACTTGTTAAGTGTGCTTTGTGAATTGCATGTGGGACACTTGGTATACTTAGAGGACAGTTGTCGTATGCTGAACAATTATTATATGAAGGCAAGAAACTAGAGTGGGACATTGACATTTGCGTCTGTAGTAGGAGACATTTCTTGAACTGGCGCGGGAATAAGTGCTGTTTGTTGAAACTTACGACTTTTAATTACACCATGAACTGAAAGGACAGAACTGTGGGTAATAGTAGTTGCAGGGCCATTTTTTTTTGGACGAACAGATTCGTGTGGATGGTACTCTGAGAGTGACTATGACATTTGTGTTTAATGAGAGATACAGTTTACTGTTCAGTGCGTGTTCAAAATGCCGAATTGAGTGTCTCAAAGACTTTCGTCCGGGTAACCATGGGAGAGCTTTGACACCGAGACAGTGGTTCTAGGAAAACTATCAGCAACTTTTTGACCCCAAGAAAATCACAGAATGAAATGTTTCCTTGTGACTCGCAAGATAGGGAATAATGTATTTGCAATTGTGTAAATGTTTTTTTTATATGTTTCATTCCTGAAGGGACAGCAAGCGTAATTGTATTTTATTAATATTTGTGTTTAGAATAGTTAGTATTTGTTTGTTGTCTGTTCTGGGTTATCAAGTTCACGTAGCATGTTTATTAGAATATTTGGTACAATGATGCTCTAATTATAAGCCAGTGGCGTAATACTAACGTAGCGGTTCATGTAGCATTGATCAGTAAGATTGTCACAGGGGACAAGAGTTTGCATTGCACAACAAATATCGGAATTAACTGATGAATTTTGATGTCGTGCATAGTAATAATCTTGTTGGTGTTTTGACTGAAGCCACTTATTTTTATTATCACAGTGGTGATATTTTACATTAAAGTGTAACGAAGGCTAGTCGAAATGCAAGTTCTTGTCGTCTATATGTGTGACAACAGAGAAATGAACAGTAGAGTAAGATAAGAGAGCTACTGGTGGATTCAAGCACTTATTGCTAAACTATTTACTGCGTGTATTGATCAAAGTTGATGAACTGACTAGCTCAGCAGCAGGTATTTGTACTGATGGACAAAGATAAGGCTAAACTCACTGTCGAGTAGTTGTGGCAATTGCTTAGGTGATGATAGTTAATGAGGTATGACATAATGTCTTAGACGAACTATATTACGTAACCAGTATGTAACTTGTGGTATATTTCATTGTTTTTCTTCTCAGTTTTTATTTCTCTGTAGGTTTGAGGTATATTTTAGAGTAATGGTATGGAGCCTGACATTCTATGTGTAACTAGTGTACGAATTTTTTTTCTTTTGTTGATTTTGTTTTGTATTTAGACTTTGCTGTGTAAGGGTTTTTACAGCGCAATTTATGAATGTCAGATTACTTGCTCTGTGTTTGGACAGTGAGCTGTTTAAAATTTCATGAGTACAATTAGTACTTTTTTATTTGTTGTAGAATTATTGAAATTTGCATTACTCATAAAAATAACGAAGATCCCAGTAACTAAAGCAAATTTTTTCATTGCTATGATGTGATGTTTTATTTGTCATGTGGACTGTTATATATTTGTATGTGTACATTACTCCGGATTGTGGAGAGTACAATAATGCAACAACTGCCAATAATTTGTTCGTCTATTTGAGGTCACCAGGGGCTAAGGTCTCCTCCTGGTTATTTTGATGAGTTGCTACGTTTGTTTTAATACAGTTTTCTTAAAAAAATGTTCGGAACTACCCTCGCATTGCAAGGATAGTAAAGTGCCATTTTTTTCTGCATGGGTAGCCGGTGGTGAAAGGGTACAGTACCGCCCAACATTGAAAATAGGTACGAAATTGTTGTCAAAACAACACATGTTTTGTGTAAAGTAACTCAATTTCAATTAATACAGCGAAGCCGGATACCAGTGTGGGAGAGAATGACAATTTATTTATTTAATTGATCACATGTGCACTCCCTCAAAATAAATCCCTACATCCAGTTTGGTGAGATCTGTGAAATGAATAAATGTATGGTCGTCTGCTAACCACAGATAGTGAATCGGAATATATGATCATCTTTGAGTCGATCCTTTGGCTACCTTTGGTGAGACCAAAGAGGTGGAAGTTACCAGAGCTTTTGAGCGTCTGAAATGGGGCTGACCAATAAGGTAGCAAGGTGCTTCTCCCACTTCGACAGAGGTGCGAGAGAACCGGAATACGGCCATGTTTTCGGCACTCTGGCGCTGAACCTTCTGCTGTAAAGACCTGTTTTTTGTTGTGCTCCGTAATGAAAGTGTGGAGGCATGGTATGGATGTGGAATATTTAAGAGTAGTTAGAACTAATCATTTCTCTTTCCTAGGAACTTTTGTGGGGAAAATTACAAAGTGAGGCAGGTAATTTTAAGGGGATTGTAGTAAACCAACGGTCACAATGAGACCACGTGTAGTTATAAGTTGAGATACTAGCGTGTGTACAATAAGCTGAAATATTTAAGAATTAATAGCGTGTGTACAATAAGCTGAAATATTTAAGAAATAGCGTGTGTATCATAAGTTGAAGTATTTAAGAAATATCATTCCGTGTGACACTAAATTTAAACTCTGAGAGAGAATCAAGGTGAGTCGGCCGTTTTTCCAGCAACGCAACTGGGCTTGCATTGCACAGGAAGATGTGCGTTTATCTCCAGAGTTCACAGTAGGAAAGTAAAATTACAAAGTGGGGCAGTGTCGTGTGAAACTGGGATAAATATTGATTGAAGTGGGAAAGCGGAAAATGATGAAGTTGTAACAGTTTTTGAGTATTATTTCATATTGTTGTGTTGTGTATGTCTTGTAATTTGGGTATGTGTGTTTTGCATGGGAGTAGCAAGGTAGTTTCGAAAGATTAGTGGGTTAT
Organism: Schistocerca nitens; assembly: GCF_023898315.1. Taxonomy (NCBI): domain Eukaryota; kingdom Metazoa; phylum Arthropoda; class Insecta; order Orthoptera; family Acrididae; genus Schistocerca; species Schistocerca nitens. Next base: position 362,018,360 of record NC_064622.1, read on the forward strand.
GCTTGTTCCTTCTGTATCGCTCGATCTGGAGGAAAGTTTCGTGAGGATGAATGTGAGAGGCGAAGTGTGAGGTATAATAAAAGATCCACCATCCGATCCAGGGAGTGCACTGTTGGGGCAAATAGATTACGAGACCATAGTATAGAGATTCACTAAAGTAAAGCCATGCCCACTGGGCGGAATTTCTCTTGTGATTTTGTTCTAGGTTGTAGAATTTGTGTGTTTAGGAATAAATCAAATAGTGAATAGAAAGAGATTGGTGGCCTTTTTCATTAAATTGTATGTTATCATAATGTCCCGAATTTATATAAAAGCCGTTAAATCAAAGACAAAAAGTAAGTGTGGTATTGCCAGTGTGTAGTGTGCAGTCAGAGTTCTATAAATCACTGATAGTCAGATGCGTGTTTCCGTTGCGTATTATTCATGCAGGAGGATAATTTGTAACTAAATAGTAAGATACGAGAATTCATGTTGCTCAATAAATTAAGGAAGAATCCACTCGCTTGGCAAACCACCCATCTTGCAGGCCTGACTGCTTGATGCCACAGTATGAGAAAGGCAAGTGGGTGCCTCTCAAGTTGGTCAGCTGGATCAGCGTAGGACAGTCAGTGTCTGTCTGTTGTCCGGAGTGCTAGTATGTGTTAGGCCGCCAGTCTGCTCGAGTTGTTCAGGGCAATGGTCATTGGCGGTCGGATAGATTGGTTGGTCGGTTGCGCACTGGGACACAGGATAACTTGTCCGTCATGAGTGTCGGCGCATGTGAGGTCGCCACGTGAGTCCAGGGGGCAGCGCTGTATAGAAAGGGGTAGTGGCTTCGCGTTTCACAAGAGAGCAACAGTAGCAGAACCACGACATCGGGCTGGCCGGGGCGAAATGCGACGCCGTGCGACGGGAAATTTGCATGCCTTCCTGCGTTGAAGCGGCAGGCAGCGGACGGTACGGGAGAGCGTTTAGGGGGTGCTGCACCAGGTCTTTGCCAGAAATCGCAGTTATTAGGAGTTAAGTGATTAATGATGTGGTGTCACCGCCAGACACCACACTTGCTAGGTGGTAGCATTTAAATCGGCCGCGGTCCATTAGTATACGTCGGACCCGCGTGTCGCCACTGTCAGTGATCGCAGACCGAGCGCCGCCACACGGCAGGTCTAGAGAGACTTAATAGCACTCGCCCCAGTTGTACAGCTGACGTTCATAGGAGTGGCTCACTGACAAATTACGCTCTCATTTGCCGAGACGATAGTTAGCATAGCCTTCAGCTACGTCATTTGCTACGACCTAGCAAGGCGCCGTATTCAATTGATATTTATCTTGAAGCATGTACAGTCAAGAGAGATGTACACCAATTATGGATTAAAGTTAAGTATTACATCATTTACGTACTTTATTTGCAATTCTCAAGACATTGTCCTGTTCCAGACCTCACGCCAGTCTGCGTGTAATTAAACGCGTGCATTTCGGCCTCCTCTAGCAACACGGTGTTGGCTCTTCTGCCAACACTTCATATGGCGACGAAGATTGAACGGTCGTATTGCTCTAATTTACATGTGTCATGGCTTCGCCACAATCTCCAGATGTACTGTCCGAATTTTATCGCTTGCAGAATCAGCAGATGCAGGCCTTATTGGATGCCCTTGGACAGCTCGTCCAGGGTCAACGTGCACTGCAAAACGATGCGGCCGCCGCCGCTCCACCACTACCGCAGCCACAACATGCAGTTGCACCACCTTTTCGTCCTTTTGATGCGGCACTGGAAAGCTGGACGGAGTGGTCACGCCAATTTGGATTCCATCTCGCCGCCTACAGAATTCAAGGTAATGAGCGGCAGCCATTTCTTCTTTCCGCCGTAGGCGTCCACACGTACCAAGTGATAGTGAAATTGTTTCCCCGACGCGACGTAGCAACTCTGTCCTACGACGAAATTTTGTCTGCATTAGATGCATATTTCAAAGAATCCGTCAATGTAGTTGCAAAAAGGTATACTTTCTTTTGTACCAAACGTACGGCCGGTCAGACTAATTGGGAGTGGGTTGGAACTTTGCAGGGCCTTACTAGGGTTTGTCTTGTGAGTGTGAATGTGGACTCCCTTATTCAGATACTATGGTGCGTGATGCAATTGCACAGAACGTTTCTGATGTTCGTATAAGGGAACAGATTTTGAAACTAGTCAATCCCTCCCTTCAACAAGTGATAGACATATTGGATCGGCAGGACACACTTGACTTTGCCCAGGAATCATTTGCAACTTCGCCAGCCGTGTGTCACGTTAACCGGCCCGCCGCGCGCTGCACGGAACAGTAAACAGCCCTCGTGCCCGTCCGTGCAGCTGCTGCCAAGCTCTCCGCTACGTTTGCCGCGGCAGCAAGCACATGCAGTGAAGTCATGCCCGCGGTGTGCTACTAGACATTCGTGTGCGAATTGCCCATCACGCCAAGCTATTTGCTTTTTCTGTAATAAAAAAGGACATGTTCAAAGTGTTTGCCAGAAAAAGCTAAGATCGGACACTAACAACCATTCCAGGCCCTTTGCTTCGCGCCGGAATCGACCCACTAATACTCAGGCTCGTGAACCTTCGCCCATGGACATTCATGTAGTTCATTCCCCTCCGCCCAGTGCCACTCTCTCTAACAGTGACTGTATTCGTCCCACAAAAGGTGTGCGTCGACGTCGCCAGAAATCACGTCAATTAGCAAGTGATTCTGTACCAGTGTCTGTTCACGTTGCACGAGACAGTCGCTCTTGTCGTCAGCAGGACAATAAACTTTTTGTAGACTTGGACATTCATGGCCACGTGATACCATTCCAGCTCGATACCGGAGCTGCAGTTTCACTGATCAATACAGACACGTACAAACTGCTGGGCACACCTCCCTTGTGTGCCGCAAATGTTAAGTTAAATAGTTATTCCGGTCAGAATATCCCTGTGTTAGGACAGTGCAGGCTTCTTGCAACATACAAGGGACAAACAAAACTTGTGTCATTTTACGTACTTCGTTCTTCTTCTGCAGTGAACTTGTTTAATTTCGATTTATTTAAGTTGTTTGACTTGTCTATAGTAAATCAGGTCCTATCAGTGAACCAGACTGTGCCTTCCGCCAGTGTTTCTCGTCTATGTGAAGAATTTGCAGACATTTTTGCACCGGGCCTTGGTTGCGCTAAGAACTATCAAGCACATTTGGAACTGAAAGTCAACGCGCAACCGAAATTTTTCAGAGCGCGCAATGTTCCCCACGCATTGCGTGATGAAGTCGCAAAAACATTACACGATTTGCAATCACAAGGTGTGATTGAACGTGTGCAGGCTTCTCTCTGGGCATCACCCTTAGTAATTTTACCAAAATCTTCCGGAAAATTGAGACTTTGTGTGGACTTCAAGGCAACGGTGAATCCACAACTAGTGATTGCAACTTATCCTTTACCCCCCCCCCCCCCTGGAAGATCTTTTTGACAAACTGTGCCCGGGTAAATATTTTTCGAAGTTGGACCTCGCAGATGCGTACTTGCAAATACCAGTGGACGACGAATCCCAGCGCGTCTTGGTGGTTAACACGCATCTTGGTTTGTATAGATTTAAAAGACTGCCATTCGTGTGTGCAGCCGCCCCTGCATTGTTTCAGCAATATCTGCAAACTATTTGTGCGTCAGTCCCTACTGCAGCAAACTATCTGGACGATATTGTGATCTCCGGAAAGACAGAAGAAGAACATTTAGCCAATCTCAGAACATTATTTCAGGTCTTGCGCCAAAATGGTCTTCGCTTGCAGAAGGACAAATGTGTGTTTTTTGCTCGTGACTTACCCTATCTGGGACATGTAATCAATGCCCAAGGCATACATCCCAGTCCAGAGCACCTCCGTGCCATACAAGACTTGCCATCGCCGCAGAATTTGAAGCAGCTACAGAGTGTGCTGGGAAAAATCAACTATTATCATAAAAATATTCCCCATGCCTCTTCCATTTCAGCTCCGCTTCATCGCTTACGCCATAAAGGTGTTCCGTTCGTCTGGACGAAGGAATGCGAACGCGCCTTTCGCCAGTTGAAATCGGCGTTGCTTTCCACTACTTGCCTTACGCCATTCGATCCCCAGAAACCCCTTTTGTTGATGGTAGATGCATCGGATTTCGGGATCGGTGCTGTGCTTGCGCACAAAGATGGATCGCATGATCGCCCTATTGCCTTTGCGTCCAAATTGCCCTCGTCTGCGCAAATAAATTATTCACAAATAGAGAAAGAAGCTTTGGCTCTCGTATTTGGTGTTACAAAGTTTCATGATTTCTTGTATGGTCGTCACTTTACCATCATCACAGACCACAAACCTTTGACGTCGCTTTTTCATCCGAACAAGCCTGTACCTCCACGTACAGTGCAGAAATTCATTCGCTGGTCTATTTTCCTCTCGCAGTACCGCTACGATATCTTGTATCGGTCCACTGCTCAGCACGGAAACGCCGATGCGTTGTCCCGTTTGCCTGTTGCTGAGGATAGAGCATTCGATTCTTCCGAACTTGCTTGCATGTTCATTGATGCGGAAACCGATGACGTGGTCGAATCGTTTCCGATTGATTTTCGTCGTGTAGCTACTGCCACAGCTGCTGACCCTGCCCTTGCTCCCGTTTTGCGTTTTGTTGCTACGCAATGGCCGTTGTCAAAGTCACGGATCGAGGATCCGTTGGTTCGCTGCTTTTTTTTGCTCACAAGGAGAGACTTTTTGTTCGACGTGGTATTTTGTTGTTGCGTTCTGATAATGGTCAGTCCAGTGTCGTGGTCCCACGTTCGTTACAGTCCTCTGTCTTACGGCTTCTCCACCAAGGACATTGGGGTATTGTGCCAACGAAACAACTTGCTCGTCAGCACTGTGCTTGGTTCGAAATCGATGCTGCGATTACGACTATGTGCTCTTCTTGCATGGCGTGTGCCGAACAACAATCCGTACCACCGCGGAAATTCTTTGCATGGCCGCAAGCCACTTCCCCTTGGCAACGTTTACACATTGATTTTGCTGGTCCCTTCTGGAATGCTCGATGGTTGGTTGTGGTAGATTCATTCAGTAATTTTCCTTTTGTTGTAAGGATGCCTTCCACGACGTCATCTGCCACCCTCCAAGCGTTATCCCCTATCTTTTGCATTGAAGGTCTTCCACAGACTATTGTTTCCGACAATGGCCCACAATTCATGTCCGCAGAATTTCATTCTGCAAGGCCAATGGTATTCAACATCTGACATCCGCGCCGTTTTCGCCTCAGTTATATGGTGCCGCTGAACGATTGGTCCGGACTTTCAAGTCACAGATGTTGAAGTTGAAAGAGTCGCATTCTCGGGAGGACGCATTATTGCTCTTCTTGTCCTCGTATCGCTCTCAGCCCCGAGATGGTCGCTCGCTGGCTGAGTTGCTCCACGGTCGTCATCATCGAACCTTGATGGCTTTGCTACATCTGCCGTATCAGGTTCCTGTGCAGCGGCAGCCACCTGCCTTTGCTCCAGGCGACGTTGTATACTATCGCAACTATCGCGGTTCACGGCGTTGGCTCGCAGGGCGCATTCTTCGCTGCCTCGGCAGCGCTATGTATCTGGTTTTGGGGGCCTCTGGTGAGGTGCGTCGGCATCTCAATCAGCTGCGCCTCTGTCGTCGCATGGGGTCTGCCGTTCCCCGTCTGCTTTCAGCGACGGTGCCGTCCGGTCAGCGCCCTGGGGACCCATCTACTGGCTCGCCTCATCCCCAGCTGTTACCGACGCTGCCTTCCATTTTGCCCCATGGCGACGCGCCGCCGCCGCCTGTTCTCCCGCCGGCGACGCCCGCAGTGGACGCTTCGCTGCAGACGCCAAGCGCCTCCCTGGGTCACGCGCCGCCGATCGCTTCCCGTGACCAGCTGTCCTCCGACATGGAACTCTTGCCCGCTCCGGACCAGATGTCGTCTTCGCCCGTCGGCTGTCCCGACGCGATGGAGGTCGAATCTTCGGCCCCTCCAGTCTCTCTACGGGCGCATACACCGCACGTTGGCGTGCAACCTGGACTAGGTTTTCAGGCGTTTCCTAGCTCCCCTCGGACCGAATGGCCGGGTGGGGGTGGCACAGCCTCGCCTGTTGTTAGGCTCCCCACGTCGTCGTATACGTTAACATGGGGTCCTCCCCACGGCGGGCGGAAGCCTTATAACACAACCGTACGCCGATTTGCGGGGGAGGAATGTGGTGTCACCGCCAGACACCACACTTGCTAGGTGGTAGCCTTTAAATCGGCCGCGGTCCATTAGTATACGTCGGACCCGCGTGTCGCCACTGTCAGTGATCGCAGACCGAGCGCCGCCACACGGCAGGTCTAGAGAGACTTACTAGCACTCGCCCCAGTTGTACAGCCGACGTTCATAGGAGTGGCTCACTGACAAATTACGCTCTCATTTGCCGAGACGATAGTTAGCATAGCCTTCAGCTACGTCATTTGCTACGACCTAGCAAGGCACCGTATTCAATTGATATTTATCTTGAAGCATGTACAGTCAAGAGAGATGTACACCAATTATGGATTAAAGTTAAGTATTACATCATCTACGTACTTTATTTGCAATTCTCAAGACATTGTCCTGTTCCAGACCTCACGCCAGTCTGCGTGTAATTAAACGCGTGCATTTCGGCCTCCTCTAGTAACACGGTGTTGGCTCTTCTGCCAACACTTCAGATGATATGTTGTTTCAGTTACTTGTTAAATTCTACTTGTGTTCTTGGTCAGTCTCTCGTCCCTGGATTACCGAGCGAGGTGGCGCAGTGGTTAGCACACTGGACTCGCATTCGGGAGGACGACGGTTCAATCCCGTCTCCGGCCATCCTGATTTAGGTTTTCCGTGATTTCCCTAAATCGTTTCAGGCAAATGCCGGGATGGTTCCTTTGAGAGGGCACGGCCGATTTCCTTCCCAATCCTTCCCTCACCCGAGCTTGCGCTCCGTCTCTAATGACCTCGTTGTCGACGGGACGTTAAACACTAACCACCACCACCACCTCGTCCCTGGATTGCTCGTCTGTCTCTCGTCCGCATTTGTTAGGCAGTTAGTGTTTGTTGTCTGTCTGTCTGTCGGTCTGCCGTACGTTAATAGCTGCATCTGTGATGTTTGTGTTTTTATCTTGCCTATCATTTTACGAGGTGGTATATGTGTAATGTAAAGCACGTTGTACATTTTATGTAAGTCTGCATTTTATAGGTTTTATTTAAATAGTCATTTTAGGTTATAAGCTTGCCACCCTTCCACCGTAAGAGTCTTTAATAAAAAAAAAAAACAAATTGCACTTTCGGTGGAAAATAATTTGAGGGTTGTACCATTTCCATTCCTCTTACGGGGTGCATAGTTTCCATTCCTCTTAAGGGTGCATAGTTTACATGTTTGTGTGAGCTTTTAAAAGTGTTTTGTTTAAAGTAATCTGGTGTGTTGCAGATTTGCACCAGTGTACTCTTTCAGAGGTTGTTGTGAGCGGTCATGAATACGGCCGTGTTGAAAGGGAGCAGGCAAGCTTCTCAACCCGAAGGCTCCTACTGTTAATATTGTCCTTGCCTCTAAATAAAACTGTAACTTGATATTTCGAGGGTGCTTTTCTGCTTATAATTTTAAATCTGTTTTGAAAATGCTTTTAGGAATAAAATTCACATTTGTTAAATTGTGACGTGATATTTCGAGTGTGCTTTTCTGCTTACAATTTGAAATCTGTTTTGAGAAAGCTTTCCGGAATAAATTCACATTTGTTAAAAGTAATTTTTCATCAGTTACTTCCGGGCAACTACTTCCACGTTCACCTAGTGTGATTAAATGTGTCAATGTTCTTCATGAATCGCCAGTAAATAAAGTAAATTCTTTAAGAACAGATTTTGAAAGTAAATTCACGGTTCAGTCGGCATCTGCAAGTGCTCAAGATGGCGACATGTCCTTCTTCCTGGTTTTCCTCACAATTACCCGTCGGTAATATATCCGTCTCAACTGCAGCTGTCGTAGGACTTTTTCGTTAGCACTGCCAGAAGTCACTCACGCAATCACTAAAAGACACCACAATGCTGCATGAAGGCTTTCTACGGTACTCCAGCCACAGAAATATTCGCCTCGTGGTCTATCTTCTGCGTATGTACAAAATATAGCTCCGCGTAAAATCAGCGAATCCCTCAGCAATTATCTGAATTGGATTTAGAAATTGCATGCATACATGCATGCATGCATGTATGGCATGTTAACTAATACGTCCGTATCGATATGTTTTGGATAAACTGGCGGCGCTGCTTTGATTTGGAACTCTTTGACAGTTTGCGAGAGCGCGCTGTTTGCTGACAGTCGGCGAGCAGACGCCGCACAGACACGTAAGAAACAGAAGGGCCCGGCACTGCAGGACGAGTGTACAACCAGCCAGTATTCCTGAATGCGGTCGCTGAACAGTGGAGTGTCGGTTTAGGAAAGCGGCTTGTTTTCCTAGTTGCAGGTGCCTGCATTGACATGGCCAGTCAAAACGTAATAACTGAATTTAGAAACGAGGCCAAGGGCACATGGAACGGATAGGCAAGCTTAGGGGAAAACATCTTTCACCCTTTAATTTACACACTTTATTTAAACAACACCCAAAATTTTGCAATAAGAAAAAATTTCAGGTGTTTTAAGAACATAATAACACGAAGTTTAAGGAATTTAAGTAAAAGCACTTAGCGTATACTACAGGCCTACACGAGTGCTTGAGAAAGGTTTACAATTGCCCGAATCTCTCCAAAAGTAAACATACTACTCGTCTTAGCAGATATTTATCAAATCCTTTACGATATTGAAGTCCTAATGAGTTCAGAATATTTATCAATCTTGCACTCTTCTTTCGTTTAAACAAGTAACAAGTAAATTGTTTCTTTGAAAAAAGTATTAACCATTTAAGGAAAACAACCATTTTGGGGGCACCTCCGAAATGTGCTCTCATGTCAAGCTTGCAATTATGTACAACTGCGTTACGTAAGTCTCGATTTGGTGAGCCGTTTGCAGAACCGTCGTCCCGCGGTAATCGCAGGTCCGGACAACCTTCCAACCTGTCAGAAATGCTTCGTTTTGTGCAAGGCGACCCTCATGCTGGAAAAACTAGAACACATTAAGGCGTGCGTTAACGGTCAGTTCCATACCACTTGTCGACAAGTAGTTTTAGCTAACACACACAGGAGGGGAATGTAAGTCCGATGCAAAGTGGCTCAGTGTGAACCCACAGTTAACATGGAAGCACCGAGTTGCCAGTGGCTCAAAAGGCCCCGGACAGAAACTAAGGCCGGCAAGCCCCACGCGACCGTATCAAACCAAAACACAAGAAAGACGTTACGGAGACCCAGAAAAACTCAAGATGTGGCCGACAGCCGGCCGGAGTGGCCGAGTGGTTCTAGGCACTACAGTCTGGAGCTGCACGACCGCTACCGTCGCAGGTTCGAATCCTGCCTCGGGCATGGATGTGTGTGATGTCCTTAGGTTAGTTAGGTTTAAGTAGTTCTAAGTTCTAGGGGACTGATGACCTCAGAAGTTAGGTCCCATAGCGCTCAGAGCGATTTGAACCATTTTTGTGGCCGACAGGTGCAGAGGTTAAACCAAACAACCATCCAACTTAGGTCAGCTTCGAAGAAGACAGCAACTTGCACAGTACAAGGGTGGGATTTAATGGTACTCACCCATTACCCCGAAGGTATCAGGAAGTTTCTAGAACAGAACACCAGGGGGGCATTCAGACTAATTAAGTAAATACTAAACAACTGCCTCCAAGGTGACAATCTCCAGGCTCATTCATTCGGGAATTCACGTCAGTAAACAGCTAAAGCATCAGTCCGAGTCTGTAACTAGGATCAAAATGTGTGTCTCTGATCACAGCACTACAGCCACTCCACCGAATAACAGAAGTTAACGAAGATCACCAAGCAGTGGAAAAATGACCAGGACGGACAATGATCCCCTTCAACCGAACACAAACGTCTGTGAGCCTCTCATTCTGAAAAGAAATGGAGCCGCCTCCTGTGTGCTCTGGCGGTCGTGTTCTAACTTATGCTGCGACTTCCTTCCGGCCAGAGATGCTCTACACGCCTACCTTGCATCGATCACCCTGATCGTTGTACTGCCTGTCGGTCCCTCTCGCTGTCACCGTCGATGAAATCGAGCTGCCGTCGAAGGTCAGCGCCTCCAGCAGTACAAGACAATCTCAGGAGTGAACAAAGGAAACACAGACCCCGGGAATTTGAAGGAAGCTGAGCTGCACGGGACATGCATGGTGGGTAGCCCCTTGTAAAGTCGTCACATCTTCCAGGCATCTCCACTGCTGATACTTCGTCAAGGTTTACCTACTGCAAGGCCGTGTGGCAGTTATCAGCTTCGTATAACGGAAGTTAAAGCTGAGCTCCTGTCTGTCGCATTACATCTTAATGGGAAGAACAAAGGGAATGAACTTATTTTGGTGCGACTCAGTGTTGACAGTGCTTGAAGGAGTTCGCATGTCTCGGCATTTAAATGTTTCTTGTTTAAAATTTCAAAAACGGAGTGCCAGTGGTGGCTTGTGCGAGCCTAGGGTACCTCTGGTAAATGTAACTACACAAAGTCTGGCGGGACATTGCATTAATCTGTTTTGGTGCTTAATCCTTTGTTCTGCCACCCGGTTTATTTGATAAATTCATTTGTGGTCATCACTGGTAAATGGAAGACAGGAGAGTATTACTAGTGTTATAAAACTGTTTCTGATAAGTGGTCTGAGCCAGTTTCGGACGTATTGAAATAACTGTGAACCTTTTCCTGGCGCCTCTGAAACTGTTTTGCATTACTTTTTTAAATAATTTTAGTAAGTGGTGTAATCTATTGACCGCATTTAAATAATCCTTTTATACACGCTGTTCGTGGTATAAGTGCAAATATTTTTATTGGTGATTGAGGACATTGTATCGAACAATATTTCATGACTATTTTTTTTTCATTTCAATACTAACAACTATAGCAGTTAGGAGTAATATTTTTTCAGCCTGGTTAGTACTTCCAAGTGCCTGTGACAAGAGCAAGCCAATAATGGTTATTTTCCCCTGGGCAGCACGTCAGGTACTGAAGTGTGGAAGCATGCATGGAAAATGGTTAGTCTATATTCACGAGTGTAGTCCATTTAGTGGTGCAGTTACGACTGTGCAGAAAACATCAGGTAGTAAATTATTTGGTGTACTTCCAGGAAGACTTTAGACGCAGAGAATAAGGAGCTAACGCACTGAAATGGATACGCGTTTAGGTACCAGTGAACAAAATATCTGCGCTTGTATCCCTGATCACCGCCTTTGTAATCTTTTGGGGGTGTCACAATTCAGTAAGTGTAATACTTTAATAAAGGTGCTGAGGCTACCAGTGTGTGCTTCATGTAAATTTTTGGTACTAAAATAAAATTGTTGAATTTTTCTGCTGAGTCTCGGCCCAGCAGTTTGCCATTACCGGATCCTCGCTCTTTTACAATTTCATTAACATGGTTTAACTTTACGGCGAATTACTGTATTTTACGATCTATACGACTGACAACTGTGACAGAGGGCAAAACGACTTCATTTGACTTCTCGATATTGGGAAAGTGCTTCGCACATTGCAGAACATATCAAGATAATGACTGGCTATACTGCATTACATTTTGGTAATGATCGACCTCTACGCTTCTAGTCGATGGTCCGAAAATTACGAGGACCGAATACAACAGACGAAAATTCAAGTCTGATGCGAGCCCACCAACAGAGCTCTGTCATACTGAAAGCGTGTTGCATAAAACTGAAATATCAGCGTGTACGGATGTGGATGAAACTCTAGTGGCTAAGTTAGATTCCCGGTGGGGTCAGGGATTTTCTCTGCCTCGTGATGACTGGGTGTTTTGTGATGTCCTTAGGTTAGTTAGGTTTAAGTAGTTCTAAGTTCTAGGGGACTGATGACCATGATAAGTCCCGTAGTGCTCAGAGCCATTTGAACCATTTTCTTGCGGTACAGAAGCGGATATACTTGTGGTTTGCGCACGGACTTCATAACAAGCCAAAGTTTCCTAATAACATCTAAAAGTTGGAAATTATGTCTTGTTGCCAGACGTTTTCTTGAAATCTCTATATAAGAGGTTTCCTTGTCGTTATAAATATGAGTTTTGCTCCAGACAACTGTCTCTTCATTCCGATACTTGCAAAAAGGGTAAGCAGATAGACTAGCGACTCATACATGAAAAGGCCAATATTAACCTTAATTTTATCCTCGGATGAATGAACACGTCTGCCTCTAACTGTGACGTGACACAGTGAAGCGAGTAGGTTACTAGAGGCTTCCGACGTTCGAGGACGTAAATAAGAAACGCTTAAACAGTTAAAATATTGACTATATACAAGACTTGGGACCTGCATTGTGGTTCAACTGTGTTAAATCGTAATTTACCCTTTCTGCATTCAAAGCAAACAAACACACCTATGTACATAAACGCAACTTTGTAATGTGAAATTAATAAAAAATATTTTATAAATATTTATTCATAAAAACTAGATGTTACAGTCTATATTCAAACGTCATATTTGCATATTAGAAATTGTGTAGTTAATACAGCGATGTTCAAATTGTACACTATGTGATCAAAAATATCCGGACACCCCCAGAAACATACGTTTTTCATATTAGGTCCGCTGTGCTGCCACCTACTGCCAGGTACTCCATATCAGTGACCTCAGTAGTCATTAGACATCGTGAGAGAGCAGAATGGGGCACTCCACGCAACTCACGGACTTCGAACATAGACAGGTGACTGGGTGTCACTTGTGTCATACGTCTGTAAGCGAGATTTCCACACTCCTAAACATAGTGAAGTAGGAACTCGAAGGGACACCTCCTCTGTTGACTGACAGAGACCGCGGACAGTTGAAGAGGATCGTAATGTGTATAGGCAGACATCTATCCAGACCATCACACAGGAATTCCAAACTGCATCAGGATCCACTATAAATACTATGACAGTTAGGAGGGAGGTCATAAAACTTCGATTTCATGGTCGAGCGGTTGCTCCTGAGCCACACATCACGCCAGTCAATGCCAAAGGACACCTCGCTTGGGGTATGGAGCGTAAACATTGGACGATTGAACAGTGGGAAAACGTTGTGTGGAGTGACGAATCACGGTACACAATGTGGCGATCCGATGGCAGGGTGTGCGTATGGAGAATTCTAGGTGAACGTGTCAGCGTGTGTAGTGCCAACAGTAAAAATCGGGGGCGGTGGTGTTATGGTGTGGTCCTGTTTTTCATGGAGGGGGCCTGCACCTCTCGTTGTTTTACGTGGCTCTATCACAGCACGGACCTACATTTATGTTTTGAACACCTTTTTTCTTCCCCTGTTGACGAGTAATTCGGGGATGGCGATTGCATCTTTCAACAATATCGAGCACCTGTTCGCAATGCACGGCCTGTGGAGGAGTGGTTACACGGCAATGACATCCCTGTAATGGACTGGCCTGTTCAGAGTCCTAATCTCTGGGATGTTTTGTAACGCCGACTTCGTGCCAGGTCTCACCGACAGACTGCGATACCTCTCCTCAGTGCAGCATTCCGTGAAGAATGGGCTGCCATTCCACAAAAAACCTTCCGGCACCTGACTGAACGAATGCCTGCGAGAGAGGAGTCTTCATCAAGGCTAAGGGTGGGCCAACACCATATTGAATTCCAGTACTACCGATGGAGGGCACCACGAAATTGGAAGTCATTTTAAGCCAGGTGTCCGGATACTGTTGATTTCATACTGTAACAGCATATACTGAGCTTTAAATCTAAGTATTTAGTGAAAATATAGCTGTAAGTACGAAGTTGACCAAATGTGATCTACAGGAAAGAAACTTTATCAACGGAGAAACATTTTATTATTAAACGTTTTGAGAACTTAATAACCCACGCAATAATATAGATAGAGAGGTAAAAATTGACACACGTACTTTGAATGACATGGGGTTTTATTATAACCGAAAAAACAAGGTATTGCTAGGTGCGTGAAAGATCTCTTGTGCGCGTCGTTTGGTGATCATCGTGTGCTCAGCCGCCACTTTCGTCATGCTTGGCCTCCCAGGTCCCCAGACCTCAGTCCGTGCGATTATTGGCTTTCGGGTTACCTGAAGTCGCAAGTGTAACGTGATCAACCGACATCTCTAGGGTTGCTGAAAGACAACATCCGACGCAATGCCTCACCATAACTCAGGACATGCTTTACAGTGCTGTTCACAACATTATTCCTTGACTACAGCTATTGTTGAGGAATGATGGTGGACATATTGAGCATTTCCTGTGAAGAACATCATCTTTGCTTTGTCTTACTTTGTTATGCTAATTATTACTATTCTGATCAGATGAAGCGCCATCTGTCGGACATTTTTTCAACTTTTGTATTTTTTTGGTTCTAATAAAACCGCATGTCATTCCAAGCATGTGTGTCAATTTGTACCTCTCTATCTACATTATTCCGTGACTTTTTCAGTTTTCAAATTTATACTGACTTTTTGACCACCCAGTATAACATTTTAATCATTTTGGTTGTTTTGGGACCAACATTTCGGGGGCTTGGTCACTAAAAAGCAGGCGCGAGGTAAAGCTCTGTTCCTAACGTGTCTAGGGAGATGTAGAATGATGTAGAGTTCTTAGTAGTAAATTGTGCAAATTAGCAGTCGAGAGCAAAAATATGTGAAACACTTAAGATAAAAATATGAATTTTAAAAATGGAATAAACAGAAGGCTTTGAAGTCTGTGACACAAGAAAAGGACCTACAAAACATTCTCTGGATGAATCCAACCTGCAACGTGGACCTTGATGTACGTTTACTACATCAGTTATGAGACTGCTGTACATATAGAAACTTCTCCATGTTTTATTTATCGAGAAAATTTGGTTTTTCAGTTTAGGTGACGCAAATGGCAATCCCATTTAATTACTCTATGTATTTGTTGGAGGGTACAGTAGGCTAGCCGGACGTTGTGGCCGTGCGGTTCTAGACGCTTCAGTCCGGAACCGCGCTGCTGCTGTGGTCGCAGGTTCGAATCCTGCCTCGGGCTTGGATTTGTGTGATGTCATTAGGTTAGTTAGTTTTAAGTAGTTTTAAGTCTAGGGGACTGACGACTTCAGACATTAAGTCCCATAGTGCTTAGAGCCATTTGAACCATTTTGAACAGAAGGCTATCTACAACGCTCACAACCGGAATGGTTAGAGCAAATGCTAACAAGCCATTGACGCAGCAGCCTTCACCCTGCAGCGGAGTCAGCAGCACTATAGAGGGTGATTCCGTGACGATATGGAGGATGATGGAGAAGAGTGAATGTGTCGTACTGAGGTAAGGGTCCACGGTTCGGAAACGACGGAGGAGAAAGTTATAAGGGTAGATCGTTCTGATACCTCTGCTGGAATACTCGTATCGATACTGATGTACCTAATATTGTAAGGTGGGCAACATTCAGATGTGGGAGTAAGAACCAAAACAAGAAAAATCTTTTTAGTATACTTGGGCTCTAAAATGCATACCTTAATAAGTCATGAGCACTTGTTCAAATTGATGCTGTGAAAAACATATCTTCTACTGCAAACTCTTTGGTTTCTATGTTACTGGAGGAGGTAGTATGGCCAAAAACAAGAGTAAATGTCCAATAAAGACGAGCTCAAAAATCTTTGTTCAGAATAAAAGATTGTTTCAGACTGCCGAAGATGAATAACTGCTGCTAGCTTTGAAGCTATACATTTTTGAACCCACGTTTATTAGACATTTGTTTCTTGTTTTGGTCCATATTAACAACACTGAAGTTGCCGACACTACAGTCTTAGCAACAACAGTTTCGGTACGTGTATAGGAACGATTTTCGCTTATAACTTTAGCCTCGATTGTTTCCGGACCACTGTTACCTGAATTGATACATTTACCCTTCTCCATCATCCCTAGAAATTTGTAACACCATCGCGAAATCAGACGGTGTAGTGTCCGCACTTCTGCTACAGGGTGGTGGAGCTCGTGTATGCATCTACGGTGTACGTTTCAACCTCCTTACTCAGAACGTGCGGACTCTCTAGTGGGAAGTAGGGGCATATTGATTAAAGTTCACAATGCAACATAGAGTTGCTCCAGGTTCACGTCCAGCAAGCTGTTTGTGTTTCGAACACACGGCCCTTGACGGGTGTGTGCTGCCAGGAACGTAGGAACAGAGATCGTGACTTACAGTGGAGCGTTTTGATCGAGCACCACCCGATAGTGGGTGACGCTACGTCATTGCAAGCGACACAGCGGTGCTTCACCGTCAAATGGCGGTTGAGTGATGTTGCTGGTCGTCACGGCAGTGGTTTGCGGAGAAGGCGGTGTCGTACTTGTAGCTAACTCTGTTCCCTGGCATCTGCCCCGCGACGTCCGTTGACGGCAGAAGCTGAGATGCCGGTGGGTAGTAGAGTACCATCTGGCCCTTCGAGTCTGGATACATGACCGTAACGCACCAGCCGCAGAGCGGCCTGAGCTGGCGAGGTGAGCGCATCGCTGGTGTTGCGCGCTTCGCTTACTCGGCCGTTGAGAGCTCGTGAAGAGGTTTTCTGTGCTGTGGGCGCTGCGGAGGGCAAATTGTCGTGCGTTGTTTTGACAACGCGTGCAAATTGTCGTGTTCCGCGCCTCGCAGTATGGGGAAGAAGCGTGCGCAAGGGAAACCTGCCGCTACGAAGGGTCCTTCGGTTGTGCAACTCACTGAGTCTGCCGACCGTGCAAGGAACTCTAGAGAAGACGAGTCGCGGCCTGTCCCCCCTTTGTATGTCAAGTGCAAAGGCGGGTGGACAGCGCTGTTCGACACCATGACGAGCTGCGCTCGGAACGAGGTGGTCTACGAGTCTGTCGATACAGACTCGCTGATCTGCGTTCGAGCCGCAAACGTGGCCGACCACAGGGCGATCAAGGTCGCAGTGGCCGACCACATCGTCGACGCGCCGCCGGCGCGAGAGAAGGCACCTTCCGTAGGAAGGGTGAAGACGACTAAGGCACTCCTCAGGGGGTTGCCTTGGTGCTGTGACGAGGCAGCGGTCCGGGAAGGGCTGCTGCGAGCCGGGTTTGGTAGTGCAGCCGCAAGGTTGCACAACCGAACCAACAAGAAGAGGGCGCCGCTCTATGCCGTGACCGTGCAAACGGTCGACGGCGGGAGTGACATCTTCGACTTGCGGAAGTTGCTGGGCTTCCCGGTTACGACGGAGGCTCTCCCGACCGCCATGGATCCTCAGCCCCAGTGCTTCAGGTGCCAGGGCGAGGGCCATGTAGCGAAGTATTGCCGCAACGCGGCGCGGTGCGTCAAGTGCTCAGGTGAGCACGACAGCCGCGCCTGCGACCGCGGCAGCAACGCTCTGCCGACTTGTGTCCGGTGTGGCGGCCCGCACGTCGCCAGTTGGCGCGGCTGTGCGGCTTTCTCAAGCCGCAGCCGTGCCGGGGGCGGCGAAGCGGCCGCGGCCGCACCGACGCAGCAGCAGAAGAGAAGACGACGTCGGAAACGACGTAGGGCGCAGAACAGCCCGGCGCAGCTGAGGGACGGCGCAGCAGCAGATCCACCTGCCAGGGGCAGGGACGGCCGCTCGGAAACGGGCAGCCAGGACGCAGCTCGCCTTCCTGCGAAGAGATGTGACCTCGAACTCGGCACCGCCGTGAAGGAGGCCACAGCAGCCCTCAAAGCCGTAATGGCGGCGGAGAGGGCTGCCTTCGCAGCCGCCGTGGCTGCAGAGAAGGAAGAGGCCTTGAGGCAACTGCGAGCAGTTTTCGCCCAAGGCCTCAGTGCAGTCGTACCCGCGAACACTCCTGCGACCTCGCAGAAGGAAGTTCGCGCCCCTATCCCTGCTTTTGTTCCAGCAGCACCGCAGGTGAGAGGCGCAGGGAAGACAACCGCCGCCTCAGAGGAGCCGGTGGCGACGCCGCCCGCTGCGGGATTCGACCCCTCAAGGGGCCGAGAAGAGAGGAAGGCAGCCGTCATCGCGCAAGCGCGAGCGAGCGGCTTGCATCTCTCCGACGCTGAAGCGGCGCAGATCACTGGAACAGCGGACCAGTTCACAGCTGCAGTGCAGAAGGGCTGCGCCGTGCAGTAGAGGAGGACGCTGTAGCCGATCGCCGTCGTTCTGCGCCAGCCTGATGAAGCTGCACCAAGTCACTGACGACAAGGCGCAGCAGAGGGCCTAACAGCAGCGCATGCGTTGCCGCGCCGAACTTTTATGTTACAGGGAGGAAGCCATTGCGGCCGGCCCAGGAGAATACAAGCGAGCCCAGCCGCAGCACCGGCCTGACCCAGCTAACGACCACGCAGTACATAGGTAACGTTGCACGATACCTCACGCTAACCACCCCTCACCTTGCATGCTCTGTCGCAGCTAGCAAGCCGCTACTGCCCTTACCACCCGTCCTACTGTCGCAGAGGTTTTTTTCCCTTGGCGCTGGCCTTGGCACTTTTTTTCCTCTGCTCTTAAAACCGCTACCCTTCGATCGTTTTCGACCACTACTATCTCCTGATGGACCATGTTAATGAGTAGTCTTACCCAGACGCATGGATAACATCACAGCCTGCATCCTGTGACGCCTGATTCAAAACTAACATGCTTACGGAGGTGACAGTAAAACTTTTGTGTTGGTCACCACGTTGGTGCGGGCGTGGAGGGGCCCCATCCTATATAAAAAAGACCGTAACGCAGGTGGAGCCACTAATTATGCCGTTTTTGCTGACAGTATTTTTCGTTTTTGTCTTTTTTTTATGCATTTGGACTGCTAGGGCCGGCCTAGTAATAAGTTATGTGAGGGTCGTAGTGTTCCACTCAGTCCACTTAGCCGTATCCAACGACAACTCTGCGCAGCTCTTTGCTACGTCGCTGAGGCCGCGGATTCTGTTGTCCATTCACCAGCCCGTGGGGATCGTTTTTCCTCTTCCTTTGTGTAACTGGCAGCTGTATAATACTTACTAAATTATTGTACATCAGACTGGAAATCATAAAAAAAAGTGATTAAGAAAAACGATCAAGAAGATGAGACGGACTGAGTAAGAGGGATCGCTTCACCTGCGCTGCCTGGGGAGGAAGTCTGGGCATGTGATCTCGAGCTCGACGTCCCTGTGTAGCGCCGCCCGAAGTGACTTACCAACGCACGTTGAAATGCTAGTCTTCTTAAGTGTGGGTTAGTTTCTTGCAGGTTTACCGTGGCGCCTGGTACAATAACCTACCACACGAGGGTTTAGATTCTACATCGTGCCTATTTAGTACGTGACGAAGGATTACCCGTGATATGCATCGTGTACCCTACGTGTTTTATCATGTGTACTTTTATTCGAAATTATTATTCTAAATTATGCTGTATGTTAAAAATCTATGTTGATACAGTAACATATTGAATGTGACACGACTGTCTCTCTGGTTTGATCTATACTTAATGTTCCTATATTCGGACGTCTACAATATATGTTTTTCTTCGTCTGTGTCGACGCTGGAGGAGTATATTGTACTGGAGACCGTATCTGAAGTTACCCAGTCGCCCTTTGACGTCTCTACGTTTCCTGTAAAGTCTCATTTGTGTATAGATCGTGTTTTGTGTCTTGGAGATGTAATACATTAGTTCATTTAGATGTCAACATTTGGATGACGCCCTGGCTGTGTGTTGTAGTGTTCCTATTGTTATTCACGTTACGTTTCGCCGTGCCGGCCGGAGTGGCCGAGCGGTTCTAGGCGCTACAGTCTGGAACCGAGCGACCGCTACGGTCGCAGGTTCGAATCCTGCCTCGGGCATGAATGTGTGTGTGATGTCATTAGGTTAGTTAGGTTTAAGTAGTTCTAAGTTGAGTGCCATGGAGCTCAGAGCCATTTGAATTTGTTTCGCCGTGTGTGTCAGTACCGATGTGTTCAGGAGATCCGTGCTCACCTCATTGGTAGTTGCCGTCGCGGAAAGTGAGAAGCACTGTTCGGGAAACAGGTGTACACCCCAAGGCCTTTACCACTTTGGTCTGTGGTTTGTAGTGTTTATGTTAATGCCGGTCACTGTTTCTATCTTAATGTATATGTACTGTATGTTGATCAGTAGGGGAACGAACCGCGTCGCAGTAAGGATTGGTATGATTCATCCGTAATCGTTCCCTGCTGTTCGGGAAACAGGTGTACACCCCAAAGCCTTTAGCACTTTGGTCCTACTCTCGTTGCCATACATCCAGACGCCTATTGTGTAGTTGAAATTTGTGTTCAATGTCTTACCTGTTACTTCTCTGACCTTGTCATGTTTTTTCTTCTTAAGCCAGCAGCATCCAGCCCGATGCCTGATCGTTATGTCGATCGGGAAGATACACCGCACCAAACACAGTGCCTCTGTTGAGGAAGTGCGGGATGTCCCAGGCAGCTGATCACTAGAGCAAGCCCACGTGCCCATGCACTTGCTGCGAAGGTCACCACAGATTCATAGACAGAACAGATATAGTCTGTGCTGTGTAGTGTTTATGCGTACAGGTATGTAGAGTATTTTCTCTGCTGTATTGGTAGTTACGCATAGTTATTGGAGAAAACAGTGTTTCTCGTCAACGTAAACTCCCTGGTCGCTGATTCTATCTCAATGTTTATGTACAGTATGTTGACCTATGGGTGTCACTGCCATGTGCCTTTCAGTAATATGTATGTAGCATTATGTTCTGCGAGTGTTAGTTTGTTGCTGTTGCTCCAAAATTGTGTATCGTTTAGGATACCATTGGCTTTGTTCTCTAGTGACATCCGGCTGCTGCGGAAGCGACTGCTAACGCATCATCGGCGGCCGCCACGACCCCATCGGTGTCTGTCCTCATCTAAGAGATGAAAGGCTCGACTGTCATGTCGCAAAAAATAATTGCACATATCGAGGCTTGAGGATATCCATTTGTAATCTTTTTGACTACTTACCGGTTTCGCGCCTGCCACTGGTGCTGATGGTTGCACCAGCGGGCGGTGATTGAGGTAAGAGGCTTCTCCGAACATGACAGTGGTTGAGCGCTCAACGGTCGTCGCTGACTCGATGGTATTTGCAGGCTGGGTGGGCGCTCTTTATACTCACACGTACTGGGAATGTCTACACTAAGACACTCTAGGTGTCACGTAGTATTTCTGCCGAAACTGCGAAGTAGCGTCGCATATCCCGAATGGTAATCGCACTGCCGTGTTGAGACTTCACAGGCGGCGTAATGCTGTTCACTGATGTTAAATTTAGGTATTCCGCCATGCAAGAAATTGTAAATGTTCGGATGTACCTATCCACGGAAACTATAAAGGGTGATCAAATAGTTATCGTTCGAAGGCTGTACAGTGTAGAGTCGACATATCAATCAGGCAAAATCGCTGTGAGCATTGAGGCAATCATGCAACCGCAAGTGGTTGAGGATTGCCTTCTGGTAAAACACCGTTTACTGCTGCGTGAATTAGTCCATAACTGCCCGCTGCAAATTCTCGTCCGACAGAAACCGTCGACCCTTCAACGCCTTTTAAGGAACCAGAGGCGTGATAATCACTTTGGGAGGTATCAGAGCTGTAGGACTGATTCTCGAATGTCTCCCATTTGAGGTGGCGTAATTTCTGTGTTATGTAATTTGGTATATGGGGGCGTTATCATCAAGCAGAACCACGGAACTTGGCACAGAATTCCACATCAGTAGTTTTCGACACATATGCTGCTGCATACACATGCTCCGTTGTCCGATGGAAGGCTACCCGAGTTTATCCATTGCCAACCAGGAAAAGAACAGAAGTATGTTGGTCCTGATTGGACACATTTGGTAATAACGTCGCCATAGTTCGCCTCGAGTTACCACATTTACCGCACGGACGTTGGAAACACACGAATGCCACAGTTATCCCTTGCCTACATGTCGGTGCTTATAGACTTGCATCGGAGTCGCACTATGTTGCATATACGCTGCAGCAACAGAAACAAACATGAAATGTTTGATCGTCTCTTATAATCACGTATACATAAACTGTAAACTTATTCATTACGTAATTAATTAACTAGTACAACAGCTTAAAAACTTTTGCCTTGAAGAACAGTCCACATCAGCTTTAAGTATATAATAAAACATTATTTCTCATCATTTGCATTCTTATACACAGAAAATATATTGGGATGAACTGAAATATTTGTTTTTCTGTGGTAATTTGATTGAGATAGTCTTATTGAAATTAAAATGGCTGTCTTATTCTGGTTAATAAATTGTCTAGTAAAAAGAGTATAAAGTCGAGGGGGAGGGGCTGGTCAGAAGGAGAAACGAGAAAAAAACTGAATATTGTACTTCAGACTGTCTTGTAACAAGATAGGCACGAGCAAGAGTGCACTTTAATTTGCATCATGAAGGTTTAGTGAAATGCAATGGTAAAACAGCACATAAGCTTAGAATAAGCTGTCATTTAATGCTTGCTTGTTATCAATGTTTGCTCCGTTTGTTGATCAGGAAAAGTAAGATATTAGTTTTCAGTTTTCCTTTGGCTAGGTGGCTCAGTTCATAAGACTTCGGAACTCAAGGTTCCCGGTTTGATCCCTTTTTTGTCCTAGGATTTTTATCTGTCACTCCTCACTGGCAATGCTTGTTTATGTGGAAAGTGTCGAATTACACCATCGTCTGGTGTCCACGTTAAACTGTAGACTCCTCTGCAGCTGTCTGGGAATATCAATTTGAAGGTTGGAGCAAGGCAACAACAAAGCATATCCATGAGGTCTATGCGTAGTAAAGTATTGTGGCGTTAAAACAAGCTTCTGGTAGGTGACAGCTTCTCCTAAAACTAAACCAAACTCCTCCGAACCAGCCCAACGGTACTGAGCGACCGCTGTGTCATCCTCATCCGAAAGGCGTCACTTGATGCGGATTTGGAAGTTACTCACTGCTCTTCTGGCAGTTGTCAGTTTTCGTGACTGGAGACGCTAATTCTCAGTCAAGTAGCTGTTGAATCGGCCTTACAAGGGCTGAGTGCACCGACACTTACCAACGGTGCTCAGCAGACCTGGATAGTCACCCATCTAACAAGGGAACCTCCCCATCGCACCCCCTTCAGATTTAGTTATAAGTTGGCACAGTGGATAGACCTTGAAAAACTGAAAACAGATCAATTGAAAAAAACAGGAAGAAGTTGTGTGGAACTGTGAAAAAATAAGCAAAATATACAAACTGAGTAGTTCATGGTAAGATATGCAATGTCAAGGAGAGTGAGATCGCAGGAGCGACGTGGTCTCGTGGTAAGGTGAGCAGCTGCCGAACGAAAGGTCCTAGGTTCAAGTCTACCGCCTAGTGAAAACTTTAATTTTTTATTTTCAGTTTATGTGACAAACTCTTATGTTTTCATCACTTTTTTGGGAGTGATTATCACATCCACAAGAAAACATAAATAGGGCAAGGTAGAAGAAGCTTTTTACCCATTCGCCAAGTGTACAAGTTAGGTGGGTCGACAACATATTGCTGTCATGTGACGCACATGCCGTCACCAGTGTCGTATAGAATATATCAGACGTGTTTTCCTGTGGAGGAATCGGTTGACCTATGACCTTGCGATCAAATGTTTTCGGTTCCGATTGGAGAGGCACGTCCTTTCGTCTACTAATCGCACGGTTTTGCGATGCGGTCGCAAAACACAGACACTAAACTTATGACAGTGAACAAAGACGTCAATGAACGAACGGACAGATAATAACTATGCAAAAATAAAGAAAATAAAATTTTCACTCGAGGTAAGACTTGAACCAAGGACGTCTCGTTCCGCAGCTGCTCACGCTACCACGGGACCACGACGCGCCTGCGCTCAGTTTGTCCATGATGTTGCCTATGCGTCCCGTGGACTACTCAGTTTGTATATTTTGTTTATTTTTTCACAGTTCCACACAACTTCTTCCTGTTTTCTCAATTGATCTGTGTTCAGTTTATCAAGGCCTATCCACTGTGCCAACTTATAACTAAATCTGAGGGGGGTGCGATGGGGAGGTTCCCTTGTAAGTACTAGCCAAGCCCGGCAGCATTTGACTTCGGCGATCTTCTGGTGATCGGTGTTACCACTGCAGCGAGTCCGTCGGCGAGTGGTTTGTATAACGAGGAGAACACGGCAAGTGCCATCAAACGACTTCCCAGGAAACTGACTCAGCGGAAGAGTAGTCAAAATTAGCGAACACGTATCTACATCTACATCCATAGTCCGCAAGCCACCTGACGGTGTGTGGTGGATGGTACCTTTAGTACTTCTATCGGTTCTCCCTTCTATTCCAGTCTCGTCTTGTTCGTGGAAAGAAAGACTGTCAGTATCTAATCTCTCTGATTTTATCCTGATGGTCTCTTCGTGAGATATACGTAGGAGGCAGCAATTTACAGCTTGACTCCTCGGTGAAGGTATGTTTTCGAAACTTCAACAAGAGCCCGTACCGAGCTACTGAGCGTCTCTCCTGCAGAGTCTTCCACTGGAGTTTATCTATCATCTCCGTAACGCTTTCGCGATTACTAAATGATCCTGTAACGAAGCGCGCTGCTCTCCGTTGGATCTTCTCTATCTCTTCTATCAACCGTATCTGGTACGGATCCCACACCGGTGAGCAGTATTCAAGCAGTGGGCGAACAAATGTACTGTAACTTACTTCCCTTGTTTTCGGACTGCATTTCCTTAGGATTCTTCCAAAGAATCTCAGTCTGGCATCTGCTTTACCGACGATTAATTTTATATGGTCATCCCATTTTAATTCACTCCTAATACGTACTCCCAGATAATTTATAGAATTAACTGCTTCTAGTTGCTGACTTGCTATATTGCAGCTAAATGATGAGGGATGTTTCTTTCTACGTATTCGCAGCACATTACACTTGTCTACATTGAGATTCAGTTGCCATTCACTGCACCATTCGTCAATTCGTTGCAGATCCACCTCCATTTCAGTACAAGTTTCCATTGTTACAAACTCTGGATAAACTACAGCATCATCCGCAAAAAGCCTCAGTGAACTTTCGATGTCATCCACAAGGTCATTTATGTATACTGAGATTAGCAACGATCCTACGACACTCCCCTGTGGCACTCCTGAAATCACTCTTACTTCGGAAGACTTCTCTGCATTGAGAATGACATGCTGCGTTCTGTTATCTAGAAACTCTTCAATCCAATCACACAATTAATCTGACAGTCCATATGCTCTTACTTTGCTCATTAAACGACTGTGGGGAACTGTACCAAACGCCTTGCGGAAGTCAAGAAACACGGCATCTAACTGGGAACCCGTGTCTATGGCCGTCTGACTCTCGTGGACGAATATCACGAGCTTATCCGTAGGTACTCGACCTTTTCTGAAAATAGGTCAGAGCTTTCGAAATAGTTTCGGATGTGTTACGGCCTTTTACAGAGAGTTATATGGATCTGAGCACTATGGGACTCAACTGCTGAGGTCATTAGTCCCCTAGAACTTAGAACTAGTTAAACCTAACTAACCTAAGGACATCACAAACATCCATGCCCGCGGCAGGATTCGAACCTGCGACCGTAGCGGTCTTGCGGTTCCAGACTGCAGCGCCTTTAACCGCACGGCCACTTCGGCCGGCAGAGAGTTATATTCAGAGTGAATGGTGGTTCAGTGGTTAGCATTTTAATTTTGCTCGACGTGTTCAAAACCAGGCTATTGGTTTTATTTGCTTTATTTCATTTTACTTTTATTGTTTTCTTTATCTAGCTACGCCCGTAGAAGTTTACTACACGAATGTTTCTTATCGAATTAGGGGACACAAGGGCGTCGTGTTAATTGTAAAATTACAACTGAATTTCAAAATGAGTTACACAGTATATAATACACGCTGATCAACCGGAACCTTCTGACCGTCTACCAAGTAGCTCGTATGTCCACCTTTGGCACGAATAAAAGCGGCGAGGCATCGTAGTATCGAAGCAGTGAGGCATTGGTAGGTAGCTGGAGGGAGCTGGTTCCACATCATAACAACTCGCTTAATTCCCGTAAGTTGCGGTGAGGTGGCAATGACCTCTCGCCACGTGCAGTCACATCCCAGATGTGTCCAATACAGTTCGGATCTGCTGAGTTCAAGTGCCAGACATCAAGTGGAACTCGTCACTGTGTTCCTTTACCACTTCATCACTCTCCTGACCTTGAGGCAAGGCGCATTTTCTTGCTGAAACGTGCCACTGCCATCGGGAAGTGTGATAGTCGTGAAGTGGCGTACGTGCTCAGCAACCAGTGTACGATACTCCTTGGCCGTCATGGTGCCTTGCACGAGAACCACTGGATGCAAGGATGCCCTCTTGAATCTGCTGCCAGCTTGTCTCCGTCCCGCAGTACAGCTGACAACGGATTCACACTCTACCATCGCATGACTAAGAAAGTATCGGGATTCATCAGACCGTGCTGTGGTCTGCCATAGCGCCAACGTCCAAGTTATGTGCCCATTTCAGTCGTAGTTGCCGATGTCGTGGTGTAAACATTGGTACGTGCGTGGGTCGTCTGAGGCGTAGAGCCGTATACCGATCCTGCCTTGGAGGCGGTTAAGTGGGACATGTGTCTCATAGCTGGATAGTGACAGATGGACAGATGGACGCGCACGTAGTTTATGTATCAGCCGATAGAGGACAGTATTGGATAGGGGACTGATTTAGTTTCGATTGTGCCCACTAGAGTGCACTAAAGTAATAGAATGTTTTTCATAAGCTGTTCTAGTATTTTCATAAAGTGTTATTATGTCTTTTGGTGTACGCAAAATGTTATAAATGTGTTTTAGCAGTATGAATGATGCGCGAGTGTGGTTTCAGGTTAATATGAAGATAATTGTTTAACGAGTTATGTAGTGGGATTTAGTGTGGGAACATTTCGAAGAAGTATGGATGTGGACAAAGGGGATTTTTGTAGAATAGATTTGTAAAGTAAGTTTATGGCAAAAAGAAAGTTAATTCAGGTATAAATAACAATAGTAGATAACTTAATGCATAAACAAAGTTTCAGCATATTAGATAATTACGTCGGTAAAAATTGCAGTCGTTAGGTTTACTATTCTGCGATTGGTTAATGATGAAAAGCGCAGACTGAGGTGGGAGAAAGTTGTTTTGCTTTTGGCTGTTGAGTAAACTGACCAATGGTAAAGCAATATTCTTCGCGCGCCTTTCTCTGCTGGTAGAGAAGACTTAGAGTGTTCTAGAAAAGAGTCGGAGCCTAGCCATGAAACAGTTCAGACGTGTGTAGTAGTAGTTACGATGAAAGTGATAAGTTACCGGATCTAGCAATGTTTCATACATCAAAAGTGTGGTAAAGTGACGGCACAATTATTCCGGTGGGTGTGTAGAAATTTTGGAATTTTTAAGTGAATTTTGTGACAAGAAAAGACATGAATTCCGCGTGGCGTATTGAGCAGGTCGCTGGCTAAAAACTGTAACTGCATTAGGTATAGACAGACTTAATATTTGGCGAGCATTCTCAACCAAAAACAATACGTATTTTAGTAGCTATTACGTTTTCGGGAAGTGCAACACCATGAACTTGCTAACGAGAGTGAAAGGGATTGTGAGTCACTGTGTTAATACTAGCACGAGCTTGGCAGTGATACTTGTTCACCTAAGTTTCAGAATACATTAATTAAGGACAAAATTTTCAACCTTTCATTTCGTGTGAAAACTTTCTCCCGAAACGTAGATTAGTGACTTTAATTGCAGCCCGTTTCACGTCGAAGTACACTAGGTTTCGCTCGGCTTCCCTACTGATGATATGCTGAGACAATGTTCACAGGTAGGTGCAGGTTTGTCGAAAAGGGATGGAAAGAACCGCGCCGCCGCACGTCGGCTGCGTAGCCCATCCTTAGGAATATTCGATGCACTGCGTGTTCAGACACAACTGTACTCTGCCCAGCATTAAAGTCTGATGGTAGTTCCTTGACAATTCGGCGCCTCTGGTCTTTTACCAGTCCGTCCAGCATCCAACATCTGTAATGAGGGGTGGACATCTAATACCACGGCACCTGAACGTGGTTTCACCTTGGTTTCGCCACATGTTGAAGACACTCACGACAGCAGTCCTCCAACACCCGACAAGTCGTGCAGTTTCCGAAATGCCCGTGCCAAGCCTCCGGGCCACAACAATCTGTCCTCAGTCTGAGGTAGATCGCGCCCCTTCCCCATTCCACGGAGGGACAGCATGCTCACTGATACAGGGTGTTTCAAAAATGACCGGTATATTTGAAACGGCAATAAAAACTAAACGAGCAGCGATAGAAATACACCGTTTGTTGCAATATGCTTGGGACAACAGTACATTTTCAGGCGGACAAACTGTCGAAATTACAGTAGTTACAATTTTCAACAACAGATGGCGCTGCAAGTGATGTGAAAGATATAGAAGACAACGCAGTCTGTGGGTGCGCCATTCTGTACGTCGTCTTTCTGCTGTAAGCGTGTGCTGTTCACAACGTGCAAGTGTGCTGTAGACAACATGGTTTATTCCTTAGAACAGAGGATTTTTCTGGTGTTGGAATTCCACCGCCTAGAACACAGTGTTGTTGCAACAAGACGAAGTTTTCAACGGAGGTTTAATGTAACCAAAGGACCGAAAAGCGATACAATAAAGGATCTGTTTGAAAAATTTCAACGGACTGGGAACGTGACGGATGAACGTGCTGGAAAGGTAGGGCGACCGCGTACGGCAACCACAGAGGGCAACGCGCAGCTAGTGCAGCAGGTGATCCAACAGCGGCCTCGGGTTTCCGTTCGCCGTGTTGCAGCTGCGGTCCAAATGACTCCAACGTCCACGTATCGTCTCATGCGCCAGAGTTTACACCTCTATCCATACAAAATTCAAACGCGGCAACCCCTCAGCGCCGCTACCATTGCTGCACGAGAGACATTCGCTAACGATATAGTGCACAGGATTGATGACGGCGATATGCATGTGGGCAGCATTTGGTTTACTGACGAAGCTTATTTTTACCTGGACGGCTTCGTCAATAAACAGAACTGGCGCATATGGGGAACCGAAAAGCCCCATGTTGCAGTCCCATCGTCCCTGCATCCTCAAAAAGTACTGGTCTGGGCCGCCATGTCTTGCAAAGGAATCATTGGACCATTTTTCAGATCCGAAACGATTACTGCATCACGCTATCTGGACACTCTTCGTGAATTTGTGGCGGTACAAACTGCCTTAGACGACACTGCGAACACCTCGTGGTTTATGCAAGATGGTGCCCGGCCACATCGCACGGCCGACGTCTTTAATTTCCTGAATGAATATTTCGATGATCGTGTGATTGCTTTGGGCTATCCGAAACATACAGGAGGCGGCGTGGATTGGCCTCCCTATTCGCCAGACATGAACCCCTGTGACTTCTTTCTGTGGGGACACTTGAAGGACCAGGTGTACCGCCAGAATCCAGAAACAATTGAGCAGCTGAAGCAGTACATCTCATCTGCATGTGAAGCCATTCCACCAGACACGTTGTCAAAGGTTTCGGGTAATTTCATTCAGAGACTACGCCATATTATTGCTACGCATGGTGGATATGTGGAAAACATCGTAATATAGAGTTTCCCAGACCGCAGCGCCATCTGTTGTTGACAATTGTAACTACTGTAATTTCGAAAGTTTGTCTGCCTGAAAATGTACTGTTGTCCCAAGCATATTGCAACAAACGGTGTATTTCTATCGCTGCTCGTTTAGTTTTTATTGCCGTTTCAAATATACCGGTCATTTTTGAAACACCCTGTACTTCATTACCGCGCGTGTGTGGGACTAGCAGTCACTACAGGCCAGGAGGGTAGTTCGTCGGTGGGATTAATGCTCCGCCTGATCAGTGTACGTGTGTATGGTATGCTGAGAGGTTACAATATTTTTTAAATTCTCATATTCTGATTCTCATAGGCAGACGAAGCGCTTCGGAGATCATCGCGTCGCACCTGACTTGGATGGCGGGCGACATGGTTCGGCTGTCAGATGACAAACCGATCTGAAGTTTCGGAGGGCAGACATGTTGTCTTCCGCAGTCGGTATTGGTTAACATCTTAATTAGAAATCTCTGGTTTCTGATATTTTGCTAATGAAAAGCGAGTGGTATCCTGTTTGAAAAACCAATTCAAAATTCAATTATTCATACAATACCAGTTACTCGGTAGCAGTGTATTATATCCTCAAGATACCGAATTTACGAACTACGTGCTGTTTTCTGCGTAGACGACAAGATTTCAGGTTGGTAAACTCTGCTCGAAACTTACGCATTCCACTCAGGAAGGTGGAAGCAACTACACCACCTCGCGTGCACAGTACAAATAAGATCAGTGACACGTCATCTGTGGTAAGAAATGGTTCAAATGGCTCTGTGCACTATGGGACTTAACATCTGAGGTCATCACTCCCGTAGAACTTAGAACTACTTAAACCTAACTAATCTAAGGACATCACACACATCCTTGTCCGAGGCAGGATTCGAAACTGCGACCGTAGCGGTGGCGCGGTTCCAGACTGAAGCACCTATAACCGCTCGGCCAATCTGGCCTGCTCTGTGCGAGTATGAAGGAAGAAAGCGTTCGAGGAAAGGGATTTGTCACACACTCTCGTTATTGTTACAAAAAGGTACGGCCAAACTTACAGAAAACATTCCTCACACACAAATAAGGAAAAGATGTTAGGTGGACATGTGTCCGGAAGCGCTTAATTTCCATGTTAGAGCTCATTTTAGTTTCGTCAGTATGTACGCTAAATGGAGCACGTTATCATGATTTCATACGGGATACTCTACCTGTGCTGCTAGACCATGTGCCTTTACAAGTACGACACAACATGTGGTTCAAGCACGATGGAGCTCCTGCACATTTCAGTCGAAGTGGTCGTACGCTCCTCAACAACAGATTCGGTGACCGATGGATTGGTAGAGGCGGACCAATTCCATGGCCTCCACGCTCTCCTGACCTCAACGCTCTTGACTTTCATTTATGGGGGCATTTGAAAGCTCTTGTCTACGCAACCCCGGTACCAAATATAGAGACTCTTCGTGCTCGTATTGTGGACGTCTGTGATACAATACGCCATTCTCCAGGTCTTATCAGCGCATCACGAATTCCATGCGACGGAGAGTGGATGCATGTATCCTCGCTAACGGAGGACATTTTGAACATTTCCTATAACAAAGTGTTTGAAGTCACGCTGGTACGTTCTGTTGCTGTGTGTTTCCATTCCATGATTAGTGTGATTTGAAGAGAAGTAATACAATGAGCTCCAACATGGAATGTAAGCGCTTCCGGACACATGTCCACATAACATATTTTCTTTCTTTGCGTGTAAGGAATGTTTCCTGAAAGTATGGCCGTACCTTTTTGTAACACCCTGTATATATTACTGACCACTAAAATTGCTACACCACGAAGATGACGTGCTACAGGCGCGAAATTTAACCGACAGGAAGAAGATGCTGTGATATGCCAATGATTAGCTTTTCAGAGCATTCACACAAGGTTGTCGGCGGTGGCGACACCTACAACGTGCAGACATGAAGAAAGTTTCCAACCGGTTTCCCATACACAAACAGCAGTTGACCTGCGTTGCCTGGTGAAACGTTGTTGTGATGCCTCGTGTAAGGAGGAGAAATGCGTACCATCACGACTTACGATTTATCGTATCGCGACATTGCTGCTCGCGTTGGTCTAGATCCAATGACATTTAGCAGAATATGGAATCGGTGGGTTCAGGAGGGTAATACGGAACGCCGTGCTGGATCCCAACGGCCTCGTATCACTAGCAGTCGAGATGACAGGCATCTTATCCGCATGGCTGTAATGGATCGTGCAGCCACGTCTCGATCCCTGAGTCAACAGATGGGGACGTTTGCAAGACAACAACCATCTGCACGAACAGTTCGACGACGTTTGCAGCAGCATGGACTATCAGCTTGGAGACCATGGCTGCGGTTACGCTTGACGGTGCATCACAGACAGGAGTGCCTGCGATGGTGTACTCAACGACGAACCTGGGTGCATGAATGGCAAATCGTCATTTTTTCGAATGAATCCAGGTTCTGTTTACACCATCATGATCATGTTTGGCGACATGTT
Source organism: Schistocerca nitens (assembly GCF_023898315.1). Classification (NCBI taxonomy): domain Eukaryota; kingdom Metazoa; phylum Arthropoda; class Insecta; order Orthoptera; family Acrididae; genus Schistocerca; species Schistocerca nitens. Next base: position 362,050,374 of record NC_064622.1, read on the forward strand.
GGTGAACGCACATTGGAAGCGTGTATTCGTCATCACCATACTGGCGTATCACCCGGCGTGATGGTATGGGATGCCATTGGTTACACGTCTCGGTCACCTCGTGTTCGTATTGACAGCACTTTGAACAGTGGACGTTACATTTCAGATGTGTCACGGCCCGTGGCTCTACCCTTCATTCGATCCCTGCGAAACCCTACTTTTCAGCAGGATAATGCACGATCATATGTTGCATATTCTTTACGGGCCTTTCTGGATACAGAAAATGTTCAACAGCTGCCCTGGCCAGCACATTCTCCAGATCTCTCACCAATTGAAAACGTCTCCTCAGTGGTGGCCGAGCAACTGGCTCGTCACAATGCGCCAGTCACTACTCTTGATGAACAGTGGAATCGTGTTGAAGCTGCATGGGCAGCTGTACCTGTACACGCCATTCAAGCTCTGTTTGACTGAATGCCCAGGCGTATCAAGGCCGTTATTACGTCCAGAGGTGGTTGTTCTGGGTACTGATTTCTCAACATCTATGCACCCAAATTGCGTGAAAATGTAATCACATGTCAGTTCTACCATAATATATTTGTCCAATGAATACCCGTTTATCATCTGCAATTCCTCTTGATAAGCAGTTTTAACGGCCAGTAGTATATATCTCTTTCACTTGCTGTAGAGTTCATGTATATTTCCTTGAATCTGGCGGTTTTACTGGGCTTGAGTAAGCCGCACATCGGCGTAGGAGCGGCTACCGTCGTACGGAGGAGGCGCCAGAGCCGCTCTGCCGGCGCGCATGCGCAGTGGAGGCGGCCTCCGGTGTGCGCAGCGCGCGCCGGCCCGCCGGGCGCCAGAGCGGCGGGCGAGACGCTGCCGGTCCCTGCCCCACGCCGCCACCGCCCCCGCCGCCGCCGACGCCTGCCGACGCCGACGCCGCCACACTCGCGCATCGGACGCGGACCGGCGAGCAGCCAGACGCTGCCCACGCTAGTTCGCCGTGGTCAGTGCGCGACGCACGGCGGCCGGGGCCGTACGAAAAGTGCACACTTCGCCGCGTGGGGGCGTGCCCGTGTGGCGCCCCAGCCTTGCAGCGATAGCCGACTCATGTTCCCCCACACAAAAATGAATTAACCAGTTCTCCATACGACGACAGGGGACTGAATTTCTGCTATTAATTGTGCAGCTCCGCATTTCAGCTGCCACCTCCATTGTAAAAATTTTATACCTAGTGGCTGGTGTTCTTCAAACTGTTTCCGTAACTCACACACAAACATTTACATATTCCTTCCTCCAGAAACAATGTGATTTTTGACGTTCTGTCGCTTGTGATATATCATAGTTAGCTACATGGTTTTCTGAGTGGTCTGCGAGAGAAACGAATAATTTTAAGACCTTCAAATGCGACAACTATCACGCGAGCTGACTAGAACAAGTGCGACTCCTGTGACCAAAGGCGTCATCTAGAAAGTATCGCAGATAACTTGCACAGGGAACAGAACAAGTGACTTCCACACTTTGCAGTCCGCCACATGCACTCTCCCGTCGTATTCCCCTTGAAGGACGATGTGCCGAGATCTGCGAGTGGAAGCCACGAGACTCGACTGAGGTGCGCCGCATTCTCCGCGATGTCCGGCCGTAGCGCAACGGTCTTCCGAGTCCTGTGGGCCAGCTGCGTCTTCGCCGTCATCCGCGCTGCAGCGGCCGACTCCACAGACGCCGGCAACCACGGCACGCCGCAGACAGGTAGGGATCGCCACGCACCGTTTGTCTCCACGTACCGATACACGCATTTATCGCAAACTCGAGTATGTAATTTTTAACATAAATATCATCCCGTCATACGATGTTCGACGCAATCTAAGAAGTTACCACGGTACCTCTACACAACAGCACGACCAATGACTGCAAGAAAACGAATCGGACACTTCGGTGTTTACCCAAAGACGTTTCATTACCCTCTCCTCTCGCTATACTTTCACGAAAACTAAAATCACCCGCACATAATCTGAGTTTTAAGAATTACAAAACCAGACAAGTTCCGAAATTAATTTACTGTATCAAATAGCCACGGTTCCAGAGGTATTATGAAACGGCAGCTGTTGGGTCGCTCTTTAATTGTTAGCTACTGGCGCAAGTGAAATTTGTAACATGATTCGCATTCGTTCATAGGATGTCTAGCGCTGTCAACAAAGGTGCCACAGTCCCTCGCGAGTAAACTACAGGACGCCGTAATTGCCAGAAAACAAGCCACACACTTCGCTGGTCACTTTGAAATATTTAAGGCCCCTCATCCTTCACAGGGGTTTATCACAAAAGTAGAGAGCGTCCCTACAGGACCTCTTGAACTTCCTGGATTAGAATACAAGACAACGTACGAAGTTACTCTCTCGAAACCAACAGACACTTTCCCATCTAAGTATTCACCCTGAAACGGAGGCTGTTGCCAAGCTTTTTCGTAGTCATCTACTGACGCAAGAGGAAATTTTGATATGATTGTGATGCATTCACACACTCCCCACTGCTGTCAACGGAGATGCTGCCATACCTCAAAAGAAACAACGTCACCCTGTGATTGCAAGAAAAAAATTCAGACACCTTAGCTATTGCCATGAAACTACAACTTCCCATCGACTCCTCAGCATTAATAAGTGCCAAGTGTTCATGAGCAATAACAATCATGGACATGTAATAAAATTCCGTTCTTACTATTGTCTTTGATACAGAAACATAGCTAAGATTTTTCTGTTGATAATATTTCTATTTGAATTACTGAAAATCTTAAGTGTTTTAGCCATTTTTCTGCTTCAAAACGAAACAAAACCTAATGCTCACTTCTCAGATATTGTAAATTATCTGCGCATTAAATGATGAGTCGTAATATCTGACAAACCGGTGACACATTACAATTTTTTATCATAATAAGAATGGACTCCCGAACATATTGCTTCGCCTTGTTCAAAGTGAGGCTGTAAATCCTTGCGAATAGGATTTACAAAAGTCTTATGACTGTGTGTTAAGTTGTGCTTGAGCCTTTAGGAAGGATGAATATCTCCGACAAACGACGAATTTATGAATTTCTGTACTTCATCACGTTAGGACGATGCGCCTGAGTTCATGGACCTATCCACACTTAACATCTCTTATCTTGAAAGGAGCTATACTCATGAAATCCAACCGAATTCTAGCAGTCCCTCCTGTAGAATTTCGCTAAACTTTATCTAGCAGCTAATAACTTCGGACTGAGTGCTGGTACTTGGTCCAGTGTATTTACCACGCATCTTTACCTTCCTGTTGTAGCTGACGTCATTGTCACTCGGTATGAGTTCGTTATCACGTATCAGTGAACATTTAAGGACATTTCCACAAATATCATGCAGTAAATGCCGTCCATTATTGCATTCAGAGAGCGTGTTACCGAATCGTTGAAACTTGAGAGAACTGTGCTTTCCCCATGGAATGTGCTCGTATTTCAAGCGAATAAAAACATGTACACAGGTAGAGAACAAAAGCAATTATAACACCTACCGAGACAAATGTAATTAAAAATCTAGAGACGTCACTGTTCGGGAAAGAATTTAATCTCGGCGCGAGGGCTTGTATGCGAGTCTACGTGTGGCTGTCTGTGTGTGTGTGTGTGTGTGTGTGTGTGTGTATGAGGGAGAGAGAGACACACAGGGAAGAAGTTTGTGTGTATGTGTGTGTGTGTGTGTGTGTGTGTGTGTGTGTGTGTGAGGGAGAGAGAGAGACACAGGGAAGAAGTTTGTGTGTGTGTGAGTGGTTGTGTGTGTGTGTGTGGGCACGCGTTTATATGTAGAGAGAGAAGAAGAGAGGGGTTATAGAAGTCTGAAATAATGTGATTGTTGTATCAAATCTGTGTAATATTCATGACAACATGTACGCAGATATATGCAGAAAATAAAATTTTCGAAAACATTATCAGCGATCTTATATTAATATCACAATTAAGAAATAGTCTTGATAGCTCCGATTAAAAGAAATTTGCGATCAAGACTTTGTTAGTTGTCATATGCAGAAAACCTACACGCTGGTATGGGGAGGAGAACCTTTAATATTATGTAATGTAGATAGGTTTATTTCCGAATGTACGAACACGGAATCAGAGATAACTGACAGTAGTGAACGAGTGAGGCAGAGAAAAGAAAATGTAGATGTCGTTTAGCTTTGTTGGCTGGGTAGGTCCAGGCGACTCTCGAGGAAGATGTCCTTTCTCCGCGCACATTGGTCCCTTTCCGTGCGGATGTGTGACAGTTCTATTGTATGTGTATTTGTAGAGTGCAAGAGACTGTGCCGAATGCCAGTACACCACAGTATTTTGTATAAGGATAATAACGAAAGGGAACGGTAACGCTCAGTTGGGTACTCCGAGGATAACGTCCGCATCCGAGAGACGGACCACCATCAACATTCTCACATGCCCTCACTTCATGAGGCACTGCGGAGGGGTTTGGAATTTAATCCGGCACATTGGCGCAAAGTCCGATGACCAGGAATTTCACCCCACCACCCCTCCTACCCTTGCCAGCCAAACGCAAGCAGTGAAAATTTCATCCACCACCAGGATTAGAACTGGCGTACGTCCGAATCGAGCGCCACCGTGCAGTCGACATGAGATACAGAGGCGGGTGTCCGCCGCAGTGACGTTGGTAAATGAATTTAGCCCGAAACTGGAATAGAAGACGCGCTCATCATCGATGCAGCCGTGTGTGTCTGGGTGGGCGAGATGACGGTACTTGCATCGCACGATCAAAGCACATATGAACCGTTCCCTTGATCCATCTTTGCTCTCAAAAATTAACCAACTATACTTAGAACAATGGATGCACTAACGGCTAAGGTTCCGTCCTTTCAGAAGCTGATAAAGAAACAATAGGTGATAGTCTGTGTAACACAACTAACAATTGTCAAATTAAGTCGATTGTGAGAGATACACCCACGTAGTCATTCAGCCATCGCACCCTTTACTGAAATAGTCTCCCCACCCTAGTGGCAAATGAATATATAGATGCCATTTCCTAGAAACTAGAAATAAGTTGCGTTAACTATTCCGCAACAAATGCCAAGAGAACTCTGTGACCATCTGCAGAACTGCAGGTTGTACTTACAAGGGAACCTCCCCATCGCACCCCCCTCAGATTTAGTTATAAGTGGGCACAGGGATAGGCCATGAAGAACTGAACACAGATCAATCGATAAAACAGGAAGAAGTTTATGGAACTATGAAAAAAATAAGCAAAATATACAAACTGAGTAGTCCGTGTGCAACATAAGCCACATCAAGATATGTGTTAAATGAGCAGCACCGTAGTCCCGCGCTCACCGTGAGCAGCTACGGAACGGAAGGTCCCTGGTTCAATCCTCCCTCGAGTGAAAAGTTGTAATTTTTTTATTTTCAGACAATTATCAAAGTTCATGCACTCAGACATGATCAACTTCGCCCTCCAAAATTCCAGGACATGTTCAGATTTGCTTGGACACATGCAGGATTTGACGGTCTACACACGGAAAAACTTGAAAATGTTAAAAACGTATGTTTTGACAGAGCACAGGGAAAACTGTGCGACTGTGAAACTGTTGCATTCATTTGTTGCCCTTTATGTGACAAACTCTTATGTTTTCATCACTTTTTTGGGAGTGATTATCACATCCACAAGAAAACCTCAATCGGGCAAGGTAGAAGAAACTTTTTACCCATTCGCCAAGTGTACAAGTTAGGTGGGTCGACAACATATTCCTGTAATGTGACGCGCATGCCGTCACCAGTGTCGTATAGAATATTTCAGACGTGTTTTCCTGTGGAGGAATCGGTTGCCCTATGAATTTGCGATCAAATGTTTTCGGTTCCTATTGGAGAGGCACGTCCTTTCGTCTACTAATCGCACGGTTTTGCGGTGCGGTCGCAAAACACAGACGCTAAACTTATTACAGTGAACAGAGACGTCAATGAGTGAACGGTCAGATCGTAACTTTGCGAAAATAAAGTAAGTAAAATTTTTATTCGAGGGAGGACTCGAACCAAAGACCTCTCGTTCCGCAGTTACTCACTAACCACGGAACCACGGCGCTCTTCAGCTTACATTGTCCTTGATGTTGCATATCTTACACTTGGATTACTCAGTTTGTATATTCTGCTTATTTTTTTCGTAGTTCCACACAACTTCTTCCTGTTTTCTCGATTGATCTGTGTTCAGTTTTTCAAGGCCAATCCACTGTGCCAACTTATAACTAAATCTAAGGGGGGTGCGATGGGGAGGTTCCCTTGTTAGAGTAACGCAAAGCTGCATAAGCGCTGCCGCCGGACTTGCGTGTAGCACGTTTTATTCCCTATGCAGTCCTACATGTTCGTGTTCTTTGTTTCTGCCACCGTGGTGTCCACTGGTGAAAAGTATTGGTATTGTACCGGGTGATCAAAAAGTCAGTATAAATTTGAAAAATCAATAAACCACGGAATAATGTAGATAGAGAGGTAAAAATTGACACACATGCTTGGAATGACATGGGGTTTTATTAGAACCCAAGAAAAGTATTGCTAGACGCGTGAAAGATCTCTTGCGCGCATTGTTTGGTGATGATCGTGTGCTCAGCCGCCACTTTCGTCATGCTTGGTCTTCCAGGTCCCCAGACTTCAGTCCGTGCGATTATTGGCTTTGGGGTTACCTGAAGTCGCAAGTGTGTTGTGATCGACCGACATCTCTAGGGATGCTGAAAGACAACATCCGACGCCAATGTCTCACCATAACTCCGGACATGCTTTACAGTGCTGTTCACAACATTATTCCTCGACTACAGCTATTGTTGAGGAATGATGGTGGACATATTGAGCATTTACTCTAAAGAACATCATCTTTGCTTTGTCTTACTTTGTTATGCTAATTATTGCTATTCTGATCAGATGAAGCGCCATCTGTCGGACATTTTTTTAACGTTTGTATTTTTTTGGTTCTAATAAAACCCCATGTCAATCCAAGCATGTGTGTCAATTTGTTCCTCTCTATCTACATTATTCCGTGATTTATTCAGTTTTCAAATTTATACTGACTTTTTGATCACCCGGTACTTCGACTTGGCGCCATTTCAAACCAAGTATATAAATAACGAAGAATGCTCCACCACGTCGTAATAGTTGTGTAGGATATATTTCCCACTATAAAATATGTATATTTATTCGTTTGTAAAACTGAGCATTCGGAACATAGTAAGTATTATATCGCGCACAACATCCCGTTGGAGGCTGCCGAGTGTATTTGCCGACTGACGTTTATTAAACAGACCACTTTTTGAATATTTGTATCATTTCCATTAAAATAACTTGGTGCAGATAATACAACGCTGTTATGAGTCTATCGAAGAGTGTTTTGCAATAGATCTCCATCGAATATAAATAATATTTTTTAGAGTGGCTTCAGACCTACTGGGTGATGGAACTATTCTTTACATATGTAGCAAATATACAGCCATCTCTCAACAGTAGTGTGATTGAAGTATATCAGAGCTACATCAATATTCAGTAAGTAACCTGACGGTGTGTGGCGGAGGTCACATCTGGTACCGCTAACTGATCAGCCCTTCCCCATTCCACTCGCGAATAACGCGTGGGAAGAGTGATCATCGTTAAGCCTCTGTATAAGCTATAATTTGTCATCATGGTCATTTCACGAGATGTAATACGTTATCCGTCCCTTTGCGCGAAGTATTCTCTCGAGATTTCGGTAGAAAACCTCTCATGATAAAGAACGCATTTCCTGTAGCGTCTGCAACTTGAGTCTGTTGAGCAACTCTGTAAGCCCCTCGCGCCGATCAAACGATTCCGTGACAAAACGTGCCGCTCTTCATTGGACCTTCTGTACCTCTTGTTTCAGTCCCACATGGCAAAAGTCCCAGCTTGATAAAAAATACCTGAAGAGTAGATCGAACAAGCGAGTTGTAAACCACTTTTTTCCTGGATACGCTACATTTCCTTTTCACTCATTCACGCACGTTACCTACGTTTTCTGAGAGCATATGCCAGTTTTTCTAACTGTTTACTATTTGATGGCTGTCCAGCATTTCGTAAGAATTACGTAATGGTGCACCCTCCCAACACAGAATGGAGATTTGAGTGGAATCATGAATATAGTTACAGCCGTGGCACACTCCCTTTTTGTACGTCAGACGCTATTTTCTTTATTCACGATGGCTCCTCTAGGAGAATAACACAGAGAAAATTTTGAGTTCGATGGGACAAGACTCAGACTTCCCGAAACATTATTCTTATTTACTAGTTAGCGATTAGCGAAGCTGAAGTGAGACTGGATCAGCTTTTACCTCAGGGCCTACAATCTTTTACATCTCACAAACGGAATAGCGACGTTTCGAGAGTCCACGTGCGTTTAGTTCGTATTCCATGTTTTATTTTCGCCTTCAATTCGAAGCTCTCCAAGCTGATTTTTCCTGTGCAAGATTCTTTTCCTCTGCTTAAATATTACAACCTACATCCATTCTTACTTGGACTTGATTTCTGTCTTCAATCTTTGGACTCTCTGTACAGTTTCTATCCATCCCATTTCTCTTCATTAGCAAACTCACAATTTTTTGTTGCTTAGGACATATCATATCAACTAACCTCTTCTTTTGGTCGAGTTATACCGTACAATCACTTTCTCCGAAGTTCGATTTAGTGCCTCATCATTAGCTACTACTCGATGCTAACAAATATCTATTTTTCAATACCACTTATCTTCGTACTGTTAGAATCCATTATATCCTCCCTACTTCAGCCATCGTTAATTATTTTGCTGCCCAAACAGCAAAACACATTTACAATGAAATGTAAGGTTGTCGAACTAGAGCACATGATTTGTTTTAAAATCATTCTTTTTTTATATGTCAATGTGTCATATTAACGGCTGATTGTTTGACGTAAGCTGCTTTTTGATAGCAAGTTATTTTATCGGACAGCTAAAAGAGATAATACAATTTAGAAGTCGCGTTATATATATGTAATAAACCTTCGGATATACAGTAACTATCACTGACAACTGTGTATTGTCGCAATAAATACGTTATGATGATTACGTATATACATATACAGGGTGAGTCACCTAACGTTACCGCTGGATATATTTCGTAAACCACATCAAATACTGACGAATCGAATCCACAGACCGAACGTGAGGAGAGGGGCTAGCGTAATTGCTTAATACAAATCATAAAAAAATGCACGGAAGTATGTTTTTTAACACAAACCTACGTTTTTTTTAAATGGAACCCCGTTAATTTTGTTAGCACGTCTGAACATATAAACAAATACGTAATCAGTGCCGTTTGTTGCATTGTAAAATTTTAATTACATCCGGAGATATTGTAACCTAAAGTTGACGCTTTGGTACCACTCCTCCGCTGTTCGATCGTGTATATCGGAGAGCACCGAATTACGTAGGGATTCAAAGGGAACGGTGATAGACCTTAGGTACAGAAGAGACTGGAACAGCACATTACGTCCACATGGTAACACCTCTTTATTGGTCTTTTTCACTGACACACATTTACATTACCATGAGGGGTTAGGTACACGTACACACGTGGTTTCCGTTTTCAGTTACGGAGTGGAATAGAGTGTGTCCCGACATGTCAGGCCAATGAATGTTCAATGTGGCGGCCATCATTTGCTGCACACAATTGCTATCTCTGGCGTAATGAATGTCGTACACGCCGCAGTACATCTGGTGTAATGTCGCCGCAGGCTGCCACAATACGTTGTTTCATATCCTCTGGGGTTGTAGGCACATCACGGTACACATTCTCCTTTAACGTACCCCACGGAAAGAAGTCCAGAGGTGTATGATCAGGAGAACGGGCTGGCCAATTTATGCGTCCTCCATGTCCTATGAAACGCCCGTCGAACGTGTACCTCAGCCCTCATGGTAATGAACATGTGCGTCAGTGAAAAAGACCAATAAAAAGGTGTTAGCATGTGGACGTAATGTGCTGTTCCAGTCTCTTCTGTACCTAAGGTCCATCACCGTTCCCTTTGGATCCCTACGTAATTCGGTGCTCTCCGATATACACGATCGAACAGCGGAGGAGTGGTACCCAAGCGTCAACTTTAGGTTACAGTATCTCTGGATGTAATTAACATTTTACAATGCAACAAACGGCACTGATTACGTATTTGTTTATATGTTCAGATGTGCTAACAAAACTAACGGGGTTCCATTTGAAAAAACGTAGGTTTGTGTTAAAAAACATACTTCCGTGCATTTTTTTATGGTTTGTATTAACCAATTACACTAGCCCCTCTCCTCACGTTCGATCTGTGCAATCGATTCGTCAGTATTTGATGTGGTTTACGAAATATATCCAGCGGTAACGTTAGGTGACTCACGCTGTATATGTAACTCATATAATGGTAATATTACGCGATTATTACGACAAATTTTTATTGGCACACCGGTACGCTAAGAAGCATGAAGTATAAGGCAAGTCACATTATAATGACATGAAAAATCACGTACTCGTGAAACACTACTGAGCTATACAGCACAAGTAACGTATTTTAAGAAATATGTGTATTTCGTAATACAGATACTGCCGATGACGGGTGAATGCCCCAAACGAGTCCGATAAAATAAGTTACTCTCAACAACCAGCTTACGTCACACAATTAATTATCATTATCACTTATTTACAATTTCTTCGAGTTGCCGAGCACCAAATAACGAGATAATATTTTATTTACGAGTGTCTTCGTCGGATCTGGTGGGTTTATGACAGGTAACCAGTTAACGAGTATCTTGTTACGAAAGTAAGGACTTTCGAAAGTACTTTCTTAACAAGATACTGATTCTGATAGCCAGTCATTAGATTCGAAGTGGGGTAGCTTTCATAAATCCACCAAACGCAATGAACACATTTGTGAATAAAGCGGTACAGGGCCTCAAATCCTAATATAATTTCCACAGCATCACGTACTCGGATTTGACAACACCCCGCTACTCTTGTTTTTTTCTTGCCGAATCTTAAGTCTACAAATAAGACATCATACCATGTTTCCTTACTATTGCAACCTTTGGCGCTCTGTGTCCATGTGCAATCTAGTTCCCTACCGTCCACCCACTGTCTTACATATTTTCAGTTTCGCAATAACTCATGATTGTTTATCGCCATCCTGACGGTGTTGCTATAGGAAATAAGAACTGTAAACGACTTTATTAAGTTAAGACAACTTCGAGAGACAAATTACCATTAGATGAAAAATACAAGACTCTATGTTAAGGTCTTTCAGAGAACAGCAGGGAAGACCATTCGTCATAGTTGTGCTGGGGGAACCATACCAAATTTCACCAGCGGGCGAAACACAAATACGGACGGATTGAATCAGTTTTGAGCCGTATTATTCTCAGATATGGTGTCGCCTCCTTCAGCAACATCATTCAGGACGAATATCGAGTCTCAATTTTGAACCAAGTGGGAAAGAAGAAGGAAGATGTACATCTTCACTTGTAATTGTGTACATGTTTACATATCGCCAGTTACACGTTTCCTGATTCTTGTACTTGTTACTCATCGACCTCCCTATCATAACTTTGTACTGTCTCGGTCGCAGGAACGCTATTACCGAGGGAGGTAGTTGCGCTACATTTGACTGGTAGTGGAAAGAATTCGTCTTCAGACACTGAATCGTGCACTTTTGCTTCAGCTCGTGGGTGTTTCCGGTCATACTCCAAGCCAATACCAGTACGGCTGCTTCGTAAAGGCCACGATTGATTCGATGACTTATCAGTTAACGCCTTGTTTCGTTCATTCTGGTTTCCGTTGTCTCGTTACAGTCATTACCTGTCAACCGAAGGGAAATATGGGCAACAGGAAGCTTACGAAGCATTAAGATTATAAATTCGGTGCCATAAAGTGGCTGTAATAAAAACGAGTAACTCGAAATCTGAACATACTCTGTAGAATACGAAGAAACTTCCCTTATGTAAGTGTACGCTCTGGCCATAAAACCTTCAAGCAAAGACTCTGGGGGATTGTTCTAAGGTCACTGATGTTCCCAAATATGGCCAGGAATTGAAATTCGTATACGTACGTATTGCCACCAAGTAAAACATTTTAGTATCGCTCTCTCTCTCTCTCTCACTCTCTCTCTCTCTCTCTCTCTCTGCCTCTCTCGTATCTGTGTCCTATATGACTTAAAGGAACTCTGGTAAGAATTAGCAGTATTTCTGAATACGTATACATACCAACACGTAACTCACGTAATACTGTACTGCATTTTTTCATTAACGATTTCGGCTGTATAGATTCATCTTCCGGTCTGTATTTGAGTTGTTACAAAGGAAACTGATCACTTTAAACATTACATAACCAGCACATTCTTCATCCCTGTCATACATGTACTGCAGCAGGAGCCTGTCAAGTGAGATAACATCTGCTACAAATGATCCGTCGAATCACTGATTGAAAGATTACCTTACAATGTAAGTTCCAAATGCATGTACAATCTTCAGCATTTTTACATAAATTAACATCAGAGTACTAAGGCAGAAGGAAAAAATTTAGTGGTTAACGTCCCGTCACCAACGAACTCATTAGAAATGGAAGACATTCGCTGTTTGGAGAATAATGGTGGAACGAAATAGGCCGTGCCCTGTCAATGGAACCATACCGGCGTTCTTCTCAAGTAATTTAGTGGAGTGACGGAATACTTAAATCTGGATTGCCGGGAGCGGATTTGAATCCTCGTCCTCTTGAACGCGAGGCCGCTGCCACCACCACTGTGCTACCTCCCTCGGTTACCAGAGTACCGCCGTACTATTTAGTAACACCAAATCTTTCAGTAAGCAAATTATGTGATATAAAGTCAGATTATTGGCTGATTTACTGCATTAAATTGCGAGGCGTTATTCAGAGAGCGATCGCATCGAAGAAAATCCATTGCAGTGCCAACACAAGCCTGCGTCATTCGTCTTGGCACTGTTCGCAGAAAGTACGTTGGACTCTAAGATTCTTGCCTTTTTACCCACCATAACGGGGAAATCCCGATGTGAACTGGAATCAGATCGATAATTAGTAGCCGGCAGAAGTGGCCGTGCGGTTAAAGGCGCTGCAGTCTGGAACCGCAAGACCGCTACGGTTGCCGGTTCGAATCCTGCATCGGGCATGGATGTTTGTGATGTCCTTAGGTTAGTTAGGTTTAACTAGTTCTAAGTTCTAGGGGACTAATGACCTCAGCAGTTGAGTCCCATAGTGCTCAGAGCCATTTGAACCATTTTGATAAATCGTAGTTTCCTTCCGGTCTCGGTGGTAAACTACTTTACTATTACTCAGAAGTAGCTGGTGTCTATCCTTGAGACAGACTTGGTTTGTCACACATCAGTAACATCGATGGAATTCTGACACTATCTATCCTCTTTGATTACCATGGCGATGGGTACTCCAAAAGGGTTGCTTAAATCCTGTCACCGACTTACTGTCGTAGCCGAGACACTAACCTCTTGTTACAGAAGATCGCGGTTGATATAAACTTCCCGCAATCTTGTTTAAGGTTTCCCATGGGTTCTGTAAGCTATTTAAGGCCACTGTCGGTATTGTCCCTCGAACACCCCAATCCCACCATTTCTTAATTCAGCACTGTACTTGTCTCTAATTTTTGTGGATTGGCAGGAGACCAACCCACAGTTTGGAGGAAGCCGAAAGACACGCGTTTAAGCTCACGCAGCGTGAGGTCTGGAACAGGACAAGGAATTTAGACTTCAGAAAAAAAGGAGGTAACTGGTGGAATACTTAACTTTAATCCATTAATGTTGAATGTAGCTCTTGTCTGTACATTCTTTACAATATCAATAGCAACTGATAATGGCGCCGTGCTAGGTCGTAGCAAATGACGTAGCTGAAGGCTATGCTATCGTCTCGGCAAATGAGAGCGTATTTTGTCAGTGAACCATCGCTAGCAAAGTCGGTTGTACAATTGGGGCGAGTGCTAGGAAGTCTCTCTAGACCTGCCGTGTGGCGGCGCTCGGTCTGCAATCACTGATAGTGGCGACACGCGGGTCCGACGTATACTAACGGACCGCGGCCGATTTAAAGGCTACCACCTAGCAAGTGTGGTGTCTGGCGGTGACACCACACTAATAAGCTCGACGCCGACAAATCTTTAATCTGACCTGTGGAGTTCCTGATACATTCTAAGTAACCATACGAATTTCTGGAGCGGTCTAGAGGAAACGGCGCCAATGTGACGCTACACTGTTGGCAAAATATGTCGTCCAGTAGGACCACCGCCTTTTTCTTTCTTGAGATTTTTGCCTTCTTATATGTTCACGTGAGATTTCAGCGGTAGGATTTTCCCGACAAACAGCGTACACTAGAGTTTGAAAATCAGTCACACTTTTGCTGAAAATACGGACGCACACTAATGACTGCAGGGACTGAACTGAAACTGATTTCATCTACCTGTAAGTCATGGGTAGTCCCGCTCAAAAGGTTCTGAACGCTTGGTGTTGCACTGAGCACCAATAAAAAACATTACCGGCAATCACGACAGTTTTCCATTCTCTGTCATCAATACGATCCAGGATATCAAAACAATACCTGCTCCAGACCATTTCGTAATTTGGAATAATGTTGTAATGCAAAATAATAATGTGATACTGGAAACAAAAGTGCAACAAACTAGAATTAGAAATGGAATGAAATAAAAGAAAATCACGAATCTGTAGCATTTATAATTGAATTGTACTTTATGATTAATGCGACGTTCTCCTTCCGCTCCGGTTCAAAGTTAACCGTAAAAAATGTTTGCTGATGGAATTGAAAGCGTAGCATTATTGTAAGGAAGGACGAGACGTTCTGATAAAGAAAATGAAATAAACAAAAATTTTGTCTTAAAATTGGTGTGGTTTTCGCGGTTAGTCATTAAAAGGGTGATGCTAGATTGTGTATCGCTAACAAAGGTTTGTATTACCAACGCTGGTGTGCGAAAAATGCGACGACAGATTGTAATCGGACTTCGTAAATCATGAGAATATAATGAAGGCAGGTTATATGATTGACGACGGAAATTTGCATATAGGCCCCTACAATGGTGACCAATCAGTTGTATCACCCCATCACGACTTCCACGTCGCCTTGTCTCGAATTAACGCTGAAACAGATAAATACAGGTTAGGACAATGTATCTGCAGTAATTCACTTTAAATAAGAACGTTTCAGAATTTAAGCAATTGTTTAACATAAAATATGCAAATATTAAAACTACCGCAACGCCTACCAAAGCGTGCATTTACATCGGAAGTTAAGACAGGGCGAAGAGACAAAATTCCTTGCTAAAGACTCTAGAATAATTTGTTTCAACACACATTAGTTCACATTTGAAGAGTCTCAGATTGTTGTTGTTGTTGTGGTCTTCAGTCCTGAGACTGGATTGATGCAGCTCTCCATGCTACTCTATCCTGTGCAAGCTTCTTCACCTCCCAGTACCTACTGCAGCCTACATCCTTCTGAATCTGCTTAGTGTATTCATCTCTTCGTCTCCCTCTACGATTTTTTACCCTCCACGCTGCCCTCCAATACTAAATTGGTGATCCCTTGATGCCTCAGAACATGTCCCACCAACCGATCCCTTCTTCTAGTCAAGTTGTGCCACAAACTCCTCTTCTCCCCAATGCTATTCAATACCTCCACAGTTATGTGATCCACCCATCTAATCTTCAGCATTCTTCTGTAGCACCACATTTCGAAATCTTCTATTCTCTTCTTGTCTAAACTATTTATCGTCCATGTTTCACTTCCATACATGGCTACACTCCATACAAATACTTTCAGAAACGACTTCCTGACACTTAAATCAATACTCGATGTTAACAAATTTCTCTTCTTCAGAAACGCTTTCCTTGCCATTGCCAGTCTACATTTTATATCGTCTCTACTTCGACCATCATCAGTTATTTTGCTCCTCAAATAGCAAAACTCCTTTACTACTATAAATGTCTCATTTCTTAATCTAATTCCCTCAGCATCACCCGACTTAATTCGACTACATTCCATTATCCTCGTTTAGTCTCAGATTACGTTTACTTAAATATCTTGCTGCGTCGCGTTCTTCCATCTGTGAAGAGGTCCGCTTTCCAATTACTTTACGAGGGCTTTTCGGAAAGTGAGTAACGATCGGTCGCGTAATGGAAACCACTGTGAAAACTCGACGAGGCTTTTCACAGACATTTTGGGCCGTTTTTCTAGTACGCCTGTCGATCGCATCAAGACGCTCTTTTCAGTTGTGAGCGCACTGTGAGCGAGTAAAGGTGACTAGAACAACGGTATCTCACGCCAAGTAGGAAGGCCCGCCGTGAGGCTTCGCCTTAATGAATGCAGCCCACCTAACACAACTGCCACGCACTTCCTTCTTCATGGCAATTCTCAGCTGCACTCTGCAGGGTCAGTGAAGACGCTCCTGCTGCCTTTTCTATGGGAAGTGTTCGATTACCCACAACACAGCCCTAATTGGCTCGTCCTGAGTATCATCTCTGGTCACATGAAACGCTGAATACGAAGACAATACTTGGGCGCAGGCTACGCGCCATAGACCAGCGAAGAGAATTATCAGAAAGCACAGATGACTGTCTTCTGTGACGATGGTGTTGGAAATGTGGTATAACGCTCCGACAAATGTCTGAGTCGGATCGGCGACTATGTAGAGAAGTACCGTAAGGTGTATCTAAATATGCAAAGAAAACAGTTTTGATTTTCACTGTGGTTTCCATTTTGCGACCGATCGTTCCTTACTTTCCGAACAACCCTCGTAGAGTAAGGATTATCACAAAATGAAATAAAGGAATATCATGAATCTGTAGCACTGATAATTGATTTTTACCTTACAATTAATGCTATGTTCTCTTAAGGGCATATAAATAAAGGTTTAGAAATGAAATTCAAATTATTAATTTAGTTACTCCCCTGTGGCTACTATAAACGTATAGCGAAGACATAATTTGCAGTATAGTCTCGTACAATAGATGATAAATTCATTTGATTAAAAGTTATTATGTCAGTGGATCACTTATTATTAACATTATTACAAAAACAAATTAGACGTCGTCACACCCTACCGCCCATCCTACACAAGTACTATTTAATTCGTCGGGCTGGAAAATTCTGTCATCCGTCACTGTTGACCGCTCTAAAATATTTAGAGCACAGAGGTGCCGGCTGGCTATGAGTTCAGTGTGTTGAGCGAGGCGTACATCAGATTTTGATGCTTATCGCAAATCGGTAACATTAGACTCTTGGTGCACCGTTACCGAAGAGTATCACATAAAGGGCGTATTTCTGAATGACATATTATTTTATTTTCAAATGTAATCTTAGACAGTACCTAGCATTTAGTGGAATTATGAAAACATAATCAATTTTGGGATGTTAGGCTTTTTCGACGTATGGTGAGCTGGACATATTCTAATGTACTTAGCGGGATGGGGTCTACCAGTTAGCGCGATATTTCGAAAGCTGACTTGTTGTCATCGTCAGGCAGCTCTCACGACTACTTTATCTTCCGTTGGGTGCCATCTTACATGGCATTAGGAAGTCAGCTTACCGAAATGTCCAAGCTTTTGGACGACGCCACCCGGCCCATTAATCAAGAACATTTCAAAATAGCTAAGGTTTTACGTCTTCATCATTGCATTGTTGTTTAGTAAAATATCCTTAGACGATACCTGCGCTGTTGATACGGTAACGTTATATGGGTGGCAGAAATATTTAGGTTTCAAAATGTTTCCGTCAGCGATAAACAAAGACTGATTTGTTCCGCTGTTTATTGTCTTTTTCTAGTCTGTGATAGCAATGCTACGCATTTTGTAATCATCGGAATTGAACTCGTAATTCTATTCCAATTTTATAATTATTGAATTAAGAACTCCGAACTCTGTTCCAACTTCTTCCGACAGGAGCCTTTCAGTACATTTCCAGTACACAGTTCGACACGTAAAAAAGTTAAAAATTATTTGATCGCGCCATAAAATTCGATACACTGTCAGCTTTAATATAGCACAGACCGCACTTTGATATATTTTTTCTCGTGCAGCGTGTTTTGGGATAGCATACCATAGCTGCCTCGTCCTGTAGACAGTTTCAGATTATGTACTTTGAAAAGTAAATGATCTCCAGTTTATAAAGCAAATGAAATTGTTGCCATCAGACATACTCGCGCCAGCATTCAAAACAACTGTTATTGAAGGTGCATTCAGCCGGTGCCCGGGCTTGAGTCATTAACAACTGTCTCAGTATGTAAGCACGAAAGTTACAAATTTGCTGTAGCTATGAACTTTTGCACGAATAGCCTTTCAGTGACGACCCTGGTTTACTCACGCACCGAAACCCGCCACAAAAGATATCCCCACTAAGATAACATTAAAACTGATGTGAACATTACACCATACTTCCACGTGTGCCAAAATCTCATTGGTTTCTTTTCACGAGGAGCGGTAGCCACGCTGGCTCGAGTGCAATCAAGGAGGCCTACGGTATATTTTTTTTTTTTTTTCGTCATCAGTCTACTGACTGGCTTGATGCGGCCCGCCACGAATTCCTTTCCTGTGCTAACCTCTTCATCTCAGAGTAGCACTTGCAACCTACGTCCTCAATTATTTGCTTGACGTATTCCAATCTCTGTCTTCCTCTACAGTTTTTGCCCTCTACAGATCCCTCTAGTACCATGGAAGTCATTCCCTCATGTCTTAGCAGATGTCCTATCATCCTGTCCCTTCTCCTTATCAGTGTTTTCCACATATTCCTTTCCTCTCCGATTCTGCGTAGAACCTCCTCATTCCTTACCTTATCAGTCCACCTAATTTTCAACATTCGTCTATAGCACCACATCTCATATGCTTCGATTCTCTTCCGTTCCGGTTTTCCCACAGTCCATGTTTCACTACCATACAATTCTGTACTCCAGACGTACATCCTCAGAAATTTCTTCCTCAAATTATGGCCGGTATTTAATATTAGTACACCTCTCTTCGCCAGAAATGCCTTTTTTGTCATAGCGAGTCTGCTTTTGATGTCCTCCTTGCTCCGTCCGTCATTGGTTATTTTACTGCCTAGGTAGCAGAATTCCTTATCTTCATTGACTTCGTGACCATCAATCCTGATGTTAAGGGGCTCCGGAACGCCCTATACTTGCAATGTTAAAATAACGCTTATAAATTACATCTTTCCTCACAAAGTATTTGAGGTAGGAAGTTGAAGTTTTTACAGATTATTTATTGGAATATGGGCTACAACTTAACACAGGGATTTTACAACATTTTAGTTCAGTTATTAAAGATGATTTTTTTTCAATTGTAATGAAAATTCACAACACTTTTTTGCAATTTTTTATTTATATATTCAAAAATATATAGTTTTTTGGAAAAAGGCTGTGTTAAATTATGCAGAAGGTACTGTGTAACATTTACTGAAAGTTTGAAACAAATATGTTTGGAAGATCCTTAGAAAACATGTAATTAGTATGAGAAAATAAAAGTTTTGGGAATCGAGCGACAAAGATTGGATTAACTTTTTAGTGCATTCCAGGTTCATAGGATGGATTATCTTCATCCTCTGCAAACTCCTCCTCCAGCTTCCTCTTGTTCCTCCTCCTGTTCACTCTTGCTTGTATTTCTAGACTCTTTACAGCCCTGTCTACAGCCCGAAGGCGTTCCTTGTCTAAAGCAAGCATCGCTCGTACCATGTTAGAACCTATCTTCATTCCCATGTTTCTAAATACCTAGCACCTTACAATGTTGACATCATTGAAAGTCGCAACAGCATCATACACACCAAAGTGAAGTGTTTCTATTCCAACAAATACAGTCTTGGGGATTCTCGACGATATAACACTATTTACACTTTCATTGGGGTTTTGAGTTTTTTCCGTGAATACACTTTTTCAACAGTTCAGGTGCTGCTAAGTCTCTGAAAATAGGTTTTATCACCTCCATTATTGCATGAGGCAGACTATGCTTATGAGTGTACACTTCACCAGTTAGCAAGTATTTTCTTTCCCACTTTGACTGCTATGGGCATGTGTACTCGAGAGGTTAGGTTCACTCACTTGGTTATCGTCTTTATTGTTTACAGTAATAACACATACCTTTGGTTTCCAACATTTCTCCTTTTCTTCAAAGCCTTCAGAGGATTTCTAATAACTTTACTTTTACTCATTATTATACTTCAACAAAACAGAGACTCAAGAAACAGAATTAATTACGAATATTTTCGAGATAACGACAGAGTAAATAAACATGAAACAATCGACAATCACACCAGCGATATATATTGAACCATCACAGGTTAGCCACAACACATACTTTATCTCACATCACTAAAATGTACCTGATGAACACGGACGTTAATAATAACACCATTTGACAGCAGTTTAACAGCGCCACAGTGGGTCACGCCCATGTAGAACACATTTCAAAAAAAATTTAAAAATAGTTGTAGTCTTCGGAATTGAATAAATTATATATCTATTAAAAGGTAATAGTCTGCAGATTCAGAAAACGCAAAAAAGTAAAAATTTAACTTTTCATGATTTTGAGCCTTTCCGGAGCCCCTTAAGTTTCCCGCTGTTCTCATTTCTACTACTTCTCATTACCTTCTTCTTTCTCCGATTTACTCTCAAACCATACTGTGTACTCATTAGACTGTTCATTCCGTTCAGCAGATCATTTAATTCTTCTTCACTTTCACTCCGGATAGCAATGTCATCAGCGAATCGTATCATTGATATCATGTCACCAAAGGTTGTTTTGACTTTCCTGTATGCTGAGTCTGTCCTTCCGACAATCATATCTTTTTCGATGTCTTCACATTTTTCCTGCAGCCATTTCGTCTTAGCTTCCATGCACTTTCTATTTATTTCATTCCTCAGTGACTTGTATTTCTGTATTCCTGATTTTCCCGGAACATGTTTGTACTTCCTCCTTTCATCAATCAACTGAAGTATTTCTTCTGTTACCCATGGTTTCTTCGCAGCTACCTTCTTTGTACCTATGTTTTCCTTCCCTACTTCTGTGATGGCCCTTTTTAGAGATGTCCATTCCTCTTCAACTGTACTGCCTACTGCGCTATTCCTTATTGCTGTATCTATAGCGTTAGAGAACTTCAAACGTATCTCGTCATTCCTTAGTACTTCCGTATCCCACTTCTCTGCGTATTGATTCTTCCTGACTAATGTCTTGAACTTCAGCCTACTCTTCATCACTACTATATTGTGATCTGAGTCTATATCTGCTCCTGGGTACGCCTTACAATCCAGCATCTGATTTCAGAATCTCTGTCTGAGCATGATGTAATCTTACTGAAATCTTCCCGTATCTCCCGGCCTTTTCCAAGTATACCTCCTCCTCCTGTGATTCTTGAACAGGGTATTCGCTATTACTAGCTGAAACTTGTTACAGAACTCAATTAGTCTTTCTCCTCTTTCATTCCTTGTCTCAAGCCCATATTCTCCTGTAAACTTTTCTTCTACTCCTTCCCCTACAACTGCATTCCAGTCGCCCATGACTATTATATTTTCGTCCCCCTTTACATACTGCATTACCCTTTCAATATCCTCATACACTTTCTCTGTCTGTTCATCTTCAGCTTGCGACGTCGGCATGTATACCTGAACTATCGTTGTCGGTGTTGGTCTGCTGTCGATTCTGATTAGAACAACCCGGTCACTGAACTGTTCACAGTAACACACCCTCTGCCCTAGCTTCCTATTCATAACGAATCCTACACCTGTTATACCATTTTCTGCTGCTGTTGATATTACCCGATACTCATCTGACCAGAAATCCTTGTCTTCCTTCCACTTCACTTCACTGACCCCTACTATATCCAGTTTGAGCCTTTGCATTTCCCTTTTCAGATTTTCTAGTTTCCCTACCACGTTCAAGCTTCTGACATTCCACGCCCCGACCCGTAGAACGTTATCCTTTCGTTGATTATTCAATCTTTTTCTCATCGTAACCTCCCCCTTTGCAGTCCCCTCCCGGAGATCCGAATGGGGGACTATTCCGGAATCTTTTGCCAATGGAGAGATCATCATGACACTTCTTCAGTTACAGGCCACATGTCCTGTGGATACATGTTACGTGTCTTTAATGCAATGGTTTCCATTGCCTTCTGCATCCTCATGTCGTTGATCATTGCTGATTCTTCCGCCTTTAGGGGCAATTTCTCACTCCTAGGACAAGAGAGTGCCCTGAACCTCTATCCGCTCCTCCGCCCTCTTTGACAAGGCCGTTGGCAGAATGAGGCTGACTTCTTATGCCGGAAGTCTTCGGCCTCCAATGCTGATTATTTATCAATATTTAGGCAGTGGCGGGGATCGAACCCGGGACCGAAGACGTTTTGATTATGAATCGAAGACGCTACCCCTAGACCACGGTATATACCGATACGTTTTACGCTTTGCATTACGCGCACTTCGTCTCAGTAATAATACCTGTGAACTACTTTACCGACGCATGTAATTCTGACAGCAGTTGCAAGCCAGTTGGTCTAGCTAACATGCAGCGAAGTGAACAGTTGCAGCTAAGATGTAAAAAGATACGTGCAGAGAAACAATGTAAATACGAATGACATTAACGTTCGAACACGAGGAAATAATTTATGGTACAATTTCAGCAGTACCCTTCTTAGAGGCAGATGGAAAAAGTAACATGTTCTCGTTCGTATCTAATGTACTGCTGTAATTAAAAAATAAGTACTATGAAAATTCGCAAAATAAAGACAGGGTGATTTTTCTACGTGATCTATGTATGATGTAAAAGCGTAATGCACAGACTTCACCGTATAGTTAAATAATGGAATCTCTGACAGTGTTACATACTGTCAGTTGTCTAGTAATATCGGAACTCCTTCCGTATCCGAATCCGAGAAATAAATTCCAGTATTGGCACTGTCATCTTCTACGTTGATAACGATGCTACCTGCAAAAGAATCCACGAAGTCGTCCAAGCACAAAATTTTCTCCTGTGCTTTTCGGATGTGCTGTTCTGCACCCAGCCAGCGTTCGCCAGTGATGTGTCACAAATCGTCATGCATTACTTCCACCACGTCCGGCAGCCTAAATATTACTTCTCCCAACAAAACCTTTAACCTGGCTCCAAACCAATTCTACTGGATTCAGAATGGAGTGGTGTCATAGCAACTGCAAAAATGGAACATTTCTACGATGTGTTCGATGCCGTGGAAATTATTGTTTTTCGATTTTATACGATGCTTATCACTCTGGTTCGTGTGAGACTACATCTGCGGTATAAAGAACGGACATAGTCCAAACCAGAAGTGTTTAATTTTTCATTTGTGTTCCAAAACTTAATTTGTAACATTTTCTTCATGTAAACAATCTTATTAACAATTTTATATACATTTTCGATAATTTAGAATTTATATTTGCAATGGGAAATAGGAATTATGTGTGCGATGTGTAATTAGAAACAATAAAACGTACATTTTAATAAATAATGATAATCAGATATGTTTTACCTAGCATATACTTGATGACTGTTAAATTTAATTGATGCATATTTTCGAACTGAACGAAAAAATCGAAAAATACAGCCACAGCGAGATTCGAATCAGTGACTCACGGAATACCAGACACTAGCCTCCAGCGGCACCGATTAAGCCACGCAGCTCCTGTGCAAAAATGTTGTACCTTTAGAAAACAAAATCCCTTGGTAAAATTCAAAGCTGATATTCTCTGTAAACTTATGAAAAATTATTAAGAACAACCTGATTCTCGCCATTTTAACGACGTTCCGTGCATGTTTCGGTACGGAGCAGGGAGCAGCATAAGTCATTTTCGCAGTACGTACTAACAGCTCAACAATCAGAGCGTAGCTAACGTTTACAGAGAATGTAACTGTACGCGACTTTTGATACAAAAATTACGTAGCTAAAGCATGATTAATAAAAACGTTGATGGTTGTTTAATATCTGAAATATCTTTAAGTAACATTTACAGTAACATAGTAACAGGGACGTACTTCCAAGAGCGTAGCAACACCAGTGTACGCGTATTATGGCTGCAGCCAATCATCGCGTTTGAGTTTGTTTACATCAGGTTTATTCTTATGATGAACGACATATAATATGTAACTCGTTGTTTGCTGCGATGGCAAGAGAGGAAGCATCTGTAGCGAGCTGATGTGGTCGAAGGTAAGGCAGCCTCTTGGGAGCACCTAAGCAACAGATCTAGCCTGCGTGACTGGCACGCACCCTATTTTGACTTTACGATGATAGTTTTCTCTCCCTTTCTCTGTCTCTCGCCTATGGTGTTCCTACAGTTACCGCCGCATACGACATATCTGTCGCCATCGGTCTCTATCTTCCCATGATTCATCGTATTCTTCTGTTTCTCTTTTCTTCTTCGCCTCCAACACCCTATCTAACAAGGCAACCTCTTCTGCTTCTTCCCTGAGGGTGGTACATCAAGATCCTCTTTTGCCATCTGTTGTCTGTCGTTCACATTGTATGTTCATACCAAGCATGCCGCATTTGTGCTATTCCGTCTGTGATGCTTTCATCAGTCAGCCAGTTCTCTATCCTACATAACCTCTACAAGATGCTCTGCACGATCTTCTGAGATAGTCCATTCATATAAATCTCAATGTTTTTTTTTTCCTTTTAAGCTCCCAGCACTCAACTCCATATGTGGTTATACACTTATCAGCCTGAACATTATTAACCACCTACCTAATAGCCGGTATGTTCACCTTCGGCACCAGAACAGCGGAATACGTCGAGGCATCGAAGCAATGAGAGGTTCGTAGGTCGCTGCAAGGAGTTGGCACCGCATCTGCACATGCAAGATACCTGTTGCCCTTGAAGTCCGCGGACGGAGCGGTGGCGGTGACCTCTGACGCCATGTTCAATCACATCTCAGTTGTGTTCGATCGTGTTCAGATGTGGTGAGTTGTGGGGCACATCAATTGGAACTCGCCGTTGTGCTTCTCGAACCACTCTATCACAACGTGCTTATGTGACATGGTGCATTATCTTGTTGAAAAATGCCACTGCTGTCGGGGAACACGATCGTCATCAAGGAGTGTATGTGGTCCGCAACCAGTGTACGATTCGTTGTGGCCGTGCGGTTCTAGGCGCGTCAGTCTGGAACCGCGTGACCGCTACGGTCGCAGGTTCGAATCCTGCCTCGGGCATGGATGTGTGTGATGTCCTTAGGTTAGTTAGGTTCAAGTAGTTCTAAGTTCTAGGGGACTGATGACCACAGATGTTAAGTCCCATAGTGCTCAGAGCCATTTGAACCAGTGTACGATTTACCTTGGATTTTCTGGTGCCTTGCCCGAGCTGCACTGTATCTGTTGTGTTCGATCGTGTTCAGATGTGGTGACTTGGGGAGAACATCATTGGAACTCTCCATTGGGCTTCTAGAACCACTCCACCACACCCGCTTCATGTGATATGGTGCATTATCTTGTTGAAAATTGCCACTGCTGTCGGGAAACACGATCGTCATCAAGGAGTGTATGTGGTCCGCAACCAGTGTACGATTCACCTTGGATTTTATTGTGCCTTGCCCGAGATGCACTGTATCCATGAATGCCTTCGTGAATGTTCCCCAGAGCATAATGGAGCCGCTGCCAGATTGTCTCCATCCTGTACTACTCGTATCAAGGAGCTGTTCCCCTGGAAGGCGACGGATTCACGCGCTCTCCCATCAACATGATGAAGAAGGTATCGGGATTCTTCAGTCTATGCAACGCTCTGCCACTATACCATAGTACCGACAGTAGCGTGCTCATTTGAGTTGTAGCTGCCGATGTCGTGGTGTTAACATTCGCAGATTTGTGGGTCGTCGGGTCCGGTGTACCATCGTTATGAGTGTTCGGCGTACTGTGCGATCAGACACATTTGCACTCTGTCCACCGCAGTTCGCCTCCTGCCCTGTTTTACAAGTTCGGGTCCTGGTTTAGGTGATTTTCCATTTTACACTTCTTCCGCAGATCGTTCTGCTTCTGCTGCATTTACTGGGTCTACATTTTCCCGTAGTGAACGCATTATTGTGGCCAAGATAGACACAAAGCCCATGCCTACTACAGTAGTACAAGTTTATATGCCTACTAGCTCTGCAGATGATGAAGAAATTGATGAAATGTATGACGAGATAAAAGAAATTATTCAGGTAGTGTAGGGAGACGAAAATTTAATAGTCATGGGTGACTGGAATTCGTCAGTAGGAAAAGGGAGAGAAGGAAACATAGTAGGTGAATATGGATTGGGGGGAAGAAATGAAAGAGGAAGCCGCCTTGTAGAATTTTGCACAGAGCATAGCTTAATCATAGCTAACACTTGGTTCAAGAATCATAAAAGAAGGTTGTATACCTGGAAGAATCCTGGAGATACTAATAGGTATCAGATAGATTATATTATGGTAAGACAGAGATTTAGGAACCAGGTTTTAAATTGTAAGACATTTCCAGGGGCGGATGTGGATTCTGACCACAATCTATTGGTTATGAACTGCAGATTGAAACTGAAGAAACTGCAAAAAGGTGGGAATTTAAGGAGATGGGACCTGGATAAACTGAAAGAACCAGAGGTTGCAGAGAGTTTCAGGGAGAGCATAAGGGAACAATTGACAGGAATGGGGGAAAGAAATACAGTAGAAGAAGAATGGGTAGCTCTGAGGGATGAAGTAGTGAAGGCAGCAGAGGATCAAGTAGGTAAAAAGACGAGGGCTAGTAGATCCTTGGGTAACAGAAGAAATATTGAATTTAATTGATGAAGGAGAAAATATAACAATGCAGTAAATGAAGCAGGCAAAAAGAAATACAAACGTCTCAAAAATGAGATCGACAGAAAGTGCAAAATGGCTAAACAGGGATGGCTAGAGGACAAATGTAAGGATGTAGTGGCTTGTCTCACTAGGGGTAAGATAGATACTGCCTACAGGAAAATTAAAGAGACCTTTGGAGAGAAGAGAACCACTTGTATGAATATCAAGAACTCAGATGGCAACCCTGTTCTAAGCAAAGAAGCGAAGGCAGAAATGTGGAGGAGTATATAGAGGGTTTATACAAGGGCGATGTACTTGAGGACAGTATTATGGAAATGAAAGAGGATGTATATGAAGATGAAATGGGAGATAAGATACTGCGTGAGGAGTTTGACAGAGCACTGAAAGACCTGAGTCACAACAAAGCTCCGGGAGTAGACAACATTCCATTAGAACTACTGATGGCCTTGGGAGAGCGAGTCATGACAAAACTCTACCATCTGGTGAGCAAGATGTATGAGACAGGCGAAATACCCACATTCAAGAAGAATATAATAATTCCAATACCAAAGAAAGCAGGTGTTGACAGATGTGAAAATTACCGAACTATCAGTTTAATAAGTCACAGCTGCAAAATACTAACGCGAATTCTTTACAGACGAATGGAAAAACTGGTAGAAGCGGACCTCGGGGAAGATCAGTTTGGATTCCGTAGAAATGTTGGAACACGTGAGGCAATACTAACCTTACGACTTATCTTAGAAGAAAGATTAAGAAAAGGCAAATCTACGTTTGTAGCATTTGTAGACTTAGAGAAAGCTTCTGACAACGTTAACTGGAATACTCTCTTTCAAATTCTGAAGGTGGCAGGGGTAAAATACAGGGAGCGAAAGGCTATTTACAATTTGTACAGAAACCAGATGGCAGTTATAAGAGTCGAGGGACATTAAAGGGAAGCAGTGGTTGGGAAGGGAGTGAGACAGGGTTGTAGCCTCTCCACGATGTTGTTCAATCTGTATATTGAACAAGCAGTAAAGGAAACAAAAGAAAAGTTCGGAGTAGGTATTAAAATTCATGGAGAAGAAGTAAAAACTTTGAGGTTCGCCGATGACATTGTAATTCTGTCAGAGACAGCAAAGGACTTGGATGAGCAGTTGAACGGAATGGACAGTGTCTTGAAAGGAGGATATAAGATGAACATCAACAAAAGCAAAACGAGGATAATGGTATGTAGTCAAATTAAATCGGGTGATGCTGAGGGGATTAGATTAGGAAATGAGACACTTAAAGTAGTAAAGAAGTTTTGCTATTTAGGGAGTAAAATAACTGATGATGGTCGAAGTAGAGAAGATATAAAATGTAGACTGGCAATGGCAAGGAAATCGTTTCTGAAGAAGAGAAATTTGTTAACATCGAGTATAGATTTAAGTGTCAGGAAGTCGTTTCTGAAAGTATTTGTATGGAGTGTAGCCATGTATGGAAGTGAAACATGGTCGATAACCAGTTTGGACAAGAAGAGAATAGAAGCTTTCGAAATGTGGTGTTACAGAAGAATGCTGAAGATAAGGTGGGTAGATCACGTCACTAATGAGGAGGTATTGAATAGGATTGGGGAGAAGAGAAGTTTGTGGCACAACTTGAGTAGAAGAAGGGATCGGTTGTTAGGACATGTTTTGAGGCATCAAGGGATCACAAATTTAGCATTGGAGGGCAGCTTGGAGGGTAAAAATCGTAGAGGGAGATCAAGAGATCAATACACTAAGCAGATTCAGAAGGATGTAGGTTGCAGTAGGTACTGGGAGATGAAGAAGCTTGCACAGGATAGAGTAGCATGGAGAGCTGCATCAAACCAGTCTCAGGACTGAAGATCACAACAACAACATTTTCCCGTAGAGTTTTTCTTCCCGTGTTGTAAGAAACTTTTAATTCTGCGAAGAGAGACTGAAACCTGGCAGAAACGTGTACAGTCCAACCACATATGCAACCCTGTGATTTACAAGAATATACAAGTCAATATGTATCTTCTCCGGCGACCTTTATTAATTTATGAATTTTCAGAGCGTGGATGTAGACATAGACAGCCGAGAATTGAGGCAAGAGACCACCTACACGATTTCATTTTGCACGCTACTCGTAGGGCAATCAAGTTGGAAAAGGACTGTAGCAGCACTCGACTGAGAGGCAGGTCGTTAGCTATGCCGGCAGTAAAACGAACGTACAGTCGCAAGAAATGCTTCTCTCAGCTGCTGCCAATCGAATATGCGATGTCGTAAGGTCATAGCGCACAACATGTAACACGAAGGCGCGCCTAGGTCACAGCGACGAACTACATACCACCACCCTGGCGGCAAAATCACTGCCGTACGAAATAAGGCAAGCAAACAGCTTTTGGCACGTAACGGTTTTTGTTAACCTGTTTCAGCTACTTAAATGAAGAATGTGTTTTCGAGACATTATTAATCGATCGGATGACGACATTAGTTTTTTTCCAAAGTAATCAAGCTGTATTTTTGTTTTACATTAGACTAGTTAACCCGGCAATGCTTCGTAGTTGCTAAATATACGTGGGAGTTGGCTGTCCATCCTAATCTACTTCTCGTCACCCTCTCAGCCCATCTTCTCCTCTGCCCCCCCCTCCCTCCCCCTCTGACCTTAGCCTAGTTCATTTTTATTGCCGACGATGCTAGGTTAGAAACAGATGGCGCTTAAAATGAATAGGTGTATCGGTTGGGATCACTAGCATGTGGATTATGAGGGACCTCTCCAGCTGCTAGATTTGTGAGAATAGTAGCTTCGATGACATTATTTTGCGTAGTTTAATGTGCAGACCGATAGGATTAGGAAGTTCTGAATGATTCAGATTCGTATTGATATTCTAATCATAAGCTGATAAGACATAGATACAACTTTCATGTTTTGTGTTAAAACCGACTGTGGAGAAGAAAACAAAACAGTTTTTGTTTAAAACAATATACATCAAGAAACAATGTATATGGGAAAAACTATTTGTGTACTGTAGTAGTTTAACGTTTATTGCCTTTCTCCGTCTTAGTGTTTGTTAGAGAATAATGCAAAAATTTAAAGGAAATCGATGAAGAACTTTTCTAGACTTTTGATAACAATATCCCCCTCAAGAACCTTCGAAATTTTTCAGTAACGATGTTGAACAACGACAACTCTTTATATGGCAGTACAGTGACATCAGTGGTATCATAGTTTCGTAGGTGAGAGGAGAGATTCAGCAACAGTCACCATAGGAAACAGCACAACGATGTAGACACTATTTTCTATCTCTCGTCATCGGTACAATTCCATAGCAGTATTTGCAGTTCATTCAGTTGCTCACATCTGGCATTATATATATGCAGGAGGCCTGCCTCTTTTCTACACAGAGCCGGCCGCGGTGACCGAGCGGTTCTAGGCGCTTCAGTCCGGAACCGTGCTGCTGCTACGGTCGCAGGTTCGAATCCTACCTCGGGCATGGATGCGTGTGATGTCCTTAGGTTAGTTAGGTTTAAGTAGTTCTGCGTCTAGGGGACTGATGACAGATGTTAAGTCCCATAATGCTTAGAGCCGTTTGAACCATCTACACAGAATTTGTTCCTCAAACACATTCATTTTAATTTTGTTATACCGGATTAAGTGTCTAGTTAATGTATTATTTTCTGTAAGGCGCTGACCAGCACTATTTTTGTTCATATCCCTACATACTTAGGTTTTACATTGTCTTTCAGATCAGAATTTCTTCCTGAATATTCTTCATATCGAAATATCTGTTTGTTTCCTTTTCTTTTTTATTGCGATCCCGACATTCAACCCTTTCCAGCCACACCGAAAAACACGGCGCATGTCTTTTAAAATACTTTATTAGCTATGAGTCGAACGACATGGAAGGGAGGGCGTCAGACATGAATGTAGCCTGCCCCAAATGTTACACAGTCTGTACACTGAGCAAGCAATAAATGGAACGAAGGAGAAATTTGGAAAGGGAATAAAAGTTCGTGGGGAAGAATTAAAAATTACGATGTTTGCCGATGACATTTAAATTCTGTCAGGACAGAAAAGGATTTACAAGAGGAGTTGCACAGAATGGATAGTGTCTTGAACGGACATTGTAAGAGGAACACCTATAAAAGCAAAACGGAGATAATGAAGTATAGTCGAGTTAAATGAGACGATACTGAAGCAATTAAATTAGGAAATGAGACATTGAAAGTAGCAGCTGAGCTTTCCTATTTGTGTAGCAACGTAAACGATGATGGCCGAAATACAGAAGATGTAAAATGCATATAGGTAATAAAGCCTTTCTGAAGAATAGGAATTTGTTAACACCTAGCACAGTGCAAGGAAGTCATTTGTGTGGGTATTCGTCTGGAGCACAGTCTTGTGTGGAAGTAAAGCGTGAACGATAGGCAGTTCAGACAAAAAGAGGGGAGAGGCTTTGGCATGTCGTGCTACAGGCGAATACTGAACATCGTACCGGGTAATTACTGAAGATGTACTGAATTGGACCAGCGACAATAGAAATTTGTAACAAACGTGACTAAAAGAATGGATAGGTTGATACACATCCTGAGACCTTAGGGTAGATGGAAACTTAATCATGAATACAGCACTAATTTCAAATTGAGGTAGGTTGCAGTAGTTATTCAAAGATAAAGAGGCTTGAAGAAGACAACGATTAAAACAGTTTCATCGTAACCTCTACATTCCAGAATTTGTTTTTAAATAAACTCTTTTCATTTCCAGAAGCATGATTGATCAATGCCTTTCTTCTTTTAATACATCTTCCCCATTCTTACACCCTCCACGTCCCCTTCAGAGGGCTGTCGTCTTCGATTACGGTTCTACCGCAGTATCAAAGAAAGTTACTTATTTTAAAGTTGTAATTATTGTTTGTTCTTCTTTGCCTGTTATAATTTATCGATCAGTTTTATTTTGTTTGCGACTGTCCATAAGGCACGCTATTAATTAAATTCGTTTGCTTTTCATTAATTTAATATCCTTTTCCTGTGGCATATTTGTTTCCAGTGTACTCTCTGCAAATAAGTTACGAAATACGGAGAAGTCTCTAAATAAAGTGCGAAATAGGGAGAAGTAAAAATACTGACAGCTTTTCTTACTCTAGTCTTTTTCTTAAATCAAACAATTTACGGTTCTATTACAGGTGGTGTTTTCCTCTCCAAATGCAAATTCATCTTCTCCATAGTGTTGATTAATCTCAACTTTAATTCCTTCATCAACATTATTCGACATAATTCCTAAAACATGAGAGATAAGAAGGTAGCGCAAAATTTTATCATTTGGACATCCATTTGCACTGGGTTCATTGCGACCTGGAATCATTCTACGTCTTGCAAATTCCGCTTTTGGCGTCCCATTTTTGTAGAATAAACATATAACTTTTTACGGTTGTTCGTCTTATAAACGTAATTGGTTGACATCTCACAGCCAGTTGGGATATTGTTTGTTCTTGTCGCTATGTTTATATCCTTATAGAACTGTGGGCTACTGATGTGGCCTAAAGTGGCTTTACCTTCTTCTTCGTCATTACAGTGACACATTCGTTCTACCGACCTGCTCACCATTCGTATCTTTTTGCCGTAAGTTGGATACGGAGGAGAGCACTGAAGTGAAAATAGGGAAATTTTAGAATTCAGTATAGGAGGAATGAGACATAACTCGTAAAATTGGAAATGAGGGAGATACACAGTAAAATGAACGTATTTAACATACTGAAGCTGCTCACACTGCGGAGAAGAATCTTACGAGTGGGTGGGATGGTAAGAAAAAAGTATTTCGAGCGCAGTCGTGTCGTGTTCAGACAAAACAGGTAGAAGAAGACATTTTCTACGTTAGAATCTTAGTCTGGTGCACCATTCTCGTAGCTAGGGAACTTTTATCTCGCCTCCCTTGAAGAACGAGTGCCGGCCGCGGTGGTCTCAGGGTTCTAGGCGCGCAGTCCGGAGCCGCGCGACTGCTACGGTCGCAGGTTCGAATCCTGCCTCGGGCATGGGTGTGTGTGATGTCCTTAGGTGAGTTAGGTTTAAGTAGTTCTAAGTTCTAGGGGACTTATGACCTAAGATGTTGAGTCCCATAGTGCTCAGAGCCATTTGAACCATTTTGAAGAACGGGTAAATTTTCTCACAAAATTCAAACGGCTGATCAACTAAGCCTGATAATGAATGTGTCACAAATAGCACCCTAACTGCCAATAGATATGTTTATTTCTTCAACTGTGAAGTAAACGCTAGATACCATAAGCTACACTCATTAACAACCACAAAACGTACCTCGGACATAACTTATACTTCACCATCTGGCCCACTGTCAAGTGCAGATGCCTTTACACAAACTATACTACGCGTCTGTATGTGCGTACTCCTATTTTCAATTAAACAGTTTCATACTCGATTTAGAATATTTCCGACTTCTTTAGTGTAGTAAATGGGGATTAGGTATAAAACAGTAGTTAGTTGTCTGCCATTTGAATGTTTTCCG
Organism: Schistocerca nitens; assembly: GCF_023898315.1. Classification (NCBI taxonomy): domain Eukaryota; kingdom Metazoa; phylum Arthropoda; class Insecta; order Orthoptera; family Acrididae; genus Schistocerca; species Schistocerca nitens. Next base: position 362,083,630 of record NC_064622.1, read on the forward strand.
CAATTAGTAACTTGCGTCACGCGTTATGTAATCGCCTGTAGCTTGTATGGTAGTAGATATGATGGTTTTGGTAATATTAACTCTGTAAGGTTACTCACCTGCCATTGGGAATTTAACTTCTATGACTTATAAATATAAACTCCTAAGCGATGTCCGACTTCTCAAAGTGCTTCTCAAATATTAATTTATGAGCCTGGTATCTTTCGAGCATCGAAAATGTTAAAGCTTGTTACATAGCCGTACAGACAAAAACGTTCGTGGTCTTGTGTAAGATAATTACAGTGTGTTGAACGGCAGCACGTCTTGTAATCAACCATGGATAAGACTCATAGAAACTTCGGTATCGTGATAGTTTTGTAATAGGGGGACGGTGACTGCAAAGGTAATTACCCATCACGTTAAATTCCACAAATTTGAAGTCAGTAAGTACGACAAAAGCTTTACAATGTGACGAAAGCGTCGTACTGCAATGATCGAGTACATTTTAATCATTAAAATAAACGAAAATTTGTGAATGATTATGATTTGTAGACTTAATGGGACTTATTTAATGTTTTGAGATTGCTTAAGCGCTCAGTGAAACAAGCAGTAATCCAGTTGTGAGTGACATTTCCTTAATTGCACCATTAACCAAGTGTCTGTCTGAAGGAGAGTGCGGATCAAAGTAATGTAAATTCACCTCTCATGACATTTATCAAATATCCTACTCCAAAGAACAGCATGAGGAAGAAAGCGGTGCAGAAGTTTTACAAGAGTACAGCAGAACTACTTTTTACAACTGATTTTTAGGAACTTATTAGTAATGTTATAATGTAGAATTGATGCCCTCTGAAATTCGGTTTTCTCATTTGGCTACTGACTTAGCTAAGAGTGGTATTACGTGACAAAGAAATACGCCAGTCTCTCAATATTTAGTCTTAAATCATGGAATATCGACAAAATTGGAGATTTCTTGTACAATGGCAGACTAACGCAAATGTGCATAGCTCAGTCAACATACATCAGCTTAGCAGCTAGGCAGACGGAATACAGACAGGGAGACCCACAATGAATTAAATCTGAAGTCCACCACATTTCCGAAGGCCTACTGCTCGAATCAGATGACGATGATATTGGCGGTAGACATTTTGGAGGGAGAAACATCGTATAATTTACATGCCACCCAATATGATTAACCTTCAAAATAATAATTAATTGCTTTCAACTTTTTTAGGCTTGGAGGCGATATTATAAATATTTTATAGTAAATCATCCTTCAAAATAAATATTAATTGCTTCAACTTTTGTAGGCTTGGAGGCGATATTATAAATATTTTATAGTAAATAGTTTAAGGATAGGTAGATAAATTAATTGACCATTTCTCAAACTATGTAAACACTTTCTGAACTGTTTATGACGTTATGAACATTAATATAGTCAAAGACTCTCATTTCACCGCACACAACCATGAAGGTTGTGCAACGTGTTTCTCCAGCAGCGGGCTCCTTTATATGTGAGATGGCAGTTCCAATCGTGATAAGAGATAATAAATCCACTGTCAAACGTTTAGTCAATTATTGGCTGCAAATGACTAGGACTTTGTATGTGACTAATGATACCCTGAATATACAACACGCGAATTTCCTTAGCCTTAGTGTTTCGCATACGAAAGGAAATAGTAATTTTACAACTTTCAGAGACCGCCAGATTGTCAGCAGTCTCTTGCTAATGACACTGCTATGTACTTGTCTGGTGAGATATCTTACAGATATGTTTTCTTTTCATTCTAAAGATAGTGGATATCGGCCGAAATGCTTTATATGTTAAGTTTTAGAATTTATAAATTGCGATAGAGATTGAACTTTTGTACAAGTACGGTTACAATCGCGGTCCTCCACTCATGTCTGATACCTTCAGTGATTGGGGATTTCTTGTAGAATGGCAGACTAACGTAACACATATAGCTATTGGAAGACGTTTCCCTTGTACTATCGAAATCAGATGTGGCGTAAGACAAAAGCCTTCAAGATATCTGGCTGTCTACCGCATATCGGACGTTTAAACAACTTCATCCTGAAAACACTTTGTTTTCTTCAGAATTTAATAGTTAGTGTAACTTTTTTTTTTGGCAATTATGGAATGACAACTTCTGCAAGTCAATGTAGGAATGATAATCGATACAAAAATTGTTTGTGGGCGAAGGTGTTGATAACTCCAAATCCTCACCATCATTCTCTGGTTATTGTGTCAGCTTCTATCCTACGTTCCACCGTTGCGGACTGTAGCGGCTGTTGGGCAGTAGCTGCTGCGGGTGTGGAGAAGTGAATCTTAGGAGTGGTCGGCATCACCACGCTGTCGTCAACACATCTTCTGCCTGTTTCGCATCACTGTATTATCTGGGAAAATGTTCGGTAATGTTATATAATGTCATATGAATATTCCCCAATGTTAAAGAATGTTTTAGAGTACAGCTGGGAAACGATACATATCAGATTGATCTGCAAAATCGTTGTGACCAAGGAGCTATGTCACGTAGTAAAGAAACAGCCGCAAGTCACAGAAAAATTTACGTACGTATACGTAAACAAAAGATAGTTCCAAGAGTGAACAATTTTAGCAATAAAAAGTGACATAGTTCAAGAAACAAACCAGCGGATACAGAATATGATACAGGGGAAGAAAAATAGTTAAATGCTGAACCAAGACGAAAAAGTAACTGTCTCAATAGAATTCCTAAATTCGCTCACCGATCTCACAATGTCCTCGAGGAAAGCTTCTAAACAACGTTGAAGAAGTGGAAAAGGCCAAGCGGTATTCATACCAGAAATTCCACTATTTTAGCTTTAAAAGGCTCTAATTTCGAGTAATATTAGAGCGAAGTACGGCTATCAACAAAGCACAAACAGTCCGATCTTGCGGAGTGAATTTATGAGATTCGTGTTTCTCACGCGAAAAACTAATCGTCGGACGTTTGCCTGTTGAACTACCACAAAACTTACTCGTCTTTGCATCTGAAGGCCAACCACGTGCCACCGAGTGTGGTGGCGCAGTGGTTATCATACTGGACTCTCATTCGGGACGACGACGGTTGAATCCCGCGTCCGGCCATCCTGATTTAGGTTGTCCGTGATTTCCCTAACTCACTCCAGGCAAGTTCCGGGGTAACAGCAACCACCTATCACAAAACTTAAACAAAAAAAAAAGTTCAAATGTGAGTGAATTCCTAATGGACCAAACTGTTAAGGTTCATTGGTCCCTAGACTTACACACTACGTAAAAGATCTTAAACTAACCTTGTAACAACACACACACACACCCATGCCCGAGGGAGGACTCGAACCTCCTGCGGGAGGGGCTGCGCAATCCGTGACATAGCGCCTCTAACCTCACGGCCCCTCCGAGCGGCAAAACTTTATAATCTTTGCACATAAAATCCAGACACCAAATAGAGATCATCAGAATGCTGTGAACTGTCAGATTTTCTAGAAGTGATTCATTAATTGCGTCCGTCCAGTTGTTCTTCCATTTTATGAATTTTATGGAGACCAGGCGGCGAGTACACATGGCAGCAAAACTCGCAGCATCTGAAGAAGGCAGCTGGGTCGGTCCGCGAAATATTGTGCATTAAGTGGAAACAACAACTCGACAGACCATTCGAAAGAACACCATTAAGTTACCTTCTGTGGGAATGAAATGATTAATTACAATTGTTTTCCAGTTCGGAAAACAAATAAAAATAAAGGCCACGAACGCAGCTGCTGATTTTCAACTGGTCTAAAATAAAGTGGTTAATTCTAGTTTCATTATCAGTGTAATAAATAACACGTTGTCCTATTCAGAGGCTACAGTTTTGTTCACGTGAAATGGAAAATAACAAACTAATGGGTCTTGTTCTTGAACCGGTATTGAGAAACCTATAAAACCTTTATTCTAGCTGAGATTCCTGTAGTGTTTGGTCGTTATTCATAAACGTATTGAAACCCGCTCATGGGATGTGAAAACGCATGTGGTTGAGGGGATGGTGGCGCTACAGCGTGGATTTCTGTGTTGCACTACACTGCGAAGTGTAGAATAAAGAGTCTGGCGTGTCAGATTTTTGCCTCGTACAGAGGATCGCAACCCTTGAGATTCGACATCGTTTTCTCACAAGCAGAACACAGGAACCGCCATACTGAATTGCATTAAACATAGTATCTGGTGGATTTTGTTGCTCATGCGGTACGTGGTACGAATATCAGCAGTTTCAAAGCATCATCAAACTGAAGATCCCTCTTCTTATGATATGATTAAGGTAACTACAGATAAATAGGTAAAGGCTTCCTGTGGTGGAAATCTTTAGTGTTACAGCTTGTGCGATATGATAACATACCGTTTCAGTTGAACAGCACAGTGACAGCTATCAAAAGCGCGCCTTTTTGGGACAATTTTTAAGTTAAGTATCAAATGCTGACGTTTGTAGATACTGTCTACAGCCACGGCAAGCCACATGGAGGGTCGGATGCTGCCTCGAACATTTAGCGCAGTCAATAGCGTAATTCCGCTTCAAGCGACGAGCGGGAAGGTCCTTGTTCATCTCACTTGCCGCAGCGTCGCTTGTGTGATGTTTTCCTCGTTAGTGTTATTTCTGTTGATCGAGTGACGCCTAGCGCCTCCGCTCCGCCTTACTGCCTGTTTGTGTTCGTCTGCTTACAACGGTGTCGTCCGCTCCGCTACGGCTGCCACGGTTTCTATGTGTATTCCGCGAATAAGGACTGTGAGTTTTACTTTCGATAAAACAGCGCGGCACGAGCAGCACGGGTCTCTAGAATTCACCATTGGCTTGTCAATGTAATTCATGTGAACTGTGAGCAGGTCCTCATCGCCAATGTTGACGTAGATGAGTTTTACGTGAAATTTATGGATCCCCTTCATGGTTCTCAAGTCCCGTTCAAGCATCGCGATAATTCCATTAGTATGGTGTCACTCGCAGATGCTAAAATTGGCTATACCAGTGTTCGAGTGTTCAGTCTCCCTCCGAAGGTAGATGACAACTTTCTAAAAGACATATTGACTTCTTACAGTGATGTGAAAAGCGTCTGTCGCAGTCTGCGGTAAACGATGCCATTAACCCGCAGTGGTACCGATTGAAGTGCGTGCGGATTTACTGTTGCCCGCATTCTGCAATTCTGCATATTGACTTCTTGGAAATGAGCGTCGTGAGTCCACAGAATGTTCCATGGCCATTCATTGACCACTTCCAGATGAGCAAGAACTTACGGAGCTCACGTTTGTCTTTCTGGCAGCTCATTAGCAATTATCACCTGAACATGTGTGATTTTGTATGGATACCAATGCAGGATGTTTTGTAGGATTTTATGCACTCGCCGGCGTATCCAAAGTTCGGGCAATTTCCCGTGAAGAGAACGTTTACAAACCATCGTTCGACCTCTCCTGCACTGCTGTGGCCAAATCTTCGACAGACATCGGATTAACTGCTCTCCACCATCAGCCACATAGCACTTCAAAAGAACCTGTCTTTTCGAATTTTGTAATTATTTTCGCCAGACCCTTAGAAGACGTCGGCCCAATGCCTCTTTTCATACGTTTGAGTGTCCGCAGCTTCCCCGGACTGCTGACGCACAGCATCATTCTTGTAAAAGGGCTCCACCAGCAGTGCACGAACCTCCATGGAGACAGTCAAGTTGGAAGTCTCGGACGCAAACTAAGGAACAGCTGTATGCCACGTGTCTATTGGCGTGCGTTTTCTGACGCTTAGAGCGCTATATGTAAGTAAAATTTTCGTTATTTTTGTTTCCGTAGCATTCAGTTCAAATCTGACGTCATCCTGAGCAGTGGTTTTATTTTTTCTCTGCAGCGTTTTGAAAGTGGCACTTTCATTATGAGCACTATTTGTATGATGATATACTTCTTGAAATTCTTGTTGCTAACGCCAACAACTGGAATATTTCCCCTTGGCCAGAAATCTTAACGTGACTGCCAGTCTATGTCCCAAATTAAACACGAGTTACATACTGCAAGTGTTTGCCGTTATAACACTTTCTTTGAAATATGTATGTACCTATCTATAGGTTTATGGACTGGTCCAGGATTTTATATTTCCGGCAGATATATTTTTCAACGATGGTCAACAGGTTCGAAGAAATATCCTCTTCCAGTCGAATGCAATTACGAAACCTAGATTTTGAAACCTATATGATGAAAAAGTACAGTGCTTGTAGTCAATGTAGCATCGCGAACATGGATTTTATGAATGAACAAACTGGCATTAGACACTGTATCTGAACTGCACTCAATTTAAAATCGAAAGTATGATGGATATTAAATTGAGTTAAGGAACAAAATTCTTTTAAAATTTGTCTCTCATAGTTGTACATTATTATGCACTGTTGCACCTTCTTTCCTGAAAACTAGTACCTCAAGAAAATTTAATGTTCCATCTGTCGCTTCCTCCTTGGTAAACTTAGTCTTCGGATTTATCCCGCTCAGATGTTTGTGAAAACAAAGCATTTCCTCTCTGCCATGCCACTACAGAACAAATGTATCTTCCACGTAACGGAACAAGATATTCGGTTTACTGTTCGCGGTTTCCAATGGCTCCTCCTAGAAAATTTCCATAAGTTCGCTATATCCGAGCATGAGGGGCCCCCCATAGCTACACCATCCGTCCGTTCATAGAGCTCTGCGTTACATTCTAAATACGTGGTTGTGAGGCAATATTTAAGCAGTTCTGCAACACCGGGAGGAAAAATCCGTTTCATCTGTTGCAACACTTCCCTGAGTGGAACCATAGCGAATAGTGACACCACATCAAAACTAATTAATACACTACCTACCCCCATGAACCATGGACCTTGCCGTTGGTGGGGAGGTTTGCGTGTCTCAGCGATACAGATAGCCGTACCGTAGGTGCAACCACAACGGAGGGGTATCTGTTGAGAGGCCAGACAAACATGTGGTTCCTGAAGAGGGGCAGCAGCCTTTTCAGTAGTTGCAGGGGCAACAGTGTGGATGATTGACGGATCTGGCCTTGTAACACTAACAAAAACGGCCTTGCTGTGCTGGTACTACGAACGGCTGAAAGCAAGGGCCGTAATTTTTCCCGGGGGCATGCAGCTTTACTGTATGGTTAAATGATGATGGCGTCCTCTTGGGTAAAACATTCCGGAGGTAAAATAGTCCCCCATTCGAATCTCCGGGCGGGGACTACTCGAGAGAATGTCGTTATCAGGAGAAAGAAAACTGGCGTTCTACGGATCGGAGCGAGGAATGTCAGATCTCTTAATCGGGCAGGTAGGTTAGAAAATTTAAAAAGGGGTAGGTTAATGTTAGATATAGTGGGAATTAGTGAAGTTTGGTGGCAGGAGGAACAAGACTTCTGGTCAGGTGACTACAGGGTTATAAACACAAAATCAAATAGGGGTAATGCGGGAGTAGGTTTAATAATGAATAGGAAAATAGGAATACGGGTAAGCCACTACAAACAGCATAGTGAACGCTTATTGTGGCCAAGTTGGTAAGAAGCCCACGCCTACCACAGTAGTATAAGTCTATATTCCAACTAGCTCTGCAGATGACGAAAAAATTGAAGAAATGTATGATGAAGTAAAAGAAATTATTCAGATAGTGAAGGGAGATGAAAATTTAATAGTCATGGGTGACTGGAATTCGTCAGTAGGAAAAGGGAGAGAAGGAAACGTAGTAGGTGAACATGGATTGGTGGTAAGAAACGAAAGAGGAAGCCGCCTGGTAGAATTTGCACAGAGCACAACCTAATCATAGCTAACACTTGGTTCAAGAATCATAAAAGAAGATTGTATACTTGGAAGAAGCCTGGGGATACTGACAGGCTTCAGATAGATTATATAATGGTAAGACAGAGATTTAGGAACCAGGTTTTAAATTGTAAGACATTTCCAGGGGCAGATGTGGACTCTGACCACAATCTATTGGTTAAAGAACTGTAGATTAAAACTGAAGAAACTGCAAAAAGGTGGGAATTTAAGGAGATGGGACCTGGATAAACTGACTAAACCAGAGGTTGTACAGAGTTTCAGGGAAAGCATAAGGGAACAATTAACAAGAATGGGGGAAAGAAATACAGTAGAAGAAGGATGGGTAGCTTTGAGGGATGAAGTGGTGAAGGCAGCAGAGGATCAAGTAGGTAAAAAGACGAGGGCTAGTAAAAATCCTTGGGTAACAGAAGAAATATTGAATTTAATTGATGAAAGGAGAAAATATAACAATGCAGTAAATGGAGCAGGCAAAAAGGAATACAAACGTCTCAAAAATGAGATCGACGGGGAATGCAAAATGGCTAAGCAGGGATGGCTAGAGGGCAAATGTAAGGATGTAGAGGCTTATCTCACTAGGGGTAAGATAGATACTGCCTACAGGAAAATTAAAGAGACCTTTGGAGAAAAGAGAGCCACTTGTATGAATATCAAGAGCTCAGATATAAACCCAGTTTTAAGCAAACAATAGAAAGCAGAAAGGTGGAAGGAGTACATGGAGGGTCTATACAAGGGCGATGTCCTTGAGGGCAATATTATGGAAATGGAAGAGGATGTAGATGACGATGAAATGGGAGATATGATACTGCGTGAAGAGTTTGACAGAGCACTGAAAGACCTGAGTCACAACAAAGCTCCGGGAGTAGACAACATTCCATTAGAACTACTGACAGACTTGGGAGAGTCAGTCCTGACAAACCTCTACCATCTGGTGAGCAAGATGTATGAGACAGGCGAAATACCCTCAGACTTCAAGAAGAATATAATGATTCCAATCCTAAAGAAAGCAGGCGTTGACAGATGTGAAAATTACCGAACTATCAGTTTAATAAGTCACGGCTGCAAAATACTAACACGAATTCTTTACAGACGAATGGAAAAACTAGTAGAAGCCGACCTCGGGGAAGATCAATTTGGATTCCGTAGAAATATTGGAACACGTGTGGCAATACTGACCCTAAGACTTATCTTATAAGCTAGATTAAGGAAAGGCAAACCTACGTTCCTAGCATTTGTAGACTTACAGAAAGCTTTTGACAGTGTTGACTGGAATACTCTCTTTCAAATTCTGAAGGTGGGAGGGGTAAAATACAGGGATCGAAAAGCTATTTACAATTTGTACAGAAACCAGATGGCAGTTATAAGAGTCGAGGGACATCAAAGGGAAGCAGTGGTTGAGAAGGGAGTGAGACAGGGTTGTAGCCTCTCCACGATGTTGTTCAATCTGTATATTGAACAAGCAGTAAAGGAAACAAAAGAAAAATTCGGAGTAGATATTAAAAACCATGGAGAAGATATAAAAACTTTAAGGTTCGCCGAAGACATTGTAATTCTGTCAGAGACAGCAAAGGACTTGGAAGAGCAATTGAACGGAATGGATAGTGTTGAAAGGAGGATATAAGATGAATATCTACAAAAGCAAAACAATGATAATGGAATGTAGTCGAATTAAGTCGGGTGATGCTGAGGGAAATAGATTAGGAAATGAGACACTTAAAGTAGTAAAGGAGTTCTGCTATTTTGGGAGCAAAATAACTGATGCTGGTCGAAGTAGAGACGATATAAAATGTAGACTGTCAATGGCAAGGAAAGCATTTCTGAAGAAGGGAAATTTGTTAACATCGAGTATATGTTTAAGTGTCAGGAAGTCGTTTCTGAAAGTAATTGTATGGAGTGTAGCCATGCATGGAAGTGAAACATGGACGATAAATAATTTGGACAAGAAGAGAATAGAAGCTTTCGAAATGTGGTGCTACAGAAGTATGCTGAAGGTTGGATGGGTAGATTACATAACTAATGAGGAAGTATTGAATAGGACTGGGGAGAAGAGAAGTTTGTGGCACAACTTGACTAGAAGAAGGGATCGGTTGGTAGGACATGTTCTGAGGCATCAAGGGATCACCAGTTTAGTATTGGAGGGCAGCGTGGAGGGTAAAAATCGTAGAGGGAGACCAAGAGATGAATACACTAAGCAGATTCAGGAGGATGTAGGCTGCAGCACGTACTGGGAGATGAAGAAGCTTGCACAGGATAGAGTAGCATGGGGAGCTGCATCAAACCAGTCTCAGGACTGAAGATCACAACAACAACACAACAACACTACGTTATCAAAAGTATTCGGACACCCCCAGAAATCATACTTTTTCATATTAGTTGCATTGTGCTGCCACATACCGCCAGTTACTCCATATCAGCGACCACAGTGGTCATTAGCCATCGTGAGAGAGCAGAATGAAGCGCTCTGCGGAACTGAGGTCTTTGAACGTTGTCAGGTGATTGGGTGTCACTTCTGTCATACGTCTCTGCGCGAGATTGCCACACTTCTAAACATCCCTACGTCCACTGTTTCCAATGTGATGGCGAAGTGGAAACGTGAAGGAACACGTACAGCACAAAACGTACAGGCGAACCTCGCCTGTTGATTGACAGACCGCCGAAACCTGAAGTGGGTCGTAATGTGTAATAGGCAGACATCTATCCATATCATCATAGAGGAATTCCAAACTGTATCAGGATCCACTGCTAGTTCTATGACAATTAGGCGGTATGTGAGAAAACCTGGATTTCATGGTGGAGCCGCTGCTCATAAGCCACACATCACGCCGGTAAATACCAAACGACGCCTCGCTTTGTGTAAGGTGCGTAAACATTGGACAATTGAACAATGAAAAAACGTTGTGTGGATTGACGAATCACGGTACACAATGTGGCGATCCGATGGCTGGGTGTGGATGTGGCGAATGCCCAGTGAACATCTGCCAGCGTGTGTAGTGCCAGCAGTAAAATTCGGAGGCGGAGATGTTATAGTGTGGTCGTGTTTTTTCATGGAGATGGCTTGCACCCCTTGTTGTTTTGCATGGGACTATCACAGCAGAGGCCTACATTGATGTTTTAAGTACCTTCTTGCTTCTCACTGTCGAAGAGCAATTCGGGGATGGCGATTGCAACAATATCGAGCATCAGTTCTTAATGCACGGCCTGTGGCAGAGTGGTTACCCGACAATAACGTCCCTATAATGGACTGACCTGCACAGAGTCCTGACCTTTGGGATATTTTGGAATACCGACTTCATGCCAGGCCTCACCGACGGACTCCGATACCTCTCCTCAGTGGAGCACTGCGTGAAGAATGAGCTGCCATTCCCCAAGAAACATTCCAGCACATGACTGAACTTATGCCTGCGAGAGTAGAAGCTGTCATCAAGGCCAAGACTGGACCAGCACGATATTGAATTCCCGCAGTACCGATGGAGGGCGTCATGAACTTGTAAGTCATTTTCAGCCAGATGTTGTGATACTACTGATCACATAGTGTATGTTTTCCTCCTGTATTACAATGCGTTTTAATTTACTGATAAAATGTGCTGAATTCTTGATAAACGAATCCGATCGGCCCTCATATGGTCGTAATAATGTTCTCAAGAATTTGGCAATCGAATAGGTGTTCGCACCAATAGCACTCACTATAATTCTTAGAGGAACATGTTATTTGTGCACCTTCCGCGATCTATAAAACGTGCTTGCGCAGTTGAATCGAACAGACTTTTCTGAACGCTATGTTCCATAGGGGACTTCTTTATCAACAGAGTGACAGTTCCAAGAATTTTATCAGTGGGATCTTTACTTAGTTTCCTATATGTTGTGGATATAATAAATCGTTTATCTTACTATAATTGTCGGTCACATTCAAAACTACCGTAGCATTTCCGTCGTCAGCGGACAGATTAATAACACCAGCGTCCTCATTGAGGCGTTTTATGGCATTTCTCTCACCCATAGTTAAATTTGGTTTTGAGGGCTTTGCACGAGACAATAGTCCTACAGCTTGTATACGTATTTCTTCGGCCGTACACTTCTCCGCACTACTAACGCCAGCTTTTACACCGGCTAATATTTCTTTCGTTGAAGCAACTCGCGGGTTAATAGCAACATTTCCATCCCTGGCACGCACAGATCTCTCATCATCAGTGAACGGACGCCCGAATAAATTGATAACCGCGCGGGAAGTGTTTAAATGATGGATCGACTTATTAGGTTGCAAATTATCAAATTTCTTCTTGTCTATTAGACGTTGTCAACTTATGCTTCCCAGTAGCATCGTGCAACAGATGTTTTCATGATGTACTAGTTTTTAAGAAAGAAGATGGTAGCTTAGGCCACACGATTTACCGAAAACCCACGCACACAGGCCGTTACTTACAGCTGGATTCGAACCACCATCCATAACATATGCGACGCATCATAAAGACGTTGGCGGATAGAACAAGGAAAATCGGCAAACCAGAGCTGCTTTAAACAGAATAAAAACATGTCACCAATACATTGCTCAAGAATGGTTATTCGTTTACTGAGGTGAAAAGAAAATCATTCCCAAACGGCGATGAAATCTAAAGTTTTCCTGCCATTCATTAAGGACGTGACTGACCGCACAGGAAAAATCCTGAAAAAGCAGAACATCGCGGTAATCTACACACCTACATGGAAGATATAAGATCACCTATAATCGGCCAAGAATGCTCGCCAGCCGCTGGGAAAAACTGGAATTTTATTGGATTCGGTGTAGGGGTGGGGAAGTGTACGTACTACAAAAAGAACTGTGAAGAAACGACTCTAAGAGCACAAGGGCAAATGCAGAAGAGGAGAAATTGACAGATCATTTGTTGCCGAATATGCCTTACAGACATTCATTTTGATAGGATTCTAGTACTGGCAGACACAAGCAGATACCATGAAAGGTTGTACAGAGAGGCCATAGGATTGCAAAACATCCCAGGAATTTCAGTAGGAAGGAGGGGGCCGTGAAATTGAACGGCATTTGGATTCTGGTGCTGAAGAAGTGTAGTATCAGTCGTCCTCATGGTATGATAGCAAGAGCGGACGACGGCAGTCGATAACAGTCAGTTGCGCTCGCATATTCAAAACACGTGACGTCACGCCACTGCGCAGAAGCTCATGTAAGCGGAATTTTGCTGTAATTAGTAGCGAGCTAGGGTGTGAATCGGATATTCAACAAAGCTACGATCCCGCTTGAAAATGTCCTCGAAACGTGGGGTTCCAAAGTGAAATCCATTCGACCATGGCATAATAGCCTGGAACATTTCAAAACTGTAAGGCCGCGCAAACCTATCCGATGTCCACCCCCCCCCCCCCCCCCCCCCCGTGCCAGCCAGATCCACAACTATGTAGTGTTGAAGGTGTGGACACTCTTATTAAAGAATCACAACTAAACACGTTTCTGCACAACTGGACGTCTCTGTTGGTAGGGCTGACGGACCACGCCGCCAGTTGGGATACTCAACGGTATGTGTATGTTGATTCCTTGCCTCCTAGAAGAAGAAAATAAAGAGTATGTTTTTGGCCCAGTGAAGGAAGTACTCCGCGTGGAATAGCGTGTGGATGGTTGAGAGGCTATTTATGCAGGAAGACTCCGACGTCCATGCCAGCGTGGTAGCATGCGACTATACAGGCCCGCCTTGTAACGTGGCGTGCGGCCGTCGCTTTCATTCAAGATTTTGCTGAAATATAGCATTCGGATGATATTGTAGTATGGTATATTGGAATCCTGAGCAAAAAAAAAAAATGTGTTGCATTACTTATTGAACGTCCCTCGTATTTCAACAAGCACAAAATCTGTTGATGTCACTAATGTTTCGAAAATAAAAAACATAAAGATCTATTGAATTTATATGAATAAGTTTAAGGAAAACTGAGAATTTATAGCCGGCCGCTGTGACAGAGCGGTTCTAGGCGCTTCAGTGCGGAACTGCGCTGCTGCTACGGTCGCAGGTTAGAATCCTGCCTCGGGCATGGATATGTGTGATGTCCTTAGCTTCGTTAGGTTTAAGTAGTTCTAAGTCTAGGAGACTGATGACCTCAGATGTTGATTCCCATAGTGCTTAGAACCATTTGAACCATTTGAGAATTTATACCTCCGATGTGGACTACAACCACTGTTGCGTGAAAGTAGAGACCATAAAGGAAAGGCTGTCTGCTAGTCACAAGCGCTAAGTTCAGTAAACTGGCGGATACAATGTCCTTGCACCTGAGTCCATAGAGGCCATGTGGCAGAGAATGGAGATTCATTGTTGAGTGGTCAACAATGGTAGCTACTCGTTGACGTGAAGAAAGCGTGTAGTCGTGGTTGAAGCGCCGAGATGAGTAAGGCATGGCGTACTTGCCATCACGTGGCGCACTGGAAACAAAAACTGTCGTGTTGGGCGACCAATTTTTCGTCATGCTTTTAAAGGAGTTCCCCAACGTCTGACCGTGAATTTAATGGAGCTTTAAGAGAGAGTAGCAATAAATGTCAATGGAGTTCTTACGTCTTCATTTACACCGCGGGAACACGTGATGAAAACTGATCCAAGTTAGAAGAAAATAAAGATACATGTGAACGATAAACAATATAGTTGGTTCGTTCACGGAAAGAAGACTACACAAATTTGTGTTGACCATTCTCTGTTTTCGATTGCTGCCAACTATCATTACTGGGTCTTTCGAAGGATTTCTCGAGATTCCCCGATGCAATAAACAAAGAGTTTCCAGGAAGTGTTTGTGCTGAACTTCCACAATGCACGATAGCAGGACAGCCAGTCGCAGCTTCTGGAGACCAGAGAGACGTTGGAGTCGCTTGGCATTGCATTGGCTCGCGCGCTGCCTGGGAAACTTTATGGAGGAGCAACTTGCGGAAGGGGGGGTGAGGGGAGACGGGCTGGAATGGCGGGCGGCCCGCCCGCGGCATACTTGCCCAACAATCCCAGGGTGTCGCTCCTCTCCGGCCTCATTAACAAACAGCAACGGCCACGTCGGACGCCGCTTCACAACTGCCACCCGCACAGAGTCTATACACAGCGGCCAGGCCTCAGGCGGTTGCCGCGGTTTTTCCAGACTGCGCGCAGCATGTACAGTTCCATAACGTCACTAAGTAAAACAAGACGTCGATCTGAGCTGTGACACCAAAACTAGCTCGTAACGTGTTATGTGGTACGTGGCTAGAACGAATACCGTTCCTGTAGGGTATAGTGTATACTGAACAGTGAGGCGTGAAGCAATACATACGTCAGACGAACGTCAATGAAAATGAAATATTATCAGCGATTTATTGCAGTTTTCATGACGATCTGAATTGTCGCGTCCCAGCACAGTTTTGTAGGAACGTTGACGACAACCTGAGGGTTGTTTGAGTGTCCACCTTTATTGACGGAGATGAGAGGGAGAAAGCTCTCTGAGGTAGACTGGGTGGTTATTGGTTACAGTGGTAATCTTTTAGGATTAATGGCATACTGGGTATGCTGCAGAATTCAGTATTCATTTAAGTAATATCTTTATTCTCTTTATAACTTATAAAAGAGGTGCCAGTTCCTAACCCCTTTCTGTACTACTTGTCAGACTCAATTTTATCAGGAGGCCACTCGCCTAAGCTTACAAGAGACAGTTACTATTCCGTAAATTGTTCTTGTTAATTACGAAGCTAGAAATGCTAGCTGTTCCTTGAGAGAAAGACAGATCGTCTCTATTCCCCAGAATAGATAATGATTACTTATCTTGCAGGTGCTGTGTGTGTCTCCAGATCTGATCACCGACTTCTCGCTGCAAATATTACTTCTGCATACGCATGTTGCGCAGCGGACTGGCGTACTACTGCTTTCTGGCTCCTCTGACTACTCCATCACAATTCTCCATCAGACTACTCCACCAGAATTCTCCATCACACTGACTCTTCTCATTTTACCTCTTCTCATTTTATCTCCTGCTTATATACCGTTTAAGTCGTAGCTGACCCTCGATTTGATTTCTCCTAGAGGTTTCAGCTCGATGTTCCCACTTACGTTCACCGGAAAGTTTCCGTTGACATCAGGGCTTGTATTCCCTGGCACAGTCTCAAATAGTTCCATCACGTGTTTAGTCCCTGTTTAGTCCGTGATCTGGAGGTCCCTACTTTACATAACATACGGAAAACTTGATTTGTCGTCCAACTGCGGTTCAACTAATGTCTTAATGTGCGTGCTTTGATTGTATGCGTCTTCTCTCTCCCCCCTTCACAAATATCCTCCACTATGGTTTCTCAATGCTTAAACACGGGGGCTTCTAACTTCATGAAGTAACAATTGTTCTCTGCTCATTTTATCTGACTAGTGTTGCTTAATAAAATCATTATTAATTTGTTTTTTTCTTGGGACTGGGCAGAAAGTAATGAGTTTCGACCAGATTAAATTTCTTTTGTTTTAATTCAAGTGTTCTGAGGCCATTTCAACTTTTACTGCAGGAATACCCATCGTTGAATGTTCCATGTTTTCAGTATATTTCCTTCGTCCCAGCATAATATAGGGTATCACTGGTATAAGTGCAGATATTATTGGTGACGTACTGAACCACTTTGCATCGTTTACTTCCATCATTTGTAGACTAACAGTTATAGATATTTGGAGTAATAAGTTTTTGGGTCGTTTCGTTCCTTGAAGTACAGGTGGCAAGAGAAAACCATTAATGCTTATTTTCCACTGGGCAGCCAGTAAGATGTCCAAGTGTGGACACGTGGGAGCAAAACGGCGAGTCTATACTGACAGGTGTAAACCACTTCGACCACTTAATTATGCAGTTACCTCCGTGAAGGAAACACCAGATAGTTAATTATATGACGTATTTGCGGGAGGACCATTTGTCGCCAAAAAAAAAAAAAAAAAAAAAAAAAAAAAAAAAAAAAAAAAAACACTAGCACGCTATAATGGGCACATATCAAGGAATCAATGGCCACAGTATCTGCAGTTATAACTGTGAACACTACATAAGGGCTGATCAAAAAAATCAAAAAGTTAACATCTGAGGAAGCTGCTGGGGCATATTGCGACTCCCATGCGGATGTAGATGCAGCGACATGATCGCAGTGGCCTAGTGCGGCATTCGTGTGACTCCAACGTGCGTGCGGTAAATGCGGAAGCGTGAACATCGACGAAGTTATTACCAAAAGCGTCCATATAGGACAAACTCGCTGTTACTGTTTTCTTAGCTGTCGAAAGACGAACACCGGTAGACGCCCATCAGAGAGTGAAGAATGTGTATGGACCAGGATGCGTGTCGAAAATCACCGTAGTAGAATGGTGCATCAAAGGGTGGTGCCGCTTCAGGAAAACGTATGCCCCCATATCGCAAATGTCGTGACGCAGAAGTTACGTCAACGCAAGTTCGAGTTACTAGAGCACCGGCCTTACAATGTCGATTTCTCTCCACGCGATTATCACGTCTTCGGTCCTGCAAAAACGACCTTGAATCGTCAACTATTCCTGTCGGACGAGAATGTGCTGCAGGGAGTTACGGATTTCTTCAGGTAGCAAAAACGGTGTTTTACCACACGCATATTTTCAACTTGGCGCATCTATGGGTTGGGTGATAAAACTGCAGCATAGTGAAACTCTACGGTTGCTACAATTGCAGAGCGCTGAATCAATGTTGTATGATGCAAGCGTGGAAAGTTACAGAGATACAGACGTAAGCAAGGCAGCGACAAGGAGAATTTCCAATGCACTTGCAGTACCTAACTTACGGCCAAAAGAGTTAACATCAAAATTTGAAAACCAGAGTAGTGGTTATTGCCAGGAGATGAAGAAGATGCTATTTCATGTTTCTCTTCTCTTTTTTAAAAAATTTTTAAATCGGTCGAGAAATGGAAATCACAGTGGCAACCAAAAATGATCTATTTGCAGCATTCAGCTACACCTCCCAGCTACTTCCTTACATAGTCACCGCTCCTACTTAGAGATTTGTCGTAGCCTGATACTGTCTTACCAATATCCTCGTCACAGAAGAAAGCCATCTCTGGTTCCGCCTAGTCTCTAAGCTATTCTATCGCTCGTTCTCTGGGCCAAAATGCTGTCCTCACACATAGCGTGTAATGTGAGCTAAGAGCTGAATATAAGACTGAGGGAAGTCCGGGCTGCATGTTGGGTGATCAAATATTTCCCATCGAAAGTGTTGTAGGAACGTCTTTGTTGCAGCTGTTTTGTGCACCCCGATCATTGTCACAAAGAAGGACAATGCCTCATCACAACCTTTCTCTTCTCTTGTTCAGAACTGTCCTTCGTAGACCATTTTTTCAAATCGCTCCATCTTACTGAATAAGATCATCGCTTGAGACTCGCTGCCTTCTGGGAGCCCCTGCATCATGTGCGCCCAGCTTCAAAGTTCGTGTGCCGTTGCCAGACTTTGCTGTCACGCATGGCTGTCACGATATGTGGGCTGCATGAAATCAAGAGGAATCCCCGGCATGAAGAAATCGAATGGGATACTCACTTCACGCTTGGTGGGACACTATTGTTGTTCTACACGATTCGTTTTCTCTGATGAAATAGCAGCAAAAATTGAAGTCTGTTTTCCGCGATCGTTGACATTTCAGTCCCTTGTAGCAACCATTGGTTGGTGGAGTCAGGCTCGCGAAAGCTCACATTTGTATTCTCTTGCTATGGGAACGTAACTTACGGCTGTAGCAGTTGCTAGAACAATTTTTTCTCTAGAAACTAGGGAGCTTTAACGTAACTATTAAGGTAATATTATCTACCAACCAAAATCTCATAATTCACATAAAGGGTCACATGAAAAACATCCTGGAAGATGGACGCAAAATTATTAGAAAGAATCTCGGTCTGTAACGAAACAGGAACCTCCCTCTATGTAAATACTTGGCTTTCTCTGATTTTTCTCGCTATTTCTGTAGTAAAATGGCTCCTCAAGTTATTTATATAAGAAATAGAGTTCACTTCCCCATTAGGGTAAAATCTGTATTCTCTATCAGCACATCTGCCAGAGATTATTCTGTGAAATCTTTATTTTCAGCTGTCTTTCCTATTTATCCACCCTATTCTCAATCTCGTAAGTCATCTCCTTCGTTTCTTGCACTTGTGCCTCATTGTTCCTACTATGTTGCTTGAAAAGCTGATCAGTGCTATATTTCAGGTTTCCCTTGCTTATATCGACAGCTTGGGTTATAATTTTTTTTATCAAAGCATCCTAACTTTTCATTTATGACGTTATCAAATTTTCCTTCTTTTAACCCCTTTGGTTTTGAAACTTCATTTATGACCTTACTAAAACCTTTATTTACCTTTGAGTTAGCCGGCCGAAGTGGCCGTGCGGTTAAAGGCGCTGCAGTCTGGAACCGCAAGACCGCTACGGTCGCAGGTTCGAATCCTGCCTCGGGCATGGATGTTTGTGATGTCCTTAGGTTAGTTAGGTTTAACTAGTTCTAAGTTCTAGGGGACTAATGACCTCAGCAGTTGAGTCCCATAGTGCTCAGAGCCATTTGAACCATACCTTTGAGTTAACTTCGGAAATTTTATTTTCCTTATCCCAATTCTCATTTCTTTTTAAATTGCTTCTATTCTTTCTCGAATGTTTTACGTGGCTTTTCTATCTTTTCACCCACTTCTGTTTGTGTTTCTCCAACAGTTGCTATCTTTTTATTAATTTCTTTTTGTGATATTTCCACTTTTACCAATACAAACTGAAACATAATTTTTGTTGCACCTTCCGAATTTCCCTCCGTTTCAATACCTAGTTGTGATTTCATACGTAGCCATTCCTCCTTATTTTCCGTAATAGGTCCAGTTTTCTTTTCTCCCATCTGTCCACTTTCTCAAATTCGCAAACTCGCTTCAAGCACTTCCTCTTCATTCGTCACGTAGCAGCCCCCCCCCCCCCCCAAAAAAAAAAACAGCAAACAAAACAAAGCTAAATCATCCATCTATTAGATTTAGAACTTTTCTCCCACAGATTTCAGTGTTTAAGTAAGACAGTATTCAAAACAGAACTGTCCTGTCAAGACACGACGACTTATCTAACGAAACAGGGACCTTCCTGACTTTACTTCAACCAGAAATGAGCGTTTCGTACAAAACTTGTTAATACGTTTTTATATGAGAATCAGGGAAGATCAGTTAGGATTCCAGAGAAATGTAGGAACATGCAATACTGACCCTGGTGAAGGAAAGGCAAGCCTACGTTTATAGCATCTGTAGAATTAGAGAAACCGTTTGATAGTGTTGACTGGAATGCTCTCTTTCAAATTCTGGTGGTGGCAGAGGTAAAAATACAGCGACCATAAAGCTATTTACAGCTTGCAGAAAAACCAGGCGTCAGTTACGGGAGTCGAGGGGCATGAAAGGCAGCCAGTGGTTGACAACGGGGAGGAAAAGATATTTAGACAATCCCTGAAGACA
Source organism: Schistocerca nitens (assembly GCF_023898315.1). NCBI lineage: Eukaryota > Metazoa > Arthropoda > Insecta > Orthoptera > Acrididae > Schistocerca > Schistocerca nitens. The sequence continues at coordinate 362,103,828 of NC_064622.1, forward strand.
TTCAATCTGAACGTTGAGCAAGCACTAAGGAAAACCAAAGAAAAATTTGGTGTAGGAATTGTTAAAGCCCAGGGAGAAGAAAAAGGCAGAGGGCAGATGAAAAAAAAGTGCCAATCAAAGAGCCAAGGAAAGAAAACTCTGCGATAGCTGGGTCGAATTGTAAGAGCAGTATCGGTTTTCTTGCTGCTTGCGACAGGTCATGTAAGGGTGGGCCTTGTTAGTAGTGGGTATCATTCAGGCTGATACCTTTGACCTTACGGAGCGGTGTTGCTCGGCGGTTGCAGCTGGGTGCCAGTGTTGGCTTCTCGGTCAGCATCAGCATACCTGTAACAGTTGGGTTCATCATTGTTTAGTGTCCGATAGGTCATATATCGGATTCACAGTGTAGGGTAGTGTTGGCGGTTTCTTTGTGCGCTAGTGTGCGAGCTTGTCGGCATCCCTGCTGTAGCCTATTGGTCGGCTTTAATAGCAGCTGGCGTATTGGGTAAGTGTAGCTGATTTGCAGGGGCTTGTCGATGTTGTCGCTTGTGGGTGTATGTTAGCTCGTCATAGGTGGTTATCCCCTAGCTAGCAGTATCTTTGGCCGCTTATGCTTCCACCCACGGATGACCATTCCTCTTGAGACTCCCTGTGTGAAATACGTCGACTTCACAGCCTACAAGAAATCTGTTATGTAACCAAACGGTTTCTGTAACGATTTCTTGGTTAGGAATGGAATGTGGTTATCTATTACCCATAGTTTATGGTTTAGCTCATCTCTAGCTTGCTCAGCAGACGCTTTAAAAGCAAAAGCGGCACATTGTGGTTTTATAATTCTGCATCTCGCACAAATCTTCGTAACTCCATTGTCTCTAATATGTCGACATTGGCAGCATATTAGGATATGCTTACACTGTAAAATATTGTCCTAAATGCTATTGAGACGTATAGCCACCTTCAGCGGTACAGTAACGAAGAAGAGACTGAATGTTAGATTATTTGTACGTGAGTAGCTTGGTCAATAGTATGGAACAGTACCTTTATGATGAATAGTTACACGGTTTAAAGACACGTTCTAAAACATAAGTGCCTACTCGTAAATTTTTGCCAGCGTAAGCAACATATCTGTAGAAAATGGTTCAAATGGCTCTGAGCACTATGGGACTTAACTTCTGAGGTCATCAGTCCCCTAGAACCTAACTAACCTAAGGACACCACACACAACCATGTCCGAGGCAGGATTCGAACCTGCGACCCTAGCAGTCGCGCGGTTCTAGACTGTAGCGCCTAGAACCGCTCGGCCACCCTGACCGGCCATGTCTGTAGACCCATGCCTGAAACGTGATGCACATACAACACCAGAATGAACTTCCACAGTGCAGTGTGCTTTTTTTCAAACTTCCTGCTAAACTGAAAACGAATATCTTACCAGTACTCGAACTCGGAAACTTGCCTCTCGCGAGAAATGCCCTTCACAGCTGAGATATCTCTCTCTTTTTTTCTGCGTTCGTCATTTAACTTCTTGAACTTTGCTAATTTCAAACAAAATATGATGCAGTGCTGTTGCCCATAAACACAATGATGTCAGGTGCAATTTCAATGTCCTGCCCGCTCTGTAACTAACAAAAAGTTATATGCCATCGAAAGTCGGAAAGGCAGCATCGGTCGTAAAGTTTTAATCTGTTGCAACAAACATATTAAAAATTTACGATCGGTACTGCCTTTCCTCGTATCCAGGATCTCATTAGTACCGGCGTGGAGCACGCTGTTCCTGATGGAAGCAAACCTGAAGTTACAAGCCGTTTTTGTATTACCTTTCTACATAATTGATTCCATCGTTACTGATTAAAAGCAATTGATGGATTATAGTAGGTGAAATGGGTTCTATGCATTCTTTATTTGTACGTCAGCTCCTTAATAAAGCAGTGAATCAAATCATCTCAGGATTAAAATTTGTAAAAAGCGAAACTGTGTAAGGTAAAATCGATTAGTAAAAATATAGAACAGTTTAATAAAACAGCAATTCTTGAATGAGCTGAACACTTCTTTCGACGTTAACTAATTACAGCACAATTGAAACGCAATGAAGTCCATTCAGTTACGAACGTGTCGAAAAATTTTCACTTGCTTTAAAACTTGACATCTCCTGGAAGCAATGTTGTCGTTTAGCCTCGCAGTGACAATGGGTTTATTTGTAAAAATACTCCCGCTTTTTCTTTGTGTCTGACTGTTACAGTTCTTAAAGACATCGAGGTAGATAAGTTCAAGAATACTACAGCATGGTTATCACAAATCTCGTTCTATTTTCGTTTCTCCTGCAGTTCGTTATGCAGTGTGGCGATTCTGCATTTACGTTTAAAGGGCACTGGTTTGTCCACACTCGTTATACAGTGGAGAAATTTTGCTTTTAGGCTGGAAATCGCTCAGCATCAGGTCGTAGCACATGTTGTACAGAGGATGGACAAAAGTATGGAAACTGTTCCGGCGTATCGATAAGTGCCTGCAGGAAGATGAAGAGCAAAAAAGCAGAGAAGGCTGTGAGCGGACGTCAGCAAATAGTCAGCTGACTAGGGCCGCACCACGACAGGAACGGCCTCAACGAGAAGAGAATATCATCGTCCCTGCTGCCAGCCTCTGCTGCACAGTACTAGACCGGTAAAGTTAAGTATTGTCTATCCTCTTTATTGTAATAAAATCTATTAATACGATTAGCTTGAATTGTTGTATAGCATTCCGAGAACGCAGCTTCCTTTAGGCATCCTATACGAGACGAGTGGGCAGGACCTCACAGAAATACCGGGAGACATTCATACTTAAATATAAACGCAGATGCGACCCAAGCCGGTGTGTCGCAATGTTGCATTTGTCCATGAACGTCACAAGTGTCAGTCGTGTTCAGAATAGTGTTGTGTGTAGTTGTGAGTGTATGAACCCGGGGCTCGGTGCAGTCGAATGTTGATAATTGTTGTTGTTCGTATGGTGGATGCCTCCATAACCAAGGTAGCCAAAGTGTTTGGTGTTTCAAGAGCCACACAGCGAAAATAAGTACAGCATACAGGGAGAGCAGAAAAACAAGAACCTCTAAGTCACAACGCAGGTAAAAGCATATATTGAGTGGTCGTAATGGACGGACTTTGAAAAGTATTCTGACGAAAAAAGTGCGACAGATACAGAAGTCACTGGAGAGCTGAACGTGGCACTCTCTAACCTTGTCGGCACCAAAACAGCATGAAAGGAGTTCCATAAGCAGGAAAAAGCCGAGCGATCTGCAACTCCAAAACCACTTACCAGTGATGCATATGTCGTCAACAGGAGAACGAGGTACCGAAGCCATAAATCCTGGCTATGGAGTAATTAAAGAACATCATTTGGTCAAATGCGTCTCGTTTCACAATTTTCCCAAGTTCTGCCCGTGGTCAAGTGGCTAGCGTTGCTGCCTCAGGATCCCGGGGTGCCGGGTTCGATTCTCGGCCGGGTTGGGGCTTTTTCTCTGCCTGGCGACTGGGGTGTTTGTGTTGTCCTCTTCATTTCATTATCATCATCATTCGTAACAGTGGCTAGACTGAACTCCGAAAAAAACTGGACAATGTAAAATTTGGGAATTTGTACAGGCGCTAATGACCGCGCAGTTGAGCACCCCCAAACCAAACATCATCATCATTATCCCAAGTTCTGGCCGATTTTTTGTAGCAACAGTGAAAGATGGTGGGATTTCAGTGATGATTTATGCAGCAATATTGTGACATTGCATGTGCTTCGTTCAAAATGGTTCAAAAAGCTCTAAGCACTATGGGACTTAATTTCATTGCGGTGATGTCCTTTCACGAAGTTATAATCAGCAATTTTCTGAGGTCATCAGTCCCCTAGACTTAGAACTACGTAAACCTAACTAACCTAAGGATATCACACACATCCATGCCCGAGGCAGGATTCGAGCCTGCAACCGTAGCAGCCGCGTGATTTCATACTGAAGCGCCTCTAACCGCTCGGCTACGGCATGGGCTTCGTGGTCGCTTTTCAGGATCGCATTACTGCCAAGGATTATGCACCACTTTGGATGATCAGGTCCTCCCCATGGTACAACCCTATTCTCCTACGGTGATGATATTTACCAAGACTATGGGATACACAGTTTTGTCCAAGAGCTATTTTGTGAGCATGAGGATGAACTGTCGCATCTTCCCTGGACACCAAATCCACCGTATCCCAATATTACTGACCCTTTGTATAATACTTTTGAGACAAGGATACGTGATTGCTGTCCAGATGCATGATCGTTACACTATGTGATAAGAGTATCCGGACACCCCCAAGCACATAAGTTTTTCATATTAGGTGCATTTTGTTGCCCCCTAGTGCCAGGTACTTCATATCAGCGACCTCAGTAGTCATTAGACATCGTGAGAGAGCAGAATGACGCGCTCCGCGGAACTCACGAACTTCGAACGTGGTCTGGTGACTGGATGTCACTTGTGTCATACGTCTCTACGCGAGGTTTCGACACTACTAAACATCCATAGGTCCACAGTTTCCGATGAGATAGCGAAGTGGAAACGTGAATGGACACGTGCAGCACAGAAGCATATAGGCCGACCACGTCTGTTGACTAACAGAGACCGCCGACAGTTGAAAAGGGTCGTAATGTGTAATAGGCAGACATCTATCCTCACCCTCACACAGGAATTCCAAACTGCATCAGGATCCACTGCAAGTACGAGGTGCATTCAAGTTCTAAGGCCACCGGTTTTGTTCTAATCAACTACTCACCCGAAATCGATAAAACTGGCGAAGGCTTCTTTAGGAGTCTGTTTTGACCACTGGAAAATCGCTGAGGCAATAGCAGCACGGCTGGTGAATGTGCGGCCACGGAGAGTGTCTTTCATTGTTGGAAAAAGCCAAAAGTCACTAGGAGCCAGGTCAGGTGAGTAGGGAGCATGAGGAATCACTTCAAAGTTGTTATCACGAAGAAACTGTTGCTTAACGTTAGCTCGATGTGCGGGTGCGTTGTCTTGGTGAAATACCACACGTGCAGCCCTTCCCGGACGTTTTTGTTGCAGTGCCTGTTACCGTAGTGCCCTTTGGAACGCAATGGGTAACGATTACGCCCTCGCTGTCCCAGAACATGGACACCATCATTTTTTCAGCACTGGCGGTTACCCGAAATTTTTTTGGTGGCGGTGAATCGGTGTGCTTCCATTGAGCTGACTGGCGCTTTGTTTCTGGATTGAAAAATGGCATCCACGTCTCATCCATTGTCACAACCGACGAAAAGAACGTCCCATTCATGCTGTCGTTGCACGTCAACATTGCTTGGCAACATGCCACATGGGCAGCCGTGAGGTCGTCCGTCAGCATTCGTGGCACCCACCTGGATGACACTTTTCGCATTTTCAGGTCGTCATGCAGGATTGTGTGCACAGAACCCACAGAAATGCCAACTCTGGAGGCGATCTGTTCAACAGTCATTCGGCGATCCCCCAAAACAATTCTCTCCACTTTCTCGATCATGTCGTCAGACCGGCTTGTGCGAGCCCGAGGTTGTTTCGGTTTGTTGTCACACGTTGTTCTGCCTTCTTTAAACTGTCGCATCCACGAACGCACTTTCGACACATCCATAACTCCATCACCACATGTCTCCTTCAACTGTCGATGAATTTCAATTGGTTTCACACCACGCAAATTCAGAAAACGAATGATTGCACGCTGTTCAAGTAAGGAAAACGTCGCCATTTTAAGTATTTAAAACAGTTCTCATTCTCGCCGCTGGCGGTAAAATTCCATCTGCCGTACGGTGCTGCCATCTCTGGGACGTATTGACAATGAACGCGGCCTCATTTTAAAACAATGCGCATGTTTCTATCTCTTTCCAGTCCGGAGAAAAAAAATCGGACGCCTTAGAACTTGAATGCACCTCGTACTATGACAGTTAAGCGGGATGTGAGAAAACTTGGATTTCATGGTCGAGCGGCTGCTCATAAACCACACTTCACGCAGGTAAATGCCAAACGACGCCTCACATGGTGTAAAGAGTGTAAACATTGGACAATTGAACAGTGGAAAAATGTTGTGTGGAGTGACGAATCACAATGTGGCAATCCGGTGGCAGGGTGTGGGTATAGCGAATGCCTGGTGAAAGTCATGTGCCAGCGTGTGTAGTCGATTAGCAGTTAGGTTTTGGAACATATAGTGAATTCGAACGTTACGAAGTACCTCGAAGAAAACGATTTATTGACACGTAGTCAGCAAGGATTCAGAAAATATCGTTCTTGCGAAACACAACTAGCTCTTTATACTCATGAATTAATGAGTCTATCGACCGGGGATGTCAAATTGATTCCATATTTTTAGATTTCCAGAATGATTTGACACCGTTCCTCACAAGCGTCTTCTAACCAAATTGCGTGCCTATGGAACATCACCTCAGTCGTTCGACTGGATTCGTGATTTCCTGTCAGAAAGGACTCAGTTCGTAATAATAGACGGAAAGTCATCGAGTAAAACAGAAGTATTATCCGGCGTTCCACAAGGAAGTGTTATAGGCCCTCTATTGTTCCTGATCTATATTAACGATATAGGAGACAATGTGAGTAGCCGTCTCAGATTGTCTGCAGATGCTGCTGTCATTTACCGTCTTGTAAAGTCATCACATGAGCAAGACGAAATGCAAAATTATTTTTATAAGATATCTGTATGGTCAGAAAAGTGGCAGTTGACCCTGAATAAAGAAAAGTGTGAATTTATTCACATGAATACTAAAACAAATCCACTAACTTTCGATTACGCAGTAAGTCACACAAATCTGAAGGCTGAAAATTCAACTAAATTCTTAGGGATTGCCATTAGAAATAACCTAAATTGGAACGATCACATAGATAATGTTGTGGGTACAGCAAACTAAAGACTGCGATTCCTTGGCAGAACATTTAGATGGTGCAACAGATCTACTAAAGAGACCGCTTACACCGCGGTTGTCCGCCCTATTCTGGAGTATTGCTTTGCACTGTGGCATCCTCATCAGGGGGACTGATCCGCGACATCGAAAACGTACAAAGAAGGGCATCTCGTTTTGTCTTATCGCGAAATAGGGGAGATAGTGCCACAGACATGATACGTGGATTGGAATGGCAATCATTGAAACAATGGCGTTTTTCGTTGCGACGGAATCTTCTCATGAAATTTCAATAACCTGTTTTCTCCTCCTACTGCGAAAACGTTCTGTTGGCACCCAACTACATTGAAAGAAATCATCATCACGATAAAATAAGAGAAATCAGGGCTCGCACAGAAAAACTGAAGTGCTCGTTTTTCCCACGCGCCATTCGAGAGTGGGACGGTAGAGAGACAGTTTGTAGGTGGTTCACTGAACCCTCTGCCAGGCACTTTATTGTGAATAACAGAGTAATCACGTAGATGTAGATGAACCTCGTGACATATTTTGCGTATTTACGTTCAATGTCTTGTGGAATATTTTTACGGTAACTGATGATTTAGAAGTAAAGTAGTGACTGGACAAATGGCTGTTGTAAAAATGAAATGTGGTGGCCACCCACGGACGTCATGTATGTACCTCTTCAAGTAGCTGGGTCCCTTATTACGACGTTACAGTAAACATATTGGCTGAAGAAATTCGTCATAAATTATCCTTCACAATTTGAGAATAACAGTGATGTCCATACCTACAACACTACAAGGAAAAAATTACCTTTTCTACCCGTCAGCGGCTCAGAAAGGAGTTCAGCTACAGAAACAACTGTCTTTGATCATTTTCTCAGTAACACCTAATGTATGATAGGTGCTAAAGTACGTTTTGAGAATGAGTAGACTAAAATAGTATTGTGTTCAGTGATGTTAAAACTAATCATATATACATATTTTGTAAATTGACTCGTTCCTCATCGTTTCGCTACAAGAACCGTTCAAATGATCTACGGAACATCTAAATAAGTAACTTAAGGTTGGTACATACTGCTCAAACTGATGGTAGATATGAGATTCTGAACAAGTGACGAAATTGAGTACGATTTGGGTAATAACATTTCCGGTGGACACGGTTTCGCTGTTGAAATGTTTACGATTTTTGTGCCATTGTATCTGAGAGATGTACTGGCGGAAGTAAATTTCCGACCCGTGTCTGGAGAAATATATTAACAACCATCAATTAGAGCGACGTATCACGCTGACGTGGTACGAAGCATTGTGATACATAGTAAGCTACATGCTGTTCACCTAACCGATTTACCCAACAGAACACACATATTAACACACAGATTCACACATTGCTCAGCCAACGATATATGACAAAGGCTTCAAAGAAGATATCACTCTAAGACGACCTAGTACGTTCATTCACAAAAATATGGTGCAGTCGCAAACACAACATACTACCGTTCCTAATACGGTGTAGGAAAACCGTTGTCATTCAAAACAGCTTGCATTCGTTTCGGAATGGCTAACTGAATGTCGTGTATCAGTTTCACGTAAGCCTTATAAAATTCCTCATCCAAAATAGTGGCAAATACAGGCAGCCTATGTGATAAAGTGTATCCGGAGACGAGGGTGAAAATTACTTACGAGTACGTAGCGCCCTCCATCGGTAATGCTTGAATTCAATATGGTGTTGGCCCACCCTTAGCCTTGATGACGGCTTCAACTCTCGCATGCATACGTTCAGTCAGGTGCTGGAAGGTTTCTTGGGGAATGACAGCCCATTCTTCACGGAGTGCTGCACTGAGGAGAGGTATCTATGTCGGTCGGTGAGGCCTGGCACGAAATCGGCGTTCCAAAACGTCCCAGAGGGGTTCTATAGGATACACGTCAGGACTCTGTGCAGGTCAGTACATTAGAGGGATGTTATTGTCGTGTAACTACCCCGCCACAGGCCGCGCATTATGGGCAGGTGCTCGATCGTGTTGAAAGATGCAATCGCCATCCCCCAATTGCTCTTCAACTGTAGGAAGCAAGAAAGTGCTTAAAACATCAGTGTAGGCCTGTAATTCAGCGGATCACTCGTACTTCCCTTTTTGGGTATTGGTGTGACTTGAGCAATTTTCCAGTCTTTAGGTACGGATCTTTCTGTCAGCGAGCGGTTGTATATAATTGCTAAACATGGAGCTATTGTATCAGCATAATCTGAGAGGAATCCGACTGGTATGATTCGTTTGTTTGCAAGTTTCGCAAATACACGGAGATCAAAAGCAGCTGAACGTAATAGTATGGGAATCTCAGCAATATGCTTCTTCCAGTCCACGGTTTCATCACTATGTACACCCGAAAATTAGTTGCATTCTATCCTATTTGCCGACCCCTGCTCATGTGCTGTATCAGTTGTTGAATAACAATTTGTTATACAGTAGTGAATAAATTGTGTTTTTTCTTTTAAAATTTATGGAGAGTCTATTTTCTGAAAAACATTTATTAATCTTTGTAAAATATCATTTGCCATATCTTCTGTTGCTTCCTCTCTCTATCGTCTGTAAAAAGTACCAATTCTGATTGTTAAATGTTAAGCACATGAACATTCACGTGTGTAAAGAATATGAGTGTACCCAAAATTGGATCCTATGGGACTCCCTTTTTGATCTCTCCCCAGTCAGCAAACATTACTATCCTTTCGACATTGTTTGAACTATTCAGCACAACCCTTTGCATTCTGTTTATGATTCGAAGATCTGTGCGAAAAACCACCAGTTCCACGAAGCTTGAGGGTAATATGACCTATACAATCGAACACCTTAGAAAGAACACAAAAAATACCAGCTGGCGATATATTGTTATTTAAGCCTTCTACTATTTGAGGTGCGACTGTATAAACAGCATTGTCAGTCAAGCAACTCTTTTGAAATCCAGACTGTGAAACGCGAACTAAATTATTTCCACTTGAAGGTGAGGCTAGTCTTGAGTATATTACATTTTTGCACATTTTCGAAAAAGATATCAGTAAGGAAACTGAGCGATAATTGATTAAGTCTTTCTTATTACTTTTCTTTTGAAGAGGTTTAACACTTGCATGTTTTAACCTGTCTGCAAAAGATACCTAATTTGTAGGTGTTATTGACCACTACAACACGAACCATCAACGACTTGTCCCTCACTATTACGGTTGATCCATTTCACGAATGCGCTGAGGCGTACTCCTATTCAGTGGACAGAATCCCGTATTTCTCGTCCTACAGGAATATTTCGCAAACGGTACACACTTCAAATTCCTACCCTTTCTGGCTTGTTGACAGACCAGGCCGTCTGTACAAGCGTCATTGTCTCGTTCGCTATTGGAGACATGACGCGGTACACTCAGTTGCACTGAGGGTGTAAATTAGCATTCACCTCCATTACAAAGGTTGATCTGCGTAGCAATTTGCAGACGTCAAAAGAGTATTTAGAGATATGCACAAACTATGCGAGTCACGAGAGGTGAGCAACACTTTTTTTTTTCGGGCAATTTATTTCACGCACCCCGGCGGTAGGAAACCTACCTCGTCAACCCCTACAGCTGCATGTAATTCGATTAGTTGACAGTGCTCACGGGCAGTTATAAATTAAGGATAAACAGAATTCTGCAATATGTAACAATAAGCAAGCGGTTTCCACCCATTTTGTTCTTATGGACGTGAAAAGCAAACAATATGTATACACAATATACTGACGACGATCGTTCAGTTACAAAATTATCAACATAAAACTATTTTAGGAAATATAAAGCACTTATAAAGTCCATGAAAGATTTTTAAAAAGTCGGTACATATTGTAATGGTACTTGAATTACGTAACCATTACCGCACTTCACCTGAACCTCTCGATACCAGTAACATTCTACTGTGTTTCTGTTAACTACTTAACATATTTCTGAGACAACATTCACATTTGATTTTATTTGTGATACATCGATATGTTTATATTGCAATGATATTATTCTTATGTGTATTCTTTCTTTTGTCACTATGATCTCTGACGTAATTGTAACTCTGATTTTTGGGCGCGTAAGCGATAGTTAGTCAGTTGTTAACTTGTTAGAGAGTCGGACCTTGAAAAGGTCAAGTCTTGGACGTCATGTTGGAAAGATGCATTTTGTAGTTGGCTTATAAAATATGAGGAAGATGTTTTCAATAAACGTGTAATCTTCAAGAATGGTTTGTGAAGCGCATCTACAAAACTTTTGAATATAGCAGAATAAAATCTAGGCCTCTTTGCATCCGAGATTGGAATCATAACCACCTAGATTTTCAACGATTGAGCCATGATTTTACGACGAGACCTGCGTGGGAAACACAAAAAGATTGTCTAGTTTTTTCATTATTACATGAAATGACTATTAACTGTGCTCTAATGACACCTGCCACATAATATGACTGTTGTTGCCCGATAATGCAGTATTTAGCAGCGTGAGCAACACCACAATCGTTATTAAAATTTTGACCTTTGTTGTGGTAGGGTTGTTAGAAGATGCATGATCAAGAACAACATAACGAACAATACCGTATGCGGAAGACGAACACTCAAAGCTCTCTTTCTTTCTTTTCTTTTTTTTTCATACGTTTTCTACGTGTCAACCGTTCGTCACACACCACAAATCTAATCGGTAGTCCAACGCTGCCCATACCTGAACCAGTATGTAAGGGATGACAATAAGAACAGCTTCTGTGATGCGGTGTCGCAAGTTTTTGAGGTTATGAGGTAGACGTGTAGCCCTAACATAAATGTAACCCCACAATAAAAAACAGCAAGACGCCAACTCTGATGATGGTTGCATCCACTTAAGTTGCGCCAGATCAGTGGACGCATCGTGGCCTATCCAGCGACGTGTGCAATGTCTCATTCAGGTAATCCTGTACACTGTATTGGAAATGGGCGGAGATGTTCATTTCTGCACTAGATCGATCGATAGACTTCGTGGGATTTGGCACCAAACAATCCTTCATGCGAATCTTGCCTCGGGCATGGATGTGTGTGATGTCCTTAGGTTATTTAGGTTTAATTAGTTCTAAGTTCTAGGCGACCGTTGACCTCAGAAGTTAAGTCGCATAATGCTCAGAGCCATTTGAACCAATCCTTCTTGCGGTCCACTGTCTCTTCTGACATGCACTTTCGGTGAGAATATTTTGTATCACACAAACAACCATCCTCCTGGATTTTCCTGTATTACTTCACTAAGCTGTTGTAAACTGATGGTGTCTCGTGGAACTACCCACGGGAGGTTCTTTGCACACTCACCACTCTTTCTAAAAATAATGCTTTCTCTGCCCTGTTCGCCGCCATTTTCAGCAACCATGGTAGGTGGCGCCACTGTAGACGGTTCCCCCCCCCCCCCCAAAAAAAAAATGGTTCAAATGGCTCTGAGTACAACTACTTCAACCTAACTAACCTAAGGACATCACACACATCCATGCCCGAGGCAGGATTCGAACCTGCGACCGTAGCGGTCGCGCGGTTCCAGACTAAAGCGCCTAGAACCTCTTTTTTCTATAAAAACCTTTATTAAAAAAAGTTACACATTCCAAATACATACTAGGTTATACATACATGAAGTTATTTAAACAAAACGGTTTGATCATTTCAATTACGCTGACGTTAAGGAAAGACAACAGAAGATTGTGCTACTGACTAAATTACCAGAAAGAATTAAATGAAACATCAAGAAAAAAATTTTTTAAAGACATTCAAACTTCAACCTGAAGAAGTAAAATCTGCACTTTGAATTATGAGCTGCAATCTTTACAGAAGCATAATTAGTTCTTTATGATGGATATCAGCAAGTTAGTGGGATAATTTTAAATATAAAGCAGTTTAATAATCATATTAGACAATTTCTGAAATACTTGAGAATGGCGGAAAGGAGATATATAATAAAATTGACTAGCCTTCCAACTACACTTTCTGGACATTAATTGAATCTACGTATCTGAAGTGGGCAGATCTATATAATCAGTCTTTCACTGCAAAAATGAACAGGGCAATGTGCCAGCCATTGAATATTACATTTATCAGATAGAATCTTATGATTTTAACCAATCGATAAGGACATTTCTATAAAAACTGTCTATTTCCAAATTTCTAGTATAAGCCAATAATGCACCTTTAATGTTTTTTGTTCGGCACTATTAGACACACAATCTCAATGTCACATAAGTTCTGTACATTAGCTTATAAATATCAAAAAACTACTCTCTGAAGCAGAAAAAGCACACATCATAAATATACTGTAAAATCTTAAATAGTATCCTTAAGGTAACTACAAAACATCACTGTCAACACAGTCTTCTTTTTTTATATTAACCAATGCCCATTCTTTCAAAAACAATTTTTAGCATATTACCGAACTTTTTCTTGTGATTCGAATAGCTTCTAATTTTGTGGAACTCACATAGCATGTGTACCTTGAACTCTATGATGCTATCGGATCCTAATTTGTTAAGGACGTAGTTACCAAAATTTCCCAGCAACCAGTACACAGCGTTATTTTTTGCTTCTGGGAAATAGCGTGCTTCAGGCCTGTGTATCAATGACAGCGATATATACTCAGGGGATGTTCTTGTAATCAGAGCTATTTGCTCCCGGATCCACTTCCAACTATTCATGTGACCACTGCAAGTATATCTATGAATTACTGTGTCAACTAGATGGCATTGTTGACATAAATTTGTTTCACAGAGTCCGATTGCGTGCAATCTTTCATTGGTGCTAACTATGTTGTTAACTGTCTTGTACCATGACGTTTTTATATTAGACGTGAGGACATTAGAACTAATGTTTTTCCAAATCTCAGTCCACTCAATTTTTGGAAATTGTCGTTCTATTTTGTTTCTTCCTTCGCTTTTCTTTCGTTCCCGCATTATGGCTCTCGATGTTAAGTGTCGGGACTGCCTGAGTTCGACACTGACGTAACTAAACTCAACATAGAAAATCCTCACGTGCTGTAAGCGACTGTTGATATTCTCCACGTCAATCGGGGGAAGCAAGCTTGGAGGTTTAATGATCTCGAAAAGTTGGCTGGTTATGCTTCCTCGCGAGTCTCTTATTAAATTAACTTGCCTTTTGATAAAAAGAGCAGAGGCTTTATCCGTTATATCAGTTAATCCTAGCCCACCATTTTTAGGATCTAAAGTGGCTACTTTAGCAGGTACTCTGAACACTTCACCTCTCCACAAAAATTTTGTGATTTTGGACATTATTCTCCTCGCTATCATTCTCGGTATTGGAAACAGCTGGGCAGTATAATAAGCCTTAGCAAGGATGCATGTGTTGATATACAGTGTTCTTTGAACTTGGTTCATATATCTAGTAAAATTCTCTACAATGGCTCCTTGCAGTTTATCTGCTGCAAGCCGTCATTTTCATAGGGCATGCTGTCAGGGTGATCCCAAGTGTTTTACGTTGTCGGACTAATTTTGCCCACTCGACGTTGACATTATCAAAACCTCTGAGATTTAACATCTTACTTTTTTTCCGTTTGCATTGGCTCCAGATGCTCTACAGTACGAATCAATCACTGTTGCCAGCGTGGTTACCTCGTCATTATTCCTTATAATGGCCCCTTTATCGTCAGCATAGGCTCTTATAACTGTTTTATTTCCTGATAATGTTAAGCCTTTTAATGTAGCATGGACATGTCGGAGGAAAGGTTCCAGCGAAATGGCGAAGAGCGACATGGACAGAGGACTTCCTTGAGGAACACCTCGTTGTATTTGCATCGGCCTGGATTGTTGACAATTCACCGCTACTTTAGCATTTATTCCAGTTGCTATGTTCTTAATCAACTGTATGACCCTATCGTTGAAACCTATTTTCTTCAATGTCTGTAGAAGATATTCATGGTTTACTACATCGAACGCTTTATAAAAATCTAAAAACAATAAAGCACACTTTATGTTTGTTACAGAAGTTATTGCAATGATATCTCTGAATTCCGCTAGATTTTGAAAAATGGTTCTGCCTTGCGCACAGTTCTGATGTTGACTAATAATTTTATCTGTAAGGCATGAAATTCTCTTGTTTATTATTCTAGCTATTAATTTATAATCAGAATTCAGCAGTGAAATTGGACGAAAATTATTTAAATCTTTGTTTCCATTATTTTTTGGCACCAGAACAATTTTACTCTCCTTAAACTCAGCCGGAATCATTTTACCCTGAATAACCTCATTTACAATGTCCGTGATTTTCTCTCCTACTATTGGCCAGTAACGGATGTAAGACTCTGCTGGCAAACCATCCGGTCCTGGGGATTTTTTTGGTGGTGAGGCGCACAGAGTCTCATATACGTCTTCTTCACTGACATCCTCGAGAAAATTTTCGTTGTCATCTTCTGTCGGCTGTGGGGCTAGGATCTCAAGGAATTCTTCCAAGGAAGCATCACTAATTTGATGTACAGAACATAGCTCGCAATAATAGCGATAAATCTCGTCCATGATATCCTGCTGGGTTCTGAGAATCTTACCGTGTTTTGTTCGAATTTCTTGAATAAAAGTCCTTCTCCCGTTTTTCGTATGCTTCACTAAATGATATAGGGAAGTAGTTTCACCTTCTGACACCGACTTTGCCTTCGATTTTAATTTCAACCCTTCCATTTGACTTCTCTTGATATTAAGTAACTTGGCTTTGACTTTTTTGATGTCTGCTATCCGAAGTGAGGAACCTGCTGAGACTTGATCATATAGATCTCTCAAAACAGAATAGTAATACTCTACAGTGCATTTCATTTCCCTTGCGCTCTGGGCACTGTATTGAATAAGAACTTTCCTCAACTTTGGCTTTGCCATGTTAACCCACCAGCCAATAGCAGTGGCATATCTACTACGGGCTCGCAGGCATATTGCCCATGTTTCTTTAATCAGATCTTCTAAATCATGATTTACTAACAAGGAAGTGTTCAAATTCCACTGACTCTTGAATCGGCGAACCGGCTGTCTTGTTAGATTTATGCAAGCTAAGACACTTGAATGGTCGTGATTTTATTTATGTTTATAGTGGTGACAGAATAAGATTGCGTCATTGTGCTGTCACTATGTAGTTGTTTTGTTGAACTAATTTAGTTTACTGTGGTTCAGGGTTCAGTTAAGCTGTAACAGTTTTCTTGGAAGTCTGAACATGGAATAACACTTCAATCAGTTTATTAGTTACTGTCCCGTTTTTTTCTACTTCTGACGTTTTCTCTTGTACCGCAAGCAGACTGATTTCCAGGTAAACTTTCTGATTTTTCCTCCAGTGATTCGTGTAGGACCGTTTCGGACTGAACATTCTTTGGGCTTGGGTCGCCCCTACCGGATTTTCCCTTCCCTTGGTTACGAGCTACATTCTCATTTGGTTGCGTCGGTATTTTACTTCGCGGCTTATCTGGAGCAGCGGCAGACGCTTTAGCAGTTTCGGTTGCCGGCGCCTGCCCTGAGGTGTTGACCGTGATTTCAGTTTGGCCACCACTTCCCCGTTCTTTATTAATTTCACTCACTTTCTGATCGAGGGAAACAAATGGAGACTGCAGTTTCGCAACCTCTCCCTGAATTTGTTTATTAACAGATAGATTCTGATCTTTGCAATCGGCTACCGCACCTGTTGTTTCTTGCAAATTAATGCTGCTTACACCCCCTTCATTTTCTGGTACCGTATGTGTATTATCTTTCTGTTCATTAGTTTCCATTCGCATTTTGCCTTCAGGTTCCTCTGCCTTCTCATCGCACTGTTTTTGCTTGCGAAGTGAGGGGGTGGGACAAGACAGCTCGTCCTCTGAACAACTATCAGTTATCTCCAGAGGTCGTTTTTTCGGTTGCGTTTGAGTTTCACGAGTAGTGGCAACAGGGTTTCCTTTTGTTGTTAACGGGGGAAATTGACTGTTATCGTGAAGGGAGACATCAGCTTGGCCCGCTGCGTTAACATCCTCAACCAGTTGTTCCGGGCTATTATTTGGTAACGGATCATTTAAGGTAAGCTTCTGACGCTGTATCAAATTACTTTTAAGAACAACAGTTCGCCGCGGACATTCCTGTCTGAAGTGGCCGGTTTCGTTACATATATGACATGTAGCTTCCTGACCTGTGTAAACAATTTGTGCCTTATACCCACAAACAGTTATGTGAGACGGAATATTCGTCTTAACGTCCATCTCTACACAGCGGACCCCGTTAAAACACTGCAGTTTAAAGCGAGGCGACCATCTTTCATTTGCAATTGATTTAACGTCTCCGTAGTTTGAAAGAGCTTCCTTAATCTTATCATTTTCAATTTCAATGGGAAGATTCAAGACACGAACGGTTTTGTAATGAATGTCCGCTCTATAGATGGAAACCTTACTTTTATAACCATTTCTATGCACAAAATCTACTTCATAGCCCCACTTTCGTAACACTTTATCAACAGTCGAAGCACTGATTAACTTGACAAAAACACAGTATTTTTCCTGATCCAGTTGCCAGGTATGTAGCCATGGTTAATCCAGGGAAGCAATTTCGGTGAAACAACCGAAATTGCAAGTTGCAGCAGCAAGACCAGAAAGAGGGATCAGATCACAAGGAACAGGAACGAACACGGAGATTAACGGACGGACGGCACTCGGCGGAGCACAAGTACAGCGATGTAAACACTGAAGTGCAGCGCAGCAGTTAACAGCGGCCACTCGCGAGCGCGGCTGAAACGGAACTATTGGCCACTCCGGTCGGCAGACGGTTTTTCAAACTACCTGGGCGCCACTACGTTGAAAAAAGAAAATCTTTGAGAGTTTGTTTTTCACTTAGTGTATTAGTTGTTCAGCCATTTACAAATACTGATTTTTTAAATTGTGTCATGGACTTCATTATTACCTCATATACCCTCGAGCAGATCAATGAAGAAAAGAATCAATAATTATTTAAATAAAAAGCTTTTTAGTATTATATATTTTTAAAACGGACTAAAAAGTATAAAATATTGTCTCCTAGCCGCATACAGGTTCCTAATACCATACAGACAGACCTGAGAATAGGCAGTTGTGAGTTTCTAAGAGCTATGTAAGTGATCGTAAAATTGAAAACGTAAAACGTGGGGGCATGCTATAGATAATTGATGCACTAACAGTTCCGCTAAGTCATTATATTGCGCTGCAAATGATGCTATTTTTCTCAATTTCTCTCTACATTCCTTTCTAGTATCTAGTGCATGAGCCCACGTTTGTCGTTTTCAATTTTACAAATACTGTCATAGCTATTAAAAATGCAGAACGACAAATTCTAAGGGCTATCCGTATTGGCTTAGGAATTTGTATGAGGCTATAAGAAATTATTTTATACTTTTTATTCGTTTTAAAAACATGTTACATCAAAAACTTATTATTTAAATAATTATTTTCTGATTTTTAACCTAGAATTTGGAAATTCTTCAAATATCTTGATGAGATTGCAGCAGTGAAATGCGGTAAGTTTCAGATTTATTTCTGTTTCTCTTCACCTGAGTCAGCCAACATATTTCATCTTCGTACGGACATATCGCGAAAAGACCGTGAAGGCAAAAATTAGAGAGAACCGTGCTCACACTGAGGCTTACAAGCAATCGTTCTCACTGCGAAATATTCGCGAGTGGAATAGAAAAAGGGGGAAATAGCAGTGGTACACAAGGTACGTTCCGTCACACAGCAATCAATAGAGGTAAAACCGCATTGCCCTCCATTTCTCAGGTGTGCTGAACATTTCAAGACTCTAGCTCATCACGAAGTTACATTGAAATCAGTTACATACTTTGTATCAAACAGACAGAAGGACAAAGTAGAAAATGGAGTTAATATTGCAATGTAATCCAGTTCTGATCTGTCGGCAGCTCGTGGTCGTGCGGTACGTTTTCGCTTCCCGCGTCCGGGCTCCCGTGTTCGATTCCCGGCGGGGTCAGGGATTTTCTCTGCCTCGTGATGACTGGGTGTTTTGTGATGTCCTTACGTTAGTTAGGTTTAAGAAGTTCTAAGTTCTAGGGGACTGATGACCATAGATGTTAAGTCCCATAGTGCTCAGAGCCATTTTTTGAACCAGTTCTTATCTATGTTGAAAGCTTCAAATATGTAGCTCGTCGGAAGGTTAGTTTAAAATCAATTACAAAATTTTTTCCAAACTAATAAGAAAGCGATGTAACAAAAACGACTTAAAAAGGGAGGGCACGCCCATCTGTTGAAAGAAATTGCACCCCTGCAACAGGTAAATGCGAGAAAATAGGTGTTCCGAGAGAACCAGATTACAGGAATCGATACTGTTTGACAGTCGAAGATGATTTTTTGGGTAATGTACGGTGAACTAATAATAGCGGACCTGCAACGTTACACGATAATGCCGTTTTCACCCTATCCACTCGCTAATAGGGCTTGACAGCGTAACCCAAGTTGGTCCCAGCACGATTTTGGGGATTAATTCGCTGCATCAGCGCTGTTTAGCTCTTTCTCGTTAGCACGGAAGCCGCTCTACAGTGCTCGGGAGGTCTTCTTGCCAAATTTATGGGCTAATTATTCCTATCCCTCCCTTCCCGGCTGATGAATTCGCGCTGCCCTGTGCCCACGGGCATCGCGGGGATTTGGTCAGCTGCCAAATCACTTTCGGCCAGCTCTTCACCTCACAGGCAGTTAGCGTTCTTAAATTGCCTCGGCAGCTTTCATCATCTTATGTTACGTCCACTCATTAAGTATGGGAAACGGACCAGAATTTAATTGAAATTCCCCTCGGCGTAAGATTAATACGTGAAATTAAGTACGGAGACCCTGCCAAAAAAGAGAAGGACGGGTTGGGAAAAGAAATGAAGGTCTCGAAACGGCAGCATCTCTGATGAAATGGCGACTGATAGGAGGGGAGAGCGTATCTCCTTTGCCCGGGCGGCCGCAATTTAAGAAATCAATTGCTAGGGAGGGGTAATCAGAGACGCAAGTCGGCTTCGTTTGCATGCGGTTTCTCAGCGCTCGTGAAAGCAGCCATGAGTGCCATTGTCTTGGTGAAAATGCTATTTATAAATTTAATACGACCTGATTAGCCGGCCGCGGTGGCCGAGTGGTTCTAGGCACTTCAGTCCGGAACCGCGCGACTGCTACGGTCGGAGGTTCGAATCCTGTCTCGGGCATGGATGTGTGTGATGTACTTAGGTTAGTTAGGTTTAAGTAGTTCTGAGTTCTAGGTTACTGATGACCTCAGATGTTAAGTCCCATTGTGCTCAGAGTCATTTGAACCATTTTTGACCTTCTTGGACAACATGGTTGTGGAAAGAAGCAGCGATTAGTATAATTAATCAATAATTCAAGACAGTCCTTATTGCATTTATTATTGTTATAATACCGCCACCGGTTTCAGCCCGACGTAGGGATCATCTTCTGGGCGTTTACACCATTGGCCGACTGCTGGTGGTGTCACTCCTGTCTAGATAGTTTCCTGCCGTTATGTAGACAGGAGTGACACCACCAGCAGTCGGCCAATGGTGTAAACGCCCAGAAGATGATCCCTACGTCGGGCTGAAACCGGTGGCGGTATTATAACAATAATAAATGCGATTTAGACTGTTCTGGAATTATTCATTTTTGACTTGATTATGGCCACCAGGCCCTCTCTTACAACGGACCAGGGCTTTCACATCACAGTTACGTAAGAAATAACAGTTTTAATACGCCGAATGGCATTAAAATGATTTGATTGTCTATAATGCCAATGTGAGTAAATAATACTGACTGTGAACCAATAAAATTGTCAGTACTTATCCTGCTGGTGCTGCTGCCGATAAAAGTGATATAGTAACAATAATAATAGTAATAATACATTGTTGCGAATAAGAACAACCACCTGCTGTATAAGGGAATGGCGACAGTGAAAATTTGTGTCAGACCCGGATTCGAATCCGGACGTCCCTCTTTACGCCAGCGGTCGCCTTAACGGTTTGACTATCCGTGTATGACCCACTACCAGAGCCAAATGTCCATAAGTCGCCATCCCTCCGTTACAACCTGTACTAGTACACCCATTATGCAATTTCCGTACAAGGGAGGGCATTTTAATTGAAAGTTGCAGCCCGGTATCGGCGGATGAATACAATATTGCAGTGCCTGTGTTGGTAAGAACAACGACGCACTGCCCCTCCTGAAATGTATGCAACTTGGAAAGAAGAACTATGCAATGTGCCTTCGGATATGAATGCGTGCTTGACCAAAGGAAAACCTCATCGTTATTCTTAAAAACACAGGCGCTGCAATATCGCATTTATCAGCGGTCACCAGGCAGCGTCTTTCAATTGAAATGTCGTCCCCTGTACGGGATTACATAATGCGTGTACGGTTACAGGTTTTGACGCAGAAACGACGACATAATGGAAGCTTCGTTCTGGCCGTGGGTCTTGCACGGATAGCCTAACGGTTCCGGCATGACGAACATGAAGGCGGTGTCATGTGAAGTCCGCCCAGACCAAATGATGACAACAATAACGAACAAAATAATAAGAAGGAAAAGGAGAAGAGGAAGAAGAAAAGCAGTTAAGGTGACGGCTCGCGTAAAACGGAAAATCCAGTTATGATAGTTGTTCGAATTCGCAGCAGCGAATACATTTCACGCATTTCATAACGGCTGTAGTCGTCGCAGTATCTATCCTTGGAACATGCAAGTACTTCCGAAGGAACTTTGTATCGTTCTCCTTAACGACACAGGCATTGCAATATCGTAAAAATAATAGTGACAATAACAACGATAACGATAGTGGTGGACATAAAACATTCCCGTATCTAATATGGATGGTGCTGATAAAGGTACATCAAGTGTATTAGCAGAATCACCCATTCCACTAGCCGATGGTGCTGCAGTACCTGGGAGTGTTTACTTTGCCTTTTTTGCATTGTTTCCCTTTTGCACTTGTCCAGTACGTTTTCCGGAATCTACATCCATTGCACTCATACAGGGTGGCGCACGAAATGTGTTATCAATTGTTTCTTTCACAATGTACGACGCACATTAGGTATCCCGCTGGGATCTCTACAGCAGTACCAGCAGAGCTTGGAAAAAGAAATGAGTTACGAAATGACGTGTAATTCACGATACTGCCGCTAGGAGACTAGTAAGCAGCAATGGCTGACAATAGAAGACTGACGACACAGCAACGATCGTCAATTGTGTTACTTTTTCATGAAACGAAAAGTCTCAGAGGCGTTCTCGACAACAGTTTAGCACACGTTGGGTCTCTTGCACGAAGACCATCCACAGGTTGTACGATAAATTTTTATAGGAAGTAACAGTATTGGAAGCGAAGTGACCTCGGCCTAAACCTGTTTGTTCGCCGGAGAATATTGAAGCGGTACGAGTTGCTGTACAGAGAAGTCGCGGAAAATCGTGTGGAAAGGCAGCAGTGCAACTGGGAATATCCAGACGCTCCGTTCAACGCATTCTTAAAAGTGATCTCCATATGTACCCATACAAGATGACTTGTGCACAGAAGCTCACTGAAGAACACAAGCAGCAGAGACTACTTTTTGCGCAGTGGGCGGAAGATAGGGAAGAAACTCTGAACAGCGTTTGGTTTTCAGACGAGGCGCATTTTCATTTAGACGGTGTGGTTGACAAACAAAATGTGTGCTTTTGTGCCACCGGAAACCCGCAAGTGCTTCATGAACAACAATATAAAGCTCCGAGGATTACAGCGTGGGCAGCAATTTCCAGTCACAGACTTATTGGTTGAATTTTTTTTTGAAGAAACTGTGAACAGCGAGCGTTATTTGAGCATGCTTCGCAATAGCTTCATTCCACAGCTTCTTGCCACTGCCTTGCCCTTCACCACGCTGTGATTCATGCAAGATGAAGCAAGGCCACATACTGCCAACACTGTGTTGGAGTTTTTACACGAGCATTTCGACATGCGGATCATTTCGCTCAGGTTTCCAGGTAGCTTCAATGACGGACAAAATTGGCCCCCCAATAGTCCAGACCTCAGTCCATGTGACTCTTTTCTTTGGGGGTACATAGAGGAAAAAATTTTCCCGAAACGTCCACGTGATTTAATGGAGCTCAGAAAACTTATTCTTCAAGCTTGCAGTGAAATTACGGATGACATGTGACGTAGGGTAATCACTATGTTCAGTGTTCGTTTGAAGCAAGTTAGGAAACGAAATGGTGGACATATTGAGCATGTGCTGAGTTAGAACAAATCTCCATGGACGGCTCTTCATTGTAGTATATGTTCCTTTCAGATTGTATTGACAATAAAGTTTATATTCAAAAACAAAATGGTAACACATTTCGTGCGCCACCCTGTATTTGTGTCAGAGTCGGAATATGGCACCAACGATACACCTGGGTTGTCTCTCTCTTCATTTTATGAGCTGTAATTTGAAAACATTCCCTAGGGATAGTGCACTAGAGTTGCTGAAAGTATATCCTCACGGCCAGTATGTAAGGAACCCGAACCATGGCTGCCATAACAAAGCGCAGTCATACTTCGAGAGTTGCATTTTATGAGCTGCAAATTGAAAACAAAGTCATAATACATACAACTCATTTATTGTAGCAAGGACGTGTCCATGGTACTTAGAGTTGTATAACACACTTTTATTTATGCAAAAGCACTTCTGAGTCCTACATTTGCGCTGGTAATTCCATATGAAGAATCCCTGGCCGCTAGTGTCAGAGCAACAGTTTCCTCTGCCGGGAACTTCTTCCGCCGAGATAATTCTAATGCCGGCCGCGGTGGTCTAGCGGTTCTAGGCGCGCAGTCCGGAACCACGCGACTGCTGTGGTCGCAGGTTCGAATCCTGCCTCGGGCATGGATGTGTGTGATGTCCTTAGGTTAGTTACGTTTAAGTAGTTCTAAGTTCTAGGGGACTGATGACCTCAGAAGTTAAGTTCCATAGTGCTCAGAGCCATTTGAACCATTTGAACCGTAGCTGCACTTCTGTATAACATAACAATAACCAGCTGACGACTGTTGCATTTACATCGATGCGTGGTACCATTGTTGGAGGCACCGGCTACTCTACACATCCACTAACCGGGGCCAGTGCTGGTACACCATCACTAGTGGAGTACTGGATGTCTTCAATTTTTTTTCAATTTATGGTCAGTTTTACCATTCATTCTAGTGATGGCGTAACTAACTAACGACTTTCACTACAATATATGCATTACAGCACAATCCATTGTCAGAACCACAAAGTAGGAAAATATACGGAGTGAAAATAGCATACGGACCGTGTGGCCATCATCAGAGAGTCTCGCCATGTCGATACGACAATATTGTTTTCCTTTTGGGCTAATATATAAACTTGGGCATCGCATTATGCACATTTACTTATGACAGAAATCGAGCTCAACTGTTCCTGCTACAGGTAAAAATCGAAATTCAGTAATTTTTGCTAACGAAGTACCACAATGATGTAATTATATTTATCACACCAGTAAGAAGCGCTTTATGGGTTGATAGATATCGTGACACAGTGTAATGAATACATAAAATTGTAGGGCTTATTTATGTGACAGCATCGCTGTATGTTTGTGAGCCAAATAATGGATAAAGACAATAGTGTGACGATGGTCGATGAATTATTCGAGCAACGTTCACATGCTGATAACATTTTATAGGGCTCAGTAAATTCCTTCGTATTACTCAGTTTTCCAAACCATTTCGCTTATTTTTCAGTATCAATGACGTGGTGAATTATCACGTGCGATTAGTATTTTAATTTGAAGCATCAACGAAGATTAAAAAGATTGTAAAACGGAAGAATTTAGTTTCTAAAATTATTTCAAAGTGCGATAAATTGTACACTTGCTGCATGTCATAAATCAAGATCCGAGATTCTTCGGAAGACTTTCAAACTGACACAAAAACATGATTTCCTCTTTTCGAACTTTGTCTATACAGGGTTTGGATAAAAATATGGAAACATGAAAAGCACGACACATTACCATGCCTAATACGGTGCAGGCATTCTTGTTCAACTCGTCTCGGAATGGATAGGTACAGCTGCTGTATGCTATTCAAGGGAATCCTACACTATTCTTCCTGCAAAACAATGGCTAGTTTAGCTATAAATCGTGGAACCGGTTATTGATCATGCACCCTTCTCACCGAAGTAGACTACAAAGTCTCATTGATAATGATATCTGGTGACTGTGATTTGACGGTTCAAAAGCTAATCCTGGATAATGAGAACTGTGTGAACGTAACGAACGTAGTCATCCAAAATATTCACAAAATACTTGGAAGTAATGCTATGTTGCACCGAAATGATGGGGCCCATGGAATACCACGATATGGCTGCCCAAATCATCAGCGAACCGCCGCCATGATTCACTCTTGAAAGGCGAACACGGCGAGAAATAGGAAACAGTCTGAAACAAGACTCATCCAACCAAATGACATTCTTCCGTTGCTCCATGGTCCATGTTAAAAGGCTTTGGCACCAATATTTCCTTTTACGTGCATTTCCATCACTGATGAATAATTTTGGAAGCTTTCTGTGTGTTGTTTTTGCGCTCAACAGGATTCGAAGTTGTGACATTCAGTTTTGCAGAGACTTTTTGCAACTGTCGTTCTCCTATTCTTCGTAAAAATCCTTTTGAATGACTGTCACAATCGCTCAACGCAGGCTTTCGTTCAGGACAACTAAACGCCTCCACCACTGTAGTCCTGACTTCTCATTTCACTCTCCTTGGGTGACAATCCATGGGCCACGTAACAATGGTGTCAGATGGCTGCGTCGCTTTTTTAGAGCAACATCTCAACGTACAACCTAGAGTACGGTGAGTCTGAAAATTTTGACTGTATTTTCCTCATGGAGAAAAGGTTTGACAGTATATGACTAGGCAATGCCGGGAGGCGTTGTGGCACATGATTAGACATAACAATCAAGCTGAAGTATTTTGCTTTCTTGTCTTGTGAATGTTACTTCCCAAAATGAGTTTCGTCAAGGACAAATCTTCGACACAATCAGAGACGCAAGACGTGGCAGAGCTGGAAGCCGTACCCATACAGTTAGAAAACGTACCGCAATTAATAGCAGGTAATACAGAATTGCTTGGGTTGCTAGATACGCGATTGTCACAAGAGTACGTAGATTTGTCAGTCGCAAGTTTAATTTTTCTGGTGCGCAAGCCTTCATGGGACACCTTGAATATAGGGCTGAGATGGAAGTTTTATGTGATGAGGTCCTACAGAACTGAGACTGGCAGGGGAAGGTAAAACTTAAGTAGGGTATACAAAAGCTCAACACAACATTTGAAGAATTTAAAGAAGGGGTAATTCAGAGGTATACGAAGCGAAATAGCGCCACACAGTACAGGGAACAATTAGAGGTAATAACTAAGAGAAATATGGAAACATTGGAACAGTTTGCGCTTGGGATAAGGAAAATTAATGGATTTACCTCCTAGTTAGGACAGGATGGTGCAGTTAATGAAATTATTTTGCTAGAAGCTGAGCAGAGGAGACGCTTGACACTTTTTTTTTTTTTTTTTTTTTTTTAGTGTTGCATGTGGAAATGTCAACATGTATACGGACAGGGTGTACAACTGAATTGTGCATAGCAATGTGGTTAGCTATAGAGCGGGTGGAGATCGATTCGTCGACTGAAATGCAGGGTAAACGGACACTGTTTGCAACTAGTACAAAATGTTTCATTTGTGGACGAATAGAGTTAAAACGGGTACCCAGCTTCAGTCGCAGAGTAACATCACTCCACAACCTCAAAGGTTTCCCTGCACGGTGCCCACTATTAACAAATCCTACCCTTGCACGACCTGTCGCCAGCAGCAACGAAACCGCTACTGCTCTTACAACCCGACACAACTATCGCGGAGATTTTTTCCCGTGGCTTTTGCCTTGGCGCTTTTTTCCCCTGCCCTTCAAACCGCTAGCCTTCGTTCAACATTCGACCCAATCTATCTCCAGATGAGCATGTAGTAATGGTTAAACATAACCAGGAGTACGGAAAAATCGTAGTACCGACATCCCGCGAAACCAAACTTAGTGAAAACTAACCAATCTGTAGAGATGATAGTAGACCTTTTGTGTTGGTCGTCATGCCGTTGTGGGCGAGGAGAGCCTCCACCCTATAAAAAACGAAGGGGGCATGTACGGAGGCAGGGTGATGTGAATAAAGCAACAGGATGTAATAGTTTTAGAAGTAGAGGATCGGGGAAGAATAAGTTGTTAATCTACAACACGAACTCCAGGTCCTCCTACAGTCATTCCCATTTACGAAATCGTATGCAGAGGGGGACTGTGCGATAAGAGGAATAGTATGTGTGCAGGATATTAATGGTCACGGGGATGCATGTGTCGGTTGCCAGTAGTAATATGAGTACCACAGTACAGACTGCATGGAGTGGGAGGGTCAGTGGATGCAGACTTTTGCCTGGGTACAGTTCTAGTTAAACAACGTGTAGAGATTGTACTACATATGAGTAAGGGCTATGATATGATTCTAGTGTTAGATTTCTTATATCAGCTTTGTGACATAATCGATCTTTGTCAACATAGGGTGGAACTTGAAGGAAAAATGTTTCTGTTAGGCGAGGCCATTATCAGTGCAGCAATGTTGCGAAGGGAGTCCGTTGCGAAAGACGAACCGATTAGACTGCGAAAGATCACACTATGACTTAATTTGGACTATTACGTACCTAATGGTACTGGAAAATCTCTATGGGTCAGTGTTGACTCTAGCTTGTCGGTAGGAATTTTTTGTATCGTTAGAAGAGAATGAAGTATTGGTTCAAGTGCGTTGCATAATTAAAAGGGGTATTGTACATTCACAATACATGTTGTTGTTGTTGCGGTCTTCAGTCCAAAGACAGGTTTGTTGCCGCTCTCCATACTACTATATCCTGTGCAAGCTTTTCATCTCCCTGTACCTACTGCAACCTACATTCTTCTGAATCTGCTTAGTGTATTCATCTCTTTGTCTTTCTCTACAATTAATACCCTCCACGCTGCTCTCCAATACTAAATTGGTGATCCCTTGATGCCTCAGAACATGTCCTACCAACCGATTCTTTCTTCTACTCAAGTTGTACCACAAATTTCTCCCCAATTAAATTCAATACCACCTCATGGAAGAGGTAACATACCTAGGTCATATCGTCAGTAAATATGGGGTTAACACAGACTCAAAATTAATTAGAGATGTACATGAGTTCCCTGTACCAGAATCTGTAAAGAAGTTGCAATCGGTCTTAGGAGTGGTCAACTATTATCACCTGTTCACAAAAGGATTTACTGATGTTACCAGACTGTTGACACAGATGTTACAAAAGGGTTCTAATTTTTGTGATCAATGGGCACCAGCATGCTTTTGAGGATTTAAAAGAAGCTTTGACATAGACTCTGACATTGGCGTTTCCGGATTTTAGTAGTTGTTTTATCAGGCCGGCCTGTGTTGGCCGAGCGGTCCAAGGCGCTTCAATCTGGAGCCGCGCGACTTGGTTGTGTGCTGCCACAATAGGTAGAAGGCGTAGAACATCCGGTAGCTTACACATCAAGACAGCTAAGTTCTACATCCACTTGTTATAAAATCTTAGAACATATTCTGAGATCAAACATAATGATATATCTTGAACCAAATTACCTGCTCAATGCCAACCAGCATGGATTTCGGAAACACCGATTATGTGAATCCGAACTTGCAGTTTCATCACATGACATTCCGAAAGCTTTGGATCAAGGCAATCAGGTAGATGCTGTATTTCTTGAATTTAGAAAACATTTGACTCCATACTACACCTATGCTTATTGTCAAAAGTACGATCGTACATATGTGGAGAAGGGCAGCACCAATGGCCACAAATTTGTTTAATCTGTGGAAAATTGTCGCAAAGATACTGAAGGAATTGAACTGGAACACTCGAGAAAGTATTTTAACAAATTTTCAAGAGTCGGTTTTAAACTATTACTCTATAAATATACTGCGATGCCCTAAGTATCGTATTGTATTGTATGTTAACCGGGGACCTAGAAACGACGGAGAGGCTCCGTCCTCACAAGAGCCGCAGTGGTCCACAACCCCACGACGACTACCGAAGTCCACCCCTCCGACGCCCCACACCGAACCCAGGGTTATTGTGTGGTTCGGCCCCAGGTAGATACCCCCCCCCCCTCCCTCCCCAGGGAACGTCTCACACCAGACGAGTGTAACCCCTATGTTTGCGTGGTAGAGTAATGGTGGTGTACGCGTACGTGGAGAATTTGTTTGCGCAGCAATCGCCGACATAGTGTAACTGAGGCGGAATGAGGGGAACCAGCCCGCATTCGCCGAGGCAGATGGAAAACCGCCTAAAAACCATCCACAGACTGGCCGCCCGGCTGATTCCTGCCGGGGACCAGGCGCTCCTTACCGCCCGGAAATCCGTGCGTTAGACCGCACGGCCAACCGGGCGGGCTCCCCTACGTATCACTCACGTAAGGATCATGGAGACAAGATTAGAATAATTATTGCACGAACAGATGAATTCAATCATTCCTCGTGCGTTCCATACGTGAATGGAACAGGAAGAAATATTAACAAATGATACAATGGGACGTAAACTATGCCATGTACCTCGCGGTGCTTTGCATAGTATACACTCCTGGAATTTGAAATAAGAACACCGTGAATTCATTGTCCCAGGAAGGGGAAACTTTATTGACACATTCCTGGGGTCAGATACATCACATGATCACACTGACAGAACCACAGGCACATAGACACAGGCAACAGAGCATACACAATGTCGGCACTAGTACAGTGTATATCCACCTTTCGCAGCAATGCAGGCTGCTATTCTCCCATGGAGACGATCGTAGAGATGCTGGATGTAGTCCTGTGGAACGGCTTGCCATGCCATTTCCACCTGGCGCCTCAGTTGGACCAGCGTTCGTGCTGGACGTGCAGACCGCGTGAGACGACGCTTCATCCAGCCCCAAACATGCTCAATGGCGGACAGATCCGGAGATCTTGCTGGCCAGGGTAGTTGACTTACACCTTCTAGAGCACGTTGGGTGGCACGGGATACATGCGGACGTGCATTGTCCTGTTGGAACAGCAAGTTCCCTTGCCGGTCTAGGAATGGTAGAACGATGGGTTCGATGACGGTTTGGATGTACCGTGCACTATTCAGTGTCCCCTCGACGATCACCAGTGGTGTACGGCCAGTGTAGGAGATCGCTCCCCACACCATGATGCCGGGTGTTGGCCCTGTGTACCTCGGTCGTATGCAGTTCTGATTGTGGCGCTCACCTGCACGGCGCCAAACACGCATACGACCATCATTGGCACCAAGGCAGAAGCGACTCTCATCGCTGAAGACGACACGTCTCCATTCGTCCCTCCATTCACGCCTGTCGCGACACCACTGGAGGCGGGCTGCACGATGTTGGGGCGTGAGCGGAAGACGGCCTAACGGTGTGCGGGACCGTAGCCCAGCTTCATGGAGACGGTTGCGAATGGTCCTCGCCGATACTCCAGGAGCAACAGTGTCCCTAATTTGCTGGGAAGTGGCGGTGCGGTCCCCTACGGCACTGCGTAGGATCCTACGGTCTTGGCGTGCATCCGTGCGTCGCTGCGGTCCGGTCCCAGGTCGACGGGCACGTGCACCTTCCGCCGACCACTGGCGACAACATCGATGTACTGTGGAGACCTCACGCCCCACGTGTTGAGCAATTCGGCGGTACGTCCACCCGGCCTCCCGCATGCCCACTATACGCCCTCGCTCAAAGTCCGTCAACTGCACATACGGTTCACGTCCACGCTGTCGCGGCATGCTACCAGTGTTAAAGACTGCGATGGAGCTCCGTATGCCACGGCAAACTGGCTGACACTGACGGCGGCGGTGCACAAATGCTGCGCAGCTAGCGCCATTCGACGGCCAACACCGCGGTTCCTGGTGTGTCCGCTATGCCGTGCGTGTGATCATTGCTTGTACAGCCCTCTCGCAGTGTCCGGAGCAAGTATGGTGGGTCTGACACACCGGTGTCAATGTGTTCTTTTTTCCATTTCCAGGAGTGTAGATGAAGGTATTTCTTTTTGTTGTAGAAACTGGGGGAGAAGCACGGAAATGCGGGTGGCTCAGGTAGAAATGTACTACTATTACATACTGGGGGTAATGAATACAAGGAATGGTAAAATGAACAGAGAGTGGATGACGAATGTAAGCGGTATTTTAAGGTTCAAATGGCTCTGAGCACTATGGGACTTAACATCTATGGTCATCAGTCCCCTAGAACTTAGAACTACTTAAACCTAACTAACCTAAGGACGTCACACAACACCCAGTCATCACGAGGCAGGGAAAATCCCTGACCCCGCCGGGAATCGAACCCGGGAACCCGGGCGTGGGAAGCGAGAACGCTACCGCACGACCACGAGCTGCGGACGGTATTTTAAGCAGTAAGGTAGTGGTAGCAGCGAAGTTAAGGAATACACTCCTGGAAATGGAAAAAAGAACACATTGACACCGGTGTGTCAGACCCACCATACTTGCTCCGGACACTGCGAGAGGGCTGTACAAGCAATGATCACACGCACGGCACAGCGGACACACCAGGAACCGCGGTGTTGGCCGTCGAATGGCGCTAGCTGCGCAGCATTTGTGCACCGCCGCCGTCAGTGTCAGCCAGTTTGCCGTGGCATACGGAGCTCCATCGCAGTCTTTAACACTGGTAGCATGCCGCGACAGCGTGGACGTGAACCGTATGTGCAGTTGACGGACTTTGAGCGAGGGCGTATAGTGGGCATGCGGGAGGCCGGGTGGACGTACCGCCGAATTGCTCAACACCTGGGGCGGGAGGTCTCCACAGTACATCGATGTTGTCGCCAGTGGTCGGCGGAAGGTGTACGTGCCCGTCGACCTGGGACCGGACCGCAGCGACGCACGGATGCACGCCAAGACCGTAGGATCCTACGCAGTGCCGTAGGGGACCGCACCGCCACTTCCCAGCAAATTAGGGACACTCTTGCTCCTGGGGTATCGGCGAGGACCATTCGCAACCGTCTCCATGAAGCTGGGCTACGGTCCCGCACACCGTTAGGCCGTCTTCCGCTCACGCCCCAACATCGTGCAGCCCGCCTCCAGTGGTGTCGCGACAGGCGTGAATGGAGGGACGAATGGAGACGTGTCGTCTTCAGCGATGAGAGTCGCTTCTGCCTTGGTGCCAATGATGGTCGTATGCGTGTTTGGCGCCGTGCAGGTGAGCGCCACAATCAGGAATGCATACGACCGAGGCACACAGGGCCAACACCCGGCATCATGGTGTGGGGAGCGATCTCCTACACTGGCCGTACACCACTGGTGATCGTCGAGGGGACGCTGAATAGTGCACGGTACATCCAAACCGTCATCGAACCCATCGTTCTACCATTCCTAGACCGGCAAGGGAACTTGCTGTTCCAACAGGACAATGCACGTCCGCATGTATCCCGTGCCACCCAACGTGCTCTAGAAGGTGTAAGTCAACTACCCTGGCCAGCAAGATCTCCGGATCTGTCCCCCATTGAGCATGTTTGGGACTGGATGAAGCGTCGTCTCACGCGGTCTGCACGTCCAGCACGAACGCTGGTCCAACTGAGGCGCCAGGTGGAAATGGCATGGCAAGCCGTTCCACAGGACTACATCCAGCATCTCTACGATCGTCTCCATGGGAGAATAGCAGCCTGCATTGCTGCGAAAGGTGGATATACACTGTACTAGTGCCGACATTGTGCATGCTCTGTTGCCTGTGTCTATGTGCCTGTGGTTCTGTCAGTGTGATCATGTGATGTATCTGACCCCAGGAATGTGTCAATAAAGTTTCCCCTTCCTGGGACAATGAATTCACGGTGTTCTTATTTCAATTTCCAGGAGTGTATAATACTACAGGAAGCTCATGATCACATATTAGCGGGTCGTGGAGGTTGCAGATCTACCAACAGAAGAGCAGCAGAAAAGGATTGGTGGAGGAATAGGAAGACGGAAGTAAACCAGTAAGTGCGGAATTGCATACAGTGCTCACTGAGAGCGGGTTTCTGTCTAACAGGTGTACTGTTGCCAGAAGCTACCTGAAGCATTAGCGCCATTCGAATTTCTGGAGATTGACGTTTTATGTCCATTCAATAAAACACCACATAATCATAGATCATTTTCAAAGATATGTAGAAATGGGCGCGATGTCAAACCAGCAGGCAGCAACAGTGGCACAAGTACTTGTGAATAACTGGATACTAAACTTTGGAGTGGCTGAAACAGTAGTAACAGAAACGGTAACGAGGAACCCGTATGATTTAAGGCCTAGTAGATAATCATTCAACATTTTTTTATAGTTTAGGTGTAGATTTAGTGTAATTACGACAAGCAGCTGTGGAGTAGCAGTGAATTTACGGGAGAGGAAAATGATAGGTATTCCTGCCCTTTGTAAAGAGGGAGAGAGGTTCAAGGCACTCTCTTGTTGATTTGAAGGAAAACTGCAATGATCAATGGTATGCAGATGCAGAAGGCAATGGAAACCACTTCATTGAAGACACATAATGTATATCAACAGAACGTGTAGCCTGTAGCTGAACATGAGTCATGATGGTCTCTCCATTGGCGAAATATTCCGGAATAGCTTCCCCCCCTTTCGGATTCCAGGAGGGGCTAGCCAAGGGGAAGATGTCTATGAGAAAAAGACTGAATTACAACGAAAGGATGACGTTCTACGAGTCGGGGTAAGGAAGCTAGAAAATCTGACAAGAGAAATGCAAAGGCTAAATCTAGATGTAGCAGGGGTCAGTGAAGTGAAATGGGAAGCAGACAAGGAATTCTGGGCAGATGACTGTAGGATAATATCAATAGCAGCAGAAAATGGTATAACGGGAGTATAATCGTTATGAGTAGGAAGGTAGGTCAGAAAGAGAGTTACTGTGAACAGTTCAGTGACAAGGTTGTTCTCATCAAAATCGATAGCAAACCAATACCGAGACAGATAGTTTACGTCTACAGCCCGATGCCGTAAGCTGAGGAAGTGTATGAACAGGTAATTCAGTATGCAAGGGGAGATGAAAATCTAATAGTCATGGGGGACTGGGCGAGGAGCAAGGAGTAGCAGAAACGATTACGGGAAAATACTACTACAAATGAGAGAGGAGGAAGACTAATTGAGTTCTGCAATAAAGTTCAGCTAGTAATAGCGAATGCTCTGTTCAATAATCACAAGAGGAGGACGTGCAGAAGATACGGGAAAATTTCAGTTACATTACGCGATGGTTAGAGATTCCAAAATCATATACTGGATTGTAAGGCGTACCCAGGAGCAGATACAGACTCAAATACAATACAGACTTCATCAAATCAAGTGATGAAGAGTAGGCTGAAGTTTTAGAATAGGAAGACTCAATACGCAAAGAAGTGGAACACGGAAATACTAAGGAATAAAGAGATACGCCTGATGTTCTCTAAGGCTATACAGGGTGTTACAAAAAGGTACTGCCAAACTTTCAGGAAACTTTCCTCACACACAAAGAAAGAAAATATGTTATGTGGACATGTGTCCGGAAACGCTTACTTTCCATGTTAGAGCTCATTTTATTACTTCTGTTCAAATCACATTAATCATGGAATGGAAACACACAGCAACAGAACGTACCAGCGTGACATCAAACACTTCGTTACAGGAAATGTTCAAAATGTCCTCCGTTAGCGAGGATACATGCATCCACCCTCCGTCGCATGGAATCCCTGATGCGCTGATGCAGCCCTGGAGAATGGCGTATTGTATCACAGCCGTCCACAATACGAGCACAAAGAGTCTCTACATTTGGTACCCGGGTTGCGTAGACAAGAGCTTTCAAATGCCCCCATAAATGAAAGTTAAGAGCGTTTAGGTCAGGAGACCGTGGAGGCCATGGAATTGGTCCGCCTCTACCAATCCATCGGTCACCGAATCTGTTGTTGAGAAGCGTACGAACACTTCGACTGAAATGTGCAGCAGCTCCATCGTGCATGAACCACATGTTGTGTCGTAAAGGCACATGTTCTAGCAGCACAGGTAGAGTATCCCGTATGAAATCAAGATAACGTGCTCCATTGAGCGTAGGTGGAAGAACATGGGGCCCAATCAAGGCATCACCAACAACGCCTGCCTAAACGTTCACAGAAAATCTGTGTTGATGACGTGATTGCACAATTGCATGCGGATTCTCGTCAGCCCACACATGTTGATTGTGAAAATTTACAACTTGATCACGTTGGAATGAAGCCTCATCCGTAAAGAGAACATTTGCACTGAAATGAGGATTGACACATTGTTGGATGAACCATTCGCAGAAGTGTACCCGTGGAGGCCAATCAGCTGCTGATAGTGCCTGCACACGCTGTACATGGTACGGAAACAACTGGTTCTCCCGTAGCACTCTCCATACAGTGACGTGGTCAACGTTACCTTGCAAGTCAGCAGCTTCTCTGACGCTGACATTAGGGTTATCGTCAACTGCACGAAGAATTGCCTCGTCCATTGCAGGTGTCCTCGTCGTTGTAGGTCTTCCCCAGTCGCGAGTCATAGGCTGGAATGTTCCGTGCTCCCTAAGACGCCGATCAATTGCTTCCAACGTCTTTCTGTCGGGACACCTTCGTTCTGGAAATCTGTCTCGATACAAACGTACCGCGCCACGGCTATTTCCCCGTGCTAATCCATACATCAAATGGGCATCTGCCAACTCCGCACTTGTAAACATTGCACTGACTGCAAAACCACGTTCGTGATGAACACTAACCTGTTGATGCTACTTACTGATGTGCTTGATGCTAATACTGTAGAGTAATGTGTCGCATGTCAACACAAGCACCGAAGTCTACATTACCTTCCTTCAATTGGGCCAACTGGCGGTGAATC
This sequence comes from Schistocerca nitens, assembly GCF_023898315.1. Classification (NCBI taxonomy): domain Eukaryota; kingdom Metazoa; phylum Arthropoda; class Insecta; order Orthoptera; family Acrididae; genus Schistocerca; species Schistocerca nitens. Next base: position 362,139,570 of record NC_064622.1, read on the forward strand.
GAGGAAGTACAGTACATACTGACGAAGCTAAAATGAGCTCTAACATGGAAATTAAGTGTTTCCGGACACATGTCCACATAACATCTTTTCTTTATTTGTGTGTGAGGAATGTTTCCTGAAAGTTTGGCCGTACCTTTTTGTAACACCTTGTAGATGCTGCATTAAGGAAAAGCTCTGTAGGCAGTATAGTACATCTACATCTACATCCATAATCCGCATGCCACCTGACGGTGTGTGGCGGAGGGTACTTTGAGTACCTCTATCGGTTCTCCCTTCTATTCCAGTCTCGTATTGTTCGTGGGAAGAAAGATTGTCGGTATGCCTCTGTGTGGGCTCTAATCACGCTGATTTTATCCTCATGGACTCTTCGCGAGATATACGTAGGAGGGAACAATATACTGCTTGACTCCTCTCGAAGCTTCAACAAAAGCCTGTACCGAGCTACTGAGCATCTCTCCTGCAAAGTCTTCCACTGGAGTTTATCTGTCATCTCCGTAACGGCTTCGCGATTACTAAATGATCCTGTAACGAAGCGCACTACTCTCCGTTGGATCTTCTCTATCTCTTCTATCAACCCTATCTGGTTCGGATCCCACACTGCTGAGCAATATTCAAGCAGTGGGCGAACAAGTGTACTGTAACCTACTTCCTTTGTTTTCGGATTGCATTTCCTTAGGATTCTTCCAATGAATCTCAGTCTGGCATCTGCTTTACCGACGATCAACTTTATCTGATCATTCCAATTTCAATCACTCCTAATGCCTACTCCCAGATAATTTATGGAATTAACTGCTTCCAGTTGCTGACCTGCTATATTGTAGGTAAATGATAAAAGGTCTTTCTTTCTATGTATTCGCAGCACATTACACTTGTCTACATTGAGATTCAATTGCCATTCCCTGCACCACGCGTCAATTCGTTGCAGATCCTCCTGCATTTCAGTACAATTTTCCATTGTTACAACTTCTCGATATACTACAGCATTATCCGCAAAAACTCTCAGTGAACTTCCTATGTTATCCACAAGGTCATTTATGTATATTGTGAATAGCAACGGTCCCACAACACTCCCCTGCGGCACACCCGAAATCACTTCGGAAGACTTCTCTCCATTGAGAATGACATGCTGCGTTCTGTTATCTAGGAACTCTTCAATCCAATCACACAACTGGTCTGATAGTGCATATGCTCGTACTTTCTTCATTAAACAACTGTGGGGAACTGTATCGAACGCCTTGCGGAAGTCAAGATACACGGCATTTACCTGGGAACCCGTGTCTATGGCCCTCTGAGTCTCGTGGACGAATAGCGTGAGCTGGGTTTCGCGCGATCGTCTTTTTGGAAACCCATGCTGATTCCTACAGAGTAAATTTCTAGTCTCCAGAAAAGTCATTATACTCGAACATAACATGTCTTTCAAAATTCTACAACTGATCGACGTTAGAGACATAGGTCTATAGTTCTGCACATCTGTTCGACGTCCCTTCTTTGGAACGCTACGCTCTTCTAGAGACCTACGGTACACCTCTGCAAGAAGGGGGGCAATTTCCTTCACGTACTTCGTGTAAAATCGAACTGGTATCCCATCAGGTCCAGCTGCCTTTCCTCTTTGGAGCGATTTTAATTGCTTCTCTATCCCTATGTCGTCTATTTCGATATCTACCATTTTGACATCTGTGCGATGATCTAGAGAGGGAACTACAGTGCAGTCTTCCTCTGTTGAACAGCTTTGGAAAAAGACATTTAGTATTTCGGCCTTCAGTCTGTCATCCTCTGTTTCAGTACCATTTTGGTCACAGAGTGTCTGGACATTTTGTTTTGATCCACCTACCGCTTTGACATAAGACCTAAATTTCTTAGGATTTTCTGCCAAGTCAGTACATAGAACTTTACTTTTGAATTCACTGAACCCCTCTCACATAGCCCACCTCACACTACATTTCGCTTCGCGTACTTTTTGTTTGTCTGTAAGGCTTTGGCTATGTTTATGTTTGTTTTGAAGTTCCCTTTGCTTCCGAAGCAGTTTTTTAACTCGGTTGTTGTACCATGGTGGTTCTTTTCCATCTCTTACGATCTTGCTTGGCACATACTCAGTAGAAGAGAAATATACATCTCTAAAAAGGGCAATCACTGGCGTTGAAAAGAGAAACGTAGGTACAAATAAGGTAACTGTGAAGAAACCATGGGTAATAGAAGTAGTATTCTAGTTGATCGATGAAAGAAGGAAGTAGAAAACTGTTCAGGGAAATTCAGGAATTCAGAAATACAAGCCGCTGTGGAATGAAATAATTAGGAAGTTCAAGGAAGCTGAAACGAAATTGGTGCATGAAAAATGAGAAGAAATCGAAAAACTGTCGGATGGGCTGACTCAGCATATAGGAAAGTCAAAACAATGTTGGATGAAATCAAAAGCAAATGTGGTAACATTATGAGTACGCTTTTAAATGCTGAGGAGAGAGTGGATAGATGGAGTACACTGAAGGTCTCTATGACGCGGAAAAGTAAAGGGTTTCAATAGTTGAATCAAAATTTAAAAGAGCATTGGAAGACTTAAGACCAGATGAGGCAGAAAGGATAGATAACGTTCCACCAGAATTTCTAAACTCATGTTGGTGTGTAGAATGTATGAGTCTATCAGTATATGATCTGACTTTTGGAAAAATATCATTCACACAGTTCCGAAGACTGCAAGACCTGACAAATGCGAGAATTATTGCACAATCAGCTTCACAGTTCATCCATCAAAGTTGCTCACAATAATAATATACTGAAACGTTGAAAACAAAATTGAGGATGAGTTAGATGACGATCAGTTTGGCTTTAGAAACGGTAAAGGCGCCAGAGAAGCAATTCTGCCATTGTGGTTGGTAATGGAAGGAAAAGGAAAGAAACTTTAAGACGCTTTCATAGAATTCGTCGACCTGGAAGAAGCGTTCGGCGGTATCTAATGGTCCAAGATGTTCGAAATTATGAGAAAAATAGGGGTAAGCAATAGCGGGAGACGCATAGCATACAATATGAACAAAAGGTAAGAGAGAATTGTAAGAGTGGACGACCAAGAACGAAATGCTCGTATTAAAAAGAGTGTAAGACAAGGATGTAGTCTTTCGACCCTACTGTTCAATCTGTACATCCAAGAAGCAATGATGGAAATAAAAGATAGGCTCTGGAGTGGAATTAAAATTCAAGGTGAAAATATCGGTAATACGATTTGCTGATGACATTGCTATCCTGAGTGAAAGTGAAGAAGAATTACATGGTATGGTGAATAGAATGAACAGTGCAGACTATTCACTGAGACTAAAACAAAGAAAGACGGAAGTAATGACCAGTAGGACAAATGAGAACCGGGAGAGACTTAGCATCAGGATTGACGGTCACGAAGTAGATGAAGTTAAGGAATTCTATTTCCTAGTTAGCAAAATAACCAATGCGGGACGGAGCAAGGAGAACATCAAAAGCAGACTAGAACTGTCGAAAAAGGCATTCCTGACCAAGAGAAGTCTGATACCATCAAACATAGGCCTTAATTTGAGGAAGAGACCTCTGAGAAAGTGCGTTCGGTGCACAGCATTGTTTGGCAGTGAAACATGGACTGTTGGAAAACCGAAACAGAAGAGAATCGTATCATTTGAGATGTGATGATACAAAGAATGTTGAAAATTAGGTGGACTGATAAGGTAGGGAATGAGCCGGTTCTGCGCAGAATCGTAGAGCAAAGGAATATGTGGGAAAAACAGTGAAGAAGAAGGGTCAGGATGATAGGATCTATGTTAAGAAATCAGGGACTAACTTCCATGGTAGTTGAGGGAGCCGTGAAGAGTAAAAGCTGTAGAGGAAGATAGAGACTAGAATACATCCTACAAATGACTAATGGCGTAGGTCGCAATGAGAGTAATTCGTGGTGGACCGCATGAAAACAGTCAGAAGACTAATGAAAAGTGAGGTGCGGAGTGGGCAGGATGATGTGTTTCATAGCAGGACTACTGATCATCGTCGGGGTGGGTGAGCCGTGGTAAAAATTGCTGTTTTGAAGAGCGCACCGCAGCGCGTAGTGTGAAGCAGTCGCCCTCCGTTTCTGGCGGTGGCGCCGCTGTGGCAATCGCAGCTTTGGTGTTTCCCTCTGGTGGGAAAGGGGAAAGGTTGCCTGTTCAAGTGCATTTAAGGGGCGCTATGAGCTCGCAAGGTGGTCAGTCTGGGTCAGGCTGTCGTCCCCAGCTTGCCAGACTGTCTCTCGTCCGCATTTGTGAGGCAGTTAGTGTCTGTCTGTCGTCAGGAGTGCTAGTATGCCTGTCGTTCGGATCAACCTTTAAGGCCGGCAAGATGAGACTCTGTCCACTCCGCCAGTAAGAGAACTCAGCGAGTGGTCGCCCGGTCGGGGCTTAGTTCCTGCATCTGAGTCTGCGTGTCAGGCTGCCAGTCTGCTCGAGTTTGCTCAGGCAATGGTCATTGGCGGTTGGATCGATCGGTTGGTCGGTCGCGCACTGAGACACAAGATGACTTGTCCGTCTTGAGCGTCGGCGCATGTGAGGTCGCCACGTGAGTCCAGTGGGCCGCGCCATGTAGCGAGGGGTAGTGGCTCCGCGGTCGACACGAGAGCAACTGGAGTCCGGTGCGAGCTGCGGCGCCGTGAGACGGGAGATCGGAGCGCCTTCCTGCGTCCGTTGAAGCGGCTGGCAGCGGACGGTTCGGGAGAGCGACTTGGGGGTGCTGCGCCAGGTCTTCTCGAGAAATCGCAGTTTATTAGAAGTTAAGTGATTGGTGATATGTAGTGTGATTTACTCTTGTTAAATTGCTTTCTTAGTCAGTCTCTCGTCCCCAGCTTGCTCGTCTGTCTCTCGTCCGCATTTGTTAGGCAGTTAGTGTCTGTCTGTCGTTCGGACAGGCACCTGTCATGTTTGTCGGATTTGGTGTGTTAACGAATTTATTGCTTGGAGTGTAACGGCCCAATACCTGAAATATGTTTCGTTCTTGCCTATGATCTTGGGAGGCGGTATCTGTGTACTGTAGAGCACCTTAACTTGTTTGGCCAACCTTGTAGAATTTTATATAAGATTGCATTTCATGGGCTTTTACTTAAATGATCATTTTAGTATATAAAGTTGCCACCCTTTCACCATAGGACTTTTCTTAGAAGTTAAAATCAAGTTGCACCTTCGGTGGCAAAGCCAATATTTTAGTTTTTAGTGTATTGTACCATTTGCATCCCTCCTTGCGTGGTGCATAGATGGTTTGCTTGTGTAAAGTGTTAAAATCTATAGTTTAATGTAATCTGGTATGTTGCAGATTTGCACCAGTGTAGTCTTTCAGAGGCTGTTGCGAGCGGTCGAAAATATGGCCGTGTCAAAAGGGAGCGGCAAGGTTCTCTGACAGAAAGCTCATACAGTTAAAACTTGTTTACTTCTGCCTCTGAATAAATTGTAAATAAATTGTAACTTGATATTTAGAGGGTGCTTTCTAATTACAATTTTAAATGTGTTTCTTTTAAAAAAAATGCTTTTAGGCACTATTAAAGTGAATAAAATTCCCATTTGTTAAAAGGAATTTCATTACGATTTCATCAGTTACTCTCTAGCAACTATTTCCATGCCTACATACTGTGATTAAATGTGTTAATTTTCTTGATGAATCGCGAGTAAATAAAATAAATTCTTAAGAATATTCTTTGAAAATATAAATCACGGTTCAGTGGGAAACGTTACAGAACCAGCATGTTGAAGTGGGAGTGCTGTCCGCCAAGAAGGATGACGTGGTGATCACTAGAGCACCGCGCCACGTGGCGGAGCCGCGTGAATAGCGCTCTTCTACGTCACTCGCTACGCGCATGCAAGCGGAAACACGCGGCTGGCAGGTCACTCGCTCGGTATCACGCAGCGGGACGCTCACTCACCGACTGACGGGCAACAGGCGCGTGGCCTCGCCGTGTGGGCCGAAACAGACGCGCAACAGTAATGCGGTCTGTCTCACCTGTCTCGCACGCTGCTCTGGCCGCTGCGGGTGACGTCAGAGGCCACAGCAGTCCGATTACAGCTTCGACACAACCTAAAGGCACTAAAGGCCCCGGTAAATGCCTTCAGAATTATAATTTTTTTTCTGTCGATTTTCATCTTTTCTGTGGAGAAGATCTGCTCATTTTGCCCTTTTTTCACATGATATCTTGCGAACCATGGATGAAGGGTATCACACGGTTGCCATATTTCTTTACTTCGGGAAAGCGTTTGACTCGGTGCACCACTGCAGACTCCTAACTAAGGTACGACCATATGGGATTGGTTCGCAAATATGTGAGTGGCTCGAAGACTTCTTAAGTTATAGAACCCAGTACGTTGTCCTCCATGGTGAGTGTTCATCGGAGGTGAGGGTACCATCTGGAGTGCCCCAGGGAAGTGAGGAAGGTCCGCTGTTGTTTTCTATCTACATAGATGATCTTTTGGATAGGGTGGATAGCAATGTGCGGCTGTTTGCTGATGATGCTGTGGTGTACGGAAAGGTGTCGTCGTTGAGTGACTGTAGGAGGATACAAGATGACTTGGACAGGATTTGTGAATGGTGTAAAGAATGGCAGCTAACTCTAAATATAGATAAGTGTAAATTAATGCAGATGAATAGGAAAAAGAATCCCGTAATGTTTGAATACTCCATTAGTAGTGTAACGCTTGACACAGTCACGTCGATTAAATATTTGGGCGTAACACTGCAGAGCGATATGAAGTGGGACAAGCATGTAATGGCAGTACTGGGGAAGGCGGACAGTCGTCTTCGGTTCATTGGTATGATTTTGGGAAGATGTGGTTCATCTGTAAAGGAGACCGCTTATAAAACACTAATACGACCTATTCTTCAGTACTGCTCGAGCGTCTGGGATCCCTATCAGGTCGGATTGAGGGAGGACATAGAAGCAATTCAAAGGCGGGCTGCTAGATTTGTTACTGTTAGGTTTGATTATCACGCGAGTGTTACGTAAATGCTTCAGGAACTCGGGTGGGAGTCTCTGGAGGAAAGGAGGCGTTCTTTTCGTGAATCGCTACTGAGGAAATTTAGAGAACCAGCATTTGAGGCTGACTACAGTACAATTTTACTGCCGCCAACTTCCATTTCGTGGAAAGACCACAAGGATAAGATAAGAGAGATTAGGGCTCGTACAGAGGCATATAGGCAGTCATTTTTCCCTCGTTCTGTTTTGGAGTGGAACAGAGAGAGAGGATGCTAGTTTTGGAACGAGGTACCCTCCATCACACACCGTATGGTGGATTGCGGAGTATGTATCTAGATGTAGATGATTCAAGAAGTGTTGCCACAGTATAATGTAAATTAAAGGGATAATCAAATATTGAACGTTATTGAAGGGTATTGTTTCATTTGTGGAGTGGCATATTTCTGTGAAATAATAGCTGATGAATTAATGCTCACTCTCAGTTAGCTGTTACAATCGTACTGACATTTAGACAGTTTTGATCAGAACACATTAAAGGGATTAATTTTGAGAGTGTGACAATAGACTATAAATCGAGCAAGTGAAGTACGAGGGTTGCCCAGAGGATAATGCACCAAATTTTCTTTTGTCAGCGAAAAACAATGCTATGAATGCGAAACGTTACGCATGTATTATTTGGAGTCTGCTGAGGGAGCGCGCCAAGTTTCCGTTACTTCCGACCGACCGCGTAGCTGCAGGACTGTTTCAAAATGGCATCAGTAGCTGATGTACGTTACAAGCAACGTGTCGTTATTGAATTTCTCGCTGCGGGGAAAGAAACTGTCGGGAACATTCACAAACGCTTGTGCAAAGGCTATGGAACATCTGCTATCTTCAGAAGTACAGTTAGTCGCTGGGCACGGAGGGTGAGGTCATCAGAAGGCGGTTCGGCGGAGCTCAGTGATTTGCAGCGGTCGGGAAGATCATCCACGGCTGTCACACCTGACCTGTTGCAGCGAGCTGATGTCATTCGCGAGGACAGACGTGTTACGACTCGGCAGCTGGCACTGCATGTGTCATCAGCAAACAAAGTTCACTTAGTGAAGCACTGGCTCCGCCACCAGGACAAGGATTGGTACCGATTGGGAATACACGCCCTTGTTTCGCGTTGGGGAGTGGTCATAGAAGGGGATGGAGATAACATGAAAAAATAGGGTATGTAGGTAAAACACCATTCTTTCGTATGTTTAATTCTCACTATGTTCAATAAAGAACTGTTGAAAAAAAATGCGGTGCAGTAGTTTCTGGGCAACTTTCGTAGTATGATTCGTGACATTTGATAATATGAGCTGAAATAGAAAGGAAGCGGAAAGTGTAGTGGCGAAAAGAGCTGGGAATTATTCGAACATATTTCTATCTAAATGATTATGCAAACAAGCAGGTCACTCAAACAGATTTATTCGCCAATAAATTATCCGTAAATTAAATAACGAAGAACATATAATATCACTGCATTTTATTCTTTTATTTCTTGTACAAAATTAGTATTTGTTCCCTTGGCTCCGAGCAGTTTCTATTTTATGAATAGCTTATTAATGTTTGGTCCAGACTACAAAACGTACGCTTATTGTTCGATATCCGGTTGTTCGACCTGTTTTCTCTGTTATTATAGCTTTTTTCACCTGTGACAATGACAATTATGTGAAGTCAAGTTGCACCGTATTTCAGAGTAAATGTTGATGTGGAGATGCCCCTCTAACTGGCTGTATCTGTTGAGGGGTGCGAAAAGTCAGGGGCACACAACTATGCCCAGTAAAGCACTGCAGTTCTGAAGCCATCCTTCGAGTTGAGCACAGCTTTACTTGATTTACGGCGTAACAAATGAAACATAAAAGTGCTTATAGGGCTACATCGCGCTAGGTAGCACCAAGCAGCAAATTTACTCAGCCATTGACGGTCAGTCATGACCGATTTGCCAAGCAAGATGGCTTTTTTCTCATAAGAAGCCTAATTTACTATGATTATAAGACTTATTTTTCTGTCGTTTAACTTCCATTATGCGCTGCATATTATAACTTCACTTTGTTGGAGCATACTCAATGTTTTGCAATGAAAATCTCGCTAGTAAAACTTTACAAATATCAGAAAAATCTCCATATCAAACAACGGGGTACAGAGACTATGCGTCATTCTCGCAGGCGAGGCATTAGCTATAACTGAATATTCAGTGCTTCATTATGTAGCAAGGTGTTCAACAAGCAATAAGTGAACTTTTAAAAACCGGCTGTCTCGGGCTAAGCGGTTTTGTAGAATGCATTTTTGCAAATAAATGGAGGACTGAGAATTTTTGATCGTCCAATGGAAGTCCGAGATGAATTTGCGATGTCCGTAATAAATGCATGCTGTATTTTACAAAATAATATGCTAGGAAGAGATGACTATACATTTTAAGTAATACTGTATATCTGTCCAGAAGTGGAAATCCTGCCAAGTCTTACAAGCTCTCGGAAGTCATGATCAGGATGCAAGGAAGGTCTGGCTGCTTCGAGGGCTGCACGGATACTGAAGGCTGCCATATAAGTTCTCCGAGAGACAACCTGACCACAACTGGCAGCGCGGTGCCAGCTGGCTGTCGCTGCTACCCAATACACGGGCCACAATCAACGATTTTTCATTAATTGGCTGCAGCGGACAGCCTGCATAGTGCGTTACGGCCTCACTTCAGTGCCGAATCGGCCCCGTCATGTATCTCTGCACCTGCCAAAACGTCTACCACTCCCATTGCTAACACGCCGCAAGAAATCTACGTGAGCAGCCAAAGATGAGAATGCAGCCGACAAAAATTCTCAATCTTGAAAACCTGTATTCGATATCTAACACTGTCGAATATGCGCGTTGAATTGTTAAAAATGAGTGAACCAAGCGAGAAGTCAGTGGTTCCTAAAATTTAACATTACCAGAATTTTAATTTAGTATCTCTTAAATCGTTTGTGGAATGCTGCTGGACGTCCAGAATCATCTAAACTGTTTTAGGATCAACTCTGAGTCAGCCTGTCGTTATAAAGTGAAACAGTTTTTCGATCCGACATCCATCTGTTCAGTTACATAGAACTTGGAGATTCAAAAATTTGTGAAGGGATACTGGGTTGTTTATATTATTTTGGTCATCAGTCTACTGACTGGTTTGATGCGGCCTGCCACGAATTCCTTTCCTGTGCTAACCTCTTCAGCTCAGAGTAGCACTTGCAACCTACGTCCTCAATTATTTGCTTGACGTATTCCAATCTCTGTCTTCCTCTACAGTTTTTGCCCTCTACAGCTCCCTCTAGTACCATGGAAGTCATTCCCTCATGTCTTAGCAGATGTCCTATCATCCTGTCCCTTCTCCTTATCAGTGTTTTCCACATATTCCTTTCCTCTCCGATTCTGCGTAGAACCTCCTCATTCCTTACCTTATCAGTCCACCTAATTTTCAACATTCGTCTATAGCACTACATCTCAAATGATTCGATTCTCTTCTGTTCCGGTTTTCCCACAGTCCATGTTTCACTACCATACAATGCTGTACTCCAGACGTACATCCTCAGAAATTTCTTCCTCAAATTAAGGCCGGTATTTGATATTAGTAGACTTATCTTGGCCAGAAATGCCTTTTTTGCCATATCGAGTCTGCTTTTGATGTCCTCCTTGCTCCGTCCGTCATTGGTTATTTTACTGCCTAGGTAGCAGAATTCCTTAACTTCATTGACTTCGTGACCATCAATCCTGATGTTAAGTTTCTCGCTGTTCTCATTTCTACTACTTCTCATTACCTTCGTCTTTCACCGATTTACTCTCTAACCATACTGTGTACTCATCATACTGTTCATTCCGTTCAGCAGATCATTCAATTCTTCTTCACTTTCACTCAGGATAGCAATGTCATCAGCGAATCGTATCATTGATATCCTTTCACCTTGTATTTTAATTCCACTCCTGAACCTTTCTTTTATTTCCATCATTGCTTCCTCGATGTACAGATTGAAGAGTAGGGGCGAAAGGCTACAGCCTTGTCTTACACCCTTCTTAATACGAGCACTTCGTTCTTGATCGTCCACTCTTATTATTCCCTCTTGGTTGTCGTACATATTGTATATGACCCGTCTCTCCCTATAGCTTACCCCTACTTTTTTCAGAATCTCGAACAGCTTGCACCATTTTATATTGTCGAACGCTTTTTCCAGGTCGACAAATCCTATGAAAGTGTCTTGATTTTTCTTTAGTCTTGCTTCCATTATTACCCGTAACGTCAGAATTGCCTCTCTCGTCCCTTTACTTTTTCTAAAGCCTAGCGCATTCTCAATTTTCTTTTCCATTCTTCTGTATATTATTCTTGTAAGCAGCTTCGATGCATGAGCTGTTAAGCTGATTGTGCGCTAATTCTCGCACTCGTCAGCTCTTGTCGTCTTCGGAATTGTGTGGATGATGCTTTTCCGAAAGTGAGATGGTATGTCGCCAGACTCATAAATTCTACACACCAACGTGAATAGTCGTTTTGTTGCCACTTCCCCCAATGATTTTAGAAATTCTGATGGAATGTTATCTATCCCTTCTGCCTTATTTGACCGTAAGTCCCCCAAAGCTCTTTTAAATTCCGATTCTAATACTGGATCCCCTATCTCTTCTAAATCGACTCCTGTTTCTTCTTCTATCACATCAGACAAATCTTCACCCTCATAGAGGCTTTCAATGTATTGTTTCCACCTATCTGCTCTCTCCTCTGTATTTAACAGTGGAATTCCAGTTGCACTCTTAATGTTACCACCGTTGCCTTTAATGTCACCAAAGGTTGTTTTGACTTTCCTGTATGCTGAGTCTGTCCTTCCGACAATCATATCTTTTTCGATGTCTTCACATTTTTCCTGCAGCCATTTCGTCTTAGCTTCCCTGCACTTCCTATTTATTTCATTCCTCAGCGACTTGTATTTCTGTATACCTGATTTTCCCGGAACGAGTTTGTGCTTCCTCCTTTCATCAATCAACTGAAGTATTTCTTCTGTTACCCATGGTTTCTCCGCAGCTACCTTCTTTGTACCTATGTTTTCCTTCCCAACTTTTGTGATGGCCCTTTTTAGAGACGTCCATTCCTCTTCAACTGTACTGCCTACTGCGCTATTCCTTATTGCTGTATCTATAGCGTTAGAGAACTTCAAACGTATCTCGTCATTCCTTAGTATTTCCGTATCCCACTTCTTTGCGTATTGATTCTTCCTGACTAATGTCTTGAATTTCAGCCTACTCTTCATCACTACTATATTGTGATCTGAGTCTCTATCTGCTCCTGGGTACGCCTTACAATCCAATATCTGATTGCGGAATCTCTGTCTGACCATGATGTAATCTAATTGAAATCTTCCCGTATCTCCTCCTCTTGTGATTCTTGAACAGGGTATTCCCTATTACTAGTTGTAACTTGTTACAGAACTCAATTAGTCTTTCTCCTCTTTCATTCCTTGTCCCAAGCCCATATTCTCCTGTAACCTTTTCTTCTACTCCTTCCCCTACAACTGCATTCCAGTCGCCCATGACTATTAGATTTTCGTCCCCGTTTACATACTGCATTACCCTTTCAATATCCTCATACACTTTCTCTGTCTGTTCATCTTCAGCTTGCGACGTCGGCATGTATACCTGAACTGTCGTTGTAGGTGTTGGTCTGCTGTCGATTCTGATTAGAACAACCCGGTCACTGAACTGTTCACAGTAACACACCCTCTGCCCTACCTTCCTATTCATAACGAATCATACACCTGTTATACCATTTTCTGCTGCTGTTGATATTACCCGATACTCATCTGACCGGAAATCCATGTCTTTCTTCCACTTCACATCACTGACCCCTACTATATCTAGATTGAGCCTTTGCATTTCCCTTTTCAGATTTTCTAGTTTCCCTATCACGTTCAAGCTTCTGACATTCAACGCCCCGACTCGTAGAACGTTATCCTTTCGTTGATTACTCAATCTTTTTCTCATGGTAACCTCCCCCTTGGCAGTCCCCTCTCGGAGATACGAATGGGGGACTATTCCGGAATCTTTTGCCAATGGAGAGATCATCATGACACTTCTTCAATTACAGGCCACATGTCCTGTGGATACACGTTACGTGTCTTTAATGCAGTGGTTTCCATTGCCTTCTGCATCCTCATGTCGTTGATCATTGCTGATCCTTCCGCCTTTAGGGGCAATTTCCCACCCCTAGGACAAGAGAGTGCCCTGAACCTCTATCCGCTCCTCCGCCCTCTTTGACAAGGCCGTTGGCAGAATGAGGCTGACTCCTTATGCCGGAAGTCTTCGGCCGCCAATGCTGATTATTTATCAAAATTTAGGCAGTGGCGGGGATCGAACCCGGGACCGAAGACGTTTTGATTATGAATCAAAGACGCTACCCCTAGACCACGGGTTCGTTATGCTGGGGGTAAGTTTTAAGTTGAGAAACCAGAACAACTCGAAAAATAAGCTTCACACAAAAAAATGTGTAAAATCCAAAGTTGATTATTTTCGAGGGGGACATCTGCTGGTGGGTGGGGTGGGAGGTAACTATAAAATTTCAAATGGGAACCCCATTTTTATTGCAGAATCAGATTCTATGTAAATAACTATGTACATTTTGTCTTAAACATTTGTTTTGATTCCTGGTAGTTGGCGCTGTCTTTCAAGAAAATCCATGTTCTCATTTTTGCTTGGAAAATGTTTACGGATAGATAAATATTTATTTACTTCGTAAATTTTGATTCGCTAAAACTAAAACTCTCCCCCTCTCCCCATAGGGTGGGGTTTGAGAGAGAGGAAATAGAGTTTTACAAATGTTGATCAAAATATTAAGTTTTCCGCAGATTCGGATAAGTTTTGTTTGTTTCTGGGTCATTAGACCACACAAATTTTAATTATCAAACAAATCACCAGACTAGCTAACTAACTAACCAAACATCCTACTTACTAACGAGCGAACTGATTACCTGAAAAACTAATTATCTCACAAACCTAATGAGAACATGGATTTTCTTGAATTACAGCTCCAACTACCAAGAATCAAAACAAATGTTGACGACAAAATGTACGTAGTTTTTTATGTAGGATCTAATTCTGCAATAAAATATGGGGGTTCACATTTGAAATTTTAAAGTTGCCTCTCGCCTCATCCCAAGGGAGCTGCGGGGGTGGGCTAATTTTAGTACTAGCAGATGTCCCCCTCAAAAATAATCAATTTTGGATTCTACACATTTTTCGTGTGAAACTTATTTTTCGAGTTATTCTGGTTTGTCAACTTAAAATTTACACCGTGTATAACAGAGTTCATAATATTGCAGCACACCTCCCACTTGTGTATCGTGAAAGTGTCAAGAGACAATTGTAAGACGTATTTAACCTTTCGATACCAACTGCAGTTATAGGTCTTACACACTATTTAAAAACAAATAGTCCACCTATATGACCAAGGAAGGCATACAACAAACTTCAGACATATAACAGCCAAAGAAATGGGGTCACGAGTTTCGAATGACTTTATGACGTAAAAATAAGATTTCATTAGGAACACCATTTGAGAAGTGAAGTTACAGTCGAATACCAAGCAATTATTTGCCAATTTCTCAATTTTTGCTGAAGATTATGGGCTGAAACTGATACATGGAAGTCATGATTAAAGACGAATTCTGGAGTGCATTGCATGCGTAGAACATAATTTCTTCAGTTTAATGGTAAATTTCCGTAAATCAAATAATGTTTAATATGAGAAGTTTTTTTAAAAAAAGAGTGGGTCTGAAAGCTAATTTAACAGAAACGAAAAGTACATTAGTTTAATTAACGACAAAGAATAGGAGCTGTAAATGCAATTGCATTTCAGATTTAACTGTTATCCTTAACACTTTTTATTTACAATGACGAATAAGTGTTTTTATTTATGTAAGTGAAAAATATTCGGGATAGTATCTGTTATTCACGAATAACGAATAGTAATTTATATCTCTATTCGTTATTCGTCTTTTGCGTAAATTTCGTCCAAGTTTGGTGCGAAGCGAAACTCTTCGCGCATTCACACACTGTAAATTCGCGGCCTGTGTGGAAGTGACTGCAGGCACGTGAAATCCGCGTGGCTTCACGGCTGTGCCAGTCGCTTGTACATGCGCTCATGCGGTTGTCATTAGCATCGGGAATCTACAGCAACTTTCGCCGACGTTTGCGAATCGTATTAGAGACCTCACTCGCACACCATAGACGCATTCGGCCCACCACATAGGCCACGCGATTGCAGGGCTGTAGTGATCACCACTCATCGTTGGGTGATACATGCATGGGAGATGTGTAGCGAGATGAGGAGTTTGTAAGAAGAATTCGGAAAACTCCGTTAGGGAATGGAAAGGCATGGGGTACTCAAAAGAAGTGCCGGGGTATGTGAGAGAGTACGTGGATCACATGAGAAATTAAGGGGTGAGACGACCCACGCACTGGGTGTTATTCCACATATGCGAAGCAAGAGGTTTGGATCGGCACTGAAGGTCTGACTTTGAAAATAATGTTTGGCACTGCTGATAAGGAAGACACACAAAGCGTAAACGACACCCTAGAAGAGGTGAAGCTGTGGGCGAAAGGGAACAATGCCGTGAGTCTCTGACACACTATGCAGATTGCGAGTTTAGAGAAGGACATGTTGAGAACAAGTACTATGACAGCTGACTGGAGAAGTAAAGTGGTATGCCAGAACTGCAAAAGATACACTCAAAATACCAGGGCGCTACTAACCGAAGTAAAGGTCTTAGACAGGAAGGCAATAATGAGCAATAATGAGAAAAAGGTTGCAATCGATAGAAGATAGTGTTTGGGAAGCAGAAGAATAAGTAACAGAACTACAGGAATCTAAGCAACAGGCTGTAAGAGGAACTACCACCAGGGTTAGGTTGGTTTTAGAACCTGAGCACAAAAACCTTTTCATTTCCAGGCAGCCGCAGTATAAGTGAGAACTGATGGAGGGAAACTTTACATTCCCGTTTCTGATCCAGTAGCAGGGAAACAAGCACATTACAAGTGCTACATAGTCCATCTGCATCCTGTCAAGTGGGGGACGTTGAGGAAATATGTAAAAATACAGCGACTATTATTAATTGCAAAGGATTATGGATGATATATAGAAATGGAGGAAGTAAAGTTACGAAAATACTACTGAGTGGAAATCACAGTCTATCTGAATACGGTAATAAGAAGGGGCAGAATTCCTGTGCAGCGAAGTTGCTAATGGGACAAAAGGAGGCAAGAGTATGTAACAAAGAAGGGATCGAGCCAAAATTGTACTTTCGAGGCGCACTGACTGTACTCTACCTAGTATTGCTAGTTATTTCAAGCAGAGAGGCTGGAATTAAGCTGGAGTGGTTTGTTATTAAATGGAACAGCGTGCGAGATAATGGGACCTACATTCCATCTGCTTGCCACGATTTCAAGGATAACTCGCAACCACAGTTGCCACAGGAGTCCATGGAAAAGCTACCTGCTGCAGATATAAACTGCTTCAATCAAACTCTAAAGCTAGAATTTATTCGGTGTGTAAATAAGCTTCTGAACTAGCAAGAGTGGTGACTCTCTGGAAACCTTGTTGCAGCATGTAAATTTATATTGCGAAGATCAGTACTGAAAGGAGACAAAATTGACTATTGTCATACCAACCAGCACAGAGGCACTTATTCTGCTAAATATAGTCGTTCCTGTGGTACCTAGAAGATGAACCACAAGATTGAGTTCGGAACTAACCATTGTACAAATGGCTCTGAGCACTATGGGACTTAACTGCTAAGGTCACCAGTCCCCTAGAACTTAGTACTACTTGAACCTAACTAACATAAGGACATCACACACATCCATGCCCGAGGCAGGATTCGAACCTGCGACTGTAGCGGTCGCGCGGTTCCAGACTGAAGCGGCTAGAACCGCTCAGCCACTCCGGCCGGCTAACCATTGTTCAGATTACAGCGGATTGGATACCCCAAGTATAAAAGTAGGATGAATGATCAAGGGGATAGTATTAAAGATAATCGATTCATTTTAGCTTGTAAGTTTGGAATAGAGAATTAGAAGTTATTGTGAAAGATGTATGTTTATGTAGCCTGGTGTTTGAGTTAAGGAGCAGGACAGGGGGCACTGTAAAAATGTGTATGATATCGGTTAAGGATACGAACTGTTAGACTAATTCTTAAGAGGCGAAACAGGGACAGAAAGGCCAGTTTCCAGGAACTCTGGTCTAAGGGATAATCTAGTTTCGTCAACCCGAACGACCAGGTCTTGATAAAAAGGAGGGCAACGTAGTGCATATATCATATGCGTTCAAGAAGTAAGCCGGAGCGGAAGTGAGTTGCAACAGAGCCATTCACAGGCAGGCAACAGTGTTACACACTGTGAAGCAAAACAGGGCTGACAGGCACCAAGCAGCAGACCCAGCTGGGTGCAGCACAGCAACAGCCAACACTGCAGTATGCTAGCAGAACGACGAAAGCCTTTCATCACTTGGCACTACAGAAGTTTTTAGAGTATGTGCCTTAAGCTCCAAATGATCATAGTCTGGAGTGTATAGGCACTCAGCCTTTCAAGTAAGCACTAAAACAGTCTCAGTATCACAGCCTACACCACGAGTCAGTGACGCCAGGAGTGACATCCTGGAATGCAGTATGGAGTCCACTGCTGAACCACGGGTTAGGGCAGCCTGCCCTGAGTCACGGAAGTAGCCGCCTCTGGAGCAGAGAGACGCCCCTCACTGGAGGGAGGTCACGGCTGCCCCGTGGAAATGTCAGCTGCGCTGCCACGCTGTCATCACAGTCGCAGCTGGTGACGTGGCTGACAGCGGCATTCGATCTATGCCACGCTCGGCCCCTGTCTTTGTGCTGTCAGCAGTGCTGGACGCCTATTGTCTTACATCACAGGAAACTGGACGCCTCAACCAAGCTGCTCGTGATGTATTGTGGTTAATTAAATAAATCTTCTGTCGTCCTGACGCCTAATTCCACTCTCGACAGGTGACAATCCACGAGTCATCTAACTCCTCCTGACTCTTATAACTGCAATCTGGGTTCGTACAAGTTCTAAACAGCCTTTTGTAATTCCTCCCAAACAGCTGTCTGCATTCCCTACAATCTCTAAATATCCTTTGCCTCCTTGTATTTTACCACTGCTACATTCAGAATTTCAAAGAGAGTATTCAGTCAACATTCTCTAAAACATTTTCTAAGTCTACAAACGTTTTAAGCGTAGGTTTGCCTTTCATTAATCTATCTTCTAAGATAGGTCATAGTATTTCTCCGCAATCCAAATTGATCTTGACAAGGTGGGTTTCCGTCAGTTTTTCCGTTCTTCTGTAAGAATTCCTGTGAGCATTTTGCAACCATAAATTATTAAACTGATAGTTTGATAACATTCACACCTGTGAGCACCTGTCTTCTTTGGAATTGGAATTACTACATTGTTCTTGAATTCTAAGGATATTTAGCTTGCCACATATGTCTTGCACACCATATGGATGAGAGTTCAGAAGTGGTTGAAATGGCTCTGAGCACTATGGGACTTAACGTCTGAGGTCATCAGTCCCCTATAACTTAGAAGTACTTCAACCTAACTAACCTAAGGACATCACAAACATCCATGTGCGAGGCAGGATTCGAACCTGCGACCTTAGCGATCGCGCGGTTCCCGACTGTAGCGCCTAGAACCGCTCGGCCACCCTGGCCGGCTGGATGAGATTTGTCATGGCTGACTCTTCCAAGGCTACCAATAGGTCTGATGGAATGTTGTCTGCTCCTCTGGCCTTGTTTTGACATAGGCTTCTCAGGGCTCTGTCAAATTCTTCTCACAGTATCATGTTTCCCATCTCTTCATCTCTGCCATTTCTGTAATATTGCCTGTAATTTCATCTCCCTTCTAGTCTCAAATATGCTCCTTCCACCATTCAGCTTTCCCTTCTTTGCTTAGGACTCGGTTTCCATCTCACCTGTCGATGTTCGTACAGCTACCTCTTTTTTCTCCAAACGCTTCTTTCGTGTAGACAATATCCATCTTCGCCCCAGTGAAATATGCTTCTAAATCGTTATGTTTGTCGTTTAGCCATTCCTGTTTAACATCTGTGCACTTCCTGTCACTCTCATTTTTTAGATGTCTGTACTCCCTTGTGCCTGCTTCATTTTCATATTTTCTCCTTTTATCAAAGAAATTCAATATCGCTTGTGTTATCGAAGGATTTCTATTGGGTTTGCCTTTTTACTTACTTAATGATCGGATGGTATCACTATTCCTTCTCTCACAGCTACCGATTCGTCTTCTATTGTATTCCTCTCCCATGTTCTAGTCAATCGTGACCTTACGCTTCTTCTGAAACTCTCATCAACCTCTGGTTCTTTCAACTCATCATGTATTCATCCTACTATACTGTTACAAGAAAGCACTGAGTCAGTGAGAATAAACGTACGTATTAAACTAGCGACTTGTGTCGAGCAGCCAGCAGTTCTAGGCACTTCAGTCCGGAGCCTCGAAGCTCCTACGGTCGCAGGTTCGAATCCTGCCTCGCACAGGGATTTGTGTGATGTCCTTACGTTAGTTAGGTTTAAATAGTTATAAGTCTAGGAGATTAATGACCTCAGATGTTAAGTCCCATAGTGCTAAGAGCCATTTTGTGTCGAGCATCCCTCTCGATGTGTAGATCGCACAAATACTATTCAGATTCAAGGTTATGAAGCATGCACAAGGGAATGGGGCAGGTGGGTGCTCCTAAAGAATGAATCGTAGCTGTGTGTCACGTATTAAATTAATAAACGTGGATGTAGGGGAGTGGGCGTTCATGTACTGAAATTAAAATGGAATTAATTGAAATTATGATTTTTTGCAAAAGGTGACTGCATGTGAAACAGCACAGGACATGAAAATGCAAATCTCATTTTCTCACAGACCGAAAATGAGTGCAATGCGCAATTTGGATCCGTGAAAATTAGTTTTCTTTATCATATTGAATCAGAAAAGATACCAGATGCAAGAACAGAAGAAACTTTGGTAATAAACGATCGATATACGTAACTGAGTAGAGAATGCAGGGTCACATGGATGATGAACACTGGTTCGATCAAGAAAAGAGAAGGGAACGAGCAGACATGGAAAACAAACTGCAAAGCAATGGCCATGGTACCAACTGGCAAGGCTTTTACAAATCTAATTCGTAGTTATGTCGCTCATAAAAAGGCACCTGTTCCCATGTAATGCTACTGACCCGCCTCCACTGCTGCGTGAATTTACATTTATTCTTACAACGACTATTCTCGAACGGTGAATGTGAAAGCCGTACCAATCTCCATACCGGAACGACGCTAAACATGCTCTCTGCCGCACCTTTGCAGGCTAAAATTACGCGTAAGCAAGTCTGAAGCACCGTCTCAACCTTGACCAATAAGAATGCACGTCACTTATATTTATCTCCGTTATACCGAATTTTGTAATTGTCCTAGCCATTGGTGTCATTGTCATTAAATTAAGCAAGTGGTGGAAGGTTGAAGATTGCAAATTCTGACCAACAGCAGAACTCAGTTTCTGAAGTTTGCTCTGCCCAAACAGAATGCGGCCTGGTTTTTGTGTTACAACTCTACGAGGACCGTTCCTAAATAGCGCGCCAGCAAGACATCAGCAGGCTACAGAGTTGTCCCCTAACGCTGGTGCCATTCGTATCCCACGTTATGAGCAGGTCTTACACGCTCGGCAGCCAGCTGTTCGTTGTTCACAGGCCGACGTCCGGTTAACCTCAGCCTCCTTTGTGTCGTCGCCTACTGATAAATGCCATAGCCTTGTGGTTGTGCTTTAGAGTACAAATGGTTCAAATGGCTCTGAGCTCTATGGGACTTAACATCTGAGGTCATCAGTCCCCTAAGACTTAGAACTATTCAAACCTAGCTAACCTAAGGACATCACACGCATCCATGCCCGAGGCAGGATTCGAACCTGCGACCGTAGCAGAAGCGCGGTTCCGGACTGAAGCGCCTAGAACCGCTCAGCCACAACGGCCGGGCGCTTTTAGAGTGTAAGAGAACCGCCACAATTCCCAATTCGCCGAAACGTTAATCCTTTCAAATGACGCTTGCGAAGAGCCTACCTGAAAACACACGATGAAACGGTGGAGACCACAACGCACAACTGATCAGCTACTGATCACTTCCGCAGCGCAGTCCTCACCTCCGCTATTGCGGTCCAAACTCATCAAGCTTGGCCAACGATCGGCTGCTACGACCAGTAATTAGCGGGTGGTTATAATTAAATGGCATCTACTCACAGAAGTACAAGGTCCACTGTAATAATTGCATTGCAGAGAATTTGGTAATTGTTATAATGCCTTATTGCGGAACCGATTTATACTGGAAAAAAATTAGCTCCAGTTATGGTCCCCAGGTGAAAATCTGGCGCTAGAAGGTCATATAGAAATGTTGCCATATGTAATGGATTAGAAACGGGATTTGGGAAGGAAAGGTCAAAGAAGTGAGAAGGGCATAATGTTGATGTTATTATTAACCGGTGTTTACAAAGTTTGTTCAAAGAAAGCACTGGAGCCAAGATGCTGTACAACACCAAATTTTCACCTGGTTGCCGAAATTGGAACTAACTTTCTTCCGGATTAAATCGGTTCTGCATTAACGCATTAGCATATCGACCAAGTTTCGCTGTGATACGATAATGACAGCCCACAGTGGACCTCTGTGAGTAGCTGCACTTCAGTTGCAGCCACCCAGTACATACAGACACTCTACAGAAAAAAACAATAAAAAAATAGGGGAGTGTGACTTCCGCTATCACCATTCCTGCCACATATGAGTGTGAAATATTATGGGACTCAACTGCTAAGGTCATCAGTCCCTAAGCTTACACAATACTTAACCTAGATTATCCTAAGGATAAACACACACCCATGTCCGAGGGAGGACTCCAACCTCCGATGGGACCAGCCGCACAGTCCATGACTGCAGCGTCCTAGACCGCTCGGTTAATCCCGAGCGACATTCCAACCACATACATGAATCAAATCCCACATTACACACTTGTTACTTTAGCACACTCAAAATTTGCTTAGCACTTCACATAATTAATTTAAGTGCTTCATATAAAATGTCAGGCTGGCTATATTGGGACAAATTTCACTGTACATGCGCAGTGTAGAGTCTTGTACCACAAGGAAGCAAGTGAGAGGATGTGGTTATGGGGGGCTGATGTCCTCTTTCTACATCACAAAGGCACACGTGAATTAATGTGGTTCCTTATTGACATGGACTGGCACATCTACTTAACTTGGACAGCGTCCTGTTTGTGGTACAAGCTCATCAGTAACAGTCCCACTATAGTCAGTAATCTGGTCGCTATGTACTGTCATAGCCTGTGATGAACTAAACCCACTCTGGGAGTAAACGACAGGCAACAAACGGAATGAGTGAGTGAGTGAGGCCCTCCGGTCAGAAGCAATGCTGTTGAGAGGGCGTTGGCGGAATGTTGCTTGTGGGTGTGTCTCTGGCCTCTCTCGTGATAGGCGCATTTGATCTGGCACCTACTAATCGATCATTGCGCTTCATCTTTGACGACTGGTCTGCTGGCGACAGCTTACACCAGCACATACCCCCCTCCCCCCCCCCCTCCGAAGGCCACACCATTGTCGTGTAGGGTGGATGCGAATGACAGTGAGGAGTGGGGGAGGAGAACACTGCATGCAGAGATGAGCCAGGAGCCGGGACTGTGGAGGACGGTGTACTCCCGAGTGTACCCCACCATCTGGCTTGCGAGGGAACAGAAACAATTCTGTTATTATTGTTACAAAAGAAATGTATGTAGAAAAAACTTTACAATTTTTTCAAGAAAACGGTATTACATCAACCCAACGAATGAGATCCGAAGAAAGTTAAATGAAAAACTTAAATCACTTTCAAATATAATAACCCCTCGTGAGATACAGTATCTCAAGATAATGAATCTAAAAATTCCTAAATTACGATCACAATTCAAGGTTCATAAGCAATCTAATCCCGTTAGACCGATAGTTGATGGGAGAGGGGGCCCGTTGGTGAATATTGCGAAAAAATGTCTAACTATTTTGAATAAACATTATAAATTTGTGCAACAGTTCTCGATTAAAAATAGTACCCAATTAGTAGAGAAAATAAAAGATATACCTATTACAGACACTATGACGTTTCTTTCGCTGGACATTGTCCATTTACATACGAATATCCCGATTGATGAAACAATACAAATTATTGACGCTAATTTCAGAAACCACAGTAATATGTCCAGCGTGGAAATAAACGAGTTCATAGAATTATTATCATTCTGCTTAAAATATAACTACTTCACATTTAACGATAAAGATTATGTCCAAAAAGACGGACTCAGCATGGGAAACTCTGTATCAGGGATTATGGCAGATATCTTTATTAACTATCTTGAATTGAAATTACTAAAAGATTTTCCAACAGTAGCTAAAAAGATCGTATACTACTATAGATATGTAGACGACACGCTATTGCTTATTAATGGTAGTCAATCTGATATTGACGAAGTCGTCCGCACATTTAATAGCTTACACAACAAAATTGCTTTCACAGTTGAAAAAGAACAGAACGGAGTCATTAATTTTTCAGACCTAACCATTGCAAGGGAAATTGGAAAACATACATTTGACATTTACAGAAAATCAACATTCACAGATATCATCTTAGATTATCGTTCACAACACCCAGACCAACACAAAAAAGCGTTTTTCCACTTTGCATTTCATCGTATGTTCCGATTACCATTATCTAAGGAAAACCATGAGAAAGAGTTAAACATAGTTAAACAAATTGCAAGAAATAATAATTACCCGTTGAAATATGTCATGAACATTTATGAGATGACATCCAAAAAATATAGTAAAGACAATTTAAGGCGGAATGAGACATGCGAAACTAAAAATCAAAAATTTATCACATTGCCTTTCTATGGTCCCATTAGCAATAAAATTGCCAGTGTATTCAAGAAGAGAAATATTAATGTAGGTTTCTCGACGGCGAACAGACTGGGCGTGCTTTTAAGGAATAACATTCATGAACGCAAAGTCTTACAGGAATCAGGTGTTTACAAACTTATGTGTGCCACGTGTAATGCAGGTTACATAGGGCAAACAGGACGAAAATTAGAAACAAGGTTCCGTGAGCACGTAGCACTTGAGAGGATAGATATTTCTGAAAAATCGAATTTCGCAGCCCATCTGGTAGCAACTGGTCATACAACTCCAGATTTGACATCGCAATTGAAATTGTTGCACAAGGGTAAAAAAGGTCGCCTTCTCGACCTTATGGAAGAGATGGAGATCTTTTGTCATAATAAAGCTCCAGATATCACGCTGCTTAACGAGCAAACGATATCGAGAAGCACACATTTTTGGGAATGCTTCTCCGATTTACTATGAAATAAAGTCAGCTTGTCGTCATTTATCACAATTTCCAATTCATAGTCAGCTGCTTGTTATCCCTTATATACAACGCCTCAGTCATAGTCGCTACAAGACCACGTATAATGGCCGCTATTTCAACTATCTCAACACATGGACACACATGTTTTCAGTTTGTTTTAATAACATTACTAATTTCGGTTTTTTAAAAGATGCTTCTTTTTTTTTTTTGTTCTTTAATTTACAGAACTTATGGACGCCTACTGAACATAATTTTACGACAGTCGACATCTCGTAGGCGTTGACACAAAGTAATACAAACCGGTTATCACTTTACGTAATTATTTTTAATGTATGTTAACAATTCTTTTGCTATTTGAATAAGTGCTGGATATTGTGCATAGTCTATGTTTTATTTCTCTAAAGTACGATGTACATTTTGGTATAAGTGACACTATTACTTGTCCTTCCTCATGATGGTTTCTCGATGATTGATGTATACTACTTGTTCGCACCTTACATTTGCACGGCATTTTAATTATTAAGTAACGGCAGTTTCGTACTGTGATTATTTTTTATATATTTGACTCCTTGGTATTAACGTTATTATTTTTTATATATTGACTCCTTGGTATTAACGTTTGTTACATAAATTACGAACGTTGTACTTTTGACTTCCCACGCCAGATGGTGGGTGTTACGTTTTTAAGAAAGACCTGTGTTGCGCCTCTTTTTATGTTGTTCATTTATTATTCTTTGGCATTATCTTTTGCTTTTTATATGTTCTGCACTCTAACAACTTATCATCGATCTATTTTATGTTTTATAGTTTATAAAAAACAATATGCCAATGTATTTTAGATATTCTCCTGCGTCTGCTATGTGTTGTACATACATTTTAAATTTGAATTACTACACCATTCACAAAAGTACAAGAGTTATTTAGTGTTAATAATTTGCAAAACCAATAATACTATGTCTTCACGTGACACATGTCACATAGAGGGCGTGTCAAGCCCCATCACACCGAGGTCTGCTGAACAAGTGCAGGTAAACAGCGACCTCAGTCTATGTGATTGCCGTAAGCTTAGTGACAACAGTGCATCCCAATTTAAGTTGTACAATATAGGTTTGTTTCTAACAAGTGTTATGTTCATATGCAGATGTAATTGTGATTTTCTATGTTGTACTCTCTGATCGTAATGTGAAAAAATTTTTAACTTCTAGCACTGAATATGGTCACTCAGTGACAGAAAATCGATTTTGCAATAGTAAAAAATATACGACCAATGCTGTCTCTTTTTTCAAGTATACCTGTTATCTGGTCGTAGTGCACAAGACAACATGGAGTCGCCAATCAAAGAAACAATCTCCGTAAAACTGCTACTGGGACACATGTCCTGGCCTGAGGATGTGTCCTGGGGTGATGGCGGCGACGGCGGTGGCGACGATGGATCCACATCCATTGGGTCGCCGAGTGGGGACGCTGGGGGCGAGGGCGCATCGTACATCCGCTTCTCCTTGGGTGCCCTGGTGGTACCAGTGGGAGGCTGCGAAGGCCGTGCGGTCCTGTGAGGCTGTGAATCTGGGGTAAGGGAAGCAGGAGAATTGCGGGGGAAATGACACACAAGCATCTGGTTCAGATGGCGGCCCTGCAAGCCATGGGACCTGCAATCAAGTTCATAAAAGAGACAATGTGTTCCTGGATCCCTCCTCTTTCCCAGCATCCATGGTTGCCGTAAATCCTGAGAAGAACAAGATCGCGCAGCGCAAAGCGATACTTGCAGACCATTGGCGGCGCTAGATGCTGTGGTGGGTGTAGCAAGTGTAGCAGCATCCGATGGCGGCGGCCATGCAGCAGTTCCGCTGGTGATGGCCAGTCTCGTGGGTGGGAGCAATAGGGGTCGAGAAAGAGTTGCTGCACCTGTTTCAGTGTATGAGTGGCGCGAAGCTTGGGCATCTCTTGCTTGAAAGTACATACAAAGCGTTCTGCTTCTCCTTTGGACTGAGGGTGAAATGGAACACTTGTCAGATGACAGATGCCATTTCATTCAGAAAACAGTTGAAAATCACGTGAAGTGAACTGTGGTCCGTTGTCCCTCACAAGTACATCTAGTAAACCTTCGATGCAAAATATGGACTTGAATGGTGCTTCCTGACGTGGTAAAGTTCATAGACACAACAAATAGGAACTTGCTAAACGAACCACTATGAGCCAAAGATAATTCCAAAATGGTGCTGCAAAGTCTATGTCCACTCACAGCCATGGGGACTGAATCTGAGGCCTAGCTGAGAATGTCTGTGGCGGAGCTAATTGGTTTTCCACGCATGGGCAACACTGTGATATCATCTGTTCAATATGGGCGTACAGTACAGTACTGTCGCGCTAACTGTTTAGTGCGAACAATTCCCCAATGACCTTGATAGAGAAATCGCAACACATCCTTTTGCAAAACTTTGGGAATAGGTACATGGAATTGTACACTGAACTAGAATCACACCATGTTGATCTGAAAGGTTATGCCGACGTGCATAATATTGGCGCACAACTGAATACTGCTGAGAGAACGACGCCAAGACGAGCGGACGTAATGCAACAAAATCTTGAGATGTAGGTCTGCTTCCATGGCCTGTGCAATTTTTCTGTAGTGCAAGAGAAAAGATTCCAGCTATTCAGAGTCTTGCGCATCGATTTGGCAACAAGATGCGGGAGATAAATGAAAATCAGAGTCTGGGCCAAACGGAAGGCAAATAGGATGTCTGCATTTCCATGCTTCGCGTAGGCCTGTACACAATTTCATACTGATGCTGTAAGACGTCCAGGTCTCCTGACTTTCATTGCTTACATATTCCGCCCTCACAACCATATTCCGCACATAAAGACGCTTCATTCGAACCCAAACTCGATAAGATAAAGTCAATTTTGTATGAATTCATGTAAACAATATGCAAATAACAAGTAAGCACACCGGGGTCGAAATACTCGAGGCTGGCGTACAAACATACATTCCAGACACGACGGTCACAGGACGTTTTAGTTTGGGAGACGCAAACCACAGAACAGGAAGACAGTCCCTTCAGAGGACGAGTCAACGCCAAACGCCGAGGTGACAGTTCGTGGAGCGGACAGTGGGTGCCCGAGTGAAAGGGGGAACGACCACGTGTTCGGCTTAAAAGCAAATTCCGTTACATTTTGTGGGAGCGGCCAGCCTATGCATTCTTTACACATAGCACGCAGTTTCAGAGATTGTCACAGGGAGACAGCAAACGCCAAACGCCAATGCGACAGGTTTCCGGATTGGTCGCCTTAAACGAAACGTCATTCTCCCGTTTTAGAAGAGCAATGCTGATTGGCAGACGATATTTCTGACGCCTTGAGCTGAAGGAGTAATGGAGGAGACCGAAAGATATACCCCTTCACGTCTGACGTGGAGAGGTCCCGTTCCGTTGTCGCTCTTGGAGCAAAGAACAAATCTCTCCTACTTCACTGGGAGAGCACCTCTGTTGAGAGCGAATCGAAGGGCGACTATATTCTTGCGATTAAGCGTTGTTCACTCTATTGGCTGACACACTTATTGTGCGGTGTGAATAGACAGAGTTATAGTTAAACGCCTGCGAGCGAATTTTTGAGTGGCATCGCGGTGGACTGGTCATCTGACCAGTGTGCCACGCTAATAGACTAGGGGCGAATACGAATCCTTGACTTCATCAAGGCATAGGGAGAGTCAATCCAGATAGAACGAGAGTTATCTTATTTGTCAGCAGCGAGCGGCGCAGACAGCAATCGCAGCTTATGATATTGAGAGTTACAGCTATTGCGAGCCCCCATATTTCCTCCACAACAGTACACTTCACTGCATTTCACACGCGACAGCCTCAACCGTACCTAGCAACATTCTAAAGGATAATTATTCAAGTTGAGTAGGCGCGCCTCTCAGTCATTCTGCTGTCAACAACCATTTTAAACTTTGTATAGAAATTTCATTAGCGAATCCTATCCTTGAGAGGTAACTTCACATTCCGAAAAGAACCAGGATATAACTTCTTCAATTCGTAACTAAAAGTGCCATTGTGATTTCTCAGAATTTTTGCAAAATAAATAATAACTGTCGTTAGTTTCATGTTTTTCTTACACTAACTAGCATTACTCCAGTACCCAAGTATCCCACTAGTTACGTAAGAAATATTGTGAATTTTTGTGTCATTTCCTTACAGCGGACGAGTCAAGAAGATATTTATTGCTGAAAGTTTTTCAGGCATTTCTCTTTAGAACGTTAGGAGCGTCTGTCTGACTTCTGTAGTAGTGTGGGGGTGGAAATTGCATCTTGCAGGAGCCACATCTCAGATTAATCCGTTGCGCAGAATAACAGAATCAAAGGTCAACCCTACGCTCACAATGCTGCGAAAGGAACGAAGCCCAACGTTGCCATTTTTGAGTAGTGCGTGTAGGAACCGGATTTGATGGATGAAGCAAGAACTGCGAAGACTTACGATCTCTCACTAAAAAGGAATTGCGACTATGCAAACATTGATCAAATTTTGTCACGCCACACACAATAGCGAAAGCCTTATTTTCTATTTGTGAGTTATTGCACTTTGTTGGAGTTCACAACTTTGAGCAAAAGCGAGTTGTAAAACAGCTCGCTTGGCAGGGTCAAAACGCACAAAACATCTGTCACTGAACAAGACATTTTTGAGTTTCTGTCACTCTTTGGTCCACATGAAAGGCACATTTTTGCGACGCAATAGAGCCGCGATATGAGTGGCATTCGATATGTGCAGAAGGTAGTGTATCATCTTGCCTAATACTGACACATTGAAAGGAACAGGCAAGTCACGGATTGCAAGCAAATGACACTGGAGGGGGTGCACACGCTGATTGTTTATCAGGTGACCTAAGTGGTATAGCTCAGTTTGAAAAAAGTCACACTTTTCAGGTCGTCACCTGAATCCTGATTCTGACAACACTCGAAAATGAGTACGCAAATTGGCAATGTGTTCCTCTGTTGTACGACCTGAGACGACAATATCGTCAAGGTAGTTCAAACAAAATTGCACCTTTTCAGTCAGCTGTTCCAAGTAACGCTGAAAAATGGCGGTTGCGGAAGCACTACCGAAAGGCAAACACAAAAACTTGAACAGTACCGAGTATATGTTTACAACAAACACTTCCTGTGATTCTTCATCCAATGGAATTTGCAAGTAGGCAACACGCTAATCTATCTTAGAAAAGTAACGTCCTGAACCAAGCTTTTCCATGAGTTCCTCATGGCGAGGTAACGCATAAGTGTCAACTACTGTCTATGGCTTGACTGTAGACTTGAAGTCAACACCAATGCGAATTCGACCTGAAGGCTTAGGCAAGAAACGAGAAGAGCTGCCGAGAGGACTTGCCCATGAATTAGCTTTAATGGGAGAAATTATGCCGTTATCTTGCGAAGCTTTCAATTTACTGGCTATTTTGACTTTTAAACCACTTGGAACGGCGCGGGCCCAGAAAAACTTGGGCTGTGCATTTTGCTCTTACAATGTAACATGCGCTATAAAGTTATTAGCTTTTGGATGCTATGTCCAAACATATCAAAGGCATCTAAACTGATTATGGTCTCACTGTCTCTTGATTTCGACCCTGTAAAAGTGACTTCCCGTGGTGCGAGATTTGTATGTTGCAGGCAACCTACACGATCGAACCCCTGTCCATTGTAAGCAGTGAGGTGCTTGCTAGAATCAGAAAGGCCTCGTGAGCCTAACCGTTCATACGTGGCACGCCCGCATCTCGTGGTCGTGCGGTAGCGTTCTCACTTCCCACGCCCGGGTTCCCGGGTTCGATTCCCGGCGGGGTCAGGGATTTTCTCTGCCTCGTGATGGCTGGGTGTTGTGTGCTGTCCTTAGGTTAGTTAGGTTTAAGTCTTTCTAAGTTCTAGGGGACTAATGACCATAGATGTTAAGTCCCATAGTGCTCAGAGCCATACGTGGCACGATTAAGCAAAGTTACTGAGGCACCTATGTCTAACTGAGTGTTCACCCGACAGCCAGCATGTAACATTCCCTAGGCCGATGTACCACTTTGTAACTTCCTCTCTGCGGAATGACAAACCCTATCTTATAACGTACTGGACCCCTTGGACTGCCTGGTGCGGTAAGCGGTATAAAGGGGTGCACGGCAGGTCCTCTTTGTGACTTACCTGCGCGGTGGCAGCGTAGTCAGCCTCAGAACTTTCTCTTACCTGCCCTTACGTGCAGCTCAGCCGCTCGTACGTTATTCGGTACCCTGTGGATTCTGGACTTCGCAAATACGTAAAAATAAGGTTTTGGAGAGGAATTCCGGTGCTACTAAATAATGCAACGCAGCTGTGATACAAGTAATTATATTCTAGAGGCGCGTTGGCCTCGAACTCCTTTGATATAATTTGTTACAAACAAGTTGCAAAATCGTAGTTTGCACGCCAGAATCCAGCCAGATAGCGGTAAGACGGATATGCCGCTCTAAGTGGGTTTAAGACCACTGTCGGATACCGATTGCATTTGGCTCTTGTCTCAATGAGGCTAATCCCAATTGTGATCATATTAATATAATTCACTCAGTTACCACGCTGGTCTTCTAATGCACAAGACCAGGATCTTGCGTTACCGGATGCCGTGGAACTCGTCTTTAATTACACTTGATGCCTCACATAAAAGTAAACATGATCACAACCAATTGGTCATAATGATCATTAACAGAAAACAAAAACAGAATTGCAACAGCAGGAGCGAGCACAGCAGCTCACTTACCATGTTCAGTGACTGTCGTGTTATTGCATGCACTAAGCTTCGCTCAATTAACTACACTCCTGGAAATGGAAAAAAGAACACATTGACACCGGTGTGTCAGACCCACCATACTTGCTCCGGACACTGCGAGAGGGCTGTACAAGCAATGATCACACGCACGGCACAGCGGACACACCAGGAACCGCGCTGTTGGCCGTCGAATGGCGCTAGCTGCGCAGCATTTGTGCACCGCCGCCGTCAGTGTCAGCCAGTTTGCCGTGGCATACGGAGCTCCATCGCAGTCTTTAACACTGGTAGCATGCCGCGACAGCGTGGACGTGAACCGTATGTGCAGTTGACGGACTTTGAGCGAGGGCGTATAGTGGGCATGCGGGAGGCCGGGTGGACGTACCGCCGAATTGCTCAACACGTGGGGCGTGAGGTCTCCACAGTACATCGATGTTGTCGCCAGTGGTCCGCGGAAGGTGCACGTACCCGTCGACCTGGGACCGGACCGCAGCGACGCACGGATGCATGCCAAGAGTGTAGGATCCTACGCAGTGCCGTAGGGGACCGCACCGCCACTTCCCAGCAAATTAGGGACACTGTTGCTCCTGGGGTATCGGCGAGGACCATTCGCAACCGTCTCCATGAAGCTGGGCTACGGTCCCGCACACCGTTAGGCCGTCTTCCGCTCACGCCCCAACATCGTGCAGCCCGCCTCCAGTGGTGTCGCGACAGGCGTGAATGGAGGGACGAATGGAGACGTGTCGTCTTCAGCGATGAGAGTCGCTTCTGCCTTGGTGCCAATGATGGCCGTATGCGTGTTTGGCGCCGTGCAGGTGAGCGCCACAATCAGGACTGCATACGACCGAGGCACACAGGGCCAACAGCCGGCATCATGGTGTGGGGAGCGATCTCCTACACTGGCCGTACACCACTGGTGATCGTCGAGGGGACACTGAATAGTGCACGGTACATCCAAACCGTCATCGAACCCATCGTTCTACCATTCCTAGACCGGCAAGGGAACTTGCTGTTCCAACAGGACAATGCACGTCCGCACGTATCCCATGCCACCCAACGTGCTCTAGAAGGTGTAAGTCAACTACCCTGGCCAGCAAGATCTCCGGATCTGTCCCCCATTGAGCATGTTTGGGACTGGATGAAGCGTCGTCTCACGCGGTCTGCACGTCCAGCACGAACGCTGGTCCAACTGAGGCGCCAGGTGGAAATGGCATGGCAAGCCGTTCCACAGGACTACATCCAGCATCTCTACGATCGTCTCCATGGGAGAATAGCAGCCTGCATTGCTGCGAAAGGTGGATATACACTGTACTAGTGCCGACATTGTGCATGCTCTGTTGCCTGTGTCTATGTGCCTGTGGTTCTGTCAGTGTGATCATGTGATGTATCTGACCCCAGGAATGTGTCAATAAAGTTTCCCCTTCCTGGGACAATGAATTCACGGTGTTCTTATTTCAATTTCCAGGAGTGTATTTGCGTCTATACCTCAGAAATTGTGACGTATTAAGATAAACATTCATTCACAGTCAAAACAACTTCACCACCTACGCGAACTTTACTTTGTCACGGTCTTACTCAGATTTAGCCAAGAAGCAAAGCTTAGTTGGTAATCCTGCGCAGGCGCAACTGCTAGCCGTCTGTACCGCTCCCCAGTCTAGCCTCTTGTCCCCAACAATGGCGTGCTGTACTTCCCTTCTCCCCCCACTAAACCACTGGTGACATCAGCCACCATCTCTTCCCTTAAAACAGACACATTTTACCTTGTACTTCCCCGGTTGCTTTATACGCATGCACACTTTTGATTTACACTGTTCTGCAAATTTTACTCTGGCCCTCTACTATAATTTAAAGTTTTTTTCAATCGAACTACTATTTTGTTTACCCCCCGGCAGCTTCTGGTCGGACCAGTCCACCTTCTCCATCCCCAGAGGGTGTCCGCCTGTTTATGCTGCGCCGCCCGGTGTGGCCGAGCGGTTCTAGGCGCTTCAGTCTGGAACCGTGCGACCGCTACGGTCGCAGGTTCGAATCCTGCCTCGGGCATGGATGTGTGTGATGTCCTTAGGTTAGTTAGGTTTAAGTAGTTCTAAGTTCAAGGTGACTGATGACCTCAGATGTTAAGTCCCACAGTGGTCAGAGCCAATTGAGCCAGTTATCGATGCTGCGTGGTATTTTTAAGGTTCCCCTGGCTTTTCTGTGTCCTCCCGCCTTCACGTTCTTGCAAGTCACCGTGCCGGCCTACCACGCCCGACTCGCCTCTTATCGTAACCCTTCGGCACGCTACCTCCGCTCTGGCCGTACGTCTGATGGCCATCCCGCTGCCTTCTAATCGGCGCTCGCTTAATTAAAAAGGCTACAGTTTACTTTCTTCTTCTTCTTCTTTCGATTTCGGCCATCTTTGGACCACGTTCAACAATTCACTTGCCCGGCTTTTTGATCTTTTTTCTCTCTTCCCAATATTTCCTCATCATTTTCGAATGGTTCCTCCTCCGCTCTTCCGACCATTTCCTGTTATTATTCTTTAGTTTCGTTTCTTCTGGAAAACACTTAATTTCGTTCACTATTTGTCTAAACTTTTTCCTGTCCCTGATTGACTCACGGGTGACATTAAAATAGGCCAAATCCTTTTTCACCATCTGTATCCATTTATTGTTGGTTTTTTCGTTCCTGTTACTATGTTCAAACACTTTTCTTGTTAGTCTGTTTCCATCCATCCTCGACAGGTGACCATAAAACGTTAGTCTGCGTTTACGCATTGCATCACTCACTTTCTCAATAGTTTTGTATATTTCCTTATTACTCTTTAGCTTGTACTCTTCTCCAATCTTTCTCGGTCCTAATATTTTTCTCAAAATTTTCCTTTCTTTCCTTTCCATGTTTTCTATTTCCCCCTTTTTGTTAAGAGTTAGGCACTCCGATGCATACAGGCATTCTGGTCTAATGACAGTTTTATAATGTCTTAATTTAGCTTGAATCGAAATGTTTTTTTTGTTATATATGTCTTTGGTTTTTTGAAAAGCAAATTCCATTTTCCTTGCTCTCGCCTGGTTTGCACTCTTGTCTAAACCATTCACTTGGATTATTTCACCTAAATACTTAAATTTTTGTACTCTCTTAATATTGCCGTATTTAGTAATAAGATTTTTCTTGTTATTTCTATGATTAGACATATACACGGTTTTTTCAAATGAAATCTGCAGTCCAGCTCTGGCCGAAACTTCTTGTAGTTTCTCCAAGTAATTCTGAGCTATTTCTTCGTTTTCTGTAATTATTGCCAGATCGTCTGCAAAAGCTAAACAGTCCACTTCTATTTTTTCTTTTTTTGTTCCAATTCTGATGTCATTCTTGGTGCCTTTGAGTTCTTCTTTCCATATTCTCAATATCTTTTCCAGTACGCAGTTGAAGAGGATTGGGGATAAACCATCACCTTGTCTAACACCTGTTTTAATTTCGAACTTCCTTGAAATTTCACCCATAAATTTAACTTTGGCCTTACTGTTTGTTAGCGTCTGTTTGATAATTTGAATTGTTTTCTTATCGACCCCAAATTCTTCCAATACTTTCAGTAGTGTTTCTCTATCTACCGCATCGTATGCTTTTTTGAAATCTACAAATACTATTGCAAATCTCTGGCCTCTTGAGATTCTGTAACGAATTAGTGTTTTCAGGTTAAATATTTGTTCAACACAGGATCTACCTTGTCTAAAACCTGCTTGATATTCACCTATTTTTTTATCCAGAACTGGCTCCACGATTTGAAGTAATTTCCTTGACAAAATTTTGTATCCTACTGGTAGTAGCGAGATCCCTCTATAATTATTAACATTCATCTTATCCCCCTTTTTGTGTAGTGGGTGTATCAGGGCACACTGCCAGTCTTCAGGAATTCTTTCTTCGTCCCAGATCTTCTTAAACATATGTTCCAAAACTTGTGGGAGGTTGGTATCCATTATTTTTAGGATTTCTGGTACTATGGAGTCTTCACCTGGGGCTTTATTGTTTTTTAGACTGTGTATTATGTGTTTTATTTCTTCAGCGTCTGGAGGTTTTGACTCGGTATTAGTATTTCGGTGGTTTTCAAAACTCATTTTATCTTTGGGGGGTTCACAATTTAGTAGATTCTCGAAATATTTTGCTAATATTTCACAATTAGTCTTGTTTGTCAAACCTAGCTTGTTCTCTTCATCTTTAAAACATAAATTTGGGGATTGGTATTTGGTTAGCTGTTTTCTAAAAGTTTTGTAGAAATCTCTAGAATTATTTCTTTTAAAGTCTTCCTCGATCTGTTCTAGGTTATCCTGAAATTGTCTTCTTTTTTTATTACGGAAAAGCTTAGCTGTTTCTCTTCTCTGGATTTTAAAATTGTCAAGATCTTGAGGATCTTTTGTGGAGTTCCATTTCTGCCACAATTTCTGTCTCTTCTCCAGGTTCTCATCACATTCATTGTCCCACCATGGATGTCTTCTTACTCTTTTCACGAGACAATTTTCTTTTGCTATTTCAACTATTTCGTTTTTGATCTCCTCCCATCCCGCTTCCTTATTTATTGTGGATATGCCATCGCTATCTTTGTGCAATGCTCTTTGAAACCGTTGTTTAATTTCTTCATTTTTTAAAGTTTCTGTTTACTTTCATTGCCCGTACAACAACAGGATTTTTTCTGAAGCCACTTCTTATTCTTAGCTATCAAATGTGCTTAAACCTATTGCTTATCTCAAGCGTGGTCATTCGTGCAAAGCACATTGCCACGTTTCAAGCAATTCGTAATGAGACAAATAGTTTGTTAGAACGTCGTTGTACAGCACTAGGGCGAGAAGGAGGCACAACCTTAACCATACTTTTTTCAGAACCTGTTGGAAGTTTTGAAAACAGAGCGTTCACTGCATGTGCACGGTCATATCATTTTTTTCTGAGAACGGGCAAACTTAGCGTTTTGGTGCTGTTGCAAGCAAACTGCTTGGACATGGCCTTTTTTTCCACATGGGGAACACTTTGCGGTCTTTATTTACATGAACTAGAACATTTACTTAACTTGAACAGAGTCCATGTTTGTGGTACAAGCTCATCACTAATAGTCCCACTATAGTTACTAATCTGGTCGCTGTGTACTGGCATAGCCTGTGGTTGACTAAACCCACACTGCGAGTAAACTGACAGACGCCAAACTGAATGAATGTGTGAGTGATGCTGTCTGTTCAGCAGCAGTGGCCTAAATACGTGCTGCTGAGAGGGCGTTGGCAGCGTGTTGCTTGTGGGTATGTCTCTGGCCTCTCTCGTGATAGGCGCGCTTGATCCAGCGCCTACTAATCGATCTTCAAGCTTCATCTTTGTCGACCGGTGTGCTGGCGACTTCTAATAGGTTTCATTGTTTTCTGTTCTTCCATGTTCTCCAATTTCGATAGCCAAATCTGCTCGAGAAGTATTGGTACCTTACACTAGGGTTGGGATACCTTTAAGGAAAACACATGGATGTTGGTCGTATATCTTTTGTCACCTGTTGTTTGGTATAACTCAAGTATACTGAGCTATAAGGTTGCTGCGCCTCCCGCACAGATGGTGTTACAATTTAATTCCGTCCGTTGAACTTAAACACGGAATACTCGTACACTTGCATGAGATGTGGCCTGGAACACTAATTGTTATCAGTAACACTGGCCAATGTTCATGCACTGAGTCACTCTTAGGCGCATTAATATAACAGGTCCAATTCCACGTTATACAAATATGGCCTTACAATATCAAGTATTCAAAATAAGAAAACAACACTCAGCTCCACTCTGGTGTGAAGATCCCGTAACTTTTAGTATTCCAGCTAGTGTGTTACTGCCTTCAATTCCTACAGGCAGTCTTCGAGATGCTTGCAGAGTACGCTGGGAACTTGTCGACCAAGTTACACGTGACATCCGTTGGTCTTCCCGCAACTCGTCTCTACCACTCCTTTAGCGAGCCGGTATGACTTGACTGATTTAACCATTCGCGCCTTTTCGAGGCCCGTACCGAACAACCAGACTTCCCCGAAAGCAACCACTTGCCAACCACGTGCGCTCCAGACAACTCCCTCTCCAGACCCCACCAAATAGACAACACACACACCTCCGACCAAGGACGGTAGCTAGCGACATTGCGAACAGATCGCTATTGGCAACCTAAATAGTTAGTGGCGCCATTGGAGTGCAATGCCGCCAAGATTAAAGCAGCCACGGCTCAGGCATAACGCACAATGTGTTGTCATGCTAGACAGAAACGGGACGCAGACCGGGATGAAATCTGTGTAGCAAACTGACAGCCATGGCTGGCGCATTGGCCATCCTGTGTATGGTTTTTAGGTGGTTTCCCACCCTCGTTTCTACCAAAAAAAAAATGGTTCAAATGGCTCTGAGCACTATGGGACTTAACATCTACGGTCGTCAGTCCCCTAGAACTTAGAACTACTTAAACCTAACTAACCTAAGGACAGCACACAACACGCAGTCATCACGAGGCAGAGAAAATCCCTGACCCCGCCGGGAATCGAACCCGGGAACCCGGGCGTGGGAAGCGAGAACGCTACCGCACGACCACGAGCTGCGGACTCGTTTCTACCGATACATTATCTGGAGTAATGTATTAGTACACATACCAGCGGGCATTAATACGGGGCGTGTCCACACTTCGCCTTTATGACAGCTGTAACTTTGCTTTCAATGAGGTGTCTCAATGCCCGTGAAGCAATGGCAGTCCATTCATGTTGAAGACCCAAAACCATGGTTAGTAGAGGTTAGACGCCAGGCTCTGGAGTGAAGTCGACATTATAATTCATTCCAAATGTGCTGCATTGGGCTGACGTCGGCATTGTTGCCAGGCCAGTCCACTTCAGACATATTAATGTCCACAATCCGTTGCCTCACAAATGCTGCTTTATGACAGGGTGTCATTCTGGCACAATCATCGCCGACCTCTTCCTGTCCTGCACGCAGTGCACCATGCTGTACAATACGTTCGTATCCTACATCTAGCGGTTTCTTAAGGGGAGTGGAGGGCCATTTTTATCCCTATTCTGCCAATGCTATTGTACCCTTTGAATAGATACACTTTTCAAAAGAACTATAAGTGATAAAACAATAAAAAAAATTTCACTCGTAAAATTTAACACTTTTTTTTGGACATTAATTATTATAAGTCCACAGCTCGTGGTCTTGCGGTAGCGTTCTCGCTTCCTGTGCACAGGGTCCCGTGTTCGATTCCCGGCGGGATCAGGGATTTTCCCTGCCTCGAGATGACTGGGTGTTGTGTCGTCTTCATCATCATCATCATTCATCCCCGTTACGGTCGTAGGAAAGCAATGGCAAACCACCTCCAATAGGACCTTACCTGAGCGGCGGTGCGGGTCTCCCGCATCGTTTCCTACGCTCCTCGGAGTATGGGACCTCATCATCACCATCAATTACTATAAAACAGTTTCTGATTGTTTGGTGGTTCTCAATTTACTTGTAATAGCTTATTACCAACTGCAGTAAAAATTTACCAAATTTCATGTTTCTAAGCCCATTAGTTAATAAATAATGGTAGCTGAAAGTAAAATTCATTTAAAGTTTGTTATTGCAATTCTAGTATAGTTATTGATGAGAATTTTGTGCATTTTAAATTAGCAATATCTACTTTGCGGATTCTCTCTTTATCTATTTGCACCAAGGATTCTGCAGTATTTACACTAGATTTTATGCCAATAATTCCAAAACATTCAGTTTTCTAAATACACCATCATTGAAGCCTAAAATAGCTTCTTTAACACCAAATTTGAGGGTTGTAAGCTGAACAAACATAGTTTTCGGGGACCGGTTCCAATTCAAATGGCTCTGAGCACTATTGGACTTAACATCTGAGGTCATCAGTCTCCTATAACTTAGAACTACTTAAACCTAACACACGTCCATGAGCGAGGCAGGATTCGAACTGCGACCGTAGCGCTCGCGCGGTTCCAGACTGAAGCGCCTAGAATACCTCGGCCACACCGGCCAGCAATAGAATTGACACACTGATTTAAATTTTGGGTTTTCCGATGAAGACATTTCTTCAACAAGGTACCTTTGCAAAGGACTCTAAATATCGGTTTAATTTCATTCATTACTGATGCAGGTAAAGAATGTTTGTGGTCACATCTGGCACTTCTCCTGTACTTGCACCAAGTGTCAGGATCATTAGGGCAATGACCCTCCACTGGATTTTCGTTTGTGGAAAGCTTATGGAAAAAGATAGCCCTTACAGCTTTTTTCATTGTTTCTAAATTCCCTACATTTCTTCTGATGGCCAAGCGATAATAATTCTGTAATCTACCTATTTCATCATTTCTCAGGCGACCTTTACCACCTGTCTTCTTACCATCTTCCAATACTATTTTTGACTTTTCTTTCAATAATCTTCTCAACCTGGATCCCATTCTCTTCTGGACATGCCCAATGCATTCTAATTTATAAATTGTGGCATTAAGACCACAGGGTTTTTCTGCACATACCCGGTCATAAGCCTTGCCGTCACCGTCCACAGATTGCACAGAGCGTCAGTAAAACCATCATATCTCACGAAAAATTGTCGTATGTATATAAAAAAAACTGTTTCACGCAGGAAAGACCAGGCATTTTAAATACGAGGGCTATCCACAAAGTACATTACGTTTTGGAATTAAAAATAAATAAAGTATTGGAAATTTTTTTTATTATATACAGATGAAAGCCACACTTAAATACTACTTTTCTACATAGTTGCCATTTAAATTAAGGCACTTATCGTAGCGATGGACTAGCTTGGAAATTCCTTCGTCGTAAAATTCGGCCGCCTGCGCCTTCAACCACGTGGTTACCTCTTCTTGAAGCTGTGCGTCGTCATCAAAACTCTGCATAGCCAACCACTTCTGCATTTCTGGGAATAAGTGGAAGTCGCTCGGTGCCAGGCCGGGACTGTACGGCGGATGAGGAAACAACTCCCACTTAAAAGATTCGAGAACTTCACGAGTGGCACTTGCCGTGTGGGCCCGGGCGTTGTCGTGAATCAGCAAGATCTTTGAGCCCAACTTTCCCCTGCGCTTGTTTTGTATTGCTCTTCTGAGGTTGTGGAGAGTTTGGCAATACCTTTGAGAGTTTATTGTAGTGCCTCCTTCCAGGAAATCCACAAAAATCACACCTTTTCTGTCCCAAAAGAGGTAACCACGTGGTTGAAGGCGCAGGCATCCGAATTTTACGACGAAGGAATTTCCAAGCTCGTCCGTCGCTACGATAAGTATCTTAATTTAAATGGCAACTATGTATAAAAGTAGTATTTAAGTGTGGCTTTCATCTGCATATAATAAAAATATTTTCCAATACTTTATTTATTTTTAATACTTTGTGGATAGCCCTCGTATGCTAAAATCTAAAAATCGAATTTTTGGAAGCCCACTTGCCTTCTGTATCCCCTTAACGGCAGTAAGAGGATCAAAACACTCAACACGAAAAAGTACCCCTGCTACTTTAACACCACCTTCACCGTACTTCACTCTTAGCACTACATGTGATGTGAAGTCACATTTTCTAGGCATTAGTCAAATTAGAGGATACAGAGTGATTCATTACTCAAAAAACATTGGTTTACCGTCACGCACGGTCCAGTTCCTATCACACCATCTCGAGTGTCGCTTAGAATTAACTACAGAAATGTGTGGCTTATGAGGAGTCGTTCGACCATCGTGCTCTTTTGTTTCTCCTTCAGAACAGTCACTGTGCTACCTAAGTTGTTGGTAGCATTTCGGGACTCTACAGTGATTCCTGTCGCTGGTTGTATGTGATTTTGTACAACCACCCACGTAATGTTCGACGGCCCCTGTCCGTCAGTACGTGAGGCGTGTCTGGTTTTGGTTTACCTGCTGTTCCTTCGCGTTGCCACTTCACAATCAAGTCACCAACAGTCGACATGGGCAGCCTTAGAAAGGTTGAAATATCCCTGATGGACTTGTTAGTCAGGTGACCAACAATGAGTAGTGCACGTTAAATGGAAATGATCTCTCATGGCCGACCATTCTGCTGTTACAGCTTCCCTCTCGCCACATAAGACTCTTCATCATATTTCATATTCCCGAGTCCGCTTCCCGTGACATGTAGTGGTTATTTCCGCGTTATATAGTGTGTCCGTACACTTTTGATCCGATAGTGTTCTGCATTAAAGCAATCAGCAGTAATTCGATATTAGCCATGCTTTATGATGTTCCAGTTTATTGCGGACAACAGTGACGTAGATAATGTTGACTATCTATTCGTAAGAGAATTCTTGATAGCTCGGGGCAACAATCCACGGCCTTTGTTACCTGTCGCTGACATGAAAAGGCTCTAAGAAGGAGATACACAGTACGAGTTTAAAATTTTTCTTTACATAAACATGTACCATCGAATATTCCGTTTTAAAAAATACAGCAATCAGGCACTTACGTATTTATATTTAAACCAATTATCATTTCGAGTTTCGCTCACCTTCATTTAGCGTAATACATACTTGAATCTTCAGTAAGTACATTTTTAAAACATCAACGGCGAACTGGATGCTTCAGTTGCCAAAGTGACAGTTTTGTTTAGTTAATACACTTTGTGAGGTGTCTGTTTACCGATATATCGCCTGTCAGTACTTACTTACGTACTGCTTACTTTGTATTGTATAGAACTGGGGACCTAGAAACGACGCAAAGGCTTTGTCCCCGCTGTAGCCCTCAGTGGTTCACAACCCAACAACAGGCTAGAGCAGTCCACTCACCCCACCGCCGCTCCACACGGTTATTGTGCGGTTCGGCTCCCAGTGGAACCTCCCAGGGAACGTCTCACACGAGTGTAACCCCAATGTTTGCGTCATAAAGTAATTATGGTGCACGCGTACGTGGAGAAAGTGTTTGCGCAGCTGTCACCGACATGGTGTAACTCAGGCGGAATGAGGGGAACCAGCCCGCATTTGTCGAGGCAGATGGAAAACCGCCTTCAAAACCAATCTCAGAGTGGCCGGCACACCGGACCTCGACACTAATCCGTCGGGCGGTTCGTGCCGGGGACCGGCACGCCTTCGCGCTCGGAAAGCAGTGCGTTAGACATCACGGCTAACCGGGTGGGCTCTACTGGCTCAAATGGCTCTGAGCACTATGGGACTTAACTTCTGAGGTCATCAGTCCCCTAGAAGTACTTAAACCTAACTAACCTAAGGACATCACACACATCCATGCCCGAGGCAGGATTCGAACCGCGGTCGCGCGGTTCCAGACTGCAGCGCCTAGAACCTCTCGGCCACCCCGGCCGGCGCCGGCTCTACTACCTACTTACCACTCGGGGTGCTTGTTGTTATTCCCATTTTCGCATTTATAGAGGTGGCACACACACTTTTATACTTCTATCTTGAATGAAAGCAGGCCAGTATCCGTCATATTGCCGATTGACGTACTTTACTTTCGAATATTATATATATGGTCAATTCTATCGCTTGGTTACATGTTCTAAAGTACTATTACTAATTTATTTTACACGGAAGCTTAAAACAGAAATAGTACTTTCAGAACCTTTTAAAGTTCTTATTTTTATTCCCTCTATGATTTAATGAGCGTTTTATTAATGTGATTGCCTATTATTATTAATTGATTTTTATTTATGGTTTGATTTAGCGATTCCTTTTTACTGTTTGCTTATTTTATTTGAGTCCTTTTAACTATGTTTGCGGTGGTTATGAAGTCTATATTGCTTTATGTTCTCCGTAAATTAAAGAATACGGTAATACGATATGCCTTTCGCAGCAGCAGATCTTGTTGAGTCTCCTTGCTGGAACTTCTCCACCTGAAATCGCTAGAGATAATTCATCGCTCTACAGAAATCGATAGGTACAGCCTAGTGCTACGCTGTGTCCTGAGTATGGAATGTGGCGTCCAATTTGAGTTCGTGAAATTATGTAGGTCTTTGGAGTAATATTCTCGACGAATCCCAAAACCCTGTAAAACCTCAGGTTCGTACCGCCAAACCACACAACATTTCCGAACGACTTGAGTCTTTATAATCACTGAATATTTCTTTTGAAATGATTAAGGGTTATGAACTCTACAGACTTGAGACTCCTTTTTTGCGTTTATATGTAATTATTTTCTTCAGTACCATAAAACATAGATTACTGCCTTAATGGCAGCTTCCAACAATCTCCTCTCAATCCGACATAGTGCATCTCTCTTTTATTGTAGATTAATACAGCCTGTATATCTTTGTTATTGAGGTCGTACGGAGATCCTTAAATTCCACAGAGTATTTATGTCTCGCGCAGGTATTTTACATTTATCGTCATATTAATAGTCCGTCGCGATTTTCATGTGTAAGCAAAGATGTCAGTCGGTTACGTGCATCTTTCAGGCATGAGGGAACTGGAAAAGTGTTCGTGCCACATTTGTAATTGCGAAAATCGTAATAACAAGAACCTGAATTGAAAGTAAGTACAGTAACATATCGTAAAGACACAATTCGCGAATTATAGTAGCTAAACAAAATTGCTTTCGTAGGGCAGCTGCAGCAACCAATTTGCTATCAGTGTTTTAACGATATAGTTTCTGAAGATTGAGATATCTGTTACGCTAAATTAAGATGGGCGAAAGCTCGAAATGCGCATTAGCTCAAATAAAAACGGATAAAAAAGTGGCTGGTTGCTGTATTTCTTAAAATAATGTAATCTGCAGGCAAGTAGCTCAACAACCAGTAAAATGGACAAATAATTATCTTGGAACATCATA
Source organism: Schistocerca nitens (assembly GCF_023898315.1). Lineage (NCBI taxonomy): Eukaryota > Metazoa > Arthropoda > Insecta > Orthoptera > Acrididae > Schistocerca > Schistocerca nitens. The sequence continues at coordinate 362,183,463 of NC_064622.1, forward strand.
GAGAGACGTACTCAGAACGGCGCTGGTGCTCGAGCCGCGGGTGTAGCGCGCTGCCCCAGCGCCGCCGTCGCGTCATGGCAAAATAGCGGCCGCACGAGCAACACTTGTCCTACACGACGCCACGCCGCGGCCCCCTGAATATTGCGGCTCATTACATTTGCATACATCGACCCGTCTTCCGATACGGCACAGCGGCGGGACGTAACGCAAGATAATGTGCCTCATTAATGTTGTGCCCCTTATGGGAGGCCGTTTCGTAATGGCGGACGTCCATCAGATGGCCTGCGTCGCGCAAACTGCCGTTACTCCACTGCTGAGTCTGCAAGGAACGTTTTAATTCCGCTTCTACTCCAACATGCATTTTCAGGCATAAATCGCAAAAGGCTACGGATTTTTGAGCAGTTCTAATAAATACCTCTCTAGGTGTCTGATTCACTCGGTGCCTCAATGAAAAAGCAGTTCCTTTGATTACTAACGACGTACGAATTACGCAGTTCGGAAATAGCTACTGTATCTCATTGTAGACGTACATACAGGGTGAATCAGAAGTCCGCCGACAAACTTTCAGAGGTGGTAAAAAAATAAAAAAGTGTCCAGTAAACATGGGCTCTAAGATGCATATCTTAAGAACTATGAGCACCTTTTCATCCTCGTTACTGAGAGACACATCTCTAGTACTCAATGCTCTTTGTTTCCATATTTTCAGATATGGTTGTATGGGCCGAAACAATAAAAAAGATGTAAAAATTTGCTCTAAAATGCGTACCTTAAGAGCTATCGCCACTTGTTCGTATTCGTAACTGTGAAACACATCACCTCTACTGAACAAGTGCTCATAGCTCTTAAGGTATGCATTTTAGACCCCATGTTTACTAGAAATTAGTTTCTTGTTTTGGTCCATACTACAACCTCTGAAAGTCCGGCGGTGGAGCACAGGTTCACCCCGTATAGGTAATCAAGCAATCACACCGTTATTACCGGCCGCTGTGGCAGAGCGGTTCTAGTCGTTTCAGTCCGGAACCGGGTTGCTGCTACGGTCGCAGGTTCGAATCCAGCCTCGGGCATAGGTGTGTGTGATGTCCTTAGGATATTTAGGTTCAAGTAGTTCTAACAAGGGGAGGCCACGACGTTTGGAACGCGGATTTACTGCAAACATCGTACACTCTTAGTACTCCATGAGGACAACAAAATGTGTAAGCAGTAGCGCGTACCTCTCAAGCGTTATTGATAAAATCGCAAGATAATTTCGGTCTTCGAATATATATCTGTTCGTAGCCATTTTAACAATGAAGCGGCAGCAGCTGAGTGGGCCGGCACGGTAGCTCGGCGTGTTCGGTCAAAGCGTTAGCTATCCTTAATAACATAAATGCTGAGCGAACAGATGAACGAACAAACTGCACGGGTGCCATCGGACGTACGCCCTGAACAAATTCAACGAACAATATAGAACAAAATGTTAATTTTTTCAAAAATAGTGTTTGGCGTTCAAGCCGCTAGGTCGCTTGATCGACTCCGTTCATCAGGTTTTTTTTTTTTTTTTAATTTTAAACACAGTCATTTTCTTTACTATTTATATTGCAATTAATGTAATGGGGAAAATACGTGTAATCGGATGAACTTTTATTAAATTTACACTGTTATTTGGCAGTCTACTAATTTTTATTATCATAAATAATGTAACATTCAAAACTATCGACTAGTAAACGACCAGACGCATAAAGTGATACTGAAAATGTATGCTTGTCCGTGATTTGAGAAATCCCTTATACCTGGAAGGAGCCCGAAACGACTTGTTACCTCCAAGTTTTGACCGGCACAGACGGCTTTCGAAAGACGTACAATTAATCGTCACTTTCAACATTACGAGTACAAGTTGCAGGAAGTTATTTTTCGTAAAAACATGGCAAAAATAAAGTTACACGGCACCAGCTGCATTGAATAAATGGTTTCCGCATACGCAAGGTCCTTTGACGTTTTCCGTGGAAAAACAAACTTCGTTAACATTTTCAAGAACCTCTCTTTCAGACGATAGTTTGGAAGCAAACCGTGCATAACGCAGTATTTCCTTAAAAATCGGCGCTGATAATTGGTTATGTAGTATCGAGTGTATTTTAATAGCGTTTTCCGAGAAGCAATTTCTCGTTCTCTTTCGATTAAATACCAACAGTTTTGAAGACATGGACAATCATACATTTTCAGTATCACTTTATGCGTTTGGTCGTTTACTAGTCGATAGTTAAGTATATTACATTATTTGTGACAGTAAAAATTAGTAGACTGCCAAATAACATTGTAAATTTATAAAAGTTCACCCGATTACACGTATTTTTCCCATTATATCAATTGTAATATAAATAGTAAAGGAAATGACTGTGTTGAAAATAAAAAAAAGAAACTGACAAACGGAACTCGATCCAGCGATCCAACGGCTTGGAGGCCAAACATTTTTTTCTTTTTTTAAAAAAAAGAAGGCATGTTGTTCTGTATTGTTCGCTGAATTAGTTCAGAGCGGACGTCCGATGACACCCGTTCAGTTTGTTTCGTCCACCTGTTTGCGCAGTTTTTTTATTATAAACGGTAGCTAACGCTCTGACCGAACACGCTGAGCTACCGTGCCGGCACTACGTGGCCGCAGCCGCTTCTTGGTTAAAATGGTCACGCACAAATCCATATTCGACGACCGAAATTATCTTGCGATTTTATCAATAACGCTTGAGAAGTACGCGCTACTGCTTACACATTTTGTTGTCCTCATGGGGTATTAGGAGTGTACGAAGTTCGCGGTAGCTCCGCGTTCCAAACGTCGGGGCCTCCCCTTGTTAAGTCTAGAGGACTGATGACCCAAGATGTTAAGTCCCATAGTGCTTAAAGCCATTTGAACCATTTTTTGAACCCCGTTATTCACCGCTCCTTGAACATTGCATAAACGTAGGAAACCAAACAATTACCATTACCTCTACATGTACGACTACTCTGCAGCTCACACAGTGTCTAGCAGAGGGTATTTATTTTTCCAATCCAGTCACTTCGGCGAGAAATACACTTCTCCGAACGAGAGCCGAGTTCAATACCATCACTGTAGAACGTTTGACTTTGTCGACGAAGCCACTCCCTCACCTCCGTTTGCATCGCTTCATCTGAGGCCCTGGAAGATTAAGTTAGATGAAAATCAGATGGGGCCACGAGGATACTCGATGATAGTGAACGCTAAGCGTCGAATTGTTGCAAATATCGCAGCACTCGTGTGTTGTTTGACGTTGTCATGCCGAAGGAGAGTATGTTCCCTGTGTGGACGACCTCTTCGAATTCGAAACACGATTGCAGCACTCTGTTTCTCATGCCTCCGCATAGCTACGTTACACATCGCCATGCTACACGCTACAGCTCGAATCTCTGCAGCAGCATAGGGTTGGAAATATATTGAAGAATAAAGATGTAGAATGTTACTATCTTCTGTTTCGATTGATGGACTTGAATAATAAAGATGTAGAATGTTTTGTTTTATTAAAAAGCTTTAAGAGTTTTCACATAAAAATTGCGGAGGCCTTACTTTTCAGCACGCCCTTGTGCATACACAAAAACATTTGACGTGTTTTATAAAGCCATGCTTATGACTTTAAAACAGCTAGAAACGGATACCAACCGAATGAAGTATGGCTAGAAAGACAGTTACGACCAATTTAAAATGGAAACATTACATAAACAATTTAAGAGTATCAGACGAATTTAGACTAGTTCAACAAGGGACTCAGACTCACCAAAATTATTTACTGCAATTTCAGAACATAAATTTTAGTAGATTAGACTTCGGGCCTAAGACGTCGGAATTAGATAGGATCGTCACCAAATGGGGCTATAAGACGAAATAGTGCTCTCAGGAGACGGCCCAAACAAACCTCTGAACGAAAGGAACTGACGAAAAAACCGATCACAAAAGTCGCAGCGAATTGAAAGAAATACTGACTCAGTTAATTACACGAACACGAATACACGCGAGAATATTAATTTCTCCGACATGTTCTACTGTTCGCCTCCAGTCAGCAACTTGAAATTGACAGCCACGCATCGCACATACGGAAACAATTTTCGATCTTTTATGAAAGCGGACGTAGAGGAGTGTCTAAAAAGAAAAATAATTTCCATTTCACTATCAAATCTAACCAGACATATGGATCTCCGACGTAATCTCTCAGCTGTATACAGGAAAACAAAACCAGAGTTATGCAAAGCATATTGGAACGCAATACAAAAGATATAACACGAAAAAACAATGTCAGAAATAAAAACTTCAGAAGCAAAACAGAAGTCAACAATGGGCTGCTTCAGAGTAAATTTCAAGTAAAATAAAGTCTGTGGTTCAACCTTGCGCCTGTGCTATTTCCCGGACTGTAGATTGTGTGCAGCCTTTCTTCGGCGTGGCACTAGGACGGGGAAAGTGGTGGATCATTCACCCCGGCTGCCTTTATTCTAGGCAAAGATGGACATGAGCAGTCCTAGAGGGACTAGAGCAAGGAAAAATCCCTGTCCAGGATTGAACCCAGTTCTTCCAGGGCCTGAGTACAGTGCTCTGCCTCCTAGAGAAGCCTAGTCACTAAAAGCAAAGTACAGGACTCTCAAAACATTCATCTGAGTTAATAACACTTCTACATGAAAAATGAACGAAACACGGGATCAGTTTTAATTTACACATATGGCCACAACATTTTATCTTCAAGCACAGGGGTAAGATTTTAAGGGGTATATCTTTTACATGCATGCACATAACCTTAGGGTGAATTTCACAATTACTTTTGATACAAAAAGTTTTCATTTACCTTTCAGAAATGTTCAGTTCATTTCCCCAGAATTTGCTGTCGTTCAAATGTGAATTTAAAGTTAATAAAGATCAGCAGTCATTATGTATTAGCGGGTATGGTATTGAATGCCCGCCCGGTTAGCCGTGCGGTGTAACGTAGGGCTTTCCGGATTGGGAAGGAGCGCCTGGTTCCCGGCACGAATCCGCTCGGCGGACTTGTGTCGAGGTCGATGAGTCGGCCAGTCTGTGGAAGGATTTTAGGCAGTTTTCCATCTGCCTCAGCGAATGCGGGCCGGTTCTCCTTATTCCGCCTCAGCTACACTACGTCGGCGATTGCTGCGCAAACAAGTTCTCCACGTACACGTACACCACCATTTCTTTACCACGCAAACATAGGGGTCGTAGCCCACAATAACCCTGAAAGAGTGGTTCGGTGTGGAGCAGCGGAGGGATGAAGTGTATTGCGGTAGTCATCGTGGAGTTGTGGATCATTGAAGCTGCGGCGGGGACGGAACCTCTCCGTCGTTTCTAGGCCCCCAGTTAACATACAATACAATTCAATACAATGGTATTGAATTCTTAAAAATAAATACCTTGCATTACCATAACCCAACCAACTTCCTAAGCTGCCGGGACTACACATGCTGTTAATTCTTTATGAAAGAAAGCAATATAATACGCTGATAAATCTCTTTTTTGTGCATTTTTTGCACCCCTCACAGTGCAGCTTAACCGGAGGAGGTTCATCATTTTGATATTTTACATTCAGATCATAATGCTTACAGCAAGGTATAGCGTGCGGCATGGGAACTTTCCTATTTTTTTAAAAAAAGAAAAGGAATTCATAAGACAAGCTATTGGAGGTTCAATTTAATTATCCTTTATTTACATACAGGTACATTTAAACATTTTACTCTCAACGTAATATCTTGAAGGTGGTATCCACTCTGCTCATTTCATTTGAGGAGTCCCAATCGAAAGTTTTGGTCCACTTTATCCTCCATGTCTCTGTCTACATTGCCAATAGACTCACATATATTGTTCTGCAACTCATCCAGGGTCCGTGGACGATTGGTATACATCAAAGATAGCCCAATAAGAAAAAGTTGCAGGTGAGCATACTGGACACTGAAGATCGCCTCCCACTGAAATGAATCGGTTGGGGAAGTGTTCGCGTAGGAGAGTCATTGACGTTCGTGCCAAGGCGCCGACTTTTGGGAACCAGGTATCCCCCACACACATTTTTTTCAATTTCGAGAAGAAAAAACTCCTCGATCATCTGGACATATCGCTCAGAAGTGACAGTAACTAGCCGGCCGCTGTGGCCGAGCGGTTCTAGGCGCTTCAGTCATGAACCGCGCTGCTCCTACGGTCGCAGGTTCGAATCCTGCCTCGGGCATGGATGTGTGTGATGGCCATAGGTTAGTTAGATTTACGTAGTTCTAAGTCTAGGGGACTGATGTCAACAGATGTTAAGTCCCATTGTGCTTAGAGCCATTTGAACATTTTTTTACCATAACTGCCGTATCGTTATCTTCAAAAGACCATGGGCCAATAAAGCCAATTTTGTATAAAGCACACCAAAACGTCACACATTCTGTATGCAGGAGCTGCTCATGAAGTTCTCTGGGGTTCGTGAGAATCCATTTTCGCATGTTTTGTTTATTAATGCATCCAGACAAATGAAAATGTGCCTCGTCCTGCCAGTTTGTATGGATGAAATTTCAAGTCTTCATAAAAATAAATCGCATCACAAACTGCAGGAACAGCTAAAAGTTTGAACGAAACTCGCTTGGGGAATCTAAAATCGTCAGCCTTACTTTCTCGAAGTTCTCTGGTGACCTTGAAAATCTTGAAGGTCCTGGTTTCTTTTTCTGTACACTACCAATATCGATAAACGTGTCCATTTACAAAACAATCGATTTTAGATCATATACCTGCAGCCACGATATTAAACTGTTCCCTCAATGCAAACTGACCTGCGATGACCAAGCGGCTACAGTACGTCGCCAAGGCGAACGTCGCTCGTCTCTCGTCCGCTACACGATCGCAACTAAACTAACCTTAAAGAAGTTAGTTCCTCCTTTTTGACTAGGAAAACCCCACACAACAATGGATAACACGCAATGTGTGTAACGTGCTTCAAATAAGGATGTTCTCGCGCCATACCCTGCACATACGTAGAAATAAATACAGCACTCTTAAAAACTTGGAACACAAATCTATGTGAAATATCACGCAACAATGATATATATTGTGCAGAAAACAAATAATAGTCAATTACGTTCAACCTATGACACCTCTGTAAGTTTCTTATAAATTTCTAAAAGGAGTTTACATATATTTGTACATTTAAGAAACTCACACAGCTCCTAAGCATTAACACTTTCCTCTTCTTTCTCGCCGAAACCACTGTCCTCTAGCCGCAGCGTCATGATACATTCAGGATATTTTTTCTTCTGAGTCATCAGTCTTGTGACTGGTCTGAGCGAACCGCCACGAATTTCTCTCCTGTGCCAACTTTTTCATCCCTGAGTAGCACTTGCAACCTAGACCTCAACTATGTGCTGGATATATCCCAATCTCTGTCGTCCTCTATAACTTTCATTTCCTACAGCTCCATTTATTACCATGTAAGTTATTCGCTGATGTTTTAACAGATGTCCTGTCATCATACCCCTTCCTCCTGTCCTCGCCGATTCTGTGGTGAACCTCCTCATCCTTTACCTTATAATCCACCTAATTTTCAACATTTTTTCTATTACACCATATCTCAAACGCTTCGATTCTCTTCCGTTCCGGTTTCCCCACAGTCCATGTTTCACTACCACTCAATTCTGTGCTCCAAACGACCATTCTTAGAAATTTTTTCGTTGTATTAAAGTTTGCGTTTGATACTTGTAACCTCCCCACACGTAATAATTAAAATATGAATAATAAATTGTGATTCTAATTTAATGTAACCTCTGAACAAAATTGGTTCCCATTTATAATCTCTGTGCAGAAATGCATTCACATTTAATGTACCCACAAAATTCTTTTCTCATTGAATGTAAGCTCGAAACATAAAAATTCCTAAACCCCGAAATAAAAAAAAAATCAGTAACCTGGTAAATTTTAGGACGACAGCAGCGCTGCGCCACGGCCCTGTATTCTGAATAAAAAAAGCAAAAATTCTTACCTCAATAATAACTGCGAATATATCTGCTCTTACTTAAAAAATTTTCGGCACAGCTCCGAACAATGCTGGCCTATACTTTGTGATTCGTGAAAGGAATGATCATGCACTGGATAAATTCTTTAAATTGAAATGAATGCTTTTTAAAAAAAATTACGTTATATTATAAAAATTATTATTACGGCATTTCTAAAAAAATTGGATGACAGTCCACATACATTACTAGATACGCGCGAGGCTGCTTCTTTACCTTATACAATAATACTCAGCCTCCAGAATCCCGACCAGAGCAGACTGGAGACAAGCGCAGACACGCGCAGACTACTGCAGACTACCGCAGACTACTGCAGACTAGCGACAAGCAACAACTAACAACATACTACTCTCTGGTCAGAGACTCTCCTATGCCTTGCCTATTGCAGGCAGCGCATACCTCTTACATAACCCTCCACTGGGGGGGGGGGGGGGCAAAAATTTGGCAGCGATGGTGAGTCAATTGGACTTGCCATGAGCAACAAATTTTTCTTAATTAACTAAGTTTACAATCACAGAATATATATATATATATATATATATATATATATATATATATATATATATATATATATATAAATAAGTGCAGAACATGAAATAAAATATAGTGCACATGCACTGAGTACAGAACATGTCAAGCAATGACAAAATGTATACGCAATGAGTACAAAACATATTAACAAGTGACAAAAGTGCACACACACTGTAGTACAGAACATATCAGGAAATCACAAAATGTATACGCAATGAGTTCAAATCATATTAACAAATGATATAAAGTGCACATGCACTGTAGTACAGAACATATCAGGAAATCACAAAATGTATACGCAATGAGTACAAATCATATTGACAAATGACATAAAGTGCACACGCACTGTAGTTCAGAACATATCAGGAAATCACAAAATGTATACGCAATGAGTACAAATCATATTAACAAATGACATAAAATGCACACGCACTGTAGTTCTTTTACTATTTTACAAGAACTAGGATAGGAAAGGGAAGGATTTCACCATGGTTGTAGCACATTAGGTGGCACGCAGCTGCACTGAAAGTCCATATCTTTCTACAGAAGCACAACACCAAGTGAGACAATCTGAAGTTCTTTTCCCTGAAGTATTAATCAGTGTAACCAAGACACTGAAATGTCGTAGTAGTATTCCATGTTATCATGTTGGTAGTACATGAGGTACACCAAACAGTGGGACCATAATAACATCTCCACCGCTCAACGTGGTGGACAGCATGTCCTGTCAACACCACGTTCTTGTAAGGTACACCAACGTAGAATTAGTGCAAAAACCAAATATAGTGCTCCATGATCATGAGGATAGACAGGACAAACGGATATTGTAGTAATTTCTGGTAATTAGGTCAGAAGGTGAAGGACATTAAGTCTTTTGCCAGTCATCATTGATAATTACACTAGTCTATCAACTGATTTGAGTAATTGGTGGCACTCATCGCCCAGTTACTGAACATTTCTGTACCATGTATGAAGTATTACAGAATAATGTTCATAAGTCATCTGTTTACAGAGAACATTGGCACTCATTGACCAGTTACAAACCATCAGAAGTCATCATTCAAAACAGGAGCTAATGAGTGTAGCATCAAGCTACTGGGATTCATATATATAGCATGTAAGTGACATAATATAAATTTAAAATATAAGAAACAGTGGCATTTATTGGCCAGCAAGTATTGAATATTACAAAACATTTTTCATCATTCAAGTGACATATGACATATTTAAAAATAATTATTGGTACTCATTGGCCAGTTACAAATCATCAGAAGTCATCAGTCAAAACAGGAGCTAATGAGTGTAGCATCAAGCTACTGGGATTCATATATATAGCATGTAAGTGACATAATATAAATTTAAAATATAAGAAACAGTGGCATTCGTTGGCCAGCAAGTATTGAATAATACAAAACAGTTTTCATCATTCAAGTGACATATGACATATTTAAAATGTAACATACTGTCACTATTACTCTGTGGTTAGAAAACATCATTCAGTATTACTTAGAACTCTCTTAAACTGGTAGTATTATTTGAGACTGGAAATACTTTTTTTGTGCTAGCAATGCATTGCGTTGGGATCGATAATTAATTGCTGGGACATAACAATATTTGCTTTTGACTTATTGCTGCAAATGAAAATAGGTAACGTCATTCGTCATGAGTCAGCTGTAGCAAGGTTATGAAACAAACTATATGTGATCACATTCATGAATGACACACACAAATGGGTAAAAAAATGCAAGTACTAGAACAGGTTTAATGACCAACTGCTTATAGCACATTAATTTCATGAATAGCTTCTCCTGAAAAAAAAATGCAAAATGGACTATTAAACTGAAAGAAGAAACGCATATTATGCTGAAAAGTAGTGAACTTCGAATTAACAGGTAATGAAATGTGTATTGAATATATATGTTCTCTAGCTGTCCTTTCCAAAACCTTCAGTCATCATACCACGCGACATAAGACATACTGTCAAGACGAACTGCAACAAATACTTAAATAACTACATAGCATAAATACATAAACTTCAACATTATCATCATCTGCAAAGAAAAACTTAAAAGTGGTGTGTTTAGTGGCCATATAAAGTTTATCGCTATCAACATCTGTAAACAAAAACTTCATTTTTCATATCACCATAACTCCATTATTATCATCACCTGTAATGAAAAACTTCATTATTCATATTCCCATAACTCATTATTATCATCACCTGTAAAGAAAAACTTCATTATTCATATTACTACGTTCTTCATCACTATTCATCACCGTTCATTATCATCTGCAAAAAGACACTTCATTATACAACTATTCATAGTATAGAGTTCCTTATTTCTAGCATATTCCATCACTAAAACTAAGATGTGTAGTTCTGTCTGACAGCCTGCATCAATCGCCTCGTTTTCTGAAAGAAAAAATTAGTTAAGACCGCTATCATACGATGTGTATAGTTTATTCTTGTTAATGCTCGTTAATTCTGATCCATTTACTCTTCGTGACGAGGTATTGCATCTTCTTTCGTTCATTCAGAAGGTGAAATTCCCATTTCATAGCAATCCACTGTGGTTTGTTTAATTTATTTCTTTTACACGTTATTTCTTTCTGAAAATGATGAACAATGATTAATGTCTTGTATTTAAATCATATACCCATTAAATAAAATCTGGTTTCTAGTGATATAATTAAGCATACAGCGTAGCATGACAGAAAACGTAATATGTCAAAAACATAGACAGTGTGCAGGTGTAAAAAAATGTACAGTGAATATCATAATGTAGCAGCAAAAAAAATTTAAAATAGTCACGATGTTGAGATATCATAAGGCAAAATGTCAAAGTCAACTCGTGTTTGTTACATCTTAAATATTTCATAGTGCATACAAACAAAACAGTAATACAATCATACATACATGAAAAATGGAAAATGTGCACGGTCTGATGTGTAACGAGAAGAAATGCCTCTGTTAACCTTACCTTGCCGGGCACTTGCCAAGAAAAAATACGATAATCATCAGTAAGTAATCACATAGATATAATTGCATAAGTGGTCATATAAGAATCAGGAAATGGCATTACAGTGTGATAAATCATTAAATATGTTCATTCAATGCATATAGAAGCTCAAATTTACTACATCTACTTTTTACTCTATTACATAAATAATGTGTGCGTACTAATATCTTCTGTCCAATGTGAAAGTCACGGCGTGTACAAACCTGTTTTTGCTGTCTTCTCCGGCGCTCTGCGGCACGTTTGACGTTGTTCAGCGTAATGTCAATTATTTCATGGTGTCGTAGTCGACGAGATGTAGGAAAGGTTACTAATTCTTTAATTTTGTTAGGTGGTTCAACATTTTTCAGTATAACAGACGGAGATAGCATAGTAGATTCATTTGGTATGGAATTAATTACATCCTGGAATGTGAGTATGTGTGTGTCCCAATCAATATGTTTTTTATGGCAGTATATTCTACACAGTTTACCAATTTCTTTCATTAGTCGTTCACAAGGGTTCGCAGAAGCATATTACCTGGATATATAGATCGGAGAAATGTTTCTAGCTCGTAACATACGTGTCCATATAGCAGATCGAAACTGTGATCCATTGTCGGAAGTTACTTTCGACACATGCCCTACATGATATAGAAAATGTTTTACAAATGCTTTCAAAACAGTTTTAGCAGTAGCTTTGCGTAACGGAGTGAAGGTAACAAATTTCAAAGTGAGTTCAACAGCGACAAAGATGTAGCAAAAACCTCTATTAGTTCTCGGAATCGGACCAAAAATATCTACAGCAGCCATGTGTCTCAATTTAACAGGTACAATGGGATGTAATGGAGGAATATGTGAAGTCGTATCTGACTTAGCTTTCTGGCAGATTTTACATGACGCTAAAACTCGTCGAATACGTTTCTCCATGTTGGTAAAATAACAGTTCTATCTCAGTATAAGAAAACATTTTCCGGCTCCGTAATGTGCGTAACTTAAATGAGTATACCAAATTAATTTGTTAACAAGTTCGTCAGGAATGCATAATAACCAATTGGTGCTGTCAGGGTGAGAGCGGCGAAACAGAATGTTATTGCGTATAGTGTAATGTTTTCTAATGGTAACATTATTCCTATCTAGGCAAAGGTGTTTAATTTCTTTCCACACGTTATCTTTACTCTGCTCTTGCGCTATGTCTCGTAATGACGACGAAATGAAATTCTCAAATGCAACTTGTTGAATGTACATGACGCTGAAATTGGCTTGGCAGAAGTTGGTTGCGATGTCTTGCTGATTGTTGCTGAGAGAACGGGATAGTGCGTCTGCTACAATATTTTGTGTACCGGGAATGTGAACAATTGTAAAATTAAATTCCTGTAAATAAAGTTTCCATCTGCTTAATCTGTCGTGTGTAAATTTAGCGAAAAGTAAAAACTGTATAGCTCTATGATCTGTGTAAACGGTCGTATGTCTTCCATAAAGAAAATGCCGAAATCTCGTAAATGCCCATACAAACACATAATGTTTCAAGTTCTGTAACAGAATAATTGCGTTCAGCAGGTGACAGAATGCGACTCGCAAAGGCGATGTTTTTAATTAATGTAGTGCCATCTTCTTCAATTTCCTGAAAAATGTGTACGCCTAAAGCGGTGTTAGAACTGTCGGTGGCAATGGAAAAATTTCTAGTAAGATCTGGATGTGATAAAAAGTGGTGCATTCAACAAAGCTTCTTTCACGATCACAAATTCAGAATTTGCTTGCCTATCCCAGGACCAAATAGTGTTTTTACCTGTCAATTGACATAATCTAGGGGTGTCTAAAGCAGAGTAATGAATAAATTTACGAAAAAAGTTAATTAAACCCAAAAAGCTGCGTAGTTGTTTCTTCGTCGTAGGAACCATAATGTCACGTAAAGCTTGAAGTTTTCCCGGGTCAGTCGCAATGCCCTCTACTGAAATTAAATGTCCAAGAAATTTTATAGAAGTTTTGCTAAAGTGCGATTTACTGAGATTAACTGTGAGTCCTTGTGCACAAAAAGCTCTTAACAGTTGTTCAAGAATCAGATTGTGTTCAGACCAGTTAGCTTCTGCAATAAGAATGTCGTGTACATACGTTGTGATTCTGTCTTTAAGTTCTGTCGGAAGTATTGTATTCAAACCGCGAATAAATGCTGCTGAAGAAATAGTTAAACCGAACGGTAATTTACAAAATTGATAACAGTCACCAAAACAGAGAAAAGCCGTGTACTTTCTGCAGTCCGGATGGAGTTGAATTTGCCAAAATCCCGATTTAAAATCTAATGTGGAATAAATAGCAGTACCATGAAATTTATGTAGAAGTTGTTCTAGTGTTTGAGGGCGATCCGTTTCATTAATAATAATGTCATTGGTGTGCCGCGAATCAAGTACGAAGTGAAGTGAACCATCCTTTTTCTTAACAATATGGAGCGGGTTTATGTACGACTAATTGCCGGTTCAATAATTCCTTGGTCAAGCATAGCTTGCAATTCTTTCTTAACTTGTTCTCTGTGAATATACGGAATGGGATAATGTTTGGCTTTAAATGTGTCGTGCTGTTTAACTTGAAATTCATACATAAAACCGGACATAGTACCAGGCACGTTGTCAAAAACTGGAACTTGCTGTAAAAGAATTTTGCGTAGTTGCATGCGTTCGTCGTCTGTATTTGCACTGCTCTGTTTAACTTTATCAGAAATCATTTGCATAACGTCATAGTCGGCTTCGTCTGGAGTATTATAGTTGTGTACGTACGTATCTGTCAACATTGCAATGTGGAATGACAGTCTATGTTACGTGATGCGGAAATGACATCTGTACGATTAATTGTTTGTTCTTCTGCAGATAAAGAGTGCTGAAATTCTAAAGCCAGTTGTACATTTTCATCCTTTAACATTAAATAGGAGTTTTGAAAGTCAATAATTGCGTCGTGTTGTACCAGAAAATTCGTACCTAAAATAACGTCTGTCGTCAGTAAGGGAACAATCCAAAATTTTGAGTGAAATGTATGACCTGCAATACAAAATGATAAATGTGTCTGTAATTTTACATCTACTCCTTTACCAGATACTGCTCCTTTTACTTTAGTTTTGCCTAATGGTAACGTAGGATAGGTACTCTCTTTGTTACATTCGTTGAAAGTTTCCACATTTGTGACTGACATAGGAGATCCAGAATAGATTACTGCTGAAAATTTGGATGATCCAATTTTTACTTCAATGACAGGGTGTGAAATGGTTTTTTGAATAACTGGTCTTTCCTGCAAAAGAGTGTCTCGGATGCCGTCAAAAGTAATAACATTTTCATGAACAAGATTCTGCGTGTCAAAAGTATTGCTTGTGTTGCTGGAAGATGCAACCTGTACAGTATGTAGTCAAATTCTATCTGACTTGCTATTATTTTCTGGAGAATGCTGTGGCATTTCAACTATTTGTATTGTTCTGTTATTTCTTCCTGACGTATTGCGTTCGGGATAATATCTACTGTCTGGTTCATTCATGATAATTTGTTGTTGCAGATGATTTTGCTGCTGATAAGACCGACTGTTATTAAACGTACGCTGAAAATTGTGCTCATTATTTTTACGTCTGTCATGATAGTCATTTCTATACGGTGCATTGCGATAGGAATGGAAATAGTGTGTTTTCTGTACGTAGTTATTTCCTTGTTGCTGTGCGTTACTACTTGTTGGAGCTGACGCTATACGTGCAGGCGGCGAAACATTAAAGCTTGGTTGACCTTGTACATTCCATTGTTGGTTAGGTATGCTAACCGGCTGGCTTTGTTGCTGTTGTTGGGAAAAACCTCTATTGTTACCAAAATGTGGTACCTGTTGCTGATAATTTTGACGATACTGATAATTAAAATTTTGTCTGTTATTAAAGTTCTGGTGGTTGTCGTTCCTGAAGCGTCTATTACCTTTACTATTGAAATTGCGTGGCTGATCGTAATTGCTGTATGTTTGTAGACCTTGGTTATTATATGAAAAATTTTTGTTTATAAAGGAATCATCCGATTGCTGCACTTCCAAAAGCTGTAACAGATCTCTGAATGCCGAAATATTTTCTTTTTGCTGATTCGTTAAAAGTGACACTCTTAATGATCTTGGTAATTTAGAAATACATAATTGAATAAGTGCAGATTCACTGTATGGTTCACTTAAGTACTGGTTTTGTTGGACCATGTGTTCAAAAAATTGCGTGACAGTGGAAAAATTTGAGTTCTCTTAATTCGGTAAACTAATTAATTGATCCTTGATTCCGCGTTGTGTCGTCTTCGACCAATACGCTGACAGAAAAGCATTCTGAAATTCTTCTACTGAGTAGCATTGTCTCGCGATCGGTCTCATACGAGTTGCCGGTTCGCCTTCCAAAAAACTGCAAATAAATTCAAGTTTGTGTGTTACGGGCCAAGTCGGTGGAAAAGCAAAGCTAAATTGTTGTATCCAATCCAAGGGGTGGATCTGTGTTCTGTCATTTTTAAATACTTTACGTTTTCTCACTGATAGAAAATGTTTGTAATCAAAATTATCGTCTCTGTATGTCTGAACAGGTTCAGGATTGTATGAGAATCTATTTGTCTGTGACTGTTCGGAATCTAACTCACGTACTCTCTGTAAATTACCTAAATTATACTGGCTGTGTGAGTCTGACAAATGTTCGCAAAGTGGCGTCTGCTGTGATGTGTTCAAGGCTGAAACATTTTTCATCTCTGTTACCTCTTGCTGTAAAGTTGACAATTTTCTACGTAATGTATTATTGGACGAACCTATCTCACTGACTGTCTGCTGTAAATTTTGGAATTCAGGTGTTTGATTAAACGAAATCGGTGAAGTATCGTCTGATTTTCTGTCATTATTACTTTCAATAACGTCAATACGACTGGCCAATTCATCATATTTTTCAGTCAGTATTTTTACCTGATCATCGTTTTTAGTGTCACAAGCATTAATTTGTTTTTGTATTTTACTTGTGGTTTTGTTCAATTTTTTAAAGTCTGCTTTGATGGCATAGGGATCCTGTATTAGCTCCAACTTTTCATTTCTGTTGCTCATTGTCTGAAAGTCTAATGTGTGTGTATCTGTTTTTGATTTAAGATCGGAAATTTCATCACGCAATTCGGTGTTCAACTGTTTGATAGTATTAATTTCGTCTGATACTGTAGCAATATTGTTGTCTACGTATGTTTTTGCTTTCGTAAACAATTTACGCTTACCTTTCTGTCTCTGTACAGTAATTGTTTCCATGACTTGTCGCTTTACTTTATTCTGTTCCTGTATAAATTTACGGTAACGCGTTTCACTGTTTTGTTGGTGGTGATTAAAACGTTCGTCAATTTGACTGTTCTGTTGGTCAAATTTCGCGTCTACTTTTGCAACCAGTGTGCGTGAAAGTTCTGCTGACATTAATTTAAACTCGTCGCGTAACTGTGTTGCGTTTTCAGAGCATTGTTTAGCGACTGCACTAATTTCATCTCTAAGTACTTTAGTTGTGGCTGCATGTGTATTATTTAATTCTTGTGCCACAGATCTAATTTCTTCACTACTGTTGCTAGCACAAGCCTTAATTTCCTCACGTAATTGTTCCTTAGTATCATGACATTGCACGGCAACGGCTGTAATCTGTTCACTAAGCTGTTTGGAATTGTCATATAGTTTTTCATCAAGTTGTTGTTTGAGATTTTCATTATTTTCATTAAGTTGTTTGAAGTTGTCTTGTTTTTCATTAATTTCATTAATTTGTTGTTTGAGATTTTCACTAAGTTGTTTGTGATTGTTGTCTTGTCTTTCATTCTGTTGTTTGGAATTTTCATTAAGTAGTTCTTTAACATTTTCACCAAAATGTAGCAATAATGCCATAACTTGATCCATGCCAATATTAGCCGCTGTATTCTCTGTGCTGTGTGATGGTGTATGTGCACTTGTCATGCTTTGTGTAACCATTAGGTCATTCTCCGATTCACAAAAAGGTTTGCCAATCGGATGTGCACTGTTAGTCACTACCTCGGAATCAAATAAATCTGACGTATTATGATTACACTGTTCATTTTCGTTAGAAACAATTATCTGTTCGCTACGTAAATTTTGCAAATTAGGCGTGTCAAACTGGACAGCGTTCATTGTAATGGAACGTGCCGCGTCATCAATTGTCGTTAAATTAACAGAGGACACAACTGAATTTGTTTGTTCGTCATTAGCATTAAAATCATTATTAGTGGTCGGTATGCACTGATTGTCTGTATTTGAAGGATTGTCATCGTATTTTTCATTGAGTTGTTTGCACAATTCATTAAGTTGTTTAAAATGGTTGTAGTGTATTTCATTCAACTGCTTGGAATTTTCATTAAGGTTGTCTTGTTTTTCATTAATTTGTTTGAAATTGTTGTTTAGTTTTTCATTCCACTGTCCGAGATTTTCATTACGTTGTTTGTACGATTCATTAATTCGTTTGAGATTTTCATCAAGTTGTTTGTGTTCATTGTCTAGTTTTTCATTGAGTTGTTGTAATAATGCCATAACTTGATCCCAGCCAAAATTATCGGCTCTATTCTCTGTACTGTGTAATGGTATATCTGCAATTATCACGTTTTGTGTAACCATTTGGTTATTCTGTGATTCTTGAAAATGTTTGCTAATCGGATGTGCACTGTTGGTCACTAAATCGGAATCAAATAAATTTGATATACTTTGAGTACATTGTTCATTTTCGTTAGAAACATTTATCTGTTCATTACGTAAATTTTGCAAACTGTGTGTGTCAAGCTGAGCAGCGTTCATTGTATCAGAACGTGCCACGTCATCAATTGTTACATTTACTGTGGATATAATTGCATTTGTTTGCTCATCATTAGAATTAAAATCAATGTTAGTGATCGGTACGCACTGATTGTCTGTAAATGGAGGATTATGATTAAGACACAGAGTGTCGCTAGTATTATCAGTCAAAATATTCGGATCGGCTGTTTCATTCATTACACATCGCGATGTACTGTTAACAGTTTTTTGCGGCATTTTCCACAAATCATAATTAAGCACAAATGAAACAAAGACAAAGCGAAATAGAACAAACAAATACAACAAAGAGCAATAAATTGCCGATGATCTGTGAAAGCAAGAGTGACAAATTAGTAAATGCGTTGTGCCAGATGCAAACTATGTTTAAGTAAATAAGAGCAGATATATGACTACTTCTCAGAGATTCACAAAGAAATACGATCCTGGCAGGGTCGCCAAGTGTAGCCTCCCCACACGTAATAATTAAAATATGAATAATGGATGTGATTCTAATTTAATGTAACCTCTTAACAAAATTGGTTCCCATTTATAATCTCTGTGCAGAAATGCATTCACATTTAATTTACCCACAAAATTCTTTTCTCATTGAATGTAAGCTCGAAACATAAAAATTCCTAAACCTCGAAATAAAAAAAAAAATCAGTAACCTGGTAAATTTTAGGACGACAGCAGCGCTGCGCCACGGCCCTGTATTCTGAATAAAAAAAGCAAAAATTCTTACCTCAATAATAACTGCGAATATATCTGCTCTTACCTAAAAAATTTTCGGCACAGCTCCGTGCAATGCTGACCTATACTTTGTGATTCGTGAAAGGAATGATCATGCATTGGATAAATTCTTTAAATTGAAATGAATGCTTTTTTTAAAAAAATTACTTTATATTATAAAAATTATTATTATGGCATTTCTAAAAAAATTGGATGACAGTTCACATACTTTACTAGATATGCGCGAGGCTGTTTCTTTACCTTATACAATAATACTCAGCCTCCAGAATCCCGACCAGAGCAGACTGCAGACTACTGCAGACACGCGCAGACTACTGCAGACTACCGCAGACTACTGCAGACTAGCGACAAGCAACAACTAACAACATACTGCTCTCTGGTCAGAGAATCTCCTATGCCTTGCCTATTGCAGGCAGCGCATACTACTAGTAAAGTTCTCTTGGCCAGAAATGCCCTCTTTGCCTGTGCTAGACTGCTTTTTATATCGTCCTTGCTCCGCCCATCATTGGGTATGTTGCTGCTTAGGTAGCTGAGTTCCTTAACTTCATCTGCTTCTTTATCACCAATTTTGAAGTCAAACTTCTCGCTGTTCCCATTTTTGTAATCCATATTCTGCGCTGATTAGATGATTCACTCCATTCAACACATCCTGTAATGCTTCTTCTCTTCCACTGAGGATAGCAATATCATAAGCGAATCCTATCATTGATATCATTTCATTTTGATTTTTAATTCCACTCATGAATTTTTCATTTCTTCCCGTCATTGTTTCTTCG
This sequence comes from Schistocerca nitens, assembly GCF_023898315.1. Taxonomy (NCBI): domain Eukaryota; kingdom Metazoa; phylum Arthropoda; class Insecta; order Orthoptera; family Acrididae; genus Schistocerca; species Schistocerca nitens. Next base: position 362,203,311 of record NC_064622.1, read on the forward strand.
ATGTACACTTTGAACAGGAGGGGTGAAAGACTACTTCCCTGTCTTACACCATTTTTAATCCGATTACTCCGTTCTTGGTCTTCCACTCTTATTGTTCTCTCTTTCTTCCTGTAGATATTGTATATCGCTCGTCTTTCCCTAAGGCTTGCCCCTATTTTCCTCGGAATTTCGAACATCTTGCACCATTGTACATTGGCGAATGCTTTTTCCAGGTTGAAAAATTCTACGAAAGTGTCTTTTCTTCGCTCTTACTTCTATTATCAACTACAACGTCAGAGCTGCCTCTGTGTTGCCCTTACCTTTCCTAAAGCCAAAGTGAACGTCATCTGAAAGTTCCACAATATTTAGGACGTCTGGGCCCTTCTTAAATACACCATCGTCATTCCGTGACCGCCGGCCGCTGTGGGCGAGCAGTTCTAGGCGCTACGGTCGCAGGTTCGAATCCTGTCTCGGGCATGAATGCGTGTGATGCCCTTAGGTTAGTTAGGTTTAAGTAGTTCTAAGTTCTAGGCGACTGATGACCTCAGAAGTTAAGTCGCATAGTGCCATTTGAACCATTTGAACCAAAAGGGATGCACACAAACGAACACTCCTACAAACCCCAACAGAAAACCACATACCGTTATATCAGGTGACCTTGGAGGGCAGTCGTGGGATGTGCTATCTGTTCGCCACACACTGCCGACCAGTTGTTACAGTGCCTACCCTCGACAAAAGTCGCACAGTACAGTTACAACTGAACTGCTCAGTTGGTAGAGCACTTCCTGCGAAAGGTAAAGGTCCGAGTTTGAGTCTCGGTCCTGCACACAGTTTTAATCTGCCAGGAAGATTCATACCAGTGCACACTCCACTGCAGAGTGAACATTTCATTCCTGGAAACATCCCCCAGGCTGTGGCTAAGCCATGTCTCCGCAATATCCTTTCTTCCAGGAGTGCTAGTTCTGCAAGGTATGCAGAAGAGCTTCTGTGAAGTTTGGAAGGTAGGAGACGAGGTACTGGCGGAATTGAAGCTGTGATGACGGGTCGTGAGTCATGCTTGAGTAGCTCAGTTGGTAGAGCACTTGCCCGCGAAAGGCAAAGGTCCCGTTTTCGAGTCTCGGTCCGGCACACAGTTTTAATCTGCCAGGAAGTTTCATACCAGCGTACAGTCTGCTGCAGAGTGAAAATTTCATTCTGAACTGCACCAGTTCAAAGGGAGAATGCCAAATGAATTTGTTGCTGTGTTGTCGCCACATCTGTTCAACGCAAAGTGTGTACTGAACGAGTAAGCAAGTGGGATAGTGAACGTTTTAGCTGCACCGGCAACCACATGAACTTAAAACTGCCGCAAAATCGATGTTTTGTGTAGAACCAAAAATTTATCCTGAGTTTCTATCTTCAATCACACAGAAAACATATGCGGGTGTGAGAAAATATCCAAACACTTTGAGAAATCTATGCTTGAACACAAATGTAAATGCTAGCCAAGGCGGCCAAATAGCGCTGTTACATCTGGTCACGAACGACACCTGTGCAACGCCCTCAAACACGTTGCTAGTACCAGCCATAGTAACAACAGTGTTGTGTGCAGTTGCGGATGCATTACGTCTGAACAAAGTCAATTCGAACATGGGCCAATTGTTGGCGCACTTATGGTGAATGCTTCCGTAACCAAGACAGCGGAAGTGTTTGGTGTCTCGAGAATCACGGTACAGAAGATTCTTACCGCGTACAGATAAATCGTAAAAACCTCATGTGCTTTGTAGGAACGAGAGCGACAGTGTGTGTTGAGCGACTGTGACAGAAGATCACTGAGGAGGAATGGGCGAAAAATAAGAAGGCGATGGTTGCAGAAGTCACAGCGGAACTGAACGTCGCAGTTGTGAGCTGGAATTCCAAAGTCGCACATCAGTGATGAAAATGCCCAAATAGGAAAACGTGGAGATGAAGCCGTAAAACCTAGACTGTGGAACAATGGAAGAAAGTCATTTGGTCGCATGAATCTTATTCACAGTTTACCCAGCTTCTAACCGATTTTACGTCTGGCATACGCCGTCCCAAGGCTGAGATGCAGACTGCTTGCTCCCATGAGTAAAACATGGCGGGTCGGTGGTCGTTTGGACAAGAATATCGTGGTATCTCTAGAGCCCATGCCTAGTCTTCAAGCTCAGATTACTGCCAAAGATTATGTGAACACTTCGGATCGTCAGGTCCGTCCTATAGTAAAACGTTTGTATCCAATGGTGATGCTGTGTTTCAAGACAACAGGGCCTTTTCCACACAGGACTGCTTTTGTGAGAAAGAGGAAAATTGTTCTAATCCGCCCTGGCCAACACAGTCACCTGATCTCAATATAACTAGAGTCCTTATTATCTAGTTTGGAAAGAAGGATGTGCTATAGCTTTCCACATCCCATCATGGCTACATGACCTTCCCACTATTGTGCGGGAAGAATTGTATAAGATTTTCTTGTACACAATAAGAACCTGTGTTTATCCATGTCGAGACGACTGGAAGCTGTTTCTAAAGCTAACGGTTTTCCTACGTCGCATTAGGCATGGTAACGTCTTGTGTTTTGGTGATTCCATATATTTGTCAACCCTCTGTTGTATTATGAAATCAGGTAATTATTTCTTTGATACTACCTGTGCTATAATGGCAACTGGGCGGTCACGACACGTGAAGATTTGAACCCAAATGGAACAAATCATGAACAGAATTGCCGCCGGTAGAAGGTATAAGGGGAAAAGACATGTAAGGAGAACGATAACGAACACATTGTAAAGATCTGTACAAAACATAGAGCATTTTGGCCATTCCATGTGAGTACTCATTTATTCTTCATAATTACACCCTGTTAACTGAAAAGCTTAAACAGGCCACACAGATCACATTTCCTTGGATGGTAATAAATTTATATATTAACTAAGTATTCCTGATACTTAATATTTTTTTAAAATTACAACTAATTCTGCTAATACAATAAAATCCTTAACCAAACACCCAACTACACAATCTTTTCTATTTGTTTGTTTATTTTGGTGCATTTAACTTGTAGACAGTGGTTTCCGCTACGGGATCCACCCGCATGCTATCCCGATCAGCAGCCTTTGTCTGCTCGATTGTTTGGTCGTCGCGCATCACGCAAAATGCAATTCCACCCATCACTCTTACGTCTAAGTCCACACTTCCATGATCACTTGCACCAGTGCAGTGTAGGTTCTTGAGAAACTATTTCATTCGGTGTCGCCGACCACAGTTACGTCTCTCCATCTGCAGTGTATGTTGTCTAGCCTGGATGGCAGCATGCTGACTTACTGTTGAAAGCCTTGTGAAGTCTTCCTTGGGCTTCCTGGATACTGCGGCTGCAGTATCGACCAAGATGCGCCAGGTCGACTAGCACCTTAGTGCTGCATTGGAATATAACATCCAGCATTCAAGAAAGATAGTATGAGTAATCCAGTAAATTACGGGCCCATACCGTTAACGTCGTTATGAACAGGATTTTGGAACATATATTGTGTTCGAACATTTTAACTCGAAGAAAACGGTCTATTGACACACAGTGAACATGGATTTAGAAAGTATCGTTCTTGTGAAACACAGCTAGCTCTTTATTCGCATGAAGTGTTGAGTGGTGTTGACAAGGGATTACAGATTGATTCCGTATTTCTGGATTTCCGGAATGCTTTTGACGCTGTACATACAAACGGCTTGTAGTGAAATTGCGTGCTTATGGAATATCGTGTCAGTTATGTGACTGGATTTGAGATTTCCTGTCAGAGAGGTCATAGTTCGTAGTAACTGACAGAAAGTCATCGTGTAAAACAGAAGTGATTTCTGGCGTTCCCCAAGGTAGTGTTATAGCCCCATTGCAGTTCCTTATCTATATAAACGATTTGGGAGACAATCTGAGCAACCGTCTTAGGTTATTTGCAGATGACGCTGTCGTTTATCGACTAATAAAGTCATCATAGGACCAAAACAAATTGCAAAACAATTTAGAAAAGATATCTGAATGATGCGAAAGTTGACAGTTAACCCTAAATAACGAAAAGTGTGAGGTTATCCACATGAATGCTAAAAGCAATCCGTTAAACTTCGGTTACACGATAAGTCTGTCAAATATAAAGGCCGTAATTTCAACTGAGTACGTAAATTACGAACACCTGAAATTGGAAGGAACACACAGAAAATGTTGTGGGGAAGGCTAACAAAAGACAGCGTTTTATTGGCAGGACACTCAGAATATGTAACAGTTCTACTAAGGAGACTGCCTACACTACGCTTGTCCGTCCCCTTTTAGAATACTGCTGCGCGGTGTGGGATCCTTACCAGATAGGATTGTCGGAGTACATCCAAAAAGTTCAAAGAAGGCAGCACGTTTTGTACTATCGCGAAATGGGGGAGAAAGTGTCACTGAACTGATACAAGATTTGGTCTGGACATCATTAAAAGAAAAGCGTTTTACGTTGTGACGGAATATTCTCACGAGATTTCAATCACCAACTTTCTCTCCGAATGTGAAAATATTTTGTTGATACCGACCTACATAGGGAGAAACGATCACCACGATAAAATAAGGGAAATCAAAGTTCGTACAGAAAGATATATGTGTTCGTTCTTTCCGAGCGCTGAACGAGATTGGAATAATAGAGAATTATGAAGGTGGTTGGATGAACCCTCTGCCAGGCACTTAAATTTGATTTGCAGAGTATTCATGTAGATGTGGATACTTAGTACCTGACGTCCATTACCCGCCACATTCGTGGGGCGCGCAGTCCGACAATGTGTGTTCTGGTGTGCTCAACTATCACTCATTTGTCTTTATGTGTTGCTCAAATACGTAGCGTGCGGACCATAGCCAGTCACGTAATGTATCAACTCACTCAACGGCTAGAAAATGTCATTTTTAATATCTCCCTGGCGATAGAGAGAAATTCGTATGCCATACTGCCTGTGTCTGGTGTGTCCCATTCATTTCGCCACAGTTGTAACGATCTTTCACTGTCCTTTTCGAATTGGCCTCAGTTCCAAGCACCCTTCGTACTTCCATTCCGTTGCCTTTCTTTAACCAGTAAAAGACTCACTTTTACCTATTTTCCAAGTTCTGTAGGCGTTTTCCTATACTTACTAACTAAGCATCATTCGGGAGCTGCTCGTTAATCTTAGTAGCACTCCTTGTCGACCTCATCTAACTACTGAGACTGGCTTCACTAGCTGCAGTCCATGAACTCAAACGATCGCACCATGTTCTACGAATGATGGTATAGATTGGTGGTATACTCCGATTGTTTCCAGAGGAAGTCGAAATTGTCTGTTTGGAACGGTTATAATTTTATTCATCACGTTTGTACCTTTTTTGTCTGCTTCGTTTATGTGATGCGCAAAATTACGACGTTCATGTGAGTACATTTACAATCAGTTATTCAATTTAAAATGACCATCATATTTACTATACTGCCCAAGATAATCGAACAAGATGTAAACCGAACTTACGTTTAGGAAAAAGAACCATCATAAAATGAAAGCAGCATTTTCTACCACACATGAAAATAACACAATGAACTGCCTAAGGAGGTTAAAGTAACAACTAAAATGAAATGATAGAACTATGTAAATAGGTAGTTAAAAGTAACTGGTGAGCAATACATTTCATACAGCGAAGGACTACTTAGATAATACACCAGTAAGAATTTGGTGAAACATGAAACGAAAGTAAGTAAACAATGAGTACAAAGTGTAATAAAGCATAACGAAGCTCATCGTATTACTAACAATACCTGTAGGAAGCAACGCTTACCCAAAGAACTTAAGATAACTTGCCTGTCAATGCCTGAAAAAATGCTAACAGTTTTCGTGAAGTGTACGAAGCCGTAATTAAAATCTTGCACGCATAGTAGAACGAAAACTGCCGAAGAATAGGAGTGTTTTTTGCTGAACATTTTCATGTACAGCTAATCACATTAGTTCTCACGTTGACTTTATTACAATTTTTTTTGTGAAGATCAGTAAATTACATTTTATATGTCGGTCCAAATTTGAAATCTATGCACTGACCATCTTATTTAGTTGCTTGGATTTTTAAGTACATATTAACATTTATATCTAAACAGTAAACTACAATTATGTAATTTCAGCCATAAGTTTTTATTTTAGGAATGTTTACATCTGATAATCAAAATTAAAGTTACTGTTTTATAATTAATCAGTATTTATTTTGCTTTCTATTGATAGTACGTAAGTTTACAGAATCTACTTCAGACCTATAGTTCAAATACGAGGGCTATTCCGAAAGTAAGGTCCGATCGGTCACGAAATGGAAACGACTATGAAAATCCGATAAAGCTTTGCACAGATGTGTTGGGTAGTGTCTCTAGTATAACCCCAGTTAGCATCACGTCGCTCTTCTCATTTCTGAGCTCGCAGTGAGTGCGTAAAGATGTCTAGAAAATAGTGCCTGCCGCCAAGTACGGGGGCCTGGTGAGAAATTTCCCCTGAAGCTATGCAGCTAACATTACATAATTGTCGTGCTGTTTCGTCTTCAAGACAATTCTCAGCCGCATTCCGCAGGGGCAATGAAGATGCTCCTGCATCGTTTTCAAATGGAAATGTGAGATTACCCACAATACCGCCCGTAATTGTCTCCCTCTGAGTTTCAGCTCAGGTCACATGAACCGCTGGTTATGGAGACAACATTTCGGCACAAGACAACGAGCCGTAGGCCAGCGTAGAGAATTGGCGGAGAGCACTGGCGGCTGCCTTCTATAGCGAGGGTATGGGAAAGTTGGTACAACGCTACGATACACGTCTAAGTCGGGTCGGCGACTATGGAGATAAGTAGCTGCAAGGTGTATCTAACTGTTGCAAATAAAACATTTTTGATTTTTACCGTGGTTTCCATTTCGCGACCTATCGGACCTTACTTTCGGAATAGTCCTCGTATATTTTCTGTGCATAAAATGAGCACCTAAGAAAATCTGACTCTCAGAAAGTTCAATATAAAATTTTGTTTCATCTGTGACTCATCTGTGTTGTTTCTATTACACTCAAGTTGGATAATCTTCTTGGTTCGAATGTTCATCATCTTCTGTCTTCCCTTTCTTATTTCTCCTTGTTAGTTTGGCATCTTTAGTTGTCTCAAGGACCCACTATTCAGCCTCGGTCACTCTCACGGAATCAATTCATAACAGTGACTGTCTCATATTACACCCAGAATTTATTCTTAGTAGCACTAGAACTTCACATCTGCTAAGTGCCTCACATTTAAACAAATTACAGGCATAATAGTTTTCGAGAATGACACAGACATTGTGAAAACTTTATTTGGAAAACAACAATGGCAACATAAGAGTATAGCAAAGCGTACCTTCTAAGAGAGCCGTCAACTTGTAAAACAGCGGTATAGTATGTAGTTCTCGAACAGGAGTCTAACGACAACACTGACGTTGGTTGCAGCCGGAAGATGGGTGTAGACGCGTACCGAGAGGTACTTAGATTGATTTCTAAACAACATTCTGATGACCAGTTCAGTTTCTTAATGATATTTTGCTCAAAAAGCTCTAAACATCGATTTCAGAAAGAAAACAGAAATATCGATTTTCTGAAGCGGATTCACAGGCAAGTTACCTTAAACTAAAGCACTACGACATAGTAGTGAATCCAGAGTGCAGGTATGCTAATGAATGTCGAGTGTTGAATTACACGCTTGATAGATTAGAACTATTAGAACGAAGAATTATACGGAAAATGTCGTCAGAAATATTCAGCATTTAGGGAGTGCAGAAATAGCAATGAAATTTATCAGAACATAAAAAATATTTCAGAAGCAATAAGGAAGGGGAGGCAACTTTTTTAAACATATTTCCAGAATGGACGACAATAGACTCTGCAAGTAGACTTTCAGTTATCTTAGGGAAGAGAAAATAACAGATTTAAGAGCTTAGCATAAATTTGGAAATGAGCAACATATACGATGAAGAAATAGTGGAGTACGAGGTTTTCAGGAATAATGAGTGCGGCCCCTTGGCTGAGTGGTCAGCGTGTCTGACTGCCATGCAGCAGGCCCAGGTTCGATCCACGGCTGGGTCGAAGATTTTCTCCGCTTGCGACTGGGTGTGCTGTTTCCTCATCATCATCATAGTCAACCGAAAAGACTTGCAATTCCTCCGCCGAGCTTCCCTCTAACGTACGATTATTTAATTTCTTTTAGGAAATTGGAAATTTGTGGTGAGTTCCTATGGGACCAAACTGCTTAGGTCACCGGTCCCTAGGCTTACACACTACTTAATCTAATTTAAACTAATTTACACTGAGGACAACACACACACCCGTTTGCGAGGGAGGACTCGGAACTACAACGTGGGGGGGGGGGGGGGGGGGGAGACGTGGAAACCGTGGCAAGGCGCCCCTGACAGCGCGGCTACCCGTGCGGCTTTCGTTTAGGAAAAATGAGTTATATCTGAGAGGATTCCAAGGCAGGAGCGAATGAAAAACTGATACAAAGTGGTCTGCAGACAGCTAAAAACGAAGTGTCACAATGAAGGATACTGTAAGAAGAGGAAAAAACCAACAAACGAGAAAGAACTGAAAATTGGACGTGGGCCTTAGAAGGCCTAAAAGCGAGGAGAAGAAAAAGAAGAAAAATTTAAGAGCTCTGGTGGTTTGTTCCAGGTTTTCGCACTGTAATGTCTTCCTTCTTTTTTGATAAACCTTGAAAATACTAACATGTTATCCTCTTCATGAGCTCAGCATCTCATTCATGACTTAGGTATGTTAACTCACTTTTTTTCGGCGAGTAAATGACGATCTGTGGTCGCAAAAAGTGAAAGGCAAAAATTGTTGCCAGCTGTTGAGGCCAGTTCGTGATATGTATGGTGTTACATTTCGAAATAATTTATATATAGCGTGTGTAGTGTATGCAGTGATCAATAATGATGAATTAATGAACGGTGTGGCACTGGCTTCTAATATTTCTAGGGGCTGCGCACTCCCTACGGGAGGGTGGAAATTTTCTGTTTCTTACCACTGCACCCCACATGAGTATTTTCCAAAAGTTTCAGATCTTTATAAATTATTTCCTTCATTGGCCGTTCCCTTGACTAATCTATCCGGGATTCACGGACTGTCAGGAAGAAGCCACGTAACAAAGCGAATGGAAACTAACTCTATGCGTTTTGCTCAAATACAACTTTGAAGAGTGCAGCTCTCGTGTATGTGCTTACCATTTTTAACGTTAGACTCTGTTGCTGTGTTCTTTATAGAGGAGGTGGTAGAAACAGGTTGGTGCGGCGTAGTTAGTGACTGCCATGTTTGTTGTTCAATCCTGTGATCGAACTGGAGAGCTGTTGAAGTAAGTCAGATAGCTTCAGGGTATTGAATAGTGAAATAGACGAATGGACTGTTGTAACACTGCCTCACGAATCAAAGCGGGCTCACCACCCTGAATATAGTTTGATACAATTAGAGGAACGGGACCGATGACCGTAGCAGTCTGGTCCCTTTAATCCCACAAACCAACCAACCATTAGAGGAACGGGTCATAAGGGTTATCCAGGTAGGCGACACATATATCCGTGGAAGTGTGCGGAGCAGTACCAGGTATGTTTGTCTCGCGCATTGTACGGCGGAAAGAGTTCTTAGACTCCGATGAGGCTACGTGTGGACTGTATCTGATGCTTTAGAAGATCCGAGGCTGCGGACGACAAGGAATGTTTCAGGCGATACTTTGTAACGGTAATAAGTATCAATAGTTTGCCGCAGTTGTCTAGAGGGCAGAGCACTGGACACTGGGTCTGAAGGTCCCGGTTTCGACCCTAGAGGCAGGAGGATATTTTCACTGATTTCAGTCATCCAGGGCAATCCCAGGAGCATTCGGTCTGCTATGAAATAATTAGGGGACTTATGGTAAAACAGGATTCCTCTGATTTATGGAGATTATGTTCAGTGACCAATAAGTTTGCAAATTACGGCTCTTTAGATGATTACGGACATGGTACTAGACCGGTTTCACTTTAAAACAAACCGTTCCTACAAAAAACTAATAAATCTACTTAGGTACAAAAATCGGTTTTGCCCTACCCATTTAAATGAATGGAAAAACTTGAAGATAAGAAAGAAGTTTTATTTTAGTGCAAAAAATACATGAAAAGATGTAGATATCGGTAAGTACACTACCGAGGGATACGATAAATATATTCTGGTAGCAAAACTGGTTTTTAACAAATGTGAATTTTTGAAGAATTCAAAATATTTCACTAATATAGGAAAAGTTTTCAATAACTGGCCGTAATAAAGAAAAGCGAAAACACACTTTATTATGCTTCTTCAGCACTGGAAGACTATTGATGAGCCCAGAGACAAGACAGACACCTCTTCTGCCTTTCTTTTATAACGAGTCTGAATATACGCCCTTATAAAATATACATTCTTCGTCTGGGTCTTCCTCACCGGTCGAAGAATCTTGGTTTCTCAATATTTTTTTGAGCTGGTCTGGTCTTTGCAACTGTCGTTTTCTGTTTCTTCGCCTGTTTTTCTTCCCCGACAAAAACTTCTGTTTCCAGACTTTATTTTCTTCTTTACCTTTTCTGGCTTTTTCTTCAGATTTCAAATCGTTTTCGTATAGAGAGGAGGTCAAAATTACTGCTTTACCCTTTCTTTTACCAGTGATTTTCTTTGCGCTTTCTACCAAGCCAACCACGTGAGGCGGCATTAGAAGTTTCTCCAAATCCGGTTTTGCCCTAGAGTGCAAGACTGAACAAAACATGGCACTGGAACGTTAGTATTGACATAATGTACATTACACAAACGTTGAAATACACTGAAAAACGAGCTTAACTGAAATAGTTACTTACCTATTTTATCTGATGCCAACAGCCCTGTCGTAGTTGTGGTGTCACCGCCAGACACCACACTTGCTAGGTAGTAGCTTTAAATCGGCCGCGGTCCGTTAGTACATGTCGGAACCGCGTGTCGCCACTGTCAGTGATCGCAGACCGAGCGCCACGACACGGCAGGTCTCGAGAGACGAACTAGCACTCGCCCCAGTTGTACGGACGACTTCGCTAGCGATGCACACTGACGAAGCCTCGCTCATTTGCAGAGCCGATAGCATAGCCTTCAGCTAAGTCAATCGCTACGACCTGGCAAGGCGGCATTAGTAACATTGCATGTATCTACAGAGTCTCACTTGTATCGTCAAGAGCGATGTACAACAATGATGGATTAAAGTTAAGTATTCCAGCAGCTACGTACTTTTCTTTATAGCATTCATTACGTATCCTGTTTCAGACCTCACGCCCATCTGCGTGAGCTTAGCGCGTGCCTTTCGGCTACTTCCGAGTGGCTTGGCTGTCTTGTTACGCCACAACAGTAGTGCTAAGACTATTTCCCATCAGATCACCAAGGCGAAACCCTCTTGATTAGCACTTGGATGGGTGACCGTATGGGTCTCCTGAGCGCTGTTGGCAAGCTGGGTGCACTCAGATCTTGTGAGGCCAGTTGAGGAGCAGAAAGAAATAGCGGCTCCGGTCACGAAAACTGACAACTATCGGGAGGGCGGTGTGCTGATGACATACCTCCTCTCCTCTCGGCTGAGGATGACACGGTGGTTGGGTCTTGCGAGGCCTGATCGGTCGGAGCACTTTATCAGGCAATGTTTCTTTTCAAGACACTGCTCCAGGAAGCACCAACAGTAATTTGAGCCAACTCTTTAAAAAATGCCTACAAGAAAAAGCAACAAGTTATCGCCAATGGCGGTTTTGACAACTTCAGGGACGACGGTTGCTAGTAGTTCTGAGTATTATGAGCCTTATGGTAGCAGTAGTCTCGGAAATATGAAACTATCAAGCTTGATGCGCATATTCGGCTTTACCCTTCTGTACTCTACTAATGATTTATCCCTGAGGAGAAAGATGACCACGACGATGAGTCCACCACTCTGCCTTACCTATGCTTTTATTTCTTAAACTGTACTAACACGTGTCCAACATTCTTGCAAGAGTGATAGACGTATGAATAAAACTCCTCCCACTACTGTTGCTGCTAACACAGCTACTACCCCTACCACTACCATCACCACCACCACCAGAAGAGGTATGAGCATTTGAAACACCGTTATGACCAACGATAGCATGGGACTGTGAAAAAAGTTCGGAAAGACCTTTGACCACCCGTGGGTCGACTAAACAATAGCCTCAAAGGACTGGGTGGTACAACTAAATCTGGTGAGAACCTCTGTAGGAGGCTACCCCTCGTCCCCACCCCTCCCTGTATCCCTACCCACTACCTCGTATCTCACTACTTTAGACGCCTTACTATCAGAAGTGTCGCACATAGGTCCCGCCCTCTTTCAGAGTGATGGCAACAATAACAGAGGAGCCCGTTTGCGAACATGGCCGTAATTAGGAGAGTCTGTGCGGATTTTTGCGCTGCGTAATCAGCGGCCCCACACCAATGCCGGCGGCGGCGCAGAGCCTAAGCCGCGACGCACTGGCTCGCAAGTTGGTACTCCGCCCCCGCGGGGTGCGGGGCAGGGGGTGTTTGCTCCCGCGTCTGAGTTCGCTGCCCTAATGGAAAGAGGAGGCTGCGTAATATTCCGCTTCTGCCCCCACAGCCTGTGGACTGGGGACTGCCTCTCTGTGGATCCGACAAGTTTCTGCCAAGTCCTTTCGCGGCAGTCGCTTCTCCTAGAACCCCCCCCCCCTTTTCTCCTCCCCCTTGCACCCCCAACCATTTCCCCTACTTCGTATTCTGAATAATTTCTCGTAATTCGGATCCTACACAAAGCAGATCTATCCGGCGATAGAAGCGGCGTGCCTCCCTCTAGTTCCTCCCTACCCCCTAACCCCCTTCGATATTAGCGGCGGTATTAATTTTGTGCCGCCCGGCGCCTGCCGAAGTGAAGGAAATGATTCTGCAATTAAAACTTCTGTGCGTCGCGTCGAGGGAGGAATTAAGCATCGGCGTACCCGGAGCGACGCCCCGCGTACTGCGCCATCTACCTTACTTCTCTCATTTTGCTTTATTGTTCGCTATTATGTACGCAATTGAGACTCGGAGACGTCGCCATTATTTCCCCGCATGTAAAAATTAAATGCTAAGAATTCTGTACAGGACGGCTTGAGAAGCTGATCCAATACCAGGCTGGGAGCTGATCCTATACCAGGCTGGGTTACCGAGTGAGTACGTCATAATCCAAGAGAACGACTGCTAACACCGTCATTCATTTGCCTTTCGTGTTCTTTAACTTTCAGTGTTCCCATACCGAGAGAACTTGCTTCATCCTTCGTTGAAGTATTTCTCAGTTGCCCAGCGTTACCCGCAGGATTGGACAGGTAGGTTAAATCGTAAAAGGGGCCGAAACAAGGGGCTGTAGTTACCCTCGAACATACAACTTTATTATTTTATCAAACATTACAAGAGCCCAAAAAAATTTTTTTTCTTTAACACACAGCTTTAACCTTTGGGATTTAATTACCGGCTGAAAGCCATTTAATTTAAAAACGGCTGGAGGCCAATAACTTAAAACGCAAGCATAATCAGAAATTTAAAAGGCAAGCCTTATCTTACAACAGTTCTTTATTTAGGCTGAAGGCCCAAAGAATCTGAGATTTTCAGAGCAAACAATTTGAATTCAAAATCGACTGAAGGCCCAACACTTAAAATTCAACAACATTAAAACCTTTAAAATGCCAAAGGTCTTAAATCAGGCTGAAGGCTTAAAGAATCTTACACCTTAAGGGCAAAACAACCTTACGTTTTTAAAAAAGCGGCTACAAGCCAAACAAGTACACACAAGAAGAACAAATAAAAAAAAAACAGTACACCCAAGGGCGCTCAAATGTCCGAGGGTCGGCCTGAAATTCAAACATTAACGCTCGCTTAGGTGAGACAGGCAGTCGGCCCAACCATTGTCGGTCCGACGACAACCCAACCGACAGACAGTCAACGGACCAAGCGACAGGAAAGCCTATCTTTCGTGTCGGGGATCGGTGAGCCACGGACCTCGTAGCAGTGGTAACAGCCCCTCATAATCCTACCGAGCGTGGACGCCGCCTGGCCCCGGCCAGACACGCGCCACGAAGACTTCCTCGCTGCTACACGCAAACTGACCAACTGCCCACGACTGGAAACGGTGAAAGGACCAAATATTCGTCGACCGATGAGACAACCAACCGAACGACCAACCAACGGTCGTCCCGCTCCAATCTCCCTCCGTCGGACAGTTCATGTATGTCACCAGTGGTCGGTGAGCACTGGCTGTCGGCCCCTCAGCGGCGCTCAGTGACGGACCGCACTGCTGCTGCGTCCCGACTGCACTGCTGGTCCGTCCCGAACTGACAGCCAGACACACGTCGTCCCGGAAACACTATCGGTCGCTCCAAAGATGGTACGACAGTGCGCTTATAGATACGCGCTGCTGCTGCCTCTCACGGGCAAGTAAGGCAGGAAGTTAGTGACGCCAGTAAATGTAATAAGAAAACGAGGTGGCAGAACCGTAATAAAAGATGACAAACAATGAATGGGATTAACACGAGCCGTGCACGGCTCAATTTCTAATAACAGAGACGCCAATAGTTTATACAATGCAAAATATAGACTTCATATTGTAACCTCCCCACAAAATAATAAAAGATGAATTTAAATAGTGTAACATCCCCACAAAAATATTAAAATGGACCAAGTGTAACCTCCCCTCGGAAATAATAATTAAATGAATTTTTAAATATTAATAAATGAATGTAACCTCTGAACAAAATTGGTTCCCATTTATAATCTGTGTGCAGAAAGGCATTCACATTTAATGTACCCACAAAATTCTATTCTCATTTAATGTTAAGTTCGAAACAGAAAAATTCCTAAACACCAAAATAATAAAAAAAAATTCAGTAACCTGGTAAATTTTATGACGGCAGCAGCGCTGCTCCACGGCCCTGCATTCTGAATAAAAAAAAGCAAAAATTCTTACCTCAATAAAAACTGCGAATATCTCTGCTCTTACCTAAAAATTTTCGGCACAGCTCCGTGCATTGCTGGCCTATGCTTTGTGACTCGTGAAAGGAATTAATTATTAATTGGATAAAATATTTAAATTGAAATGAATGCTTTTTTTAAAAAAAATTACTTTATATTATAAAAATTATTATTGGGGCATTTTTTTGAAAGAAATTAAATGACAGTTAACATACATTATTAGATATGCGCAAGGCTGCTTCTTTACCTTCTACAATAATACTCATCCTCCAGAGTCCCGACCAGAGCAGATTACCGACAAGCGCAGACACGCGCCGACTACTGCCGACTACTGCCGACTCACGCAGACTACTCAAGACTACTGCAGACTGATGCCGACTAGCGACAAGCAACAACTAACTACATACTGCTCTCTGGTCAGAGATTCTCCTAAGTCTTGCCTGTTGCAGGCAGCGCATACATCGCATACCTCTTACAATATTCAAAACTGTACCAAGTCGTTACGTGGTTCAAAATGGTTCAATTGGCTCTGAGCACTATGTTTAAACAGATATAAAGGATAGTAGAACAGAAGGCAGCAGTGCATAAAACAAAAGATGAAATAGCACTACTACGGCTCAGGGCCCTGTGCACACTACGGCACATATTCATCGAAGCGTAATGAATCCCCTGAGGTTTGAGGAATTCGTGGCACTCATTGCCAGTTACTGAACATTTGTACCATGGATGAAGTATTACAGAATAATGTTCATAAGTCATCTGTTTACAGAGAACATTGGCACTCATTGACCAGTTACAAGCCATCAGAAGTCATCATTCAAAACAGGAGTTAAAGAGTGTATAGCATGCATGCATTACTACAAAATATCATTCACTATTACTCAGAACTCATCATTTAAGTGACGTAAGACATAATTTAAATGAAACATACTGTAACTATTACTCAAAGTCTGTGATCAGAAAACATCATTCAGTATTTCTCATAACTCTTTTAACTTGGTAGCATTATTTGGGACTGGTAATAATTTTTTTTTGTGCTAGCAATGCATTGCGTTGGGATCGATAATTAATTGCTGGGGCATAATAATATTTGCAATTGACTTATTGCTGCAAATAAAGATGTGCAACGTCATTCGTCATGAGTCAGCTGTAGCAAGGTTATCAAACAAATAGAGTATATGTGATCATATTCATGAATGACGCAGGTTTAATGACCAACTGTTTATAGCACATTAATTTCATGAATAATTTCTCCTGCAATAAATACAGAATGGATTATTAAACTGAAAGAAGAAACGCATATTATGCTGAAAAGTAATGAACTTCGAATTAACAGGTAATGAAATTTGTAATAAATATATATGTTCTGTAGCTGTCCTTCCCAAAACCTTCAGTCATCATACCATGCGACATAAGACATACTGTCAAAGCGATCTGCAACAAATACTTAAATAACTACATAGTATAAATACATAATCTTCAATATTATCCTCATCTGTAAAGATAAATTTCATCATCATTACTATCATCACCTGCAAAGAAAAACTTCATTATCCATATCAACATAATTCCATTATTATCATCACCTGTAAAGAAAAACTTCATTATCTATAGTAGCATATTCTTCATCACTATTCATCATCATTCATTATCATCTGCAGAAACGTCACTTCATTATACAACTATTCATAGTGTAAAGTTCTTTATTTCTAGCGTATTTCATCACTAAAACTAAGATGTGTAGTTCTGTCTGACAGCC
Source organism: Schistocerca nitens (assembly GCF_023898315.1). Taxonomy (NCBI): domain Eukaryota; kingdom Metazoa; phylum Arthropoda; class Insecta; order Orthoptera; family Acrididae; genus Schistocerca; species Schistocerca nitens. The sequence continues at coordinate 362,220,022 of NC_064622.1, forward strand.
TGCATCAATCGCCTCGTATTCTGAAAGAAAAAATAGATAATACTGCTATCATACGATGTGTATAGTAAATTCTTGTTAATGCTTGTTAATTGTGATCCATTTACTCTTCGTGACGAGGTATTGAATCTTCTTTCGGTCATTCCGAAGGTGAAATTCCCATTTCATAATAATCCACTGTGGTTTGTTTAATTTATTTCTTTTACAGGTTATTTCTTCCTGAAAATGATGAACAATGATTAATGTCTTGCATTTAAATCATATACCCATTAAATAAAAGCTGGTTTCTAGTGATATAATTGAGCATACAGCATAGTATGACAGAAAACGTAATATGTCAAAACAAACATAGACAGTTTTCAGATGCAAAAATGTACACAGAGTATCACAATGTAGCAGCAAAAAAAAAAATGTAAAATAGTCACGATGTTGAGATATCATAAGGCAAAATGTCAAATTCAATTGGTGTTTGTTACATCTTAAATATTTCATAGTGCATATAAACAAAACAGTAATACACTCCTGGAAATGGAAAAAAGAACACATTGACACCGGTGTGTCAGACCCACCATACTTGCTCCGGACACTGCGAGAGGGCTGTACAAGCAATGATCACACGCACGGCACAGCGGACACACCAGGAACCGCGGTGTTGGCCGTCGAATGGCGCTAGCTGCGCAGCATTTGTGCACCGCCGCCGTCAGTGTCAGCCAGTTTGACGTGGCATACGGAGCTCCATCGCAGTCTTTAACACTGGTAGCATGCCGCGACAGCGTGGACGTGAACCGTATGTGCAGTTGACGGACTTTGAGCGAGGGCGTATAGTGGGCATGCGGGAGGCCGGGTGGACGTACCGCCGAATTGCTCAACACGTGGGGCGTGAGGTCTCCACAGTACATCGATGTTGTCGCCAGTGGTCGGCGGAAGGTGCACGTGCCCGTCGACCTGGGACCGGACCGCAGCGACGCACGGATGCACGCCAAGACCGTAGGATCCTACGCAGTGCCGTAGGGGACCGCACCGCCACTTCCCAGCAAATTAGGGACACTGTTGCTCCTGGGGTATCGGCGAGGACCATTCGCAACCGTCTCCATGAAGCTGGGCTACGGTCCCGCACACCGTTAGGCCGTCTTCCGCTCACGCCCCAACATCGTGCAGCCCGCCTCCAGTGGTGTCGCGACCGGCGTGAATGGAGGGACGAATGGAGACGTGTCGTCTTCAGCGATGAGAGTCGCTTCTGCCTTGGTGCCAATGATGGTCGTATGCGTGTTTGGCGCCGTGCAGGTGAGCGCCACAATCAGGACTGCATACGACCGAGGCACACAGGGCCAACACCCGGCATCATGGTGTGGGGAGCGATCTCCTACACTGGCCGTACACCACTGGTGATCGTCGAGGGGACACTGAATAGTGCACGGTACATCCAAACCGTCATCGAACCCATCGTTCTACCATTCCTAGACCGGCAAGGGAACTTGCTGTTCCAACAGGACAATGCACGTCCGCATGTATCCCGTGCCACCCAACGTGCTCTAGAACGTGTAAGTCAACTACCCTGGCCAGCAAGATCTCCGGATCTGTCCCCCATTGAGCATGTTTGGGACTGGATGAAGCGTCGTCTCACGCGGTCTGCACGTCCAGCACGAACGCTGGTCCAACTGAGGCGCCAGGTGGAAATGGCATGGCAAGCCGTTCCACAGGACTACATCCAGCATCTCTACGATCGTCTCCATGGGAGAATAGCAGCGTGCATTGCTGCGAAAGGTGGATATACACTGTACTAGTGCCGACATTGTGCATGCTCTGTTGCCTGTGTCTATGTGCCTGTGGTTCTGTCAGTGTGATCATGTGATGTATCTGACCCCAGGAATGTGTCAATAAAGTTTCCCCTTCCTGGGACAATGAATTCACGGTGTTCTTATTTCAGTTTCCAGGAGTGTACAATCATGAAAAATGGAAAATGTGCACAGTCTGATGTGTAACGACAAGAAAAGCGACCTGCTAACCTTACCTTGCCGGGCACTTGCCAAGAAAAAATACGATAATCATCAGTAAGTAATCACATAAATATAATTGCATAAGTGATCATGAAATGTGTAAATTCATCTGGAAAAATGTGCACGGTCTGATGTGTAACGACAAGAAATGCGACCTGTTAACCTTACCTTGCCGGGAACTTGCCAAGAAAAAATACGATAATCATAAGTGTTCATGTGAAAATAATTGCATAAGTGGTCATAAAAAAAATCAGGAAATGTTAGAGTTTCGACTTGTACTACATTGGGGTGAGGAATGCTGCGAATTCGATATGGACCTGCATATAGAAGCTCAAAATTACTACATCTACTTTTTCCTCTATTAGATAAATAATGTGTGCGTACTAATATCTTCTGTCCAATGTGAAAGTCACGGCGTGTACAAACCTGTTTTTGCTGTCTTCTCCGGCGCTCTGCGGCACGTTTGATGTTGTCCAGCGTAATGTCAATTATTTTATGGTGTCGTAGTCGCCGAGATGTAGGAAAGGTTACTAATTCTTTAATTTTGTTAGGTGGTTCAACATTTTTCAGTATAACAGACGGAGATAGCATAGTAGATTCATTTGGTATGGAATTAATTACATCCTGGAATGAGAGTATGTGTATATCCCAAACAATATGTTTTTTATGGCAGTATTTCTACACAGTTTACCAATTTCTTTCATTAATCGTTCACAAGGGTTCGAAGAAGCATGGTACCTGGATATATAGATTGGAGAAATGTTTCTAGCTCGTAACATACGTGTCCATATAGCAGATCGAAACTGTGATCCATTGTCGGAAAATACTTTCAGTACATGCCCTACATGAAATAGAAAATGTTTTACAAATGCTTTCGAAACAGTTTTAGCAGTAGCTTTGCGTAACGGAGTGAAGGTAACAAATTTCAAAGTGAGTTGAACAGCGACAAAGATGTAGCAAAAACCTCTATTAGTTCTGGGAATCGGACCAAAAATGTCTACAGCGGCCATATGTCTCAATTTAACAGGTACAATGGGATGTAATGGAGGAATATGTGAAGTCGTATTTGACTTAGCTTTCTGGCAGATTTTACATGACGCTAAAACTCGTCGAATACGTTTCTCCATGTTGGTAAAATAACAGTTCTGTCTCAGTATAAGAAAACATTTTCTGGCTCCGTAATGTGCGTAACTTAAATGAGTATACCAGATTAATTTGGTAACAAGTTCGTCAGGAATGCATAATAACCAATTGTTGCTGTCAGGGTGAGAGCGGCGAAACAGAATGTCATTGCGCACAGTGTAATGGTTTCTAATGGTAACATTATTCCTATCTTGCCAAAGGTGTTTAATTTCTTTCCATACGTTGACTTTACTCTGCTCTTGTGCTATGTCTTGTAATGATGACGAATTGAAATTCTCAAATGCAACTTGTTGAATGTACATGACGCTGAAATTTGCTTTGGTTGCGATGTCTTGCTGATTGTTGCTGAGAGAACGGGATAGTGCGTCTGCTACAATATTTTGTGTACCGGGAATGTGAACAATTGTAAAATTAAATTCCTTCAATTAAAGTTTCCATCTACTTAATCTGTCGTGTGTAAATTTAGCGGAAAGTAAAAACTGTATCGCTCTATGATCTGTGTAAACGGTCGTATGTCTTCCATAAAGGAAATGTCGAAATCTCGTAAATGCCCAAACAACACATAATGTTTCAAGTTCTGTAACAGAGTAATTGCGTGCAGCAGGTGACAGAATGCGACTCGCAAAGGCTATGTTTTTAATTACTGTAGTGCCATCTTCTTCAATTTCCTGAAAAATGTGTATGCCTAAAGCGGTGTTAGAACTGTCGGTGGCAATGGAAAAATTTCTAGTAACATCTGCGTATCATAAAAGTGGTGCATTCAACAAAGCATATTTCAAATAACATTCTCGTGAACAAGATTCTGCGTGTCAAAAGTATTGCTTGCGTTACTGGAAGATGCAACCTGTACTGTATCTAATCAAATTCTATCTGACGTGCTATTATTTTCAGGAGAAAGCTGTGGCATTTCCACTATTTGAACTGTTCTGCTATTTCTTCCTGACGTATTACGTTCGGGATGATACCTACTGTCTGGTTCATTCATGATAATCTGTTGTTGCGGATGATTCTGCTGCTGATAAGACCGACTGTTATTAAATGTACGCTGAAAATTGTGCTCATCACTTTTACGTCTGTCATGATAGTCATTTCTATACGGTGCATTGCGATAGGAATTGAAATGGTGTGTTTTCTGTACGTACTGATTCCCTTGTTGCTGTGCGTTACTATTTGTTTGAGCTGACGCTATACATGTAGGCGGCGAACCATTAAAGCTTGGTTGACCTTGTACATTACATTGTTGGTTAGGTATGCTAACCGATTGGTTTTGTTGCTGTTGTTGGGAAAACCGTCTATTGTTACCAAAATGTGTTCGCTGTTGCTGATAATATTACACATACTGATGATTAACTTTTTGTCTGGAATTAAAGTTCTCGTGGTTGTCATTTCAGGAGCGTCTAATGGAAACTGTCACTTTCGGTATAACTTGTCGTATCAGGTTTTCTTTACACGTTTCTTAATCCTAGATAGATCGATAGTTAAAGACCTGTTTTAATACTGTAGATATAAAGGTTAGTAGAAGAGAAGGCAGCAGTGCATAAAACTAAAGATGAAAGAGGACTACTGCGGCTCGGGGCCCTGTGCACACTACGGCACATATTCATCGAAGCGTAATGAATCCCCTGAGGTTAATTACGCGCTGCAAATAAATTTTAGTTTCTGCGTTACAGGCAATGCCGGTGAGAATTCTAAAGCAAAGTGTTGTATCCATTCCAATTCTAGTTTCTGCATTCCAGGCAATGCTGTTGAAAATACAAAAACAAATCGTCGTATCCAGTTCAAAACGTGTACCTGTGCTCTGTCACTTTTAAATACCTCAGATTTTTTTACGGATAAAAATTGCTCGTAATCAACGTTATCGTCTCTGAATTTGTGGACAGGTTCAGGTTTGTGTGAGAATCTGTTTGTCTTTGTCACTTCGTATTCTAAGTCACGTAGTCTCTGTAAATTACCTAAGTTATACTGGCTGTGTGGGTCTGATAAATGTTCGGAATGTGGCGTATACTGTGACGTGTTAGTGACTGAAACATTTTTCATTTCTGTCACTTTAAAACGTTCGTCAATTTGGCTGTTCTGTTGTTCACATTTCTTATCGACTTCCGTATCCAGAGTGCGTGAAAGTTCTGGTGACTTTAAATTAAACTCGTCGCGTATCTGTGTTGCGTTTAAGGAACATTGTTCAGTGACTGCATTAATTTCATCTCTAAGTGATTCTGTTGTGGCTGCATGTGTATTACTTAATTCTTGTGCAACAGATCCTAGTTTCTTCACTACTGTTCGTAGCACAAGCCTCAATTTCGTCACGTAATTGTTCTTTAGTATCATGACGTTGCACGGTAACGGCTGTAATCTGTTCACTAAGTTGTTTGTTCTGTTCATCAAGTTTTTTGAGAAAGTCGTCTTGTTCTTTCTTGATTTGTAGTAATAATGCCATAACTTGATCCAAGCCAATATTACCTACTCTATTCTCTGTACTGTGTGATGGTGTATTTGCATGTGTCACGCTTTGTGTAACCATTTGGTTATTCTGTGATTCTTGAAAATGTTTGTTAATCGGATGTGCACTGTTGGTCACTACCTCGGAATTAAATAAATCTGACGTATTCTGATGACACTGTTCATTTTCGTTAGAAAAATTTGTCTGTTCGTTACACAAATTTTGCAAACCGGGTGTGTCAATCTGGGCAGCATTCATTGTAATGGAACGTGCCACGTCATCAGTTGTCGTTAAATTGACAGACGACAGAACTGAATTTATTTGTTCATCATTAGGATCAAAATCATTACTAGCGGTCGGTATGCACTGATAGTCTACAATTAGGGGATTGTCATCATTACACTGAGTGTCGCAAGTACTATCGGTCAAATTATTTGAGTCGGCTATTTCACTCATTACACATTGCGATGTACTGTTAACAGTTTTTCGCGGCATTTTTCGCAAATCAGAATTAAGCACAAATGAAACAAGGACAATGCAAAAATGCAACAAACACAATTACAACAAAAAGCAACAAATTGCCGATGATCTGTGAAAGAAAGAGTGACAAATTAGTAAATGCGTTGCGCCAGATGCAAACTACATTTAAGTAAATAAGAGCAGATATACGACTACTTAGGAGAAGATTCACAAAGAAATACGATCCTGGCCGGATGTCGCCAAGTGTAACCTTCCCACAAAACAATAAAAGATGAATTTAAATAGTGTAACCTCCCCACAAAAATATTAAAATGGACCAAGTGTAACCTCCCCTCGGAAATAATAATTAAAGTGCAGAAATATATTCACATTTAATGTACCCACAAAGTTCTTTTCTCATTTAATGTTAAGTTCGAAACAGAAAAATTCCTAAACACCAAAATAATAAAAAAATTCAGTAACCTGATAAAATTTATGACGACAGCAGCGCTGCGCCACGGCCCTGTATTCTGAATAAAAAAAGCAAAAATTCTTACGTCAATAAAAACTGCGAATATCTCTCCTCTTACCTAAAAATTTTCGGCACAGCTCCGTGCAATGCTGGCCTATGCTTTGTGACTCGTGAAAGGAATTAATTATTAATTGGATAAAATATTTAAATTGAAATGAATGCTTTTTTTAAAAAAATTACTTTATATTATAAAATTATTATTGGGGCATTTTTTTGAAAGAAATTAAATGACAGTTAACATACATTATTAGATATGCGCAAGGCTGCTTCTTTACCTTCTACAATACTACTCATGCTCCAGAGTCCCGACCAGAGCAGACTGCCGACAAGCGCAGACACGTGCCGACTACTGCCGACTACTGCCGACTCACGCAGACTACTCAAGACTACTGCAGACTGATGCCGACTAGCGACAAGCAACAACTAACTACATACTGCTCTCTGGTCAGAGACTCTCCTAAGTCTTGCCTGTTGCAGGCAGTGCATACATCGCATACCTCTTACAATATTCAAAACTGTACCAAGTCGTTACGTGGTTCAAAATGGTTCAAATGGCTCTGAGCAATATGCGACTTAACTTCTGAGGTCATCAGTCCCCTAGAACTTAGAACTACTTAAACCTAACTAACCTAAGGACCTCACACACATCCATGCCCGAGGCAGGATACGAACCTGCGGCCGTAGCGGTCGCGCGTTCCCAGACTGAAGCGCCTAGAACCGCTCGGCCACCCCAGCCGGCGTTATGTGGTACCTAAGAAGTTAATAGTTTCCCCATCACTCACATTACAAATGGACACTACAGACAAAGAGAGAAAGCAACACATTTATTCGCAAATAATGACATGTAATCATTTTTTTTCATCTGAATACCTGCCTAGTTTACATCTGGTTGCACAAACACTTCCTCTTATCTCGAATTAAGATGAATATGTAACAGTCATAAATGTTTCGGCAGACATCGATATTAAATAGACATTAAGAACTTAGGATTATGTACGTTGGCTGAATTGAATCAAGTGTCGAGAAAAGCCTCGACAAACCTCATGTGTTAGTGAGCTATCTACGCCCAAAGTTTGCACAGATAGAAGTACAAGCGCAAGGGAAGTCGTAACCTGAAAATATTCAGATTTAATGCCTAGTATTGCTTCTAGATATCTCAATCACTTTACTAGCTCAAGGGCTGTAGAGTACATTGCTGACCTGAAATCACGTACGCAGAACGTACGTGATCCGGATCACGAGATCGGGGGACCTGTTTTATCAATTTATATCTTAACTGGCGAGAACAGTGTTTTTATATGCACACTAACTATGCGCCGACCAAGAAATTATTCTGACGAATAACCTGAAGATTTTTCGCAAATAATTAACGCTGGTATGCGAGGATAGCTATACACCAACTCTCTCGCAGCAGTGTAGGTAGTCCATTTTAATCGATACCACAATCAAAAATCTATTACAAGAGACATAAACGGTAAATGGATTAGCAACAATAGTTTCAAACTAATAAGCTGTACGTACGCGAATACTTGTTAATTTCCGTTGTTCCTTAGCAATTATTTACCGCTGTGTTGTAGTTATATATCACGAGCCCTTAGACAATAATCCAAACCATAATACAGAAAAATATGCGCAGTTACGAGTTCAGCAGAATTTACGTATTTCTCGCTAGCCCGTCCAGACGAGGAAGTGCTTAGTCATACTGATAAAATAATCGCTGCGACATGAATTCGCACTAGCTGTTCAATATCCTACGTAGAACTTAAATCAGAAAGAACACATAGAACGTTTTGTGGGGAAAGCTAGCCAAAGACTGCGTTTTATTTGTAGGACACTCAGAATATGTAACAGGTCTAGTAAAGAGATTGCCTACACTACGCTTGTGCGTCCTCTTTTAGAATACTGCTGCGCGGTGTGGGATCCTTACCATATAGAACTGACGGAGGGCATCGAAAACAAAGAAGGCAAGAACGTTTTGTACTATCGAGAAATAGGAGGGAGAGTGACTTGGGGTAGACATCATTAAACCAAAGGCGTTTTTCATTGTGGCGGAATCTTCGCACGAAATTTCAGTCATCAACTTTCTTCTCCAAATGCGAAAATATTTTTTTGACGCCGACCTACATAGGGAGAAGCGTTCACCATTATAAAATGAGGGAAATCAGAGATCGCGCGGAAACATGTATGTATTCGTTTCTTCCGTACGTTATACGAGATTGCAATAATAGAGACACATGAAGGTGGTTTGATGTGATTTGCAGAGCGTCCATGTAGATACAGGTATAGATGTTCTTCAACAAGGTTTATATTCATTATAACATAAATTTAGTAATGTTCGTCTAAACTCTAATGGATACAACACTTGTGAGAAATCTGAACTAAATGAGCAAACTGAGCTAAAAAAATAAGAGAGGATCAAATCTGATCCGCTGTTTTATTACCTTGTTTCTGCAAGAGAGTTGTGCGTATTTCTTCCCTCTTCTATGTACCGGTACCAACAAAATTGCAGATTAGCAGGAGATGGCACCACTGTTTCTATCTGTAGGGGCAGGAAGGACTAGTTTCCTTTCAAAAATTGGAAGACACAAAAAATAGAAAAATAAAAGAAACAGAGCGGCCGTGGAGCCGTATTCGTTAAGGAGCATCACCCCCCAATTCGTTTTAATGGAAATGTGCCAGGATTTCTCTCCTCGCAGCGATCGATCCGGCGTTTTCTGGCGTGGCCAAAACAGACAATTTCTCTTAAATGCTTGAAAGTGAGGTGATAACTGCACAGAAACCGTAAGACACTTCTCTGATTTCTCATAAAGATACCGATGTGGCAAGTCGAATGTTAATTCTTTCAGTTGTCGCAATGTTATTAACTAAACAGGTAGTTCAAATTCTAAAAGAAATAGCCTCTTGTGCTTCGATTCGTTAATCACTCCTAACGATTATCAATTACCATTCATACTTCGTCGTCTACTTTACTCAGAGAAATAGGGCTTCATAATGACCATAAATTCGGACCGCGCTAATGCTACAACCTTCTGTCGGAGCACACTGCAGCTAGGTTGATTGTTGACTGATGAACCTGAATATCACTGCGACGTATGGCCGCTTACCTCACACAAACCCTCAAATACGATGTTATTTATATAAGTGGTATCGTTCCTTTTCTGTCAGGCCTAGTATGCACAGAAGAAAGAATGATGTTAAGAGCGAAACAGTCTTGGTGACTACAAACAAAGGCGCCATGTGGATTTACCCGTGACCAAACGTGTAGACTGTGGCTGTTGAAAATACCCTCTCGTGTGACGGATGCCTCATCCGTAAGACATACACGGCTCGGAAAGTTTGGTTGAATGGCACACCTTTGCCACTGACAGAATTCAATACGACGTGGACAATCGTTTCGGTTCAGGATGTGAACCTTCTGAAGACGGTAGAGGTGCAGATCATCTTGATGCCACACACGCGAAATTGTGGAACGTCAACGCGCTGCGAGCTTCTCGAGGGTGGGTTTCCCAGCAGTGCTAACGCCTCTTCTTCAAGTTCTGCTGTACTCACTGTGCGTTGACGATCTTGTCCGTCAGGCCTTCGCACCTGTAACACATTGGATACACCGACTTTAATCGTAGGCCTTAAATTCACTTGTGCCATTTACCTTGACTTCCGGAAGGCGTTCGATACAGCTCCGCACTGTCGCCTGATTAACAAAGTAAGAGCCTACGGAATATCAGACCAGCTGTGTGGCTGGATTGAAGAGTTTTTAGCAAACAGAACACAGCATGTTGTTATCAATGGAGAGACGTCTACAGACGTTAAAGTATCCTCTGGCGTGCCACAGGGGAGTGTTATGGGACCATTGCTTTTCACAATATACATAAATGACCTAGTAGATAGTGTCGAAAGTTCCATGCGGCTTTTCGCGGATGATGCTGTAGTATACAGAGAAGTTGCAGCATTAGAAAATTGTAGCGAAATGCAGGAAGATCTGCAGCGGATAGGCACTTGGTGCAGGAAGTGGCAACTGACCCTTAACATAGACAAATGTAATGTATTGCGAATACATAGAAAGAAGGATCCTTTATTGTATGATTATATGATAGCGGAACAAACACTGGTAGCAGTTACTTCTGTAAAATATCTGGGAGTATGCTTGCGGTACGATTTGAAGTGGAATGATCATATAAAATTAATTGTTGGTAAGGCGGGTACCAGGTTGAGATTCATTGGGAGAGTCCTTAGAAAATGTAGTCCTTCAACAAAGGAGGTGGCATACAAAACACTCGTTCGACCTATACTTGGGTATTGCTCATTAGTGTGGGATCCGTACCAGATCGGGTTGACGGAGGAGATAGAGAGGATCCAAAGAAGAGCGGCGCGTTTCGTCTCAGGGTTATTTGGTAACCGTGGTAGCGTTACGGAGATGTTTAGCAAACTCAAGTGGCAGACTCTGCAAGAGAGGCGCTCTGCATTGCGGTGTAGCTTGCTCGCCAGGTTTCGAGAGGGTGCGTTTCTGGATGAGGTATCGAATATATTGCTTCTCCCTACTTATACCTCCCGAGGAGATCACGAATGTAAAATTAGAGAGCTTCGAGCGCGCACGGAGCCTTTCAGACAGTCGTTCTTCCCGCGAACCATACGCTACCGGAACAGAAAAGGGAGGTAATGACAGTGGCACGTAAAGTGCCCTCCGCCACACACCGTTGGGTGGCTTGCGGAGTATAAATGTAGATGTAGATGTGCCATTACGAGAACTTGACAGTGGAAAACGTACCTCATGTGAACCTGTATCTCGAAGGGACCGTCAGATCACAGTAAAGGTACTTGGCTCTGGCATTCGACTACTCAGAAACCGCCGAACGTGCAAACATTAGGTAGCCTGAGTATTTTCGTCCGTCGCCCCATAAGCATCGTGCATGTCTGTCCTTTCCTCCCAAAACATCGCTCCATTTCCTGTCCGCTGCACACTACAACAAACCAAGGGCGTCCCCGCTTGATGCCAAACTGACACACTGGGAACCAGACTTCCCATTGCGCACGGCTGCTGCCCTCTATGCAGCGCCTATGAAATGGGCATCTGCACAGCCAAAAGCAACGTGTTCTCATTGCAGTAGGGGTGAAAAGTCCGTAGTGTTGTCCCGCCTGAAATATCCGCTCCTATATAGGCTACAGCGTTTGCAAGTGAATATCATAGAACTTCAACCCGAGGTGTCTTTTACCGTGATGTCACAAAAACACTGAAGTCGTTGCCCTGGGGATCTGCTAACATGACGGCTCGGATGACTTGCTTGTGGCTAATTCACGTTCTACACACGAATGTCTTAGTAGCTCATATTATGAGAGCGTTATGTAGAGTTTGATTTCTGCACATATTCAGTGTAGGAATGTCAGCAAAGTAAAGAAGTGTTGTAAACTGAGTTTACGATGCATGCCTACATTTGCCGAAGAATTATCATATCAACCTTAGCGTATTAACAGATTTGTATGTTTTATGACAAGAATGTTATCTGTAAATTGAAAAGATTTGTTAACATTTCACATCTATGAGGACCATTTTACTTAGAATCTGTGTAACGAACATTAAACTGTCTCTTATTTTTAAATACACTCCTGGAAATGGAAAAAAGAACACATTGACACCGATGTGTCAGACCCACCATACTTGCTCCGGACACTGCGAGAGGGCTGTACAAGCAATGATCACACGCACGGCACAGCGGACACACCAGGAACCGCGGTATTGGCTGTCGAATGGCACTAGCTGCGCAGCATTTGTGCACCGCCGCCGTCAGTGTCAGCCAGTTTGCCGTGGCATACGGAGCTCTATCGCAGTCTAACACTGGTAGCATGCCGCGACAGCGTGGACGTGAACCGTATGTGCAGTTGACGGACTTTGAGCGAGGGCGTATAGTGGGCATGCGGGAGGCCGGGTGGACGTACCGCCGAATTGCTCAACACGTGGGGCGTGAGGTCTCCACAGTACATCGATGTTGTCGCCAGTGGTCGGCGGAAGGTGCACGTGCCCGTCGACCTGGGACCAGACCGCAGCGACGCACGGATGCACGCCAAGACCGTAGGATCCTACGCAGTGCCGTAGGGGACCGCACCGCCACTTCCCAGCAAATTAGGGACACTGTTGCTCCTGGGGTATCGGCGAGGACCATTCGCAACCGTCTCCATGAAGCTGGGCTACGGTCCCGCACCCGTTAGGCCGTCTTCCGCTCACGCCCCAACATCGTGCAGCCCGCCTCTAGTGGTGTCGCGACAGGCGTGAATGGAGGGACGAATGGAGACGTGTCGTCTTCAGCGATGAGAGTCGCTTCTGCCTTGGTGCCAATGATGGTCGTATGCGTGTTTGGCGCCGTGCAGGTGAGCGCCACAATCAGGACTGCATACGACCGAGGCACACAGGGCCAACACCCGGCATCATGGTGTGGGGAGCGATCTCCTACACTGGCCGTACACCACTGGTGATCGTCGAGGGGACACTGAATAGTGCACGGTACATCCAAACCGTCATCGAACCCATCGTTCTACCATTCCTAGACCGGCAAGGGAACTTGCTGTTCCAACAGGACAATGCACGTCCGCATGTATCCCGTGCCACCCAACGTGCTCTAGAACGTGTAAGTCAACTACCCTGGCCAGCAAGATCTCCGGATCTGTCCCCCATTGAGCATGTTTGGGACTGGATGAAGCGTCGTCTCACGCGGTCTGCACGTCCAGCACGAACGCTGGTCCAACTGAGGCGCCAGGTGGAAATGGCATGGCAAGCCGTTCCACAGGACTACATCCAGCATCTCTACGATCGTCTCCATGGGAGAATAGCAGCCTGCATTGCTGCGAAAGGTGGATATACACTGTACTAGTGCCGACATTGTGCATGCTCTGTTGCCTGTGTCTATGTGCCTGTGGTTCTGTCAGTGTGATCATGTGATGTATCTGACCCCAGGAATGTGTCAATAAAGTTTCCCCTTCGTGGGACAATGAATTCACGGTGTTCTTATTTCAATTTCCAGGAGTGTATGTATTGTATATTCTTTTTTATGATACATCCCACATTTATGTGTATATATCTACTTACTACAGATCTATATAACAAAAGGTACATATAATCTAACCTAGAGGATAAATAAATGCAGTCTCCCTAAGGCAACGCAAATAAAGGATATAATATCAGATAGAAAGTAATTTGGACTTATTGAATCGGCCGTCTCTAAAAGATAGATTCTCACATTTTTCTTATAAAACTCCTTTCTTATGATTTTCTGTTCATCGCGGATAGCTACGTCGCACCATGCTATTGCGGCCTCATTACAGTGGTAATTAAGACGTTCTCCAGAAGCTGGTGTAGACACAGGAAGCTGACACTATTTCCATGGCATTTCTGTAAGGCAACTTTTCCTGTTGTATATCAAGGAACCGTTATTGAAAACTATACTAAAAGAAGTTACCGTACACATGCTGAATACGGAAGTCGTTTTATGTTTTAGTAGGCAGTCGCCGAATTTCTACATGAAACGTATACTCTCACTGAAATCTCGAGGAGAAAAGTTGAACTAGAGCGTAGGTTCAGTTCTGCTAGCTATTCAGAGTTCAGGCACAAATTGAACAAGCCACGAGCGTGCGAATGTGTGTGTGTATGTGTGTGTGTGTGTATGTATGTGTCCATCTTTGATTTCATATGCTCAATTTAAAGTAGAGTTTCCACGTAAGTTAGTAAGAACAGAACGTATGAGGCTGCTTTAGTTTCGAAGAAACATAAGAAAATAGAAGAGTCAAAAATCTGCTGTATATACAAACAGTCTGTATATGCCACGTGCAGTAATACCCTCCACATTGTAAACACGTATTCAACGTTATTCTAATAGCTTAGCGTCTGTATGAATACCATTAAATATTTGGTACTTACAAAAATGTTTACTGATGTCAATGCCAGAACGCCTTAGCTTATGTCTTTTTTCCATTAGGTCGTAAAAACTAATGTTGTTGTAGAATATGTGTTGTACCTTCATCTGCGGCTAAATTGTGTTTTTGGCACCTTTAACTTGATTCTGGAACATATTTTTGTGGTTCCTCGTAGCTGGCATGTGTGGATATGGGGTGTTTCGAAAACGATCTGTTCCACCCACAAGAGCACCATCTTGCATATGCATTAACGGATGTAGCACAGACAACACCCAGGGAACCATAAATATCTTTCAAATCTATAATTCGAAGCAAAACATCAGTATGCTCTTACCTGAACATACAGAAAGATCCTGAAGGCAGTTGACGAGCGAATGACGCTTACGCTCAAGATCTTTTCTGAGTTGCTGTCATGAAATTGGGACTTTCCCAGCAGGTAAACTACCAGGCGGTGCAAAAATGGTGTTTGAGTTAATTATAAAAAGATGAACCGAATGACGATGATATTGTGATCGGTGGTTGGCATATAAAGGAAGAAAACTACAAAGATGTTCAGTTGTGAACATCTGAACCATTGCGCAGTTCGTTCCAGTATGCTGTTTCCTTCGCAACGTTGCCCCTGAAACCCCACAGTTCATAATGTGTGCGTAAATTTATCAGGAAACCCGAAAACGAGGGATGCGTGGTGCCAGAGGGTAACGCGGATTTATCGGCGATGCTGTGATTTGCCAACAGTTAGGCAGATCTCACTGGATAGCATTGCCGTATCAATTCCCATCAATCAGTTTCGTGTTTGACACAGGTCTGCCGTAGCTCTTAATTGAAATATGGCCGCACTACCTAATTTGGCCGGCATTAATGTGTCCGTGCTGAGTAATTATATTTTAATAGCTCGCACCACTCCCACGTACCGATCCATCAACCTCTTTGTGTTCGTTACACCACGTACAGGCGACGAATTAACAGTATTTTGTGGCATCATGCCGTTGCGTGTTAGGTACTACGACCGGAGAATATTATGAAGCGGTTCTCGGCGTTAAAATGCTACGATAAATGCTAGGCGATATTTGTTTTACGTTCTTCGAATTAATGAAAGTTTTTATAAAATATTCCGTCGACATCTTAGGCATTATAGACGAGGGACAACGGTAAATTATGGAGAAGGAAGTCTTCCGTGGTCTGATGAAATGAGTCATCATTCCTTTAGGCAGAGATAAAGTATGACAGTCACTAAAAATCGACTAATGAACGGCGGATGGAAATTAAAGCTGCACATATGAGTCCAGTTCCTTAGCCACAGGGCCATCTTTCTCGACTTCGTGACACACTGCCCTCAATATTTTCTCGACACTGTTCTTGCGACTAAGATAAGTTCTCTAGTACGCGAATCCATTCTGGCTCTTGTGCTGAAATACATCAAGTTGACAAGATGTATAAAACTAAGGGGTATTCAAATAAACGGATGAAGAAAGCAGGCTGTAGAAAATCAGTACTAGATGAAAGAAAAAAATGGCTCTGAGCACTATGGGACTCAACTGCTGTGGTCATTAGTCCCCTAGAACTTAGAACTACTTAAACCTAACTAACCTAAGGACATCACACACATCCATGCCCGAGGCAGGATTCGAACCTGCGACCGTAGCAGTCGCACGGTTCCTGACTGCGCGCCTAGAACCGCGAGACCACCGCGGCCGGCCTAGATGCAAGAATAATTTATGTTATCACTAGCATACTGAGGAATACTCCATAAGATACTTCATCAAAATTAGGGACAAAACAAAACGAAATAAATAAAAAGTAAATATAACTGTATGGGCATAAAAAGGTATGAATACGTTAAGTCCGTTTAAGATGAAAGTGCGTGTAATAAGATATGCACCGTTCTATATTAGAAATTATATTACATCGTTCTCTTCGTCAACTACTATAATCTGTTAAGTGAGATCGTGGTCGAGTTAATCAGTAGAAAAATGTATTTGACAGTAAACTAAAACATATACATACGTCACATACACTCCTGGAAATTGAAATAAGAACACCGTGAATTCATTGTCCCAGGAAGGGGAAACTTTATTGACACATTCCTGGGGTCAGATACATCACATGATCACACTGACAGAACCACAGGCACATAGACACAGGCAACAGAGCATGCACAATGTCGGCACTAGTACAGTGTATATCCACCTTTCGCAGCAATGCAGGCTGCTATTCTCCCATGGAGACGATCGTAGAGATGCTGGATGTAGTCCTGTGGAACGGCTTGCCATGCCATTTCCACCTGGCGCCTCAGTTGGACCAGCGTTCGTGCTGGACGTGCAGACCGCGTGAGACGACGCTTCATCCAGTCCCAAACATGCTCAATGGGGGACAGATCCGGAGATCTTGCTGGCCAGGGTAGTTGACTTACACGTTCTAGAGCACGTTGGGTGGCACGGGATACATGCGGACGTGCATTGTCCTGTTGGAACAGCAAGTTCCCTTGCCGGTCTAGGAATGGTAGAACGATGGGTTCGATGACGGTTTGGATGTACCGTGCACTATTCAGTGTCCCCTCGACGATCACCAGTGGTGTACGGCCAGTGTAGGAGATCGCTCCCCACACCATGATGCCGGGTGTTGGCCCTGTGTGCCTCGGTCGTATGCAGTCCTGATTGTGGCGCTCACCTGCACGGCGCCAAACACGCATACGACCATCATTGGCACCAAGGCAGAAGCGACTCTCATCGCTGAAGACGACACGTCTCCATTCATCCCTCCATTCATGCCTGTCGCGACACCACTGGAGGCGGGCTGCACGATGTTGGGGCGTGAGCGGAAGACGGCCTAACGGTGTGCGGGATCGTAGCCCAGCTTCATGGAGACGGTTGCGAATGGTTCTCGCCGATACCCCAGGAGCAACAGTGTCCCTAATTTGCTGGGAAGTGGCGGTGCGGTCCTCTACGGCACTGCGTAGGATCCTACAGTCTTGGCGTGCATCCGTGCGTCGCTGCGGTCCGGTCCCAGGTCGACGGGCACGTGCACCTTCCGCCGACCACTGGCGACAACATCGATGTACTGTGGAGACCTCACGCCCCACGTGTTGAGCAATTCGGCGGTACGTCCACCCGGCCTCCCGCATGCCCACTATACGCCCTCGCTCAAAGTCCGTCAACTGCACATACGGTTCACGTCCACGCTGTCGCGGCATGCTACCAGTGTTAAAGACTGCGATGGAGCTCCGTATGCCACGGCAAACTGGCTGACACTGACGGCGGCGGTGCACAAATGCTGCGCAGCTAGCGCCATTCGACAGCCAACACCGCGGGTCCTGGTGTGTCCGCTGTGCCGTGCGTGTGATCATTACTTGTACAGCCCTCTCGCAGTGTCCGGAGCAAGTATGGTGGGTCTGACACACCGATGTGAATGTGTTCTGTTTTCCATTCCCAGGAGTGTATTAACAGAAAAAAATGGAATTACAATTAATACTAAGTCCAGTCACCCGTAGCGTCGGTAATTGCCTGGCATCTCCGAGACATACTTGAAACAAAGTTTTCCGTGTATTCACGAGGTAAAACCTTCCAAATGCGACGAATTTTCTTTAAGAGCTGTTTCAAAATGAAGATCTTTTTTCCCCGTAAATTTCTATTCTATGCAAGACCACACTTTTTCAATAGAATTAGCTTCAGGCAACTGTGACGGCCAATCCAGTACCTGCACATATCTCTACTTTTCCCAGTCTCTGCAAGGCCCGCTGCGATGCTTCGAATCATTGCCTTCCTGCAGAATATGACATTCATTTTTGTCTATGAACCTCTGTTTGGCAGTTGGCACCAAACTTTCGTTTTTAAACCTTATACCTCAACTAATCCCATAAACAAAAGTCTAGCGGTGTACGTTTCGGCGATTTTGGTGGCCACTTAACTGATCTATCAAGACCAACTCAGCGATTAGGGTAAGTGCGGTTGAGATGTTCCTTCCTCGTGCTGGAAGTACATTGCAATCCGCTTGGCCAAAGGGACGTCCTTAACGTGTTCAACAAAGGAATTCTCCACGAAATTCTGTCCTGTCATTCACTTTTCTAGAATTACTGGCCTTATCAAGATATTCCGGACCACGCCGCTCCAAACATTGATCGAAAAACAAACTTCGACATTGGTTTCCACTGTAGCGCATGGATTTCCCTTCGAACATCGATGGTTATTTTGCGTGTTGTGGCTGCATCAGTGATTCGTATTAATGGAAGCAAATATCGACTGTCATTTAATCAGTGACAAAATCCAAGTCCTGTGGCATGTTCGTCAGTGTGAAGATTGTGGGCACGTTGCGTGTGAAATGGGTGTAGGTTTTCTTCATGTAATGTTCGTCATTCACGTGTCTGTGGGACATGTACAGATGCAGAAAGTCGTCGTGTGCTGATAGTAGGATTATGCTACAGCACTTCAACAATGTGCTGCTGTTCCTGCAAAGATTGTTGCACAACACATTCAGAAGAAAAATGGGAACTTAGAAGAATAACTGTTTTCACGATCAGAAATTGGAAGTATCGTCATGCACTGAGGGCATTCTTCAGCAGCAGCAGCAACACTGCCATCCCAGAAACCGTAAAGATACACTATATCTGCAAAATCTTCATTAGTACAGACGTGTGAAATTTTAGCCACGGCATGAATACTGGCTATCAAGCCAAGGGTGGAAGTGTTCCCAAAATTTATGACTTTATACACTGTTTGCGTGTCACCGTTTGCATATGGTACCGTGCATGCAAAACCGGCGCTATCCAAAACTGGCGCGGAGGCAACTGTGGTGCCAAATTAGTTCATATGGCTCTGAGCACTATGGGACTTAATTGCTGTGGTCATCAGTCCCCTAGAACTTAAAACTACTTAAACCTAACTAACCTTGAAAGGTCTCTGTTGGATTCCTTTCATGTTGATTTCTTAAATCTGTTGTCATTTACGGCATAAATTCCTCTTCTAAATTTACTGTGCCGTTTCTGACCATCTGGGAGGAGACTGAGTAGTGGAACGTGTTACTTTTACACATAAACAAGAACGATCTGTCACACTACTACACTTTAAAACACATTTTATACACTCCTGGAAATTGAAATATGAACACCGTGAATTCATTGTCCCAGGAAGGGGAAACTTTATTGACACATTCCTGGGGTCAGATACATCACATGATCACACTGACAGAACCACAGGCACATAGACACAGGCAACAGAGCATGCACAATGTCGGCACTAGTACAGTGTATATCCACCTTTCGCAGCAATGCACGCTGCTATTCTCCCATGGAGACGATCGTAGAGATGCTGGATGTAGTCCTGTGGAACGGCTTGCCATGCCATTTCCACCTGGCGCCTCAGTTGGACCAGCGTTCGTGCTGGACGTGCAGACCGCGTGAGACGACGCTTCATCCAGTCCCAAACATGCTCAATGGGGGACAGATCCGGAGATCTTGCTGGCCAGGGTAGTTGACTTACACGTTCTAGAGCACGTTGGGTGGCACGGGATACATGCGGACGTGCATTGTCCTGTTGGAACAGCAAGTTCCCTTGCCGGTCTAGGAATGGTAGAACGATGGGTTCGATGACGGTTTGGATGTACCGTGCACTATTCAGTGTCCCCTCGACGATCACCAGTGGTGTACGGCCAGTGTAGGAGATCGCTCCCCACACCATGATGCCGGGTGTTGGCCCTGTGTGCCTCGGTCGTATGCAATCCTGATTGTGGCGCTCACCTGCACGGCGCCAAACACGCATACGACCACCATTGGCACCAAGGCAGAAGCGACTCTCATCGCTGAAGACGACACGTCTCCATTCGTCCCTCCATTCATGCCTGTCACGACACCACTGGAGGCGGGCTGCACGATGTTGGGGCGTGAGCGGAAGACGGTCTGACGCTGTGCGGGACCGTAGCCCAGCTTCATGGAGACGGTTGCGAATGGTCCTCGCCGATACCCCAGGAGCAACAGTGTCCCTAATTTGCTGGGAAGTGGCGGTGCGGTCCCCTACGGCACTGCGTAGGATCCTACGGTCTTGGCGTGCATCCGTGCGTCGCTGCGGTCCGGTCCCAGGTCGACGGGCACGTGCTCCTTCCGCCGACCACTGGCGACAACATCGATGTACTGTGGAGACCTCACGCCCCACGTGTTGAGCAATTCGGCGGTACGTCCACCCGGCCTCCCGCATGCCCACTATACGCCCTCGCTCAAAGTCCGTCAACTGCACATACGGTTCACGTCCACGCTGTCGCGGCATGCTACCAGTGTTAAAGACTGCGATGGAGCTCCGTATGCCACGGCAAACTGGCTGACACTGACGGCGGCGGTGCACAAATGCTGCGCAGCTAGCGCCATTCGACGGCCAACACCGCGGTTCCTGGTGTGTCCGCTGTGCCGTGCGTGTGATCATTGCTTGTACAGCCCTCTCGCAGTGTCCGGAGCAAGTATGGTGGGTCTGACACACCGGTGTCAATGTGTTCTTTTTTCCATTTCCAGGAGTGTATGTAATTCATGTCACACAGTCTCATACGGAACCTACATCCGCTTTCTTTTATATACTGTATATGATAAGTTACTGTCATCCCCCTTCCCTTCTGTGTGAGAGGATGAATGAGCAAATGTATTTGTAGTGGCATGCTGGATGGTAGCAGACAAACCTGTCTGCTAGAGAACAGTAGGACCAACGTCGGAACAGGTAGCTACGCTTTCTAAAAGCAGAGAGGTTACTATGCTTAGTATGGTCCTGTCCGTTCCTTGCCATGTTGGTATAGGAAGCTGCCTCTCTGGTCACTTCCGTTTGTATTTGGGAAACACGCTCGGTAGGGGCGCAGGGCAGTCTGTCCGTGGCAAGCGTCTGATGTGGTAAGATCTCCGGCTAAGCGCGTGTCAGCTAAGTCCATAGGACAATGATTTCTTATGTGCAGCCTAACTGAAAATTTAATCACCTTTATTTCAGGTTTAGCTCTAAAATATCTAATGTTATCTTAAATTTCAACGCAGTGTAATTCGAGTGTGAAGTTCAGAATATATTCCGGTAGTTGCTTTGTCACTACTTTGTGAGTAAAGTGGAACCACGTGTTGATCAGTAACTCTAACTAGCATCATCAATCTTCAATGTGAATGTGCGTGAGATTATAACGTCTCGTCTTGACAATATTTTTCAATATAGCAACTTTTCGTTATGTTCAACCCATGTGGGGTGTACTTTGTGAGACCAGTACCACGTGCTTATACAATTGTTTGACCCATCAGGTTAATAGTAAGGCGATAGTAACCAGTTCGAGGTTTTTCTTTTGCAAATTGCTTTTCGATCTAATTGACTTTAATTATCAAAATTACTGTGGAGTTACACTCTTTATGTAAACCAAGTTGACCACGTGAAGCATGTGGTGTAATCATCAAAGTAGCCCTCAGCTATTCTTTTCAGGAAGAGTCACAGAGAGTAATTATGAATTTAGTATACCAGTGTGTGGTAATTACATGACGGACAGGATTTCGCTACGAACGTAACTTCTTTGTGTGAAAATTGAATCGGTTGGTTGTGGTTAATTTCCTCTTGCATATGTTTCAACGTTCTTTGTGTGTTATTTTATGAATGTAGTGTTGTATGTAGTCTCCCAATATTGGCTCCCTATTTGATGTGTTCCGTAAGATGACAAACTCACATTTACACAATCCTAAATAAGGCACCAGTTTAGTTATGACTCAAGTTTAATATGCTGAAATTTCAATGATCAATGTTAAAATAAATTTCCAAATATAAACTGATTTATTTATTTTTATTTAAATTCTCTTTTATATATATATTACCGGTTGTTGTATGGCTATTAAAAGATTATAATTAATGTTAGTCTGGTTGGGAATTTGGTAAGCTAGACTGGATACCTGGTGAAACAGTTGCGCAGTAATGCAAGGTTAACTTCCCCAGACAGCTCACAACTTTTAACCCGCTTTTATTGTCTATCAGCACCGCTTTCATAGAAAATTAAAGCAACAACGTTACACATGGCGACCCTGTTTTGTGATTCCGCTAGACTCTGGAATCTCTGAAACGTTAGATTGCGAGCGTTGTATAATCTTAATTTTTTTTTCCTTCAGCGCTCAAACAACTTCTGCGTTGTTTCTGAGCAGACTTTCAAAAGATTCACGGCGTTGTTGAGCGGCGTTGTGTTGTTTGTCTTTTTTTGTTTTCTATATTTGTGTGTTTTATATGTATGTGATTTTTTTCTCGCTTGTAAATTGCACTGACTTCGATCAAAGATATAAATTTGTTTTGCGTCTAAAAAAGTGCGTACTAGGTTGGGTACCTTTCGTGTGACTGTCGTAATTTTTGGGGGATACATTTATTCTGATTAGTGCGTTGCGTACCGGGTATAAATTGAACTAATGCAGACACGTAACCAAGCTAAAAGTAGGCGGTCCAATAACTTAAGCATCATGGACCAAGGGGATAATTTGATTTCGAATATTGACGCGTCGGACGGTTCCGAAAATGCATTGGGGAATACTTCAGAGGAAATGCAAAACAGGACGAACGGGCTCACATCAGAGCCAGAAATTAATTTGCCTCCAACTAACCAAATTGATATGGCAGAACAAATGAAAGCCTTATTGCAAGAAAATAAAGAAAACGCAGAGATATCTGAAAAATCGATCCGTGAGCTAGGCGAACAAATGACGCAGAAATCTGAAAAATCGATCCGCGAGCTAGGCGAACAAATGACAGAGAAATCTGAAAAATCGATCTGTGAGCTAGGTGAACAAATGACGCAGAAATCTGAAAAATCGATCCGTGAGCTAGGCCAACAAATAGACGAAAAACTAATCCAGCAGACAAATAAAGTCGACAAGTCGATGCAGAGAGTGTCCGATGATATCTCACAAAGAATAAACAATCTGGCAAGTGAAATAAAAAGTGATATTATGAAAGAATTAGGCCGTACATTTGAACAAATCGATGACCGTCTGCAAGCCTTAGAACAAGGCAAGCGGAGTCGCGATGCGGAATCTAAAGAGAGCGAAGAACAGCTACTTAGGAATTTTCAAGCGCTGAGAGAAGAATGCCAAAGAGAACACCAACAGGTACTCTCGAGGGTCCAAGAGGCGGAAACGCATTGCCCCACGTCTGTTAGCAACACAGTAGTGGACAACAGTCAAGCAATTCACGCACTCGAACAGCAAGTAGAACAATTGAAGCAGACTGGGGCGGAGGACAACAGACAAATACATGATAAGATTGCGGCATTAGCGGACATCGGAGCCACGATGAAGGTGACGGAAAGCAAGAACAATACTACACCGGTAGCGGCAGCAGAGACCGAAGAAGTGCGTTCGCTTCTTAGATTTCAGAAGGGACAGTTCGAAGTGAACAGGCGGCACAAAGCTGTAACAGGCGAATTACAACAACGCGTGGTGCATCTGGAAAACCGCATGGCGTGTGATTACGAACTCGCCAATAGCACTAAAAATAGCTGTACGAACAGTGCAGAGAGGGACTCCGGCCACGAGGGAGATTTTGACGACAGGGAAGAATGTATTTTGAGGGGCAGACATGAGAAAAATAGAAACATTCAAGGGCCTCGCCCGGTGGAAATGCGGGGATTTGATGTCAAACATTTCCTTACGGTGAGATAGTTTAGGATATTTCGAAATTCGCAAAAAGGAATACATCCACGAGCATGGCTCGAGCAATTTGAATTCTGTCTTCCCCCCAACTGGGCAAGTTCACATAAGATAGAATATATGTGTGGCTATCTGGAAGGCGAACCGGCGATTCGCATGAGGTCGGCAGCGCGTCACTGCAACTCCACTCGGGAGTTTCGACAAGCCTTTCTGGCCGCCTATTGGTCGGAAGCGGCACAAGATAGGGTCAAACATGGCATAATTATGCTGCCAAATTTGAACCAGTCTGGTTTCGGCAGCCCAGCACGCCTATTCGACCACATGCTGCAGGCAAATCAATTTCTATACGACCCATACGGGCCTGCGGAACTAATTAGGATATGCATCACCAAATTGCCGATGCACTTGCGCCACGTCATTCTTGTGGGACGATGCAAAGAGGACGTCGAAACGTTTAAGACACTTCTCCAAGAGTTGGAATATAATACAGCAGAACGCCCGCGTAATCAGTCACAAAGTTATTACGGGACACAGCAGTGCGATCGCAGTCGTGGCCGTAGTACTAATCAACGGCGTGACTGGTCGTCGCGACGCGAACGGAACAATAATCGGGACCGGCCGTATAGAAACTGGGGTAACAGTCGCGAACACAGGTGGAACAACGGAAATGATCGAGGACGTGGACAAGATCGTGAACGCTACAGGTACGGCAACCAGAATCGATACTACGATGAATACGATGGGAATAGGACTGTAGGCGGAGCACCTCATGATGTTGAAATTCGGCCGGCTAACCCTAGACATAATCCAGCAAATGGAAATGAACAAAACCGGCAATGACAAATGATCAGCACAGAAGGCGCCCAATCGGAACAAATAAGCGACATGACAAATGAGTAGAAAGGACAGTGAGGAGTCGAGAGGACGGTGAAGAGAAACAGTTGATTAGTTTACATTTGTGATAAATGCATTTTGAATAATATGTTGGTAAAAATAAAGATGTTTCTATGTGATTGATTGAAGTGATGTTTTTAGTTTTCTTTTATTTCCTTGTGCAATTAGGATTTACGTTGGTTCAAATGTGAAGATAAAAGGTTTCTTTGTGAACGAGTGAAATTCTGTTTATGGTTTTTTTGTGTAAATTGAAAAGAGTCGCTTCTGAGAGAAGCAAGATCTTTGTTGAATTAATGCAAAACTCAGGGGAATATCCGATCTGTGGGTATTAAGGGTCTGGCAAACCCAGGTCCCCAGCTGTTAGCAGCCTTGTTTCCGATTTTCTGCTTTCAGTGCTACAATCTATCTATTACTATTCTATATCTGTCAGTATAAATGAGGATCTCTTACTATAGCATGCGTGCTGTATGAATATTTTAAGATAGGAGAACTCAGAGAAAGGAATGAGTAAGTTTGGAATCTTGAAAACAGGATGCGATAATACGATTGTTTAACCAATGGCTTCCCAATATACGCTAATATGTTAATATTGATGATATATGTCTTTTTTTGTTCTTTATAGCTGAGTACGTAAAGTGCTGCCTGTGGATTTCGTAAGTAGATTGATTCCCTTCAAGGTGAAAGAAGAGTTGTGGTTTGTGTAATTTACGTGGCCCTGAAATAGTATTATGGCAGCCAAATGACGAGCAGTTTTCCAGGAAATTGGGATGGAACGGAAATATGGATCCTTTTTGTAGTCTTGACTGATGTTGAGCCAGAGCCTGAAAAATTGTTCTGCGTTAATACTTGTCCTAGAAAAGCGACGTTTATGTGATTTGCTGATGCTGTGAGCATTACAGCTTACTGTTTTCGCTGGTGTGAGATGCACTGCAGCCTATATGATTTGTACTGAGGAAATTTCCCTCTTGAAGGTAGAGGAAGATTAAATAATTTTGATTATGGGACCGAGGGAAACCTTGGTTTAAGGTAATAAGGATGAAGCAAAACATTTGTCATTTAAACTACAGGAGGATTCGGATATTTTGTGTCTGTTGTAAGTTCAATATGTTAAGATGAAACTGTTTTACAGAATAGAAGAGACCACAATTTTGCCATTCATGAGAAATGAATCCAGAATAACCACAACAGGCGAAATAACTGATTTAGAAGCGAAAGGTAACTTAAAGAAGGAACGAAATTGGAGCAAAATGGGTAATAAAATGTAATATTTACGAAATTGGAGCAAAATGGGTAATAAAATGTAATATTTACCCTTCTCAGAGTCATCTGCGTGATTAATTCTTGTAATAACGTAACTTTAGATGAAATTGTCTTACTGTTTTGTGTGTAAACATATGAGTGTGATAAATGTATAATTGCGAGTCTCTTTACAGGTGTGTGAACTGGTATAAATGTTTTGACGTGCAAATAACCATTGTTCTTTCTACTATGTATGTTTAAGGAACGTTTCTCCATATTTATCATGTGACAAGACGTATGCCATGAGCGTCAAGAAGAGGACGAATTAGAACAATGTTGTAGTGGTATAAACGCCGTGTTGAAGTAGCATTGAAGTAGCTTGTTGGATTAACTAGTAGTGGATTGAAGTAGAATTTTGAGTAATACATGTTTATGGGTTGTTAGTTTGTAGTATAGACAACAGGTGTGCGTGTGTGTGTGTGTGTGTGTAAATAACATGTGAACCCTATGCTGTCCTGACCTATACTTGCACAAGGCATAATCCTATTCATTTTAGTGAATTAATAAGTAGCATTTGATTTATTAAAACGCAAGTGAACTACATTAGTGATGTGGATTTAGATATTATATTGTCAGTTAATTTAATTTTTATTTTTATACTGTCAAGTCATTTCACTTTAATTTTTTATATTGTCAAGTCATTTAACTTTTATTTTTATATTGTCGATTCATCTAACTTTTTTATTTAAAAAAATTAAGTCTCACTTTTGTTCTTAAAAATTGTGAAAGAAAATACTAAGTGGTATTATGTATGACATTTTGTAATCACATAACTATGATGAACAATTTCTGTGAATGCAGTTGAGAACGTGAAAGCGAACCGGCTAAACTCTTACGAGACAGCGGGAGCAGCAGGACTAGTTGTAAACCGGCGGGTTTGCCAGCAGGACACACTGTCAACCGGGCCACTTCAGGAGCGCGGTCACAACAAAAGAAGGGTACAGGACAAACACTTTCCCTTGCGCCAGGAGCTAATGGCCGGCCGCACCAGTGTGACCCTTCGTGGAGGCGATGACCTGAGATGGCCGAGCGGTCCACCGCGCGGAAATCCATCTGCTGGCAACGCACCACACGCACATGACTGTGACGAGACGGCCGCGGTGAAACGACAGAAGACTGGGGATAAAGGGGTGTGGAGCCTTTTGACAGGTACTGTCCAGAGAAACTTGCAGACGTCAACGATGCCTATCGACATTTCCTGACGGATGCCTACTGTCAAGCGACAGTAAATCATGGTTCGATGTTCTCTGGTCGCTAAAGGTGGCACAAAGAAGAGCCATTAAGTGTCATCCTTGCCCAGGAATATCAAACCGGCGAGCCAATTGAGGATAACTCAAGAATGTAACAACACAAGGGGTGTGGAGGCTTTTGACACATACTGCCCAGAGAAACTGGCAGACTTCAACGACGCCTATCAACATTTCCTGGCGGATTCCCACTGTCAAGCAACAGTAAATCATAGTTTGATGTTCTCTGGTAGCTAAGGGTGGCACAAAGAAGGGCCATTAAGTGTCATCCTTGCCCAGGAATATCAACCTGGGGTGTCAAACGAGGATACCGCACGAATTTGACAACACAAACATGGAACCAAATCGAGATGTACGTCACACGGGCCACCAAGAGAAACTTCATGAGAGGGCAGAGATGGCAGGATTTCACGCAACAGATGGACAAAAATCCCTACTGACAGCTGCGGCGACGAACCCCCTCCCCCCTCCCCGACCTTATATTGTGCCTCGGAACAGTGGAACTACTGAGTGTGTCAGTGAACAATGATTATACGTTTCTTAGTTCAATGCATATACGTATGTTTCTGTCAGAGAAACTTAAAGTCGTGTGTTTTGCAGAGGTTCGATTTATTGGTGTTTATTAGACTGACTCTTGTATTTTGCAGGTGTTCTATTTATTGTTTTTTTTAGACATTGACTCTTGTATTTTGCAGGTGTTTTATTTATTGGTGCTTTTTTTTTACACGTTGACTACTGTACTTTCAGAGCTGGTTTATTACTCAATGTTTGTTCTTGTGTGATGTATTAGATTTGTGATATTGTTTCGTAAATTCATTCCTGTGGCATTGCTTCGTTTATCAGTCAGATAGCTATTCATTCTCATTGGACTGTAATCGATTAGCCTTTGCATGGGGCATATTTATTGTGAGGAACACCTTAAGGGTAACAATCACATAATTAATTGTAGTTTCAGTATATTGACACAGTGGTCATTGTTTGCTAACTAACTGAAATATAGTTCAGTGATTAAATTAGTGCCACAAAGTTATTTTAATCCTACAAATTATTAGTTTTATAAGATATAGAATTTTTTTGTGATAACCACTTTGTAAAACATGTTTTTTTTCTCCTATCACTTTTTTTGCTTTTGCGGATTGTGCATTGTAATGTTCTGCTATATAATACTGATCTTATTTTCATGTTATTTTTAAATTGCTGTGCCACCTTTGCTATTTTCATAAATTTTACTTGTTAATAAACAGTCATAAATTTTCCTGTGATCAGTTGGCTCTTGCAATGAGCAAATACTGCTGAAAACCATAAGGGTAACAACCAGAAATTGTTTTCATATTAATGACAAAGGGACCATTGTTTTTACTTGCTGACCGAATTAGGTCTACACTATCTTTTAAATAGGTGTCACAGCTTGTTTTTTTTTTTTCTCTTTGAAATTCGTAGATTCTAAAGATGTGTTGAAATTATTGTGTTTTAGCAAGTAGCTGGTGACCTTTTGCCTATTCTTTACATTTTAGGTTTAAGTTGGGTGTGAGAAGCCTGCTTGGGAATGTCATAGCATGGCCAGAAAATTCGCTGCACAGTCTTTTCCCGGAGCGTTGGAGTTATGAAAGGTCTCTGTTGGATTCATTTCATGTTGATTTCTTAAATCTGTTGTCATTTACAGCATAAATTCCTCTTCTAAATTTACTGTGGCGTTTCTGACTATCTGGGAGGAGACTGAGCAGTGGAACGTGTTACTTTTACACATAAACAAGAACGATCTGTCACACTACTACACTTTAAAACACAGTTTATATGTAATTCATGTCACACAGTCTCATACGGAACCTACATCCGCTTTCTTTTATATACTGTATATGATAAGATACTGTCATCCCCCTTCCCTTCTGTGTGAGAGGATGAATGAGCAAATATATTTCTAGTTGCATGCTGATTGGTAGCAGACAAACCTGTCTGCTAGAGAACAGTAGGACCAACGTCGGAACAGGTAGCTACGCTTTCTAAAAGCAGAGAGGTTTCTATGCTTAGTATGGTCCTGTCCGTCCCTTGTCATGTTGGTATAGGAAGCTGTCTCTCTGGTCACTTCCGTTTATATTTGGGAAGCACGCTCGGTAGGGGCGCAGGGCACTCTGTCTGTGGCGAGCGTCTGAAGTGGTAAGATATCCGGCTAAGCGCGTGTCGGCTAAGTCTGTAGGACAATGATTTCTTATGTGCAGCCTAACTGAAAATTTAATCACCTTTATTTCAGGTTTAGCTATAAAATATCTGATGTTATCTTAAATTGCAACACAGTGTAATTCGAGTGTGAAGTTCAGAATATATTCCGGTAGTTGCTTTGTCACTACTTTGTGAGTAAAGTGGAACCACATGTTGATCAGTAACTCTAACTAGCATCATCAATCTTCAATGTGAATGTGCGTGAGATTATAACGTCTCGTCTTGACAATATTTTTCAATATAGCAACTTTTCTTTATGTTCAACCCACATGGGGTGTACTTTGTGAGACCAGTACCACGTGCTTATACAATTGTTTGACCCATCAGGTTAATAGTAAGGCGATAGTAACCAGTTCGAGGTTTTTCTTTTGCAAATTGCTTTTCGATCTAATTGATTTTAATTATCAAAATTACTGTGGAGTTACACTCTTTGCGTAAACCAAGTTGACCACGTGAAGCATGTGGTGTAATCATCAACGTAGCCCTCAGCTAATCTTATCTGGAAGATTTCACAGAGAGTTATTATGAATTTAGTATACCAGTGTGTGGTAATTACATGACGGACAGGATTTAGCTACGAACGTAACTTCTTAGGGTGAAAATTGAATCGGCTGGGTGTGGTTAATTTCCTCTTGCATATGTTTCAACGTTCTTCGTGTGTTATTTTATGAATGGAGTGTTGTATGTAGTCTCCCAATCTTGGCTCCCTATTTGATGTGTTCCGTAAGATTACAAACTCACATTTACACAATCCTAAATATGGCACCAGCTTAGTTATGACTCAAGTTTAATATGCTGAAATTTTAATGATCAATATAAAATAAATTTCCAAATATAAACTGATTTATTTATTTTTATTTAAATTCTCTTTTATATATATCACCGGTTGTTGTATGACTATTAAAAGATTATAATTAATGTTAGTCTGGTTGGGAATTTGGTAAGCTAGACTGGATACCTGGTGAAACAGTTGCGCAGTAATGCAAGGTTAACTTCCCCAGACAGCTCACAGCTTTTAAACCGCTTTTATTGTCTATCAGCACCGCGTTCATAGCAAATAAAGTAACAACATTACAACCTAAGGACATCACACACATCCATGGCCGAGGCAGGATTCGAACCTGCCACCGAAGCGGTCGCACGGTTCCAGACTGTAGCGTCTAGAACCGCTCGGCCCAACTGTGGTGCCCATGCACTTTGCATGTCAGTCCCACTTTTGGACGTCCAGTGAGTGGTGAAGGGCGTGCTTTTCAGATGAATCACTTTTTATAATCCATTTTAAAAGCGAACACTCTGCAACAAACTTTGGAAGTGTGAAGGCCGGAGGAGGGAGCCTTATGCTCTGGAGAATGTTTTCGTGGCATTGCCTTGGTAATCTCACCTTTCGGAAGGCACATTGGACCAAAATAAGTGTTCATCTAGCCATGGGGACCTTATCCACCCCTACATGCAGTTTGGCTTTTCCAGGCATAATGGAAATTACCAGCAGGATAACGCGATGTATCACACTGTTCCCGGTGTTCGTACGTGTTTCTAAGGGCACCCAGATAAGTTCAACGTACTCGTCTGCCCACCAGATTCACTGTATTTAAAGCCAGTCAACAATTTGTGGGACCAAATTGATAGTGCTTATTGCGCCACGGATACTCAACTGGAAAATCTAGCGCAGTTGGCCACAACACTGCAGTCGGCATCGCTCTATGCCCCTTCTGGTATTTTGCACAGTCTCATTAAATCATCCTGAACATCTAGCAGTGATCTGCACAGTAAAAGGTGGTTAATCAGATATTTGAGAGGTGGTCACATTAATGTGAATGGGCGGAATTTAGCGTCCTGTCGCCAACGACATTAGATTTGGAGCACAAGCAACGGTTAAGGAATGACGGAGGAGGATCAGTCGTGTCCTTTCGAAGGAAACATCCCGGTATTTGCCTTAAGCGATCTAGGGAAATATTAGAAAACCTCATTCAGGATGTCCGGGTGCGGATTTGAGCTGACGTCATCCAGAATGCGAGTCCATTAAGCTAAATCTGAACCACTGCGCTACCTCTCGGTTCTCATACAGAGGTCCTCGCCCATGGATAGCCTGAGCTGAAGTAGTCTTCTGATACTCTCTCATTGCTATATATATATATTCTGAATACAAATATTGTTAATTTGACCAACGTCCTGATTACTTAATGAGCCTAAGAGCAAAACGCTGCAGGTACTAGGCATCTGGCCTACGCATAAGGAGACAGGGTAACTCTGTGGTACAGCTGACCGTAGCCATACAAGATCTGACTGGGGCACCAGCTTCCCGAACAGTGTTGACTTACTCGGACAGCTGGCATCGCCTATTCACATTGGTGTGATCAGCGGGCAAAAGCCTGAACAACCACCTTTTACAGTGAAGATAGCTGCGATACTTACAGGAAAATAGTCAAGGAGGTTCTGGAAGATACGGACAGGTTTCTCAGTTGAAGATCCAAGGCGCGAACAGCCCTACTGAGGTGGTTCCACAGATTTTCAACTGGATTTGAATCCCGGGGGTTTGGTGGTTAGGGGAGTACGGAAACTCATCCTGCTGCTCTTCGAACCATCCACGTACACTATGAGCCATGTGACACGTTGCACTGTCCTGCTTATAGATGTTATCGTGTCGAGCCAAAACATACTGCGTGCAGGGTTGACATGGCCCCAAGGATAGTTATGTTGATCCATTGCGGCTTGCAAATTGACGACATGACCCAAGGAATGCCATGAAATCCTTCCACAGAGCATAACGGCCCATCCTCCGACCTGGACCCTTCTGAGAATTCTTTCAGACTTTCCACGCCGTTCACGCCAACAACCGATTGTCTGATGGGGCATAAAAAGTGATTCATCCGAAACGACCGAGCGAGGTGGCGCAGTGGTTAGCACATTGGACTCGCATTCGGGAGCACGACGGTTCAATCCTGCGTCCGGCCATCCTGATTTAGGTTTTCCGTGATTTCCCTAAATCGTTCCAGGCAAATGCCGGGATGGTTCCTTTGAAAGGGCAAGGCCGACTTCCTTCCACGTCCTTCCCTAATCCGATGAGACCGATAACCTCGCTATTTGGTCTCTTCCCCCAAACAACCCAACCCATCTGAAACGATCACCTGTCGTCATTCAGAGGACGTTCAGTTTCGGTATTCGCATGAAAATTGCACCCTTCGTCGATGATGAACGGTAGTCTGCCCGAGTGACTGAACCACGTACCTGTTGCAGAGACCCATACACAGCAATGTTCGCTGCACAGTCGTTGAGGAGACACTGTTCGTATTCCCCTTAATGTGGGTGGTCAGTTGCACAACAGCTGCACGTCTATTCGCCCGTACACATCCCCGCAGCCGTCGTTCGCACCTATCATATTTCAACCGCGGTGCACCACAGTTGCTTAGGCGTCAGTTTTGGACAGCGTCATTTTGCCATGGACGATTTACTTTAACCACGTCGGCACTTGAACAGTTAACATACTTACCTGTTTCGGAAATTCTTCTACCCTTGTCATGAAAGCCAATGATCATGCTCTTTTGGACGTAAGAACAATCGCTCTGTTTCGCATTACGTCAACGACTGCACTGTTACCGTGTCCCCCCAACACTCTTTATCATCCTCTGCTTGTGCTGCCATTTGTCGTCTCTGACTGATTATTATACAATGACGTCGAGCATAGATTGAGCTCACATTAATGTGGTTCAAACGGCTCTAAGCACTATGGGACTTAACATCTGAGGTCATCAGTCCCCTAGACTTAGAACTACTTAAACCAAACGAACCTAACGACGTCACACACATCCATGCTCGAGGCAGGATTCGAACCTACGATCGTAGCACGAGCGCGGTTCCGGACTGAAGCGCCTAGTACAGCTCGACCACAGCGGCCGGCCACATTAATGTGACTGGACCATGTATTCTGAAGCAGTAAAGAAACGATATGTACTTCCATGTACGCTCCCTTAAGTCGTATTTATAATGTCCACGCACTGATTGTGCTAGAAGGGTGGAGCTCTGCTACGACTAATGGAGGATATATCCTGTATCACATGGATGTACGCCCATGTAACACTGCCTTAGACTGCCACGCCCACTCCTGTATGTGAGTGGTCAGCTAAGCTGACTACGATGCGGAGGACGCGGATTCAAGTGTTTTTCCTTGGTGGGAGAAGTGTGATGTGGTGCACTCAGCCTCGTAAGTCCAGTGAAGGAGCTACTTGAATGACAAAGAGCGGCACCAATTAAGGAGCTATGTGAGTGAAAGAAGCCGACAAAGGCCGGGAGAGCGGTGTGCTGATTCCACGTCCCTTCATCTACATCTACATCCGTACTCCGCAAGCCACCTGACGGCGGAGGGTACCTTGAGTACCTCTGTCCGTTCTCCCTTCTATTCCAGTCTCGTATTGTTCGTGGAAAGAAGGACTGTCGGTATGTCTCTGTGTGGGCTCTAATCTCTCTGATTTCATCCTCGTGGTCTCTTCGCGAGATATACGTAGGAGGGAGCAATATACTGCATGACTCCTCGGCGAAGGTATGTTCTCGAAACTTCAACAAAAGGCCGTACCGAGCTACTGAGCATCTCTCCTGCAGAGTCTTCTACTGGAGTTTATCTATCATCTCCTTAACGCTTTCGCGATTACTAAATGATCCTGTAACGAAGGCGCTTCTCTCCGTTGGATCTTCTCTATCTCTTCTATCAATCCTATCTGGTACGGATCCCACACTGCTGAACAGCATTCAAGCGGTGGGCGAACAAGCGTACTGTAACCTACTTCCTTTGTTTTCGGATTGCATTTCCTTAGAATTGTTCCAATGAATTTCAGTCTGGCATCTGCTTTACCGACGGACGACTTTATATGATCATTCCATTTTAAATCACTCCTAATGCGTACTCCCAGATAATTATTGAAATTAACTGCTTCCAGTTGCTGACCTGCTATATGGTAGGTAAATGATAAGGGATCTTTCTTTCTATGTATTCGCAGCACATTACACTTGTCTACATTGAGATTCAATTGCCATTCCCTGCACCATGCGTCAATTCGCTGCAGATCCTCCTGCATTTCAGTACAATTTTCCATTGGTACAACCTCTCGATATACCACAGCATCATCCGCAAAAAGCCTCAGTGAACTTCCGATGTTATCCACAAGGTCATTTATGTATATTGTGAATAGCAACGGTCCTACGACACTCCCTGCGGCACACCTGAAATCACTCTTACTTCGGAAGACTTCTCTCCATTGAGAAAGACATTCTGCGTTGTTATCTAGGAACTCTTCAATCCAATCACACAATTGGTCTGATAGTCCATATGCTCTTACTTTGTTCATTATACGACTGTGGGGAACTGTATCGAACGCCTTGGGCGCCAAGGGTGCCGTCGGCGAAGGATGACATGGCGGGCGAGCGGCACCGATCTGCCCGCAAGGCTCTAAGGCGAAGAGCGATGTGCCGCAGCAGAACACCCACGAATAAATCACGACGTGTTGTTATTACGGATGTGTTCTTACAAGGGAACCTCACCATCGCACCCCCCTCAGATTTAGTTATAAGTTGGCACAGTGGGTAGGCCTTGAAAAACTGAATACAGATCAATCGAGAAAACAGGAAGAAGTTGTGTGGAACTATGAAAAAAATAAGCAAAATATACAAAGTGAGTAGTCCATGCGCAAGATAGGCAACATCAAGGACAGTCTGAGGTCAGGAGCCCCGTGATCCCGTGGTTAGCGTGAGCAGCTGCGGGACGAGAGGTACTTGGTTCGAGTCTTCCCTAGTGTGAAAAGTTTAATTTTTTTTTTTATTTTCAGAAAATTGTTATCCGTCCATCCGTCCGTCCGATGCGAGGTAACTGCGCCGTGGTATGGGGACGCTACACCTAAGCAAACATCGAAACATCCACAAGAAAACATAAATCGCGCAAGGTAGAAGAATCTTTTTACCCATTCGCCAAGTGTACAAGTTAGGTTGGTCGACAACATATTCCTGTCATGTGACGCACATGCCGTCACCAGTGTCGTATAGAATATATCAGACGTGTTTTCCTGTGGAGGAATTGACCTATGAGCTTGGGATCAAATGTTTTCGGTTCCCATTGGAGAGGCACGTCCTTTCGTCTACTAATCGCACGTTTTGCGGTGCGGTCGCAAAACACAGACACTAAACTTATTACAGTGAACAGAGACGTCAATGAACGAACGGACAGATCATAACTTTGCGAAAATATAGAAAGTAAACTTCTCACTCGAGGGAAGACTTGAACCATGGACCTCTCGTTCCGAAGCTGCTCACGCTAACCACGGGACCACGGCGCTCCTGAGCTCACCTTGTTCTGGATGTTGCCTATCTTGCTCATGGACTACTCAGTTTGTACATTATGCATATGTTTTTATAGTTCCACACAACTTCTTCCCGTTTTCTCGATTGATCTGTGTTCAGTTTTTCAAGGCCTATCCACTGTGCCAACTTATAACTAAATCTGAGGGGGGTACGATGGGGAGGTTCCCTTGTTAGAAGAAAATTGCACAGATTGCTCTTCCGCCGCTTTTCCTCTCAGGTGCGGAAATGTGAAAGCAGAAGGCGCACAACTAGAGGTGAGGAATGGGAAGGAAGCCCGCGCTTCTCTGATGGCACGGTTTGCGCCCGGGCCCGGGCCGAGCTCACGGCTGGTAATTCGTGGGGCCGGACAGTGGCGTGGCGTGCCTGGCCGCCATTAGGTGGCACGTGTTTATTAAAGGGCGCGCTATCTGCCGCTGAGTTACGACCCGAAGATCGCCTTAAGCAAACCAGAGCGCGGATCCAGATAACGGGCCGGCCTCTGCCCGCTGTCCGCTGTCCGCCCACACTCCGTCACACACACACACACACACACACACACACACACACACACACAGAGCGCACGCGTGCACCCTCGCAGCCCCGTATCGGGAGCAGCGAAGCGACGCGGGCGTGCACGTGTAGCAGTGGCTGTTCCCAGATATAGAGCGCCCTCGCGACGTGACCGATGACCCTACTAGCAGCAGCTCAACTCGAGTGTCGCCATCTTTGCGCTTTCCTGCAGCTGCGGTCGCTGCAGACGCGCTGTTCTTATTCATAGAGTAGAAACATCTCTGGAGTGAGCATTCAGAAGCGCAGAATTGATTTTGTGTTGTCAACATACGTTGCTACAATGGTCACGTGATCTCGGGACGCCCTAGATTTGTCCGACATTTTCCTATAAATTTTGAATGTTGTCATATCGCTAGTAAAGACAGATTCCCTACGTAAGTGCTGTGGATTTAGTATAGACGTATTGCAGGCACCGTAGCAGTTTACGTCTGATATTTGAAATAAATTGGGCTCTTAGCTTTGAAGAGCAAAATGAACGAGCATGACGTCACAGAAGCTTCACGTCAGCATGTATTTACATTGTCTTTCATATCACATCGACAAGTCGCTTAACACAGTACTGAATGGCGTAATTGGTTTTGAGTCACCATCCCTAATATGCATAAAATGTTAGAGTATAGTATCAGAACTGAGGAGCTAACAACGACAAAATTTGTCAATGGCCGAAGCAAACTTTATAACCTATGTTCTTGATCAATTATGTTTGGTAAATTACTGAGAAGTGAGACAACGTTCCAAAACATCGACAATTATTTGCTGGGGAAAATATGTACATTCATACACATCAAAGAAAGCTTCAAGCGAATTAATGAAGCCTGTTAAACTTATCCATTATGTAATTAATAACGTCATAAACAACTGTATTTGACTCCTTCATTAAAGCTGACTTTTTTGCTTAAAATGTCATATGGTGCAATTTGTTTCGTCTACTTATGTTCTTATACATATACATTGTGGGCGTCAGCGCCGTTGTGTTATCGTAAAACCTAAATAACTTTTCGCCTTCAGATATACGACCTCGGTTGTGTAACAAAGTGGAAAAAATATCCCAGTCGTCATGGAACATCTCCAATTTTTCACTAAAACAAAGCGCTATTACAAAATAAAGATTATGAAGATACAACAGTACAAAATCCACTATTATAAGGAGAATGAGCGCAGCCAAAATAGGTTAACTTAAGATGTTAACAGACTGGTACCATCAAAATTTTCTTCCCGAGAAACCTTGATGTACCGTGAAATGACGCGACGTTCCGTTGACGACCTGTGCGAATGCCTCAATTCGAAAGGTATTGTAGAACGTTTTGGTGTTGTGTGACGAGGCGTGACGTCATCTGATGGCGGACGCGAATAGGCGTTAAATAATTGACGTCGTCCCTAGATCACGTGACAATTCCAGTTTAATGTTGACAACATGGGCAGGACGCAATGCTCACTCCAGAGATATTTCTACTCTATGTTCTTATTACGCTCGCGAGCAGCGTTCTGTGGTATGCGCGTCGCTGAAGGTGTGAATTGCTGAGCCATGGATAGAATATGTAAATTGTATTATGGATTTTGACACTTTACCACACAAGCGGCTCCTAGTAAAATTGCGGGCTTATGGAATATCGTCTCAGTTATGTGACTGGATTTGCGATTTCCTTTCGGAGAGGTCACAGTTCACAGTAATTGACGGAACCTCATCGAGTAAAACAGAAGTGATTTCAGGCGTTCCACGTAGTGTTATAGGCCCTTTGCTGTTCCTTATCTATACAGGGTGGCCCATTGATAGTGACCGCGTTTGGAACCACGCGACCGCTATGGTTGCAGGTTCGAATCCTGCCTCGGGCATGGATGTGCGTGATGACGATAGGTTAGTTAGGCTTAAGTAGTTCTAAGTTCTAGGGGACTGATGACCTCAGATGTTAAGTCCCATAGTGCTAAGAGCCATTTGAACCATTTGATAGTGACCGCGCCAAATATCTCACGAAATAAGCTTCAAACGAAGAAACTACAAACTACGAAACTTGTCTATCTTGAAGGGGGAAACCAGATGGCACTATGGTTGACCGCTAGATGGCGCTGCCATAGGTCAACGATTATCAATTATTTTAAAGAGGAACCCTCATTTTTTATTACTTGTTCGTGTGGTACGTAAAGAAATAAATTTGTTTTAGTTGGACCACTTTTCTCGCTTTGTGATGGATGGCGCTGTAATAGGCAGAAACATATAAGTACGTGGTATCACGTAACAATCCGCCAGTGCGGACGGTATTTGCTTCGTGATACATTACCCGTGGTAAAATGGACCATTTACCAATTGCGGAAAAGGTCGATATCGTGTTGATGTATGGCTATTGTGATCAAAATGCCCTACGGGCGTGTGCTATGTATCCTGCTCGGTATCCTGGACGACATCCTCCAAGTGTCTGGACCGTTCGATGGATAGTTACGTTATTTAAGTAAACAGGAAGTGAAATTGCTGGCAGATTAAAACTGTGTGCCGGACTGAGACTCGGACATTTGCCTTTCGCGGGGCAAGTGCTCTACAGACTAAGCTACCCAAGCACGACTCACGCCCCGTCCTCACAGCTTTAATTCCACCAGTACCTCGTCTCCTACCTTCCAAACTTCACAGAAGATCTCCTGCGAATCTTGCAGAACTAGCACTCCTGGAAGAAAGGATACTGCGGAGACATGGCTTAGCCACAGCCTGGGGGATGTTTCTAGAATGAAATTGTCACTCTACAGCGGAGTGTGCGCTGATATGAAACTTCCTGGCAGATTAAAACTGTGTACCGGACCGGTAGAACACTTGCTCGCGAAAGGCAAAGGTCCCGAGTTCGAGTCTCGGTCCGACACACAGTTTTAATCTGCCAGGAAGTTTCATATCAGCGCACACTCCGCTGTAGAGTGAAAATTTCATTCTAGAAACAGGAAGTGTTCAGCCACATGTGAAACGTCAACCACGACCTGCAACAAATGATGATGCCCAAGTAGGTGTTTTAGCTGCTGTCGTGGCTAATCCGCACATCCGTAGCAGACAAATGGCGCGAGAATGGGGAATCTCAAAAACGTCGGTCTTGAGAATGCTACATCAACATCGATTGCACTCGTACCATATTTCTATGTACCAAGAACTGCATGGCGACGACTTTGAGCGTCGTGTACAGTTCTGCCACTGGGCACAAGAGAAATTACTGGACGATGACAGATTTTTTGCACGCGTTCTATTTAGCGGCGAAGTGTCATTCACCAACAGCGGTAACGTAAACCGGCATAATATGCACTATTGGGCAACGGAAAATCCACGATGGCTTCGACAAGTGGAACGTCAGCGACCTTAGCAGGTTAATGAATGGTGCGGCATTATGGGAGGAAGGATAATTGGTCCCCATTTTATCGATGGCAATCTAAATGGTGTAATGTATGCTGATTTCCTACGTAATGTTCTACCGATGTTACTACAAGATGTTTCACTGCATGACAGAATGGCGTTGTACTTCCAACATGATGGGTGTCCGGCAAATAGCTGGCGTGCAGTTGAAGCGGTACTGAATAGCATATTACATGACTGGTGGACTGGTCGTCGAAGCACCATATCATGGCCCACGAGTTCACCAGATCTGACGTCCCCGGATTTCTTTCCGTGGGGAAAGTTGAAGGATATTTGCTATCTTGATCCACAGACAACGCCTTACAGCATGCGTCAGTGCATTGTCAATGCATGTGCGAACATTACGGAAGGTGAACTACTCGTTATTGAGCGGAATGTCGTTACACGTATTGCCAAATGCATTGCGGTTGACGGACGTCATTTTGAGCATTTATTGCATTAATGTGGTATTTACAGGTAATCACGCTGTAACAACATGCGTTCTCAGAAATGATAAGTTCACAAAGGTAGATGTATCACATTGAAACACCCGAAGTAAAATGTTCAACTGCACCTACGTTCTGTATTTTAATTTAAAAAACCTACCTGTTACCAACTGTTCGTCTAAAATTGTGAGTCATATGTTTATTACAGCGCCATCTATCATAAAGTGAAGAAAGTGGTCCATCTAAAATCTTCATATTTCTTTACGTACTACACGAATACGTAATAAAAAACGCAGTTGATATCCGTTTGACCTATGGCAGCGCCATCTAGCGGGCCAACCATAGCGCCATCTGGTTTTCCCCTTCAAGCTGGACAAGTTTAGTTCTTCGCAGTTTTTTCGTTTGACGCTTATTTCGTGAGATATTTGGCCCGGTCACGATCGATGGACCATCCTGTGTAAACGATTTGGGAGACAATCTGAGCAGCCGTCTGCGGTTGTTTGCAGATGACACTGTCGTTTATCGACTAATAAAGTCATCAGATGATCAAAACAAACTGCAAAACGATTTAGAAAAAATATCTGAAGGGTGAGAAAAGTAGCAGTTGACCCTAAATTAAGAAAAGTGTGAGGTCATCCACGTGAGTACTAAAAGGACCTCGTTAAACTTCGGTTACAAGATAAATTAGTCTAATCTAAAAGTCGTAAATTCAACTAAATACCTAGGTATTACAATTTCGAACAACTTAAATTGGAAAGAACACAGAAAATGTTGTGGGGAGGGTTAACAAAAGCTTGCGTTCTATTAGCAGGACACTTAGAAAATGTAACAGACCTACTATAGTCTGGGAGACGAGTCTTTGGTATTGACAGCTCGGTAGCGTCTTTCCGTTGCCTAACGACCGCAGGCAGGCAGCCAATGACGGCCTGACTTTGAGCGGGTAGCAAGGGCCACGTTGCCGCTCTGAAACCCGGTCGCGCGCGCTTATGAAACTTACCAGTGTCTCGCGTGCAGGCGGTGCGGTCGTTCGTCGTTTGTCTGAAGTTGAATTCGCAGTTTATTTCGTTTTTGTTTTTTTAGTGTTTCTTTGTTTATGTTTCGTTGTAAACAATGTCTAGTGCGGCGGGTAGTACCAGCCCAACACAAGAAGTGAAACGGAGGAAGAAAAGTGTGCTACACACCCAGGCCCGTGAATTCGTGTGCTCTGTGAGGGATTACTTTGAGAAACAAAAGGACAAAGGTGGGCCCTTAATTCCTGTTGTTCAGGTTGTGAAGAGAACTGCAGCAGCATTGAAAATAAGTAAGAACACTGTTGTAAAGATAGGGAAAGAACAGTATAGTGTAGATTCTGACGAGAGCGGCACAACAAAGCTGCACACACCAGGAAAGAAGCGACCGAGAAATAAGTAGGTGATAGCTTTGGACGATTTTCAGAAAGACGCTATTCGTCGTCATATATACAGCTATTATAAGAGAAGGGAACATCCCACTCTATCTAAATTACTGGTGTCGCTTCAGAAAGACGATCTTTTTAAAGGGAGCAAATTTTCATTGCGAACAGTGTTGAAAGACATAGGCTTCAGCTATTCACTGTTTAACGGACGCAAAATAT
This sequence comes from Schistocerca nitens, assembly GCF_023898315.1. NCBI lineage: Eukaryota > Metazoa > Arthropoda > Insecta > Orthoptera > Acrididae > Schistocerca > Schistocerca nitens. Next base: position 362,262,063 of record NC_064622.1, read on the forward strand.
TAATGGAAAGGACAGATGTAGTTGCATGGCGGTGCAGATTTCTGCGCAGGATCATGGGTGTGGAATTCGAAAGTATAGTGTGGTTAGATGAAACTTGGGTCAATGCCAGCCATTCTTTACGTAGAGGCTGGAATGATGGAACGCTCGAGGGGACAATGGCAGTGCCTGTTGGCAAAGGAGGGCGTATTATTGTCTTACATGCAGGAACATCGAAAGGTTTTGTGCCAAACTACTTGAAAATGTTTCGGTCAAAAAAGACGGGAGATTACCATGAAGAAATGAACAGTGTAGTATTTCAAGAATGGTTCGAGACATCGCTTATGACGAATCTGACAAGTCCATCAGTGATTGTTATGGACAATGCGCCTTATCATTCCGTTGTTCACGATAAGGCACCAACCTTGGCAACAAAAAAAGACGATATCATTCAGTGGTTGAAACGGCGAAAAGTAGATTTCAGAGAAGATTTAAGGAAGGCGGAACTGCTCGAAATTGTGGCACAAAAGAAACCCCAATTTCCAACATATGTAACTGACGAGATTGCTAAAAGGCACGGACATGATATCGTTCGGCTTCCTCCATACCACTGTCACTTCAATGCAATTGAAGGAGTGTGGGCGCAGATTAAAAATTACATTGCTACAAAAAATAAAAAAATCACGATCTCTGAAGTGGAAACTCTCCTTCCAGCAGCTATCAATAAAGTGACAAGCGAGACGTGGGCTAAAATTGTAAACAGCACTGCAAGTGCCATCAGAGAGGAGGCCAAAACCGAAGGGGTTGTGGAAGAATGCATCGAAAATTTAATTATACATCTGGGAGAGAGCAGTGACAGGTCGAGTAGTGCTGAGGAAGACAATGTCGAATCAGATTCTGACAGTGATGTGAGTAGTGTTTTTCCATTACAGTAACTACAACGTATTCAGGAATGCAAGGAGGGAGTTTGCTATCGATCTACAACCAGATCATCATATTGTGAGTACTTTCTTCAGATTATAACTCTTAATACACTGACCAATTATTCTGTAGCTTGTAGTAGAACAAGTTAATAATGCTAATACTTAACAATGGAAACCAAAACTGCTAATGTTCAACAACTTGCGAAAATAGTTTTCATTTCAGTTGTGAAGTTTAACAAATAACTTTATTATGTTTCAGCATCTTAGATACTTGTACTAAATAGTTCTTATCAGTTTTCGAGTTAATATATTTCAAGCATCAACTTTAAATAAATTCACGCGTACCAATACGACTTGTTTTTTGTCTCGCTTTTATTTCTGCTGCTAGAGAATGCGTGTAGCAGACAGGGCGCCGCGTGCTGTGAGCCACGTTCGGCAACAGCGCCGTCTGCCCGCCGGAACTGTCAGTACCAATCACTCGTCTCACGGACTATAAGGAGACTGCCTACACTACGCTTGTCCGTCATCTTTTAGAATACTGCTGCGCGGTGTGGGATCCTTACCAGGTAGGACTGACGGAGTACATCGAAAAAGTTCAAAGAAAGGCAGCACGTTTTGTATTATCGCGAAATATGGGAGAGAGTGTCACAGAAATGATACTGGATTTGGGCTGAATATCCTTAAAAGAAAGGCGTTTTTCGTTGCGACGGAATCTTCTCACGTAATTCCAATCACTAACTTTCTCCTCCGAATGCGAAAATATTTTGTTGACACCGACCTACATAGGGCGGAACGATCACCACGATAAAATAAGGGAAATCAGAGCTCGTACGGAAAGATATAGGTGTTCATTCTTTCCGCGCGCTATATGAGATTGGAATAATAGAGAATTATGTAGGTGGTTCGATGAACCCTCTGCCAGGCACTTAAATGTGATTTTCAGAGTATCCATGTAGATGCAGATGAATTTCAGTGTCATCACAAACGAGTGTATGGAATGTGTGAATGACGTGCTCATTCAACCTAAACTGTAGCGCGTTAGCTTGCGACACAAGATAACACGGTTCGATTTTGCACGACAGGATAACGACCATCGTATGATACAGAGGCCATCTTGATGAGGTTTTTAGGCGTTTTACCACATTCGTTTAGGCAAATGCCGGGATCGTCCCCAAATTCTGTGTCAGACAGTAGGAGGGATGTTCAATAAGTAATAAAACACTTCTTCTAATTGGTCGATTTCGGTTGAAAAATTCGGAATTACTTGTGGGACATTGTGGAATACGGCCACTTCAGCCCCTATAGTTTTATGAAGATTCGTTAGATTGCGGCTATACATAACCTTCAAAATGGCGTCTGTAAAGGATCGCGTTCCAAGCAGAGAGCGGAGAAAGCAGAGCATCGGAGATATTCATAAGCGCTTACAATGTGTGTTCTCCGACCTGTCTGTGAACAAAACCACGGTAAGTCGTTGGACGAGCCGCCTATCATCATCACAACAAGATCGCGCAAACCCGTCCTATCTACCGCGTGTCGGCCGGCAGCACACAGCTGACTACTGCAATATTGTAACTTTCGGTCCCTCTCATTCGAGCTGATCGACGGATCATAGCCAGATACCTCTCTGTCGGTAGCGCTGACACACTCTTGCACCAGATCGGACATTTTGAGTTGTGTGCCCGCTAGGTTCCAGGTCGCCTAACAGACGACCATAAAGAGCAACGGAGGGTCGTCTGTGATGTATTACTTACGCGTTACGAGGCTCATCGTCACAGTTTTTCGTCGTACATCGTCACAGGGTACGAAACATATGTTCATCAGTTCGAAGCGGAAACAAATTGGCAATCCATAGACTGGTGCCACCACCTGTCCTCTGAAGAAAACGCTCAGCCTATAAAGTCATGGCGATCGTCTTCTCGGACTCTGAAGGGACTAACCTACTTGATGCACTCCCTCATGGTTCAACGATGATTTCTGAAGGGTATTGTGCTGCCTGCAGATCATACAAGAAACGCCTTTAGCGTGTGCATCGTCAGAAAAATGAATGAGAACTCAAGGCATCACGCAAGTCTGCGCATGCGAGAGAAGCTCACAAAAGTCGCTCCTACTTGTTTGGCACAGTGAGGGATACAATCCGCGGAAAGCAGTACGTCGATGAAGGAGAGGTTGTTGGTTCACCAGGTTGTTGGCTCTGACGTCGACTTGAAGAGTGGTATCATGCGTTCATATGCCCTAGCAATAAAGTGGCGCATGGCAGTCACACTGAATGGAGATTATGACAAAAAATAGGCTTTTGTATCCAAAAGAGTAAGGAATACACTACTGACCATTAAAATTGCTACACCGTGAAGAAATGCAGGTGATTAACGGGTATTCATTGGGCAAATATATTATACTAGAACTGACATGTGATTACATTTTCCAGCATTTTGGGTGCATATATCCTGAGAAATCAGTATCCAGAACAACCACCACTGGCCGCAATAACGGCCTTGATACGCCTGGGCATTGAGTCAAACAGAGCTTGTAAGCGTGTACAGGCACAGCTGCCGAAGCAGCTTCAACACGATACCACATTTCATCAAGAGTAGTGACTGGCGTATTGTGACGAGCCAGTTGCTCGGCCACCATTGACCAGACGTTTTCAATTAGTGAGAGATCTGGAGAATGTGCTGGTCAAGGCAGCAGTCGAACATTTTTTGTATCCAGAAAGGCCCGTACAGGACTTGCAACATGCGGTCGTGCATTATCCTGCTGAAATGTAGGGTTTCGCAAGGATCGGATAAAGGGTAGAGCCAAGGCACGTAACACATCTGAAATGTCACATCCACTGTTCAAAGTGCTGTCAGTGCGAACAAGAAGTGACCGGAACGTGTAACCAATGGCACCCCATACCATCACGTCGGGTGATACGCCCGTAACGCGATGACGAATACACGCTTCCAATGTGCGTTCACCGCGATGTCGCCAAACACGGATGCGACCATCATGATGCTGTAAACAGAACCTGGATTCATCCGAAAAAATGACGTTTTGCCATTCGTGCACCCAGGTTCGTCGTTGTGATGCAGCGTCAAGGGTAACCGCAGCCCTGGTCTCCGAGCTGATAGTCCATGCTGCTGCAAACGTCGTCGAATTGTTCATGCGGATGGTTGTTGTCTTGTAAACATCCCCATGTGTTGACTCAGGGATCGAGACGTGGCTCCACGATCCGTTACAGCCATGCGGATAAGATGCCTGTCATCTCGACTGCTAGTGATACGAGGCCGCTGGAATCCAGCACGGCGTTCTCTATTACCCTCCTGAACCCACCAATTCCATATTCTACTAACAGTCACTGGATCTCGACCAACGCGAGCAGCAATGTCGTGATACGATAAACCGCAATCGCGATAGGCCACAATCCGATCTTTAACAAAGTCGGAAACGTGATGGTACGCATTTCTCCTGCTTACACGAGGCATCACAACAACGTTTCACCAGTCATCGTCGGTCAACTGCTGTTTGTGTTTCAGAAATCGGTTGGAAACTTTCCTCGTGTCAGCACGTTGTAGGTGTCGCCACCGGCGCCAACCTTGTGTGAATGCTCTGAAAAGCTAATCATTTGCATATCACAGCATTTTCTTCCTGTCGGTTAAATTTCGCGTCTGTAGCACGTCATCTTCGGCGAGTAGCAATTTTAATGTCCAGTAGTGTAATATGGTTTATAGAATCCTGAGGAAAACAACCTACTTTCAGAAATAATCAATTATTGAACGCCCCTGATACATGAATGTAATCACTCACACATTCGTATCTCACATAGGTTAGCGAGTATTGATAACGTAGTATATGAGATGCTGATACCAAACATAAGGAAAATTGTGAGTCTTCAGGTTTTCGCGGCGCAATGACTGCTCCATTAAGTTTCGGGAATGCAGCCGCATGTATTCTGCTTCTTCTTCTAATATTTCGGCTGTATACCTTTCAGTCATCTTCAGAGAGAGCCGTACGACAGTCGTACGGCTCTCTCTGAAGATGGCTGAAAGGTATACAGCCGAAATATTAGAAGAAGAAGCAGAATACATGCGGCTGCATTCCCGAAACTTAATGGATAAGGAAAATTGAAAGCCGGCCGGAGTGGCCGTGCGGTTCTAGGCGCTACAGTCTGGAGCCGAGTGATCGCTAAGGTCGCAGGTTCGAATCCTGCCGCGGGCATGGCTGTGTGTGATTTCCTTAGGTTAGTTATGTTTAATTAGTTCCCAGTTCTATGCGGCTGATGACAGAAGTTAAGTCGCATAGTGCTCAGCGCCATTTGAACCATTTTTGAAAATTGAAATAAAAATATCAATCCGATTCCCAAATCGATCTTTCTACCTGGTATGATTAGAAAAGACGTTATTCGCAGAATAGGCACTTCGCTGAGCACAGTGAAATTAAGTCCATCGTAAGAGCATGAAGTGTGGATAAACTGACGCCTCTCAACCATTTGTGACACGCAAACGTTAGTACGTTGAAACGTCCCCTTTTTAACAATTTTACAAGACTGTCCTTATACTGACACACAATATTTTTTAGCGCAACGCAATCTGACTTTCACTAATCTCTACAAGAGAATGGCCCTGACTAACATTAACCTGTACTTTTCACAAATCACTTACCTCACAAAAATCTTGGTTACTCCCACTACTGCAATACAGCTAGCGCCACTACTGCCAGCTAAATAAAAGATTCAAACTATGGAAGGCACTAACTACTGATAGGGATAGTTAGCAAATGAAAGATATTAATAGAGAACAAACAATGTATTTACCTTGATATCATATATATATATATATATATATATATATATATATATATATATATATATATATATAGAGAGAGAGAGAGAGAGAGAGAGAGAGAGAGAGAGAGCAGTTCATGACAAATTTCAAAACTCCGCCATCTCTCTCCCCACATCCACCACTGCTGGCGGCTCACCGTCGTGATAAAAATCGTGTAGCTGTCACATAAACTAACCACTGTGTCATCTGGTATCTCACAGAAAGTACTTTAAATCCAGAATGTATTTTCAAGTAAACCAAAATGTTGCATTAAAATTTCATTAGCAGTACTGGTAAATGTTCTAAGAATGTGAGCCTTATAGTCGGTACGTAATTGTGCAACTAACAGGCAAGAATGTACACACACAATAACACTGTGTCGTCTGTTCACAATAACAATGCATTCGTAATTTCTGTTTAAATAAGTTCTCTTGGTTCATGACTGGATATTTAACTTCAAACATTGTTGCATATTAACAGATTCTAAGTCTGACAAAGCATACTAGTAACGTGAAGTGAAAAATTTTATGGCAAAGACTAAGTTATAAAGCAGATTATCTTTCAATAAACGGTATTACATGTGAAATGTGGTGTAAACCTTTGCTCTTCACAGTACTCAGAGTTTCAGCTTGAACGCAATTATCATGCAGTATACGTCGGTAAAGAATACTGGAATTTTTCTCAAGGTTAGCTTCTATGTTATTTTTCTCTGAGCCAGCCGGCGCACGTGGGTGCCTGCGGCGCGAGTCATTGTCTGTCTCTTTGTTGGCGCGCGCCGTTATTGGGATTAGGAGACCTAACTTCTACAAATTCACTCTGACGAGAAGGCCCTGCCCTGTTTGAATCCCGCCAGTTCTGATGCAATTCAGGTCTGTCGTTACGAATGTATCGTCTGTCGTCATGTCGGTAGATTCCGTAGTTTCTTCCTTGTCCATCACGTGGTGGAGAATTTCTCCCTGAATCGTAACTGCGCGCTGGACCGTTGCGTCTAAAGTTATTCTGTCTCCCCTGATAATAATTATTTTGGTTCCCAAATTGTCTGTTTCTCTGATTGTCTCTGTGATAGTCATTACCGCAGAGAGGTGATCTTTCCCTGTAATTATTACTACTCTGCCAACGGTTGTCATACGGGTGGTGTCTGTTTTGGTCACGATTTACGTTATAAGAATAGCCTTGTCGTGTATTATTTCTGTCATCGCGGAATTGTGACAGATGTGACCTGTAATTGTTGTGTTCCTGTTCTCGCGTTCCGCGATTGTCGGTGTCAATTTCCAGTTCTTGTAACAGTCCCTCAAAAGCTTCAATGTCGTCTTTGCAACGTCCTGCCAAAATAATATGTCGTAAATGTTCAGGCAGTTTGATTAAGCAAATTCGGATGAGTTCTGAGGGGCTGTATGGGTTTGAAAGATACTGATTCTTATGCAACATGTCTTCAAAATATTTCATAAGACTGGAAAATTCAGATTGTTCGAAACGTTTCATCATTATGATGCTATGTTTTACTCGGTCTTGTGTAGCTTGAGACCAATACGCTGAGAGGAAGGCATGATAAAATTCTCCTTCACTGTGACAATCGTGAATGACCGATCGCATTCTTACAGCTGGTTCATTCTCCAAGTAGCCACACATAAATTCTAACCTGTGCTCCAATGACCAGTTGGGGGGAAAACAATGAGAGAATTGATGGAGCCACGCTTGTGGATGAATGTCATTGGCAGAATTCTTAAACGTTTTGAATTTACGTGTAGTAATGAACAGCTTATAGTCAAAATCATCATGTCGGCGAGTCGCATATCGGTCATTGTTAGGTCGTGTCGGCCGTTCCATCTCAAAATTCGGTGCACATTGCCAATTTCTTTCATAACTTCCGAAATGCCCTGTGTTATTATTTTGCGGCTTTTCCGTATTTCTAAGTCCCTCATCCCGAATTGGGGCGCGAGTGTCCTCTGAAATACGTAATTCTTGTATTACCTGTGTCAGCTGATCTTGTACTTCCCGGATTTCTCTTTGGTGTTGCGTATTAATTTGATTCTGATTTTGTTTGAATTTCCTAATTTGTTCATACTCTGCTGTGTCAGTGAAGGCTACGGGTCTTGTGTCATTCAGATCATCATCTACCTTTGTAGATAAGTTAGTGACCTGATCCGAAAGTTCGGCTACTTTATCTGATAGTGTACTTATTTCCTCAGTGTGTTTTTCTGAACCAAATTCCAGAGTATCTACTGTGTCCTTTAAGTTTTCCTGAGTTTTTGCAAGTTGCGTAACCGAATCGGTAGATGCAACTGAGTCAAATTTAGCCGACAAGGTCTCATGATTTTCATGAACAATTGTTTGCAGTTCTTTTATGGCTGCTTCGTGATTCTGTAATGCATTTTCATGCCGCGAAAAAATAGGTTGAAAATGCTCACAAATTTGTGTTTGTACGTCATTACAGGCTTTTTGACATTTCGATTCAATGTTATGTAACTCAGTAGTTAAATCTTCACGTGTTTGTTCAACAGTTTGTTCCAATGAGTCTAACTTTTTAAGATTTTGTTCCACTGTGTCTCACTTTTGAAGCTGTTGCTGTGTTTGTCTCTGATTTTGTTCCATTGTGTCTAACTGTTGCTGTGTTTGTCTCTGGTGTTGTTCCATTGTGTCTAACTTTTGAAGCTTTTGCTGTGTTTGTCTCTGATTTTGTTCCATTTGCTGCATTAATTGCAATAATAATGTGTTAGTGTCTGGAATCGGTTCCTCTATGCTTTTCGGCACTGAATTTGCACCGGCAACATTTACATTTTGACAAGCAGAAAATGTGTCTTGACTTATTTGAGAAAACGGTGAGGATCCAAAACCTGAATCTACAGTATTTGAGAGATCGTGTCGTGTCATTTCGGATTCCTGAGCCGAGCTATTGCCGACCGATCGATCGATAATGCTTCCCTGCTCACTAATTGTTTCACTGCCTACGCCATTGTTTGCAGCCCACTCCATTTCCCTATGCACAGTTACCAAATTACTACTTTGAACGTCTGTTAATTCATTACACAGTGGTGCTGGCAAGCTACGCTCGTCGTCACTATTATTCCTCAGTTTGCTTTGGAGCCTAGTGTTACGTTTTTCACACGCCATTATTGTCACAGTATTTCACACGACAACACGGAAAAACACAATTTGAAGAGCAAAAATAAGAGAACACATTAACATAACACTGAAAATAATATCTAGTTAATTGCAGCTGCGAAAAACTTGGTGCAAATCTACATGCATGCCACAACTGTTTTACTGTACAACAATGAAAGACTGCAACTACAAAGGAGATTTTCTCTACAATTATGCGCTAGCAATAAACAAAAGCTACACTAATTACACAAACTACAAGAAAAAAACAGAAGATTCCAGTGAGGTATCCTGGCAGGGTCGCCATATGAAACGTCCCCTTTTTAACAATTTTACAAGACTGTCCTTATACTGACACACAATATTTTTTAGCGCAACGCAATCTGACTTTCACTAATCTCTACAAGAGAATGGCCCTGACTAACATTAACCTGTACTTTTCACAAATCACTTACCTCACAAAAATCTTGGTTACTCCCACTACTGCAATACAGCTAGCGCCACTACTGCCAGCTAAATAAAAGATTCAAACTATGGAAGGCACTAACTACTGATAGGGATAGTTAGCAAATGAAAGATATTAATAGAGAACAAACAATGTATTTACCTTGATATCATCACATATATATCCAACTGCGCAACGCTACGCGCTGTTCACAACCAGCTGCCTAACACTACAATGGCGAGTATTACAACAATGCAAAGCAGCCACAGACTGCACACAGCACAGCCAGTGATTTTCATACAGAGGTGGCGTTACCAATAAAAAAACCTAAACAGCCTACTTACAACGTGCGTGCAATTAATGGAACTTGCTGACACGAATTGTTTGGGAAGGCACGAAGGCAACGCTCTTTCGCCAGCTGTTCAATGGGTTGCCTGTCTGGAAGTGCGAATTACAGTGATTCAGTGCGACAACGTGGAGAGGATGGTTTGTCATCATATAGTGACACACTTGCCCATGCTGCGGCACATATTATGAATAGAATCTCGCAGAGATGTTCTGTCCACTGGCACGCATCATATGTATTGTAGTTTTTCGTACAGTCGTCATCCGAAAGTGCAGACGTACTTACTGTTGTGTCCAGACGAAATTACTCTCGTCCGGCCATAACTACAGGATCTTTGATTGCTCTGGGAGAAGACTCATCAAACTAGAACACATGAAACAGTAGTTCACGTTATTTTATAAATGAATGAAAGATTTACTTAACGTTGACACAGTTCCTTGCCACAGGATTACTGGTTAATATTCTACTGTCACTGACGGCGAAAGAATCATTTGATGCACAGATTATCAAACTGTTCTCTTGCAGTAAAAAACGCGACATTTACAAAATCATATTTCACCAGAAATTGTCACGGTCCTATGAGATGATGTTGACTGCTGTAGCTGATGTCTCTAACTGGCTGATCACTTGCTTGGCTCAAATGGCTCTGAGCACTATGGGACTCAACTGCTGAGGTCATTAGTCCCCTAGAACTTAGAACTAGTTAAACCTAACTAACCTAAGGACATCACAAACATCCATGCCCGAAGCAGGATTCGAACCTGCAACCGTAGCGGTCTTGCGGTTCCAGACTGCAGCGCCTTTAACCGCACGGCCACTTCGGCCGGCTGATCACTTGCTTGCTCGATTCCATGTCGACCTCAGGGCGCTGCTATGCTGAGATGGAGGTGTGGTCTTCTGAAGTACTTCTAATTTGTCATTGCGATTGCAGCGAGCCCTCGCTAATGTATCGATTCACGTTCCTGACTTTGCTGTGGCACAGCGATCGCTGGACGATACAGCTTTTATGAAAGAATCTGTTTATTTTTTGTTTTACTATTCTCTACCTCTAATTTTTTCATTGTACAGGGTACTTCAGAAATATTCTTCTGATTACAAACACCTATACACCGCATGAGTAGAGAGAGAATTTGTGGTGAATATTAACTTGCCCATTGAAATTAGAAGCTCATCTTCAATCCAGTTTTAAGTTGCTGCTTCATGAGGTGTGTGCGACATGTATGAGACTGATCTTTTTTTACCTACCAAAGTTTATATATATTTTTTTAAACTAATAGTATTTTTCAGAATGAGATTTTCACTCTGCAGCCTAGTGTCTCGGTGCGGCACACAGTTTTAATGTGCCAGGAAGTTTAACAGTATTTTCCCTTTCAAAGTAGTTATCTTCGGCAGCTAAACACCGCCGGAGTCGCTGCTACCATTCTTTGTAGTAGCGCTTAAATGCTTTAACTGGTCGGGAGTTTAACATGTCTTTCACTTTATTTTGAATGTTCTTCAGAGTCCCAAACTGATTTCCCTTTGAGACATTTTTCAACTTCCCTGGAAAAGACGAAAGTCAGCGGGAGTCAGGTCACGTGAATAGTCCGGGGGGGGGGGGGGGGGGGTGGAGGCTGTGGAACAACGGGAATTTCTTTTGAGATAAGAAATTCCGTGATGGAAGTGGCCATGTGACAAAGGGTATTGTCACGGTGCAGCATCCACTTGCCTACAATCTCCAGTCGGATTCGAATCACCATTATTCTAAACCTTTCAAGGACATGTTTATAAAACGCTTGTCGGTGTTGTTAAATGTCGGTCAGATCTCACAAGAGCACGTACACGTTCGAGGTTTTCGTTGGTTTCTGAAGCTCTCCCTCACTGAGGTTCACCTTCGATATGTTCACGGTCTTCCAAAAATAGTTTGTGCCAGCGAAAAACCTGTGCTGCTGGTGAAGAATCTTCCCCATGTGCTTGTTTAAACATTTCAGAGGTCACACTCGTGGATTCACCAGTTTAACACGAAACTTGATGACATAACTTTGCTCTTAATTGCGCTGTTCCGGTTTCGTAACACACAACAAACTCATAATTTAACTGACCGTGCTCATAAAGAACACGAGCTGGAACGTTGATTGAACATAGAGGGATGCACACACAGGTATACAAAGTGTAAAAGCACAGCGTTGACAAATCGCTCGCAGTGTTGTCAATTTCATTATCATTGTCACACACGCTGTACGAGGTTGCCTGTGGGAATGTCGTCAACGCAGCTAACACGCTCTCTTCTTCAGTACCCAATGCAACAACATAACAACAAAGAGCATTTCGCGTCCTCCATTTCAACATGTTCCGTTTTGAGGCGCAATTTTCGTGGAGAGTTCGACACTGCAACTCCTGCAGCGAATAGCGCGTACAGATCTCGAACTGTATCGTTGGCATCCAACGTCGCGTGAACTCAAGGTATGAGATTCTCTTCATGTGTTTTTCTGGAATACGAGCACTCCATCTATTCACCTCCCGTTCTAAAAAGTTCGATGGAACTACGACGCCGCAAAACAACAATCATGGATGCAGTTCTTCCAGACATGCTTGCATTGAGTCGCGAGGTTGACTATCATCTGAATGTCTGTTGCACGTCCAATGGTGGGAAGAATGACTATTTGTAAATCGATAAAAATGGAACCCTTACAGAGACGCTTTGCTAACTGTCTATCTGTCTGTCTGTCGGACAGTTAAGAACCCTTTTTGTCACGAAAGGGAAGCCGTATCAAGTTGAAATTTGTGTCATATACTAAGGTCTATGATTCCTCGTCGATGTGAAAAAATTTAAGCTCGTACGTCAGTGCAACCTAAAGATACGGGCATTTATATCACATATTTACGGACCCAATAACTCACTCATCAAAATCTGTGGTATACTTCCTGTTGATCTACAATCATGAAGTTCGTCAAGAAGAAAAGTAAAGAAAAAATCCGAAAATTGTTTTATTGTAATTGTATCACGCAAAAATTCTTTTTGCCATTAGAACTCATACAGCATTTATTCCCCCTCAAATGCATACGCCTGATATTTACACTTTGATTCAGCTAAATGTAACATTATTTAATAACGAATTAAAAAAATTATAATTGTATTTCATGTAAATAAAAATGAAAAATTACAGTAGCAAATGTGGAACTACACAAAAAATTTAAATTTTAAACTTTAAATTACGAGTAAAACATTCTCTGAAGTCATTGGCTTCCCAGGACCAATACTTTGCCAGTAATGATATTGATGATAGGCAAAAATCGTCGAGAACCTCGATTCTTGGAATGGATGAACTGTCTATGAACATGACCAAGTTTGAACGGAACCCTCAGAGTGTAAGTACCACTCGCACTTGAGCAATTTTTAATTTCCATAGCTATAATTTATTTTTTTATTTCACACAGTTAAATTTCATTCTTTTTCGATGCCACAGTCCTATTCCCAATGGTCTTATCAGCCAGGCGCTCAAGCTGCAACATAGCTTCATTACTGGCCACAGTTCGATTAAAATCGACAACGTATTTACTCAGTCGGTGTATATCACGCTACTGTTCGATTTTGGTCTAACTGTGGCCGTCGAGATGTTAGGTTGCAGCTTGATCTTGGGGGTGATAATAAAAACTTAAAACGCTTGTCAGTGGGACCGTGACCCAGAAACTATCCAGGAAAGTACTACATCTAAATCACTGAACAAAAACATTCAAGTGAAGGCATGTAACTGATGTTCTTGTGTTGTTGTCTCCAGTTCAGAGACTGGTTTGATGCAGCTCTCCATGGTACTCTGACCTGTGCAAGCCTCATTATCTCCGAATAACAACTCCAACCTACATCATTCTGAATCTGATTTGTGTACTCATCTCTTGATCTCCCTTTACGATTTTTACCCTCCACGCCTCCCTCCAATACTACATTGCTGATCCCTTGATGCTTCAGGACGTGTCCTACCAACGATCGCTTCTTCTAATCAAGTTGTGCCACAAATTGCTCTTCTCCCCAATTCTACTCAGTACCTCCTCATTAGTTACGTATCTCACAACGAATCTTCACCATTCCTCTGTAGCACAACATTTATCGTCAGTGTTTCACTTCCACACGCGGCTACACTCCATACAAATTTCTCTTCTTCAGAAATGCCTGCCATAACCAGTCTATGTTTTATATTATCTCAACTTCGACCATCATCAGTTATTTTGCTCCCCATGTAGAAAAAATTATCTACTAGTTTACGTGTCTCATTTCCTAATCTAATTCCGTCAGCATCAGACGATTTAATTCGATTACATTCCATTATCCCCGTTTTGCTTCTGTTCAGGTTCATCTTACACATCCTCAAGACACTGTCCATTCCGCTCAACTGCTCTTCCAGATCTTTTGCCGTCTATGACAGAATTACGGTGTCGTCGTAAAAGTTCAGACTTTTTATTTCTTCTCCGTGGATTTTAATTCCTACTCCGAATTTTTCTTTTGTTTCCTGTACTGCTTGCTCAATATACAGATTGATTAATATCGAGGATAGGCTACAACCCTGTGTCACTCTCTTCTCAATGACTGCTTCCCTTTCATGCTCCTCGACTCTCGCGACTGCCATCTGGTTTCTGTACAATTTGTAAATAGCCTTTCGCTCCCCGTATTTTACACCTACCACCTTCTGAATATGAAAGACAGTATTCCAGTCAACATTGTCAAAAACTTTCTCTACAAATGCCAGAAACGTAGGTTTGCCTTTCCTTAATCTATCTTCTTAGGTAAATCGTAGGGTCCGTAGAGCCTCGGGTGTTCCAACATTTCTACGAAATCCAAACTGATCTTCCCCGAGGTCTGCTTCTACAAGTTTTTCCATTCGTTTGTAAAGAATTCATGTTAATATTTTGCAAGCATAACTTATTAAACTAATAGTTCGGTAACTTTCACACGTGTCAACAACTGCTTTCTTTGGGATTGGAATTATTTTCTTCTTGAAGTCTGAAGGTATTTCGCCTGTCTCATACATCTTGCTCACCAGATGGAAGAGACTTGTCGTGGCTTGCTCTCCCAAGGCTATCAGATGTTCTAATGGAATGTTGTCTACTCCAGGTGCCTTGTTTCGACTTAGGTCTTTGAGTGCTCTGTCAAATACTTCAAGCAGTATCATATGTCCCATTTCATCTTCATCTAAGTCCTTTTCCATTTCTATAATATTGCCAAGTACTGATATTAAAAAAAAATAGAAATAAAGAAAGTATATGTGTCAGCTACGGATCTACAAATAAATGTCTTCTTCTATAGTAATGTAGAATATCACAGTAAAAATAATTATAACTTGTTGGGGGAACTGTAAAATATGGATTGAATGATATTCTTTTTTTTTATACCGACTCAGCAATTCCAATTCCAAAGAAACCAGGTGCTGACAGGTGTGAATATTACCGAACTATCAGTTTAATAAGTCATACTTGCAAAATAGTAGCACAAACTCTTTACAGAAGACTGGAAAAACTGTTACAGATCGAACTCAGTGAAGATCAGTTGGGATTGCGAGGAAATCTTACGACTTATCTTAGAAGATATATTAAGGAAAGGGAAACCTATGTTTATAACATTTGTAGACAATGTTGACTGAATACTCTCTTTGAAATTCTGAATGTAGCAGTGGTAAAATGCAGGGTGGTAAATGTTATTTACAACTTGTCGCAGTAACCAGTCAGCAGTAATCTAAGAGTCGACGGGCATGTAACGGAAGCAGTGGTTGAAAAGGGAGTGAGACAGGGTTGTAGCCAATCCCCGATGTTATTCAATCAGTAAATTGACCAAGCATTAAAGGAAGAAAAAGAAAAATATGGAGTAGGAATTAAAGTCCATGGAGGAGAAATAAAAAATTTGAGGTCTGCCGATAACATTGTAATTCTGTAAGCGACAGCAAAGGACTTGAGAGAGTAGTGGAACGGATTAGACAGTGTTTTGAAACGAGATTATAAGATGAACATCAACAAAAGAAAAACTAGGA
This sequence comes from Schistocerca nitens, assembly GCF_023898315.1. Classification (NCBI taxonomy): domain Eukaryota; kingdom Metazoa; phylum Arthropoda; class Insecta; order Orthoptera; family Acrididae; genus Schistocerca; species Schistocerca nitens. Next base: position 362,277,647 of record NC_064622.1, read on the forward strand.
CAACAGAATGTAGTCGAATTCATTCAGGTTAGGCTGAAGCAATTAGATTAGGAAACGATATAGTTGAAGTAGTAGATGCGTTTTGCTATTTGAGCAGAGAAAACTAATGATGGCCGAAGTAGAGAGGACATAAAATGTAGACTGGCAATGGCAAGAAAAGCTATTCTGAAGAAGCGAAATTTGTTAACAACGAATATAGTCTTAAGTGTCAGGCAGCCTTCTCTCAAAGTACTGTATAGAGTGTGGGTATGTATGATGATGATAAATAGTTTAGGAAAGAAGAGAATAGAAACTTTTGAAATGTGGTGCTACAGAAGAATGCTGATGGCAAGGTGGGTAGATTTCGTATTTAGTGTGGAGGTACTGAATAAAACTGGAGAGAGGATAAATTTGTGCCACAACTTGATTAGGAGAAGGGACCGTTTGACAGGACACATTCTGAAACATCAAGGGATCACGATCATCGCCAGTTTAGTACTGGAGCGAAGTGTGGTTTGTGGGGGGGGGGGGGGGCGATGGGGGGGGGCGATGGGGGGGGGGGGAGATGAGAGTAACTATCGTGGAGGGAGACCAAGAGATGAACACAGTTAGCAGATTTAGAAGGATATAAGTTGCAGTAGTTATTCGCAGTTGAAGAGGCTTGTACCGTATAGAGTAGCATGAACAGCTGCATCAATCAGCCTTTGAAGACAACAACAACAACAACAACCGACTGCAGTCATTCATTAAAATTACCTGTTTCTGATTAAATTAAATAAATTCAGACGTCGGACGCAATTTGGCATTGAAATGAATTGGTGACAAGTGAAACTTTGCGCCAGACAAAGACTCCAACCCGGAGTTCCCGCTTTATGCGAGCAGTCGCGTTAATCGCTTCAGCTATTCGAGCACGCTTTTCCTGCGACCCAGATTCCTAGCTTGTCTCACGCTCCTTACGTAGCGTCAGAACGATGATGTCTGTTCTTTCTGATCTGGGAGAGGATTGTACTTGTCCCCTTTTGTGATATCGTCGATCACTGTATGTGCAATGTCGTGCGAAGTCAAGATAACGTTAAATATTAAGTCCTCGTAAATCGACAGCCTAGCATTTAAGGCAAGAAACGGAAAACGATATGGCTTCGACACGAATATACGATAACGCTCGATCCTTTAAGAGTTAATGATGTTTAGAGGAGCGAACTAGGCTTTTCAGAATTTTATAAAATGGCAAAATCTTTTCGGAACATGGTGGCTCTGATCACTGGATATCCAGCAATTACAAGAGAAAGAGAGTAATGTAAACGACAGATTAAGTATTAACAGATTAACAGTTATCACAAATGTGTTCTACTACTACACAACACACAGCAATACATGATGAGATGAGATGCTTGTTCTGCACTGTCCCTTACGTACACACATAGGGCAACATTAATAAAGTTCATCATAATCAGCAGTATACATACCTTATGATGAGATTAGGATGTTAGTTCTGGGGATTGTTGGGGAGTGAATAAATCTGTACCGCGTCTCGAATGATCACACACAGCACCAAACCGACGGAATTGTTATACACTGTCTCAATAGAAGAAATGTCATTGGTCACAGAAGGCTACACCCGACAAAAACTGAATTGTTTGGTAAATTGCCATGTAGGTAAATATTACTATACATACTACACATAGGGGATTTATTTTTGTTCAGGAAAGTTAGCACTATGAATTCAGAGATCAGTACTGAATTAGCAATCGAGCACAGAGCCAACTCTTAAGAAACACAATAAATTCGATAAAACCCGATGCACATAAACGTTACTATAACTATAGGGTTTCGTACCATATAGTAAATTAGGGCCAATCTAAGAATAATGTTCACTAACAGCAGATTACGAATTTGATTACACGTGATGGTCGTTGTCGCACTAAGAAGAAGTGAAACCTAGAAGATACGAGAAATTTCATTGGTGTTACTCAGTCCAGCGAAAGCGACAGTCCGCACACTAGGATGCATTAATTATTAGGTACGAAGGTTACATTGAACTTAATCAAACTAAATCTGCTGAGCTCATGTGCTGATCCGGACTACGAACAAAGCGTAATTACAACGTCGTGCATTATATGCAAGTTTAATTGGAATAAAAAACATTAATGACTCGTAAACCGATATAAGCGTGCTAATTCCTTCGTTGCAATCCATAAATTAAAGTACACAAAACAATCTGTATAATGAACTATGTTGCAAAGAAGAGAGATCTTTCACGTTACTGGATCTATGGGAAGGACACCACGTGGTTGGTACAACCATATTATAAGAAAACGAAACTTCTCTTACACTTACAGATGTATTTCAAATCATTCACTCATGCTTGCATAAACCACAGAAATTATTCAAAGCGTGGGAGAGAAAATTAAGTGGTTGCTAATTTGAAAATAAATAAAAAAAAGTTGCTACACCGTATTGCTTTCACATGTACACGTGAAAAGCACAACTTGAGACAGAAAAACCATCTGCAAGATTCAGACAAGAGATAATAAGGCACAAGACTACAAATAACGTGAATGTGGACTAAACGAACCATTTTCAGAAGGAAACTTTAATCGAGAACGTAAGTGTATAAAGTACCCGAAGCTGTATGTGGATCCAGAATGAGATATTCACTCTGCAGCGGAGTGTGCACTGATGTGAAACTTCCTGGCAGATTAAAACTGTGTGTCGGACCGAGACTCGAACTCGGGACCTTGGCCTTTCGCGGGCAAGTGCTCTACCAACTGAGCTACCCAAGCACGACTCACATCCCGTCTGCACAGCTTTACTTCTGCCAGTAGCTCGTCTCCTACCTTCAAAACTTTACAGAAGCTCTCTTGCGAAGCTTGCAGAACTTTTGTATGTAGATGCTTGAGAGAGTTATTCCCTTGTGACAGTGGATGGTCTTATGGAAAAAATATTGAGCTCCTATGTGTAAGTAAATACACCCCATGATTCTACCTTTATTCATGTAGAAGGTATAGTCTCGTGACATGGGAATCAATTTGAAAGGCACTGTATTAAAGGAACTCATATGTTTAACGTATTTCGTTCATGTTTAGCAGGTTCCTTTACACGTAATTTTCGCATGAAACGATGTATTCAGCGCTGAACAGACTCTGGTACAGTTACTCGCACACATTTCTGTAGCCAAGACGCAATTAGTGTGATCGAGTTTCAGCAAATATGAATCAAAATGTTGGAGAACTATACATCACAGTCGAAAAGGTACGTCTACAAGCTCGTAATAATAATGATAATAATAACAGAGTTGTTTTACGCATTTAATTAAAAGCTCATATCCCAGTTTGTCCCAAAAGTGTATTAAATACGAATGAGGAATGTATTCGTTGGGGTGTGCATCTAGGAGAAACGGAAAACAAACAACAACAAAATAAACATGTCGCGGTAGTATTTATAATTTATATTTGAGTCCATTTTTCCACGTTTTCCTAGGATAGTAGGCGTACTGATGTATTACTACGTCGTTTATTCCGTTAAATACTGCACCTTATAATTCTCCAAACACATCAGCGTCTCGATCTATCTAATGGGAAGCTACGATCAACCACATCATAACACTTTCCATGAAGGAACTGTGACAGTTACTCTGGAGCCACCTACCAATTTTCGTGTACTGGGCTGCAATTTATGTTTATGACTTATTGACACGGTTTTTTAACTTCTGAATAATAGATGTGTTTCCAGGACGAAGAAAATGCTCAAGTTCTCTGCGATTACTGTTAGAAATTCATAAACTTTTGTGGCATCCATTAATAAGAGTAGTACTTAACTCGTGCTCTAAACTGTGTTAAGGCAGTGCTGTAGTATTTTACGATCACAATCAATAAGTGGAAATGCAGTCTACCAAACGTATAAATGTACAAGGTGTGCCTACTAAGAGTCGTCATGCTCATTTTCTCTGGTCTTTTGGCTAATACTTGTAGTTTAGTTTTTGTAATGTACAGATGGAGGCAGCCCACGTCTTTTCATTCGATTCCCAGTGTCGACGTAAAAGGCGTTTTGCTTCCCGCTTAAAGGAAACTATTTTTAAAGTGAATTTTACTGGCTTATTCGATTCAGCGGTCCCAAATCAGTTTACTGAGGTACATATTTTATCGATATGAATAGTCAGTTCTTCAGCAGCGATGGCATCACCCTGGCCGCCAGTGATTGCCACCGCCATGCTGCAGCGCTGCTCAGTCGCTGCTAGAGTACCTGTTAAGCTTCGTGCTGTAGTGTCCCTGATAATACATATCGGTTTAACGAATATGACATTACATTAATCTCGGACTTTTCTATCTGATGAGAACGTAAATTCCGCTTTCACAATCGTTTCGTTAGTAACTGAAAACGAACCGTCGCTTTCCGTTAACATTGGGCTTCGCATGAAAGACCTCAGGAGCAGTACTTGTTTGGGCTGACTCAGGCTACACAATGCAGAAAGTAAATTGCAAATATCTGCCAAATCGGCTGGGGAAAATGCGCCTCACGGCTCTTAGTAGAGACACCCTGCTCATTCTTCCCCAAGTATCTAGCTGAATCTCCTGTGTTCAGATTTATGTCGAGATGCATGAGTAAATGTGTTTTTGTTCACCTCTTACGCAGCGAATAACCATACGCATGAACCAGTATATTTATAGTAGTAACTGCACGCATTATGCGCATTCCACGTCTCCTAAAGAGATATAGCAACTTCAACCCAACTTGCCACACTTATTACACTGAAGAGCCGAGGAAGCCGGTTCACCTGCCTAGTATCGTGTAGGGCCCACGCGAGCACACAGAAATGCCACAACGCGACATGGCATGGTCTCGTCTAATGCTGTGGAGGGAACTGACATCATGAATCCTGAGGGCTGTCCATGAATCCGTAAGAGTACGAGGGGGTGCAAATCTCTTCTGAATAGCATGTTGCAAGGCCTCTCAGATACGCTCAATAATGTTCATGTCTGGGGAGCTTAGAGGCCAGCGGAAGAGTTTAATCTCAGAAGAGTGTTTCTGGAGCCACTCTGTAGCAATTATGGACATGTTGGGTGTCGCATTGTCCTGCTGGAATAGCACAAGTCCACCTAAATGCAAAATGATCAATGGATGAAGGCGATTAGACAGGATCCTGACATACGTGTCACCTCTCAGATTGGTATCTAGACGTATCAGGGGTCCCATATCACTCCAACTGCACATGCCCTACACCATGACAGAGCCTCCACCATCTTGAACAATCCCCTGCTGACATGCAGGGTCCATGGATTCATGAGGTTGTTGAGCCGTGCGTGGCTCATGTCCCCGCCATCATGTATTTTACACCCTGTTTTTAACGTACCTCCTCCTCACTACGTTAATTTAAATTACTACTATCACTGAGATGCTTGTTTGCCTGACCGTGAACGGCGTTAGTAGTGCGTATCGATATATCCCCTCTCATAGTATCTTTGCTCGACTACTATTATTTCCTGGTCGTTGTCTGTCGTAAGCGAGTTCGCGTCGTGAGTTTGGGCTGCCAGTCACTTGGAACGTGTCTGGAGCGCAGTCCGGACCTACCAGTAGTGGAGTTGGAATGCAGCACTAGTGCAGTCGGGTTGGAGCTGTGAGGTCTGCGTCGACATGGCTCACCCGACCATTGCCACCACGCATCACTTGAGCCGGGCCACGGTACTGGTGGATCGTCGGTCGGTCGTCCTACCGGACGACGCGTTTTGGCTCGCCAAACATTCAAGTGTTGGCTGTGTGTGTGTGTGTGCATCGACTCCTGATTTATCTTCGTGTCTGCTTAGTTACTGTTCAGGTCTTCGTGCAAGCGTTTGTCAGGTTGTGTGTGTAGTTGGTGTTATTTCCACTGACGACTATTTTAGACGTTCTCGGCATTCTGCGGCGTGTTGGTCGGTTGCTGCGGTCCAGGGAAGTTATCTCCGCGCGGTGCAGTCGGTTGGGTCCGCTGGCGGTCCCTGCGCAGTGTTGGAGCGTGTGTACGGCTGTCCAATCGCTACGAGCTTCGTGGTTGACCGACCCAGGACGTCAAAGTTGAGTAGTTGTTTCAAGTACCCAAGCCACATCCATTCATGTTGTGTGGCCCGTTTCCGTGGTTCGTTGTTGGGAAGGTTTTCCTGTGAGCAACACAGAGTGTTTGTATTGCTGAAATTTAGCCGCCATGCGGTGGAATTAACTATATTGGTTGACTGCAATTCAAGTGCACCAGCGGTATTTTCTGCCTTGTGGCCGTTAGTGTTCCGGTTACCTGCCTTGGTCACTAACGTAATTTCAGGCAGTGTCCTTTCCTCACCTGTTGTCACTGTCGAACATGGTGTGTAGTTTTGACAGCTTCATACATATACATATTTGATTGTGGATAATCATGCCCATAACATTTTGTGTTTGAATTCTCATGTAACGATTAGTAGCAAGCAAGTCGTTTGTCGGTCGGTCCGTGGCTGCCCTTTAGTTGGGTTCCGATGGATCAAGTGTAGTTGGGCTGACCACCTGTCTCCCTGAAGTGAATGGGGGCAGACCGACCCCCTGGAGGCTTCTGAGTGCTGTTGTCTTTACTGTTTTCCTCACCGGTGTTTAATTGTCTGTTTATAATCGATCAGAGCCAATGATAAAAGAAAAATTCCTGTTTTAGTGTATTTTTTTAAGTTTGAATTCTAGCAAGTGGATATTTTCGGAAAGGTTATTGCCGTCGTGTTGTTCTTTCTTTTAGTCCAGTTTCAGCTACTTAAAACTTAAGGCTTATGGCTACATTTTATTAAAATTTTGGAGAATTAATTGTGGGCCTTCAGCCTTGGAACCTTATTATTAATATTGCGGCTTGGAACCGTATTCTTAATATTAACTTTCAAGCTTAAACATTATGGCCTTCTGCCTTCGAAAGGTTATCGTAATTTATTTTAAAATATTGAAAATTTTACTGTCGGCCTTCAACCGTTTGTATTTCATCTTGTTTATGTTTGTCTATCCAACATTGCCTTGATGCTTTCAGCCTAGCTGTGATATACATATATTTTAATTATTTTATTTGTAATTGTAATTGCGTGTTTTCAGTCACTTGAAATTTCCCTTCTTGATTTTTAAGATTTCTTTTTTGGAGGCCTTCAGCCGTGAAAGATTTGGAGTTTGAAACTCGTGGTTGTAATGGTTCCGTTGTGTGCCGCTTTGGTTGTAAATGTTTTATTAAATTACAATAAATTTCAATTTTAAGGTGAAACTGACCCTAGCCTTATTTGGCTCTTTCCAAAATCCTAATCACCTGTTCTGCCTTGCGGGATTAGTGGTCGTATCAGTTGTCTCCATGCCCATACACGCCCATCCGCTCTATACCATTTGAAACGAGGCTCGTCCAACCAGGCAGCATGCTTCCAGTCATCAGCAATGTCGGTGTTGAGTGGCCCAGGCGAGGCTCTGTGTCGTACACACATCAAGGGTATACGAGTTGGCCTTGGGCTCCGAAAGCCCATATCGCTGATGTTTCGTTGAATGGTTGGCCCAGCATTGACATCTGTTGAAATTTGCGGAAGGCTTGAACTGTCACGTTGAACGATTCTCGTCAGCCGTCGTTCGTCTCATTCTTGCAGGATCTTTTTCCGGCCACAGCGATGTCAGAGATCTGATGTTTTACCGGATTCCTAATATTCACGGTAAACTCGTGGAATGGTCGTACGGGAAAATCCCCACTTCATCGCTACCTAAGAAATGCTGTATTCCATCGCTCGTGCGCCGACTATAACATCACGCTCAAACTCAGTTAAATATTGACAACCTGCCGTTGTAGCAGCAGTATACGATCTAACAAATGTGTCAGACACTTGTTGTCTTATACAGGCGTTGCCGACCGCAGCGCCGTATTTTGCCTGTTTACGTATCTCTGTATTTGAATACACATGCCTACACCAGTTTCTTTGGCGCTTCAGTGTATTTACTATGTAGAAAAGAGAAGATATGTGTGGGTAATGACCATCGGACTTGAGGGAGGGATGACACGAGAGAATACCTCACGGACGTATGGCACAAGTAATCCAAATTTTGTATATGTATGATTCATTATCTGTGTGTTTATTTGCCGGCCGCGGTGGTCTCGCGGTTCTAGGCGCGCAGTCCGGAACCGTGAGGCTGCTACGGTCGCAGGTTCGAATCCTGCCTCGGGCATGGATGTGTGTGATGTCCTTAGGTTAGTTAGGTTTAAGTAGTTCTAAGTTCTAGGGGACTAATGACCTGAGAAGTTGAGTCCCATAGTGCTCAGAGCCATTTTTTTTGTGTTTATTTCTGTGAAAATATTGTGAGAGTAATATAGCACTTCCACACTTAGGCTAGTGGGCCATGAACCCGGTCCGCGCGGCTCCCCCCCTCGGAGGTTCGAGTCCTTCCTCGGGTATGGGTGTGTGTGTGTTGCCTTAGCGTAAGTCAGTTTAATTTATATTAAGTAGTGTGTAAGCTTAGGGACCGATGACCTCAGCTGTTTGGTCCCAAAATTTCCATATTTCCATACTTAGGTTTGGTGATGGGGATGAAAAAGCTGTGACATGTACAAACATTCGGAAACGACCGGTATTTAGCACTGAAATGACTGTTTTCGAGGTAGCTAGGCTTACTGCTTACTGGCGACAGTCCAAATTACATTTCATCACTAGGGGGTGAAAGTTTTTATTTTCTCTTCCAGAAGCGAATTCTGGGAGATTTGGGGGGGGGGGGTGGATTACCATAAAATATGGAGAATGCATAAACATGTGTGAAATGTCACGGACCGCTACACAAGTAGTAACCAGGAGACAACAAGTGTTTAAACGAAAAGCGCCTGCTGCAATGGTATGGAAATAAAAGCTAACAATATCGTAGAAAGAGGAAGATAATAGGTACAAAATAACTATGGATCACAATAAGGCTAGGCTGGCACTAAGCATAGAAGGCATTTGTTGGAGACTAAGTTCTCTGAGATAACTCCGTTCAGAACTTAACACTGTCTAGGGCCATGTCGAGAAAAGAGCACATGCTGGATGCTGAGTTCGGTGGTGATCACTGGCTGGATACTATGTTCGTGACATGTAAGTCTGAGTCCGAGGATGATGGCTGCCCTGCTCTAGGTACAATAAGACAGCACTTAGAGTTTGGCACCGAAGGCCCGTCCAATTCAGAATGACGCCACTAGTAATGAACACACAGTGATGGTGCAAAAGCTAACGACGATGGCTGTCGACAGAAACGTCTCTCCCTAAAGATGGGCCTTGAAAGCAATCCTTTTTGATGGGGTGAGTAGCACCCATCGCCTGGACAAGGGGAGGCTCTCGAAACCAGAATTTACACGTGGTGGTTGTTGTTCTTATTTCTTAACTGTCATTTCATTTCGCCCCCCCCCCCCCATACAGGAGGCTGGGGGAGGGAGGGATGGGCTGTCCTTAGACACATGTCACCGCTCGTCAGCCATAAGAGAGAAAAAAGTATAAATCACGTTATAAAATTGGACCAGCATAATAAAAAGACTGTATTCAGATGCGTAATTTAAAATTAAAAAAAAAAAAACAGATTTATTGGTTAAGTAAAAGATTGACGTAGACGGAAAGGCAAATGATTGTTTTACGAAATACGAGGGTTAATCGGAAAGTAAGGAACGATCAGTCGCGAAATGGGAACTACAGTGAAAATCACACAGCGTTGGGCAATGTGTCTAGTACGCCCGTTGATCGCATCATGTCGCTTTTTCACTTCTGAGCTCAAAGTGAGAACGCAAAGACTGCTAGAAATTACCGTCTCCCGCCAAGTATGGTGAATGATTTCGCTGAAGCTATGCAACACACATATCATAACTGTCATGGGGTTCGACGACAATTCTTGGCCGCACTCTGCAGGGGCAATGAAGATGCTCCTTCAGCGTTTTCGATGGGAAGTTTTTTATAACCCACAATACAGCCCGTAATTGGTTATCCCTTTGGTTCATCATTAATCATATAAACAGCTGGTTATGAAGACAATATTATGACACAGACAACAGCTGCAGTCCAGAGTAGGAAATTGTCGAAAAGCACTGGCGGCTGTCTTCTGTAACGAGAGAATTGAAAAGTTGGTACAACGCTACGACATTTGTCTGAGCGGCAACTGTGTAGAGAAGTAGCTAGCAGGTGTAGCTAACTGTTGCAAATAAAACAGTTTTGATTTTCACTGTGGTTTCTATTTCGCGACCTTTCGTTCCTTACTTTCCCAATAGCCCTCGTATAAAAGCAGAGGAACAGATGCGTTAGTTAAAAAACGTAAAAATCCTGTGTGTTAACTGATTAAGATAGAGACATACGTGCATGAATAAAATGAGGAAGGACTTAACTGCCAGGATGAGGGATCGTGATCATGAGAACGTAGCAGTTAGGGTATTTGTGTGTGTGTGTGCGTGTCTGGAGGGGGTGGTGGCGAATGTTTGGAGGAGGAATTCGGGAGACTAAAGAGGGATGCCACTCCGCAGCAAGCCTTTGGATGTGGGTGGAGGAAAGAGGAAGGGATCCCTGACCATGGGTTGTAGGGTGGATAGTTTTCGGACCTGTTAGGATGGGTATATATCGGGGCGTATTTCATGGTCGAGTAAGGGAATGCGATTAAAATTTCGTTGGGAGAGCATGCGGAGAGTGTGGAAGGGTTGAGTTGACGGAATGCAGTAGTTGCGTGGCAGATTACCAGGGTCCGTCAGCATTGTGTTGAAGAACCTGTAGGACGCTCACCCTCATATGGGGTGAGCGAAATGAAATGACAGTTAAGAAAAAAACAAGAACCACCACGAGTCAATTCAGGCTTCGAGAGCATCCCCTTGTCCAGGCGACGAGTGCTATTCATCAAATAGGATTGCTCTGAAGACCCATCGCTAGGGACAGCAGAAGATGGGTCAGATTGCGGAAGGATGTAATCCCCATATTCGGCCGATTAGTAGTTTAGTAATTTTAGCCTATTGTGAACCTTCTGCTGAATGGTTAGTAGATGGAGTTTCCATGTTAGTCGGCGATCAGGTATTAGTCAGAGGTATTTTAGTACGGAAGCTGCTGGGGTTTCGGGCTATAACTATTGCATGGCTTTTAGCAGGGTTGATTTTTTGGAGGTTAACTGATTGAGATGGAGGGATCGTTTGGATTTCTGGAGGATCGGGAAGAGGACGAGGAATGCGGTGTTATCGGCGTACTAGAGTAGATCAACAGGGGGAATTTGACACATCTGCCATGTAGAGGACATACAAGAGAGGAGACTCGTGCTGACCTGTAGCCAGCTTGTATAGTTGTCTGCGGCCGAAAACTGTTGGAACTAGTTGTCTGACACGTGGCGCACGGACGCGAATGGATTCCCTGTTGGTGGTGCCAACTGCCGGCGGCGGGTTCGCCTCCTGGTGGCCGGTTTCAACAGCGTCCTGTCGTACTTGCTTGGCTGCTACATGCAGGGGCAGTGGTCGCTGACCGCGTGGTACAGCTGCGCGAAGGGTTGCCGACACATTAGGCGAGAGGCTCCAACATGATAGTGAGTTTGATACAATACTGCAGTGCCTGTGTTATTCAGAAGTACGATGCAACATTGCATCGTAATTCGGAATAACACAGGCACTACAATATCGCATTTATCCGCCAACACCGGACAAGTGACTTTCAAGTAAAATTTATCGCCTATATGGGAATATACATAATGGATGTACGAGTATAGGCTGTAGACACATGATTGAAGACGTATAGAAGTTTGGATCTGGCTGTGAGTCGTGCTCAGACAGCTAAATGGTAAGCCGACCGCTCGCGATAAGCGGGAAATGCAGGTTCGAATCCCAGTGCTGCACGAATTTTCATTGTCGTCATTCCATTACACAGCTGATGGTGGTCCATATATGCAAGTGTGAAGACGTTTAATGTACGGCAATGAGTTGTAATTTTTGGATGTGCGTACGTGCACCTGGGAGTGGGCGTTTGCGCGCGAGGGATAGTAAGTGGCTGTGTGTAGATTGTTGGCTGGGTAGGTGGGTGTAAGTAAGATACCGGTGGAGAACTGATATGTAACAAGTCAAATTTGTGTACTTGCTAAAAGAAAATAAATAAATATAATGAAATTTCGAATAATTTTTCGGAATACAGTCAGGTCATCGTCATCATCATTATCATCAGTTTTCGCCTCATCCCTTAAGATACTGTCCTAACACCTTTGTTTTGTAAGGCTCTCCATCTGCGTTAATATACACTCCCGGAAATTGAAATAAGAACACCGTGAATTCATTGTCCCAGGAAGGGGAAACTTTATTGACACATTCCTGGGGTCAGATACATCACATGATCACACTGACAGAACCACAGGCACATAGACACAGGCAACAGAGCATGCACAATGTCGGCACTAGTACAGTGTATATCCACCTTTCGCAGCAATGCAGGCTGCTATTCTCCCATTGAGACGATCGTAGAGATGCTGGATGTAGTCCTGTGGAACGGCTTGCCATGCCATTTCCACCTGGCGCCTCAGTTGGATCAGCGTTCGTGCTGGACGTGCAGACCGCGTGAGACGACGCTTCATCCAGTCCCAAACATGCTCAATGGGGGACAGGTCCGGAGATCTTGCTGGCCAGGGTAGTTGACTTACACCTTCTAGAGCACGTTGGGTGGCACGGGATACATGCGGACGTGCATTGTCCTGTTGGAACAGCAAGTTCCCTTGCCGGTCTAGGAATGGTAGAACGATGGGTTCGATGACGGTTTGGATGTACCGTGCACTATTCAGTGTCCCCTCGACGATCACCAGTGGTGTACGGCCAGTGTAGGAGATCGCTCCCCACACCATGATGCCGGGTGTTGGCCCTGTGTGCCTCGGTCGTATGCCTTCCTGATTGTGGCGCTCACCTGCACGGCCTTGCCGGTCTAGGAATGGTAGAACGATGGGTTCGATGACGGTTTGGATGTACCGTGCACTATTCAGTGTCCCCTCGACGATCACCAGTGGTGTACGGCCAGTGTAGGAGATCGCTCCCCACACCATGATGCCGGGTGTTGGCCCTGTGTGCCTCGGTCGTATGCAGTCCTGATTGTGGCGCTCACCTGCACGGCGCCAAACACGCATACGACCATCATTGGCACCAAGGCAGAAGCGACTCTCATCGCAGAAGACGACACGTCTCCATTCGTCCCTCCATTCACGCCTGCCGCGACACCACTGGAGGCGGGCTGCACGATGTTGGGGCGTGAGCGGAAGACGGCCTAACGGTGTGCGGGACCGTAGCCCAGCTTCATGGAGACGGTTGCGAATGGTCCTCGCCGATACCCCAGGAGCAACAGTGTCCCTAATTTGCTGGGAAGTGGCGGTGCGGTCCCCTACGGCACTGCGTAGGATTCTACGGTCTTGGCGTGCATCCGTGCGTCGCTGCGGTCCGGTCCCAGGTCGACGGGCACGTGCACCTTCCGCCGACCACTGGCGACAACATCGATGTACTGTGGAGACCTCACGCCCCACGTGTTGAGCAATTCGGCGGTACGTCCACCCGGCCTCCCGCATGCCCACTATACGCCCTCGCTCAAAGTCCGTCAACTGCACATACGATTCACGTCCACGCTGTCGCGGCATGCTACCAGTGTTAAAGACTGCGATGGAGCTCCGTATGCCACGGCAAACTGGCTGACACTGACGGCGGCGGTGCACAAATGCTGCGCAGCTAGCGCCATTCGACGGCCAACACCGCGGTTCCTGGTGTGTCCGCTGTGCCGTGCGTGTGATCATTGCTTGTACAGCCCTCTCGCAGTGTCCGGAGCAAGTATGGTGGGTCTGACACACCGGTGTCAATGTGTTCTTTTTTCCATTTCCAGGAGTGTATGTCCCTTCATTTTCAGTACATTCAGCAATTTTCTCAGCTCTCCCACTATTAACCGTACCTCCTCATACATTTCTCTATTCGTCCGACTTTAATTTCCAAACTTTTGCTACATCCACATCTTAAATGCCTCCATCCTTTTTGTAACTTTATTCCTCATTGCCCACGTTCAGTGTCAAACACGAAAACACTCCAAACAAAATGCACTATCAGTCTTTTCCCCAGATCTTTGTGCACAGTGCTGCAGATAACTTTCCATTCATTACAAAATGCTTATTCCAACACTCCTATCCCCGTTTTAATGTTTCTGCTACTCTTCCATTCAGTCCTGAGTTTTAGGTATTTAAAATTTTGCACATTTTCTATTCTCCATTCAATATTATCTTGACCTTCTATTTTCTGTTGCTGTAATTACTTTTACTTCTTTTTATTGATTTTTATTCCATATTTGCCTCCAATACTTTGTGCATCTCTTCATTGTCCGTTGCTAAATGAATCATATCGTCTGTAAATCTCAAACTGCCTCGAATTTTTCCACCTGTCATGTAGTGGGCACTACACAATACATTATGGTTGTATGAGGTTTCATAGGCACTTAACCGATGTTAAGTCAGGTAGTCAACCCATCATGCTCAAGGGTAAACAGCAGCGTGGTATTGTTGTTATCGGTAGACTACACGTCTGGAAGATGAGGCTGTTGTCCTGTTGGACATTGTAGGAAAGGATACTGAAATACAAATTAGACAGTGTGTCATCCGCCAACCGAACATACCAATTCCAGAAATGTTATAATAAACAACAGCCCACATAGGAATGTAGCACACTAATTTAATCTTGACATATTAGATTAGAACCGTCCTAATAGTTTGCAGTGTAGATCGAAATATTTTCAGCCTTCATTGAGTAGACTTGTTTGGAGACAACGTTCCGCGACAGAAAATTTGCTTGTCTGTTGTAAACGTATCAGGCGCGTTATGTACTACCATGATCTTCAAGGGTCCAGATTGTCTGCAATTACATATGCCATGCCCCAAAAAGGAAATAAATCTCCCTCACTCTAAACGGCCAGCGCGTCCCTTTAAACACGGAGAACTTCTCTCCAGATAATCTACAGACTAATATGAATCTTATTAGAACACTAGAGAGAGGAAATTACATCGATGTAGCACAATGCTACAAAAATTTCTACGTGTCGGGAGCTTACCGGTTTGTTTCGGCAGTCAAGACTATTTGTTACCACCAAGAACGTTACTCACACTGCATACTACTCAGAGCCTCAAAAGAACCCTCAGCATTTCAGATGTTATACACATCTCAGTTATAAAATATACATGTTGTAAACAACCTTGTTAATCTGTCACCTTCTTTATATGTCTGACTGTTTTAATTGGCCACCTCTATTACGCGCAACACCACATTTCACACCGTATCTCCTCAAACCATGACTAGTTATGTTTGTAACGGTTTTTGAGTAACTCTAGGAGCCTCCACCTCATTACGCTTCCCATTTGAACTTTCAGCTGGTCGGTAACAGAGTATATCCAAGCTGTGTTTCACAGTAGCAGTCCACGTGAAAAGGGTGAAAAATATACTAGTGGTTTGCCTCCTCAACTGACATGCTGGTATCGCGCCTGTGCACCAAGATGTTATATACGCTCTCACATTGGACTAGAGGACGGCACAAACTCGTGTAAGATTACTTTCTACCGTCAGCATTCCCAAAAGCTATTCTAATAGTCTATGCCCCGGGGAAAGTTTGCAGAATAAACAATCATTTAAATGTTTGCTAAGCTAGTTTCCATTGCTCAATCGTTAGTTTTCGAATACTACACTACTGAAGATTAAATTTCGAACACGATTAAGGTGACGTACAACATATTTCTTTTCAATATGAAAAAGATTGGCATTTCATCACAACCTAACAGAGCAGGTAGGAATAACGCCATTTATATTATGTACACCGGGGATCTAGAAGGAATGATCATTACTTAGGGATATGACGGGTATGATCATTTGAGAAAGTCCAGTAAATATGGATTATAAAATACCTATCCTAAGAGCTATGAGAACTACTTCATTTTCAAGATTTTGAAGCAAATGTCTCCTACTGCAAGCTATTTGCTTTCCATATTTTTTAAAGGCGGCAGTATAGAAAAAAAGTCCCAGTAAACATGAGCTCTGAAGTGCGTACCTCAAGGGCTATGAGCACTTGTCCATCTCCCAACCGCGAAACACATGTCTTCTACCGAACAAGTGCTCATTTTTTAATGTATGAATTTTAGAGACAGTGTTTACTAAAAAATTTATCCTTTGTTTGGTCCCTATCACCTCCTCCCAAAATATGGAAACTAAAGAGACTGCAATAGAAAAGGTTTGTTTCGCAGTACAGAAGATCAAGAAGTACTCATAGCTCTTAAAGTATGCGTTTTATAGCCCATATTTACTGGACATTTTTGCTCCAAACGATCGTTCGTGTCGTTTCCCTGAGTACTGAACTTTACTCCTGAGACATCCTGTATGAGAGAGATTACGTTCCGGGTCTTTTATTCAGAAATCTCATTTCAATGTTGGATGTTTGAGGAAGATCATCTTATGCCCTTTATGAATATAAACGTTTATCAGTACATGCAGAAATTCAAAGGCGTCAGTGTTGTGACCTATCTTATCATGCTATTTTGCTTCTTTCATTGGTCGGATCTCACAATCTCGATGCAATATGGAATACATGGGTTCAGTAGGGTCATAATTAATGCTGTACAGGATCTCTGTCATTCCAAGGCACTAGCGCACGAGAGGACAGACTCATTGTTCGCTTGACTTTGTAGGATGACACCGTCACGTATCTCTAATCAGAAAAAAGGCTGGTTTGCAACTGGTAAGTATCCACACGAGGAGTGCGATGACCTCTAGGCCATCATGGGCTGTTTGAATGGCGACCGTCTTTGTGGCTTCCTTTGATGCTGCAACAGAGAGCGGCACACCGGCAACGATACGCCAAATGATGATATTGGATACAGGAACGCCAACCACATCGTCTTTTCGCACGAGCCCCAGTTTTGCGAACATCATCACTAACAAGGGAACATCCCCATCGCACCCCCCTCGGATGTAGTTATAAGTTAGCATAGTGGATAGGCCTTGAAAAACTGAACACAGATCAATCGAGAAAGCCGGCCGAAGTGGCCGTGCGGTTAAAGGCGCTGCAGTCTGGAACCGCAAGACCGCTACGGTCGCAGGTTCGAATCCTGCCTCGGGCATGGATGTTTGTGATGTCCTTAGGTTAGTTAGGTTTAACTAGTTCTAAGTTCTAGGGGACTAATGACCTCAGCAGTTGAGTCCCATAGTGCTCAGAGCCATCAATCGAGAAAACAGGAAGAAGTTGTGTGGAACTATGAAAAAAATAAACAAAATATACAAATTGAGTAGTCCATGCGTAAGATACGCAATATTAAGGATAGTATGAGGTCAAGAGCGCCGTGGTCCCGTGGTTAGCGTGAGTAGCTGCGGAACGAGAGGTCTTTCGTTCAAATCTTCCCTCGACTGAAAATTTTATTTTCGCAAAGTTATGATCTGTTCGTTCGCTCATTGACGTCTCTGTTCACTGTAATAAGTTTCGTGTCTGTGTTTTGCGACCGCACCGCAAAAACGTGCGATTAGTTGACGAAAGGACGTGCCTCTCCAATGGGAACCGAAAACATTTGATCGCAAGGTCATAGGTCAACCGATTCCTCCACAAGAAAACACGTCTGATAGATTATATACGACGCTGGTGACAGCATGTGCGTCACATGACAGGAATATGTTGTCGACCCACCTAACTAGTACACTTGGCGAATGGGTAAAAAGATTCTTCTACCTTGCCCGATTTAGGTTTTCTTGTGGATGTGATAATCACTCCCAAAAAAGTGATGAAAACATAAGAGTTTGTCACATAAACTAAAAATACAAGGTTAAACTTTTCATTCGAGGGAAGACTTGACCCAAGGACTTCTGGTTCCGCGGTTGGTTCAAAAATGGTTCAAATGGCTCTGAGCACTATGCGACTTAACTTCTGAGGTCATACGTCGCCTAGAACTAATTAAACCTAACTAACCGAAGGACATCACACACATCCATGCCCGAGGCAGGATTCGAACCTGCGACCGTAGCGGTCGCTCGGTTCCAGACTGTAGCGCCCAGAACCGCACGGCCACTCCGGCCGGCCCGCGGTTGGTCACGCTAACCACGGGACCATGGCGGTCCTGAGCTCACAGTGTCCTTGATATTGCCTATCTTGCGCATGGACTACTCAGTTTGTATATTTTGCTTATTTTTTCATAGTTCCATACAACTTGTTCCTGTTTTCTCGATCGATCTGTGTTCAGTTTCTCAAGGCCTATCTACTGTGCCAACTTATAACTAAATCTGAGGGGGGTACGAAGGGGAGGTTCCCTTGTAAGAAAGTACCAACATGCAGAGTTTCCATGGATAACGAGCATTGGTCAGTTGCATTCTGACCCAAGCTCAGTATATTATGTGACGCTATTCGTCACGACACAGTCATCTCTAGCTCACATAGCCGGTAATTTGCTCAGGAACCGTTAAATTTTTCACTTGTTCAGATCGGTGTCTGTCCTCTCAGACAAGACAACTTATGACTGGGCTTCGCCCGAGCTGTCCCGACTGCCTCAATGCTGCGCTTGCACGACTGTTGTCCTCGCCATAAGTTTCTTCAGATATCTCGCCAAAAGAAAACAATCTTTTGTGTGTCCATCCTACTGACTGGAGGTTGAAGGGAATTCGGCCGTTCTCTTATGTAATAAAATGGAAAACCTACACCAATCAACCACCAACGCAGATGGTAGTTGATGGTTGGAGACAACGTCGTTCTTACAGGTAGACTGTAGACTGCGGAAATCAGCTCATAGATGTTGGCCACTGAGGAATCGTGTATACGATTGAGTTAAACCACTCAGCGTCAGTTAAAACCCGAATATGGTGTACTGAAGCAGCGAAACGTAACCATACAATAAATAACGTCCCAAGGACGTAGTTGAAGCCACGGTTTTCTAATGGACTGGAAGCCACAAATCACCAGGCGCTACGATTTGAGAACTCTTTCATACAACAGAGCTGCACAGAATGATTTGCCTAAACTTAGAAACAAAGCTCGACTGAAAGCACAACAGAGCTGCTTTTGCTGCACGTAGTGGAAGTTGTGCATACTGGGTACTACTGAAACATCTGCAGATTTAATCAGTTTTCTTTCCCACTTTAGTGCACACACGAAACAGGTAAATTTTTGTTAATTGTTATCCTTTCTGAGATTGCAGTTTTCATGTCCAGTAGTCATGACAAACGTTTAACCTCAAAAAGTTCATCACTGTCCGATTCTTTGGCCTCAACTAAAGCCCGCTTCAAATGTAGAAATTAGTCGGTTGATTTATAGCGGCCAGTGTACCATCCACATACACAATTCCCGTCTCGTATCAGTTCTGTGGCTAACTCTTTGTAAATGTCGGTATTATATTATATACCAATCTCGCAAACGGTAACATTTTTCCATCTCAGATATACCATACAATAAGTTGAATAATCTGTATTTGTTTAGCGACATACAGTCAAAAGGTTAAACACTTGTTGCTGCAACCACTGTATTTTGGCAATGGCTGTTCGTTTCAGATCCATGTAATTGTCACATCCTATCCTCTCCTCGACATCTTTCAAATACTGCTTCGTAGTCATGAAATACATTCGCAAACTGCGAATTCGTTACCTCAATAGCAATACTATGTACTGGCAACACGAGAAAATTGGTGCCGGACCAGGACTCCAGATTTACTTCTTGTCATTAGTGATTTTCTTAACCACTTCGGCTATCTGACCACGCTCCGAGGACAGACACTCACCTTCATACGTCCCAGTGTCTGCTTACATAATGCTCGCGCAATTATGTGTCTCCCGGACAGGGAGAGACACTTATTTTTCTCGTCAGGTTGTCTTGGCTTTGGCATGAATACATTAGTGCAATATCTGTATTTTACAGTGGCTGTATAGTTCTATGCAATCTTCTTTCGGACAGGCTCGCTTGTCAGAAGTAATATTGTATCGAACTATACAAGCAAGGTCAAATATAGACACTGCACTAATGTAACGTAAGTGTCGAGTCTAATGATATGTCTAATGAATTTAATATTTCTCTTTTCAGTTTCCTTTAATAATCTTCCGTCTTTTTTGACTTGATCTAAGACATACAGGTTTTCCTTCCCGCGTGGCTGTTTGTTGTCAGTTGCCACCATATTTATTTTTTACCATCTTTCAAATAGATTCCTTTTCAATTTATTATGACTCCAACTTTCACTTCCATTTCATATGATATTGCAAAGAATTTTACATTTATATGTATACATTTGCTGCTTAAAACGTTTTTCTTAGTCATAAATGCATTGTTTTCACTTTCATTAAGAATCTGTGGTCCGCTGTGACTACCTTACCGAGATAACGAAATTCACGTCATCAATTTTTATATTTCTTTTAATTTCTTCCATATTTTTCGGTGGCATCATTACTTTCGTTTTCCTTTTGTTCACTTTTAATTTCAACAGTTTCTGAGTCGCTAGTATGATTTGAATTCTATTCATTTATTTTTCAGAGTCCGCAGCTATTACGTCATTAACAAACCTGATGCATCGTATCATTTCACTAAAGATTTTCATTTCCTGTGTCTTCTCGTTCATGATCTGAATAGCTCCGCCAGTGAACACATTAGGTAACTAGGAAACAGGATACATCCTTGACTAACTTCTCTTCTAATCCTGGTCTCTTCTTCTGGATACCTTATTCATATTTATTTTTGCGCATTAGTTCTGAAATAGTTGGTTAGTCGTTTTTCCGTCCTTCCAGTTAACCATTCAAAACTAATTTTCTACACGTTTTTCGAGTAGTTCACACTGTCAAAAGCTTTTTAGTCACCTTTCATTTCAACTCTATGCGCTGAGTAAAAACTGCCTCTATTCTAATGATTGTTCTGAAAAGGGATCCAATACAAATTCGAAGTACGCTAAATTATTAACATTCAAATTGACACATTTACAACATTTCATTTCTCTTTAGATACATTCGTCCATTTGTATCAGTTCAGATGCCTTTAAATTCTATCTTTCTTTCTGTTTTAGGTGAGTTGGAGATCGCAGTGTCATTCATCTCCTTGGATTCGCCTTGTAGTTACAGGAAACGCCCAGTGAAAACCGGCAATGAGAAGTTATCAGTTCGTAAGTAAAATATTCCGTGTTCACTTTCACAATAGCGTGCTTATTTCTTCTATAGTTTTAAGGAAAAGAAAGGAATGGTTAAGCACAAAAAAGCAGCAACCACCCATATCAAAATTTTCGCACATCCACAAAAGATAATATTATGCATCTGGTGGAAGAGCGACGACATTGTATACTACGAGAGGCGTTTCAAAAGTCCATGCAGAGTTCGAGAGATGGCACCACCGGCGCGTATCGAGGTCCTGTTTAGTTAGTAGCATCTTTGGAATGTACACACACCCAGTTTCAGCCATATTGGTCTATTTTTTTGTGGTTTGCATTCGTGTGAATCAAGAAAGTCGAGTGATTGTCAAAAAATGGACGAAAAAGAATTTCGTGCGGTGATTAAACATTACTTTATGAAAGGCAAAATGCCTCAGGACACTATAAAGGAGCTTGATAAACATGACGGTGACTCTGCACCTTCGATTAGAACAGTATATAAGTGGTTTCAAAATTTTCGGAGTGGCCATATGGGCACAAGTGATGCTGAACGTTCTGGACGCCCTGTGGAGGTTACGACT
Source organism: Schistocerca nitens (assembly GCF_023898315.1). Taxonomy (NCBI): domain Eukaryota; kingdom Metazoa; phylum Arthropoda; class Insecta; order Orthoptera; family Acrididae; genus Schistocerca; species Schistocerca nitens. Next base: position 362,299,255 of record NC_064622.1, read on the forward strand.
CCAGAAATCATTGATAAAATCCATGATATGGTGATGGATGACAGAAGAGTTAAGATGCGTGAGATTACTAGTGCTGTGGACATCTCGAATGAACGGGTACATAATATTTTGCATAAACATTCGGACATTAGAAAGCTATCCGCAAGATGGGTTCCGCGATTGCTCACGCTTGACCAAAAACGGAATCGTGTGAAGTCGTTTGCAGCTGTGCAGGAAGAATCCGCAGGACCTTAAGGGTCGTTTAGTCACTGTGGATGAAACGTGGATACATTACAATACTCCTGAGACCAAACAACAATCTAAACAGTGGGTTACCAAGGGAGAATCTGCACCAAAAAAGGCGAAGACCATTCCTTAGGCCAGAAAGGCTATGGCGACTGTCTTTTGGGATTTGCAAGGGATAATCCTCATCGACTATCTGGAAAACGGTAAAACTATTATAGGTGAATATTATTCATCGTTATTGGACCGTTTGAAAACCGAGCTGCAAGAAAAACGCCGGCGATTGGACCGCAAAAACGTCCTTTTCAACCACGACAATGCACCAGCACACACCTCAGCAGTTGTGGTCACAAAATTAATGGAAATAGGATTCCAACTCTTTTCACATCGCCCCTATTCTCCAAACTTGGCTCCCTCGGACTACTATTTGTTCCCAAATTTGAAGAAATGGCTGGTGGGACAAAGATTTAATTCAAACGAGAAGGTGATGGAAGCAACTAATAGCTATTTTGCAGACTTGGAGAATTCCGGTTATTCGGAAGGGATCAACAAATTAGAACAGCTGTGGACGAAGTTTTGTAAGTCTAAAAGGAGACTATGTCGAAAAATGAAAAAGGTTTATCCCAAACACGTTAGTAGTTTCTATTTCTGCACGGACTTTGCAAACGCCCCTCGTACGTATTGCTTCCCCGAGGTGTAACCATCACTGCGCATATTTATTGTTAGTAACTGATATGTCGTGCAGACGCAATTCAAGAACAACGGTCAGAAAGAAAGCGTGAAATAACGCTCCTCCACGATAACGCCCGCAAGCCTTTTGCTAGACTAATAGCAATGCTATACAGGAATTGTGTTCGGAAGTCATCTTATCTTGCTCCCTCAGACTTTCAGCTGTCTGACTCCCTGTCGAACAACGTTCAAGGAGCTTTCTTTCCAAATGAAAAAACGCTGCGAACATGGCTCGACCAGTTCTTCGCATGAAAACCACGTGATTTCAACAGTCGCGGAATCGAAAATTTACCCCAGTGCTGAAAGACTGTTGTAAATAACGAAGGAGAATATGCTATTGATGACTGAAGTTTCTGATATGTGTACGTGTTGTGTTTATTAAATTTATGGAATAAAGCTATTAACTTATGCACCAACCTAATATCATTATGATATTAGAAAATATACATTTATCTTCACATATTCAGGGCAAAATATATCATCAAGCAGGTTCGCTATTGCCACCGCCGGATGCAGAGTATAAATTTCCGCAGATTCATATAATAGTCAGTGCACAAGAAGTACATTAGCGTTGCGCACACAACAGTTCGGTGAAATTTTTTTCATTAACGCAATGAACTGGCTCCATAGTTGTGAGCCGCACTGGACAGCATGCCATCTGATGATCACAAAATTGTAATCACAGTCTATAAGAAGCCTACACGCAAAACGTTTTAATGCGCCAGCAATTGATAAAGTCACCATTGTCGTCGTTGGTGAAAATCTGGAACCCCATGACATCTTTCTACATTGGCTGAACGTTCAGCTGCAACATGTGTACTAATCGCACTGATCATATGATGCGTAACAATACCGCATAAAATTTTGGTAAGGTGAAGACAATTATCATTTCTCGATCCAGACGATAAATCCGCTTAGAAGTGAACAGCCAAACTAAATTTTTTTGTAACAAGATTCGTTCATTTTATACGCAGAAACATTCATTTCCAGGCACTGAAACAAAAAAAAAAGTCAGTTCAGTGAACTATTATTTATGTTGACTAATGGATCGTGAAAATTAGGGCAATGACATCATAAAGGTGAATGCAGTCGATACGTGCGTCAAACCTAAAACTGAGCGATTAACATTCGTCAAATTGAACCAGACAAAATTCCGTTCCGAAAGCTGCATTCGCCTTCGAGATACCTTCAGTGCTGATGGGAAGCACAGAATGTGGGCCGAATGATGATTCTCCCAACAACGTACGTCAGATGTCAGCGACATATGTATGAATATGCTCAAGATGAGATTTTGTATTTTCGCCATTACGGCACGCGAGATTTTTTTCATCACGTTCTCGTGCAATCCGCAGTGGACATAAATTCGAAATTGAAATCTGGACAGGAGAGCGCCTGTCGGATCATTCGATTTTTAATAATGTAGGAACTACCGCACCTGTTACTCTCAGAGAATGGTAACTGCACGGGGTATTAAGTGGTAAATAAACCGTGTGCTATGTCCTCTTGAAAACCGAAAAAATGTTACTAAGAACTGTGAAGTATACGTTCTGTTCATGTCACATTTTTATGGGTTAAAGCAAAAATATTGTTTCACATTTATAAATTAAGTGTTAAAAGGATGAAATAAATTCTCGGAAGAGCGTAATTGTAAGAGAAAGTTCGTTTCATTATACCGGTAATAAAAGATTCAGAGAAGAGTAGGGATTAGCAGATGGTTATTTAGGCTAGCGGCGACCAGACAAAATGTTGGAGAAGCAAGCAGAAAAATGATACGTCTCACCGAACGAGCTTTCTTATCGACCTCCGAATAAAATACAAACAGACCGACACCTTTATCTGAATCTTAAGTTTCTATAAAAGTAGAGTGAGATCTGTGGAACATCACTGTCCAGAATAACCACAGGGTGTGCGGTTACTAATTTCTAACGGAAAATTCAATTTACCCACTATGGATAAAATAGGATAAAATATTATATAATGCTTTGAAATATTGTCACACAGAGCCTAGAATCAAGCACCAATAACAGGAGCAGGGTCGTGAAAAAGAACCCACACTGAATCACGTTTACTGAGCACGCGGTGTACCCCTGGAGCAAAACAACCTGCTCGGTAGAATGTATTCCACAAATAACTACGTCCTGGAACGTCCAGAAATTAGAAATCTTAAATGAGAGATAATAACAGTCGAACCGGTGATTCGCACGACGTCCGCCAAATGTAGAAATACTAGCGGCTAGCAGAGAGAGCAGGTGGCCATCCTATATGGACCGTAGAGTGTTTGAGGAACCGCTTACAAGCGAATGTGTAAGGGAGAGGCTATACGCCCCCATCACATTTCAGGCACTTTTAATAGGTTGCAACAGTATGGGGACTGACACAGTGGCTTCTTGATTCCCTCTGGCAGTTCATGTCACCTGTACTTCCATCAAATTTATCACACAAGACCAGTGTATTGTGGTCTGGTGGCTCTGGACTCTTCCTTCTGGCTTTCGATTGCTTATGGATTCGAATAAGTCACACAAAGCAGTTTGACTTGCTTTCCATACATGTATATTTCAACTTCTTGTTTTCGACAACTTTGTACTATACTGCAATTTGTCTGTCATACGGAACTGTTGCTTTTCCTCTATTATGTAATACCAAGACTTGCCGACGATACGATCTAACCTTACCGTATACGTTGACGCAATTCCTATACCATAAGTGATGTGAGAATGGTTGTTTGATGAACTATAACTAGCTTTTTCAGTAATATGTTGTTTGTGATCTATAAAGGTAAAAGGTATTGCATAAATTTCTTGAATTTTCCGAACATGTCAAACAATTTAATTTTGTTATTTTGCAGTTTCCTCACTGTCCATGATTCACTTCAGTTCACTGTGATTCAAACGTGCATCCGCAGAAATTTCCTCCTCAGATAATGGCCGATGTTTCGTGCTAATAGGTTTCATTTGGTCAGGAATCCCTTAGTCTGCTTGTTATGTCATTCTTACTTCACCTGTCATGTGTTATTTTACTTCCCAAGTAGCAGAATTCCTTAACTTTCTGTGCATTCTGTCCCCCGTTTTAATGGTAAGTTTCTCACTATTATCATTTCTGCTGCTCTTCATTACTTTCGTCTTCATTCGCTTTACTCTCACTCCGTTTTCTATCCAAACCTGACTGTTCATTCCATTCATTATGTCCTGTAATTATTTCCCATTTACCTCAGTATAGCAGTATCATCACTAAAGCTTACCATAGATATCCTTTCACCCTGTATTTTAATCACACCCCTGAACCTTTCTTGTCTTTTCGTTGTTGCATCTTCAGTCAATAAACTGAACATCAAGGGAAAGGCTGCACCCCTGTCTTATATATTTTTCGATGTGACAATACAATGGTGTCTCAAAGTTTAGGATGAAAGTAGGTATTGCATGATGTGTCACTGCTGAGTAACGATATTCTGGTGACTTCATTTGTTGTCTTTGAATATAAGTGTGAGTTCTGCTCGTCCCTTTACGTATTTTTTTTCGATTACCCTTCTATACGATACAGTAGCATATTTTTCTGTGCATAGACAAAGTCTCATCAAGCTATGTTACTTGGCAGTGAAACGTCTATCCAAAGATACTTTCGTCCTTAAGTTTTGCACATTGATGTAGATTACATAGCCAACAGTAAAATATATCATCAGCGTTACTCTTCGTTTACGTACAGGTGTCTATAAATTAGTTATTACAAAAATAACCTTTAATTTTGAGTAAGTAAAATAACTTACACGCTGAATACAACACTGTATGTAGTATATTTTCAAGTTTTATTTTCAAATGTACAGTATGGCTACGTTTTGTCATACTGCAAATGTCTTATCTGGAACCAGTTTACTACCAAATCCTACAGAGCGAGCCTTGATTTATGGCAAGACTGCTTGTGTTATCTACTGACACAGCTCGTTGACATTTGCCGGAAGCAGGGAAACAGACATTCTGTCTCTAATGTAACCCCATGCACAGAAGTCCATTGTGTTGAATCAGGTGATCGTGGTGGCCAGGATATTGTTCCGCCACGTCCAGTCCAAGTCGGGAGATGAACAACAACTACATGATAAGAACGTGGTGGCGCGTCATCTTGCTGGAAAATAAATTCTGTATTTATAACCAGTTGTAATCGAGGTATTATCTGGTGTTCAAGCATGTCTAGGTATGATATGCCAGATACAATGGATCGTAAATCTTGTTACAGTTTACGTTGTTGTTGTTGCGGTCTTCAGTCCTGAGACTGGTTTGATGCAGCTCTCCATGCTACTGTATCCTGTGCAAGCTTCTTCATCTTCCAGTACCTACTGCAACCTACATCCTTCTGCTTAGTGTATTCATCTCTTGGTCTCCCTCCACATTGCCCTCCAATATTAAATTGTTGATCCCTTGATGCTTCATAACATGTCCTACCAACCGATCCCTTCTTCTAGCCAAGTTGTGTCACAAACTCCTCTTCTCCCCAATTCTAATCAATACCTCCTCATTAGTTACGTGATCTACTCATCTAATCTTCAGCATTTTTCTGTAGCACCACATTTCTAAACCTTCTATTCTCTTCTTCTCCAAACTATTTATCGTTCATGTTTCACTTCCATACATGGCTACATTCCATGCAAATACTTTCAGAAACGACTTTCTGACGCTTAAATCTATACTCGATGTTAACAAATTACAGTTAACAGCACAAGAAATTACCTTAAGCCAGTCCCCCACATGTTCGATTAGGTGACGTGGTCACTGCTCGCCCCATATCGAAACATTATCCCGCTTCATTTTACCACAGATATGGAAGGTGGCTTCGTCACTGAACACAGTTTATTAAGAAAATCATCTTTGCTCTTCACTTTTTTAAAACATTTTCACACGAAACTCAACTCATTTTCCTTTGACACTTTCTGTTAAAGCTTGCAACAGTTCCAGTTTGTAGGGTTTGAATGACAGGCGTTTTTCATAACACCTTCTACATTGTAACACAAGGGATAATATGGGGAAATGCTATTGACGTTAAGGTTTTCACAGCATCGACTGATAGTCAGAGGCTCGTACTGTCAGCCAGTAAACAGAGCGTAGTATCTAGAAAGTGTATTTTTGTGGAAATATAATTTTTTTTTTGATGAATGATGCCTGTCGACAATGTAAGAGTAGCGTATAGTAGAAAAACTGTGGTATTTGTCGCAGGATTCTAGTGCGAGTCATTTACGAGATATCGTATTAGAAAAGTTTCCATGCCAACAATTGTTTGTGCCGTTCAACTTGCGTAGTTGTTAGGTAGGAAGTTGTTGTTTTCTTACAATGTGCTTGTGTGTTCCTTGAGAGCACTGCGACTTGCAAGTCAGTTAGTGTGTTATAGTCCAAGCAATAGGTCGTGAGTGGACGATGGGATTTACAAACCAACGTAGAAAACGCCGACATGCTCATAGTGTATGGAGAGTGTTGGAAGAACGCAGTTTCTTCTTGTAGGTGTATGTGGCAAGACATCCCAATTGGCGTCAACCTTCTTCGTAATTACTTATCAATCTCTTCAATTATTTACGTGCGAGTGGCAGCGTAACGCCTTGCTAAGGTAACAGAAGGGAACGAGTGACGACAGGAGATGGGGAAAATAATTTTTTTCTTCTGTTGCAGTTGACCCGCACATTAACTCCCACGCAATCGCACGAGGAAGTGGCATGAGTCAGGCGAATGTGCTACGCGTTCTCCTTCGACATGGCTCCACCCCTGTTACACCTCCCTCCATCAAGAGCTGCATGGAAACGATTACAGGACTCATGTTAACTTCTGTACAAGGGCATTAAGATAGACTACTCCGGATTTATAATGTATCTTGTTTAGTAATGAGATCACATTTACCAGTTATGGCCAGGTGAACCACCGAAACATGCACCATTTGATATTTCACAATCCCCATTGGCTTCTTCAGGTGTGTATGAAGTGTTAACGTGTACTGTATGGGATAGTGAACCATCATAGGGTCGTAGGCCAATGTTTCATTGGTGAAACACTGAACTCGTACAAATATCGCAGCCTCGTAACATGTCATCCTCCACGATCCTAGAAGACGTTCCTCTGCATACTAGGAGTGAAGTGTGGTACCAACGTGATTGGGTTGGACACACAGGACCTTTACTATCCCTGGTCCGTTCCCCAAATTTGACACCTGTAGTCTTTATTCTGTGTGGAAAGCTGAAAGACGCTGTCGATGGGGACATACTAGCAACACCCTATGATATGCAACGACGTATTACTGCAGCCTGCTCGGACATCTCCGCTGGAATGTTAGCACGTGTGCAGCAATCGTTTCCTACCAGTCTGGAAGCGTGCATTGCTGCTGTCGGTGGGGCCTTTGAACACAACTTGTGATAGTTGACACGTTACTTGTCAGAATCCATATAACGAGTGGAAATTTGGAAATTTGTGGTAAGGTCTTAGGGACCAAACTGCAGAGCCTACATACTACTTAATCTATTTTAAACTAACCTACACTATGGACCACACACACACCCATGCCCAAGGGAGGACTCGAACCTATGACGGGGAGAGCCGCACGGACCGGGACAATGCGCCTAAGACCGCGCGGGTACTACGCGCGGCACAGTAACGACTGTATGCACTTCTGTTGTTTTTTAGTTTGTGCTATCACAGGTATTGCACAAGTGTTGGTGTGGGAGCTTTACAAAATACGACACCTCGTAAACTACTCGCACGAGAAACATGGCTCACTTTCTGATATACCCTACTTTTAGACTGTTAATGTCAATAGGCAGGTACATTTTCTAAATGGTATTTTGTTTTGAGTCATGAGTCTTCTGAGAGATTTGATGTAACCCGCCACGGATTCCTCTTCTGTGCCAGCCTCTTCATCTCAGAGTAGCACTTGCAACCTACGTACTCAATTATTTGCTGGATGTATTCCAATCTCTTCCTCTATAGTTTTTGTCCTCTACAGCTCCCTGTAGTACCATGGAACACATTCTCTCATGTATTGCCGGCCGCGGTGGTCTAGCGGTTCTGGCGCTGCAGTCCGGAGCCGCGGGACTGCTACGGTCGCAGGTTCGAATCCTGCCTCGGGCATGGGTGTGTGTGATGTCCTTAGGTTGGTTAGGTTTAAGTAGTTCTAAGTTCTAGGGGACTTATGACCTAAGATGTTGAGTCCCATAGTGCTCAGAGCCATTTGAACCATTTTTTTCTCTCATGTATTACCAGATGTCCTATCACCCTGTCCACTCTCAAGATTTTCCACACATTCCTTCCCTCTCCGATTCTGGGCAAACCTCCTCATTGCTTACCTTGTCAGTCCACCTAATTTTCAACATTCGTCTGTAGCACCACATCTCAAATGCTTTGATTATCTTCTGTTCCGCTTTTCCCAGAGTCCATGTTTCACTACTATACAACGCTGTGCTCTAATAGTACATTCAAATAAATTTCTTTCTCAAAACAAGTTCTATGTTTGATACTATTAGACTTCTCTTGGCGAGGAATGCCCCTTTTGCCAGTGCTAGTCTGGTTTTGACGGCCCTCCTTGCTCCGTCCGTCATTGGTTATTTTGCTGCTAGGTAGCAGAATTCATTAACTTCATCTACTTTGCGACCATCAATCCTGATGTTAAGTTTGTCGCTATTCATATTTCTGATATTTCTCATCACTTTCGTCTTTCTTCGATTTACTCTTATTCCATATTGTGTACTCATTAGACTGTTTATTCCATTCATCAGATTCTGTAATTCTTCTTCATTTTCACTCAGGGTAGCAATGTCATCAGCGAATTGTATCACTCACATCCTTTCACATTAAACTTTCTTCTTTTTACTTCCATCATTGCTTTTCCGATGTACGTATTGAACAGTAGGTGCGAAGGACTACATTCCTGTCTTACAACCTTTCTATGCCGAGCGCTTCATTCTTGGTCTTCCACTCTAATTATTCCCTCTTGGCTCTTGAACATTACACGTCTCTCCCTATAGCCTACCCCTACTTTTCTCAGAATTTCGAACATCTTGTACCATTTTACATTATCGAACACTTTCTCCGGGTCGACATATCCCATGAACGTGTCTGGATTTTTCTTTAGTCTTCCTTGCATCAACCGCAAACTCCGAATTGCCTCTCTGGTGCCTTTATCTTTCCTAAAGCCAAACTGATGGCTATCTAACACATCCTCGGTTTTCTTTTCCTTTCTTTTGCACATTACTCTTGTCATTTACTTGGATACGTGAGCTGTTAAGCTGATTGTGAGATTATTTTCGCAATTGTCAGATGTTGCAGTCTTCGGAATTGTGTGGATGATATTTTTCCGTTAAGTCGGATGGTATGTGCCCGCCCGGTTAGCCGTGCGGAGTAACGCACGGCTTTCCGGGCGGGAAGCCTCAACGGGTGCGGGGCAAAGTCAGGACATGCGGGGACCAAACAGCAATCGGTATTGTAATTGTCAACTGTCGAAGCTGCGTTGGTAAAGTACCGGAACTTCAAGCGCAGATAGAAAGCACCGAAGCTGAAATCGTTATAGGTACAGAAAGTTGGCTGAAGCCAGAGATAAATTCTGCCGAAATTTTTACAAAGGTACAGACGGTGTTTAGAAAGGATGGTGGAGTGTTCGTCGCTGTTAGTAGTAGTTTATCCTGTAGTGAAGTAGAAGTGGATAGTTCCTGTGAATTATTATGGGTGGAGGTTACACTCAAGAACCGAGCTAGGTTAATAATTGGCTCCTTTTACCGACCTCCCGACTCAGCAGCATTGGTGGCAGAACAACTGAGAGAAAATTTGGAATACATTTCACATAAATTTTCTCAGCATGTTAGAGTCTTAGGTGGAGATTTCAATTTACCAGATGTAGACTGGGACACTCAGATGTTTAGGACGGGTGGTAGGGACAGAGCATCGAGTGACATTATACTGAGTGCACTATCCGAAAATTACCTCGAGCAATTAAACAGAGAACCGACTCGTGGAGATAACATCTTGGACCTACTGATAACAAACAGACCCGAACTTTTCGACTCTGTATGTGCAGAACAGGGAATCAGTGATCATAAGGCCGTTGCAGCATCCCTGAATATGGAAGTTAATAGGAATATAAAAAAAGGAAGGAAGGTTTATCTGTTTAGCAAGAGTAATAGAAGGCAGATTTCAGACTACCTAACAGATCAAAACGAAAATTTCTGTTTCGACACTGACAATGTTGAGTGTTTATGGAAAAAGTTCAAGGCAATCGTAAAATGCGTTTTAGACAGGTACGTGCCGAGTAAAACTGTGAGGGACGGGAAAAACCCACCGTAGTACAACAACAAAGTTAGGAAACTACTGCGAAAGCAAAGAGAGCTTCACTCCAAGTTTAAACGCAGCCAAATCCTCTCAGACAAACAGAAGCTAAACGATGTCAAAGATAGCGTAAGGAGGGCTATGCGTGAAGCGTTCAGTGAATTCGAAAGTAAAATTCTATGTACTGACTTGACAGAAAATCCTAGGAAGTTCTGGTCTTACGTTAAATCAGTAAGTGGCTCGAAACAGCATATCCAGACACTCCGGGATGATGATGGCATTGAAATAGAGGATGACACGCGTAAAGCTGAAATACTAAACACCTTTTTCCAAAGCTGTTTCACAGAGGAAGACCGCACTGCAGTTCCTTCTCTAAATCCTCGCACAAACGAAAAAATGGCTGACATCGAAATAAGTGTCCAAGGAATAGAAAAGCAACTGGAATCACTCAACAGAGGAAGGTCCACTGCACCTGACGGGATACCAATTCGATTCTACACAGAGTACGCGAAAGAACTTGCCCCCCTTCTAACAGCCGTGTACCGCAAGTCTCTAGAGGAACGGAGGGTTCCAAATGATTGGAAAAGAGCACAGGTAGTCCCAGTCTTCAAGAATGGTCGTCGGGAAGATGCGCAAAACTATAGACCTATATCTCTGACGTCGATCTGTTGTAGAATTTTTGAACATGTTTTTTGCTCGAGTATCATGTCATTTTTGGAAACCCAGAATCTACTATGTAGATTCCAGAAACAGCGATCGTGTGAGACCCAACTCGCTTTATTTGTTCATGAGACCCAGAAAATATTACATACAGGCTCCCAGGTAGATGCTATTTTTCTTGACTTCCGGAAGGCGTTCGATACAGTTCCGCACTGTCGCCTGATAAACAAAGTAAGAGCCTACGGAATATCAGACCAGCTGTGTGGCTGGATTGGTTTTTAGCAAACAGAACACAGCATGTTGTTATCAATGGAGAGACGTCTACAGACGTTAAAGTAACCTCTGGCGTGCCACAGGGGAGTGTTATGGGACCATTGCTTTTCACAATATATATAAATGACCTAGTAGATAGTGTCGGAAGTTCCATGCGGCTTTTCGCGGATGATGCTGTAGTATACAGAGAAGTTGCAGCATTAGAAAATTGTAGCGAAATGCAGGAAGATCTGCAGCGGATAGGCACTTGGTGCAGGGAGTGGCAACTGTCCCTTAACATAGACAAATGTAGTGTATTGCGAATACACAGAAAGAAGGATCCTTTATTGTATGATTATATAATAGCGGAACAAACACTGGTAGTAGTTACTTCTGTAAAATATCTGGGAGTATGCGTGCGGAACGATTTGAAGTGGAATGATCATATATAATAATTGTTGATAAGGCGGGTACCAGGTTGAGATTCATTGGGAGAGTGCTTAGAAAATGTAGTCCATCAACAAAGGAGGTGGCTTACAAAACACTCGTTCGACCTATACTTGAGTGTTGCTCATCAGTGTGGGATCCGTACCAGATCGGGTTGACGGAGGAGGTAGAGAAGATCCAAAGAAGAGCGGCGCGTTTCGTCACAGGCTTATTTGGTAACCGTGATAGCGTTACGGAGATGTTTAATAAACTCAAGTGGCAGACTCTGCAAGAGAGGCGCTCTGCATCGCGGTGTAGCTTGCTCGCCAGGTTTCGAGAGCGTGCGTTTCTGGATGAGGTATCGAATATATTGCTTCCCCCTACTAATACCTCCCGAGGAGATCACGAATGTAAAATTAGAGAGATTCGAGCGCGCCCGGTGGCTTTCAGACAGTCGTTCTTCCCGCGAACCATACGCGACTGGAACAGGAAAGGGAGGTAATGACAGTGGCACGTAAAGTGCCCTCCGCCACACACCGTTGGGTGGCTTGCGGAGTATAAATGTAGATGTAGATGTAGAAGGAGCGCCTGGTCCCCGGCACGAATCCGCCCGGCGGACTTGTGTCGAGGTCCGGTGAGCCGGTCAGTCTGTGGATGGTTTTTAGGCGGTTTTCCATCTGCCACGGCGAATGCGGGCTGGTTCCCCTCATTCCGCCTCAGCTACACTATGTCGGCGATTGCTGCGCAGACAAGTTCTCCACGTACGCGCACAACACCATTTACTCTACCACGCAAATATAGGGTTACACTCGTCTGGTGTGCGACGTTCCCTGGGGGGTCCACCATGGGCCGAACCGCTCAATAACCCTGGTTTCGGTCTGGGGCGGCGGAGGGGTGAAGTTACACTATGGTAGTCGTCGTGGAGTTGTGGACCACTGCGGCTGCGGCGGGGACGGAGCCCCTCCGTCGTTTCTAGGCCCCCGGTTAACATACAATACAATACAGATGGTATGTCGCCAGAGTCATACAGTCCACGCTTCGCGTTTCCCACCATGATTTTAGAAATTCTGATGGAATGTTATCTATCCCTTCTGCCTCATTCGATCTTAAGTCCCGCAAATTCTGTTTCTAATACTGGATCCCCTATTACAATCTGTTTATTGGCTAACGACACGAGGTCCTGACTGTTAATCCATTCTGCGAAAACCACTTATCAACAGCGTTTTCCATTTCCGGAATATTAGCTGTGCAAGTTTTACTGGATTCATCCAAGTGTACTAGCTTCAGTGCTGAATCAAACATTTCAGTAAGTTATTTAGACTTTTCACTGTTAAACTTTACTTTTGTACAATAATTTCTAAACGCTCATTTACAGTCGAGTGAAATAAATGCAGAATGAAACATAATATCGAATGCTTAGTAACTGTCTTCCATACGTCTGCCGCAAGACCAGACGTGTGTCTAAACCCCTTTACGAGATATCTGACGCTGGTAGGCAGCGGCGTACTCGCAAAATGCCTCAGCGGTCCGCTTTAAACGAGTCGTGTGGCGTGGCGGTCCTCTGCGGCTTAGCAGCGGCGCGCGTCTCGCGGCAGCCACTCGCACGTGCTGCGAGGGCCCTCTTCACGTCACACTCTGCGGCCGCCGAAAGCCAGTCGCGTAATTTACTCTGAGAGACCAGCCGGAGCGCCACCTCCCGCCGCCCGCCGCGCCCGGAGAGCTCTCCGCGTTAATAACGTGTTACGAGTGTCGGGATGCACGGCTCTCAGCAGGTAGAGAATCCCAGAGCTGTCGCTTCCGTTCCACATCTCCACGTCACACTTCTCTGTACTTGGTTCAGCCCTTTGACACCCAAAAATACGAGCGTTGTTTTTTAAGTAAGGGCCGTTTTTATTTTTAAAAAAAGATACAAATACTTTTACCTATTTTTCTACATAGTTGCCTTGTTTATTTAAGCACTTGTCATACCGTACAACTAAGTTTTTAATTCCCTCTTCAAAGAATTCGGCCGCCTGCTCCGACAGCCAAGAGTTCACGGCCGCTTTCACTTCATCGTCGTTATTGAAGCGCTGCCCGCCAAGATGGTGTTTCAGGTACCGGAAAAGGTGAAAATCGCTAGGAGCAAGGTCGGGGCTGTATGGTGCATGGTCCAAAACTTCCCAGCCAAAAGAATCAGTCAAATCCCTAGTCTTTTGAGAGGTGTGAGGCCTAGCGTTACGTGCAGGAGCAAAACTCCTTTTGTCAGCATGCCGCACCTTTTGTTTTGAATTGCTCTGCGGAGCTTCTTTAGAGTTGCACAGTAGGCATCTTGAGTTGATTGTCGTTCCTCGCGGCATAAAGTCCACTAGCAAAACACCGCGCCGCTCCCAGAACACAGTTGCCATAATATTGCGCTTTGACAGCGTCTGTTTGGCTTTGACCTTGACGGGTGAGGTTGTGTGTCGCCATTCCATCGATTGTCGCTTGCTTTCGGGAGTGATATGGGATACCCATGTTTCATCTTCGGTGACAATTTGACTCAACATGTCATCCCCTTCTTCCTCGTAACGAATCAAAAAGTCCAATGAAGTGGCAAATCTCTTGCCTTTGTGGTCCTCTGTGAGGAGTCTGGGTACCCACCGAGAACACAGTTTCTTAAAGTTTAGGTTTTCAGACACAATTTTGTACAAAACCGATCTCGAAACTTATGGAAATTCCAAAGAAAGAGTGGAAATTGTGAATCTTCTGTCCTCACGAATCTTTGTTTCGACTGCAGCCACCAAATCATCAGTGATCACAGATGGCCGGCCTGAGCGTTCTTCGTCATGGAAGTTTTGACGGCCATTTTTAAACTCTCTAACCCATTGACGCACTTTACCTTCGCTCATTGCATTCAAGCCATAAACTTCTGTTAACTGACGACGAATTTCGGCAGCTGATAGGCTTCTCGCGGTCAAAAAACGTATCACTGACCGTATCTCACACGCGGCGGGCGATTCAATAATCGTAAACATTATAAAGTAGCACAGCGATGCGTACGCGTCAGCTACAGAGCTGCAACTTGCGAACGGCCCTTACTTAAAAAACAACCCTCGTATAGCAATAATTTCAGTAGTTTTCGGAAAACTGAGCTTTACCGTCACAGTAAGCAACTAATACGTGAAGAAATTGGCAATAAGTAAATAATCAGTCATTTTAAGAAGGTGGTTTCACTTTGGAAGCACTGTGACATACAATTTTCAATGACCCATCAGCCACGCGGGATTAGCCAAGCGGTCTAGGGCGCTGCAGTCATGGGCTGTGCGGTTGGTCCCGGTGGAGGTTAGAGTCCTCCCTCGGGCGTGGGTATGTGTGTTTGTCCTTAGGATAGGTTAAATAGTGTGTAAGCTTAGGGACTGATGACGTTAGCAGTAAAGTCCCATAAGAGTTCCCACACATTTGAACATTTGAACTTTGAGCCATCATTTCATGTGATATACACTCGAAGACACAAAAAGGTGAAAAAAACGCACCATGAAGTAATTATCCGTATGGACCGGAAATCCGTACGTGTGATGTAGATGTACAAATAAACAAACGATGCCAATCTCTTTCAAGAGAAAGTGCTTCACTAACTGAGCAAGTGGATAACGCGTTGGTCCAACTCTGGTCCTTATGCAAACTGTTGACTGATTCCAGAATGACATTTTGGATCTGCAGCGCAGTCTGCGCTGATATGAAGCCTCTTGGCGGATTAAAACTGTGTGCCAGACCGAGACTCGAACTCGGGACCTCTGCCTTTCGCGGGCAAGTGCTCTACCATCTGATATAACCAAGCACGACTCACGTCCCCTCTTCACAGCTTTAATTCTGCCACTGCGTCATCTTATACCTTCCAACCTTCACAGAAGCTCTCCTGCGAATCTGGCAGAAGTAGCATTCCTGAAAGAAAGGGTATTGCAGAGACATGGCTTAGCCACAGCCTCGGGGATGTTTCCAGAATGAGATTTTCAATCTGCGTCCGCAGCTCGTGGTCGTGCGGTAGCGTTCTCGCTTCCCGCGCCCGGGTTCCCGGGTTCTATTCCCGGCGGGGTCACGGAGTTTCTCTGCCTCGTGATGACTGGGTGTTGTGTGCTGTTCTTAGGTTAGTTAGGTTTAAGTAGTTCTAAGTTCTAGGGGACTGATGACCATAAATGTTAAGTCCCATAGTGCTCAGAGCCATTTGAACCTTTTTTTTCATTCTGCAGCGGAGTGTGCGGTGATACGAAACTTCCTGGCAGATTAAAACTGTGATCCTGCCCGAGGCTCGAACTCAGGACCTTTGCCTTTCTCGGACAAGTGTTCTACCATCTGTGCTATCCAAGCACTACTCACGCCTCCTTCTCACAGCTTTAATTCTGCCAGTACCTCGTCTCCTACCTTCCTGAGTTCGAGTCTCGGTCCGGCACACTGTTTTAACCTAGGAAGTTTCATATCAGCGCACACTCCGCTGAAAAGTGAAAATCTCATTCTGGAAACATCCCCCAGGCTATGGCTAAGCCATGTCTCCACAATATCCTTTCTTCCAGGAGCGCTAGTTCTGCACATTTTGTAGGAGAGCTTCTGTAAAGTTTGGAATGTAGGAGAAGAGCTACTGGCAGAAGTAAAGCTGTGAAGACGGGGCGTGAGTCGTGCTTGGGTATCTCAGTTGGTAGAGCACTTACCCGCGAAAGGCATAGGTCCCGAGTTCGAGTCTCGGTCTGACACACAGTTTTAATCTGACAGGAGGTTTCATGTCAGCGCAGACTGCGCTGCAGAGCCAAAATGTCAATCTGGAATCAGTCAACAGTTTGCATAAGGACCAGAGTTGGACCAACGCGTTATTCACTTGCTCATTTAGTGAAGCACTTTCTCTTGAAACAGATTGGCATCGTTTGTTTATTTGTACATCTACATCACACGTACATATTTCCGGTCCATACGGATAATTACTTCATGGTGCGTTTTTTTCACCTTTTTGTGTCTTGGAGTGTATATCACAAGAAATGACGGCTCAAAGTTCAAATGTTCAAATGTGTGTGAACTCTTGTGGGTATGTCGCCAGATTCATATATTCTACACACCAAAGTGAATAGTCGTTTTGTTGCCACTTCCCCCAATGATTTTAGAAATTCTGATGGAATGTTACCTATCCCTTCTGCCTTATTTGACCGTAAGACCTCCAAAGCTGTTTTAAATTCCGATTCTAGTACTGGATCCCCTATCTCTTCTAAATCGACTCCTGTTTCTTCTTCTATCACATCAGACAAATCTTCACCCTCATAGAGGCTTTCAATGTATTCTTTCCACCTATCTGCTCTCTCCTCTGAGTTTAACAGTGGAATTCCAGTTGCACTCTTAATGTTACCACCGTTGCTTTTAATGTCACCAAAGGTTGTTTTGAGTTTCCTGTATGCTGAGTCTGTCCTTCCGACAATCATATCTTTTTCGATGTCTTCACATTTTTCCTGCAGCCATTTCGTCTTAGCTTCCCTGCACTTCCTATTTATTTCATTCCTCAGCGACTTGTATTTCTGTATTCCTGATTTTCCCGGAACATGTTTGTACTTCCTCCTTTCATCAATCAACTGAAGTATTTCTTCTGTTACCCATGGTTTCTTCGCAGCTACCTTCTTTGTACCTATGTTTTCCTTCCCAACTTCTGTGATGGCCCTTTTTAGAGATGTCCATTCCTCTTCAACTGTACTGCCTACTGCGGTATTGCTTATTGCTGTATCTATAGCGTTAGAGAACTTCAAACGTATCTCGTCATTCCTTAGTACTTCCGTATCCCACTTCTTTGCGTATTGATTCTTCCTGACTAATGTCTTGAACTTCAACCTACTCTTCATCACTACTAAATTGTGATCTGAGTCTATATCTGCTCCTGGGTACGCCTTACAGTCCAGTATCTGATTGCGGAATCTCTGTCTGACCCTGATGTAATCTTATTGAAATCTTCCCGTATCTCCCGGCCTTTTCCAAGTATACCTCCTCCTCTTGTGATTCTTGAACAGGGTATTCGCTATTACTAGCTGAAACTTGGTTACAGAACTCAATTAGTCTTTCTCCTCTTTCATTCCTTGTCTCAAGCCCATATTCTCCTGTAATCTTTTCTTCTACTCCTTCCCCTACAACTGCATTCCAGTCGCCCATGACTATTAGATTTTCGTCCCCCTTTACATACTGCATTACCCTTTCAATATCCTCATACACTTTCTCTATCTGTTCATCTTCAGCTTACGACGTCGGCATGTATACCTGAACTATCGTTGTCGGTGTTGGTCTGCTGTCGATTATGATTAGAACAACCCGGTCACTGAACTGTTCACAGTAACACACCCTCTGCCCTACCTTCCTATTCATAACGAATCCTACACCTGTTATACCATTTTCTGCTGCTGTTGATATTACCCGATACTCATCTGCCCAGAAATCCTTGTCTTCCTTCCACTTCACTGACCCCTACTATATCTAGATTGAGCCTTTGCATTTCCCTTTTCAGATTTTCAAGTTTTTTCCCTACCACGTTCAAGCTTCTGACATTCCACACCCCGACTCGTAGAACGTTATCCTTTCGTTGATTATTCAATCTTTTTCTCATGGTAACCTCCCCCTTGGCAGTCCCCTCCCGGAGATCCGAATGGGGGACTATTCCGGAATCTTTTTCCAATGGAGAGATCATCATGACACTTCTTCAATTAAAGGCCACATGTCCTGTGGATACAGGTTACGTGTCTTTAATGAAGTGGTTTCCATTGCCTTCTGCATCCTCATTTCGTTGATCATTGCTGATTCTTCCGCCCTTAGGGGCAATTTCCCACCCCTAAGACAAGAGAGTGCCCTGAACCTCTATCCGCTCCTCCGCCCTGTTTGACAAGGCCGTTGGCAGAATGACTACTGCTCCCAAAAAACTCAAAATATGTATATATTCCAAAAAAATTCAGTATGCCTGTCACAAATATTTAACGCTGAATGCTGAATTTTAGTACCACACTATGAGTACTTTTAACTATAATGGTATTTAATCAGCTATACTAGGAAACGCCCACCGTCACTGAGTCATTTTCGTAAGTCGATACCGGGTTTTGTAGTAATCAAAGCTTTAAAATTTTTAATATGCAAAGATCTACTAATTCGTGTTTGTCATCTAGCTTTACTGTATTGATATATACACTTTTTGAGCACATCACCTATGGTACACCATTGCATACCATCAAAACAGGTACATATTCAAAAATCGTTTATTAGAATCTGTGATCTGTATGTAGATATGTTAACATATCGACATGGTCATGGGTCATGGGTTTGATTTGCTATGTACAGTTAGTTTCAATCACAAAAATCAAAATCAGGGTTAGAACAGCTGTACTAATCCTGACCGTTGTCCTGTACCTGATCAACGAAAGTTAGATGAATTAAACATTGAAGTGAATATGTAACAGAAAACCACTTACATGCAGTCATTACATCCCATGAGACATCTCCGACGGCGACGCATGGTCATAGAGTATAGAACACACAGCACGTCACTATGCATTTACAAATTATTTTAAAAGAAGGCAATGTTTGTACAAAATCAAAACAATTACTTATAAAAATTCAGGAGAGGTCTAATAATAATAATAATAATAATAATTCAATAATAATATGAATCGGCATGTAGCTACCAAGATGATCTGTTATTTTAACAGACTGGTTTTACTGACGTAACAAGCCCTTGATTCTAGGGACCTTAACTTTTACATATGAACATACAGACAATTGCTGACACATGTCATTTGGAGATAGCTATACTGACTGATTGCTAATATAAAGTTAGTTTGTACTTTTGAGGAAGACGGGTTTAAATCCGTCGAAACCACGGTAAGGGTTTTTTGAAAACCACCATTTATTCAAACTGGTTGGCTGTCTATTACATCTGCTGTTCTGTAACTGTTGCTGTGCAGCATCGCAAGTTTTTTCCGAGCGATCGTTTGTTTTAGGATAGCTAGCTGCGTGTAACTTCGGGGGCTGACATCTTCAGCCTAACTGGGAGACACACGAGCATCTGTCACTACCTGCCGTGGGAAGGCTATCCAATGTCTCTTACTGGACGCGTACATTCACCACCTATAAGAACCTAAATAAATCATTTTCAAAATCGGTACACTACCTTTTGACATTCAGGAGAAGATTGTATCCAAATTTCAGCTTTATAGCCATCATAGTTTCAGAGATTTAAAAAAAAATGCTAAAAAGTCAAAAACCGACACTTAGGAAACTAAATTCAGTTAGGAAATATAATAGTTTATCCTTGGGTATTATCTAAAAACATAAACAGAACTCGCATGGTGCAGAACTAATTGATATATTAAACCTTTAATTATTTTTCGTTTTCGTAATATAAAAGTCATACAAAATTATTATTGGTGTCTAAGATTGTTGTGGGAGTATGTGTGAGTGAATGAGAGAGTGTACGTGGGACATTCGTCAAATTTTAATGTTGTATTATATACCATCTTAAGTAACCTGCAAGAGTTATGCAAGCCTGTCGTGGGAAGATGTTCATAGGGAATTTACCCACTTTGCTTATGATGTATGTTTAGGTGTGATTGCTATTTTAACAGAGGAGCCAGAAAGTCAGCTGGAGTTTTATTTGTATCTAAAGGATATTTCCAGATTTATTGCCTTTATTTCCGTATATCAAACACTACTTTAATATTTGTATATCAGAATGACGTACATATGTCTGTATGTAAGGACTGGTGAAGGCCAGTTTTAGCGCAAGTATGATCATGAGCAAGCATTCTGATTGGCAGCGAGTATGGTTAGCCAATCAGAACTGAGACGGTTCCCCCTCGTTACCTGATAGTTATACCGGGAGTGGGGTCACAAGAAGGGAGTCTGTCGCTAGCTTTGAACACGGACGGCCATGTTTCTGGTGCAAGTCAAAATAATGTGTAAAATGAAGGAATACTGAGTTCCTCACGTTTGATGTGTGTCGTGACTAACGCTGATGTAGTTACGGATGGTTTATTGAAGTTTGGAAGTTTTAGAACTGTATTGTTGGACTGATATTCGCGTGTGAAAATTTGGCCTTCGTAGTATCCGCTTGGCATGTTTCAGTATTCAACCACTGAGCACTTTCGGCGAACAATTTCTTTTCTGAAATCCACCAGAAGGACCGAATGTAATAACTCATGTTAGTTGTGGAATTAATAACGGTGGAAACGACTCGGGTCGGATATGGACAGATTTCTTGCTGCTGTGCGTGGGAAATGAGTGTTTAAATTGAGATCTTGACGAAAATAACCGATAGTTGTAATGTGGACTGAATAATACCATTTATTTGGTGATAAGAACAAATAAACATTTTTGTGTGCAAATTTCGGACATTATTTTCCAGAAGCCAATCCATTATCTTACCGCCCCATAAATTTTTTATTAACCGTTTTTCTACAGAACTTTATTTCATTACGGGAGTTGCACAGCCTCCATAATTGTAGATATTAGATAGTGTTTTTCATCAACGCTGCTTTTACATCATCTTGTAAATATCTAACTTTCCGAGTGAAGGGACGTCGAGCAGACGCCGCTCTGAGATGGGTGAATTTCTAATTTGCAGCCTTCACATCACACTGAATTTCAAACCCTGCAACGCTTCACGCAACGCAGCCATGTTCAAACTATGTAATAATATTTACTATTATTCTTCGTGTTATTGTAAGAGCTATAGCAAAGAACACTCAGAAGAAAAATGAAGTTTATTCCACTAATCTTAATACTGAAGACCTAAAGAGGGAGATGTTACCCGTAGCCAATCATTATATCTCAATTCGACCTTAACATCGGATTACATGGAAAAACAGTGGAAAATCCATGGAATCACATAAACAACCCTGAATTTACTTTAGCACGAATGGGACTCCAAGAAGCTATCACTGCGGTTTCTGTCAAAAATCAGTGGACTAATACAGAACTGAACTGAACCAATAACAGACACTGATGTTGTTGTGACGTCGTAATATAACGTAAAACCTATGAAATTTCATGTATAATATCGTTAGTTGATGTTTTTCTCCTTCTTGGCTATCCGACGGAATATTATGCCACTAGCAGGTCTCTAAGAATAAAGAAAAGTTCTCACAAAGAATGCTGGCCATGTTGCAGGGCTTGTGAGAACTGGAAGACTTCTTATTTCTTGTGAAGAGCTTACACTTGCCTATCACGACTGAAGTCGATGCGGAAATCTTGTTGAATGATAACACTGGTACACCGTAGGGATACCAGTCAAAGACTGATATTAAGCAAATCACTACCTATCGATCCGCCAGTCAAAATCTTGTTAAGATCGTTATTAGCCACTGTTGAAATAGAAGGCAGTTTTTATTTTCTGGTATCGCACAAAGGTCTCTGTTTTAAGCCAAAGCTCGTTTCTGCTTCATTGGAGTTGCCATCAAACTCACGCAATAACCCGATTACCCGCGGGTGCACGCGTTTACGTAATTAACGAACTTCTCGTGTCAGAATGTCGCTGCGACCGGCTTTATTTCTCCGGCCGCCAGCTAATGGGCGGAGTTTTGCTGGTTTCGGCTGACGTCGAGGTCGACACAACTGAGTGGCCAAGTTCTTAACATCCTGTCGTCAATTTACGCCACTGCTCGATGACCGAATTTCCTCGAATATCCTTACAAGTGAAATGACGACCTCTAGGGTCTTACTAGCCGCATCATAACGTGTAATACGAAACTTTTTAGATGTAAAATATTCCGTGAACAACGACAAAGATATTAATTTTGAACAAAATAAATAATATGTACGAGGGTTGACTGAAAAGTAATGTCTCCATCTTCGTTAATTGGGTTTGGATGGGAATATTTTAATAAATCCTTATAATGTGATCTTTAACTACCAATATTCACTTTTCCACATAATCACCAGCCAAATGGATACATTTCTGCCAACGAAGAACAAGTTTTCTGAAGCCGTCACGGAAGAAGCCGACACTCTTTTTCCGCAATCACAGTCTCACAGTTCTCTCAACGTCTTCATCAGAACCATAATGATGTCCCATGATTGAATGGAGAGAGACGTCAATTTCAATCTCGTAACGCGAGAGGAGTTCCTGGCAAATTGACGTTTGTGCATTTTCATTTCAGGTGTCAGCATCCGGGGTATATATCGTGCACAGATCTTCCGATAGCCAAGCAAAGCAATAGTGTGACCCACACGTTCTTGTGAAATGCCGATTGCGCTTGCAGTTTCTCTCTGAGTGTTACGACGATCGTCCTGAAACAATGTGTCAACATTTTGCTTGTGAAACTCGGTGGCCGCTATCACAGGACGTCCAACTCTTTGTTTGTCACGCAGGTCAGATGCTCCCGCCTCAGCATCTTTAAACTTACTCGCCCAGCGACGCACAATACTCACATCAACACAATCACCATAAACTGCTTTCATTCTCTGATGAATCTTCTTTGGGGTGACACCTTCTACTGTCAAGAATTCAATGACTGCACGCTGCTTAAATCGCATTGACCGACCGTCTGCGCGGGTTCCATACTTTACACTGTGTCAAGACAACCGTTGAATTCTAGGGATTCCCGCCAGCTGGATCTGTAGACAAAAGGTTACAGATCAATCCTGTACCTACCGCATACCAATGCTGCCAACTGTTGAAGAGTTGCGAAGGTGGAGGCATTACTTTTCAGCCAACCCTCGTATACCTAATATTAATGAAGACGTATTATAAACACTATAATAGACACAAACATGCGTTTCCTATAGAATGAGGGACGTAGAAGCTCCAAAGTGAGAAGGAGCTGGAAGGATAATGATGAAAAAAGTTGGAAACTCGTGATTTTTGAGAGGAATGTCTGCTTAAGGAGCCAATGGCCTTACCGCAGTGCTAACACTGATATTAAGCGCTGTCGGGCTTGGCTAGCACTTGGATGGCTCACCGTCCGCGTCTTCCGAGTGCTGTTGGCAAGCGAAGCGCACTCAGACCTTGTGAGGCCAGTTGAGGAGCTACTTGATTGAGAAGTAGCGGCATCTGTCACGAAAAATGACAACGATTGGGGGAGCGATGTACTGAGCACAGGTCCCTCCATTTACACATCCGCTGACCGCTCAAGGCTGAGAATGACACGGTGGCCGGTAGATACCGTTGGGCCTTCAAGGCCTGTTCGGACTGCGTTTTTTTTTTTTTTTTTTTTTTTGGTTTGTGCATAAGGAATGTTTGATTCAATTAATTAGTACACACAAGAGGTTAATGGTGTACAAAGAGCAACAAGTTCAAATGGTTCAAATGGCTTTAAGCGCTATAGGACTTACCATCTGAGGTCATCAGTCCCCTAGACTTAGAACTACTTAAACCCAATTAACCTAAGGACATCACACACATACATGTCCGAGATAGGATTCGAACCTGCGACCGTAGCAGCAGCGCGGTTCCGGACTGAAGCGCCACAGCGCCCGGCAGCAACAAGTAATCAGGGACAAAATAAAACGCGCTAATGAATGTGACAACATTTCTTCTCGACAGTATCAGAGTGCTGTAAGAAAATGAAATAAAGCTAAAGAAAACATAAAAACATAAGTTTTCACATAAAAGAAAGGAATAAAGATTAGGATTTACTTCCTCATCGATGTTTAGGTCATTAAATGCCTCTGTCATGGCTAAAAGACAGGGTAGAAACTGGCCTTTTCCATGATAAGAATCTAACCTGCCATTTGCCTTAATTTCTCTACATACCTCATGGAATCACTACCAAGGACGCTTCTACATTACCTCCACTACACATATCTGCTGTAAGCATATTACCATTACACACATGCGTGGGACTGGATAGTCCAGAGGACGTCACGCGACCTGTTCAGGGACATTATCGTGGCCCAGTTGGGCTCGATGCAAGCGATGCCCACACCTATCTCATATGCAAGTAAGTCCCTCAACGCAATCTTTAGCGACGTACTGGCTGATAATGATATGCAGTGAAGCAGTCCATTGTTTGTCAAAAAAGTCCAGGGAAGTGACCAGCGATAATTATTAACGCAGTGGACCTATTATCGTTCTCTTTTTAATCTTAGTGTAATGGAAAGACAGCATTAGTTCCAGAAATTTTTTTTAAGATTGTGTAGAGTCAAGTTAGGTGTGGCTCAAATTAGAAGCAGAAAAATTGCGCCTGCACAAAGACAACTATGACGCACATTAAGTATATTCCTGAAGCTGATAATCTAATCTTTTGGCTTGTTACTGATTGCAAATGCTATTTTCAGCTGTAATTGTTGTAAGGAATATATGAAATTAATGTAAATTAGCCTCACATTCTGTATATGTGTATTATACTACTCTACAACGTCTGCCATCACATAGATTAGCTTCCCAACGTGGGACTGACACGTTGAACGCAAAAAGGATTATAACAATTACTCTTACACTCCTGGAAATTGAAATAAGAACACCGTGAATTCATTGTCCCAGGAAGGGGAAACTTTATTGACACATTCCTGGGGTCAGATACATCACATGATCACACCGACAGAACCACAGGCACATAGACACAGGCAACAGAGCATGCACAATGTCGGCACTAGTACAGTGTATATCCACCTTTCGCAGCAATGCAGGCTGCTATTCTCCCATGGAGACGATCGTAGAGATGCTGGATGTAGTCCTGTGGAACGGCTTGCCATGCCATTTCCACCTGGCGCCTCAGTTGGACCAGCGTTCGTGCTGGACGTGCAGACCGCGTGAGACGACGCTTCATCCAGTCCCAAACATGCTCAATGGGGGACAGATCCGGAGATCTTGCTGGCCAGGGTAGTTGACTTACACCTTCTAGAGCACGTTGGGTGGCACGGGATACATGCGGACGTGCATTGTCCTGTTGGAACAGCAAGTTCCCTTGCCGGTCTAGGAATGGTAGAACGATGGGTTCCATGACGGTTTGGATGTACCGTGCACTATTCAGTGTCCCCTCGACGATCACCAGTGGTGTACGGCCCGTGTAGGAGATCGCTCCCCACACCATGATGCCGGGTGTTGGCCCTGTGTGCCTCGGTCGTATGCAGTCCTGATTGTGGCGCTCACCTGCACGGCACCAAACACGCATACGACCATCATTGGCACCAAGGCAGAAGCGACTCTCATCGCTGAAGACGACACGTCTCCATTCGTCCCTCCATTCACGCCTGTCGCGACACCACTGGAGGCGGGCTGCACGATGTTGGGGCGTGAGCGGAAGACGGGCTAACGGTGTGCGGGACCGTAGCCCAGCTTCATGGAGACGGTTGCGAATGGTCCTCGCCGATACCCCAGGAGCAACAGTGTCCCTAATTTGCTGGGAAGTGGCGGTGCGGTCCCCTACGGCACTGCGTAGGATCCTACGGTCTTGGCGTGCATCCGTGCGTCGCTGCGGTCCGGTCCCAGGTCGACGGGCACGTGCACCTTCCGCCGACCACTGGCGACAACATCGATGTACTGTGGAGACCTCACGCCCCACGTGTTGAGCAATTCGGCGGTACGTCCACCCGGCCTCCCGCATGCCCACTATACGCCCTCGCTCAAAGTCCGTCAACTGCACATACGGTTCACGTCCACGCTGTCGCGGCATGCTACCAGTGTTAAAGACTGCAATGGAGCTCCGTATGCCACGGCAAACTGGCTGACACTGACGGCGGCGGTGCACAAATGCTGCGCAGCTAGCGCCATTCGACGGCCAACACCGCGGTTCCTGGTGTGTCCGCTGTGCCGTGCGTGTGATCATTGCTTGTACAGCCCTCTCGCAGTGTCCGGAGCAAGTATGGTGGGTCTGACACACCGGTGTCAATGTGTTCTTTTTTCCATTTCCAGGAGTGTATGTTGTACATATTGTTTCCCACAACTCTCAATTCACAATCACGTGGTGTTTATAAATTACTTATACAAAAGTAACCTTTATTGTGAAAAGAAATGTTGGAAACAATACTGATTTAGTATATCTTCAGATCTTACTCCTGCGTAAAACTGTTAGTTCTCGGTGTTCCCGCTAGGTGGCATATATGATGAGTTATTCAAACAGTCATCATGGAGTCGTATAAAGGTGCAGAGCATGTGCAGTGTCATTTATGGTTTCATGAATCAAAATCCGCTACTACAGTTCAGAGACAATTCAGGGATATCAGAAACCACAACTACCACAAAGACAAATTGTTATTAAATGGTACAGTCGTTTCACCGAAAGTGGCTGTGTATCACATATGACAATCTCTAACACAGCAATTGGTGAAATCCGCCACTCTTATATTCGTAGTCCGGGTAAATCAACGAGACGTTCAAAAAATGTTCAAATGTGTGTGAGATCTTATGGGACATAACAGATAAGGTCATCAGTCCCTAAGCTTACACAATACTTAACCTAAATTATGCGCAGGTCATACACACACACCCTTGCCCGAGGGAGGACTCGAACCTCCGCCGGGACCAGCTGCACAGTCCATGACTGCAGCGCCTAGATCGCTCGGCTAATACCGCGCGGCAAACGAGACGTGCCAGCTCAGAATTTAATACGCCTAGTGTTATAGTGTGGAAGGTACTATGGAAACACCTGACATTCGAATCCCAGAAGCTGGAAATTTTGCAAACGTTAAGTGAAAGCGACAAAGAAAAATGAGTTCCCAGAATGAGATTTTCACTCTGCAGCGGAGTGTGCGCTGATATGAAACGTCCTGGCAGATTAAAACTGTGTGCCCGACCGAGACTCGAACTCGGGACCTTTGCCTTTCGCGGGCAAGTGCTCTACCATCTGAGCTACCGAAGCACGACTCACGCCCGGTCTCCGCAATATCCTTTCTTTCAGGAGTGCTAGTCCTGCAAGGTTCGCAGGAGAGCTTCTGTAAAGTTTGGAAGGTAGGAGACGAGATACTGGCAGAAGTAAAGCTGTGAGGACCGGGCGTGAGTCGTGCTTCGGTAGCTCAGATGGTAGAGCACTTGCCCGCGAAAGGCAAAGGTCCCGAGTTCGAGTCTTGGTCGGGCACACAGTTTTAATCTGCCAGGAAGGTTCAAAAATGAGTTTTCTGGAGAAATGTTTAACACAGTACAGACTGTTGATGATCTTCTGAATTAAATTATGTTCAGTGATGAAGCCACGTTCCATACTTGCGGTAATGTGAATCGCCATAATGTTACAATATTGGGTGAGGAGAAATCACGTCACGTAATCGAACATCTACAGGACTTGCCTAAAGTTAATGTTTTTTGCACTGTAAGCTGTAACAAGATCTTTGTTGCCGAGTCAAATTTAACAGGCATACCGTACCTGGACATACTCCAACATTATATATTGCCCAATTCCAGCAGGACATGCACAGAGAATTTATTTCCCAACAGGATGGCGCTCCACCGCATTCTCCCACTGAAGTTATCGCGGATCTCCGTAGCAATGAGCCGACTTGGACTGGGCGTGGTCGAACTGTATCCTTTCCATTGCAGTCACTTCCTTCGACCCCAATTGATTTCTGTGTACGGGACATTCGAGACATTACAGACAATTGTTTGTTGCTCAGCTTACGAGAAACGTGAACGAACTGGGACACTGCATAGGACCAGCAGTTGTCACCACACATCAAGACTTGCTTCATAGGATTTGGCAGGAAAATGACTATATACGGGACATTCGTCGTGTCATAAAAAGTGGTCACATGGAACATTTGTAAATAAAAGTAGAAGCTATAAGGATTCAGTGCTGAATCATACATTCTGTAA
This sequence comes from Schistocerca nitens, assembly GCF_023898315.1. Lineage (NCBI taxonomy): Eukaryota > Metazoa > Arthropoda > Insecta > Orthoptera > Acrididae > Schistocerca > Schistocerca nitens. The sequence continues at coordinate 362,327,524 of NC_064622.1, forward strand.
GTTATTTTCCGTTTTCAAAATTAAACATTACTTTTGTATAACTAATTTATAAAAGTCAGATATTTAGCACAACGGCTGCGATACAAATAACTATGTTTCGAGGATTATTAAAATCGTGTAATGAGAATCTAGTAATTAATTATAATTCTGGTTCCTTACCGCAGCAATACAATACTCAGAAGACAACGAGAGTTTTGATTCTAGTGCTGTTAATTAATGTAAATTGAGGTAATCATATTTTTTAATAGTGGGGTATGTTTTTCATTTCAGTGTAACGAACTGACCGGTTGCAGTATAAAAGGACAAAAACTGTAATAATGTACACATTATTTTGCGTCAGGCTGACATAAAAGAGTCCTACATGGAACAAAGCCTGATAAACTCTTCTCTCTTGTAAGAGTTCGTTGGTTGTGATTACAACCAGTGGGGATCTCCCCCTTCAGGCAGAGAGGCGGTGAGCTGTAATCAGCCGTGGTGCCGTGTTATTTTCTGATCTATGCGCTCCGTGTAGATCCTTAATTAACTTTGGGCCATTCTGTGTAGCGCGGCTTCCCTGCGCACAGTAATGCGGCCGTGACAAGGGCCGAGGGCCGAGCCGTGCTGTCCTGCGGGCCGCATCGGGCGGCCTACAGAGGCAGGGGAGGGGAGGGGAACTCCCGAGTCCCGGTGTCCCTCAAAGAGCGCACGCCATGTTGGCGGCGAGGGGGTTCCCCTGCAGTGGCACGCTGCCGTACAACTGAAAACTGCCAAAAGCCACACTTATCGACTCGTTTTGTTTCCATAGAACGGAAACAGATAATGAAATGCAAACAAAACCGACCCTTACATACAACAGACTGCACAGAACTACATACCATGGCAGAAAGAAAATAAGTTTGACTCTGCGGTAATAATTCGTAGCGTATACGTTGCCTGTTGCGTAAATAGAATTTGCAGCGTATATTTCTCGTTTACAAGCTGGGGCGTAACGTTAGGGCCTCCAGGGCTTGCAATGCAGGCACGCCCATTACTTTAGGGGCCTGCAGAAAGGCAAATATATAATGTTATTGCTATTATTGTTAAGATTAAAAATGAACAGATAAATTGAAATGTATACAAATAAAACCAAAGAAATATTTATCAGATAATTAGTCAAATCAAATGCCAGCCTGACCTGAAATAGTTTGATGAAAACTAGAGTCGTCAACGATGAACTGAGTATAGCATGGCTGTAAGAGTGTGTAATCAATGCCTTGTTTTGCTATCTCTCTGATCACTTGGTTTACAGCATCATATTGTTTGGTCATCACAAACGAGCGCGGGTATTAGTTATTACAAAACAACGAAATCAATGAAAATGTACTAAGAGCGTTCAATAAGTAATGGAACACGTTTATTTCTCGGTCAATTCAGGATGAAAAACTGCGGAATTTGTTGTGGGACGTCGTGATATATTCTCGCTTCATGAATACCAATAGGTTGCAGCGTTATACTAGCCTTCAGAATTGCATCTGTAACGGAGGTACGTTCCAAGCGCAGAACGTCTACGGACTCCTGGCACTGAACAAAATCTCGGTGAGTCGTTGTGCGAGGTGTCTGCCATCATCGCAACATGTTGTGCAAACCTGTCCAGTGTACAGGCCAGCCACATATAGCTGTGACTGCTGCAGCGTTGGAACATGGGGGAACTCACATTCGAAAGGATCGACAGATCACAAAGATCTTGCTGCTAAACTGGAGACTCTGCTGGCAGTTCTGACACCCTCGTCCAGCACTTGGGATACTCAAAGCTGTGTGGCCGCTAGGTTTCTCGTCGCATTACAGAAGACCATAGAGAGCATCTGTTTGCCCCAATGAAGTATGCACTCCATGGGAAGCAGTACTTAGATGATGGAGTTATTGATGTAGCAAGACGTTCAAAATGGTTCAAATGGCTCTGAGCACTATGGGACTTAACTTCTGAGGTCATCAGTCCTCTAGAACTATGAACTACTTAAACCTAACTAATCTAAGGACATCACACACATCCATGCCCGAGGCGGGATTCGAGCCTGCGACCGTAGTGGTCGCGCAGTTCCAGACTGTAGCGCCTAGAACCGCTCGGCCACACTGGCCAGCAGCAAGGCGTTGGCTCTGACTCGACCAGTAGAGTGGTACCATGTGGACATACAGGTTCTCCCAGTAAATTGGCCATAGCAGCGATTGATGATTATGTTCAAAAACAGGATTTTGTATCCAAAGAGTGGGAAATAATATGGTGTATTGGAATCCTGAATAAAACCTAGCTGCTTTCACAATCAAACGTGTTACATCAGTTACTGAAGGCCCCTCTTATATCAGAATATCACATTACGCTAGTACATTATTTATTTCTTGATGTGTAGTGTAATTGAGATTGCGTTATGCACATTTTTTCTACATATTTAACTTCTGTCATACATTTATCCGACAATAGTTTCAACTATCCAACTATAGGTTGCGATATAGAACGACTAGTCAACAGTCAACTCAGTTTCTGACGATCTCTCTCTGCGGGAACTTAATAATAGGTGCATCGTTAAGAGATGTGATATTTATCAAACTAGGCTTGAACAGTTTAAAATTTAACATTTTTCGTATTTATTTGAGTGCTTTTACGGAAAAATAAAACTTTTTAAAGTACGAACTTCTAAGTGGTGCAGAAAAATAAAAGAAGAAGCGAGAAATAGAAAAATAAACAAACAAATTAGTGAGATAATTTTTTTTCTACTGATAGGGCCAGCTTAACGGTTTCTACCTGCTGTAAATAAAGTTATCTTAGTTACTGATAGGTTATACATTTTATTATAAGGGGGCCGGATTTTTATTTTTGCAGGCACACCCGTATCGCGTACCTTATGTTACACCTCGGTTTACATGATCTGAAATTTACACTGCAGCCAATCAACATTGCAATACCTTGACGACAGCATGCAATAAATGTCAAACTGTCATGAAGTGTACTACGTGCTTTGATATTCCAATGATCAGCATTTCAGAGCAACTGCTCAAACTAAGATGGAGTACAATAATCTACATCTATACATGTTATAAATTCAGGTCTCCGGCGGAGTTTTTATGTCTGCACGTGAAGCTAACCCCAGGAAGTACCGCAGGGATTTTGGTACGGTTATCATTGTTTGACTCATTCACGAGGAAGGTTTGTGTAATTGAGGTATTACCGCTACACCGCACAAGTCGTCCAGTAGTAGATATAACCAGGGCAGGTTCCCAAGAGCGGGATAGACTTTTCCAAACAATCTGTTATTCTGTACGGTGGTGTTGTTTCGGTCCCAGGTATCACACCCTGCGGACATTCACCTTAGCGCGCCCTCGTTTGCGATTAATCGACGGAAAAGAGTTTCGTGAGATGCTCTACAGCAGTGGTCGTCAAGCTTCTCTCTCAGGATCCTGCACTGACATTGTGAGGCGGCATCGCGGGCCGCACGTGTACCGATATTAATGTTAACTGGTAATCTACATAAATTAGTATGTTATGAGCCCCCAATAGTCTAGCTATAGTAAGAGCGCCGCAGTCCCCCCATGTACTGTGTCGTAACCTGTTGTGACCGCGACCGGAACGCTCGCGGGGCGGCCGAGAAAGCGCGGCGGGACCAAACGGAGAGCGGCCCACGAACAAACAAACGAACGGAAAGGACCGACACGAAACAACGACGGACGATGGAGAAAGACCTTACGACGACAACCAAAGGAATCCATAACGTCCACGATTAACGAGATCAGAGAACGATAAACACGCTGTCTTGTCGAGGCGATGTGTCGAGACTCACGCAACCATTAGACTCGCTGGCAGAGCAAGAGTCCGGCTCTTAAATACTCTATTGTGGGCGCCGCTATTGACCGATGGAGACACGTGTTCCACTGTGGCGCCCTCACACTACATGCAGGCCAGGACGCGCGCCACGCCACAGCTTACGGCGCGATGGTGCAGACACCTCTAGGGGTCTTCGACGTCCACGACGTCTGGCGGGGATTCAAATTCCGCGACGCGCGATACCAGACACTGATTATTAAAATCCGACACCAATCGTAACACTTCGCGTCGACTGTCCTCTGTTTAAGATTGCCGCCATCCTCAGTGACACCAAAATAGGTACATTGTAATTATTTAATATTGTGTTTTCTGTTTGGGCAGATAACCAACAACAGTAATTAGACTTACTTTTCAGTGCATTGTGCAGTATGAAGCAAGTTCACAAATATTTACGAAATGCTTTGCATGTCATTTTACTTTTACTCACTGCATTGTATTATGAACGTCTTAATTTAATTTCATGTTGCTACAAGTAATTACCGCAGTTGAAGACGGCTGCCTCTATAATGCTCATTCACGAATCCATATTACTTCCATGTCAGGCACCCACAGTCTCATGCTAACCACGCCCTCAATGTCCTTTAAAAATAAATTACATAAGCAACATAGCATTCCCATAGAAGCAGATAAAGGCAACAGCATTGTCCTACTGACCAAGGTTCGATTATGTGGATAAAGCTAATGATTCCCTGAGTTCCTTGTGCTGTTTACGTTTTTATGTTGATAACGCCACGTAGCGCTCTGTATGAAAATCACTGGCTGTGCTGCGTGCAGTGTGTCGCTGGTTGCCATTGTTGGAATATTCGCTATTGTAGTGTTGGGTAGATGGATGTGAACAGCGCGTAGCGTTGAGCAGTTGGAGGTCAGCCGCCAGCAGTGATATATATATCAGTTCATTTACTCTCTCTGATGGACACACGTCCAGATCATCCGCTCTCAAAACTCCGCCATCTCTCACCCCACATCCACCACTGCTGGCGGCTCACCTCCAACTGCTCAACGCTACGCGCTGTATATATATATATATATATATATATATATATATATATATATATATATATATATATAATGACAGTTGAACACTATTAAGGTAAATACATTGTTGGTTCTCTATCACAATCTTTCATTTGCTAACTGTGCCTATCAGTAGTTAGCGCCTTCAGTAGTTAGAATCCTTTATTTAGCTGGCAGTATTGGCGCGCGCTGTATTGCAGTAGTTCGAGTAACGAAGATTTTTGTGAGGTAAGTGATTCATGAAAGGTATAGGTTATTGTTAGTCAGGGCCATTCTTTTGTATGGATTATTGAAAGCCAGATTGCGTTGCGCAAAAAATATTGTGTGTCAGTTAAGTGATGATCAGAATAAGTAAAGAGAGAAATGTCTGACTACGTTCAGTTTTGCTCAGCTGTTTGAAAATCAAATAATGTAAGGGGTTTACCAGCACAGTAATTCATTAATTTTTCTAAGGGGAAGTTTCACAAGTCCTTCCTAAAATCCCTACTAAATTAATGAGAGATGATATTAAATTTGTAATCAGTACATGCAAAAGCAAATTTTCTGATTCTGAATTAAATCTATTAACTTACGTGAACCCAATTCCTTCTAGACTTTACGGGCTTCCTAAAGTACATAAGCAGGGCGTACCTATCCATCGAGATGTACCATCACTCACTGTTCCATCTTACAAACCGGCTAGTAAACTGGACACCTCAGCTGAAAACAAGACTAAACTCAAATCAAAACATGGTATTTCATAATAAGTGGACGTTGTAAATTACATAAAACAACTATTTGTCACACACAGTGCTAAATTAGTACCCTTTTATTTCTGCAGTTTGTTTTTCAACTTTGCAGTATGGCAGTGTGGTGATACTCGGACAAAGACGATGTATGAGTCTAGCCACTCAGACATGACTAGCATTCTATTTCCAGTTGCACGATACTGTGTATAAACAGTTAGGTGGCTTAAATAGGCGTCTTCTGTTAGTAAACTTTTGGCGCAAATATTCATGGACCGTTCTGAACAACATTTTTTAGATAAAAGAATCTTTCAATCCTAATATGAAATACTGGTTCAGATATGCGCACGATGTGCTGTGTAAGTGAATATACATGACAAGAAAGCTCAGCATGTTTTTGTGTAACTTAAATAATCAACATAAAAATATTCAGTTCACCGTGAAGACTGGTAACATATCATTAAACTTCCCAGATCTCACCACTGACATCAGTATATAGGAAGATTGCTCCAAAATTAAAGAAAAGCTACAACTACAGACACTGTACTACTTTTTATGACTCCACACTTGCTGAGCATGTAGTGAGTGAAGGTCAAAACCACCAGCCACAATCCCATGTTCTTAAGTTAGCAAACAAAGGCCAAAAAGTCAGCCTGTAGCAAGGCCTGGAAATCGAAAGACATCTAAGGTCACAGTCCTGATTTGACCTTAAAAGACCAAATACAGCTCAACACTATAAACTTCACATAATCCTCTCAGTTTCCCATTAGTTTCCACATTGTCTATTTCTTCTGAGTCCTACATTTTTCTGCATTTACTCATATCTTTTTATTTTATTGTGCTTCCCTATGTATTCCATGTATTCTGCTGTTGGAACTATTAATTCTTGTTGTGTATGTCTCCGAACAGAATGGTAAGGAGAAGTGGGCCGTGGAATGGTGGGCAAATGTCACAGAAATGGTTAGCGAACGAGTTAACACAGCGAACACAATATTTACTTAACTTGTATTCCTTAAACTGTACGAAGACTCATTACAGATAATGCAGCAAGAAATAGAGTCCAGCTGTCATGATGGAAATGGGGAAGAGACTCTGTACTAATGCATGAATGTTGGTTTCGGTGCTGTAACTAGGCCGTGTGTGCTTAGCGTCATGTGGGGAAGTGGCTCCGAGCGGGAATGTGTTGAGTGGCCACTGCCGGCAGTCCTGTATCATGGTGGCAGATTGCGCTCCTGATACGGAGTGACTGGAGGTGTGGCTCAGCAAGCGTGTGCACGACTGCATCTGTTAGATCCAGCGCGACCACTGTCAGCATCAGACAGAAACTTGTCATTCCATTGGCTGCCTAAATATCGCTGTGGCGTGGTACCGATATGTGATACCACAATTCTCTCTTTTAATTGGCTTTTGCATCTCTTTCTGTGCGATAATCCCTCTACCTGGTTGGCTCTGCACTGACAAATAAGACAGTCTCAGTTTAGATAGGCCCTATAATATCTTTTTCCAGTGTTGTTTACAAATTTTGTAACACGGCCGAAGTGGCCGTGCGGTTAAAGGCGCTGCAGTCTGGAACCGCAAGACCGCTACGGTCGCAGGTTCGAATCCTGCCTCGGGCATGGATGTTTGTGATGTCCTTAGGTTAGTTAGGTTTAACTAGTTCTAAGTTCTAGGGGACTAATGACCTCAGCAGTTGAGTCCCATAGTGCTCAGAGCCATTTTTTTGTAACGTCTTTGATGATGACAACCAGTCATAAACTAAAAATTGGTTAACCTGAATGCATTAATCCTCCTGCGTAGAACATATGCATACAGTAGAATATTTGTTTATGTCCAGGATGTACTGTCATTCCCAGCACTATTCCCCGATTCTCTGTAGGTCTTCCTGTTTTTTTTTTTTTTTTTTTTATCGTTGTAACTTGTATGGTATAAACAGAATCTTACACCACGAGACTATTACAACTCAAATAGTTGCATATCCACAGACAGGCGTTTGCCCATAAAAGAATTTTGCCTTTTTGATGCGGCGATGTTGTAGGGGATCAGTCGCATAAAAAATATTGCGTACAGCAGTGAACAGACTGGGCGGTTCCGAGATGATGGAGCTGGCAGGCTGCGGACACAGAAGACAGCCAGCAGTGAGGCAGATTCGCGGCCTCCGCTGGCTCCCCTGCGACAATCCCACCATTCAGCTGCCTCCCCCCGGCGCGGGCGGCAATTCGTTTCCATTCACAGAACTGAGCCCTTCCTTTCCTGCGGGCTCGCCGGCGCTCATCTCTTTCGACCCGAACCCACGCTATCCAGCATCGATCGCTTAACGCCCGGCTCCGCTCGTTTGTTTCAGTGGGCTTCCTAATTAAAGCTATTAGCCAGGCCCGTCGCTTTGTGCTCGCATTCAGCGCAAGCTCCGCTCCTTTCGTTCGCTCGCTCCCCTCTCCTACCTCGCCCCAATTCCCTGCCCCCCTCCCGTCCCTTATTCCAGCCGCTGTCTTCCCAACTACACGCCGGGGAACCCCCTGGCGCATTCCGCGGCGACCGCAGCGCCGCAGCGCGGGACGGCGAGGCACGAAGTGCAGCTCCCGGACTAGGGGCCACGCTTTTGTGCGCAGCACGAGGCACACCGAGGGAGATTTGCAGATTTGTCTACCCGCTAGAGGCTCAGGCCGCAGAGCCCTGAGCACAGGTTTCACCGATAAATGCGCCACATTTACCACAGCTTGCTGGTCCTCCTCGTTCAGTAACTCCCCAAGCCTTTCACAGCGTTCAGTTCATCTGTAATACTACACTCTCTAATTTTTTATCTCTCTCTCTCTCTCTCAGTATCAAAGCAAATTCCACAGCGTAAAATTGCGCTCTCTCGTAGCAACCAATCCATGATTACTGAGAATAAATTAAAGTATTTCAGTGAATAAATTTCTTCCACTCCATTAAAAATAGGAATTTGTGCGTTTCTATACATTATGAATAGTTAAGTCGGTAGCATTACTCACCAGTAACACATTACAACAGGTTAGAAAGCGATTTCATAGTGTAAGCATAATATCAACAGAGTCGCCAGGAACTGGCGCTCTGTGAAGATAGTACCACTATACATCAACATATGGCGCTGTCTGTATGAACTTTTTGGTATAGTACGTTGGTGTCACGAACGATGCCGGTCGATTTCAAAAATGGCTCTGAGCACTATGGGACTTAACATCTATGGTCATCAGTCCCCTAGAACTTAGAACTACTTAAACCTAACTAACCTAAGGACAGCACACAACACCCAGCCATCACGAGGCAGAGAAAATCCCTGACCCCGCCGGGAATCGAACCCGGGAACCCGGGCGTGGGAAGCGAGAACGCTACCGCACGACCACGAGATGCGGGCCGCCGGTCGAGTTTTTACTTATTCCGCGCACCTGTGTCACACATTCTCAGACAGCCAATGATGATTCAGCAGTGTTTGGAGCGTTCTGATGTGAATATCGTGGCCATGTGGACATAAAATATCATCGTAGCCAATTAAGTATTGAATTTTTACTCCTATTTGCTATGAGTTGTCGCTGATGCTGGTAGTAAGCGATACATTCTACATAAGCAAGTGAGGACATAAACTGCGGCATATAGTGTTCCTTCAAGCGCAAAACACGTGCATGCGCGTATTCCAACTGTCGCTCGGTACGGGTGACGATGGCGCCTCAGCCATGCCTCGACCTGCGCGAACCGTCAGTGTTCCTGATTCGGATTCTTTGTTACTTGAGGAATCATAGTGAACACATTTCGTGATTTGTTTATTTGTTGCTGGTAGGTGTTGTTGTGTGCTACACTTTGTCTACGCAGATTATTTACATACCTCTACCTGGTAAGTTATTCTTTTCTTTTCGCCTAATAAAAGAACAGGAAATTAATTAATGTTAACTCCAAATACCCTTAATTAGGAATAAAAAAGGTAGGGTACTAAAAGATCAACTTTCTTCAATTTAATGGATTTACATACTGTTTGTTCAAATTCATTTTTAAGTTTGTCTTCATACTTCTCTTTGGGTACTTGTGTTTTTAGTATTTTTAAGATACCATTAAAAATGTGACTGAAACATCCTGGTTCCCAGATTGAAGGCTTCCATACCAGTGAGATATCTGATACCGATATTGCTCAAACATATGGTGCTGATTTAATTTTGGGTTGAGAGAGATGGTCGTAACGTGAGTGACAGCAACGCAGTTGTATGACCAAAAATTTCTCACTCGTGAAGCTGCCTAACGTCTAAATTTCTCAAAATACTACCAGCAAGGGCAAAAAACCATTGCGAGGACAACCGTAATAGATGTTATTCGAAGACAGTCCGGGGGAAAATATGTCTATGTCCCTATGCCAGCCCAGAAGGGGAGAGGGAAAGAATTCACACTTTTGTTTCAGAGCACCTTTTGCTCCAGACTACAGGATGCAGTGTACAAAAAACGTCATTCATAAAGGACTGTATAATTTACAGCTTATGCGATGTAAGAAAATTTTATTTTTGTTGGCCACATACCTAAAAATATCCAAACAAATCGAGGAAGCCAGTTTTAAATTTGAAAAAAAATGACCAGGTGCATATTGAGCCCAAAAGCTGTATTACATTACATAACTACAGTGAAGCGCCAAAGGGAAATGAGCTTTTGGCATCATTGGCCGGGAGGCCCCTTTCGGTGCAAGGCCAGCCACCTGGATCCAGGTCTTAATACATTCAACACCATATTGGGTGACCTGCCCGCCGGATGGGGATGAAATGATGATGCAGACAACACAACACCCAGTCCCTGAGCGGAGAAAATCCCCGACCCAGCCGGAATTGACCCCGGGCCCGTAGGACGGCAATCCGTCACGCTGACCACTCAGCTATCGGAGCGGAGAGCGCCTAATAAACTGCTACAGGCATGCCTATTCAAATACAGACATATGTAAACAGGCAGAATACAGCGCTGCGTTCGGCAACTTCTATGTAAGACATCAAGTGTCCGGTGCTGTTGTTAGGTCGGTTACTGCTGCTACAATGGCAGGTTATCAAGATTTAAGCGAGTCTGAACGTGGCGCTATATTCGGGGCACGAGCGATAGGACACAGTATCTCCGAGGTAGCGATGAAGTGAGGATTTTCTTGAACGGCGATTTCACAAGTGTACCGTTAAAATCAGGAATCCGGAAAAACATCAGATTTCCGATATAGCTGCGTCTGCAAAAAAGTTCTTACAAGAATGGGGCCAACGATGACTGAAGAGAATCGTTCACCGTGACGGAAGTGCAACCCTATCGCAAACTGCTGCAGATTTCAATGCTGGGCCATCAATTAAGTGTCAGAATTGTAACCATTCAGCGAAACATCATCGATATGGGCTTTCTGAGCCGAAGGCCCACTCATGTACCCTTGTTGACTGCACGACACAAAGCTTCAAGCCTCGCCTGGGCCCGTAAACGCCGACATTGGACTGTTGATGACTGGAAACATGTTGCCTCGTCGGACGAGTCTCGTATCAAATTGTATCCAGTGGATGGACGTGTACGGGTGTGGAGAGAACCTCATGAATCCATGGACCCTGCGTGTCAGCATGGGACTTTTAAAGCTGGTGGAGGTTCCGTAATGATGTGATGATGTGTGGCGTGTGCACTTCGAGTAATATGGAACAGCTGATACGTCTACATGCGATTCTGACAGATGACATGTACGTATGCACCCTGTCTGATCACCTGCATCCATTCATCTCCATTGTCCATTCCGACGGACTTGGGCAATTCCAACAGGACAGTGCGACACCCCACGCTTCCAGAATTGCTACAAGTGGCTCCAGGAACACAGTTCTGAGTTTAAACGCTACCAGTGGCCACTAAACCCCCCCCCCCCCCAAACAAGAACATTATTGAGTTATTGAGCATATCTGGGATGCCTTGCAGCGTGCTGTTCTACACCCCCTCGTACTGTTACGGATTTATGGCCAGCCTTGGAAAAGTCATGGTGTCAATTCCCTCCAGCACCAGTCAGTCATTAGTTGAGTCCATGCCGCGTCGTGATGCGGCACTTGTGCGTGCTCGCGGGTACCCTACACGATATTAGGCAGGTGTACCAGTTCCCTTGGCTCTTCAGTGCATATGGCACAGCGATCGAGTCAGGTGCTAAACCTCACGCGCAGTGCCTTTATGTGACCTTAAGAAAGCAGGGATTAGACATTTATTTTTCAAATGGACATTGATTCTAGTCGACGTAAACGTGGGCAAACGTAATGGCGTGACAGAGTGGCAAAAAGGGGAAATCGTGTTTGACCATACCTATGCCCATAAGGTGTCTAAAGTTGGAGTTTCGCGGCGTACTGCTCAACGTGTTTACAAGCACTGGTGTAACACACCTGACCACGAAACACGACGCCAGAATTACGGTCGTTAACAGATCCTGACTCAGAGGGACGGGGAAGCATTTCACAAGTTGTGAACGAAAATCGCTTTCAAACCCGACAGGTGTTGGTAGAGGCAGTGAAAGAAGGTCCATCCCCAGCGAGAGATCACTGCGACGGGAACTGAATGCGATTAACATTTGGAGCAGCTATACCACGTAGGAGACATTGGTCACACAGATGGTATAGCTGGACTTCTTCAATGGCCTAGAAATCACCGAACGTGGACGATATCTGACGGAGAGAACGTAATGTGGACCGAGGAATGAAGTTTTTGTTTATACTCAAATTACGTACGCTGTCGAGTGCACTGAACGCCAAATGAATCATTTCATCCTGAATGTCTGCAAGGTCATGTGCAAGCCAGAGGCGGATCTGTGATGATTTGGGGCTGCTTTTCCTATGATGAATTGGGCCCGCTCACTGAGGTGACCACTACCATCAATCTGCATTTTATTTTAACATTCTGAATGATCGGGTGTTGCCTTTCAGCCTACTTCCGCATGATGGGAATGCTATTGATAACACTATTTTTCAAGACGACGGCAGCGGAGTTCACTCTGCTGGAAGAATATGCGCGTGATTTTCTGAACACTCCGCCACCCAAATACACTCCCGGAAATGGAAAAAAGAACACATTGACACCGGTGTGTCAGACCCACCATACTTGCTCCGGACACTGCGAGAGGGCTGTACAAGCAATGATCACACGCACGGCACAGCGGGCACACCAGGAACCGCGGTGTTGGCCGTCGAATGGCGCTAGCTGCGCAGCATTTGTGCACCGCCGCCGTCAGTGTCAGCCAGTTTGCCGTGGCATACGGAGCTCCATCGCAGTCTTTAACACTGGTAGCATGCCGCGACAGCGTGGACGTGAACCGTATGTGCAGTTGACGGACTTGGAGCGAGGGCGTATAGTGGGCATGCGGGAGGCCGGGTGGACGTACCGCCGAATTGCTCAACACGTGGGGTGTGAGGTCTCCACAGTACATCGATGTTGTCGCCAGTGGTCGGCGGAAGGTGCACGTGCCCGTCGACCTGGGACCGGACCGCAGCGACGCACGGTTGCACGCCAAGACCGTAGGATCCTACGCAGTGCCGTAGGGGACCGCACCGCCACTTCCCAGCAAATTAGGGACACTGTTGCTCCTGGGGTATCGGCGAGGACCATTCGCAACCGTCTCCATGAAGCTGGGCTACGGTCCCGCACACAGTTAGGCCGTCTTCCGCTCACGCCCCAACATCGTGCAGCCCGCCTCCAGTGGTGTCGCGACAGGCGTGAATGGAGGGACGAATGGAGACGTGTCGTCTTCAGCGATGAGAGTCGCTTCTGCCTTGGTGCCAATGATGGTCGTATGCGTGTTTGGCGCCGTGCAGGTGAGCGCCACAATCAGGACTGCATACGACCGAGGCACACAGGGCCAACACCCGGCATCATGGTGTGGGGAGCGATCTCCTACACTGGCCGTACACCACTGGTGATCGTCGAGGGGACACTGAATAGTGCACGGTACATCCAAACCGTCATCGAACCCATCGTTCTACCATTCCTAGACCGGCAAGGGAACTTGCTGTTCCAACAGGACAATGCACGTCCGCATGTATCCCGTGCCACCCAACGTGCTCTAGAAGGTGTAAGTCAACTACCCTGGCCAGCAAGATCTCCGGATCTGTCCCCCATTGAGCATGTTTGGGACTGGATGAAGTGTCGTCTCACGCGGTCTGCACGTCCAGCACGAACGCTGGTCCAACTGAGGCGCCAGGTGGAAATGGCATGGCAAGCCGTTCCACAGGACTACATCCAGCATCTCTACGATCGTCTCCATGGGAGAATAGCAGCCTGCATTGCTGCGAAAGGTGGATATACACTGTACTAGTGCCGACATTGTGCATGCTCTGTTGCCTGTGCCTATGTGCTTGTGGTTCTGTCAGTGTGATCATGTGATGTATCTGACCCCAGGAATGTGTCAATAAAGTTTCCCCTTCCTGGGACAATGAATTCACGGTGTTCTTATTTCAATTTCCAGGAGTGTAGATATCGACCGGCCTCCAAAGTCGTCCGACTTGAACCGCACATAAAATCAGCGGTACGTGTTTGGACAGAGGGTAAACCACTGACATCAGAATTCTGGTACCGCGCGCCGCGGAGTTTGAATCCCCGCCAGACGTCATGCACGTCGAAGACCCCTACAGGTTTCTGCACCGTCGCGCCGTAAGCTGTGGCGGCGCGCGCGTCCTGGCCCGCATTAGTGTGAGGGCGCCACAATGGAACACGAGGTTCCAGCGGCCAATAGCGGCGCCCCCGATACAGTATTTAAGCGCCTGCCTCTCACTGCGCCAGCGAGTCTAATGGTTGCCTGAGTCTCGACACATCGCCTCATTACTATTGGACGTCTCTGATTCGTTTGGTTGTCTCTGTCACTCTGTTGCTTCTTGCGTGTAGTCGTCGTAAGGTCTATGTCCATCGTCCGTCGTTGCTTCGTGTCAGTCCTTTCCGATCGCTTGTTTGTTCGTGGGCCGCTCTCCGTTTGGTCCCGCCGCGCTTTCTCGGTCACCCCGCGACCGTTCCGGTCGCGGTCACAATAGGTTACAACAAGAATCTTCGCAATATGGTGGAATTACGTGATCAGAAGCTCAGCGAGTGGCTTAACCTCGATATGACGTACCTGCATAGCATTGTGGACTCAGATTCTAACCAAATCCAGGGAGTTATGAAGTCCATGCTTGTAATGATTTTATCAGGAGTGACTAAAACTTTGTCCGGCAGGCTTACGTTTATTCCACCGTTGTATGAAAGAAGTAAACTATTTTTATTATTTGAATAGTAGTATTTATTATTCTTCAGTAATTATTATTATTAATATTATTATTACTGTATTATTATTACTTTGATTTATCGTTTATCACACTTACATTTAATATTTATTCACACAAATAACAGTAAAACAGAAGAATAAAGGTTTATTTGAGGACCGGCATATTGACGACAGTCATATTGACTACTAGCTGTCCTTCGTGCACGCCTATGCGCCATTCTATTAAAGTCAGTTGATGACGCCCGCTGATGAAGAATTGATCGACGTGGGACTTAGTCGCTAAGTAACCACTCTTTCAACACAGCAAATTTTGAAACACTTAACTCCTTATTTAAATGTGCAAAAATTACATGAAATGAAAATTAACCTTTGTTGAAAACGCCTCAACATCATGCAAAACGTAACAGTGTTATATCGTAGCTGCTTCAAATGACTGCGTTACTGAGGAGATTTCGAATGACATCTTTATGCAGTTACGGTACGGCCGCATCGCCTTACAGACGCACAAGTTCAAATGACCCTTATGCAGCCCCTGGTTGTTATCACGGCCTCCCTCTGTGTATGCAGTTGCAAACGTCGATGAGTAGACGTAATTAACTTAGACTGTCACCAAGTGAAGGCTTTTCTCTGTCACTTCACACACTTACGTGTGTTTCCTACGTTTTACAACTGCAAGTAAGCTACTCACTGGCGGTAAACGTACGCCTTCCGGGTCGAGCAGGCCTCTGGGCGGAGAGCTGCGTTGGCCGGCTGGGGGAGCAGAGGGCGCTAAGCCGGCAACGAAAGCCGCGCTATTGGCCGTCGGCCTCGCCCGGCCTGTCCGACAATGGATGGCGTTTTTATGCGCACTCACGGCCGCTTCCGAGCTGAGATATGCCCCAGCCGCGCGTCGCAAAAATAAAAAATGCTCCTCATTTTCCCTCAAAATCGTTTGCCGGCGTGTCGGGCCCGAAGCGAACGCGCCGGCGGCGGCGGGGGGTGGAAGGGGAACGCTTTATGGAAAAAGGCGGTTTCCTTTCACCATGCGTCATTCGACCGCGCCGCGTTTTTCATTTGTGAACGATTTGAATGTCGGGTATAAACTACCTGTCCCCTCGCGGCTTCCGCCACCTGATGGGAGATATAAATGGCGGCATTATTTTGAAAAACGGCCTGTTGAAAGGTGATTACTTTCCCTCCTTTAAATTGCCAGAACATTTAAGCGGGCGAGCTCTCTTCGCTTGTCCATAAGTCACGTCCAAATATTTGCGCGGAGACCGCCGACTTCGCAAACGAACTCTTTACGACTCGACTTTAATGTCGGCGTACAGGTAGCAGAACGGTGCCAAGTACCGACGTGCAAGCAAGCCTGAAGAACAAAAGACTGAAAACAAGGAAGCTATTTCTCCAAGTTTTCGTGAACACTGTGGTCGAGTGGTTCTAGGCGCTTCAGTCCGGAATCGCGCTGCTGCTACGGTCGCTGGTTCGAATTTTGCCTCGGGTATGGATGTGTGTGATGTCCTTAGGTTGGTTAGGTTTAAGTAGTTCTAAGTCTAGGGGACTGATGACCTAAGCTGTTAGGTCCCATAGTGCTTAGAGCCATTTGAACCATTTTTTTCGTGAACAAGCGGGACACCAAGGCCATAGAGAGGTCACATAGTCGTTAGGACAGTGAACTATTCCAGATTTAGAGTGTTCCAGTTACTGCATGAAATGACGTTCGTACGAGTTGCTTCGAAAAGTAAGTTACACGCTATGATGGCAGACGAAATAAATTTTATTGGACGCTGCACTACATTTCGAAGTAATGTAGACATACACTACTGGCCATTAAAATTGCTACACCACGAAGATGCCGTGCTACAGACGCAAAACTTAACCGACAGGAAGAAGCTGCTGTGATATGCAAATGATTAGCTTTTCAGAGCATTCACACAAGGTTGGCGCCGGCGGCTCCACCTACAATGTGCTGACATGAGGAAAGTTTGCAACCGATTTCTCATACACAAGCAGCAGTTGACCGGCGTTGCCTGGTGAAACGTTGTTGTGATGCCTCGTGTAAGGAGATGAAATGCGTACCATCACGTTTCCGACTTTGATAAAGGTCGGATTGTAGCCTATGGCGATTGCGCTTTATCGTGTCGCAACATTGCTGCACACGTTGGACGAAATCCAATCACTGTTAGCAGAATATGGAATCGGTGGGTTCAGGAGGATAATACGAAAAGCCGTGCTGGATCCCAACGGCCTCATCACTAGCAGTCGAGATGACAGGCATCTTATCCGCACTGCTGTAACGGATCGTGTGGCCACGTCTCGATCCCTAAGTCAACAGATGGGGACATATGCAAGACAACAACCATCTGCACGAACAGTTCGACGACGTTTTCAGCAGCATGGACTATCAACTCGGAGACTATGGTTGCGGTTACCCTTGACGCTGCATCACAGACAGGAGCGCCTGCGATGGTGTACTCAACGACGAACCTGGGTGCACGAATGGAAAAATGTCATTTTTTTGGATGAATCCAGGTTCTGGTTACAGCATCACGATGGTCGCATCCGTGTTTGGCAACATCGCGGTGAACGCACATTGGAAGCGTGTATTCGTCATCGCCATACTGGCGTATCACCAGGCGTGATGGTATGGGGTGCCATTGGTTACACGTCTCGGTCACCTCTTGTTCGCATTGACAGCACTTTGAACAGTGGACGTTACATTTCAGATGTGTTACGACCAGTGGCTCTACCCTTCATTCGATCCCTGCGAAACCCTACAATTCAGTAGGATAATGGACGACCGCATGTTGCAGTTCCTTGGTTCAAATGGCTCTGAGCACTATGGGACTCAGCTGCTGAGGTCATTAGTCCCCTAGAACTTAGAACTAGTTAAACCTAACTAACCTAAGGACATCACAAACATCCATGCCCGAGGCAGGATTCGAACCTGCGACCGTAGCTGTCTTGCGGTTCCAGACTGCAGCGCCTTTAACCGCACGGCCACTTCGGCCGGCTGTTGCAGTTCCTTTACGGGCCTTCCTGGATACAGAAAATGTTCGACTGCTGCCCTGGCCAGCACATTCTCCAGATCTCTCACCAATTGAAAACGTGTGGTCAATGGTGGCCGAGCAACTGGCTCTTCACAATACGCCAGTCACTACTCTTGATGAACTGTGGTATCGTGTTGAAGCTGCATGGGCAGCTGTACCTGTACACGCCATCCAAGCTCTGTTTGACTCAATGCCCATGCGTATCAAGGCCGTTATTACGGCCAGAGGTGGCCAGTAGTGTATGACATTGCTGTTGATATATTTTCCGGGATGTGAGGTCGTGGTCCAAGAACTTTTCTGCTCCTTATGTTTCGTCCACGACTGCGCTGGACGAAACGTAAGGAGTAGAAAAGTTCTTGGACCACGACCTCACATCCCGGAAAGTGTATCAACAGCCATGTCACCCGGTCGTGAAAGCCTTCATTCTACAGTGTATGACATTGTTTTCCAACATAATCACCCAAGTCTCTGTAGACGATAGTCGGAACGTTTTTTCAATCATTCAGCGTTTCGACGATAAAAAACCTCTGCTTGGTGACGGAGCCCCGCCTTGGGAACGTCCTCATCGTTGGAGAATTCCCCCTCCCACCCCCCTCTCTCGACCCTGATGTTTTGTTCAACTTGCCGTGGATATGGAGATCGCATGGGCTTCCCAATCATATCGTTCTCGTCTGTGGCATGTTGACCATATGTTTGAAAGCAGTTTATTAAGCTGGACGCGACACTGTATTTTCAGGTTGACCCTCTGTGCAGTATAGACGTTTCTCTCGCAAGAATGGTATTGTCCCGCCTACTTCACCTTTGGAGTATGTTTCGAGTTGCCACCTCATTTCACTCCCACACACTGGTGCACCTGTTATCGCAGCAGAACTAAGTCTGCAGGAAACATGGAACACGTACTCTCAGCTGACAATGAACCACTCTTTCTACACATCGGTCTGACTCACTTTCTGAAGTCACTGCGTATAAGAGGCAATCATAGTTTCTGTTCTAAAGCCGTACAGCCTAGAATGGATAAGCCATTCAGAAAAAATCGCCGTGAGCCGTGTGCGTTGTTGAACATGGGGCTCCGCGGCAGACAACACCTACGTGTTCAAATGCTGGCCCAACGACTTCGTCAATTACGATTGCAGTGGACACGGAATCGTCGAGATTGAGCCGTGGATCAGTGGAAACTTGTTTCGTTTGTGCTTCACGTTTGTGCTTCACCTGGTCGCTGTTCGTCTCCACAAACGCCGTTATTCGGCGTACGATGGTTCAAAATGTGCACCGCAGCAACGATACAATTTGGTGGGAGCAGTATTATGCTATGGGAGACATTCTGCTGCGCTCACATGGGACCTGTGGTAGTAATCGAAGACACGCTGACGTGGACCACCGGTACCCCTTCATGCATGGGGCAATCATCCCATCCCACCGGCGCACCAAGTGGATAATGGTCGTTTGGTAAACCATCGTGTCGTGCTGCGTGAAGAAGTCTGTAACTGCCTGCAGCACTGTCCAAATCCTGCCTGTACAGGAACCGTCGACCATTCAGAACGTTTACCAAGGGGCCGAAGACGTGGTAAGCGCAACGGGGACAGATCAGAACTAGAGGGTGGGTGCTTGAGCGTCTCCTACTTGAGTTTGCGTGACTTTTGCGTTACGACGTCTGCGATATGAGCACGTGCGTTATCATAAAGCAGCTCGATTTCGGTGTATTACCGGACATTTCGTCTTAACTGCACGCCCTAATTTTCCAGCGTTGTGTAGTACCGTTCCCCAGTGATGGAGACACCACGTTCTTTTAAATGAATAAGCAATGGGCCCCGGTAATCAAAAGAGCAAGGTGAGCATCGCACTTCCTGTAGATGGTTGGCTTTTGAACTTCTTGGGACGAGGGTATGATGGATTACACCATTGAATCGTCGATGCTTCGACTCCGGTTCCCAGTGGAGGTACCAGCTTTTGTCACCTGCAACACGTTACCTTCAACACTGTTACGCATCAGGTGCCATAGAGAAACACCCACCCAATTTGCATACAGTTTTAACCTGCCAGGAAATCTCAGTTTGCTTTTTGTTCGGCATTCAACGCCAGGGGTACCCACTGGCTCAAGACCTTACGGCGGCTTAAATACTGACGGGTAATGTGTTCCAGGCTACAGAAACTGATGTCGAGATCTCCTGCTAGTGTCCGTTCGCTCTAATTGCATCATCAACAGCTCGCTTGTTGTTGTCCGCAATGGATGAGGGTGGCCAGCATCTTCTGTCGAAAAGCGACGAGCACGGCAGTTGACGTATCATGCCACAAGAGTGGTGTTCGACAGACACTCTCTAATATACATTTAGTTCAATCTCCAATGGATGACTACCGGCATTTGGCCTTCTGCCGTTAATAACATAATAACAGCGCATTGGCCCTGTCTGGATGCACTTTATAATCACGTCGCCACAATTCACATTTCAGCATACAGCGCACGGATATCAGAAAGACACGAATGCCACACTAATCCCTTACCTAAATCTCGGTCTTAAAATATATCCGCATCAGAGTCGCACTGGGTTGCGTATAGGAAGCAGTAACGCCCTCAAATGAGACTTTTTAATCGCCATAGAACATATGAGCGTACAAAGAGAAGTGAAATCATTGTTCAAATTCAATCGAGAGAGAAAAACTAGATTCCGAGAAGACTATACCAAAATACACACACCAAAAAAAGTTTTGCATCAACTCGGTTCAGAGAGTTCCGGAACCTGTACAAAAAATTGGAATAGCATCAACATAAATACAATTTCCGCCATTTTAATTGCTCATGAAAACGACACATTGCATGTTGTACCACCATACAGCGAGACCTTCAGAGGTGGTGGTCCAGACTGCTGTACAAACCGGTACTTCTAATACCTAGTAGCACGTCCTCTTGCATTGAAGCATCCCTGTATTCGTAGGGGCATAGTTCCACAAATTCATCAAGGCACTGTTGGACCAAATTTCCCACTCCTGAACGGCGATTCGGCGTAGATCCCTCAGAGTGGTTGGTGGGTCACGTAGTCCATTAATGACCCCATTCAATCTATTCCAGGCATGTTCGGGAGGGTTCATGCTGGAGAACATGCTGGCCACTCTACTCGAGCGATGTCGTAATCCTGAAGAAAGTCAATCACAGGATGTGCACGACGGGAGGAGGAACTGTCGTACATGAAGACGAATGCCTCGTCAGTAGGCTGCCGGTATGGTTGCACTACCGGTCGGAGGATGGGATTCACGAATCGCCGGCCGAAGTGGCCGTGCGGTTAAAGGCGCTGCAGTCTGGAACCGCAAGACCGCTACGGTCGCAGGTTCGAATCCTGCCTCCGGCATGGATGTTTGTGATGTCCTTAGGTTAGTTAGGTTTAACTAGTTCTAAGTTCTAGGGGACTAATGACCTCAGCAGTTGAGTCCCATAGTGCTCAGAGCCATTTGAACCATTTTTTTTCACGAATCGTACAGCCGTTACGGTGCCTTCCATGACCACCAGCGGCGTACGTCGGCCCCACATAATGCCACCATAAAACAGCAGGGAACCTCCACCTTGCTGCACTCGCTGGACAGTGTGTCTAAGACGTTCAGCTTGACAAGGGTACATCCAAACACGTCTCCGACGATTGTCTGGTTGAAGGCCTATGCGACACTCTTCGGTGAAGAGAACGTGATGCCAGTCCTGAGCGGTCCGTTCGGCATGCTATTGGGCCCACTGTAGCGCGCTGCATGGTGTCGTGGTTGCAAAGATGGACCTAGCCATGGACGTCAGGAGTTCAAAAATGGTTCAAATGGCTCTGAGCACTATGGGACTCAACTTCTGAGGTCATTAGTCCCCTAGAACTTAGAACTAGTTAAACCTAACTAAGCTAAGGACATCACACACATCCATGCCCGAGGCAGGATTCGAACCTGCGACCGTAGTGGTCTCGCGGTTCCAGGCTGCAGCGCCCAGAACCGCACGGCCACTTCGGCCGGCGGACGTCAGGAGTGACGCGCATCATGCGGCCTACTGCGCACAGTTTGAGTCGTAACACGACGTCCTGTGGCTGCACAAAATGCATTGTTTAACATGGCGGCGTTGCTGTCAGGGTTCCTCCGAGCCGTAATCCGTGGGTAGCGGTCATCCACTGCAATAGTAGCCCTTAGGCGGCCTCAGCGAGGCATGTCATCGACAGCTCCTGTCCCTCTGTATCTCCTCCATGTCCGAACAACATCGCTTTGGTTCACTCCGAGAAGCCTGAACACTTCCCTTGTTGGGAGCCCTTCCTGGCACAAAGTAACAATGCGGACGCGATCGAACCGCGGTATTGACCGTCTAGGCATGGTTGGACTACAGACAATACGAGCCGTTTACCTCCTTCCTGGTCGAACGACTGGAACTGATGGGCTGTCGGACACCTGCGTCTATTAGGTGCTGCTCATGCATGGTTGTTTACGTCTGTGGGCGGGTTTAGTGACATCTCAGAACAGCCGAAGGGACTGTGTGTGTGTGATACAATATCCACAGCCAAAATCTGTCTCCAGAAATTCTGGGAACTGGTGTGATGCAAACCTTTCTTTTGATGTGTTTACATTACATTGAACATCACCTTGGTTTGCTGGAAAACCGTGCAATGGCAAAGCACATTTTATGAATGTAAACAATATTTGTTTCTCTATACGACATCGAAAGCAACCATGTAATTTTATCTAGGTGCATTTATAACGTGGGGTAGGTACCGCGACAATTACTGCTTCCCCTGTTTTTACGACGAATATCAGCCCATCACGTGTAAATCATCAACTGCAAAATAATTAAATTACTTGATTTCATATACAAAGTTCTCGTATGCGCCTTATAATCCCTTCCTGGAAATTTATTTACCACCCAAATTTTTATTTGTTTTGCTTTCCATGCCCTTTACGGAAATATTAATAAATGTTGTAGAATGAGTATTTTTTTCTGTTGGCAAAATAAGTAACGTTAAAAATTAAATTTAAAAAAAGTTAATGTGTGGGAAGTCGAACACACAACTTCCGATTTAGCAGTCTGTACTCTTTCCGCTGTGCCAACCGCTACAAGGTAACTACGTTAATATTGCCTATAAGCTCTTGCCTCGCCCTACCCGATCCAAAGGCGCTATTTTTTTTTTTTTCTAAACGCTTGGCCACTTGGTGTTTCCACTTCAGTCACCTTCGTTTCCGGCCAAGCCCTGCATATAACATAAATTTGGACGTAATCGGTGACGTCTTTGCGCGGTCCCTTTGTAAGAGAGTGCTTTCGCGTACCACCATTAAAGTCGTCTCTTTACAGATGGCCCACGCCCTGTGGTCGAATGCGAAGGACGTGGTTGCTTCGTTATACAGGCAGTGAGGTAAAATCATGCTTACGATACATACCAAGGCGCCACACAGCGTTTGTCATCCACAAGTTTTTGTATATTATACGGGACCAACGCTTGTATGTATTGATTTGTGGGACGTATCCATGTACCTGATGATGAATAATAGGAGAAATTGCATTAGCAATAAATTACATGATATTTTAGTGCCGCAAGCGTAAACGGGTATGTTTGACAAGTGAAGCTGTAAGATTTTCCACGTGCTGCGTTGTGTTGTGATGCAGAATACGATGATGACGCATGGCTCACCGGGTAGTTGGTTGTCTGCCTGCTAGCCTGCCACAGCCGGTGCTTCCCTCGTAGGGGCGCGGCAGCAAATGTGTCACGTGTCACCGTGGCCCACGCACCGCACCCGGGGCTACACGCTGCTCTGCTAGTTGCGACTGTCGGGAGGCCGTTCGACATCGGGCATTACGGTGTGACCCACAGCCCAGGGAGCCGCTAACCGCCGCTCATGTCCGGCCGCGGTGGCTCGATGGTCCAACATTAGCGGCCATTGGCACACAGTACTACCGCGTGGTCGCCAGGGAAACGCTCGCTGACCTCTACCGTTGCTGGACTGCGCTCCGCCGAGCGGAAAGCAGACCGATCCGATACAGGGTGCGCCAAGCAGAGTACAGAGGCATGACACTGCGAGGAACGACATACCAAAGACAGCTACAAAATCCTGCGGACGTGTTCTCTGCACAGACAATTGCATATGCACTTAAAATCAAAGGCTACCATTATGTCTTTTAAAATAATATCCTTGAGTGCGAACTCCAGTCACTAGAAATTAATCACTTCGTACATTATTGCTCGTCGGTGGTACTGCCTGTCAATATTTGCCCCTACTGTTCTGCACTTGCGTGCTATCTCAACAGACGTGTCTTTTATAGGGTATTCGAAGAGACCGGGACATAATCTAGTAGCCTCAATTACCAACGCATACAGGGTGAGGCAGCTAAGACAGGCCACGCCAACTATACTCAGAATCAATAGAGGTGCAGTTTTCTCCAAGTTATAGTGCACCTTATGGCTAATTTACAGACGTTCGCAAATGATTTTTATCCTTTATAGTCACCAAATTCGGACACCGATTATGTTTTGTTTTTCTACACTCGGCATTGGAAAGAAGCTTCTAAGAGAACTTCAACGACATAACTTGTATGGGACTTCATCAAATCGTATCAAGCTAACAGCGCATCAAATGACTACTCCGTAGTCAGGGGAAGAGATTCCACAAACGTTTATACCAAGCGCAAGCAAACCCATAACCCAGGTGCGGCTCATGTTTTTAGTTTCACATATGTCATACCAAGTGCTCAAAATGATGACCATGAGCATTGCTGCAGGAACAATACTGCTCGTTAAACTTCATCTGGAGTTAAACGCAGCACAGACCCGTATTATAAGGCATTTCATGCCTTCGGCAGTCGTTGCTGTTTCCTAATAGACCTTTTCCTTCACCAAAGATAAAAATACAGAAGTGTTAAGTTTGGTAAATGGTCAGACAATTTTGCGCTTTCTGAACGATCGTTGCAATGAAATCCAAACATTTTCTTGAGAGGGTCTGTCATTAGAGGTACAGAAAGCAAGGTACATGCGATATACTGTTGCACACTGACTGCTTCATGTCCAGTGGGATGTTTCAGATAACTGCGGCAGCAGCATATCTTAAGAACTCGAGATACTTGAATGTGTTTAGATTACCATCAATAAAACAGGGACCAATCATGAGAGTGTTAAAAAACACGCACCAAATGTTGATAGACCAAGAGCGTTGCTTTTATCCAATTCTTAGAGTCAGCGTGGATTTCCAACAGACGATTAGTGCGTATTTCGAAGATTGGCTCTTCCATGGACTGTTAACGATGCTTCTTCACTGAACAAAATTTTGCATAGATACGCAGCATCACTTTGAACTTCTGAAGATTGAAAGCGATTTTGGAATTCACTGTCACGAAGCAGTAGATGCAGCGACATGTGTAGCGGATGAAATGCGATGGAGTGTAATGTCCGCATAACATTCGTTTGGTTGATCCCTCACGCTCATCCGAGATGTCTCTTAGTGACATCAGCATTGTGTTATTAAAATGTTAGTTTCATTCCTTTCGTCAGTTGCTCTCCTATATCCTTAGCGTATTGTATTGTCCACACTTCCAGTTTCTAGGATCTCTGTTTGTAATTTTTGCAAAGACAGATCTTGAGTGCTTGGCACGATATGGGCACTCTTCAGCCTACAATCGCATCGCTGTTCTAATAGTATGGCGATATTCGCCAATAACGACATTCACTTTCACAACTGTTTTATACACACATCAAAAAAAGTTTTGCATCACCTCAGATCCCAGAACTCCTGAAGAAAGACGTTGATTGTGGGTATTGTATCACAGACACAGTCCATTTGACTGTTCAGAGATGTCACTAAACCCGCGCAAAGATGTAAACAACCATGCACGAACAGCGCCTATTAGACGGAGGGGGTCCAACAGCCAAACAGTTCCAGTCATTCCACCAGGAAGAACGTACACGGCTCGTGTTGTCTATAATTCAAAAATGCCTAAGACGCTCAATACCGCGTCCGCATTGTTACGTTGTGGAAAGGCTCTCAACAAGGGAAGTGTCCAGGCCTCTCGGAGTGAACCAAAGCGATGTTGCTCGTACATGGAGGAGGTAAACAGAGGCAGGAACTGTCGGAGATATGCCTCGCTGCTGCAGTGGATGTCCGCTATCTAAGGATTATAACATTGACAGCAACGCCACCATGTTGGATTATACTTTTCGTATAGCCACAGGACGTCGTGTTACGACTCAAACTGTGCGCAATAGGCTGCATGATGCGCAACTTCACACCCGACGTCCATGGAGAGGTCCATCTTTGCAACCGCGACACCATGCAGCGAGGTACAGATGGGCCCAACAACGTGCCGAATTGTCCGCTCAGGATTAGTATCACGTTCTCTTCACCGATGAATGTCGCACATGCCTTCAACCAGACAATCGTGGGGACGTGTTTGGAGGCAACCCGGTAAGGCCTTAGACACATTGTCCAGCGAGTGCAACAAGGTGGAAGTTCCCTGCTGTTTTGGGGTGGCATTATGTGGGACCGACGTACGCCGCTGGTGGTAGTGGAAGGCACCTTATACGCTGTACGGTACGTGAATTCCATCCTCCGACCGATAATGCAACCATATCGGCAGCGAATAGCCGAGGCATTCGTCATCATGGACAATTCGCGCTCCCATCGTGCACATCTTGTGAATGACTTCCTTCAGGATAACGACATCGCTCGACTTTAGTGACGAGCATGTTTCCCAGATGTGAATCCTATCAGAGATGCCTGGAATAGGCTGAAATGGGCTGTTTATGGACCAACCAACCACTCTGAGAGATCTAGGCAGAATCGCCGTCGACGAGTGCGACAATCTGGACTAACAGTGCCTTGATGAACTTATGGATAATATGCCACGAAGAAAACAGGTATGCATAAATGCAAGAGGACGTGTGACTGGATATTACAGTCACCGGTGTGTACAGAAATCTCTGAAGTTCTCGCTGTATGGTGGTATATGGTGGTACAACATGCAATGTGTGGTTTTACTGAGCAAAATAAGGGGGCGGAAATGATGTTTATGTATATCTCCATTCGAATTTTTGTAGAAGTTCCAGAATTCTCTAAACCGAGGTGATGCAAAACTTTTTCTGATGTGTGTGTATTGTGAATGTCTCAACATTTTTACGGGAAAGTTTTCTGATTGCTACAACAGCTGAATACTGACTAATGGACTTCAAGCGCACAGGTAAACACGCAACCTGTGTTGCGTGTTTGCTTACATATGGTGTAATAAAGCAGACATTGGCGAAACCTCCCCTCCTGATGGCTGGACAGTGATTTGCAACTTATCTTCATACTTTTTGATTCAGTAGTAGTAGTAGAAGTAGTAGAAGGGTTTGGTGGGCGCACGACAGCAAGGTCTTCAGCGCCCGTTCAGTATCATAGTGAGACGGGTGTCAAGAAAAAAAAAAAACTCAGAACATTGACATAAAACGGAACATAAAACACGGGGAACAATCATTGAAAAATAGGTGCTCACCCACACCGAAGCGTGGGATGAAGCAGGGCGTCAGCAGTAAAACATGGACAACACAGGAAGAAAACGGGAGAGGGAGCTAGAACAATGTAGCAGATGGAATTGGCTGGCTGACCGCAAGGAAAAAAGGGAGGAGTCAGCCACTCTGCAATACACTAAAACCTCCAGCCTAAAAGTTTAGGCCAGAGTCCAGACACATCACAAAACTTAAAAACCCTAGACACACACGTCTCATCGTTAGCTAAAACACAAGGCAGATCCCCATCAACTTGTGCTTCTGCCCTTGCAGCACGGTATAAAATGCAGTCTGTTAAAATGTGCTGGACAGAGATGTGCACACCACAAGCATCACAAAACGGAGGATCCTCCCGCCGTAATAAATAGCTGTGCGTCAGAGGACAGTGCCCGATCCGAAGACGTGTGAGGGCCACCTCTTCCCGCCTGAGCAACCGGCAGGAGGGAACGCCACGGCCGAGTGGTTGACTTTACCGACCGCAGTTTATTGGCCGTCACCGCCAGCCATTCGTCCTCCCACAAATCCATGCACTTCCTGTGGAGTGCAGCGATGACTGACTGCAAGGGGATAGGACACTGGATCACATCCTGCTCTCTGCAGGCCTCCTTGGCAGCCCGATCAGCCTGTTCATTGCCCCATATGCCGACATGACCAGGCACCCAGCAGAAGGATACCTCTTTACCCCGCTGTTGGAGCAAGTACAGTTGGTCATGTGTCAGCTGGACCATCTCCTCAGTCGGGTATAGGTTCTGCAGTGATTGTAAGGCACAGAGTATCGGAGCAGAGAAGAAATCGATCGCCCCGAACACGATTCATCTGCTCCAGTGCCTTCAGGATCGCGTGGAGCTCCGCTGCGAAAACGGTATATTCAGCAGGGAGGCGAATCCGGGTAACATGAGCAGGGAACACCGCAGAACAGCCAAGGAAATTCTCCTGTTTGGAGCCATCAGTATAAACGACAGTGAAACCGTGATGCACATCTAAAATGTTAAAAAACAGAGATTGAAACGTAAAATCAGGTGTGCCATCTTTCTTAAAATTAGTCAAATCTAAAATAAGTTTGGGTCTCCGGAGGAGCCAAGGTGGAGATCTGCTCCAACCGCGACGTAAAACACGAAGACCAGCCATAGACATCGCACCGAGGCAATCCTGTGCGCGAATCCCATAGGGCTGCGTCGCACGTTGCCGGTTATGAAACAATCGTGCCAGAGGAGGCTGAGCAACGGTATGGTATGCAGGGGTGTATGGTGTGGACGAAGTGTTATACGCCTGGCGCACTGTAAGTAGCCGTCGCCGCATATGAAGTGGCGGTTCACCAGCCTCTGCACAGAGGCTTGGTATGGGGCTAGTTCGGAATGCCCCAGTGGCCAACCGAAGCCCTTCATGGTGCACAACGTCCAACATCTTTAAGTAAGAAGGCCTCGCAGACCCATACACCGTGCACCCATAATCGAGCCGAGATCGCACAAACGCCTTGTAAAACTGGAGCTTTTTGTTCAGTGCCATACGTGTTATATCAGTGATGTTCTCTCAGAAGTATCTTTCTAATATGACTGAAAAAATATATACCAGTATTCCAATATAAGATAATAATCTCGGTGTGGTAATTCAGTGACTGTAAACCAGAAAAAGTGCTTGATAACGTCATGAAATTGACCGTATTGTCCGCTACAACTTCGAGAAAACCCCACCTCGGTATATTTATTCACTCTTGATATATTGGGGTAACCTGTCTTAGCTTTTCCCCCTTATATTGAGGTTTCTCTTAAATTACACTTATCAAGAGCCATGTAAAAATGAGATGTATAAAATTTGTTAACAGAGTACGGCAAAAGGGTGGCCCTAGTGTTTTCAGAATAGGAAAACCAAGAAAAAGTTATCAACTTCACAAATCATTATTTCTCGCCTGACTGATTTATAACCTCTGCAGACGTTTTGCTTTTTTCGAGTTTCCTTAAAAATATTATATTCCTCCAGAGTTTCCTTAGAAAATAAGATACTCTCGATGTATTTGCCCCCCCTCCCCACCCAACATCTCGTGGAGAAGAGGAAAACTGATATATAATGTTTTCTTGTTCTTTGTACTGATGAAGATTATGGAGAAACTGTAAAGGTATGTTTGTAATTCTTGCAACGAGATAACTTCGTAATTGTTGGAGACTTCTTATGTTCTGCTGTATTTTTTTTTCAATAATCAGAGTCTGATTTCTTACAAACGATTTTCTTTTAAGTAAACCTTGCCCTCATGGTTCACAGTAAAGTTTTAAATTCTTATCGTGCATGCATTGCACCTTCCACCACAAGAAGCAGCGGATTGTTTCTGACAAAAGAAATTTAGAGCCGATTAATTATCTTTAGTTGCTGCATCTGTTGTTTTATATTTACTTTCGAGAACGTCATAACACCAGAAACAAAGAGACAGCATGCAACATATTGTGATTTCCAGCGACGGTAGACATGCTTTATATTTTGATAACACTGCTTGTTTCCAATATCTGTAAATGATCACCTTTGTGTCCGTTTATCTTCGTACTGGTAAAGTGTTTTGTTACTTCCTACTGAAAATTTGTTCCCTAAGTGCTACAGATGTTTTAGAGTCCCGATGTTCACTAGTGTGCAATAGATGGCAGCAATACCACACACAGAGCAAATCGATAAAAGAAAAAGTGTAACTAGTTTACGAACAAAGTAGACCATACTACTGACAGAAACCTATTTTTCAGTCATTCAAGGATTGTTCAAATGTTTGTGTTAAGAGTGATGTTGTTTACAGTGGATCCTAAACCCTTTCTGCATGTGTGTTGCTCATTTTCTTTCGGGCAATCTACACTATCTCATAGTTTCTATTTCACTACTTCTTTTTCATCAAAGAAGATGCTTCGATAATCAGTAACTAATTATAAAATTATATCGCTATATCCCCAAGAATTTTACACTTAATGACAAAAGTAATGTAGAATTCCACTGTTTAGCAAACATAATTTCTTTTAAGCAAATATATATTCAGTTATGTAAAATATATTTATTTCTCTAGCAATCTTAAGCAACAATAAGCATTTAACAGTCAGTTTTGCCGAAGTATTGCGATATAAATATAATTTACTTTCGCCAAAGAACCATAACGACTAAATAGAATGTCAAGTCGGAGCTTGAAGACCAAGGGAAGCTGGAGGATTAAGATTATGTTTAAGTAATTTCAGTAATGATCGGAGCTAGGTTTTAATATGACTCAAATCAAATTTCGAAATTTCCCCCAAATACCAAGGTGTACTTTCCAGAATTCAATTATCTCCCTCAACACTGAGTTATTTGCAGTATATATATATATATATATATATATATATATATATATATATATATATATATATATATATAGTGACAGGGCCAATATCTCACGAAATAAGCACTTAACGAAAAAACTACAAACAACGAAACTCGTCTAGCTTGAAGGGGGAAACCAGATGGCGCTATGGTTGGCCCGATAGATGGCGCTGCCATAGGTCAAACGGATATCAAATGCGTATTTTTAAAATAGGAATCCCCATTTTTTATTACATATTCGTGTAGTACGTAAAGAAATATGAATGTTTTAGTTGGACCACTTTTTAAGCTTTGTGATAGATGGCGCTGTAATAGTCATAAACGTATAAGTACGTGCTATCACGTAACATTCGGCCAGTGCGTACGGTATTCGCTTCGTGATACATTACCCGTGTTAAAATGGACCGTTTACCAATTGTGGAAAAGGTCGATATCGTGTTGATGTATGGCTATTGTGATCAAAATGCCAAACAGGCGTTTGCTATGTACGCTGCTCGGTATCCTGGACGACATCATCCAAGTGTCCGGACCGTTTGCCGTATAGTTAAGTTATTTAAGGAAACAGGAAGTGTTAAGCCACATGGGAAACGTTAGCTACGACCTGCAACAAATGATGATGCCCAAGTAAGTGTTATAGCTGCTGTCGCGACTAATCCGCACATCAGTAGCAGACAAAGTGTGCGAGAATCGGGAATATCAAAAACGTCGGTGCTGAGAATGCTACATCAACATCGATTGCACCCGTACCATATTTCTGTGCACCAGGAATTGCATGGCGACGACTTTGAATGTCGTGTACAGTTCTGCCACTGGGCACAAGAGAAATTACGGGACGATGACAGACTTTTTGCACGCATTCTATTTAGCGACGAAGCGTCATTCACCAACAGCGGTAACGTAAACCGGCATAATATGAACTATTCGGCAACGGAGAATCCACGATAGCTGCGACAAGTGGAACATCAGCGACCTTGCGCCGGTTAATGTATGGTGCGGCGTTATGGGAGGAAGGATAATTGCCCCCATTTTAATCGATGGCAATCTAAATGGTGCAATGTATGCTGATTTCCTACGTAATGTTCTACCAATGTTACTACAAGATGTTTCACTGCATGACAGAATGACGATGTACTTCCAACATGATGGAAGTCCGGCACATAGCTCGCGTGCGGTTGAAGCGGAATTGAATAGCATATTTCATGGCAGGTGGATTGGTTGTCGAAGCACCATACCATGGCCCGCACGTTCACCAGATCTGACATCCCCGGATTTCTTTCTGTGGGGAAAGTTGAAGGATATTTGCTATCGTGATCCACCGACAACGCCTGACAACATGCGTCAGCGCATTGTCAGTGCATGTGCGAACATTACGGAGGGCGAACTACTCGCTGTTGAGAGGAATGTCGTTACACGTATTGCCAAATGCATTGAGGTTGACGGACATCATTTTGAGCATTTATTGCATTAAAGTGGTATTTACAGGTAATCACGCTGTAGCAGCAAGCGTTCTCAGAAATGATAAGTTCATAAAGGTACATGTATCACATTTGAACAACCGAAATAAAATGTTCAAACATACCTACGTTTTGTATTTTAATTTAAATAACCTACATGTTACCAACTGTTCGCCTAAAATTGTGAGCCATATGTTTGTGACTATTACAGCGCCATCTATTACAAAGCGAAAAAAGTGGTCCAACTAAAACATTCATATTTCTTTACGTACTACACGAATATGTAATAAAGATGGGGGTTCCTATTTAAAAAAAAAACGCAGTTTATATCCGTTTGACCTATGGCAGCGCCATCTAGCGGTCCAACCATAGTGACATCTGGTTTCCCCTTCAAGCTAGACAAGTTTCGTCCTTTGTAGTTTTTTCGTTTGACGCTTATTTTGTGAGATATTTGGCCCAGTCACGATCAATGGATCACCATATATATATCGTAGACTTGAATATTATTGCAGATTCAAGTAAATTACACAGAAATATATAAGATACAGTATTTTTTATTCTGGATAATATACTTAATGTCTGGGAATGAAATAGATCTAGTGTCTCAGCCAAAATGTCGTACATATCTGGTAAAAGCTTGGTCTCTTTGACATGTGTATTACTGGATCAGTTGGTACCTTAATTTTAGGAAGCATTTTAGATAATTGTGTCCATCAATTTTCAAATCATTGTTTTTCATAAATAAATATATCTTAAATTGTTCAAATTACTTGCGATCTGTTTGGAAAGCAATCTGCGTTAGGTGTGATAAGCTACAAAACTGTAGTGTATAAAATAAATAGATGCTGATTTTCACGAAATATGGATCCGAACGAATGCTATGTGTACTTACTTTCTTCCTCCACGCCGACTACGACTGTGCAGTAGAAAACAAACTGGCAACTGGCTGAAACTGCTAGAATTCAGCAATCGGATCCCTCACTTACAAACATGGTGATTTCACTTCGGAATGTGACCGTGGGTGGATAAATGAACAGCGGAAAATGAGTATGAGGATTGTGGCTTCAAGTAACTAACATAATATGATGCCAAACAACACTGACGTATTCTTCAGAAAACAATGATGCTTATCAAGGAAGAGAAAAACAGCGTTTGCTGTACAAGAAGGTTCTGCACCTCAATAATAGTTGATCCTGACCATAGTGTATTTCTGACATGAATCATCATGTATGATTGCATGGTATCGCGGCGATATGAATTACTAAAATTTTCTCGGGCTTCCAGCCGTGTCAGGTGGTTAAAATCCTACTAGCTTTCGACCGAGCTCTCCTCAGTCATTGCCAAGTGGTAAGACTGACTGCTGTGTCGCCGTGGCCGCGTCGTTATATAGCCGCGCTGCTGGCTGTGACGTCATTAGTGCTCTCTTCCTCGCCATATATGGTAATGTTTTCAGCCCGCGTCCGTCGCACCCGTTTCAACTTCGTGATGGCTGGATCCCAGACTGTGCTGAGCTGCAAACCGCCGCCCTTGTTGATGGTGTTTTCAGAGGTATTTATTTCAATAGTTTCTTTTATGACGCTATCTCAAAATCCCTTCGTCCTCATAAAGACAGATGTTTCGTCGAATAATATTTGATATCCATTTTCTAAGGCGTGTTCTGCCACGGCTGATTTTTCTGGATAGCGTAGGCGTAAACACCTATCGTGTTCCGTCCGGCGTTGCTCCACAGTGCGTACTGTCTGGCCGACATAGTAACAGCCACACTGTCATGGTATCTTGTAAACTCCAGGCCTTCTAAGCCCTAGATCATCCTTCACAGGACTCATGAGCTGTCAATTTTTTTCTGGGGGCCTGAACACCGATGAAATGTTATATCTCTTCAGGAGCGGCTAATCTTTCCCTACACAGTACCACAGAAAGGCAAAAACACAAGTTTCGTGCTTTCTTCGTCGGTGGTGTTCTCTTCTCTATTGGTGTATTTCTTGCGTGTCACACCAGATATAGCCTGTGACACCTGTGCGTGGCTGTACCCATTTTCCCGGAAGACTTTTCGGAGGTGGCTCAGTTCTATTGGCAGACTTTCAGCGTCTGAGACGACTTTAGCACGATGGGCGAGGGTATTCAGAACGCCACGTTTTTGTGCCGGATGGTGGTGGCTGAGAGCGTGCAGATACCGATCTGTGTGTGGCGGTTTCATGTAGACACTGTGGCTGAGTTATCAATTGGTTTTCCGTCGAACGAGGACATCAAAAGACGTATATGGCGGGGAAGAGAGCACTAGTGACGTCACAGCCAGCAGAGTGGCTATATAACGACGTGGCCACGGCGACACAGCAGTCATTCTTACCACTTGACAATGACTGAGGAGAGCTCGGTATAAATTTCGTGGGATTTTAACCACCTGAGGCGGCTAGAAGCCCGACAAAATTTTATTTATGAATCATCATATCACCTGTTGTAACGGCGACCGGAACAGTCGCGGGGTTGAAGTGACGGAAACGCGGCGGGACCCGCGGAGCGGCCCGCAAACAACAACACAACGGGAGAGGACGGACACGACCAACGAAGGACCTTACGACGACAACATCAAGAACGAGACAACAGAGTCAAGAAACCTAACTAGACAACCACATCCACTCGTAAAAAAACACGAAAGTAAATACGCTGTCTAAGGCGAGGTGATATGTCCAGAGACGTACGCAATGTTAGACTGGCTGGCTGAGCTTTTTTTTTTCTTTATTGAATTTCGTTTCCCCCCTAAGGGGGCGGGCTGGCAGCAGTTTGCTCTGCAGCCTACAGACTTTTTAAAACGCAAAAAGAAGATAAGAAACAATAAAATCAGGCGATAAAACGGTGACGTAAATTGTAAAACGGCGGAAAATTGTGGAAAGTTAAAATATAAAACAAAGGGTTGGCAAAGTTAGTAAAATACACAGGAAGCAGACAGGTAAAATAGTAGACAGACAATTAATAAATCATGGCGACAGTCTGGTTTCTGTTCGCAAGAGATATAAAAGTCACCCCCAGCGACAGTATGATTTCCGTTCGCAACACTTCGGAAAAGACACACAACACTGAACACTCACTGTAAACACTACACTTAAAATGTCGGCACAAAGATGACACACCATGGGGGGGGGGGACCTGGACAGATGGGGAAATCAAGGAGGGAGGAGAGGAAAAACGAAATGGGGGGGGGGGGGGGGTGAACCGAAGGAGGTAGATGCCTCAAAGGGGGGGGGGGGGGCAGGGTAGACGCGAGTGGAAACTCCATCCATCTGAGCCACCGACGGCACGCTGGCTGAGATTTTTTTTTCTTTATTGTTATTTTAATCACCTTATACAAAGGCGGACTGTCAGCAGCATATTACCCTACTCTTCAG
The DNA here is from genome assembly GCF_023898315.1 of Schistocerca nitens. NCBI lineage: Eukaryota > Metazoa > Arthropoda > Insecta > Orthoptera > Acrididae > Schistocerca > Schistocerca nitens. Next base: position 362,362,975 of record NC_064622.1, read on the forward strand.
CCGCGAGTGGTACAATAAATATGACATATAGGTGGTAGAGGAAATACAAGAAAACCGGCGGGCAAAAACTGTAGACACGAAAAACAATAAACATGAAGCCGTTCACGCTGGACGAGATAAAACACTAACACCTGTTGACAAAGCGCACTAAACACGGACGACTGCGACAGCACAGGTGAACAGTGGTGGCGTGACGGCGAAAGAACACTAAACACAAAACGAAGGCACACACACGAGACACTGATGGCGATGATCTCCGGCGCGCGAATGTCCACTGAGCATGTACGAGTCCGGGTACCTGCCAAGAGAGGAGGGGGGGGTAACGGAAGAGGGGAGAGCAGCCACGGGCAGGTGAGATAGGGGGAAGGGAAGAAGGGGGAGGGGAAGCCCGGGGGAAGGGGGATGGGGGGAACAGGAGAGAGAAGGGAGGGAGGGTGCCTAAAGGAAAAGACACAAGAAGTGGGGGGGGGAAGGATCAAAGTTGATAGGAGGGGTAGATGGAGGGGAGGAGGACATCATCAGGGAGGGGGAGCTGGCGGAAGCCACCTTGGGAGAGGGTAAGGAGAGTGGAGAGATGGAGACCGGGTGGGACATGGGAATACAGGCGCGGCAGTGGGCGGGGGTGGGAGAGGATGGGTGAGACAAGCACGCTGGCTGAGCGAGAGGCAGGCGCTTAAGTACTCTGTCGGGGACGCCGTTATTAGCCGCTGCAACCACGTGTTCCGCTGTGGCGCCCTCACGCTAAATGCGGGCCAGGAGGCGTGCGCCGCCACAGCTTACGGCCCAAATGTGTAGAGACCTCTAGGGGTCTTCGACGTCCATGACGTCTGGCGGGGATTCAAATTCCGCAGCGCGCGGTACCAGATCACCCATTTCATCTTCACCTATCTCCTCTTCAATTTCTACAATATTGTCCTCAGGTATATCTTCCTTGTACAGACACTCCATAAACTCTCCCCATCTTTCAGGTTTTCTTTCTTTGTATAGGTGTTCTCTCTGAGCTCTCGATATTAATACAGGTGTTTCTCTTTCCTCCGAAGGTCAATTTAATTTTTCTATAGGTGGTATCTAGCTTTCCCATAGTGATATATGCTTTTAAATCCCTACTTTTTTGCTAGCTACTCCTGCTTACTTATTTTGCACTTCCTGGCAATCTTGTTGTAAGGATGGGGTTTCTGTACGTGTTGGTGGTGCTGTTTTGAGAGGTGAATACATGCTCACAAAATATGCTTATGACAACCTTGCCTTCCAGGAAAGCGTGAGATACAGAATACGCTACAACTAAAATCAAATTTGAAATAGGTGCAATCATTTAAAAGTAAGAAATAAAATACGTAACATAAATGAATATTGAGAATAACAAGGAAATAGCAGTCACTTGTCTTCCTTCTTAAAACCCAACAGGCACTATAATTTAGCAACATCAGACATCAATTGCAAAAATGTTACAATAAATGCCACACATTGACAGTTCAAAGCCAGTGCCACACTATTTGGTACCCAACAGCTTTCCTTAGAACAATTTTAACGCATTTTAACAACTCAACTTTACACATTTGTCCGAAGTCAGTTACAAATGGCTACTAATGCCACAAAAAAGGGTATTTACAAATATACATTCGATAATTCCGATGTACAACTCTTGCGCAGTTACCAAAACTAGCAATAAAAAATTGTGCAAATGATGAGCCGACAATAGTGAGTTCTAACCGCCCAAACCAATTCATGTGCTATGAGCAAGCTGACTGCAGTTTTCTTGATCAGATCTCTCCACGAGGGAATTCTACAATAGTGTACCGTACTCCAAGGGATAAATAAATATAAGTAATCAGTAACTGACACATGAAAAGATGACAACAGGACGGTAACTTAACTAGAAAGCTCAATTATAATAACAACCTAACCAGTTAATACATTCCTGTCTATAAAGTCAAGTGTCGTAAAGACCTAACATTTATTTGCGGTGGAATACAAGGTTCCTTTTTCCGTGCATGTAGAAACAGAGGTACCACGCAACACAAGCGCCAACAAAGGCCTAAAAGTTCAAAAAACTGGAACTACCGCAACAGACAAGTTCGTCAACATAGACACGCCCTTGAACGTTTAGGACAAAATTTTCAGACACATTTAGAAATTTAGTACCCAAGGCCGCGCGGTCTATCACACGGCTTTCCGAGCGCGAAGGAGCGTCGGTCCCCGGCACGAATACGCCCGGCGGATTTGTGCCGAGGTCCGGTGAGCCGGCCAGTCTGTGGATGGTTTTTAGGCGATTTTCCATCTGCCTCGGCAAATGCGGGCTGGTTCCCCTTAATCCGCCTCAGCAACACTATGTCGGCGATTGCTGCGCAAACGAGTTCTCCAAGTACGCGTTTTTTTTTTTTTTTTTTTTTGGTCATCAGTCTACTGACTGGTTTGATGCGGCCCGCCACGAATTCCTTTCCTCTGCTAACCTCTTCATCTCAGAGTAGCACTTGCAACCTATGTCCTCAATTATTTGCTTGACGTATTCCAATCTCTATCTTCCTCTACAGTTTTTGCCCTCTACAGCTCCCTCTAGTACCATGGAAGTCATTCCCTCATGTCTGAGCAGATGTCCTATCATCCTGTCCCTTCTCCTTATCAGTGTTTTCCACATATTCCTTTCCTCTCCGATTCTGCGTAGAACCTCCTCATTCCTTACCTTATCAGTCCACCTAATTTTCAACATTCGTCTATAGCACCACATCTCAAATGCTTCGATTCTCTTCTGTTCCGGTTTTCCCACAGTCCATGTTTCACTACCATACAATGCTGTACTCCAGACGTACATCCTCAGAAATTTCTTCCTCAAATTAAGGCCGGTATTTGATATTAGTAGACTTCTCTTGGCCAGAAATGCCTTTTTTGCCATATCGAGTCTGCTTTTGATGTCCTCCTTGCTCCGTCCATCATTGGTTATTTTACTGCCTAGGTAGCAGAATTCCTTAACTTCATTGACTTCGTGACCATCAATCCTGATGTTAAGTTTCTCGCTGTTCTCATTTCTACTACTTCTCATTACCTTCGTCTTTCTCCGGCTTACTCTCAAACCATAATGTGTACTCGTTAGACTGTTCATTCCGTTCAGCAGGTCATTTAATTCTTCTTCACTTTCACTCAGGATAGCAATGTCATCAGCGAATCTTATCACAATATCCTTTCACCTTGTATTTTAATTCCACTCCTGAACCTTTCTTTTATTTCCATCATTCCTTCCTCGATGTACGGATTGAAGAGTAGTGGCGAAAGGCTACAGCCTTGTCTTACACCATTCTTAATACGAGCACTTCGTTCTTGATCGTCCACTCTTATTATTCCCTCTTGGTTGTTGTACTTATTGTACGCGTACGCCAGTATTACTCTACCCCGCAAACAGGGGTTACACTCGTCTGGTGTAAGACGTTCCCTGGGGGCGTCCACGGGGGGCCGAACCGCACAATCACTCTGAGTTCGGTGTGAGGAGGTGGAGGGGTGGACTGCGGCAGTCGTGGGGTTGTGGACCACTGCGGCTGCGGCGAGGACGGAGCCTCTCCGTCGTTTCTAGGCCCCCGGTTAACGTAACATAACATAACCCAAGGCAGACTGCTTATACCAGACAATATTTCATCCCAAACGAACAGTACTCTGTTACAGCAAATGATACTATTCATTGCAACTAACTCCAACGTTATTCCGCCCCTTCCTCTGTACCGGGCATTTGTCATCACATGTTCACATCTTTCACCCCACAGCCAACGTCCGCAAGCGTCCTACGCTCGCCTCACGACAGTGTGCAGGTCCCGTTTATTACTTCCTGGACGACGACCGGGTCTGCAATGAGCTGCTGCTTTACAAGCGTCGAACTGCCTCTCGTCATCCACAACGGCGCCATCTTTGACCTCTGGCGACAACCCTTCCTCTGAACGGGCGCGCTTTTCTCAGCTGCCGGCCGGAGTGGCCGAGCGGTCCTAGGCGCTACAGTCTGGAACCGCGCGACCGCTACGGTTGCAGGTTCGAATCCTGCCTCGGGCATGGATGTGTGTGATGTCCTTAGGTTAGTTAGGTTTAAGTAGTTCTAAGTTCTAGGGGACTGATGACCTCAGAAGTTAAGTCCCATAGTGCTCAGAGCCATTTTTTTTCTCAGCTGCCAGCCCCGGCGGGAAGTTCAAATACCGGCCCTCGGTGAGACGCCTTAACGCCACAAATCGCGTTTTCAGACATTTGTATTCCCTTTCGCCTACTTCACATCCTGCATTTATAAATTTCTTCTCATCAGTTAAATTCAGTGTCTCTTGTGATATCCGAGAATTTCTACTAGGTGTTTGGACAATATGGTTGTGGAGTAACAGCGATTGATATAAACTTAACTTAGTATTAAGAAAACAGTCTAAATCGCGTTTTTTAATTTATTTAGTGCCGACCGGTTTCAGTCCATCGCAGGGGCCATCTTCAGAGCGAACATACTGCTGGTCGACTGCTGGTGGCGTCACGTCTACCAAGGTGACAGTCTCCTAACACACCTTGATAGACGTCATGCCACCAGCAGTCGACCAGCGGTATGTTCACCCTGAAGATGGCTCCTACGATGGGCTGAAACCAGTCGCCACTAAATTAATTTAAAAAAAAAAACGTGATATAGACTGTTTTCTTATTACTAAATTTCTACTAGGACTCATCTGTTTACCTGTTTGATCCTCTGGTCCCTTTACTATTTCATATCTCAAAGCTATCCATTCTTCCTCACAAGCGACTTCTAATGAAGCTGCGCGCCTACGGGGTATCGTCTCAGTTGTGCGACTGGATTCGTGGTTTCCTGTCAGGAAGGTCGCAGTTCGTAGTAATAGACGGCAAATCATCGAGTAAAACTGAAGTGATATCAGGTGTTTCCCAGGGAAGCGTCCTGGGACCTCTGCTGTTCCTGATCTATATAAATGTCCTGGGTGACAATCTGAGCAGTTCTCTTTGGTTGTTCGCAGATGATACTGTAATTTACCGTCTAGTAAGGTCATCCGAAGACCAGTATCAGTTGCAAAGCGATTTATAAAATTTTGCTGTATGGTGTGGCAGGTGGCAGTTGACGCTAAATAACGAAAAGTGTGAGGTGATCCACATGAGTTCCAAAAGAAATCCGTTGGAATTCGATTACTCGATAAATAGTACAATTCTCAAGGCTGTCAATTCAACTAAGTACCTGGGTGTTAAAATTACGAACAACTTCAATTGGAAAGACCACATAGATAATATTGTGGGGAAGGCGAGCCAAAGGTTGCGTTTCATTGGCAGGACACTTAGAAGATGCAACAAGTCCACTAAAGAGACAGCTTACACTACACTCGTTCGTCCAATGTTAGAATATTGCTGCGCGGTGCGGGATCCTTACCAGGTGGGATTGACGGAGGACATCGAAAGGGTGCAAAACAGGGCAGCTCGTTTTGTATTATCACGTAATAGGGGAGAGAGCGTAGCAGATATGATACGCGAGTTGGGATGGAAGTCATTAAAGCAAAGACGTTTTTCGTCGCGGCGAGATCTATTTACGAAATTTCAGTCACCAACTTTCTCTTCCGAATGTGAAAATATTTTGTTGAGCCCAACCTACATAGGTAGGAATGATCATCAAAATAAAATACGAGAAATCAGAGCTCGAACAGAAAGGTTTAGGTGTTCGTTTTTCCCGCGCGCTGTTCGGGAGTGGAATGGTAGAGAGATAGTATGATTGTGGTTCGATGAACCCTCTGCCAAGCACTTAAATGTGAATTGCAGAGTAATCATGTAGATGTAGATGTACATTCTGTTCCTCTGTTTGTGTCACTGGTTCCCTAACGCTCCCTCTGAACAACCTCTGGTTCTTTCAGTTTATCCAGGACCCATCACCTTAATTTGCTTCCTTTTAGCAGTTTCTTTGCTTTTAATCTACAGTTCATAGCCAATAAATAGTGCTCAGAGTCCACGCCTGATCCTTGAAATATCTTAAAATTTAAAATCTGGTTCGAAAACCTCTGTCTTATCATGATCTACTCAATCTGAAACCTTCCGGCATCTCCAGGTCACTTCCACGTACACTATCTTCTTTCATGATACGTAAACCAAGTGTTCGCGATGATTAAATTATGCTCTGTACAAAATTCTACCAGGAGACCTCCTCTTTCATTCTTTAGCTACAGTTCATTTTAACCTACTACTTTTCCTTCACTTGCTTTTCCTACTATCGAACTCCAGCCTCTCGTGACTATTAAATTTTCGTCTTCCTTAACTATCTGGGTAATTCCTTGTATCTTATCATATATTTCCTCAATCTCCTCCTCAACTGCGGAGCTAGTTGGCATATAAACTTGTACTACTGTCGTGGGTATGGGCTTCATGTCTGTCTTAGCTACAATAATACATTCTCTATGATGTTCATAGTAGCTTATCCGCGTTCGAATTTTTTTATTCATTGCGAATTTTGGTGATAAACATCTTAGTAAATTAGCTTACTACGCCTGTTTTCACTCATTGCTTGCATATGGCATCATACTTTGGAATAATTCATCACTGAGGAATAAAGTATTTATTGCACAAAAGCGTGTAATCAGAATAATAGCTGGAGTCCACCCAAGATCATCCTGTAGACATTTATTTAAGGATCTAGGGATATTCACAGTAGCTTGTCAGTACATATACTCGCTTATGAAATTTGTTATTAACAACCAAACGCAATTCAAAAGTAATAGCAGTGTGCATAACTACAATACTAGGAGAAAGGATGATCTTCACTACTCAAGATTAAATCTAACTTTGGCACAGAAAGGGGTGAATTATACTGCTACTAAAGTCTTCGGTCACTTACCAATTAGTATCAAAAGTCTGGCAGACAACCAACAAGTATTTAAGAAGAAATTAAAAGAATTTCTGAATGACAACTCCTTCTACTCCATAGAGTAATTATTAGATATAAATTAAGGAAAAAAAAACAAATAAATTACAAAAAAATTTTAAAAAAATAAAAAAACTTAATTATGTTGTTAAAAATGGTTCAAATGGTTCTGAGCACTATGGGACTTAACATCTGTGGTCATCAGTCCCCTAGAACTTAGAACTACTTAAACCTAACTAACCTAAGGACATCACACACATCGATGCCCGAGGCAGGATTCGAACCTGCGACCGTAGCAGTCGCGCGGTTCCGGACTGCGCGCCTAGAACCGCTAGACCACTGCGGCCGGCAATTATGTTGTTAAATTAACTTAATTATGTCATGTATTGGAAAATTTTACTCGTTCGACATCATTACGAAATATCGTATTCATGATCCATGGAACTAGTGCTAATCTAATCTATCAATCCTATTCCTGTATTATCCCTATCTGATTTTGTATTTACAACCGTGCATTCCCTTGACCACAAATCCTGTGCCTCCTGCCACCGAACTTCACTAATTCTCACTTTATTTAACTTTAACCTATCCATTTCCCTTTGTAAATTTAACCTACTTGCCCGATTAAGATACCTCACATTCTCAGCTCAGATCCGTAGAACGCCAGTTTCGTTTCTTCTGATAATGACATCCTTCTGATCTATTAGGCCGAACTCCACATGTTTTCCCAGGATCACACTGTAAAGAGAATTTTACAAGTTACATTCAGCAGGGTAATTCCTCGTTAATTCCAAGACTTGACTCGTGTCTTATGAATTGGCTGGATTATTCATAAGGTCAACTTTCTGGGAATCTTTCCTGATTCATTACCAATTTGGTTAATTTGTAGATTCACTTATGTAGATCAATTCCCTCATTTTTCAATAGTTCCTTTGTTATGCCCGTAGTTTTTGGTGCAGCTATTGTTGCGTTCAACAAAAAAATTTTTGTGCAGAACACACCTCGGCAGAAACTTTCACTTTATTGGAGAACGATCGTAAACGCAACGAGAAAGTACTGGCTCATTCCATTCACTTCGCCGCGAGCAGCAGCGCGAAATTAACGTTATATTTTTGTTACAACGCACGGCCAATGGTAGGAGATTTACAAATAAATTTCCAGCGCAGAATGAGCCGTTGTTTTGAAACTGCTGTGCAGAGTGAAAATTCTGAAAGTTGTTTTTCGCCGTACAGTTTATTTATTTGTAGCTGTTGGTCCATATTTTCGTTCAATACAGCGCGGCGCGTGGCCGGCGATATTGTTTCCGCGGGACATCGGTCACTGCGGCGTGTCGCGCAGCTGGAGGCTGGGCCACACCCTCCAGGCCAGCATCTGCCGTGTCCGGAGGCGGTGGTGGTAGGGAGTGTGGGGGTCGGACAGTGCGCTACTACATCATTTCTTTGTTTTACGCGGGAGAGACAGGGGAAGCGACACGAGATATATCGCTTTATAAATTAGAACCACGACCGAACCTCTCGCTGCGAATATTCCGGAAACGACGACGATGCCAGCTGGTCTCATTCCGCCGCGACCATTCCGTTGATGGCTGCGTCGCCTGCCGATTTTTCAGGATTACGGCTCGTAGACTCGCTAGGCTTTTCAAACGTGGCCATCAATCGTGCAATGACCGGTAACAGGTAATCAGGTTTCGCACGGACCAGCAGTGAGCGTTTTGGAACTGAATCATTCGATAGCATAATTAGCTCTTCTACTGTAGGTCCTGGATAAACCTTCAAGTGGCACTGATTCACACAACTCTGTGTAATAAGCAATTGCGCAATACATAGGTGCCACGAGAAGCGGATGCAATAGTACTAGACATTTTTAAAAAATCTAGGGATCGGCTACATCGATATTAGAAAAAAGTTATTGTTTTCCCTCGGTACATCGAATATTGTGCCGATGAAAATATATCGACGTACCTACGTAAAAAATATTGGCTACGCATTGTAAATATACAACTGCTTTTAGATCTGCATATATAACTACTGATTTATTGTTAGATATTCTGTGCATCAACAAGCTAGTTGCTTGGTTATCCCCCTTGGAGCAAGAGTTGAAAGGAAAACGATGCACGTTCTCGCTTTACTAACTATGGTACATGCATGCAAGTGGCATAGTAAAAAGTGTCCGATAGGTCCATCGCTCGATTTAGTCACATATCAGATTTGTCTGGAACACTTCATACTGACATCCCCGTTTTTTCTTCATTTCTGCAAACGCCAGCGATTTAAATGTCGCAGTGTCAAAATTGCGTGGTGAAGTTAAACGTTGCAGTTTCTGCTGGCAGTGCCGAGCGCCGATTACGTCAACATATCCCCCCGCACGTCACCGACCGCCACAAAATCAAATCTTCTCATTCAGATTATGGCCACATTTTCCAGCAACTGGATTTGAAGACCACCGATGTAAAGAAACAGTACACAAGTTGCGTTAAAATAGGTTTTTAACGCAACTGGTGTGCTATTCTTCCACATCGGAAATATTATTCCATTCACTATCGCCACCCCCCAGTGCAACCAGACTATTTCTTGGTGTGACTTACACTTGCTTCACATAGTCAAAGAGAAAGACTGCGCGTGATGGGAGCTCAAAACGTAGTAAGATTCCTTTACACAATGAAAGTAAAATAATGTAATTACGCTGAAGCGCCAATAAAAAATGGTATAGGCATGCGAATTCAAATACAGACATAAGAAAACAGACAGAATCCGGCGCTACGTCGGCAACGCCTATACAAAACAGGTATCTGGCACAGTTGTTTTTACTGCTGCTACAATGCAGCTTATCGAGATTTAAGTGAGTTTCAACGTGGTGCTACAGTCAGCGCACGTGCGATAAGACACAGTATCTCCGAGGTACCTATGATGCGGGAATTTTCCCGTATGACCATTTCAAAATCATACCATGAATATCAGGAATCCGGTAAAATATTGAATCTCCTACATCGCTACGGCCGGAAAAAGATCCTGCAAGAACGGAACCAACAACGACTGAAGAGAATCGTTCAACGTCACAGAAGTGCAATCATTCAGCAAATTGCTGCAGATTTCAGTGCTAGGCCACCAACAAGCGTCAGCGCGCGAATTATTTAACGAAACATGATCGACATGGGCTTTCGGAGCGGAAGGGCTACTCGTACATCCTTGATGACTGCACGAAACAAAGCTTTATGTCTCGCCTGGACCCATCAACTCCCACATTGACTGTTGATGACTAGAAACATGTTGCCTGATCAGACGAGTCTCGTTTCAAATTGTATCGAGCGGATGGATGTGTACAGGTGTAGAGACAACCTCATGTATCCTGCTTGACAGCAGGGGACTGTTCAAGCTCGTGGAGGCTCTGTAATGATGTGGGGCGTGTGCAGTTGGAGAGATACGGTGCTTTTGGCACGTATAGATACGTGCGAAAGCATCCTGTCTGATCACCTGCATCCGTACATGTCCACTGTGCATTCCGACGCATTTGGGCAGTTCCAGCACGACAATGCGACATCCCCACGTCCAAAAGTGCTTCAGAGTGGCTCCAGGAGCACTCTTCTGAGTTTAAACACTTCCAATGATCACCAAGCTCCCCAGACATGAACATAATTCAACATACCCGGGATGCCTTGCAACGTGTTGTTCAGATACGATCTCCAACACCTTGTACTCTTACGGCCTTATGGACGGCCCTGCAGGATTCTTGGTGTCAGTTCCCTCCAGTAATACTTCAGACATTAGTCGAGTCCATGCCACGTCATGTTGTGACACTTCTGCTCGCTCGCGAGTCCCCTACACGATATTAGGCAGGTGTACCAGTTTCTTTGGCTCTTCAGTCTGAGTTTAAAGAAAGTCCTAGTCTAGTGGCTAGAGTTGTTGCCTCTGTATTACGGGGTCGCGAGTTCGATTCCCAGTCGGGCTGGTGGTTTTCTCAGCCCGGGGACCAAAAATGGCGAAAAAATATAATATAAAATAAAAATATCGCCACTCGATATTGCCATTTCGATATCGATGTACAGGCGAAAGACATGTCGCCGATATATATCGGTCTGTTGGAAAAAGTATCAATATATATCGATATTTTATTAATAGCCAAACCAGTATAAAAGGTGAGGGGGAGTGTTGTGTAGACAGTGGAGAGGCAGTTAGTAGCAGAATGGGTCGGTTAGGAGAGAACGGCTTGAAACGTGGACTATTTGAGTAACAAACAAATCAGAACATTTCCACTCTTCGATAGCTGCTGAAATCGACTGCTGCTGATGTGATTGTGAACTGGAAACGTGAAGGCAAGTAACCTAAGACGCCATATACTGACGGGCAGTATTGCGGAACGTGATTGTCAAAAAATCACATGAAACCAGCGGAAAGAATCATTCGTGGATTCCAAAGCACCGAAGACCTCGCAGCAGGGCGCCTTGCACAATTACTTTGGGAATGGAGGTGGAAATAATTGTGTACAGTGGTCGAGCAGCTTTTCAAAGCCACAAATTTCTGCAGACAATGCTAAGAGACGCTTGAGGTGCTGTCAAGAGCGATGCCATTGGAGGGTGAGTAACTGGAAACAAGTGATCCGCAGTAATCAACAACTATACACACTGTGACAGTAGGAAGGAAGTCCAGATCCCTCGATCAGCATGACAATTCCACCGGTCATGAAGAGGCAACTAGGAGGAATTGGTTTGTGGATACCAACATTCCGGAAAAGGAATTTTGTTCTGTGAACGTCCACAGCGTCAATACGTTTTAAGAAAGGAAACGTAGCACAAATTGCTATAATATATTTATTGTTAGTTTTCTTTCTTTTTTTATATAAGGGTGTAGACTATTGAACTGACAGAGCTTGTGATCAATTTCACCAATTAATCCTCAAATAAAATCAACGAGTCATCAACATACCTCTTGCAATATAGTACTTTGTTTGTCGTCTTTGCGAAATTTTTAAAATACTAATTTTTTGGGTGGTTGACGAAAATGTCCACTAAGATACTACAATGACAATTACCCGCAGCAACTCCTTCAGCTTATGAGTGTATCATAACCCCAAAATTAAAAATAATTGTATTACAGGGTAAAAATGAAATGACCATACGGCAGTATTGTCCGGGAGACCCACATCTTGGATTGTACGGCCGCCTGGTGCAAGTCCTTTTACTTGACGCTACATCGGCGAACTGCGCGTTGTTAATCATGAAACGACGATGAGGACAACACCCACGTTGGAAAAAATTATTTTCGTGTATCTCTGGTAGGATGATCCTCTTCCATCTTAGTAAATTACAACTAGTAAGTTGTATGGTTTCCTTGACTGGCACGCAAACGTAAATGTTGGATGCGTCGAAGTTTCCCATTCCCTTGTATTTTTATGTCTTTATATGCCGGCCGGAGTGGCCGAGCGGTTTTATGCGCTTCAGTCTGGAATCGCGCGACCGCTACGGTCGCAGGTTCGAATCCTGCCTCGGGCATGGATGTGTGTGATGTCCGTAGGTTAGTTAGGTTTAAGTAGTTCTCTGTTCTAGTGGACTGATGACCTAAGCTGTTAAGTCCCATAGTGCTCAGCCATTTGAACCATTTGTCTTTATAATTCCGTTCACGACTGCACCTGAATTCTTAAAAGTTGATGATGATGTTTGGTTTGTGGGGCTCCCAACTGCGCCCGTACCAAGTCCCAATCTTTTACACAGTCCAATCTTGCAAATTTCACGAATGATGATGAAATGATGAGGACAACACAAACACCCAGTCCCCGGGCTGAGAAAATCACCAACCCGGCTGAGAATCGAACTCGCGACCCCGTAATGAGGCAACAGCTCTAGCCACTAGACTAGGAGCTGCGGACTTTCTTAAAGGAGAATTTGCTCTCGAGTGTGTAATATTCTTTGAAGAGAGAATCTAACATTTTACTGAGTTTATAGGGTGGACTATCTATGCAACTGCAAAATTCTCTTAGTGCAGCTGCGGTTGGACCCGTAATTTTGGGCTCTGGGGGTATACGATAATGCACTCCTTGCTATCTCTATTGGAAAGAATGTAATTGCAGCATTGAATTCGTTCGTCGGGTTGATAAATATATTGCAGTATGTCAGGTCCATTTTATGCCTAAAATGGACTGGCCTGTTCAAGGTTCAGATCGGAAACCATTGGAACGGGTTTGGAATGAGCTGAAACATTAACTTCGGCGCAGACCATAGCATCCAACACCACAACTTTTTCTATTTCAGCTCTTGAGGTAGAATGCGATGTCATTCTTCCACAGACTTTCAGACAGCTCACCAAAAGTGTGCCTAGCAGGCTTCAAGCAGTGGACACACTCCATAATAACGTCCACATAGTTGCATGGATACTTTTGATCAGATAGTGTATATCCGTCCAAGGGCTGCCCGCTCTCAGTAGGTTCAAGGCATACAGCCGTAGGTTCAAGGCATACAGCGGAAGTCCAAACGCGTAACGGTGAAGAGAAACAACTACATGCTGATGAAATGAAACGAGAAGACAGACATCGTGATGGTCATCACGTTCCATGACGACACATTTGAAGAAGTATACTGAAAGGTTCAGAAGGATGTAGGCTGCAGGAGGTACTGGGAGATGAAGAAGGTTGCACAGGCTACAGTAGCATGGAGAGCTGCATCAAACCAGTCTCAGGACTGAAGACCAAAACAACAACTGAAAGAATGCAATGGTGCAAAAACCAATTGTTGTCATGCATTAAATGTGAAGAAAAATGTGAGATGCCTGGATAGTAGTAGTAGCAGCCAGATGCATAGCCACTAAATGAGGAACAAATTGTAAAATAAGAAGGCGTGCTGAAAAGTAGTCTCCAATTTTTTGTGTGAAACTTGGCCGCTAGAGCGCTCTCAATTGCACCTTGCAACATTGCCATGTATAATGTAACTATGACCGTGCGTTAGAAACAGCTCGCTGTAATCCAGTTTCGAATTCGAAGAGTTCCTCCAGACTTGAAGCGGCTTCTCCTTCAGCATAATGCTAGACCACATACGATCGCTGCATTTGTCATCGGTCATCATCCATAAAGTCCCGACGTGGCTCCATCTGATTTTCGTCAGTTACCTATACTTATAGAGCACTATAGAGGATTTTACTTTGATAGTAATGAAGTGGTTCAAGCTGACGTGAGGTTGTGACTCCGTCAACAATGTCGAACATGGTACAGTCACATTATCAAAGAACTGATCTCTCGTTGGGAGAAACACATTCGTAGTCAGGGTAACTGTGTTGTGAAATAAATATGTAGACATGAAGACTAAAGAAGCAGAATGTTACTAAAATTTGTTTTATTTAAAGAGCTTTAACTGTTTTAACGTACAAAATTCGGAGGCATTACTTTACCAGATGATTTTCCGCCATTTATTAGACGCTGCTTCAATGCAAACGTACTGTAGAGAAAAACCTGATGTTCAAAAAACGGGACTGGAATTCTTGATTAGTCTCGGGGAACAATTCGTCACATCTCCTTCACAAAAAGAGTCATCAATTGGCCGCCCGGTGCGAACACCAAAAGCGACTCGTCTTATGCACAGTACTAAGACGGGCTGATTTTACGGACCAGTCACGGATTGACAGAATGCCCGAATGTTTGTCAAATTACGAACGTATGTGTGCACCCCTGAGAGTACGGTTGTTGTCAAATTCGAAGGGGGAAGTATCCACAGATGGCGAGGTGCGTGGCTTCCGTACTGGGGAAGTCTGCGACATTAATCGATGGGAACTAGCCTAGACCTCTAGCTACGCCACAGATCTGCATGTCGCCACAACCAAGATTTATTTTATTTATTTAAATGTCAAGTTCCGTAGGACCAAGTTGAGGAGCAAATCTCCAAGGTCATGGAACGTGTCAGTACAAGAACTTACAACATAAAAAGTAATAACAGATAAAAATAAATGTTCATGAACATGAAAGGAAATCAGTCCATAAGTTTAAGCAAACGCTATCAGCAATACAATGAGAATCATCTTAATTTTTCAAGGAACTCCTCGACAGAATAGGAGTGACCCATGAGGAAACTCTTGAGTTTCGATTTGAAAGCGCGTGGATTACTGCTAAGATTTTTGAATTCGAGTGGCAGCTTATTGAAAATGGATTCAGCAGTATACTGCACACCTTTTTGCACAAGAGTTAAGGAAGTCCGATCTAAATGGAGGTTTGATTTCTGCCGAGTATTAACCGAGTGAAAGCTGCTTATTCTTGGAAATAAACTAATATTGGTAACAAGAAACGACAATAAGGAATATACATATTGAGAGGCCAATGTCAAAATACCCAGACTCGTGAAAAGAGGTCGACAAGAGCTTCGTGAACTCACACCACTTATTGCCCGAACCGCCCGTTTCTGATCCAAAAATATCCTTCTAGGATGGGAAGAGTTACCCCAAAACATAATACCATACGACATAAGTGAATGAAAATAAGCAAAGTAGACTAATTTACGTGTCGAAATATCACTCGATACCGTTCGAATAGTGAAAATGGCAGTATTAAGTCTTTGAACAAGATCCTGAACGTGGGCTTTCCACGACAGCTTACTATCTATCTGAACACCTAGGAATTTGAACCGTTCAGTTTCACTTATCATATGCCCGTTCTGTGAGATTAAAACGTCAGGTTTTGTTGAATTGTGTGTTAGGACTGTAAAAACTGAGTCTTACTGTGATTTAACGTTAGTTTATTTTCTACAAGCCATGAACTGAGGTCATGTACTGCTCTACTTGAAACCGAGTCAATGTTGCACACAACATCCTTTACTACCAAGCTAGTGTCACCAGCAAACAAAAATATTTTAGAGTTACCCATAATACTGGAGGTGGGGGGTGGGGTGGGGGAGGGGTGGAATATATCACACTCCAGTCAAACGTTTACACATTATATCTTCTTTCCACTTCATAATTAACCACTAAACAACATCAAAAGCTACCTCCAAGATAAAATATACAGAAAGTTTATTTGTTCCCTGACGTCGCATTTCCCGACAGTTAACCATGACAAACCATTTTAAAAGACGTAGTTTGGAGATATCTTTCATTCGGTATATGCTAGTTTCGCTGCACGCTTAATGTGTCAGGCGTTTTCATTTCTAAGCTTCGTACGCGCACAGACCGCGTCGTATGAGTCCGCGTGACGAAAAAGTGATGTTTCTGTGACGTCACACGTCTTATGCTGTGACTGGCTGATATAAGCAACCGCCAAGTTAATTTACCTGCCGTATTTGTCGTACTATTTGTACTTGTATATAATGAATTAATGCATTTTATGTGATCGAGCGCATGAAAGATTTCTGCCAAACGTGTAGTTTTTAGAACGGTTTCTTGTGCTAGATTTCGGCAAATCTGACATTTAGCACAACAAGCTGCACTATGAACGAGGATGCGTTTTGAACGAAAGTGGCTAAACATGTCACTACCCTTTTATATGCACTTAACTTCGTTAGCTAAACTGATGGTAACAACCTCCGTGGTCTAGGCGTAGCGTCTTTGATTAATAACTTAAGCGTCGTCAGTCCAGCATTCAAAACCCTCCACCCCTGAAGATTTGATTATTAAAAAACATTGGCGGCCGAAGATTTCCGGCAGAAGAAGTCACCCTCACTCTGCCAACAGCCTTGTGAAAGAGGGAGGAGGGGAGGGTAGACGTTCAGGGCACTTTCCTTTCCATGGGGCGGGTAACTGCCCCTAAAGGATCAACGGCATGAGGATGCGGACGTCAATGGAAACCCTGCATTAAAGACAACGTCTATCCACATGAGATGTGGCCTGTAATTGAAAACGTTTCACGATGGTCTCTCCATTGGCACAAGAGTCCTGAACATCCCCCATTCGGATCTCCGGGAGGAGATAACGAAGGGGGAGGCGACCATGAGAAAAAGATTGAATACCCAACGGAAGGATAACGTTCTAAGACTGGAGCCTGGAATTTCAGAAGCTTGAACGCGATAGGAAAGCTAGAAAATCCGAAAAGGGAATTGCAGAGGCTCCATCTACATATAGTAGAGGTCAAATGGAAAGAAGACAAAGATTTCTGACCAGTGTAATATAATATCAACTGCAGCAGAAAATGGTAAAACGAGAGTGGGATTCGTTATGAATAGCATGGTAGGGTAGACTGTGTGTACTGTGAACAGTTCACTGAGAGAGCTGTCCTTATCAGAACTCCTGTTCCAGTTTCCAGATTCTGCAAGTGTTCTTATTCACTTGCCCACACATGTGGAATGTATCAGTGATGTGCCCCCCGGAAGGTATGGGGCACACCCTACAGAGGAGAGCTCCAAGCTGCCTACAACCCAGGCGCTAGGTAAGTGAGGTGCTCTTTGCAAGGGAAGTGGGAACCACTCAGCCCTTGGAAGAGGCAGTATAAAGAAGGTTGAAGAAGTTGCTGCGCAAACCTACTGATACTGATATTCTGCACTTTTAACATTTGCCTCCTGCTAAGGTACTTCCCCTACAACTGGAGGATTGCTCACACGGTACCACTATCAAATTCAGGGAAGGACCACCGAAAACCGCAAAACCATCGGCCCGTCAGCCTCCTTCCGACATCTCCAGAGTATTGGAACGGATCGTACTCCGAAACGGATGTGATACGCCTGGATAAATTCACCACCCAGCACCAATTCTGTTAACTGATCTCCAGCTCCTCCAGGTTACAGACTATATAGCATATATCTTGTGAACTATCCAGCGGCAGCCTTTCTCAATGTTAAAAAGGCTTGTAATCGGTCACGGAATAATAAGCTGCTGCCCACACTGCATGACGTCCCCACCATCCTGGACTACCGCACGAAGATCATTGACAGCTATCTTCAAGATTGACGCTGCTTTGTCCGAATGGACAATCAGTCCTCCAGCATTCAACAATTGCCGCAGGGCATCCCTGAAGACTGTGTTTTGCCCCCGACTCTATTGGTCTTGTACGTGAATGACCTGCTGCTACTTCCATAAATCGGCCCTGGGCAGTTCGCGGACGATATGACAATAGTTACCAGCAGCCGCAGAGTCGATGCTACGATAGGGCGCCTCCAACGTCAGCTTACACTTATTGAATTATGGACAGCAACAAACCCCATTATCATCAACGCGGAGAAAACGCAATCCATTATGTTTACCATCACCGAAAATTTGTACGTCAGTCTGGTGATTCGACCTTTTGTACTGCCGTTCATGAACAGCATTCCTGCGCGGTGTTTACCAGCAGGATAACCCTCACCCATGTACCGCTGACGTAAACCAACATGCTCTACAGAATTTCAACAAGTTGACTTGGCCTGCTCGAACATAAGACCTGTCTCCAGTCGAGACATTTTGGACATCATTGGACAATAACTCCAGTGTCATCCACAAATTGTACTAACCGTCCCTGTACAGACAATACAAGTGCAACAGGCATTGAACTCCATCCCACGGACTAACTTCCGGTACCTGTTGAAAACAGTGTAGCACGTTTGCATGCCAGCATTCAACATTCTGGCGGCTAATCGTTTATTGATGTACCAGCATTTCACATTTGCAATGACCTATATCGCGCTTACATTAACCTAGGACCATACAGTGTTAATCACTTAAATATGTTACCTAGACAAATGTTTTCCAGAGATTTCATCACACTTCATTAATTGTACATCCATTACAAAAAATTTTTGCATCACCTCAGTTCCGAGAGTTCCGGAACCCGTACAGAAAACTGAAATAGAGATCAACATAAACATCATTTCCGTCCTTTTTATTGCTCACGAAAATCACACATTGCATGTTGAACCACCATACAGCGAGACCTTCAGAGGTGGTGATCTAGACTGCTCTACACACTAGTTTCTCTAATACCCACTAGCACGTTCTCTTGCATTGAAGCTTGCCTATATTCATCAAGGCACTGTTGGTCCCGATTGTCCCACTCCTCAAAGGCGATTCGGTGTAGATCCCGCAGAGCGGTTGGTGTGTCACGTCGTCCATAGCCCTTTCCAATCCATCCCAGGCATGTTCGTTGGGGTTCATGCCTGGAGAACATGCTGGCCACACTAGCCGAAGGAAGGAAGTCATTCACAAAATGTGCACCATGTGGACGCGCATTCTCGTCCATGAAGACGAATGCCTCGCCAGTATGCTGCGAATATGGTTGCACTATCGGTCGGAGGACGCCATTCACCTATCATGCAGCCATTACGGCGTACGTCGGCCTCACATAATGGCACCCCAAAACACCTGGGAACCTCCACCTTGCTGCACTAGCTGGACAGTGTATGTAAGGCGTTCACCCTGACCGGGTTGCCGCCAAACACGTCTCCGACGATTATCTGGTTCAAGGCATATGCAACACTCATCGGTGAAGAGAGCGTGATGCGAGTCTTGAACGGACCATTCGGCATGTTGTTAGGCTCATCTGTACCGTGCTGCATGGTGTCGTGATTGGAAAGATGGACCTCGCCATTGACGTCAGGAGTGACGTTGCGCATCATGCAGCCTATTGCGCACTGTTTGAGTCGTAATACGACGTCTTGTGGCTGCACAAAATGCATTATTTAACATGGCGGCGTTGCTGTCAGGGTTCCTCCGAGCCATAATCCGTAGGTAGCGGTCATCCACTGCAATAGTAGCCCTTGGGCGGCCTGAGAGGCATGTCATCGACAGTTGCTGTCTCTCTGTATCTCCTCCATGTCCGAACAACATCGCTTTGGTTCACTCCGAGACGCCTGGACACTTCCCTTGTTGAGAGCTCATCCTGGCACAAAGTAACAATGTGGACGGTATCGAACCGCGGTATTGACCGTCTAGGTTCAAATGGCTCTGAGCACTATGGGACTTAACATGTGAGGTCTTGAGTCCCCTAGAACTTAGAACTACTTAAACCTCACTAACCTAAGGACATTACACACATCCATGCCCGAGGCAGGATTCGAACCTGCGACCCGCAGCGGTTGCGCGGCTCCAGACTGTAGCGCCTAGAACCGCTCGGCCACCCCGCCGGCTGACCGTCTAGGCATGGTTGGAATACAGACGAGTCGTGTACCTCCTTCCTGGTGAAATGACTTGAACTGATGGGCTGTCGGACCCCCTCCCTCTAATAGGTGCTGCTCATACATGGTTGTTTACATCTCTGGCAGGTTTAGTAGCATTTATGAACAGTCAATGGAACTTTGTCTGTGATACAGTATCCACGGTCAATGTTTATCTACAGGAGTTCTGGGAACCGGGGTAATGCTAAACTACAGGGTGTTTCAAAAATGACCGGTATATTTGAAACGGCAATAAAAACTAAACGAGCAGCGATAGAAATACACCGTTTGTTGCAATATGCTTGGGACAACAGTACATTTTCAGGCGGACAAACTTTCGAAATTACAGTAGTTACAATTTTCAACAACAGATGGCGCTGCAAGTGATGTGAAAGATATAGAAGACAACGCAGTCTGTGGGTGCGCCATTCTGTACGTCGTCTTTCTGCTGTAAGCGTGTGCTGTTCACAACGTGCAAGTGTGCTGTGGACAACATGGTTTATTCCTTAGAACAGAGGATTTTTCTGGTGTTGGAATTCCACCGCCTAGAACACAGTGTTGTTGCATCAAGACGAAGTTTTCAACGGAGGTTTAATGTAACCAAAAGACCGAAAAGCGATACAATAAAGGATCTGTTTGAAAAATTTCAACGGACTGGGAACGTGACGGATGAACGTGGTGGAAAGGTAGGGCGACCGCGTACGGCAACCACAGAGGGCAACGCGCAGCTAGTGCAGCAGGTGATCCAACAGCGGCCTCGGGTTTCCGTTCGCCGTGTTGCAGCTGCGGTCCAAATGACGCCAACGTCCACGTATCGTCTCATGCGCCAGAGCTTACACCTCTATCCATACAAAATTCAAACGCGGCAACCCCTCAGAGCCGCTACCGTTGCTGCACGAGAGACATTCGCTAACGATATAGTGCACAGGATTGATGACGGCGATATGCATGTGGGCAGCATTTGGTTTACTGACGAAGCTTATTTTTACCTGGACGGCTTCGTCAATAAACAGAACTGGCGCATATGGGGAACCGAAAAGCCCCATGTTGCAGTCCCATCGTCCCTGCATCCTCAAAAAGTACTGGTCTGGGTCGCCATTTCTTCCAAAGGAATCATTGGCCCATTTTTCAGATCCGAAACGATTACTGCATCACGCTATCTGGACATTCTTCGTGAATTTGTGGCGGTACAAACTGCCTTAGACGACACTGCGAACACCTCGTGGTTTATGCAAGATGGTGCCCGGCCACATCGCACGGCCGACGTCTTTAATTTCCTGAATGAATATTTCGATCATCGTGTGATTGCTTTGGGCTATCCGAAACATACAGGAGGTGGCGTGGATTGGCCTCCCTATTCGCCAGACATGAACCCCTGTGACTTCTTTCTGTGGGGACACTTGAAAGACCAGGTGTACCGCCAGAATCCAGAAACAATTGAACAGCTGAAGCAGTACATCTCATCTGCATGTGAAGCCATTCCGCCAGACACGTTGTCAAAGGTTTCGGGTAATTTCATTCAGAGACTACGCCATATTATTGCTACGCATGGTGGATATGTGGAAAATATCGTACTATAGAGTTTCCCAGGCCGCAGCGCCATCTGTTGTTGACAATTGTAACTACTGTAATTTCAAAAGTTTGTCTGCCTGAAAATGTACTGTTGTCCCAAGCATATTGCAACAAACGGTGTATTTCTATCGCTGCTCGTGTAGCTTGTATTGCCGTTTCAAATATACCGGTCATTTTTGAAACACCCTGTATATTTAATGTGTGTATTTGATGTTGCGATTTTTTCCCGTCAGTGTACATTGAAGTAAGTCACTGCCGGTGGGGAACTGCATGTAGCTTTGAGTGAGCTACAACTGCGGCTCTTCAACTGCCGTTCCGTATTCGCGGTCGTCACGGCAGGCCTGCCCATCAGCCCGGCGCCCGCCATGTTTGCGGGGTGGCTCCCTTCCCTCGAGATGAGGCCGCATCTTGCTGTCCTTTGCGGAGGCCAGTCGCCGCGTACTCGTCCGGGGCGCATTAACATCGAGATAAGGCGGCAAGGGGGAGCTTTTTATGGCGACCATTAAAGTGGCAATTAAGAGCTCTCTGCGAGTACGAGGGCCCGCGCCGGCGCCGGCTAACCCCGCAGGCCTCTAGCCGCCTCACTGTGACGTCATCCACTCGCCCCGCCGTGCAGCTCTTTTCGGCAAGCGACCTGTGTTCTCGCGATCTCCCTCCCATTTTTACTGCGGCCGCACCGCAGCGAGGTGACCCTGCAAGCGTGGCGGTCGAGTCGTTTAGCAAACCACAGGCCTATAGGCGAAGGCGTACTGCCGGAAACATCAGCGCTCACTGTTAAGAATCATAATTTGCGAATCATTCATTAGAGTTTGCGGTCATTTCTTCACTGTTGCATCTCTATGACAATACTACAGCAAGCTGAAAAGCTCGCCGAAAACGCACATGTAGAGAAAATCGGTGTTAAGATTTCATGGTACTAAAGTACTGCACCGTCTTACATTGTTATTGTTGTTGTTTTGATCTTCAGTCCAAAAAGCGATCTGTGCATACACCATCCTAGTCTGTCCAGTGCAAGCTTCTTCTGTGTAACCATTGGAAGCTCCATCATTAAAAGCCACCCCCTCTCCCACTTTCTCTCTGTCTCTCTTCCTTTCTCTCTCTCTTTCTCTCTCTCTCCCTCTTTCTCTTTCTGACACACACACACACACACACACACACACACACACACATACGCACACTTCCATCCATTATCAAAGTGACGAATGCTTTCTGTCTCAGTACGTGTCCTATCAGACGATTTCTTCAATCCGTCAAATTGTGCAATAAATTCCTTTTCTTTCCAGTTAGATTCGGCATCTCATTAGTCATCCGAACTACTTATCTAATCTTCACGATTTTCCTCTAGCGTCACATTCCAAAAGCGTACATGCCCTTCTCGTCTGATCGCTCACGTTTCACTAAATCAAAACTTTCTTACAAGATTTCGTAACCCTTAAATATATATACCATGTTACAAATTGCTCTTTTCCATAAAAGCTCTTCCTGCCGTTGGCAGAGCGCGTTTTAAAATATCTCTCACGTCTGTTATTTTGCTGCCCAAAGAGCAAAACCCAGCTACAACTTCTAGTAAAAGACATCTCCAACACAGTATCAGCTGTACTAGAATTTTTTTTATTTGCCAAAACCGATTTTCGGGTCTATAACAAATCACCAGTTGCATTTGATATAGAGGAACAAACAACTATATTTTCATCGCTATCTACAAAATCATAACTGGATATATGTGTACATATCTTATGGATAAAACTTGTGTAAAGTGGATGAAGATGGTGCAACAGTAGTCAGTCCCGTGACGAGCGTTAGGAGTAGAAGAAGAAGTTCGGGAAGAACTTCCAGTAAAAGACAAATACATGTTACCAGTAGCGGAGTGAACAGGCAAACTTAGTGTTTTTAAAGCATCAGAATAGTGTTGTGGTGCTGCAGCAAGCAGAGGCAATGACGGACGAAATTCGTTGTTTTTCTCTGGTAATCTTCAACGTGGCGAGAACACCAACTGTCAACCACAGTAACTTTCACTATGTGATGGTTTGTAATGGCCCGAAGCTGCGTATCGAAACACGGGTTCCAAGCATTGTTAATTTCGATCAGTTCAACTTTGCACCGTTTCGCGCGTTGCGGGAAAATGCGGGCAACGAGTGGTTGCAGAAGAAACGTGGATGAGATGCGGTCATAAGCGGCTGTCATTGTCATGAATTGGCGTCAGATCCAATGTACCAAATGTATGGAAAAACGAGTTTGATAGGTACAAGGTTAGCCGTAGTGTCTGTCTCTGAGACAGTGGCTCGCACTGGGAACAGAGTAAATGGTGACGAAACTCCACCAAGAAAAGGAGCCACATGTAATGCAAGTGTGTATAGCTTTGTTCCTTAAATAGGTATATAAAAGGTAGGAATGTGATGGGCTAAAGTAATGTAATTGATGGCATAGAGGTAAGGAATGTGTGCAGATAGAAGCAAGGTTTTTTCAAAGAGGGGAGTAATAGTATTGTTGGTTTCTGTCATTGCGTTTGTTTTAAGTGTGCTTCAGAGTAGCAGCCGTCAAAGGAAGGGAATGAGTGCCCATTTTAAGGTAACAAAATTAAATAATCAGTATCATACGTTGTGCGAGAGAAAGGAATAATTTTGAGTTACATCTGACATGAATTCTGTCCTAAGGATATTTAATTACTTTGAAAAATTATTTTCCCAGAAAGTGGTCGTATTTTAAGGTTGTTTCAGATGAGAGATGAAATTCCGTTCGCTGGAATGGGTGCTCTCTGTGATTTTCGTGGACTGACAGATTTCCTCAAGGAGTATAGGAAGAATATGATGATTTTGATTGTTTTATATTGTCTTGTGGTACAGTAGGAGATGTAATAATGAACAGTGGTTTCCCCACAAATAGAGATTGTTTCAGAGAAATGTATCTTCTGGTAGTTCTTGATTAGAGTCGGGAAGTAGTCCAAAATATTAATCTGTGCTTCGACTTGACCTTGAAAGTTGATGCTGAAGTATTTCTTTGATGCCGAAAGCATTCAAACCTGTGGTATACAGGTTATTAGAAATGATGTGGTAGAAGGGTATTTCAATGGTTCCTAATGCATTACGCCTATATTACATGATTTTGTTAATTGATCTCACTGCTCCCGAATGCAATGCAGCTTATTGAAGATGAATTTGTAGTTGACTAGTATCTGAGCTGTTTGTGTAGGTTTATTCCTCTCAGAAGGTAGATAATGTCTCATTGATTGCCTATGTATGCCAAGGCAAGCACAAGTGATGTATTGAGGGTGAAGCAGACCACGCTCTCATTTGGTTGCATTAAGCTGAAAATGTGTAGTACAAGTCGCAAATTTGAATAGGAACTTAACCGTACTGTTGGTCATGACAGGCCACGGTATGTTACTCGTATTTTGTTAGATGCAGTAGTGCAGTAGTTCTGCCACAGCGATAATTATGAGACCTGTTTGGGAAATAACTGCTAATTGGAGAATAAGCTGTGAAACATAATGTTTTGCCTACTTAGCAAAAAAAATTTCAGTTTTAATTTTTGTTTTAAAATTGAGATTATTGAGCATTTATTTTGTCATTCATCAGTGTAGTGAACGTGTACGGCGAAACAAGTGGAGGCAGAAATCTTGCATGTTTGAAGCAATTTTCTTCCTTTCTTATCGGTGTGGTGTGTGATTATCACACAGGCTGTCAAGAAAACGCAAATTTTCCTCAAACGTTCTTTAATGTTTATGTTGGACTCATTCGAGTAAAGAGAACTGTGCACCTAAACGCCGTTATCACTGAAGCACTGAGCACCATAAGATCATATAGTGTGCACATATGTGTTGATGAACTAATGTATCGGTCTTTGTGTGTGTGTGTGTGTGTGTGTGTGTGTGTGTGTGTCTTGCTGTTCAGTGGTGTAATGAATGCTTCTATTCAACTCAAATGATGTGTTGACAACATTTCCTTCATTCTAGTGGGTCTACCAGTTTGTTTATAGTTGTCTGTGCATGTTTGTTTTGAAGTTCCGATTATGGAGCCGCTTTTGGTGACTTCGTGGTTCTCATATACTTGTAATGGCCATGACTCTACTATTTATCTTACTTATCTATTTGTGGGAACACGTTATCTCTTGTTGTGTTAAGTAGATATTACGTAATTACAAAACATTTATCCTGTATGTATATTTCCTACAGGCACTGAGGCTGTGCCTAGGAATGTCTGAATGACGTATGTCATATAGTTGCATATTATATGATCAACATCATTATCATGCATACTATCAACGAAACACAAATAGTCGTGTCAAATATTGTTCATTGTGTATGTTATACTTTTTCAACTAAGGAAAATCGTGCGCCCAAACATCATCGTCATCGAAATAACACGCAGCAAGAGGTCACGTGATTCACCTTACCTGACTGACTTAAAATTGTTTAACGTCTAAGAGAAGTTTGTGACACATTACCAACAAAATTCTAAATTTCGTTACATTTGTGCTCTTATTGGAATTTTTGTGTATTGTACACGAATTTGTGGATTAATGCTGAGGCGAGGTCAATATTTAGGATATGAATTCTAGAGGGACAGTTATTTCAGTGATATGTGAGGACGGCTGTGTACGCAAATCTACAATTGTGGGTATGGTGACTGATGAACTGGATTACGAGAAGTAGCACAGTAATAAGCATACTGATTGCGTAGTTTTATTTTATTTTATTTATTTATTTTTCTTTTTTTTGCGCCATGGGAGTACTGTGGCTTAGGTTTTTTTACGCAGCTGGAGCGGCTTGGCTTTCTGATTGGAAAACGATATATAGTAACCACTGTTAGGATATTTAGGTGAATATTTAAAATGATAAAAAAAAGGTGATAAAATAAGGTACAAAATGGACAGAAAGGTGCTGTTTTACTCGACTAATTAAACTAAATCTTTTTCTCCTATTTTAGTTTATTGTGGTACACACCAGCACATTAAATAACTACTTATTAAAACATGGAAAGAACATGAGGCGGTTATACTTCAATAAATTAAGCATTTCTACATTTTTACATTTTTAAAATACGTCTGTATCTATTAGGAGCATACTCAATGTCTTTGTTGATGGTAAAGCCTCTTTCGCCATCCGCAGAAACCAGAGGGCCAAACTCTGTATCTACTGAGAAGAGCAACTCTACAGATGTGGCAGATTCTTCAATTTCCGGTTTCTTCTGAAGACTATATTCTGTCTTTGACAAAGCCATCTAACTGTCCGTCACAGGTGTAAAAATATCTCATTGCTTTTCCTTTTCGAGAGCTTCTTCTTAAACGTTTAATAGTTGTAGCCAGATACTTTAACTATGGATACAAAATACGTCAGAAAAATTGTGCATTTTCTCCTGTAGCAGAAACTACTGTTGAATCCAAAGAAACCACAAACTCTTTAATCTTGTCAAAATTCTCACACAGCATAACAGCATACTCAATCCTAGACCCTCAGCGAGTAATGACTACAAAATTAGGACGGGACAGCTTAGTGCTTTCCCTGCAGCAACAACACATCTCGTAGCTTTCAGCAGAATCTTCTTCAGGGAAGAGAGGAACTGATTTGCAACTTTGTATTCGTTCTTCATGTATCTACAAACCCTCTGAAGAGCATGGACCATACGTGTCACCTGCTTCTACTTAGAGAACAAGAGTTTCAAGTGGTGAACAACGGAAACCACGGATGGAGCCAACACCATAACGACTAGAACATTTCCAAACTCAACAACACTATGCCGCAGATTTTGACAGAAGTCCGTGATTGATTGCATTTCTGTACTGGTTTTGGCTTTCTGCAGCTCATACATTTTAACAACATGAGCTTAAGTTTCTCCCTGCTAAGGGAAAACTAAAATTTGCAAAACACATCATTCTGTTAAGTGAACGGTTTCATCCAGAATGCTTGTCACATCGTAGTCAAGCAGTTTCTCCTTGATTCTGTGTAGGGTTCGTTCGTATACAGGCTGCATGCAGCTTTCTCTTAAACTATTCTCATTGCGTATTTTTCAAGGAAATCCCTGAAGGGTGGACGGTTCACCTTATTCAGTGGAATTCCTACTTGTGTAGGGTCTGCACACAAATGAATGCTGAATTCCTTCAAATTTTGGCTTTTTGGAAAACACTATTCAAATGCATTTCCTAAGTCAGGTTGCTGTGATTTGTTTGTTTGAAGACTCCTGCACTTCTGATGCTAAGAGCTGTAGATGTGTTGTTTGATGCGACATCGCTGGTAATTTTCATCCAACAAAATTCCTGGCCGGCCGCTGTGGCCGAGCGGTTCTAGGCGCTTCAGTCCGGAACCGCGCTGCTGCTACGGTCGCAGGTTCGAATCCTGCCTCGGGCATGGATGTGTGTGATGTCCTTAGGTTAGTTAGGTTTAAGTAGTTCTAATTCTAGGGGGCTTATGACCTCAGATGTTAAGTGCCTTAATGCTTAGAGCCATTTGAACCATTTTTGAACCAAAATTACTGAATCGCAAATAATACGTCGCAAGACAATTGCAGCAGCTCTGCCACTTTCTATGGAATCTTGTTTGAATTCCTGAACAGAACGAACAATCAATATTGGACATATTGGTCATGGTAAGTTACAGTAATAAACTCGTTTACAAACGAACGTAAATTCATGAACATCAGGGTTTTGACTCTGGTGGAATTAAAAGAATAGAATGGAATACACTCATTGCCATTTTCATTGTCATAGGCTATTTATAGCGGTAAGGTGAGAGAAAGAGGATTTGTCGTACTCACAATTATTTTCCATTGATGCAGGTGCGCTTTCGGTCCCGCGTTTACAGAAAGCGGTAGGCCTGTTCACTGCACGCTGAGAAAACGTCAATTGGAAGTTGAATATTTTATACTGATTCGAAACTATACAGACATGGGATTCAACTAGGAAGGCATTTCTCTTATAAGTAATAAAATCACCTCAAGAAGGTAACTGAACAGCAAAACCAAAGAAAAAAGGGAAAGAAGGGGATTATACACACGACTGAAGGAAGAAAAGGGATAATGGAACCAAAAAATGGAAAAAGCGAGCATGAAAATAATCCGTCTTTTGCCGGTAGAGGCAAAATGTATCTCTTAGAAGAGTCCTAACTAGCATTAAGAAAAAAGACGCGCAAATAAAAATCCTAACCCTGTTAGTTACGATGTAATAGCATGTGTCTTTCACTTAACGTCTCGCTGCCAGAACGGATGCAGTCAAGAGCTATGTTTTAGTTATCACCTCCATCACAAGGTAATAGTAACATGTGAACAGCAACCTTTCACTTAGCTAATAATACGTGATAGTAACGTAAACAGCAATCTTTCACTTAGATTACTCCGCGAGACTATATCTTAAACAAAGTATTAGATCAAATAGCTCTCTCTCAAGAGGATGGATAGCTAAGCAGAAAATTCTGTATATAATCTTGTAGTGATTCTACTGGTCTCAGGGGCTTTGTTCAGTTATAGCGATTATACATCTCTTTCAACACCACTTACAATAATATCCATATCACTAAACTTCCACAGTTGGGAGTGGATTAAACTGGACAAGTTCCTCTGGATCATGATATGTAAAGGAACATTTGGAAATTGTGATTAGCATTGCTAATTTTGCTTTGGTACCCTGGTACACTCAATTTCATTTCGTTTGTCGTTCTTGAATGTGTGAAGATTAGCTTTGATGGCGCTCGCAGACTTCAGATGTGACAAAAATTTCTTTGGACTTTGTGAAAGGTTACTAGATAAGATTCCGTTACGACTTTCGTTGAAGGTTTCACCTTCCACACATTTTCTCTTTCGCTCTATGTTTTGTGTAACACTTACTATTCAGGAGGTGTAGTTTCTGTAGCAGTTTCCTTACGTTGGTTGTATACCAGGGAGTGTCACTCTCATCACATATTTTTTATATTTACAGATCAATGCCATTTGGTCAACTTCACTTTTGAAAGTAAGTCACAGATTCTCTATATGCTGCTGTTCAAAATTAAAATGCTGCGATTTCATCCATCAGATAGGACACTATTGCCTCATTATCAAGTTTCGATTTAATACAATTCCGTCACGAATGTGGATCCACACTACACATTTCTCAGAGAAAGTATTCATTATTATTTCTCATGATCTCTTCCCTCGGCCACTGTTTGCTAAGCTACAGTTATCTCAACCGACTGCAGGTTGTTTGAAATCTCCTTGAATGATTATAATATGAATAGAGAACGTATATAGTAGAAAACTGAAATTTCATGTAAGGTTACATCTGTGTGTGAGTCAGGCGACCAGTATTGGATTCGAACCAAGTATATACTTGAGCAAGGAATGAAAATTTGTACCAACGTCACGATTCGAACTCAGGTTTCCTGCTCACTACGCCGATGTACTAACCACTAGACCATGCTGCACATTCGCACAGACTACCCAAGCACACCTTCCGCCTCATTCCTAATTCCCATTGACGTCTCAGCCCAGTTGCCATTACCTCTAAACTCCAACAGCATTGCAGACACATTGGAATAAGATTTCAGCATCAAACGAAATGGGGGATTCTGCCTGAAACCCAGTCAAAGGTATGTTAATCAATGAAACTATCTTCGTTGAAATTGTTATTCGTCATTTCAATATGCATATGTACATCACAGAGACTTAAAAGGTCTCTGAAACTTGGAACTATATATTAGTTCCAAGTTCCAGAGTGTGCACGGAAAAAGAACAAATTGTAACATCGTAGAACTTAAAACGTTGCGTTTAAACGTACATACGATACAGAATATGCTAACAGCATAGTGTACACGTAGTCATAAATAAAAAACCAAATGCCGATCTACTTCCAAAATCAGCTGTCCCCTTATGTATAACTAGTCACAAGTCAGATCACTTAAATGGCATAAAAAATAAATTAGAACTATCGCTGATCCTTTTCCTGCTAGTAGCGGTTTCAGTTTTTTGTTTCGAGATAAAATTTATCGTTTTACACCGAATAAATGTCGGTGCATTCAGTGCTGCACAGAAGACGAATGTGACCGACTCCACATCTGTACTAAATGATGAAGGTATGGAAGCAACTGTATAATTAGAAAGCTCGCTGGCAGCGAATAACAGACAATCATTTGATCGCAGTTCAGAGATGTAACATTTCACCGTTTGCTTTAATGGGTGGTATCAAATGCGGCTTTGTAGCTATCACAATGCTGCCAAAGAGCAACCACAATGTTAGGCTAGTACCAGACGCAATATGGACATGTTATGCGATATTCTGATGCAGGTATTGTCTCTCTTTTCAAACTTTTTGACGTGAGGCTTTTTCTCCCTTGCTTTGCAGCTGTCGGAATTTCACAAAACGGTCAGCTGGCGTTCTTTTTTTAATTTTATTCTCCAGCAGTGCTTCGACCGTCGTTACTGGAAAACAACTGCTGCTTTTCTAAACATGTACAGCCGAGTCGTAATAAAGTGTCAGTTCGGAGAAAAGTTTCTAATAAGAGACATCGATTAAGAACTCTCAGACATTGTGATTAAAAATTGTGTACAGCTTCGTTTGCAAATCTCGTAGATGTGGTTTCTTTCAAATATACTTTAATATTTTATACAAATACTTCCTTGTGCGTCCGCATCGATGTTGAATGGCAGAAGTTGTTTGCTAATGAACCATATATTTGGGATTATTCCATTCCATTCATGGCTGGAGTGTGGGACTACTGCTTGCTTGAGTATTCTTCTGCCCCTTCTGTTCTAATCATATTTTGCGGCATTTACGGTAACGAGACAGAGGCGGCTGAAGAAGTACTGGGTACCAGTTACTCCTGGCAAGCGAACAATACTTCTTCATGTAAAACCCAAATATGTTTCAGCACCTTTGTGCCATTGTCAGTATTAATCTTCATTCAATTCAATAAACTGTAAACGTGTTATACGTAATAATTATTCTAACGACATAAGGTGTAAACAGTTTTGTCTGTTGTTGTCGTTACCTTAGTTTTTCTACACATTGTTGAAAAGTGGAAGCTTGTCATAAGCAGTTAATTGATTTTACCATTAGTTTGACTGGCGAGTTAACAATTCACTTCATAAACGTAATTCTGTGGTTAAAAAATATTTCGCGACTATATTTTACGATTACTTACAGCTAGTAGCATAATAAACTTTCTTATCTGCGTATTCATCTGTCGTGGACGTGCTCTCACAGAGACCATAAATACTTTGCGGAATCTTTCTCGCAGATAACACTTTTCCAGTGTATGTAACAGTGTTAATGATTTGGTTACATGTGTCCACCCTCTGTCGATGTTCATTTGTCTTTATAAGAGTTGCCGGTAAATTTAAACTTTGTTTATTTGCTCACTCTCTCCCTCCGTTTCTCTCTCTCTCTCTCTCTCTCTCTCTCTCTCTCTCTCTGTGTGTGTGTGTGTGTGTGTGTGTCTGTTCTTTTCGTTTTTCCGTATGGTTCCTTTAATGTATTAAATTGTGAGCCACTTCATAGTGTAGTGTAGTCGATTATAATGTTTCCCTTCTGATAATTCTTTCCGTACGTGGAATTTTCTTCTAGTGAAAGTTCATGGTGTCAGCTGTGGCTGGATTTTAGAATTTTAAATATTTCCTATTTTAATTGGCCGATGGTTTTAGTATATTAAATGGTCGTGAAATGTACTTTTTTTAGAGCTACGACGTGTCTGACTGTTCCTGCACGTTTACTCTATAAATATTAACTAAAAAAGTTCGTACATGACTGACCTGTTGAATTTATATATTTGGCTCCCTCTGTATTCTGATTTTTATCTGTGTTGTGTTTTCGCATCTGTACTCTACTTCAAATCCCTGTTTCTTTAAAATATTGCCTATTCTGTGAACTATTTTAGTATTCTAGGTAAATACTAGGAGAAGACCAATTTGGTTTCAGATCCTGAAAAGGAACTAGAGAGGCAATACTAGCTCCGAGGATGGTATTAGAAAGACGAATTGGAGTTAATAGGAAAACCTACTTGACCTTTATAGATTTACAAAAAGCATTTGACATGGTTAATTGGAAATTGTTATTCCGAACAATGAAGGAAAATTATTCTTGATTGGTGGGACAGAAGATTATTCTGGAACCTGCACAAAAGGCAGGAAGCAGATAGAAGTGAATGGTGTGAAGAAGAATGCAAAAATAAGGAGGGGATTAAGGCAAAGATGCCCATTATTACCATATTTGTTCAATTTATTTATTGAAAAAAAAAACCATTGAAAAATTGAAAAGAATAACCAAAGGAATTAAAATTAACGGGGAACGAATACACTGTATCCGTTTTGCAGATGATATATTAATACTTGCTGACTCAGTAAAAGAAATGGAGTTTATGTTGCTAAAATTGGCCAAAATCCTAAGAGAACTTAATCTAAAAATAAATAAGAAGAAAACAAAAACTATGGTAGTAGGGAAGACAAAAGAAAATGGTAAAGCTAATATTTAACTAGAAGATGATGTTCTAGAGCAGGTTGAAACTTCTGTTATTTGGGAAGCACAATCACTGACGACAATAAATGTATCACAGATATAAACAGAAGAATATCCTTGGCAAAGCAAGCTTTCCAAAATAGAAGGAATTTACTAACAGACAATCATATAAGCCTAGAAAGTAGGAAAAAGTTTGCCAAAACTTTTATCTGGAGTGTCTTAACATACGGATGTGAAGCGTGGACTCTTGGAACGGAAGAAAAAAAGAGACTGTAAGCAATGGAAAAGTGGATATGGAGAAGAATGACGAAAACAAGGTGGGTAGATAGAAAAAGTAATGAACAGGCCTTAAGAGAAGTGAATGAGAACAGAACGCTGCTAAATTATATACGAAGAAGAAAATAGAAAATGATAGGGCATATAATGAGACACAACCAGATCCTAAAGAATGCGATTGAAGGAAAAGGTTTACGGAAAAAACCAAGAGGCAGGCCAAGAGCAACTTATTTTAATAACATCAAAGAAGATTTGGGGATAAAATCGTGTGAAGAATTGAAGAGGATGACAATGGAGAGAGAGACGTGGCTAAATCGGGAAGGCATAGCCTTTGGTTTGTTATGATGTAAATATGTGCCGTTGGTTTTGCTCCGTTGTGTATTGTGTATGGTCGTTGTGTGTGGAGTTGTTCAGTCTTATCAAGTACATATCTGTCTTATCTTGCGTACATATGACCTATTCATTCCTTGTCCACTTACATGTGTTTTTGTTTGGTTTCTCTGTCATCATACGGTTGTCATTAGCATTCCCCACTGCTAGTTGTTTTACTGTAATTTACTCCTGGTTGTACTTTGTGTCTCAGTAGTAGTCTTACTGATTGTTAATGGTGGTGCTGCATATTGTTTCTTGTATATTTTGAACAATATTGTAAACTTGGTCCACAACAGTTGTTCTTTAAAATTTCACGGGTAGGTTTTCGCGAGATATTCGGTGTTTTTCATCTAGTTTTTCTCTCGTTTCTGTCACGATCTCTCACCAGAGAAACAGGCCCCTCAGTACACAAGTTGCCCTTCTTAGTCTGCTTTATACCGCGTACTTGAACAGTGTTCCACGCTGAGCCACAGAAGAAAAAGACCACACTTACGTTTCGTACTCCCTTGAACTGAACATCATCAGTTTTCAAATCAGACTGATATTTAGTTCGATATTCTGTCTCACTAAAAACAAAGCTTCATATGTGGAGTGATACTTCTGTATAGACATTCATGTACATCATAAATTGAAGCGTATCTGGGCACGTAATATTGGGCATTAATATGGGGTGTGCCCACCCTAGGCTTTTATGACGGTTTGAACTCCACTGCTGACATTTATATCAATGTGTCTGTGGTGTAATGGCATTCCATTCCTCTCCAAGAGCCGAAGCACAGGAGGCAGGGATATTGGCCGCTGGAATGGAGAGAAGTCGATGCTCTGACTCATCCAAAAGGTGTTCCGTTGGTTCATGTCGGCACTCTGGTTAAGCCAGTCCATCTCAGGTAAGTTACTGTCCACAAACCGTTGCCTCACAGACGCTGGTCTTTCACAGGGGGCATTGTCATGCTGATACAAGTAACCATCGTCTCTGAAATCTTCCTGTACTGCACGCAGTACACAGTGTTATAAAAGAGGTTCGTATGCTGTATTTTGCTGTATTTAGCGGTTTCTTAAGAACAACAAGCGGACGACACCCTAACCACGAAAACCACTACCTTAACATCAGCTCCTCCGTATTCACTATTGGTACTACACATGATGGCCGGTCACATTCTCCAGGCATTTACCAAACCTTCCATCAGATTTTCAGATACATAGCGTGATTCACCACTCCATTTCTTTCGTTTTCAGTCATCTATTATGCAGTAGCGTCGCTCTTCACTCCACCTCAAGTGTCGCTAAATGATTTTTTGAGAAATGTGTGGCTCATAAGGATATGCTCGACCATTGCAGTCCATTCTTATTAACTCCCTAGACCAGGGGCGGGCAGGAATTCTGCACGTGTGCGGTGCACATGCACGTGTGCAGTTAACAGGTGTTCTGCATGCACACAGGGGCAAGCTGGCCACCCGCTTCTCTCTCCTCCCCACCATACCGTCTCTCCGCTTCTTCCTCTGTAATGCGTTTTGTTTGCTGGCCTGCTTTATTGAATGAAGGAATAAGGTTAGTAGGAGTGCTTGAAAGTAATCATCATTTGAAAGAGTACCTATTACGTACGATACGTTTTATTTAATTATCACAGGTGGAGTTTACAATACGTTTAATGTCTGGAACAATATTTCTACATACAGACAAACGCAAACAGTTACGCAAATTTTCATTACTGATGTTTGCTCTTAACCGAGACTTATTAATTTTCATAACAGAAAAAAATCTCTCACAAACGTATGTCGAGCCAAACGTTGACATTATCTTCGCGGCTTCACGATGGAGACGAGGAAACTTGCTGTGGAAAGTCATGATAAAAATCTGTCACACGTCTTGCCAAAAGGAACCTGTCTCTCAGACGAGAATTACGCTGTAGACCTATTAATTCCATTTGCAAACTGGGATGAATATCATCTACAGAAACAGCAGATTGTCTCGAGAGCTATTCAAAACCTTGGGATAAGTAAGATATATCCGCAAATCGCTTGAGAAATTCCTCTTTTATTGCACTAAGAACGGCAACATACTGAAATTTATTATAATAGCGTTCAATATTAAACTTCCGCTGACCAGAGAGAATACTGTCACATATTATACATTTCCAATTTTCACGTTTTTGCACAGAGAAAAAATGATTCTCCCATTCCTTTTTAAAAGATAGCAAATCTCCAATTCTCCGTTTCCTTGATTCACTCTGCATTTTCCGGTTATTGAAATTCACTACGTATTGGTCGCTTCGCTTCAACGTCCGCAGCTTAGCCTGGAACTACACTGCGGCAACCTGGCGGCTGTCGCCACTGCTCCGTTCGACGATTGCACGCGAGCAGCACACGTGCTGCGCTGTGTGCTCATGAGCCGCGTGCAACGTTTGCCCGCCCCTGTCCTAGCATCAAGCTGGACGGCTTATAGCATTGGAACTCAAGAGCGATTCCTTCCGCTGATACGCTATTTCTTGCACCTTCTGCAACGCTCGACGGTCCCCGTTCCTCAGTACACGAAGTCTGTGCGGCTTTGAATGTTCTTTCACGTTTCTGCTTCGAAATCGCCTCACCAGCAATCGACTTGGACAGCATTAGAAAACTTGAAATTTCCCTGGCGGATATGTTACTATGGCGACTAGTCAACGTTCAAGTCAATAAGTTCTCCTGGCATACGCATTCTGTTCTCATTACTTCTCTCTTGACAACACAACAGTCCCTTCACCCTTTATTTATTTACACGTCAAGCTCCGTAGGACCAAATTAAGGAGCAAATCTCTAAGGTCACGGAACGTGTCAATAAATGAAATTAAAACGTAAAAGTAATAACAGATAAAAATAAAATGTTTATGAACCCAAAGTAAGTCAAGCCACAAATTTACGTAAACGCAGCCAATAATACAATATAAGAATCAACTTAATTTTTCAAGGAACTCCTCCACAGAATAGAAAGAGTGACCCACGAGAAAACTCTTCAGTTTCGATTTGAAAGCAATATCTTTGAACGAGATCCTGAACGTCGGCTTTCCATGACAGTTTACTATCTATCTGAACGCCTAGCAATTTGAACTGTTCAGTTCCACTAATCATATACTTGCTCCTCCACCTCTCGTGACATCTGGTGGTCAAGTCCGCATTTCGTAGAGATGTCTGGGTACTTTTGATGCGAGAGTGTACGTAATGGTAATAGCTAAGGGAAGACTGGAATAGTTCAGAACTCACGAGGGAAGAAAATTATAGATAATATTGGGTGAAGACATTGCTGTCCTCTGTGAAATTAAGAAAGATGTACAGAGTCTGTTGAACGGAATGAACAGTGTACTGAACACATTATGTCGGCTTTTACTAAACCAAAGAAAATGAAAATGTGGAGGAGAGCAGTAATTATAGTAGAAACAAACATAAAATCACAGCTGGTATCAAATAGTTGGCGAAATGTATGTATTCCACTGTCATGGCAACAAAATAACATGGTGCAGTCGAAGATGTACTACTTTCAAAAACAGTTAGTGTGAGGAAGGAATGCGTGAGAATGTACGCCTGGAGCGCAGAACTGTGTGTAACTGAAACATCGACTGTAGGAAACCGGAAAAGAAATCTTCAGTATCACACATTCCTCACAAATCACCCTCTTGTGTTTTGTATGTAAACTAGGTTCGCATCAAGGAAGTTTCAAATAAAACCAGGTTTCAATTTGTATTATTTTAACGAGGCAGGTGTTAATCATGTCTTGTCTCATATCAGAACGGTAAACGCAAAAAAAATGAAGTTTTAAATTTTGTAAAACACACACACACACACACACACACACACACACACACACACACACAGGTGAAGGAAAATTCGCAGTGCAATTCCTCACATACTGGAAATACAAAAATTTCTGCCACAAAATTTCGGCCTACGCATATTTCTGGCAACAAATGAACGCTAAAGACTGGCAATCTGGCAACATTGTAGTCACATGTACCGTAACTACCACTGTCTATTTGGTGCAGTGGATAAAGTTTTGGATTGACTTTCAGGAGGTCTAGGTTCGATGCTGGGTCGAAGCTTATTTGTTTTATTTGTTAAAAGTAGTCTGTGTGGTACGGTATGTGGCTTGTTAATCGTCATACAGAAATTACATTGGGTCTTCAAAAAAAAAAAAAAAAATAGCACTTACGTACCGCGAACACAAAAATGGAAATACAATCGTTTTCATCGGTCACCTTTTAAACAAGCCTTTTGCACGTCGTGGATCCGAATTATTTCACATCACTGCATCTACTAGTATCCAAACCTGTCTTCTGTGTACCCTCCTCCCAATGGCCCGTCGAAATTATTTGCAAAGTACGCTGCAAGTCCTGGTGAAGCAAGTCTCTAATGAAATGTAATGGACCTGAGCGTGGTAAGAATAGCCTACTTGATGTTAGATTAGAAGGAAGGTCAGCGTTGGCCGTAATATTGATGGTTTATTGATAGCAAAATCGATTTTTGATCACATAGTGATCATCTTCAGTGCTGTGGTGTACAAATTAAACTCATAGGCACTGGTGTCAAGTTATTATCAGTAACAAAAGCTAAGAAACAACCACAATCACTTAATGTGATAGATGTTATTAATCGAAGGAACCATTGCGGGTAGGTACACACAAAATAACTTTGGAATCTAGTAGATGCAGTGGTGCAAAATAATTCGCGTCCACAACGAGCAAAAGCTTTAAAAGCTGCCCAATAAAAACTATTGCATTTCCACATTTGTGTTCGTAGTACATAACTGCAAATGTTTTGTAGAAGACCCACTGTAATCGCTGTATCACGATTAAGACGCCAAATACTGTACCCCACAGGCTACTTTTAGCACATAAGAATAAATAAGCCACGATCCATACTCGAATTCTTGGTCTCCTGCTTGCTAATCCAAAATTCTCTCAAAGGCACCAACTGCACAGCACTACTGCTATATCCAGACAAAGGTACTTATCATGCATGTGATCACAGTGTTGCTACATGGTCAATCTGTAACATCCATTTACTGCCCAAAATATACACAGGACAAGATTTTGTCACAGGCATTTTTGTATCGCTAATATGTGTGGAATTTTTCTATATATAAAATTTATTATTTTTCACACCTCTTCCCAAACCACTGCATCCATTTCACCCAATTTAGGTACGCATACTAATTATCGTCTGAAAAGATGCACTATATGGGCAAGTACCAGCTGGCTCTCATTGGGGCGAGGTGACAGAGGTTCAAATGGTTCAAATGGCTCTGAGCACTATGCGACTTAACTTCTAAGGTCAGCCTAGAACTTAGAACTAATTAAACCTAACTAACCTAAGGACATCACACACATACATGCCCGAGGCAGGATTCGAACCTGCGACCGTAGCGGTCGCCCTGCTCCAGACTGTAGCGCCCAGAACCGCACGGCCACTCCGGCCGGCTAAGAGGTGACAGAGAGTTGGACAGAGAAAGGGGTGAGAATAGGACAGAA
The DNA here is from genome assembly GCF_023898315.1 of Schistocerca nitens. Lineage (NCBI taxonomy): Eukaryota > Metazoa > Arthropoda > Insecta > Orthoptera > Acrididae > Schistocerca > Schistocerca nitens. Next base: position 362,401,978 of record NC_064622.1, read on the forward strand.
AGAGAGATAAGCAGCAGGAGATGGGCATACAGAGTGGGTGACGAGGAGGATGTGAACACAGAGGGAGGAGATGAACAGATATAGGTGGAGGTGGAAATGAACAGAGAGAGGCGGAGGTGGAGATGGACAGATTGGGGAGGAGGGAATGTAAAGAGATGTGGGAGACGGAGATTGACAGGCAATGAGCAGAAAGGAGGAGATGGACAGAGAGAAGAGGAAGAAGGAGATTGACAGAGGCGGGTGGGAGGATGTGATGGGCAGGGATAGTCGGAGGGGCAAAGTACAAAGAGGTGAGGAGGAGATCGAGAGACTAGGAGATAGACAGATGGAGGACAAGATGAACAGAGACAGGGAGTAGTGTATGTGACACACATATACATGGGTAAGCCCCAGATAAGAAGCTAGTAATATATGAAACATTTTATAGTGGAATATCCTTGATTTTTCATGATTGCTTTGAGTGGTGATTACCGGAATTTATCTCTGACCGGTAGAAAATCCATGCTAGGAACATGAAAACAGCAGCAGTATTAATAGGGTGCAGCATGTGAACTTTGTACTTAGTGCACAATTACATTTTCTATGTAATATTTCGTATTTATTTAAGCTAAATGGTGACATTTTTTCCTCTTTCATGCCATTAATGAAGGAAAAACGGCGAAATTACTTTGTTCCGCTCGCTGTAAAAACAGTGAAAGCGCAAGCATTCCCCGTCCCGCCGCACTCTTACGCAAGAAACGCAACTTCCCATCCTCCCGTGGCAGTGAGCGTCCGTTTAGTATGTGCGGGGCACACGGATCGTGACTGTCCTAAATCCCCCGTAAACGCCCGGCGAAACTAAAAACGAATTTCTCTCGAATAAAGTTAATTAATCTCATTTCTGGTCCTCACCCGGGGCGATTATTAATTAAAGTTGTCACATAATTCTTTTTTTCCGCGCGTTTGTTCCCATTTTTCCCATTTTTTGCCCCCGAAGCAAATCTGGCTGTATGGCACCGTGCACCGCTAACGATTTCACAGCTTGGGATATACAAATCCCCGCCGATTCTGTGTGCGGAAAATCATTCTGTATTTAATCCGGCGAAAGCAAAACTGTACTAGATAGCCATTCGGTTCCAACTCAAGCCTTACTGTTATGTTCTTTTTTTTTGGTATTGCTAAACGTTTGTACATCTGGTTAAATACAGCAAGCGATTTCCCTCACCTCCGAACTTCCCTCTCCCTTTACTTTTTTGATTTGCTATACAGAACTTACTTGAGTTCGCGTATGCAAAGGAAGAAAGATATCGTGCTACACATTAACTTGGGTAGACAAACTGAATATCGGATGTTAACGGACTGTGGCTCTGAATAATGAGCCAGTTACTATTTGGTTTTGCTGACATAAATAAATCACCGACAAATGTAAACGTTTTTTTTCGGAGACCGCTACCGATCATTAATTTTACACTACTAGCCATTATCATTGCTACACCAAGAAGAAATGAAGATGATAAACGGGTATTCATTGGACAAATATATTATACTAGAACTGACAAGTTATTACATTTTCACGCAATTTGGGTGCATAGATCCTGAGAAATCAGTACCAAGAACAACCACCTCTGGCCGTAATAACGGCCTTGATACGCCTGGGCATTGAGTCAAACAGAGCGTGGATAGCGTGTACTGGTACAGCTGCCCATGCAGCTTCAACATGATACCACAGTTCATCAAGAGCAGTGACTGGCGTATTGTGACAAGCCAGTTGCTCGGCCACCATTGACCAGATGTTTTCAATGGGTGAGAGATCTGGAGAATGTGCTGGGCAGGACAGCAGTCGAACATTTTGTGTATCCAGAAAGGTCCGTACAGGACCTGCAACATGCGGTCGTGCATTATCCTGCTCAAATGTAGGATTTCGCAGGGATCGAATGAAGGGTAGAGCCATGGGTGTAACACATCTATAATGTAAGGTCCACTATTCAAAGTGCCGTCAATGCGAACAAGAGGTGACCGAGACGTGAATCCAATGGCACCCCATACCATCACGCTGGGTGATAACGCCAGTATGGCGATGACGAATACACGCTTCCAATGTGAAAAAAAAATGGTTCAAATGACTCTGAGCACTATGGGACTTTACTTCTAAGGTCATCAGTCCCCTATAACGTAGAACTACTTAAACCTAACTAACCTAAGGACATCACACACATCCATGCCCGAGGCAGCATTCGAACCTGCGACCGTAGCGGTCACGCGGTTCCAGACTGTAGCGCCTTTAACCGCTTGGCCACCCCGGCCGGCGCTTCCAATGTGAGTTCACCGCGATGTCGCCAAACATGGATGCGACCATCATCCGAAAAAATGATGTTTTGCCATTCGTGTACCCAGGTTCGTCGTTGAGTATACCATCACAGGCGCTCCTGTCTGTGATGCAGCGTCAATGGTAACCGCAGCCATGGTCTCCGAGCTGATAGTCTATGCTGTGCAAACGTCGTCGAACTGTTTATGAAGACGGTTGTTGTCTTGCAAACGTCCCCATCTGTTGATTCAGCGATCGAGACGTGGCTGCACGATCCGTTACAGCCATGCGGATAAGATGCCTGTCATCTCGACTGCTAGTGATACGAGGCCGTTGGTATCCAGCACGGCGTTCCGTATTACTCTTCTGAACCCACCAATACCATATTCTGCTAACAGTAATTGGATCTCGGCCAACGCGAGCAGCAATGTCGCGATACGATAAACCGCAATCGCGATAGGCTACAATCCGACCTTAATCAAAGTCGGAAACGTGATGGTACGCATTTCTCCTCCTTACACGAGGAATCACAACAACGTTTCACCAGGCAGCGCGGGTCACCTGCTGTTTTCGTATGAGAAATCGGTTGGAAACTTTCCGCATGGCAGCACGTTGTAGGTGTCGCCACTGGCGCCAACCTTGTGTGAATGCTGTGAAAAGCTAATCATTTGCATATCACAGCATCTTCATCCTGTCGGTTAAATTTCGCGTCTGTTGCACGTCATCTTCGTGGTGTATCAATTTTAATGGCCAGTAGTGTAGTTAATTAACTTGAATTATATAATAAAGCCACATTTTCTTGGCATAAACCTCATGTTCAGACAATAGAAAAATACTTAAAAAACACTGATAATAATGTTGTTCTTTACGGCCTTGGCGTGTGTTGCGGTCATTCTACTTAGCCCAGTCACATTAACGTTACCACCAGCAAAAAGCATGAGTAACCACTTTTGCAACGCAGACTGCTGCGAGCCGTACAGGAAGGGACTCAGTGGAAGATAACGACAGGAATGTGGAGCCCCATGCCGACGTGAGTGCCTTGGTGAGCTGCGCTAGGTTTCTCGGTTAAGGACGCATGGCTCGATTGGGTTTCAACCCGGGGGGTTCTGTTACCAGGAGAGTACGGTAAACTCATCAATTGGTTCAAATGGCTCTGAGCACTATGGGACTCAACTGCTGTGGTCATCAGTCCACTAGAACTTAGAACTACTTAAACCTAACTAACCTAAGGACATCACACACATCCATGCCCGAGGCAGGATTCGAAACTGCGACCGTAGCAGTCGCACGGTTCCGGACTGCGCGCCTAGAACCGCCAGACCACCGCGGCCGGCCGTAAACTCATCCTGCTGCCGTTCCAACCAAGCACTTACACTGCGAGCTGTGTGACACGTTGCATTGTCCTGTTGGTAAATGCATTACGCCAAGGAAAAGAAACGAACTAATGTAGGGGCTGACATGGTCACCAAGCATAGGTGCATTCTTGTGTTGATCCATTGTCCTTTCAGAATGAGATCACCCAGAAAAAGCGTAGGTGACTCCTGTATATAAGAAGGGTAAAACAACAGACCCGCAAAATTACAGACCAATATCGCTAACTTCGGTTTTCTGCAGAATCCTTGATCATATTCTCAGTTCGAATATGATAAATTTTCTTGAGACTGAGAAGCTTACGACCACGAATCAGTATGGTCTTAGAAAAAATCGCTCGTGCAAATCCCAGCTGGCCCTTTTCTCACATGATATACATTACATTTTTACATTACATTACATTACATTTATCGTTTTCCATGGATCCCTTGGAGAGGAGTCTCTGGGATGTGGAATGAGTGAAAGACTTTTTTTATGCTCAGGTTCATGGATATTGTACAATTCTAATGCAGACGGAGCTATGAGCTTTAATCGTTGTGAAGAGATTCATCTATGGAGTAGTAGAAGGAGTTGGCCAACAGGAAGTTCTTTAATGCACTCTGAAACCGATCTTTATCACTTACAAGACCTTTGATACCCTCTGGTAAGTTATTGAATATGTGAGTACCCATGTATTTGACTCCTTTTTGTAGTAATGTTAAGCTTTTATATTCCTTATACAGACCCAGAAAACATTCCCCAGGCCATAAAACCTCAGTTGGTTGCAAGGTATTTGTCTTCAGTTGTTTCATGCCGTTCACACCAACGGCGATCCGTCCGATGGAGCATAAGACGTGATCCGTCCGGTGAAGTATAAGACGTGATTCATCTGAAAAGGCCACCTGTCTTGAGTGCATTAACCAGGCGTCGGCTACAGAGGACCATATGCAGCAACGTTCACTGCAGGGTCGCAGAGGAGACACTGTTGGTAGCCCCTTGGTTCATCTGGGTGGTCAATTGTTCAAAACTTGCACGTCTTTTCACCAGCACACATTTCCGCAATAGTCATTCACCCTCGTCATCTACGACCCATGGTGCGCCACTGTTGACTCGGTGCTGATTATGGATTGCTCTCTTTGCACAGTATACTTTAACCACGTCATCACGCAAATAGTTCACAAATTCGACCGCTTCCGAAAGGCTTCCACCGTTGGCGAGAAATTCAAAGATCATGCCCTGTTGCACTTAATAAAATGCTCCGTTTCCGCATTTATTATTCGCACATTCAAAAAAAACTTTGTTCATGTGATATGGCTGTCTTTTTCTGTATGTTCAGTTACGTCCAAAGCTATGGCTCCTAGGATGCTCTTAAATAATGTTTTTTGCCGCGCGAAGTGGCCGCGCGGTTTGTGTCGCTATGCACGGATTGCGCGGTACCGCCAGCTGGAGGTTCGAGTCCTGCCTCGGGCATGGGTGTGTGTGTTGTTCTTACCATAAGTTAGTTTAAGTAGTGTGTAGGGACCGATGAGCTCAGAAGTTTGGAATACACACATATTTGAACATTTCAACAAATCACTGCTTATAAATGAGCATAGGACCCTTAACGCAATCGTTCGTTAGAAACATGCTGGCCAAAACAAAGTTTGTTTCGATTTAACTACACAATATCAGGACCACCACAACAACAGTTAAATGAAAATATGTTTTGGTTTTACCTGCAGTTGTTTCTACTGCACAGAACATGTGATTTTGTTTTAAATTTCCTTTTCAGAATTACAAAGATTAATTAACAAGACCAAAGGATGTAACTGAACGCACCACAAGAATCCCGCCAATTCGTATGTACGAAGTGGCTATTTATTCAAGTAAATGTTTATGACAAGAGTATACTAAAAAACGGGTGATAAATTCCCTGATATTAGGTTCTCCTACTCCTACTCCACAAGAGGGTCAGAGTATATGCGAAGGCAATAAAGAACAACTTTAATATCTATATGTACTTTCATTAAATATTTTTGTATTGCCTGAATATTAGGTTCGTGTCTCGAAACATGTTTTGCTTCATTAAATAATTTAAGGAAGTCGTCACACATTTGCGGCTCGTAGCTTAATCTCTGAATGATTTTTTCATATTTTGAATCAGTTACGGTCAAATCCAGCCTGAGGTCTGAACCTCTCCCCTTTCCGTACCTGTGGCTGTTTGCTCAGGTTCCTACTGGGTGCGACATGGCATCTGAACTCCGAATGTCCTTTACGTGAAAAAGCTAAAAGAATTCAAGTGATAAGACATGCTGAAGACATCGTGGTTCTCAGTGGAATTGTGGAAGAATCAGTGGACCAGTTGAATGAATGAACAGTCTAATGAGCACAGAATACTGAGTGAGAGTAAAACAAAGAAAGAAGAAAGTAATGAGAAGTAACAGAAGTGAGACTACCGGGAAACATAACGTCAGAGCCGAGCAGTAGATGAAGTGAAGGGATTCTGCTACCTTAGAAGCCCATTAGGACAAGCAAGAAGGGTATAAGAAGCAGACTAGTGTATGGAAAGAGGGTATTCGTCGTAAAAGGAACGTACTAATATAAAATATATGTCTTAATTAGAGGAAGAAATTTCTAAAAGCATACATCAGGGGCATAGCGTTCTGTATCATAGTTTGTATGACGGAACAGGATGGTAGGATATATCTGGAAACAACAGGAAACAAAATTCATGATTAGCACAGGATTCGAAGTCGTGGATGGGTCGCATCAAATCAGTCAACAGACTCGTTTATAGGAGTGTAAACGAGAGTTGCTAGTGTATCTCCGAATTTTTTTCTGCAAAGAAACAATGGGAAGGAATTTTGTGGATGCTGACAGTGGAAAGCTTTCATAATTTGACGCATTTATGGTCACTTCGTTCTTCAAAAACAACACAGATGTTTATGTTCCAGATGTAAGAAACGTGAAATTCGGAATGTAAATAAAAAGTATCTGCATTTTAAAATTAATTATTGGTGTCGTACGGCACAATAACTTTGGGTTCTGTGTGGGGCGGCGGTAGGGTGGGTGGACTGCTGTGGCCTGTTGTGGGGTTGTGAACCACTGTGGTCTACGGCAGGACGAATCCTCTCCGTCGTTTCTAGGTCCCCAGTTCAACAAACTATACACTATTTTAAACCATTTTCGAAACATAAATTTCCAAACAGTATATCAGTGTGAATAGATAGTAGGAATAGGTAGTAGGAGCAGTGTGCTAGCCACATGACTCAAAAGGAGCCATTTAACAGTCTTGCAAAATATATGTGTTTCGGTTGTTTCTTTAATGCAGAAATTCCTGAGAAAAAACATGAATGAGCATAAAGTGACATAATTAACCATTTAAAGCGATATACAGAAAACAAATTATTTTCACCTCGTTTTCATCTCGGGGACACGCAGAAAACCGAGACGCAGGGTTTATTTTATTTTAATTAATAGCTTAATTTCTTAGTGAAATAAGTGTAGTATCACACGGTGCAACAGTCTGAGATATGTTACGCTTCCATTTCATTATGCACAAAAGCGAGCTCAGAATTGTAACAACACAGTGTTTTCTAATGCCGGCGTACGCAGCACCTTCCAATATTCACTGCCGAGGTGAACAACTTGAGAAAAAGAGGCTGCTGGAGCCCATACATAATTAATAATTAGCCCTACAGCGCCTGCGGGGACCGCCGGGCTATTTTGCATGCCGGAGCTGAGAGCTGCGCCGGTGGTGGGTGGCGGGGAGCGGGAGGAGGTAGAGGCGGCGACGAAAAAAACTTTAAATCTGTAAATTTACTCCGGCATTTTCGCCCGAGAGTAAAGCAAACAGTGGGCCATCAGCGGAGGCGAATCTCTCACCGAGCCGATGAATGTTTCACCACCGCGCGTCACCAGCAGCAGGTAGCCCTCCCGACCGGGAACGATGCGAAGTGCGCCCGCCCAGCCGAAACGTCAAGCCACGTCTCGTGTTAGATTGTGTCTCGGCATGTCGTCAGTGTTAATCAGCAACACACACACACACACACACACACAATGAGAAGTGAAACACTGTGGCCACATCTAGCAGCGAGACGCAGCGTCGCATGGTGACGTTGTAGGCACGTTGGTGCGGTAAGCGAAGTATGTAAACGGAACAGAGAGGAGAGGAGACTCGTTGCACGAAAAGTGCTTGGCGTCCCCACATCAAATATTTAAGTCATTAAAAACCCACCTGTAAGAGAGTAGTCAGCAGCTTGTGTTCTAGTGACTAGTGTTGCTGCCTCTGAATCACGGGGTCCCGGGTTCGATTACCGGCGGGGTTGGGGATTTACTCTTCCCGGGGACTGGATGTTTTGGTTGTCCTTATCATTCATCGTCATCATCATTCGTGACGGTAGCTAGATTGTATTGTGTGAAAATTGGACGGTGTCAAAACTGGGACTTTGTACGGGCGCTGATGATCGCGTAGTTGAGCGCCCCACAAACCAAACGTCATCATCATCTAAGAGAAGACTTTAGCCGTTCGAGTTGGCGCCGCAGCCTCAACCCAACGAGGAATGCTGCAGGAGTCGGTGTTTGGTCTGGTACTACGTTCTGCATACACCTCGGACGTATCCCAGAGGTCACAAGCGGTATGTAAAGGGATAAAGCTATAAACGTGACCTGGAACCAGCAGAGGATTGCCATGTCGGAACCAGGGCACCTCCAAGTCGGTCGCAGCTGGCGAGCGGACTACTAGGTAAGCGACTGCGCAACACTTCTGTGGCCACTGACCACATTTTACGCCGACGCGTGACGCAGCCTGTAGGGGTATTGCAACCCATTTACCACAGCCGGCGGTTGGGACTCATGACACATTCCAGATGTTTAAGCACGGCACTCTAACCGTGGTGAACAGCAGAAATCAGTACAAATAGGCAGTACACTGAGGTGACAAAAGGCATGGAATAACGATATGCACATATACAGGTGGGCATAGTAACGCGTACACAAGGTGTAAAAGGGCAATGCATTGGCGAAACTGTCATTTGTACACAGATCATTCATGTGAGAAGGTGTCCGACATGATTATAGCCGCACGACAGGAATTAACAGACGTTGAACGTGGAATGGTGGCTGGACGCATGGGGCATTCTGTTCCAGAAATCGTTAACAAATCGATATTCCGAGATCGAAAGTGTCAAAAGTGTCCCAACAATACAAAATTTCTGGCATTATCTCCCACCACGGACAACGCATTGGGTGACGGACTTACTTTACGTCCGAGAGCAGCGGCGTTTGCGTAATGTTGTCAGTGGTAACAGACACGGAACGCTTCGTGAAATAGCCGCAGAAATTAATGTGGAATGTACGACGAACGTGGCGTATCTGTTAGCACAGGGCTTCGAAATTCGGGTTTAATGGGCTATGGCATCAGGCAACCGACACAGTGCATTTGCTAACATCGTGACATCGCCTGCAGAGCCTCTTCTCGGCTCGTAACCACTCCTCCGCTGTTCGATCGTGTGTATCGGAGAGCACCGAATTACGTAGGGATCCAAAGGCAGCGGTGATGGACCTTAGGTACAGAAGAGACTGGAACAGCACATTACGTCCACATGCTAACACCTTTTTATTGGTCTTTTTCACTGACGCACATGTACATTACCATGAGGGGTGAGGTACACATACACACGTGGTTTCCGTTTTCAATTACGGAGTGGAATAGAGTGTGTCCCGACATGTCAGGCCAATAGATGTTCAATGTGGTGGCCATCATTTGCTGCACACAACTGCAATCTCTGGCGTAATGAATGTCGTACACACCGCAGTACATCCGGTGTAATGTCGCCGCAGGCTGCCACAATACGTTGTTTCATATCCTCTGGGGTTGTAGGCACATCACGGTACACGTTCTCCTTTAACGTACCCCACAGAAAGAAGTCCAGAGGTGTAAGATCAGGAGAACAGGCTGGCCAATTTATGCGTCCTCCACGTCCTATGAAGCGCCCGTCGAACATCCTGTCAAGGGTCAGCCAAGTGTGAATTGCGGAAAGTGCAGGTGCACCATCATGCTGATACCACATACGTCGACGCGTTTCCAGTGGGACATTTTCGAGCAACGTTGGCAGATCATTCTGTAGAAACGCGATGTATGTTGCAGCTGTTTGGGCCCCTGCAATGAAGTGAGGACCAATGAGGTGGTCGCCAATGATTCCGCACCATACATTTACAGTCCACGGTCGCTGTCGCTCTACCTGCCTGAGCCAGCGAGGATTGTCCACGGACCAGCAATGCATGTTCCGTAGATTCACTGCCCCGTGGTTTGTGAAACCCGCTTTATAGGTAAACAGGTAGAACTGCAACGCGTTCTCTGTTAATGCCCATTGACAGAATTGCACTCGATGATTAAAGTCATCACCATGTAATTGCTGATGCAGCGACACATGAAACGGGTGAAAGCGGTGACGATGCAGTATGCGCATGACACTGCTCGCCGACCGTCGTCCGTGTTTGTTACAACACGCAACTGAACGTCGGAGGTTTCAAGCGTCGACTTTAGGTTACAATATCTCCGGATGTAATTAACATTTTACAATCCAACAAACGGCACTGATTACGTATTTGTTTATATGTTCAGATGTGCTAACAAAACTAACGGGGTTCCATTTAAAAAACGTAGGTTTGTGTTGAAAAACATACTTCCGTACATTTGTTTATGGTTTGTATTAACCAGTTACACTAGCCCCTCTCCTCACGTTCGGTCTGTGAAATCGATTCGTCAGTATTTGATGTGGTTTACGAAATATATCCAGCGATAACGTTAGGTGGCTCACCCTGTATATGTAGATGTAGACATGGAAGCAATAGCCTGCTGTGCTAACAGCGCTGCTCTAGTATGGTGTTAAATGGACACTTAAAATTTTTAACTTCGAATTGTTGAGCTCGCTTGAGAAGCGCGTAGTACTAGAACAACATTCGTTACGTCTAAGTGTGTATAAGAAACGAACGAAAGATAATTGAAACCGGTGACCTATTGGGTAAGGGCTTCCTGGTGAGAATCGAAGCACTGATAAGTTCATTGGTTTTGGGAAGGCATAAGCGAACCACGTGTAATGCAAGAACGGACGATATCAGAAAAAAACTATACGTTTCTCTTTTTATTGGTTATCACTGTTAGCATTCAACCGCGATTCTTATACATATATTTTAACAACGCGTTTCGAGAGACAATGCTCTCATCATCACGTTGTGAAGTCTATGTCATGTAATTAAACGCACTAAAAAGACAAAACACCATCACAAATAGTTGGGAAGTCCATAGAGTGAAACAGAATTAAAAGTATATGGGACTGTGGGTCCTCGACTTACATTGAGGTTGTTGACACAAGTCAATGGCCGTCCCATAGCTACCAGATATGCTGTCGCACTGCGCCGGCTCGGGAGCTGTTGTGGACTGACGTGCCTAGGTGTTGTGGCGTGGTTACAGCCGTCTGCTTGACGGTAACGCTATGCTATTGAGCGCCTTATTTCCTTATTGCATTGGTCTGCCATCGTTAGCCTCTCGCAACTCCGTCAGTGACATGCTACAAGTTTAAAGTCGCATACCTGCCCTAAAATAATTCTAAAAACCCGCTAAAAAATCTCATTTCTTTAAAATTATCTTGTGCATTTAGAATATTGCTTTGTTTCTTTTCATGGATAGCTATCTCGAATTCCTCTAGTAAATCCAGTTTCCTCCCTTTCTTTTCTACATGCAATATTTCTACGTTGTCTTCTATGCTATTAAGGGGATGGCCTGTTTCATATATATGGTTCGCAACAGCTGATTTGTCATAATTTCCTAACCTGAACGCATCTTTATGTTCTTTATACCGGATCGCGAATGATCTTCCTGTCTGCCCTATATTTTGCATCACAAGTTCTGCACTGAATCTTATAAACTCCCGATCTTTCAAACTTATTTCTCTTCTCGCCAATATCGTGCTTAAGGCTATACCTCACTAGGTTATTAGTCTGAAAAGCTATTTTGACATCGTATGGCTTAAAAATATTTGCTATCTTTTGTGAGACTTTTCCGTAGTATGGCATCGTGATAATTTTCACTTTCTCTCCATCAGGTTTATTCTTTTTGCGCTTATTACTTTTCCGTAACAATTTTTTAACCATATGTATTCTGTAACCGTTATTCATCGCTATTCTCTTAACGGTATTAATTTCAGTCTCCCTATCTTTTTCACTCATAGGTATATTGACTGCCCTATGCACGAGACTACGGAAAGCAGCTTCTTTATAAGCCTGCGGATGGCATGAATCATTCGGGATCACGGCATCAGTCGTAGTTTGTTTTCTATAAACGGAGAACGCATGTTTGTTGCCCTGCTTTTTTATATTCAGGTCCAGGAACTGTAAACAATTGTCAGTTTCATACTCCACGGTTTCTCCTTTGGCTCAAGATTTGCTGTTGACTTGCTGTTGACAAAGTCGATACATTTTTATCGCAGTTGGGAGGGAAAAACACAGTTCTACCCCGAAACGCACTGCGTGGAGCGGCAGCAACGGACGAGATAGGCGGTTGTATAAAGATGGGATTTGCATGGCCGGAGTCTGTCCCGGCGTGGCGCCGCGGTAATAAATCGCGTTGACTTTTATGCTCTGAGAACTCCCGCGGCGCCGCGCGCGGCCGGAAGATTTGTCGCCACGGCGCCTAAAGGCCGCCCCCGGCTGCTGCGGCAATCTGGCTGGCGCTAGCCCGCGCTGGCGCCAGGATTTCCTCCCCCAGAGGCGCCCGACGTGATGGCGGGATGGCTGGCCGCATTCCGCGGCGGCGGCCAGGGAAAGGATGGGCCAGGGAGCGCCACAGCCGCCAGCACTTTCTCTCCGCCGCCAGTCGCCGCAGTAAATGACTTTAGGCGCTACAGCGTGCCAACTTCAGTAACACGTGTGAAGTGCTTAAAATTTTGAGAGTGGGTTGTAGCGCGTGGAGATAAGAACCAAGGGGACGAATAAGAGAGAGCATGTTGTTGTTCACAGAGGGTCATTGGTGAAATCCAAAGAAATGCAGTCTGTAGTTGTACTACAAGATTCAGCAAACCCTGAAATTCTACGTGCATCATCCCTGGCATTGTGCTTTGCTCCAGCTGAATATGCATGCCCCGTCTGGAGAAGATCGACACATGCTCAGAAGCTAGACTCAGCACTGAATGCCTCATGTCGATTAATCACGGGATGCCTGAAGCCTACAAACCGTGATCTCCTTTATATGTGTTCTGGAATAGTCCCCCCCCCCCCCCACACACACACACAGATCAGACGGCAAACGTTGGCGATGGCCGAACGAAGCAGGCAGTGCGACGATAGAAGACATCCCCTGTACGCACATCAGCCAGCGGAGGCAAGACTTAAATCTAGGAAAGACTTCATAAAAGTTGAACGTCCACTAACCGAAAGTCAGTCTACAACTAGAGAATCAATGTCGAAACAGAAATTGGATAAAGGCAGTCTGAAAAGTTGAAACATTAAAGAAAAACTTCCTGCTGGATCACAATTGGAATGGAGAGTCTGGAAGAGCCTAAATAGACTTAGATGTCAAACGGGAAGATCACAGGATAACCTGATCAAGTGGGGATACGCCGAAAAAGAGCCCTGCCAATGTGGAGGAAAACAAACCGTGACACACCTGCTGACCTGTCCATCTTTGCTGGCCCCATGCACTCTCCAAGACCTGTTGTTGGCCAACGACGCTGCAGTGAAATGTTCCGAACACTGGAGCGAGATATGAGCCTTGCTTTAGACAATAATGACGACTTATAATATGTGAAGATCATGAATGTATATATGAATGAATAACTATCATTTACTTGTATTTGTAATCTAGCATATATAGCATATTAATTAATTACAGATGTATCTCAGACACGATTAAATAAAATGGGACTAATGTCTGGAATGGTTGCCCATTGTGTGTCTACCTACGTGGTCATGTAAATCACATATTAAAAATCTTTATTGAAAAGTATGTTTTTTCCTGACAGCAGAAAGGATTCTCATATTTGTAACGATATCATACACAACCTTTTCTGGTTACTTGAGTCCACAGTAGTACACTATTTCAGAAACGTTAGGGAAATGATTAAAATGAGGTCGATGTTGTGAGCATTACAGACGCTGGCAGTTACTCTCTGGCCAGAGTTCTACAATTATTCGGAAACATCTGCGAAGAGTTGGGAATGGATATGATATGACCACTACAGTCATGCTCACTTACACCCCACTTACTTTGCGCGCTACAACATACCAACGGCAGCAAAGTATGAGAACTGCTTAAAATTTAATGAGTCATCTGTGGTGTGTAAACTTATGAAACAGAGGGAGGAGCAAGAGAGACGAGATGTGGTAGTACTTCCTTCGTGAGGTATTCACAGTGAGTCAATGGCGAAATCCAAAGAAATGCAGCCTGCAGGGTTCAGTTATGGGACCTATGATTGATATGGTTGCAAGCTGTGTGTCATTCTGCTAGGTCATGCAAATTGTGCATTATAAAGTTTTTCTTGTGGTGTGTCTATATTGTTGCTTTTGCCCGATGATACATAGGTTCCGCAAATTTGGAGCGAAATCATAAATATTATATTTTGTTACTTAAGTTCACAATCTAAGGGCATTTTCGAAACATTATCATGTGGATATAATCAGGATTACGCCGTGAGCGCCACAGGCGCTGTCACTTTCTCTTTGCCACGAGTTGCTGGAATACATGACTTTACGTGCTACAACATACCAACTTCAGTAATGCTTGTGAACTGCTTAAAATTTTGTGAGCCAGTTATAGCGTGTAGAGATATGAAAAGGGGGAAGCAAAAGGGAGCGGCCAGGTGGTAGTCCTTCATTCGTGAGGCATTCACAGCGAGTCATTGGCGAACCCCTAAGAAATGCAGTCTGCAGGTGTCCCTCAAGGCTCAGTGATGGGGTCCAGTATTTGACAAGGTTGTACATTGTGTCTAGCTGCTAGGTCTTGACAACTGTATGTTCAATAATGGAACCTGTGTTGTATCTGTTTTATTTAAGTTGTATGGTCAATCATAAATGGGCACTGTATTTGAGTTCCGTTTTCTGCATCGATAACAAACAGTGTTATTACAAAGTGGTTTACACCACACCTCAGAAGGAGGAACCTTCCAAGGATGTATTATTATTAGAAGCGAAAAGTGACACATGTGAGGGTATAATAGAAGTAAAACGCCATAGACAGGAGTCCACAATCTTGCCATTTGTGAGACAATCGTGAATATGTTATTATGGGCGTTTGCCAACTTCAATATGAAATATCGTCCTGGTTAGCACGAGTTTGAAAAGTAACCATTTAAATTACATCTCCATCTAATTGCGATCGAATTTCACCTAATGTCTACCTTAAGAAGAAATACTAATAGTGCTTCAGCACATGACATACACTACTGGCCATTAAAATTGCTACACCACGAAGATGACGTGCTACAGACGCGAAATTTAACTGACAGGATGAAGATGCTGTGATATGCAAATGATTAGCTTTTCAGACCATTCACACAACGTTGGCGCCGGTGGCGACTCCTCCAACGTGCTGACATGAGGAAAGTATCCAACCGATTTCTCACACAAAAACAGCAGTTGACCGGCGTTGCCTGATGAAACGCTGTTGTGATGCCTCGTGTAAGGAGGAGAAATGCGCACCATCACGTTTCCGACTTTGATAAAGGTCGGATTGTAGCCTATCGAGATTGCGGTTTATCGTATCGCGACATTGCTGCTCGCGTTGGTCGAGATCCAATGACTGTTAGCAGAATACGGAATCGGTGTGTTCAGGAGGGTAATACGGAACGCCGTGCTGGATCACAATGGCCTCGTATCACTAGCAGTCGAGATAACAGGCATCTTATCCCCATGGCTGTAACGGATCATGCAGCCTCGTCTCGATCATTGAGTCAGCAGATGGGAACGTTTGCAAGACAACAACTATCTGCACTAACAGTTCGACGACGTTTGCGGCAGTATGGACTATCAGCTCGGAGACCATGGCTGCGGTTACTCTTGACGCTGCATCACAGAAAGGAGCGCCTGCGATGATGTAAACGACGAACCTGGGTGCAAGAATGGCAAAACGTCATTTTTCGGATGAATCCAGGTTCTGTTTAAGGCATCATGATGGTCGCATCCGTGTTTGGCGACATCTCGATGAACACACATTGGAAGCGTGTATTCGTCATCGCCATACTGGTGTATCACCCGGAGTGATGGTATGGGGTGCCATTGGCTACACGTCTCGGTTACCTCTTGTTCGCATTGACGGCACTTTGAACAGTGGACGTTACATTTCAGATGTGTTGCGACCCGTGGCTCTACCCTTCATTCGATCCCTGCGAAACCCTACATTTCAGCAGGTTAATGCAGGATTGCATGTTGCAGGACGTGTACGGGCCTTGCTGGATACACAAAATGTTCGACTGCTGCCCTGGCCAGCATATTCTCCAGATCCCTCACCAACTGAAAACGTCTGGTCAATGGTGGCCGAGCAACTGGCTCGTCACAATACGCCAGTCACTACTCTTGATGAACTGTGGTATCGTGTTGAAGCTGCATGGGCAGCTGTACCTGTATACGCCATCCAAGCTCTGTTTGACTCAAAGCCCAGACGTATCAAGGCCGTTATTACGGCCCGTTTTCCCTTCAGAGCCTATTTAAGGAGACCAAAAATGGCGTAATCACAACGAGAGAGGATCGGACTGTTTGGAGGGTGGGCGAGAACTTCCTATTTGAATTTCTGCAGAAGTGCCGTGTCTGTCCTGGCCGTATGAGGCTTTGCATTGTCGTGGAACAGAATGACCCCACGGATGAGACTCTCTGGTCGTTTTGATTTGATCGCTTGGTGACAGGTGTTCAAGCTTTGCTAGTAACGCTGGGCTTTCATTATCGTTCCGCGTTGCAGGAAGTGAATTAGTAGGGGCCATCTTGGTTAAAGAAGAACGTCAGCATAACGATTCAGCTCGGACGATGACGTCCAGTTCTACGTGCGGAACTGGTTAACATTGCTGCACCGGGAATTTAATGAGACAGCCATTTACCGCCTTGTGTCACAGTGGGACCAGTGTCTCAACAGGCAGGGTCAATACTTCTAACTTACAGGTACTGGTTTCTATAATTATGCCTTCAGCTCGTTTCCTTTTGAAAGCCCCTTATATAATCCGACGCTGTTTCCAATCGTTGCTTCGACGTTTCGTTGTGGGTGATACAATCATATTGCTCATGTTCTTCTTCCACCGATTTTCGAAACACGTTTTTACTGCCAGATATTTTAGGTCGACTCTGTGTATTTCACGATAATCTACTTTGTTTCAACAGCACAGTACTGTCAAAATATTCTCGTTACTTAGTCGAGAGATGCGTTGAGCTCGGTAGCCGTCGCTAGCATTAGCAGCAACCACAGACGTACTAAAAGTAAGATCGCTAGTGTAGTGATCGATTTTCTAACAGCCGGCCGCGGTGGTCTCGCGGTTCTAGGCGCGCAGTCCGGAACCGTGCGACTGCTACGGTCGCAGGTTCGAATCCTGCCTCGGGCATGGATGTGTGTGATGTCCTTAGGTTAGTTAGGTTTAAGTAGTTGTAAGTTCTAGGGGACTGATGACCACAGCAGTTGAGTCCCATAGTGCTCAGAGCCATTTGATTTTCTAATCCGCTGTTTGCAGCGCACTTTCAAGGGGAAGCCACGATTTTGGAATCGCAGATTTATTTCTTTGTGCTCGTTTTGTGGGTCATTAAAACAACATAATGTGCAATTAGTAAGGTGCACTGCTCTGGCAATTTCGAGAAAATCGCACGAGAAGTTTTACGTATTAGTGATGTAAGTCATGCAACTGTGCAAAGGTGCCGCTCGATAGAGATGGTGGTGGTCAAATAGTTGGCGTTTGCGAGTTGCTGGCGTGTTGATCAGTAGGCGTCTCGAGTCCTCCTACCACTTACTTTTTAATCTTAATTTTTTCGTCACTAGTTACATTATTCAATTTATAAGACATTTGAGAATATAAAGAAAAGAAAACACGTGTATTTTAATAAAGCTGTAATGAATTTCATATGATATTTGACTATTTACTGTTTGTAACTAAATTTTCAGCCATCAGCCTTGTCGCAGTGGTAACACTGGGTACTGTCAGATCACGGAAGTTACCTGCAGTCGGGCTGGGCTAGCACTTGGATGGGTGACCATCCGGTCTGCCGAGGGCTGTTTGCAAGCGGGGCCCACTCAGCCCTTCTGAGGTAAACTGAAGAGATACTTGATTGAGAAGCAGCGGCTCCGGTCTCGGAAACTGAGCCGGCCGGAGTGGCCGAGCGGTTGTAGGCGCTACAGTCTGGAACCGCGCGACCGCTACGGTCGCATGTTCGACTCCTGCCTCGGGCATGGATGTGTGTGATGTCCTTAGGTTCGTTAGGCTTAGGTAGTTCTAAGTTCTAGGGGACTGATGACCTCAGAAGTTAAGTCCCATAGTACTCAGAGCCATTTGAACCAGTTTTTTTTTTCGGAAACTGACATAGGAGCGAGGATGATTGGAGGTACTAGTAGATGGGAACAATGGCAGGAGGGTGTCCACAATGAGGAAACTGGGAATGAACTCTTTAGATGTATCAGTCAGGGCGAACAGGCTTAGATGGTGGGGTCATGTTACACCCATGGGGGAATCAAGGTTACCCAAGAGATCATGGGTTCAGCAGTAGAGGGGAGGAGGAGTCGGGGTAGACCAAGGAGAAGGTACCTTGATTCGGTTAAGAATGATTTTGAAGTAATAGGCTTAACATCAGAAGAAGCACCAATGTTAGCACTGAATAGGGGATCATAGAGGAATTTTATAAAGGGGACTATGCTCCAGACTGAAATTGAAAGGCATAATCAGTCTTAAATGATTATGGTGATGATGATGATGATGACGATGACGATGACTGACATAGGCTGCGAGAGAGAGGGGTGTGCTGACCACATGCCCTTCCACATCCGCATCCAGTGACGCCTGTTGGCTGAGAGTAACACGGCGGCCTGTCGCTACCGTTGGACCTTCATGGCCTGTTCGGGAGTAGTTAAGTTTTAGTTTGCAATTAACTTTTCAAGTACGAGGGGCAGGCTTGGAAAGACCAAGTCAAACCTCGACAAATAATTATGTGAATGACGTTACTGACAATCAGTAATATGGTAAGTCACAATGTGCCAAACCACCAGAGTAATGCAGAGTTACTCGTCGATGTTGCTAGGTGGTATTTATCGTACAGACAATGGAAACATAAATTGAAACTTAATGCAAATATACGTGTTTTTTATTGTTTTATCTATCAAAGGTCATATAAATTAAATAATATGAGCAATGATGAAAAACGTAGCTTAATTATTAAGTCTGAGTGGGAGTTGAATCGTCGCCTCATACGAAGCTCGATCGCTGATGACTTGACCACCACGGACTCTAACGTCCGGCGAATGCGCACAGATGCAAGACACACAATATACGCGTAAAACTTCTCTTGCGATTTCCTTGGAATTGCCAGAGAAGTGAACGTTACTATTTGCACATTATGTTGCTTTAATGACCTAGTGAACGTGCACAAAGTTCGAAGTACATCTATCCCAAGATCGTGGCCCTCCTTGATAGTAAATGTCACTAGTGGAGAAATATACACTTATATGGATATGGTGTCAGTTCTTTGGGACATGTCCGAAAGAACAGATACCATATCCATACAAGTATATAGTTCTGGCAACAGTGACCAAGAGATTCCTCTTCTGTGCGGATGCACACATATTCCCCGAACTCTTACGGGACTTAGTAAGAATGTCTGCCACGAGTAATGAGTGTGTTGGGGTGGGACACTGCGAATGTAGTGTGTGGACTTGTAAATTAAATTTCATTTCAATAAGTAACACATCGGAAGCCTTGTATGTATAGATGCACTGACCTGGGGACCTAGAAACAACGGAGAGACTTCGTCCCCGCCGTAGCCATCAGTGGTTCACAGCCCACAACAAGCCAAAGCAGTCCACTCACCCCACCGCCGCCGCACACCAAACCCAGGGTTATTGTGTGGCTCGGCCTCCCGTTGAACACCCTCCTCCCCTCCCCACCGGGAACGTCTCATTCCAGACGAGTGGAATCCCAATGTTTATGTGGTAGAGTAATTGTGGTGTACGCCTATGTGAAGACTGCGCAGCAATCGCTGACATAGTGTAAATGAAATTAGAATTATATTGATACCTATTAATACCGACCATTAGCCTTCTTCTTCTGTGCGGATGCACACATATTGGTTCAAATGGCTCTGAGCACTATGGGACTCAACTGCTGTGGTCATAAGTCCCCTAGAACTTAGAACTACTTAAACCTAACTAACCTAAGGACATCACACAACACCCAGCCATCACGAGGCAGAGAAAATCCCTGACCCCGCCGGGAATCGAACCCGGGAACCCGGGCGTGGGAAGCGAGAACGTTACCGCACGACCACGAGATGCGGGCTGCACACATATTCCCCGAACCCTTAACAGACTTGGTAGGAATGTCTTCCACGGATAATGAGTGTGTTGGGGTGGGACACTACGAATGTAGTGTGTGGACATACAGGGTGAGAATGTGGGTGTCGCGGGAGGCGTGGGCGAGCTAGTCCCTGTAGTCGCGCTATGCTCTGTGCCCTCGGTCGCTCAGATGGATAGAGAGTCTGCCATGTAAGCAGGAGATACCGGGTCTTCGAGTTCCGGTCGGGGCACACATTTTCACCTGTCCCCGTTAACATATATCAACGCTTGTTTGCAGCTGAAGGTGTTAATATAATTCTAATTTTGTGGAGAAATATATTCTCGAAACGGCTCTCCGTGCGGCGTTGGTGAGGCCCCATGCTGGTATCTTGTCGGTACGAGTCTGCCGACGGTATACATGGTGTTAGATAGCGTACAGTGAGTCCTGTCCCAAGCGGTTCTAGGCGCTTCGCGCTGCTGCTACGGTCGCAGGTTCGAATCCTGCCTCGGGCATGGATGTGTGTGATGTCCGTAGGTTAGTTAGGTTTAAGTAGTTCTAAGTTCTAGGGGACTGATGGCCTCAGATGTTAAGTCCCATAGTGCTCAGAGCCATTTGAATTTTCCACTCCTTTCGGTACTACATTTGCGGCCCGTCGGTGCACAAACTCACGTTTGTTGCTAAAGGGATGGCATTTGACGCCCTGTGGCGGCGTTGGATGACCTTTCCTAATGTGTATTGCTATCCTCCACCACCACTATAAATAGTTCGGAATCATTTTATCGTACCCTGCATCTGACATATCGTAGCTGATCCTGTGTTCCACAAGTAGCGCTCCTTTTTCAAATGTTTCGATCGAATCCTCCGCCCTCTGCCGATCCGCGACTGAATCAGCGGGGAGTCCAATATCAGAGAGACCGTGGAACCGTTGGCTGCAACCCAACGGCGGTACTGTTCCGGCGAGAAACGACCCCGTCTATAGTTATGGGTGCGAGCACTCGCACGCTGTGCTGGCACAGTGCGGCGCCTGAGCCCGTGCGATCGGGATAATCGCCACAATCTAATTGACATCGTGCGAACGGTCACCGCGACTCGATGTCGCTCGAAATTACTGCTACACGGCCGATAAATAACGGCGACCCGCGCCCGGCGCTGCGGCCGTATTTGCTCGCGCCGCGCCGCGCCGCGTCTGCGGACGGGGACGGCTACAGGGCGGACACAGGGAAGCTAATGACGGCCGCGCCGGCCGGCATTTACAACGGCGAGTAATTATTTATCGTGGCCGCAATGAGCGCCAGTTTGTTGTGGGCGGGCCGGGCAGTGGTGAACGCGTGTGTTAACAGCGGACCCGCTAATGGAAACTGCGCCCGTAGGCCGCGACGCGGAGAGCGGTCTGCGCACGCCAAACAGTCGCCCGGGCGGCTGGCTGTTCCGCTTTGAGCGTTGCCTAGCGACGCGCTGCGACGCGTTTGCGCGGCAGCGTCGGATGACTGCGCGCTCAGTGTCGCGAGTCGCTCTCACAGGCCACATCCTGCAGGCGCGGCTCCACACGGTTAAGGAGGAACGATAGTGTGACGGTCGAAAAAATTCGAAATTTACAAAATTGTAAAGGCTTTCGTGGCCACTTGTTGACAAACTGCCTAGTGGCTTCTGTCTCGGGTTCTTCGGCCGACGTTCGCCTAATGATTTTTCTGACGTTTCGCCAGCACGAGTGGCTGGCATTGTCAGAGCTTCACCGTCCATTGCCGGTGGTGAACTGGAGCCGAGCTCGCGGCCGCAGACTATAACTGGAACGCCAACGTCCGAGGGCTTCTCCGCGGTCATTTCCGGTGCGGTTCTCCTCTCGCTACCTGCGACGGTCATTCGCTGCAGTACGGAAAGCCAGGATCCGTTTACCTTAAGGCTTTCCTCTTTCTTGTTGAAACTTTTCGCGTGTTTTTGTATTCCTACAGCTCCTCTGAACAAGCGCATGTGATAGTGCTTCTCTACAGCCAGAACTTCCGTGTCGGCGAATTTTATTACGTGGTCGGTCTCATTCACTGCGCGCTCTGCCACGGCCGATTTCTCCACCTGCTCCAACCTGCAATGTCGCTTATGCTCTTTGATCCTGGTGTTAATTGATCGTCCAGTCATTCCCGACATTGCAAGTGGATCTCTTTTCTCCTTCGCCGATCTAAGACACTCTTTGATCTTCCTTGATGGTTTGAAAATCGTCTTTACGCCAGGTTTGCGCCATACATTCCCAGAGTGACTGACAGAATCTGCCGTATATTGCTCACACATGGCGTAAAGACGATTTTCAAACCGGCAAGGAAGATCAAAGAGTGTCTT
The DNA here is from genome assembly GCF_023898315.1 of Schistocerca nitens. NCBI lineage: Eukaryota > Metazoa > Arthropoda > Insecta > Orthoptera > Acrididae > Schistocerca > Schistocerca nitens. The sequence continues at coordinate 362,424,424 of NC_064622.1, forward strand.
AGATCGGCGAAGGAGAAAAGAGACCCACTTGCAATGTCGGTAATATATCGTATACCATGCACATGCGGAAAAGTTTATGTTCTGGCTGTAGAGAAGCACTATCACGCGCGCTTGTTCAGAGAAGCTGTAGAAATACAAAAACACGCGAACAGTTTCAACAAGAAAGAGGAAAGCCTTAAGGTAAACGGATCCTGGCTTCCCGTACTGCAGCGAACGACCGTTGCAGGTAGCGAGAGGAGAACCGCACCGGAAATGACCGCGGAGAAGCCCTCGGACGTTGGCGCGCCAGGTACATATAGTCTACGGCCGCGAGCTCGGCTCCAGTTCACCAACGGTAATGGAGGGTGAAGCTTTAACAATGCCAGCCACTCGTGCTGGCGGAACGTCAGAAAAATCATTAGATGAACTTCAGCCGAAGAACCCGAGACAGAAGCCAACAGGCAGTTTGTCAGTTCGAAATTTGTTTTATTACTGAATTCGAATGTATATATATATCGCAGAATTACGACCCAAAATATTGAAAGACGTGCACTTCCTTCACCATTCAGTGCTCGTCTTTCATATTTCTAATATTTATTACTGATATTCGGTAATATAATAATTCAGGCCCTGTTAATAATAATCTATGGGTTGCCTAATTTATTTGACGATGTTACAGTTTGTCTCACACTGATCTGTGAGAGAAGCTTGGCGCTAGAAATTTATTTATGGGCGAGGGCAGCAGTCTTCCTAGCAGCCATGATGGCGTCCCGTTTCCCATCCTTTTTCCGATCGCCAGGGTAGGACGTGGTGTCGTTTGAACGTTCAGTAGGGGTCAAAGTTTCTCCTGTTCTGTTCCGCAACCTGCCTTACCAACCTTGTAACTGCTATTTCTGCTCGATTTTAACGTCGCGAGGTCACCTCCCTGTGAGATTGAGGCCCTCTGATTGGCCAGTTCAGGTGCGCGCCCGTTTTTCGCGGGTAGGCGCCAACCACCCTCCGCGGGTGGATATTGGTCGAAGGGGCAGTAGGATAGTTTTAGTGTGACCGTGCCTAAGACCGGAGGTGCTGCTTCCAGGAGATGAAGTTCGGTAAACATGAGCGTCAACGTGTACTGTAGCTTCGCGCCCTGCGGCCCAGAGGGAACAAAATAGGTAATTTTTACTTACGTGCGTTCCTTAAATTACAGTTTACGCAATTTTTCCGGGTTATGAGATTGTAGGTTTTCCTTGTACAGTTGGGCATAATGTCCGAGATGTGTTGTTTAGTCACAGTAGCCTGCAGTACGGCACTAAAGTGTATACTTTCATGCTCACTTTTCCGCTTCGTCTGGTAGCAGCTCTTTCAGTTCTCCCGCGCAAACGTCGACTCAGAATTTAGGACTTCCTAGCTTGAAAACTTGTGCCCTTTGTCGTACGCCACGTGGTGAGTGTCTGGCGCCCCTTCATGTTTCGTTAACGTAGTCGGACCGAGAGCCATGGTAATCTAGTATCGCCCGTATGAATAGTTTCGCGTCTTACTGGTTTTATTCCTTTAGTGCAGAGGGCTACCTTGCGATTCAGCCCCAGTAGCATCTTTATTAGTCTTTTTCTGATTCATGGTGGTAGTCGTTGCGTGCCTTCAACCCCTTCCTTTAGTAAATTGGACTCCATTTGATAATATGGCGATCGTTCCCAAAATTCCTTTTCTCCTGCTATCGTGGCGTATTATGAACGAATTGAAGGTCTTAATTTCCTCATGTGCTATCGAGAATCTGCATGCACTTAAACGCGCAGTAAAGAGTTAGGTAACTCTCTGAGATGGCTACTCGCTCCCTGCCGGAAACGGCATCTGGCACTGGTAAGACCAGCAAAAAATGGTTCAAAATGCTCTGAGCACTATGAGACTTAACATCCGAGGTCATCAGTCCCCTAGACTTAGAACTACTCAAACCTAACTAACCTAAGGACATCACACACATCCATGCCCGAGGCAGGATTCGAACCTGCGATCGTAGCGGTCGCGCGCTTGCAGATTGAAGCGACTAGAACCGCTAGGCCGCAACGGCCGGCTAGGGAGAAAGGATCATCATAATAAAATAAGGGAAATCAGAGCTCGCGCGCTGTTCAAGGTTGGAGTAATAGAAAATTATTATGAAAGTGGTTCGATGAACCCATTGCCAGCCACTCAAGTGTGGCTAGTGGAGTATCTATGTAGACGTGGATTTAGATGTACGCCAGCTATTCCTCATCAGACCATTTACAAACTGTCAAGAATTAGTACTGAGGAATCTAAGAGTATATTGTAACTGCCAGTGCATTACCTAGGAAATACAAAAGCGAGAATAGACTAATTACAGCCAGTAATCTTCCCTACACTAAACCTGTCTGTCCTCTGCACAGGATCCTTACGTGAAATGTACGTTGGTGCAGTCAGCTTAAAATGTTGGTTCTCTAAAGTTTCTCAATAGCGTTTCTCTAAACTAACGTCAACTTCCCTCCAGGTATTCCTATTGAGTTCCCGAAGCATCTCCAAAATACACCCGTTTTAAGAAGAAAGAAAATAGAACGACTACTTCATATTGACAGGACATGAACAGTCATGCTCAAAAGTATCCGAACGACCTGAATTGCATTTCTCCTGATTCGCATACAACCCACATAACGCAGCTGTCTAGCAGGTCCTCTAATCACTCCTTGGTACAGTCGTTCGACTATTGAAAATGGCTCCAATAAGTCACCACTAGAAAACACTGCTCTGTATCGCAATAACTCTAGATGTAAACTAATGGTCCGCAGCTCGTGGTCGTGCGGTAGCGTTCACGCTTCCCACACCCGGGTTCCCGAGTTCGATTCCCGGCGGAGTCAGGGATTTTCTCTGCCTCGTGATGACTGGGTGTTGTGTGATGTCCTTAGGTTGGTTAGGTTTACGTAGTTCTAAGTTCTAGGGGACTGATGACCATAGATGTTAAGTCCCATAGTGCTCAGAGCCATTTGAACCATTTTGTAAACTAATGCTACGATACTACAAATATCAGGGAACACCTTATCACAGATAAGACTGTCCTTAAGGCTTGAATGCTCGCATTTATTACAATAAATGACATACCTGAAATGTTACCACTCTCATTATTACGTCAGATAGGTAATTCACGTAGTAAGTCAATCGTATTCATGAATTCCCCTTCAAAGTAACATACCTTACTTATTATTTAACACCAAATGACATTAAAAATTTAAGTTATTCACTAGCAGCTAGTTGAGAATATGTATGAACTTCAAATGACACGACGAACCGTCTCGTTCTGCATATGGATTCAAACCCAGGTCATGCAGACTAAGCAAAGATTTCGTGACTGACGGAAACTAACAGTCATTCCTGATTAGGCATACAGAGAGTGATATACCTCGATTTTAGACAGTATCAATTAGCAAATATCAACTTTAAATTACATTACCTAAATATTTTTAATTGACGCGAATTCCTACCCCAGCACCTGTTGTCCCTGTTAACGAACTACGAGAGATGTTAAATATTGCTTCTAAACAAGTAACTTACTTCAAATGCCGTGAGGTAAAGCTTTGTATTGAACACTGATTCGAACCCAGAACCTAATCGGATAGATATCGAAGCACAATCAACTGTGACATATCGGATTTTCTCGGCAGTAGCTAGATGTTTTAACTGAAATGACGAGACGAAACATTAATTTTTTCCTTCCCAGGACTCCAACCCGGCACCTATCGCTGTTATATTCTAGAGAAAACAAACGTTATATATGGGTTTGTTGCACCATCAGCGACATGTGAGCATGTTTGAACTAGAAATAATATGACGAAGAGTTCAGTGCTGACTGGGAATAGATCTGCACACATATCGTTGTTGACTACACACAGAGAGTCGTCAGCTACCGAATTTTTCTCCACCAGCAGCTCGGAATAACATATTGAACTTACAATGATCTCGCAAATAGTTCTGTGTCTCACTGGGAGTCAAAAAACTTCAAATATCGTTAGTATTGACAACGAATGAAAATACATTAAAAATCGAAATTATTATCCACCAGCAGATAGGTGTTCTCATGCTAGAGCTTGATAATACACAATGATATCTTTAGTGCCGCGCCAGGATTCGGACCCATTCACGCGCAATATGTGGAGATGTTGAGGAATCTGCAGTTTTGAACAAACAACAAATTGTAGCCGAACTCTATTGTCACTAAGGAATCAAATTCCGCGTTAAGGGCGGTCGAAGTTTCATTCCCAGTTCAGAACCAATTTTATCGACATACAGAAGCTCAGATAAAAGATGGAATAAGTGTTATGTGAGCCTAGCGTTTTTTCCGTCACTGGAAATAAATAATTCGTATAAGAAAGGTTACTGGTGATACAGTTTCCACATGTCGCCACTCAAGACTTTATTGAGGTTCAACCTAACGTCCACATGGTAGAGAAGGAATATCATTTTTATTGTGATTTTCAGACCGCAATGCCATTATATCTTCTTCACTTGGTGTAGCCAGAAGAGAATGGAATCTGTCTCTACCTATCTAAAATCATTGACCGAAGCTGTAATCGAACCCAGACCATACACCTATGAACCTATCATCAACGCAACAGACCACCAAATCCTCTCAGTGGTTCATTTTTCTATATAACGCCGTTGCGCCACACTGGCTTAGAATTCTGACACACAGGCTCCCTGTATCAATTTGGAGCATGTTCAGTAAATTCATTTACTTGGTTGACTGAATCACCATGAAGTAGCTGCTTCGGCTACCCAGTGCATACATTCAACTTTATTTACTAATCACCAAAATAAAATCACGTAACTGCCACCAACACAGAACTGCCAACAGTGTAGGATGCAGAAATTTAAATAGGAAGTGATCCTTCCCACTTGAGCTACTCTATTGCACTATCTGCTTGTTGAAAACGTCGTGCAGTACAAAAGAAAAGGCATAACTGTTTGTGTCTCATAAGTATTCACCTGGCCATATGCATTATCCCACAGCGCTGTGAATGCAGAAGTTCTGGAGGTATTGCTTTTACTTCTGGAGCTGTTGCAGCCATGTGTCAGCGAGTAGCATAATGGTAAGTTTCGCGCATGGTAGATGAGATGTCGCGAGTTCGAGTACATTCCGTGCTATATTTTTTTAAAACGCAATTCTGCTGTCTGCTAAAGTTATCAATCTAATGGAATTTGTAACATAATTCCTTTCACTTCTCAACCCAAAATAGTCGCATGTGGGGAAAGCGCTAAGTTCTGCGACATTTTGTTCATTTCAGGTTTAATAGACAGCCAGAGAGTAGATGCATCTCGAACCATTTGTATTATGTATGGGTTGAGCGCATCGTGCCAAATTACGTCGGAAAAGTATTTTCTACATTAGCTGTCGTCTGGTAGTGGCATTTTATTCTTCTTCAAACCTTGTGTGACAGCTTTAACTCAGAACAAGTTTTCTACATGCATGTAATCAATAAACCGCATGTGTATTTTCAGACTGTTATAGATAACATCAGAGAATTCGCATATATCGTTGGTGATTAATTTCTCTCTCATGTTTACTATTGTTTTAACAACATTAAAGGAAACCTTACGAAAATTGTGAACTGTATTATAAAACGTGAAATAAAACTACTCACGATAACCTTACGACGAAAGTCTGTTTTAATAAAACTGAGTATCTGTACACAAGCATGCCTCTATCGTCACGAATTAGTGAAATACTACTCACTTAGATTTTGATTTGGTCTGTGTTTAATTGTTATGCTGTGTCATACTCAAGAGGTATGCAAATGTGGCATTTCATAAATAAAGTTATGTATTCCTAGAAATCCAAAATTTACTTCTCAGCAGCTGAAAGAGGCGTTACCTGTTGTGCACCATTGTAAGTTTATCATCATTGCACTATGAGCCGAAAGTATTTTCTTGCGCTTTCCTTATATATGTTTCATCTGACTGTTTGTAGCTCTTTCACAGAAGGAGTAAAAGCGCCACACTCAGTGAGACTGGAACTGCGAAACATAACAGATCCTTTTTCACAGGTCAGCACATTACCACAGAGCTCGCGAGGGAGTATGTGTCTTAGTTTCCTCTTACGAGAAACTCTTTTGTTACACCTCGTGTGATAATAACTCAGATTATTCAATGGAAATGACAGGTAAAATCAAGTGAACTTTGAGGCTTAATTCCGTGCACACCAGGAAGTAACTCGTCGATCACAGAGTTGCCAAACATACATTGACTTGTTGCCAAATCTCAGTTACAATACCAGCAGGAAGAAGACGAACCGATGTGATCCTACATCTGGCTGGGAAGAGACCATAGCTGGTGTCTTCAAGTCGCGGCTGCTACGGCCTGAAATACATAATGCGTCTGATTCGCGTTTCTGTAACTAGGTTTAGGGACTGGAGCGTAGTTACTAATAATACTCAGAACTCACTGCAAGCTAAGCATCGTAAATCAGTAACTCTCATAGTTGTTTTTATATTTCTTTCGTAAGTGTACTCAAAACTAAGAAACTCATTCACAGACGTTTTCGTGCCTCGCCGATAGTCGAGTACAACAAACAAATAAAAAAAAAAGAATGTGTGTGTGTGTGTGTGTGTGTGTGTGACAGAGAGAGAGAGAGATAAAAATCAAACAGAATGAGAGAGATAGAGTTAAAAATTTTAAAGAAATTGAATCATGGTATGTAAAGAAACCTTTCATTAAAATCACACGTTCCACATCATTACGAAATATCGTATTCATGATCTATGAAACAAGAATTAATCTAATGTAATCTAATCTAATCATATCATATTGATGACTAGCCATGAAGAGTCATGAATTACCGAAATTTTTGCCAATACCAGTAACCAAATCTAAACTTGAAAATAAAACTCGACAATTTTTGTAATAAACTGGGACTTCTGTCAAGATCCTTTCGTTCCTGTTAATTAACCAAAAAAGGTGTCTGATATACCTCTATCCTGAAGTAACAAAGTGTGCTTGCATTTAAAGATGAAGTGCATGATGTGAATTTCTGTGACGGAGATACGAACCCAACACGGTTCTTTCCCCTTTATAACTAAAGCAATTGATGAAGACGTTACTTGATAACAAAAGCGCACTGCTTTTCTTCAATTATTTGCGCCTTGATATGGCTATGGAGTAGTGCCAAAGCAAAAGGGAAGATATCTTATTGCCTTCCGATACACGTCGCTCTCAGTTCTTCCATACGATGTGGTCGACATGACCTGTTTCAAGTTGTGTATGACAGACAATATTTTAGAAAACGTTTTCCTTTCCAAAAAACAGAAAGATTTTCGTTCTAAGCTATCCAAGTATCCAATATTAGTTCAAATTTAATATTCGCATCTATAATGTAGGAAAGTATTTCACAGTTGCAAAACTCGCATCGGACTCATTGACCTTACACTTAGTCGCTGACCCTAAATTCTAGCTCAGAGTGACACCAGATTACGAAACCTAATGTAGCGAAGACTGTTTGCCAGTGCTCTTTCTCATCAGAAAATATGCAGTTCACTCATTTGGCTCCATAAGTACACTGTAACAGTAATTTCCGTGTGTATGCAATGCATACGGATTAGAATTTAGTGGTGCTCTCTCTTCCACTTCTGTATACAATATGCCTGACCTAAACAGGTGCTTTATCATTACAGGCCCTGGGTAGTGCAACATCATACTGACAACAGTAATGTGCTTATACAGAAAACCTGACTGTTCGTTTTACCTGATTTTGTAATCATTTAAATAAAACAACATGAGCTTCCAGTGGGAGACATTTCGTCCCTCTTTTCCTTCTGGAAATTTACGAGTTCTAGCCACTATTGGTCTCGTAAGAGGAAACTAAGACACATACTCCCTCGCGAGTTCTGTGGGAACGTGCTGACCTGTGAAAAAGAATCTGTTATGTTTCGCAGTTCCAGTCTCACTGAGTGTAGCGGTTTTACTCCTTCTGTGAAAGAGCTACAAACAGTCAGATCAAACATCGATAAGGAAAGCGCAAGAAAATACTTACGGCTCATAGAGCAATGGTGAAAAACTTACAATGGTGCACAACGGGTAATGCCTCTTTCCGCTGATAAGAAGTAAATATTGGGTTTCTAAAAATACATAACTTTATTTATGAAATGCCACATTTGCATACCTCTTGAGTATGACACAGCGTAACAGTTCACAATTTTCGTAAGGTTTCCTTTAATGTTGTTAAAACAATAGTAAATATGAGAGAGAAATTAATCACCAACGATATATGCGAATTCTCTGATGTTATCTATAACAGTCTGAAAATACACATGCGGTTTATTGATTACATGCATGTAGAAAACTTGTTCTGAGTTAAAGCTGTCAAACAAGGTTTGAAGAAGAATAAAATGCCACTACCAGACGACAGCTAATGTAGAAAATACTTTTCTCACGTAATTTGGCACGATGCGCTCAACCCATACATAATACAAATGGTTCGAAATGCATCTACTCTCTGGCTGTCTATTAAACCTGAAATGAACAAAATGTCGCAGAAATTAGCCCTTTCCCCACATGCGACTATTTTGGGTTGAAAAGAAAAGGAATTATGTTAAAGTTCCATTAGATTGATAACTTTAGCAGACAGCAGAATTGCGTTTTAAAAAAATATAGCACGGAATGTACTCGAACTCGCGACATCTCATCTACCATGCGCGATACTTACCATTATGCTACTCGCTGCAACAGCTCCAGAAGTAGACAACAGTACCTCCAGAACTTCTGCATTCCGCAGCGCTGTGGGATAATGCGTATGGCCAGGTGAATACTTATGAGAGACAAACAGTTATACCTCTTCTTTTGTACTGCAAAACGTTTTCAACAAGCAGATAGCGCAATAGAGTAGCTCAAGTGGGAAGGATCACTTCCTATTTAAATTTCTGCATCCTACACTGTTGGCAGTTCTGTGTTGGTGGCAGTTACGTGATTTTATTTTGGTGATTAGTAAATAAAGTTGAATGTATGCACTGGGTAGCCGAAGCAGCTACTTCATGGTGATTCAGTCAACCAAGTAAATGAATTTACTGAACATGCTCCAAATTGATACAGGGAACCTGTGTGTCAGAATTCTAAGCCAGTGTGGCACAACAGCGTTATATAGAAAAATGAGCCACTGAGAGGATTTGGTGGTCTGTTGGGATGATGATAGGTTCATAGGTGTATGGTCTGGGTTCGATTACAGCTTCGGTCAATGATTTTAGATAGGTAGAGACAGATTCCATTCTCTTCTGGCTACACCAAGTGAAGAAGATATAATGGCATTGCGGTTTGAAAATCACAATAAAAATGATATTCTTCCTCTACGAAGTAGACGTTAGGTTGAACCTCAATATAGTCTGGAGTGGCGACATGTGGAAACTGTATCACCAGTAACCTTTCTTATGCTAATTATTTATTTCTAGTGACGGAACAAACGCTTTGTAGGCTCACAGGACACTCCTTCCATCTTTTATCTGAGCTTCTGTATGTCGATAAAATTGGTTCTGAACTGGGAACGAAACTTCGACCGCTCTTAACGCGGAGTTTGATCCCTTAGTGACAATAGAGTTCGGCTACAATTTGTTGTCTGTTCAAAACTGCAGATTCCTCAACATCTCCACATATTGCGCGTGAATGGGTTCGAATCCTGGCCTGGCACTTAAGATTTCATTATGTATTATCAAGCTCTAGCATGAGGACAACTTTCTGCTGGTGGATAATAATTTCGATTTTTAATGTATTTTCATTCGTTGTCAATACTAACGATATTTGACGTTTTTGACTCCCAGTGAGATACAGAACTATTTGCGAGATCATTGTAAGTTCAATATGTTATTCCGAGCTGCTGGTGGAGAAAAATTCGGTAGCTGACGACTCTCTGTGTGTAGTCAACAACGATATGTGTGCAGATCTATTCCCAGTCAGCACTGAACTCTTCGTCATATTATTTCTAGTTCAAACATGCTCACATGTCGCTGATGGTGCAACAAACCCATATATAACGTTTGTTTTCTCTAGAATATAACAGCGATAGGTGCCGGGTTGGAGTCCTGGGAAGGAAAAAATTAATGTTTCGTCTCGTCATTTCAGTTAAAACATCTAGCTACTGCCGAGAAAATCCGATATGTCACAGTTGATTGTGCTTCGATATCTATCCGATTAGCTTCTGGGTTCGAATCAGTGTCCAACACAAAGCTTTACCTCACGGCATTTCAAGTAAGTTACTTGTTAAGAAGCAATATTTAACATCCCTCGTAGTTCGTTAACAGGGACAATAGGTGCTGGGTAGGAATTCGCGTCCGTTAAAAATGTTTGCGTTACGTAATTTAAAGTTGATATTAGCTAATTGATACTGTCTAAAATCGAGGTATATCGCTCTCTGTATGCCTAATCAGGAATGACTGTTAGTTTCCGTCAGTCACGAAATCTTTGCTTAGTCTGCATGACCTGGGTTTGAATCCATATGCAGAACGAGACGGTTCGTCGTGTCATTTGAAGTTCATACATATTCTCAACTAGCTGCTCGTGAATAACTTAAATTATTAATGTCATTTTGAGTTAAATAATAACTACGGCATGTTACTTTGAAGAGGTAATTATGCATGCGACGAACGTAGTACGTGTATTACCTATCTGACGTAATAATGAGAGTGATAAAATTTCGGGTATGTCATTTAACGTAATAAATGTGAGCTTACAAGCCTTAAGGACAGTCTTATCTGTGATAAGGTGTTCCCTGATACTTGTAGTATCGTAGTATTACTTCACATCTTGAGTTATTGCGATAAAGAGCAGCGTTTTCTGCTGGTGACTTGTTGGAACCATTTTCAATAGTCAAACGACTGTACCAAGGCGTGATTAGAGGACCTGCTAGACAGCTGCGTTATGTGGGTTGCATGCGAATCAGGAGAAATACAATTCAGGTCGTTCGGATACTTTTGAGCACGACTGTACATCAATACGTTCTGCACAAATGATTAGCATTTCAACCACATCGACCTGCGGGATCAAAGTCAACAATGCGCGCAACACCTCCTACTGGTGAATCGTGCCTGAGGCTCTCGTTGTCTCTATAAAGGGAATATAATGATGATGATGTTTGGTTTGTGGGGCTCTCAACTGCGCGGTTATCATCACCCAAACAAATTCTCAACCTTTGCTCAGCCCAATCTCGCCACTTTTTCGAATGAAGATGAAATGATGATCATCTGGAGGCAGGAGAAAATCCCTGACCTCGCCGGTAATCGGACCAGGGACTCCGTGCTCGGGAAGCGTGAACGCGACCGCGAGACAGCGAACTGCGGACCGGGGATTATAATGGATCAGTGTGACCTGGTCAGGCGTGCTGGGTTACTCACACACGTATGCCCGAACCGTATCGTGAAATCAGTGAGTTTGAAAGAGGGCGCATTATTGGCATGAGAGAATGTGATGCATCCATCCGGAAAATTGCTGCTCGTGTGTGACGAAGTGTTAAATCAATGCTACTGGTGTGTACAGAATGGTTCACGGAAGGCTGTAGAACACGACGAGCTGGGTCAGGTCGCACCACAAGATCAACCACCTACAGCCCCTCCCTCACCCCACCACCACCCGAGAACAGAGATACCTCATCCGAATGGCATTGCAGGACAGATCTGCATCCTCCTCGGCCCTGGCGCAACAGTGTAACACATCGTACGCTGTCAGGGGTGGGTAACGTGCGTGTCGTCAGTTTCTCCGTTTACATTTGACGAATGTGTAGAAACATGCTAGACGGCAATAGTGTATGGAACGACTTCCCTGGCAACGGGAATGGCAACAGATGGTGTTTTCCGACGAATCTCGGTTCTATTTGTTTGAAAAAGATGATCGCATTTTGGTTCACTGCAGATAGTGGGAGAGGCATCATAGGGACTGCATTCGCGCAAGACACACATCGCCAGCTCAGAGCCTTATGATGCGGCGTGCTATTGGGTAGAATCACAAATCAGAGTTGGTGCGTGTCGAGGGCACTGTGACCAGTGTGACCTACGTGAATGACATCTTGCGATCCGTAGCCATACCCTTTCTGCACACCACCCTAGAGGCCATTTTTCAGCAAGACAATGCACGATCACATGTTGCTGTATGAACAGGTGCCTTTTTGGTGTCACAGGACGTCAGTCATTTGTTCTTGCCCTCCAGAGCACCAGACTCGTCGCCAATCTAAAATGTGTGGGAAATGATGAAACGACAGATGCACCACTATGACCAGTACCAACCACCACAGCTGAACTTTGAAACCAGATGAATGTAGCATGGATGACTATACCACAAGACGTCATTCGCGCCTTATATGCGTCGATGCCATCACGCATTGAACAAGTTATCAGGGCCGAAGGCGGATCCTGTACCTACTAGGCAACAGGACACATGCTGTACGAAGGTGACTGAAATTTCTACAGAACGTCCTATGAATGTGAACGTCTTATCTCTACTCGTTCAAAGTGTTCCATTTTTTCTGAACGTACTTGCATGTTCATCGAACGTGTCGGTAACCAATCTACAACCATGCCAGCCGCTGTGGCCGAGCGTTTCTAGGCGCTTCAGTCCGAAGCACTGCTGCTACGGTCGCAGGTTCGAATCCTGCGTCTGGCATGGATGTGTGTGACAGATTACTTTGCTGTAAGTAGTTCTAAGTCTAGGGGACTGATGACCTCAGATGTTAAGTGCTTGGAGCCATTTGAACCATTTTTCTACACCCATCTCTGAACTGCTTCGATGTTTTCCTGTAATCCGACCTGGTGGGGATCTTAAACACTCGAGCAGTACTCAAGAATAGTGAAAGGGTCCTGTAGCCACTTTTCATTAGTCCAGTAGCCCAATGTCACTAGTATTTCTCTTTCTTTTCCTTTTTTCTCTTTTCTCGTATCTCTCATAGTGGTGTGACTGAATAAATGTGGTTGTGTGTCACGTTGCTAGACGGTGGCGTAGTCTGCTGCAGAAAGTCTGCGATAGTCTCACAGATTCAGCAGCAGTTGTACAGAATAGCCAACTCTCGTAGTGGTCAAGTAGGCAAAGAGGTTATCACTACTTATGAGAAATCCCCCTGCATTAGGTTGGTGGTGGAAATGGCATCTTTGGGTTTTCCGGGCCACGCGGAGCGTGGAATAGGCTGGAGAAGAAGCGGGAGGCAGTCTGCCGCCCGTACGGGAAGCGTCCACAGCTATGCTCCAGTGGAAGAAGGGTGAGTTAGACTGAGCGCGTGTCGCGTTGTTACTTGGCGAGGGGAGAGCTGTTAGCTTTTGGTCTCGCTTTTCAACTCTGATGGATTGCGTTGCCTTGTCGCAGCGAGGAATGCAAAACTTTGGCAGATTTTTCTTTTAGTAAATTTCTATAGCAGACTTGGATCCACCAGAAGAGAGCCACACAAAGGTGTCGGTAAGAAGTGAGCACTCGCTTCTGTATGAATGTCTGTTTGCCTTCAGCTATGCCTGTATAAGTTTTCATTTTTCTAAATATTAATAGCTTTGCCATCTCGTAAATTTTTCTTGCTTTATGTATCTTTCGTCCGTGGGGAGCCGACCATGTGGTTGAACATTAAAGTTTTGTTGGGCTACCGTCATCACCAACTGTCCGGTCTCATGTTTGTTTTAAAGAACGTTAACTGTTCATGATTGAATGATGTGATATTGTTGCAACTTGGCCACGATACCTAGAAATTGCGTCTCCACAAACCACGTGGGCACGCGGGTGTACTGCGAAATGTGTACTGTTTCACGAGTTATTGCGATCAGTTATCAGGCAACAGCAGTTGTATGATTGATTCACACCAATGATTTTAGTTGTAGGTTATAGCGGTGAACGTATCGATGCTTTTCTTTAATGTTTTAAAATTAATGTTATCAGGAACTGTGTCATGCCCCACATCCTTATCTTATGAATAAATGATTTTGTCTACAATTTTCTCTTGTGTTCCGAGGTTACGTTTTTGCACCTAAGCCACTCACCTCGTAGCTTTCCCGTTAGCACATCCAACGCGTTTCCTTACGCACAGGTGCAGTGATTAGTCTCCCCTTGCATTTTATAAAAATGCTTTAGATTAAGTCTTATTTTCAGGTATGTTGCTGGGAGCTGTTCTTATGCAGTGTTCATGCATTTTCTATTTTATTTTAAATTTTTGATTGTCGTGAACAGTGCACGGGCAATACTATTAATTACATCGTATCCGCTATGAGCGACATCACAACGTATGCATTTTTGTGAGTTTTGGTCTGTGATCAAATTAATTTATTTTCCGACTCGACCAAACCTTCGATTAGTTGTATGGTTAAAGTCGGTGGCGACCCTAATCTTCTCACGTTAACTTCACAAGCAATAAGTATTTACATTCACAATAATAACGTAATAACCCGTAGAAACAGGTTAGTTACAATGGGTTGCACAATTATTCTACATGCGGTCTGCGTTACAGGTGAACCACACTTTCCTAAAACTCGTTCAATAAACCGAAGTCCCCTCTAGAATCCTTACATGCTCATTCCATTTCTTATCGCTCTGAAACGCTACGCTCAGATATCTGATGGACCAGGCTACGTCAACTAGCACATTAATAATTTTGTACGCGAACGTTACAGGATTGTGTGTCCTATTCATCTGCGTTAACTTATATTTTTCAACGTTTAGCTCCAGCTACCATGTATAATACCAACTAGAAATTTGGTCTACCCCATCTTGTAGCCTCCTATACGCAGTCAACGACGACACCTTCCCGTACATCACAGCATCGTCAGAAAACAGACGTAGATTTCTGTTGATCAACATGTCAGATCATTTATATACACTCCTGGAAATGGAAAAAAGAACACATTGACACCGGTGTGTCAGACCCACCATACTTGCTCCGGACACTGCGAGAGGGCTGTACAAGCAATGATCACACGCACGGCACAGCGGACACACCAGGAACCGCGGTGTTGGCCGTCGAATGGCGCTAGCTGCGCAGCATTCGTGCACCGCCGCCGTCAGTGTCAGCCAGTTTGCCGTGGCATACGGAGCTCCATCGCAGTCTTTAACACTGGTAGCATGCCGCGACAGCGTGGACGTGAACCGTATGTGCAGTTGACGGACTTTGAGCGAGGGCGTATAGTGGGCATGCGGGAGGCCGGGTGGACGTACCGCCGAATTGCTCAACACGTGGGGCGTGAGGTCTCCACAGTACATCGATGTTGTCGCCAGTGGTCGGCGGAAGGTGCACGTGCCCGTCGACCTGGGACCGGACCGCAGCGACGCACGGATGCACGCCAAGACCGTAGGATCCTACGCAGTGCCGTAGGGGACCGCACCGCCACTTCCCAGCAAATTAGGGACACTGTTGCTCCTGGGGTATCGGCGAGGACCATTCGCAACCGTCTCCATGAAGCTGGGCTACGGTTCCGCACACCGTTAGGCCGTCTTCCGCTCACGCCCCAACATCGTGCAGCCCGCCTCCAGTGGTGTCGCGACAGGCGTGAATGGAGGGACGAATGGAGACGTGTCGTCTTCAGCGATGAGAGTCGCTTCTGCCTTGGTGCCAATGATGGTCGTATGCGTGTTTGGCGCCGTGCAGGTGAGCGCCACAATCAGGACTGCATACGACCGAGGCACACAGGGCCAACACCCGGCATCATGGTGTGGGGAGCGATCTCCTACACTGGCCGTACACCACTGGTGATCGTCGAGGGGACACTGAATAGTGCACGGTACATCCAAACCGTCATCGAACCCATCGTTCTACCATTCCTAGACCGGCAAGGGAACTTGCTGTTCCAACAGGACAATGCACGTCCGCATGTATCCCGTGCCACCCAACGTGCTCTAGAAGGTGTAAGTCAACTACCCTGGCCAGCAAGATCTCCGGATCTGTCCCCCATTGAGCATGTTTGGGACTGGATGAAGCGTCGTCTCACGCGGTCTGCACGTCCAGCACGAACGCTGGTCCAACTGAGGCGCCAGGTGGAAATGGTATGGCAAGCCGTTACACAGGACTACATCCAGCATCTCTACGATCGTCTCCATGGGAGAATAGCAGCCTGCATTGCTGCGAAAGGTGGATATACACTGTACTAGTGCCGACATTGTGCATGCTCTGTTGCCTGTGTCTATGTGCCTGTGGTTCTGTCAGTGTGATCATGTGATGTATCTGACCCCAGGAATGTGTCAATAAAGTTTCCCCTTCCTGGGACAATGAATTCACGGTGTTCTTATTTCAATTTCCAGGAGTGTATATCGAGAATAATAGCGGTCCTTTCACACTTGTCGATGATATCCTTGTGTCTGATAAACCCCCCCATCGAGGAAAACGTAATAGGTCCTATTACGTACGAAGTCTTGGAGCCTCTCACATACATGGGAGTCTATTCCGTATGCTCTTACCTTCGCTAATAGAATGCAGTGGAGCACCGTGTCAAATGCAATTCGAAAATTTAGGAATATGGAATCTGCCTATTACCCTTCACACATAATTGGCAGGATACCATGTTAGTAAAGGGCAAGCTGAGTTTCACTGTACTGATCTGTGTTAGGGAGTGTACTTGTTTACACTAATCCGTGCAGGAGTGCTACGTATACTGCTACTGTGGTGTAATGGTTAGCACACCTACATATGGCCGAGCGATTCTAGGCGCTACAGTCTGGAACCGCGCGACCGCTACGGTTGCAGGTTCGAATCCTGCCTCGGGCATGGATGTGTGTGATGTCCTTAGGTAAGGTTGAAGTTGTTCTAAGTTCTAGGGGACTGATGACCTCAGAAGTTAAGTCCCATAGTGCTAAGAGCCATTTGAACCATTTTTGAACACCTACATACTCTCCTGGAAAATGAAAAAAGAACACACTGACGCAAGTGAATAAGACATGTTATACTTGCACGGGACACTATGAGAGAGCAGTGCATACGATGATCAAATGCACCATACTGCGGACACACCAGGCTCTGCGTTGTCAGCCGTGGAATGTTGCTAGCTGCTCAGCGGTTGTTCACTGCTAGAGCCTGTGGCAGCCAGTTTGCCGTAGTATACGGAGCTCCTGGTGTGTCTTCAACATTGTCAGCCTGCCGCGACAGCGTGTACGCGAACCGTTTGTGCAACTGACGGAGTTTGAGCGGCGGCGTACAGTGGGCCTGCGGGAGGCCGGGTGCACGTTCCGCAAAATTGCGCAACACGTGGGGCGAGAGGTCTCCACAGTGCATCGGTGTTGTCGTCAGTAGTCAGCACATGCTCGTCGACCTGGGTCCGGACAGTGGCGACGCACAGATGCACGCCAACACCGTCGCATCTTACGAAGTGCCGTACAGGAGCACACCGTCACTTCACAACAAATTAGGAACACTGTTGCTTCGAGGGTATAATCGAGAACCATTCGCAACCGTCTCCGTGAGGCAGGGCTACGATCCTGCGTGCCGGTAGGACGTCTTCCGCTCACGTCCCAACATCGCTCAGCCCGCCTCCAGTGGTGTCACGATAGGCGTTTATGGAAGGACGAATAGAGACGTGTCGTCTTTAGTGATGAGAGTCGCTTCTGCCTTGGTGCCAATGACGGTCGAACGCGTGAGTGGCGTCGTGCAGGGCAGCGACAATATCTGGAGTGTGTACGAAACAGGCACACAGGACCAACACCCGGAATCGTGGTGTAGGGAGCCATATCCTACAATGGCCGTTCTCCACTGGTGATAGCAGAGGGAACGTTGAACAGTGAACAGTACACTGAAACCATTATTCAACCGGTCTTGCTACCGTTCATGCACCAACAAGGCGACATGCTTTTCCAACAGGACAATGCACGTCCACATGTCTCCCATGCCACCAAACGTGCTCTTCAAGGTCTACGCCAACTACCCTGGCCAGCACGACCCCCAGATCTGTCCCCCATTGAGCATGTTTGGGACGGGATAAAATGTCTTCTTGCGCGGTCTGCACGATCGGCACGGAATCTGGCCCAGCTGAGGCACCAGGTGGACACTTAATGGCAGGCCATTCCTCAAGACTACATTCGGCACCTCTACGATCTTCTTCATGGGAGAATTGCAACCTGCGTTGCTGCAAAAGGAGGGTATACACAGTACTAGCGCCGACATTGGGCACGCTCTATTGACTTTACTCACGTGAGTATATCTTTGTGATCGTGTGTTGTGTACGTCCCCAGGAGCTTGTCAATAAAATTTCCCTGTGCTGGGTCGACGAACTCATAGCGTTCTTTTTCCATTTTCCAGGAGTGTAGTAAGTAAGGGGCACAGGCTCGTTTTAATTCATTTATACTGCTTCCATCGTTATCCCAGAAGCTTTTGCGTCTCAAGTAAAATTTATTATACTCACACTTAGAATATGTTGAAGAAACCTGCAGAAAATCGGTGCTAATGGCACAGGAAGCATCCTCTCTCGCATGGGTCCACGTACAATGAATGTGCTTGATATCGCGTGTCACCACGCTCATGACGTGATAACGAGTGTTCACTGCAGTGTGCTTGAGAGGAAAGTCGCTGTAACATCGCAAACAGCGCAAGGGAAAAGGGTTTGAATTAGAGAAGGAAAAAAAGGAGAAGAAGAAGAAGGAGGAGGAGGAGGAGGAGGAGGAGAGTCTCCTTGCAGATGCATATGTTTGTGGGCGTGCCTCGGCGTCTGTTGGAGGGAGAAAGAGGTGGAGGTGAGGCAGGATTAAAAAAGAATAAGGAAGAGCAGGGAGAGATTTATTTGGGCAGCGTCTGCGCGCCTGGCAGGAGATACTGCGGCGCGGGGCGGTAATTTGTTTAGGAAGGGCCTGGCAGGCGTCCAGCAAAGGGGCGCCAAGGTGGGCCGGGCCCTTCCCCGCCCTGCGCAGCCCTTATAACGAGCGAGCGGCTGTCTGCCAGGTGTCCCCGTGTCCCAGCGCAGCCCAGCTGCGTCACGTCCTACAGCATTTATTTGCTCTCCAGTTTTCTACGTTTATGTATCACAATCTACTGGAAAGTCACGACGGCTTTAATTTAATATACACTCACGGCTGAAATATTTTCTGTGATAAATGGCAACTTGCTCTTAATGTGGAAAAAGATAAGTTAACGCAGACAGGTTGGAAAACAATGCCGTAATGATCGAATGCAGTATTACTGGAGTGGTGCTCGACACAGCCGAGTCGATTAAACATCCAGGAGTAGCATTATAAGCGATATGAAATGGAACGAACACGTAAGATAGGTTACAGGGTGGGTGAATGGTAGTCCTCAGTTTATTGGGAGAATTATAGGAAAGCTTTGCTCATTCATAAGGGAGACGGCATACAGAACATGTGTGCGACCGATTCTTGAGTGCTGCTCGAGTGTTTGTAATCCCCAACCGGTCGGATTAAAGGAAGGCATCGAAGCACTTTAGATGCATTGTGGTAGATTTGTTTGCAGCAGTTTCCGCCAACATTACAGAAGAACTTCGTCAACTAAAATGGGAATCACTGGACTGAAGACTACCTTGTTTTCGCAAAACACTATCGAAAATCTTCAGAGAACTGACATGTACGACAACTTGTAGAACTGCTCTACTGTCACCCACGAATATTCTAATGTTGAGACAGCGAAGACAAGATGAGACAGATGAGGAGACTTAAGGAAACATCCACACCGTCAGTTTTCCTTTGCTGCACTGGCAGGTGGAACAGCTCTAGCAGTGATAGCGTCCGCCATATGCCATATGGCGGCTTGAGAAGTAGAGGTGATGGGAAAAAAAGTACGGAAACACAGAAAACACAACCCAGTGCCATGCCTAATACAGTGAAGGATACTCGTTGACTTCCAACTTTCCAGTCGTCTCCGAATGTATAAATACACTTCCTCCTGCAAAATAGGGACACGTTCAGCTGACAACGGTGGAGCTGGACAGAAATCGCCCACATTTTTGTCTCAGGTAGCCCACAGACGCTCAATAACATTTAGATCTGGAGTCTGCGGTAGTCAGGGGAAATATTACAATTTATCCCCTTTCTCATAAAACCAGTCCTGGATGATGCGTGCTGTGTGTTCAGGAGTCCACTCAACACAGCATTACCATTGGGAATGGTGTATCGTGTTAAAAGATGAATATCTTGAGGTTTTTCCATAGTTGTGCCCAACACCTGTACCTAGGTATGGTGTCAGAGGTAACAAGAGACCTACTGACCATCAGTTCCACGCTTTCCTGCTCTCACAATAGCTTCTTATCACCGCCAACTCATAAAACGGCTTGGCTAACATATGCATGGTGTTAAAATATGGATATCTTGCGGTTTTTCCATAGTTTTGCCCAACACCTGTACCTAGGTATGGTGTCAGAGGTAACAAGAGACCTCCTGACCATCAGTTCCACGCTTTCTTGCTCTCACAATAGCTTCTAATCTTCGCCAACTCGTAAAACGGCTTGGCTAACATATGCATTGGGGTTAAAATATGGATATCTTGCGGTTTTTCCATAGTTTTGCCCAACACTTGTACCTAGGTATGGTGTCAGAGGTAACAAGATACCTCCTGACCATCAGTTCCACGCTTTCTTGCTCTCACAATAGCTTCTTATCACCGCCAACTCATAAAACGGCTTGGCTAACATATGCATTGGTGTTAAAATATGGATATCTTGCGGTTTTTCCATAGTTTTGCCCAACACCTGTACCTAGGTATGGTGTCAGAGGTAACAAGAGACCTCCTGACCATCAGTTCCACGCTTTCTTGCTCTCACAATAGCTTCTAATCACCGCCAACTCGTAAAACGGCTTGGCTAACATATGCATTGGTGTTAAAATATGGATATCTTGCGGTTTTTCCATAGTTTTGCCCAACACCTGTACCTAGGTATGGTGTCAGAGGTAACAAGATACCTCCTGACCATCAGTTCCACGCTTTCTTGCTCTCACAATAGCTTCTAATCTTCGCCAACTCGTAAAACGGCTTGGGTAACATATGCATTGGTGTTATAAGATGTATATCTTACGGTTTTTCCATAGTTTTGCCCTACACCTGTACCTAGCTATTGTATCAGAAGTAACAAGAGACCTCCTGACCATCAGTTCCACGCTTTCTTGGTCTGACAGTAATGTACGATACAACCAGGAAGTGCGACCGGTCAGTATTTCACAGTTATGATGTATTTAAGCAGAAAACTAACATTCGTAGCAAGACCGGGATTTGAACCATGATCTCCTGCTCAGTAAGCAGATGCGCTAACCACTACGCCACACTGGCGTGGCAGCTTTGCACAACTGCACGGACTACCTTCGCACTCTTCCTTCCTCAATCCAAATTCCCACTCGTGCCTCAGCCTACTTGGTATTCCCTCAAAAAACTAAAGCAGAATTGTAGAGGCTGTCCAACTGCACTGGAATAACACCTTTGTATCGAACGAAGCGAAGACCCAGCCTGAAATCCAGCTGTAGGTGCTTTTAATCAAATGAAACTATATGGTTACAGAGTCCTTTCCAAGTCTCATAGATCTATGACAAGGGTGTCCATGACCCCAGTTGTTTTTGCGCTCTAAAACAAAACAAACAAACAAATAAACAAGAGTGTCCAACCAGCGGTCCGCTTGCGGCCCAAAACAAGGATCAAAGCGGCCCAAGAAATAAGCATCTATGAGACGGGCGTAAAAGAATAAAAATTCGATTACATTCAGTTTATATAAATTTATTGTAAACTGAATAGTTGCAATATGAAACTCTTGCCTTACGATGCTATTCTCTCATTGATTCAACCTCTCCCTTTGTTTCCAGTATTCTTATATAACTGTCGGCGCAAAAACACTTGTCTTCTTCCAATGTGGCCCATGTAAGCTAAAATGCTGGGCACCTTGGTCTAAGCCGTATATATGCAGACTGAAGCGACCGATGAAAATTTGTACCAAAGCCGCGACTGGAACCTGCGCCATCCGCTCACAAGGCAGATGCGTTAAGTACTACGCCATCTTGCACAGTGGCATTACACAACTATCTAGCACGCCTCCCTCCTGAACCCAAACTCTCATTCACGCCTTATAACGAGTCACTCTCCTCTAACATTACCTCTTTTTATAGAAATAACCGATGCCATGTATACAATCGATTCTTGATGAGGTTAAAATTATCTCAGCTGTTTCACTAAAAGAATCCGTATGATTTTGTATACGATCTATTATATTTCAGGCTAAAATGTATAAAAAAGAAATTAACGTGTTACAATCGATATGGACTAACAGCTGAAATTACTTTTCTTTTACAAATATTTGAAATTACGAAATTGAGGGCATATTTAAAATTCATATACTTAATTCCGCGATCAAACGCTAATTATTAAATTGGTTTCTGGAATGCTTTATGAAATAATGATATAATTTCGTAAAGATTCTTCTCCTGTGGAGAAAGTTTGTAAGCTCTTTGCCTTTGTAAACTCTTTGGAAATTGTGAATACCACAGAAAGAAGTTGTGATGGGCATGCCTCTGACGGAAGCAGATCTTTTTCTAAACTTGTCAACGAGAATGTAATTTTGTGGTGTGATAAAAGCGAAAATTGTAAAGTCTGTGTGATTTAGAATAATGGGATAAAAATAAAAGATATTTATAGCAACAGGCAAATCTTCATCAGTTATTTAGTGCAACAAGAACCCGCAACGTTAAATCAAAATTTTCAATAGCAAGAATGTACTCCTAGACACAACAAGATTTTGAACCAGCATCGACAAAAACGAGATAATCAAAATAAGTAAAAAAGTTCTTCTATTGTAATCTTACTCCTCTCGAAGTTTTCAAAATTTGTGCAAAGAATGAGAACTTTAATGGTGATGTGTGGGATGGTAAGATTACAGCCTCAACCCACTTGCTATTACTCCTAAAGTCAAACAGCATTGCAGAGGCTCCCCTCCCCCCCCCCCCCCAGTCCCAGCTGTATTAGAACAGCACCTCTGTATCGAACGAAAGTAGGAATCCTGACTGGAACATAGGCATAGGTGCTCTAATCAAATGAAACTATATGGTTCTGGAGATCTTTACAACAACTAAGATCCATATATGCAGACGGAAACCTTGGCAAAAATTTCCATTGGTCACTTCATTATGCATATATACAGCTTAGATCAAGGTGTCCAGCACATTAGCTTACGTGGGCTATATTGGAAGAAGACAAGTGGTATTGTGCAGACAAATATATACTTGGCACTAGAAAAAAAGAAGGGAGAAGTAGAACCATTGAGAGAATATTCTTGTGTGGCGGTTGTTTTATACTGAAAACAATTTATGATAAAAGGAAAAGGACTCTGGAACCATATAGTTTCATTCCATTACAATGATAATATGTACACAGATCGATCTGTGTAAGTCAGACAACGGACCGTTCCGTAGTCGTATAGGCACAATCGTATACAGGATTAAAATTAAATTTGAAATATGTAGTGGGTTGTATGTTTTCTAGAAGAGCTTCATTTTTAACCTTCACAAACATGTTATACCCGACAGATTGGTCGTTTGATGTGGACGTGCACAATATGTCAGGAACCTTACGCTTCTTATATGGTGCATAAAACTGTTATTGGCTCGACGTCGATATGCACACATTTGTTTGCTTATCCTCCTTATCATAAGCCGCTGAGGATAGCTAATACCAGTCTGGCAAACAAATGTTTTTGAAGTGTGTACCTAGTGTGCAACAAAATGTCCTTCGTCAGGTGGACCAAGGATTTTAAGACGGAATAGTGTTTCTTTTCATTCTTTTCAAAGAAGAGCACAAGAATTAGTACTTTAAGACATCGATGACCCGCATAAACATTATCATCCTGCGGATACAGTTGACGATTACCTCATGTTGGTACGGAAGATAACTAAATTCCATTTATGTCTGTGGCGTAAGTGTTCCAGGTGGTGCTCTCTTCAACTTTTCGTCGCAATGAAATTACGGAACGACATGTCTGTGCCACGTCAAAGAGGCACACAGCTTGTGAAAACCGGTAATGAGGCACATGGCAGCTGGATATTACAGCCCCATACAAGATTAACACAGTGCTTTATGAAACTTTAGCTCATAATGTGCCAAATATTTAGTTACACGTACTCTTCGGCCTAGGGATCCACAAAAAATATACCACGTATTCTCTGACACTTGACGCTTGGAGCTCAGTCTTTAAAGGCATCCAGTGAAGGAAGGCTGCCTTGTGCGAAAAAGCCACGTCTGGAGCAACGAAGGGAAAACCTGGAATCTGAATGTGGCAGCGTACTCGAGCTTCTGGGATGATGTTTTCCTGGTATGGAAGTGACACAGATGGCGTAAGATCACGCCTACAAGGCAGAGATAGAACCTGTTGAGTTAAAGAGAGACGCTGAAGATGCGAAGGCTATTCGAAAAGTAAGGTCCGATAGGTCGCAAAAAGGAAACGACGGCGATTATTCGATGAACTTTGCGAAGACGGGTTTGCCAGTGTCTCTAGAGTGCCTACCTGTGGCGTCAAGTCACTCTTCGTTCTGAGCACACAGTGCGCATGTAAAGATGCCTAGAACATTTACTGCTTCCCGACAAGTATGGGTGCTTTCTGAGAGGTTTCGCCTGATTTCATGCAAGCTCAAGTAACGCACCTATTCCCTATTTCATCTCACAAAGCTACACATTTTCTCCTACTGTATTTCTTTCCCCCGTTATTGTCAGTCTTTCCCTAACGCTCTCTCTGAAACACACTACAAACACTGGTTCTTTCAGTTTATCCAAGTCCCATCTCCTTAAACTTCCGTCTTTTTGTCTAAATCTACCCCTGAAAATGTCTTACAACTTAAAACCAGGTTCCCAAATCTCTGTCTTATCATGATATTACCTACACTATTGGCCATTAAAATTACAGCACCACGAAGATGACGTGCTACAGATGCGAAATTTAACCGACAGGAAGAAGATGCTGTGATATGCAAATGATTAGCTTTTCAGAGCATTCACACAAGGTTGGCGCCGGTGGCGACACCTACAACGTGCTGACATGAGGAAAGTTTCCAACCGATTTCTCATATACAAATAGCAATTGACCGGCGTTGACTGGTGAAACGTTGTTGTGCTGCCTCGTGTAAGGAGGAGAAATGCGTCCCATCACGTTTCCGACTTTGATAAAGCTCGGATTGTAGCCTATCGCGATTGAGGTTTATCGTATCACGACGTTGCTGCTCGCGTTGGTCGAGATGACTGTTAGCAAAATATGGAATCGGTGGGTTCAGGACGGTAATACGGAACGCCGTGCTGGATTTCAACGGCCTCGTATCACTAGCAGTCGAGATGACAGGCATCTTATCCGCATGGCTGTAACGGATCGTGCAGCCACGTCTCGATCCCTGAGTCAACAGATGGGGACGTTTGCAAGATAACAGCCATCTACACGAACAATTCGACGACGTTTGCAGCAGCATGGACTATCAGCTCGGAGACCATGGCTCCGGTTACCCTTGACGCTGCATCACAGACATGAGCGCCTGCGATGATGTACTCAACGACGAACCTGGGCGTACGAATGGCAAAACGTCATTTTTTCGCATGAATCCAGGTTCCGTTTACAGTATCATGATGATCGCATCCGTGTTTGGCGACATCGCGGTGAACCCACATTGGAAGCATGTATTCGTCATTGTCATACTGGCGTATCACCCGACGTGATGGTATGGGGTGCCATTGGTTATACGTCTCGGTCACCTCTTGTTCGCATTGACGGCACTTTGAACAGTGGCCGTTACATTTCAGATATGTTGTGACCCGTAGCTCTACCCTTCATTCGATCCCGGCGAAACCCTACATTTCAGCAGGATAATGCACGACCACATGATGCAGGTCCTGTACGGGCCTTTCTGGATAAATAAAATGTTCGACTGCTGCCCTGGCCAGCACATTCTCCAGATCTCTCACCAACTGAAAACGTCTCGTCAATGGTGGCCGAGCAACTGGCTCGTCACAATACGCCCGTCTTGATGAAATGTGGTATCGTGTTGAAGCTGCATGGGCAGCTATACCTGTACACGACATCCAAGCTCTGTTTGATTCAGTGTCCAGGCGTATCAAGGCCGTTATTACGGCCAGAAGTGGTTGTTCTGGGTACTGATTTCTCAGGATCTATGCACCCAAACAGCATGAAAATGTAATCACATGCCAGTTCTAGTATAACATATTTGTCCCATGAATACCCGCTTATCATCTGCATTTCTTCTTGGTGTAGCAATTTTAATAGCCAGTAGTGTATATGAAACCTTCTAGTGTCTCCAGGCCTCTTCCTCGTATACAAACTTCTTTCACGATTCTGAAACCAATTGTTAGCTATGATTAAGTTATGCTCTGTACACAATTCTACCAGGTGGCTTCCTCTTTCATTCCTTACCCCTATTCCATATTCATCTAGTACTTTTCGTTCTCTTCCTTTCCCTACTATCGAATTCCAGTCCCTCGTGACTATTAAACTGCAAGTTAAATTGACAATTCCTGAATTTACATATTGACAAAGATATGGCGCAAGCAAATGGGGACATGCAAACAATCAGTGTCCTTCGGTATATACAATTTCTATGCAACCAAAACAATCCAGTTCATGAGTCACTGCTGTGGCGTTTGAATGACGGCTCGTCTTCCACTCCGCCCGCGGCTAGGCGGCGCGTCAGTCCTGTTCTCTTCGTATAGATTCCACTCCTGTCTTGATATCGTCCTAGTCAGCCTACTATTGGTTGGCGTCGTCTCACAACCTCCTCTGCTCTTCCGTTCTTCATCGTCTTGCGGCGCTTGTCGTTACACCAGAACAAAAAGATTTGATGACACGTTTACCACAGGATAGCGCGTGGTCTAAGGATAGCGTCTTTGGCTAGTAATCGAAATGTCTTGTGTCCCGGGTTAGAGCCTCGCCACTGCTTACATTCTGAATCGTCATTGCGGCCGAAGACCTCCGGCATAAGAAGCCACCCTTGTTCTGCCAACAGCCTTTTCTAAGAGGGAAGAAGAGCGGACAGAGGTTCAGGGCATATTCTTGACCTTAGGGTGGGAAACTGACCATGAAAGGTGGAAGGATCAGCAAAGATTCACGGAATGAAGATGCAGAAGGAAATGGGAACCAATGCATTCAAAACTCATAACGTGTATCCACAGGATCTGCGACCTCGTGATGGTCTCCCCATTGCAAAGTGATTCTGAACTAGTCTCATATTCGAATCCCTTGAAGAAATTGCCAAGGGATAGGTGACCATGAGGAAAAGTTTGAATAACTAATGTACAGGTGATGTTCTACGTGTTGTGTGGAATGTCAGCAGATAATGTTATAATCGGATTAGAATTCGTTATAAATAGAAAGGTCGGGCACAGAGTGAGTTGCTGTGAACCGTTCAGTGATAGGGTTGTTCTCGACAGCAAAAAAAACCCTACAACAAGAGATCATGTGTAGACGCCGATGTCGCAAGCAGAATGTGTAAAGTTAGAGGAAGTATACGAAGATATTGAACAAGAAACGATGAAGAGTAAGGTCAGCCTTAAGAGACTAGTTACGAACAATAAGTGCGCAAAGGAATGTAATACGGAACTACTAAGGAATGAAGAGATATGCCTGATGGTTCCTGAGGCTGTAGATACTGCGATAATGAGTAGCTCAGTAGGCTGTTCATTTGAAGAGCACTGGACGTCCCTAAAAAGGGCAATCACAGAAGTTGAGCAGCAAAACATAGGTACAAGGAAGGTTCAAAATGTCTCTGAGCACTATGGGACTTAACTTCTGAGGTCATCAGTCCCCTATAACTTAGAACTACTTAAACCTAACTAACCTAAAGACATCACACACATCCACGCCCCAGGCAGGATTCGAATCTGCGACCGTAGCATTCGCGCGGTTCCAGACTGTAGCGCCTAGAACCGCTCTGCCACTCCGGCCGGCACAAGGAAGAACTGTGAA
Organism: Schistocerca nitens; assembly: GCF_023898315.1. Taxonomy (NCBI): domain Eukaryota; kingdom Metazoa; phylum Arthropoda; class Insecta; order Orthoptera; family Acrididae; genus Schistocerca; species Schistocerca nitens. The sequence continues at coordinate 362,452,233 of NC_064622.1, forward strand.
AAAACATGGATAACAGGAAAATTCACGAATACAGTCACTTAGGAACGAAATAAATATAAGGCGAAATGGCTGCATGAAAAATGCAAAAAATCGAAAAAGAGACTGTCGCAAGGACTGATTCAGCATATAGAAAAGTCAAATCAACCTTCAGTAAAATTAAAAGTAACGGCAGTAACATTATTAGTGCCATGGGAATTCCACTTTCGAATGCACAATAAAAAGCGGATAGGTGGAAAGAGTACGTTGAGTGCTTCTGTGAGGGAAGAACTTGTCTGATGACGTGACAGTCGATTTAGAAGAGGTAGGGGATCCAGTACTGGAATCAGCTTTGGAGCTTTGGAGGACTTAAGATCAAATAAGGTAGAAGTGATGCCTGAAATCGATGGGGGAAGTAACAACGAAACGACTACTCACGTCGGTGTGCAGAATGTATGGGCCTGGCGACATACCCTCTGACATTCGGAAAAATATCATCCACACTATTCCGAGGACAGGAAGAGCCGACAAGTGTTAGAAGTATCACACAATCAGCTTATCAGCTCATGCATCCATGTTGTTGAGAAGAATAATACACAGAAAAATGGAAAAGAAAATTGTGGATGTGTTAGGTGACTATCAGTTTGGCAAGAAAGATAAAGGCAACAGAGAGATAGGTCTGACGTTGCGCTTGATAATGGACGCAAGATTGAGGAGAAGATACGTTCACTGGATTTGTCGACTTGGAAAAAGCGTTCAACAACGTAAAATGGTGCAATGTTAGAAATTCTGAGAAAAATAGGGGAAGGCTATACGGAAATACCGGTAGTATGCAGTTGCACCGTACACAAACTTCTTGACGTTTGGTGAGGTACGATGGCGGCATGAGGCTTCAGTAACAGGTGCATATTTGCCAGTCTAGTAATGTGTGTCTCTATGCCCAGCTAGCCGCTGAGCTTGCGGACGTCACTCTCTTTCGAAGAGACACAAATCATACCAACTATACTTCATATCGATAGCAGTGACCGAACATCTTTCCTATATTTTAGCAAAAACTAGTTCGCGAGTTTTTGAAAGCAAAACTACCGTAACGTCATTTAACAGGCAACTTTCAAATGCTACCATATCGGACGCTATCTTTATCAATGGGCTGTTCCACTTAGTTTATGTTGTACTAGCGGTGAGCTATTGTAATATGCCGCCATCTACATCTACATGGATACTCTGCAAATCACATTTAAGTGCCTGGCAGAGGGTTCATCGAACCACCTTCACAATTCTCTATTATTCGAATCTCGTATAGCGCGCGGAAAGAACGAACACCTATATCTTTCCGTACGAGCTCTGATTTCCCTTATTTGATCGCGATGATCGTTCCGCCCTATGTAGGTCGGCGTCAACAAAATATTTTCGCATTCGGAGGAGAAAGTTGGTGATTGGAAATTCGTGAGAAGATTCCGTCACAACGAAAAACGCCTTTCTTTTAATGATTTCCTGCCCAAATCCTGTATCATTTCTCTGACACTCCCTCCCATATTTAGCGATAATACAAAACGTGCTGCCTTTCTTTCAACTTTTTCGATTTACTCCGTCAGTCCTACCTGGTAAGGATCCCACACCGCGCAGCAGTATTCTAAACGAAGACGGACAAGCGTAATGTAGGCAGTGTCCATAGTAGGTCTGTTACATTTTCTAAGTGTCCTGCCAATAAAACGCAGTCTTTGATTAGCCTTCCCCACAACATTTACTATGTGTCCCTTCCAGATTAAGTTGTTCGAAATTGTGATACCTAGGTATTTATTTGGATTTACTGATTTTAGATTAGACTGATTTATCATGTAACCGAAGTTTAATGAGTTCCTTTTAGCACTCATGTGGATGACGTCACACTTTTCGTTATTCAGGGTCAACTGCCACTTTTCGCACCATTCAGATATTTTTTCTAAATCCTTTTGCAGTTTGTTTTGATCTCCTGATGACTTTATAAGTCGATAAACGACAGCGTCATCTTCAAACAACCGAAGACGGCTGCTCAGATTGTCTCCCAAACCGTTTATATAGATAAGGAACAGCAAAAGGCCTATAACACTACCTTGGGGAACGCCAGAAATCACTTCTGTTTTACACGATCACTTTCCGTCAATTACTACGAACTGTGACCTCCCTGACAGGAAATCACAAATCCAGTCACATAACTGAGAAGATATTCCATAAGAACGCAATTTCAATACGAGCCTCTTCTGTGGTACAGTGTCAAAAGCCTTCCGGAAATGCAGAAATACGGAATCGATCTGAAATCCCTTGTCAATAGCACTCAACACTTCATGTCAATAAAGAGCTAGTTGTGTTTCACAGGAACGATGTTTTTTAAACCCATGTTGACTGTGTGTCAACAGACAGTTTTCTTCGTGGTAATTCATAATGTTCGAACACAATATATGTTCCAAAATCCTGCTGCATATCGACGTTAACGATATGGGCCTGTAATTTAGTGGATTAATCACACTACCTATCTTGCCCGCATCTCGTGGTCGTGCGGTAGCGTTCTCGCTTCCCACGCCCGGGTTCCCGGGTTCGATTCCCGGCGGGGTCAGGGATTTTCTCTGCCTCGTGATGGCTGGGTGTTGTATGCTGTCCTTAGGTTAGTTAGGTTTAAGTAGTTCTAAGTTCTAGGGGACTTATGACCACAGCAGTTGAGTCCCATAGTGCTCAGAGCCATTTGAACCATTTTTGAACACTACCTATCTTGAATATTGGTGTGACCTGTGCAACTTTCCAGTCTTTGGGTACGGATCTTTCGTCGAGCGAACCGTTGTATATGATTGTTAAGTATGGAGCTAATGCATCAGCATACTCCGAAAGGAATCTAATTGGTACAGTCTGGACCAGAAGACTTGCTTTTATTGAGTGATTTAAGTTGCTTCACTAGTCCGAGGATATTTACTTCTAGGTTACACATGTTGGCAGCTGTTCTTGATTCGAATTCTGGAATATTTACTTTTGTGAAGGCATTTCTGAAGACTGTGTTTAGTAACTCTGCTTTGGCAGTACTGTCTTCGATAGTATCTCCATTGTTATCGCGCAGAGAAGGCATTGATTGTTTCTTGCCGCTAACATACTTCACATACGACCAGAATCACTTTGGATTTTCTGCCAGGTTTCGAGACAACGTTTCATTGTGGAAACTGTTATAGGCATCTGGCATTGAAATCCGTGCTAAATTTCGAGCTTCTGTAAAAGATCGACAATCTTGGGGATTTTGCGTCTGTTTAAATTTGGCATGTTTATTTCTTTGTTTCTGCAACAGTGTTCTAACCCGTTTTGTGTACCAAGGAGTATCAGCTCCGTCGTTTGTTAATTTATTTGGTATAAATCTCTCAGTTACTGCCGATACTATTTCTTTGAATTTAAGCCATATCTGGTCTACACTTATATTATTAATTTGGAATGATTGGAGATTGTGTCTCAGGAAGGCGTCAAGTGAATTTTTATCTGCTTTTTTTAATAGGTATATTTTTCGCTCATTTTTCGGGGGTTTGGGGATTACAATATCAATGTGTATGTGTATGTAGGCTCCTAGTCGCATGCGGCCCGCTTTCGCTGCAACATTCGCCGCCGGCAGGAGCTGGGGGTCCGGCCACTTCGGCGCCTCATCAGTATTCTGCGCGCGGCCGGCGGCAGCGTGTGTGCGCCATCAGTCTCCGGGCTGATCCCGGGGAATTACTGGCCGCCGCCGACTTTCGGAAGCCTCGAATCCCGCACCGCAGTCCTCTGGCGCGTGGCGGTGTCGCGTGCGCTGCTACACACAACACTTCTCTGTACTGCCACACTGCGTATTGCTCCACTCACTGACTAACGACTGTCCTCGAGGACAGTAATTTAAAGCCATTATGTAAAATTGCACCCATGTAGGATCACGCCTATGTGGCATATGTTGCTTTGTTTAAAACCTTAGCCGGCCGGGGTGGCCGAACGGTTCTAGGCGCTACAGTCTGGAACCGCGGGACCGCTACGGTCGTAGGTTCGAATCCTGCCTCGGGCATGGCTGTGTGTGATGTCCTTAGGTTAGTTTGTTTTAAGTAGTTCTAAGTTCTAGGGGACTGATGACCTCAGAAGTTAAGTCCCATAGTGCTCAGAGCCATTTGAACCATTTTTTGTAAAACCTTAATCCCATTATTTGGGCTCGCAATTTCACGTAAAACATGCATCATATAGGACGAAATGTCTATAAATCAACTGTAGTGCGTGGAAATAAGGAAGTACCACCACTTATAACCCATAAAGGGCACAGATGTTGCCTGTTCTTACGTATTTTCTGGGTATTTTATGATTACTTGTGTATTGTGTTGTGTATTGAGTATTTTTTTTTGTAGTATGTAATTAATATGTGTCCTGTATCATTGAAAGTAACATAAAATTATCATGACAGCATTGTTTTTAGGAAGTATACAATGTATACAAGTATAATACTACAGATGCACGAAATCAGTCCATGGAGTAGGATATGTGATAAATTATCTTTAAACAGAAAGTAGAACTTTGATGTGGTATACAACACAGAGCCTAGTAGTAAAGAACAGATGTAATCTTAGGAAAAGTGTAGTAGATGTGCCCATTAGCAGATATTACGAATGTAAACCATTTAGTAAATGTGCATGTCAGTAATATGCTAAAAACATAATATAAAATGGAGCGTAGCACATTTCTAGGGCACACACATAGTACAATGTAAACCTTTCTGCACATCGTATGAACACATGAGTTCGCCGGCCGGAGTGGCCGAGCGGTTCTAGGTGCTTCAGTCCGGAACCGCGCGACCGCTACGGTCGCAGGTTCGAATCCTGCCTCGGGCATGGATGTGTGTGATGTCCTTAGGTTAGTTAGGTTTAACTAGTTCAAAGTTCTAGGGACTGATGACCTCAGATGTTAAGTCCCATAGTACTCAGAGCCTTTTGAACACGTGAGTACGATACGCTCACACCTTTCGAGCTACCGTACCATTTTTGGAGAAAGGGAACCTGTTATTTTCTAAATCTCTTTCCCCTAACCGTACTCAGAGCCTTTTGAACACGTGAGTACGATACACTCACACCTTTCGAGCTACCGTACCATTTTTGGAGAAAGGGAACCTGTTATTTTCTAAATCTCTTTCCCCTAACCACTACAAGTAGATTTCCACCTCGTTAATTTTAATCTTCACTCTATATCTAAATTAGTCTTCACTCTCCTTTGCAGAATATCCTATCCATCTATCGTTATATATCTCCCTTCTCTTACGAAATTTACATTCTTTATTTTTCTAAAGTGATATCGGTTTCAATTCACTATGTTCTTATCTTTTTCTTTTTTTTCTTATTTTCATACGTTTTCTAAAGATTATTAACATTGTAATACTTTGGAAACGAAACATCAAATCACGCATGCAACATGTGATAGCGCAGATCTGATCCGCCTCCTCGGTGCCGTTACTCGCAAATTAACAATTTGCGAGTGGCTGTAACGGCTAAGAGACCATGACCTGCTGCATACATACTGAATTCAGTAAGGTAACAACCCACCTTAGTTGTCTAGGCGGTGGGTTTCGCATGTGGTTAAATGAAAAAAAAAAAAAGTCTTCGAGGAACAAGATCTTACTCTCCAAAGATACACCTCTCAGCAGCGTTCAAATAGTTTTTCTATCCCGTCAATGTCACGGCTGTGTCCATTTTCGCCGAGGCTATCAGAGAACAAAACTATATAGGAAGCACATCTACATCCAAACCACCGTTGCTCAACTCGTCGGTGACGATCGACCGATCGATCACAAACGATTTATAAGTCGATCTTTCAACCCCTTGTCCGAAATCGTTTAAATGAGCTGTTTTTGTAAAATAACAATAACTGTTTCCCACAGTATTTGTAGGCGATTGAGTCTGACAACTCTGAGTCCGCCTCTTTCGTCCCCATCTCCATTTCACCGCCTTAAACGCTCGCGTCAAGCGACAGTCTTTCCTCCTTGCATGGTGAGGTTACGGCTCGTGTTGGGAGCGAGGGTTGCGGTGAACAGGGAGATCGCTCAGGGTTTTCTGCGGGACTGGACCTTTAGATAGCACAGTCGCAGAAATTAAGTGTGAAACACTTTTCCCAAAAACAATCAGAACTGACAGATCAACAAACATCACTGGACCAAGAAGATGCAAAGAAATAAACGGCCAACCTCACACCACTGAAGACAGAGTATGTAAACCGATTTTCAGATTTCAAGGCAATGGAATCTATTCTAGTTTTCACAGCTCGACTTTTTCAGAAAGTAGATGTGGAGATATACTGCTCAAAACAATTAGGGCATCAAATGAGATATCATATACAGTAGACGTATGGTAACGTATTTTATTCAGATATCGTTTACAATTGAAATTTGTGTGGGTAAAATACGATATTTTGCTGTCTCAAGTCTTTACGTGTTTACCTGGGGTTTACGTACTGCGAGGCACCATGAAGCTACCATAATAGTGAAACAGTCAATCTCGTTGCCCTCTAATATGGTGTATGATCATCTCGAACGGCCAGTAAAGTTGCACGCCTGCAAGTCATGGACAGTATGAGGTTATCAATCAGCTCTTCCACGAGTGCAGTATCCAGCTCTGCAATCGATGTAGGGGGGTGCTGGTCTGGCTGCAATCCGTCTGGCAAGTGAAACACAGACACGCTCAATCAGGTTTAGGGCCAATGAACAAGTTGGCCACTCCATTCGCTCAATTCCCTCAGCTTCAAGAATGTTGTCCACCAGCGCAGTTATGTGGGGACGAGCGTTATCGTCCACCAGAATGAACCGATCTGTTATGGCACCAATGTAGGGCACAACAAAAGGTCGAAGTATCTCGTCTCTGTACCTCTGGGGAGTCACAGCACCATTCTGAACGGCATAGAGGTCCGTACGTCCGCCAATACTGACCCCTGCCCGCACCATTCGTCCACCACCATGACGTGGTGATGTGTCCTGCACATAAGCAGGATTGTTCCGAGTTACACGTTCTCTCCAGATGAGGGAACGACGATTGTCCGGCTGAACACAAAATCTTGACTCATATGTGAACTAATGATTCAAATGGCTCGGAGCAATATGGGACTTAACATCTGAGGTCATCAGTCCCCTATAACTTAGAACTACTTAAACCTAACTAACCTAAGGACATCACACACATCCATGTCCGAGGCGGTATTCGAACATGCGACCGTAGCGGTCGCGCGGTTCCAGACTGAACCGCCTAGAAACCTCTCGGCCACACCGGCCGGCTATCTGTTAACAGCATCCGGCGCCATTCGTTACGACTTCAATCCTCATGTACCTTCGCCCAGTTTCTGCGGGCTAAACGGTGTCGCGGTTTTAATGGGACACACAAAATAGGCCTCCGTACGTAGAGGCCACATTCCCGAAAACGATTTCGGACTGTTTGTGTTGATATTGCGCGTCCTGTTGCTGCCTGGAGGTTGCGTTGCAGCTGAGTTGCATTCAGCCTCGTGTCGCGACGGGCAGTTAACCGGAAATAACGGTCATCTCTTGCTGATGTTACCCGTGGAAGACCTTGGCCTTGCCTTCTGTTAACGGTTTCTGTTGTTTGAAATCGCGTCCAGGTCCTGAAAATTACACTTTGTGGCATTCCAATAGCTGCAGCCATCTCCCTCTGTGTCTGTCGCGCTTACAACCGTCTTATGGCTCTCCATTGCATAGATTGGGGTGATTCACGTTGTTGTTACACAGCTCACTACACTATCTGAACCCAACTGCTTGTGTAATTCGTTTGGGCCGGCCGAAGTGGCCGTGCGGTTCTAGGCGCTGCAGCCTGGAACCGCGAGACCGCTACGGTCGCAGGTTCGAATCATGCCTCGGGCATGGATGTGTGTGATGTCCTTAGGTTAGTTAGGTCTAACTAGTTCTAAGTTCTAGGGGACTAATGACCTCAGAAGTTGAGTCCCATAGTGCTAAGAGCCATTTGAATTCGTTTGGTAGAGTAAACAGTAGTCAACACCAACACACTCTGCAGCAAATTTCCGTTACTACCACTATCTTGGTAACCGTAATGTTGTCTCCAGTCCCTTTAACCTAAAGAAAGACGTTGAATCATTTTAGTTGATTCTCCTGTTGATAATACATCAGAATCTAGATATCTCAGTTGAATCCCAAATTGTTTTGACCAGTGTACTTAAAATAAAATGACTGCTGTTTCCTCTTGTAGTTAAACTGAAACTGAAAAGGAAATAATTCCGTTTCAAAATGACATTTTCTTAAAGTCAGAATACAATGAAAACTATCGAGAATTAGTGACCATAAAAATCCATCCTAACGCTGTAAAAGAGGCATATTTTATAATTTTCTGTGAGACATCGTTTTCAGCGATGTTGTTGTTGTTGTGGTCTTCAGTCCTGAGACTGGTTTGATGCAGCTCTCCATGCTACTCTATCCTGTGCAAGCTTCTTCATCTCCCAATACCTACTGCAACCTACATCCTTCTGAATCTGCTTTGTGTATTCATCTCTTGGTCTCCCTCTACGATTTTTACCCTCCACGCTGCCCTCCAATGCTAAATTTGTGATCCCTTGATGCCTCAGGACATGTCCTACCAACCGATCCCTTCTTCTAGTCAAGTTGTGCCACAAACTTCTCTTCTCCCCAATTCTATTCAGTACCTCCTCATTAGTTACGTGATCTACCCACCTTATCTTCAGCATTCTTCTGTAGCACCACATTTCGAAAGCTTCTATTCTCTTCTTATCCAAACTAGTTATCGTCCATGTTTCACTTCCATACATGGCTACACTCCATACAGATACTTTCAGAAACGACTTCCTGACACTTAAATCTATACTCGATGTTAACAAATTTCTCTTCTTCAGAAACGATTTCCTTGCCATTGCCAGTCTGCATTTTATATCCTCTCTACTTCGACCATCATCAGTTATTTTACTCCCTAAATAGCAAAACTCCTTTACTACTTTAAGTGTCTCATTTCCTAATCTAATTCCCTCAGCATCACCCGATTTAATTTGACTACATTCCATTATCCTCGTTTTGCTTTTGTTGATGTTCATCTTATATCCTCCTTTCAAGACGCTTTCCATTCCGTTCAACTGCTCTTCCAAGTCCTTTGCTGTCTCTGACAGAATTACAATGTCATCGGCAAACCTCAAAGTTTTTACTTCTTCTCCATGAATTTTAATACCTACTCCGAATTTTTCTTTTGTTTCCTTTACCGCTTGCTCAATATACAGATTGAATAACATCGGGGAGAGGCTACATCCCTGTCTCACTCCTTTCCCAACCACTGCTTCCCTTTCATGCCCCTCGACTCTTTTAACTGCCATCTGGTTTCTGTACGAATTGTAAATAGCCTTCCGCTCCCTGTATTTTACCCCTGCCACCTTTAGAATTTGAAAGAGAGTATTCTAGTCAACATTGTCAAAAGCTTTCTCTAAGTCTACAAATGCTAGAAACGTAGGTTGGCCTTTTCTTAATTTAGCTTCTAAGATAAGTCGTAAGGTCAGAATTGCCTCACGTGTTCCAACGATGTTCAACGATGAACATAGCGAAACCTAAGAATAGAAATATACTGACAGATCGTCATGATTCAAACTGTGCAAGGTTGGGTCTAGAAAGCTATTCATCAGGTTATAATAAACATGGCAATGATACGCAAAGCGAAGTATCTCATTCAACTTTTTCAGCACTTATGATGATATATATTTTCAGTTTTTTGAGGTGTGTAATATCTTGAATACTGAGTACTACGCCTACAACTTTTGATGGAGAGAAAATTGCCTTTCACATTTTTCTTAATTAAAATGCTTAATCTTGGCTACGGTGTTGTTTTGTGCGTAATCCTTTATAGAAATCTACGTCAGTATATGTTTAAATGAATTAAGCTGCTTGTAGTAAATCTCAAGCCAAAAAGCTTGAGCACCCTTAATCTACATCATTACCCTGCAATTGACAATTAAGTGCCTGGCAGAAGTTCACCGAACCACCTTCAAGCTATTTCTCTGCCGTTCCATGCTCGAAAGTATAAATGACCTCTTCAATCTTTCCTCGAGAGCTCTTGATTTCTGTTATTTAATAACAATGATTTCTCGCTATGTAGGTGAACACCAACAAAATATGCTCGCATTCGGAGGAGAATAACTGTTTCCAACAATAACTGTTTCCAACGTACCACATTGGTGTAGGAGAAATCCAGACCAAAATATTGATACATGATACTTGCGATCTATCAATCCTGGAAACAGGTGGAGTAGAAAAGCCACTAAGCCACAGCGCATGCCCACTGAACGTGATTTTCAATATCCAGTCGCCGCCGGCTTAGTCGAGTATTTCGCTATTTTTTGTCGTAAAGATACTACTAGTAGTCAGGAGGAGCGATGTTGCGCAGTGGTTAGCACACTGGACTCGCATTCGAGCGGACGACGGTTCAAATTCGCGTCCGGCCATCCTGATTTCGGTGTACCGTGATTTCCCTAAATCGCTTCAGGCAAATACTAGGATGGTTCCTTTGAAAGGACACGGCCGACTTTCTTCCCCATGCTTCCCTAATCCGATGCGACCGATGAGCTCCCTGTTTGGTCCTCTCCCCCAAATCAGCCGACTACCTGTAGTCAAGGGGAAAACGCAGGAGCTAAGAGACATGTATCCTGCATCGCCGTTCTAAGCAAGGTCTTGGTAGATACGGATTTCCATTGCTTTCCTCCGACCAGAATGAAGTGCCAAGTGTGTATCTGCACTGCGTGTATTTCTGTGGTGAGTGCCTGTGCCGTGTAGTTTTGGGTTTGTGGTAATATGTATCAGGGGAAGAGAGACGGTGAAACCCGGTGCCAGCAAATGATATACTCCTCTCGAATGGCCTCAAAGGGGCCGCCGAACTTAACGTCCCTGTCAGACAGACGAATCACCATGAACAATGTCAGATCCCGTCGCAACGTAAGGCAACGGCCTTGCCTCAATGGATACACCGGTTGCCGTCAGATCACCAAAGTTAAGCGATGTCGTGCGTGGCCTGCCCTTGGATGGGTGACCATCCAAGCCGCCATGCTCTTTTGCCATTTTTCGGGGTGCACTCAGCCTTGTGGTGCCAATTGAAGAGCTACTCGACTGAATAGTAGAGGCTCCAGTCAAAGAAAACCATCGTAACAACTGGGAGAGCGTTGTGCTGACCACATGTCCCTCCCATCCGCATCCTCAGCTTAGTATGACACGGCGGTCGGATGGTCCCGATGGGCCACATGTGGCCTGAAGACGGAGTGCTCGCACCATAACTCCCTCAAAATAGATCTGGAATCTAATGAGCAAACAACGATGATTAAGAACTTCACGACACACCTTCGCCTCGCTTTGCCGGCTATACAGTAGCAATGAAAATGTCCCAACACGGGAATTCGAACCGGCGCACCTGCCAGTCGAGTGCCAATGTACAAGCGCTATCCAGCCAACTCGGCTACAGAGGTGGATATTTCGTGAGAATAATTAAAGAAAGAAGAGATTTGTAAGCGTTGTGAGAAAGTAAATCTTTTTAGACTTAGACTTAAACTTAACCATTAGAAGAACAATAAATTAGTAAGAAAAAAGAGAGTGAACCGTTGATTTAGCACTGTTAAAATTCTTTCTGCGTTGGAGATTCTACGTTTTGGAAGAGTGGAAGAACAAAAGCAAGGGTCTTTTAATATTCAAGCACGGTTATACCTCGAATCTTGTGCGGATCGCATGCGCTGGTTTTCTGGGAAAACAAACAAGTATTCAGTTGAAAAATCTTTTTGAAGACAATTATTAATTATTCAAGAATATCTGTAAAACAGTCAGAAGGAAAAATTAGGACTTAATAAATCCTGTCCTGTCCATGTCCGGTTTCGACTGTTCCATTGTAACGTCCTGATCCGGCGAGAAACGTGAATGATGTGGAGAGACTGAAAACACCCTGAAATATACAACTGGCGATTAAATATGCAACACCAGGAAGAATAGAAAACCATGTAATTTTATTTATTACGTGTATGCAGGAGAGGGTGATTAGGTTTGTTACTGATTTGGGGGCATACAGGGCGAAGGACGTAGTATACAGAGTTCCTACTTGTGGCTGTAACCACCATAGCCAGAATCTATCTTAGGCCCAAACGACACAAGAGGCCGCTGGAGGTGCCAGTCGGTGAGGGATCGCAGAGGAGCCCAGTTGCATACTCTGTGTGTGCAGGGTGTATCACAACTGCTAGCAACATGTGACGTACAGGAACTTACGATTTTCCCAGACAGTGCAAATGTATGTTAAATGTAGGAAAGGTTTAAGGAAAGAGTTGGATTTAGGGATTCGTAAATACAGACTTAGAACAATTCCGAATTTCAAGAAAGTCGGCAAGAACATGGGCATCTTGGTTTCATAGCGGAAAGTAGTAACTTCTTTCACATTTTTTCTTAACAGGACGAAAAGAATAATATGTCGAATGTTATCTGCTAATTAGCGACTACAAAGGCTTCAATATAATGATTTTATTCGAGAAAAGAATTGTCAGTGCAGGTACTGAACAATTATAGGATTTATTTATTTATTATTATTATTATTATTTATTTTGTGGCCTTCATTGGACCACTGTAGTCAAAAATACAAAGTTCCAAACAACTTGTTACACATGGATACAATTTGGTTCAACAATAACTTAATATATTTAGGTAATATAATTATTAGAGGCTATTCTTATATGAAAGGTGTTTTGCTCTTCTGTCTGCCCAATATTTCTTCACTCTTTCGATATTTTCTTTCTTTCTTCATCTGAGACAACTCTTCCTGTACTCCTTTAATTGATTTTCATTTGTAGTCTGGTTTGCGGGTCTTGCAGTATTCTGGTTTTCTCTGTCTTGTTTTTTAGGTCATCTACTGTAATTTAAAGTTCTTTTATATCTTCCTTAATTTCTGTGATCCATTTAATGTCGCTCTTGCTATTACACAATTTTTGTATTATTTTTTTACTAATTCTGTTTTCTGGAGTTCTCATCAGATTTCCAAAGAATGAGATGCGTTTCTTCCTGATTGTGCTCATGACTGGTTCTATTTTCTTATATACTGTTTCATTTGATGCTATTCTCCAGTGTCCATTTATTTTATACTGTTTATTTATACATGTACTAATTATTCTTCTTTCTATTTTTAGTATTCTGTCAATTTCTGCTGTATTAGTTGTTTTGAAGATTGTTTCAGCTGCATACGTTATTTCTGGTTGTGTAACTGTTTTATAGTGTTTTAATTTTGCATCTATAGATAGGCTTTTATTGTTGTATGTAGTTGTGGTAATGTAATTTGCATAGTTCAGTTTTTTTATTCTTATTATTAATAAGTTAATCTCTCTTTTAACACACACAAATCTGTTTTATGCTTTTCAGCTGCGCACGTAAAAGCTGTCATCATGTAGACCAGCTTGCAGCTACTGTCATGACAAATTTATTAAACATTAACTAGTTACTAGTGAGTTTCCTTCATATGTAACATACAATTTGTGCAGTTAAAAATTTCTTTATGTTAAACACGTAATTATAAAATTATATATTTTTTTGTATTTCTGTCCCACTGTTTCCACGGAAAGTGAAATATTTATAATTTACAAAATCAAAAAGTTTCTAAGGAAATAAATTTTATATTTTATTTCTCCTCGCTTTAATAGATAGCATGTTTTGACTGAAGATAGAACATACGTCTAGTTATTCCTGCGTTTGCTAAAAGCTTTTAAACAGTTCAGGAATTATGTGGATATAATTGTTGCTTTTTTAATAGTTAGCACCAGAATAAAAGAAGCACTCCGTCTTCAGACCACAAGTGTCCCATCGGGACTGTTCGACCACCATGTCATCCTCAGCTAAGGATGCGGATAGGAGGGGCGTGTGGTCAGCACAAAGCTCTCCCGGTCGTTACGATGGTTTTCTTTGACCGGAGCCGCTACTATTCGGTCGAGTAGCTCCTCAATTGGCATCACGAGGCTGAGTGCACCCCGAAAAATGGCAACAGCGCATGGTGGCGTGGATGGTCACCCATCCAAGTGCCGGCAACGCCTGTCAGCCCTTCGGTGATCTCACGGGAACCGGTGTATCCACTGCGGCAAGGCCGTTACAGCACCAGAATACGACTAAGAAATTTATTTATGTGACAATGGATCTCTATGTAGAATTTATTTTAAAAAGGAAAAACAACGTATTTCCACAATCACAGATTATTGTTAAAGGTTTTACGAACAGCGCAAGGAAAGAGAACTGATTCTTTTTGGGTGGTTGGGGGGAGGGGGGGCAGTGCATAGGGGTAGAGGACTCCGAGGAGGAGAGGTGCGTCAAATACACTACTGGCCATTAAAAGTACTACATTACGAAGATGACGCGCTGCAGACGTGAAATTTAACCTACAGGAAGAAGATGCTGTGATAAGCAAATGATTAGCTTTTCACAGCATTCACACAAGGTTGGCGCCGGTGGCGACACCTACAACGTGCTCACATGAGGAAAGTTCCAACCGATTTCTGAATACACAAACAGCAGTTGACCGGCGTTGCCTGGTGAAACGCTGTTGTGATGCCTCGTGTAAGGAGGAGAAATGAGTACCATAACGTTTCCGACTTTGATAAGGGTCGGATGGTAGCCTATCGCGATTACGGCTTATCGTACCGCGACATTGCTGCTCGCGTTGGTCGAGATCCAATGACTGTTAGCAGAATATGGAATCGGTGGGTTCAGGTGGGTAATATGTAACGCCGCGCTGGATCCCAACGGCCTCGTATCACTAGCAGTCGAGATGAGAGGCATTTTATCCGCATTGCTGTAACGGATCGTGCAGCCACGTCTCGGTCCCTGAGTCAACAGATGGGGACGTTTGCAAGACAAGAACCATCTGCACGAACAGTTCGACGACGTTTGCAGCAGCATGGAGTATCAGCTCGGAGACCATGGCTGCGGTTACCCTTGACGCTGCATCACAGACAGGAGCGCCTGCGATGGTGTACTCAACCACGAACCTGGGTGCACGAATGCCAAACGTCATTTTTTCGGATGAATCCAGGTTCTGTTTACAGCATCATGATAGTCGCATCCGTGTTTGGCGACATCGCGGTGAACGCACATTGGAAGCGTGTATTCGTCATCGTCATACTGTCGTATCACCCGGCGTGAGGGTATGGGGTGCCATTGGTTACACGTCTCGGTCACCTCTTGTTGCATTGACGGCACTTTGAACAGTGGACGTTACATTTCAGATGTGTTACGACCCGTGGCCCTACCCTTCATTCGATCCTTGCGAAACCCTACATTTTTGTAGGATAATGCACGACCGGATGTTGCAGGTCCTGTACGGGCCTTTCTGGATACACAAAATGTTCGACTGCTGCCCTGGCCAGCACATTCTCCAGATCTCTCACCAATTGAAAACGTCTGGTCAATGGTGGCCGAGCAACTGCCTCGTCACAATACGCCAGTCACTACTCTTGATGAACTGTGGTATCGTGTTCTAGCTGCATGGGCAGCTGTACCTGTACATGCCATCCAAACTCTGTTTGACTCAATGCCCAGGCGTATCAAGGCCGTTATTACGGCCAGAGGTGGTTGTTATGTATACTGATTTCTCAGGATCTATGGACCCAAATTGCGCGAAAATGTAATCACATGTCAGTTCTAGTATGATATGTTTGTCCAATGAACACCTTTTTATCATCTGCATTTCTTCTTGGTGTAGCAATTTTAATGGCCAGTAGTGTAATAAGTCACTTGTGCGGGAAAATGTTCTCGAAAATGGCTCTGAGCACTATGGGACTCAACTGCTGTGGTCATAAGTCCCCTAGAACTTATAACTACTTAAACCTAACTAACCTAAGGACAGCACACAACACCCAGCCATCACGAGGCAGAGAAAATCCCTGACCCCGCCGGGAATCGAACCCGGGAACCCGGGCGGGGGAGCGAGAACGCTACAAAATGTTCTCGAACCGGCCCTGGATACAAGCCGGCTGGGCATGGAGTTGTGAGCTAAGATGACCGACACGCGTCCGCCATTCCATGCTATTCCTATTGTATGTCTGAGACCATCTTTGATAATGGCTGGCGAGTGGTGGGGTGCCAGTCCACAAACTTGTGTAAGGAGCGTAGACATTGGACGATTGAACATTGGAAAAACGTTGTGTGGGGTGACGATCACGGTACACAATATGACGATCTGATGACATGGTGAACGTTATCTGCCAGCGTGTGTAGTGGCAACAGTAAAATTCGGAGGCGGTGGTATTATGCTGCGGTCGTGTTTTTCATGGAGGTGGCTTGCACCCCTTGTTGTTTTGCGTGTCACTATCACAGCACAGGCCTACATTGATGTTTTACGCACCTTCTTGCTTCCCATTGTTGAGCAGTTTGGGGATGGCGATTGCATCTTTGAACACAATCGTGCACCTGTTCATAATTCACGGACTGTGGCGGAGTTGTTACACGACAATAACATCTCTGTAATGGACTGGAATGCCCAGAGTCCTGACCTGAACCCCTGAATCTTATAGAACACCTTTGGGATGTTTTGGAACGCCGACTTCGTGCCATGGCTCACCGACCGACATCGATACCACTCCTCAGTGCAGCACTCCGTGAGGAATGGGCTGCCACTCCCCTAGAGCCCTTCCAGCACCTGACTGAAGAGTGGAAGCTTTCATCAAGGCTAAAGGTGGGCCAACACCATGCTGAATTCCAGCATTTCTCATTTTCAAGCCAGGTGTCCGGATATTTTTGGTCACATAGTGTAGCTTGCGGTATGGCTACTTGTTCGGTTAGGTGAGATTTGTTTACAGCTAGAATTTCTTATTTTAGAAATATTGAGTGGTTTCCGTTTTTTAGATTCACTTTTAGTGATTATATATTACAGAAGAATCACCAGGACGCATCTGAGTGGAAAGTGAGTTTATGATAGTCTGTTTTCCTTTGTTAGAAATATCGTGTGTATTGTTGTTACTGTGATTGATTATAACACGAAAAAAGCGTTTTCGGTCAATATTCTAATAAGATACCTGTTTTTATGTAATTAAGAGTTTAAAAATCATTAAATTTCAAGACATCAGCTCTGCTTACGTATATTACCTGAGTATTAGCTGAAATTACTAGTGACTTTGTGTACTTTTTCCCACATATGGTTTAGTTATTAACTGTCGAAACGCGTTCTCAGCTTTTAAGTAACAAAAATTTTGAAATTTGTGGTAAGGTCTCATAGAACCAAACTCCTGAGGTCATCAGTCCATAAGCTTATACACTATTTAATGTAAATTAAACTAAATTACGCTAAGGACGACACACACATTCAGGGCAGGGGAGGACTCGAACATCAGACAGGGAGAGCAACGTGGACCGTTACAAGACGCCTCCGACCGCACGGCTACCCTGGGCTGCTTTAAGTAACAATGGAAAGGTATTTTGTGAAGTTTGATAGTGGAAACCTTCCAATATTTCACTCGTTTGCGGCTTACACCAACATTGTTCGGGAACGAAGTTAGTCTGTGTATCTCTTCATACAAATCAGCAGGAATAGACCGCTGGCTGTGTACTAGTTGTCGTGGACAAGTGGTTAAGGCAGGCGTCCTTCGGCAGGCTGGCGGCTCGGATGTCTTCTTTACGTCCTCGCGGCGCATCCCGCTTCCAGATTTGTTTACATAATTCTGAACTCTTAGAAATAGAATAGCTTATGCCCACAGAAAATCGACACTGAAGATTAGCTTTTCACCTGAATATGCTCGACAAAAAGCGTTGAACTCGAACTGTTTATCAGAGTTGAAGTGAAGATTGAGTGTAACGACCTTTTTGGCATCCACTTGTCTATAGTGAAAAGTGTGTTGTATTTGAAAGTGATTAATGAAGAAGTATGTGACAGAGTTCTATGCGAAAATAGAAGTCTTAAGTTCCATCACTCTGATGGACACACCTGTGACATAAGTGTGGAACATGCGAGACTTGGACTGTGGACGATCCGTGTATCTGGATTCCCTTTCGAGGTGTCTTCAGAGTTAGTCGTATCTGCATTCCGCCCAGATGGAAAGGTGATTAGCCGTACAGCTGAAAAGTGTGTTCATTTCACCACATACCTGGTTCTCAATGGAGCTAACCAAACATGTGCCATCCTACTTATATATTGACAGATGCCATGCCATTATATTTTATGATGATCAGAAAGACGTGCTCCGGAGTAGCCAGGAAGGACACCTCAGTTCCAGCTGTATGCAACGCAGGGACCAGCTGGTCACGACCATGCCGACGACACTCCCGCTGACGTTTGTCGAGGTTCTCAATGGAGTACGACAGATCCACATGGTTCTAACCAAACATGTGCTGTCCTGCTTATATATTGACGGATGCCATGCCATTATAATTTATAATGGCCAGCAAGACGTGCTCGGGATGTGGCCAAGAAGGACATCTCGGTTCCAGCTGTATGCAACAATCGCACAGTTGCCACCTGGGGACCAGCTGGTCACGACTGTACTAACGACACTCCCGCTGACGTTTGTCGAGGTTCTCCACAACGATCGCCGATTACGATCACCACTGGCTCCTACTGCTGACACATCGCCATCTCTGGTATTGCCTTAAGGTATTGCGATGTCCTTGACCCTACTCCCGAGTTGCACAGTGGTGAGCAATCTCTGGTGCAGGAGATGGCTCTTTACTGTATGGTTGTGCCTACCGATGCTTTTGTGCCTAACCATTTCGCTCCGCAGGCGTCTTCTGACTCTGAAGATCACATGCAGAAGCAATGATCGCCGAACAGCCGTCGGAACGGCGAATCGTCTCGTCTGACACCTGAGATGCATTCTCAAGACGATGAGGATCGCACCTCTCAAGATGTTTACCCGATGGACGATTCTTTGGTGGAAGCACCAGCCTTCCCCCAGCTGAAGGTACAACCATCTCCGCTGTACCTATGGATGTTGAACAGCAGCTGAGCCAGCACCACTCTACCACCTCCGACGCGACGCCTTCTGACTCGAAAGGTACTCCATTGGACGCACACCGTCCGTGCACCTTTACGTGGTCTGATGATGTAGATGACTAAACAACAATCGTTGTGACAGCAGCGAATGCTTCTGCTCCAACTTACGACTGCTAATCGACAGTGGTACTGGATGGGTATGTGCATCGTGTTGGGACGACATTCCTGTTCTCTGCTGCTCTTGCTGCCTCCATGAGCGCCCCAGTAGCCACAATTCCGCAAAAAGCTTGCAGGATTGGCTCTATCAATGTCAACGCCATTGGCACCCCTGTCAAACCAGAATTCTCCGCGGAATGTTGAGGGCGTCGGACCTCGATGTTGCCCCTCTGTAAGAACTTCATCTAGCGACATTCCTATTGCCTATTTCTACGTTTTTCTCACTCCGTGTGCTGACGGTGGAAGTGGGACGGCTATCCTCTTGAAGGAAGGCATTGAGGTACACGATGTGTCCTACTTACCATCGGCTAGGAGTCTTGCTGTGACCTTCCATGGTATCTGAATCATCAATGTTTACGCTCCATCGGGCGCGACCACGCGACGGAACGGTCGCGATTCTATTCAGAGGAAATCGCACCTTTGTTTGTGGGCCGCTACGACCATCTTATTCTTAGCGGTGACTTCATTTGCGTGTTATCCCAGAAGGACCAGCATCCCCATTTCACTACATGCCAGGAATTCAAGCTGCTCATGGATGAACTAAACCTTGGGACTGTGTGCATGGTGATGGATGTAGACAGACGTATGTCACTCCGGTACAGGAATTGAGGAACATAGGTTGATTTTTCTTTTCTTTTTTCTTGCGAAAAGTGTAATTAGAATCGTTTCACAATAAAATATATTTAGTCCTTTGTTAAAACAGGTTTTTATCCCACATTTTCAGTTTAAAACTAAGTGACCACTTTACTAGCTAATGTCGGGTAAAGCGTCCATTTTCTCACTTCATGTGATCCCAAGGAAATAGAGTTATTCCATATTACACTTCAATAGCTATAGGTTATAATCCCTCATTTCTATGCATTTATATATTTTGTCATCCAGCTTAAAAACAGTAACTATCGAGTCTGGTCACTTTGCCCAGGTGTCCCAACGCATGCGCTTTTTGTGATGCAAAACTTATAGTATGATTTGAAAAGCTACACCTTAGCGGAGCTAACAAGAAGTCATGTCTTTATAAACAATTCGTATGGCAGACATACACGTAATATAGAATGTTTAAATGTATCCCATATCCTTACTGGAATTAGCACAGGTTAAAAGTAGAAGAAAATGTTTGAGAACCTTATGTCCGGAAACAAACATTTCTCGTGATATCATTTCAGTTGTGTCCGTGATAGTAAGTACGCACTGGTACACGCTGTCGTGTTGATGTCCTTCATTGCCCATTTCTTATTGGTCGAGTTTGCACAGTGATTTGTAGATGCGGAATCATTGTCTATAAGGTCAAGGGAATTCGTTAGTTGTCGCATGGTTTGCACTCCGCATAAGGAGGAGCTAGTGTTACGACTTGCCGAAGCCGAAGCTGGAACAAGTGTGCGAAGAACTGTAGCTGATCCTTACAAAACACACGCTATTACGTGATTAGTCATGCACTGTCAGTTACTTTTTACACAAAATTTATAGTGCGTACAATGTCCATTGTGTCTGTTTACATTCCTGACTACAGATTGTGTGACCAAGCATTGAAGAACCGTAGATAACATCTTGCCCAGTTGCGGCATTGAGTCAAAGTGGGGTAAGCAACAACGTGTAGACAGATGCAAATTGCTCCAATTGCAAGTCATCGAATTCGCATTAGTATCAATCTGAGTGCAGGAATTTTGCATGACAGGCTCATAGGGCCATACACTTCATCACATAACATTCTCTGCGCCTCGTGCGACAATACCTATTACGAACGTTTATCGAAAGCTGGATTGGTCGTTAAGGTTCAGTATAACAGCCTCCCCATTTACTTGCCTGAACTCCGTCAGATTTCCAGAACGTTTAGAAAACTAAATATTCGTGAGGGAGATACGTGGCGGCAACTCGTATGCGCGTTAACTGTTTCTACATATGACGTAAAACCGGTACTCTGTATTTGTTTTACATTCGATGACAAGCTCGTGACGTGGAAAATTAAAAGCCCTGCCGACACCTCCGCGGGTCGCTGGGGCCGGGGAACAGAAAGGAGAAGCAATTTTCGCTAACGCAGACGTGGCAGAGGCAAAATGAATCTAAAAAAAAGAAGCGAAAGCGTTACTGCGTGAAAATAACGTGCAGAGGAAGTCCGTGGAAAAAGAGGAGGGAGGGCCGTACATTTCGTGTAATTGCAGCGCGCAAGCGGACGACACTGCCACCGGCGCCGCTTAGGTGGCAGCACCGTCGGGCGGATTCTACAATTAGGCTGCGGGCGGCGAAATGTTTGCGCGCGGTCGCCATTTTGCTAATTGTATTGTTGGCGCGCCGGCCGGCGCGTTAGCTGGTCGTATGGAATTATATAGTGCGCTTAGCGCCGGATTTAAGGTGGCGGCCGCTCATTTGCAGGAATTAAGTTCATTAGGGACCTGTCCGTGTTCGCCCGCGCCGGCGGTGAAGGCAGCCTTGTTATCTGATGAGCGATTGTTAGCGGCGTCGCGCGGAACGCAGCGCGGGCTGCTTCGCTTTCGCAAACCGAGATCCTTAGTCTGACAAGTGTTGGGTGACGTGCTCGTCAGTTCCTTCTCCCCCCTCTTGTTTCTACGCTGAGCAGGAAGCATGTGGAAAACTACATTTGTCCGAAGTGTCGCGGTTTCCCTTCTTAAATGAAGACGTGTTTTATTTGTTACGGAGTGGCAGGGAACGTTGCACCATGTTGTTATGATAGTCGACACATGCACTAATGTGGAAAATCTGAGGACGAAAGAAACTTTCGCATCATCTTTCACTGCCAAGCTCGATGAGACTTGGAAAAAACGTAGATAGAACTGCCATATTATAGTACATAATGTAACTGAAATAAATCTTCGCTAATTTCATGTACAACCGTCGTCCCTGTCTGCCTATTTGAATACGATACTCTCCAAAACTACTACACGAATTTTCATGGGATTTAGACAGGTAACGTGGGCGTAGCTTGGGACAAGCTAATTGTTCTATTTCATCAAAATCTGATCACAAAAAGGAAGGAACTGTAATTTAAAGTTAGATAAATGCCAAAGTGTGTTTGTCTGTTACCTTTTCAGTAGCAAACCGCTGAACTATTTTCGATTAAATTTGGTGTTGAGATCGCTTGAACGCCGAGGAAGAACATAGACTACATGAGAATGTGTGCAGCGCAAGATATTGATTGATTCATGTTACAAAAATTGGGGAAATATATCTACTCATTGAAAAAGCTACTTATACTCTGACTTTTGACCTTTATCATATTTCTGATAATTCTTTTACTGATTGGTGTGTTCTGCACAATACGATTCGACGAAATGAATAATGAATACAACGCTTATAAAATACGCAGCATGTTTATTTTATTCTGCCGTACTATAGCATAAGGAATGCGAAAAAAAACCTCTTACGTGTTCACGACTAGATAATCAGTTTCGATGAAATTTGGTATGGGGAACATTTTTAAATTTGTCAACACAAACCATGTCGAAAAAATTATTTTTTTTGCGTAATGATCACCTGCCAATGGCTGCATGCGTGCAACATTCAGCTACAGACGCTGTATACACTGAACAGGAAAAAAATATTGACCACTGCCCACCGTGAAGTTGGACACGTGGCGCATGGAAACTATGTAAGCACAGCAGAGACGGATGGAGTCTCACCCTAACGAAGATATGGGCTGAAAATGGGGAAATCCACTGCGAAAAGCGACTTGGTAAAAGGACAGATTCTTATTACCAAAAGCCTGAGAATGAGTATTTCGAAGACGGCGAAGCTGGTCGAATGTTCACGTGTTACTGTCGCGAGCGCCTCGGAAAGAGGTAGAAGGACCGTGAAACTACCACTAGCCGCTAAGTGGTTGGACGCTCACTGTTCTTCGCAGAACGTGTGGTTAAGAGGCTCATCTGTTAAGTAGGATAGGTGGTGATCTGTGGCATCTTTGCCGGAAGAGCACAAACCTGGTGCACGTACAAGGGTTTCCGAGGACACCGTTCATCATACATTTTTGGACATGGAGTTCGGCAGCAGATCACCTCTATGTATTTACATACTGACCCAACGACATCGTCAATCACGATTTCAGTGGGCACGTGACCATCGGGATTTGACTGTCGATCAATGAAAATGTGTCGGCTCTTCCGGTGAATCACATTTTTGCGATACTATGTCGATGGCCGTCTCCAAAAATGCCGTAATGAAGGTGAACGGCGGCTCGAAATGTGCAGAGCGCCAGAGACGCAGGATGGTGGGTACAGTATTATGCTATCGCAGATATTCTCCTGCAGTTAAATGTGACCTGTGGTAGTACTCGAAGACGCGACGCATGCTGCAAATCTCCTGCACTCCTTCATGCTTGATGTCTTTCTCGACGGCTATGTCATGTCGCGGCAGTATAATTGTCCCTGTCTGGAGCTAGAACCGTGATTTGAGGAGCATTATAGTGAACTCACGTTGACGTCTCGGCGACAAAACTCGCCTGATGTAAACGCTATGGAACTCATGTAGGTTGCTGTCGCGCGCCATTACCGCGTACGCAAATCAGCGGCCCGTTACTTACGCGAATTATATGAGCTGTGGGTAGACACCTAATGCCGCATACCTCCACAACCCTGTCGACAAACTTCGCATCCGTGATACGCAAAATCAGTGATGTATTTCATTCCAAAGCCGGACAAGTAAGCTGTTAAGCATGTGGTCATGTGGTCGTCAGTGTATACACCATGTCGTCGTGCGGTAGGGCTGTTGAAAGGTGGGGATCATCTATGCATCGTGCTACGCTTACCAGAGCTACCAGACACTTGAGAACAGGTCACACTGTTGCACGTACAACAGCTCCCTTACTTACCATCAGTCACTATAGTAAAGTTGCTGATACCCAAGCCTAGCCGCGGGTAAAAGTTAGTACGAATTAGTCGATCAGAAATGACACTTTTATTCAAAGACGATAATTACACTGAAGTCGCAGTGATTTATGCTGGTCACATGAGCATTAAAAACGACGGGATATAGTATTGAATATGTCTATAAATTATGTGTGCTTTGGAATACTGATCCGGAAGCTGGACAGATCTGGACAGAATGAATAAGAGTCTCTAACCATTCTTTCCAGCGACCTGTCGTCTTCTAAAGTTGCATCCCCGGCGCAGAAGGCAGCTCGTCCGTCGTGGGATCTTCTTCGGTGGAGGCTGTTATGCTGTCATTTCTAACCTGTGAGTGTAGTTTTTATGGGATGCTGCTTGCCCAGGTTTGTCTCTGTATCTATATATGGCAAGATGACAATGATGGTAGGCGACACTTCTCATTAATATATCCTGTTTGGTTATTGTTTAAATATCCACACATTTTACACTGTCTTTTACAACTCTCGGCATAGCTTTCTTAATTCTACGGTAACGTTTCTGATAACTACCGATATAGAGTAATGTCCGTCCTTCCAGGACGCCCGAAACAGAGTTACGTGTCCGTCCATCCAGAACGCCCGATACAGAGTGACTAGCGCAGCCGAAGTACTTTGTCTCCCAGGCGCGCCATAGCGACCCGAAGGTGTTCGAAGCACTTTGGTTGTAACATACACTCCTGGAAATTGAAATAAGAACACCGTGAATTCATTGTCCCAGGAAGGGGAAACTTTATTGACACATTCCTGGGGTCAGATACATCACATGATCACACTGACAGAACCACAGGCACATAGACACAGGCAACAGAGCATGCACAATGTCGGCACTAGTACAGTGTGTATCCACCTTTCGCAGCAATGCAGGCTGCTATTCTCCCATGGAGACGATCGTAGAGATGCTGGATGTAGTCCTGTGGAACGGCTTGCCATGCCATTTCCACCTGGCGCCTCAGTTGGACCAGCGTTCGTGCTGGACGTGCAGACCGCGTGAGACGACGCTTCATCCAGTCCCAAACATGCTCAATGGGGGACAGATCCGGAGATCTTGCTGGCCAGGGTAGTTGACTTACACCTTCTAGAGCACGTTGGGTGGCACGGGATACATGCGGACGTGCATTGTCCTGTTGGAACAGCAAGTTCCCTTGCCGGTCTAGGAACGGTAGAACGATGGGTTCGATGACGGTTTGGATGTACCGTGCACTATTCAGTGTCCCCTCGACGATCACCAGTGGTGTACGGCCAGTGTAGGAGATCGCTCCCCACACCATGATGCCGGGAGTTGGACCTGTGTGCCTCGGTCGTATGCAGTCCTGATTGTGGCGCTCATCTGCACGGCGCCAAACACGCATACGACCATCATTGGCACCAAGGCAGAAGCGACTCTCATCGCTGAAGACGACACGTCTCCATTCGTCCCTCCATTCACGCCTGTCGCGACACCACTGGAGGCGGGCTGCACGGTGTTGGGGCGTGAGCGGAAGACGGCCTAACGGTGTGCGGGACCGTAACCCAGCTTCATGGAGACGGTTGCGAATGGTCCTCGCCGATACCCCAGGAGCAACAGTGTCCCTAATTTGCTGGGAAGTGGCGGTGCGGTCCCCTACGGCACTGCGTAGGATCCTACGGTCTTGGCATGCATCCGTGCGTCGCTGCGGTCCGGTCCCAGGTCGACGGGCACGTGCACCTTCCGCCGACCACTGGCGACAACATCGATGTACTGTGGAGACCTCACGCCCCACGTGTTGAGCAATTCGGCGGTACGTCCACCCGGCCTCCCGCATGCCCACTATACGCCCTCGCTCAAAGTCCGTCAACTGCACATACGGTTCACGTCCACGCTGTCGCGGCATGCTACCAGTGTTAAAGACTGCGATGGAGCTCCGTATGCCACGGCAAACTGGCTGACACTGACGGCGGCGGTGCACAAATGCTGCGCAGCTAGCGCCATTCGACGGCCAACACCGCGGTTCCTGGTGTGTCCGCTGTGCCGTGCGTGTGATCATTGCTTGTACAGCCCTCTCGCAGTGTCCGGAGTAAGTATGGTGGGTCTGACACACCGGTGTCAATGTGTTCATTTTTCCATTTCCAGGAGTGTAGTTACTCTTATATTTCTGAAAAGTAGTGAAATTTAATAAACAAAAACAATAGTCCCGTAGGGTACCCATGAGAGACTGTCATACTAAAAACTTGGTTAAATAAAATGAAAAGTATATAAATAATTAATAAGAGAAGTTAGGTATTTTGGCGCCTAGCACCCGAGTGTGCATATTAATCAGAAGCAAGTTCAGTACAATTGGGACTGGTACATACTGTACCATCTGTCGCTTGTATCTCACTCCACTTTTGTTCCACATGCAACTTCTGCGTGTATCAAGCTGCATCAAGGAGAGCTTCTAGCAAAATAAAATACTGGCGCCCACAGTCCGGAATATCACACATCCCAATCCATCTTTGCTTTCCGTCCGGCCGCTGTGGCCGAGAGGTTCTAGGCGCTTCAGTCCGCAACCTGTTTTTACGCCAGCCTTCCAGCACTTGTGTATTGCCTGATAGGAGGTTGCAAAGGTAGTAGGAGGTTGTTAACCCTACTCTTGTTGACATAAATTAGTTTCTCCTGTACAAACACTGTAAACTTAGGAATTATTATTTCTACTACGTCAAATTCAAGTAAACAATCAATTCAGTACTGGTCCTATTCCCAGTAGAGCTGAAAGAACTACTTATAACTATTGCAGCCACTGTTTTCAAAGCTCCTAGCTTCAAATATTTATGTTGTTATACTGTTTTGTGCATTTTTGGACCAGTATTGGTTTAATAATGCTCTAACGAACTCTTGGTACGTTTTACATGTGTTACTGGCTCCTCTTCCCCATGATGTTGCGTCCCCTTCAAAATTGATTTTTTGCAGTTCTGTCATGTTGTCAGGTATGATGCCCTCAAACTGAGAAAGCAACAGGATGTATACTACCTTTGCTAGAAAAGATATGAAATTTGTAAGCATTACTGACTCCTTCATTAACATGAGCAACACCCTTACGTTTTTCCTGTTCAACCCACGTTTCGATTGGATTGGGGTTGGTTTGGTGGAAGAGACCAAACAGCGAGGTCCACGGTCTCATCGGGTTAGGGAAGGATGAGGGAGGAAGTCGGCCGCGCCCTTTCAAAGGAACCATCCCGGCATTTTCCTAAAGGAATTTAGGGAAATCACAGAAAACGTAAATGAGGATGTCCGGACGTGGGATTGAGCCATCGTCCTTCCGAATGCGAGTCCAGTGTGCTACCCACTGCGTCACCTCGCTCAGTCCGCGTTTTGAGTGCCTGTTTTAATGCAACTTCCATATTATCGGTACTTTTACTCACCTCTTAGTTGGGATATGTTTTCTACCTTCTGTTCTATTTCTCTCAAACGACCCTGAATCGTATTCGTATTACCAGGAAAAAGAGATTCTATTCGTGATACTTTATGGATAAGGATTGAATTTTCGTCCTTTAAATATACGATTTGTTTGTTTTGCTTTTCATGGGTGTCTTTGCTCA
This sequence comes from Schistocerca nitens, assembly GCF_023898315.1. Lineage (NCBI taxonomy): Eukaryota > Metazoa > Arthropoda > Insecta > Orthoptera > Acrididae > Schistocerca > Schistocerca nitens. The sequence continues at coordinate 362,479,770 of NC_064622.1, forward strand.
TCATTACTCGGTTTAATGACTTCATCTCTAACTGACGATACAAAACTATCTTGAGCTTGCATGAGATTATTTGTCTTTACTACATCAACAATCTTACGATTAATCTCTTGCTTAAACTTATCTAATTTTTGACCCCATTCTTTACTCTCATGTTCAAACCTTTTCTCACAAGCCTCTAATCCCGTTACATGAGAATCAACCCTTGTCTCTGAATATTTAAACTTAAATTAATTGTTGCTAACTCCTCGTTTGTTGCTTCTATTTTATCAACAAGTAACTTTTGCCATTTCTTTAATTCTTTTTGCCGATGTTCTATCTTTTCTTCTAGCCCTATTTTTATTTTTTTGCCCCTGTTCTATCTCTTCTTCTGCTCCTATTTTTAATTCTTTTTGCACCGGTTCCATCTTTTCTTCTTGAACAATCACCTGTCAACATTATTGCAAAACTGTACTCTCCCCTTTGTTTGCCTTTACAGTTGTGCGTTCGGCCCTGAGTTACTTTTTATACTGGTGTGACAATGCGCGACCGTATCGAACAGCAAAGCTGCAGGAGATTTGGAAAGCGACAATATTCGACGAATGGACTGGCCTGCCCGTACCCCCGACTTAAGCCTTTCGAGAACGTGTGGATACATACTTGCGACTTTCTGCAGCACGTCCACATGTACAAGCGACCATCCATCAGTTGTCAACCGCGCTGATGGAGGAAGAGAAATCCCTGGCACAAGAACTTCTTACCCACATGATGGCCAGCTTTGGAGTGCGTTACAGAGTATGCATTGTCGTCCGCGGTGATGAGACATGTTATATTCCTGGCTGTGGCCGCCAGTATTTTATTTTGCTTGAAGCTCTCCTTGATGCAGGTTGATACACGCAGAAGTAACATATGGTACAAAAGTGGAGTGTGATACAAGCGACAGATGATACAGTATGTACCAGTCACATGGAAGAGTCCGCCAACTGCACTGAACTTGCTTCTGATTGGTCGGCACATTCGGGTGCTACGCGCCAAAACGCTTAACTTCTCTTGTTAATTATTTATATACTCTTCATTGTATTTAACCCATTTTTTAGTATGACAATCTCTCATGGTTACCCTACGAGTTACATTTATTATTTTTAGAAACATAAGAGTAACGATACTTCAGCCGAAGTGCTTCAGACACCTTCGGGTCGCTTTGGCGCAACAATGAGACGAAGTACTTCAGCTGCGCTAGTCACTCTGTTTCGGGCATTCTGGAGGGACGGACACGTAACTCAGTTTTGGGCGTACTATAGGGACATACATGACGTACTCTGTACCGGAAGATATCAGAGAATTTACTGTATAATTAAGAAAGCTATGTCTAGAGTTGTAAAAGACAGCGCAAAATGTGTAAATATTTAAATAATAACCAAACACGATATACAGTATGTGATCAAAAGTATCCGGACACCTGGCTGAAAAATGACTAACAATTTCATGGCGCCCTTCATCGGTAATGCTGGAATTCGATATGGGGTTGGCCCTCCCTTAGCCTTGATGACAGCTTCCACTCTTGTAAGCATACGTTCAATCAGGTGCTGGAAGGTTTCTCGGGTGATGGCAGTCCATTCTTCACGTAGTGTAGCATTGAGGAGAGGTATCGATGTCGGTCGGTGCGGCCTGGCACGAAGTCGGCGTTCTAAAACATCCCAAGGGTGTTCTATAGGATTCAGGTCAGGATTCTGTGCAAGCCAGTCCATTACAGGGATGTTCTTGTGGTTTTACAAATCCGCCACAGGCCATGTATTATGAACAGGTGCTCGATCATGTTGGAAGATGCAATCGTCGTCCCCGAATTGCTCTTCAACAGTGGGAAGCAAGAAGGTGCTTAAACATCAATGTAGGCCTGTGCTGTGATAGCGCCACGCAAAACAATAAGAGGTGCAAGCTCCCTCCATGAAAAACACGACCACACCATAACAGCACCGCCTCCGAAGTTTACTGTTGGCACTACACACGCTGGCGGATGATGATAACCGGGCATTCACAATACCCACACCCTGCGATCGGATCGCCACAAAGGGTAACATGATTCGTTACTCCAAAATCTTTTTCCCCCTGTTCAATCGTCCAATGTTTACGCTCCTTACACCAAGCGAGGAGTCGTTTGGCATTTACAGGTGTGGTATGTGGCTTTTGACAATAAATACGAGTTTTCTCACTTCCTGTCTAACTGTCGTAGTACTAGCAGTGTATCCTGACGCAGTTAGGAATTCCGGTGTGATGGTCTGGATAGATGTATTCCTATTACACATTACGACCCTCTTCAACTATCGGCATCCATCAACAGACGAGGTCAGCCTGTATGGTTTTGTGCTGTATGTTTCCCTTCACGTTTACGCTTCACTATCACATCGAAAACAGTGGAACTAGGTATGTGTAGGAATGTGGAAATCTCGCATACACACGTATCACACAAGTGACCTCGGTCACCTGACTACGTTCAAAGTCTGTGAGTTCCGCGGAGCGCTCCATTCTGCTCTCTCACGATGTCTAATGACTACTGAATTCGCTGATGTGGAGTACCTGACAATAGGTGGCAGCACAATGCACCTAATAAGAAAAACGTATGATTTTGGGGGTGTTTGGATACTTTTGACCACATAGTGCATTAATTAAAATTGTCGCGTACTATCGTTGTTAGTACTACAGATCGCCCTCTGTAGATACAGAGACTAACCTGAGCAAGTGGCATCCCATAAAAAGTACAATCACAGATTCGATGTGACAGCATAGCAGCCTCCTCCGAAGAAGATCCCAGAACCAACGAGCTGTTTTCTGAGCTGGGGACGCAACTTTAGAACATGGCCTGTTGCTGAAAGGAATGGTTAGAGACTCTTATTCAGTATCTCCAGATCTCTCCAGCTTCATCTGACTTCCAAAGAACACATAATTTATACATGGCATCCCTTACAGGGAATTTGTGTTTAAAGGAGAGGCTACTATCCGTTAACGAGAACTGTGAACTGAGTGAGATGTGAAATCATAGTGAGAACAGTGGACAGTAATGATTATCATAAAAACTCCCGAATCTGTAGTGTATGAACAGTGAACAAGATAAAATGCGACACTGTGTAAACGGTGAAATTATGTTCTGTTTGAACTGTTAGGCAACAAAATTTATAAAAGCAGCTAATTAATCCGCTTCGCGTGGTTGAAAGTGAAAACTCGAAAACGCAAATCGAAGTGTTAAGTTACAGGTGTGTGCGCCGTGTAAAGGGATTACGTTTTATTTCACCGCTACGAGAAACAACGCTTCAGGGAGCAGTTAGCAGAGAGCTTACAGCAGGAGAGGCGGATGACATGGAAGCAACACCTGTCGCCTGCACCAGCTGCAGTCCAGCGTCAGCGAGCGGCGAATAGCAGAGATAGGCGTCTTCGGTTGAAGTATCGTTACTCTTATGTTCTCATAAAAATAAATTTAATAAAGAAAAACGATAGACTCGTAGAGTATCAATGAGAGATTGTCAAACTAAAAAATGGATTAAATACAATGAAGAGTATATAAACAATTAACAAGAGATGTTAGGCGTTTTGCGCCTAGCACCCGAATGTGCCGACCAATCAGAAGCAAATTCAGTACAATTGGAGGACTCTTCCATGAGATTGGTACATACTGTATCACCTGTCGCTTGTATCTCACTCCAGTTTTGTACCATATGCTACTTCTGCATCAAGCTGCATCAAGGTGAGCTTCTGGCAAAAAAAATTACTAGCGGCCACAGCCCGGAGTCGCACAAATGTACCCACACGTGTTCGAAAGGCCTAAGTCGGTGGGGCGCTGGGGAGAGGGGGGGGGGAGGTTACGGGCAAGCTAGCCCATTAGCCGAATATTGAATATTGTCGCTTTCCAAATCTCCTACACCTTCGCTCTTCTATGCGGTCGCGATATCTCAAAAACGGTGCCGCTGACGTGCGGGTGTCAACGGAATATTTGTTAAATGTTGTTGCAATTGCACCCGATGGTTGCCGTCGGTCCGTCCTTGGCTGGTGCACAAGGCAATGATCATCTGGTGGTGTAGATGAGCATCGTCAACCACCTTTATTTACTTTATGCGAAGCCCCTCGTGCTCATAAAGTCACAGGGGTGCGTAATTTCGGCGAATGACATGATCGGTCATTTTTTTCTCTAGAGTAAGGCTAGTAATACAACTGGTAATTCAGTGTGGTTTGCCGAAATAATTCATAACTATCTCTTACGGTAAGTCGCTCTGTTTTCAATGAATGATTACGCACTTTTGCAGCAATATCTGGTTACAAGCCCCAGCGATCTCAACGAGTTCTGTGAATATTTTATTGTCAGGTCGTTTTATCTCTCGCAATGGAGATATCCCTTGGCCCCATTGAACTTTTCGTGGTAGTGTTTCAGGATTATGTACCCATCACAATCCGAGACAGGACTCCAACAGTGTCAAACATATTACGAAGAAAATTTTTCGGAATCATTTACATTCTGAAATCTTCCCACTTAACTGGCGAACCTTGTATTTGACCCAGGTAATACAATTGGTCGTGCACACTAAGATAAATGAAGCAGAGTCACGACAGAGATTGCGAGGCGCACTAAATTTTAACTGAAACAAGGTGGTATGGCATTTTTGCCACACCCCAACCCAAGTAACATTCTTGTTACTGTCGTTTAATGCACAGTATAGGAAGATTTTGTTACGGGAGGCCAGCGAGTAGGTAGGCTCACAAGGCATACGCGCCAGGTAGCCACATAGGGTGAGAACGGCCGGGTGAGCAAGAGCCGTATTTTACTGGAACAGAGAGAGATAATGGTGATTCACTTACAACGCTGGACACCAAAAAACGCCGGCCGGAGTGGCCCAGCGGTTCTAGGCGCTACAGTCTGGAACCGCACGACCGCTATGGTCGCAGGTTCGAATCCTGCCTCGGGCATGGATGTGTGTGATGTCCTTAGGTTAGTTAGGTTTAAGTAGTTCTAAGTTCTAGGGGACTGATGACCTCAGATGTTAAGTCCCATAGTGCTCAGAGCCATTTGAACCATTTTGAACCAAAAAACGAATATTTTATTACTTATTTTTATTGTTCAAATATTAATAAACAGTTCCAACCGTGCTGATGGCGCAACGTGCACGGAGAACGTGTTATCAATAATTTAAATATCACTCATTTCATGAGGAAGTGCTAATTACAAATTTTAGTTACCGTCAGTGCTTATTGGTGGAAAGGAAGGACCAATAACAAGTGTGTCCCGAGAGGATAGGCGCCGAACTTATGGCTCACTACTTGTGTACGATCTGATTGCGAGGAAGCAACTCGTGACCTCATGTAAAGACGGGACAGTTTGCTGAAAAATCGCCTCGGACGACGTACTCGTGCGATGTGGCGTTAATCCAAGGTTGTACGATGGGTTTTCGAGGTCGCAACATTGAAATTGGTGTGTACAGATCCAATTAACTGTTAAGAGTTTCTACGAAAACATATGTGCGCTAGCTTATGTCGATGCTAAAACCGTGTGAAGTGGTTTTGCGGTGCTTGGGAACTGACGATTAATGACTGAGACTCTATTTCTGAGTATTAATGACAGACTGGCTCTAGAAATCGTTTCACTTTGTAACGCCGGAAATGCATATACTCCTATTTCCATCTATTGTACTATAATTTTTTTCCTTATTTTGTTACCTGAACATATGAAGTTTCTGTATCTTTATATATTGTAATTGTTTTACTAATATATATATATATATATATATATATATATATATATATATATATATATATATATATATATATATATAATCTCTCAATGTATAATTGGATTCCAGAATTATAATTGGTTTGTTTTGTAAATACTATTTTTATTTTTACACTGGGTCATGCCTAGGGAAACTACGCTATCGAACGATTACATCGATAGGTCGTGTGGAGAACCGAAGTGTTTAGGTTCTTTGGTAGTGTTAACTCTGCCGCGTGGAGCGCAGGCAGAGACAGTCTGGAGTAGGGTGGTGGAGCAGGTGTTTTGAGCGACGCTCCCGCGAGTTGCCGCGCTTCCGGCGTTTGGCACCATGTAATTGTGCTCGACTTGCTATGATAGTTTCTGGCACGGTGTCGGGGACGGGAAACATTAGCAGGCACACATCAAGAGCCCGTTTGCTTGGTGACCGTGTCGAGAAGAAGGCGCGCCAACATTCAGCTTCTGGAACAGCTACGGCCGACAATGAGTGATTGTCGCCACCTCCTCGATCGACGAGTTCAAACCTTCAGACAGCCAACAAGGAAGACTGAAAGCACGTAATGTTTTAGAACTGTATGGCAGACCTCAACTTTTCAAACTATTCCATTAGCATCACTAAAATACAGCAACTTAGCATGAACCTTTGTTGCCCATTGTCCCAATTGCATTACCAAGCAGGGTCCCTTCCTTTCCCAAAATCAACTCGAGTGTCGTTGAAATTCAAACGCTAGCATTAAAGTAATATCATTCGATTAAACTGCTTTAATTTCGAAGTTCAGTTAAGGTATTCATATTTAGATTACACAAGCTCAAATTAAGATTGCAAGTTTTGTTACCATATTTTAGCTTACCTGTGACTGCAGCTCAGCTTGGTACGTACTAAATTTTACTATTGTTAATTGTTCAACATCATTCAATTCAAGTTCAAAGTTAAATCTCTTATTTCTAAATTGCGTAAATTCAAGTAGCTTTTTGAGGAGATTGTTGAGGTAGCCCAAGACTAACCTTATTTAATTTCGTAGTGCTTCAGAAGCAAAGTTCACTATTTTCCGGTTTTATTAATCCTTTTGCTAAATTAAGTTAGAGTGTAGCGAAATTTATTACTTCTGACAGACATTCAGTTTTCACACCACACGTGTCAACCTTCAGTTGCCACGCTTTTAGTGCATTACTTATTTTTTTCAGTTATTATAGTAGTTGTCCATGGGACTGGCGACCTTAATTTTCCTCAAATCTCAAATATCTAATTAATTGTTAACGTAACAACCGCACATTCACTTTCTTCATTAACTTTACCCTTTTTCAAAATTAATTTCCACCAATTTCATTTGCATTTTTCCTTTCATTTAGGTGTAACCCTTTCCTCCCTCTTTACCGACATATTATCTTCGGTGACTATTGCTTTCCCCAAATTTCCATTAGGTACACGCGGTTTAATTTTTCACTGTCATTAAGGTCGATAAGTGAGGGAGAGGTTACAACGTATTTTGCGACTGGTGAAATAAAACAAGATTAGTTGCTATCCGAACATTTTACGATTCTTATTATGCTTGGCATTTAAACCTACCCACTTGTCATGTTATTATGCACTGCTTGTTGCACATGCGTTACAGTTCGCAGCTGACAGAGAAGAAATAATGGGGGTCGCGTACGAGACGGCAAGCTGACTACTAATCAGTTACGACAAGTAGAGGGCGGCCGTACTAGACTTTCATCCGTAAATAACACGAAGTATCACTGTGCTTCCCCGAGTACATATTTCAGCAGACGATATTTCGAACAGTCATTCCTTTGTCTGCCGTGATACTGTTACACTTGGTATACCTTGTATAGGGAAAAATACCTTTAAACAGTGGTTAATTTTAATAGTGTCCTGTACACCCTCGTTATAGTGTCGCAGTGTGTAGTTAAATGACATTTTCTTTGGGACGCTAGCGTTAATTACCAATTTGTTATGTATGTGATTCATGTATATTACTTTCTCAAGCTGGATGTTTGAAGTAAGCCGTCACCACTTAAACAGTTTTCAAAGTGTTTCTTACAACTGTATAGTTTCAAGTTTATTCACCTTACGAGACACACACTGCAATCGACACGACCAATCTCTTATTCTTCTCAGATATCCGTTAAGTGTAAAACAAATAACGTCACATCTCTGCGTTGATGTAAGCTGGAACGAAAATTCATCAGTAATGAACCACGGTGTGAATCGGTCGTCCAACAAAGTCAAGTCTCATGTGAAATTGCAGTGCCTGTGTTATTAAGAATTGCGATGCAATGTTTCTTTGGGCAGGCATGCATGTCCGAAGGAACAGGCATTGCAGAGATAATAGCCGTTAAGAAAAACATGCATGCATTTCCAAAAGGAGATGGCATCGCAATTGTCAGCTGCGCAGGCACTGCTAATTCACACTTATTCATCAATACCAGACCTTGGACACTCCATAAATATGTCCTTCCTGGACGGGAATATACGTCATCTACGAGTGAAACTCGTGACACATGGACGGTGACATACAGAGGCACGGGCATGGCCGCGATTCGTGCATGGATAGCTGAAGCGGTTAAGGCTACAGATCGCGTAAAACTGGAAATTCAGGATCGAGTCCCGGTTCGGCGCAAATTTTCACTGTCGCAATTAGAACATAAGCCGACTGGGGTTCATATTCGCAATTGTGAATGCATTTCTGGTGTATTGTGATCTGAAGACAATGGTAGAAAAAACGACTTGCTGTTCAACAACATGATAGTCCTTTATAGCTTAACATACTGTATGTGCAGAAAAAACTTCCGCTTTTATCGCAAGTAGGTGACGATCATAATTTAAAAGAAATGAGACGAGCGGAAGAAGAATTAAACTCCATAAGGACTCGGAGGTTCACTGATTTTCAGATATAAATGTCTCTGATAGACATTCACAAAGAACATTGTTACAATGTGTGAGATTTTTAGCATTGTAATGTACGGGCTATACTACAGAAGTAAATGCTGCTAACAAATGATTCGATGCGCGAGAAGAAGAAGCGATGCAGTGTAATGAAATGTAAGGAATGGCCAACGCCTGATGTGAAGTCACGTATACTACTTGTGGAAGGTCACTTAGGACTGGTTCTGAGCGACTGAAACGACTGTAATTGTGAGTCCTTGCTACATAGCTCACACTTGGCCCAGCTCAACCCATCTGCCTCCGCACCTGCAGCCACTGCCCTGCAAATGTTATCTCAAGAGGCAGTCAACACTACATAGCACCCACACACCACCTCGTAATGAGACTCACTAAGGTATAAACGCAAAAGTCTGTTCTGTTTGATCAAAAGTAATATCTGGCACCGAGGAATGCGACCCTAAAGTAATTACTAACAGAACAGGCATACAGTTCTTCTCATTTTGTCTTTCTGCATGAGGGAAAAATTTCAGTTGTTTTGGAGTAACCGTAGTGAAGAGGAACTGCTATCAGATAATACTTGGTCCTGAAAAAGATGAATTTTCTACAAATGACAGTAATTATAGTGCAGTCCGTTTACACTGCTGCAGCTGGCATACGAAACACATTTACTTGATACTGAGTTCAAATGTATTTCTGAAGTGCATTTTATAATTAATAAATGTGATCATGTAAATACATTTCTTAAATTCGCCGTTTCAGACGACCTTGTCATCGAAACGGTGTTAGATTTTAAACTTACTACTTTTTTAAATTCTTCACAGGTATCTTTTGATTCAAAGATAAATTTAAAATTAGTATAATTTCTATGGCCGTTACCCTTTGGAAAGTTTCGTTTTCTAAGTCAGTTATGTAGTTGTTGCACTAAACTCTTCACTAGATAGAAGCTGTAGATGTTTATCAAGAGAAGAAATGATATAAGAAAGAGAGAATTTACTGTCGGCATCAAGCTCTTTGTCGTAAAGAAGCAACTCAAGCGAGTGTTGACAGGGCATTATATACGTTCTGGCTTGGTAGAGGAAAATCATTCTGTCAGTCGCTGGGTTAAGGCAAACTGAGGGGAGCCTATATCTTGATGGCAGCCACGGGCATATAAACTGTGCTCCGCCAGAATATGAAATCAGGCTCTTAACGACAGAGCAGCCTCGCGGGATATCAACGACGCAGGCTTAACTTTAACGACCCGTCCACGTTATGCGAGATGGAGCCGTAGCTCAGAATGGGGCGGAAATAGGTCGTGATCTCAGCGAAGCAGCCATTACGGAAATCGCCTCTGAGTGATTTAAGGAGACAATGGAAAGTAAACATAGAGCTGGCTGACGGATTTTCCAGTTCCATGTATCTGATTTGACCTTACAGTGTTAACCATTAAGATTAAGCTTATCCATTCCAAATGCCTTTCCTAAGAGAGACTTCATACCAGACTGCCAACCTCTTCAAGGCCTGCAACATAAAACCAGCTTCTTCACCAACAACAAAATAAAGAATAAAGTCATCCACAGTACCCGAATTACTGTACAACAGTACCAATAGTCGGGTGTATAAAAACTCATTTACAGCTGAAGTCCTAGAGTCTACACTGCACAAACTCGTAGAAGCTTATATTCCAGATAATGTTAATGTAAGATTTCAAATAGGGCAGCAGTTCATTTTTTGCTTCGTTCTTATTTTCTTAAATGGAAAGTACATGTGCATTTTAAGAGCGACAATCCTCTGCAAATATTGCAATCCTATTTTACTTAAAATCGACATATATATATATAAATACCCTCTGAAAAGTGAGTAAAACATAACCAATTGTCTGTCACAATGGAAGTTGATGGATGCATACTAATATCTAAGCTGACCACACAGTCGCAGTAAGTACAGAATTCATTTTTCGGATCCATATTGCCATATAAATAATGAATGATGGGCTCCATGTGTTTCCCAAGTTGTGCAGCGATCATAAACCATAAAATGACCAAATAAGCAGCAACCAGTCGCAAAATTATGTTTTATTTATTCACTTTAGCAAATCGATTTCAACTGATTAACAGCCATCATCGGTGCTTTCAATGAATATGTGCCTTAGGTAGTAATAGTAATACAGTATTACTACTCAGGGCAGATATTCACTGAAAGCACCGATGATGGCTGTTAACCAGTTGAAATAGATTTGCAAAAGTTATTTCGTAATTTTATATAAATAATTCTCATGGCGATATTTTTCTACATTAAATATGCTGCACCAAGAAAAAATGCAGATGATGAACGGCTATTCATTAGACAAATATATAATACTAGAACTGACATGTGATTACATTTTCACGCAATTTGGGTGCATAGATTCTAGAAATCAGTACCCAGAACAACCACCTCTGACTGTAATAACGGCCTTGAAACGCCTGGGCATTGAGTCAAATAGAGCTTGGATGGCGTGTGCAGGTACAGCTGCCCATGCAGCTTCAACCCGATACCACAGTTCATGAAGAGTAGTGACTGGCGTATTGTGACCAGCCAGTTGCTCGGCCACCATTGACCAGACGTTTTCAGTTGGTGAGAGATCTGGAGAGTGTGCTGGCCAGGGCAGCAATCGAACATTTTATGTATCCAGTAAGGCCCGTACAGGACCTGCAACATGCGGTCGTGCATTATCCCGATGAAATGTAGGGTTTCGAAGGTATCGAATGAAGGGTAGAGCCACGGGTCGTAACACATCTGAAATGTAACGTCCGCTGTTCAAAGTGCCGTCAATGTGAACAAGAGGTGACCGAGACGAGTAACCAATGGCACCCCATACCATCACGCTCGGTGATACGCCAATACAGCGATGGTGAATACACGCTTCCAATGTTACGTTCACCGCGATGTCGCCAAAGACGGATGCGACCATCATGATGCAGTAAACAGAACCTGGATTCATCCGAAAAAATGACGTTTTGCCATTCGTGCACCCAGGTTCGTCGTTGAGTACACCATCGCAGACGCTCCTGTCTGTGATGCAGCGTCAAGGGTCATCGCAGCCATGGTCTCCGAGCTGATACTCCATGCTGCTGGAAACGTCGTCGAACTGTTCGTGCAGATGGTTGTTGTCTTGCAAACGTCCCCATCTGTTGATTCAGGGATCGAGACGTGGCTGCACGATCCGTACAGCCATGCGGATAAGATGCCTGTCATCTCGCCTGCTAGTGATACGAGGCCATTGGAATCCAGAACGGCGTTCCGTATTACCATCCTGAACCCACCGATTCCATATTCTGCTAACAGTCATTGGATCTCGACCAACGCGAGCACCAATGTCGCGATACGATGAACCGCAATTGCGATAGGCTACAATCCGACCTTTATCAAAGTCGAAAAAAATGATGGTACGCATTTCTCCTCCTTAGGCGAGGCATCATAACAACGTTTCACCAGGCAACGCCGGTCAACTGCTGTTTGTGTATGAGAAATCGGTTGGAAACTTTCCTCATGTCAGCACGTTGTAGGTGTCGCCACCGGCGCCACTCTTGTGTGAATGCTCTGAAAAGCTGATCATTTGCATATCACAGCATATTATTCCTGTCGGTTAAATTTCGCGTCTGTAGCACGTCATCTTCGTGGTGTAGCAATTTTAATGGCCAGTAGTGTAAGTACCATTCACTTTTCTCACGAGTAAGACTGTATGGTAGTTTCACAACGTTTCGTGAACTACACTCGCCTCAACGTTTAGAATCACTGTGCTGAAATCCACATCCCACGATAGCGTCACACGTTGCATGCAGTGTTACCAGCGAATCAGTTGTAGTCTAGTCATAATGCCGGCATGTGAAGGGATAGTTACTTCTCCGCCTCTGGATGACTTCTTCCTCAGCGGTAATGTGTTGCGTCTGCTTGTCAATAAACGTTCATATGCGTACTAGTCTGACCAGATAACCCTTACGAATTATCCTTGATATGGATGTCAAGAATTACATTCGATCTGTTTTTCCTTTCGAAAGCTTTACTCTTAGTGTAACGCTGATGCCATTTTATGGATATTGTGTCTCAAGTCCATCACCATGAACTTCTTTTACGCTCTATTAAGCCGTTATTTAACACTGTAGATCGTAGTTCGTCGTTTCTCGTGATGAATTTCAACGTCATGTCTCCTTGCCATACCTGCATCGTCCATCTTCATTTCATCATTTGTCCACTTACGCTTTATGACTTTTTACGTGAAACGTGTGATGTGTTTCCTTACGGAACATGGACAGCTAAAGAAAGTAGGATGCATTTAAGTACATACGCTACTGCATTCGTGTCTTCCACTGCTCGGTTCATTCCTGCACCTTGTTTTTCCTGAGACTACACAGGAGTTACGCTATGGTTAGCTTCAGGCAGTACACAAGTAAATGTCTGTACAGCCTGGATGCCGGCGCCTCATATCATCCCTTCTTTGCCACTAAAGCGCTGAAACCAGTCAATCACGAATGGCATTTGGGCAGGTGGCAGGAACTATGCTGAGGTGCTTCAAAATTAATGCACTCTTAGTGCAACATTGTAGTCAGTGTCTTCCTGGTAATATTGTCTGTATCTTCTGTTCCATATTGTACTACGTCCAGAGCGATGTATGGTGTACGTGAATGAAGTGAAGAAACGAAAGCGTGCTACACAGGTTGGCGAATTCGACCTGTGATGATGATGATGATGATGATTAGTGTTTTAGGGCACACAACAACGAGGTTATCAGCGGCCGTTCCCAAAATAAATGTTGACAAGTGCAGCCAAGATCTGTTAAACAATGATCAAGTCAGAGCCGATCTTTGCGAGAGTTGTAAATTCTCAAATTTCACGATTGGACACAGCACATCAAAACAGGTAGATAAAACTAAAAATAAAATGCCAGTACAAAACAGGTAAAAATAATTAACTGTGGCTGGGTGACCACTTACAAATAATGGGTGACCAAACCACTTTACAGCGCATTAAGACCTCAATCCCAATATTTTGGCAAGTGTCCAGACATCATACAGAAAAGTAAAACTCTAGCCACACTCGCCTCATTATTAGTTAAAATAGAGGGCAGGTCTGGTGGGAAACTTAAATCTTCCCTCAAACCCGCATATAAAAAACAATCAGTTAAAATACGTCGTATCGATAGCTGTGTCCCACATGTCTGACACGTTGGTGGCTCCTCATGACGTAACAGAAAACCATGTGTCAGTGGACAATGTCCCATTCGAAGCCGTCTAAGGGCTACTTCCTCAGCTCGTCGTTGTCGGAAGGAGGTAAGCTACGGTCGGACAGAATCCTTCACCGCTCGCAACTTATTATCCCTCACTTCCAGCCACTGAGCCTCCCACCAACGCATGACGTTCCCAGTCACGAATGATGTTATTGCCTGCAGGGGGACGGAACGGCGAGCAGGAGGTGGGATGGAGCAAGCCAGCTTGGCAGCCGCGTCTGCAAGTTCATTTCCAGGAATTCCTATGTGCCCTGGAACCCAGCAGAAAATTACATCCTTACCCTGCTTTTGCAAGAGCAGGAGTGCGTCCTGCACTTCTTGCACCATCCGATCTGCTGCGTACATCTGTCCAAGAGCGTGTAGAGCACTTTGGGAATCGGAGCTGATGATGGATTTCTTGCCATGATGTCGTCGCATATGCTCTAATGCTTTCAGAATGGCAAACAGCTCTGCATAGTAAACTGAGAACTGCTCTGGGAGCCCTATCCTACGGACACTATCGGGAAACACAGCAGAACAGCCCATAAAATCCCCATGTTTAGACCCATCCGTGTAAACAGTAATAAAATCTGAATGGCGGTCTAAAATCTCAGTAAATTTAATTTTAAAGAGGTGGTCCGGGGTACAATACTTCTTGTAAGCAGCCAGATCAAGAAGTTATCTCGACCGTTGTAGTAGCCAGGAAGATCCCCTACTCCATCCCTGGTTCAGGACCTTAAATGCCCTCCAGGTGTACAGACACGAGACTCTCCTTTGCACGGATGCCAAACGGCTTTGTTGCCTTCGGACAGTGGCGGAAGAGACGTTCCAGTGCCGGCTGTGAAAAGGTGTTGGACTCCAACGGAATAGGAGTGGACTTGGCCCTGTATGCTTGCCGTACCACGAGGAGAAGACGCCAAATGGACAGCGGAGGCTCTCCAGCCTCTTCACATAGACTAGCAACTGGACTCGTGCGATAAGCCCCCGTTGAAAGCCTAATGCCCTCATGGTGAATCACATCCAACATTTTGAGACCTTCGCGAATTCGACCAATACTGAGACACAAACACCAAATAATACGTTTGTTTGTGTGGCCATCTTCCGCAGCAGCTGTTAACATATGTTATTATAGCTTATCTGTCTTGGGGTGACTGCAAAGTAATTAAAAAAATTACACCAGACGCGTTTCGCTTTTATTTATAAAACATCTTCTGTGGCATTGGTGTTTCTTTACATAGTCTGCACCTTCCCCTCTTGATAGCAGTAGCTGACGTCGACAGGCTTCATTTCACATCTGCAGTTTTTGACATTTTGCGTTATTGCCTGCGCTGCACTATTTATAATTGACTTTCTTAACTGTTTTTCATTCATCACAGGTGAAGTGAAGAATGCAGGAAGAGGCAATATCGTATTTATCTGCCGATACCGGGCAAGCGGCTTTCATGTACAACTTTTGACTTGTATGGGAATATACATAATGGCTGTACGAGTACAGCTCGTAGACGCATAGTTGACAGCATTTGGGTGTAGCCGTGAGTAGTGCACGGATAGCCATATTGCAGTTTCTTGTTATCTGGATCAGTTCTCTCACCCTTACTGTTCAACCTATATCTATCTGATCTACCTGACACTTCGTCCAGAAAATACTGCTTTGCCGATGACCTGGCTCTAGCCGTCAAACACCGGGAAATGAAGACAACAGAAGAGATTTTAGCCAATGACCTGTCAGCATTAGACAATTACTTCAAAATCTGGAGACTCCAACCCAGTGTGAGTAAAACAGAAGTGTGTTGCTTCCATCTAAATAACCAGTTGGCGAACGTAAAACTGGAGGTAAGTTTCAGAGGCAGAATTCTTCGTCACAACTAGAACCCAAAATATCTTCGTGTCATCCTGGATCGTACACTATGCTTCAAACAACACCTTCTTAACTTAGCTCAAAAGCTGAGGACTCGAAACAACATCCTCCATAAGCTATGCGGAACTACCTGGGGATCTTCAGCAACCACCCTGCGAACTTCAGCTCTGGGCTTGGTATACTCAAGTGCTGAGTATTGTGCACCTGTTTGGATGAATAGTCATCATACAAGGCTTGTTGATACCCAGCTGAATACGACAATGCGCATAATATCTGGCACAATCAGATCTACTCCAGTTTATTGGCTTCCACTGTTAACCGGTATAATGCCTCCTGATCCACGCAGATGTACTGCCCTTATGAGAGAATTCCACAAGATCTCCAGGAATTCTAACCTACCCGTGCATAGCGACCTGCCACTTTTAAATCGCAAGAGACTGAAATCACGTCATCCAACTCTGTGCGATGCTGCTGACATGGTTGCTAAGAATTTCAAACCTCTTGAAGAATGGAAAGGTCGGTGGGAAGCAGTGACAGATGTGCACCTGCATAACATCTTCTCAGGTGCTAAACTTCCAAGTGGATTCGACTTACCACGCAAGACGTGGTCTACTCTCAACAGAATCCGTACCAGCCATGGGCGATGCGGGGATGCTCTCTTTAAGTGGAAGAAGCTGCCTGATCCAGCTTGTGACTGCGGGGCTCCATACCAGACTGTTCACCACATTGTCAGTGAATGCTGGATTCGAGCCTATCACGGCGCCAAAGAGGACTTCCTGCTAGCAACTCCAGATGCAGTGCGCTGGATTGAAGGACTGGATATTCAGTTGTAAAGACAAACTTAAGTTTCTTGTGTGTCAATATGTATATATGTATATGTAATTTCATGATATGTCTGTATTAGCCATACGCTAAATAAAATAATAATAAATAAATAATAAGCCATATTGCAAGGCGACCGTTCGCGATAACCGGGAAATCCGGATTTGCTTCCCAGCCTGTCACAAATTACCATTCTCGTCATTCTCTTCTACAGCTGATGGTCGTCCTTATTCGCAACTGCGATTTCATTGACTGTATTTCATAACGGCTTTAGTCGCCGCAGTGCCTGTTCCTTGCATGCATACATGCATGTCCAGAGAAATTTTGCATCGTAATCAGAACAGCACAGTCACTGCAAATATCGTGGAACAAAATAGGGAGCAGCGGTGCAGGTGTCTTTAGACAACCAGCAAAGGACTGAAGATATTTTGGAAGACTGTGTATGTAATGTGCTCTTCCCCTCCCAACCAAAACACACATATGTACATGCAGTAGACTTTACATTCAGGGCAGCCGCAGCCTGGATTAATCATTTTGAAGATAAAACCACTTCAGCTGTAAGTACTTCATTTATACCCATTAACTGTTTCTCAGCATTTTAGTTGCATCATAAGGTACAAGTCATGTTCTGTTCAAAAAAGAGAACGGGATGACGTAGCGTTCATACTCAACAATTTTTCGCATTTAACGTCCGCTACAAAGCGAACAATTGTTGACTACAAACGCTGGGTCATCCCATTCTCTTTTTTGATCAGAAGTCTCTATTTTATTACACCTGATGATGCAGCTGGAATGCTGCGAAACCGGCTGTGCTTATGAATAAAGCATTTACAGCCAAAGCGGTTTTATCTGCAAAATCATATTATAATCTTGACGATAAAAATTTCTCGAGTTGACAGCCGAGCCAATGCGATGTTCTCCGGCAACGTTCCAGCAAGTTTTTTACTTGCCATCTTCAGGGAAAGTGTCGGGTTCACGTCTCGGCCCGATCTTTATAACCGCTGGATCACAGGGCCGAGGATGCAGAGAAGCCCGTGGACCAGTTGCTATAAAGACCCGGACGAGGCGGGAAACCGACACTTCACCTGAAGATGGCAAGTAAGAAACATGCTGAAACGAAGCCGGAGAACAACGCATTGACTCGACTGTCAACCCTAGAAGATCTTCTCTGTATCTTCTGTTAATCTAACGAGGTAAGGGTCCTAGGCTAACGAACAATGCTCATGACTCGGCCGATCAAGAGTTTTGTACGCCACTTCTGCGTATGAAGATGGTATCTGATCTTTCGGACTTGGTGATCTTGCAGCTATCGAAGAATGAAATTACTATGAAATCCAGATCTCTGTTTGCTAGTGTAATTGTCTTAAATGGACCTCAAAAACAGAAAGAAAACAGATCTAATTTCTATGCTACGCTCCTCGCCTTCAAATTCACCTTGTGCAGCTACGAGAAAGTGATGGACACTCTGCCAAATGTGAAAGGCGGAAACGTGTGAATTCGACCCTTTTCCGCAAATGTCCTCTTCACTGGAGTGTGCGCGCAATTTTATGGGACGGTAACTCCAGTCCCTCCTCTTATGAAGACTTTCCAGAAGAAAAAAAATCGTACCACTTTACCTATAAATGCGCGAGCCCTTTTATTAAACACATAAGGAATAGCCGGGGCTCCCTATTTCACCCCTGCATGGGCCGAAATGAAACTGTCACCACGCAGAGCTGCTGCCGGTATCAGCGGTGCGGTTCCAAAAATATGGCGACCACTCTGTGCGCCATAGACGGCGGCTGTTAAATCCGCCCCCACGTCTGGGGAAATGCGCCCGGCAATTGCGGGACTCGGCGCTGTTGATTTACACCACTCCGCACCAGCCGCGGATACAATTGATCGTCTGAGGTGGGACACGCGAATAGCGTTAATTTCCTGCTCTCCGCCTGGTCCCCCAGACGCGGGGACTCTGAGGAATGTCTGGGAATGACAGTGACCCGTACTGCACTATTTTCTACCAGATTTGGCTACATTATTGTCCAACGAGTGACTACAGGTTGAACCGGAACTCCAGGCTCAAAATTTTGAATATTTTCTTAGTATTATTCATACTAAAACTGTGTGTGATCTCAGACGTCACATTTCAATGTAATTGTATTTCTAGGGTACCATGCCTCAATCGGTAAAAACAAACCCTTGTAGGATCAGTTTTTGTCCGTCTAACTCTCTCTCGGACTGTTCATACTCCTTTTCCTCAGGATCGGGTCGTCGTATCAAGTTGAAATGTATGTCACATAGTAACGTCTACAGTCGCTTGGAGATGTAACACACTGAAGCTTTTAAGTCAGTGGAACAAAAAGATACGGCGCTTTATGTCAGGTATTTTGGTATCTGCGAACTCGCTTATCAGAACATGTAGCATTATAACCGTTGACCTAGAATCATGAAATTTGAAAGAGGCAAGGTTCCATAGTACAAGTAAAGGAAAAGATAGAACAGGCAGTCTCGGTTGCAAACCGGTATTTTAGTTAATTAATTTGTAACGCGTTTCTCTTTCACAGGAGCATCAGCAGACATCTGGGGAAAAAATGAAGTTTCCTCACTACAAATTTATGAGCCAGGAATCATTTATAAAGCTACACTGTAAGTTAAACGAAGCAACTGGGAAACCACGACCTGAGTCGTGTGGAAAGAGCGTAACCAGAGACTAACTCACCGGGTAAAAACATTCGAGGACTACTGGCAAGAGTACAGAACGTCCCGCTCACACCGACTACGTCCAATAAACACAGATTCACCTACGGAAACAAATAAGAATATATTTTATTTCCGTAGGTGGATGTGTCCTGTACAGGACTTCCTGTACATTTGCCAGTGGTCCTCGTGTGCTTCTACCCGGTGAGTATGTGTTTGGTTACGCTCTTTTTCACAACTTAGGTCGTGGTTTCTCAGTTTCTGACAATGTAGCTGTAGCTTTATAGCTGATTCATGGCTCATAAATTTGTGTTGCGGAAATTTCCCCCATAAACTTTCCCCAGGTCTCTGCCGATGCTCCTGTGAGAGCGAAACGCGTCACAAATAAAATATATAAAATCATTTTGCAACCGAGACTGCCTATTCTTTGTTGAACATCTCAAGAGGTTGCTGTATCATGGGCCGAAAGATGGACTGGTGTGATTTTCAGTAAAGGAAAAAGGTGAAAGGTTGTCAATTTGTAATCATATTACACGAACAAATATTTTGGTCTTTCTCGAGAGTTTCGGAATTACTGTGACCGACATCTTGGCGTAGCCTTTGGATAACAGGGAAAAACCCTCGAGATTGTAGATTCTCGGTATGGATGAACTATCTACATACATAGAATGAAATTTTCACTCTACAGCGGAGTGTGCGCTGATATGAAACTTCCTACATATCTACATACATGATTAAGTTTCCACGGAAACTTGGGTGACGAGTCTCAGTCGTACTTATTCGGATTTTTTCAATGCCTTTCTTAGTTGAATGTCTGGACGAGCAGACATTAGTAACGATTGACAGGCTGCTGAAATTAATTCGAAATCAATTCGCTTAATGCGATTATCTTTGCATTTGTGCCAGACCTGTTCTCGTCGGAAGTGGTCGCCACAACCACTTTGTCTATACATACGTGGCTCGTGGAGTGGACTAATCTTCCGTATGTCATACTGTCTACGTCCCTGTACTATAGTTCCCCACATTCATTACTGGCTACATTCCAGCCCCAATGAATGACTACAGTTTGATCCGGACTTCTGCTGACAAAATTTGGATGCTGTTTCCGGATATCTTCTGAGTATTTTCGCATACAGAAATGCCTCATTTCATACAAATTCTATTTCTTTTTACTCGCATGTTTGAATGGATAGACCCCATTCATCTCTCGAACGTAGGGGATTATGGCACAGAGATAGACGGTGTGACATGGAATTTTGGGTCGGTCTGGGAGGCAATCACTGGTAGCAGTAGTGGTTAAGGCGACCGTTCGCTGTACGTGGGGAACCAAGAATCGAGTCCCGGAGTGGCACAGTTTTTCATATGTCACTAACATGTAGCATAACGACAATATTAAGGAAATAACACACTGCTGTGGTATTGGCCAACGACAGTGAGACCACACCGAAGTCGGGAACGCACGTTGACATCACGGACATCAACGATATCTCGCTACAGTCCGCAGTGATGAGTGGGATAGGGTGAAGAAGACATTTCCTCTCTCTCAGCACAGCGGCAGCCTCGCACAGAGGTCAATGTACAGCCGAGCAAGGAAGTGCTCTGCCAGTGCATGATCTCAGATGAAGAAGTCGAGATCATCGTGTAGGACTACATCTCTTGTAACTGAGTGAACTAATATTTGATATGATGTAGTTAAGATGACGCGGCTCCCAGATCAGTCAAAGAACCCGCAGTCATGGTCGGACGACTGTGGTTTCCTCTGATCATAATAATTGCTATTCACCATGCAGAAGAAATGTTGAGCTCAAACAGGTAGAACAAAGAGCCTGCTGTACATTTTAGCTTTCCTTCTTCTAAAGTAGAAAACACACACACACACACATACAGAGAAGCACTACTCACACACACACGTAACCAACTGTTGCTTGCCACTGTGGCAATGGCCAGAGACAATGGCAGCAGTAACAGCAGAATGGGTCCATTAGAAAAACTCAGTGAGTCCAGCCGTGTGACTCCAGCCGTGAACTAGTCAATGCATGTCATCCGAGTAACAAATTCACCATCGTTTCAACCTTGTAAAGACACTTGTAAAGGCGGACACTTGGTGTTGTGACTATGAAATAAAAACGCGAAGTAACAACAACAGATAAACCAATGCTAGGCAGTCGTCATGTACCAACGGGCAGGGACTGTCCGTCGTTAAGGCGGCTGACTATAAATCAGCATGAAATCAATGGAAGAAATCACTCGTGAGTTCAAAAGTGCTGCACGCAGTCCAGATAGCATCATGAGTGCAGGTAGTCACTTAAAAGCAGTGGAAAACAGTGGTCGAACAACTCCCCATAAGCCACGCATTTCCATAGTCAGTGCTGAGCAGCCCTTGAAGTGGTGTGAAAACGATCATTGGACAGTGGATGACTGGAACCATCTTGGATGATGAATCACGCTATACCCTGCGACAATGGAATGGAAAGTTTTGGGTTTGACAAATGCCCGGAAAATATCAGCTACCATCATGTGTAGTGACAGCAGTACCAAGCAGGACTGTTTCTCGTGGTTAGCGTGTGGTCTCCTTACTAAACGCCGAATTCCGAAGAATAAGTTTCAAATTTACAGCACTGTGCCCTGCGTGCAGTAGAGGAACATTTCGAAGACGATGTTTGACTGTATCAGCATGAAAATGCACGCTATAATAAAGCAGCAGCTGTGAGGCAGTGGTCCGTGGACATTAACACTACTTAAATGAATTGCCCTGCCCCGAGTGCTGACATGAACCCAGTAGAATACCATTTGGATGAAAAGTGTCAAATCAAACACCTTTCACCCGTCTAAATTGTTATTTTATTGGGCTAACAGTTTCGGCGATATATTATGCCATCTTCAGGCCCCCTGACCGGCGTGTAGCCGGGTGACGTTTGAAGAGGTGGCTGTCTCAAAAATCTACGGATACCAGCGATTGAATGCTGGTTCTTATTTTGACTGGAACAAACGTGGGAATCTTTCTACACGCCGGTCAGGGGTTGAAGATTGCATAATATATCACCGAAACTAGTAGCCGAATATATTAATAACTTACACGCCTGAAAGGCGTCTGATCTCACATTCTGTGCTGAATAGCCGAGGTCCCACAACCGTCTGTGAAAAGATGGACATACAGAAACGTCTTGTGTGAGTTCGAACGACTTCTTCGCTTGGAACCCTAGCATCGAACATCACTAACTGCTCTGGTTTCGGTTCTTGAGGGGGGATGAGCTGCTCTTGCTCCGAATACTCTTATATTCAGACTCTTCATTGAATGTGTCGTCAGCAAAGTTCAAGCCGTCGTAAGGCGTAAGGTTGGACAAACCCAGCATAAATGTCTACTGATAGTTGTCCAGATACTTTTGTTACGTAGTGTACGTGCCTACACTTTCATTTGCGTTTCATATTTTGATTAAAGCATATTATAGACTTTTTAGCTATTTTAGTTCACAGAAACAAAGGTAATAGAGGAGCAAACCGAAAAAAACCTAATTACAGTGGAATGTGTCATGTTGGAATGCTTCATAAAAATATGTACTAAATTAGATGTATCTATGTCCTATAACTTACTCTGAACAACCATAATAGTTCTGGAGGAAATACGTACTCAGATATTACTAGAAATAAAATGGAATATTAGCCTTAGGTGACAGCCTGGAGCTGTGACACAGTCACTCTTTTCCAGGTAACGTTCCCTCCACGTAATGTGAGTCCTGCGCAGGATGATAGACAGAGTATTCCGTAACCTGCTGCGCCAAGCCCGCGACATTTTTTTGCTACGAAGAAGTGAATACGCTCTTGGCAGTTCGAACAAGTAACTCTTGCCCCCGAGGAAGTCTCGTTTGGGGTGGGACTGCATCTGTCGAGTGGTGTCTGGTCTCTCTTGCCGCTGTCACCGGAGCTGTGCAGACAAACTGATAAGTGCCACCAGGCGTTCTGCAATGGTAAACACAGCTCATGCTCATTCTTACCAACGGTATAAACAGGTTAGCACAGTGGTTAGCACACTGGACTCGCATTCGGGAAGACGACGGTTCGAGCCCTCGTCCGGTCATCCTGATTTAGGTTTTCCGTGATTTCCCTAAATCGCTTAAGGAAAATGCCGAGGTGGTTCTTCCGAAAGGGCAAGGCCGCTTCACTCCTCCAGCCTTTCCTAAACCGTCCTTGTGCTTCGTTTCTAATTACCTGGCTGTCTACGAGACATTAAACACCTCCTCTTCCTTACCAACGTCATAAAACTCAGGTGGAGGATGGTTGCAGTGGTAACTGAGAGTTCATCTCTGCAGTTCTAGGGCGATGACACCCCGTCCTCTGACGATCCGAGACGGCATGTCCATATGATCTCCTCCTCAAAATCACGCCGGGTATGCCAGGATTTACGTTAGTCGTTGTTGACCGGAGTTCAGATTAGTGGAAAATTTATAACAAAATAAACACTATCCCTTCTTTCCTAGAATCTGCTGCGACTATACAGTAATACTTATTCCTTTCTTAAGAGTGGGCAGAAATGAGTTCTCTCTTGTTGTGGTTTCACATTTCAGCCAGTCACAGCGACTGCACGTACACAGCAGTGCTTCTGCATCCCCGCTGCAAAACTAACTTTGGTAAACCAATCCAGGGTTCCCTTTCCCAATTGAAACATCAATTACGGGTGGCCTCCTTCGAGTCCAGCAGATACTCTTTACTCTGGGCATCTCTATCACATCCCGGGGGTCGTCACACTCCTGTACTCAGCCAGCGGACCCAAACTGCAGAAAAATAGTACACATATCATATACATTGATCAGGCAGAACACTATGACCGCGCCAGCTGGAGTGGCCGAGCGGCTGTAGGCGCTTCAGTCTGGAACCGCGCGACCGCTACGGTATCGAGGCCCATGACACTGGTCTCTGGGTACCCCGAGCCAGCACGCGGTCCCCAAAATGCTCCTACAGGACATCAAACATTCTCCTGCTTCGATGGGGTCGAGCTCCTTCTTGCACGAACCACATCTTGTCGAAATCAGGGTCAATTTTGGTAATGGGGATGAAATAATCTTCCAAAACCTTCTCGTACCGTTCGGTGGAAGGAAAATGACATCGATTATTCCGTGACTGGACATTGCACACCACATATTCACCCGCTGAGGTTGAAGAGACTTCTCGATCGCGAAATGCGGATTCTCAGTCCGCCAAATGCGCCATTTTTGCTTAGTGATTAGTCCATCCAAATGAAAGTGGGCTTTCGTCGCTAACCAAACCATGTTCACGTACTAACTCCTATCATGCTCCGCGGCCAGCCGTGCAGGTTGAACGTCCTAACGCAAACATTTCAGAAGTTATGACGATTTTATTTCATATAGTTCAATAACTGTCACCCTTTACGTAACAGCCAGTATGTCCACATTTGGCATGGATAACAGCGGCGACACGTCGTGGCATGAAAGCAAGGAGCCCTTGGTAGTTCGCTGGAGGGAGTTGCCACCACATCTGCACACATAAGTCACCTAATTCTGGTAAATTACGGGGAGAGAGGAGATGAGCTCTGACTCCATATTCAATGACATCCCAGATGTGTTCGATCGGGTTCAGATATGACGAGTTGGGGTGCCAGCACATCAATTGAAACTCGCCACTGTGTTCCTCGGACCACTCTGTCACGCCCTCGGCCTTGTGACGTGGTGCATTATCTTGTTGAAAAATGCCACTGCCGTCGGGAAACATGACAATCGTGAAGGGGTGTACGCGGTCTGCAACCAGTGTTCGATACTTCTTGGTCGTCATGGTTCCTTGCAGTATTTCCAATGGACTCATGATTGCCCAAGAGCATTATGGAGCCGCCGCTAGCTTGTCTCTGTCCCGCAGTACGGGTGTCAAGGAGCTGTTCCCCTGGAAGACGACGGATTCGCGCACTCACATCGGCGTGATGAAGAAGGTTTCAGGACACATCAGACCATGCAACACTCTGCCACTGCGCCAACGTCCAGTGCTAATGGTCACTTACCCGTTTCAGTTGTAACTACCAGTGTCTTACTGCTAACCTTGGCACATGCGTGGGTCGTCGGCTACGGAGGCCCATCATTAGGAGTGTCCGCTGCATTATGTGTTCAGACATACTTATAATCTACCGAAAGTCTGATGCTAGTTCCACTACAGTTCGCTATCTGTCCTGTTTCATTAGTCTGCTCAGCCTACGATGTCCGACATCTGCAATGAGGATGGCCGCTCAAACCCACAGCGTCTGGACGTGGTTACTCATCAGTTTCGCCACATGCTCAAGACACTCCTCAGACACCCGGCAAGTCGTGTGGTTTCCGAAATACTCGTGCCGAGGCTCCGGGCCATCACAATCTGTTCTCGGTCAGACTCAGATAGATCGCATTCCTTCTCCATTCTACATATGGACAGTACACACACTGATACTACTACATGCAACGTGTATGTGTCTGACTACCAGTCATTCGTCGCCAGTTGGTGCTGCTGTCGCCTGGACAGGTTTATATCGATAGTACGCCGGTGATCGTAAGGTTCTGATTGATCAGTGTAGAAACAAAATGAAGAAATAGTTGTTACATTCGTTAATTTGTATTCATTTCAGTTACAGGCAAACTTTCGTGCGCTGTCCGCAGCTCGTAGCGTAGCGTTAGCGTTCTCGCTTCCCGCGCACGGGGTTCCGGGTTCGATTCTCGGTAGGGTCAGGGATTTTCTCTGCCTCGTGATGACTGGGTGTTGTGTGTTCTTCATCATCTTTTCATCGTCATTGACCCGCAAGTCGCCTTAGTGGCGTCAACTAAAAAGGACTTGCAATACGGCGGCCGAACTCCCCCGCATGGGGCCTCCCGGCAGACAAATCCATACGATCATTTCATTTCATTTTTCTCCATGCGCTGCTATTATTTAATTGGTTTGATAGTTTAATTTGAATACTGGGTTGTTAATCAGGTTACAGAGAGCATTTAGGGAGAAAACTGTCCTGTAACAGAAGCAGTGTCAATACTAGGTCTGTCAAAATAATCTCTTACATTTTTCTGTGTGTATGAATTCCTATAACAAAAGGTGAAACAGGAACAGAAGAAATTTAAGTAAATATAGGAATTCGACAAGGGTGTCCGATATCAGCCGGCCGGAGTGGCCGAGCGGTTCTAGGCGCTACAGTCTGGAACCGCGCGACCGCTGCGGTCGCAGGTTCGAATCCTGCCTCGGGCATGGCTGTGTGTGATGTCCTTAGTTAGGTTTAACTAGTTTTAAGTTCTAGGGGACTGATGACCTCAGAAGTTAAGTCCCATAGTGCTCAGAGCCATTTGAACCATTTTTGTCCAATGTCACCCGCTCACTGCAATATTCATATTAATCACATCACCCGAAGCTGGAGGTATCAAGTAGAAAAAGGTATTAAAATATCAAAATATACCACGTAAAATATTTTACTTTGTATAGACGGTGACTTGATATAGCAAGGAAAAGACAAATTACGTATAATGTACAAGCTCAACTATCTCTATAAACAGTACAGTATTGAGATTTCTTAAGTGAAGACTGAAGTTATGGCATTCTGGGGCAAATATCCGGAACAATACATAATCATTGTGGATAATATGATTTTAGAACAATTGTCGCCCGACACCTATTTGGGATCTCAAACTGGACTAGGTAGTAATAAAGATCTAAATGTGAAATTCGATAGATTTGAAAATATGTCATATCATTCATAATGTTTTAAAAATAAAACCAGACAGGAAACGAAGGTAAAATTTTATGAAAGTGTGGTTCTCTCAGCACTTCTTCATGGGAGTGGATGCTGGATGTCTGCAAAAATAACATCAGATAAAATACAAAGGCCAGAAATGAAATTTATAAGAAGAACAAAAGGCTACCCAGGGAGAAACACATCAAAACCGAAATAATGCGACAGTAACTGCAAGTAACACCAATTGAAAGCAGAATAAGCAAATATCACAACACATGGTATGATCACGCTCAAAGAGCGGCAAGTAAACAACTTCCCAAACCAGCCTTAGCTTACAAAGTAGAAAAAGAAGATATTTAGCACCGTCGAGCAATCTGATGGTTACATTTCAGTCAGTCGAAATTTGTGATTACATCTCCGCACAGACACACCGTTACCACTGGGCTGCGATGTGCTGGTGGAGAAGAGCTGGGAACACGCCGTACTTGATTCTGTAGTCTTTAACGCCGAGTTTCGTAATCGGTGGTATTTCAATTAGAGCAGCAGTAAAAAGATACTTTGTGTAGCCGCTTATGAATTAAAGATCCAACGAAAATGTGTCATTTTTATTTGACTTTTGACAATAAAACGACAAAATATAGACGATCTGTTGTATATTAAGGGCTACGCCGCGAGTTCAGTTGGTATGCACTATGTAGTAGATGTGTTGCTCTGTCGCATTGTGCATCCGTGAGTAAATACTAGACGTCAGTCTAGACGGTATACAGATCGTGCTCCGGTCGTTTGTGAAGTTTTTTCAGTTATTTATCTTCACCCAATTTTCAGAGGATCAATTTATCCTTTTTTATGCAGCATCTTTCAGCATTTAGTAATGCATTGTCTTTGTTACTGGTGGTATGAAAGGTAGGAATATATGCAGAATTTAACCACGAGCTCAGCTAAGTGATATTTCAAAGATGATTGCTTCGTATGCCCTCTCCATCAGAGATCCGCCTGCAAATTGTTACTTTGTATAAACGGATCAATGGCACCATCAAAGTTATCGTCCACGTGCATTGTGTACATAGTTTCATCAATGATGTCTCAGTTTTTATATATGCAGCATACATTGTTGCGTAGAACAGGTACATTAAAGTTTATAACTTTAAACCATACTGCGGCTACTGAATTAATATTGCAGCTATGTGAAGGACGCAGAAAAGCAGTGAGATTAAAGTTTAGAACAGTTCTGTGCCTATGACGTACACGCATTAGCCCCTATTATACCCTCTGGTTGGTGGACACGCGCACTCATGGTGAGTTCGAGTAGACAAGAGTAAAGAAAGGCATCAAAAGTAATGAAATGGAAAGCGCAGCCCTCTACCAACTCGCCCGTGTCGGGAACGAAGTCTTTTGCCATTTTGTTAGTACTTCTTGGTCAAAATATACGAAATGAGATACTACTTCCTGAGAAACCGACTTGGAGTGAACACGGATGGCCGCTCGCGCCACTGAGACAAACTGAGGGAGTACCAGCGATCCGGCCACGAATTTAGTGTGGTAAGGCGACATGCGAGTTACGAAACGCGTAAGGAACTACCGAACCAATATTTTGAACATCGTGGTGAATTTGTTACTCTGTAAAGACTATACAGGGTGATTAAGAGAATGAATCACACATTCCTACAGGATGTAGTACTGGTCAAAACTAGAAGACAAGTTCATATACTGATCTCTCCGGAAACAGACACTTGTTGAAATATGGGCCGTTTTACCTGTGACGAGTAATGTGTAGTATTCGGTGTAGACCCAGTCACTTGCAGTATTACTGCAGTACGGACGTCTTGGCTTATGCAGATCCTCAAGCAATCGTAGAGATGAGTCATGAGTATCGCTTCAACTCATTGTATGAGCAGAAATAGCCGGTGACAGATTCATAGATTTGTACGCTTCACCAAACAGAAAGTCCCTGGCAGATTAAAACTGTGCGCAACACTGGAACCTTTATCTTTCACGGAAAAGTGCTCTATCGATTGAACTATCGAAGTACAACGCCCCCTCACAGCTTTACTTCCGCCAGTATCTCATCTCCTTCCTCCCAATCTCGGAGAAACTGGCGGCCTTAGAGCTGTCACAGCACGTCGTGAGGTGTTATTTGATATTTTAGTCGGCTGAGCACTTCCTCTTGAAAGGCAAAGGTCTCAGGTTCGAGTCTCGTCTGACACACAATTTTAGTATGCCAGGGAGTTCCCAATCAGAGCACACTACGTTGTAGAATCAATATTCATTCTGTTTCGCCAAACAGATTAACAGATGTTGTAATCACCAATTTCGTGCAGTGCGTTACGAGCGCTGTTGGATATCTTTACTCTTGCAGAAAGACAAGTAGTGTGCTTTGTACTAGTGGTTGAAAAAACATCGACATATCGGTACCTTTTCCAAGAAGCTTCCATACATCGGTCGGCATATCGACATGCCGATATCGAAATGGCAACATCGAGGGACAATATTTTTATTTTATATTTTCTGTATGAAGGAGTCTTACTACTTTTTGAGCCTACATCACGTTCAGTCTTTCTCTTTGTCTCTTTGAGCGAGTGAAGCAAGTATAGATGGCAGAAAGTTGAAGTGCACTATGGGGGAGGGAGGGGGGGGGGGAATGAATGGAATACGAAGATATCCAATGTAAAAAAAAAAAAGAAAAAAAGATTATCGCATCGGCATTCTTCAAATACAGTTGTTGAAACTGATCAACAAAGATCTAAATGGGAAGATTGGTCTTTGCAGTTGGCCGAGACGCGTGAGGAGAAATAATCAGCGCTCGGTACTACAAACAGAAACTGCAACGTTTAACTTCACCGCACAATTTTGACACTACAACAGATAGGTCGTTTGCATTTGCAAAAATTAAAAAATAGAGAAGTCGACATGAAGTTTTCCAGAAAAATCCGACATATATCGAAACCGAACGACGGTCGCATTGGACACATTTATTGTGCCACTTACCTGCAGTTACCATTGTTGGCAAAGTGGTTATCGCCAAGCGTGTAGGGGAATAAGCAGGCTGCTAGCTTGTTGATGTACAGAATATCTAATAATAAATCAGTAATTAAATACACAACTCTAAAACTGGCAGTATGTTGTCAATGTGCAGCCGATATTCTTTTTGGCCCGTACATCAATATTGTTTCCGTCGCCGCATCGTTATATCGATAGTGATATAAAATATCGGATATTTTTTAAAATATCAAGAGTCGTACTATATAAATGAGAGGTACCATCCCATTTTCTACGGATCATGTGACCATACCTCACCGCAGTGTTCCCTGGGTGATGGATTGGCCAGAAACGTACAGTAGCATGATCTCCCCATTCATGAGACCTCAAAAAATGGTTCAAATGGTTCTGAGCACTATGGGACTCAACTTCTGAGGTCCCCTAGAACTTAGAACTACTTAAACCTAACTAAACTAAGGACATCACACACATCCATGCCCGAGGCAGGATTCGAACCTGCGACCGTAGCAGTCGCGCGGTTCCAGACTGAAGCGCCTAGAACCGCTCTGCCACCGCGGCCGGCCATGAGACCTCAGTCCATTGGATTTTTGACTATGGAGACATTTAAAGTGGTTGGTATATGATCGACTAATGACCTCAGCAGTTGAGTCCCATAGTGCTCAGAGCCATTTGGTATATGATCAACCCATCGACAATATTATGAATTTGCTGGAGCATGTGCCAATGTGTGTGAAGCAATACGAATGGATAGAGGTGTTTCTGAAACAATGCGTAATTCACAGCGACAAAGAGCTGAAGCGTATCATGACGTGTGGCAATCACACTCAGAACTGCCTATAGTGTCTACTTGTACGTAACTGGCAGATGGGACTCAGAGGATGATTGGCCCTTATCTCAGCAAGTACTGGTTTCTGGAAACAACAGGTGGCTATAGCCAGAGTCCAGCCATTCACCAGCTAAACATGGCAGATATTGTAATGCGTTAATGCGGAACTGATGTACGCTGAAAAAAAAAAGTCCAAATGTTCACCACGAGGTGCAAATCTGGTGCTGTACAACATATCATCGACGTTTCCGCCGCTCATATTGAACAAATTGTGTAAGTAACGGTGTAACATAGCTACAACCAATATTGCCTACGTTCGTCTGTGAAGCTGGACTCGATAAGCAACCTGAGCGATCAGTAAACGGAATTAATCTGCATAACACTGTGTGCGTGTTGTATGAGTGTCAGTTTCTCTGTCATTTAAGCCCTCAACCGATCGTTACATGATAAACTTAAAACTAACATTTGGATAAGCTATCTGACTGAGTATTTGGATATGAAAAACTACAAGAACAAATGGACCTGTAACAACGAATACCTAACCTATTTGACTGAGTTTTTGAACAAGAATTTTCAAGTGATACAGAATATGACTTGTGCAACGGAATTTATTGGATTAGAATACATGACATGTTGTGGTGTGTCAGTGGCTCTGTTTTGGCCCTACGTTTTGCACTCACCTCTTTAGATGACTGCCTTTTTCCAAGTGGTTTACAGCAATTCGCATCAGCATGCAGCAGCCGCGGCTAAAGCTTATTGTTACTAAGAATTAATTTAATAAAAAAGGAGTTTGCTTGGGTCCTGTTAAGTACAAAATACCTTGCGAGAAACGATTTCAAAAATTAAGTCTATTGAAAACTTCAGAAATCATCATGACCAAGTATTAATAATGACAATTACATTGACATAGGCATCAATAATGTTTGAGTGCCAGACTAACAAATTATTTCAATTTCGAAGTTGCATTAACATTTAATAACCACTGCACTTTTTATTTATTGGTTGTTGAGAATAATTATTATTATTTGGAGGATAAGGAGGCTTCTTTAACTGATACGCAAAATGTGGGATTATTATAAACTCGGACTAACAATCACGAGCCTAATCCTGCATTTGCTTTTGCACTATGCTTGCGAATTTTACCTTGAATTCCATCTCCAGGCGTAGTTAAGCCATCAGAATCTCTCCTGACTATATACATGTAATCGGGCCTTGAGTGCGGTAACATCTGCCACCACCGATGGGAGGGCAGCGTGACACGTCTTCTGTCTCCGAGCTCTCGACTGACACTGCTACTTCCACTCTCGCAGACAGACATCATCTCACGACAATGATTAGAATCGTGCTCCCACGTTTCGCCCTCAGGTTGTTTTTATCGATACCTGAGTGCTTACACAGTGCAAAGAATAGCATTAAGTTGGCTATACTGTTCTCAAGGGAATGGAGAGTTGTGACACACTCCTTACAGTGGTTAATAATAAAATCACCGTTAGGTCTTTCTCACTTATTTGATCTTTACTGCTCATATTCCGTTCTTAATTCATTAAATAATGCATGTTACATCACAGCGCCAAATTTTCACGTTGCGGCCAGAATTGGAACTAATTTTTTCCCAGAGTAAATCGGTTGCGAATTAAAGTATTAGCATATCTAACATCTTTCGCTGCCATACGACAATTACAGCCCAGACTGGGACTGTGAGAAGCTGCACTTCTACATCTACATCTACATGGATACTCTGCATATCACATTCAAGTGCCTGGCAGAGGGTTCATCGAACCACCTTCACAATTCTCTATTATTACAATCTCGTATAGCGCGCGGAAAGAATGAACACCTATATCTTTCCGTACGAGCTCTGATTTCCCTTATTGTATCGTGGTGACCGTTCCTCCCTATGTAGGTCGGTGTCAACAAAATAGTTCCGCATTCGGAGGAGAAAGTTGGTGATTGGAATTCCGTGAGAAGATTCGGTCGCAACGAAAAACGCCTTTCTTTTAATTATTTCCAGTCCAAATCCTGCATCATTTCTGTGACACTCTCTCCCATATTTTACGATAATACAAAACGTGCTGCCCTTTTTTGAACTTTTTCGATGTACTCCGTCAGTCCTATCTGGTAAGGATCCCACACCGCGCAGCAGTATTCTAAAAGGGGACGGACAAGCGTACTGTAGGCAGTCTTTTCTAAGTGTCCTGCCAATAAAACGCAGTCTTTGGTAAGCCTTCCGATAACATTTTCTGTATGTTCTTTCCAATTTAAGTTGTTCGTAATTGTAATACCTATATATGTAGTTGAATTTACGGCTTTTAGATTAGACTGGTTTACCAGGTAACAAGGTTTAACGACTTCCTTTTAGTACTCATGTGGATGAAGTCAGACTTTTCGTTATTTAGGGTCAACTGCTACTTTTCGAACCGTTCAGATATCTTTTCTAAATCGTTTTTCAGTTTGTTTTGATCTTCTGATGACTTTATTTGTCGATAAACGACAGCGTCATCTGCAAACAAGCGAAGACGGCTGCTCAGATTGTGTCCCAAATCGTTTATATAGATAAGGAACAGCAAAGGGCCTATAACACTACCTTGGGGAACGCAAGAAATCAGTTCTGTTTTACTCGAGGACATTCCGTCAATTACTACGAACTCTGACGTCTCTGACAGGAAATCACAAATCCAGTCACATAACTAAGACGATGTTCCATAAGCACGCAATTTCACTACGAGCCGCTTGTGTGGTACAATGTCAAAAGCCTTCTGTAAATCCGCAATCGATCTGAAATCCCTTGTCAACAGCACTCAAGACTTCATGTGAATAAAGAGCTAGTTGTGTTTCACAGGAGCGGTGTTTTCTAAACCCATGTTGATTGTGTGTCAGTAGACCGTTTTCTTCGGGTAATTCATAATATTCGAACACAATATATGTTCTAAAATCCTGCTGCATTCCGACGTTGACGATATGGGTCTATAATTTAGTGGATTACTTCTACTACCTTTCTTGAATATTGGTGTGACCTGTGCAACTTTCCAGTCTTTGGGTACGGATCTTTCGTCGAGTGAACGGTTGCAGATGATTGTTAAGTATGGAGCTAATGCATTAGCATACTCCGAATGGAACCTAATTGGTATACAGTCTGGACCAGAAGACTTGCTTTCATTAAGTGAGTTTAGGAATTTTATTCTAGTTACGGTCAGTACTATCTCCTTTAGGAATATGTAACACTTTCTTAATATCACCCTGTATCTGATCTGCAACAGGCGTAATAGGAACTGTGGTGTCACCGCTAGACACCACACTTACTAGGTGGTAACTTAAATCGGCCGCGGTCCTGTAGTACATGTCGGACCCGCGTGTCGCCACTGTGGGATCGCAAACCTAGCGCCACCACAAGGCAGGTCTCGAGAGACTGAGGAGACCTCGCCCCCAGTTGTACGGACAACATAGCTAGCGATTGGACGTGCTAAGCCTTGCTCTCATTTGCCGAGAGATAGACAGTAGAATAGCCCTCTGCTAAGTTAACTGGCGACCACCTAGCAAGGCGCCATTTGTATCAGTGCCTATAGCTTACTAATATTCAAGAGAGATGTATTCCAAGGACTAATTAAAAGTTAAGTAACAAGCATCTACGTACTTTTCTTCTTATTCATTTATAAGTTCTCATGTTCCAGACTTCACGCCCGTCTGCGTTAGCCTTGCGTGCCCTATCGGCTACAGCATTGTGTCTAGGCTGTATGGTCTAGACACAACAGGAACTGTGCGGGGCAGGTTGTGTGGTTTGACGGTATCGGAAACAGCCATCGCCTGCCACCAGCCAGACAGCCGAGTGGGCATTCCTGACGTGGCGTGTGTATCAGCTGCGGCGGTAATGAAATTGTCGTCCGGTGTCACCTGGCCGCTGTGTGCCGTCCCCTGGAGCCCGCCTCCAGCCGGCTCCGGGTGTCTGGAATTTAATAGTCGCTCTAAAGTGCCCGTCCCGGCGCGTGCTGCGGCTGCGGAGATTGGCGGCCGGGGCGGAGCCGCGGGGTGACCGCACGGCCCCAGCCGGGCAGTCGCAGAAGAACCGTAGGCGACGCTGCGGCCGGCCCGCCGTGCAATCGGAAATCAAAGTTCCCCCAGCGCTGCGGCTCTCGCGGCGCATTGTGTCCGGCATTCCGACGGACCTCCGCGCCAAAGCGATTTCCCGCTGCCGTACCCCTGTGCGAGCCTGGACTCGTAGCAATTAACTCTCGTTTATTCGGAAACAAGATCACCAAAAAAAAATACCTGGTAGCTGTAATTAAAGTGCAGCTACTCACAGAGGTTCAGTGAAGAATGAAAGTACCGTGTGGCAGCAAATGTCGGTAGATATTCTAATGCGTTATTGCGGAACAGATTTCAGATGGAAAAATAAATTAGTTCCTATTTTTGCCACCAGATGCAAATGTGGCGCTGTGAATGCTAGGAAGACGTGTAGAATGGATTAGGAGGGGCGTGGTCAGTAGGGACAAATAAGCGAGAAAGGCATATTTGTAAGTTTATTATTAATCACCGCTTAAACAATTTGCCGAGTGTGAGCACAAGAGTCATCACCGAGGTGTTGTAAAGCACCGCATTTCCGCCTGGTGGCCAAAATGATACCTAGCTTTTTTCCAGCGTAAATCGGTTGCGTACGCCTTACCATATCTGTCAAGTTTCGCTGCTATACCATAATTACGGACCGAAATGGACATTCGTGAGTAGGTGCACTCCAGTTATAACCACCGGAATCAGCTCTGTAGACGATGTGGAACTGGTGTCAAGCGGCTATGTGCAATCCACCACTGACATAAGACATGGCAGAGAAAGTGTGTGCATGTGCCAGCCCGTTGTGCGGAAGACGGGTCAACAGGGTGAAATGATGGTATTTGTACGTGACTACGCTCGCACCGAGAATAAAGTTGTGCGAAACATTGGAATGCTCGTTCAGTAAACGTCAGTCCCCCTAGACTTTTGATTGTGGGGACACAAAGGAACTGGTCTATGCCATGCCTATCGACGTTATGGGTTCCGTCTTCAATGTGTGCCGACAGGTAGAACAACAGCTGGGTATACTTCGAAGGGTGCGCCATTCCTTACACCGGAGGACAGAGGGATGCATTGTCGTGAATACTCGCCACTTTGAACACCTCCTGTAAACACATGTTTATGGCAGAAGGAATGCATTTCTGGACCCATGTTTATTGGACTTGCTTTTCTTGTTCCGATGAGTACCACCACCTCTGAAAGTATTCGACACTTTTTTAACGCCGACTGACGTTCTATGAATATGTACATAGACTGAACAACAGACTGGTAAAGAGGATTTTTGATGTAGTAAATAGTCCAATAAAAAAATTGGTTTCAAGAAATAGAAGAAAACTTAAGCAGGTATCCGTATGGAAATGATAAATGAAAGAGAAAAATTCAGAAACAAAAGTATGAACACAGAATTTGAAACAAGAGAAAGGAATAAAACTGGCAAAATATGGACAAAGCAAAGGAAACTGGAACACAGCCAAAGAATGAAGAAGTTTTGGAAAGAGAAAGAGAAGAAGGAACAAATAAAAAAAGGAAAAATCATGTAACTTCAATTCAATCACTGTCCTATAGGCAAAACTGTGTAATAATAATTATATATCTATTAGGTGTTGTTTTTAACAGGCCAACCAGAAATACACATATCTGGTATAAGCCTGAATAGAATTACTGATCGCATAACATTAAGAAAGCCACAGATAAAGCAATCAGGTAGGTGTAGAATTTCTTTATTTTTGAAAACCATTTGATTAGCTACCACACCAATCATTACCAAACAAAGGTGCGTTACATGGGATAACAAGCAAAATTTGTGACTGGCTGAAGATTTCTTGGTTGCAGGACACCACATGTTATTTCTGATGGAGGATCAGTAACAGAAGTAACTACTCTTGTCACCCTTTTTGTTCATGTTGTATATTAATGACGAGACGATAACATTAATAGTAACCTCAGATTCTTTGCAGATGCTGCAGTTAGCTATAAACAAGTACTATTTGAAAAAGGTGCGGGAAATATCCATTCTGATCTTGATAATATTTTTTCATGTAAAACTTTCGAAAAGATATTTCGGCCATTTGAATAGACATTTTAATATATATACATTTTAATGCTCCTATTACACTATACAAATTTTGCCCTTATGCCATTTTCAAGTGTTACGTCAAAAATCGTCCTTGTGTGAACCAAGACCGAAATGTTCAAATGGCAGTGAGCACTATGGGTATTAACTTCTGAGGTCATCAGTCCCCTAGAACTTAGAACTATTTAAACCTAACTAACCTAAGGACATCACACACATCCATGTCTGAGGCAGGACTCGAACCTGCGACCGTAGCGGTCTCGTGGTTCCAGACTGTAGTGCCTAGAACCGCTCGGCCACTTCGGCCGGTCAGACCGAAATGTAGTTAAAGAAATAAACACTTTGCATACTGTCGCATGGCAGGAATCTCTTTTCAAAAATTCTATTGATGTGATTTTGAAGTGTATATAGATTGACAATTTGCTTTAATTGGCCATTAATTTAAAGCCGAGCACGTGACAAAATGTATAATCGTGGTATTCTGTTACGGCAAGGTCAGTGAGTCACAGAATCAATCGACTTCTGCATTTACATGGGCGTAATATCTGGTACGAAAATAGAATGGGACGATACATGTGAAGGGTAGTGAAATGAAAACCGTACGACAGCATTCTAACAGCCTGAGGGTAAACGGCAGAGTCAACAGTAGAAACATCCCGCAGCTCCCCCGACAGAGAAATCCAGTTGTTCACAGAAGTTCCGGTAAGGTCATGACGACGTTCTTTTTCGACTGTAGAGCTCATCTACTCGTCGAGTTCGTCGAGCCACAATCAATGCAGAGGGCCATGAAGTCACTTCGCAGAAATTGTGACGCGCCATAAAAGCCCAGGAACACTGTCTGACGGAATCATCCTGCAGACAGATAACGCCAGCCCCTACATTGCGATTCGGACCAAGGCTATGCTTCAGGATTATCCTTCAGCGATCTGGTTGGGAAACACTGTAAATACTTCGTACAGTACGGACCTTTGGCTACATCTACATCTACATCTACATCTATACTCCGCGAGCCACCTTACGGTGTGTGGCGGAGGGTACTTATTGTACCACTATCTGATCCCCCCTTCCCTGTTCCATTCACGAATTGTGCGTGGGAAGAACGACTGCTTGTAAGTCTCCGTATTTGCTCTAATTTCTCGGATCTTTTCGTTGTGATCATTACGCGAGATATATGTGGGCGGTAGTAATATGTTGCCCATCTCTTCCCGGAATGTGCTCTCTCGTAATTTCGATAATAAACCTCTCCGTATTGCGTAACACCTTTCTTGAAGTGTCCGCCACTGGAGCTTGTTCAGCACCTCCGTAACGCTCTCGCGCTGACTAAATGTCCCCATGACGAATCGCGCTGCTTTTCGCTGGATCATGTCTATCTCTTCTATTAATCCAACCTGGTAAGGGTCCCATACTGATGAGCAATACTCAAGAATCGGACGAACAAGCGTTTTGTAAGCTACTTCTTTCGTCGATGAGTCACATTTTCTTAGAATTCTTCCTATGAATCTCAACCTGGCGCCTGCTTTTCCCACTATTTGTTTTATGTGATCATTCCACTTCAGATCGCTCCGGATAGTAACTCCTAAGTATTTTACGGTCGTTACCGCTTCCAATGATTTACCACCTATGGCATAATCGTACTGGAATGGATTTCTGCCCCTATGTATGCGCATTATATTACATTTATCTACGTTTAGGGAAAGCTGCCAGCTGTCGCACCATTCATTAATCCTCTGCAGGTCTTCCTGGAGTACGTACGAGTCTTCTGATGTTGCTACTTTCTTGTAGACAACCGTGTCATCTGCAAATAGCCTCACGGAGCTACCGATGTTGTCAACTAAGTCATTTATGTATATTGTAAACAATAAAGGTCCTATCACGCTTCCTTGCGGTACTCCCGAAATTACCTCTACATCTGCAGATTTTGAACCGTTAAGAATGACATGTTGTGTTCTTTCTTCTAGGAAATCCTGAATCCAATCACAAACCTGGTCCGATATTCCGTAAGCTCGTATTTTTTTCACTAAACGTAAGTGCGGAACCGTATCAAATGCCTTCCTGAAGTCCAGGAATACGGCATCAATCTGCTCGCCAGTGTCTACGGCACTGTGAATTTCTTGGACAAATAGGGCGAGCTGAGTTTCACATGATCTCTGTTTGCGGAATCCATGTTGGTTATGATGAAGGAGATTTGTATTATCTAAGAACGTCATAATACGAGAACATAAAACATGTTCCATTATTCTACAACAGATTGACGTAAGCGAAATAGGCCTATAATTATTCGCATCTGATTTATGACCCTTCTTGAAAATGGGAACGACCTGCGCTTTCTTCCAGTCGCTAGGTACTTTACGTTCTTCCAGAGATCTACGATAAATTGCTGATAGAAAGGGGGCAAGTTCTTTAGCATAATCACTGTAGAATCTTACGGGTATCTCGTCTGGTCCGGATGCTTTTCCGCTACTAAGTGATAGCAGTTGTTTTTCAATTCCGATATCGTTTATTTCAATATTTTCCATTTTGGCGTCCGTGCGACGGCTGAAGTCAGGGACCGTGAAGAAAGACACCCAAAAAGACACCCATGGCCTCTGGTTCTATTCGGACGAGGAAGTGCTAGAGTGGATACGGTTGTGGATCTGTTAGCAGTCGACCGGGTCCTGTGAAACAGGAATTGATCGTATCGTCTCGCACTGGAATTAACATCTCAACGCGTGTAGTGATGTCTTGTGAGTGGAACCGTTTCACGGCCCCGTATGGCTCTTTTCGGTTTTCATTTGACTGCTCCTTATAGTTTCAGTCGTACATGGGTCGCAAAGTAAGTGCTACAAAGTTTTTGTCTACTGCGACATAAACAGAGGGTGATAAATTCTCGTTAACATCTTTGTGCTGTATCAAACAACCTGCATTTAACAGGAGGGGTTTGGCTCTGAGCACTATGCGACTTAACTTCTGAGGTCATCAGTCGCCTAGAACTTAGAACTAATTAAACCTAACTAACCTAAGGACATCACACACATCCATGCCCGAGTCAGGATTCGAACCTGCGACCGGAGCGGTCACTCGGTTCCAGACTGCAGCGCCTAGAACCGCACGGCCACTCCGGCCGGCCAGGAGGGGTTTAAAGGATCTTTTCTTTTACAGTAACGAGTGTGCAGAGTCTTGAACTGAATTCCGTGATGATTACTGAAGATCATCGTTTCCGACTGCACGGATCTTTCTCGATGTTCTAATGCGAAGGTCCTGCAGCACTGCAGGTGCACTTTCGAAGTCTCTGTCCTTTAGAAAGTCTCAAAAGAAATAACCATAGGGACTGAGATCGGAAATACAAGGGGTGAAACAGCTTTAGCATGTGGATTCACAGTACCCCACTGAAGCCGATTCAGTTTGTTGACTTCCCCACGCAGATGGAAGCATGCCTCATGACTACAACTGATTCTTAACAACGGTTCTATTTTCAAACGTCTGAATCTTTTACCTAGAAAAGAATATCGCTGTTCCACGTCACTATCCTTCAAAGGTTAGGTTGGCATAGTTGAATTTTGTTAGTGAAAAAGCTAAATTTCTGTTTCATTATCTTCATGAGCGGCTGTCGTGACATTTCGAGGCGCTGTTCTGAATGTCTTTTTGGTATAGTGGGCTCCCTACTGAACAGCGTAGCCACTCGTTCCACATTCTCCTGTGTTTCCGAGGCTTCCTTGGGTCATGTCGGGAACCAGTCTTTCCATAAAGTTTAAGCAATCCTTTAGGGAAAATATTAAACAAAATTCGTACCAGAGGATGGTTTAATTTTTACCATAACATCTGGACTTCGTTTCAGCACTGTAATCAGAGAAGTAGACCTTGCAAATGATGCCGTTTGATGTAATGCGTTGTTGAATGCGCCTCTCACCATAACAATGCGACCTGAATTTGTGTAAAATACCTTTACAGTAAACAGTCATTGTTCCAATGTTCGTGCTTCCATACTGAAAAGTAAACTGAGAAATTATTGAGGAAGCTATAGAATTTTGAGAGCTAAAAACAAGAATATCACAAGGGCACACATTTAGGTATACAATTAAACTACAGTAAGCACTTTCCAACACCTAGTTTGCGACAACCTGTAGGTAAAGCAAGTAACTGGCCTATTCGCAGGATATTGGGAAGATGACGTCAGTGTCCAAAAAAGATTGCTTACAAACAGTATTGCAACCATTTCTTGAATACTGATGAAGTGTGTGGGATCCATGCCAAACAGGAGTAACAAGGGACATTGAACGTATGTAAATAAGGGCGGCACGATTGCTGAGTGGTTTCACTCACTCCATAATGTACGGAAATGTGGAAGTGGTAGACGCTTCAAAATATACGCCAACTGTACCGCACAAGCATACTTATAGAATTTCAAGAACATATTAAGTGAAAGAGATTTTCTTGATCCCCTTATGCTCCCCTCCTGTAGGGAGCATGATGGGAAATTTGTCTCAGAGGGATTTAGGGTAGTCCGTACGCGATTGAGCCGTGTGTGGCCGAGTGGTTCTAAGCGTTTCAGTCTGGAACCGCGCGGCCGCTACGGTCGCAGGTTCGAATCCTGCCTCGGGCATGGATGTGTGTGATGTCCTTAGGTTAGCTAGGTTTAAGTAGTTCTAAGCTCTATGGGACTGATGACCTCAGATGTTAAGTCCCATAGTGCTCAGAGCCATACGCAATTGAAGAGGGGAAAACTTCGTAACATTTGGTATAATGCCGACTACCCTCAGCCACTTAAATCACAGTGTTCTGCACAATATGTACGGGGACAGTTAAAAAGCCAACGCTGGACTTAGACCTAATGCAGTACTGCAGCGGATAAAGTCGAAGTGAGGTCGCCCATACACTTTCGGCAGTATGTAAAGAGTCTGGCTTAAGTATGTGGATTATTTCTGAAATATAACAGGAATGTGGACGCGGCTGAATAGAAAATAATCCCTAGAATACAAGTCTAGAGGTTTACAAATAGAGTCACTCCCCCGTCGAGGAAAAATGGCTCAGATGAGTTCACACTAAAAACCCGATGTTGCTGACGCAGTCACTGCAATGTAGCCGGACGTTTACCTTATTATATTTCATTTTGCAGTGCGATAAAATGATAGCTGTTTTCGTGTCTATGGTTTTGTGCCCACGGATTGACATGCCTGAATTTCGCCAACAAGCCATCTGCCGCCCCAACATAGTATTCTCTATAGATACAGAGCAAGATTACGAGGGAGGAGATGGGCCCTGAATGTTTGCCTTTATGCGCCGCGAGTCGCCCCGCCTGTTCCGTGTGGTGAGCGTCGGTCACAGGTCAAGGGAACGGCGCGCGGATCTGATTCACGGCATGCAAGAAAAGAATTGAGAGCGCGCCATGCCGCGAAGAGCGTGCGCATGGATTCGACCTCGCCGGCCGAAGCATTCATTTTCCTCAGACCTGCAGACCTATTGCCTGCCACTAAAGGGCAGCTGCCAACGACCTGATACACTGCACGTCGGTAGAGGGCACAAGATTTTAACTGGACACTTACACATCATTCCGGTGAGAAACCATTAGCATGAAAACATGTAAACATTGTGGAACGCTATGGCATTTGTTTCCGTGAACACATCAATAATATTTCATAACCAAATAAAAAATATACAGCAGTTTACGAGCCGATACAGGTCCCTTTTTTAAATCTCGCCGCCATATAGAGTGTGCCAAGAAGATCTGATGACTCTAGTCCAACTCTCCACATAAATTGACGAAAAAAATTGTATCACCAAAAAATAATTAATGTAGAGTAATGAAATTTCCCGAATACATTTGTGTAAGTAGCATATTTAAGCGATTAAGATTGCAAGGCTACAGGTTAATGTAAGCGTGAGATAAAACATTGCATTTGCGAACTGCTGATACATTAACAATCGATGTAACCGCCAGAATGTTGAATGCAAGAAGAACACAAACGTGCACGCATTACGTTATGCCGGACGTCATTTTGTGGGATGCAGTTCCATGCCTGTTGCACCTGGTCGGACAATACAGGGACGACTAACGCTAGTTGGGGATGATGCTGGAGCTGTAGTCCCATGATGTCCGGCATGCGCTCGATTGGATGCTTATATGGTGATCGAGCAGGCCAACGCAACATGTAGACACTCTGTAAAGCGGGTTGGGTTACAACAGCGGTATGTGGGCGAGCGTTATCCTGTTGGAAACCACACCTGGAATGCTGTTCATGAATGGCCGCACAACAAGTCGGTTCGCCACGTTGATGTACAAAGTTACAGTCAGGGTGTTTCGATACCCACGACAGCGCTCCAGCTACCATACGGAATCGCACCCCAGACATTAATTCCAGGTGTAGTCCAGTGTATGTAGCACGCAAACAGGAAGGTTACAGATCCTCAACTGACCTCCATCTAACCAACACACAGCAATCACTGGCACTGAGGGAAACCTAGTTTTTATCATACACAGCAGACCTCCACCCAGCCCTTCTATGAGCTCTCGTTTCACACCACTGAAGTCGCCAAGGGTGATGGTTTGGGGTAAGTGGAATGTACGTTATATGGCCTCTGGCTCGGAGCTGTCCTAGAAGTGACCGACTTGTAATAGTTCGCTGTGTCACTCTGGTGTCAACTGCTGCTCAGATTGCTGCTGCGGCAGAGTCATACGCCAAACACGTAACGCCATGTGGCTGCCCGGAGCCCAGTCTTCTTGTGAGCATACGT
The DNA here is from genome assembly GCF_023898315.1 of Schistocerca nitens. NCBI lineage: Eukaryota > Metazoa > Arthropoda > Insecta > Orthoptera > Acrididae > Schistocerca > Schistocerca nitens. The sequence goes on from NC_064622.1 coordinate 362,523,295, forward strand.
TCCCCTGACCACTACCGCCAGCCATCATGTAGAGTGGCTTCAGTACAACACCACAGAACAAACATCCAGCTTCATGTAGTCCTCCGTGGCGTCTTTGTCACCATACAGATGTTCTTGACGAACATCAACCCACTACGTCCAATCTCAAAGGTAACTAACACTCACTACCGTTACAGCGTGTACCTAAAGCAAAGTTGATGGGCCTTGTCATAGTGGCGTTACTAGCACAATTGTTATGAGGCTGGCGGAAAATGTTAATAGGGGTTGTGACTCTGATGTAGTAAACTGCCTACCAACTTTAGTTTAAGTCACACAACTCCATTTTGGTGCTGCGATTTTTTTCCGAACGCTTACATATAAATCGTTTGGTTATAATGAAAGTTCAGCAACTCATAGAGGTGCAATGTGGGCTGCAAGTATTTTACGGCAGCGAAACTTTACAGATATTCCAATGCATTAATGTGGAACCGATTTTCGCTGCAAAAAAGGAGCTCCAGTTTTGGACACCAGGTGCAAATGTTGCGCTGTAAATGCAAGAAAGATGTATAGGAATGGTTGCATATGCAACGGATTAATAACAAGTGAAACAAGTGAGTAGGATATAATATTGAGATTGTTATTAACCGCCGCCTACACAGTTTGTTCAGTATGAGCAACTGAGACGTTTACGAGAGGCTTCAGCTGTAAAACGACGTGATAAACAGTGCCCAAAGCAGTTGCTGTAAAGTGGCCTTCGGAACAGGTAGAGACCGAACGTGTACCGGAAGAGCGTTCTGTTAGATATACCTATAGTCAAGATCACCAGGCCACGCATTGGGAAAACCCGTGGAGGTGGCACGTTCGTGGCAGGCTGTGTTAAAGATGATCTTTCAATGGGCGAGCAACACGAGATTTTGCCCCATCTTGCATGGAAACATGCTCTTGCGAAGCTGGAATCATGTGCTGTACAAGGAGGTCTCGATAACGTGCATACGTCACGTTACGTCTGACAGGCCTTCTGCGTGTATTTTCCTGAAAGAAGAACGAACCCCGAACAGAAGTATTTGTGAATCCTCACCACACAATTACTTAATGGCGAGCACAGTGGCTCTTCATGCACAATACACGGTTTAAAACCACCCTAAGTTCGGCGGTTCTGTGTATTCGCTGCGCCCTGTTGTGTAAAACGTCCCTCGTCACTCCGCAGAGTATTTCCCGGCCAGTTGTTGTCGACTTCGATTCTTGCCAGAAACTGAAGAGCAAATTCAGAATGCTGGTGCGGGTTATTACGTTTGAGTTGCTACATCGTCAGGATTCTGTACGGGTAACAGTGTAAAACTAACTTCAAAATTTTCCGTACTGTTCACAATGGGATGGACAATTCTTGTGAGACTACAGAAGCGCTAGCACTACCCGGGACACGTGCTGCATGGTCAGTTACAGCAACGGCAACCTCATCGACAACTTCCACCGGGATAGGACGCCTCCAAGTGCCACACGAAGTTCACCCGGGTTGTCGAATTTCATTATCATCTTCTTTAAACCATTTAATAACATCGGGCCTATCATCAGACCGTTCAGTCGGCGATGATCTCTCAATGCAGCACTTTAACTGCTGTCGTTCAAATAAAACAGCTTCACTAACAGCACTCAGTCTCTCTTCTCGACAGCCTTACTCATCACTCACGTTACGGATTGTCAAGGGGCAGCACGGATGTCATACTGTCATACAAACAGCGTACAGCGCCAGATGTGGACCTGGTGGCCACAGTTCTAACTGATTTGTTTTCCAGCATAAATCTGTTCCGCAGAAACGCATTAGTATGTCTACTAAGATTCGTTGCCATACGATAATTATATTCCACAATGGATCTCCGTCAGTAGCTGCCCTTTAGTTATACCCACCCAGTATGTACGAGGTGCATTCAAGTTCTAAGGCCTCCGATTTTTTTTCTCCGGACTGGAAAGAGATAGAAACATGCGCATTGTTTTAAAATGAGGCCGCGTTCATTGTCAATACGTCCCAGAGATGGGACGGCTGATGGAATTTTACCGCCAGCGGCGAGAATGAGAACTGTTTTAAATACTTAAAATAGCGACGTTTTCCGTACTTGAACAGCGTGCAATCATTCGTTTTCTGAATTTGCATGGTGTGAAACCAATTTAAATTCATCGACAGTTGAAGGAGACATGTGGTGATGGAGTTATGGATGTGTCGAAAGTGCGTTCGTGGGTGTGACAGTTTAATGAAGGCAGAACATGAGAATTGTTTTGGGGGATCGCCGAATGACTGTTGAACAGATCGCCTCCAGAGATGGCATTTCTGTGGGTTCTGTGCACACAATCCTGCATGACGACCTGAAAATGCGAAAAGTGTCTTCCAGGTGGGTGCCACGAATGCTGACGGACGACCACATGGCTGCCCGAGTGGCATGTTGCCAAGCAATGTTTACGCGCAACGACAGCATGAACGGGACTTTCTTTTCGTCGGTTGTGACAATAGATGAGACGTGGATGCCATTTTTCAATCCAGAAATAAAGCGCCAGTCAGCTCAATGGAAACACACAGATTCACCGCCACCAAAAAAATTTCGGGTAACCGCCAGTGCTGAAAAAATGATGGTGTCCATGTTCTGCGACAGCGAGGGCGTAATCCTTACCCATTGCGTTCCAAAGGGCACTACGGTAACAGGTGCATCCTACGAAAATGTTTTGAAGAACAAATTCCTTCCTGCACTGCAACAAAAATGTCCGTGAAGGGCTGCGCGTGTGCTGTTTCACCAAGACAACGCACCCGCACATCGAGCTAACGTTACGCAACAGTTTCTACGTGATAACAACTTTGAAGTGATTCCTCATGCTCGCTACTCACCTGACCTGGCTCCTAGTGACTTTTGGCTTTTTCCAACAATGAAAGACACTCTCCGTGGCCGCACATTCACCAGACGTGCTGCTATTGCCTCAGCGATTTTCCAGTGGTCAAAACAGACTCCCAAAGAAGCCTTCGCCACTGCCATGGAATCATGACGTCAGCGTTGTGAAAAATGTGTACGTCTGCAGGGCGATAAAGTCGAGAAGTAACGCCAGTTTCATCGATTTCGGGTGAGTAGTTAATTAGAAAAAAAAAATCGGAGGCCTTAGAACTTGAATGCACCTCGTACAACGAGTCTTTGTGGACCACAGAACTCCACCGACAAGAAGTAGTTCAGGGATACTTTCTGCGTATTTTGTTATAAGGTCTCCACGGTCTCTTGTGGCTCGGTATAGAATTATTGCATTTCGTTTGATTTCTTCGCCAATTTAGCTTTGTGCCTGTATTTCACTAAAAACAGTGCATAACAATGCAAATGTCGATGATATGCACTGTGTGTCGTGTTTCCATTCGCACAATGTACCTGGTGTTGAAAACATTTATGCCCTTAACAAGTCGGTGTTCTCAAGATTGCATTCAGTACTGCTCTGTTCTATCTAGGGTTCTGTTTTACAGCAGTGTTAGTTGTGCGTCAACAGAGATAAACAGCACTTCTATGGATACTTCTATTGATGAGGAGTGGGCCGATATGCAACGCTTCTATGTGCTCTCATCTACATCTACATGTTTACTGAATAAAATGTAATAGCGGCACAACATGGCTACGCAGATATGCTGCCGCAGCGACTGCAACCACATCAGAGTATTTTTGCACCTGCAACACACTTATCTACGTGTAACTAAAGCATTCCGTGGTATTTCCAGAATGAATTTTTTACTCTGCACCGGAATGTGTGCAGATTAAAACTATGTGCCGGACCGAGACTCGAACACAGGACCTTTGCCTTTCGCTGGCAAGCGCTCTATAGAGCTTCTGTGAAGTTTGGGAGGTGGGAGATGAGGTACTGTGAGAATTGAAGCTGTGAGTGAGGGTCGTGAGTCATGCTTGGGTAGCCCGCGAAAGGCGAAGGTCCCAAGTTCAAAAAAATGGTTCAAATGGCTCTGAGCACTATAGGACTTAACATCTGATATCATCAGTCATCTAGAACTTAAAACTACTTAAACCCAACTAACCTAAGGACATCACACACATCCATGCCTGAGGCAGGATTCGAACCTGCGACCATAGTGATTCCAAGTTCGAGTCTCGGTGCGGCTCACAGTTTTAATCTGCGGGAAGTGTCATTCCGTGATATGTTTGGCGATTGCACATGGAAGTAAATTTCACTCTTGTGAAGGTATTTTGATAGGAACAAATGTGAATGCGGTACCAAAACTCATAAATAATCATTACTCTGTAACGGGGCACCAGAGACCGTGTGTTTGGTACGAACAGGAAGTATTACTGAACGGTTTGTAAAATTTTGTTTGTGGAGCTGTACAGATGTGTGTAAATCCCTAAGAGGTCAAACTGTTGAGCCATCGGTTCGTAGACTTCCACACTACTTAAACCAACTTATGCTAAGAACAATACACACACACTCACACCCATGTCCGAGGGAGGATTAGAACCTCTGACGGGATTGGCCATGCAAACCGTACATGGTGCCTCTAACGGCGCGGCCACTCCGCGCGGCGTTTGTGGAGCTCTGGTTCATTCTGTATATACGAGGGTGTGCTGAGATATAACGTCTCCTAATATTTTAGGTGAAAGTCCTTATGACTTTTCAAATAAAGCAAGCGTTGTTAAGATACTACATCTCCGTTCTTCATGTGTACATATTTGCAGATCTCTGCCGCTAGAGGACTCCGAGTTGTAGTGTGTAACATAACGTTGTATAACTTTGTCGGTCTATGGAAAGAGCGTGCAGTAATTGAGTTTCGATTTCGAAGAGCACGTCCTCACATAAATCACCCTCTCCTTCAATATGACGATGCCAGACCACATCAACAGTGCGGCAACAATCCAACGCTTTCCGTTCATTGTCATCATTATCCATACAGTGCCTACTTGTCCTCACCCGATTTTCATCTGTTTCCAAAAATTAAAGAACGTCTTCGGGAGCTAGAATTTGATAGTGATGAACGGTGCAAGCAGAGATGCGCTTATGGCACCGTCATAAAAGCCAGACATTCTACAGTGACGTTATCAAGAAACTAGTCTCTCTTTTCTAGAAATATGTTCGTCATCAGGGTGACTATGTTGAGAAATATATATGCGACAGCATCGCCCTGGCCCGCACTGACTGCTGTCGTCATGCATCGGCGCTGCTCAATTGCTGCTGGAGGACTGGTTACTCTTCTTGTTTTATTCCCCCTGTTAATACATATCGATAAAAAAATTATAAAACTAGACAAATGTGGGACAGCTCTATTGAATGGGTTCTTAAAACTCCGCTTTAAAAAGCAATTTGCTTTCCGTCGTCGCTATGAATGACGAGTAGTACTTGTCTGGACTGACTCCAGTTATATACTGAAAGAATAAAATAGCGGCTACATGTCAAAACACTACAGAAAATGTGCCTGACAACTCATAGGAGGGGCACCTGGTATGTGGATGGATAAGGATGGTTCTCGGGTAGGACTAACTTTATTGTCTGTAATACACTCCTGGAAATTGAAATAAGAACACCGTGAATTCATTGTCCCAGGAAGGGGAAACTTTATTGACACATTCCTGGGGTCAGATACATCACATGATCACACTGACAGAACCACAGGCACATAGACACAGGCAACAGAGCATGCACAATGTCGGCACTAGTACAGTGTATATCCACCTTTCGCAGCAATGCAGGCTGCTATTCTCCCATGGAGACGATCGTAGAGATGCTGGATGTAGTCCTGTGGAACGGCTTGCCATGCCATTTCCACCTGGCGCCTCAGTTGGACCAGCGTTCGTGCTGGACGTGCAGACCGCGTGAGACGACGCTTCATCCAGTCCCAAACATGCTCAATGGGGGACAGATCCGGAGATCTTGCTGGCCAGGGTAGTTGACTTACACCTTCTAGAGCACGTTGGGTGGCACGGGATACATGCGGACGTGCATTGTCCTGTTGGAACAGCAAGTTCCCTTGCCGGTCTAGGAATGGTAGAACGATGGGTTCGATGACGGTTTGGATGTACCGTGCACTATTCAGTGTCCCCTCGACGATCACCAGTGGTGTACGGCCAGTGTAGGAGATCGCTCCCCACACTATGATGCCGGGTGTTGGCCCTGTGTGCCTCGGTCGTATGCAGTCCTGATTGTGGCGCTCACCTGCACGGCGCCAAACACGCATACGACCATCATTGGCACCAAGGCAGAAGCGACTCTCATCGCTGAAGACGACACGTCTCCATTCGTCCCTCCATTCACGCCTGTCGCGACACCACTGGAGGCGGGCTGCACGATGTTGGGGCGTGAGCGGAAGACGGCCTAACGGTGTGCGGGACCGTAGCCCAGCTTCATGGAGACGGTTGCGAATGGTCCTCGCCGATACCCCAGGAGCAACAGTGTCCCTAATTTGCTGGGAAGTGGCGGTGCGGTCCCCTACGGCACTGCGTAGGATCCTACGGTCTTGGCGTGCATCCGTGCGTCGCTGCGGTCCGGTCCCAGGTCGACGGGCACGTGCACCTTCCGCCGACCACTGGCGACAACATCGATGTACTGTGGAGACCTCACGCCCCACGTGTTGAGCAATTCGGCGGTACATCCACCCGGCCTCCCGCATGCCCACTATACGCCCTAGCTCAAAGTCCGTCAACTGCACATACGGTTCACGTCCACGCTGTCGCGGCATGCTACCAGTGTTAAAGACTGCGATGGAGCTCCGTATGCCACGGCAAACTGGCTGACACTGACGGTGGCGGTGCACAAATGCTGCGCAGCTAGCGCCATTCGACGGCCAACACCGCGGTTCCTGGTGTGTCCGCTGTGCCGTGCGTGTGATCATTGCTTGTACAGCCCTCTCGCAGTGTCCGGAGCAAGTATGGTGGGTCTGACACACCGGTGTCAATGTGTTCTTTTTTCCATTTCCAGGAGTGTATAACATACAGTCACCATTAATCTTTATTTTACAATTTCCATTACCAACTTTAGCCCAGATAAACAAATATTCATCTGCATTCAATTTCTTATTCCTTCTAGTACTCAACACAAATGGCATACTTGGAACAAGTGTACCATACGGCTGTTTAGCCAAAAGTCCTGTTTGCTATACTCCAGGTCTTCCATGTAAGAATATTTGCATCTGGAAATGCTTCAAGGCCACCATAATCGCAATGATTGCCCCACACAACTGCAAGTGTAAGCCATGTACTTACCTCCAAACACGGCTTGTACAGCACATGTAAAATTCAAACGTAGAGCGGCACGTAATTTTGTCATCTGCTCATTCATTTGACTCTTGACTCCGAGGAGTTTAAGGGAAGGTGTTTTCCTTGTTTTTAAATGCAACAGTGTACTTTATTTGGTCGATAATCAGAAAGTCTTAAAAGGAATTCAGAGATATAATTTTTATTAAAGTTGGCGCTGAAATTTTTCCAAAATGAATCAAAGACGGCTTCTAAAATTGGAAGGCAAAGTGGCCGAAATCCACTACGATATTGTAAATACAAGTACGGCCAAGCTGGACTCTATTGACAAAATCCTTTGTTGTATCGAATCTTTTCATTTGATTTAGTTTTCCTAACATTAGTCAGATACGCTGGGAGATAGAATGTAGTTTAACTTCAGCAAATAATAGTTGACCTTGTATCTGCGTCGTATAAGGTGGGCCCAAAAGAAAATCTGTTTCCTCTAAGCAGCATACTTCCTCCTTGTTGCGTCTAACGAAGGCGCGTGCCGTGAGGAACCCATCCGGCAGTTAAAACGCAACAGCCAGTTCCTGCCGCGTTCCGTTTAAGCTTTAGCTTCTCCCAATACTTTCAAATGCTGACATCTGCAGGTGTTGTTTACGCGCCTATCTGCAAGGCATAGCTGCTATCCAACTGATTACACGGAACGAAATTTGGAAAGACTATAGTCCTTGGTATCGATAGGTCTAGTGTTTACTATCCTTGCCAGTTGTACAGCATCACACATTCATCCATCGGCCGCCAAAGTTTACAATTTTGCATTTTTCGTCGATACGTGTGTGAACATGAATTTGTGACGAATTTGCGTGACTTCTGCGTGGTGTGTCGTTTTCCTTGTCATAGAGTGTATATCGAAATTCTACGATTCACGTAATACGGATTTCCTAGTCAAATCAACGGAAAGTTTTAATTGCTACATTTGGATTTCGACACAGAGGCCTTTACATACTAAATTAGGATTAATCACTGCCTGACCATCCGTGGTTCTCATTTCTCGGAGTTGTGAAAAATTATTTGTCACTAAATATACAAAAGAAGCAATCAAATCTCTATTTTAAACAACGTTTGTCGACCAGCCTTGTTGCGTCTCGTGCCCGAAGTTGATATGCTACTATGTGCAGAGGTATTTGAGAAGTACTCTCAGCGCCAGCGTTGACATGTCAAGCGTTCTTTTGGTCTCGAAAAATATAAAGGGACATCTAGAACTGCATGAATAACGACGTGTTGCCTCAAAGGGACGCCCTCCTCCTCCCAGGAGAATTCCAATAAAGTAACATTGGGAAACCCTATAAGGCCGTTCGGTTTATTTAAGAGACCTGCATGGAACGCGACTCATGGGGGAGCTGCAGGGACAAAGGAGCTCTAGAGTTCTAATAAAACCGAGGCCGCCCTCTTTCGCGAAATAGCCGTCGGGAATGCTTGCCCCGCCAGTGTCAAACGAAGGATTTCATCAAACTGGATTCCGCTGCAGGTACGCATGTGCCTATCACGACCTCCAAACTTCTTGCTGAAAAAATGCTATACTTTAAATTTCATAGCATTTACACAGTGTTTCAAAAACACTCATCCGAGTACACAAGATATATCTTATACGTGAATGAATATAAAAATTTTGGGTGAATTTCAGTTACCGAAATTTAAAGTTTACCTTGTCGCCATTTGTGAGTTTTCTATTCATGTGGTTGCGGATGAGGGTCTCCCTAGCGTAGATAACTCACTCAGTCGTTCCAGTGTGCTGTCGCATCCCGGCACATGTCATATCACCGACTTGAGCAAAGGTGTGGCGAACGGAGTTTAATCATAACGTTGACGACAGTGCGCGCTGCTGTCTGCTGTCACCTGTAATGGAGTGAGAGGGAGAAAGTCTCCTGACATGGTTAGCACAGGTGATTCTGAAACGGAGAGAAGAATTTGTAGTTCGTAGGAAGTGAATAAGGGTGCAAATATTTAAGGATTAGATTCAAGAACAATTTATTTTCACAACAGTTTGATCTTACTCGGGGAGATGTCCTACAAAGGATGTATGTCTTTGAGAATCAGAGAGTTCAGCCTACCACACTATATGTTAGGCCCTTCCAGCAAATACCAGTCGCTGAGTTGTATTTTTAATTATTACAGACGACTATTCTGATTGCATCTCCTTAAAAAAACACACAAACCAGCTAAATTGCTCACAGGTGGGAGACAAGTCCACTTGTTCCTCTTCACTTCGTGAAAATAGATTCCGTCATTGTTTCTCACACAGAAACTTTATTAAGAAAAAAATACAACATGGCATCATGAACTGTTAACCTTGCACTATTTTTTCGACATAATAGCAACCCATATTGAGACTTTTTTCGTAGCGTGCAATCAGTTTGAAGGAATCACTACTGTAAAACACGGGGCCCTGCAATGCAGGGAAGTGTTGTACAGATTGTTCCATCTCAGCACTGGTTTAGCTGTGACTTCCCAAGAGAACGGAATTCAATCCGGAGAACAGGTGAGAGACCAATGGGAGAAGATCGGGGCTGTAGCCCGCGTGATCCAATCTCACCCATCGGAACTGACGGATCTGATCCCGTGTGAACATTGACGTCCACTGGCAAAACACTTTCACTCAAGAGCCTCAGTTTCTCCTTTGAAGAGTTTCGCTGTAGCGTCCCGCAGTGGTGGTCCCTTGCTGGAGAAAATCAACGAGAATCACACCATGTTCTGTACTATAGCCCGGTTTTTTCATTAGTGGATCTGGAGGGAAGCCCATTTCGATCATTATCCTCCACAACATCAGCGTCTAACCATGTGAGAAGGCATGACCTTTCACCACACACGTGGATATTGGACGCACCTGTCCCACGTGTCCATTCATACGAGATAAACGGAATGCATTTCCATTGACGACAATCTTCTCAACAGACATACGTCTGTCATCGTAATGTCCACTCGAATAATATCGGCCACCCCCGGCTGTTTGCTGCTACTCTCTCTCCTGCGGTGCTCCCCTCCACTGACGCCCCTCCCGTCGTTGAATCAGCAACGGATGTGGATTCGTATGGCCTTTGTTTGTGTCACCTGGTGTACTATCTTCTCTTTCAAAAACAATGACGAGGCCTACTTTCGAAACATCCCTCGTATGATGCCAGACAGAAAGTGTAAACTACTACTCGTTGCAACGTACACTACTGGCCATTAAAATTGCTACACCACGAAGATGCGCTACAGACACGAAATTTACCCCACAGGAAGAAGATGCTGTGATATGCAAATGATTAGCTTTTCAGAGCATTCACACGAGGTTGGCGCCGGTGGCGACACCTACAACGTGCTGACATGAGGAAAGTTTCCAACCGATTTCTCATACCCAAACAGCAGTTGATCGGCGTTGCCTCCTCGTTTAAGGAGGAATAGGTGGGTTCAGGAGGGTAATACGGAACGCCGTGCTGAATCCCAACGGCCTCGTATCATTAGCAGTCGAGATGACAGGCGTCTTATCCGCATGGCTGTAACGGATCGTGCAGCCCTGAATCAACAGATGGGGACGTTTGCAAGACAACAACCATATCCACGAACAGTTGGACGACGTTTGCTGCAGCATGGACTGTCAGCTCGGAGACCATGGCTGCGGTTACTCTTGACGCTGCATCACAGACGAGCGCCTGCGATGGTGTACTCAACGACGAACCTGGGTGCACGAATGGCAAAACGCCATTTTTTCGGATGAATCCAGGTTCTGTTTATAGCATCATGATGGTCGCATCCGTGTTTGGCGACATCGCGGTGAACGCACACTGGAAGTGTGTATTCGTCATCGCCATACTGGCGTATCACCCGGGGTGATGGTATGGGGTGCCATTTGTTACACGTCTCGGTCACCTCTTATTCGCATTGACGGCACTTTGAACACTGGACGTTACATTTCAGATGTGTTACGACCCGTGGCTCTACCCTTCATTCGATCCCTGCGAAACCCTACATTTCAGCAGGATAATGCACGACCGCATGTTGCAGGTGCTGTACGGGCCTTTCTGCGTAAAGAAAATGTTCGACTGGTGCCTTGGCCAGCACATTCTCCAGATCTCTCACCAATTGAAAACGTCGGTCAATGGTGGCCGAGCAACTGGCTCGTCACAATACGCCAGTCACTACTCTTGATGAACTGTGGTATCGTGTTGAAGGTGCATGGGCAGCTGTACCTGCACACGCCATCCAAGCTCTATTTGACTCAATGCCCAGGCGTTTCAAGGCCGTTATTACTGCCAGAGGTGGTTGTTCTGGGTACTGATTTGTCAGGATCGATGCACCCAAATTGCGTGAAAATTTAATCACATGTCAGTTCTCGTATCATCTGCATTTCTTCTTGGTGTAGCAATTTTAATGGCCAGTAGTGTATTCACACGAGGAGGCATGCGCGAGACAGTGTTTCATCCCGCTCATATTCTGACACAGAAAATAACAGCTAGTATTCTTTACTACTGTAGACGAACTATACGGTGTTTCTTCTTCTTTAACAGTCAGAGAACTCAAAACAATGACTTACCGGATACTTATCGGGAAATGAGTTGAACTCCCAGGAATGTGCACAATCTTCCGTTGCTCATTAGGTGATATCGCAGTGAAGGAGGCATATATCCTTCCACATGTAGTCCACAGTTCTGTCGTTTTGCATGCCAGTATGCCATTGCTGAGAACGTATATCACGCGTGTTTGAGAGCAAGAGTGTCTGGGCGCGATGGATAACTACCTGCCATCAATAAAATGGGCTATATGACAGCGCCGCGCCTCCGTTCGATCAGTTAGCGCTGACGAAGTATGCTTTACACGTCTCTGAAGTACGGCTTCCATCTCTGACGTCAGGAAACGCCCCTTCATGCTGCATGTGGCGTGCTGATTGCAGTTCTCCACATTTTAAATGAGAGTGCTTTATACAATGATGACAGGGTAGTAGCCAGTTAACTAAGAGACAACAACCCCCTCCCCCTCACCCTGCTTAGTTTTAAGTGACGATGTAATGACTGTGGCATGTGTTCTATGATGTTGTGGTTCGCCTGGTCTTCTACCTAAGTTGTTAGGCAGAAGGAATTAGTGTGTGTAGAAGATGGTTGGCTTTCCCTGATGTTGTACTCCACAACACAATTTAAGGATCATTTTTTCGGGACCACATAAATGTCTGGCATTCCAACGCATAATTTTTAAATTAACCTCAAAGTTGCCCATAAGCTTCCTCTGTAATGGTGCAAATTCGAGACACCCTGCGACATTACCTCCGTGCTCGGCAGCGCTTCAGACAGCAAGGTGTTGACACATGAGAAAGAAAGGCCAGAGTTTAGAAGTTTATGTGATGTGTAAGGTGTATTAATCATGTCACACTGACACCAAATTTCACCTCAATTTTGCCCAAAGCCGTAGTGAACCTGTAACACGACACGAAGGCCATAACACTCCCTCTTACCCATATCTTCCCCTTCTTCTAATACTGCGATGGAGGTCGGAACCGCAACGCCCATCACTTAAATTACGTGGTATTCTTCTGGGTGGCCTAGAAAAACATCATAGACACCGACGCTCAGAATCGACATGAAAACTATTTGGAAGTTGGCATGAAGGGCATCAATGAAACGACCCCTTTCCCTGAGTCATCGATTCCCGCGTATTTTTTAGTCGAGATGGACAGTTCGCATTGCGTTGAGCAACAGGACGCTGCTCTTGACAACTTTTGCCAGCTGACGCCCTATGAACGACTAACCCTTTTCTATGGGCGTCGTGGCCGTGCAGCCCCGTTGAACGTTATCACAGCCTTTTCGCAGGTAGAACGAACGCAGTTTTTGCTGTGGTGTACAGAATGGAACCAGTAGGGACAGTATAAAATCCATTCGACGAAATTTAAACGTGATCTGAAGTAACATAGGGTGTTTATGCTTTTCACCCTTCCAGTTCCGCATCCTCCTGTGGCCTATTCACGAGGGGTGCGACGTTAACACAAGCGCAAATAAAATGGAGGACTGTCGCTCAACGACCACCATCGGTCCAGCTGCACACATTTGTTGAGCGCATTAAAAATGTATCTGTGCGCAAGCAGGCCAATCGGTGATACCTAAGCGCCGGCGGGATAACCAACACTGTCGACGCACATTATACAGGGTGATTCAAAAAGAATACCACAACTTTAAAAATGTGTATTTAATGAAAGAAACATAATATAACCTTCTGTTATACATCATTACAAAGAGTATTTAAAAAGGTTTTTTTTTCACTCAAAAACAAGTTCAGAGATGTTCAATATGGCCCCCTCCAGACACTCGAGCAATATCAACCCGATACTCCAACTCGTTCCACACTCTCTGTAGCATATCAGGCGTAACAGTTTGGATAGCTGTTGTTATTTCTCGTTTCAAATCATCAATGGTGGCTGGGAGAGGTGGCCGAAACACCAAATCCTTAACATACCCCCATAAGAAAAAATCGCAGGGGGTAAGATCAGGGCTTCTTGGAGGCCAGTGATGAAGTGCTCAGTCACGGGTTGCCTGGCGGCCGATCCATCGCCTCGGGTAGTTGACGTTACGGACAGGTAAGTGCCAATGTGGTGGCGCTCCATCCTGCTAAAATATGAATTGTTGTGCTTCTTGTTCGAGCTGAGGGAACAGCCAATTCTCTAACATCTCCAGATACTGTAGTCCAGTTACAGTAGCACCTTCGAAGAAAAAGGGACCAAAAACTTTATTGGCTGAAATGGCACAGAAAACGTTCACCTTAGGCGAGTCACGTTCATACTGAGTTGTTTCCCGCGGATTTTCAGTGCCCCATATACAGACATTGTGACGGTTGCCTTTCCCGTTAGTGTGGAAAGTTGCTTCATCACTAAACACAATCTTTGAAACGAAAGATTCATCTGTTTCCATTTGAGCAAGGATAAAATTACAGAAATCGATTCTTTTAATCTTATCAGCTGCAGACAGTGCTTGAACCAATTTCAGACGATAAGGTTTCATAACTAAACTTTTTCGTAGGACTCTCCATACAGTTGATTGTGGAATTTGCAGCTCTCTGCTAGCTCTGCAAGTCGATTTTCCTGGGCTGCGAACAAATGCTTGCTGGATGCGTGCTACATTTTCATCACTTGTTCTCGGCCGTCCAGAACTTTTCCCTTTGCACAAACACCCATTCTCTGTAAACTATTTATACCAACGTTTAATGCACCACCTATCAGGAGGTTTAACACCATACTTCGTTCGAAATGCACGCTGAACAACTGTCGTCGATTCACTTCTGCCGTACTCAATAACACAAAAAGCTTTCTGTTGAGCGGTCGCCATCTTAGCATCAACTGACGCTGACGCCTAGTCAACAGCGCCTCAAGCGAACAAATGTACAACTAAATGAAACTTTATAGCTCCCTTAATTCGCTGACAGATAGTGCTTAGCTCTGCCTTTTGTCGTTGCAGAGTTTTAAATTTTGTGGTATTCTTTTTGAATCACCCTGTAGTTCGCGTACGGCCAAGTAACGCTAGTGCAGAGGCGTAGCGCAACTCAAATTCTTCGTTTTGATGGACTAGCAAATCATTCTACATACAGCTCTCGCATGGTGCATTATGCTTCTTTCGCGTATTGTCGTCACTGTTGTCAGCGCATTGTAAAAGATCTGTGAATAACGACGTTTTCCTTACACTTAGGATCGTCTCAGAGCAGAGGGCATGGAATGTTTATTTTGTTTTACACAAATATGATACGGAGAGAGCTGCCTTCCACGGAGGTTATTCAAACATTGCTCTGTCTGGGGACGGTAGGTCTCAGCGTTATCTTGCGGACGTTTTGAACATGTCACAGAGTTTGTCATCCAGAGTGCTGCAACGATATCGGGGTTAAGACCTTACCACCTGAAGTCTTGGTCATGGCACTCACCGTTGCACCACAGCTTTTGGGGGGGGGGGGGGATCACGTCACTGCGAGGCAGGCAATCCAGGACGGACTAGCAACAGCGCGTACTGTAGCCGATCGCCATGCAGCTGGTACCAGTCGAATGGTGTCGGCACAAACAGGTCTACGACAGCAACAGGAATAAAAAATTGTGCACGCCAATGAAGATGAATACCTTGACACATGCACATTGTGTTGTCAGGTTGGAGTTTGCCAGAGAGCACTTGCAGCTTTGGGGGGGGGGGGAGGGGGGGGGGATCACGTCACTGCGAGGCAGGCAATCCAGGACGGACTAGCAACAGCGCGTACTGTAGCCGATCGCCATGCAGCTGGTACCAGTCGAATGGTGTCCGCACAAACAGGTCTACGACAGCAACAGGAATAAAAAATTGTGCACGCCAATGAAGATGAATACCTTGACACATGCACATTGTGTTGTCAGGTTGGAGTTTGCCAGAGAGCACTTGCAGCTTTGGGGGGGGGGGAGGGGGGGGGATCACGTCACTGCGAGGCAGGCAATCCAGGACGGACTAGCAACAGCGCGTACTGTAGCCGATCGCCATGCAGCTGGTACCAGTCGAATGGTGTCGGCACAAACAGGTCTACGACAGCAACAGGAATAAAAAATTGTGCACGCCAATGAAGATGAATACCTTGACACATGCACATTGTGTTGTCAGGTTGGAGTTTGCCAGAGCGCACTTGCAGCTTTGGGGGGGGGAGGGGGGGGGATCACGTCACTGCGAGGCAGGCAATCCAGGACGGACTAGCAACAGCGCGTACTGTAGCCGATCGCCATGCAGCTGGTACCAGTCGAATGGTGTCGGCACAAACAGGTCTACGACAGCAACAGGAATAAAAAATTGTGCACGCCAATGAAGATGAATACCTTGACACATGCACATTGTGTTGTCAGGTTGGAGTTTGCCAGAGAGCACTTGCAGCTTTGGGGGGGGGAGGGGGGGGGATCACGTCACTGCGAGGCAGGCAATCCAGGACGGACTAGCAACAGTGCGTACTGTAGCCGATCGCCATGCAGCTGGTACCAGTCGAATGGTGTCGGCACAAACAGGTCTACGACAGCAACAGGAATAAAAAATTGTGCACGCCAATGAAGATGAATACCTTGACACATGCACATTGTGTTGTCAGGTTGGAGTTTGCCAGAGAGCACTTGCAGCTTTGGGGGGGGGGGGAGGGGGGGGGATCACGTCACTGCGAGGCAGGCAATCCAGGACGGACTAGCAACAGCGCGTACTGTAGCCGATCGCCATGCAGCTGGTACCAGTCGAATGGTGTCGGCACAAACAGGTCTACGACAGCAACAGGAATAAAAAATTGTGCACGCCAATGAAGATGAATACCTTGACACATGCACATTGTGTTGTCAGGTTGGAGTTTGCCAGAGAGCACTTGCAGCTTTGGGGGGGGGAGGGGGGGGGATCACGTCACTGCGAGGCAGGCAATCCAGGACGGACTAGCAACAGCGCGTACTGTAGCCGATCGCCATGCAGCTGGTACCAGTCGAATGGTGTCGGCACAAACAGGTCTACGACAGCAACAGGAATAAAAAATTGTGCACGCCAATGAAGATGAATACCTTGACACATGCACATTGTGTTGTCAGGTTGGAGTTTGCCAGAGAGCACTTGCAGCTTTGGGGGGGGGAGGGGGGGGGATCACGTCACTGCGAGGCAGGCAATCCAGGACGGACTAGCAACAGCGCGTACTGTAGCCGATCGCCATGCAGCTGGTACCAGTCGAATGGTGTCGGCACAAACAGGTCTACGACAGCAACAGGAATAAAAAATTGTGCACGCCAATGAAGATGAATACCTTGACACATGCACATTGTGTTGTCAGGTTGGAGTTTGCCAGAGAGCACTTGCAGCTTTGGGGGGGGGGAGGGGGGGGGATCACGTCACTGCGAGGCAGGCAATCCAGGACGGACTAGCAACAGCGCGTACTGTAGCCGATCGCCATGCAGCTGGTACCAGTCGAATGGTGTCGGCACAAACAGGTCTACGACAGCAACAGGAATAAAAAATTGTGCACGCCAATGAAGATGAATACCTTGACACATGCACATTGTGTTGTCAGGTTGGAGTTTGCCAGAGAGCACTTGCAGCTTTGGGGGGGGGGGGGAGGGGGGGGGGATCACGTCACTGCGAGGCAGGCAATCCAGGACGGACTAGCAACAGCGCGTACTGTAGCCGATCGCCATGCAGCTGGTACCAGTCGAATGGTGTCGGCACAAACAGGTCTACGACAGCAACAGGAATAAAAAATTGTGCACGCCAATGAAGATGAATACCTTGACACATGCACATTGTGTTGTCAGGTTGGAGTTTGCCAGAGAGCACTTGCAGCTTTGGGGGGGGGGGAGGGGGGGGGATCACGTCACTGCGAGGCAGGCAATCCAGGACGGACTAGCAACAGCGCGTACTGTAGCCGATCGCCATGCAGCTGGTACCAGTCGAATGGTGTCGGCACAAACAGGTTTACGACAGCAACAGGAATAAAAAATTGTGCACGCCAATGAAGATGAATACCTTGACACATGCACATTGTGTTGTCAGGTTGGAGTTTGCCAGAGAGCACTTGCAGCTTTGGGGGGGGAGGGGGGGGGATCACGTCACTGCGAGGCAGGCAATCCAGGACGGACTAGCAACAGTGCGTACTGTAGCCGATCGCCATGCAGCTGGTACCAGTCGAATGGTGTCGGCACAAACAGGTCTACGACAGCAACAGGAATAAAAAATTGTGCACGCCAATGAAGATGAATACCTTGACACATGCACATTCTGTTGTCAGGTTGGAGTTTGCCAGAGAGCACTTGCAGCTTTGGGGGGGGGGGAGGGGGGGGGGATCACGTCACTGCGAGGCAGGCAATCCAGGACGGACTAGCAACAGCGCGTACTGTAGCCGATCGCCATGCAGCTGGTACCAGTCGAATGGTGTCGGCACAAACAGGTCTACGACAGCAACAGGAATAAAAAATTGTGCACGCCAATGAAGATGAATACCTTGACACATGCACATTGTGTTGTCAGGTTGGAGTTTGCCAGAGAGCACTTGCAGCTTTGGGGGGGGGAGGGGGGGGGATCACGTCACTGCGAGGCAGGCAATCCAGGACGGACTAGCAACAGCGCGTACTGTAGCCGATCGCCATGCAGCTGGTACCAGTCGAATGGTGTCGGCACAAACAGGTCTACGACAGCAACAGGAATAAAAAATTGTGCACGCCAATGAAGATGAATACCTTGACACATGCACATTGTGTTGTCAGGTTGGAGTTTGCCAGAGAGCACTTGCAGCTTTGGGGGGGGGAGGGGGGGGGATCACGTCACTGCGAGGCAGGCAATCCAGGACGGACTAGCAACAGCGCGTACTGTAGCCGATCGCCATGCAGCTGGTACCAGTCGAATGGTGTCGGCACAAACAGGTCTACGACAGCAACAGGAATAAAAAATTGTGCACGCCAATGAAGATGAATACCTTGACACATGCACATTGTGTTGTCAGGTTGGAGTTTGCCAGAGAGCACTTGCAGCTTTGGGGGGGGGGAGGGGGGGGGGGATCACGTCACTGCGAGGCAGGCAATCCAGGACGGACTAGCAACAGCGCGTACTGTAGCCGATCGCCATGCAGCTGGTACCAGTCGAATGGTGTCGGCACAAACAGGTCTACGACAGCAACAGGAATAAAAAATTGTGCACGCCAATGAAGATGAATACCTTGACACATGCACATTGTGTTGTCAGGTTGGAGTTTGCCAGAGAGCACTTGCAGCTTTGGGGGGGGGGGGAGGGGGGGGGATCACGTCACTGCGAGGCAGGCAATCCAGGACGGACTAGCAACAGCGCGTACTGTAGCCGATCGCCATGCAGCTGGTACCAGTCGAATGGTGTCGGCACAAACAGGTCTACGACAGCAACAGGAATAAAAAATTGTGCACGCCAATGAAGATGAATACCTTGACACATGCACATTGTGTTGTCAGGTTGGAGTTTGCCAGAGAGCACTTGCAGCTTTGGGGGGGGGAGGGGGGGGATCACGTCACTGCGAGGCAGGCAATCCAGGACGGACTAGCAACAGCGCGTACTGTAGCCGATCGCCATGCAGCTGGTACCAGTCGAATGGTGTCGGCACAAACAGGTCTACGACAGCAACAGGAATAAAAAGTTGTGCACGCCAATGAAGATGAATACCTTGACACATGCACATTGTGTTGTCAGGTTGGAGTTTGCCAGAGAGCACTTGCAGCTTTGGGGGGGGGAGGGGGGGGGATCACGTCACTGCGAGGCAGGCAATCCAGGACGGACTAGCAACAGCGCGTACTGTAGCCGATCGCCATGCAGCTGGTACCAGCCGAATGGTGTCCAAACAGGTCTACGACAGCAACAGGAATAAAAAATTGTCCACGCCAATGAAGATGAATACCTTGACACATGCACATTGTGTTGTCAGGTTGGAGTTTGCCAGAGAGCACTTGCAGTAGGGTGTGAAGAGTTGAAACTCGGTGATCTTTACACATGAGACACGCTTCTACTTGGAGGGTCATGACGAAAGATCCCTTTTTGGCGTCACAATGCGCAGATGTCATTTCCCCGCAGACTGGATTTCAGGAACTATCTGTCATGGTGTAGGGAGGCATCAGACTCAGTTGGAAATCACCCTCGGTCCTGCCAACTCCAGCATTGAACGCACAGCGCAATCGGTAGGAAATAGTGGAGTCGTACATAATTCCGAAGGCTGCAGCTTTATGACCACATTGATGCAGCCCAAAGTTCTGTCTACTCCTCCTGGGTCGTCAAAGATCGTCTGAATGTAGCGTGAATCAAGATGGTGGTGTGGCCTGCCAACTGCCCAGACTTAAATGCAATTGACAATGTGTGGGATTACAGGATTACGTGGAATGAAGGCTAAGGCCGATGCACCCCAACCAGGAAAGTTGGGGAATTGACCGATGCTTTACATTACATCTGGACCACTTTTCCTCTGGAGTACGTCATTTCCACTTGCCGAAGCAAGGCGATGATTACTGCTAGAGGTGGTGTAATCGGTTACTGAATATTCATTATAATCAATTTGATTCAGAATGGATACCTTCCTTTGCTCTTAAAAGATTTCCTTCAGCATCAAAACAAAAGAGCTGAGTCACACTATCCCTCTGCACTACCGTCTTCTCTCCGTATGCAAACTGTAGCGTGTGTCGAAAGGGTTGCCATTACTGCTGGCGCTTAGGTATCACTTGCCGTTTTATGTGTCAGGTATGAATGTGGTAGGGGGGTCGGTGAGGGACCGTTTGCCGTTTCATGTATCAGGTTTGAATGTGGAAGGGGGGGGGGGGGGGGGGTCGGTGAGGCACCTGACTGTGTATGCAACCAACATAGCGCAGCTGTGTCGCAGGTCCTAAAAATCCTCTGCAGTATAATCGCTTGACTATACATAAGACACTAACGCTCTGTGTGGCAATCAGATCAGATGTAAACCAATATTTCCATTAACAAATATTAGAAAACAAGCTGTTAGAGATGAGCCAGTCCTTAGCGCTTGTGATTTAATTCCAATAAGTGACACTTCTGAAGTCTTATCACACACATTAAATGACTCTATGTGTTGTTGTTCGTGATGCGAATATAACCCCCGTTTTAACCAAACAAAGTTCGCGTCTCTGGTCGAGACTCGAGGAGACCAAAGGGGACACTAAAAATCGAAGTGTTCACAAGTAACAGTTTACAAGGCCGAATGTCCGAACGTGGAAATAAATGACGATGCGTTTATCACTACACTAAGAATCCCATGAAGCTCATATTTACTCGTGAGAAATAATCATGAACGGTATTTAATAAAGTGCGATGCACAAGTGTGGAACACCATGAAGTAAAGTTGTGGTGATGGACAGGGAAAAAGAACCCAGTACCTATACGAATTGTAAAGCAAGCACAGTGAAACTTGAGATATTAAATATGTTCTTCAATAGCATGATATTTGAACCTGAAACTCGAATACATATTATTTTTCCTGGCAGCGATTAAAACCCAGAACCTTTCGCTATTGTCTTATAGCTAGGGATAGACATGAATATTTACTGTTTCTTCACCAGTAATGAGATGTGCACATGTTCAGCTAGAGAGAACACAACGAACGGTTCTGTGCTGCCCAGTATTCCAACCCTGCGCATTGGCCGTTGTTCACCCCACAGTGAAGGTGTGTCAACTATCAAATTCTCTTTCACCACTAACAAGAATCACGCCGTAAATAGAGACGTGGAGGAGTTTGAGATCGTTAGGAAACAACGAAATGATGGGAGATTATCATCTCGAAGGGTTCAAATCCAGAGACAAATTGGAATCGGAGCTCGAATCCTAGTGAGGTGCTAATAATTTCAAAATCACAAGGTCACTTACAATAAATAATGGAGGTCCTATGCCCTTACATGATGAGTGGTTCGCGAAATAAAATAACAATACTACTGTAAGAAAGCTTACCAGAGACAGAGTTTTTGCAATCAGCGGCTTTCCGTCTTTTACAGCTAAAACTAATCCTACTCTGTTCCAATCAGTAGCGAATGGACATGTTTAATGTTGATTTGGAAACATGGCACAGTGCTGCATTCCTTACTTGGCGTTTGTGGAAGTGCCTCTTAAAACCTGGTACCCCACAGCGAGAATTGAACCAGCACTTTAGCCATTAAGATCTAGCCTGAATCCAACAACCACCGAATTTCACATGTGTTGGCAACACATTTTTGTCATTTATGGGGTACGCAGTACGAGAACTGTTGACTTACACTTGAGCTGTTGTAAAAAAAAAGAAAAAAACATGTAAGTGGTCTAGAAGTCACCGTCATGAAGTGAGAACGCAAAGCCTTGATACCATTCCCATACTATTACTTTCTTTTTTAAGCAGGTATGAATGTGGTAGGGGGGTCAGTGAGGCACCGTTTGCCATTTTATGTATCAGGTATAAATGTGGTAGGGGGGGCGGTGAGGGATCGTTTGCCGCTTTATGTATCAGGTATGAATGTGGTAGGGGGGTCGATGAGGCACCGTTTGCCGTTTTATGTATCAGGTATGAATGTGGTAGGGGGGTCGGTGAGGGATCGCTTGCCGCTTTATGTATCAGGTATGAATGTGGTAGGGGTTCAGTGAGGCGCCGTTTGCCGTTTTATGTATTAGGTATGAATGTGGTAGGGGGGTCGGTGAGGGACCGTTTGCCATTTCATGTATCAGGTATGAATGTGGTAGGGGTGTTGGTGAGGCACCGATTGCCATTTTATGTATCAGGTATGAATGTGGTAGGGGGGTCGGTGAGGGACGATTTGCCGCTTTATGTATCAGGTATGAATGTGGTAGGGGGGTCGGTGAGGCACCGTTTGCGGTTTTATGTATCAGGTATGAATGTGGTAGGGGGGTCGGTGAGGGATCGTTTGCCGCTTTATGTATCAGGTATGAATGTGGTAAGGGGGTCGGTGAGGCACCGTTTGCCGTGACATCATTAACCCACCTTACACCTCACATGAACTTCTGAACTCGAATGTGTCACGCTCTCGCTATTTGGAGCGTCGCCGAGCCCGAGAGTGACGTCACAAATACAGAGTTAGGTTGTAGGTACCTTTCAGTCGGCTTTTAAACATATGAGAGAGAATTACGAGGTTTCGAAAAAAAAGATCCTTCAGTTGTGTTGCGCAGTCTGTATTAACGTTGAGCCAGCCATCATTCTTGATTTTCTTCTCTGTGGCTTTCCTACTTTGATGACAATACTTTGATGACAATGGGATTGCAGGCTTTCTCGCCGTATTCCAGTGATGAACTCTTCTCGGGTGATCACCCGAGTGGTGGCGTCGTCTTGTCGCAACGTTTCGATGAGTTTCGTACTCATCTTCCTCAAGAGAGGACCAGGCTTCATGGCCGTATTCCAGTGATGAACTCTTCTCGGGTAATCATCCAGTGGTGGCGTCGTCTCGTCTCAACGTTTCGCTAAGTTTCGTACCCATCATCCTCAAGAGAGGACCTCGTTTGAGGCTGATGGGTACGAAACTCAGCAATACGTTGCGACAAGACGACGCCACCACTCGGCTGATCACCCGAGAAGAGAGTTCGTCAATATTTCGATAGTCCATCTCGTATCGGTTTGTACTTTTGTTTAGAGTGATGTGTGCACAAATGTGAGGAAGAGAGCGAATGAGCGGCTGTTACCTTATGTAGTATTTTAACGTGTCTGCATTTTCCAAGTTTTTTCCCTACTCATCTCATACGGTAATTGTAATGACGCTGGTAATCTAGGTTTTGAGCTCTCTAAACAACAACAAACTTCTTTTCTTACATCGCATTATGATTAATATGTAGTGCATTTTTTGAGACATGACTTTTGGATTTTATTTAGCGAATTGTGCCTTTGAGATAACGATTTTTAGTGTCACTTATTTCCAAATCCCTACCTTATATTTATCTGGTTCCCTAACTTACGTAAGCCGAGCAAGCTTCAGCATACTCTAGTAATATAGTTGATACCAGGGTTATAAGCGCAACGCAGAACACAAAAGGCAGTTTGTATCTTGTGACCATTACAGTGACACGTTACTCTGTAACACGCTCATTATCTTTCCTCCAATTAGTGTAGACTTCTTTATTTCACTGTGACTGTTTGCAATCTGTCTTTTCCATAACTCTGGTGATGGATGCGTTGCAGCTGAAACTGGTGAACCTGCTTTCAATTTCTGCAATCAAGACCATTTTTGTGCACACTTTTGAGAATTGTATTACCTGGTACGATAGCACAGATCTGCAAAAAAAAATATTTTTTTAATGTTGTTTGAAATTTGATAACTCACTTTTATATACTTTTCAAAGCTGATTTCAAAAATGCATGCCTCGTGATGACTGGGTGTTGTGTGATGTCCTTAGGTTAGTTAGCTTTAAGTAGTTCTAAGGTCTAGGGACTGATGACCATAGATGTTAAGTCCCATAGTGCTCAGAGTCATTTTTCAAAAATGCAATCCATTTTTTTTCTATCACGTCAGGTTTTCTCACAAATAAGGGAGTATTTTTGGGTATAAAAACAAAATTTAAGCAATTTATCACTTTTGTTTCCAACCTTATAAAATTTTATTTTATTTATAGATGATGTTCTAAACTACATTTGCAGTACACTTCCATTTCTCTTTAAGCTCATAAGTCCTTATAATAACGCTTTCGCTTTCTGTCGAAGCTTCTTTTATTGCTTTTCCGGCTGTGGACTCGTTGAGGATCATCGCTTTTTATCAACCAGCAGTAGTCCTCTATCACGTTGACGTGCCATCTTCCTTGATAACTTCTTTCCATTTATTTGATGTCTTGGAGGAATCATTCGCCCTGCTCTTCGCTTACATCACGAAGGTTTGCTGGGAAGTAGTCAAGATGTGAGTGGAGAAAATTAACTTTAATGCTCATGTTAGAGCCCAGCTTCTTAAAGTTGTCGAGCATGTCTGCGACGATCGTCTTATAGTTTGGATCTCTTTTGTTTTCTAGGAAACCGGTAACAACTAATTTAAAAGATGTCCATGCTGCGTTTTCTTTTGTTTCCATTATGTCCACAAAATTGCGATCTGTCATTAGTTTTCTAATGTCTGGTCCGACAAAGATTTCGTCCTTTAGCTTTGCGTCGGATAAAGTAGGAAACTGTCCACAAAGATATCTGAAACACTGCCCTTCTTTTGGCAGTGCCTTAACAAATTGTTTCATCAGCCCCAACTTAATATGAAGTAACATGTTTTTGGGATCCACAAGGCTTTTCCTCTCAACATTTTTCACCCCTATCTGTAAGGTTTTCCTCAAGGGCGAAGCTTTTTTTATGTAGTGTTGCTTTCTGTCCCTGCTGTCCCATTCACAGAGAAAACAAGCAAACCTTGTATAGCCACTTTGTTGACCAAGAAGCACTAAAATCTCTTTTAAATTACCACATAGTATCCATTTGTGGTCTAAATAGCAGAGGTTGCTTAAAACCATAAATGTAGCAGAAGTATACTGGCGAGTTTATAGTTCCTCTCGTAGCCATTGTCCATAAAAGAACTTCACAACACAAGAAAACAGTCACTACTTTAAAGCACTAATAACAACATGTGAACAGCACAGAGTGAAGAGGTACTGTGAACTGAAGGACAATAGCTGAAGATCACTGCTTGGTGATGGCGAGGGAAGGGGCAGCGCAACAGACAGGCACTGACATGAAAATACTGCTGGTTTCTCCTAATTACTCTTTATTTTACGTATATCTAGTCTAATAGTTTACGGAGATCCTAAAAACCAAAATTCAAACTCACTAGAGTGATGAAATACCGAAAAAAAGCTAAAATAGTTTGTGAAATAACTGTACGTGATGGAATTTTTTCACAATTTATCCCGAAATCAGCGTTGAAAACACTATAAAAATCACTTGATAAATTGAAACAATTTTCATGTCGCAGACTTGTGTAATGTATAAGCAGAAAACAGAAACTGGAGAAAGTGATTGATAATGGCTGACAAGGACAACTACAATGAACTCACAGATAAGGAAATAATGGACCGCACTGAGTGTCGTCTCAGCGACAGGAATCAGGGTCAGGCATAAGGCATGAGGATCAGGCGGTACAGGTGGTCTAACGACATTGGTGCGCGTTATTCTGCTGTCCAAATGCAGGTAGCCGCTAAAGTCAGCAACCAGACCCGGGCCACCGGTTGGCCTGGAATTTTAATAAACGCTGCGGCGGTCTGCGGTCTGCGTAGCGAAATCGCGTCGCCAGGTGCTCCACACACGCTACGTTAAATTCCTGTAACACACGCTGTCTGTCACCGCTCGAACACACGCCTCGTTCCGGCTACATCTCTGTCTGTCGTTTACTGCAGAGATACCACTGCTTTCGTCAAACATCTGTAAATTGAAAACATATTCAGAACTGCTCAATGGGATTAAATATTTGTGTGATCTGCCACTCGTTCAGACTGTTCTTGTCATTTTCGTCAAGCTTTGCAAACTGTGTAAACTCTAAGCAGAAGACAGGTTGTCAGTTTTATTGAGCACCCGAAAATAAAGCGTGTGTCAGACGCTAGTAAAATTTCACCTACCAGACGTATGGACTTTTAGAATATTTTAGAGATATGAAAAGAGACCTGTCGCTTTCTTTGCAGGCCGGCCGAAGTGGCCGTGCGGTTAAAGGCGCTGCAGTCTGGAACCGCAGGTTCGAATCCTGCCTCGGGCATGGATGTTTGTGATGTCCTTAGGTTAGTTAGGTTTAACTAGTTCTAAGTTCTAGGGGACTAATGACCTCAGCAGTTGAGTCCCATAGTGCTCAGAGCCATTTTTTTTCTTTGCAGTACAGTGACCTCCCATTAGTGGGAAACATATTTAGGTTTCTTTGTACACCCACAATGTCAGCAGCTTATTTTCCGGTTTTACAAGCCGTCAATACTCTCATTGTATTCCGTACTTATTTCTTCTTGATAATATCTAAATACTGTTATCTTCAATTAGCTTTTGCTTCCTTCTTTCCTTCGCTCGTGGCCGTTACATAAACGGAGATGATCACTTTTTCTACTTCTCTTTATTGCTTTACTTTCCTTTGGATAATTTCAAAAGTTAACAGCATGCCAATCTTCCGTCGAGTAACTGATATAAAAGTCTTATAGACTGAAAATAATTTCTTCTGGTTTTTCAAGAGCACTCTCCAGAATACACATCTCCGTTAGTGCACTATAGGAATTAATCAGAGACAGTTTTCATACCAGAAACAAAAATAAAGCTGCACATGAATCTTTACGTTCTGTGATATGTAATGCTAACAGAAAATTTTATCTGACTACTACAAACGAAACTTATTTACTGTCCTTAGTGCATGTAACACGAACATAACGACGTACATAACGTCAACAAATAGAAACAAAAGTTTAACTTAAACATTACATTGTGTAATGACAGAGGAGCTATGGCATCAAAAATATCGGGACAAAATTTCACCATAGGACCTTAGAAAGGAGAAAAATAAGAATTTACCTACTGAAAGTAAATATGACTACCACAGTTTTCATGAGTGCACGTATGAACTTGATATTTTGTCTCATATCTACATAGCAATGCGCAGACTGTACGTGTAAGGTGGTGACTGTACACGACATGTATGTAAAGTGAAGCAACGAAATGGAAATTTGTACCAAAGCCGGGATTTGAACCCCAGCTCACTAGGCAAATATATCTCTTCAGTCCAGCATTGTAATGCTGTTCGAGTTTACGGGGAATACCAATGGGCTGAGGCGTGACTGGTAATTTGTATTGAGGAGGGAGGCCTGTTAGAGTAATCCGTGCATTTGTGCAAAGCCACTGTGTAACGGTAGTGTATAGTTTACCACATCTTCCTAGTGAACTGGAGACTCGGATTAGAATCCAGGACCATCCCTATTTCAAGAGAAAGACTTCTAAAGGCACTTAGTCTCATGGTAAATTAAGAACTTAGTTTCTTACACTGTAGATATGGCATCAGGAATACTCTTCGTAACTAAAGTAGACGTGTTTAGGCACGATAATGCTAGACCTCATACTGCAGTTAACGCAAAAAATGCCTTGAAGAATCTGCGGATACTTGAGCGGCCTACGCAGTCCTCTGATTTGTCAACATAATAACATGACTGAGATGTGATGGGTCGACGTACATTTCATATTGACGTCGACCGGCAGTCTTAATGAACTGACACAGGATGTATGCACATGTGGCAAAACTGCTCAGGATGACATTTGGGTACTTTCTTCTACAGTATCAGACTAACGATGATGGGCTATAGTTTGAAATGAGACGAAAGTTTAATCATTTAGTACCCTTTATGTGGCGAATATCTCCACAAAAGACTGATAAATATCGTACTGGTGATTCATCGTGTTAACACTTTTCATCTGCGTCATCATTAGCTCAGTGGCTCATCCGTTTACAGCAGGGATGATCAATAATTCGCCTCGAGAGCTGTGCCCTGGCATTGGTGCCATAGCACTCACACTGGCTGGCACATGTCTCCCAGCGCCACGCCATGCTCTCTCAGCACGAAGAGTGGGAAACCGCAAACACGCCACATTTAAATGGCAATGCAGTCGCACTGCGTAGGACTGTATTTTATATTTCACGTTTCTCAATAACATAGATAAGAAACAAACCCAATTTTTAGTATATACTGTTTTTCTTTCTGGCGTGCTAAGACTTATAATTTTTATATGCTATAAACTGTCGCCATACAGGTAAATGCAGAAAATGACATAAATTCTACCACGCAGGTTGCCACGCAATCATGACTTATGTAGCTTCGTAATCGAAAAACTTCTTTCACACATATGTTATAGAACCTTTGCACCCTCGTTGTGGTGACATGCAAACTACCTGAGGAAGGTAATGTAGACGTCCTGGGCAATTTTAATGTTAAAGCTATTTGTCTCTGAAACGGGATTTACCTTCCCGATCAAATAGCACATCTGGACATCCACAGGGGCACTTACAGGTGAAATAGCAAACGGCCTCGACACACCTCGGAAACTTCGTAAGATTGCCAGCGTGCTCAAAATGTTAAGGTAACTATCCTTGTAATCTTTCAAGACCGCAATGAATTGCTGAAGATCCCCCTTTTCTTTAACGCTAGTGAGCTTAGGGAACTGGATTGTGTTTCTCAGAATGCAATTTCTTTTCAGTGCATCCCTATCAAGTCGGAGAGATGTTGTCTTACTACGGACAGTGTGCAATCAAGTCGCCTTAAAATACGAGGTCTGTAAACCATTCTAGATGTTTTAATTTTCGTTACTGCACTCCTATTTTCTTCATAAATTCAACAACAGCGAGCTTCAATCCGCAAAATTGTTCCAGACGCGCCCCTTAACTTAACAAACGTACTCTGCAGTAATATATAAAGTCTCCATATTATTCGTTCACGTCCACCAAAAACTGTTACAACTGACAACCTACATGCAACTTTCAGAAATTTTACTATTCGTACCAACAATTTTTTCACGTGCTGCATGCCTGCAAATTCAGCACTATGTTCAAAAAATGGCTCTGAGCACTATGGGACTTAACGTATGAGGTCATCAGTCCCCTAGAACTTAGAACTACTTAAACCTAACCTAAGGACATCACACACAACCATGCCCGAGGCAGGATTCGAACCTGCAACCGTAGCGGTCGCGCGGTTTCAGACCAGGACTATGTCCTTTTTGGTGTACAATACGAATCCCTCCTGTTGAGAGCTGTAATTTTTTACCAACTATATCTTTAAATTTCTTTGTGCATGGTATTGTAAAGTCGTTTCAGAGCAAAAGTGGAGTACCCGTTGCTTATGCGATAGGGTAATATAGAGAGTGCTCATCCCTCTCTTCCGCCTTTCGCATTATTTTTAAAGGCTGGACACCACAGATCGCTAGAGTGTCTCTTTTTGTGCAAGCAGCCACTGGAACTGTGAATGTCCATATCAAGAACAGATACCGAAAGAGGAGCAGCGCTAACACCGCTATTCTGCCGAACTGAAGAGAGTTGTGTCGACCCAAATATTATAGACAGCGATCCTAAATGAAATGTTGTGCAGTTCCAGGTACTTCCGGGAAGGAAGCCGTGTGCCGCAAGTCTCTAAAGGAACAGAAGGTTCCAAATGATCGGAAAAGAGCACAGGTAGTTCCAGTTATCAAGAAGGGTCGTCGAGCAGATGCGCAAATCTATAGGCCTATATCTCTGACATCCATCTGTTGTAGAATTTTAGAACATGTTTTTGCTTGCGTATCATGTCATTTGTGGAAACCCAGAAACTACTCTGTAGGAATCAACATGGATTCCGGAAACAGCGATCGCGTGAGACCCAATTCGCTTTATTTGTTCATGAGACACAGAAAATATTAGATACAGGCTCCCAGGTAGATGTCATTTTCCTTGACCTCCGGAAGGCGTTAGATACAGTTCCGCACTGTTGCCTGATAAACAAAGTAAGACCTACGGATTATCAGACCAGCTGTGTGGCTGGATTGAAGAGTTTTTAGCAAACAGAACACAGCATGTTGTTCTCAATGGAGAGACGTCTACAGACGTTAAAGTAACCTCTGGCGTGCCACAGGGGAGTGTTATGGGACAATTGCTTTTCACAATATACACTCCTGGAAATTGAAATAAGAACACCGTGAATGCATTGTCCCAGGAAGGGGAAACTTTATTGACACATTCCTGGGGTCAGATCGTAGAGATGCTGGATGTAGTCCTGTGGAACGGCTTGCCATGCCATTTCCACCTGGCGCCTCAATTGGACCAGCGTTCGTGCTGGACGTGCAGACCGCGTGAGACGACGCTTCATCCAGTCCCAAACATGCTCAATGGGGGACAGATCCGGAGATCTTGCTGGCCAGGGTAGTTGACTTACACCTTCTAGAGCACGTTGGGTGGCACGGGATACATGCGGACGTGCATTGTCCTGTTGGAACAGCAAGTTCCCTTGCCGGTCTAGGAATGGTAGAACGATGGGTTCGATGACGGTTTGGATATACCGTGCACTATTCAGTGTCCCCTCGACGATCACCAGTGGTGTACGGCCAGTGTAGGAGATCGCTCCCCACACCATGATGCCGGGTGTTGGCCCTGTGTGCCTCGGTCGTATGCAGTCCTGATTGTGGCGCTCACCTGCACGGCGCCAAATACGCATACGACCATCATTGGCACCAAGGCAGAAGCGACTCTCATCGCTGAAGACGACACGTCTCCATTCGTCCCTCCATTCACGCCTGTCGCGACACCACTGGAGGCGGGCTGCACGATGTTGGGGCGTGAGCGGAAGACGGCCTAACGGTGTGCGGGACCGTAGCCCAGCTTCATGGAGACGGTTGCGAATGGTCCTCGCCGATACCCCAGGAGCAACAGTGTCCCTAATTTGCTGGGAAGTGGCGGTGCGGTCCCCTACGGCACTGCGTAGGATCCTACGGTCTTGGCGTGCATCCGTGCGTCGCTGCGGTCCGGTCCCAGGTCGACGGGCACGTGCACCTTCCGCCGACCACTGGCGACAACATCGATGTACTGTGGAGACCTCACGCCCCACGTGTTGAGCAATTCGGCGGTACGTCCACCCGGCCTCCCGCATGCCCACTATACGCCCTCGCTCAAAGTCCGTCAACTGCACATACGGTTCACGTCCACGCTGTCGCGGCATGCTACCAGTGTTAAAGACTGCGATGGAGCTCCGTATGCCACGGCAAACTGGCTGACACTGACGGCGGCGGTGCACAAATGCTGCGCAGCTAGCGCCATTCGACGGCCAACACCGCGGTTCCTGGTGTGTCCGCTGTGCCGTGCGTGTGATCATTGCTTGTACAGCCCTCTCGCAGTGTCCGGAGCAAGTATGGTGGGTCTGACACACCGGTGTCAATGTGTTCTTTTTTCCATTTCCAGGAGTGTATATAAATCACCTAGTATATAGTGTCGGAGGTTCGATGCGGCTTTTCGCGAATGATGCTGTAGTATACAGAGAAGTTGCAGCATTAGAAAATTGAAGCGAAATGCAGGAAGATCTTGTAATGGTACTTCAATTACGTAACTATTACGGCACCTCACCTCAACCTCTCGATAACAGCAATATTCTACTGTGTTTTGTAAAATAGTTAACATATTTCTGTGACAACATTCAGATTTGATTTCATTAATGTAGATGTACTTTGATACATCGATATTATTCTTATGTGTATTCTTTCTTGTGTCACTATGATCTCTGACGTACTTGTAACTCTGATTTTTGGGCGCGTAAGCGGTTATTAGAGAGTCAAGTCTTTGTCGTCATGTTGAAATGACGCAAATTGTAGTCAGTTTATGAAATGTGAACTTTAACAGTGAGGAAGATATTTTCAAGTATGTTTTATATTGTGAAGTGATGTTGCAACAAAAGTAATAAAAAAGAAGTGTAACTTAAATTTGGAGTGCTGATTACTGTTTTACATCACCATTGTCGTAACTTGCAAAAGTTTAATCTTCAAGAATGGTTTATGGATCACATCTATAAAACTTTTGAATATCGCAGAATAACACCTAGGCCTCTTTGCATCCGAGCTTGGAATCATCACTACCTAGAGTTTCGACGATTGAGCCATGAGTTCACAACGAGACCACCGTGGGAAACACGAAAAGATGTGCCTAGTTTATCCATTATTTCATGAAATGGCTTTATTAACTGTGCTCTAATGACACCTGCCACATAACATAACTTTGTTGTTGCCCGAAAATGCAATATTTAGCAGCGTGAGCAACACTACAATCATAATTAATTTTTGACCTTTGTCGTAGTAGGGTTGTTAGAATCTGCATCGGATAGGCACTTGGTGCAGGGAGTGACAACTGACCCTTAAGATAGACAAATGTAATGTATTGCGAATACATAGAAACAAGGACCCTTTATCGTATGATTATATGATAGCGGAACAAACACTGGTAGAAGTTACTTCTGTAAAACATCTGGGAGTATGTGTACGGAACGATTTGAAGTGGAATGATCATATAAAATTCTTTGTTGGTAAGGCGGGTGCCAGCTTGAGATTCATTGGGAGAGTCCTTAGAAAATGTAGTCCATCAACACAGGAGGTGGCTTACAAAACGCTCGTTCGACCTATACTTGAGAATTGCTCATTAGTGTGGGATCCGTACCAGATCGGGTTGACGGAGGAGATAGAGAGGATCCAGAGAAGAGCGGCGCGTTTCGTCACAGGGTTATTTGGTAACCGTGATAGCGTTACGGAGATGTTTAGCAAACTCAAGTGGCAGACTGCAAGGGAGGCGCTCTGCATCGCGGTGTAGCTTGCTGTCCAGGTTCCGAAAGGGTGCGTTTCTGGATGAGGTATCGAATATATTGCTTCCCCTTACTTATATCTCCCGAGGAGATCAGGAATGTAAAATTAGAGAGATTTGAGCGCGCACGGAGGCTTTCCGGCAGTCGTTCTTCCCGGGAACCTTACACGACTGGAACAGGAAAGGGAGGTAATGACAGTGGCACGTAAAGTGCCCTCCGCCACACACCCTTGTGTGGCTTGCGGAGTATAAATGTAGACGTAGATGTAGAAGAAACGAGGAAGCCGAGACAGACCGGGTACTGGCCCGCCCGCGGTCCACACACCCTGAACGGGTGAAGTGTGGCACGCCGTGGGCTGACGTGCTTACAGCGTCCTCTGTCGCTTAGCAGACACGTGGCCCCTCTCAGCCTGCAGGTGTGCCGTGCCGCCGCGCACTCCGTCAGCTGCAGCCGGTCAGCGGCTGTGCTGGCCGCCGTGTCTGGGCAGCGTCTGGCTGGAGGTGGCGCTGGTCTGATGCTGGTGTCGGCGGCGCACGCGACCGCTAATGTAATGAAGCAGCCCCGCCTGTACTCTGCCGGCTCGCCTCATAAGCGTGCCGTGACAGCCAACACTTACCACCTGCCTCTGCCACTCTGCGGACGAGCCGATCCTGACGCCGTATTGCTGCTGGTCGATACTGAATTCCAGAGCAACATTACGAAGCACAACTTAGTTAAAATAACCAACAGTAGCCACGATTGTTATACTGAGAGACAAAACAAAAAGAGACAGGTTCCTTAAGAGATGAACACATGATACTGGCATGGCGCTGAAATGTATGGTGGACATAACAATACCTCCCACTTGAATCGCTGCAGCAGTTCTGACGTTTGGCGAGCCAAGTCAACACAGACTCAAAGGAAGTCCTCGGCGCTTGCTCGTGACGTCACGTCAGCTAGGCACGGCGAACGCCAGGTCTGTTGCAGGCAGAAACGCCTGGGCGTGGTTATCACTATAAATCTCTTATTTTTGGACAAAATGTTTGGTATTGTTTTGGATTCTGCAGTTTTATTTAGATGAAAGATTTTCTTACTATCGTAAAGCTACAAATGAAGATCATAGTTCTGTATTACTGAATCCTGTCGAAACAAACGTAGATCAATATGTGAAGATGCTTTGCCTCATTGCAAGCTTCGGAAATTTTACATTCAAGTAACTATATTTACTTGATCCATTTTGCTATCGAAACTTACCCCAACCCCCTTACAATGAACTCGTTTCTTTTATTTATTTATTTACTTTCGTTTGACATCGTCACTGGAAATGTGAACTAATTTACATGTGTAAATCTCCAACTGTTGTCAGTCATTAGATTACAGTCGTTTTCAACGAAAGGAATTCTAAACAGGAAACAAAATAGCTTCATACATCGAAAATACTGCTGAACTTAAACTTTTTTAAACATGCACATTAGAAAAGATAAATATTCCCCTCTTGCAACTGAAAGGAGAAACTTTATAAGATAAAAAAATTTTATTTGATAAAACAAGTATCTCTCTTTTGTCTTTTCTTCTGTCCCCCACCCCCTCCCCCAACGTGTACAATCGCAAGATATTTCATTAACATTCAGTGCTCCTCACCCCATAGACAACCAAGATACCTAAAGAAGAGCACAAATATGTTCACAAGTTCTTGTAAAAGCAACGCAGTACAAACGTAACTTCCTCAGATTTACAAATAAGGTAAAGAAGCACGAATTCTATTGCTGCAGGACCATGAAGTTGTTTTTGTATGTCAATCCTTAAAACAGGTGGAAATTTAAGTTCAGGAGTAGACTATTTGTTAATAAGTGTAATGAATTGGGCAATTAATTGAGTCCAGAAATCTCTCAGAACAATGTGTGTTGGTCAACTACCGCCAATAGTTTCACATTTTCCTGTGTCAGAGAGGGAGACACCACCATTATGAGTATGCCTGCAACAGATCTGGCGTTCGCCGTGCCTAGCTGACGTGACGTAACGAACAAGCGCCGAGGCCTTCCTTTGAGTCGGTGTTGGCCAAGTGCGGTGCTGCGTTATCGTGCAACAAAATCAGGCCGGCGCTTGACTTTCCCTGCCGCTTTTCTTAAATTGTCTTACGCAACCGGTGAAATATGCCAATAGAAAATCAACCAGGCCCAAACATAAATAAATCAAATTAATAAAAAAAAGTACTCCGTCTTCAGGCCACGAGTGGCCTACCTGGACCATCCGACCGCCGTGACATCCTCAGTGGAGGATGCGGATAGAAGGGGCGTGGGGTCAGCACACCGCTCTCCCGGTAGTTATGGTAGTATTCTTGACCGAAGCCGCTACTATTCGGTCGAGTAGCTCCTCAGTTGACATTAAGAGGCTGAGTGCACCCCGAAAAATGGCAGCAGCGCATGGCGGCCTGGATGGTCACCCATCCAAGCGCCGACCACGCCCGACAGTGCTTAACTTCGGTGATCTCACGGGAACTGGTGTATCCACCGAGGCAAGGCCGTTGCCAAATCAAAGTAATAATTTTATGAAAAATATTTATAAGCTAAGAAATATGTAAACAACAACTATAGTGTGTAACAAAAATGTTAAAAAAATATTTTGTAAAATTTATTTTCTTTGCATATCGATGGTCACAGTGAAGTACCCGCACCAACCTCTTTGTTGGCGGGAAAGCCCGCGCATTGATACATAGCGAGCGGGGCGACAAGCGCGCAGCATTGTTGACAGAACACTCTTGAGTCAACATTTGTGCAGTGAAGTTGTGTGTAGAGACAGAGCGGTGTGCCTGTTCGCCACCAGCTATATATTACTTCAAGAATACTATAATTATATAATTGGTAATTATTTATTAAAAATTGACGTCATGAAGACATCAGAGGTATTTATGCGCTAACTGCATATTGTAAGTTCATTGATACATTTTTAATCTGTTTTATGCAAACGATCCCCAAACTAAAGTTTTATAAATTAAATCATTATAAAGAGTTAAAAAATTTTATTCAATCATTTTCAGAATATATCAGTTTATCTCAGTCAGTATCGTATTATTTTTCACTGAACTCAGTAACCACAAGATTTCACTTTTGTTGAGTTTTCTCAATTTTTTTATTTAATAATGACATTGAATTTTGCCCCAGTAACTTCAATCAAAACAGCAAATGAATAATAAGTACAATTTTACCTCACATACTTGCAGTCCTATTTAATGAATGCCAAACCAAATAATTATCAACAATAGATCAGAGTGAGTATATTTAGACATGCAATCAGATGACGTTATCCGGATGCGACCCAGTAAAATAAAAGGTAAGGAAAATATATATGTATGTTTTCAAGTTCACTGCACAGCAACCAGTACTAAGGGCCACGGCGTTAGCTTATGTGTTCACGTCGAAATAATCTTCTTTTGATCTGTCAGATTAATATTGTTACCAATAAAGGCACAAGGCGTACAACATTATGTACGCTAAAGACTATCAGATCAGACACGTTGTCAAAAGCAAGTCCACATAGGAAAGATGCAAGGCGCCTGTGATGATTCGCCGCAGAAACTAGTTGCCCTCCATAGAATACTGTTCCAAAAATTGCAGCGACGACTGGACACATTGTCCATTGTGAACAGCGGCGAGCAGCCATGCACCAATCTGGCGCACAGTTTACGATATCCAATGTGCTGGTGAACAGTGGAGAGCACACTGCCATACGAAATGTTCAGCGTGCTGGAAATTTCCTGCAGTGTTATGGGCCGATCCTCGCTAATGATCACATCCAAACGGTCAACATTTGCAACGGTAGTGGATGCTGCAAGTCAGTCTTCGCGATATTCGTCAGCGAGGTCCGTGCGTTTGGCGCCAAATTGCTTACACCACTTTACCGTACCTGGACAAAAGATTGCACGCTTACCGTATACAGCACTGATTTCACGATGAATGTCCGTGAAATTGAGCCGTTTAGTGCAAATAAATCTGATCCTTGCACGCACCTTCAATTTGGAGTGAACATCCAGTTGATGTATTATTGAGCCAAGCCCTCTCTGCACAAACATCACGACGGGATACCACATCACCCGCCTTTTCGGATGTGTCAGGAGTTACTGTCGTGCGTTACACATTGGCCACGGTCACAACACACAGCGTATTCTCGCGGCGGGCAAGGGTAACACACTTTCTGATTCGCCCTCGTAACCGGACGTACAGTAGCCTCGATCACTGTTGCAGATTTGCAGCGTCAGGGTTCCAGCCGCTGTTGCAAATGTGCTCCATCAGGGGATAAAGCGGAGGATCAGGTCATGAGGTAAAATGATGTACCAATGTTTCAGCAACCGCTAAAAGTGAGCTTCTCAAGGATACGTAGAAGCAGCCCACATCGCGTTATAAAACAACATTCGATTAGCCATATTTGAAAGTTACCTTCACAAGGTTCTGCTGTGAGGGACTGTGTCGTGTTGTCAAATGATGTGCCAACGTTCTGGTCACTATTGTACATGGGCGTAGCAAGGTATGCAGCTGAAGACCGCATCATGTTTTATAAAGATGTATCAACGTTTCGCTCACTATTCTAAGTGGACTTACAATAGGGTATGTAGCAAAAGACCGCCACATGTTGTAAATGAATGTACCAACTTTTCAGAAATTGCTGTAAATGAGTTTCACCAGTATTTTGGAAAATGGTATCCCTTTAGCCATTTTTGTAAGATGTCTTCATCAGGATGTGTACCGGGGAACTGCGTCATGTCGTAAAGTAATGCAACAACGTTTGAGTCACTAATGTAAGTGGGATTCAATAAAATATGTAGTGAAGAACCACTTCAGGTTATAAAATTATGTACAAACGTTCCGGCGTCTGTTGAAACTGGGCTTAATACCGTATGTTGGGGAGGAAAATTAGAACAGAAGAGAAGCAAAGCATTTGACATATGATGATACAGAAGAATGTAGAAAATTAGGCCAATTGATGAGGTAAATAGTAGATTCTCCGCATAAAGGAAGGAAAGGAAAGGAATGTATGGAAAACATTGACAGGAGGAAGGGATAGGATGACATGTCATATGTTAGAACATAACTGTAGAGGAAGACAGAGACTGAAATACATCATGTAGATAGGTTGCAAGTACTACTCTGACATAGAAACGTTGTCAGAGGAGACGAATTCGTGGTGGGCCGCGTCAAACCAATCAGAAGACATGATTTAAAAATATAAAAGCATACAATAAAATTAAACTGTTGTAAGTGGACTGCAATAGGTTATTTGGCAAAGGACAGTCGCATGTTGTAAAATGGTATACCATGGTTTTGGCACTGTTCCAAATAGTCTTCACCGGGATATGTAGTGATGGTGATGGGCGGAGGGGGAGACGCTCTTGGCTGTGGTGACCACTTCACGTAGTAAGTGATGGTCCAACATTCCCATTGAGTTGGAAATAACCTTTATCAGAGAATGTAAAGGAAGACCACATAATGCTGTAAAATGATGCAACATCATCTCGACCACAGTGGCGAGCGGTTTTCACTAAGGTATGTTGTGGAGCAGATGGCTGTGTTGTAAAAAGATGTACCAACATTTTGGACACTGGAGCAAAACATTGGTATATCATTTTACGACATGACATGGTCTAAAACCAAGAAGAATTTTACCGAAATTGGCTTCAGCCAAGACAGCTCACAAACTTATGAGTGTTCGTAATGATGGCAAATAACAGCCTTTGGAACAGTAGCCACTGGCCTAAACAAATGTTTTCTCAGATAGTGTTACTGGAATGAAGTGGCTTACATTCATGAGTAATTCTATTACAGTAATTTATATAAATAAGTGGCTGCCTGTGTAAATGGAAGGTCATTGCTGCTAACTACCATGCGAGGTACTTGGGTTCGATTCCCAGTACTGCCAGGGACTTTCCTTTGATAGGAGGACTGGTACGGGGTGCAATCAGCCTCAAGAGACCGACTGAGATCCTGCTCGATCGAGCAGTATCGATTCCAAGGCCAAGAAGCCCGATAAAGACAGGAGGGTGGTATGTTGACTACAGGCCCTTCCATATCGCATCCGATGACGCCTTTGACCGAAAATGACATGGCCGGAGGTCGGGCCCAATTGGGTAGTCCAGGGCCAGAACGCGGAAGTTTACTTTTACTTTACCTAAAAGAGTGTAAAAATCCATTTTCCTCGGACGACGGCTGCGGGAACGGCGTGACGTGTACTTGAGGACACACAGAAAGCTTCTGAGAGCTATCTATGGCTGATCAACCACCGATCTTCACTTACTAGGCTAGCCCCAAGACACGAAATTCTCAGTTGACGACGTCATTGGTAGACTCAGTAAGACTGATGACATGTGACTGGGGAAGTATCAGAAGGAACCCCAGCTATGTAGTAGAATGCTCCTCACAACATCTTGACATAGCTAAAATTTGATAAATGGTTCAAATGGCTCTGAGCACTCTGGGACTCAACATCTGAGGTCATCAGTCCCCTAGAACGTAGAACTACTTAAACCTAACTAACGTAAGAACATCACACACATCCATGCCCGAGACAGGATTCGAACCTGCGACCGTAGCAGTTGCGCGGTTCCGGACTGAAGCGCCTAGAACCGCTCGGCCACCGCGGCTGGCTCAAATTTGATTGGACGGCGTATTGTGTTGCTGAAAGAAGTAGTCGCTGGCGTGGAGGCAAATAATCAGATGCTCTTTCTTAGGCAGTAGTTTTCTGCATTTGAGAAATAATGGCAAACAGAAACTTGATATGATCCCACCTTCGAGAATCAATTGCGTGAACGGGGCCTTGTTAGTTAGCGGGATGCATGTCATTGGCCGGCTTTCACCCTGCCTTCGCCGTGTAGCAAAGTATTGCTTCAGTCCAGACAATCTATTTCCTCCCTTCCGTGACGGCGTTTCTGTGGTACTCAATATGTGGTTAGCAGTATCGGCACACACCTTACGTCGATCACAGCGGAGAGGAGCTTCCGCTTAACAATTGTTGCCGTCCGGCAACGTATTGGCGAGTGGTTCTTGCACTGACATCCATCTGCCTGCTGTTACTACCCACGACAGTCGATGGCTACCTCTGTCGTCATTATATTTTCATGCATGACAGATAATGGCTGCGATGGCAGTTTTCCTTGAATCAAGGAATTCACAGCACTCCCTTGCACAATGGCATGTTACATCTCAATACCTATACAAAGGGAGGGGAGGGGGTTATATAGTATGTCATGTGTGTCTTGTAACCACAGTCTGGTCGCTGTCTCCTCGCCACAACATATTTCCTTGATCCATTCCTCTTGCCCGTATATTCTAGAGCACACTTTCGACAAAAGTAAAGCCAGAACGCAGATATGACAGTAAACAAGTAGTTTCTATGGAGCCTACTGTTAGGCGAAGAGAACCATGGTAATGTGTCGAAATAGGTGTATTTTCCTTAGCCAAGTCACGAAATGTTTCTACGAGAGCGTGCTGAAAAGTAATGCCTCCAAATTTCTAATGTGAAAACTCTCAGAACTTTTTAAACAAAACAAACGTTATTAACTTTCTACAACTTCATTCTTCATGTATACGTATTTGTTTCTCAACATACTCACCCTGGTGACGAACACGTTTCTCCCAACAAGAGATCAGTTTGTTGATACCTTCGCTATGAATGTTTGACTTCGTTGACGGAGGTACTGCCTCACCTCTGCCTGGACAACTTTACCAGAACGAAGCCCTCGAAGCTGTTCCATAAGTTTTAAAAAGAAATGAAAATCGGCTGCGCCATTTGTTGACATTATGTTTTGTCGCCACCGTTCGCGCTTTATAAAAAAAAAGTGTAGCGGTAGGTTAACCTCAGTTCATTCCCTAACTCCATTATAGTCGTCGCAGTTAACTATGATGTGCAACGGTGCTTTCGTATGACCACATTGAGAGATGTAATCAGCTTTTTTGCCGAACCTGTAAAAGTTATACGGATATCGGCCACCTACCGTTAAGTAATGTAGCATGTATTCTCCGGGATTTGCATGTCCACAGCTACGCACACGGGAATGTTCGGGAAAATTTTGTGGATTCCTTGACCAGTTTCACTTGATTACAGTTCAGTGAAAGCACGTCGCACAACACTTGGCCCTGCACACACAGCACCAGAAAGACTAGCAGCATTATAAACGTACACGGAACGTCATCGGTTTCGGTATCGGCAGCCGGAAGTCGTAAAGCTACATAGCGGTGTGACTGCGCCGTAGCGGCGGGACTGCGGCACTCAATCCGCCGTGCGCACAGCACCCTCCGCCCCTCACCACGGGTCCTTGCCTTCAGTGGTTTATGGCGCTCTTTGTTCAACACTTTCAACCATGACATTTACTGACAGGAAACGTGCGGCCTCATAAATCCCTACAGCGCACAGCCAAATTGTTGCGGCAGCGAGCAGCTACCACCGCGGCCATTCTCCGTTCCGCATTAATTCTGTGCGAGGTGCAACAGAAGTATGTTTATGCAAACACACACACTTATGCCTACACGTATACATCCAAATTCCGTAATCCACTTTCCGGACTGTGGTAGAGTGTATCTCTGTAATCCGAATCTTTTCTCTCCTTCTCTGTTTCATTCAAGAATGATGCGTGGATATTTATTGACGGTTACAATGTCTGTGATTCTAAACTGTCTGCATCTTCACATTACAATGTCTGTCAGAGATGACACTTTCTAGCAGATTGACACTGTGTGCCTTTTTCGGCCATGTCGTGGTCGTGCTCGGGTAGCTCAGTTGGTAGAGCACTTGCCCGGAAAAGGCAAAGATCCCGAGTTCGAGTCTCGATCCGACACACGGTTTTAATCTGCTAGGAAGTTTCACATCAGCGCTTACTCCGCTGCAGAGTGAAAATTTCATGCAAGCATGTCTGAAGGAACAGATATTGTTGTGGCAAATATTATGAAACTGATTCGCATTTTTGCGAATCCGGATGACGTCATCTGTTTATGACAGATGAAAATTTGTGACGGACCGGAACTCGAACCGAGATTTCCCGCTTATCCCAAAC
Organism: Schistocerca nitens; assembly: GCF_023898315.1. NCBI lineage: Eukaryota > Metazoa > Arthropoda > Insecta > Orthoptera > Acrididae > Schistocerca > Schistocerca nitens. The sequence continues at coordinate 362,565,225 of NC_064622.1, forward strand.
GGTCGATCTTACAACTTGAATTATCCGAGAGTGCCTCCAGGACTGATAAAAACTTCCATACGTCACGGAGTCCCCAACCCTCACGGTCGCGAATTTTGAGATTCCCACACAGGGAGGGACAAATATTTTATCGTCATTTAACTCGTCGATGCACGGATAGATCATTAATGGTTCCACTGTCTGTGTTAATGGATGCCTGGAGAACACGTTAATGTTATAATGTGAAGATACAAACACTGCACAAACACAGACATTTTAACCATCAGTGATGTATCCATACCATCAAGGGCTAAAATGACAACAGAATATTGGTCTCTCCATGTGCGAATATCACGAAATGTGCGAGGGTAAGGGTTGCGGACTCCATGACATCAGGAAGTGAGGATAGGTCTTTGGGCGAGCTCGGGTATCCAATATGGTTAGGGTGACCACTCGCGACAGATGGGCAATCATTGTTCGGCAAAGTTTCCCATTTGCCACAAAGATGTCCATCCGGATTCGCAGAAACGCGAACAGATTTCATAATAATGCCTGGGAAGAACAACTGCCGATAAACCTCCAAATGAGCTCTAATTTCCCTGACTTCCTCATCGTTGTCGTTTTGCGAGACGTGTACGGGAGGAAGTAATATGTTTCCGGACTCTTCTTGCAACGTAAACTCCAGAAATTTGAAACAGTAAACCACTGCGTGATGTACAACGATTCTCTAGCACCGTCAGCCATCGTAGTTTTTTTTATTAATCTCCAAAATGCTCTCGAATCGGTCTGGAAGATCCCATGTCGAAACGCGTCGCTGTTCGTTGGGTCTTCTAGATATCCTCTGTCACTACAATCTGGTAATGAATCTAGTCTGATAGTATTCAGGAGCCGTTATAAAGAGTATTTAGTAGGCCACTTCTTTACTGGATGAATTATCCCTCAAGATCCTTCCAGTGTCAGCCTGCTTTTGCTTTCTTTCGTGATCCTGCCACTCTAAGTCACTCCAGGTGGTTATGCTGAAGTATTTTATAGCAGTTACTGTCTCCAGTGATATTTTGCCTATAATAAAATGGAAGAGTAAAGCATGTCTACATCTATTTTTGGGTAAAAGGTAAAATTTACCTACAGTCTGTGCTTGCAACAACAATCGATCCTCTGCAGATCTCGCCGCTTTTCGCAACAGTCTTGTAGAGTTTCACCCCTCCTCCAGGCGACAGCATCGCCAGCAAATTCACGATGCCCCAGTGTTACCCACCGGATCATTAGTAAAAGCTGTAAATAGTAACGGCCGTATAACGTTACTTGGGGTACTCCTGAAAATTACCTTTATACCCGTCTTTTTCTTCCATTACCGACAAAGAGCAAAGTGTCTAGTTTTACCTACAAGGAAGCCCTGATTAATGACAAATTTATTCCAGCACGCGGTAAGCTTGTACACGGTGATCTGAATCTCTTAAACTACACTACTGGTCATTAAAATTGCTACACCAAGAAGAAATGCAGATGATAAACGGGTATTCCTTGGACAAATATATTATACTAGAACTGACATGTGATTACATTTTCACTCAGTCAGTACCCAGAACAACCACCTCTGCCCGTAATAACGGCCTTGATACGCCTGCGCATTGACTCAACAGAGCTTGGATGGCGTGTACAGGTACAGCTGCCTATGCAGCTTCAACACAATACCACAGTTCGTCAAGAGTAGTGACAGGCGTATTGTGACGATCCAGTTGCTCGGCCACCATTTACCAGACGTCGTCAATTGGTGAGAGATCTGGAGAATGTGCTGGCCAGGGCAGCAGTCGAACATTTTCTGTATCCAGGAAGGCCCGTACAGGACCTGCAAAATGCGGTCGTGTATTATCCTGCTGAAATGTAGGGTTTCGCAGGGATCCAATGAAGGATAGAGCCACCGGTCGTAACACATCAGAAATGTAACGTCTCACTGTTCAAAGTGCCGTCAATGCGAACAAGAGGTGACCGAGACGTCTAACCAATGGCACCCCATACCGTCACGCCGGGTGATGCGCCAGTATGGCGATGACGAATACACGTTTCCAATGTGCGTTCACCGCGATGTCGCCAAACAGGGATGCGACCATCATGATGCTGTACACAAAACATGGATTCATCCGCAAAAATGACGTTTTGCCAGTCCGATGTGCCATTCTGAAAACTTCAAACTAAAACCTCAAACAGGCAACATGTAGTATTCATGGATGTATGTGATACGCGTATGAAATCTCTATATGTAAAGGGACGTATCCTGACTGACTGACTAACTCATTCGTTATCGCGCAGCGCAAACCGCTAACGATAGAAACTTGACAATTGGAGAGGGTATGATCTTATATTGTAGGCGATTTCTCGATGTTCCGCTCCTAAAAGGGTGAAATAGGGGATGAAAGGTTTTTGAAAATATGTCACTATTAAAAACAATTTTGAAACTGTAACTACGAAAATTGGTGTTTGTTTTCTTGGTCAAGAGATGAAGATATATGGGATTTCGTATTTTTGGAAATTTAATGCCTAAGGGGTGAGTGAGTGGGTCAGTTCTTTTTATAAATAACTCATTATTAAAGAACTACTAAAGGATCTTTAAAGCTACTTCTATGAAAATTGCTATTTGACTTCCCGTTTGCAAACAAAAAGAAAAATACGTGTTTCATTGGTTTTGGGAATTAAACCACTTAGAGGCTGAAATCGAGGGTGAAATTTTTAAGAACATATTTCATTGTAAAATCAATTTTAAAGCTACATTTAAGGAAATTTGTATATTGTTTGTCAGTTAGGAACGGTGTTTTAGTAAATTTGAAACGTCCCTTAGAAAAATTATAAATAACTGTGCTTAAACTGACACACAATATTTTTAGCGCAACGCAATGTGACTTTCAAAAATCCCTACAAAAGAATGGCCCTGACTAACAAAAACCTATACCTTTGATGAATCACTTACCTCAAAAAAATCTTCGTTACTCGAACTATTGCAATACAGCTAAATAAAAGATTCTAACTACTGAAGGCACTAACTACTGATAGGCATAGTTAGCAAGTGAAAGATTTTGATAGAGAAGAAAGAATGTATTTACCTTAATAGTGTTCAAAAGTCATAATATGTATATCAGTTCATGACATCCAGTCTTACAAATTTACTCTTTCTGGTGGACACACGTCCAGATCATCCGCTCTCAAAACTCCGCCATCTCTCTCCCCACATCCACCACTGCTGGCGGCTCACCTCCAACAGCGCAACGCTATGCGCTGTTCACATCCAGCTGCCCAACACTACAATACCAAATTCCAACAATGCAAACCACCCACAGACTTCACACAGCACAGCCAGTGATTTTCATACAGAGCGCTACGTGGCGTTACCAACATAAAAACCTAATCAGCCTACTTACAAATTCAACCTCTAAGGGGATAAGTATGGGATGAATGTTTTATATCGAAATATTTTATTACGGAAGCACTTTGAAATAAAGCTCCGAAAATCTGTACTTGTCTTCTCGGTCATAAATTTAAATAAAAAAGGAGTAATACGTGTTTCGATGTTTCTTGGAAATTCAACCTTTGAGATGGTGAAATAGGGGATGAAAACTTTTATGAAAAATATTTCATTGTACTGTAACGTTTCAAAACTAACTCTATGAAATTGGTATTTAACTTCTGAGGAAATATGTGTTAGGGGATGAAATTTTCTATGGAAATATCACCACAAGAACTCTAAAGGCAGGATTAACAAAGACCTCTAACTCCAGCTACCAGGATCGCTTTTTGGTCATAAGTGCATTCGGAAAAGACTATGCTTCTATGGCCCTATTTGGTGTGAAAAATTTAGACGATGTTGCGGTTTATGAAGAACATAAAAATCTGATTAAATGAAAATGAAAACAAAGAACTATGCACATCATACGATCGAACCGTAGAACAAATACTAGAAGAGTGTACTTAAAGTATATCAAAATATGTCGTGATCGTACCTAAATTAGATTTAAAAAATTACGCTCTCTCATTTGCGTTTCCCTTTGCTCAATTACCAGCAACTGTTCTGAAGAAGGGTAGCTTATTTCAGTTTGCCAAAGCTCCTCGGTTCACTTATTACTGACATGCCATAGTACCAAGTAGCCCACAAGTTCTCTCTCATATCTGACTACTGAAATTTTCGAGGTAATCGATGAACTGTTTCTATCAACCATCTTATTTCTCCTGTGCCGTATTCTACCAAAAAAAGTATTGAATACTCCTGACGCACTAGTCCCGAAAAAATTGTTTCGCCATATATTGTTGTGAGTCCACATCGATGATTAATGTGTGCGACGCTCGCATTGTACTCCTGATGTGAGGATCCGTTTCGCCGTCAAACATGTCAACAAAGCAAAATTTTGAAAGTTTTTAACTACGGTTATTTGAGTCTTTTTCCATATTAATTAATTTATAAAAAAGTAATCCACAGTCCACATAGAATTGCTTTACATTTTCAAATCTTTGTACGATTTTTAATTCTTACTCAATAAAAATATGTTACTACGAACAGTGGATCGTTGGATGAAAATGATCACCACAGTGTGGAGCTTAAAGTCTTTTGCTTCTTGTTTATGGACATGCATGATAGCATTATCGTTCAGTTTCTCTTTCGTCAAGCGTGTGGCGAAAGCCATTCGTGCTGAGCACGCCCAAGTCAAGAGGTCAGATCGGAGTTATCTTCAGCAAGTATCTCTAACAATTCATTGTAACTAGAATTTATATCTGTGTCACCACGAATTACTGACTTCCTGTACTATGAGACTGAAACTACTTAGTTATTTTTATTTTACACTGACCTACCGAGTTTTCTCTGACAAAGGTAACTCAAACTTAACCTATTCATTTATTTCCCATAGTATACAAGCCCAACGCAGTCTGACTGCTGTACGCTGACAACATCACTTCCAATAATTAATACAAAAGAATGGAATGAATTGCAAGAAATCCTAATAGTAAAAGAAATCCTAAAAATATGAAATTAAAGAAATATGAAACTACCTCCAGCTCTGTTAATTGCCTAAACTAATTTGTCACGAATCTCGAAGTGGAAACCCCCATTCTTTTTTTATAAGTCATTTACCTCACTGAAAATCTTCATAACACGAACTACAGTAATTACAGCAAGTAGCAACAACGGCCAGCTAAATAAAATAATTGTAACTATTATGGACTCTAACTACTAGGAGACATATGGTTAGCAAAAGAAAGGTTTTGTTGAAGGGCAAACAATGTATTTAGAAAATGTTACCTTATTCATGTGACATCCAGTTCCAAAAATTATATAGTTGTCAATAATTCCGCTGCCCAAATATTATCTACCACACATTCATTACAATATCTTTCCTTGCATCCTTTCTTATAAGAAATTTCATCTCACTTTACATGGCATGTCCTACCAACACAGAGTCTCCACTAAGAATATCATGTCCATACACTTCCCTATCCACTCGCTAACTGCTAGTCCATACACTTCACTATCCACTTGCTAATTGCTAGTCCGTCCAACCACAGAAGCTTTTGCCGAGGGCATAGAGCGCTGTCATCGATATTAAGACAGTCGATCTGCCAACACACAGACAGGCCACTTACAAGATAAAGCAGTGAAGATAACATTGTCAACAGCGCTACTCTTACATACATTATTTCCTCCTCTTTACCCTTAGACTGCTCGTTCATAGCTTTATCAATGCACTTTTCTTACTACAGCAGGACATGTAATAATTCGGCTTTTCGTGACGATCAAAGCCTTCCAGCGCTTTGTTCCAGGAAAAAATTCCAACGAATGCCATGGTTACATCTTCGTCTTGTTTAGTTTTCGTCGTAAATGGCCCACTGCAGAAACTCATTTTCTTACGTAGAGAACAAACACTTTAGCACGCTCGTCGTCTATAACAATCACTTTTATTTGTATTTTCACTGTTTTCGCTAAGAGCGTCCACCACCAACGTGGCCAGTTTTCTTTGGTTCATTCGATATTGCATTTCAATCGGGGTAACACCTGTACATTTCGTAGCCGTATCACCTTTCACCATTGACGAGCGAACAGTGATATTATCCATTACAAAAACTAGCTAGAACAAAGCAATAAACAAAATAAATTGTAATTGTAAATAATTGTACGTGATAGTGTGTTACGCATTACAGAAATGTAACTGTTTATTGCAGCACTAAGGACGGTACTGACTCAGTGAATATCTGTCGACGTAAAGCAGGGGATTTAAATCTCTGCCAGCGTTGCCCGTTGGACGGCATGTTCAAATACTTTCGTGTAGCTTCCGCAACAGAGTAACACTTGTCAGTTGTTTCAATAGGACTGAGAAGTGCTACGCCGTGCTTGCGTGGGCCAGCGCGATACCATGACGTTAAAATTGGCTTAAATGACAGCTTTTGACTTTTTCCTAACGTTTCTGCTTTTTATTTATGCTATATTATTTTCCTCCCCCCTAAAAGTTCGGAGAGGTGGGAAACGGTCGGAGGGGGAAGGGGGGTGGGGATACTCGTCGTCCTCTCGATACGGATATATGGTGTAGAAACAAAGCAACGATATACCTCGCTGTACATTACATACGACCAAAATTCGTTCTCGATAAAAACAGAAATGACGGTAATGTGTCATAAAAATCCGTCAGTGTGGAAATCAGTTTACTGTCACGTCCGACAGTACACTAGTGGGTTGAGGAAGAATCAGTCGTATGTGAGACACACGATAATTAATATGAGATTATGGTCTACGAGACCGCGTTACATATTAAAACAATATTAGTGCTCGTCTGTTTCAGCGTGTTTCGTCGTAGAAAGCTGTACGGTTCGTCTTATTTATTTTTATCACACAGATTCTGATAATGGCGCAGGCCAAAATGCGTAAAATTGTATGATACACGTAAATAAATGTAACAGTACAGAAAACTACATTACATAGTGCTATTATGATCGCGAACTAGTATTCGGATTTCATATCCTTTGTTGATGAGATCATTTTTGATGAGATCATTTCTTGCCAATTCCTCTCTGATAACGTCTTGCAGTATGTCTACGCAAATCGCTGTCAGTCGCTCTGAGACGAGACGAGTTCGTATTTAACGCCATCTGAGTTATCAAGAAGTACCACAAATGTATTTTCATCTGTATTTTCGACATATTATATTACTCGGATATTTTCTTGTTTTGTGTACAACTGACAAACGTTTTATTTCGGAGAATATAGCACTTCCGCTCGTTTAGCCGTAAATGTGTCTAAATCCGCGGATAGCATCACTTTTATTACTAAATCTTTTGTCAATTCCCACCAATATTCATTTAAGCTTAAGGATATGTATGATGACTCTTAAAAGTTGGTTGATGAATGGTGAAAATGATTGTAGCTTAGTATCCTTGTACATTAGAAGGTGACATTTATGATGAAACGTGTGAGTTAGAGAGTGTTTAAAACAATTTCATGACTAAATAAGAATTTTTTTTTTCTAAGACGTTTCATTCAACTGAAAAGTACAGTGGTGTATTTGAGATCCTGCCCATTGGAGACATGGATTCTTTTTAGCAAAGTGGTAGTGAGCCGGGATGAAGCAGTGTGATTTCCAACTGGGAATATTTGGGATTTGGGAAGGGATTTAAAGTTACAGCATTGGCACACAAAAAAAGAAGTAAAAATAAATAAATGAAAAGAAAGCCGCTCATGAGAACCTCATAATAACAGGAGGGTTACTCTATAAAATATTCTCGGTGTTCAGAGCGTGTCAAGCCACAGTGAAGCCTGCTTCCTTTACATGGGCGTTCAAGCTTGTCATTGCTCAGGTTACATTGTTTGGAATTTTAATTCCTTTTGACGGTGACGTCATCTGGAGGGCAGTATACGCATCCGTAAATGTTGCAGGTCGGAAATATGCCCCACCTCACACACACTGAGCCACAATGGAGTTGCCCAAGGGGAACGGAGATCACCCCTAGTATCAGCTATCCCCTTAATCCTTTCCATCCCAATGGATTCATTTGGATTTGTTACCGTTATTAGGAATTTCAGAAATATCCACCAAAGCTCACTGGTTCCACAAATTTGTAAACTACATCACTAAAAGGCAGCATCAGTGGCATGATGAAGATGTAGGATATTTCATTCACCTTGTTTTCAAGTGAATGCATGGAGTTGTTACATCAGGAGTCCTGCTACGTAAGTTGAATTACTTTTGAGGTATGTTTTGATCACTGCTTATTTTAAAAATCATGAAATTCAGTATTACAAGGTTGTAAACTAGTGGCCTACGTGGATCCAGTGGGAACATTTGCATCTAAGGGTAGGTCTATAGGTGATGTTATTTAAGAAAATATTACTGCGTGAATAAACCAATTTTCGTTTCAAGAAATCTAAGTTATCAGCAGCGAAGATTCTGGAAGTTCTGATGAATGGTGATACCTCTGATATCGAAGAATGACAGAAAGATTCGCATGATGAAGTGACTGAAAATAATATGGAAAGAAGAGATGGAATAATATGGAAGACGCATATGTAGTGAGGGAAGAGCCTAATCTTGTTTTGGCAGTTGGACCTGTGCAAACTCCAAGGAGGTAAGCTGTTCGTACTGCACCTGTGGAAGTTATTAGGATCTACCAAACTGGATACTGGCCTATGCGTAATAGTAAGAAACATAAGAAACAAACATGCAAACAGCGTATACAGGTTTAATAATACGTCGTATGTGCAGAAGTAATGTGGCGTTGTGTCTCCATGAGAAAAATAACTGTTTTGTAAAATTTCACACTAACTGAATATTATCAGGTTTTTCCATCGAGATCTTCTGTTTGTATTGGTTATCATCATTTTTTTCCAATTAGTGAGTAAGAAGATATTAAAGTATGTGTTTCAAGTATTCAAAATTATGTTATGAATATAACTGACTGAATTCAGATTATTGACCTGTAATCCCATTGTGTCCATGTGAACTTATTAGAAAAAATGCCCATATAAAAAAATGAAATCATGTTTAATACTTTGCTAGAAGTCAGAAATAAAGGTCATTTTTTTCTAACGCAACATAAAATTTGAGATGGAAAGGCTTAATAGTTACTATTTTAGTTTTTCTTCGAAGAAGCTCCGTCTCAATCGCTCGTCTGCAAGAACTGTTCAGATTGTAAATTCCGTATATGTTAAAATTGTTACTGCAAATAGGAATTTCTACCCGTTCTTTTATTTTGCATCCGAGTAAGACGATATATGGGAGAGGAGCTTCCTTTTCTCAAACCTGTAGTTGTGCCCTTCCTTCCACAGTCGCTAATTTCTCGAGATTTCTGTGCCTGACGTGCCGTCTAGGTTCAGCAGGCATAGCAGAAGCTCAGAGTACGAGAGAATGGGAAAGGAATTCAAACCTATCCTTTCCCAAGGAATCATCCCGAAATGTAAGTCCAGTGTTCGCATCAACACTAGGCTACGACGCGAATTGTCTGACCTATGTAATATTCCGTAGTTTCACGTGGTATTTTTGTAGACACTTATGACGAAGTACATTGTGATAATCTTCGAAAGCTCGTGTTTTAACACCGATCTGACACCGCCTGAACACCGAAAAGATTTTATACAATTATTTCGCCACGATGAACTTCTATCTATCTGAGGACTGTTACTTTTAATTCATTTCCCTGATATTATGTCCCAGATAAAAATACGAACACCATGCGTAGTTGCATATCTGCATGTATAAGAGAGTAAGATTGACGATGTTATCGATAGGTGCAGTCTCTAAGATTACATGCCGTCGGTACTTCTTGTGTGTATTCGAATGATTAGTCGCTTGTAAAGAGAGCAAATGATAGAGGTCGACTTGACAACAGCCAAGTAGCTGATGATTTGAAAAAATAGAGCGTCTAGGTTGAGAGAGTATAGATAATATATTTCATCAACAACTCTACGGTACAAGGCAGAAGGTGTCTTGCGCCACGAATCTCCATTCCCTTTCGTGAATCACACAAGTGGAGCGGGGTAGAAAAAATTGTCAATACGTCTCCGTACGAGGCCTAATTTCTCTTACCTTGTCTTCACGGTCCTTACGGAAAATGTACGTTGGTGACAACAGAATCTTTCTCTGGTCAGCCACAAACGCCGGTTCCCTAAAATCTGTCAATAGCTTTTCACGAAAAGAACGTCGCCTTCCGTCCATGCATTCCCATTTGAATTTACGAAGTATTTCCGTACTACTCGTTTACTGATCGATCCTACCAGTAACAAATCTAGCAACACGGTGGTAGATGGTCATGTAGTTTTGATTTTTGTATTGAAACATCCCCTTGGAAAGATTTATAAATGACAGTGTTCATAATTCATACAGTAGGCCTACGATTCTTGGTTTCCAAAATCCTTTTTCACAAATCAGTCCCTAACCATTACTCATTATCATACGAAACATCCCCTTAGAAAAATGTATAAATGACAGTGCTGGAAAACCTCTACGTTATTTGATTTTCGAACAGCTGTGCAAAACTTAACGTATTCAGACATTTCTCTCTTTGCTTATTCTGATCAACACTAAACTGACACACATTTTTTTTTTTTTTTAGCGCAACGCAATCTGACTTTCAATAATCCCTACAAAGGAATGGCCCTGGCTAACAATAACTTATACCTTTCATGAATCACTTACCTCACAAAAAGTTTCGTTACTCAAACTACTGCAATACAGCGAGCGCAATGCTCCCAGCTAAATGAAAGATTCTAACTACTGAAGGCACTAACTACTGATAGGCATAGTTAGCAAATGAAAGAGTGAAAGAGTTTGATGGTGAACAATGTATTTACCTTAATAGTGTTCAAAAATTATATATATATTCCTTTTTCTGACGGACGTACGTCCAGATCGTCCGCTCTCAAAACTCTGCCATCTCTCTCCGCACATCCCCCACTGCTGGCGGCGCACCTCTAACCGCGCAACGCTACGCGCTGTATACCTCCAACTGCCCAACACTACAATAGTGAATATTCCAACAATGCCAACCAGCCACAGACTGCACACAGCACAGTCAGTGATTTTCATACAGAGTGCTACGTAGCGTTACCACCATAAAAACCTAAACAGCCTACTTACAGTATATTATCGATGGGGCACGTCAGAAAGAGAGAGAGAGAGCGCAGGTTACGTTACGTTAAAGAATCTTTGGTCTTGTTGCGTCACAGTCTTTGAATCTGTGCTGTCTGACACATTCTTACTTGAAGTGTGGTAAGCGATGGACGTATTCTGTAGCACTGTATTGACTTGTGATTGTATCTGTAAGATGGGGAAAGATTTATTACAAAGGACAGCCAGTATGAATAAGATATATATATTAAAAAGAGACGAGAATATAAATTTTGAATAATATTATTGCTTTCTGAAGAGAAAAAGTTTGAGGTAAGACTGCTGCACTGCGCAGCTGGTTTGTCAGAATAATTATTGTCAGCTACTTAACGTGCTCAGAGCTGAGAGAAAGACCAACCCAGTTCCCTGAATCATGCATTAACATGTTAACTGATTAAGCTATTTGATTTTTATGGAAATCCTATGTTAATATTGTACCCTTTATAAATCATTTTTCACTTTGTTAAGTATAGTATTGTAGAGACCAATATTATGTATGATGATCTCGACCAGTTTTAGTCTGTCTTCTTCAATACACGCTTCATTCTAAAATCGTTGTCTTGAAATATCGTTTGCAGGAATAGTTTCTCTCTCAAATGGTTCAAATGGTTCAAATGGCTTGAGTACTAAGGGACTCAACATCTGAGGTCATCAGTCCCCTAGAACTTAGAACTACTTAAACCTAACTAACCTAAGGACATCACACAGATCCATGCCCGAGGCAGGATTCGAACCTGCGACCGTAGCGGTCGCGCGATTCGAGACTTCATCGCCTAGAACCGCTCGGTAACATGTGCCGGCGTTTCTCCATTCCACCGTTTATCATTAAGCATTACCACGTTTCACAGTCTGAATATAGTTTGGAAATTTGATTTAAAAATAGAAATCTATCTCAGCCGCTGACTGCTTGCCGTTTGCTGTTGTGTTCTCGGGAAATCTGCAACAACGTTGTCAAGACGCGAGGTAGATATAAAGTTTGATTAGCGGGAGATAATTGTTTTGCTGTCAGCCCCCGGTAGCTGAGTGGTCAGGGCGACAGATTTTCAATCACTAGGGCCCGGGATCGGTTCCCGGCGGGGTCGGAGATTTTCTTCGCTCAGGGAGTGGGTGGTGCGTCGTCCCAATCAGCATCACTTCCTTCCCATGAAGGCGCACGTCGCCGAAGTGGCGTCAAATCGAAAGACTTGCGCCCGGCGAACGGTCTAACCGACGGGAGGCCCTAATCACACGTCTTTCACATTTTACATTTATTGTTTTACTTCAGTTGAGCATTTAATATAAAGGCAAGTTACATTCAGAACTACAGCTAAGTTCATATTATTTTCTGTTTAGTCAGAGTTTAGTATGCGAGTTTAAGTTGGATAACAGTTTATGGGGACATAGTTTTGGTAATACGTAGACTTTTATGGAAGTTGAGCTAAATTTCATACAGAAACAAATATAATGGGGATGTTGCAATGGCTCTGAATTGCTTCAATGTCCTTTTAATCCGACCTGGTGGCGATCCCAAACGCTCGAACAGTACTCAAGAATGGGTTGCGAAACTGTTCGTCAGATGGGTAACTTTAGTTACTTTATAGATGAGAAACACTTTCCTACAATTCACATTCCCTACTACCTATCTCACGGGCTCGCTCCATTTTATACCGCTTGTAAGTAGGCTGTTCAGGTTTTTATTTTGATAACGACACGGAGCGCTCTTATGTAAGTAGGCTTAGGTTTTTATGTTCGTAACGCCACATAGCGCTCTATATGAAAATCAATGGTTGGCATTGTTGGAATATTCACTATTGTAGTGTTGGGTAGTTGGATGTGAACAGCGCGTAGCATCGCGCAGTTGGAGGTGAACCGCCAGCAGTGGTGAATGTGCAGAGAGAGATGCCAGAGTTTTGAGAACGGACGATCTGGACGTGTGTCCACCAGAAAAATGAAATGTGTAAAGATGGATGTCATTTTCTAACTGTGCCTATCAGCAGTTAGCGCCTTCAGTAGTTAGAATATTTTATTTAGCTGGCAGTATTGGCGCTCCCTGTATTTCAGTACTTCGAGTAACGAAGATTTTTTGTGAGGTAAGTGATTCATGAAAGGTAAAGGTTGTTGTTAGTCAGGGCCATTCTTTGGCAGGGATTATTGAAAGTGGGATTGTGTTGCGCTAAAAGAATATTGTGTGTCAGTTTAGTGTTTATCAGAATAGGTAAAGAGAGAAATGTCTGATTACGTTCAGTTTTGCTCAGCTGTTTGAAAATCAAATAACGTAGAGGTTTTCCAACACTAAATTTTTCTAAGGGGAAGTTGTGGTGTCACCGCCAGACACCACACTTGCTAGGTGGTAGCTTAAATCGGCCGCGGTCCATTAGTACATGTCGGACCCGCGTGTCGCCACTGTCAGGATCGCAGACCGAGCGCCACCACAAGGCAGGTCTCGAGAGACGTACTAGCACTCGCCCCAGTTGTACGACGACGTTGCTAGCGACTACACTGACGAAGCCTTTCTCTCATTTGCCGAGAGACAGAATAGCCTTCAGCTAAGTTAATGGCTACGACCTAGCAAGGCGCCATTAACCATTTGTAACGTTGCATGTACCTCAAGATAGAGCCTCACTTGTATCATCCAGAATGCTGTATACCAAAGGACAATATAAAAGTTAAGTCTTCTAGTAGCTACGTTCTTTTCTTTATCACATTCATTACGAATCCTGTTCCAGACTTAATGCCAGACGGCGTGCGTTGACGCGTGCCCTTTCGGCTACTTCTCTGTGGACTGGCTGCCTTAACAGTCCACTACAGAAGTTTCACGCTTTGCAGGGTTGGGCCTAGATAATTAATGGACACGAGATAAGCAGTACAGCTGTAACAATATTTCGAGCATTAAAGGAATGTTATCCGCATTAGCTGAAATAATAATGAAGATGCTGGATATTCTTAAGCCCGGACTGCTTGCTTGAGGTCACGTCTGGAGCTGTCTGGGCGCGGGGCGACATCTCGCGATCGGCTGGAGGCGGCGGAGCGCAGAGGTCGCGCGCGCGGCGCTTCTCTTTGCGTCGCTAATGGAATCAAGGGCAGGGCTGACAGTTCGCTGGATCAAGGCGGCGCATTCCCCACCCTCCAGGCGCCGCCTCCAGCTCCGACCACTCTCTGGCGTTTCCGGCGCGCGTCGCGACTCCCTTTCTCCAGTGGAAGCGCCTGCCCCCTCGTCCCCCCTTTTCTGCCGCGCGGCTGTATCTGACGTTTCTCCAGATTCCTCCTTCCGCTACTCGTGCCGCCTCCAGTGGGAGGGGTGGGGCGCCGCTATCTGCGCTGCTCGGCCGCCTGGAGCCCATATTTCAGCAGGTCGCATTTTAATATCCGCCGGCAGGAACGCGAGATCCGCCGCCGCTGTGTGCTGCGCGCTGTGAGGACTGCATTCGCGTGGCGCGAGCGGGGGCCAGTCGATCAGCCACCTATGTGAGCGCCGGAGCTCCCCAGCGACGCGCTGCCATCATTGTCTGGCGATAACCTGTCGGCGGCGGCTGCCGACGGAAGCTGCGAGCGGGCACTACTGTGCTCCACTGCGGGGGCAGAAACCTCTCGGCTTCTCTGCACGCCTCGCTGTTCTCTACTTTCAGGAAACTCCTGTACTTCTCTCCACCACAGTGATATATAGATGGTGTTAGCAATACAAGTGCTGATATTTCTCTGGCTGACTGTCGACAGCGTCTGTACAACATTATGTCATTATTAATTTCATTTGCGGACTAATGTTAATAGCTACAACTAGTACCGTAGTTTTAGGTCGAATAGTACCTCTAAGAAAACACGGCACAAACAAGCCGTTAAGATTTATTTTTCCCTGGTCAGCAGGTCCGGTATTAAAGTGTGAACATGCAGAAAATATGGGGTTTAGATTTCGTGATGTGCTTGCGGCAAGACCGTGAGATGCGGAGAAAAAACTACTAGTTCAGAGGGGCCCAAAAAAATGTTGTTGGTGTTGTTGTTGTTGTGGTCTTCAGTCCAGGGACTGGTTTGATGCAGCTCTCCATGCTACTCTTTCCTGTGCAAGCTTCTTCATCTCCCAGTACTTACTGCAACCCACATCCTTCTGAATCTGCTTACTGTATTCATCTCTTGGTCTCCCTCTACGATTTTTACCCTCCACGCTGCCCTCCAATCCTAAATTTATGATCCCTTGATGCCTCAAAACATGTCCTACCAACCGATCCCTTCTTCTTGTCAAGTTGTGCCACAAACTCCTCCTCTCCCCAGTTCTATTCAATACCTCCTCATTAGTTATGTGATCTACCCATCTAATCTTCAGCATTCTTCTGTAGCACCACAATTCGAAAGCTTCTATTCTCTTCTTGTCTAAACTATTTATCGTCCATGTTTCACTTCCATACGTGGCTACACTCCATACAAATACTTTCAGAAACGACTTCCTGACACATCAATACTCGATGTTAACAAATTTCTCTTCTTCAGAAACGCTTTCCTTGCCATTGCCAGTCTACATTCTATATCCTCTCTAATTCGACCATCATCAGTTATTTTGCTCCCCGAATAGCAAAACTCATTTACTACTTTAAGTGTCTCATTTCCTAATCCAATTCCCTCAACATCACCCGACTTAATTCGACTACATTCCATTATCCTCGTTTAGCTTTTGTTGATGTTCATCTTATACCCTCCTTTCAAGACACTGTCCACTCCGTTCAACTGCTCTTCCAAGTCCTTTGCTGTCTCTGACAGTATCCACTGTTTAAAAGCCCATAACTTGCAAACTAATTGACGGAGTTGTCGTATTTTTGCTGAAAGTGTAGCTTAAAGTCCAACTTAAAGATATCACTGTAGGTGTTCGAAATGGTCACCATTAACATCCACACACAACGATGCCGACGAACTGCAGCACGAACTACTGACTGTAACATGTTCAGTTGGATATTCGCACAAGAATGTACAATGGATTCTCGAAGTTCGTCCAATGTGCGTAGCTTTTGTCGATAAAAGACGTCCTTTAATATTACCCATAGATAAAAGACCAGAGGAGTTAGGTCTGGGGAACGTGGTGGATGCTCCACAGCACCTCTACGGCCTATGCATCTTCCTGGTATATTTTCGTCGAGATACGCCCTAACTCGATTTTGGTAGTGGGCTGGGGCACCATCTTGTTGAAAGTAAATTCTTCCGTCTCCATGCAAGTCTCGGATGGCAGGTAAAATGGATGCCTGAAGCTTCTGAAGGTACACTTCACCGGTAACTGTGCCGTCAAATAAGAATGGCCCAATCAAGCCCCGGTAAGACAACCCACACCACACATTTACTCCTGGAAATTTCACGGCTTTGTCAACATGGATTTTCGGATTTTCGGCGGTCCAGTAGATGCAATTGTGGCGATTTACTGTACCACTGAGTTTGAACTGTGCCTCATTAGACCACACAACCATCTCTGCAACTGGTCATCGCCGGCCGGGGTGGCCAAGCGGTTCTAGGCGCTACAATCTGGAACCGCGCGACCGCTACGGTCGCAGGTTCGAATCCTGCCTCGGGCATGGATGTGTGTGATGTCCTTAGGTTAGTTAGGTTTAAGTAGTTCTAAGTTCTAGGGGACTGATGACCTCAGAAGTTAAGTCCCATAGTGCTCAGAGCCATTTGAACCATTTTTGAACTCTTCATCGTTGCGTACCATGTTAGTAAACCACTCGCAGTACTCCATTCTACGATCGGGGTCGTCCTCGTTCATTGCGTGTAGCAATCGTGGGATGTAGCACTTCCACTTTGCTGTCTTCAAAATTAGCCGAATACTTGAGCGACTCACTCCAGTTTCACGGGCACACTGTCGCACAGACTTCTGTGGTGAGCGACTGAATTGTTGTTAACACACGACGGGAGTTAGCTGGACTTGTTACTGTGAGTCGCTCAAGTCGTCCAGATCGTTGTTTGTGTACATCTTTAACGCAGCCTCCGGCTTTAAATTTGTCTATTTGTCTCGAATGCGACGAAACGTTAAACGTGTCGGTCGCTCTGTTTGATACTCATTTCGCCATTGCCGTTGAACCTCATTAATGGTTTCGTACTTAAAATACCACTCCAAAACTGACTTCCTTTCAGCGAATGAAAGCCTTGCACCAGCCATGTTTACTCGAGTAAGTAGGTGCAACTAAGAACACAACACTGACTATCTGGCGACTGTCATCTGACAAAACAAAACAACGCAATACAATGCTTGTGTGGCGATTGACGGAACTACAAACTATTACACTACCAAAGATGAGACAACTCTGTCAATTGGTCGCAGGTTCGAATCCTGCCTCGGGCATGGATGTTTGTGATGTCCTTAGGTTAGTTAGGTTTAAGTAGTTCTAAGTTCTAGGGGACTAATGACCACAGCAGTTGAGTTCCATAGTGCTCAGAGCCAACTCTGTCAATTAGTTTGCCAGTTATGGACTTTTAAATAGTGGATACAATTTTTTTGACCCCTCTGTATAATACGTTCGTATATATTATGTTATCAATCATCACACCTGCAGCCCTGACACACTGTATATTTAATTTGTATTCCTCTGCATCGAATTTTCTCAATCAAAATTAGTATCAAATGTGCAGGAAATAAACGGGGTGGCACATGATGAAGAGTCAGTTCTGTACACGGTAGCGAGGGTGCAGGCCATTGGTAGCTCACGGAAACTTAAACATTTTGCTGAGATTCGTGTTACTACACTCGTATCAGTGCGGCACGGTAGCCACGTCCTCTTTAACACATGGTGTGATTGACTCACGGTATGCTGCTGTGCCAGCTGTCAGTTAAGAGGACGGTGGCGACCTCTGCGGCCATTAATGCTCACACACAGAAGCCCTCTCAGCAGCGTGCCCCAGTTAGGTGCGGTGTGGCTGCTCGTGGAAGGCGTCGGTGATGCGGAAGCCCGTTAGAACTCTCGTACAGAATGACAGCCTCCGGGAGTGAAACTCGCCTCTGCAAGCAAAGGCTTGAAGCGCCAGGTTTCCCCCACCAGTGAAGAAGGCGACATACTTCTGTTCTCTAGTGACTAGACATGATCCACCTTTATAAATACGCCATGTCTAGAGAGGAGAACTTGGTACTAGAAGATGGTCCATCGATGGAGATTTAGACTCGAGCTAGCTACTTACTATGCCATAGAGCTCCAGCACCCACAGTACTCGTCCTTAGTAGGTGCTGCCGCACTTCGAATACCTCTACTAGATTGGTATTGGTTGAAAACAGTCTTGGTTGAAAATTTAGTTTTTTATTTTTCAACTGAGCGTTTCACGTTATTTAGGCATCTTCAGGTTGATATTAATTTGGTATTTCTTAGAACGATCACTTAGATAGTGTACCGAAGGGCATCGTCGAATACATCAGGCCAACATCGCCTTCGGTAAACTCAGTAAAAACTTCCATGAGTGACTCCAAGACCTGCATAACGCGTTCCCGTTCATAGGAGCGAGTAACATTAAATTGCAACCAAGACTGTTTGTAAGGAATACTGTTAAGCACTGGTTTGCTATATGCCACAGAGAGATTGGAAGAACCTCTACTAGATGCCTATTTATACTGGTTAACACCTCATTTTTTGTGCCGATGTACTGGTTGGTTGGTTGTGGGGAAGGGACCAAATAGCGAGGTCATCGGTCAAATCCAATGTGGAAGGATGGGAAAGGAAGTCGGCCGTGCCCTTTCGAATGAACCACCCCGGCATTTTCCTGAAGCGATTTAGGGTAATCACGAAAGAACTTGCCCCCCTTCTAACAACCGTGTACCGCAAGTCTCTAGAGGAACGGAGGGTTCCAAATGATTGGAAAAGAGCACAGGTAGTCCCAGTCTTCAAGAAGGATCGTCGAGCAGATGCGCAAAACTATAGACCTATATCTGTGACGTCGATCTGTTGTAGAATTTTAGAACATGTTTTTTGCTCGAGTATCATGTCGTTTTTGGAAACCCAGAATCTACTATGTAGGAATCAACATGGATTCCGGAAACAGCGATCGTGTGAGACCCAACTCGCTTTATTTGTTCATGAGACCCAGAAAATATTAGATACAGGCTCCCAGGTAGATGCTATTTTTCTTGACTTCCGGAAGGCGTTCGATACAGTTCCGCACTGTCGCCTGATAAACAAAGTAAGAGCCTACGGAATATCAGACCAGCTGTGTGGCTAGATTGAAGAGTTTTTAGCAAACAGAACACAGCATGTTGTTATCAATGGAGAGACGTCTACAGACGTTAAGGTAACCTCTGGCGTGCCACAGGGGAGTGTTATGGGACCATTGCTTTTCACAATATATATAAATGACCTAGTAGATAGTGTCGGAAGTTCCATGCGGCTTTTCGCGGATGATGCTGTAGTATACAGAGAAGTTGCAGCATTAGAAAATTGTAGCGAAATGCAGGAAGATCTGCAGCGGATAGGCACTTGGTGCAGGGAGTGGCAACTGTCCCTTAACATAGACAAATTTAATGTATTGCGAATACATAGAAAGAAGGATCCTTTATTGTATGATTATATGATAGCGGAACAAACACTGGTAGCAGTTACTTCTGTAAAATATCTGGGAGTATGCGTGCGGAACGATTTGAAGTGGAATGATCATATAAAATTAATTGTTGGTAAGGCGGGTACCAGGTTGAGATTCATTGGGAGAGAGCTTAGAAAATGTAGTCCATCAACGTTCGACGTATACTTGAGTATTGCTCATCAGTGTGGGATCCGTACCAGATCGGGTTGACGGAGGAGATAGAGAAGATCCAAAGAAGAGCGGCGCGTTTCGTCACAGGGTTATTTGGTAACCGTGATAGCGTTACGGAGATGTTTAATAAACTCAAGTGGCAGACTCTGCAAGAGAGGCGCTCTGCATCGCGGTGTAGCTTGCTCGCCAGGTTTCGAGAGGGTGCGTTTCTGGATGAGGTATCGAATATATTGCTTCCCCCTACTTATACCTCCCGAGGAGATCACGAATGTAAAATTAGAGATTAGAGCGCGCACGGAGGCTTTCAGACAGTCGTTCTTCCCCCGAACCATACGCGACTGGAACAGGAAAGGGAGGTAATGACAGTGGCACGTAAAGTGCCCTCCGCCACACACCGTTGGGTGGCTTGCGGAGTATAAATGTAGATGTAGATGTAGATGAAAACCCAAATCAGGATGGCCGGACGCGGGTTTGAACCGTTGTCCTCCCGAATGCGAGTCCACTGCGCCACCTTGCTCGGTCCGGTGTACTACTTCTAACCATGTACAGAGTAGTAAATCTGTGGCTTGACAGTGTAGAAAGCGCTTGGACTGTCCTGCAAGAGGCCCGTCTTTCCACTGCATCGACAGGATCGAGTTTTTTACTCCACCTGCCTCCCAATGCATAAACAGCCATGTTGCTACAACTGGTATGCTGATGCCTTGACACCCGCCGTCTGCTTATGGGTTCTTCAATTGATGGAGCTGAGCTGCCATTTTCGACAGTATCGCCAAAATTAGTGACGGTACTACATCTTCCTTATTTCCATAGGCAAGAACATAACTATGTCCCATAGATACTTGAGATCTGCGACATCTTTTAGAAAGCAAAAATGTAGAGTTGTGCATTTCTGGCGTCATATGATCCAGTCGGGGCCAACAGACCGCCACGTTATCATCAACCTATGGCGTCACCTGGGTATGGTATGGAGATGCCTGGGGTCAACACATCACTCTTCCAGCTGTTTTCGGTTTTGTAGACCTTGGAGCTTCTCATTCAAGTCGCTCCTCAGCTATCATCATGAGGCTGATTGAAGGCCTTTCCAATACTCTCATCAAGGAAAAACATCTGGAAGAACCGGACACAAAACTTAGGTCATCCACAAGGCATTCAGGCATCCTGAACACTCTGTTACAGATGTGGATGCACAACGTCAAGAAACTCAAAAAATTGTGTAGGTGTTTTTTCTACACGATTAATTTTGAACTGTTTCAGGTGCTAAATAATTACCAGAAATGACTACACCTCAAGGGAGCTACCAGATTTTAAGACTGGTGTGGTTTTCCGAAACCCAGGTGCGAATGTTGTGGTGGTTAGCCTTCGTATATGTGCAGAAGGTTCCTTCGTCAGAGAACAGAGATATAATTAAACATTTGCGATATTATCCGATACAGTCTAAATGTCGACAGAAAATTCGTTGCACCGCTGCAAGTTGTATAGCTTCCATGGTGGTATGACTGCAGCTTTTTAAGCTTGCTAGCAACATCGTTCAAGCTGCACCTTGTGAACAATTGAGCGCTTAATGTTTGGCTGTCATGATGCTCGGCGAACTGACTTTGATGGGCTTTTTTGGAAGATCTCTCTCACCTTCTGTACCGTTACATCAAACGTGTGTTTCCTGCAAAATCACGCTGTCTGTTTTCGCCCCCATTGGCTAGGAACTTGCGATTAAGCTACCAACAACATACCTTTCAGCCAGTCAGCATCATGAGAAGATGGCAAGCATTCTCATTCGTTGTGCCCTTTTCCTCCTACCGGCACTCCCATGGAAAGTGCCACATTCTGGCAGTATTTTTGCAATATTTCCAGTAGGTGTTGGGAAACAACGCCCACACTGGAAAGGTCATTAATCCTTAGACTTGTAGGCTCCAAGCACCAGTTTATACGTATTAGAGAAAGACTAATACATCGGCTCCACATTGTACACAACCCCTTTCTAACATATTCTGGACGGCTGTTCCTGGGTCTCTACCAGCAAAGCTGACAACTCAGCTACTCGACCAGGAGCGATTTACAGTTATACACAACTGTGCAAGGAGCAGTCATAAAGTTTTTAACTACCTACTTGAAAAAACATGTGCACCATCACACCTGGTGTCAATCCTTCCCCATATATTCACTCTTCGATGAGGCCCATTTTTCTCAGTGGTGGATGACTTAGCGGAGAGCTTTGTTTTGGATTGGATACTAGCAGTCCAGGAACCGTTCCGCCTTGAAAGTCACGACGTCGTCACTCTGGAAATGACTGCAATCAAATTTCTCTTCATGTGACAACAGGCCAATGTCACTGTTTCCCAGCTTAGGAGAGTATGGGGCGAGGTAAAATTTGAAAAGCCAAAAAAACAACTTGTGAGACATTGTTTCATGCAAAATGGAGCAAAAAGCTTTGTACAGTTTCCCGCGACACTTCGTTTCGATAGCCCGCCTTAGCCTCATCAGGAGGTGTCTGGTATTTTGCTCCTGTGATGGTTTGTCCGTTACACGTATAATGTGTTGGCATCTCCATGGCAGCGCTGAAAAACTACTCAGCATCACATTGAGTCTTTGCCTTTGCAGGTGATGCTGAACTCACATGTTTCCACTACTTGCTTTGCTTCTTGGTATTGGGTCATATTGATACATCTATAGTCGAGACGATTTAAGATGAGCCCTGACACATTTGCAGTGGCTTGAACACGTCTGATTCGCGGACTACCTTAACCAACCACACAACGCGATTTTGTAACCGTCTCTACAGCAACGCCTCGCTGTTGTCGGAGCACTGCAGGCGGCTATTGTTTCCGGCTGCAGCCTATTGCGCTGTCCACTTGAAAGCTGGCAACAGCGATGGCAGCTGTCAGAGATCATATTACGCAGCACTGGAGATCACGTGCCTAGAGAAGTGGTCTGACACAATAGAAATTTATCTGCTGCTGTATTAGTACGGCGAGATCTCTGGGTGTAATTTCTGCCTTTACATCTACATACATACTCCGCAAGCTACCGAACGTTGCATGGCGGAGTGAACGTTGTAACACTACTAGTCATTTCCTTCTTGTTCCACTCTCAAACAGAGCGAGGCAAAAAATGCCGTCTACGTGCCTCTGTATGGGACCTAAATTCTCTTATCTTCGTCGTCCTTACGGAACATTGGCGGTACTAGGGTCGTTCTGCAGTCAGCTTGAAATGCCGGTTCTCTGAATTTTCTCAACCACGTTCCTCGAAAAGAACGTCGCGTTCCCTCTAGGGACTCACAATTAACTTCCCGAAGTCTACTCGCCCAATAAACCGGAAGCGACCATTCACTTCCCCACTACAATACTTACATGCTCGTTCCACTTCATGTCGCTTTGCAACGTTACGCATATACAGGGTGGTCCATTGATCGTGACCGGGCCAAATATCTCACCAAGAAATAAGCGTCAAACAAAAAAACTGCAAAGAACGAAACTTATCCAGCTTGAAGGGGGAAACCAAATGGCGCTATGGTTGGCCCGCTAGATGGCGCTGCCATAGGTCAAACGGATATCAACTGCGTTTTTTATTAAATAGGAACGCCATTTTTATTACATATTCGTGTAGTACGTAAAGAAATATGAATGTTTTAGTTCGGCCACTTTTTTCGCCTTGTGATAGATGGCGCTGTAATAGTCACAAACATATGGCTCACAATTTTAGACGAACAGTTGGTAACAGGTAGGTTTTTTAAATTAAAATACAGAACGTAGGTACGTTTGAACATTTTATTTCGGTTGTTCCAATGTGATACAAATACCTTTGTGAACTTAACATTTCTGAGAACGCATGCTGTTACAGCGTGATTACCTGTAAATACCACATTAATGCAATGAATGCTCAAAACAATGTCCGTCAACCTCAATGCATTTGGCAATACGTGTAGCGACATTCCTCTCAACACCGACTAGTTCGCCTTCCGTAATGTTCGCACATGTTTTGACAATGCGCTGACGCATGTTGTCAGGCGTTGTCGGTGGATCACGATAGCAAATACCCCTCAACTTTCCCCACAGAAAGAAATCCGGGGACGTCAGATACGGCGAACGCGCGGGCCATGGCATGGTGCTTCGGCGACCAATCCTCCCGTCATGAAATATGCTATTCAATACCGCTTCAACCACACGTGAGCTGTGTGCCGGACATCCATCATGTTGGTAGTACATGGCCATTCTGTCATGCTGTGAAACATCTTGTAGTAGCATCGGTAGAACATTACGTAGAAAATCAGCATACATTGCACCATTTAAATTGCCATCGATAAAATGGGGGCCAATTATCTTTCCTCCATAATGCCGCACCATAAATTAACTCGCCAATGTTGCTGATGTTCCACTTGTCGCAGCCATCGTGGATTTTCCATCGCCCAATAGTGCATATTATGGCGGTTTACGTTAGCGCTGTTGGTGAATGACGCTTCGTCGCTAAATAGAACGCGTGCAAAAAATCTGTCATCGTCCCGTAACTTCTCTTGTGCCTAGTGGCAGAACTGTACATGACGTTCAACGTCGTCTCCATGCAATTCCTGGTACATAGAAATATGCGACGGGTGCAATCGATGTTGATGTAGCATTCGCAACACCGTCGGTTTTGAGATTCCCGATTCTCGCGCAATTTGTCTGCCACTGATGCGCGGATTAGCCACGACAGCAGCTAAAACACGTACTTGGGCATCATCGTTTGTTGCAGGTCGTGGTTGACGTTCCACATGTGGCTGAAAACTTCCTGTTTCCTTAAATAACGTAACTATCCGGCGAACGGTCTGGAGACTTGGATGATGTCGTCCAGGATACCGAGCAGCATACATAGCACACGCCCGTTGGGCATTTTGATCACAATAGACATATATCAACACGATATCGACCTTTTCCGCAATTGGTAAACGGTCCTTTTAACACGTGCAATGTATCACGAAGCAAATACCGTCCGCACTGGCGGAATGTTACTTAATACCACGTACTTATACGTTTCGATTATTACAGCGCCATCTATCACAAAGCGAAAAAGGTAGTCCAACCTAAAAATTCATATTTCTTTACGTACTACACAAATACGTAATAAAAATGTGGGTTCCTGTTTAAAAAAACGCAGTTGATATTCGTTTGACCTATGGCAGCGCCATCTAGCGGGCCTACCATAGCGCCATCTGGTTTCCCCCTTCATGCTAAACGAGTTTCGTTCTTTGTAGCTTTTTCGTTTGATTCTGATTTCGTGAGATACTTGGCTCGGTCACTATCAATGGGCCACACTGTATATTTGATCAGTGTGACTGTCAAGGAGCATAGTGCTACTGTTGTATTCAAATCACAGGATTGGTTTTCCAACTAGTTTGCATCAACTGATATTTTTCTACCTGCAGAACTAGCTGCCGTTTATCACACCGACTAGAAATTTTGTCTAAGCCATCTTGTATCCTCCTACAATATCTCAACGGCGACACCAGCCGTAGATTAATCTTTGTGAAACTAAAATGAGATTCCATCCGGAGCAGGTGACTGTCTGTGCGACAGTCAAACAACGGTATGTTTCTACAATCTTCCTGGGTGAACGGTGTCTTAAACCTGAAATTCAAGGCTTCAGCTTTCCTTTTATTATCGTCTATTGCCACATCAGATAACGGAGCTCCGTTGGCGGAGACATTGTCATGTTCAAAATATCGTGCAAAATGTTGAAAATTGATCTATTACTAAATGATAACTAACTGACAACCTCAGCTGCCGACAGGTGTTGTTGTTATACCTCGATGTGGACAGCTGGAAACGTGTGCCCCGACCGGGACTCGAACCCGGGATCTCCTGCTTACATGGCAGACGCTCTATCCATCTGAGCCACCGAGGACACAGATGAATAGGGCGACTGCAGGGACTTATCCCTTGCACGCTTCCCGTGAGACTCACATTCCCAACTGTCCACAATTCTACATATGTATTGTACCTTATAGACATTTGCCCATCCACACATTACTCGCGCACGCTTTGGCGATTCCCGTGAGTTTGGGCAACCTGTGCGCATTCGCACAGATGAAGGTCAATGGCTGGGTAGCCTTTAACTATATATACGAAGACAGTAACTTTTTCTCGAAAGAACAGTCACTGTTGATGACCGTACAGCTTTTTCCTGGAATAAATGATAACTAACTGACAACCTCAGCTGCCGACAGGTGTTGTTGTTATACCTCGATGTGGATAGCTGAAAACATTTTCAGCTGTCCACATCGAGGTATAACAACAACACCTGTCGGCAGCTGAGGTTGTCAGTTAGTTATCATTAATTCCAGGAAAAAGCTGCACGGTTATCAACAGTAACTGTTCTTTCGAGAACAAGTTACTTTCTCCGTATATATGATCTATGACTAATTGTCACTTTTTCCAAGATCACCACGATTGAGAGTCGGTTTTCGAGCACCAGCCAACTTCTGTTGCACTTCCCTGTTATTCACATCGACGTGATATGTCACCTTCTCCATGCAAACTTGCTGGACCACAGTGGAAGCATACGCGCCCCTGAATCACTGTGTCATGTGGCGGTGCATTGGTGCCGTGCCACAGCAGCTACTAATAAGGATTATTGCAGAGTTGTTCCCCTTCAAATATGGAAAACTAATTACTACACGAAACGCACAACTTGTCGTGGGGTCAATATACGCTTCTTATCAAGTGTTAATACTGACAGAAAGTTGTTGATACATTACTTGCTCTGTGTCTCGCACTTTGTACAGCTGCGGGGAGCCGAAATCCCTCCTCCCTTTGCCCCAAGACTGATCACCGATGGTTTGAAGAACCGAGCTCCCTCAGGTAAAATATGATATGTGCCGAACTGTGTGCCGGACAATCATACAATTTTGCAGATACATTCAGTGGTAAATTGGATACAGTCTGAAAAAAAGTTAGATGCAAAGTGTTAATAGATTAAAACGACATATGTGACACTGAAGGTTTTACTACATGAAGAGCGAAAATAAAGTAAGCGACAAATATTTTTCCGCTTCATCTTTTTCGCGCGAGAGTCAGCAAAAAAAGTTTCGAAATTAGAAATAATGTGTTAAGTTCTTTGGAATTCTCTAAATGCTGTAACGATCAGATATTGGTTGAATATATTTAAAGTTTTGATTAAGTGACAACCAACAGACGTTAAGTACTTGAGAAAATGCCTTATTAACCATCAGCTGTATAATATAAACATATATGTTTACCGGTTTCGGTCGCAGACCATCGTCACAGGACATCTGTCAACATCAAAACTGAATACATATAACGTGCACGAAAATAATAAAATACGAAAAATATGGGTCTACCACAAGTATATGAGCTTACAAGGTGAAAACAGATCAGGTGAAAGACGTATGTCATATTCATTATAGGCTCAAACAACGTCGAAGCTGTCGTAGTGAAAGGCCACAATCAGCAGTCAAATACAGCACTTGCAGCAGTAACACAGTATGACAGTCATTAATACCACAGCCTCGAAAAGTGAGGAGAGACATACATACATACATGAAATAAGCTAAAACATTTGTGTATTAGCTAACTGTAACTACTTCTCAAGGTATATGATAAAATATGTTCAACTGAGATGTCCCACTTACCTCTTTGCAAGTGATACAATATATCTCAGTAACGAAGTTGTTACCGCTAGTGGATGTATGACATGCATCACCATTTGCGTCGGTACATAGACGGTTGTCTTAGCTTATTCATTCCAGTCTACACTTCCTGAAATTCTTTTTGTCTTTCACTGAGGACAGTAATGTCATCAGCGTAACTTACTGATATTCGTTACTGCTTTTATTCGATGTGTAGATTGAACAATTGGGGCGAAAGACTACGTCCCTGTTTTGTATCCTTCCTAATTCGAATACGTCGTTCTTAGTCTTCCACCTCTTCGTTCTTATTCATACCGTGCATATATGTTCTTCCATGCATTCGTCACTTCTGTGTTAAACACTATGATACTATATTACTAGTGGTGTATTTGAGTACTGATAGTGGACGTTCACTGCGATAAATGAGATGTTGTATGAGATAAGTAACACGAAATAAGCTTTTAGCTCGTCCGTTTTCAGCTTGTAAGTACATAAAGGGTGTAGCGGGTGTAAGTGTTTATATTTCAATTGGTGATGAAGTACGATGTACTGAACAACAAAATGTATTTACGTAATTTGCAGACTTATAATTACAGTTATTACAAGTCGAATAATTTTTAGGTTGTGTAGTACCTCTGAGTACTTGTGCCAAGAACAAGCCATTAGTGCTTATTTTCCCGTGTGGAGGAGATCACGTGTTGAAGGGTGGATGCGTGGACGCAAAATGCTTAGTATATAATGAGAGCCACAGCCTACTTAGTGATACAGTTAAGACCGTGCAAAAAACGCTACATCATGAAGTTTATGGGAAGACTGTTTGATACATGCGAAAACAAGCAACAAACTGATGTGTGTTCATATTAAATTACCACATATAAAAATATCTGTGTTTATACCCTTTACAACTTGTATACATTTTTGTCATGTTATATTACCGTCCTGCGCGTTACATGTATTCAGTTTTGTTGTTTACAGACGTCCTATGATGATGGTCTATAACCAAACACGGTAGACGTATAGGTTTATAATAAATAGCTGACGGTTAATAATGCATTTTCTAAAGGATGAATGTAGTCTGGACAATTAGCGCGCTGTGAGTTACACTGCCTCAATACATATATAGTTCCTAACTTTAACATTTGATTTGTTGTGCTAAACCTTTAACATAAAAGCGTACTTCCTAGTAATCAGATTCTGTCAGCACCTTGAATTTTTATGTTTGTTTAATAATGTATGAAACAAGAAAATAAAATTATTTCGGCATGGAAGCCATTAAATAGGCAACCTATAACTGAAATCTTGGACTGCGTAGCGTGCACAATTTTATCCGTCTGGTAATGTGGATAGGATTTATGAGGGAGAAGTATTCTTGACGTTTCAGATAACACTGCCCGGGCGTGGGACACTCTGCGCGAAGGTGTTATTACTTATTAGTTTGCACTGCCGGGCGGTACGACATGATCTAAAAAGAGGAATGCCGGCCGGGAAGTGTTCCAGAGCAAGGCTGGGCCCGTGTAGCCAGCCATAAGGCCTGAACGGCACACGTGCGCTCCGACGCTCCCCGTGTTTACCCGGCGGCCGCCCCGCCCACGCCTGTTTGCGGCGCCGCCGACGATGGCCACTCGCCCGCCAGAGTCGCGCGCCGTTGTGTCAACAATGCTCACCCGTCACCTTGGAAACACAGCGGGCCCGCCCACAAAGCGCGCCAAACTCCGCATCTGGAGAACGTAGCTCTCCGCAGTCGAAATTCTTTCGCCGCGCTCAACTGCCCCTAACTGCATCAAAGGACTTGATGTCACTCCAGGTGGGACACAATTTTGAGAAATGGTTCCACACGAAGTTGTATGTTTTGTATTGCCATCAATCACATTATTTACAGAATTTTTTTAAACAGTTAATCTAGGATACTTGAGAATTCGTGAGATATCCTCCCGGGTAATCACGCACGCTTAAGCGCCAATTCCGGGAAGGGGAGGTGCACCTGCTCCGGACAGAATTCACCAGACATTAACGGCGACGATCGGTGTGGCGGCCATGTCTGGTTTTTAGGCCGTTTTTCGTATCCCAATAGGTGAATATCTGACTGGTACCGAAGTCCCACCTCACTTGCACAATCAGCCAACATTTAGGTTCAAATGGTTCAAATGGCTCTGAGCACTATGGGACTCAACTGCTGAGGTCATTAGTCCCCTAGAACTTAGAACTAGTTAAACCTAACTAACCTAAGGACATCACAAACATCCATGCCCGAGGCAGGATTCGAACCTGCGACCGTAGCGGTCTTGCGGTTCCAGACTGCAGCGCCTTTAACCGCACGGCCACTTCGGCCGGCAACATTTAGGAAACTTACGCTTTCTTTCATTCACACACTTAACACTGCACGCAAGCAATTGGAGTCCTGACACTCGGAACCGGGTGGTAATGGAGTGGTGGCGGGAAGTGCATTCGGCCACCTCGTAAACCAACCATGCCGACCTGTGCAGATGCGCGACAAAGGCACAAGCAAAAGAAAAAAAGAAATACTGAGGATCTGTTAGATGACTATCAGTATCGATTTATGGAAAGTGTGTGTGGCTCAATGGCTAAGTGACTGTCTTTCAAATGAACGCCACTTGGCAACTTGTGTGTCCCTAACCTCCTAACCCACCCCTGTGACCCAACCGGGCAAACGGGACCATACCACTTCCCGTTCCTGGTGACTCTTGACATCGTTCAGACGTGAAGGCTACGTTAAAGAAAGGCCGCAATTTTCTGTGGTCTGATCAGGATTCGATGCAGCGACCTCCCGGCTTCCAGGCTCCGGCTTAACCATTCCCCAAGGCACGAATTTTAGAAAAGGAAAAATACCAGAAAGACGCTTA
Organism: Schistocerca nitens; assembly: GCF_023898315.1. Lineage (NCBI taxonomy): Eukaryota > Metazoa > Arthropoda > Insecta > Orthoptera > Acrididae > Schistocerca > Schistocerca nitens. The sequence continues at coordinate 362,595,488 of NC_064622.1, forward strand.
TGCCACGGTGGGTAATGGAAGAAAAAGCTAAGACAAATTTAAACCCGCCCGTAGGATTTGTCAACCTCGCATTCGACAGTGTAAGTGGGAAGTCCGAAATTCTCAGGAAAATAGGTATAACTACATGGAATGATGGGGTATGAATAAGAACGAAGAGGTGTAACACTAAGAACGAAGTATTCTGGTTAGGACGGATAGAAAACAGGGACACAGTATTTCACCCCTGTTGTCCAAACTACGCATCTCATAAAAGCAATAACGGATATCAGTAAATTACGCTGATGATATTACTGTCCTCAGTGAAAGACAAAAAGAATTGCAGGAGGAGTGGAGTGAAGTGAACAATCTAATAAAACACACTATGGATTAGAGCAGGGATCCAAGAACAGTGGCCTGCTGTTGATCTTGTAATTTTTGTTTTCCCTCCCAGAAAAATGTTCGGCCATGTAGAGCTTATTTCTTCTAATCCGCGTCTGTTTAGCGGGCATTGTAACCGGACGATCCTTAGAGTAAAAAATGAGCCAAAAATCAGAGCTCAGGTGGAATAAATAGTGTCATGTTTCAAATTAAACTGTGCAGATAATGTTTCTGTGAACATTCTTGGCTGTCATTATATTTGTTAAATTAAAATAATATGTGAGAGGTCTGCGGCCCAGAGTAGCAGAATGTATATACAACACTAATTCAAAGTAAGCCTAAACAGGGCGAAAGTAACGTTCTGAAGCAGAAATGACATCAACAATAGACTTAAGATAAAAATTGGGAACCACGAAGCAGACAGAATGAAAGAATTCTGCAGTCTTGGAAGCAGAATAGTACGTGTTGGACGGGAGGAAACAAAAAGCAGACTAATACAGATAAAGAAAGCATTCCTAGCCAAACGAAATCTAATAGCATCAACCATAAATCTTAATTCGAGAACGAAATTTTTGAAAATGTAGGTTTTGAGCACACAGTTATATGATAGTGAAACACAGACGTTGGGAAAACAGAAACAGAAGAGAATCCAAGTGTTTCAGGTATGTGCCATAGAAGAATGTTTCAAATAAGGTGAACTGACAACGTCAGAAATGAGGAAGTTCTCAGCAGTACTGGCGAGATGAGGAACATATAAACACTTAAAAGAATGCAGAAAACGATAGTATAAACAGGATTTAAGACATCACAGAAAAACTTCCACAGTTCTTGATAGGGAAATTGAGTATAAAAACCGTAGGAAAGACAGAGCTTAGAATATGTCCACCAATGTTATAATAACTTACAGGAATGCAGCATCGTGATGTCGTCGACAGTAGTAGGGTGATGGCGGTATGAGGACACTTTTGTATCAAATTGATATGCAAATTAACTAAATTGATCAATTAACTACTCTCCCCCCCCCCCTTGGATGACACCATTTGTTTTATCCAGCTGATGTGTGGGTCCCTGGCCCCTCCCCCTCCCCATCTCTCCCCCTCCCAAGCCTATTCTATTGGCAGGAACATCGAATTTAAAAAATGTCCCATCTTAACCCAACCTCATCCGCTAGAAATTGGCAGGAAATACAAAATGGCATTCCCCTTTCTGGGACTTGAGCCCTCGTCCTTTTGGACAGAAGGCCCAAGTGCACCCATCCAACACAGTGAAACTATCCAGCTGCAGGTGAAGAAGGTTAGGTTAATATACTTTATGAGTTTTGGTTGGGAAACTGAAGTAAAGCTCAATCCTAATTATGTAATTAATCAGAAATATCAGTCTCAAATACACACCTATATGCAAGGTCACACATTGGTGTGCTTCCTGTTGATTCTCTCAGTAGGTGGGATTATACTAGGCATGGCCTTCACCTCAGCAGGAAGGGGAAGGGTAAATTGGCTGGTGAAATAGCAGGAAAGTTAAAGGGGGGAGGCACTGTCATGAGTGGTAAAATACCAGTGGTTATAGGGTTCAGAAAAGACCCTATTTTAGGGTAGGGAGGACAGAAAGAGAGCAAATTTTAAGAGAGGTTACAACTGAGCAAACCTTCAGTTTGAGAAAGAAATCAAAAAACATGATTCCAGCTTATTATATCAGCATAAACAACTATTGGTTAAGAATTTTCTACAGTCAGCAGATGTTTTAACTCTACCCAATTTTAACTCAGTTAATGTGAAATGTCAGCTATCTTTATTGCATCAAAATATTCAAGGACTGAGAAATAAAATTAATGAATTAACTATCTGCTAGATGAATTAGTCTTCAAACCCAGCTGACATAATCTGCCTCTCTGAACATCATGTGACCACTGGTATAGAACATTTAAGTGTTACAGGGTTTAGGTTAGCATCTCACTTTCGTAGATCAGAAATGGAGAAAGAAGGAGTTGCCACATTCATCAGGAACTGTCATAAATTTAAGAACATAGGCATTCATAAATTTTGCCTAGAACAGCATATGGAAGCATGTGCAACAGAAGTACAATTTCTCAAAAAATCCTTCATAATATTAAGTGTATATCGAGCACCTGCAGGTAACTTTAATCTGTTTGTAAACCACCTTGAAGCTGTACTGGCCCATTTAACAACCAAAAACCAAGGGAATAGTGGTTGCTGGTGATTTCAATGTAGATTTCCTTAAAGACTCTCCCAATAAGAACTTATTTGAGTTAGTAACACTATCACTCAACTTAATTCCCACTGTAAAGTTCCCCACTAGGGTAGCCAATTGCTCACAAACAGCCATTGATAGTATCTTTATAGAAAAGTCAAACGAACAAAATTATATTACAAAACCAATAGTCAATGACCTCTCAGACCATGACATGCAGTTCCTTCTGTTAAATGTTAATACTGAACAAGATATAAAATCTGTTAAATCTGAGCTCAAGAGGGTAATCACTAAGCCAAAAATTGATTATTCTAGGACACTCCTCAGAGACATTCACTGGACTGATGTTTACAGTGCTCATGGCATTAATGAAAGATATAACACTTTTGCTAATAAAGTGCTTACCCTATTCAAACACTGTTTTCCCCCAAACCTTACCAAGGTTAGAGCAAAGTCTACAAAGAAGCCATGGATTACTCAAGGAATAGGGGTGTCTTGTAAAACAAAAAGAAAACTGTATCTGTCAATCTGAAACAGTTCCGAAGTTGATGCTATAGCAAATTACAAGAAATACTGCAAAATACGGACGTCAAAGCAAATATATTTCAAGGAAAAGATAGTCCTATCAGATAACAAAATAAAGACAATGTGGGATATAGTGAAGGAGGAGACTGGTAGAACCAGACATGAAGAGGAACAAATAGCATTAAGAGTAAATGATACATTGGTGACAGATGTGTATAGTGTTGCAGAACTTTTAAACAAACATTCTATAACCGTTATTGAAAAGATGGAGTTGTCAGGTTCAGTAGATGCTGCTATGGAATACCTCAAACCAGACATTTCAAGTAACTTCCATAATATGAATTTGACCCTCACTACCCCAACAGAAATAATGTCCATCATAAAATCTTTAAAATCAAAAACATCTAGTGGGTTTGATGAAATATCAATAAAGTTAATTAAAGAATGTGATTCTGAGCTAAGTAACATATTAAGCTATCTGTGTAACCAGTCGTTTATCAGTGGAATATTTCCTGAATAGTTGAAATATGCTGAAGTTAAGCCACCTTTTAAGAAGAGAGATAAAGAAATAGCATCAAATTTCCGTCCAATTTCACTATTGCCAGCATTCTCAAAAATTTTAGGAAAGGAATGTACAGTCGGCTTTATAACCATCTTATCTCAAATAACATACTGTCAAAGTCAGTTTGGATTTCTACAAGGTTCTGATATTGAGAAGGCTATCTACACCTACGGTGAAAATGTGCTTAATTCATTAGACAAAAAGTTGAAGGCAACTGGTATATTTTGTGATCTGTCAAAGGCATTTGACTGTGTAAATCACAATATCCTTTTAAGTAAATTAGAATATTATAATGTAACAGGAAATGCTGCAAAATGGTTCAAATCTTGTATCTCTGGCAGGAAACAAAGGGTGTTATTAGGAAAGAGACATGTATCAAGCTATCAGCCATTATCCAACTGCGAACTAATTACATGTGGGGTCCCACAAGGTTCCATTTTGGGGCCCTTACTTTTTCTTGTGTATATCAATGACCTTCCATCAATGACATTACCAGATGCCAAGTTCGTTTTGTTTGCCGATGATACAAACGTTGCAATAAATAGCAAATCAAGTGTAGTCTTAGAAAGATCAGCTAATAAAATATTTGTGGACATTAATCACTGGTTCCTAGCAAATTCCTTGTCACTAAACTTTGAAAAAACACACTACAGTTCAGAACTTGTAAGGGGTGTTCCACGAGTATATGTCTAACATACAATGACAAGAAGATAGAAGAAGTGGGCAGTGTTAAATTCTTGGGATTACAGCTAGATAATAAACTCAACTGGGAGGAGCACACCAGAGAACTGCTGAAGTGTCTTAACAAATCTCTGTTTGCAATGCGAATTATGTCAGACATAGGGGATATAAAAATGAAAAAGCTGGGATAATATGCTTACTTTCATTCCATAATGTCATGTGGGATTATTTTTTGGGGTAATTCATCAAGCCAAGCTAAAGTTTTCCGGGCACAAAAACATGCAGTAAGAGTTATATGTGGTGTGAACTCAAGAACATCCTGCAGAAGCCTATTTAGGGAACTAGGGATACTAACTATTGCTTCCCAATGTATTTATTCCTTAATGAAATTTGTCATTAAAAATATACAACTTTTTCAAACCAACAGCTCAATCCATGGAATCAGTACTAGAAATAAGAATAATCTTCACAAGGATTTAAAGTCACTTAGTCTTGTACAAAAAGGTGTGCATTATTCAGGAACAGCCGGCCGCTGGTGGCCGAGCGGTTCTGGCGCTACAGTCTGGAACCGCGCGACCGCTACGGTCGCAGGTTCGAATCCTGCCTCGGGCATGGATGTGTGTGTTGTCCTTAGGTTAGTTAGGTTTAAGTAGTTCTAAGTTCTAGGGGACTTATGACCTCAGCAGTTGAGTCCCATAGTGCTCAGAGCCATTTGAACCATTTATTCAGGAACACACATTTTCAATAACTTGCCAGCAGCCATAAAAAACTTAACAACCAATGAAATTCAGTTTAAGGGAAGCCTAAATGATTTATTGGTGTCCAACTCCTTTTACTCCATTGATGAATTTCTCAGTAAAACCAACTGATTTTTATATATATATATATATATATATATATATATATATATATATATATATATATATATAACATCTGCTCAATTTCAATGCAGCAATGTGTTCATTGTCAATATATATATATATATATATATATATATATATATATATATATATATATGTGTGTGTGTGTGTGTGTGTGTGTGTGTGTGTGTGTGTGTGTGTAAGTACAATCTAACATCTGCACTATATCAGTGCTTAATGTGTTCATTGAAAATAAGTATTATAGTAGTTGTATTGCACGTTTATTACCTTATAAATAAATAGATAAACTTTTTTATTTTAAATTAAGTGCATTAGTATTTGTAAAATGACTCTCTCATATAGTGTTCATTAAAAATGATCATTCCACTTGGGACCAGTGGAAAGGTACATTAGCTTTTTTGTTTTAGTTGTAAATATTTGTCATGTATTGTTGTTTTTCTGAGATGTTCCACACCCTGAAGGACCTCCTCACTACGGATCAATTGGAAAGAAAGTAAATCTAATCTAATCTAAATAGTGCTACACAAGGAGTGACTAAAATCGCAATACAGCTCAAAAATTGATGATTTCATAATACTGATGTTATCATGCTGGGGAAAAATTTCGCAATATCACTTGAATCTAGTGGCAGATGTGCTCAAACTCTGTGTAGCAAGATCCCTTCACTTAAAGGCTGGTGGGAAAAAGGCTGGAGTGAAAATTACTACCTTTATTATTGGCAGGAATTGTATTCAACTGACAAGGTGCTTATATTTGAGAGAGACGAGGTTAATAAGTGTAAGCACACAGGTGACAGGTGAGAACTGTGTCTATCGCTGTTTGATGTCAGCGGTCGGTATAGTAGCCTCCTGCTGCATTGTTCGACAGTCACCCTGCAACCCAAGTGATCAACATTCAGGAATGCTAATACATGCTGTCGCAATGCTTCACTGTTCTAATTACATGACGAGGTAGTCATTAAAAATACTAACATTCATAGACAATGGAACACAATGCAACACATGTAATGAAGAAAAATCATCCTCCCAAAAGATTGCATCAGGAGAGAGGCGCGGCACATGCACATGTGTTCTCCGTGATGTGTGGCCAAGAACTAACCAATTTCGAGCCACCATAGGCAAGGATACAAGCCTGTTCTACCTGTTCGCCAATGGTTCACAAAGAGATCCGTCTGATGGTAGTGATAAAATATCTTCGGTCTGCGAATCTCAATTTTGAATCTGTTAAATGGTCTACTGGCAAACGTAAATGGCCACGACGCCGGTGAGTCATGGAACAAAGCGAGATAAATGACGGCTGTCCTGACTGTGAGTTGTTTGTCAGCTGCTACCTCCTTTAGAACACCGATGACCTCAGCAGTTTGGTCCTGTAGGCTCTTACCACAAATTTTCAAATTTTCCTGTGAAACATGCACCGTGCCTCCAGCATACTGCCCCCACAAGTTCCCACCAATCTGTGGTGAAAAACACTTCACTGTAACAATTATATTTAACGTCAATGCACCTCTTATAGGGAACACCCTTTAAAAAGAAAAATAAATCGCAATGATAATAAATGCCCTGTTTCCGTGAAAATAGGTGTAGTCCATTTTATTTTGGTTTCGTGAGCAAAACCGTTATAGTTTTTTTACATCCGACTGCATGATACAATTAACATCTCCCCCCCCCCCCCTCCACACAGGTTTCCCGTTATTTTGCGACGTCCAACAAAGTGAAAAAATCTCCAGCAGTACCACTGATCGCAGATGACCAAACTGCAGTGATCGGTGCTTTATAGCGACACATTTGACAGATGTATTAACTCATCTCACACCTCCTATACAAGCCCACCCTAGATAAAATAAAAAAATCTTCCATTATTTTGCTGCAAAGTCTACCAATCACTGCAGAATGTTTGTGTTATTTTGAAACTGTCATCAGAGAAAAGAAAAATTCAGAATTTAAACTCCAATGAAAAAAAAAAAAACATGTACATCAAGCGATTTCTTAAAGTTTGACAAAATCAAATGACATGAGAGCGTCCCTAGCTTTCTAATCAGTGTCTGTAAATAAATTGTCATGCGTGTGTCTATTACAAACATTTAAGACACATAAAATAACATTACAGAATATAGTCTTTCACGCCATTTGTTCATATGTTGGGAGAAATGCAATCTTCTACATTTGGCAGCAACATGCTGTAATTCAAGACAACATTGTTGTTTTGTACACTACTGCAAGACCCGTTTCACCAATGCAATGGTATGTCACACTGGCCTACTGGAAAGGAAAGAAAAGATAAAAAAGGCAGAACTGTAAGACCATGTCTTGTAACAGAAGCTCCTAACTCCACCTAGTAGGGAACCCTATAAGATTCCTCCAATACGTCGAAAACAAGTACTGTCTGCATGCTGACATCTGACTTTTCCCCCCACAACTCTCCTCTACTGACCTGAGTATTAAGTTTCAGCCACCTGTACTTGAAGAAGGAGTCCACATCCAGGAGACTATCATTCCCAATAGCAGCAGATTCTTGTTCAAATGTGTGCCAGTGCCCATGGAACCAAACTGCTGAGGTCATTGGTCCCTAGACTCACACTCTACTTAAACTAACTTACGCTAAGAACAACACGCAGACCCATGCCCAGGGGAGGACTAGAGCTTCCGGTGGAGGGACCACGCAATCCGTGACATGGCGCCTCAGACCGTGTAGCCAATGCTTGCGGCTACCAGATTCTTGCACTGTAGTTTTATAAGCAATTTGATCATCACAGAACATCCTCTTTCACACAATCTACTCATATGTGCAGGGAAAAACTATCATTTTAGGTTCCACAATGAGCTATAATCCAAGAACTGACTACTTTAAAATTAGAGGTTATCAAGTACGAAATAACACAGTACTTTTGATCATAAATATGTGTAAACATACAATCATCACGATAATACTAAAAACAGTCTTGATTCCATTAGAACAGATACAGTCGATTTACATTAGTTTTATGAGCAAAATCACTGTAATTTGAGAGCAGTCTGCATGTTCGAATTACAAATTTTCATACACCATGGCATTAAATTAATTTCAGATGTATAAAATACTGATACTGATCAGTGATTTCGTACATTTGGTAGCACTTCTCATCATTATTTTGTTACATCGAGAGTAAGTAAAAGCTATGAACTATCTGCATCCAGACTTTAACCAGTCATACCACTCCTTGTAACATAATCTCCTATAAGATTTTACCATGTATCTCTCCTGTTTGTGTGTTAACATCAGTCATATTATATATGCATGTACTGACCCACTGGAGCAGGTAGCCAGTGATTAATGTCGCTTGCACAGACCTGTATACGTAAAGTTTTCTCACCTGTAGTGAAGGAAGACCATATTCCACAGACTGTCAATCACAAGAGATGATTCCTTTGTTGACCTTTCATGCCCACTTTAATAAATTGTTTTTCAGCTGTAACATTCAAGCTGCATATGATTACAGCTTTGTACACTGCATAGATTTTGTTTTTCTACCATGACTTGGAGGTCTGTGCCAGGTGCTAAACCAACACTAACACGTTTGGATCCATTGGCTCTCACACAAAGCTGGAAATCACATAGTGAAACTGGAAGAGTCTGTGGTATTATGGAGCGTTTCCAAACAGCTGTCTGAAGGTGATGACCTATACAGTTAATATCATCTTCCACAGGCAGTAGTTAGATGTCTTGGTACTCCAATCTGAAGAGCATTGTTTCCTCATTTTGCAGTCATTTACATGATCACTATTTCGGTGTTGACCAATCCTGGAAGGAGGGTAGCGGAAATAAAAAGAGGTACTGTTATCGTACTGGTGAAAAAAATAAGTGGAGATTACCACAGCTTATGTAAATAGTACGAGTCTGAAGCACTGAGGAACGCTTCCAAACATCTGTCTGAAGGTTGACCGCACACAGCTGCAGCTCCTGCAGTGTTGGAGCGTGCGGTTATTCCCATTCGAGGCTACCAATGCATCACAGACACCTCCCTGCACACCTGGACGTCTCTGTTGGTAGTGTTGACACACGTGTCCTTCAGTTACGGTAATGAAAGGAGTGGGAGCACTGGGTTACTCGCTGCCTAACAGAAGACCATAAAGAGAAATAATGGACCATCTGTGCGAAATCGCTTGCGCGTTGCCAGGGTGGCCAGGGCAGTATTTTGTTAAAAATCTTCACAGGCGTTGAAACATGGGTGCATCAATTCGAACCTGAAACAAAATAGCAGTGCATAGAGCGGCATCACAGCACATCTCCTACGAAAAAAAGTTCAAAGCCGCACACTCAGATGATAAAATCATGGCGACGGTCGTCTGGGACTCTGAAAGGGTTGTTCCGTTTGATGTTCTCCATCGTGGTGCAACGATCACTCTAAAATGTACTGCCCTACCCACAGAAACGTCAAGGAACGACATCAGTATGTTCATTGCCACAAAAATGTAAACGAGCTTCTCATTTTATACAACTACGCTGTCTCCGAGTACACGGGAGTAGCTCATAAAACTTCACTGGACTGTTCTTCCTCATCCACTCACGTTGTCGTCTAGCTGTCTGTTTCGCCTACTGTACAGGTATATAATTCCACTGTTTATGTGGTATTATAGAGGATAACGATCTCATGATCCAGGTGCATCACAGCATAAAGAAGCGCTTTTTACATTGTCATTTGCTCACCTCTCATCATTGTATTTCGCTTAGGTGGATTAAATTTCTTACCCTGTCACTGATGATCCCCTCATAAGCACACCAGTATGAGCCCTGCATCACAACAACAACACGAGCAGCAGTAGTAGCTAACATACTAAAGTGTCACTTCCTCAACCACCTCCGCCGCTCCGCCTACATAGTGTACATGATAACTGTTTACACTGTACCGCTGTAGTGTAGGTGAAGTCTAGATAAAAAAAATTGATAGAGGACACTTGTGGACTATCAAGCTGCGAAAGAGCATCAAATTGGCCAGCAAAAAAATGGTTCAAATGGCTCTGAGCACCATGGGACTCAACTGCTGTGGTCATCAGTCCCCTAGAACTGCTTAAACCTAACTAACCTAAGGACATCACACACACCCATGCCCGAGGCAGGATTCGAACCTGCGACCGTAGCAGCAGCGCGGCTCCTGACTGGAGCACCTAGAACCGCACGGCCACAGCGGCCGGCTGCTGGCCAACAAAAGTCGCCCAAACTACGGAACATGCAAATTTCAGCGCTTGTATATGAAAAGCTCCTTGTTCTTACACTTACAAAGTGACGTTTTTGTAAATTTTATCTCAAAATATTATGAATTTTAAAAGCACAAAATTAACAATTAAATCGTTTTATTTGTCTGTCATTACTACGAAACTATTCTGTTTGGTGGACTTCAGATCGAATTGTAAACGTAATTACTTTTTGGATCATGTTTAGGAAAATGTTTTCTCTTTCATTGCCCTTATGGGAAAGTTAAAATTAACAATGTTTCCGAAATAGCCGACTAAGCCGATGGTATATGAGAGCGTGAGGATATTGAAAAATCTTGCGCGGCGCGAAACCGCTGTAGCGTAGGCGGCTTTTGTAGGCTAATTTAAGGTTATTTCCCGGCTTGAAAGGCCGCAAAAGTATTGAATGAAATTGTTCGTCTCAACTTCCCCTACACCACTGTGTACATTGTGCACACAACTTTCCCCCCAAAACGCTTGCGTCAACATTAAATTGGACGTAATTTAAACATTACGATAATGTAAATCTTAGATTAAATCTTTTTGTACTGGAACTGCCCATACTTTCTTTCCACAATCGCATATCAGCTAAACAAATTTATACAGCTACGCAGTTTTAACATCAAAAAATTTGACGTGCAGTTAGTTTAAATTAGTCCACTTAACTGCAAACCGCATCTTGTACTCTACATTCTTCTTCTACTCGGTCCTGTGAACAAATGAGGGGCTAGCATCAAAGGAATCGTATTCCCTTTCTCCCCTTGGAAATTACGAGTTCAGTCTGTACACGTTTTACATTTACTACATTTCTCGCTTGAGTTCTGTATGAGGGGTGTCTGCTGTTTCGGACACATCCGAAAGAATTAACACTATTTTTTTTATTGCATTCATAACTTTCCCCACAGAAGCTCGAAATTTAGCACGACTTCAATATGAGATACTTTTAATAGTTTCCACAACGAAAGTTTGTCTCGAAACTTGGCAGAAAACCCAAAGAGATTCTGGTCGTATGTAAAGTATGCTACTGGCAGGACACAATCGATGCCTTCTCTACGCGATAACAATCGAAGTACTATCGACGACAGTGTTACTAAACACAGGCTTCTGAAATTCCTTCACCAAGGAAGACGAAGTAATTATTCCAGAATTTAAATCAAGAACAGTTGCCAACATGAATAACTTAGAAATATATATCCTCGGAACAGTGACACAACGTCAGTCACTTAATAAAGGCAAGTCTTCCCGTCCAGACTGTATATCAACTAGATTCCTTTCAGTCTATGCTGATGCAGTAGCTACATACTTAACAGCCACTCGCTAGACGAAAGATCCGTTCCCAGACATTGCATAGTTGCACAGGTCACATCAGTATTCAAGAAAGATACTAGGAGTAATCCGCTAAGTCACAGGCCCATATCATTAACGTCAGTATGCAGCAGAATCTTGGAACATATATTGTGATCGAACATTATGAATTACCTCGAACAGAATGGCCTATTGACACATAATCAACACTGATTTAGAAAACACTGTACCTCACTAGCGGCTTGTAGTGAAATTGCGTGCTTATGGAATATCGTCTCAGTGATATGACTGGATTCGTGATTTCTTGTCAGAGGTCACAATTCGCAGCAATTCACGTAAAGTCAACAGGTAAAACAGCAGTGATTACTGGCGTTCCACGAGGTGGTGCTATAGGCCGGCTTCTGTTCCTTATCTGTATAAATCATTTAGGAGACAATCTGAGTAGCAATCTTAGGTTGTTTGCAGCATGATGCTGTCGTTTATCGTCTAGTACAGTCATCACAAGATCAAAACAAATTGGAAAACGATTTGGAAAAGATATCTGAATGGTGCAAAAATTGGAAACTGACCCTAAACAATGAAATGTGTGAGGTCATCCACAAGCATGCTAAAAGGAATCCGTTACTCTTCGATTGCACGATAAATCAGTCAAATCTAAGAGCCACAAATTCAACTAAATAACTAAGAATTACAATTACGAACAGATTAAAAAAATACACAGAAAATGATGTGGAGAAGGCAAACCTAAGACTGCGTTTTATTGACAGTACGTTTTGTATTATTCCGAAATAGGGGAGAGAGTGTCAATGACATTATATAGGTTTCGGAGTGGACATCATTAAAACAAAGGCGTTTTTCTTTGCGGCGAAATCTTCTCACGAAATTTCCGTCACCAACTTTTTCTTTCGAATGCGAAAATATTTTGCTGGCGTTGATCTACGTTGGGAGAAAGGATCATCGTAATACAATAAGGGAAATCAGAGCTCGCATGAAAAGATATAGGTATTGTTTTTTCCTCGCGCTGTTGGAGATTGGATAATAGAGAATTACTGCGAAAGTGGTTCGATGAACGCTCTGCCAGGCACTTAAGTATCCATATAGATGTAGATGTAGATAAGAAAATGGCACAACGTGCTAACAACGCTAAAATGAAAAAAAAGTTGCATGTGATGAGATATTAACCTATATCTTTCGCCTCCAGAAACCATTATGTTATCCTTGTTTTGTGCCAGTCTGGGTTATAAAAGAGGTGGTCAGCGGCATACTGGGCAAAGGTAGGAACCCCTTAGCCTGGCCACGGTGTGCCCGTAAAACCCATGTGAAAAGGGAAAGTATGTGACAAATCAAAAACAAATATACTAATTTACAGCCATAGAGCAACAGTTCTTTTACATACTTTATTTGTTTTACTTATTATTATTTTTATGTGTATATGAGAAACCAGGCAGGAAGACCTATGGCACGCCGTGCTAAGTCGGCGGGAGAGAATGAAGAGACGCTTCTAGCGCGTGATAGACATTGAGGAGAAAGGCGAAAAACAAAATAGTATCAGACAGAGTGGAAGTGATGCACCATCGTGCCTGATGCCGGGTCACCTGGCCTGTCTTCACGTTTCAGTCCGCGTTTAGCCACGTTCGTTCGTTAAAGTATATGATCAGTCATAACAATTTCTCTTGTCGGGTATGTACTTAGTGGATGGTGCAAGACACTCCAAAGGTAATTTTAAAAAATGTTGACCGTATTGTGGATGGTTCACAATAGCGTGGTGCCGCTCAAGGAGATAACATCAGGAATCTTAAACGTGTTTGGGGTCGTCACATAGAGATATTTTATGGCCTGTTGGCGGATACACAAGATTGCATTCGTCCGATCTCTGGGACAGGAGGTTTCATCCGGTAGAATTATCGTGTGTGCGCTGATATGGAGCGGCGTTTCACATAGGATATACGCAAAAAAAACGAGGCGTACATGGTACCATATCTGCCCTTCGTCTCCACAGTTAAGACGGTGTTCGACGGTGTCGGGCTAGTGGGTGATACTTCCACATACCAAGCGGCTTGTGCATCAGAGTCAGGTATGGGATGGTGTTCCATTCTCCACACCAATTTCCACACCAATCTCCACCGCATTAGGCCGGCGGTACCACTGTAGCTCACCGTAGAGTCGTTTCCCCGTCGACAAAAGTAGGCTGGAGATCACTTGTCGTAGGTAACTGGTCGAAACAGAAACGCCACGATGTCTCCTAATAAAATCGGTTGGTCGAGGGAGACCGGTTCCAGTGCGATCATTAACGAACTCGTAAGGCTCAATGGGCATCTACGCCCAACTTTAGGTGGGCACCGATGTAGAGGGTCACTGCCCTGTCAGACACTGACGAGCGCGAACCCCCTCTGTTCTTGGGTAGGATGTGAGAGTCATATCTAATTCTAAGCAACATCATTTTGCTAACAAAGGAGCCATAAGTATCCATAATGCTGCGAGACAGTGGATGCATGATGGATAGAATTTGGGCGACATGTGGAAGCCACGTTACACCCTGGCAAAATATGCTCGCTGTACGTTATTGAGGGAAGATAAGCATTGATCCACTATACTATCCCCTGTCTGTTGCAATAGACGTCTGTATTTCATTGTTATCATGCGTTGCATGTCGGCTGAAAAGTCCAGTCTTAGGCATCATAGGATGTTAGTAAGCCAAAAGGGAGCAACGCCCTCTCAGACAAATCCGGCCCTAAAGGCAGTGCAAACGACGCGTCGATGTTGAGTTTACTGCCCGACGCCGTTCCGTATGTTGCAAATCAATATATGCCACTGGTATGTCATCAGTTCCATGGACAAAGAGCATCACATCATTGGTGTAAACCATGCACTGGTAAGCTCGACCACCAAATCAGAGTCCTGTTAATCGTTGCTGCAAGCCACACAGTAGAGGTTCGAAGACATAAGCATAAATCATCATAAATAAAGGACAGGTCTGGTGCACCAAATGGGTGATATGTAGAGTAACTGTCAGGTGGCCTTTGAGCAGTACCCATGATGGTTCCCATGTAAGACATGCATGATCATATCAATGAACGTGTCCGGGTATCGCATATTGCTTACCAGTGCAATGAGATAGAATGCTGCTGTGGTCATCAGTCCCCTAGAACTTAGAACTACTTAAACCTAACTAGGACATCACACACATCCATGCCCGAGGCAGGATTCGAACCTGCGACCGTAAATGAGATAGATGTGGTGAACTTGATCAAACGCCTGATTGAAGTGAATTGATGGTAGCGCACATGGAAGGAGTTGAATATGAGCTAAGGAGATTGAGTACCTATAGTGGCACAGAGCAAACCTGATATTGTATGCACCTCTGAGGGAAGTTTGGTCCGTAGAGATGACGTGATGGATTGAACATTATATACAGTTTCCCAGCATTGATGTGAAAATTTTCAAGTCACTGTTAAGCAGCATCAAGTATTGGTGGCCTCATGTTCAGTTCCCTTCTTTTGGTTTGTTTACTGGCACTATCAGATCTTTGAGGAAAGCCTCAGGTGGGCGCATATTGGGGGACAATAATTAGCCACAAACCTCAGTCCAACACTGTATCAAGAGCCATATGAAAAGTACTAAAACTCCAACGGGTGCCTGTCGGATCCTGATGATTTCATAGAAGCGCCTTTACAAATAACATCGTGAACTTGACATGTAATACACCATGCATCACAGGTCCCTTAGGTCGACAGTAGCTCATATCATCCACCCAGAAGCAATAGCTCATGCTGGCCTTGCGCTACAGTCAGGGTGCCCACTTGCTGGCTGCCTATCTTCAGCACTAGTGCCGCATGAGCTACATTTTGCACATGATCTTTTCTTGCATTTCCCTTCATGCCTCTTAAACATTAACTCTGTATCAGAAAACCTTTGTATAAGGTTAATAACTGATAACATCTTGCGCAACAGGTCGTTTAGGAGGTCAGTGGTACCTCATGCGGTCTTCCTGGTAGCACTAGCTTGTACGAGCATGGCACTGCATTTAGGTGGCCTCAGAATATGTATTTGTTATTCCAAAGAATTCTATGTGTGCATCTCAGCATTTTTCCCTTTGTCTTAGAACCCACCTTGACATCTAGCACTGGGATGATCAAACACGCACTGTAGAAGATTAATTTATAACAGATCTATAAATTTGCATTTAATTATGTGGGGAGCTGGGTTCGATTCCTGGTACCGCCAGGAATTTTTCCTCGGTGGGAAGAGTGGACTGGATGCACTCAGCATCTTGATGCCAAAAGATGAGAGTTATCTAACTGTGAGGTAGTGGCTCCAAGGTCGCAATTTAGACGAAGGCCATGAGTGTGATGTGCTGACCCCATGTCCCTCCATACTGCATCTGATGACGTAGCTCAAGAATCAGTGTATCATTAGTGAAAATCATATCATAACTTTGATGTAGTTTCTGACATTAGCCAAACTTGTAGACACATACTGGTGCAGGGAACTTTAATCTATATGAGTGTAGATGAAGATGAAAGAAAACGAGAGACAGACATCATGCACATTTACACATGATATTTACACAATATCAGAACTAAAACACACACGCCCATTCGTTTAGCGTGTAGTTGCACTACTGCCCATTAAAACTGGTACACCACGAAGATGTTCTACAAACGCGAAATTTAACCGACAGGAAGAAGATACTGTGATATGCAAATTATTAGCTTTTCAGAGCATTCACTCTAGGTTGGCGCCGGTGGCGACACCTAAAACGTGCAGACATGACGAAAGTTTCCAACCGATTTCTCATACACAAACAGTAGTTGACCGGCGTTGCCTGGTGAAACGTTGTTGTGATGCCTCGTGTAAGGAGGAGAAATGCGTACCATCACGTTTCCGACTTTGGTAAAGATCGGATTGTAGCCTATCGCGATTGCGGTTTTTCGTATCGCGACATTGCTGCTCGCGTTGGTCGAGATCCAGTGACTGTTAGCAGAATATGGGATCGTTGGGCTCAGGAGGGTAATACGGAACGCCGTGCTGCATCCCAACGGCCTCGTATCACTAACAGTCGAGTTGACAGGCATCTTATCCTCATGGCTGTAACGGATCGTGCAGCCACGTCTCGATCCCTGAGTCAACAGAAGGGGACGTTTGCAAGACAACAGCCATCTACACGAACAGTTCGACGACATTTGCAGCAGCATGGACTATCAGCTCGGAGACCATGGCTGCGGTTACCCTTGACGCTGCATCACAGATAGGAGCGCCTGCGATGGTGTATTCAACGACGAACCTGGATGCACGAATGGCAAAACGTCATTTTTTGGGATGAATCTAGGTTGTGTTTACAGCATCATGATGGTCGCATTCGTGTTTTGCGACGTCGCGGTGAATGCACATTAGAAGCGTGTATTCGTCATCGCCATACTGGCGTATCACCCGGCGTGATGGTATGGGGTGCCATTGGTTGCACGTCTCGGTCACCTCTTGTTCGCACTGACGGCACTTTGAACAGTGGACGTTACATTTTAGATGTGTTACGACCCGTGGCTCTATCCTTCATTCGATCCCTCCGAACCACTACATTTCAGCAGGATAATGCACGACCGCATGTTGCAGGTCCTGTACGGGCCTTTCTGGATACAGAAAATGTTCGACTGCTGCCCTGATATTCTCCAGTTCTCTCACCAATCGAGAACGTCTGGTGAACGGTGGCCGAGCAACTGGCTCGTCATAATACGCCAGTCTCTACTCTTAATGAACTGTGGTATCGTGTTGAAGTTGCATGCGCAGCTGTACCTGTACACGCCATCCAAGCTCTGTTTGACTCAATGCCCAGGCGTATCGAGGCCGTTATTACGGGCAGAGGTGGTTGTTCTGGGTACTGATTTCTCAGGATCTATGCACCCAAATTGCGTGAAAATGTAATCACATGTAAATTCTAGTATAATATATTTGTCCAATGAATACCCGTTTATGATCTGCATTTCTTCTTGGTGTAGCAATTTTAATGGCCAGTAATGTACATGTGCTACAGGGGTATATGTGGGAAAGCGTTCTTTCGTTTTGGTAATGAGAGCTGTTCATTGTTCATTTACGGCCAATGTACCTATTTCCACCCCTGCAGTCGTATCTGACGATGAGGATCGATCCTGGAGGAGAGCAGCAGCTGTAGCGCAGCCACAGCCTACCCTGCAGACCTGCCGATCTCCGGTAGCTGGCGGCTGGCGGCTGCTGACTGCTCGCGACGTGAATAGCGCGGCTGCAGCGGGCGCCTGCCGGCCCGGCCGTCTCCATTGTTAATGCGGCCCAGTCGGTCGTAAGGCGCGCAGGCGGCCAGCAATGAGGCTCGTGTTTTATTCAGCCCCGCCCCCCTCCTGCCTGATTCTGCGCCCCCTCGCCGCCTCCACCGCCTTGCCCCGCGGCTAGAGGCCGGCCTGTCGCAGCCCCCGGCACACGGGGCTACCGCTGAATACACGGGGAACCCACTTGCGTCGCAGCATCGAGACACGGGTGCCGTTTCACTGAAATTTGCGCACTCCAGCAGGGAACTTCGAGACAAGGGAACGCAAGGGCCGTACTCCTATACACCGAACATACACTATTTGTGTGCTGTACTTGCGATGCCTTACTCTCAAGGGATGACAGTAAAACTTCATCATTACCTAGGTCAGATAATACTAAATACTTGAAGTTAAACAGCAATGACGAAACTAATCACTCACCAAGGAAACATGGCAGGTCCCATAACCTGATTTCCCAGAAACTTTGCTCAATGGAAGAGAAGTCAAAACTCTCGAACACGTGTGTCTGCTTATCCGTAGTACTCCACCGTTTATGAGTAAACCGTCAAGCCGGCCGGAGTGGCCGAGCGGTTCTAGGCGCTACAGTCCGGAACCGCGTGACCGCTACGGTCGCAGGTTCGAATCCTGCCTAGGGCATGGATGTGTGTGATGTCCTTAGGTTAGTTAGGGATAAGTAGTTCTAAGTTCTAGGGGACTGATGACCTCAGAAGTTAAGTCCCATAGTGCTCAGAGCCATTTGAACCATTTGAACCAAAACCGTCAAAGTTTACGTCGTAATTGAGATGCCGTCTGGGTCACGCTCAGCCCAGACGAAATGGTGGTTCAAAGGCCCATGTTTGAAACCAGATTATTGTTTGTTTTTATTTTATTCCACTTTATTCATTCCGCTACCCATGTCCGTAAAAGATTACTGTACAAACGCTTCGTACCAAGTTAGGGGATACAACAGTTTTCACAATAATTCTTACACACATGCTATATTTATATGTGTATGGTATTTAAAAGGTAATAATCTTTTTAAATTGTCATATTTCATATTCCATTCTTGGGCCAGTTCCCATATGAATTCTTATATTTTATTTTTACGTTTATTCTACAGGAAGATTTGCTGTATTCCCTTGAATGATATCGATCGTAGAAATATTCGAGACATAGAATTTCCGAACACCACTTGTGTCGGGCAAAGGCAGGTTATCCACAGACACATTTTTTTATGTGAATCTCACTCAGGAAACAAATGTTAACTCTGATGAAGATTCCATGCATTGCGAATACGTTTGCGGCAAACCAGTCACAACGGATCACTTTGCCAAAAACTGGCGCTTGCAATTTATTATGAATCAATATACGCTACAGCAATTCTCACTGAAAACAATTTCAAATAATTTTTTCATTCATTTACTGCTTTATTTTTATTGATTCAGCAAATATACAGTAAGTAGACGAATAAGGACAACGCTATTTCAATGTACACCAGAAAACATTTGTGCAGCTTATTTTCTATCGACATAAATAGGTAAATGAAAAACAAAAATACCAGGCAATATCAATCTAAAGTGTCTGAAATATGGTGGTGACAAAATTGTGAAACTGATAACACAGCTCTTCAACAAAATGATACATGGAGATTCAATATCCAACGATATGAAGCTAGGTTACATTAATACCATATTAAAGAAAGGGGATCGCAATATTTGTTCAAACTGTCGAGGAATTTGTGTTACAAACACATTAATGATTCAGGTGAGCTGAACATTGAAGGGAAGAAAATCAGAAACATATACACCTTCTGTTATTTGGGATCCATTTTAGAAATCGAAGGAAAATCAGAGTCAGAAATCAATAAAAGAATTAGTCGCGGACGGAAGGTCATTGGGATCCTTTACTTAGCCTTACGGAGCAGGAATGTAATGAGCAGAACTAAAAAATTAATATAAAAATCTGTATTCGAGAGTGTGGTTCTGTATTGAACGGAGACCTGGGCAGTTAACCTGAAGCACATTAAAAAGTTACAATCTCTAGAGATGGACTTCCGGAGAAGATCGGCAAGGCTCTGCAGGAAAGAGAAGATAAGGAACACCGAAATAATGAGGAAAATGGAAATAAAAGTAAGAATATACTCGTATGACGTAATGGATAGGAAGGAATTAAAGTGGTACGGGCATATAGGACGACTGCAGGAAGCCAGAATACCAAAATTGATACTGGAGTGGGAACCGGAGGGGAGAAGAAGAAGAGGACGACCTATGACTACCTGGCTCCAAAATGTGCAGCACATATTGAGGAGAATGGGCGCACAGCAAGAGGACACACAAGACTGAAACACCTGGAGGAATATTTCGAAAATGTTGTTTAAGAACCTTTAATCTTTGTATAGTAATTTCCGAATAAATGATTAAGCCTCTGAAATGAGGAAAAGCTCAAAATAAAAAAAATAAAAATAATAAACGGGTTTCGAATATGAGGCGCAAAAGCGAGAGGTCTCAGTTCAGTTATTTCTCTAGAAATGTGTTCCCTTATTTCGAATCATCTTTCACTAAGCGAAATTTATGGGAGATCGGGTAATGCCACTTGTCGCGTATTCCTTGTCACTGTGAAAAACTTATATCAGATTTATGTGTGGTGCGAGAGCAACCAAGAAATGATAAATATATAATAATAGCTTTGGAAATTTTTAGTCCATCTTTCAATCCAGTTATCTAGTAAAGAAACCAACATATCAGTATGACATGTGCCTATAAGTTATGGTTTTAGAGTTTGCCAATACATTATCATTTATTATATTACAATTAACACTTGGAGTATTTTATTTGATCGTCGTATAAGACTCTTTTTGTTACATAAAAGTAGTGTTAGTTAACTTAAAATACCGTTAAAGTGATGGCATGTAACAAATAACTACTGTGTAAATAACAACACTTATCAAATTTGAAGAATAATTTTGGTGTTTTAACAAGGATTATCAACTAATAATAATCCATGCGTTAAATATTGCATATCTGTAGTAGACAGATATATCTATACTAAAAAGATATAAGTGAACATGTAATTTCTGAATTTGATAAAATTGCGGTCTCAGTTAATACGTGCTACTTGCTGAAAACTTCTGTAAATAGGGACCTAACAAAGCACGTAATGCACTGATTGTTAAAAAGTTATGAAAATGTGGGAGCTGCGCCTACATCGATCATTATTACGACAGACTCAGCGATGATTGAGCATTGTCTCGGTTTACTCACATCTTTAGCTCATTACCTGTTTTAAGTCAATCAGGTTTCACCATTGTTTTAGTCTGAGTCATGGCTTCTTATTTTAGGTGACTTAGTTGGATCTTTTTTGTTTTTTACTTTAAAGTAAATATCACATTCAAAGAGAGGCAGAAACGTTTTTGTCTATATTCATGTACCAAGATTCCTGGTCGAGATAAGTAATCCATAATTTTATATACGTAGACTAATCGACGAATGAAAATATGTACCAAGACTCGGCTTCGAAGTCAGGCCTCCTGCTCAAGAGGCAGATGCGCTAACCTCTACACCACACCCTCGCAGTGGCTTTGCACAGCTGCAACGGACTATCGTAGTGGGAATCCGTCCGCAGTCCAAATTCTCATTCACGCCTCAGCCTAGTTCGTAGTCACCCTGTATTCGAACCGCATTGCTGAGGCTCTCCAAATGTATTGGAATAGTACCTTAGCAGCGAACGAAACGTGGAATCCTGAGTAATTAAATGAACTCTTTATCTCTCAAAGATCTATGATACATACATGCCGCCTAAAACGACTGATGAAAATTTGTACCGAGGCTGGTATTTGAGAGTGGGTCTCCTGCTCTCTGGGCAATGCTGTGCGAGTTCTGGGGAAGCACCTAGTGGGCTCACATTTGAGTGGGAACTTGGGCGTCCTAGGGTAGGTATGCACGTGTGCAAAACCACTGTGCGAGGATGGCGTAGTGGTTACAGCATCTGCCGGGTGAGCAAGAACCCCGGGTTCGAATCCTAGCCTTGGTACAAATTTTCATTCGGCACTTCGGTCTGCATATAGGTATCATATATTTGAGACCTGAAAAGGTCTCTGGAACCATACAGTTCCATTTAACACTATAATTATTAATAAAGCCCTACTTTTCAAACATTATTAAGCGCTATATTAGCTGCGTAGTTTGATACACATTCGTATGCTTAATACGAATATTTTGGTTAAGGCACAGTAGTCGCCCGCATCTCGTGGTCGTGCGGTAGCGTTCTCGCTTCCCACGCCCGGGTTCCCGGATGCGATTCCCGGCGGGGTCAGGGATTTTCTCTGCCTCGTGATGGCTGGGTGTTGTGTGATGTCCTTAGGTTAGTTAGGTTTAAGTAGTTCTAAGTTCTAGGGGACTGATTACCATAGATGTTGAGTCCCATAGTGCTCAGAGCCATTTGTACCATTTTTTTGCACAGTAGTAAACATCATTTTACGACAGATATGTTCAGAGCTAGCTTTTTCCCTGAATCTAGCTTTAAAATGTTATAAACTACTCTTAGAATGGGGATTTACTCTAAAACCAAGCTTTTTTAGGAACTTGAATGCCTTCACATGCAGAGATACACCTACAAGGTGAGGCTTTCAATTAGCGTCAGTCCCTGAGAATTTAATGCCCTACGTAGATAGTTCTAGAATCCCAGGAAAAGCCACAGAAGGGTTGGCCATAAGAAGTAGTGCAACTTTTGGCTGTCAACTGTTTTCATCAGGTTTTGAAGTTTTAAGTATCACCCAAAGCGATCAGTGGCTCTCCCTTTTCGTGCTGCGTAGAAAAAATGAGCGCGAGTTTCCACGACAACTACTGGGCTACACCAACATTTTGCGCACTATGTTGAGTACTGAAGCCTCAGCGGTTTACGGGACACTGCCGCTTGTTTTAGCATTATTCGCTTTCTAGACGTGCCCATGCAGTCATCTCAAAATGGAATGTCATTTACGGCGACACGAATGTAAGGATAACACAACATCCAGTCTCCGAGCGGAGAAAATCTCCGACCAAACCGAAGAATCGAGCCTGGTCCCTTGGGTTAGCAATCCGCCGATTATCGGTTATTGATGAACTGTTTAAGCTCCTAGTTGCACCCTCGTCTCGACAACTCTATTACTAAAAGTTATGATGATGGCTTGAAAGTACAACCACAACCAACCTTTCGAGTCATACTGTCGCTCAGGTAACAATAACCGTACTGCTGCTGCCGTAACACGGTCTGTCAGAAATGCTTCGCAGTTTCTTTTTTCTTACGTATTACAATAACTATTGTTCGTGATGATCTCTTCTTTATCTAGCAGACACTAACTGTCCAATATACCATGACGGTTGATTTGTTCTGAAACAACTACCTCATTAACCAATTATGTGAAACTCTTGTACCGTCTGAGGTTCGTATTCAATATACCTGTTCAGCTGAATCTGTCTGTGACTCTTATTTACGTACCTTTGTAACGTTTTCACCTGGCCTCAATCTCTGCTGGTAGCGTCATCTAAATAGAAGTGCTGAAGCTAGAAGCCAATGTTAATTATGCCTTCAAGTGCGAGGGAACTGCTGTCTAGCCAGAGATAGGTCCACTATATACAGAATTGTTCGTTGAGGTCCATTGTGTTACTGAATGTTCACACTACGACAGTAATTTAGTCAAACGGCAAATTAAATAGTAATTCTAATAAACAAGGAAAATGTATATTCATTCTCATATGGTTTAGTTGGTGGAGAAATGTCAACTACTGTGATGTGTTCAGCGGAAGATAATTCAGGAAGTGAAGGCAAATCAAGCAACAAATTTTGCAGCAAAGTTTATACTGGAAGTGGTGGAAGAAAAGACTAAAAGGAGATAAAGCAGGCCTGAAAATGGAAGGGGGGAAGATATTTGTTTGCAGCATCCAATGGGACATTTCACATTATACAAGCTCTCCTGCAATATATATGCAGTAACAAAGTCGACAGACTTACCATCACTCCACTGAACCATATTGCCGATCCACAAGCGGAAGATGACAGAAATGAGGCAGAGAGAAAGGACGCACCGCCGACGTACAGTTCTAAATGTATGATGTCCATTCTTGTTGTGTGGCGCATCAGTATTAAGATACTTAGGATGAGGCTTCACCAGTCAGTATCCAAGATTCTGCATCGAGTCCAGACATCACTTCACAAAACTACATGACTAATCAATGTCGACGAGACACATGTCGTTACCTTTATAGAAAAGTAGTCAGAACAGCGAAAAACTTAACATCAGAGTTGGTGATCACGAAGCAGATGAAGTTAAGGATTTCTGCTACCTAAACAGCTTAATATCCCATGACGGACAGAGCAAGGAGAAAGCAGGCAATCACTGGAAAGGAGAACATTCCTGGCTACGAAAAGTCTACTCGTTCAAACATAGGCCCTAGTCGGAGGAAGAAATATCTGAGAATGTATGTTTGCAGCACAGCATTGCGTGCAAGAGAAATATGGACTGCGGGAAAACCGGAACTGAAGTGAATTGATGCATTTGAGATACACAAGAATGCTGAAAATTAGGTGAAATGATAAGTTAAAGAATAAGAAGGTTCTCTGCAGAAATGGTGAGGAGCATTAGGAAAACAATGACAAGACGAAGGGACAGGATGATAGGACACCTATTAAGACATCAGTAAATAACTTCCGTATTACTAGAGGGAGCTATAGAGGGTAAAACCTGTAGAGGAAGACAGAGAGTGGAATATATCCAGCAACTAGTTAAGAACATAGGTCATTGCGAGATACCTAAGCCAAAGTCTATCATTCAGTATACACTGATACGCTATAACATATTGACCGTTACTCACTGTGAGGGTGAATGCCACATGATGGTGTTACGAGTATGCGAGGCGGAAAGGAAAGTAAGGAATGAATGGGGATTCGTGCCACACTACAGTCGGCAACGCCCATCGATACTGCAGACATTAGCGGCGAATTGGAGAGGCTAAAAAGAGATGCCCTCTCTATGAGCACAGCAGCGGCCTCGCACAGAGGTGAATATAGAGCTGGGCATGTGAACGCTCTGCCACAGTTCGTAACCTCAGCTGAAGAATTCAACATAACCGAGTAGGGTTTAAGACTTATTCAAGTAAGAGACTATTTTTGTAAACGTTGCACATTGTACCTCAAGATAAGAGTGACTTTATACATCAAGGGATGATTTAATAGTCTATGTCCATTGTAAATTATCAAGCACTTATGTGGCAAAGGATTGCATCGAGTTCAGTAAATCTATCTATTCATTCACATAATAAAGTGAGCTAATATTTCATATGTTGGTAGTTCCAGAACGTGGACGTCGGAGTCTTGTTTTCTCTGTAAAGCAGAACAGGCAGCGAACTGTTGCAGCTCTGCAGACAAGTTGCAGCTCTGCAGCTGACAGAAGTGTTTCGGAGCAGGCCTTTCAGAGCACATGGATGAACATGGGATTGCGTAGCAGGTGATCACTAGCTGACCCGACAATATCGTCAATTACGATTTCAGTTGACACTACGGGGCCATCGACATTGGACTGTTGGCCAATGGAAACGTGTCGGCTGGTTGTCTGCATCACGCTTTTTACCACGCTAGATCAATGGTCATGCCTCTATACGGTATCATCCAGGCGATCAACAGCTCATAGCATTCACCACGTCACGGACGTAGATCGGAGGTAGCAGGTACCTGAGCTTTCGTGGGACCACTGTGTGACGGTTAGACTAGAATAACCACCAAGAAATTATTTTAATCCTCGAGTGGCCAGACGTACAACAAGTAGAAGATAAAAATCATCCAAAAGACAAGATGACTCTTATTCAAGACAACCGGTTTCAAGAGCCATAGCTGTCATCTTCAGGTCTTAAACATGTTTTACAGTAAAACATATTCATTTTACGCTGTGCTTGAGTGCACAAGATGCCAAGTCGATAAAACTCAGCGCATTATAAACGTGTGTCATTGCTAAATATTTAAAAATACACAGCACCATGTCCAAAAGACCATGTCCATATACATACTGCACACAGATGCTAGTTACATGATACAAATACGGTACGCAATAGCACATCTGTCCACTGAAATTACCTGCCACTCAAGCTGTGTGAGGAACGATAGCAATGCGATAACAACGGCAGTCAGACGTGGTGGTGTGGCTCTGCTGCTGAAAGAAAAACACAAAAAAATCTATATATGTGCGTTAATTCGGTTTACTGTCGATAGAGTGAGGTTTATCAATTAGTTTGCACCTGGTAAGTTTGGATTGAATTGATATTAATTTGAAATATTATAATCACTTAAAACATAGCTAGCGATATACGTGGCACGGTACTTATTTTATGAACAGTATATTGGACATGAGCTATCGTTGGTTATTCTTCATGGTTTTAAGTTATAGTGTGTCGAATCAGAAATGTGACTTTAATTTACTGGTTAATACTCTCCAAGCAGATGATATAACTTAATAGTAATCACAAACGTCGTAAGTTGGTTACTCTTTGAAATTAAAAATTATTCTTAGAGAACTTTTAACTATATAAGAAACTATCAGCCTCGATTGCGGTAATGAAACCAACCTTTACCTAGGTTTCAGCCCAAATTATTGAGCCTTCTTCAGAACATACATCTGAATCTATAATTTGTCTAAGAGGGCATGGTCTAGAAATAAAACTAAAACAGCCTGAATAGGCGTAGTCAAATTTTAAAAATGCCTATTTGGCTGTTTTATTTCTAGACCATGCCCTCTTAGACAAATTGTAGATTTAGGTATATCTTCTGAAGATGGCTCAATTATTTGGGCTGAAACCTAGGTATTTGGTTTCATTACCTCAATCAAGGCTGAGAGTTTCTTATATATTAGGTTATCACAATTGCTGTCTGGGCTGCAACGTTGAAAGTACAAAAACGAGATTTTTACTGTTTGTGTGTAGGCACTAACTTGAAGCCGAGACAGTGTGGTGCAGAAGATTTCAGCCAGAATCATAATTACGATGGTCCATAGCGTATTCACTGGGGACTTATTTTAGGCCACTGCTACTAGTCAACGCACCGGGACCGTAATTTCTATTCCTTGCATGCCCAGTTCCATAATTCACCTCCCGATAGACAGACCGTCGCATTGGCGACGTTTTATACCGGGATGGCTCTGGCCACTAACTGAATTTGGTAGGATTAGAGTGTGACAGCCGAGTAGGTGATCGGTGACGCAGTAGCTTCATTCAACTACATGCGGCGCTACGAGTGCACCATGACAATGAGGACTATGCGGCCATTATTGCAGATCAGCTGCATCCCTTGATGCTTGATGTCTTCCCTAATGGCGATGGCATCATCCAGCAAAATATCTGTCCGTGTCACAAGATCACACTCGTGGTCCGAGGAGCATGTCTGTGATGCTGTCGTGTTGATAGCTTGGCCACGAAATTTGTCCCATTTCAAACCTGGTGGAATACATCTGGGACGCTATTTGGTGCCTCATCAAATCTTCCAAGGACTCGTCCATGTCACGCAGAATCGTTTCTGCATCTCAATCTAAAGGTGGATCTAGACATTGTTAATTATCTTGTCATAATCTTTTAACACATCTGTATCACCTGTAGAGTTAAGAAGTGGTGTTTACCACTCATAGAAAATATTTAGAAAGAACCGTTTTAAAATATTTGTGACTTCGTCACTTTGTAAGTAGGCTGTTTAGGTTTTTATGTTGGTAACGCCATGTAGCGCTCTATATGAAAATCACTGACTGTGCTGTGTACAGCCTGTGGCTGGTTTGCATTGTTGTGATTCGCCATTGCAGTGGACAGTTGCCGGCCGAAGTGGCCGTGCGGTTAAAGGCGCTGCAGCCTGGAACCGCGAGACCGCTACGGTCGCAGGTTCGAATCCTGCCTCGGGCATGGATGTTTGTGATGTCCTTAGGTTAGTTAGGTTTAACTAGTTCTAAGTTCTAGGGGACTAATGACCTCAGCAGTTGAGTCCCATAGTGCTCAGAGCCATTTGAACCATTTGAACCAGTGGACAGTTGGCTGTTAACAGCGCGTAGCGTTGCGCAGTTGCAGGTTAGCCGCCAGCAGTGGCGGATGTGGGGAAGTGAGATGGCGGATTTTTGAGAGCGGATGATCTGGACGTGTGTCCATCAGAAACAGTACATTTGTAAGAATAGATGTCATGAACTACTATATATATTGACTTTTGAACACTATTAAGGTAAATACATTCTTTCTTCTCTATCAAAATCTTTCATTTGCTAACTATGCCTATCAGTAGTTAGTGCCTTCAGAAGTTTGAATCTTTTATTTAGCTGGCAGTAGTGGCGCTCGCTGTATTGCAGTAGTTCGAGTAACGAAGATTTTTGTGAGGTAAATGATTTGTGAAAGGTATAGGTTAATGTTAGTCAGGGCCATTCTTTTGTAGGGATTATTGAAAGTCAGATTGCGTTGCGCTAAAAAAATATTGTGTGTCAGTTTAGTGTTGATCAGAATAGGTAAAGAGCGAAATGTCTGAGTACGTTCAGTTTTGCTCAGCTGTTTGAAAATCAAATAATGTAAGAGATTTATCAGCACAGTAATTCAATAATTTTTCTAAGGGGACTTTTTAACTTGAACACTGCTGCGTCATCGGACAGGCAGATTATAGTATCACGATCTGAATGAGAACGAGCACTTTCTATCTCAAAACGCGTCACTGAAGATTCCCGAAAGAGATCTTAGTTAATTATTTTTATCCGTATGGTTAAATTAGCCAAGTAACAAAATTCTTTCTAGAAGATCTGCAGCCGTTCTTAGTAGATCAAACACTCAAATCAACATTTCAACACAGACATTCAACAGGGTTGCCGTTCCCGTTGCCAAATGATTTTAAAAGTTCCTTTGAAACAGATTCATACATCCTTCTTTAACAACAATGTGCAACGTGTCTTCCTTATAGGCTCTTACTATCCTTAGCTGGGCGTACAACTCTCTCTTATCCTGCAGTGCTACGTGAAGTCTCCTAAATACAGTATTTATTCCTTCTTATAAGCCGCGGGTAATTTTTACCTCCGCAAAGTAATTAGAGCGTGTCAGGGGCAGGCCGCAAGGGAATTGGCCCATGCCAGCCGCAGCTTCTACAAAAATTATTGTTCTCCGCTTCTTTCTCTCGCTGCCACCGGCTGCATTTCTCATTCCGGGACGCCTGGAAATCTGCTAATTATTTCCATGTTATTATGCTTCAACCATAGCGATCCAGGTTCCTACGGCTCACTGATTTACTTTCGTCACCAGTTTAAAGGTGTCGAGTTCATTTTGAAATAATAGAAAAATGTTTACGTAGGTAAGACTGCAACATGCGTATATTGATCTCAAAGTTTAAAGGAAAATTGTATCATGTGTCTTACAACATGGTCTTACTTTGACCACTGTGCTCAGCTTCATTGCCACAAGATATCCTGGACGTTTTCGAAAATGGGTCCTTTGTCCAAGGGCGTGGCTTACAACGAGCAGCACTACATCCCAGGTCGCTGTCCTGGCAGTTGCCTATAACAGCAAACTCTAAGCCTATTGCAGGCTTAATTCGCCTTGGCTTTACACTTCGACACGATGCTGTCCGCCAAACACGATTAAAATTAATTACAGCAGGTGGCCACACAACTTAAAGAAGATTCTACTACAGACTTTATTAAAATGATATTCTGTTCCATCAAGACGCATAATTACATTTAATAACTTAGAGAGCAGTGAAATAAGTGGACAAAGTAAAGTTACGGAAGTGAGTCGATAGTTAAAGCACTGGCAGACCGAGCACGGTCGATAAGGGAAAACCAAACAGAAGGAAACGGGGAACACTGGGTCTAGTGATGTCATACAGCAGTAGAACCTTAGCGGTTGATTAGGCATCTGTGGCCCTGATGCCATCGTATATACGAGTTGTCGTCGTAATTTTGCTATATTTGATTTACAAGTCTGTAGAGTGCATTGCTCGATAAAACCAGCAGTGATTCCTAAAACTGTGAGACCTTAGGCACTCGGTGCCTAAGATGTTAGTCTCTGCAGCCGAGAGGATTACTGTGCTATACTTTGCCTCAAAATGAGACTATCCACTAGCTTTGACGCTATTTATAAACCACAGCACTGAAGGGAGTCGACTTTCTTGAACGTGCTACTCTTTACAACCAAGCTAACAGAGATCAGTTTCACAGATTTAGGGTCACTACGCAAACCCGTTACGATGCCGGACACTGAAGTCTTCTGACGGCCTCCCTCGTGCATCATTTGCGAGGGCCGCGATAGGTACTATAAGGACCAAATCATGTTAGTTCCGTAGTGAAATACTCTTGAAATGTCATGGCAAATAGCTACGGGTACACGTTAGGGTGATAGATCGATTATGATCGCTTCTACACGTTATTGACGGCCAAAATGGGTTGCAGCGCCGCTTAAGTGGCGGCGCGCTACGAAGACATTATGATTCTGTGTCTTGTAGTCGCGACCGGAAGTGAGTGACTTAAGACAATTCTGATTGACAACATGTATTTAACAGTACCACAGTGAGATCGCATGTTTGCAAGTTGCGTTGTGACGATTTTGACAGGAGTTGCCACAAGTCTGTCAGATGTGGTGGTTTAGCTCTGTAGACTACTACCTACAGAGGGTTAATCAGTTTTAACTTAGGTATAGATCCGTCTACCCGGCATCATTTAACGTTTTGTGTGATACGACTGACTTTAGTGAAGCGAAGCAAGCTGCAATCGGTGCAGCGATTTGACGCCATTTACGAACTGTAGCATTGGCAAGGGTTTTGTAACTAATCTAATTGTACTGCAGAAGTCACTCGGCTGCATTCATAAAGGTGAGCATCGCATACGTTTGATCCATGAATTGTGGATGTCATCTTCTCATATTTGAGCTCCCCTACTACTCTCTCTCTCTCTCTCTCTCTCACTCTCTCTCTCTCTGGTTTTCGTTTCTGGTCGTAAATAAAGAACGTAGTAACACAAAGAAAACGATGCGTCACGAAGGAGTTACGCAAATTGCTCACAAATTTATATTCATATAGCTATCGATGGAAAACGCAAAATCATAACGTTTGGTGGCTGATGGATTAGGGTGTGACGCTGTAGCGCGGTTTCACAGCATAGTTGGCAAGTATAGTGGTCATTTCTATACCAGGGCGTAAAGTCTGCACGAATTTCATTCTCTATACTGAGTTCGACACTAACTGTGCCTCGCAAACAGGCGTGTGAATGGTATACGGGGATTTCAGCATTTGAGAGAGGATTTGTAGCTGGTCTCAAAGAAGCCCGTTAGGGTAGCCAGCAAATCGTTCGATACTTGAATAGGTGCGATGTCACTATTCGACAATCTTGGCAGGAGTGGGTGAACTATGACCGAATATACCGTCAAGAAGAAGCGGCCGACCTAGAGAGGCGACCAAACATGAAGACCGATCAGTCTTCATGGAGGCACTCAGGACCCTTCAGTCATCATCATCACCAATCTGCCGTACAACCTGTGCTTTGGTGACCACAAGGAGTATTAATGGGTGACTTATAGAAAGAGAGCTGCGCTCATGGCGCCCCTGGCACCTATTACTCTTGACCTCAGTTCACCAACAAGACGCCCGCCCCCGGTAGCTGAGTGGTCAGCGCAACAGATTGTCAATCCTAAGGGCCCGGGTTCTATTCCCGGCTGCGTCGGGGATTTTCTCCGCGCAGGGACTGGGTGTTATGTTGTCCTAATCGTCATCATTTCATCCCCATAGACGCGCAAGTAGCCGAAGTGGTCTCAAATCGAAAGACTAGTACCCGGCGAACGGTCTACCCGACGGGATGCTCTAGTCACACGAAATGGTCAAATGATCAAATAGCTCTATGCACTATGGGACAACATCTGAGGTCATCAGTCCCCTAAGCCTTAGAGCTACTTTAACTAACTAACCTAAGAACAGCACACACATCCATGCCCGAGGCAAGATTTGAACCTGCGAGCGTAGCAGCAGCGCGGTTCCGGATTGAAGCGCCTAGAACCTCTCGGCCACATCGGCCGGGTAGTCACACGACATTTAAATTTACCGACAAGACCTTTTACAATGGTGTCGGACACATTCGGCATGGAAACTTATTGAATAAAGTGGAACTGTGCGCACTGACTGGCGCCGCTTCGAAATGAACCCCGACGACCAGCGAAGACGTGTCTGGCGACGCAACGAAACGGCGTTGGGGTACCAGCCATATGTGTTGCCCGCCATACGGCACGGTACCCAGGAGTGATAGCCTGAGATGCTGTTTCATTTCATAGCAGGATCCTTTTGGCTTTGGTTATCATCCGCGGCATCCGTACAGCACAGCGGGACGCCAATCATATTCTAAGCCCAGATTTTTGCCGTTCATGGCAAGCCAAACCGTGCTTATGTTTTGTAACGTCCCCCTAGAAAAATTATAAATGACGGTGCTGATAAACCTCTTGTTATTTGATTTTCAAACAGCAGAGCAAAACTGAGCGTACTCAGACATTTCTCTCTTTACTTATTCTGATCATCACTAAACTGACACATAATTCTTATTTTATTTTATTTATTTATTTATTTTTTTAGCGCAACGCAATCTGACTTTCAATAATACCTACAAAAGAATGGCCCTGTCTAACAATAACCTACACCTTTCATGAATCACTTACCTCACAAAAATCTTCGTTACTCGAACTACTGCAATACAGCGAGCGCCAATATTGTCAGCTAAATGAAAGATTCTATCTACTGAAGGCACTAACTACTGATAGGCATAGTTATTAGCAAATGAAAGATTTTGATAGAGAGCAAACAATGTATTTACCTTAATAGTGATATATATATATATATATATATATATATATATATATATATATATATATATATATATATATATATATATATATATCAGTTCATGGCATCCAGTCTTACAAATTTCCTTTTTCTGACGGACACACGTCCAGATCGTCCGCTCCCAAAACTCTATCATGTCTCTCCCCACATCCACCACTGCTGGCAGCTCACCTCCAACTGCTCAACGCTACGCGCTGTTCACATCCAGCTGCCCAACACTACAATAGCGAATATTCCAACAATGCCAACCAGCAACAGTCTGCACACAGCACAGTCAGTGATTTTCATACAGAGCGCCACGCAGCGTTACCAACATAAAAACCTAAACAGCCCACTTACAATTTCAGTAAGGCAATGCCCTCCCGCACACGGCGGGAGAGTTTCTGCTGCTTGTCTCCGTGCTCGCTAAACCTCACATTGGCCAGAAAGGACGCCAGAACTCTCCCCAGTTAAAAAAAAAATTGTGAAAATTATTGGCACGATATCCCTCAGGAGGACATTCAACAGCTCTGTTAACCAGCGCCAAGTGGAATAACTGCTTCCATAGGTCAGACGTGTACCTTACTGATTTGTTCAGTTTGTGAAGTTCATTCTCTTGAATAAATGAGCCGTTTTGAAATTGTAGTCATTTGTTTGTCTGTGCATGTACGTCACATCTACGATTTCCGTCCCATTCATATGGCGGTTTTTTTTTTTGCATCCGTTGATGATCCAGAATGACCTGCTGCGTTTTCCGTACAAAGAAATCCTCACTCTAATTGCGAATTTCCGTTAATAATTTGGGGAGACATGTCACAGCACTGCCTTAGGCTCTTTTAATTCTGGTAAAGAGGAGAAAATTAAACACTGGAAGCGCTACTGCACACTGCTAGGAACAACGATTGCATTTCCTGTCCAAACAGCGATGCGCGTCGTGTGGCGAGCTGCATAGGATACGAAGTGTTCCTCGCAACGCGTCACGCACGCTGCCACTTTAAACTCGTCTCTCCCGTAAAATACATAATTTTGCAGTGACGATGTGAGGTTTAAGCGACAGAAATTGCGCTTGCCGGTGCCTGGCCGCTCGTAGCCAGCGGACCGGTCAGGTTATCCGGGCGTGCCACTGCGAGCGCGGCGCGCGGCGCCAGGCCGCTTCTATTTGCGCTCCGGATTTAAGGCTTACGGCCGGCTACTATTTGCACAAGACTAAGTGCCCCGGATCTCCACCTCTTTCCCTTTTTTGCTCTCGTCGCCCTAAAACCGCCATTGCAAACACGAAACAGTGCCGAGCACATGTTGCAGAGTAACTAATCCCTCACCCAGACTGCAGCCGGAACGGCGGGGCGAAGCGGAAAGAGGCGAAGATCAACGCGCGCGTCTGTCGCTCCCCGTTCACTCTGCCTCACCTACGGCTGTAACGTCGCAAGGATTCCGCAGCTTACAGACTGACTCTTTTTGTAATCACCACTCTTCCCACTCGCCTGATGATCGCGCCTGTTCCCCTCTATCGTTGAACCGTAAAATTACTACTGGTTCACCAAAGGTTATTAATCTCAATCAATACACAAAATGTAAAGTGGAAGTAGGTGCCAATAACTGCTGAAATTATACACAATTTTCAGTAACACACTTTATTTCAATTTGGTGCAAGACTTTACCATATTTTAAAGGAAAAACCAACAATCATTTAACAAATAAGTCACAATTTACGACAGGAAAGGACTTTTAAATTATAATAAATTATAAAAAATTTCACGCCAGTAAAAGGCAAGTACAGGCAAGCAATTTAACGTATACAACGCGACGCTGTATGATATTTCAAGCTCAGTTAAATTACAGGTGAATTTCACTCCATTCATTAAATGGCGCAGAATCTAACTTGTCTGCAACATATAAAGACAATACTGTTTACAAAAGTTCTCAAAATAGAAAAACAAAAACGCATGAGTCTTGCACACGGGGGGACACTCACAGTTAATAAGATTAACATTTCCAAAATGTATAAAAAACAAATTTTACAAAGTTCTGCCTGTTAACTTACAGCAAACAAAAATGGTTCAAATGGCTCTGAGCACTATGGGACTCAACTGCTGAGGTCATTAGTCCCCTAGAACTTAGAACTAGTTAAACCTAACTAACCTAAGGACATCACAAACATCCATGCCCGAGGCAGGATTCGAACCTGCGACCGTAGCGGTCTTGCGGTTCCAGACTGCAGCGCCTTTAACCGCACGGCCACTTCGGCCGGCCTTACAGCAAACACACACGCTCGCCAGGTAGGACCTGCGAACTTTTACAACATTCTCCTTTCAAGGCAACAATATCTACCCGTAATGAAACGGCAAACTTTTGCATGGCAAGAAAACACACTAATAACCAACTACCTGTATAAAACACATAAGCACGTTGAGTAAAAGCCTTAAAAGGTATTGAATTGTAAAAACACACAACAGTTTTTGCTGATTAGAAACAATATTTAAAAAATCCACTGCGTCGTACATTAACAACCTGCTTGATTATAGCCAAATATATATAAACACAAATTTACGTAAGTTACGGCTTCCAGATGAGCAGGAATTCACTATTCTTTCTTAAAATACCTTTTACACGTGAGACTAGTAATGCAAGTTATGGCAGGCGAGAGAATGGATCAGGTCTTAGTGCCTTGCATTTAAACAGTACAGTCATTGCTGCCTTAGATTTTCACAGACATGGCAGATGCTAACAGTCGAATAAAGCCGTAGGGAAGCTGGGAAGCAATTCGAACCACAGATTTACTCTGACTCCCCCCCCCCCCCCTTTCGTCCTCAAAAGGCGACAAACGGACCACCCTCTCTAATATTACCACCTTCCCGCGGGTGGGAATTCGAGAATGAAACCTCCCCCCCCCCCCCCCCCAAAAAAAAAAGGCTGGTATAATTAACAAGAATAAGTATATTGAATTCAATTAAACTTCATAAAATCTGTTAACACTCAATACTCAACTTCTGGTGCGTTACGACTCCCAGGACTGGAACAACGCAGCACCTCCAAATGCTCTGACGAGCCGCCTGCTGCCAGCCGTTTCAACGGATGCAGGAAGGCGCGCCGATTTTCAGAACCTCCTCGCTGGTCGACAGCATACGGCCGAACTGCAGATTAGGCCCCTTACGGACCCACGCTCAGGAAGATTCCTTTCGCGACGAGCAGTTAACGCCCCATACCACGGAACCGCTACTCGCGTCGCTTACGCTGATGCCGCGGTCTGCGTGCTGTCCCCCTAGCACCGGCAGAGAAGTCGCTTCTTGATACCCCGACTGCCAGCTCTCAGCAGACCATACATCCACTTCTTAAACCCACGCGAACATCCCGCTTTTCCCCTTTCCCGCTAGACACCGAAGCCTTCAATTGCGACAAAGGCGCCACCGCCAGAAAACGGAGGGCGACTGCTTCACACCACGCGCTGCGGCGCGCTTTTCAAAGCTAACTTTACTGCGGCTCAATCGTGTCTCAGCCTCCATCTACACACACTTCTATATAAGCTCCACAAGCAATTATTCAATCCATGGCGGAGGATACATAGTAGCTATATTATCGATTTTCTATTCTGTTCCACTCGCGCACTGATTGAGTTGAAAGTGACGGTCGATATACGTACGTAGAAGCACCTGTCTTCCATACTTCATTCTTATGGTCCCTATCAAAGATACTCAGACACTTGCCCTTTTTTATCATCGATACTCTCATACTTCCCGTCACGAAATTCTCTTCTGTGCCTAACTTTTCATCTCACAGTAGCAATCACAACATAAGTTCTCAGTTATTTGCTGGCTGTATTCCAATCTGTCTTCCTCTGCCGTATTTACCCTCTACAGAGTCCATTAACCCCACGGAAGTTACTCCCTGGTTTCTTAACACATGCGGTATCGTCCCGTCCCTTCTTCTTGTCACCTGTTCCGGTTTTCCCACAGTCCATGTTTCACAACAACACAACGCTGTCCTCCAAAGGTACATTCTCAGAAATTTCTTCCTCAAATTAAGCCCTATGTTTCACACCAATAGACTTCTCTTGACTAGGAATGCAATTTTTGTCCGTTTTAGTATGCTTTTTGTGTTCTCCTTGCATCATAGGTTACTGTGCAGCATAGGTATCAGAATTTCTGAACTTCATCGTACCTCGTGATTATCTTAAGCAGTTTAGGTTCCTCTATAGGCTGCGTACCTACGTTCCTATAGGTTCGAAACACACTGTACATTCCTCCAATATTAACGTCACAATTGCTTTTGCTACAAGGAACTCAACAATAGCAGCACCACAAAGAATCAACATACAACAAATAGAGAAAAGAATGAAGACTTAGTCTTCCGTACTGGACTGGAATCTGGCACTATACAGTCAGTAGCAAAATGAGAGTTGTAATTTGGTGTAACACTAGCACATCATATTCCGGTCAACAGTCAGAAGTTTTCTCTAATCTACGAATGCTATGAACATAAGTTTGTTTTCTTCGGGCTACTTACGAAGATAGTGCATGGAATCAGCAATCCCGTGACTGCCCTTACGCCTTTGAGAAACCTTATTGCTCTTCATGCGTCAGCTTCAGCTAGGTTTTCTATTTTTTTTTTATTTTTGGAAACTGAAAGTTCTGACTGCAAAACGAGTGCACAAAACAAGAGTAATTACGGCGGAATTAGTGTGAAGTGAACTAATGTGATATCTTATGAGCATTAACAGTGCAAGAATATCTATTGTAAAAATAGAAAATGTGATTCACAGGTGGCAAAATGAAATAATCACTGAGGAGGCGCCAGCAGATTTAAAAAGATGTGAAATGGAGGATCAGAAGCCAGTCACCGCAGATGATACATTACAAATGAAAACGAAACTCTTCTGATGAAAATCCCGTTAATTTTTTGGGGTGTATAAATGGCTCTGAGCACTATGGGACTCAACTTCTGAGGTCATTAGTCCCCTAGAACTTAGAACTAGTTGAACCTAACTAACCTAAGGACATCACAAACATCCATGCCCGAGGCAGGATTCGAACCTGCGACCGTAGCGGTCTTGCGGTTCCAGACTGCAGCGCCTTTAACTGCACGTGTGTAAATCAGAGAAAGAAGTTTAACTGATGCTAAAGAAGTTGTCTAACCAGAGAAACATATTACAAATAAACGAGGATCGACTAGTTTTCAACTACACTTCAGGCAATTGTACGACCGATATGCACAATGGAAATACGCACTTACACTGAGGTGACAAAAGTCAATGGACACCTTCTAATAGCGTGTCGAACCTTCCTTTGCACGGCATGGGGCTGAAGTTCGACGTGACGTGGACTCAAGAAGTCATTGGATGTC
Source organism: Schistocerca nitens (assembly GCF_023898315.1). Lineage (NCBI taxonomy): Eukaryota > Metazoa > Arthropoda > Insecta > Orthoptera > Acrididae > Schistocerca > Schistocerca nitens. The sequence continues at coordinate 362,633,652 of NC_064622.1, forward strand.
CAATGCAGAAATACTGAAGCATGCTCTCTTTACAGCCGTCCAAGATTTCGGAAGTGTTGCTGGTGCAGGATTTTGTTCACGATTTGAACTCTCGATTATATCCTATAAATGTTCGATGTAATTCATGCCGGGCGATCTGCATGGCCAAACCATTCGCTCGAACTGTTCAGAATATTCTTCATACCGGGTGCAATGGCGCATTAACATCCACAAAAATGCCATCGTTGTTTAGAGACATGACGTCCATGAATAGCTGCAAATGGTCTCCATTTCCAGTCAACATTTGGTTCGGTTGGATCAGAGGGCTGAGTGCATTCCCTGTAAACACAGTTTGTGCGATGGAGCCACCACCAGGTTGCACTTGGATCCATGGCTTCGTAGAGCCTGCACCACACTCGAATCCTACCATCAACTATTACCAACTGAAACCGGGGCTCATCTGACCAGATGACGTTTTTGCAGTCGTCTAGGCTCCAACCGTTATGGCCACGAGCTAGGAGAGACGCTGCAGGCGATGTCGTGCTGTCTGCTGCCATAGCCCATTAATGCCAAATTTCGCCGCACTGTCCTAACGGGTACCTTAGTCGGACGTCCCACATTGACTACTTCGATTATTTCAAACAGTCTTGCTTGTCTATTCGCACTAACAACTATATGCAAACAGCCGGCCGTGGTGGCCAAGCGGTTAAAGGCGCTACAGTCTGGAACGGCGTGACCGCTACGGTCGCAGGTTCGAATCCTGCCTCGGGCATGGATGTGTGTGATGTTCTCGGGTTAGTTAGGTTTAAGTAGTTCTAAGTTCTAGGGGACTGATGACCTTAGAAGTTAAGTCCCATAGTGCTCAGAGCCATTTTTTTTATATGCAAACGCCGCTGCTCTCTGTCGTTAATCGAAAGCTATCAGCCACTGCGTTAACCGTAGTGAGAGGTAATGCCTAAAATTTGGTAATCTCGGTACACTCTTGACACTGTGGATCTTGGAATATTGAATTCCCTAACGATTTCCGAAATGAAATGTCTCATTCGACTATCTCCAACTACCATTCCGTGTTCGAAGTCTGTTAATTTTCGTCGTATGGCCATAATCATGTCGGAAAACATTCCAAATGAACCACCTGGGTACTACTGATAGCTCCGAAAATGCGCTGCCCTTTCATAACTTTAGTACGCTACACTAAAGCCACCTGTTTATCTGCATATCACTGTCCCATGATTTCTGTCATCTCAGTGTACTGGGAAAATGAACTCCTCCTTTCCAGCCCATATGTCCACAGCGACGTCCCTACGCAGTGAAATACTTACCTGATGCTAGCTTAAATCACAAGTAGATAATTGCATTCAACTTCCTGATAGTCACAGTATGGAGCTAAAGTCTCACCCTAACTAATAACATGGGCAATTGCTTATAGACAAATACGATGAAATGTTCTATGGAGCAGAAATAATGACCTTTCGCCCTGTAAAAGTCACACCTGTTCCCACCCACACAACCATGCCAGAATGCAGATATGAAGCACAAAATAGTAGGGCTTGCTGAAAAGTACACGCTCTGAAATTTTTATGTGAAAACTCGTGCAGTTTTTCAAATAAAACGGATATCATTAACTTTCTACAGTTTTATTATGTCTATCTGTACGAGGTGTGGCTAGAAAAAAACCGCACTAGTACTGGTGAAACAATAAAACGAATGCAATAAGGCTGAAAGTCGCGTGGCCTGTCACGTGACTCTCGCTCCGCCTACTGCTCGAGTTTCATCTGCCTCCTGCACTCAGTCTGCCCGTGGCGTCTGTTTTAAGTAGTTGACGTTTTGTCTGTGCGTCGGAAAATGTTGAGTGTACAGAAAGAACAGCGTGTTAACATCAAATTTTGTTTCAAACTAGGAAAATCTGCAAGTGAAACGTTTGTAATGTTACAAGTGTACGGCGATGATTGTTTATCGCGAACACAAGTGTTTGAGTGGTTTAAACGATTTAAAGATGGCCGCGAAGACACCAGTGATGACACTCGCACTGGCAGACCATTGTCAGCAAAAACTGATGCAAACATTGAAAAAATCGGTAAACTTGTTCGACAAGATCGCCGTTTAACAATCAGAGCAGTGTCTGAGTTAACAGGAGTTGACAAGGAAAGTGTTAGGCAGATTCTTCATGAAAGTTTCATCATGAACAAAGTGTGTTCAAAAATAGTTCCAAAGTGTCTCACAATTGAACAGAAGGAACGCCGAAGAATGATTTGTTCTGACACCCTGGAAAACATTGAAAGTGATCCCACCTTCTTACAAAATGTTATTACTTGCGATGAATCGTGGTTTTTTACTTACGATCCCGAAACTAAACGCCAATCGATGCATTGGAAAATTCCTGGTTCTCCACGACAAAAAAAAAAGCACGAATGTCAAAATCGAAATTCCAGACAATGATGATTGTTTTTTTTTTTTTGACATCAAAGGGATTGTGCACATTGATGGGGTACCAGAGGGACAAACAGTGAATCAGCATTACTACATTAGCGTCCTGGCTACCCTACGTGAGCGAGTACGGAGAAAACGGAACGATTTGTGGAGAAAAAAGTCATGGATCCTTCACCAAGACAATGCCCCAGCTCACAGTGCGTTGTCAGTGAAGACATTTTTGGCAAAACACAACATTCCCATCTTAGATCATCCACCCTACTCACCTGATTTGGCCCCCTGTGACTTTTTTCTTTTCCCTAAAGTCAAGTCAGCTTTGAAAGGAACTAGATTTGAGACTGTTGAAGCAGTAAAAGAAAAAGCGACGGAAGTAATGTATGGACTTACCGAAAATGATCTGCAGCATTGCTATGAACAGTGGAAAATTCGTATGGAGCGGTGTAGAGACCGAGGAGGAGAGTACATTGAAGGAGATAACATGAAATTGTAAATAATTGTAAATAAATGTTTTTTCCAGCATCAGTCCGGTCTTTTTCTAGCCGCACCTCGTATATTTATTTCTTAGTCACACTGGCGACGAACACGTTTCTCCCAACGAGAGTCCAGTTTGTTGATTCCGTCACCGCAGGACATTGACTTTCTTGACGGAGCCACAACCTCACCGTTAATTGCACCGCTACATCACCATCAAAGTGAAGTTCTCGACGGTATTCTTTAAGTTTGAGAAAGAGACGAAAATTGGATATGGCCAAATCGGGGCTGTATGGAGGGTGACCGATTACTGTGAACGCATGGCGTCGGATTGTTGAAGATGTCGCCGCACCCGTGTGTGGTCTGGCATTGTAATGCTGATGGGCAGGGTGGTCCTCGTGTACAGTAAGTCTTCGAATTCGAAACTCGATTACAGCGGCCTGTTTCTCATGCGCCGACATAGTTACGTTACACACCGCGCTGTTACAAGCTACAGTTCGGAGCCCTCTAGCAGCAGACGGCTGCAGATACATAGACACGTAGAATAGAGACGAATATAGTTAACAATGTTGGTTTTATTCAATAATCTTTAAGAATTTCCACATTAAAAAATCTAAGGCACTCATTTCCAGTGAGCCCTCGTATCTAATGAGAGTGAGAGATGCACAGAAAATTCTACCAGAATATGAGACCGATTGGTCGAAATTGCAGCGCCAGGTAAAGCAGTGAAATAAAGGAAAATAAAAGAAAATGAAAACAGGTATGTTCATTCTATTCAACTACAGATACAGTATGTATGTAAATGTATGGCGGGCTAACAGGGGTCAGTGCTGCTGGAAGTTAACTGCTCAACACACATACGTCTGCTTACTGCAGCGTCCAGAAAAAAGAACCTTCGATGATGTGGACGTTGTCTCTATTAGCCGGAAGTCGTTGCATCACATCACGTTTGGACACTGGTTAACCGAACTAAAGATTGGGGGCGGAAGCCTTTTCGGATAACAGTTCTGTCTGTTAAGCCATGAACATCTAATATGTGCGACAGTGTTCTGTACTGTAATTACAGTAGGTATTACTGAAAAGTTTCGAAGGTCAAACGAATTAAAAAATCTCTTTGTAGGTTATATTTACAGGGTGACAATTATTGACTTATATGAAAAAAACATGAAATAGTTACAAACTACAGCATGCACACACTTTGTTCAACATGTAAACGTCACTGCAGATGAAACTTCCTGGCAGATTAAAACTGTGTGCCCGACCGAGACTCGAACTCGGGACCTTTGCCTTTCGCGGGCAAGTGCTCTACCAACTGAGCTACCGAAGCACGACTCACGCCCGGAACCCACAGCTTTACTTCTGCCAGTATCTCGTCTCCTACCTTCCAAACTTTACAGAAGTTCTCCTGCGAACCTGCCAGGAAGTTTCATATCAGCGCACACTCCGCTGCAGAGTGAAAATCTCATTCTGGAAACATCCCCCAGGCTGTGGCTAAGCCATGTCTCCGCTATATCCTTTCTTTCAGGAGTGCTAGTTCTGCAAGTTTCGCAGGAGAACTTCTGTAAAGTTTGGAAGGTAGGAGACGCGATACTGGCAGAAATAAAGCTGTGGGTTACGGGCGTGAGTTGTGCTTCGGTATCTCAGTTGGTAGAGCACTTGCCCGCGAAAGGCAAAGGTCCCGAGTTCGAGTCTCGGTCGGGCACACAGTTTTAATCTGCCAGGAAGTTTCATATCAGCGCACATTCCGCTGCAGAGTGAAAATCTCATTCCGCAAACATCCCGCAGGCTGTGGCTATGCATGTCTCCGCTATATCCTTTCTTTCAGGAGTGCTAGTTCTGCAAGGTTCACAGGAGAACTTCTGTAAAGTTTGGAAGGTAGGAGACGCGATACTGGCAGAAGTAAAGCTGTGGGTTCCGGCCGTGAGTCGTGCTTCGGTAGCTCAGTTGGTAGAGCACTTGCCCGCGAAAGGCAAAGGTCCCGAGTTCGAGTCTCGGTCGGGCACACAGTTTTAATCTGCCAGGAAGTTTCACATCAGCGCACACTCCGCTGCAGAGTGAAAATCTCATTCCGGAAACATCCCCCAGGCTGTGGCTAAGCCATGTCTCCGCTATATCCTTTCTTTCAGGAGTGCTAGTTCTGCAAGGTTCGCAGGAGAACTTCTGTAAAGTTTGGAAGGTAGGAGACGAGATACTGGCAGAAGTAAAGCTGTTAGTTCCGGGCGTGAGTTGTGCTTCGGCAGCTCAGTTGGTAGAGCACTTGCCCGCGAAAGGCAAAGGTCCCGAGTTCGAGTCTCGATCGGGCACACAGTTTTAATCTGCCAGGAAGTTTCATATCAGCGCACATTCCGCTGCAGAGTGAAAATCTCATTCCGCAAACATCCCCCAGGCTGTGGCTATGCATGTCTCCGCTATATCCTTTCTTTCAGGAGTGCTAGTTCTGCAAGGTTCGCAGGAGAACTTCTGTAAAGTTTGGAAGGTAGGAGACGAGATACTGGCAGAAGTAAAGCTGTGGGGTCCGGGCGTGAGTCGTGCTTCGGTAGCTCAGTTGGTAGAGCACTTGCCCGCGAAAGTCAAAGGTCCCGAGTTCGAGTCTCGGTCGGGCACACAGTTTTAATCTGCCAGGAAGTTTCATATCAGCGCACACTCTGCTGCAGAGTGAAAATCTCATTCTGTCACTGCAGATATTCGGATTTAGGTTATGACATGGTCCGCATGCCTGCCATCATTGGTGCTCACGTGGCGCAGACGTATACCGAAATTTTGTATGACCCGCTGAAGTGTCTCAACATCGATGCTGTCGATGATCTCTTTAATGGCGGTTTTCAGCTCAGCATTGGTTTTGGGGCTATTGTTGTACATCTCGTCTTTCATACAGCCCCACAAAAAGGAGCCGCCTGAGTTCATATTCGGAGAATATGATGGGCAATCGAGGCCCATGCCAGTGGCCTATGGGTACCTCAGAGCCACATTGCGGTCCCTAAAGTGCTCCTCCATGACATTTAACATTCTCCTGCCTCGATAGGGTTCAGCTTCGTCTTGCATGAGCTGCATTTGTCTAAATCAGTGTCGCTTTGGTTAATGGGGACGAAATCACCTTCTAAAGCCTTTAGCCACCGTTCGGTAGTCGCTGTGCCATCTAGGAATATCGCACCGATTATTCCGTGACTGGACACTGCGCACAACAGTCACCCGTTAAGGGTGAAGAGACTTCTCGATCGCGAAATGGGGGTTCTCAGTCCCCCAAATGCACCAACTTTCTTATTGACGAACCCATCCAAATGAAAGTGGGCTTGGTCGCTAAACCAAACCATGTATGCGCATTCTAATTCCCGTCATGCCCCGCAGGCAACCGTGCAGTTTGAACGTCCTAAAACAAACCGTTCAGAAGTTATGGCGATTTTATTTCATTTAGTTCAATAATTATAACCCTGTATGTTCTTTATTAAAGCTAAAATTACACTTTTTAAGACTTCTGTACAATAATGTACAGCGCACTACATTTAACAGTTTGTAACATACGAATTACTCATTCTAAAAACTCAGTAATTTTTTATTGTTTCTTAAGTCCCTCTATTCGTATTCGAGCCTCGATGATCCCCTATGGATTCTTTAGATGTACATCAGCCTTCGTTGACTCATTGCATATTCAACAAATATTAGAGCAACCTATAATAACAAGAACACATGTACTGTTATTTCTGCTGGCCGGTGTGGCCGTGCGGTTCTACGCGCTTCAATCTGGAACCGCGTGACCACTACAGTCGCAGGTTCGAATACTGCCTCGGGCATGGATGTATGTGATGTCCTTAGGTTAGTTAGATTTAAGTAGTTCTAAGTTCTAGGGGACTGATGACCACAGATGTTAAGTCCCATAGTGCTCAGAGCCATTTTTTTTTTTTTTTTGTAATTTCTGAGTCATGCTATGTCCTGTTGGCTTATGGAAGATAAATTCGTGATATAGCCTTATCTGTAGTGCTCTAAAACTTGGTCAGGTGTCACTCTGTCACCCGAGTCACCTACTTCGGGCTCTTCGATAGCATCAGCATTTGACTATAACACCGTTTATACGATTTCGTGGTTCTTGAATTCTTGTAAAAAGTCTGCGAGGACTCACTCATCCAACTCGCAGGTTCGAATCCTGCCTCGGGCATGGATGTATGTGATGTTCTTTTAATCATACAAGCCCAGTTTACGAAATTTTCTGCCTCATCATACAGTTTTTCGAGCCCCTTTGACGATTTTCTACTTACACTTTACCACAGGCTTGCGCAACCTAATAGATTTTGTGGTCCATATTTACTGCATTTAGTCCATCATTCATGTTTTTTCTGCGGCATGTCACATCATTCCAGGATTATCTCACAAAGATGTGCAGGTGCCTTCAACTTTCAGTAGAAAATGATCACTAAGCCACTCACCAGTGAATTTACACGACATACTAAAACCTTTTTGGGTGCTATAAAAAAATTGGTACCTCATTTTGGTCAACATTGTTCAAGGCTCGAGATTTTTTTCGACTCCCTAGTACACACGTGTGTCAAAAGATTTGTATTTCAAAAGAAGTTACCTATTCATTTACCATTTTTTATCCTGGAGCAGATGTTTCTTTTGAGGCAGCTGAGAATTTTGTACGTAACTTCTAGGTATTAACTCCAGCTTCATAGGAATTGTAGATTTGTCCTGAGTGTGGAATTTGGTGTAACTTTCTAACTCTGTGTTGAAAATATCAACTGCGTCTGGAACTGCAGGTAACTTTTCTCCACATACATTCAACTGCCGAATGCCGTATCTAGTTTTAAACGTGTCTAACCTAACAATGAATCAAACCTTTTTTTCCAGTGTTGGACCAGTCAAATGCTTGACTTTTTCTCGCTGTTAATTGAAGCAGAGATAAAGAGCTCTACCTACTTTTTCAAAGTTGGAAGTTTTCAGCGTTTTTTATGATTTCTTATTACAAATTCAGATTTCAACTTCACCCATTTTGGAACAGTAGAAACAACAACTTCTTGATTACCGCAAAAGTTTTCAATATACTTCGTCGTTCAACTTCAATGATACCAGCTAATTCATCACAGAAAACCGGCCGTGGTGGTCGAGCAGTTCTAGGCGCTACAGTCTGGAACCGCGCGACCGCTACGGTCGCAGGTTCGAATCCTGCCTCGGGCATGGATGTGTGTGATGTCCTTGCCATTTTTTTTTTTTTGTAATTTCTGAGTCATACTATGTCCTGTTGGCTTCTGAAAGATAAATTCGTGATATAGCCTTATCTGTAGTGCTCGAAATCCTTGGTCAGGTGTCACTCTGTCACCCGAGTCACCTACTTCGGGCTCTTCGATAGCATCAGCATTTGACTATAACACCGTTTATGCGATTTCGTGGTTCTTGAATTCTTGCAAATAGTCTGCGAGAACTCACTCATCCAACTGGCACGTGTCCACGTCTTCACATCCGTAAGTTCTTTTAATCATGCAAGTCTAGTTTAAAAAGACCCACAGTGCTCAGAGCCATTTGAACCATCACAGAAAGTAATGACAAAACGATTCCTCTAAGTCGTCATTGAAACAGGAATACACGTGCAACGGAAAGAAAAAAACTTCTCGAGTGCAGTGTTGTGGCCAGTGTAGCTTTGTTTACAAGGAAACCACACAGAAATTGGAATTTCGTAATTTGTTGTATGATGGTACGTGAAGTTCAGGACTTAAATGTCGATCCGCCAAAGCAGTTCTGTGCAGTTCTAAAAATTACAGAGGAAATCGACGTGCTATTTTACGAACGTCTTAAAATCCGTAATTCCCGCCCTAATTTGTGGACAGGCCACGTGGCTCTGCAGTCAAATGATTGCCTGTAGCGTGGGCAGTGTGGGTTCCATCCCCGTCCGAAGCAAATTATTTAAAAATGATGCATGTTCTACCAGCATTTCTGCTAAACACGCAATACATAAAGATTTAAATAATATTTAAACAATATTTGTTGACAATGTTTTATAAAAGAACGGGAATTAATAATTTGTGACCAACATGTATTTACAGGGTGTTTCAAAAATGACCGGTATATTTGAAACGGCAATAAAAACTAAACGAGCAGCGATAGAAATACACCGTTTGTTGCAATATGCTTGGGACAACAGTACATTTTCAGGCAGACAAACTTTCGAAATTACAGTAGTTACAATTTTCAACAACAGATGGCGCTGCGGTCTGGGAAACTCTATAGTACGATATTTTCCACATATCCACCATGCGTAGCAATAATATGGCGTAGTCTCTGAATGAAATTACCCGAAACCTTTGACAACGTGTCTGGCGGAATGGCTTCACATGCAGATGAGATGTACTGCTTCAGCTGTTCAATGGTTTCTGGATTCTGGCGGTACACCTGGTCTTTCAAGTGTCCCCACAGAAAGAAGTCACAGGGGTTCATGTCTGGCGAATAGGGAGGCCAATCCACGCCGCCTCCTGTATGTTTCGGATAGCCCAAAGCAATCACACGATCATCGAAATATTCATTCAGGAAATTAAAGTCGTCGGCCGTGCGATGTGGCCGGGCACCATCTTGCATAAACCACGAGGTGTTCGCAGTGTCGTCTAAGGCAGTTTGTACCGCCACAAATTCACGAAGAATGTCCAGATAGCGTGATGCAGTAATCGTTTCGGATCTGAAAAATGGGCCAATGATTCCTTTGGAAGAAATGGCGGCCCAGACCAGTACTTTTTGAGGATGCAGGGACGATGGGACTGCAACATGGGGCTTTTCGGTTCCCCATATGCGCCAGTTCTGTTTATTGACGAAGCCGTCCAGGTAAAAATAAGCTTCGTCAGTAAACCAAATGCTGCCCACATGCATATCGCCGTCATCAATCCTGTGCACTATATCGTTAGCGAATGTCTCTCGTGCAGCAATGGTAGCGGCGCTGAGGGTTTGCCGCGTTTGAATTTTGTATGGATAGAGGTGTAAACTCTGGCGCATTAGACGATACGTGGACGTTGGCGTCATTTGGACCGCAGCTGCAACACGGCGAACGGAAACCCGAGGCCGCTGTTGGATCACCTGCTGCACTAGCTGCGCGTTGCCCTCTGTGGTTGCCGTACGCGGTCGCCCTACCTTTCCAGCACGTTCATCCGTCACGTTCCCAGTCCGTTGAAATTTTTCAAACAGATCCTTTATTGTATCGCTTTTCGGTCCTTTAGTTACATTAAACCTCCGTTGAAAACTTCGTCTTGTCGCAACAACACTGTGTTCTAGGCGGTGGAATTCCAACACCAGAAAAATCCTCTGTTCTAAGGAATAAACCATGTTGTCTACAGCACACTTGCACGTTGTGAACAGCACACGCTTACAGCAGAAAGACGACGTACAGAATGGCGCACCCACAGACTGCGTTGTCTTCTATATCTTTCACATCACTTGCAGCGCCATCTGTTGTTGAAAATTGTAACTACTGTAATTTCGAAAGTTTGTCCGCCTGAAAATGTACTGTTGTCCCAAGCATATTGCAACAAACGGTGTATTTCTATCGCTGCTCGTTTAGTTTTTATTGCCGTTTCAAATATACCGGTCATTTTTGAAACACCCTGTAGAAATAAGATGTGTATTTTTATTAAAAGCAGCAGTTACATATGGAGTAACTAACATAAATTTGATGAAGTTTATATTTAAATGACGTAGGTATTAGATGTGAATGGCAAATACAAAAGCATATAATAATAATGAACGAAACGAGACCAGTACCAACACCATTAACATCGAACGCTGCCAGTTTTCTTTTCCTTTTTCTATTTACGTATTATACGCTTGACGAAAATGCTCATAAGCCACGCGCCACTGTTAGGAAACTGACATCAGCCGGGTATCGAACCTGTTCCCCCCACCCATCACCGCCTTTCTACCACAGCGTCACGTTACCCGTCGACAAAAGCGGCTGTGAATTACTGAACTGAAAACACTCGGAACATTTTCTTTAGAATGTGACCTGCATGGAACTGAGCTGAAAGACTGATATTTGAGTTCTGTTGTTACGTTGTTAGACTCGTGAGTCGGTGGGTGGGAAAGAAACTCTAGGTCAGGCGTTCACCTCTTCCCGCTATTCGCAGCCCAGCCAGTACATCTTCGACTCGAATTATTTCCGTACAGTACTGGTTTCTGAATTATTTATTTCCTATTTTCGGAAGCACTTCTGATAACACTGGTTACGGTTGACCAGTGTTCGATTTGCAGGGCTTTTACTGCGCTTCATAGACATCATTGTCGATGTAGTCACTAGCGACTGACACAGTGTGCACTAAATTTGACCTGGAAACTTTTAGGACTTGTTGAGAGGACTGAATAGACGATATTCTGCATTGGAACCCATGCCCGGTAACGTATCGTTTCCGAGCTATAGCCATTTGAAAACATGTTTGCTGGGTAGGTATGAAAAAAAAAAAAAAGTTCAAATGTTTGTGAAATCTTACGTGACTTAACTCCTAAGGTCATCAGTCTCTTAATCTAAATTATCCGAAGTACAAACACACACACCCATGCCCGAGGGAGGACTCTAACCTCCGCCGGGACCAGCCGCACAGTCCACGATTGCAGCGCCTTAAACTGCTCGGCTAATCGTGCGCGGCAGGTATGCAAAAGGGAAGTCGTGTGGGGGGAGGGGGTAGGGCACGGGGGGGGGGGGGCAATTGGTGCTTACGTCGGATCGGCTGACGTCATTTGACGTCTACCCTACCTCTCTGACTTAGTTCGAGGTTCATTCACATGCCTATCAGTTTCAGAGCAATATGGTTGACAAGTTCTCAGACGACACCGACATGATTCTTCTGTATGGTGAAGCTCAGGGTAATGCAAAAACTGCCCGTAGCCTTTATCAATATCGCTATTGACAATGTCCATCGCATACCCTTTTTGCCACAATTACGCAACGGCTACGAGAGAAGGATACCTTTACCGTCAAGCAGAGTTGACTGTGGTGCTCCAAGGAGACGCCTTACTCCCAAACTGGAAGAGACCATACTGCATAACGTTGAAAGAAAACCCGTGAACGAATACCCGAGGAATTGCGCATGCAATGGCTGTTGCTCCCAGCGTCGTCTGGTATGTTCTGCATGACCATCAACTACATCCAAACCACCTCCAAAGGATACAGCCACTAATGCCAGCCAATTTTGCTCCACACGTTGTGTTCCGTACGCAATTTCTGCTCCTCTGCTTCAATAATACCCAAGTATTTTCACGGCGCATTCTCTTCACAGATGAATGTAAATTTACTAGGGATTGTGTTCTCAGCTCTCGGAATACCCATGTCTGGGCACACGAGAAGCTACATGGCACGCATGTCCAGGGATACCAACACATCCGTTATCAATGTGTGGGCAGGTAGTCCGGATGGTCATATGACTGGACAGCACATGCTTCCACCCAAGCTCATCTCCTTGACCTTGCTGTAACAAGTATTGGGCATGTTGTTGGATGCTGTGCCACTGAATGTCCAACCAGACGTATGGCTTCAGCGATTTGGACACAGATGGAGAGGCCTCCACGCTCATAGGGTTTGACTCCATTGGACATTTTCCTCAGGGGGGACGAATAAAGGGTTGGTTTATGAGACTCCTGTAGGCGCAGAGGAGGATCTGGCGGTACGAGTTGCGGTCACTGCAGGACAGATTGTAGATATAGCAGGTGTGTGCAACATTATTCGTAGATACAGGGTGTGTACCGAACTTGGTGCTCGCCACATCGAGCCTTACATGTAGGTCAGAGGCGGCTTAAGTTAACCTGTAAACAATGGCGTTTGTGAAATTTGATTAAGTTTCTTATTGCTTTGTAACGTCAGAGTGATCACGACGCCACTGTAATACCTCCGCTCCCGAAGATGTGCTGAAGAATGATTCAATGTATCTTCAGATACCTAAAGGAAACTACCTCTGAAATGCACAACACAATAATTTAGCAATCATTGAGATGTACTACAGGATAATTTTGCGTCACTTGAACAAATCTATATGTATAAAGGAATGATTGTTGCTTTAGTAATACTCTCCACGAATATAACAACTCTTGGAAGATAAATCGTAAAATACGGCTATATATTGCATTCCACCTGTGAGAGAGATGCGTTGACTCTATGAATTGTAGTTGCTCATTGGAGAGCTATACTTAAAGCAAAAAGGGGAAATGCATGACACGCTGTTACGGTACACAATCGAGGATAGACTTTTACAAATCTTGAACAAAATTGTAACTCATTGTTGTCCGACATTAAAGAGAATTTTATTTTACTTTGCTAACATGACGACTGTGTTAAAAGTATTCAAAGGGACAGACTGTGATTTTCCTCAAGGATATAACAGAGTATTGAAAAGATATTTAAATAAGTTTCATTTTATAAAAATGGTTCAAATGGCTCTGAGCACTATGGGACTCAACTGCTGAGGTCATTAGTCCCCTAGAACTTAGAACTAGTTAAACCTAACTAACCTAAGAACATTACAAACATCCATGCCCGAGGCAGGATTCGAACCTGCGGCCGTAGCGGTCCTGCGGTTCCAGACTGCAGCGCCTTTAACCGCACGGCCACTTCGGCCGGCTTTCATTTTATAAATGAAGCTTTCCCAAGCAAGCAAGGCATCTGTAGGATCTTCAGACATTTGATTCGTGATGTTTGCTGACGAATCTGTATCACGGTCTTACCATACATCGGGAGGTGTTTTTACGGATGATTGAAACACTCTGCTGTCCGGCTACGCCTCGTCGAACAAAATGATAACGGAATTGGGCTGTATACAAAGTCATAAATTTGACCAGACCGGTGGATACCTACAGCTGCTCCTACGCAACGGTATCGTCGAGCACGTTAATTACTGTCTTGCAGTTCTTGGCAGAGACTATTGAATTTTCAACGACATTCAGGAAGGAGTCTAATTAAGAGCTTTCTGGACAGTGAAGGGAATCTGTAGTTTTCTCTGAACAGATAATAACGAACTACACTCCTGGAAATTGAAATAAGAACACCGTGAATTCATTGTCCCAGGAAGGGGAAACTTTATTGACACATTCCTGGGGTCAGATACATCACATTATCACACTGACAGAACCACAGGCACATAGACACAGGCAACAGAGCATGCACAATGTCGGCACTAGTACAGTGTATATCCACCTTTCGCAGCAATGCAGGCTGCTGTTCTCCCATGGAGACGATCGTAGAGATGCTGGATGTAGTCCTGTGGAACGGCTTGCCATGCCATTTCCACCTGGCGCCTCAGTTGGACCAGCGTTCGTGCTGGACGTGCAGACCGCGTGAGACGACGCTTCATCCAGTCCCAAACATGCTCAATGGGGGACAGATCCGGAGATCTTGCTGGCCAGGGTAGTTGACTTACACCTTCTAGAGCACGTTGGGTGGCACGGGATACATGCGGACGTGCATTGTCCTGTTGGAACAGCAAGTTCCCTTGCCGGTCTAGGAATGGTAGAACGATGGGTTCGATGACGGTTTGGATGTACCGTGCACTATTCAGTGTCCCCTCGACGATCACCAGTGGTGTACGGCCAGTGTAGGAGATCGCTCCCCACACCATGATGCCGGGTGTTGGCCCTGTGTGCCTCGGTCGTATGCAGTCTTGATTGTGGCGCTCACCTGCACGGCGCCAAACACGCATACGACCATCATTGGCACCAAGGCAGAAGCGACTCTCATCGCTGAAGACGACACGTCTCCATTCGTCCCTCCATTCACGCCTGTCGCGACACTACTGGAGGCGGGCTGCACGATGTTGGGGCGTGAGCGGAAGACGGCCTAACGGTGTGCGGGACCGTAGCCCAGCTTCATGGAGACGGTTGCGAATGGTCCTCGCCGATACCCTGAGGAGCAACAGTGTCCCTAATTTGCTGGGAAGTGGCGGTGCGGTCCCCTACGGCACTGCGTAGGATCCTACGGTCTTGGCGTGCATCTGTGCGTCGCTGCGGTCCGTTCCCAGGTCGACGGGCACGTGCACCTTCCGCCGACCACTGGCGACAACATCGATGTACTGTGGAGACCTCACGCCCCACGTGTTGAGCAATTCGGCGGTACGTCCACCCGGCCTCTCGCATGCCCACTATACGCCCTCGCTCAAAGTCCGTCAACTGCACATACGGTTCACGTCCACGCTGTCGCGGCATGCTACCAGTGTTAAAGACTGCGAAGGAGCTCCGTATACCATGGCAAACTGGCTGACACTGACGGCGGCGGTGCACAAATGCTGCGCAGCTAGCGCCATTCGACGGCCAACACCGCGGTTCCTGGTGTGTCCGCTGTGCCGTGCGTGTGGTCATTGCTTGTACAGCCCTCTCGCAGTGTCCGGAGCAAGTATGGTGGGTCTGACACACCGGTGTCAATGTGTTCTTTTTTCCATTTCCAGGAGTGTATTTTAACTGAACTGAAATTTGATGATGACTTTCCCTCTCATGGAATAATTTAAATTCATGGAGGTTGTATATTACGAGGGTCACTCCAAAAGAAATGCACACTATTTTTTTTTAAATCCATCTTTTATTCTTCATGTTTGAAAGTTTTATAGTGTGTAGATACATCCTTAGGAACAATATTTTCATTTCTCCACATAATTTCCATGCTTCTCAACTGCCTTACGCCATCTAGGAACCAGTGCCTGTACATCCGCACGGTAAAATTCTGGACCAACCTGTTGGTGCCACTGTTTGGCAGCGTGCACAAGGGAGTCATCATCATGTTCAAACCTTGTTCCACGAAGAGAGTCTTTCAGTTTCCCAGAGAGCTGATAGTCACATGCAGCCATGTCAGGACTGTAAGGTGAATGTTTTAGTGTTGTCCATCCGAGTATTGTGATTGCTGCCATGCTTGTTTGACTGACATGTGGCCGTGCATTGTCGTGCAACAGCAAAACAGCCTGCTTTTACCAATGTGGTCGAACACGACTCAGTCGAGCTTGAAGTTTCTTCAGTGTCGTCACATATGCAATAGAATTTATGGTGGTTCCACTTGGCATGATGTGCTCAAGCAAGAGTCCTTCGTAGCCTTCGTAGCCATAACTTTTCCAGCAGAAGGTGTGGTTTTGAATTTTTTTTTTCTTGGGTGAATTTGCATGATGCCAGTTCTAGACGTGCAGTCTGGAACCGCGCGACTGCTACGGTCGCAGGTTCGAATCCTGCCTCGGGCATGGATGTGTGTGATGTCCTTAGGTTAGTTAGGTTTAAGTAGTTCTAAGTTCTAGGGGACTGATGACCACAGCTGTTAAGTCCCATAGCGCTCAGAGCCATTTGAACCATTTTTTTGCATGATGCCACTCCATTGATTGCCTCTTCGTCTCTGGTGAGAAATGATGGAGGCATGTTTCATCACCTGTCACAATTCTTCCAAGAAATTAATCTCCATAGTTCTCGTACTGTTCCAAAAGTTCGCTGCATACCGTTTTTCTTGTTTCTTTGTGAGCCACTGTCAACTTCCTGGGAACCCACCTGGCACAAACCTTTTGTAATGCCAACATTTTCAGTATTCTGCAAACACTTCCTTCCCCTATCCCAACGTAGCGTGACAATTCGTTCACTGTGATGCGTCTGTCAGTATTCACCAATTCTTTAACTCTCTGCACATTGTCTGGAGTGTGTGCAGTACGAGGCCTGCCGCTCCGAGGACAATCCTCAATATTTCCGGACCTGCTTTCATCACGTAACCTGCTTGCTCACCGACTAACTGTACTGCGATCGACAGCAGCATCTCCATAGACCTTTTTGAACCTCTTGTGGATGTTTCCTACTGTCTCGTTTTCACAGCACTGGAATTCTATGACAGCACGTTGCTTCTGACGGACGTCAAGTGTAGCAGCCATCTTGAAGACATGACGGGACGGCGCCACTCACGGGAACAGATTGAACTAAGTTCGAAAACAAGCGGGAAGGATGTATCTACATAGGGTGACCAGACGTCCGGCTTAATCCGGACATGTCCTCCTTTTTAGCTCTTTGTGCGGGGTCTGGGCGGATTTTTACAGTGTCCGGCTTTTCGCAAAGTTGAGCGTAATACAGATAAATTTACAATTCGTCCCGTTCTATTGCTCTGTTCTTAAATACTGTAAGTATTGGCACAGCCTTCGTGATTAACACGCGCGAAGGCGATATTAGTAGGTGGCGCCAGGATCGTCGATGTTATCGTTGATCGATCTATAAGCGAATGCAAATATCGATTATTTAAAATTTTCGTTTCGTATCTTCGCTTTGTATTGGCTTGGTTTCCTGTAGTGCACGTGTGATATGTGAGTGTAATTCTTAACCGAGTGAGTTACGTAAAATATTTGGCTATGCCTAAACGAAAGAGTACATTTTCTGATGTCCTTTCCTGCAAATATCCGGCTTTAAGAAAGGGAGAAATGAATTTTAAGCGGAATGTAAGATATGTGGAGCTGGTTCGTACGTCTCAGTGGCCAATAAAGGTAAGAAATAACTCGACAGATTAACTGTCATGGTTTTATTTGATTGTTTCATAGTCATTCAGTTTATTTGTATTCGGAAGGTTAAAGTGCAATTTACATGTCGTCAGTTGCTGCTTGATTTGTAGATGTTGGTAGCGGTGCCTCGAATGAAGGGAGATAAATGGTCTTACGTTTTTTGCGTTGTAAACAATTCCGTGTGGTTGACATAACAAAACAATTGACGCCACACTGTCACCAGAATCAATGTTTTTAATTTTTTATATTGCTAATTTAACCACCACCTAACCATCTGTAACAATTAACTACTTGTTTTACAGGTAATTCCCGGCAGTCACGTGAGTTGGACAAAGCTGACGGGTTTTATCCTCATCTGCAGTTGACCCGTTTGATGTGTCCTCTTTTTTATTCCTTTGTCCTCCTTTTTGAAGCTGTTTGTCCTCCTTTTTAAACAATTGCATCTGGTCACCCTATATCTGCACACTGTAAGACTTTCACACATACAGAATGAAAACTGTATTTTTACAAAAATAGTGTGCATTTCTTTTGGAGTGGCCCTCGTAGTTAACTTCGAAATTACTTACTTCAGTTCATTATTTCCTTCAGGTATAGGAGTAATGAAGCAAGTAACAACAGTTGATTATTTATCTAATCCCCCGGCAAACTTTGAATTAAAATTAAAGGTATATTTTCCAAGATGTTTTCGAATCGTTTTCGCACGAAAGCGGTACGTTTCCGGACATAGTTTCCAATTCAAACTCCTGAAAGTTTGTCAGGGGAATTCTAGAGTCCCCTGCATAAACTGTCTAAGAATAATTTACACTATGCGGACGGATGGGGAGCGTATACATACACACACAATTCAAAGTACCGGGTGATCAAAAACTCAGTATAAATTTGAAAACTTAATAAACCACGGAATAATGCAGATAGATAAAAATTGACACATTTGTTTGGAATGACATGGGGATTTTTTTAGAACCAAAAAACACCCCATATTGCTAGACACGTGAAAGATCTCTTGCGCGCGTCGTTTGGTGATGATCGTGTGCTCAGCCGCCACTTTCGTCATGCTTGGCCTCCCAGGTCCCCAGGCCTCAGTCCGTGCGATTATTGGCTTTGGGGTTACCTGAAGTCGCAAGTGTATCGTGATCGACCGACATCTCTAGGGATGCTGAAAGACAACATCCGACGCCAATGCCTCACCATAACTCCGGACATGCTTTACAGTGCTGTTCACAACATTATTCCTCGACTGCAGCTATTGTTGCTTCCCCCATGAACCATGGACCTTGCCGTTGGTGGGGAGGCTTGCGTGCCTCAGCGATACAGATGGCCGTACCGTAGGTGCAACCACAACGGAGGGGTATTTGTTGAGAGGCCAGACAAACATGTGGTTCCTGAAGAGGGGCAGCAGCCTTTTCAGTAGTTGCAGGGGCAACAGTCTGGATGATTGACTGATCTGGCCTTGTAACATTAACCAAAACGGCCTTGCTGTGCTGGTACTGCGAACGGCTGAAAGCAAGGGGAAACTACAGCCGTAATTTTTCCCGAGGACATGCAGCTTTACTGTATGATTAAATGATGATGGCGTCCTCTTGGGTAAAATATTCCGGAGGTAAAATAGTCCCCCATTCGGATCTCCGGGCGGGGACTACTCAAGAGGACGTCGTTATCAGGAGAAAGAAAACTGGCATTCTACGGATCGGAGCGTGGAATGTCAGATCCCTTAATCGGGCAGGTAGGTTAGAAAATTTAAAAAGGGAAATGGATAGGTTAAAGTTAGATATAGTGGGAATTAGTGAAGTTCGGTGGCAGGAGGAACAAGACTTTTGGTCAGGTGATTACAGGGTTATAAATACAAAATCAAATAGGGGTAATGCAGGAGTAGGTTTAATAATGAATAAAAAAATAGGAGTGCGGGTTAGCTACTACAAACAGCATAGTGAACGCATTATTGTGGCCAAGATAGACACAAAGCCCATGCCTACTACAGTAGTACAAGTTTATATGCCAACTAGCTCTGCAGATGATGAAGAAATTGATGAAATATATGACGAGATAAAAGAAATTATTCAGGTAGTGAAGGGAGACGAAAATTTAATAGTCATGGGTGACTGGAATTCGTCAGTAGTAAAAGGGAGAGAAGGAAACATAGTAGGTGAATATGGATTGGGGGGGATGAAATGAAAGAGGAAGCCGCCTTGTAGAATTTTGCACAGAGCATAACTTAATCATAGCTAACACTTGGTTCAAGAATCATAAAAGAAGGTTGTATACCTGGAAGAATCCTGGAGATACTAATAGGTATCAGATAGATTATATAATGGTAAGACAGAGATTTAGGAACCAGGTTTTAAATTGTAAGACATTTCCAGGGGCAGATGTGGATTCTGACCACAATCTATTGGTTATGAACTGCAGATTGAAACTGAAGAAACTGCAAAAAGGTGGGAATTTAAGGAGATGGGACCTGGATAAACTGAAAGAACCAGAGGTTGTAGAGAGTTTCAGGGAGAGCATAAGGGAACAATTGACAGGAAAGGGGGAAAGAAATACAGTAGAAGAAGAATGGGTAGCTCTGAGGGATGAAGTAGTGAAGGCAGCAGAGGATCAAGTAGGTAAAAAGACGAGGGCTAATAGAAATCCTTGGGTAACAGAAGAAATATTGAATTTAATTGATGAAAGGAGAAAATATAAAAATGCAGTAAATGAGGCAGGCAAAAGGGAATACAAACTTCTCAAAAATGAGATTGACAGGAAGTGCAAAATGGCTAGGCAGGGATGGCTAGAGGACAAATGTAAGGATGTAGAGGCTTGTCTCACTAGGGGTAAGATAGATACTGCCTACAGGAAAATTAAAGAGACCTTTGTAGAGAAGAGAACCACTTGTATGAATATCAAGAGCTCAGATGGCATCCCAATTCTAAGCAAAGAAGGGAAGGCAGAAAGGTGGAAGGAGTATATAGAGGGTTTATACAAGGGCGATGTACTTGAGGTCAATATTATGGAAATGGAAGAGGATGTAGATGAAGATGAATTGGGAGATAAGATACTGCGTGAAGAGTTTGACAGAGCACTGAAAGACCTGAGTCGAAACAAGGCCCCGGGAGTAAACAGCATTCCATTAGAACTACTGATCGCCTTGGGAGAGCCAGTCATGACAAAACTCTACCATCTGGTGAGCAAGATGTATGAGACAGGCGAAATACCCACAGACTTCAAGAAGAATATAATAATTCGAATGCCAAAGAAAGCAGGTGTTGACAGACGTGAAAATTACCGAACTATCAGTTTAATAAGTCACAGCTGCAAAATACTAACGCGAATTCTTTACAGACGAATGGAAAAACTGGTAGAAGCGGACCTCGGGGAAGATCAGTTTGGATTCCGTAGAAATGTTGGAACACGTGAGGCAATACTAACCTTACGACTTATCTTAGAAGAAAGATTAAGAAAAGGCAAACCTACGTTTCTAGCATTTGTAGACTTAGAGAAAGCTTTTGACAATGTTAACTGGAATACTCTCTTTCAAATTCTGAAGGTGGCAGGGGTAAAATACAGGGAGCGAAAAGCTATTTACAATTTGTACAAAAACCAGATGGCAGTTATAAGAGTCGAGGGGCATGAAAGGGAAGCAGTGGTTGGGAAAGGAGTGAGACAGGGTTGTAGCCTCTCCCCGATGTTATTCAATCTGTATATTGAGCAAGCAGTAAAGGAAACAAAAGAAAAATTCGGAGTAGGTATTAAAATTCATGGAGAAGAAGTAAAAACTTTGAGGTTCGCCGATGACATTGTAACTCTGTCAGAGACAGCAAAGGACTTGGAAGAGCAGTTGAACGGAATGGACAGTGTCTTGAAAGGAGGATATAAGATGAACATCAACAAAAGCAAAACGAGGATAATGGAATGTAGTCAAATTAAATCGGGTGATGCTGAGGGGATTAGATTAGGAAATGAGACACTTAAAGTAGTAAAGGAGTTTTGCTATTTGGGGAGTAAAATAACTGATGATGGTCGAAGTAGAGAGGATATAAAATGTAGACTGGCAATCGCAAGGAAAGCGTTTCTGAAGAAGAGAAATTTGTTAACATCGAGTATAGATTTAAGTGTCAGGAAGTCGTTTCTGAAAGTATTTGTATGGAGTGTAGCCATGTATGGAAGTGAAACATGGACGATAACCAGTTTGGACAAGAAGAGAATAGAAGCTTTCGAAATGTGGTGCTACAGAAGAATGCTGAAGATAAGGTGGGTAGATCACGTAACTAATGAGGAGGTATTGAATAGGATTGGGGAGAAGAGAAGTTTGTGGCACAAATTGACTAGAAGAAGGGATCGGTTGGTAGGACATGTTTTGAGGCATCAAGGGATCACAAATTTAGCATTGGAGGGCAGCGTGGAGGGTAAAAATCGTAGAGGGAGACCAAGAGATCAATACACTAAGCAGATTCAGAAGGATGTAGGTTGCAGTAGGTATTGGGAGATGAAGCAGCTTGCACAGGATAGAGTGGCATGGAGAGCTGCATCAAACCAGTCTCAGGACTGAAGACCATAACAACAACAGCTATTGTTGAGGAATGATGGTGGACATATTGAGCATTTCCTGTAAAGAACATCATCTTTGCTACGTCACTTTGTTATGCTAATTATTGCTATTCTGATCAGATGAAGTGCCATCTGTCGGATATTTTTTGAACTTTTGTATTTTTTTGGTTCTAATAAAACCCCATGTCATTCCACGCACGTGTGTCAATTTGTACCTCTCTATCTACATCATGGTCAGACAGAGATTCCGAAATCAGATACTGGATTGTAAGGCGTACCCAGGAGCAGATATAGACTCAGATCACAATATAGTAGTGATAAAGAGTAGGCTGAAGTTCGAGACATTAGTCAGGTAGAATTAATACGCAAAGAAGTGGGATACGGAAGTACTAAGGAATGACGAGATACGTTTGAAGTTCTCTAACGCTATAGATTCAGCAATAAGCAATAGCGCAGTAGGCAGTACAGTTGAAGAGGAATGGACATCTCTAAAAAGGGCCATCACAGAAGTTGGGAAGGAAAACATAGGTACAAAGAAGGTAGCTGCGAAGAAACCATGGGTAACAGAAGAAATACTTCAGTTGATTGATGAAAGGAGGAAGTACAAAAATGTTCCGGGAAAATCAGGAATACAGAAATACAAGTCGCTGAAGAAGGAAATAAACAGGAAGTGCAGGGAAGCTAAGACGAAATGGCTGCAGGAAAAATGTGAAATCTAAAAAGATATGATTGTCGGAAGGACAGACTCAGCATCCAGGAAAGTCAAAACAACCTTTGGTGACATTAAAAGCAACGGTGGTAACATTAAGAGTGCAACGGGAATTCCACTGTTAAATGCAGAGGAGAGAGCAGATAGGTGGAAAGAATATATTGAAAGCCTCTATGAGGGTGAAGATTTGTCTGATGTGATAGTAGAAGAAACAGGAGTCGATTTAGAAGAGATAGGGGATCCAGTATTAGAATCGGAATTTAAAAGAGCTTTGGAGGACTTACGGTGAAATAAGACAGAAGGTATAGATAACATTCCATCAGAATTTCTAAAATCATTGTGGGAAGTGGCAACAAAACGACTATTCACGTTGGTGTGTAGAATATATGAGTCTGGGGACATACCATCTGACTTTCGGAAAACATCATCCACACAATTCAGCAAGAGCTGACAAGTGCGAGAATTATCGCACAATCAGCTTAACAGCTCATGCATCGAAGCTGCTTACAAGAATAATACACAGAAGAATGGAAAAGAAAATTGAGAATGCGCTAGGTGACGATCAGTTTGGCTTTAGGAAAAGTAAAGGGACGAGAGAGGCAATTCTGACGTTACGGCTAATAATGGAAGCAAGGCTAAAGAAAAATCAAGACATTTTCATAGGATTTGTCGACCTGGAAAAAGCGTTCGACAATATAAAATGGTGCAAGCTGTTCGAGATTCTGAAAAAAGTAGGGGTAAGCTATAGGGAGAGACGGGACATATACAATATGTACAACAACCAAGAGGGAATAATAAAAGTGGACGATCAAGAACGAAGTGCTCGTATTAAGAAGGGTGTAAGACAAGGCTGTAGCCTTTCGCCCCTACTCTTCAATCTGTACATCGAGGAAGCAATGATGGAAATAAAAGAAAGGTTCAGGAGTGGAATTAAAATACAAGGTGAAAGGATATCAATGATACGATTCGCTGATGACATTGCTATCCTGAGTGAAAGTGAAGAAGAATTAAATGATCTGCTGAACGGAATGAACAGTCTAATGAGTACACAGTATGGTTTGAGAGTAAATCGGAGAAAGACGAAGGTAATGAGAAGTAGTAGAAATGAGAACAGCGAGAAACTTAACATCAGGATTGATGGTCACGAAGTCAATGAAGTTAAGGAATTCTGCTACCTAGGCAGTAAAATAACCAATGACGGACGGAGCAAGGAGGACATCAAAAGCAGACTCGCTATGGCAAAAAAGGCATTCCTGGCCAAGAGAGGTGTACTAATATCAAATACCGGCCTTAATTTGAGGAAGAAATTTCTGAGGATATACGTCTGGAGTACAGTATTGTATGGTAGTGAAACATGGACTGTGGGAAAACCGGAACAGAAGAGAATAGAAGCATTTGAGATGTGGTGCTATAGACGAATGTTGAAAATTAGGTGGACTGATAAGGTAAGGAATGAGGAGGTTCTACGCAGAATCGGAGAGGAAAGGAATATGTGGAATACACTGATAAGGAGAAGGGACAGGATGATAGGACATCTGCTAAGACATGAGGGAATGACGTCCATGGTACTAGAGGGAGCTGTAGAGGGCAAAAACTGTAGAGGAAGACAGAGATTGGAATACGTCAAGCAAATAATTAAGGACGTAGGTTGCAAGTGCTACTCTGAGATGAAGAGGTTAGCACAGGAAAGGAATTCGTGGCGGGCGGCATCAAACCAGTCAGTAGACTGATGACAAAAAAAAAAAAAAAAAAAAAAAATAAAAAAAAATAAAAAAAAAAAAATCTACATTATTCCATGATATATTCAGTTTTCAAAATTATACTGACTTTTTGATCACCCGGTATAACACTCGGCTACTCTGCCGAACGAGCATTTGGCGGTCCCCTTTAAGCGCTGACTCGGAGCGGAGAGCGGGAAGACGGGGTGCGCCCTGCGACTAGCGACGGGCCCACAGCGGTCGGAGGTGAATAGCGGCGGCGGCCTCGTGTTTCCGACGTGCTGCGTTATCAGCGCCGGTGGCAGTGCGGCGTCGACGTCTGCGGCATCAGCGGGTGACGGGGGCGGCCCCGCGTTATCGGCCGGCCGGCGCGCTGCCACATTGCCGCTGACAGCAAAGGGCGCGCCGCCTGCCCCACGCTGATAACGCACTGCCGCACCCAGTCGGGACCGGCGCGCCTACCCTAGGTGCCCGGCGAGAGGCGGCCGCCCGCGTCTTACCGCGTGGCGGTCCCTCAGGGGTACCGCACAGTGTCAACACAGGCACGTTCTGCTGTGCTTCAGCATTGTGCAGGCGTTGTCGCTGAACTTGCCTGTTCGTTACGTCCGCGCTAAAGGCGTTTCTAACCTCACAAGTCGCAAAATCCCCGGGGGGATGAATTTCCCTCAAAAAAAAAAAAAAAAAAAAAAACCTCTTGGCAGGCCACCTCTTTAAGATCCAGCCTCTAAATGTTTGTGTACAAAGTTCAAAGTTAAATGGATAACGCGAAAATTGCGGCCCTAGGCATAACTCTTTAAGTGCTCCCTACCACTATCTAAGAGGCGTAATATGTTTGTGATGGTTTTAAGCTGATTGTATACTGAAAGTAAAAAATTGCAAAACCAAGGAGCTGAGCGACATAGACGGTAGTTGGTAGGTGTGCTTCTATATCTGAAAGATGACTATTCCAGTTTCACGTCAGTCGCCTAAAACTGGCGTTAGCAGTCCCACTGTGAGGATGCAAATCAGATTTCTATGCCGACGACCTCCAGCTCTACCTAAGCGTCAGACCTGAAGATATAAACACTGCAATCGCTCATATAAATGATGATCTGTCTTCAGTACTGACATGGGCGAAAAACCTGGGGCTTAAACTAAATGCAAAAAAGACACAAGTAATCTTAATAGCCCATCAGAAATTTATAAGTTCAGATTTCCGCGAACGGCTACCTCTCATTCTGCTCGACGGTATTGCAATACCATATCAGAAAACAGTTAAGAACTTGGGTGTAACTTTGGATGAGAACCTCAACTGGGCGGAGATTACAGTCGCAGTGTGCCGAAAGACGTCCGCTTGTCTCTATGCTCTCAAAAAGTTTCGGAACGTATTTCCACAGGACTTGAAACGCCAGCTCGTGCAAGCACTCGTTCTGCCGAACCTCCACTATTGTGATGTAATTCAACAAGGCATGAGTAGTGAAAACAAAAGACGGCTAGAACTAACCATGAATGCCTGTGTGCGTTACACCTGCAACATTCGCCGATATGATCATGTTAGTGCTTCATACTCCCAGCTAGGGTGGCTGCGGCCGGACAAATTGCGTGACTACCACAATGTCTACTTCACCGACTCCTCGTCACGCAAGCACCCCAGTACCTTGATTCAGAGATTAAACACCTCGTATGCCATCATAATCGAAACACGAGGTCACTCTTATTTGGTATCTTAACTGTGCACACTTACAAAACATACAATGTTACGATCATGATCGTCAGTTGCCTTTCAGATTGGACACAGTGAGTTGATCTTAGTCAAGAATGTCTTTAAGGTTGTATGACGTGTATATTTCTATTGCCTATTGTCAAACCACAATTTATTTTAGTCTGTGTCGCCTGGCCACCAAGAGCTGTTGCAGGACGATTGATTCACGGATCCAGTTATATGGCTCCTTCCGTGTATAGCCATTTTACGACTATGACGAATGGGGCCTGACGATGGCATCAATATAATGCCGAAACTGGTAGCACATAGAAGTTCATAAAATAAAATAAATTTCTACAATACATACGGCTGTTGGTAAATTATTGCAACAAGAAATTTATGAAAGATGTTTATATTTTATTAATAGGGTTAAGTAGAAATAATTAATATTTGTCATTTTGGAAATAATTGTGGTAGCAGAGAATGTCTGCACCAAAGTATTGTTGGCGGGAGAGACCGCACATTGATATAATTTTAAAAAGGGCGCGAGAGACCGCGAATGGATACATTTTAAGAAAAGTGCGGGAAAGACCGCGCATTGATACATTTTGTAATGGTAGCAGGGATTGTCTGCACCAGAAAGCATTGTTGGTGGGAGAGACCGCACTTTAGCGTTCTTAGGAAGCGAGATGTGAAGCGAGTAGGTAGCAGGTCTGGAGCGAGAGGTTGAGAGGAACGGTGTGCCTGCCAGCCACCAGCTATGATTTACAAGAGGTTATAAACGGGTCTACATAAACATCACGTAACTATTAACATAAGAGGAACTAATATTACTGAGTTATTTTTTTGACAAAGTCAAGACTACTGAAGGTATGTTTGCACAAAGCTAGTTGTAAGATTATTGTAAAAAGTAAGTCCCATTTGAACGTTTGTAAAATCATTTCATTACCAGCAGTAAATATTTGAAGAATCATTTTCAGAATATAATTAATTTTTGCCAGCAATATTGCATTATTGATTATAATACATCCTAAAAACCATCAACGTAAAACTTGTCAAAATTTTATTAGTGTCAAGAAAAAGTTTAACTATGAATTACGTAACTTCAGTCGAATTAATTAAAGAATAACGTCAGCTTTGGTAATAAATACAGCCACTTATTATGACAACCCATCAGCAGCTAATAGAGTATAGTAAAACAGAGTAAGTATATTCATGTCGCAGTTCGATGTAGCGGTCAGATGGCGATCCAGTAACAGTAAAAAGGGTAAGGAACAGTTTTGGGTTATTGCAGGTAACGACTGAGGGACACGACGACGAAACATTCTATGTTTCGTCGAAATAATCAGGAACTCACTTTTAATAAGCAGCATTTAAATTTGTATGCGAAGATTGCACTTATTATTATTGAGAAAGATAATTAATTTCGAAGGGAGAATTACATTTGTTATTATTAAGCAAGAGATAGAAATCCTAAGGGAAGGGTTCATAGGTTATTGTAGAAGGGAAGGTTGCAAAAGAGATATGGAGGAGACGGGAAGGTTTCAAGGGGACAAAGTCTCCATTATAAACACCTCACTGAGTTTGAGCGAGATCGTCTAACACGGCTGCGAGAAGCTGGATTTTCCTGTTGTGATATTGCAGAAAGACTTGGCAGGAGTGTAGCCACTGTACATGATTGTTGGCACCGGTTGCCACGGGAAATACCGTCGTAAGAAGAGCGGGCTCCGTACGGCTACGTGGAATTACCGACAGGGAAGAGCATTGTGTTCGGCGTATGGCTCTAGCGCATCGCACTGCATCTGCAGCAGCAAATTGAACAGCAGTTGGCACCAAGTGACACAACCCTATAGCGTGCATTCCACTGGCCTGTGACTTCAATGGTGCCAAGCGAGAGCTCATTGGAGGGCAGGGTAGAGGTCTGTTGTTTTGTGATGGAAGCTGGTCCTGCCTTGATGCCAGTGGTGGAAGTTTGTTGGTTAGAAGGAGATTGTTTGAGGGACTGCAACTAACCTGCATGCATGCGAAGCAGACTGGACCTACAACTGGGGCTGTGGTGTGTGGTGCGGTTCCGTTTGACAGCATTCCATTTGAACAGTATTCCAGGGGGTGTTTTGCAACATGATAACGCTCGCCCACATATCGCTGTTTTAACTCAACATGTTCTACAGAGTGGCGACATGTTGCCTTGGTCTGTTCGATCTGTCTCCAATCGAGGACGTATGGAACTCCATCGACCAGAATTCCAGCGACATCCTTAAACCGTTTCAGCCGTCTCTGTAGTGACTGTTCAAGTACAACACGCATGGAACTCAATCCCACCTATTGACATTCGGCATCCGGCCGCTGTGGCCGAGTGGTTCTAGGGGCTTCAGCCCAGAACAGCGCTGCTGCCACGGTCACAGGTTCGAATCCTGCCTCGGGCATGGATGTGTGTGATGTCCTTAGGTTAGTTAGGTATAAGTAGTTCTACATCTAGGGGACTGATGACCTCAGATGTTAAGTCCCACAGTCCTTAGAGCCATTTGAACCATTTTGGCATTCGCTACCTGTACAATACAATGCATGCACGTTTGCTTGCTTACATTCAGCCTTCTGGCGGTTATACCGATTTTTAATGTACCAGCATTTCACATTTGCAATTATTAATCTCGCACTTATAGTAACCTATCATCTTGCAATGTTAATCACTTAAATATGTAACCTACACATACGTATTCCTGAAATTACATTACTGTACATTAATTATTTTTTGCTCTTGCGATTTTTTCCTTCACTATATCTCCCACAATACAGTATGGATTGGAAGCCTACAACTTAATGCATGTGAAACGATCGAATGGAAAGAATGACTACCTCAATATGGACGTATATTAATAAACACATTTATGGTATCAACATATTAAGGAATAATCAAAATCTGCGATAATTAATTCTAATCGAATTTATATGAAGATTAAATGGAGACTTGTGTCACTGCTCTATCAGTTATTAACTCTTGCCCTCCTAAGAATTTACTCTCTCTTGATGTTCAGTATTAACTGACAACAACTAAATCCCAAAATACTTAATCAAATCAGTGACAGGAAACTGGCGGCTACAATTCAGAAGACTATACGTTCATTCCCATGGTAAAGGATATGACACGGGTGATCGCTCTGGATTCCACATGTGTGAAATCAGTCTAACTTCTCCGCCGGTGCTGCCAGTAATGTCCACTGTAAGCAAGACTGAGATGCGCTGAGCTGCGCAGCGCAGACGTGCAGTTCCCTTTCGCGAAGGCGGAATCGTCCAATAGGCGACACCCTCTGCCGTGCTGTTACGCCAATTCGATCCCGACACTTTCGCGTCGCACTCGCAAGAACTTCTCCGAAGCAGACACCTTTGTATCCTGACGGCCAGTCCTTTTCATACGCCTCTCGCTTATGTCCTGCTTATTTCTTGCTACAAAAACGGTGTCAGTCACCAACTGCAAAAAATACGTAACACTGCGGTTCAGCCACGAGGATTCGCCTTCTCTGCGCGATAGCAATGGACATACTATCGAAGACAGTGCTGCCAAACCAGAGTTACTAAACAAAGCCTTCCGAAATGTCTTCACAAAAGAATACGAAGTAAATATTCCAGAGTTAGAATCGAGAAAAGCTGCCAACATGAGTAACGTAGCAGTAAATATCCTCGGAGTAGTGAAGCAACTTAAATAACTTAATAAAAGCAAGTCTTCTTGTCCAGAATGTATACCAGCTAGGTTCCTTTCGGAGTATCCTGATGCATTAGCTCAATATTTGACATTCATATACAACCATGCGCTCGAGGAAAGATCCGTACCCAAAGACTGGAAAGTTGCACAGGTCACTCCAATATTCAAGAAAGGTGGTAGGAGTAATCCACTAAATTACAGGACCATATCGTTAACGTCGATATGCAGCAGGATTTTAGAACATATATTGTGTTCGAACATTATGAATTACCTCGAAGAAAACGGTTTATTGACACACAGTCAACATGGGTTTAGAAAACATCGTTCTTGTGAAACACAGCTAGCTCTTTATTCACATCAAGTGTTGAGTGCTGCTGACAAGGGATTTCAGATTGATTCCGTATTTCTGGATTTCCGGAAGGCTTTTGACACTGTACCTCACAAGCGGCTTGTAGTGAAATTGCGTGCTTATGGAATATCGTCTCAGTTATGTGAATGGATCTGTGATTTCCTGTCAGAGAGGTCTTAGTCCGTAGTAACTGACGGAAAGTCATCGAGTAAAACAGAAGTGATTTCTGTCGTTCCCCAAAGTAGTGTTATAGGCCCATTGCTGTCCCTTAACTAGATGAACGATTTTGGAGACAATCTGAGCAGCCGTCTTCGGTTGTTTGTAGATGACACTGTCCTTCATCGACTAATAAAGTCATCAGAAGAGCAAAACAAATTGCAAAACCAAAGACTGCGTTTTATTGTCACGACACTTAGAAAATGTAACAGACCTACTAAGGAGACTCCCTACACTACGCTTGTACGTCCTCTTTTTAGAATACTGCTGCGCGGTGTGGGATCCTTACCAGTCAGGACTGACGGAGTTCATCGAAAAAGTTCAAAGAAAGGCAGCACGTTTTGTATTATCGCGAAATATGGGAGAGAGTGTCACAGAAATGATACAGGATTTGGGTTCGAAATCATTAAAAGACAGGCGTTTTTCGTTGCGACAGAATCTTCTCACGAAATTCCAATCACCAACTTTCTCCTCCTAATGCGAAAATGTTTTGTTGACACCATGTTACATAGGGAGTAACGATCACCATGATAAAATAAGGGAAATTAGAGCTCGTACTGAAAGATATCGGTGTTCATTCTTCCCGCGCGCTATACGAGATTGGAATAATAGAGAATTGTGAGGGTTTCTCGCTGAATCCTCTGCCAGGCACTTGAATGTGATTTGCAATCAATGTAGATGTAAATGTAGATGTAGATTCCCTGAGAATCTCGTCAAAAATAGCGCTTCTTTTCCAGTCTCCAACGTCAACATGAAAACTTTCCGCTACCACCAACAACATTCATTTCAGCGCTGCGATTTGACGTCACACTTCTTTACACCAACCACATGTTTTCCCGTTAATGTCCATAACCTCGCAACGGGATTCGAGAAGTTCAGAGACGGGCGTTATGAGGCTAGAGTTTGTTTTCGGTGGCCTGCTCTTTCTATAAGAGGTATTTGCTAATCCTCAAAAGAAGTTAGAAAACATGAGCAATGCCCCTGAATTCTGCTCACGGTGCCCTACCGCAGTGGCTAGATCTTAGCCGCCAGCAGTCACTGTGTGAGGACAACAACTTGCCGCCCCCTGGAGGTTTCTGCCCGTCCTCACTTCCTGGAATCTCACATCATTCAGTTGCAGTCCCGTCCACCAGCAACCAAACTGCTCGCCGAAGCATTCCCTGTCACTCTGCTTCTAGTACAGTGCTCTGCACATTCGTATGCGCCCCAAAAATTCATAATCCACTAAAAACCATCACCAAGTTAATGAAGAGAGACATTCAAGTAACACAAGGCACCTTATTGCCAGTGATCATATTTTATAACTTCAGGGACATTTTCCATAACGAATTTCCCTGTTGCCCTCCTCAGTGAGATGAATAAAATATAATCAAATTATTAATGGAACCAGCACACTAAAGGCTTGCTGCATTCCAAAATAACGAATGTACGAGCGCGTACGACACATACCTTGCTATAGTAGCATTACCTTCCAAATAAACCAAAAAATATGGTCTCTGTAAAAAGCGACTCCACATTGTAAGAACTAAATACCAGAGACTTTGACTTTTAGTTGACTTTCCTTGTTACAGGGATTGGTTACACATCCGTGATTTACTGCCCGTGCATATTGGTTATGTGACACTTTTTTCTCTCGAACAACCCCGAACATAATATAAAACCAGAGTACAGTGTGGTCATTGATAGTGACCGGGTCCAATATCTCACGAAATAAGCATCAAACGGAAAAAGTACAAGGAATGAAACTCGTCTAGCTTGAAGGGGGAAACCAGATGGCGCTATGGTTGGAGCGGTAGATGGCGCTGCCATACGTCAAACTGATATAAACTGCGTTTTTTTAAATAGGAACCCCCATTTTTTTACATATTCGTGTAGTACGTAAAGAAATATGAATGTTTTAGTTGGACCACTTTTCTCGCTTTGTGATAGATGGCACTGTAATAATCACAAACGTGTAAGTACGTGGTATCAAGTAACATTCCGCCAGTGCGGGCGGTATTTGCTTCGTTATATATTACCCGTGTTAAAGTGGACCGGCTACAAATCCATGATCCGCCCCATCCTTTGTTATGCCAGCATCGCTTGGCTTTCCGCCCCTCCCCGGTTCTATAACGCCCTCCAAATCCTCGAACGCCATGCGCTCCGCCTCGCCTTCCGCATCCGCCTTCCGTCCCCCACGCGCATCCTCTATGACCTCATCCCCTTCCCCCACCTTCTCCTTTTCCTTGAACACATCCGCACACTCTATGTTGTCCGTCGCCTTGATCCCCCCCACCCCCTGGTGTCTCCCTTCCTCTCCACTCCCGACCAGTTGCCGCGCCTTTACCGTTGTGTCCCTCCCTCTCTCCATCTCCACACCATCTCCTTTCCCACCACAACTTCCACCGTCTACCGCTCCCGGATGATGAGCTTCGCCCTGACATCTACCCTTCCTACCAACTCTAACCCCCTCTTCCTGCCTCCTCCTCAGGGCTCCCTCTCCTCCCCCTCCCTCCTTCTGAGCGGATTTCCCCTCCCCCTCCATCTCTTGTGCCTTCTTTCAGTGTCTCTGCGCTCCCTCCTGCCCTGTCTTCCCTTTTCCTCTCCCGCCCCATGTGTCTCCTGCCTCTTCGTGAACCCACGGTTCCCCTCCTCCCTTCCTCCCGCCGCTTCCCCAGCTGCCCCATACTCTCCCCTCCTTTTCCATCCTCTCTGCCCTTTCCCTCGGCAGGTCCCACCTGGTAGTTTTATTCTTCGTCGTGTGTGCTCCGAGTGGGTTTTAAGTGTGTTGTTTCGGAGTGTTTTTAATACTGTGGCTGACTTTTAACCTGTGCCTGTGCATCTAGTGACTTCCATGTGTTTTAAGAATCACCAATTGTGTTTTTTAACTTTCTGGTGACTTTTTTAACTGTCCCCAATGAACGTCTACATATCAGTGTATTTTTACCTCCATTTTCTCCCCTTACTCTGTTTTATGTTCCCCCTTTTTACCTCCTTATGTATGTATTATTTTATTCTTGTTTTAATTGTCATATCACTCGGCTGAAGAGCGGCGGATTGTGCTGCTGACAGCCCTACCCTGCCCGCATGGGGCAGGGGAATGAAATCACAATAAAGAAAAAAAAAAAAAAAAAAAAAAAGTGGACCGGTTACCAATTGCGGAAAAGGTCGATATCGTGTTGATGTATGGCTATTGTGATCAAAATGCCCAACGGGCGTGTGCTATGTATGCTGCTCGGTATCCTGGACGACATCATCCAAGTGTCTGGACCGTTAGCCGAATAGTTACATTATTTAAGGAAACAGGAAGTGTTCAGCCACATGTGAAAAGTAAACCACGATCTGCAACAAATGGTGATGGCCAAGTAGATGTTTTAGCTGCTGTCGCGGCTAATCCGCACATCAGTAGCAGACAAATTGCGCGAGAGTCGGGAATCTCAAAAACGTCGGCGTTCAGAATGCTACATCAACATCGATTGAACCCGTACCATATTTCTATGCACCAGGAATTGCATGGCGAGGACGACTTTGAACGTCGTGTACAGTCTGCCACTGGGCACAAGAGAAATTACGGGACGATGACAGATTTTTTGCACGAGTTCTATTTAGACACGAAGCGTCATTCACCAACAGCTGTAAAGTAAACCGGCGTAATATGCACTTTTGGGCAACGGAAAATCACGATGGCTGCGACAAGTGGAACATCAGCGACCTTGGCAGGTTAAAGTGTGGTGCGGCATTATGGGAGGAAGGATAATTGGCCCCCATTCCATCGGTGGCAATCTAAATGGTGCAATGAATGCCGATTTCCTGCGTAATGTTCTATCGAAGTTACTACAAGATGTTTCACTGGATGACAGAATGGCGATGTAGATCCAACATGATGGATGTCCGGCACATAGCTCGCGTGCGGTTGAAGCGGTATTGAATAGCATATTTCATGACAGGTGGATTGGTCGTCCAAGCACAGTACCATGGCCCGCACATTCACTGGATCTGACGTCCCCGGATTTCTTTCTGTGGGGAAAGTTGAAGGATATTTGCTATCGTGATCCACCGACAACGCCTGACAACATGCGTCAGCGCACTGTCAATGCATGTGCGAACATTACGGAAGGCGAACTACTCGCTGTTGAGAGGAATGTCGTTACACGTATTGCCAAATGCATTGAGGTTGACGGACATTGTTTTGTGCATTTATTGCATTAATGTTGTATTTACAGGTAATCACGCTGTAACTGCATGCGTTCTCAAATGGTTCAAATGGCTCTGAGCACTATGGGACTCAACAACTGTGGTCATAAGTCTCCTAGAACTCAGAACTACTTAAACCTAACTAACCTAAGGACATCACACACATCCATGCCCGAGGCAGGATTCGAACCTGCGACCGTAGCGGTCGCACGGTTCCTGACTGAGCGCCTAGAACCGCTAGACCACTCGCGGCCGGCCATGCGTTCTCAGAAATGATAAGTTCACAAAGGTACATATATCACATTGGAACAACCGAAATAAAATGTTCAAACGTACCTACGTTCTGTAGTTTAATTTTAAAATCCTACCTGTTACCAACTGTTCGTGTAAAATTGTGAGCCATATGTTTGTGACTATTACAGCGCCATCTATCACAAAGCGAAAAAAGTGGCCGAACTAAAACATTCACATTTCTTTACGTACTACACGAATATGTAATAAATATGGGGTTCCTATTTAAAAAAACGCAGTTATCCGTTTGACCTATGGCAGCGACATCTAGCGGGCCAACCACAGAGCTATCTGTTTTCCCCCTTCAAGCTAGACAAGTTTCGTTCTTTGTAGTTTTTTTCGTTTGACGGTTATTTCGTGAGATATTTGGCCCGGCCACGACCAATGAACTACCCTGTATAGAGATCCATTAGATCCGAATAATGAATCAATATTGAGAGTTAAAATGTATGTTAGTACCAGTGATTGTCAGCAGTAAATTAATTTAAATTTTATTCGTATTTTCATGGTGTATAAGTATGAAGCCATTTAGAAGCGCACTGGGCGAGCCATGTAGCCGTATAGAGGGACCACGCCGCAGGTGACTTCTCAGAAGAGCCTGCCCGACGAACCTTATCTCGTTCGCTTCATGAGACTTTCCTTTTGAGCTGCCGCAACTGGACGCTGGGTGCTCCACAGGCAACATATATACGATCTCCCACCTCTCAGCAGCGACTGTTTTAGACTTGACGGTTGAAACAGGCGAGCACCAGGAAATGCACTATTGTGAACACATAGTAGAAAGCCGTGTTTCACTGGAACTCACTGGACGTCCCAAAAGGACACCCAGAAAATTGAGAGAAGGGCCACAGTTTGAAACCTCTTTGTAAGCCTGGGACACCGCAGGAAGTTAGTTGCCCAAAAACGAAATCTTTGCGCAATATAAGAACTGCCAAGATTGTTTAATATGATTAAATTGGAAGTTAGAGGAAGAAACTCGACTATGCGGCTGAGGTCCCACCTCACTGGTCACAGCAAGGGAGAGAGAAAGTGAGACGCCCTCTTTCAGCACTAATTGATAGAAGTGCATTGCTGGATAATCGCCTGAAGAGGAACTCAGGGAAGGTGGCAAGCGTCTTTTCAGGGGTCGTTTTACAGGTCAGCAATCGGAATATCCGTAGCCCAACTAAACCGAGTAAAGAACGCCAAATTTAAAAATACAAGTTTTCCTTTTAAGAATCAGTTCGTAGAAGTTCATTCGATTCTCCGCTTTCGACTCTTCGACTTTTTAATCTCGGGGAACCTTCGCCAAAAGACTTCTCCTCCACTGGCCTGCGATGCAGCCAGTGGCCATCTGCGAGTAGATGAGCAGAGGGGCTCAGAAAGATTTAGGGCCGACTCGAACTTATCTGCAGGCAAGGATCGTTGGTGCGCCGCCAATGACTGCTTGTGCAACCAATTGAGTTTCCACTAAAAGATCGATATGGTGAGATTGAACTGCAACTCCGAGATGAACTATAAGAAGAGTAAAAGTCATTCTTATAAGATTTCAGTAACCTCAAGCTTCATTCTGAAGACATGCGGTCGGATTTGAATGACCATTTTGCTTCCAACTGTGCCCCAGATGCAACGCATTCCCCTCTGTAGTACTATCTGTCTTTGTACTAGCAGCCGGCCGGGTTGGCCGAGCGGTTCTAGGCGCTACAGTCTGGAACCGTGCGACCGCTACGGTCGCAGGTTCGAATCCTGCCTCGGGCATGGATGTGTGTGATGTCCTTAGGTTAGTTAGGTTTAAGTAGTTCTAAGTTCTAGGGGACTGATGACCTCAGATGTTAAGTCCCATAGTGCTCAGAGCCATTTTGTACTAGCATCGCGACAATCACGGTAGAACTTGGTGACCGCATTTATTCCATTTTTATAAGCGATTCGTAAAACCTTCCCCCGGACCCTTCAGTCAGATGTGCCAAGCTTTCACTTTAAAATGACTATCGTTTGTCAGATGGCTGATGAGTGGCTTTAAAGCAACAAGACTATTACTTGTAATTCTTATTTCATTTAGTAGTCACTGAATTATTAATTCATTATTTAGGAGGGTGTCTAATCCATTCATGTCAGGTAATAAGGCCAGTTAGAATACATTCGGATGTCCTCCTGTAACATGCAGTCTAAACAATGTGAAACTGATCCATTAAATGTTTAATCTGCCTAAAGATTGGCAACCCGACTTACATAACACACCGTAGGTGCTAGGGATGTAAGTTGGTTTGCCTATCTTTAGGTGTATTAATTATTTTCTAGGCCATTACACCAAATGGGCAAAACAAAATTAGTCCCTAAAATATATGGTACACCTTGTGGTGGACTGGCTATCGCTAGATGAATATTTTGATTGCTGTTAGTAGCCAATCAATTTACCACCTGGACATGCAAAGATTGTGAAACCTGATCCAATTGCAGTGCGATCCCTGTGAAAATGCACAAGGATTTAGGGTAGTATAGTCTGGATGAAAATGTTCGTGTAACTTCCTGAATGTCAAGTTAAATTTTGAAACTGCTCACAAATGATAACAGTACTACACGTACAGGGATTCTGCTGCTCCCATGGAATAGGTATTTCAGCGCTAGATTGAGTAACTGATTTCGCTTCAAATTAAATAAATTGTTCAAAGCTAAACTCTAAGAAGGGATCACTATAAAATAATACCGCTCCAAAGGGATAACAATCACAAAGTAACGCATGCTGTAACCCCTTGTATTTATTTGTAATTCAGTACTAAAATTGCGCCTCTTGAGTCCCTGGCTAACTATAAGTAATTCCAATTAATGTTAGTCCAATTAAATCTTACTTTGGCGCGTCTATCTTTTCATTATATAATTCAGCAAAAACTCCCACCGTGCAAGCATGTTTTGATAGGCTTTATATCGCTGCATTGGCGCCCAACACTCCATGACCGCGGAGGTATTGTAGGCCAGCTGTCGCCGCTCACATGTCCCTGGCTGGATACTTTCATCTCCTTCTGCTCCTCTGGATACAGCGTGAAGTTATCGTAAAAATCTTTCTGCAGGATTGTCCAGAAACATTAATACAGATGCATTTCGCGCACTCGTTGCAAGCTTGCCCGCTCAGCAGCGGTGATTACCAAAAAATGTTAAACATACACTATATTTGAGGACTGAAATGACTACTGAAGGACGCAATAGGCTATCCGTCCAACCTTAACATAGGCAACCCAGTTTACATCATCCACAAGGCGGATAACATTGCGGGGAGTTGCCTACTTTGAGATATACACTCCTGGAAATTGAAATAAGAACACCGTTAATTCATTGTCCCAGGAAGGGGAAACTTTATTGACACATTCCTGGGGTCAGATACATCACATGATCACACTGACAGAACCACAGGCACATAGACACAGGCAACAGAGCATGCACAATGTCGGCACTAGTACATTGTATATCCACCTTTCGCAGCAATGCAGGCTGCTATTCTCCCATGGAGACGATCGTAGAGATGCTGGATGTAGTCCTGTGGAACGGCTTGCCATGCCATTTCCACCTGGCGCCTCAGTTGGACCAGCGTTCGTGCTGGACGTGCAGACCGCGTGAGACGACGCATCATCCAGTCCCAAACATGCTCAATGGGGGACAGATCCGGAGATCTTGCTGGCCAGGGTAGTTGACTTACACCTTCTAGAGCACGTTGGGTGGCACGGGATACATGCGGACGTGCATTGTCCTGTTGGAACAGCAAGTTCCCTTGCCGGTCTAGGAATGGTAGAACGATGGGTTCGATGAGGTTTGGATGTACCGTGCACTATTCAGTGTCCCCTCGACGATCACCAGTGGTGTACGGCCAGTGTAGGAGATCGCTCCCCACACCATGATGCCGGGTGTTGGCCCTGTGTGCCTCGGTCGTATGCAGTCCTGATTGTGGCGCTCACCTGCACGGCGCCAAACACGCATACGACCATCATTGGCACCAAGGCAGAAGCGACTCTCATCGCTGAAGACGACACGTCTCAATTCGTCCCTCCATTCACGCCTGTCGCGACACCACTGGAGGCGGGCTGCACGATGTTGGGGCGTGAGCGGAAGACGGCCTAACGGTGTGCGGGACCGTAGCCCAGCTTCATGGAGACGGTTGCGAATGGTCCTCGCCGATACCCCAGGAGCAACAGTGTCCCTAATTTGCTGGGAAGTGGCGGTGCGGTCCCCTACGGCACTGCGTAGGATCCTACGGTCTTGGCGTGCATCCGTGCGTCGCTGCGGTCCGGTCCCAGGTCGACGGGCACGTGCACCTTCCGCCGACCACTGGCGACAACATCGATGTACTGTGGAGACCCCACGCCCCACGTGTTGAGCAATTCGGCGGTACGTCCACCCGTCCTCCCGCATGCCCACTATACGCCCTCGCTCAAAGTCCATCAACTGCACATACGGTTCACGTCCACGCTGTCGCGGCATGCTACCAGTGTTAAAGACTGCGATGGAGCTCCGTATGCCACGGCTAACTGGCTGACACTGACGGCGGCGGTGCACAAATGCTGCGCAGCTAGCGCCATTCGACGGCCAACACCGCGGTTCCTGGTGTGTCCGCTGTGCCGTGCGTGTGATCATTGCTTGTACAGCCCTCTCGCAGTGTCCGGAGCAAGTATGGTGGGTCTGACACACCGGTGTCAATGTGTTCTTTTTTCAATTTCCAGGCGTGTATTAAATATCTTCTGAACGAGTTTTGTTTTACCAACGCTGTACATTAGAAGTGATCTGTCGGTATAATTATTTATTTTATTCTGATACGAGCCCTGGCAGTACCAATGAATTTTGCTGCCTTTTCGGACGAGTCTCGTTTCAAATTGTATCGAGCGGATGGACGAATACGGGGAGCGACATACAGAGTTCTATCTGCGTGGAGGTCCTGTATGAAATCACAAATCCGGTCTTAAACTCGAAAAGCTCGTATTTGCTCCACTAAATGGCCGTACGGGACTATTAGATGCGTTCTGTCTAAAGTCAAATAACAAGGCGGGTCAATGGTGCTCTGCATCTCATTGACGAAGTGAGATAACTGAGCTTGACAGGGACTCTGGTTTAGAAATTCATGTTAATTTTTATAGATATTGATTCTCAAAAAAAAAAAAAAAGATCACGGTATGTGAACATAAAACATGTTCCAGAATTCTTCAACAGGCTGACGCCAGCGGTACAGGCCTCTTTGTGTATGTCTCTTTCATCGAAACGGGGGTGACCTATCCTCTGTTCCACAGACAACACATGCGTAATGTCAGGTGCAGCTGAGTGTGTCTGTGTGGCCACTGCGATAAATGGGAATGAATGCAGCGAACTTTTGGAACAGTACGAGAACTGTGGAGATGAATTTCTTGGAACAATTGTGACAGGTGATGAAACATGCCTCCATCATTTTTCACCAGAAACGAAGATGCGATCCCGTTAAGTACCATAATTACACGTTAGTATTCCTTTAAAAAGCATATTGTCAGTCGAAGCCAACAATAATTAAGGAAATACGCATTTTAAAATTTTTTTGTCGTGGTCATACGAGAATCACTCCAAAAGAAACGCACACTATTTTTGTAAAAATACTGTTTTCGTTCTGAATGTGTGAAAGTTTTACAGTGTGTAGATACATCCTTCCCCCTTGTTTTCGAACTTAGTTCATCCTGTTCCAGTGAGTGGCGCCGTCACGTCTTCAAGATGGCTGCCACACTTGACGTTTGTCAGAAGCAACGTGCTGTCATAGAATTCCAGTGCTGTGAAAGCGAGACAGTGGGAAACATCCACAAGAGGTCGAAAAACGTGTATGGAGATGCTGTTGTTGATCGCAGTACAGTTAGTCGGTGGACAAGCAGGTTACGTGATGAAAGCGGGCACGACAGTATTGAGGATTGTCCTCGCAGCGGCAGACCTCGTACTGCACACCCTCCAGACATTGTGAAGAGAGTTAACGAATTGGTGTCAATGGAGTGGCATCAGGCAAATTCAGCCATGAAAAAAAAAAATTCAAAACCACACCTTCTGCTGGAAAAGTTATGGCTACGGTGTTTTTCGATCCGAAGGACTCTTGCTTGTGGACATCATGCCAAGTGGAACCACCATAAATTCTGATACATATGTGACGACACTGAAGAAACTTCAAGCTCGACTGAGTCGTGTTCGACGACATCGGGAAAAGCAGGATGTTTTGCTGCTGACCTGCAGGGTGCATGGATTTATGTGAATGTCCCCATACGGAATGTCGCTCTTAAGGGAACACAACTTGAAGGATGTAAAATAATTTCGGCCAAGTTTGTACGGTAAGCCATTTTGTTTCTGCTAGCTGATAGGCTAATGATCTGGACTAAAATGTCTGCTATCCATTGACTTCAGGTATGGTAGCAACTCGTCCTTTCATTGTGCAGTGAATACATTTTCAAATATACCATCTGAGTTGTCAACTGTATGTAGTTGGATTTTCTTGTAGCTTTACGAGCATTGCTTTCCATTTCTTTCCAACGTTGAGTTTGGAACGTTAGAATCGTTCGTTGTTTTTAAAACTCCCATTCCAGAGGATAAAACGGCTGAAAGTGCCATTTCCGTTGATTTAATATCCAATTGCTGCCTCTCAGTGTTTCTAATGTAAATCCACACTTTCTGGCAAAGCAAGCAAGAAAAAAGAAATATATAGTTTGAAATATACCCTCATTAAAAAATGAAGGAGCAGAATATGTTATGTCTCATTCATCGCCGCACGGTTCCGCCCCAACAACGCATATTACTTTAACAGCATTTATGGACCATAATAACTGACGGATTTAAATGCAGTATGTAAATAACGTCTAGCAAATGACATGCACAATAGGATTACATGTCATTTAAGGGGGTACAGCCAAGGATTAACGGCTTGCCTTGCGTCTGAATTCATTTAAAGTTATAAAAACGCAAGTGGAAACAAGAACAACACCCAGTCGCATTCCAAACCGAGTCAAACTGGCTGGCGAACCTTCGCTTCCTGTCGGAGACTTAGTTACACGACACTAAAATACACTGCAGCATTCTTTAGTCTAGAAAAATGTTCAAATGTGTGTGAAATCTTATGGGACTTAACAGCTAAGGTCATCAGCCCCTAAGCTTACACACTACTTAACCTAAATTATCCTAAGGACAAACACACACACCCATGCCCGAGGGAGGACTCGAACCTCCGCCGGGACCAGCCACATTTGGTCTAGAAAAAAGCGGTTCTGTCCGTCGTTGAACTACGTGTTCGGCCGGCCGCGGAGGTCTCGCGGTTATAGGCGCTCAGTCCAAGACCGCGCGACTGCTACGGCCGCAGGTTCGAATCCAGCCTCGGGCATGGATGTGTGTGATGTCCTTAGGTTAGGTTTAAGTAGTTCTAAGTTCTAGGGGACTGATGACCACAGATGTTAAGTCCCATAGTGCTCAGAGCCATTTGAACCATTTGAACCAACTACGTGTTCAGGTAGCTACACATGCAAAGTCGGCTAAATATGATTCATCGGCTAGTTCTCATTAAATATTAGTCGGCTGTCTTTGTAAAAAACATTTCTATGATAACATATTTTTACCTCTCTTTCATGCATCTCATAGTGGCTAAAGAGCCAATGCCGTTGCAATTGTTGAATTGAAAGATGAGGACACTCTCAGCAACGCAACGAATACCACTGAAAACTAAAACACTACATTGACGGAAAAAATCGCAAGAAGGAATTGTGCGGTATAAATTAAAGTTGGTTGGCGTGTTCCTACATCTTAAAGAAGACGTCTGTTCAAAATTCGCGCCAGTGACATTAGTGTGGCGCAAATAGCGCCATTATGACGACGCAAATAAGGTTTACTTTAAATATACTGTGTAACGGGCGTGAGTGTTAGTTACCTTGAGATTGGCGTGGTGAACTGATGTTAGTCGAGAATGTCCTAGAGGTGACAAAGACGCCATTATCAACACTTCACCTTTATCAACATCTCACTGAGTTTGAACGATGTCGTGTAATAGGGCTGCGAGAAACTAGATATTCCTTATACGATACTGATGAAAGACTTGGCAGGAATGTAGCCACTGTACATGACTGATGGCAGCGGTGGTGACAAGAATGTACGGTCTCAAGAAGACGGGGCTCCGGACGGCCACGTGGCCGAGAGAGAAGACCGTCGTGCATTGGATTGGATTTCCAGAATGAAATTTTCACTCTGCAGTGGAGTGTGGGCTGATATGAAACTTCCTGGCAGATTAAAACTGTGTGACGGACCGAGACTCGAACTCGAGACCTTTGTCTTTCGCGTGCAAGTGCTCTACCATCTGAGCTACCCAAGCATGACTCACGCCCCGTCCCCACAGCTTTACTTCTGCCAGTACCTCGTCTCCTACCTTCCAAACTTTACAGACGCTCTCCTGCGAACCTTGCAGAACTAGCGCTCCTGGATTAAATTTATTTGGGAGAAGAGACTGACCAGCGAGGTTATCGGTCTCATTGGATTAGGGAAAGATGGGGAAGGAAGTCGGCCGTGCCCTGTCAAAGAAACCTTCCCGGCATTTGCCTGAAGCGATTTAGGGAAATCACGGAAAAAATCAGGATGGCCGGACGCGGGATTTAACCATCGTCCTCCCTGATGCGAGTCCAGTGTGCTAGCCACTGCGCCATCTCGCTTGCTAAAGAAGAAGACGTGGTCGGCGTATGGCTGTGGCGCATGGTACTGCTTCTGCAGCACCAATTTGAGCAGCAATTGACACCACTGTGACACAAAGAACTGTTGCAAACTAGTTATTTCAAAGACCGCTCCGTACCAGACAGCCTGTAGCGTCCATTTGTGACTTCAATAGTGTGAAACGAGAGCTCGTAGGAGGGCAGGGTGGAGGTCTGTTGTGTTTTCTGAAGAAATCTGGTTCTGCTGGGGTGCCAGCGATCGCCGTGTTTTGATTAGAAAGAGGCCAGCTGGGAGCCTGCAGCAAACTTTTCCGCGTGCTAGACACACTGGACCTACACCTAGAGCGATTTCGTATAACAGCAGGAGCACTCTCGTGATTACCCCACGCATCGCGACTGTAAATTTATACGTCAGAGCGGTGATTAACCTGTTGTGCTGCCTTTCGTGAAGCACATGTTTTCCAACTGGATAACGCTAACCCACAT
This sequence comes from Schistocerca nitens, assembly GCF_023898315.1. Classification (NCBI taxonomy): domain Eukaryota; kingdom Metazoa; phylum Arthropoda; class Insecta; order Orthoptera; family Acrididae; genus Schistocerca; species Schistocerca nitens. The sequence continues at coordinate 362,677,471 of NC_064622.1, forward strand.
GCTGCTGTTGTACCCAATCATGCACTACAGAATGTCGACATGTTGTCTTGCTGTTATCGACCAACTCTAGCGCCATCCACAAACAGTGTTAACCGTCCTTCTATTAACCGACCAAGTGCAACAGACATGGAACTCCGGCCACAAACCGACATCCGGCACCTGTATAGCACAATGCATGCACTTTTGCACGCTTGTATTCAACATTATGGTGGTTACTCCTGTTATTAATGTACCAGCATTCACGTTTGCAATACATTATCTCACGCTTACAGTAACCCGGGATCTTACAGTGTTAACTGTGTTACCACGACAAATACACTACTGGCCATTAAAATTGCTACACCGCCAAGATGACGTGCTACAGACGCGAAACTTAACTGACAGAAAGAAGATGCTGTGATACGCAAATGATTAGCTTTTCAGCATTCACACAAGGTTGGCACCGGTGGCGACACCTACAGCGTGCTGACATGACGAAACTTTCCCACCGATTTCTCATACACAAACAACAGTTGACCGGCGTTGCCTGGTGAAACGTTGTTGTGATGCTTCGTGTAAGGAGGAGAAATGCGTACCATCAAGTTTCCGACTTTGATAAAGGTCGGATTGCAGCCTATCGCGATCGCGGTTTATCGTATCGCGACATTGCTGCTCGCGTTGGTCGAGATCCAATGACTGTTAGTAGAATATGGAATCGGTGGGCTCAGGAGGGTAATACGGAACGCCGTGCTGGATCCCTACGGCCTCGTATCACCAGCAGTCGAGATGACAGGCATCTTATCCTCATGGCTGTAACGGATCGTGCAGCCACGTCTCAATCCCTGAGTCAACAGATGGGGACGTTTGCAAGACAACAACCACCTGCACGAACAGTTCGACGACGTTTGCACAGCATAGACTATCAGCTCGGAGGCCATGGCTGCGGTTACGCTTGCCTCTGCATCACAGACAGGAGCGCCTGCGATGGTGTACTCAACGACGAGCCTGGGTGCACGCATGGCAAAACGTCATTTTTTCGGGTGAATCCAGGTTCTGTTTACAGCATCATGATGGTCGCATACGCGTTTGGCGACATCGCGCACATTGGAAGCGTGTATTCGTCATCGCCATACTGGCGTATCACCCGGCCTGACGGTATGGGATGCCATTGGTTATACGTCTCGGTCACCTCTTGTTCGCGTTGTCGGCACTTTGAACAGTGCACGTTACATTTCATATGTGTTGCGACCCGTGGCTCTACCCTTCATTCGATCCCTGCGAAAGCCTACATTTAAGCAGGATAACGCAAGACTGAATGTTGCAGGTCCTGTACGGGCCTTTCTGGATACAGAAAATGTTGGACTTCTGCCCTGGCCAGCACATTCTCCAGATCTCTCACCAATTGGAAACATCTGGTCAATGGTGGCCGAGCAACTGGAGCGTCACAATACGGCAGTCACTACTCTTGATGAACTGTGGTATCGTGTGGAAACTGCATGGGCAGCTGTACCTGTACACGCCATCCAAGCTCTGTTTGACTCAATGCCCAGGCGTATCAAGGCCGTTATTACGGCCAGAGGTGGTTGTTCTAGGTACTGATTTCTCAGGATCCATGCACCCAAATTGCGTGAAAATATAATCACATGTCAGTTCTAGTATAATATATTTTTTACTCTACATTAATTATTTTTTGGTGTTGCGATTTTTTCCCGCCAGTGTGTACAGGTTGTTGTTGCAAAACTAATCGAAACATCGTCCTCTAGCAGTCGCTGTGGAAGTTTCGGAAGTGTGATTAAAGTACCGCAGTGGCGATATGACCCATATTTTGTGTTCTGCTGCTGTTAATAAAATGTATTTAACGCCCGTTAAAGAAACTGGGTCTGATGCGGAGCAGTACTGGCGGAGTTATGGAACTAATTACGGAGATTCTTCGGGCGGAAGCGGCGTGCGGGCCAACTTTTGTGATTACGGGACGGTTGCTGATGAGTGCGGGCCCTGATTAACGCGCCGCCTACACAACTGGCCCCGGCTTTCTTCAGCTGCGTTCGCCGAACTTCGCCATGTTGCAGCAATAAAAGAAGGACGCTGCGGATTACACGCTCGTAAGTGGATTACAGAAAATCGTAACGCTAGAAGCAATACGGGATGGCATTTCAGCTTCCGGGAATCCGATATTGCGTGTGCTGTTCTGCGTATATGATAAACAGACATTAATGCGGTTCTTTGTAGAGGTCACATATTTTCCTCGGAGCGCCTTACATACAATATTGTGTAGCATTTGAGGCAGTTCAAAAAAGAAGGAGAAACTATTGCGTGTCGTGTACTACATGAATTCGAACCCTAACGTTCACTCAGTTCACAAATTTCCTTCTTTATTCAAGTCATGGTACGTTTGGGCCCTTCTATTCTAACTGACCACATTTACTTGTAGAACGGTGAATAGCAGAGCGTATGGTATGCTGATGTGGTGCAGTCTAGTTTTCGACAAAGTTCTTTTTCAGAAGGTTTTCTTTTGCTGGAAAACACACCCCGTGGCAAGTCCAATCGAGTTATGTTTTTATAGAGCCGGCAAGTCGATAACGCTACGAACTATATGATTCACTGGACAAAACGTGATCATAGGTATGTGAAGATGGAATGAAAAACCTGTCAGGATTTAAACTTAGTGACTGTTGGCTCTTCATCATACCATCGTAAATAGTTGATTCGATTCATCTACATGGAAAATATTGGCAGTTTATTAGATTTTTGTCGTACCGACCTAACTATAATCGACGACAAGCTAATTCTAATTGACAACTTTAACTCTTTTCTGTTGGAAGAAGGAAGGAATGAGGGTCAGTGCGTAATGTCGCGTCGGCGTTGAGATCATTGTTCGGATTGGGGGAGGATGAGAAAGGTCATCAGCAGTGCTTTTTCCAAGGAATTTGTTTGCATTTGCCTTGAGAGAAATCGCGGCAAGTATAACCTGGAAGGTCAGACGGGATTTGAACTGTTGTCGTTCCGAAGGACAGTCGCGGTACCTCGCTCTTCAGTTCACAGGCCTTAGCTTGAGAAAGAATTTCTGATATTGTATATCTCGACAATAGCATTTTGTAAAAGTGAATCATAAACTTTTGCAGAACCGAAAAGGAAGAGGAGCGAAATATTTGAGATTTGGTTTTACAAAAGAATGCTGAAAATTGGTTGACAAGACGACAGACGACAAAATTCTTCGCAGAACAGGCGAGGGAGGGAAACGTATGGAAAACACTAGCTTCACGACATAACAGGATAATAGCATATATATTAAATATAGGGCCATAACATCCATGTTACTGTGGATAATCTGACTGGTTTGACATGACCCACCACAGCTTTCCTTTCTCTGTCAGTTTCTTCACCTCACAGTAACATTTACGTTTAACGTCCTCGGTTTTTGTTCTATTGATCTGTATGGACCAGGAGCAGTAAAACACGAAGAATAACCACTACTCGAGCAGTGATAGCACCATCACGGCCTGCGGCGACATTCAGCAGCGCTGCTCGGGCGCTGTTGGAGTACTCGTTATTCTCCTCTTTATTCGGTCCCTGTTAATACACGTCGGTGAAACGAACGCCGCTCTGTACCAATTTTGGCGGACACGCCAACGTCCGCTGGAAAAGTTATTATTTTCTCTTTTTGTAACGGGAAAAAAACGACACTTTGCGTAGACAATGGGTGCCGTATGAATGACGTAATAAACAGTATTTGTTCGAGCTAACTCCAGTTACATATTGCAAAAACAAAATTACAAATATATGCAAAAATGTAAGAAGAAAGACGACTAACGGCCCTTAGGCGGGACACCAATATGTATCTATTTACATAGTGCTTAATACGTAAAAAGGAAAAGAGATTCCGCTACTCTGACCCTCCAGAGTAGACGTCTTAAAATGTTACGTGTGTGTATGTGTGTGTGTGTGTGTGTGTGTGTGTGTGTGTGTGTGTGTGAGCGTGTGCATGTGTGTGTGTCTGTGTGTGTGTGTGTGTGTGTGTGTGTGCGCGCGCGCACGCCTCGGTACGCTGAAAGAACGTAGACGGAACGTCTGTTGTTCGTTATACAGCCATCGCGACTGATTTGCACAATTTCCAGTGGAGAACATGGAAGCCGCGTGGAGTGGTCGCGTGGTCTGGCCAATGTCATGGATTGCGCGAACCCTCGTCGGAGGTTCGACTCCTCCCTCGGGCACGGTTGTGTGCGTAGTCCTTAGCGCGAGTTAGTTTAAGTAGTGTGTAAGTCCAGGGACGGATGACCTCAGCAGTTTGGTTCCTTAGGAATTCACACGCATTTGAACTTTTGGGAATATGGAGCTAGCTGTTGCGTAGACACGCCTCATCTCCCGTGAAAGCGATGCTCTGTTACCTTGGTGGATGATGGTTTCGGACGCGGGTTCCTATCTGCAGTTTATACCGAAAAATAGTGGAGTTTTTCAAAGGTTTCCAGAAGAAAAATGAACTGCTGAGGGAAAGTAGTGTCTGAAAGCATCATTCCCCATGGCAACACAGCATCGCATTCATAGGAGTCAAGGTATTTCTACACAGCAGGTAGCTCCATCTTCTGCACAGACAATCGTGGCAATCAGCTACCATCACTGAATGACAGACAAGTTACGAGACATTTTGCCTACGGTCCATCAGCGTACAAAGTCACGTTTCTTGCCAAAGTGGTGACCTAGTGGCAAGCGCCGATGCCTATAACTTTAAAGTTCTTTAGCGTCGTAGGATGACGTTTCCGGACACGAGTTCCATTCTTGATTTATTCCTCAACACATCCTCCACAAACCTGTGAAACATTTCTGGGACACCGTATGCGACTCTTCATCCAGATTCACGGCAAAAGTTTAACAAAATCAGAAAGGGTGCATTTTGAAAATACGTGTAGGGAAACGTGGAGCTGCAAACACTGTCACATCGTGCAGCGCATAAGAATGTACTGACGTAGCTTCCTGAGTAGACTATGGGTAGATCAATACATCCACCATAGTGCTATGCTTCGAATCCTCGTCAGGTTCTTTTCTGTACATTTTAGACGTCCGTTCCCTAGTTCTCGTCGTTTATAAGGAGGAAATCAATTTCTCGTGTAATAACAGCCTGTCACATGGCAGTGAGAACCATTAAACTAAATATGTTTGTCTAACAACCGCGCATTGCACAACCATGAGTGGTCCTGTCAAGTTCATGTAGCGCGGCTCCCCGACGTAGTGCACAAACTATGAATACATCAATATGCTCTTAGTGCTGCTGTTACTGCTGGTGCGAGTGCTGCACGCTCCCTCAACGGCGCCATCTCGATAAGAATGCTTTTCGTCGCGTGGAGCTACACCTTTGGGAAACCGGTAATCTTTGTCCGTAAGTGATGGACCGAGGTAGGAGTAGACATGCTGCACAAAGATGGGACACGATTCTTGAAACCGTTCTCCAGTCCCCTCGGTGAAGTACTACTCATATTTCAAGGCAGTTTCAGATATCTCAAAGATTGGTTGTTGAGGTGCTGTATGATGAACTGCATTCACATCATTACACGTTAACTCAACAACAGCGCCAAAAGATCGCATTCGACAAACTATAGTTTGCTGAATGGCTTCATTACCGACGATCTAATTAATTCCTAGTGTTCACCTCTCTCTTTACACACTCCTGTGCATGAAACAAACCTATGATGATTCACGGTGCTCTTCTTTGATTATGTTCAGCATCGCCTGTTAGTCCTATTTCATATGGGACCCACATGCTTGAACAATATTCGAAGATGGGACGGGGTTGTTTGTTGCAAGCAGGCTTCTTTGCAGACTATTTTCCGAGTATCATGATAATGAATCAATCTCCCGACTAATTTACATGATTCAAGTTTCGTGTCATCGCAGTTTTAGTTAGAGCATAAAACATTTCTGCGTTTTTCAAATCGCACCTCTCGACATTTTATACATTTAAAGCAAATCGCCATTCTTCCGCCGCATTGAAATTTGTCAACATCCGATTGGATATTTTTGTACACGTTTTTTCAGACAGTGCTTCATTATATTTAACTATATTGTCTGAAAAAGCCAGAAATAGCTGTTACTAACGTCTTACAGGTCATTAATGTTCTACCAGACGAAAATACAGTCGTCGGTACTACGGTGGGTTTTTTTACGTTGCTCCGGGAGCAGACCTAGTGAATACTATAAGAAATATAATATCAGTTTACTTTATTACATGTGCGATCCATTTCCGCGGTAACGTCACGAGTATTTAAAACTGTCCCTAAAAATAGCGTACCACATGATAAAGAAAAAACTACGAGTCTCTCACTCAGAGTACAGTAAACAATAACATTCGCATATGATTTGCCTAATACATTGATCACACAGCTAGCGTACGAGAAGACGATGCTGTAGTCTTGTAGTGTATTGTATGTTAACCGGGGGCCTAGAAATGATGGAGAGGCTCCGTCCCCGCCGCAGCCGCACTGGTCCACAACACCACGACGACTTTCAGGTTATTGTGCGGTTCGGCCCCCGGTGGACACCGCGGCAGGAAATATCATGTCAGGCTCTACTCCCTGTTGGTGCTACGATTCATGGATTAGAGTAGTTCATTTCGGTTTTGATCGATCACCTTTGTAATTGATGAACAAAAGCATCCATACAATCATCTTGTTTGTTGGAAGGAGAAGAAATGAGTCTTCACATCGTTAATATGTCCCCTAGCGCTAGAACACACACAGAGATGCATCCGTCTGCCACAGCAACCAAAATGCCAGAGACAGACAGGTCTGTGATAATCCCCGTTTCTTTTCAGTTAAGTGAAGTATTCTGTCAGTAGCTTAGTAGACTACCCAGCGTTACCCAGGTACGTATTTGTTCGTATTCCGTTAGTCAATCTCCTCCACCTCTCTCCCTATCAATCTGGTCTGCGCCCCTCCCTCCCCTCTCTGCCCATTTGCTTCTCCCCCCCCCCCACACCCCCTGTCCCCTTCCTCCACTCTCCACTCTCTATTCCCTGTGCATCTCATCCTACCCCTCTGTCTATCTCCTCCTCCCTCTCTCTCTGTGCCATACGGTGATATAATTTTGCGGATACATTCGGCAGCACTCGCGTATGTACATACAGTCTGCTAAATGATCTGCGGATAAAAAGTGTTTCAGATGGCTGTAAGCACTATTAGACTTAGCATCTGACGTCGTCAGTCCCCTGGATTTAGAACTACTTAAACCTAACTAACCTAAGGACTGCCCGAGGCAGGATTCGTACCTGCGACCATAGCAGCAGCGCGGTTTCGGACTGAAGCGCCTAGAACCGCTTGACCACAACGGCCGGCGATCTGCGGATAGAGTTAGTACCAAAGAAGAAACAAATTCACATGTTATCGACGACGCGGCAGTTTTTCACGCATCTTAGTGTTTATGACGTCACATCTTCTGAATTATGTGCCGTTCAATGATATAGTTATGTACGTATATTCAGCGCTATATATGAACACTGTCTGCAAATTGTATTGTGAATACAACTCGTAATAAATAAGTAATAAATTAAAACCTCATACCTGTCGCGGAAATCTTACTGAATCAACAGTGAAAATGTAGTAGGCGACGAACGCTTCTCATTTCATCGTTATGTGGGGGGATGTCAGCGAGAACAAGTTCCTTAAATCTTTGAAACTATGTGTAAATTTGTTGCAACTCACTTTGTGCTCACGTTCTCAAATAACCAATGAATAAAATCTGGATATTGGACAGTGGTGGCCAACACTTGTTTGTCACCAGTACACTTACCCGTTTGATTCAAATGGCTCTGAGCACTATGGGACTTAACATCTGTGGTCATCAGTCCCCTAGAACTTAGAACTACTTAAACCTAACTAACCTAAGGACATCACACACATCCATGCCCGAGGCAGGATTCGAACCTGCGACCGTAGCAGTCGCGCGGTTCCGGACTGAGCGCCTAGAACCGCTAGACCACCGCGGCCGGCTTACCCGTTTGATAAGTAACTTGTTCATACCCACACATCGACTCGCTCAAGACAGTACGCGGTAACCGTGCCAAGATTGATTGAGATCGGTCTAGTGATGCGGAGGTGTGGAGCATGCATATATTTGTATAGTATGCATGAAAATCTTTTTTCTTTTTCTTGTGAACTGATTGTTACTCCATAAAAATCCGTCTAGTAGTTTTGGAGCTTAGCATTTTCAGACAGACAAAGTCTTAATAAAACTTTAAATCACGATATCTTTTCATCCGTGATTCGATTTTGATGAACTAAAAACTGTACGGTACCAGAAGCGACGTGCAAAAAATTCGTCTAGTAGTTTCGAAGATCAGTGTGTTCAAAGACGAACGGACAAACCCAACAATTTTACAGATTTATTATTAGTATAGATATTGTCGTAAAATATATTGCAGGTGAAGGCTGCTCCATTCATGTCTTTGTTCAGTATGCACTAAAGGAATGTTCTTAATAATGGTAGTCAGCCGTCTGGGGATGTGACAAATTAGGTTCCCGGAGGCAAGCTGAGACCGTTCAAGAAGGCCACTGGAAATGTAAACAGAACGCCGCAGTACCACTTCATCTGCACTATGTGTGACTAGTGCACTGTTCAACAGTAGACTGCCGGTAGGTTGCATTCACTAAGAATGGAAGCGCATGTTCTTCAGCAATGCAACGGTCTGGACAAACGGGACAACGACGGGCACGACGTAGCTTGTACAAAGATTTCCTTTTGTCAAACGTAGCAAGTTTCCAAGTCCTACATATGTGTTCCTAGTCGACAGTTCGGCCATCGTTGGCTGTTACTGCGAGACGTGTCACGTAAGTAGTGCGCGTGTTACAACAATGCGGGCAGAGGGCCGCCCGCTGGAAGATGGTATTGCGAGGGGCCGCGTGCAGCGAGCTCGGTAATGGCCGCAGTAGGAGCCAAAGGCGGCCCCAGAACCGTGTAAGGCTGTAGGCAGTCCGTCTGGCGGCGCTTTGTGCGCGCCAGTGGTGCCTCCCTGAATGCCGGCCCCAGTACAGCACGAGCTGGCGCAGCGCCAGGCTGCCTCGGCGACGCATTTAGCCGTGATTTGTCGAGAGCAGGGGGACGCGAGCGCACACAGGATACAGTGCGTGCTGCGCCCCCATCCTGCTTGTCTCTACACAGCCCGACGTTCTGATACACCCAATCGCCCGCCCACCGACTACGAGTGACTTTGCCAACATCGAGTGCGCACGTTCACTCTCTCTCTCTCTCTCTCTCTCTCTCTCTCTCTCTCTCACACACACACACACACACACACATACACACAGACAAAACAGAGAAGAGTGGGGAGATATCTAATGCAGAATTAGAGAGGAGTGAACAAGTTGATAAAGGATACACTGTGGGACGAATACAAGGAGACAACAACTTTCGACAGAGACCTAGAACCTGGGTTGAGAGGCGTTCAGCCGGTTTGCTATACCTCTCTCAAATAGCTCTTTTCTTAACACATTCCGGCTCTTTACGGAGCCCTCTGGGAAAAAAGTAATCGGCCAAGTGCAATTAGGACCTGAGCTCATGATTCCGTACAAATTTAATTATCTTTAGACTGAAGTGACAAAAGCCGTGGTATACCTCCTAATATCGCATCTGGCCTGCTTTTTCCCGGAGTAGTGCAGCAACTTGACATTGCAAGGACTCAACAAGTCGTTGGAAATACCCTGCAGAAATATTGACCCATGCTGTCTCTACAGACGTCCGTAATTGCGAAATCGTTGCCGTTGCAGGATTTTGTACACGAACGGACCCCTTCAATTAAGTAACATAATGCAGCTGCTCTCGGTCGTAAAGCCCGTCGGCCACTGCAGTGCTGTGGTGAGAGGGATTGCCCGAAATTTGTTGTATCCTCGGCCTTCTCTTGACACTGTGTATTCCGGAAGATTTCCTAACGATTTCCAAAATAATATGTCCATGCGTCTAGCTCTGACAACCGTTCCGCGTCCAAAGTCTGTCAGTTCCTCTCGTGCTGCCTTAATCAGTCATAAAACTTTTCACATGAATCACCTGCTAAATAATGACAGCTCCACCAATTCACTGTCGTTTTATATCTTCTGTAACCGATACTACCGCTAACTGTATATCTCCATATCGCTATCTTGTGACTTCTGTCACCTCATCGTATAGATAATTCAACCATTTAGAGATCGAAAGTCTCCTCGATTTTTGGCTGTTTTCGACATCGATACAGGCATAATATCGGTCCTGGGAATTCCAAGACAGTATCAAAATCTATCCCCATGAACCACGGACCTTGCTGTCGGTGGGGAGGCTTGCGTGCCTCAGCGATACAGATGGCCGTACCGTAGGTGCAACCACAACGGAGGGGTATTTGTTGAGAGGCCAGACAAACGTGTGGTTCCTGAAGAGGGGCAGCAGCCTTTTCAGTAGTGGCAGGGGCAACAGTTTGGATGATTGACTGAGCTGGCCTTGTAACACTAACCAAAACGGCCTTGCTGTGCTGGTACTGCGAACGGCTGAAAGCAAGGGGAAACTACAGCCGTAATTTTTCCCGAGGGCATGCAGCTTTACTGTATGATTAAATGATGATGGCGTCCTCTTGGGTAAAATATTCCGGAGGTAAAATAGTCCCCCATTCGGATCTCCGGGCGGGGACTACTCAAGAGGACGTCGTTATCAGGAGAAAGAAAACTGGCGTTCTACGGATCGGAGCGTGGAATGTCAGATCCTTTAATCGGGCAGGTATGTAAGAAATATTAAAAAGGGAAATGGATAGGTTCAAGTTAGATATAGTGGGAATTAGTGAAGTTCGGTGGCAGGAGGAACAAGACTTTTGGTCAGGTGAATACAGGGTTATAAATACAAAATCAAATAGGGGTAATGCAGGAGTAGGTTTAATAATGAATAAAAAAATAGGAGTGCGGTTTACCTACTACAAGCAGCATAGTGAACGCATTATTCTGGCCAAGATAGACACAAAGCCCATGCCTACTACAGCAGTACAAGTTTATTTGCCATCTAGCTCTGCAGATGATGAAGAAATTGATGAAATGTATGATGAGGTAAAAGAAATTATTCAGGTAGTGAAGGGAGACGAAAATTTAATAGTCATGGGTGACTGGAATTCGAGAGTAGGAAAAGGGAGAGAAGCAAACATAGTGGGTGAATATGGATTGGGGGAGAGAAATGAAAGAGGAAGCCGTCTGGTAAAATTTTGCAAGGAGCATAACTTAATCATAGCTAACACTTGGTTCAAGAATCATAAAAGAAGGTTGTATGCATGGAAGAATCCTAGAGATACTTAGAGGTTTCAATAGATTATATAATGGTACGACAGAGATTTAGGAACCAGGTTTTAAATTGTAAGACATTTCCAGGCGCAGATGTGGACTCTGACCACAATCTATTGGTTATGAACTGTAGATTAAAACTGAAGAAACTGCAAAAAGGTGGGAATTTAAGGAGATGGGACTTGGATAAACTGACTAAACCAGAGGTTGTACAGAGTTTCAGGGAGAGCATAAGGAAACAATTGACAGGAATGGGGGAAAGAAGTACAGTAGAAGACGAATACGAATGGGTAGCTCTAAGGGATGATGTAGTGAAGGCAGCAGACGATCAAGTAGGTAAAAAGACGAGGGCTAGTAGAAATCCTTGGGTAAGAGAAGAAATATTGAATTTAATTGGTGAAAGGAGAAAATATAAAAACGCAGTAAATGAAGCAGGCAAAAAGGAATACAAACGTCTCAAAAATGAGATCGACAGGAAGTGCAAAATGGCTAAGCAGGGATGGCTAGAGGACAAATGTAAGGATGTAAAGGCTTGTCTCACTAGGGGTAAGATAGATACTGCCTACAGGAAAATTAAAGAGACCTTTGGAGAGAAGAGAACCACTTGCATGAATATCAAGAGCTCAGATGGAAAACCAGTTCTAAGCAAAGAAGGGAAGGCAGAAATGTGGAAGGAGTATATAGAGGGTTTATACAAGGGCGATGTACTTGAGGACAATATTATGGAAATGGAAGAGGATGTAGACGAAGACGAAATGGGAGATAAGATACTGCGTGAAGAGTTTGACAGAGCACTGAAAGACCTGAGTCGAAACAAGGCCCCGGGAGTAGACAACATTCCATTAGAACTACTGATGGACTTGGGAGAGCCAGTCATGACAAAACTCTACCATCTGGTGAGCAAGATGTATGAGACAGGCGAAATACCCTCAGACTTCAAGAAGAATATAATAATTCCAATCCCAAAGAAAGCAGGTGTTGACAGATGTGAAAATTACCGAACTATCAGTTTAATAAGTCACAGCTGCAAAATACTAACGCGAATTCTTTACAGACGAATGGAAAAATTGGTAGAAGCGGACCTAGGGGAAGATCAGTTTGGATTCCGTAGAAATGATGGAACACGTGAGACAATACTAACCTTACGACTTATCTTAGAAGAAAGATTAAGAAAAGGCAAACCTACGTTTCTAGCATTTGTAGACTTAGAGAAAGCTTTTGACAATGTTGACTGGAATACTCTCTTTCAAATTCTAAAGGTGGTAGGGGTAAAATACAGGGAGCGAAAGCCTATTTACAATTTGTACAGAAACCAGATGGCAGTTATAAGAGTTGAGGGGCATGAAAGGGAAGCAGCGGTTGGGAAGGGAGTGAGGCAGGGTTGTAGCCTCTCCCCGATGTTATTTAATCTGTATATTGAGCAAGCAGTAAAGGAAACAAAAGAAAAATTCGGTGTAGGTGTTAAAGTCAATGGAAAAGAAATAAAAACGTTGAGGTTCGCCGATGACATTGTAATTCTGTCAGAGACAGCAAAGGACTTGGAAGAGCAGTTGAACGGAATGGACAGTGTCTTGAAAGGAGGATATAAGATGAACATCAACAAAAGCTAAACGAGGATAATGGAATGTAGTCGAATTAAATCTAGTGATGCTGAGGGAATTAGATTAGGAAATGAGACACGTAAAGCAGTAAAGGAGTTTTGCTATTTGGGGAGCAAAATAACTTATGATGGTCGAAGTAGAGAAGATATAAAATGTAGACTGGCAATGGTAAGGAAAGCGTTTCTGAAGAAGAGAAATTTGTTAACATCGAGTATAGATTTAACTCTCAGGAAGTCGTTTCTGAAAGTATTTGTATAGAGTGTAGCCATGTATGGAAGTGAAAAATGGACGATAAATAGTTTGGACAAGAAGAGAATAGAAGCTTTAGAAATGTGGTGCTACAGAAGAATGCTGAAGATTAGACGTGTAGATCACATAACTAATGAGGAGGTATTGAATAGAATTGGGGAGAAGAGGAGTTTGTGGCACAACTTGACAAGAAGAAGGGACCGGTTGGTAGGACATGTTCTGAGGCATCAAGGGATCATAAATTTAGCATTGGAGGGCAGCGTGGAGGGTAAAAATCGTAGAGGGAGACCAAGAGATGAATACACTAAGCAGATTCAGAAGGATGTGGGTTGCAGTAAGTACTGGGAGATGAAGAAGCTTGCACAGGATAGAGTAGCATGGAGAGCTGCATCAAACCAGTCTCAGGACTGGAGACAACAACAACATCAAAATCTCTACAGTAGGTCCTGGGATAAGCCCGTAACACAAAGAGAAGTGGACGGGTGACACCAGTTTTTACGTGTAGAGACAGAAAATTTAATAAAATATTTTATTTAGTTGCTTTAACGCGACTACAACTTACATTCTATGTTTGCAAACAGTGATATTTTTGTTATGCTTTCGACGCGTAATGAATGTAATCGAAGCGGTAATGGCAAAAGATGTACTTCTGTGATATAATTAAAATTTAACACTTCTCGTTTTTTTCCTTTACTTCTACAGTGAACCGTCGATCCTTGCCAAATTTCTCATTTCAAGCTCAAAGGTTTTGATGAATGAATGTGCGTGTACTAAAATATGTGACAAAACTGACCGCATGTTGTAACTGCGTTGACATCGAAACTTACATTTTTACAGCGCTAGGAGATCGTGGACCTTGGCATGTGACATAAATTTCAATTTGGTACGACCACCCGTCCCTGTGAAATTGGTTATTTACCTTAAGCTGCGCTGAGCTGTCGCCTGCTAGGCCGCTCTCTTCCGCTGAAATTCCTATAAAACGAATTACACCTTTCCAGCAGAAACATTGCCTATGTTTCTCGTTATGCAAGAGAACATGTACTCATCGCTAGTCTTAGAATGTGGCGATATACACGCGCATGTTTGGAACAGCGGCAACATTATAACGCCCTCACAGTTCTCGTAAGAACAGCTAACTAATTGGCTGGTTCGTTTCTCCACAGTTGGAGCTAAACGATGCTACAGCTAATTTCTAGCTGGATATCAGCTGCTGTGAACGCAGTGTTCACACAAATTACTCCTCTTCGTCGTACAGAGCGTTATGGGCTCCGTTGTGCACATGACGCCAGTTCAGAGAAGTGTCCCACCAAAATTTCCTTCTTGTCTAACTCATAGCCGAACTGTCTCCCCAGCAGGGTTATTTCGTTCTTCATGTCACGGCTTTTTTCTACCAATACGAGCGTTCCTCTTATTTTGTGGAAACTCTCTATACCAATCGCAAGTCCCCTGCCATTAAATTGCGTCGAAACTTTCGCTATATTCTTCTGCCTAGCGTGTTTCCGCCAATCGGACATTTTGTGCCCGTTCCAGACGCCTATTGTGTACATTGACTCTTTCATGTGTGTATCACTCGCTGGACATGTGATAGAAAATGCGTCACTGGTCTTGTTTCGTATCCATTTGGAATTACGAAATGCAGTTTTCTAAAAGCTTTCTTTCCTGTCCGCACTCAGATGCGCTGTTAAACTCGCTCTCCCCGTCTGCGTCACCTGGCTGGTCGTTGACTTTCCGCCTGGGACATCCCTTTTAAGTGGAACCCCCTGTAGCGCGGTCTTGCCTCTGCCCTCGTCCCTCTGAATTGCAAACTAAAACGCCTCTCGCTGCTGGTTTCACCTTCTGCTGAAACATGCACTATAGGAACGGTGTGTTAATTACCGTCGATTGAGCGCAATCCCTTTTTGCATTACATACTGTAACAGTTGTGTTACTAAATGTGACACTTCTGTCACTAAATGTAACTAGGTTTTCTCTTTTGATGCAAGTCAATTGTCAGGATGAGCATTCTAAAGCATTCTGTCAGGGTGAAAATAATAAATAAATTAACTTTTCCCTCTTAGCAACATGTGGGCAGGGTGGGTTCTTCCTTGGCTCGGGTATGAGGTCGAATGAAACATCATTTTTACATAAGATAACTTTTATTGAAGATTTGTACAACTGTATCTTACGGGATGTTCTGGTTCGGAGATTGGCAGCTGTGTCGTTTGTGAATTCTGCTGCGGCAGCGGCGGCGGCGGCGGCGGCGGCGTCTGATTACGCGTAGCGGTGTGTATCTCGTGTCGCCGTCTCGCCCAGTTGACTGGAGACGCGCAGCGCGAGGTGGCCCGTTTAATTATTGCGAGCGAAATCGTGCATCGGATGATACCTTGGGTGTCGCGTCCCAGTGTTTCTCTTCTCTAAGCGGCCGCGTGTGTTCTGCGTCGGCCAGCGGAGCGGCGCGGCGGGGGAAGGCCAGTGTGACGGACTCGAACCACGGACTCCCGCTTGCCAGTCTTCGGCTGTCAGGTCTTCATCCCAGCTCACAGGTGACTGCTGATGTGAGGCCGTCTCCTTCCCGTCCTCACGAGTCACCCGGGTATGTAAAAATCAGACTTGAAATACCTTTTAACTTCTGTCTTCTGGTGCCACGGCTGCTGCTTGCTATTCCATTACAGCGTCGGACTTGCTTCGTCTGTGCATGATGCAGACTCTTCTTGCATGACGGTCTTCAGCACCGAAACTGACAGAAAACTACTGCTACTCTTCTTTTCTTCCTTCGTCTCTCGTCTTCGTCTCCGTCCCCGTCTCCGTCTTTGTCTTCGACTCCGTCTCCGTCTTCATCTGTCTGGCCCACTGCGTCTCGCGTATTTATTCACTTCAATTTACTGGAGGTGAACGACTTTACGGTCATTGCCTCTTCTGCCACATTGAGAAGCTCCTCGAAGAATCTTCTTAACGTCGGTCATTGGCTCTTGGAATGTAGGCGAGGGCCTTTGATCCCATGTGACGACTGAGAAGCATGTGAGCCGGTTATTGCCTCTTCTGTCACGTTGAAAAGCTTCTCGAAGAATCTTCTTAACGTCGGTCATTGGCTCTTGGGATGTAGGCGAGGGCCTTTGCTCACATACGACAACTGAGAAACACGTGAGCCGGTCGGGCGATGCCCTGACGGCTGAATCGACAGCGCCCGCTTGTGTGGAACTTGCTGACTTCACGGTCATTGTCTCTTCTGTTCTGCTGTTCGGCCCGCTGTTTGCGAGTATGTAACTCTCTAAACTAAACCAAGTTTTTCATTTATATTCTAATTTCTAGTTCACTTTGATTTCACTAATTTATTTACTTAAGTACCACTCAACAATACTGATAGGCAAATTTGCTCATTACCGCCGAATTAAGATAGGTGTCACATTCACCTTCACATTGCAATGTATAAAGCTCTCATGTAAGGTGCGAATATGACCTTCATTTATTCTGCCACTTTACAAGGTGGCAGACTACATGGTATTATTTGTGAAACACTTGCTTAATAGGGTGGCATTACAACAGAAATGTGACAATACAGTAGGAAACGACCACTAACATTTATTAAGAGTTGTGATACAGTATGGTACTTAACTTTGACAACAGTTTGACGTGTGCCCAAACATAATACAATGAAACCTATTAAGTGTATGATATTGTCACTGTGGCTGAATGTAACATTGCAGACACTCAGGAGTGCCCTATTACTCCTTAAATAGCGACTGCTGAGTCGCAGTGTTATTTTCTCAACATAACTCGCAGAACTGTGCCCCATAGAGTAGTTTCAGGTGCTGTACTGAGCTCGCTGCAGGCACCAAACTGCAGTGCACTGAATGTCCGCGGGATCAGAATGCATGCCATCTTTTGTGCCTTTAACCCTAGGATGCATGGTGCCGAAAACACACATCAATGCATATGCAGGGCCTCCAAGGCCCTGCCGGAATTTAAAATTTTTCTATTTTCATGTAATCATTCTTTCTAGTTAAATTTATTTCTGTCAAATTTATTGTCACATTGAAAAATTCCTAAGATAAAGTAACAGGATCTGGTGGGCCTGATTAACATTTAATAATTTAAAAAAAAAACTCTAAGAGTGCATTTTTATTAGTCACATCCGTTTACATTCAACATATACAAATAATTTTATTAATTCACTTATAAGTTGCAGTTTACATTTTATAACATTTATTACAACCAATTTCTTCAATTAAAACATACTCATTATTCACAATACCATGTATATAGGCAATATTTTGACAAAAAGTTATTATTCATTGTTCACATAAAATTGCATTTCTCTTAGTTTTCAACACGTGACGAACAAGAAGCACAAAGAACCCCACTATGTTCCTTACAAATGTTGGTTTTACACTTAATGCATGTCATAGCAATTTTCCTGTGTTTATTATATGGACAATAATTGCATCTTCTTCTTTTTACTGAAACAGTTAGTTGGTTCGTCACTATGACGTCTTTTTGAACACCACATCTTTGCATGGCATCAACGATTTTCTTTGGAAGATTAGGGATCTGAATACAAAGTTCCATTAGTGGTCTTACCATTTCCTCTGCTAAATCTCTTAGGAACAAACGCCTTTTGTCACTTCTTCCACTATGGTAGAAAATGGGCGGAAAATAAAATTTCACTGTTCATTGATGTGACGTCCATCATATTCCTCCATAATGCAAATGGCCATCTTCTTGTTTGTCTCTTGCAAGTGTAATAACGAATTTTCTGGTCCATTTGATCAGCTCCACCCTTCATAGAGTTATATAACTTTATTATATCTGGTTTCTTTTTTGCATGAGTTTCATCAATGTTTCTGTCTTGATGCATTGTGCTAATGAGAACTACAGACTTTTTCTTTTTGGGAACATAACTCACCATTGTAATGTCACCTCTAAAGGCAAACAAGGAGGAGTGAATAGCTCTTGAGGAAGATGATTTCATCTCATTAGGAATTTCTGGTTTATTTTGTTTTATTGTTCCCACCACTGTAATTTGCTTCTGAAGCATCTCTTCTGCCAGCTGCACACTAGTAAAGAAGTTGTCAACAGTAATATTTTTTGATGATCCTTCAATGCTTTTAGCAAGATGTTTCACCACATTCAATCCAAAATTTTTCTGAATAGGTTCATGGGGCTTCCTTCCCGTGTAAACATATTTTTATGCCATACTTGGCTGGTTTAGAGGGCATATATTGGGTGAAGCTGCATCTTCAACGGAATGGGACTAGCAGTTCGTCAACTGTGAGCGAATCACTGGGAATCATTCTATTTCTACACTTGTCAAGAAATAGTTCCCATACATAGCGAACAGCTGCAAGTTTGTCATCTGCAGATCGAGCTTCACGGGTACACCTGTCATCAAATCTAATCATTCTCCTTATATCCTCGAATCTATTTACTGACTTGGTGGCTTTATATGTAGTATTTTCCTTTTCATCCAAGAATAATTCTCTAATAGGGACATCCCAACTCTTCTCAACACCGGAAAGCAGTAAGAGACCAAGAAAACCCTCCATTTCAGCAAGCGAAATGTTTTTCCACGTAAAGCAGCCACTCTTCTGCCTTCAATATTTGTGCAGCTAATGATTTCCTCTAGTATTTCCTTGGAGATGAAATAGTCCCAGGCATCCTTCGGTTTACAGGTTTTCAAACCATGGGCTGGACCATGTGCCTTCTTTACGATATTATGGACAGGCGTACGAAAAGTTGCAGGAGGATCTAATTTCCAAATTGTTGCATTCCGACTAATGTATGTGTGGTCTTCTATACCTTTTCGAGGTGGTTCTTCATTTTCAGACTCTGATGAAATAATATTACAAGGGCTGTCATCTGCCTCAATATTCACATCTGCAGGTTCATTGGCTGATTCTTCACTACTTGCATCTTCAGAAATATTTCCTTCCTCACAAGAATCATCTTCTTCAAACCACTGAGCCATAACACTTTCAAAACTAGCTGCATTTGCGCGTACTGACTCTCTTGCTTTGCGTGTCGAAGCCATAGCGAAAGGCGTGTCTCTCGAACAGCAGCTTGTGCAGCACTAAACAAGTCATACTCGTAACAATATGGGCCTTGCAGCAACAAACAAACTACTGTAACAATGAGGCTGAGAAGAGCACCAGAGGATAACAATACTATGCAATAATGAAACATTTGATAGCAGAAAGATCAATAATACACCGACACCGCCAGTACGTGAAAGTAGTGTGTATTATTTTTTAGTTATACTATTACTACTACAGCTACTGCTGCTGTAGGCACTCCTGTTGCTGGAAATACCACCACAGTTATTGTTGAATTAATAACTGCTCCCAAACAAACGTTGAAGACAATATAGGCTAAAGAACATTTATAAATTTGTGAGGGCTTCTGAAGCCCTGCTTATGCATTCACGGTGTATGGGTAAACAAATTTAATTATAGAAAAAACTGAAAAAGGTATCTCGTTCAGACTTGATAGGAGGAATGTCACAGTGTTAGTGAAAGAGTACTGGAAAGCAGTTTGAAATCAAACAAAAAATTACAGAATTTTTTAAAAAATGAATAGATACAAGGGCCTCGGAGCCCCTGTATATGCATCCTAGGGTTAAGCGCGAGGATTTCCGTCTCTGCCAGTACAAGGTTGAAGTAATGTAGTCCACGGTTGAAAACATTCTCTTCGGCAGCTGGCTACACTATTGGCGGACAAATACGACTTGCAGATGGACGTGGCACGGAAAGTATTTCGAATTTGAGAATCCCAGTTTGACAAGGCGTTCGCAACCACCTGTGTTTCATTATATATTCTTCACAGAGCAAAGAAGTGCTCTGATTTAAGCTGGCTGGCTGGTCGATGCTTGGAGATTAGAGCACTTCTTGGCTCTGTTCACGACGATTTAGGTTTGAGGAATCCATGTGTGAGCGGTGAAATAAACGTTGGCGAAACTATTCGTAGCTTCAATAACAAATGTGTTGAACATCCCGCCATACTGTCTTACAGAGGGACCTAGGATGCTATACAATGAGACACTGGTATTGTGTTTTAAAAAATCTGTGTAAATCAGGCTAACAGATAATATCATTAAAAGTTGTAATATATACCCGCCCAGCAAAACTTGGAATCCTCTTTTATCAGATATGAAGAAACAACGGCATCTAAATCGGCCGGCCATGAGTAACAATTTTAATTGTGGAGACATGGCTTAGACACGGCCTGGGGGATGTTTCCAGAATGAGATTTTCACTCTGCAGCGGAGTGTGCGCTGATATGAAACTTCCTGGCAGATTAAAACTGTCCATTTAGTGGGAAGTAAAAATAATCCTCTACCACAGAACTTCATTTACTCCCTAAGGTGCTCACACATATATTTTCCGCTTAATATATCCCCACCACTATTAACTACACTACTATATATAAAGACAAGACTTTTTTAGCGTTATTACCAAAAATCTCGAGAACGTATTCAGTGATTAACTTAAAAGTTTTACACGATGCTCTAATCCACTTGGATGGGCTTAGACAAGATAAACAGGGTGATTTTTCCCAGTTTACAAACGCTAGGGATAGTCTATGAGAGGAAAAAATGATCTAATGAACTTATGTACGGAAATGCATAGTTTCCATGCTAGAGACCATTTATTCAGTCGCACATTGTAATTTTTACAGTGACAGAGATCTAATACGCATTGTACCATGCAGCTACAGTTACAGATGTGTTGAAAATGGTTTCAATGTACCCCAACACATGCGTGTACGCACCGTAGGATGTTTTGTATCACACATTCACATCGACCAGGCTGCATCCGAACAGTGTCAAAGGCAGTTGAATACGCTTCTCCAGCGCCTCCATATTTGGAACTGGCTCTGCATACATGATACTTTTGAGATGGCCCCATAACCAGAAATCGCACGGGTCGAGATCCGGTGAACGAGCAGGTCATGCAACTGGACCCCCTCGTCTGATCCATCGACCAGGGAAGACATGATTGAGATGCGTCCGGACGTTAAAGATGAAGTGGGCTGAAGCACAATCATGTAGCAGTCACATAACCCTACGAATTATCACTGGCACCCCTTCAAGCAAGGGAATCAAAGTTCCCCGCAAGAAACGCCGAAAGTTCCGGTGTGTTAGGCGACGTTGAAGGACGACTGGTCCCAAAATACGGTCGCCAATTATTCTGGTTCTCACATTCCGGCTGCACCGATGCTGATGATTCGCTCTGTCATCATACCATGAGGGTTATGTATACTGTCCCACAGATTACTGTTATGAAAGCTGAGGATACCACTCCGCGTAAAGGTGGCCTCATCTGTGAATAGCCGGCCTGTGTGCCCTAGCGGTTCTAGGCGCGTCAGTTCGGAACTACGCGGCTGCTTCGGACGCAGGTTCGAATCCTGCCTCAGGCATGGATGTGTGTGATGTCCTTAGGTTAGTTAGGTTTAAGTAGTTCTAAGTCTAGGGGACTGATGACCTCAGATGTTAAGTCCCATAGTGCTTAGAGCCATTTGAACCATCTGTGAATAGAATGGATGACATAAATCCCGGAATCGTGGTTTCCTGGTGAAGAAACTGCTCCCCATGTGCAAAAAGTATCGTCAGTGAGTCCTGCACACACTGTTAAGTGATAAGGGTATTAACAGTTGCCATCTAAATGTTCCACACGGTCGTTTGGCGTATCCTGTACTGCCTCGAACTGACACAGCGGTCGCCTTCCACAGTGTTATTCACATTTTGCTCAAAGTCTGGTGTCTGAACATACCGGGTACGTCCTTCACGATTTTCTGCTACCTGAAACGATCCTGTCTCAGACAAACGGCGAAATGCTGTTGCAAACGTTGGATGTTGCGGTTGTTTGGCGGGGAGAGGTCTCCTGATACAATATTGCTGCCCCGCCGCCCATTGCTATTGGTCTCTCCGTGAGTACACACCAAGTCGGCAAGCTCTCGATTTGAATATGGAACCACTGCGTACAACGCTGTATCATATCCACTACAAGGTGAGTCAGCAAGAGAAGTGAATAGGACACTGCCAGTTACTATGGCAGGAGTGGGCACTAGGACAGGACGTATGAGGAAGGGTATCACCCTCTAGGAAGAAACCACGCACACTATAACTGTGGCTCCACGGTACATCTCGCATTAGACCGCAGTCTCTGAAACAATGTACATGATTGAATAAGTGGTCTCTAGCTTGGCAACCATGCATTTCCTGACGTAAGTTAATTAGACCTTTTTTGTTCCGCATCCTCTCGTCGATCAATCTCTAGAGTTTCTACACAGTGGACAAAATCACCCTATATATCGTTTTTGCGGTCATAGGCTAAATATTTCTACTGTATATGGTAAAGAAATAAGTACAGAATAATTGCGTGATAATGTCGAAAACTTTCGAGGACGATGGAGACTGGTAACTGTAGTGGTGAAATAGCGCTGAAGCGTCACACATTTATCCGCCGGCCGCCAAAGTTTACAATTTTGCATTTTCCGTAGCTAGCTGCACTAGTACTGCGCCTTTTTTTCTTAGAGTGTATTTTTGGTTCCAGATCTGGCACAATTTCGCAGTAATTTTCATTATACTTTCTATGGTGCTGTGATGAGTAAGATGCGGTTCTTTCATTTTCAGTTTTTGCCGTCGGCGAAGATTCATGTTTCCACACTCTGTCACAATATACTGTGGTTCGTAGTGATGAATCCACGCCTCATCAACTGTTAGTACGCAACAGAGAAAGACATCTCCATCCTCTTCAAAACGACTGAAATGATTTTTCGACAGGCGTAGGTCTCTCTACTCACGTAGTATCTAACGAGCGTGAATTTTGCGATACTTCCGAAATTCGTGGACGATTGTAGACAGGGATTTCAAAAAGTAAGTTACACATGTAGCCCTATGGTAAGACGTTTGGGAAATGACACTTTGTCAGTACGTGTTCCCGGTTCCACATAGATGCAATTACTTTGTTGCAGTTCCGTTAATAGGAGCACCACAGGTTGCGAGTGAAGTACAGAGCCAACTAGAATCGGAATACAAATTTGAGGTACGCGGGGTAGTACGATACTTTTTGGGAAAATTAAGTAAACTGATTACTCGCCAACACGATGATGCAACACCCCAAACGGCGCGCACAAGCTTTGCTTCAACTTTTCAATGGCAGCTCTTGCAACGTGGTATTTTCATCTCTTGGCGAACTGGAACGAAATCTGGGGTAAAGATATTTTCCGATTATGACCTTCACACGGTGGTTCTCGAATGGCTTCGTGACCAATGAGCGAATTTCTATCGTCGAGGAACTGAACGGCTGCGTAGAACGTTCCAGCAGTTGTTTACAGAGATTTGATGGCTTTGTTGAAAACCAGTGTCATGCATCTGTTTCAGTTTAAAGTGTAGTGCAGCATTTAATGAAGGTTACTGTTCCTGTCTTAAAAAATGTGTAACTTAAATTTTGAAGTCCCCTCGCACCCGTGTATTTGAGGATTTAGAAGTATATACCTCTGTATCTTGTAGTCATCCTACCTGTTTATACTGTTAGAGTCATCAGTTATTTCGATAGCCACTTTCATTCTTTAATTTTTTTCTGCTTCATCCCTGGTTCCGAGTAAGCAAACGTGGTTCTTGAAAATTAACATATCGGCCATAGTCCTCACGGTGTCACTACCGCTGATTTGTTGTGTTGTCGCAGTCGCAGATAACACACGAGTGACAGTCGGTATCCCGGTTTCACCAACGTCAACGTCACCGCATTCTAATCGGAGTTCGTTGACGCCTGCAGTGTGGAGAGCACGTACGAAATCAGTCGTGCGCATCGGACCTGCTGCAGCTCTTGAATATCGGTTTAATTCCTCTGTGGCGCAGCATCTTGCCTACACGGCCACTGATACCTCTTACAAAAGGTAAGCGAGCAACAGAAAGAGGTTATTCTGCTACTATGATTTATCTTCTCTGTACCTTACGGCTAGTTGCATATGTATCCATGCGCACGGGATGCTGTTCGGAGCTCGCGCATTTTATGTTGATGGCTCTCACTATCGCTAATACAGTGAACGCGGGCAGCTAGCCACGTAGTGCAGCGCTGTTTTGTGCTGGGCGGTGGTGCAAACAATAGTTATCTTTAATTTGAATTGTCCAGTTACATCCAGAATGAAACTTGTGTAGTCACCATATCCCGAAAAAAGACTACATGCAAGGGTAGAAAAAATTTCTTTTATTCTTAAGCTTCCGGTTTCGGTCAGCGATAACTATCTTCAGATCTGCAGCAAAACATGGGAAGACAAATACTAGTGAATAGTTCACATCTTAAAATAATAAAGTGTGCCATGATTAAATGTATTACTTTCATAGATGTGGAAACATGCGCTTAAAATATGATGAGACATACGTGTCTAACAACATGCCATGATATAATGAAGTCATAGTAGTATTGTTAAAAAAAAATACACACACAATTTGTTTAGCTTCGTCGCACTCATTTAAAATGTAGTGTAGACTAGGTGACAATGCCGGCAGAGTCATCCCGTTAAGAGCGCTAATCTTCCTAACAAATTGAAGTACAGTGGCATAGGCTCAGTAGAGGTCGTTACGGGAAGCTGATACACATTCGTCAGTTTTATAATTGTACGAACTGCAGTAAATGGCTATGCCTATTCTGCAATCTGGTGGCTACATTAATAGAGGGCGACTTCAGTCTGTTCCATCCATTCGTCTTCATTCTCTACCTATTTCGTAGGTCATTTTAATTTTTCTATATCTCTGAGCTCATTCTTATCTATATTATATATTTTACGCAAAATCACAGCAAATGTGTCTCAGAATCACATATTGTCTTTTTTCCACCCTATCAGCTTTAAAGTTTTACTTTATTTATATTTTAATATGTTACATGTTGTCACTGTAATAATTTATACACCTTATGAGCAGACTTTATACTTTAGCTAGTGCGTTTTTCTTTTTATTGAATTTTGTACAGTCATAAAATTAACTAATAGGAATAATCTTACATCTAACGAACCTATGACACATATTTTGTGACTATCGTACCTTAGTTTGTCTTGAACAATAGCATTGTCAATGGGGTGACTCTGCTGGCACTATGGATTAATTTCCACAATACTATAAGTATGTACGACAACACTAAGGAGATTTTGCGCATATGTTTTGATGATGCCACTGTGGTTTAATTTTATTACGGCATGTTGTAAAAGAGCTGTGCCTCTCCATATTTTAAGTGCATGTTTCCAGATGTATAAATATAATACATTCCAGTAAGGCATACATTATTGTTCAGAGTGTATATGTGGACAAGGAAAAAAAATTCCCACTTTTTTCATGGATTTCCCAGTTAACAACACACATTCTCCCGGCTGAAAATACACTTTTTCCGTGTTAAGTGACAGTATATTTTTCCTCGGCACTGAAAAACTCATCAATCCTTTGAATGTTTATGGTTCTATATACTGATGTAAAATTCCCAGGCGCTTTAGAAAACTAAACTCAGGGGGAAAAAACACGTTTTGAAAGACCTTTGACGTGCAGCAACATGTACGCTGCATATTTTCTTATTACGAAGGTATAAATTTGAATTCCACCAAACACCTTATGTCACTTTCTGAAGCATTGAAATCACGATTGTGATGCACTTTGTAAGCCAGTCAGAGCTCATGTCACGTGATCTCGCGAGCTGATGACAGCATAGGACAGGTGATGTAGTCAACCAGTAGCAAGATCACTCTTCAGTAGCGTGAACACACAAATTAGAAACGTTAATGGTTTAAATTTATATATATATATAGAATTCACATATACTATTGGTCTCTAAGATTAATAAGCTGGAAGAGAAGCTAAGCTTCCACATACAATGTTAATCTTTTTTGCGCATGTTACACTTTAAGATACATCACACAAACGTCCTAGTAAAATTTTTAATAAAGACGTAAATTTCTGTTCAGGGGTCGCCTTCTTCTAGATGGTTGTCCTCAAACAGTTGATTTTTAAATGACAGTCAAACGCTTTGTGATTAATTCATCGTACATCTCACACATAGTTTATCTTGCGTAAAAGGAAACCTGCTTTGAATGTAACACTTTTCAAACCACCATTCCCAATATTTTCCCGTGACCTGTTAGAAATAGGTTCGTTTCAGCAGTTGCAAGGGAGCGCCAGACAACAGGCGTCACCGCGCCTGCGCAGTTACGATGGCGCAGGAAGCCCATATGTTCGTATGTGTAAAACGTTAAAAGATCTTACATTATGTCATAAAAGAAAAAAGACCATACAAAAAGGCATAATTCGACTTAAAATGCACACTCGTATGTAAATTTTCTTGCAGTACCAGTACTTTATTATGGCATAATGCCATATGTGCACTTGAAATGCAGCGAACAGTTGAAACTAGCCAATAGTGTGAAATTAAACACTTCGTTTCAAATAAATTGACTGCCTCGGCAGAAAAGATTAATAGAAACCTAATCTCTTTAGCAAACCGGCAAAAATAACTTCATTGTTCTGTAAGGCGATTAATGTTTGACTGTCAGTAAGGTGGGAATAAAATCTTAAACTAACAACGTATTTTAGTCTTCCGTAATTACACGCACGTATTTTAATTCATTTGGTAGCTCCCAGCCACAAAAATCCGTTTTGTTATCATTTAACGTGAGAGCAATAAACGAAGAGGAAACAACAAAATTATTGAACGTAAACACAGGTCACGTGGAGACGACCCACCTCCCCACCACAACTCAGACTGCTCTGTGCATCAGCCCCAGATTTACTTCATTTCCGAACCGGGCAAAATTAAGTAGTGGCGCCCATCCACACTTCTGTAACCAGAAGTGGGAGAAGGTACTATTCAAACGAATCTAATTTAAACAGTTGTCATGTCACGCTGTTCAGAGGCAATTTGTTGTTATAAAGCATTGCATAGTCTTCCTGAAGCCTTTGACACACTGCTGTTGGCAGACGCTTGTATGAGCATTGTTTTGTTGTTGTATACGGCGCATTTCCTTTGCGACTTAAGTTTTTTTTTCTCTCATTCATGTTTTGTTACTACAGTATTATTCTGCTCTAGCGGGATACATTAATATCCTTTGTTAGAGTATTGGTTCTTACCAGTCAAAATCACAAAAATTTAACTGAAAAATTAAAACAATGAAAAATTCCCAGAATTCTAAACAATTTCCTGGTTTTACCCGGTTTTCCCCCAGAAGAAAAAATTAAAAATTCACGGGCTTTTCCCGGATCTGCCGGTTGTCCCGGGTCGTACACACCCTTTTATTTTATAATGTAAACTGTCCACTACCTGTATTTGGTTTCCCATGTTTGGCTGAAGACCTGCAAATATGACCAAAACCGGAAGTATAATGACCTAAAGGTTTAGTGATAATTGATGGAAAATAAAAGAAATTTATCCTACACTTCCTGAATTACTGTTGTAATTCACGACTATCACAGCTTCTGGGAGTATATAGGGGAAGATTATCACTACAATCCTGAAGAGGACTGCGGCAATGTTATTTTATTCCTCCATAGTGCCGCAGCCTAATAACCAATTGACATTGGTCGTGGGTGCCTACTAACTTAGATTTATTTTGACTTACTGGTAAGATCCAATTTAATAAAACAATTTTATCTGGGAATAATGAAATGATGAAACAATCAGAGCAAAATGCCTCGGACCTTTGGAGGTGATGGAGTCCCACCTCTAATTGACAAACCAGGGACTCCTAAATACGACTCGGCAAACGAATGGTGACGAGATGGGGAGCTATTAATATCAATGGGGACTATCTGGGAAGAAGGTATAGCTGGCAGAGACTGCAAGTATGATGGGGTTGGACGTTTTAGCTGTTAGTGACATTCGGGTAAGGGGTGAGAAAGAAGAGGAAGTGGGAGAATACAAGGTCTACCTGTGAGGAGTCAAAGCAGGAGTAGCACAATGGGGTGTAGGGCTTTACATCAGGAAAGAAATGGAACCCAGCGTAGTTGCAATAAGGTATGTAAACGAACGACTGATGTGGATAGATTTGACAGTGGCTAGCAAGAAAATTAGGATTGTGTCAGTATATTCGCATTGTGAAGGGTCAGATCAAGATAACATGGATAGTTTTTATGACGCACTCAGTGATGTAGTTGTTAGAGTAAAGGACAAGGACAATGTTCTACTCATGGGTGATTTTAATGCCAGGATTGGAAATCGAACAGAAGGGTATGAAAAGGTTATGGGTAAATTGGGAGAGGATATGGAGGCCAACAAGAACGGGAAACAACTCTTGGATTTCTATGCCAGTATTGGCTTAGTAATCACAAACTCCTTTTTTAAACATAAGAACATTCACCGGTATACTTGGGAAGCTAGGGGAACCAGATCTGTCATTGACTATATAACAGATCAGGAATTCAGGAAGGCTCTGAGGGACACACGTGTATTCAGGGGATTTTTTGATGACACGATCACTATTTAATCTGCAGTGAAATTGGTATTGTGAGGCCGAAAGTGCAGGAGGTCAGGTCCATATGTAGGAGGATAAGAGTGGAGAAACTTCAGGATAAGGAAATCAGGCACAAGTACGTAACAGTGATCTCAGAAAGGTAAAAGTTGGTTGAATGTAGTCAATTACAGTCATTGGAAAAGGAATGGACAAGGAACAGGGACACAGTACTAGAAGTGGCTAAAGAATGTCTTGGAACAGTAGTATGTAAAGGTAGGATGAAGCAAACAGCTTGGTGGAATGACACAGTCAAGGCAGCCTATTAAAGGAAAAAGAAGGCATATCAAAAATGGCTGCATACTAGAACTCAGGTAGACAGGGAAAGTTATGTTGAAGAAAGAAACAAAGCCAAACAGATAATTGTAGCATCCAAGAAGAAATCTTGGGAAGACTTTGGAAACAGGTTGGAGACTTTGGTCAAGCTGCTGTAAAACCATTCTGGAGTGTAATTAGCAGTCTTCGAAACGGAGGTAAGAAGGAAATGACAAGTATTTTGGACAGGTCAGGAAAACTGCTAGTGAATCCTGTTGATGCTCAATGTAGGTGAAAATACGATCAGTAATGCTTCAGATTCCGATGTACAATGGGATAGGAGTGATGATGGAAACAGGATCACATTTGAGGAAGTGGTGAAAATGGTCAATAGATTGCAGTGCAATAAAGCGGCTGGGGTGGATGAAATTAAGTCGGAACTCATCAAATACAGTGGAACGTCAGGTCTTACATGGCTACACGGGATAACTGAAATGGCGTGGGAGTCGGGGCAGGTTCCATCAGACTGGACGAAAGCAGTAATCACACCAATCTTGAAATATGGAAACAGAAAAGATTGTAACAACTACAGAGATATCTCTTTAATCAGCGTTGTGGGTAAAATCTTCTCAGGTATTGTTGAAGGAAAGTGCGAGTATTAGTTGAGGACAAATTGGATGAAAATCAGTGTGGGTCTAGGCCGCTTAGAGGTTGTCGGGACCAGATCTTTAGCTTACGGCAAATAATGGAGAAGTGTTACGAGTGGAACAGGGAATTTTATCTATGCTTTATAGATCTAGAAAAGGCATATGGCCGGGTTCCTAGGAGGAAGTTATTGTCTGTTCTACGAGATTATGGAATAGGAGGCAAACTTTTGCAAGCAATTAAAGGTCTTTACATAGATAGTCAGGCAGCAGTTAGAGTTGACGGTAAATTGAGTTCATGGTTCAGAGTAGTTTCAGGGGTAAGACAAGGCTGCTGCAACCTGTCTCCACTGTTGTCCATATTATTTACGGATCATATGTTGAAAACAATAGACTGGCTGGGTTAGATTAAGATATGTGAACACAAAATAAGCAGTCTCGCATATGCGGATGACTTAGTTGTGATGGCAGATTCGATTGAAAGTTTGCAAAGTAATATTTCAGAGCTAGATCAGAAATGTAAGGACGGTGGTATGAAGATTAACATCTCCAAAACGAAAGTAATGTCCGTGGGAAAGAGATATAAACGGATTGAGTGCCTAATAGGAGGAATAAAGTTTGAACATGTGGACGGTTTCAAGTACTTAGGATGCATATTCTCACAGGATGGCAACATAGTGAAAGAACTGGAGGCGAGGTGTAGCAAAGCTAATGCAGTGAGCGCTCAGCTACGATCTACTCTCTTCTGCAAGAAGGAAGTCAGTACCAAGACTAAGTTATCTGTGCACCGTTCAATCTTTCGACCAACTTTGTTGTATGGGAGCGAAATTTGGGTGGATTCAGGTTACCTAATCAATAAGGTTGAGGTTACGGATATGAAAGTAGCCAGGATGACTGCAGGTACTAGTAGATGGGAACAATGGCAGGAGGGTGTCCACAATGAGGAAATCAAAGAAAAACTGGGAATGAACTGTAGCAGTCAGGGCGAACAGGCTTAGATGGTGGGGGCATGTTACACGCATGGGAGAAGCAAGGTTACCCAAGAGACTCATGGGTTCAGCAGTAGAGGGTAGGAGGAGTCGGAGTAGACCAAGGAGAAGGTACCTGGTTTGGGGTAAGAATGATTTTGAAGTAATAGGCTTAACATCAGAAGAGGCACCAATGTTAGCACTGAATAGGGGATCATGGAGGAATTTTATAAGGGGGACTATGCTCCAGACTGAACGCTGAAAGGCATAATCAGTCTTAAATGATGATGATGATGATAATGAAATTGTTCGGGTGACAGAATGTCGATGTGGTACATGCTGGTCAACTTCAACTTAACTTAGGCCACATAAATGTCCGGGAAGTTGAAGGTATCGTCCAGCTGTTGGGACGGCAGCGTCCTCTGCAGTGCCCGCTGTACCTCCGCCCCTCCCCCACTGGTAACCAGCACCCCCCTCCCCCCCCCTCACTACTGTGGGCTGGCAGCCAGCCCAGCGGCAGCGGCCGCAGCGGTTACCGCGGCCTCCCACGCAGCTATCGACCGCTGGCGCCCTTCCGCCCTTCCTAATGCTGAGGGCCGTGTGTCGGAACACCCTGCGACTCTCCCGCAACAGCTTGTGTGTGTGTGTGTATGTGTGTATGTGTGTGCTG
Organism: Schistocerca nitens; assembly: GCF_023898315.1. Taxonomy (NCBI): domain Eukaryota; kingdom Metazoa; phylum Arthropoda; class Insecta; order Orthoptera; family Acrididae; genus Schistocerca; species Schistocerca nitens. Next base: position 362,708,566 of record NC_064622.1, read on the forward strand.
CTAGGAAAATTAGAGATTGAGCGTCTGCCTATCTTAGATAGGTTACGACGACAGACCATACCAATACCAGACCGTACCAGGAACGTATGCAGTTTTTGACAAATCATGTACGCTGCCTGTGACTTCTCATCGACATCTAAATATAAAAGGTCTATGATAACTGACCCCAAAAGCTGAGGTTTTCACCATCTATGTTAAATGATGAGTTCATAGAGTGACTTCAAAAGCAACATACAAATGATTCTATATATTCATCGATCAATAAATATAGCAATAATTGACATTAAATGACACACAACATTTTGTCTACAGGCTGTAAATACAAAATTTATCAGAGAAATTTCCCCTTCACTCAATTACGTTCTTGACAGAGGCGTGCTTCTCATTACACTCTTCCACAAGCTGAAAATGTGACTACACAGTTTGTCCAAGAAATGTTTCGAGAAACTTCGAGGGGCTGTAGAGAGTTTCTTGAGGGACGAATCGCGGGTAGGAACTCGTGTCCGGAACCGTCATCCAACGACGCTACAGAGCGAAGTAACGGGCCCCAGCGCCTATCAGTAGGCCACCCCTTCGCCAGCAAGGGTTTGTGTGTACGCTGACGGACCGTAGTTGGAACGTCTCCCACGTACATCTACATCTACATCTACGTGATTACTCTGCTATTCACAATAAAGTGCATGGCAGAGGTTCAATGAATCACCTTCAAGCTGTCTCTCTACCGTTCCGCTCTCGGACGGCCCGCGTGGAAAATGAGCACTTTAATTTGTTCGTGCGCGCCCTGATTTCTCCTATTTTATCGTGATGATCACTTCTCCCTATGTAGGTGGGTGCCAGCAGAATGTTTTCGCAATCGGAAGAGAAAACTGATGATTGAAATTTCACGAGAAGATCCCGTCGCAACGAAAAACGCCTTTATTTTAATGATTGCCACTCAAATTCACGCATCATGTCGGTGGCACTTGAGTGTCACAATAACCAGTGCTGAAGAAGGAGCTAGCGGCTGCGTAGGTCAGCCTTCAAATGGTTCAAATGGCTCTAAGCACTATGGGACAACATCTGAGGTCATCAGTCCACTAGAACTTAGAACTACTTAAACCTAGCTAACCTAAGGACATCACACACATCCATGCCCGAGGCAGGATTCGAACCAGCGACCGTAGCAGCAGCGCGGTTCCGGACTGAAGCGCCTAGAACCGCTAGACCACAGTGGCCGGCTAGGTCAGCCTTCTTCTTTATGAATGCATTGCTCTGTTGCCTCGGTGGATGACGCTTTCGGGCACAGGTTTCCATCTGTAATTTATTTTTCTCCTGTATACTGAAAAAACATAGATTTTAGAGGATTACATCATCCACTGAGGCAACAGAGCATCGCGTTCATAGCAGACAAGGCCTTTCTACGCAGTATTTAACTCCATCTTCACTGTCCATCACGATCACTAAACAAAAAAGAAGAAACGAAAAGTTCCGCAAACGAAGAAAGAAGGCTAGCGGTCAATGTCTCGTCGACGTCGAGGTCGTTAGAGACAGAGCAGAAGCTCGGATTCATTGACGCACGGGGAAAGAAATCGGCCGTGCTCTTTCAAAGGAACCATCACGTCATTTTCTTGGAGCGATTTAAGAAAATCACGGGAAACCTAAATCTGGATGGCTGGAAGCGTACTTGAACCGTCGTCCTTCCGAATGAGAGTCTAGTGTGCTAACTACTAAGCCACTTGGCTCTGTGATATGCTCTGCCTACCATCAGTCAGCATACAGTCACGTTTGCTGCCGACGAAGTGGCCTAGTGGCAGGTGCTGCTGCTTAGAACTTCGACACTCTGTAGCGTCGTTCGAAGACGTTTCCGGAAGTGGCTTCCTGTCCTCGATTTGTTCCTTAAGACATCCTCTGTAAACTCTCAAAGTTTTTTTCTGGGACGCCCTGTATACGCTGTAAATATTATGGGAGAAAGTTTCTCTTCACTCTACTGCGTTACTGACGCACGCATATTTCTGTTTACATTTTTCATAAGCTGACGATCTCGCTACACAACACAAATATTTAAGCGCAGTTTTTTTAGCTTTGGATTGTACCAATGACATGATTTCATACTTCTAATGAACTTTGTTTAACGACTACAGCACAGTCTTTTGGATAATAACTGAGCTGCGACAGTACGTTCGTTTCTGTTCCAGTATGTACCTAATTTTTTTTCTTGTGACATTTTATGTTTCCCCGTATTGTCCACTCTACATGACGCCACGAAAAGTCAAGTGAGTGAATCATAAAACACATCAGTCCACCCACAAGTTGCGACGCAATCGGCGAATGCTCACTCGTATAAGACGACTGGGGAAACTGTCTGCAGAGTACAGGGGAGTAAGGGCCGCTAACGTCGTTCCGCCATATGCATACAGGATTCTAATGTGAGTCCCCTGTCTTCACCGCTACGACACCTCACTTGACTCACAGCAAAAGTGATAGTATAAATGCAAAGAATCTCACGACTCTTATGTTAATTGTTTTCGAAACTTCTGCCACAAACCTCAGGAACCATCTACAGGAACTATGAGAACTTAACTAGGAAGGAACGTAACTGGAGACAGCTCGAAAAATCATTTTGTGTTGGACGAACTTTCACGTTCGTTCTTGACGAGACTTCAATAAACTCTGTGCAAGCAGTGAAGCAAGCTTAAGAATTGGAGAACTCGGTAGCGACTGTATTAAGCTCAGATTTGAAATAAACGTATAAATCAGTTAGTTGTATATTAGCAGGTCGAAAGGCAGACGAAAAGTATGTACGCGACGAAATGAATCACTAAGAGAATAAGAGTAGTTAGGAATTTATTTGGGTAGCTGAATGCAATAGTACGTTTCTAGAAAGTCTGAAATGCAAGGTCAGTGATGAATGAGGTACTGACAACTCTAATTCATGGTAATGGGACACCGAATGAAACTGTGACAATAATAAAACACTATTTGCCAGACATACAACATAAAGAAGGAAGTTTGCCAGTGACGATAGGAAAAATGAAGAAGTATAAAAGACTAAGAGAACTCTCAGGAAATTAAAACCGAAAATACCGGTATATTCATCACGATGAATTGATGCAAAACAGAACAAGAAATTGGCCGGCCGAAGTGGCCGTGCGGTTAAAGGCGCTGCAGTCTGGAACCACAAGACCGCTACGGTCGCAGGTTCGAATCCTGCCTCGGGCATGGATGTTTGTGATGTCCTTAGGTTAGTTAGGTTTAACTAGTTCTAAGTTCTAGGGGACTAATGACCTCAGCAGTTGAGTCCCATAGTGCTCAGAGCCATTTTTGAGAACAAGAAATTCCTTATGAATTTCTTTTGATGAGAAATGACGTGGACGATGACAAAAAGGAATAATGGTTATCAATATATGGACGTATTCAGACCACAATCAGAAAATAAGAGCTAAAAATGGTAATACCTAAAGAGGGTGGGACAAAGCTTTTACCTACCGGTAATGAATCACGTCTGATGAAGAATATCATAAGTGTAAATAACTCTTCTAACTCTGTTTCATAAATAAATTTGTGAAACAAAACTTAATGAAATACTACGGCTCACATTTACAATGCTAGTTCTCACCACTAATCAGATCCGATGTCGGATTTACTGTTTGACGTTGAAGTACACCAACAGAATTGCAGAGCTTTTTTTTTTTCTTGGGTAGAATATGTTTTTACACAAATTAAGCAGCATATTATAACATTTTTATGCATTTAAATGGGGAAAATTGTGATTATTCACAAAATTCACAATTCGTTTCATAAGTAGTTCATATTTATTTCATTTGGTCATTACAATAAATCTGAATTACAAATAAAAACTGCGTCATTTTGTGTCATTAATCATTTCTAGCTTACAAATTCTCCGCATCTCAAGCACAGAGATTAACTAGCCGTTACAACAGAAATGCGACACTTTGCAAGCGCAATTGCCAGTTGTCCCACACCAAACGAACAAAAATATCTGTAACATTAAACTGATCATACTTTTGTGGAAAATAGACGGGAGAAGAGAATTTCAGCAGAATCGGAAGACATGCTGGAACCGAATCAGTATATGATTAACTGTCGGTGCAGTGTTTGGTACCAACTCTAACAAAAGAGGAGACGTAAGTCTAAATGAGAACCTATTCGTTTTTCAATTACCAACATCTGCAAGACATTTCTTACAAAACCGTGGCATAAAAATCTCGATCTCGACTTGTTAGTGGAAGCGCCACCACACTAGCTTGGTGTAAAATGATGGTAAACTGAGGTATGACACTTCATTGTTGGATTTCGACAAGATGCACTGAGCACAGGATGGCGAAATAAGCTACGTTCGTGCTCCCATATTTCTGTTTTAGCGTTCCGTACCTTCTTCGGCAAAAACGAAACCCGTATAGTATCACTTTGATGCTCATCCGTGCGTTTGTCTGTCTGACTGACTGTTAAAACCCCTTTTTCCAACGAACGGATTTCCGTAACAATTTGAGATATCGGTCACATAATAAGAACTACTTATCCTTAGCGTTGAAAAAATTGAAGCTTCTAAGTCGACGTAATCAAAAGGTACGGTCATTTATGTCACATTTTTTCATACCCGCAAACTCACTGATCAAAACATATAGAGTGTTTGCCGTTAACGTAGAATCATTAAATTTGGCAATAAGAAAGGTTTGAAAGTAAAAGTGAAGGAAAAAATCCAAAATTTTTAATCTCTAATTATTTCACACGAAAACAAAATGTCATTTGGTTTCGACTGTCTGTCTCTCCGGTCGTCTGTTAAGAAGCCTTTTGCTCAAGAACGAGTAGGCGTATTTTGTTGAAATTTTTGTCACGTAGTAAGGTCTATGGTCCGTTGGCGGTGTAAAGAAGTTAAGCTTCTAAGTCAATGAAATAAAAAATTACGGCTATTTATGTCGCATTTGCTGACAGTCGCAAACTCCTGCATTAAAATCTGTAGAGTACTCCACATTGACTATGAAATTTGGAAGAAGCGAGGTTTTTACTTAAAAGTAAAGGAAAAATTTCACAAAATTGCTAGTATTTATATCACACAAAAAATATTTCTTTAATCATTTGTTATTCGATTTGAAACGTAAAGTCTAAAAACTGGCGATGTCTTGCCAGTATCAATGTCGATAACAGGCAAAATTTGTAGAGATACTCGATTCTCCAGGATGGATGAACTATCGATACACATAATTAAATTTGTACGATACCTGCAGAGCGTTAGTCCTACTCGCAACTGACCAAGTTTTATTTACGTATGTTCCCACTGACGGCGGCTCATGGCCATTCTTCAGCCGATAGCGTTTATAAAAGATCCAAGCGTTTTTTCTTAAGAAATTTAAAATGATAGAATATTTACACGTTTCTTAAAATTATTAAAATTTTCTTTATAAAAAAAGGAACACTTCACTGCAGTAAGTTGTAGGACGTGAGAACGACAGTGTAGGAGTTCATATCGGAAAGTATTTAGAAAAGCATACGGGACTAGAAAGATGGGGAGGAGGACCCCTAAGGAAGCTTTTAGAATGGGAATGAGGAAGACGTAGGACAGAGAAGGCCTGAGATGGAGAGGAAAAGGAAATGGGAAAGATGGGCAGATCTCTGGGAAGATTTGGTTGCCACCAGCGAGAGGTGGGTAAAGTTTTCTTAGTATACGATTTGGAAAGAGTCCATGGGTGTCTGGGGAGTAGTGGGGTTTCGTGGGCTGGAGTGAGGGGTAGGTACAAATGGTACAAATGGATCTAAGCACTATGGGACTTAACATCTGAGGTCATCAGTCCCCTAAACTTAGAACTACACATCCATGCCCGAGACAGGATTCGAACCTGCGACCGTAGCAGCAGCGTTGTTCCGGACTGAAGCGCCTAGAACCGATCGGTCACAGCGGCAGGCATGGTTGGTACAAGCGCATCGAAGTTAGAAGACTGGCTATCGGAGATAAAACGACAGGATTGCTGTCGTCAAGTTTGCGGGATGTTTGGGAAAACCGAATGTGTCCATTACGAGAGAGGAGACGAAGAGAGAAACGAAAACAATACGAAAGCATTTGTAAGGAAAGCGATGTGTTTGCTGAGACCGCTCCGACATTTAGCAAGAAGCCAGTTCACAGTTTCATTGGCCGTAACGCTACACAGTGGCAATGTCTTGCCGCACCTTACGATGAGAACTTCGCCCACGTTAGTGGGGGCCATAGAGGGATGTGATGAGCCACCTGTTACCGAATGGCGCAAAGTTGGCGCAGCACAGCGCATTCTGTTTCCGCAGAACAAGGAACAGGCCATACCGTGAATACGCACATCTATTGTTACTATGCGCCACTATCTGCTTGTTCAAATCTATTATCAGTTCCCAGAAACAGAGCCATTGGGTAGACGCCTGCCGGTCCTATTTACCACGTGAATGGCTAATTTTCCCTTATGATTACACCTTGACGCGAGTAAGAGAATGTGTTCAACCATCGTACTTCCAAATAGACATACCGCATGAGCGGTGGTAAAAAAACTGCTGTTTTGAAGAGCGCGCCGCAGCGCGTAGTGTGAAGCAGTTATCCTCCGTTTCTGGCGGTGGCGCCGCTGTGGCAGTCGCAGCTTTGGTGTCTCCCTCCGGTGGGAAAGGGGAAAGGTAGCCTGTTCACGTGCATTTAAGGGGCGCTATGAGCTCGCCAGGGGTCAGTCTGGGTCAGTCTCGCGTCCCCAGCTGGCTAGTCTGTCTCTCGTCCGCATTTGCTAGGCAGTTAGTGTCTGTCTGTTGTTCGGAGCTGCCTCTGTGATGTTTGTCGGATTTGGTGTGTTAACGAATTTATTGCTTGGAGTGTAACAGCATGATTCCTGAAATATATTTTGATCTTGCCTATCATCTTGAGAGGCGGTATCTATGTACTGTAGAGCATCTTAACTTGTTTGGCCACCCTTGTAGAATTTTATATAAGATTGCATTTTATGGGCTTTTATTTAAATTATCATTTTAGTACATAAAGTATATAAATATTGTAATTTTTAGTGTTTTGTACCATTTCGATCTCTCCTACGGGGTTGCATAGTTTGTGTGCTTGTGTAAATTGTTAAAACCTTTAGTTTAAAGTAATCTGGTGTGTTGCAGATTTGCACCAGTGTAGTCTTTCAGAGGCTGTTGTGAGCGGTCGTAACTACGGTCGTGTCAAAAGGGAGTGTTAAGGTTCTCTACCCGAAAGCTCATACAGTCAAAACTTGTTTCTTTCTGCCTCTGAATAAATTGTAACTTGATATTTAGAGGGTGCTTTCTGATTATAATTTTAAATATGTTTCTTTTAAATTAAAGTGAATAAAATTCCCATTTGCTAAAAGAAATTTGCTTATGATTTCATCAGTTACTCTTTGGCAACTGCTTTCAGGCTTACATAGTGTGACTAAATGTGTTAATGTTCTTGATGAATCGTTAGTAATTAAAATAAATTCTTAAGAATATTCTTTGAAAATAAATCACCGTTCACCGCACATATCGAGCAAGTCTTTAATCTACAACATACGTTAATAGAGACACAAAGTCGCACTAGGCCTTCATATCACTGCAGTGAACATTATCCCAGATAATAATTAAACATAGCTCCAAAGCCGATCAAATCTTTGTTGAAATTTCTCTTGGCTGTAAGGAATTCGAATTTCCACTCAAATATTCCCATTTGGGAACAATCTGCTCCCTGCCAACGGGCCAGGTATCTGCCAGAAAAGAACGACGCTCTACAAAAGGTCTGATCTTGAAGAGCCTGCATTTCCTTCGGGGTAGTGAATGGAACTTATATCCATACATATTACAATAATGTATGCTCATATATATGTATGTATGTCCGTTCGTATGTTCCTTCTCATCTCCTACAGTCAGACTTGCAACACACATCCCTTAATGTCACCGTCGGCTTAAGAGCCGGCTACCTATCATAGGTCAGGAGACATGACGTCATACTCAATGAGGCACGTGAAAAACTCCGCGTCGAGCATGTCGTTTAAATTTAATACTTTCTGTGCTAATAATTCTATTCGCAAAAAGTTTCGCAGAGTTATCGACATATGCCGTCAAATGCACTTACAAAATTGTATAATGGTACCACATATAATTGAGGAGATGTGACGTCCTAAATACTGAGCAGCATGAAAAACTGTAACATCGTGGATGACATTTAAAATTATTACTTCTTTGCTACCGATTCTGTTAATGACATATTCCGCAGATGAAGTTCAAGTGATAACCACATGTAACGCTGAATGTATCTACACAAATACATCTTTGTAAGACACACATGACGTCATAAACTCTGAGATGCGTAAAAAAGTGTTGCATCATGAATGAGCTTTTAGTAAATTTGTTCTGTACTTCTAAGATACTCCTATAATCGAGTCAAATTAAAGAAATCTCTGACACCTGGCAGCGCTTTTGACTACTTTCAACTGCGAAGCGCAGATGGCTGAGGCGAAAGCAGTAGCCATTTATAGAACTGTGAAGAGGTATTGCAATAGAGACGCTGCTGACACCCGAAGCAGCTGTAGTAATGCATTTGCACATTTCTTTGTACGATTGTTTCTTATTTCAAAAGTGTTTTCACGAGGACAAAAAATGGTTCAAATGGCTCTGAGCACTATGCGACTTAACTTCTGAGGTCATCAGTCGCCTAGAACTTAGAACTAATTAAACCTAACTAACCTAAGGACATCACACACATCCATGCCCGAGGCAGGATTCGAACCTGCGACCGTAGCGGTCGCTCGGCTCCAGACTGTAGCGCCTAGAACCGCACGGCCACTCCGGCCAGCCTCACGAAGACACAGAAGTACACTTTTTTCGATATTGCACTACAAACGCTGTTCATTTTTTGTTTCAGTTTGTATTAGAAAACTGGCATAATGAGTACCCAGGTACCTCTGGGTTTGTCAGCTAGTATAAAATAAATAACTCTCTTAATCCATTTGTCTTGGCAACGTTTTTCAATTCCGGAAAATTATGTCGTGGTGTCTCCACTGTCGACGTTCGTCACCAACGGTGCCAAAGTCATCCGAGCAGAGTTCCAAACAATAAATCAGGAGATGAAGTTCAAGTGGCATGTTAAATGTCATAAGATGTTATGATATCATTAGTTCTTGTACGTTGTCGCTATATTTGCCTTTCCCATGTTTGCCCAAAATTTCCTTAGAGGGACTTGTGAAATACAGCCATGCCATTCTTTCAACGAAGCTCAACATTTCAAGGCAATGTTCTACCAATATTCTTTGCAACATTTATGCGTCACTGATACTCTGAAGCGTCTGTTATAAGAACATGAATCGGTGTGAAATTTTGTCCAAGTTTTTCACTAAGTTTTGGGCGAGACTGTTTAATGTTACGGTGATACAGGTTATTAATTTTAATGCCATTATTGTGTTATGCTAGTGAGTGCACATTCCATAATCTGTGTATCCCAGCGGACGTAAATCTGCTTTTAATGCAGAAACACAACTATGCTCTTCCTGTAGGTGTGTGCTCCGTCACACACTGTATACAGGAAGTGCAACAACATCAGCTGGGACTAATAAAATGTTAAAGTCACCACCGGGTCCTAGCTTCGAATAAACAAAAACAAGTCAGCAGAAGACTGTTTATTACACCTCATTTACTCCACATACATGATCTTTACGTTAAGAAAGCAGTAGTACAAAACTTACGCCAAGTGTTTACTAGTACGGTTATGCCGGAAGCTGATCCTATATGAGACAAACAACGCCGTTAGAGTGAAGTTATATTGTATTGTATGTTAGCCGGGGTCTTAAAAACGACGGAGAGGATTCGTCCCCGCCGCAGCCGCAATGGTCCACAACCCCACGACGACTACCGCAGTCCACTGCATCCCTCCGCCGCCCCACAGCAAACCACTGCGGTTCGCCCCCCCACCCCCCACCCCCGCCCCATCCCACCGCCCCGGGCCGCCGCAGGGAACGTCTCACACAAAAGGAGTGTAACCTCCATATTTGCATGGTAGAGTAATGATGGTGTACTCGTACGTGGAGAACTTGTTTCCGGAGCAATCGCCGACACAGTGTAGCTGAGGCGGAATAAGGGAAACCATCCCGCATTCGCCGAAGCAGACGAAAAACCGCCTAACAACCATCCACCGACCGGCCGGCTCCCCGGACCTCGCAAGTCCGCCGCGCGGATTCGTGCAGGGGACCAGGCGCTCCTTCCCAGTCCGGAAAGCCGTGCGTTAGACCGCACGGCTAACCAAGTAGGCCTAGCGTGAAGCTACTGCCACATCATCTCACCAATGTAGTCCATCACCTTACTCAAACCTGTAACCAGTCATGATAGCGATGTCTTGCGCGTCTGCTATTCGCGAGGGCCTAGGAACAAGTGTCGTTTTCGAGCGGTATCGCCTCCAAAAATGCCTTTGAGAACGAGTGCTTGTGTTAGGCAGTTAGCAACCGGGACTTCCTTCCACGCTGTTTGAGATTTTAAAACAATTTTATTGGCTTAAAAAAGTAAATAACCTCTTCGATGACATGGCCGGAGCCAGACCCTCTTTGCCTACAAGTTTCGGATATTTTAAAAATATTTCAAAGCAAACAGGACATACACAGTTTAGCTGCAGGGATGTGAGACGATTTCGACTTCTGATGGTGCCAGTGTTCTAGGCGCATAAGATAACCCGCGGCGCCAAGGGAGTCATGGTGCCGGCCGGTCGGAGGAATTCCGCCGTGGCGCATCCCTCCAAAAGGCTTTTGTGACTGTCTATTCCCTCGCCAAGTCTGGCGAGCTACTTTCCTCCGGTCTCCGCCCGAACGTTGATTTGAAACATCCTCACAGCACCTGGCACTAATCCACCTGTCTATTCATTTGCTCTGTCCCATTGCATTGTGCAGTCTAGGTAGACATGCAGTTCTGGAATGAACAAGAGGAGTGTCCACCATATTCTTCAGTCCATGCAATAGTTCATACGTTGCAGGCCACTTTTTCCCAAACTTATGTTCTCTTTTCCTGTCTCTGCTGTCCCATCCCCACAGAACGCAGCAGTGCTTTGTGTACTCGAGACGCGTGCCCAGGAGAACTGAAATTATAGTGAGATTTCGAAGTACTCTTGTAGTCTAATTTTCCGTGAATCTACGAACAAGCTGCATTCGTTTACACTGAAGTCGAGGCCAAGAGTTTACATGGGGAACTCGATATCATTACACAAAACCATGTCACCTTCCTTGGAGAAATATTCAGGAAACACAGCAAGGCAGTCACGATTGGAACTCACTTCGGTATCGCGAGGAAGAAGATTTGATCGTTAAAATAGCGAAGCAATAAACCCAGGCTGTTCCTTCAGCAAATGTCACTCACAAACAAGATCACTGAGACTCTCTTGACACAAAATGTGTGCGTTGTTTGATGCATCCTGCCAATCCTAGTGTTGGGTCGGCATGTAATTATCCTTGGCGTGTTGGTCATTGTTTTTGTTTTTACCCAGTGACGAAATCTTGTGACGTACATGGTAAATTAGGATATCACATACTTTTCCTTGTTTTAGAGGTGATTCCATCTACTATCGTGAGACTAAAAATTCCGTTCTCTGGACTGTTGGTTCACTGCAAATCATGGAAGCAGCTGAGAACATATGATAATCTTTCAACAAGCTTGTTTGAGTGTAGTACATGACGAGCAACCTACACTACTGGCCATTAAAATTGCTACACAACGAAGATGACGTACTACAGACGCGAAATTTAACCAAAATGAAAAAGATGCTGTGATATGCAAACGATTAGCTTTTCAGAGCATTCACACAAGGTTGGCGCCGGTGGCGACTCCTACAACGTGCTGACACGAGGAAAGTTTCCAACCGATTTCTCATACACAAACAGCAGTTGACCGGCGTTGCATGGTGAAACATTGTTGTGATGCCTCGTGTAAGGAGGAGAAATGCATACCATCACGTTTCCGACTTTGATAAAGGTCCGATTGTAGCCTATCGCGATTGCGGTTTATCGTATCGCGACTTTGCTGCTCGCGTTGGTCGAGATCCAATGACTGTTAGCAGAATCTGGAATCGGTGGGTTCAGGAGGGTAATACGGACTCCGTGCTGGATCCCAACGGCTTCGTATCACTAGCAGTCGAGATGACAGGCATCTTATCCTCATGGCTGTAACGGATCGTGCAGCCACGTCTCGATCCCTGAGTCAACAGATGGGGACGTTTGCAACACAACAACCATCTGCACGAACAGTTCGATGACGTTTGTAGCATCATGGACTATCAGCTCTGAGGCCATGGCTGCGGTTACGCTTGCCGCTCCATCACAGACAGGAGCGCCTGCGATGGTGTACTCAACGACGAACCTGGGTGCACGAATGGGAAAACGTCATTTTTTCGGATGAATCCAGGTTCTGTTTACAGAATCATGATGGTCGCATCCGTGTTTGGCTACATCGCGGTGAACGCACATTGGAAGCGTGTATTCGTCATCGCCATACTGGCGTATCACCCGGCGTGATGGTATGGGGTGCCATTGGCTACACGTCTCGGTCACCTCTTGTTCGCATTGACGGCACCTTGAACAGTGGACGTTACATTTGAGATGTGTTTACGACCCGTGGCTCTACCCTTCATTCGATCCCTGCGAAACCCTATATTTCAGCAGGATAATGGACGACCGCATGTTGCAAGTCCTGTACGGGCCTTTCTGGATACAGAAAATGTTCGACTGCTGCCCTGGCCTGCACATTCTCCAGATCTCTCACCAAATGAAAACGTGTGGTCAATGGTGGCCGAGCAACTGGCTCGTCACAATACAGCAGTCACTACTCTTGATGAACTGTGGTATCGTGTTGAAGCTACATGGGCAGCTGTACATGTACACGCCATCCAAGCTCTGTTTGACTCAATGCCTAGGCGTATCAAGGCCGTTATCACAGCCAGATGTGGTTGTTCTGGGTACTGATTTCTCAGGATCTATGCGCCCAAATTGCGTGAAAATGTAATCACATGTCAGTTCTAGTATAATACATTTGTCCAATGAATACCCGTCTATCTCCTTCATTTCTTCTTGGTGTAACAATTTTAATGGCCAATAGTGTAAGTGGGAGGGAGGGGGATGTCCAATTTATCCTGCGCGTCAGTCTTAGAACCAAAACAATGTTCTTAGCATTTCTTAGGAGAGGATTAAGTTGCCATCTTTGTGACTTCAGTGCTAAATTCCCATAGATATACAACAAAGGTTTCTAGCTATTTACACAGATACGATGCTCATAACGACAAGCAATCGCTTGCGATAACTGTCAGTGCTCCCAATGCTCAGAATGCAGTTGCCAACAAAGATAAACGGTGTTAAAACTTCACTCGTTGACAGTGCTGTCAAAGCACCTTCCATTACTGGAGGTGCATTTTTTTGAAATTAGCTTTACCAGTTTCTATTAGATTTCTGGAGTTAAATTCATATAATTTTTACAGTAAGTCACAGGAGAATAACCAATATGTGACGTTTTCTATGACTCTGATAGACAGAGGGTAGTGTGCCGCAGGAAAACATGTCCTGATAGCCAAAAAATTATTTCATTTCCGAATTCACACTCTACAACCTAACAAATAACACAATTCACATATTTGTACTTTACCTGTTGTTACCCAGTGGAATAAACTAAAGACATTTGTAGGGAGTGGAAACTTTCAAGTGGTAATTGATAGTATTAGGGGGAATATACTACTTCTTGTGTCAAAGGAGAAGATAATCACAATATTTTTTTCCTCTTGTTATGGAGTGAATGAACCTGTATTTAGCGATGGTGGAAGTGTGTGGTGCGGGAGAGGCATGAGATAACAGGCGGGCTACCTGAGGTTTTTGTCGAGAACAATGAAAAACTGACCTGCTTCAGCTCCTGGTAATAATATTCTAAACTTGTGAGCATGTTCGCGGCAGCTAGAATGCGCGCACCGGCCTGTAGGGATAGCGGGATAAGGAGTAACCAGCTCGCGATCTGAAACGGGAGACAAATCCGTGACCGAGAGCTGCCGCAAGCGGATGAAGCTATTTGCGAGAGCAGAGGGCGCCTGCTATCTGTATCCAAGCAGGCGACGATTTGCCTTTCGCCCAAGGTGCATTTAATGTCGGGCCCCGATAGCGAATTCAATTTACGAGATAGCTTCATGAGCGGGCGATCAATTTCGCCGGGGGCCCATTACCGCGAGGACCGCTCTATCAGCCTTTCTTCAAAAAGCCGTAAATTTTGTACAGCGCCGGGAAAGACTCTTCTGAGAGGCAAGGCGCCCGGGCTCACTGCAAACTGCGCGGCCGTCACCGCATCTGTAGTCGGGCTAGGCGCCAGTAAATAGTGTTCATATGGTGCCGTCTGCACTGACGGTGTGACTTGTTGGAGCTTAATAGTAACATGTACCTACTTGTACTGCGCATATACACCAGTCTAATTCCACTGTGTTCCGTTCAGCGTCGTCAATATTTGTTGGATACATTCCAGTCTCCGTCTTCCCCTGCAGATTTTACACTCCACAGCTCCATCTAGTACCACGATACCTATTTTCTGATGTCTGAACACACGTCTCGTAAATTCTGTCTCTTCTGTTCTCAATGTTTCCCACATATTCCTTTCCTCCCCCATTTTGGATAACTTCCTCACTGCAATTTTGTGGAATAAATCCACAATTGAGACCGTTGCTGATATATGAAATAAACTGTTGATGGTGCACAGCAATCGGCCTTATTAAAAAAAAGCCGGTCTCGAAATCACAAAATTCATCAGCAGACGACTTTCATGCTTTCGTCAAAACAAATGACACATCGATCTACTGGTAAGTTACCCTAGGATAAAGAACAATAGACGGTTACGAATGTGTAACCATTTTTGTTACAGTTTTTTTAAAGGAACACACCGCCATTTGACTGTACATCTTGTAACAGATCAGTAAATAATCATGAGAGCACGTTACATTTAGTTAAAATATTTTCTATTGACCAATGTAAGGCTCTTTTTACTAAATATGACGTGCTCCAACTGTTATCTACTGATCTGTTACAAATAGTGATTTTACATTTGGTATTTCTTGGGTGAGAAGGGGGGGGGGGGGCAGTATTTTTCTCAATTTATCGCCAACTTTGAGCTTGACAAAACATTAAGTGTTCTGCAATACATGTTACAGACATAAAATCAAACATTTAAAGCTGCCATAAAGCACCGAAACTTGAGCTGTACTTAAATAAATAATAAATCAGTCAAATGGCAGTGTGCTCCTTTAAAATCTAGTGTATGACTGTTTCTTAGCAACATAAAAAGCTGTTTGTTACAAATGTTTTGTGCTACAAATGTTTTTCTTGTAACAGAGGTATAGCCATTTTTGTTACACATTTCTAAGATTCAATTATTGTTTACCCTAGAGCAATTCATCAGTAAACCAACATATAATTTGTTTTGATGAAAGCGTGAAAGCCGTCTGATAACGAACTATGTAAATTCGAAATCGGTAACAGTACTTTTTGAATAAAGTAATCTAAAACCAATTGTGGCTGGCTGCAGTACAGTATCAACACTTTAACCTCCTCATTTCTTATCGTCTCTGCCTACTTAATTTTCAACACCCTAATATAGCACCATACACCGAACGCATCAATTCTCTACTTTTCCGCTTTTTAAACATTCCGTTATGAACTTTCATACGGTCCTCTGCTCCAATGGTAAATTTTTAGAAGTTTATTCATCAACCTAAGGTCTATGTTCAATACTAATAGATTTTTTTTAGCGAGGATAGCCCCTCTACGCCTATAATAGTGTGCTTCTTATATCGTCCTCGCTTCATCTGTTATTAGTCATTTTGCTTCCAAGGAAGCAGAATTCCTGGCACAACACGCAATTTCATTTTTGCCAAAACTTCATAGAAGTTCATCATGAAGAAAGGATATTAAGAAGAAAAGGCTTGGTTGCAAGGCATGGGTTGTTTTCAGAGTGAGTCCTTCTCCCTGCAGCAGAATGTCTTAGCAAATTAAAAGTGGTATAAAAGACCCCTTGTGTGAAGTTTGGGGAATAGGAGAGAAGTACTGCCAAAAATGAAGCTGCGATGAAGAGCTGTCATCCCTGCCCGGGTATCTCAGCTGGTAAGAGTCTTTTCAGTGAAAGTAAATGTTATGAGTAAGGGACCCTGTCCAGTACACATTTTTAATCCTATTCCAAAACAATGCACAGACCGTTGCACACTGATACACTCATTCTGCAAACAATGCAGTAAGCTGTGGCTAAGGCATTTCTGCCCGATATGCTTTCTTGCAGTCCCGCAACGTATGTAAGAGAGCTAATGTGAAACTTTGGAGACAGGAGAACGGTACTGCAGGAATTGGAGCGGCGGGGAAAGGCTGCTATTACTGAAAATTTAACTCATTAACTGTTCCGTAAAGTAATTACACGTTTGAATCTGTTTAATAAGACGGGAGTTCAAGTCTAAAAATAAAAGGCCTACACTAGCCGCAATAAGTGTAGTATTTATTACGCCAGCTGCTTCGGCTTTGTTAGCATTCGCAGGTGACCTGCCAGTGCAACATAGGCGAGACTACGTACATATGTGGTGTTTGTCCCCATGGATAATTACACAGTGCGCCGGCCGCGGTGGCCGAGCGGTTCTACGCGCTTTAGTCCGGAACCGCGTGACTGCTACGGTCGCTGGTTCGAAACCTGCCTCGGGCATGGATGTGTGTGATGTCCTTAGGTTAGTTAGGTTTAAGTAGTTCTAAGTTCTATGGGACTGATGAACTCAGATGTTAAGTGCCATAGTACTCAGAGCCATTTGAACCATTTGAATTACACTGTACAAATTTTACATTGTTACGTCTAGTTTGGTTTGACGTCCGTATTGCAGCAATAGTACACTGTCACCGTGTAATTTACAATAATTATGCGCCATATAGCAACCATAAACGTTTCCACAGGTATTTTGTAATTTCTTATTGTAAATTACGATCTGACGTTTATTTGACTATTCGTTTAGTAAGATGCTCTATGTTTACAAAGTATAAATAACTAAGCAACGACAATGTTATATTTACCTGATTGGATATTGCTGTGAATTTATCTTAGGTTTGAGTATATGTGTTGTAAAATGTACTATCCCTCTTCGTGTTCCAGTATGTCAATAAAGTGAAGATAATATTTTCGTCTAAAGTCTGTGTGTTCGTTTAGTATATCGTGTGTATAGTTTCTCGTATGTATGAACAATGGACATTGCCGTCGGTGGGGTGGCTTAAGTGCCCCAACGATACAGATAGCCGTACCGTAAGTGCAACCACAACGGAGGGGTACCTGTTGAGTGGCCAGCCAAGCGTGTTGCTCCTGAAGAGGGGCAGCAGCCTTTTCAGTAGTTGCAGGGGCAACAGTCTTGATGACTGAACGTCCGTGAAATAGTCCCATCCCCATTTGGACCTGGGGGTGAGGGAGGGGGGGGGGTGAATTACTCAGGAGGCTGTCGTCATTAGGAGAAATAAAAGTAGCATTCTTCGGATCGGAGAATGGAATGTTAAGTCCCCTAATCGGGTAGGTAAGTTAGAAAAATTAAAAAGGCAAATGGATCAGGTGTAGGTAGATATAATGGGAATTAGTGAAGTTCGGAGACAGGAGGATCAGGACTTCTGGTCAGGTGAGTACAGGGTTTAAAATACAAACTCGAGTATAGTAACGAAGAAGTATTGTAATAATGAATAAGGAAATGGAAATGTTGTTCAGATACTATGAACACATAGTGAACACATTAATGTAGCCAAGACGGGCACGATGACCACACCCACCACAGTAGTACAAGTTTATCTGCCAACTAGCTCCGCAGATGCTAAAGAGATTGAAGAAACGTATGACGTGGTAAAAGAAATATTTCACGCAGGAGGATCGTACAAACATACCGCCGTTTGAGTCTCGTACAGATTCCCGTATGGAGGACATAGTGATAGACATCCCTGGGGTTGTGAAGCAGCTGAATGGGTTGAAAATAAATAAATCGCCAGGTCCTGATGGGATTCCAATTCGGTTTTACAGAGAGTACTCTCCTGCATTGGCTCCTTACTTAGCTTGCATTTATCGCGAATCTCTTGCCCAACGTAAAGTCCCGAGCGACTGGAAGAAAACGCAGGTGACGCCTGTATACAAGAAGGGTAGAAGGACGGATCCTCAAAATTACAGACCAATATCCTTAACATTGGTTTGTTGCAGGATTCTCGAACTTATTCTCAGCTCGAATATAATGAATTTCCTTGAGACAGATAAGTTGCTGTCCATGTATCAGCACGGCTTTAGAAAGCATCGCTCCTGCGAAACGCAACTCGCCCTTTTTTCACATGATATCTTGCTAACAATGGATGAAGGGTATCAGACGGATCCCATATTCCCTGACTTCCGGAAAGCGTTTGACTCGGTGCCCCACTGCAGACCCCTAACTAAGGTATGAGCATATGGGATTGGTTCCCAAGTATGTGAGTGGTTCGAAGACTTCTTAAGTAATACAACCCAGTACGTTGTCCTCGATGGTGAGTGTCCATCGGAGGTGAGGGTATCATCTGGAGTCCCTCAGGGAAGTGCCGGCCGCGGTGGTCGTGCGGTTCTGGCGCTGCAGTCCGGAACCGCGCGACCGCTACGGTCGCAGGTTCGAATCCTGCCTCGGGCATGGGTGTGTGTGATGTCATTAGGTTAGTTAGGTTTAAGTAGTTTTAAGTTCTAGGGGACTTATGACCTAAGATGTTGAGTATCATAGTGCCCAGAGCCATTTTTGAACCTCAGGGAAGTGTGGTAGGTCCGCTGTTGTTTTCTATCTACATAAATGATCCTTTGGATAGAGTGGATAGCAATGTGCGGCTGTTTGCTGATAATGCTGTCGTGTACGGAAGGTGTCGTCGTTGAGTGACTGTAGGAGGATACAAGATGTCTTGGACAGGATTTGTGATTGGTGTAAAGAATGGCAGCTAACTCTAAATATAGATAAATGTAAATTAATGCAGATGAATAGGAAAAAGAATCCTGTAATGTTTGAAGACTCCAATAGTAGTGTAACGCTTGACACAGTCACGTCGCCGGCCGGAGTGGCTGAGCGGTTAAAGGCGCTACAGTCTGGAACCGCACGACCGCTACGGTCGCAGGTTCGAATCCTGCCTCGGGCATGGATGTGTGTGATGTCCTTAGGTTAGTTAGGTTTAAGTAGTTCTAAGTTCTAGGGGACTTATGACCACAGCAGTTGAGTCCCATAGTGCTCAGAGCCATTTGAACCATTTTGAACACAGTCACGTCGATTAAATATTTGGGCGTAACATTGCAGAGCGATATGAAGTGGGACAAGCATGTAATGGCAGTTTTGGGGAAGGCGGATAGTCGTCTTCGGTTCATTGGTAGAATTTTGGGAAGATGTGGTTCATCTGTAAAGGAGACCGCTTATAAAACACTAATACGACTTATTCTAGTAGTGCTCGAGCGTTTGGGATCCCTATCAGGTCGGATTGAGGGAGGACATAGAAGCAAATTAGAGGCGGGCTCCTAGATTTGTTACTGGTAGGTTTGATCATCACACGAGTGTTACGGAAATGCTTGAGGAACTCGGGTGGGAGTCTCTGGAAGAAAGGAGGCGCTCTTTTCGTGAATCGCTACTGAGGAAATTTAGAGAACGAGCATTTGAGGCCGACTGTAGTACAATTTTACTGCCGCCAACTTATATTTCTCGGAACAACCACAAAGATAAGAGAGATTAGGGCTCGTATAGAGGCACATAGTCAGTCATTTTTCCCTCGTTCTGTTTGGGAATGGAACAGGGAGAGAAGATGCTAGTTGTGGTATGAGGTACCCTCCGCCACGCACCGTATGGTGGATTGCGGAGTATGTATGTAGATGTAGATGTAAATGTAGTGGACACTAAAATTTAATAGTGATTGGGGACTAGAATTCGGTAGCAGGGAAAGGAAGAGAAGGAAAATATCAGGTCAATATGAACTGGAAGAAAGGAATGAAAGATGAAGCTGCCTGGTAGAGTTTTGCACAGGGCATAATTTAATCATCGTTAACACTTGATTTACGAATCATAAAAAAAGGTGGGAGAGACCTGGAGATGTCGGAAGGTTTCAGACTGATTATATAATGGCAAGACAGGGATTTAGAAACCTGGTATTAAATCGTAAAACATTTCCATTGTCAGGTATGGACTCTGACCCCAATTTATTGGTTATGAACTCTAGATTAAAACTGAAGAAATTGGAAAATTTAGACAATGAAGAAGATTGGACCTGGATAAGTTGAAAGAACCAGAGGATTCTGACAGTTTCAGAGGGAGCATTAGGCAACAGTTAAGTTGGACAGGGGAAAGGAATATAGAAAACGAAGCGGTAGCTTTAAGAAATAAAATAGTGAAGGCAGGAGAGGATCACATAAATAATAGGAATCCTTGGATAACCCAAGAGATACTGAATTTAACTGATAAAACGTGAAAATTTCAAAATGCAGCAAATGAAACAGGCGAAGGGGAATACAAACGTTTAAAATATGAGGTAGACAGGAAGTAGAAAAGAGGAGCAGTTGTATGAATATCAAGAGCTTAGAGGAGGAATCAGTCCTAAGCAAGCAGGGAAAGTTGAAAGGTGCAAGAAGTATATCGAGGGTCAGTACAAGGGAGATAAACTTGAAAGCAATGTTATAGAAAGGGAAGTGGACGTAGATAAGGATGAGATGGGAGATATGATACTGCGAGAAGAATATGACTGAGCTATGAAAGAACCAAGGCACCGGGAGTAGACAATATTCCGTGAGAAT
The DNA here is from genome assembly GCF_023898315.1 of Schistocerca nitens. NCBI lineage: Eukaryota > Metazoa > Arthropoda > Insecta > Orthoptera > Acrididae > Schistocerca > Schistocerca nitens. The sequence goes on from NC_064622.1 coordinate 362,729,323, forward strand.
TACAGATAGCCTTTTGAGAGCCAGCCGTAGCGAAGCTCATCCATGAAAATTAGTTCTGCAAGGTTCGCAGAACAGCTTGTGTGAAGTTTGGAAGGTAGGAGACGAGGTACTGGCGGAATTAAAGGTGTTAGGACGGGTCGAGAATCGTGCTTGAGTAGTTCAGCTGCTAGAGCACTTGCCCGCAAAAGGCAAAGGTTCCAAATTCGAGTCTCAGTCCGACACGCAGTTTTAATGTGCCAGGAAGTTTCATATCAGCGCACACTCCGCTGCAGAGTGAAATCTCATTCTGTCCCAGGCATGTTCGACGTGGTTCATGTGTGAAGAAAATGCTGGTCACTCTAGTCGAGCGATGTCGTTATCCTGAAGGAAGTCATTCACAAGATATGCACGATAGGGAGGGGAATTGTCGTCCATGAAGATGAATGCCTCGCCAATAGGCTGCCGTTATGGTTGCCCTATCGGTCAGAGGATGGCATTCACGTATCGTACAACGGTAACGGCGCTTTCCATGACCACCAAAACGTCGGCCCACATCATGCCACCCCAAAACAGCAGGGTACCTCCACCTTACTGCACTCACTGGGCAGTGTGTCTAAGTCATTCAGCCTCACCGGGTTTCCTTCAGACGGAGACGATCGTCTGGTTGAAGGCATATGCGACATTCATCGGTGAAGAGAACGTGATTCCAATCTTGAGCGGTCCATTCGGCATGTTGTTGGGACCATCTGTACCGCATTGCACAGTGTCGTGGTTGCAAAGATGGACCTCGAAATGGACGTCGGGAGGTGAAGTTTTGCATCATGCAGGCTATTGAGCACTGTTTGAGTCGTAACACGACGTCCTGTGGCTGCACGAAAAGCATTACTTAATATGGTGGCGTTGCTGTCAGGGTTCATCCAAGCCATAATCCGTAGGTAGCGGTCATCCAATGCAGTAGTATACCTAGGGTGGCCCGAGCGAGGCATGCCATCGACAGTTCCCGTCTCTCTGTGGATCTCTTCCATGTCCGAACAACATCGCTGGTTCGCTCCGAGACGCCTGAACACTTCCCTTGTTGAGAGTCCTTCCTGGCGCAAAGTAACAAGACGGACGCGGTTGTCTAGGCATGGTTGAACCACAGACAACACGAGCCGTGTACCTCCTTCCTGGTGGAATGACTGGAACTGATCGGCTGTCGGACCCCCTCCGTCTAATAGGCACTGCTCATGCATGGTTGTTTACATCTTTGGATGGGTTTCGTGTCTGTGATACATTATCGACAGTCAACGTCTATCTTCAGCAGTTCTGGGAACCTGAGTGGCTAATGGTTCAAATGGCACGGAGCACTATGGGACTTAACAAAATGGTTCAAATGGCTCTGAGCACTATGGGACTTAACATCTGTGGTCATCAGTCCCCTAGAACTTAGAACTACTTAAACCTAACCAACCTAAGGACATCACACACATCCATGCCCGAGGCAGGATTCGAACCTGCGACCGTAGAGGTCACGCGGATCCAGACTGAAGGACCTAGAACCACACGGCCACACCGGCTGGCGAACCGGAGTGATGCAAATCTTTTTTAGCTGTTTGTACTAAGAAGATTCAGAAAGATGAGGGTTGAAATAGTTATTCGGTGGTGAAGAGGCTCGCACGGGATGCAGTAACATGGAGAGCTGCATCAAACCAGTCTTCGGACTGAAGACCACTGTTGTTGTTGTTGTTGTTGTGGTCTTCAGTCCTGAGACTGGTTTGATGCAGCTCTCCATGCTACTCTATCCTGTGCAATCTTCTTCATCTCCCAGTACCTACTGCAGCCTACATCCTTCTGAATCTGCTTAGTGTATTCATCTCTTGGTCTACCTCTACGATTTTTACCCTCCACACTGCCCTCCAATGCTAAATTTGTGATCCCCTGATGCCTCAAAACATGTCCTACCAACCGATCCCTTCTTCTAGTCAAGTTGTGCCACAAACTTCTCTTCTCCCCAATCCTATTCAATACCTCCTCATTAGTTACGTGATCTACCCACCTTATCTTCAGCATTCTTCTGTAGCACCACTTTTCGGAAGCTTCTATTCTCTTCTTGTCCAAACTAGTTCTCGTCCATGTTTCACTTCCATACATGGCTACACTCCATACAAATAATTTCAGAAACGACTTCCTGACACTTAAATCTATACCCGATGTTAACAAATTTCTCTTCTTCAGAAACGATTTCCTTCCCATTGCCAGTCTACATTTTATATCCTCTCTACTTCGACCATCATCAGTTATTTTCCTCCCTAAATAGCAAAACTCCCTTACTACTTTAAGTGTCTCATTTCCTAATCTAATTCCCTCAGCATCACTAGATTTAATTTGACTACATTCCATTATCCTCGTTTTGCTTTTGTTGATTTTCATCTTATATCCTTCTTTCAAGACACTGTCCATTCCTTTCAACTGCTCTTCCAAGTCCTTTGCTGTCTCTGAGAGAATTACAATGTCATCGGCAAACCTCAAAGTTTTTACTTCTTCTCCATGAATTTTAATACCTACTCCGAATTTTTCTTTTGTTTCCTTTACTGCTTGTTCAATATACAGATTGAATAACATCGGGGAGAGGCTACAACCCTGCCTCACTCCTTTCCCAACCACTGCTTCCATTTCATGCCCCTCGACTCTCATAACTGCCACCTGGTTTCTGTACAAATTGTAAATAGCCTTTCGCTCCCTGTATTTTACCCCTGCCACCTTCAGAATTTGAAAGAGAGTATTCCAGTTAACATTGTCAAAAGCTTTCTCTAAGTCTACAAATGCTAGAAACGTAGGTTTGCCTTTTCTTAATCTTTCTCCTAAGATAAGTCGTAAGGTTAGTATTGTCTCACGAGTTCCAACACTTCTACGGAATCCAAACTGATCTTCCCCTAGGTCCGCTTCTACCAATTTTTCCATTCGTCTGTAAAGAATTCGCGTTAGTATTTTGCAGCTGTGACTTATTAAACTGATAGTTCGGTAATTTTCACATCTGTCAACACCTGCTTTCTTTCGGATTGGAATTATTATATTCTTCTTGAAGTCTGAGGGTATTTCGCCTGTCTCATACATCTTGCTCACCAGATGGTAGAGTTTTGTCAGGACTGGCTCTCCCAAGGCCATCAGTAGTTCTAATGGAATGTTGTCTACTCCCGGGGCCTTGTTTCGACTCAGGTCTTTCAGTGCTCTGTCAAACTCTTCACGCAGTATCTTATCTCCCATTTCGTCTTCGTCTACATCCTCTTCCATTTCCATAATATTGTCCTCAAGTACATCGCCCTTGTATAAACCCTCTATATACTCCTTCCACATTTCTGCCTTCCCTTCTTTGCTTAGAACTGGTTTTCCATCTGAGCTCTTGATATTCATGCAAGTGGTTCTCTTCTCTCCAAAGGTCTCTTTAATTTTCCTGTAGGCAGTATCTATCTTACCCCTAGTGAGAAAAGCCTTTATATCCTTACATTTGTCCTCTAGCCATCCCTGCTTAGCCATTTTGCACTTCCTGTCGATCTCATTTTTGAGACGTTTGTATTCCTTTTTGCCTGCTTCATTTACTGCATTTTTATATTTTCTCCTTTCATCAATTAAATTCAATATTTCTTCTGTCACCCAAGGATTTCTATTAGCCCTCGCCTTTTTACCTACTTGATCGTCTGCTGCCTTCACTACTTCATCCCTCAGAGCTACCCATTCTTCTTCTACTGTATTTCTTTCCCCCATTCCTGTCAATTGTTCCCTTATGCTCTCCCTGAAACTCTCTACAACCTCTGGTTCTTTCAGTTTATCCAGGTCCCGTCGCCTTAAATTCCCACCTTTTTGCAGTTTCTTCAGTTTCAATCTGCAGGTCATAACCAATAGATTGTGGTCAGAATCCACATCTGCCCCTGGAAATGTCTTACAATTTAAAACCTGGTTCCTAAATCTCTGTCTTACCATTATATAATCTATCTGATACCTTTTAGTATCTCCAGGATTCTTCCAGGTATACAACCTTCTTTTATGATTCTTTAACCAAGTGTTAGCTATGATTAAGTTATGCTTTGTGGAAAATTCTACAAGGCGGCTTCCTCTTCCATTTCTTCCCCGCAATCCATATTCACCTACTATGTTTCCTTCTCTCCCTTTCCCTACTGACGAATTCCAGTCACCCATAACTATTAAATTTTCGTCTCCCTTCACCATCTGAATAATTTCTTTTATCTCGTCATACATTTCTTCAATTTCTTCATCATCTGCAGAGCTAGATGGCAAATAAACTTGTACTACTGTAGTAGGCATGGGCTTTGTGTCTATCTTGGCCAGAATAATGCGTTCACTATGCTGCTTGTAGTAGGTAACCCGCACTCCTATTTTTTTATTCATTATTAAACCTACTCCTGCATTACCCCTATTTGATTTTGTATTTATAACCCTGTATTCACCTGACCAAATGTCTTGTTCCTCCTGCCACCGAACCTCACTAATTCCCACTATATGTAACTTTAACCTATCCATTTCCCTTTTTAATATTTCTAACATACCTGCCCGATTAAAGGATCTGACATTCCACGCTCCGATCCGTAGAACGCCAGTTATTTTTCTCCTGATAATGACGTCCCCTTGAGTAGTCCCCGCCCGGAGATCCGAATGGAGGACTATTTTACCTCTGGAATATTTTACCCAAGAGGACACCATCATCATTTAATCATACAGTAAAGCTGCATGTCCTCGGGAAAAATTACGGCTGTACTTTCCCCTTGCTTTCAGCCGTTCGCAGTACCAGCACAGCAAGGCCGTTTTGGTTAATGTTACAAGGCCAGATCAGTCAATCATCCAGACTGTTGCCCCTGCAACTACAGAAAAGGCTGCTGCCCCTCTTCAGGAACCACATGTTTGTCTGGCCTCTCAACAGATACCCCTCCGTTGTGGTTGCAGCTACGGTACGGCCATCTGTATCGCTGAGGCACGCAAGCCTCCCCACCGACGGCAAGGTCCATGGTTCATGGGGGGTGAAGACCACTACAATACATAAAATGCGCCTGCGCACGTTCGAGTGTGTGTGTGTGTGTGTGTGTGTGTCCATTTTCACAAGTATCTTCATACTGAGTCCTCGTGGTAGTCTGTGTGGTATTTGTAATGGAGTTTTTGTTTTCTCGGCTGTGTTGTGTTACATTTTCAGAAGTAAAAAGAAGCTAGATTGATTATTTTGGCCGTTTCTGGTGTGCTCTCTGAATCTGATACTGAAATTTCATCCTGTTTGGCCGATACAAAAATTGTTAAAATTGTCACAAGTGATCTAGTATACACCCGGATTGGTAATTTCTGAGATTTTGGTCTTTCCTGAATACAATTTTTGGTCGCAGGTTCGAATCCTGCCTCGGGCATGGATGTGTGTAATGCCCTTATGTTAGTTAGGTTTAAGTAGTTCTAAGTTCTAGGGGACTGATGTCCTCAGATGGTTCAAATGGCTCTGAGCACTATGGGACTTAACATCTGTGGTCATCAGTCCCCTAGAACTTAGAACTACTTAAACCTAACTAACCTAAGGACATTACACACATCCATGCCCGAGGCAGGAGTCGAACCTGCGACCGCAGCAGTCGCGCGGTTCCGGACTGAGCGCCTAGAACCGCTAGACCACCGCGGCCGGCTGACCTCAGATGTTAAGGCCCATAGTGTTCAGAGCCATTTGAACCAATACAATTTTGTTATGTGGTTGTTATTGGTACTGACGACCAGTTGGATGTGCGTGGCTTTCAATAGTTCATTGATATTGCTTGATATTTGTTCTAGGTAAACTGTAAGTACTCCAAGAATAGAAACTATCGACACGGAATACTAAAAGATAAATTCACAGTTAAATGCAGTCAGTGAAATATGACATAAACGTTGCGTAACTAATCATTACTTTGTAACTACAGAGCATCTCAGTAACCGAACTGTCAAAAATGACAAATGATAATTTATAGTAAACGAACTGTCAAATATCTGTGGAAATGTATTCCATACATTTGAAGCTACTGTAAGGGATTTCGGAAATTCCCATTAAAAACTACAAGGACTTGTAGAAGGCAGTGAGTACGAAATATTTTGAATAGGAACCCATGTCTGGAAAGGTACGATTTCCTTCGTAAGATGTTTTCAGTTCAGATGTTCAACTCATCCACTTCTGTTAAGAAATCGAATTAGGCGTGGTGCAATACAATTACTAGTTAAAGATTGGAGAGGAAACAGAACGATACATGCATTTGCCATTTTAGCACTTTTGTTTGTGTTAAAACTTAAACATTACGTGTTTAAATTATTTCAAAACAAAAAAGAACCCAGCCTATTGCACGTACAGGACAGTACTGAGGGCATTACAACAGCGGCTAGATGTGGCGACCACCAACGTTGTTACAGACATTGTACCTACGAAGCATATTCTACCCTCTCCATTCCACCTGCTGTCTCTTCAGTTTCTAGTGCTGCGGCCAGAACTCGTGCAGCAGATATTCTTTTGTCTCTACAGGAGTCTCTAAATTAAGCTTCGCAAGGCAGACGCTAAGTGCCATCAGGTGACCGTCTGACGTAACACGTGTCAACAAAAATGGCTCTGAGCACTTTGGGACTTAACTTCTGAAGTCATCAGTCCCCTAGAACTTAGAACTACTTAAAACTAACTAACCTAAGGACATCACACACATCCATGCCCGAAGCAGAATTCGAACCTGCGACCGTAGCGGTCGCGCGGTTCCAGACTGAAGCGCCTAGAAACACTCGCCCATTCCGGCCGGCTAACACGCATCATCCTGTCTACCCTACTGCATACGAAGGCTATCAGTTCTGAGACTTTTCTATTTCCTTCATCAGACGTAGACGCGGTACGTTTCCGGACATAGATTCCTGTTCAAAATATTATGTTCTCTCTCCCCTCTACATCACCTAGAAGTTTGTAACGGAAATTTCCAAACCCCCTATATGTCATGTAGTCATTACGCCGGTCGGGATGGCTGAGCGGTGTTAGGCGCTACAGTCGAACTACGCGACCACTACGGTCGCAGGTTCGAATCCAGCCTCGGGCATGGATGTGTGTGATGTCCTTAGTCAGGTATAAGTAGTTCTAAGTTTTAAGGGACGGATGACCTCAGAAGTTAAGTCTCATTGTGCTCAGAGCCATTTGAACCATTTTTGTAGTGATTACGAATGAGACAGTGACAGTTTTTATAGATGCAATATATACGTCAAGTCAAAGTAGACGTAAGTGCCAATGTAAAATCAGCATCTAAAAGTATTCACCCAGTCAACCACTGCATCTGTAAATAGCCTCACTTATGTTGTTTTCGCAGGTTACTTAAGAATGGCGACAAAACCGAAACAGCTGTCGTCAAGGATATTAAAGCTATTACAATTAATCTGGAGTTCCCGTTTTCAACGTGTCATAGTACGACGTGTACTATGCTTCCGGCCGCAATCGAACGTGAATAAAAAAAAAAAAAACAGGGATAGTACTTAAAGACTCAGGTGTGCGAGGGCTTACTTTTTGCACTGGAATACCGGCGGAATACCTTCTGCGGCACTGAGAGAGGAGAAATAGACGCTAAGTAAATATTACCACTTTACGGCTTTAAAATATACCCCAACTAAAAACGTCACGCTAAAAAGTACACACAAAGGCATGAGGGGGTTTCCCGTGATTCATTTAAGCGGCTCGCATACGCAGGTGATGCAAGACGGGCGTCTGTCTACGGCGTTACCCTCTCGCTGTCTGCCACGCGTGTATATTTCGAGCCGCGTGTAATTTCGCTTCTGCGCTCGCATTCTGCTCAGTCGAGCGACGGGGTCGGTGCACACCCACGGCTCCCTCTGACTGCGAGCAGTGGCCTTTGCGTCGCCTGGACGGTAGCGCAGCTCCGCGCAGCGAAACCCCTCACTTTGAACCCGGCGAGGGTCGCCAGAGAAAGAAACGGCCGAATAGGACCGACCGGCCGGCTAAAAAACAGCGTAATCTCCGTTCACTCGACCATTGTCGCAGCAGTAAGGAGCAAAGAAAAATATATTCGCAAACAGACCGCGGAAAAATTTCAATGAGACAGGCAAGAAAGGGAGAAATTCCTTTCTTTTTGTAAGATTTCTTCAGCAAGGGAGCGAACGACTTTCTTTCCTTCTTCGTGCTTTTGGCGCCGACTTTCGCTCGGCGTATTTAACATTTTTTTCGCTTACCGTCATAACTTGGGATACGTATATTCAAATGAGCAGTGCGTAAAAAAAATATCGCTTCCATAAATTGAGGTGTTAAAAGGCGGCGAGAGGGAGGGGTTGGCTGCACTGCTAGGCCGGGTGGAGAGGGCGCTGCGCGACAGAAATATAGCGGGGCTGCGCGGCCGTCACGGAATGTGGACGCTCACAGCGCCGCGCCGGCACTGACAGCGACTGCCTCGGCGCTGATATTACGTCGCACGCCTGAAATACTGTAGCCTTGCATGCGGGCGGCCCACTGCCTCGCCGAGCCCTGCCGGAACTGCGACGCCGTCGTTTCACGGCTCGGTGGCGCCGCACCAACAGCGTTACATCCGTCCAAAACACCTCACTTCACTTTGCAATACGTAAAGTAACATAGTGCTTGTTTTGGTTGTATGAGGGGCGATCAAAGAACGTAAGTTTGTGGGCGTTGCTGCAGCGGATATGCAACGTAGCGTGACTGTAATGCGTTTACATGAGCACCGTCATGTATGCAAGAAGGGATTAGTAAGTCTTTCCCACGAGCGTGTGACAAATGCGGAAACGAGATGGAAAAAAGAAAATACCATGCTAGTGTCGACATCAAAATAACCAAAATCAAGGAGACTCACTATACCGGGATGGTTGATTTATATAGTGGGATGACAGAACTCAAGGGATACTGATATGCACATGTACACATCGCTGTAGCATCACGTACACAAGTTAAGAAAGGACAGTGCATTTGGGGAACTGTCATTTGTACTCACGTGATTCATGTGGAAACTTTCTGATGCACGACGGGAATTGTTGTTGTTGTGGTCTTCAGTCCTGAGACTGATTTGGTGCAGCTCTCCATGCTACTCTTGTGCAAGCTGCTTCATCTCCCATTACGTACTGCAGCCTAGATCCTTCTGAATCTGCTTAGTGTATTCATCTCTCTACGATGTTTATCCTGCATGCTGCCCTCCAATACTAAATGGGTGATCCCTTGATGCCTCAGAACATGTCCTACAAACCGATCCCTTCTTCTAGTCAAGTTGTGCCACAAACTCCTCTTCTCCCCAATTCTATTCAATATCTCCTCATTAGTTATGTGATCTATCCGTCTATTCTTCAGCTTTCTTCTGTAGCACCACATTTCACAAGCTTCTATTCTCTTCTTGTCCAAGATATTTAACGTCCATGTTTCACTTCCATACATGGCTACACTCCACACAAATACTTTCAGAAACGACTTCCTGACACTCGGTGTTAACCAATTTCTCTTCTTCAGGAACGCTTTCCTTGCCATTGCCAGTCTACATTTTATATCCTCTCTACTTCGACCATCATCAGTTATTTTGCACCCCAAATAGCAAAACTCCTTTACTACTTTAAGTGTCTCATTTCCTAATCTAAATCCCTCAGCGTCACCCGACTATAAGCTGCATGCCCTCGGCCAAAATTATTGTTGTAGATTCTTAATGCCGAATGGTAGCTGGAGCTAGGCGCATGGAACTCTCCATTGCGGAAATCGTTAGGGAATTCAATATACCGCGATCCATGGTGTCAAGAGTGTGCCGAGAATACCAAATATCAGGAATTACCTCTCACCACGGACAACACAGTGGTGGACGACTTTCACGTAACGGCCGAGAGCAGCTGCGTTTGCGTAAAGTTGTCAGTGCTAAAAGACAAGCAACACTGCGTAAAATAACCGCAAAAATAAATGGGGGGAGGTACGGCGAACGTATCCGTTAGGACAGTCCGAGGAAGTTTGGTGCGGCAGACGACCGACGCGAGTGCCTTTGCAAACAGCACGACATCGCCTGCAGCGTCTCTCCTGCACTCGTGATCATATCGCTTAGACCCTAGACGAGTCACGATTTCGATTAGTAAGATCTGATGGTAGGGTTTGAGTTTAGCGCAGACTCCATGAAGCCATGGACACAAGTTGTCAGCAGGGCCGGCCGGGGTGGCCGTGCGGTTCTAGGCGCTACAGTCTAGAGCCGAGCGACCGCTACGGTCGCAGGTTCGAATCCTGTCTCGGGCATGAATGTGTGTGATGTCCTTACGTTAGTTAGGTTTAATTAGTTCTAAGTTCTAGGCGACTGATGACCTCAGATGTTAAGTCGCATAGTGCTCAGAGCCATTTGAACCATTTGTCAGCAGGGCACTGTGCGAGCTGGTAGCGGCTCCATAATGGTGTGAGCTTTGTTTACATGGAATGGAATGAGTCCTCTGGTGCAAATGAACCGATCATTGATTAAAAATCTGTTCGGTTACTTGGAGACAACATGCAGCAATTCATAAACTTCATGTTTCCTTACTACTACGGTATGTATGACTGACAATCCGCCATGTCACCGGCCACAGTGATCGAGACTCGTTTCAAAAACATTCTGGACAGTTCAAGTGAATGATTCGGCCACTCTGATCTTCCGTCATGAATCCCATAATGAGACATAATCGAGTTGTCAGTTCGTGCACAAAATCCTGCACCAGCAACACTTTCGCAATTATGGATGGGTATAGAGGCAGCATGGCTTAATATTTCTGCAGGGGACTTTCAGCGACATGTTATGTCCATGCCACGTCGAAATGCTGTACTGCGATGGGCGAAAGGAGGTCCGACATGACATTAGAAGGTATCCAATGACTTCTGTCGTTTCAGTGTAACCGCACAGTGTATGCGTCCAACCAGCATACTATTATTCTTTTCTTGGCCGCCGAAGGACAGACACTGGTAAACATCCATCGGAGAATAAAGAATGCTCTTGGGGCAGCCTGTCTGTCCAAAACCACCGTTGTGGAAAGGTGCGCGAAGTATGGCGCTGGTCGCGGTTCGACACAAGACGCTGGTCGATACGAGAGGAAAGCCTTATGTTGCGCCAAATCAAGTGGAAGACACTGGAACACCCGCCCCGTAGTCGTGATGTCTCCCCATGCGATTATTACGCCTTTGGTACCCTAGGAAAGGCCTTTGCTCGACGATTCCTGTCGAACAAGGATGGGCAGGAGGTAGTAACGGACCACTTCACACAGCAAAATACGGTGTTTTATCATACGGTTATTTCCAACCTCGTGCGGGTTGGTTGCTACAATGCGCAAAGCGATTTTCGCTGATTAGCACACAGATCCTGGACTCTACGGCGTACTGTCTCAAAATTTTTTTTTCTCCCCTTACTTCATATTGGAGGTGCCTGTATGGAGTGAGTTACCGTACGTCAAATGGGACGAACATCAAACCGAAATGGTCACGTGATTTTTGTACCCAACGGTACCGACCGGCCGCCGTCTCATCCGCAGTCCACAGGCGTCACTGGATGGGAATAGGGAGGGGCATGTGGTCAGCACACCGCTCTCCTGGCCGTTTGTAAGCTTCCGAGACCGGAGCCGTTACTTCTCAGTCAAGTAGCTTCTCAGTTTGCCTCATAAGGGCTGAGTGCACCCCGCTTGCCAACAGCGCTCGGCAGACCAGATGGTCACCGATCCAAGTGCTAGCCCAGCCCGACAGCGCTTAACTTCGGTGATCTGACGGGAACCGGTGTTACCACTGCGGCAAGGCCACTGCCTTTGAGAAAACACTCCAAGATGCTTTCCGTATCACTTTCACCATATTGCAAATCCTCCGTAGCAAGATTTGTTGAAACAGACACTCGACATCACGATAAGGTGCAGCGATAGACACTAAGAACAGCGGTGAGTTGGCCTTCTCTCTCTACAGTACAACAGTTAGACATCTGAGCTGGGAAAAGCGAAACAGTCTTGCATTTGTCTCTCAGGAGCTCTAATACACGGTCCAGTCACGTTAATGCCACCATCACCTATGTCTGAGTCCACGTGCGGTAGCCACTTACAGGCGGCAGATGGCAGCATTAGCAGTTGAGGGTATATAAAGCGTATCAGGGAGATGCGGGAAAACAGTGTAGTTTGTCTTGATGCGGAAACAGCGATTTATCTGACGTCCAAAAGATAACGGTCATTGGCTTTTGGTTCAAGGGTGGAATCATTTCCGAAATGACTAAATCTGTAAACTGTTGGGTGTCGCCTGAAAGTATTCCGTGGGTGGCAAAATGGCGCTATCCAAACCTGGCGCCGAGCCAACTGTGATGCACCATGGGCCGCAGATGACAGGGGTGAACGATGGCTGCGGAGATGTGTACGGGGGAACAGACGTCCAACTGTTGAGCAAGTGACCGCCTACATTACCTAAGAGCTACCAACAGTGTTTCCTCAACGGCTGTTCAGCGAATTTAGTTGAGAATGGGCCTCTGCAGCAGGCGCCTGTTCCAAGCACCCAAGCTGACGGCTGTTCATGGGCGAGAGAGGCTAGAATTTACACCCAAACATAACAACAGGACGTCGACTAAATGGCGACATTTTATGCTCCACTGGACATATGGGCGTTACGATGGAAGGTTCCAGACCGGAGGAGGGTGCGTTATGGTCTGGGGTCTCTTTCTATAGCATTCCCTGGTTGATCTCGTCATTCAAGAAGGCGCAATAAATCAACACGTATGCATATATCCTTGGGGACCATATTCAGGCTTTTACGGGTGGCCACATCAACTGGACAATGTACTATTTCCTTCTATCGAATGCAAATTATTTACATGGCTCTGAACGGCGTGCACAAAATCCAGCGAATCTGCCGATACGAGTGATATGATGACATTTCAAATCTCAAGAACGCATCGAAGTCACGCGACACCTGGTTTCGTAGTATGCTGGCAACAAAATTTCCCTTCTATACATCTAAATGCTCCCTCCGTAGACACTCGAACTCTAAGTATAGTTTACTCGATTTTAATACACTAAACATAAGATTGCGTGAAAATGAGAGATAAAGTTTACTTTCCTCATTGATGACTCTCTCGGAACATTTTTGTCCTTGTTTGCTACCAATTGCGACTTCTCCCCAATTAAAATAATGGCATTCATCACCGTTTTGCAGATTTTTCCGCCAGTGAGAGAGTCTAATTGGAGCACAATCCTCTATCTTCTCCTGTCTCCATAAACCCGTCCCTGTCGCTGCTTTCGCCTGTTACTGACATTTCATCCAGCTACTTTCGCCCATTCCCTCTAGCAACAGATTTCTTTGCCTTCTATTCAATACCTTCCCCACCATCTTAATCTCGTGCGTCTTAATAGACATCTTCGTCGCAACCAGTCTCTCGACATTCGCATTGCATTTGATTCTATTTTACTCAGTCTTTTCCTGCAGGAAGGATTCCACATATGTTATCTCCCTGACAGCTTCATTTATCATTTTCCTTCATTTTTGTTACATCTGTCCGAATACTCAAAAACCAAGATTTCCTTGCTCGCGTCTTACTTTTTTTACACTTCATTTGGTGACCTAGGTTCCTGTAGCATACAACAGAAATGGCGTAACTACCCTAAGACAAAAAATGCCGCATCACGTGGAAATTACACGAATGGGACGGACATCGCTAGATTCGATGTACATGTATGGGCAAACAAATGATTACGATTGCAAGAAAATTGGACTATTCATTGAGCAGAAAGAGTTCCACATACTGAGCAAGCCACTAACGCATTGTTCCACCTCTGTCACTTACGCAAGCCGTTATTTAAGCTGGCATTGATTGAGAGAGTTGCTGGATGTCCTTCTGAGGAATATTGTGCCAAATTCCATCCAACTGACGCGTAAAATCCCTAGATGGTTGGAGAGCTCTGACCATAAGGTTCCAAACGTACTCAACTGTGAACAGACCTGGCGACTTTTCTGGCCAATGTTTGGTATGACAAGCACGAAGACAAGCATTAGAAACTCTCACTGCGTGGGCGGGCGTTATCTTGCGGAGATATATGCCCAGGAAAGCTTGCTCGGAAGGACAAGAAAACGGGACGTTGAATATAGTCGACGTACCTCTGTACTGTAAGGGCGCCACGGATGACAACCAAATACGTCCTGCTATGAAAATAAATGCCCACACCGTAGATGATCATTCCTGGTTGTCGTACCATATCGCGGGCGACAATCGGTTAATAACCACTGCTATCCGGGCCGTCTTCAGACACGTCGTCGATGGATATCGGGGCCTGGAATCTCATTGACTGGAGCAGAATTTTCAGTGATGAGTCTCGCTTCGAAATGAGCCCGGATGACCAGCGAAGTCGTGTATAGAGACGCCCCAGACAGCTCTGAAATATTAAGCACCATACAGCCAGACCACCAGGAGTGATGATCTGGAGTGTCATTCCTTTTCATAGCAGGATCGCTTTGGTTGTCTGACCCCCACCCCGCTCCTCCCGTTTTGTTGCCCTTCATGGCAAGGCGTCTTGGGCGTATATTTCAGCAAGATAATACCCGCCCGCTCACGGCGATAGTTTCTACTGCTCCTCTTAGTACTTGCTAAAACCTACCTTGGCCAGCAAGGTAGCCTGATCTCTCCCCAGTTAGGAATATTTGGGGCATTATCGGCAGGTCCCTCCAACCAGCTCCGGATTGTGGTGATCTAACACACCAATTGTGGACAGAATTTGTCACGATATCCCTCAGGAAGACATCACCTCTATCAATGAATACCAAACCAAATAACTGCTTGCATGAGGGCCAGAGACGACCCAACACATTACTGACTTGATCCATTAGTGAAGCGCTATAATTTGACTAAAACGTACACTTTCTACAAAATTATAATCTACCGATTTTCGTACCATTCCGCTATTTCTTTCGTGGTGCGTCGTTTTTACTTTATTTTATTTTTTCTTCGGCTGTATTTTCGATTCATCACTTTCTTACTTTTCTAAAGGGCTATTTCGTCCATAAAATCGATCTAACGTTTCTCGTAAAGGCATTAGCTTTTCGTAGATGTTCACTCGTTTCTATGTCATCTATTCCCTTTTCCTGTGTCGTACTCACCGGTTAAGCTGTTTTCAGCTGCTCCCTACCAAGTGTCAAAATATACTCAGTGGTTATATTAATTTACAATAATGCTTGTTGATTTTCGACTCTGATTACCCAACTTCACAGCCGCTATTCTAACTCATGCCTCTGCAGTGGCACTCTAGTCGGAGATAGCTGGATCGAACAATGGTGGTAGAACAAATGCTATCCGTCGCTAATATGACGGGCAAGGGAGAAGAGGCGGGGACGTAATGTTCCTGATAGCTAGACTTTGTACCAATATCGCGCGTTAAATTATTAACCTCTCCCAACTGTCTCATGGGATTATGGTGTGTGACACGGATAATAGTGATCCGTTCGTCAGATGGAGACGTTAATCTCGATGGCCCCTTTGATACAACAGGAGTAGGCACAGGTCTTAATCCTCTACTTTCTCTTATCATCAACAACACTAACACGACAACAGACTATCATTATCACATATATAACAATTAGGTGGTACTGATTAAAACTGAGGAGACAAGAAATTAGTGGCACTACTTAAGTACAAGAAGGGATCGCCTGATAGGATACATTATGAGACACCAACCGATCACCAATTTAGTAATGGAGGGAAGTGTGAAGGGTAAAAATCGTAGAGCAAGAGATGAATACAGCAATCAGATTAAGAAGAATGTAAATTACAGTAGTTATATGGAGATAAAGAGGGTCGCAAAAAAAGAGAGAGAAAGAATAACAAGAATGCAACAGGAACACTTAAGGCACAACTCCCATCCACACACCGCAAGGAAATGTGCCATCTTGTGGAGAGGAAGAAAACCCTTCCCGATTATGTGGCTGAACCTACCCCTCACTGACTCCCAACCAACGATTACAAGTACATAACACTAACTTTTACTATCTGACTTACTGTTGTATAGCTGAAACTGCAATGGATATACAGGAAGTTATATCTACTTCAGTTTTTCTCCTAACAGTGACAGTAGGACACAGTTGTTACTTTTACGAGAAGAGGGGGGATTAATGATATAAAACAAGATAAACGATAGAAATCAAGTGCAGTAATATATTACCTTCGTTGGACCACATGAGTTTTGTCTTCTGCTTTGGTGAAAAATATCTATATTTACACCTACAAAAAAAATGGCTCTGAGCACTATGGGACTTAACATCTGTGGTCATCAGTCCCATAGAACTTAGAACTACTTAAACCTAACTAACCTAAGGACATCACACACATCCATGCCCGAGGCAGGAGTCGAACCTGCGACCGTAGCAGTCGCGCGGTTCCGGACTGAGCGCCTAGAACCGCTAGACCACCGCGGCCGGCTTTACACCTACATTTTGGAACTATTGAACATGTTTATCACTGCACTACATGACTCAAATGGTGCATATTAAAGTATGTTACAGTTATGTGATGGAGTATGAGATTTACTGTTATTTCCATTTACACAATAAAATTGTAAATTAAAAAAGTATTTAAAGAAGTGACAGTCAACAATTTTGGTTGGACTTGCTTACATATTCCAAAGTACAACATGTTTATGCAGCTAAGAAGTAATATTCTATTGAAATTTAAAAGAAGCATTTAATCGTGTATGTTTTATATTATTAATGTACCCCACACGAACAGTCAGTAAGTGGAATCAAATTAAGTGCAAGTATTACCAAATAGTACTTACAAGTCATACATACAGTCTGAAACGGAAGCTTTTGGAAAGTAACACAAACTTCCATTTTCAAGATATTACCGAAACTCAGTCCATTTGCAAATGTCATGTTCCAAGGCAGAAGACATTCGATTTCAGGGTGCACAAACGACTAGGTATGGTTTAACCGTCCACACGCTCGTATAAATGGGTCTAAAATATATACAATTTTGCTGGCCTTGAAATTTTGTAACTGAAGTATTAACTATTCCAAATAGATTTAATACCTTACACACTACTTAAATATGTAGATCTCGAAATATTTACAAAAATTGCACAAAACACAACCTCAAGTCTAGCAACAACAAAATCTGTAGACAATGATTATGGGGGGTGCATTCCTTCAGGTTATCCTAAAATCGGTCACTAGATTCAAGTGCCGACCAATAAACATCTTGTGTTCCTACGTGTGTATTCCTAGGTACATTATCCTTTATGTACAATATTCTCACCTACTAAAGTTCAAATTATGCAGTGAAACGCTACAAATATGAATTCTTCTTTATCCACACACATTCCGCTGATGCAATGCAGCAACAAGGCTAGGATAATTACGTCTGACTCTCCTGACTTATTTATCTCAGTTAATATGACGGTGACCCACGAAATTCTTGTGTCTGATCGAGAGATGAGGAAGATAACAACTTCTCAATAAATTTACGTAGAGCCTGAAGGTACAACGTAGTAGTAGGAACCCGAGTTTCTAAAAACCTCCGACATTTTATTAGAGAACTGAATAACATCTTCATCTTCAGAAAACACTGAATGACACACGTATTAAAGCAACAATAAGTATTACCACTGTCCAATTTCGCAGTCGTTACCCTTGTACATCCTTCTTTCCAGCTACGTCTTCCTCATTTCTTGCTATTCTTGGTTGGTGCAATCTCCTCAAATTTAGTTTCCTCAGAGCTTGCTATAGTAGAAAATATTTATCTTGTACTCCTATAAATTCTTTGTATACCTCCCATCAGCATTATTGTTATTAGTTTCATTGTTATCATTATCACTATTATTATTATTATTATTATTATTATTATTACTGGTATCACTGTTAGCAGCAGCAGCTGCTGTGGTATAGTTAGCATTATTTACTCACAATGCCACTTCAGACAGACAAATCATTTTAGTACTATCTGTCATATTAAAGCTATTATTTTTATGACGTAAAACTGTGTAGCATGTATGAAAGCCTGGTCTGATGTAAGAGAGGACATGACTGCCTCAGTCAGATCAGGATAAAAATAAATGAATAAAATCGATTAAAAAATAAAAATACAACAATGGACGATCTGAATTAAGATTAGCAGAACAAATCAAGATTTTCTCATCTACACAACAAGCAAAATACGGTCTTACATACGGCATAAAAATGCATTTGGAAAGGTAAAAAGGTAGCGATTGGAAGGAAGGGGTCACAGGCGTTGTTAAAAAATAAACATATGTTTTCAGTGTATGTCTGCGCACAATTGCGGATCATAACGAAGCAAAAGACAATAGATCACAACATAGATTTTGTGCAGAGACTTTCTGGTATCAACCTGGTATTAGTCTTCAGAGCGACACTTGTTTCCGAAAAGTTTGTGGGCTGTGCAAATACTGTTAGAAATTTCAACATCAAACAGCTAACACCCCGCGAAACAATCTGGAATCCGAGTGAAATTGTTTTCAACCGAGTTTTGTTGATACAGGTGCTAAAGTTAATCAAATGTTTAGTTACCGTTTAACACCAGAGGATTAAGCTAAGCTGCCTCCGCTCCCCGTTCATCCGGTTGACAAATGTTGCGGCGATTCATATTTTACTGTCGTACTTGAGTGACAGAACTCGATTAATCACGCCTTCTACCTACGGCTGCTGGACCTCGCCCTGAGGATACTACGTGCAAACTAACAAGTCGTTCCTTATCTTACCGAACTGTACTGTGGGTTTGTTATTTTGAAGTAATACGCAACTCCTTCATTTTTATCAAAATTTGTAAGGTAATGAACGTTGCATACTAACACAAATAATTCTTTTGTGTATCACTACAATAGTTCCACAATGATTTCCTGACGCAACTGGTTTCGAATAACGTCTTTTAACTGTAATGTTTCACGGAATGTTGCACCCTTCTTTGGTTCCGCTTCGACAAATGGGGATCACGAACGACCTGTTCCGTGCGTCTTCTTTGTTACTCACACCTTTTTATTCTCTTTCTTCATTCTCCCGACTACTAGGAACTCAATTTTTGTTTGGTAAAGGACATTTTGATGCACTTCGTGAGCAGCACTTTGAAAGTATTTGTACACCGGATCGGTATTCGAGCACACGCACATCATAAATAGCATAAGACACAGAGGATAAACATACACATTTATGTGTGTTGATGTCTATAACAGCCGGCCGGAATGGCCGAGGGGCTCTAGGCGCTACAGTCTGGAATCGCGCGACCGCAACGGTCGCAGGTTCGAATCCTGCCTCGGGGGCATGGAAGTGTGTGATGTCCTTAGGTTAGTTAGGTTTATGTAGTTCTAAGTTCTAGGGGAATGATGACCTCAGATGTTAAGTCCCATAGTGCTCAGAGCCATTTGAAACATTTGTCTATAACACAAAAAATTTGTATATAATGAAGTAGAAACATAAGGTTCTTACACAGTGTCACCCGATGGTGTCAAATATAAAATATTTTTACTTGTTAAAAATTATTTTGATTTAGAAATAATGTGACCCCTACGAATATTTAAATTCTGATTATAGCTCTGTACATAAGAATGCCTACAACACCACGTCAGGGTCCATTATCTGCCTTACCTCTGGGGTAAACGGTTCGTCGTTTGTACATGCTGCTACAGTGCAACGCTAAACGGTCAGACTTCCTTGTTGTGTCGGACACTAGTGTTCCAGTAAGAAAGGTTGGAAATGCTGGTCAGGACAAAAGATCTCACGTTACAGGACACTCGTCACTTCTGAGAAGATACCTAGATGGAATGTACTCATTTTGTACGCTGGATACCACATGTGAGCAAATAGCATATAAGGGTAATACACAGGAAATGAAATTGATGTTACCAGTTATGAACAACACACTGAGCAGTTCGGACGAAAATGTAATAAAATCTGTAGCTACTGCATAAAGAGGCTGCCAACCTGGATCCGGTCCTCAGGACTCAGTACCATATCTAGTCAAGGTTAATCAAATTTACGTGTAGGAAAACAGTGGAAACGCCAAAGTGAACTTATCTTGTTAGCACGTTGTTAAAGTTCTGTATATACATCTCACTGTATAACTCGGACTGTTCATCAAACCTAGATTACTGATATTTACGATTGCAGTATGGTATAAAACAGGACATTTTGTACTTCATTTGGGTGTAGCATACAACTAGAAATCTAAAAATGGTAATTAACTAATGCATAACCTACAAAATATGGCTTCATTCGAATAAAATGTGGAGAAGTAAACTTTACGATGGTTTAGTAGCAATGTACCATTCCCTCCCTTCAATGTTTTAGTTCTATGAACGTTGTCCAGGTATTTCTCCATGTGACTGGACATTCTATTTCTGTTATGACATTCAGATTGTACCTTTTCCATCCTGTGAAGAATGGTGATATACTAAATGCTGTCGCTTTCAGAATGCTCGTGCTACCTTAAATGAGGGCAGACTAATCAGGATTGGACTCACATGTTATCTAAATGTCGTACTGGAGTTCTTTTCGCGACATACAATTTTACATACTTTGGGCTTGTCGTATACCTGACTGTCATTCACTTAGTATGAATGCTAAACGATTTACTACTTGGTTCTCTGTCGAGCAGCCAATTTGCAGGCTAGTTTTCCGAAACAAACGATTTATCATATCGTAAAATGTGACCGCAGTATGGCAAAAATACAAACCTATCTTTTCTCTTCTTTGGTTGACTCGTTTTGTATTCCGAACAGAGAATATTGCTTTATCAGGGATTGTACACAGTATATAGGAATATAACAGAAGTACGTAAAATTATATGTGGCTACTGCGAAAAGTTTTATGTTGGCCAAACCAGGAGGAGCCTCAAAAATGAGGTGCAGAGAACGTCTTAATGATAGTGAGTCCAGTTCCTGCAGCCTTTAGGTCTTTCGCTGCTACAGAGGTGCTCTTTGCATTCCGTGCTGAAGCGGCTTTTTTTGTGAATGCTGATTGTCTGTGCTGAGAGACGGCGTTCTGTCCGATATAAAATACTCAACGTCCGATTTTTCGAAAACTGTTAGTGAAAATTTCAATTTTGCACATCTTACATAGAATAAAGAAATGAATTTCTTTTCGTTAACCGCCATACTTACTGCGATGCGCCAAGTTAAAGGAAAGATTCGGAGAGTAAAAACACATTGCATAAGCTTCCCGTATGCTTGATTTAATTCATACATTGGCTCGGTTAAATTGTAGATAAGATATCTACATTGTGTTTAAAATTCGGAAGAGGAGTATAGTTCATTTCGTTTTGGAGTTTCTACCTGAAGGAAGGTTGAGTGTCACGCGGCCATTCGCGTCTTCACGTATCACGAGTCATTTGGTCACACCAATCATCGCGTCTTTCATGTCTTTCAAAACGATTCAAGATATCGAAACGAGATTTTTTGCTAATAATAGCATGCAGTGAGGCACATAAGTCGGATGACAGGAATCTTTTTACTCGCCGGGATATGGAAGTAACTCCTCCACGGCACTGAGAGGTCGGCAGATCAGGACACATTCAGACGTACATAGCACTATAGGAAAATCCAAGCGGAGCATGTATACACGCCCAGAACACCTCGGGAACGGCGTAGCAGACCATGCATACTAGCTCACAGCAACGAAAGGGTTTGTTACATTACGAACGCCCCTTATGAACTGTTACAGTTGAACTTCGACGATTTACCAGATAGTGTATTTAGCTGCATGCAGTTGCATTCAGAGTTTAGCTTGATTTTGTGATTTTCGCTCCTGATATATTATATTCTCAATTCTTTCTTTCCCTCTATACATTTCATCCCATGATCTGATGAGCTGAAGCTAAAAAGTATAATACAGTAATCGTTAGTAACGTGATCTCTGCTCCCCTAAGGCAGTATCCGTACGCCTAGCCTTTGTACAGAAATGGTTTACACTCGTCACAATCTTTACCATCTACATTTTTACGATGTCAGTCAACAATGTCTGGTATCAGAATCTTCTTCTCCTTCCTTCTTTCTTTTCGTCTTCTTCCTCTTCTTCTTGTTCTTCACCATCACCATCGTTATCGTCACTGTCATCATCATCGTCAGTACTATTATGTACCATCTTCATCCGTAGGTGTAGCTCCGTTTCTTTCTCTCGTGATGCCCCTCCCATATTTTATCAACTTCCAAGCCAGCAAAACGTACTTTATGCAGCGCTTTTGTAATCCTCTCATGGTGCACTGGCTTTTATTCGTTCCACAGGTAGTTCTTCGCCATAATGTGAGCCCCGACCTCTTCGTCATCATCGCCGAACGTCCGTACTCTCTTGGAACTTAGTGCAGGCTTCTGTTGGGAAGCTGCTCTCACTACTTCAGCATCCTCATTCTTGTAACTTTTTGTCTAATGAGGACGCCTCCACTGCATTTCTCCGAGAAAGACTGCACAACCTGCTGCTCCAATTAATGAAATCATTCCTGTTTAGATACTCTGAATGTTTCGCGCGTAATTAATGTACTCGGGAATGTATTCTTTATCTGACATCACCTAGGTTTGTACGCACTATGATTACAAATTTCTTCGTGCCCCACGTTCATTTATGGTCTATGGCTCATTAAGGATCATAAACTTACCATCGTCACGTTTCCGTGATCTAATTCCGAAGCAGGAATTCGTAGTTTCATGCATCTCAACAACAGACAGAAACGGGCTACAGAAGTGTATTTAAATAAGAGCTGACTAACGTAATATTTTTGTTTTGAGAAAGTACCACAAATACGTTAACAATGAATCCCACCCGATTAAACAAGGTATTAAAGTATTTAAATAAGTCACAAAGTGCCAGGATACACGATAGTTATTATTGTATCGGGAGGCAATAGTCGGCCAAATGAGGAAAACAGAACAGATCAGTAACTAGATGCCGCAAAATTAAGAAATAGAGCACGAAATTGAGGGCGAGTGATGGAGATGCCGCCAAATGATGGCACATAGTACAAGGACTTAGATTACATTAGTAGTGGCATGGAAGTGTCAGTGATCGGAATGCGATCATAATTGTGAGTTGTCATCGTAATTCTGAATGATTTGATCGTCACAAGTAGCATGAAACAAGGTAACTATTTCTCCAACTAAACTGCAATTTATCATTGACCTTTGCAGTGCCTATAGCACTGTATGAACATGACGCCTAAAGGGAAAGTCGAGGTGATCTGGAGAATGAGTGTAACAAACACGGAAACGAGTTTTGGCCCCACAAGAACTCGGGCTCCAGTGAGGCGGAGGCCATTCTGTGGGTTTTATTAAAAACCTCGAGTTTCGATAAAAATAGAGGATTGCGCAAGGAGCTCTACTGTCCACAGAAAACATAATTACGCTCATTTGCACAGTTCTCGGCAGGCTCGTTAGCTATGTTAGGTTGCCAGACACTGCGCTCTTGTAGCAGCCAGAACGCTTCTCTGGCGACTATCTGTTGTATTCACGCGCGAAAGAACCTTCAAACATAGCGCAATTTCCTCCCCTGCCACAGAAAACGCCATCTTGTCAAAAATTTCTAACTTCTGAATTTATTGCAACGTTGTTGTTGTTGTGGTCTTCAGTCCTGAGACTGGTTTGATACAGCTCTCCATGCCACTCTATCCTGTGAAAACTTCTTCATCTCCTAGTAAGTACTGCAGCCTACATCCTTCTAAATCTGCTTAGTGTATTCATCTCTTGGTTTCCCTCTACAATTTTTACCCTCCACGCTGCCCTCCAATACTAAATTGGTGATCCCTTGATGCCTCAGAACATGTGCTACCAACCGATCCCTTCTTGTAGTCAAGTTGTGCCACAAACTCCTCTTCTACTCAATCCTATTCAGTACCTCCTCATTAGTTGTGTAATCTACCCATCTCATCTTCAGCATTCTTCTGTAACAGCACATTTCGAAAGCTTCTATTCTCTTATTGTCCAAACTATTTATCGTCCATATTCCACTTCCATACATGGCTACACTCCAAACAAATACTTTCAGAAACGACTTCCTGACACTTAAATCTATACTCGATGTTAGCAAATTTCTCTTCTTGAGAAACGCATTCCTTGCCATTGCCAGTCAACATTTTATATCCTCTCTACTTTGATCATCATCAGTTATTTTGCTCCCCACTTAGCAAAACTCCTTTACTACTTTTAAGTGTCTCATTTCCTAATCTAATTCCCTCAGCATCACCCGACGTAATTCGACTACATTCCATTATCCTCGTTTTGCTTTTGTTCATGTTCATCTTATATGCATTTTTCAAGACACTGTCCATTCCGTTCAACTGCTCTTCCAAGTCCTTTCCTGTCTCTGACAGAATTACAATGTCATCGGCGAACCTTAAAGTTTTTATTTCTTCTCCATGGATTTTAATACCTATTCCCAATTTTTGTTTCGTTTCCTTTACTGCTTGCTCAATATACAGATTGAACAACATCGGGGAGAGGCTACAACTCTGTCTCACTCCCTTCCCAACCACTGCTTCCCTTTCATGTCCCTCGACTCTTATAACTGCCATCTGCTTTCCGTACAAATTGTAAATAGCCTTCCACTCCCTGTATTTTACCCCTGCCATCTTCAGAATTTGAAAGAGAGTATTCCAGTCAACATTGTCAAAAGCTTTCTCTAAGTCTACAAATGCTAGAAACGTAGGTTTGCCTTTCCCTAATCTTTCTTCTAAGATAAGTTGTAAGATCAGTATTGCCTCACGTGTTCGAATATTTCTACGGAATCCAAACTGATCTTCGCCGAGGTCGGCTTCTACCAGTTTTTCCATTCGTCTGTAAAGAATTCGCGTTAGTATTTTGCAGCCGTGACTTATTAAACTGATAGTTCGGTAATTTTCACATCTGCCAACGCCTGCTTTCTTTGGGATTGAAAATATTATATTCTTCTTGAAGTCTGAGGGTATTTCGCCTATCTCATACATTTTGCTCACAAGATGGTAGAGTTTTGTCAGGACTGGCTCTCCCAAGGCTGTCAGTAGTTCTAATGGAATGTTTTCTACTCCCGGGGCCTTGTTTCGACTTAGGTCTTTCATTGCTCTATCAAACTCTTCACGCAGTATCATATCTCCCATTTCATCTTCATCTACATCCTCTTCCATTTCTATAACATTGCCCTCAAGTACATCGCCCTTGTATAGACCCTCTATATACTCCTTCCACCTTTCTGCTTTCCCTTCTATGCTTAGAACTGGGTTTCCATCTGAGCTCTTGATATTCATACAAGTGGCTCTCTTTTCTCCAAAGGTCTCTTTAAATTTCCTGTAGGCAATATCTGTCTTACCCCTAGTGAGAGAAGCCTCTACATCCTTACATTTGTCCTCTAGCCCTGCCTTCTCAGCCATTTTGCACTTCCTGTCGATCTCATTTTTGAGACGTTTGTATTCCTTTTTGCCGGCTTCATGTACTGCATTTTTATATTTTCTCCTTTCGTCAATTAAATTCATTATCTCTTCTGTTACCCAAGGATTTCTACTAGCCCTCGTCTTTTTACCTACTTGATCCTCTGCTGCCTTCACTACTTCATCTCTCAAAGCTACCCATTCCTCTTCTACTATATTTCTTTCCCCCATTCCTGTCAATTGTTCCCTTATGCTCCCCCTGAAACTCTGTACAACCTCTGGTTTAGCCAGTTTATCCAGGTCCCGTCTCCTTAAATTCCAACCTCTTTCTTCAGTTTTAATCTACAATTCATAACCAATAGATTGTAGTCGGAGTCCACATCTGCCCCTGGAAATGTCTTATAATTTAAAATCTGGTTCCTAAATCTCTGTCTTATCATTATATAATCTATCTGAAACCTGTATCTCCAGGCTTCTTATATGTATACAATCTTCTTTTATGATTCTTGAACCAAGTGTTAGCTATGATTAAGTTGTGCTCTGTGAAAAATTCCACCAGGCGGCTTCCTCTTTCATTTCTTGCCCCCAATCCATATTCACCTACTACGTTTCCTTCTCTTCCTTTTCCTACTATCGAATTCCAGTCACCCATAACTATTAAATTTTCGTCTCCCTTCACTATCTGAATAATTTCTTTTATCTCATCATACATTTCTTCAATTTCTTCGTCATCTGCAGAGCTAGTTGGCATATAGACTTGTACTACTGTCGTAGGCGTGGGCTTCGTGTCTATCTTGGCCACAACAATGCGTTCGCTATGCTGTTTGTAGTAGCTTACCCCCATTCCTATTGTTTTATTCATTCTTAAACCTACTCCTGCATTACCCCTATTTGGTTTTGTATTTATAACACTGTATTCACCTGACCAAAAACCTTGTTTCTCCTGCCACCGAACTTCACTAATTCCCACTATATCCAACTTTAACCTATCCATTTCCCTTTTTAAATTTTCTAACCTACGTGCCCGATTAAGGGATCTGACTTTCCACGCTCCGATCCGTAGAACGCCAGTTTTCTTTCTCCTGATAACGACGTCCTCATGAGTAGTCCCCTCCCGTAGATCCGAATGGGGGACTATTTTACCTCCGGAATATTTTACCCGATAGGACGCCATCATCATTTAATCATACAGTAAAGCTGCATGCCCTCGGGAAAAATTAAAAAATTACGGCCGTAGTTTCCCCTTGCTTTCAGCCGTTCGCAGTACCAGCACAGCAAGGCCGTTTTGGTTAGTGTTACAAGGCCAGCTCAGTCAATAATCCAGACTGTTGCCCCTGCAACTACTGAAAAGGCTGCTGCCCCTCTTCAGGAACCATACGTTTGTCTGGCCTCTGAACAGATACCCCTCCGTTGTGGTTGCACCTACGGTACGGCACGCAAGCCTCCACACCAACGGCAAGGTCTATGGTTCATTGCAACGATGACCACCAAAATTTATGGACAATATCTTTATACAGGAACATCATTACTATCTCTTTAGTATCACCGTACGCTCTCGCAACGCTCATAAATTCATTAAGAAAAATTATTGTGAAAATTAATCAACATTATTGCTAGCCTCAAGTGATTATAAACCTCCGTGCGAACACGCCTTGGAAGGCCCAACTTTAACGACTGGCCGCCGTGTCACCCTCAGCCCACAGGCGTCGCTGGATGCGGATATGGAGAGGCATGTGGTCAACACACCGCTTTCCCGGCTGTATGACAGTTTACAAGACCTGAGCCGCCACTTCTCAGTCAAGTAGCTCCTCAGTCTGCCTCAAAAGGGCTGAGTGCACCCCGCTTGTCAGCAGCGCTCGGCAGACCGGATGGTCACCCATCCAAGTGCTAGCCCAGCCCGACAGCGCTTAACTTCGGTTATCTGACATGAACCGGTGTTATACCACTGCGGCAAGGCCGTTGGCAATTGTTAATCTCGGTTAACCTAATTTTATTGTGGTGATAATAGTTTGTTATCACCACGTTTCATGTTCGGTCTAAGACAACTGTGTTCTTGAATGATGAGTTTTAGGGAAAAATTGCCTTGGAGTGCGATAAATACCGTACTTTGTTTTCTTACAAACAATTGCGATTTTTACAGACATCCTTTTATTACTTTACTTAAAAGTGCGTATCGCGTATCAGGCAAAAATCGTACCTTCATTAACCAGTCTTGTCTTTAAATAGTTTTAACAACAAAAACAAGAAGCAGGAAGAGTTGTAAACAGAACGCAACAAACGGCGGTTTTAAAATTCATGTGCGAGAGGGTATCGAACTCCGATCCTGGTGTTAGTACAGGATGTTGTTCTAAGTGAATCATTCCAACAAATACTGGCCACTCGCCATAGAAGTATCAACGTACCAGTACAATGGCCTTCCTCTCTTCTGAATCTCACAGAGACTTCCCACTGCGCTGCAGGGCCGGTCCTACAGCACTGAGAAAACCTAAAGGCAGACGAGCAGCTAAGGGACTTTGCAGACTTAAAGTCCCGGCAAAACTTATATTGTGTGCGGAGTGGGAAGGAGAGAAGAGGCAACTGAAAGTCTGCAGCCTTGAGTCGATGTCTGAGGCGAGGGCGGGGCCATAGTGGTTCAGTCTGAGAACCACGAAGGCGCTGTCTACTGTCGAGAATGTGGCTTCATATGCGACAAATCGCTACCGTATAGACAAATACATAGACAAAACATAAGACGTTTCACATGTTTGAAAATTGTTTTGATGATGAGCTTAATCTGTCACTATGTTTAGAAGGGCATATCTGCGTCTGATAAAGCGTCACTAGCAAATGTCATATTGTAAGACTAATGTTTATTTTCACTATGGCAGGGTGTAACTATTTTTCATCCGTTTGCTAAGTGATTTTATATGGCCTGATACGACTTCTTCTCCTGCGTCTTGTCTTCCTCTGCAATGTTCGTTCCATACAGTCCCCTTTAGCATCATGACATTTATTACCTTTTGTATCGACACACATATAGTCATCGTGTTCCTTCTTCCTTTCAGTGATTTTTATGTATCCCTTTACTTCCGTGTTCTGCAGAAGACCTCTCATTTCATAATCTTCAGTCCACTCAGTCCTCAGAAACCTTCTGTACCACCACATGCCAAACGCTTCAGTAATAATCTTTTCCTATTATCTAATAATCCATAATAGTAACTAATTAACTTTCGTTATGGATGATGTAATTTACAGCAGAAGGAAATTTATTCACGATTTAAGTTATTGACAGAGTAATACACACATCACCCCGGTTCCCAGAACTCTTGAAGATAGACGCTGACTGTGGATTTTGTATCACGGACACAGTCCCTTCGACTGTTCAGAGATGTCACGAAACCACCCCCCCTCCCCCCTCCTCCCAAAGATGTAAACAACCATGCATGAACAGCGCCTATTAGACGGAGGGGGTCCGACAGCAGACCTGTTCCAGTCATTCCACCAGGAAGGAAGTACACGGCTCGTGTTGTCTGTAGTTCAACCATGCCTAGACGGTCAATACAGCGGTTAGATAGCGTACGCATTGTTACTTTGTGCCAGGAAGGGCTCTCAACAAGGGAAGTGTCCAGGCGTCTCGGAGTGAACCAAAGCGATGTTGTTCCGACATCGAGGAGATACAAGGAGACAGGGTCGATGACATGCCTCGCTTAGGCCGCCCAAGGGCTACTACTGCAGTAGATGACCGCAACCTACGGATTATGGCTCGGAAGAACCCTGACAGCAACGCCACCATGTTGAATAATGCTCTTCGTGCAGCCACAGGACGTCGTGTTACGGTTCAAACTGAGCGCAATAGCCTGCATGATGCGCAGCTTCACTCCCGACGACCATGGCGACGTCCATCTTTGCAACCACGACACCATGCAGCGTGGTACAGATACGTCCAGCAACATGCCGACTGGACCGCTCAGGATTGGCGTCACGTTCTCTTCCCCGATGAGTGTCGCATATCCCTTCAAGTAGACGTGCTTGGAGGCAACCCAATCAGGCTGAACGCCTTAGACACACTGACCAGCGAGTGCAGCGAGCTGGAGGCTCACTGCTGTTTTGGGGTGGCTTTATGTGGGGCCAACGTACGCCGCTGGTGGTGATGGAAGGCGCCGTAAAGGCTGTACGATGCGTGAATGCCACCCTCTGACCGATAGTGCAACCATATCGGCAGCATATTGGCGAGGCATTCGTCTTCATGGACGACAATTCGCGTCCCTATCGCGCACATCTTGTGAATGACTTCATTCAGGATAACGGCATCGCTCGACAAGAGTGGCGAGGAAGTTCTCCAGACAGGAACCCTATCGAACATGCCTGGGACAGATTGAAGAGGGCTGTTTATTGACGACGTGACCCACCAACCACTCTGCGGATCTACGCCGAATCGCCGTTGAGGAGTGGGACAATCTGGCTCAAAACTACCTTGATGAACTTGTGGAAAGTATGCCACGACGAATACAAACACGCATCAATGTATGAGGACGTGCTACTAGGTATTAAAAGTACCGGCGTGTACAGAAATCTGGACCACCACCTCTGATGTTCTCGCTGTATGGTGGTACAACATGCAATATGTGGTTTTCATGAGCAAAACCAGGGCGGAAATGATGTTTACGTTGATGTCTATTCAAATTTTCTGTACAGGTTCCGGAATTCTCGGAACCGAGGTGATGCATACCTTTTTTTATGTGTGTAATTTCCAATTGTCTAGTTAGTCTACTCTATTCATTCTATGCCTCCTCATTTCGTCCTGAACATGAAGCAAATAAAACATTTCTTAGAATATTCCGTTTACATAAAGAATTTCGATCACAACAGTAGCATATACAGAAGAAATGCAATTTAGCCAAGAGCTAAAAATTTATAATCTCACTCTTAGACTTATCAAAATATCAGCCTACACGGACAAGGTCAACAGGGTACAGAAGTTTCATTACTCAGGTGAACAAAGCAAGGTGGATCTTTTTCAGAACGTGTGTCCATGGCTTCGTCGGGTCTGCGCCAACTCTAATCCTACCATCTACTCTTACCAACTGAATTCGGGTTTCATTTCACATGATCGCAGTTTTCCAGTCGTCTAGTGTCCAACCGTTATAGTCATAAGCCCAGAAGATGATGTCGTGCTGTTAGCAAAGGCACCCAGACAGGTCGTTTACTGCGATAGACCAGTAACGCTGTATTTCGCTGCACTGTCTTAACGGATATGTTCGTCGTACGTCCCACATTCATTTCTGCCATTATTTCACGCAGTGTTGCTTATCTGTTATCACTGACAACTCTACGCAAACGCCACTGCTTTCGGCTGTTAAGTGAAGGACTTTAGCTACTGCATTCTTCGTAATAAGAGACAATGCCCGAAATTTGGTATTCTTGTTACACTCTTGATTCTGAAGATCTTGGTGTATGAATTCCCTAACGATATCCGTTTAGTTCCAATCATCGTTCCGCGTTTAGTGTGACTTAGTTCCCATCACGCAGCCGTAGTCAGGTCGGAAACCCTTTCACATTAATCACCTGAGTGCAAGTGACGGCTGTGCCAATACACTGACCTTTTACACTGTGTGAATGTGGTACTACCGGCATCTGTATATGCGAGTATCGCTGTCCCACGACTTTTCTCATCTCAAAGTTATTTCATGTGGTCCTTAGTAGGACAAGCTATTCAAAAGAATAACAATAACAACAATAATAATAATAATAGTACATACGTTCATTTTCCCTCTTCAATTTCTTTTGAGACGACAGTATTGTCCGTTTTTAATACAACTAGTCTGAGATAAAATGGCATTGTACCAATACTGGTCACTAGATCTTGTGACTACTACCTAGCATATCGACAGTTACCTTCGCCTCACAAATTCAGTTTATGAACGCGATGTTAAAAGTTTTATCGTAAACTAATCCGACTGACTAATCCATTCTTAAATGGACTCCGCATACTGCCTTAGGAAAATACGTCATCTCATGATTACTTGATAATAATGCGAAACCATAATGATGCCGTATGTGTAATCTGAGACTGACTTGTTTTTGTTTTGGATCATCAGTCTTATGACTGGTCTGATGCGGTCCACCAAGTATTCCTTTCCTGTGCCGTTCACTTCATCTCAGAGCAGCACTTGCGCCGATCGTCCTCAGTTAGTCTCCTTTCTTTTCTCTAGCGCTCATCTCGTCTAGTACGGGGCTTGGTTTAGCAGGATTTAGCAATTTTCATTGTATTAATAGCGTATTAACCACAGCTTTGCTAACATACGTGGATGTTACATATATTTCGCATACAAACAGTATATGACTGAGTCTCACACTTCGTCCGACATTCCTCCTCACACCCTTCCCACATCCACCTGCCTCCTCAAACCCTCTCCGTCTTATGCCACTCACCCATTCTTCCTATGGCCTCCTCACACCCTAGACCTTCATCCTTTACCAACTGCCCCATAGCCCTCTGGACGTGCCTCCTACACTTCTTATTCTCTGACCACGTCCTCTCCCCCACCCACTCTCTGTAAGTTTCCTCCTTCTCATCTATCTGTCCACCTCTTACTCCCTAATTTATCTGTCTACACTCCTGGAAATGGAAAAAAGAACACATTGACACCGGTGTGTCAGACCCACCATACTTGCTCCGGACACTGCGAGAGGGCTGTACAAGCAACGATCACACGCACGGCACAGCGGACACACCAGGAACCGCGGTGTTGGCCGTCGAATGGCGCTAGCTGCGCAGCATTTGTGCACCGCCGCCGTCAGTGTCAGCCAGTTTTCCGTGGCATACGGAGCTCCATCGCAGTCTTTAACACTGGTAGCATGCCGCGACAGCGTGGACGTGAACCGTATGTGCAGTTGACGGACTTTGAGCGAGGGCGTATAGTGGGCATGCGGGAGGCCGGGTGGACGTACCGCCGAATTGCTCAACACGTGGGGCGTGAGGTCTCCACAGTACATCGATGTTGTCGCCAGTGGTCGGCGGAAGGTGCACGTGCCCGTCGACCTGGGACCGGACCGCAGCGACGCACGGATGCACGCCAAGACCGTAGGATCCTACGCAGTGCCGTAGGGGACCGCACCGCCACTTCCCAGCAAATTAGGGACACTGTTGCTCCTGGGGTATCGGCGAGGACCATTCGCAACCGTCTCCATGAAGCTGGGCTACGGTCCCGCACACCGTTAGGCCGTCTTCCGCTCACACCCCAACATCGTGCAGCCCGCCTCCAGTGGTGTCGCGACAGGCGTGAATGGAGGGACGAATGGAGACGTGTCGTCTTCAGCGATGAGAGTCGCTTCTGCCTTGGTGCCAATGATGGTCGTATGCGTGTTTGGCGCCGTGCAGGTGAGCGCCACAATCAGGACTGCATACGACCGAGGCACACTGGGCCAACACCCGGCATCATGGTGTGGGGAGCGATCTCCTACACTGGCCGTACACCACTGGTGATCGTCGAGGGGACACTGAATAGTGCACGGTACATCCAAACCGTCATCGAACCCATCGTTCTACCATTCCTAGACCGGCAAGGGAACTTGCTGTTCCAACAGGACAATGCACGTCCGCACGTATCCCGTGCCACCCAACGTGCTCTAGAAGGTGTAAGTCAACTACCCTGGCCAGCAAGATCTCCGGATCTGTCCCCCATTGAGCATGTTTGGGACTGGATGAAGCGTCGTCTCACGTGGTCTGCACGTCCAGCACGAACGCTGGTCCAATGAGGCGCCAGGTGGAAATGGCATGGCAAGCCGTTCCACAGGACTACATCCAGCATCTCTACGATCGTCTCCATGGGAGAATAGCAGCCTGCATTGCTGCGAAAGGTGGATATACACTGTACTAGTGCCGACATTGTGCATGCTCTGTTGCCTGTGTCTATGTGCCTGTGGTTCTGTCAGTGTGATCATGTGATGTATCTGACCCCAGGAATGTGTCAATAAAGTTTCCCCTTCCTGGGACAATGAATTCACGGTGTTCTTATTTCAATTTCCAGGAGTGTATATTATCTTCCCATCTCTCCTTGTCCATTTCCTCTCCCCTCTCTCTCTCCCTGTCTATCCTCCTCCCTGTCTCTATCTCCTCCTCCACCCCTTCTCAATCCATCTCCTGCAATCCTCTTAATCCGTTTCCTTTTTGCCTTCTCTTCCTTCCTCTCTCGCTCTATCTCCTCCTACCTCTATGTCCGTCCAACTCTTCATCCCCCTTCCCCCCGTCCATTACCTCTTACCCCCATATCTCTCTTCATCTCTGAGATGGAAGCCGTGGACCAGCTCAGTATTAGCCTTAAAAAGCACGGCACACTCAGTCTGGCCCATGGGCTTCATTTAATGCACAGCGCGGTTGCTATCCACATCTAGACCTGTCTCCCAAACTAGCCTGCTCGCATTACTCTATGTGATCAAGTCCAACGTTGTCAGTTATATGTTGAATATATTCCAATATCCGTCTACAGCATTCTTGATGTATTAACACATGTTCAGTGATCTGGTCCCTTACCGATTCGGTCCGCAGCTCGTGGTCGTGCGGTAGCGTTCTCGCTTCCCACGCCCGGGTTCCCGGGTTCGATTCCCGGCGGGGTCAGGGATTTTCTCTGCCTCGTGATGACTGGGTGTTGTGTGCTGTCCTTAGGTTAGTTAGGTTTAAGTAGTTCTAAGTTCTAGGGGACTGATGACCATAGATGTTAAGTCCCATAGTGCTCAGAGCCATTTGAACCATTTGAACCTTACCGATTCTGTGGAAGATCTCCTCATTTCTTATCTGTCCACTTAATTTTCAGCACTCTTCTGAAGTACCACGTTTCAGACGCTTCGTTTCACTTTCCTTCCGATAGTCAAAAATGTTTAAATGTGTGTGAAATCTTATGGGACTTAACTGCTAAGGTCTTCAGTCTCTAAGCTTACACACTACTTAACCTAAATTATCCTAAGGACAAACACACACACCCATGCCCGAGGGAGGCCTCGAACCTCCGCCGGGATTCCGTTAATCCCACAGGTAATGATTCATTTGTATTCAACGATATAGCTGAAAAAAATAGTATATAAAATATTCCATTCCACGTATTGACTGATGTGCTGCTCCTGAAAAACAGCTGTTCTCTGCAATTCATTTGCTATCGAGCAAAGAAACTGTGATGTAAACTCTGCCTCCTGTGTGTTGCAGTGGTGACGGTGGACGTGCAGGCCGTGGAGGGCCGCAGCGTGGAGCTACCTTGCAACGTCACCCCGCCGGGCCACGACAAGCTCTACATGGTCTTCTGGTTCCGCGACGACGCCGGCATCCCTCTGTACAGGTCAGTAACAGCGCCAAACAGTCACTGCGCTTGTGAGCAGATACAAGAGTGTTTAAATTAAGTGAGGAGTTTGTTGGAAGTCGCGCTGAATGCTCTCATTCTCAAATACTTAGTGAATATTCTCTGTGTTACTTGCGCGCTATAAGCTATCCTACCTCAAGAGACAACCATATTTTCTAACTTTAATACTTGAGTTATTATGTTAAACCTTTAACGTAATATTATACCTCCTAATTCAGTAGATTATGGTACAATTTTCGATTTTTAACGTTCTGTCAATAATCATATGAGATACCGAAGTTCAAATTTTAATGCCCCTGTAAGCCGTTAGACGGACAACCCAAAACGGGAAAAGATGATTTTAAACTTTTAGTAACATAGAAATTGTTAGTCATGACATCGAGAGCAGGAAGAAGTTACTGCAACGACAGGCAGTAAAACAAAAAAATTAGTAAGAACAAATTACATCTGTTTCTTCATATATGAAAAAACTGACAGACGAATAATATGAACAACAATTTGTCCATCATTTAAATAAATGTGTAGAAAAAAGGTTTCTGATCCTCTAGTTAAAAAACTAGCCTAGTGCGAATACAACTCGCAATATTAGGGTTCCGCACCAAATTACGAATTCCATTCCATTTCCAAACTATAGAGTACATCCGGCCCGGGAATCGAGAATCTCGACGAATTTTGCCAATTATCGATATCGATACTGCCAAGATACTTGTCCTGGGAATTCCAGAAATTTCGAAAATGTTTTAATTTTGAGTTTTAAGCCTAATTTTTTGTGTAATTTCGCATTTACAATTGCAGTTCCTGAGATAAATGGGTTTTAACAGGTGGATGTCCACACAGTTGGATAACAAACAAATGGTCAATTTTCGGATTTTATCCTTTACTTTTACTGTGAAGCCTTGCTTCTTTCCAAATTTCATTATTCTATGTAAATAGCCCATATAGGTTTTGATGAGTGATTTTGCGAGTACCAAAATATGTGATATAAACAACGATATATTTTGACTGCACTGGCTTAAAAGCTTAAATCCTTTACACTGCCGAGAGACCATAGGACTCAGGGTGTGCACGTCTACCCATGCGTGCGGAATAGGCCTTTATAGCCGGACAGACAGATGTATAACAAATGATAAAACAAAATATATTTTTATCATGTGATATACGAGTAATTACTTATTAACAATTTTTGCATAGTTTTCTTTACTTTTACCGTGAAACCTTGCTGCTTTCACAATTTCTGGATTCTAGGTCAACGAGAAGAAACCAACAGTTTTTCAGGAGTGAGTTTGCGAATATCAAAATATATAACATAAATGGCCGTATCTTTTGACTGCATTTAATTACCAGCTTAAATCTTCTACAGTGCCAGACTAGTTCTTAGCATGTAATATTAATGTTAAGTTTATACTTCAACCCAGGTAGACTGACAAACAGCCGGACGGACAAGGATGTGATCCTGTAAGTGTTCACTTTTTACCGATTGTCGAACGGAATCGTAAAAAAAAATTTGCCACCCGTGTGATCCTCACTGCCCGACAGAATTCACAGACCGAACACTTCCCCATGTTACACGTACAGGATACTGGAATGCACACTGTGGAAGTCTATTCGCTGCCTTTCATCGGCAGACCGCCTCCTTCGTTTGACCACAGCCTCCTACGACAGCAGCGGAAATCGTTCGGAGGGCATTGATCGGCAATTTCGCATGCCCTGACAAGCTCTGTTTCCTTCAGCCGGCCCACGCCTCGCTCATAACCTTCCCTGGTAACGCCGAAGGTAACTGGAGGCAGCGCACTAGTCGGCAACTCCGACTTAATTTCTGACTTCACCGGAATAGAGCGGGATGGAACGGAAGACGTCCCCGTCAGATGATGCATTGTCCATACTAGATGGAAATGCAACAGATCGCCCCATCTCTTAGTTAAGTAGCAAGACGGTGACAGTGACGTTATGACATGTAAATAGTCTATACGGGTTTGCTGGCGGATAACGTTGGACAGTTTCTCCGAGGAAATATTGTGGGATTTGCACAACGTCATCCGTCGACAAATCCGTGAAGACTATTTACAACATATCCGCCGGGAAGAGTCATATAAGGTTGTGACATAGTTACCAAAATAAGAAGTTGAGTTAAGGAAGTAGTGAAGATAAAGTTTAATAAACGTCAAAGCAGATGTTGTAACGTATGTTCTTGACAAAGTGTGTATGGTAAATTTCTGAGAAGGGAAACAATAGAGAAATGTGGTCCAAACATTTAGGAACATCGTCATTTATCTCCTGCAGAGAAACACGATGTTTTAGAATCAGTGTCAGTCAATCCTACAAACGGTAGCATTGGTCAAAACTGTAAGAAAAATTTCTATAACGGTATGTCCGAAAACCAGTAATAGTTGAGATGCGGACCGTTGAAGACCAGCATTTCATAGCCTTTATTTTGTATACTAATGAGACCAGATTCTGAAAGAATGACATAGTAAATTTCCACAACACGAGAGCGTCGGTAAATCAAATCCACGATCAGTTATGAAGTTTAAACACCAGGCGACAGACACATAGAACCATACACTTTACCAAGCAGATCAGCAGGAGCTGTGTACCACCGATTTCTGAGCAATGAATTACCAGAGCTATTGGAGAATGTTACCACTGGGGAAAGGGACGCCACCACATTTTCTGAGGATCAGAAGGCAGTAACTCACCGCAACGTTTCATGGACAATGGGTTGGTCGAGGAGACCAAGTGTTATGGCATACCTGTTCGACTCCATTTGGAGTTATGGAGCCATTGGTGTATCCTCAACCCACCGAAAACGTCCAGACGTTACAAGAGCGTGTGACCAATTCATGTGACGTCGTCCCAATGGATCTATGTATTTGAAGCATTACGAGATCCTCTACGAAGAAGGGTTGAAGGATGTGTCAGGATGCGTTGTAGCCACATGCAGCATTGCGTACAGTGTCTTTTACGAAACAGAAAGGTTGGGAGACAGATAACAGATTGGCCCAACAGGTCTGGGTTTCTGGGAATATCATTATTGCAACTTGTCTTCAAGTCTCCATCAGTATTACCTCCTGTAGGAATATGTGACAATTTTTATACACCCTAGTGTCTAGTGCCTAGTCTAAAACAAAATCTCATGCACCAGTAAAAGTTACATAAAATATTCAATACTTTAAATTCCAATAACATACAACAATAAAGCTATCTTTTTCTAAACATTATGAGAACCCTGGCTATAGTGAATTTATAAGCATTATAATTTTAAATACACTTTAATGAACCATAATTCTGTCTGGATGCTGTTTTAAATTGTAACAGTTGCGATTTGTATGAGAACGCTATGAGTCGAAGGGACTAGTTGGATACACTTACAGCGTATAAATTACTAGCCTCAATAAAATTTCGTTTTATAAGAATTAACAAAGTCTATAGATACCTGCTTAGGCAAGTAGCATTCGCTAATGAGGAACAGAATGCCCATGCATTATTACTTTCGCAATTGGAGCAAATGAATGTATAAAGGAAATTGAAAGAATTTGAGAAGACGCAATCTTGGAACCCCATATGTCAGTTCCATCAGTAGTATATGGAAACCATTCCACATTGCCTGATCGACGCTCCTTAATATCCAAACATCAGTTTAACTAAAGCACGATCCAAAATCGTGTAAAAGCTAGTGCAATCTTACTGCTAATAGTACATTGACAGTTGTGCTAACTTATACAACTCGTTCTCTTTTACTTATGTTACATTACACAGTTTTTTCTCCAAGAATCCAAGGCAACTCTTACAGAAATAGGTGTAACTACGTAACAGACCACAACCTGTAATTGTACGTATGACAAATACAAAATTAACAAAAAATTGTAAGCTGTAGAGATTAACATAGGGTGGGAAGAGAATACGTTTAAAAATGGCTAACTTCAAATAACGTAAGCCTACAATTATATTTTTTGTGCTTCTATGTTCAAAAACCTGAAAAGTCCTTTAAAACTGCTTATAACGCAGTGACCACAAATGTGTTACAAAATGATGGTTCAAATGGCTCTGAGTACTATGGGACTTAGTATCTGAGGTCATAACTCCCCTAGAACTTTGAACTACTTAAACTTAACTAACCTAAGGACATCACACACATCCATGCACAAGGCAGGATTCGAACCTGCGACCGTAGCGGTCGCGTGGTTACAGACTGAAGCGCCTAGAACCGCTCGGCCACTGCGGCCGGCTGACAAAATGACAATTGTAAATAAAATAAAGGAAATGGTTTGTGGAATAGCTTTAACAGCGCTTTTGTGAGGAGTTTTCAATTTCTTTTACGCAGCGTCTTGCGGTGAGTAACAGCTCATGAATACATTATCACCCTCCGACGAATAAATGGTGTAGCGAATAATTAAGCTTTTACACCAGCTTGTGTAAAAAATAAAAGAGGAAGCCACATAAAGGTGTACAGCAATAAAGTAAAATACAGAATGGCATGGCATTTATCACAAGACGTCTTGTGTCGTTGCCACTGTAGAGACTTGTTCCATGGGGAAGCAAGGGAGAGGACGTAATTTGGTGGGTGGTATCCTACAGCAAAATTGCACACATTTATTAACGGGGGCTTTACTAACAAGGACAAGAATCTACTTATCTTTAAGCTAGTCCATTTGTTGTGGTACAAGGTCTTCCGTAATAGTCCCCCTAAGCCTCACTGCTGGGAAGTACAAGTCCCGCTATAAACACTACACTCTTGCAGCCAGTGACGTGAACTGACAGACCCCAACTAGAATAGTAACTGAGCTAGTAACTGAGCTGACTTCATCTGCGACTGACTCGGCTGACTGTGGGCTAGAGACTGTGACTGACTGACTGCGACTGTAACTCTGATTGCAACTTATTGGGTGACTGTGTGACTGACTGGGCCCTTGGGTCCGCGGCGGTGATCTAAATACTCGTGGTACAAAGGGCGTTGTCGGCGCGTTGCTTGCGACTTTGTCTTTGGCCTCTAACCTGATAGGTGCGGTTGATTCAGCGCCAATTATCGACCTCCTTGCAACCTCCTTGCCGACCGGTGTGCTGGCGTTAGCTTATGCCGCCACATTCCTCGCCCTCCCCCCCCCTCCCCCGCCGAAATGCTGCACCGTTTTCATGGAGGGAGGCTGCGAAGGACAATGGGATGGAAGGCAGGATGCTGGACGTAGAGATGAGCTGGGAGCCGTGACTGTGGAGGATGGCATACTCCCAACCGTATCCCATCATCTGGCTTGCGAGGCAACAGGAACATCCTCTGGAAAACTGCTGCCAGGCCACATGTCCAGGCCTGGGGCGATAGCGCCGGTGATGGCGGGTTCAGGTCCATGGGGTTGGCGAGCGGAGACGGCAGGGGCGAGGGCGCATCGTCCAAGGAGATTACTGTGTCGTGGAAAACTATAGGACGTACGATCTGTCGAGGCCCTAGGATGGTGGCAGAACTATAAGTGCTTCGTAAATAGACCGAAAAACCAGTTCTTGGTGAAATCTATTTATACGTTTAGTACTTCTGAAGAAAATGATTTTTACTCTGAAAAATCTTCAATTCCACAAGCCTATTGAATAGCAACCCCTTAGGGGCGTTATGCAGAATTTTAAGATTAGTTTGACTTTCACCTAATGTGTGACAGTTTCGTAAAAGATGCCCTTTTATACAGCCTCTTTTGCTGTCATACATTGGCCGAACATAGGGACTTCACTCCTCCACTGTACTTCTCACGTACAGATCCCTGATCCGCCTCATCCTTCGCATTGAAAATGTTTCAAGGATCTCTGTCCCTCCAAATTTCTATAAGTCCTCCAGATCCTCAAATGCCTTGCTTTCTGCATCCGCTTACCTTCCCCCAGAGGGACCTTTTACGAACAGATCAAATTCCCACCCCTCTTCGATCTCATGAACACCTCCGAATGACCTACAGCATCTATAATGTCGACTTCAGCAGTCCTGTTGTGTCCCCTCTCCTTTATAATCCAAATTGATGCTTTGCCTCTGTCTACACATCCCACCAGCCCTTCACCTGCACACCCTCCACATCCTTTCCCAAAGAAATATCGACTGTCTCCCACTCCCGGACCACGTACTTCGCTTTGACGTATACCCGTCCAACCAACTCGAAATCCTTCCTACCCTATCCGTCCGCTTCTTCTCTCCCCCCCCCCCACCTACCATACCTTACCATTTTCCCTTTCCTGCCGTCCCCCAACACTCTCTCTAATCTACAGCTCCCAGTACCAGATACCCCTTTGCTTGTCCCCCGTAGCCACTCCTGTCTTGTTGCCACCTCTTCTCAGTTCGCCATCTTCATCATCACCACTCCCGTATCTCCCTCCATACCTACCCTTCTATCATTTAAAATCCACCATCCCAGGCAGGTTCTTTACCAGTTATAGGGAAATTGCATGGCGCTCCTTTTTTAATGGCCAGTGTATCTTCTGTCGTATTCAGTATTTTTCCAGTCTTTTTTCGAGTGTTTAGTGTTCAATTGTTTCTCAAGTATTTTTAACTGTGCTGTCTGTCGACACTTTTTATCAATGTTTTTAAACAATTCATGCCAAAAGCATTACATATATACATTTCTCCACTTCGTGTCACTTTTTAAATTATTTCAAATTCATAGTACATCTGTCACCTTGTTTTTAGTTTTTAGCATGTCTGTTGGTGTTAACTTCTACTGACTGAAGAGTGGGTTATTTTTACCGCTGCCAGCCCCCCCCCCCCCCCCCGGCCCACCCCACTTCCCAGTCCCGCCCATATGATACGAGGTGAATGAAATAACAATAAAGAAAAAAAGCTGTTGTACGCATGCTCTCTAAAATGTTTTTTGAAGAACCCATCATTCTGTCCTATATGAAATTTGTCGCTGTCACCACGCAAAAATGCAGGTCAGGAGACGTAAGTGTGAGGGTACTGCAGTTTACGGGATGAAGTGTGGTGACTGCGAGAAGTTTTATATAGGACAGATTAGTAGGTCCTTCAAAAAGCATTTTAGAGAGAATAAGTACCGCAGTAATGGAAGCTGTATAAATAGGCATCTTTTACGAAACAACAATAGGTTAAGCGAAATTCAAACTAATCTTAAATTTCAGCAAAATGTCACTAAGGGGCTGCTATTAAATTACGCTTGAGGATTTGGAGACTTTTCAGAACAAAACTAAATTTTAGTCAGAGATGCTAAACGAACAAATATACTTCACCAAGATCTGGTTTTTCCGTTTGTTTATGGTGCACTTACAGTTCTGCCACCATGTTAGGGCCTACAAAGTATTCTTCTTGTGATAAATGCAGTACCATTTTGTATTTTACCCTCATGGCTGTGCACCTTTACGTGGTTTCCTCCTCTCGTTTGTTTTTTCACATAAGACAGCTAAAAGTTTAATTATTCAATACACATATAGCATCATTCACCCGTATTGGTCATAGACCGATAGAGTATTCATAAACAGTTATTCAACACTAGACGCTGCGTGATATAAGGCGAAACTATTCACAGCATCGCTACTAAAGCTGTTTCCAACGATTTCCGGTTATTTTATTTACTTCAGTTATTTTATAGAGCGTTTGTATGTATACGATTGTAAACAGCTCTAAAGGATTGTTCCGTATATCAAGATTAACCTTCTTTACCCCTTCACCTTCCCACACTCCCTTCTTTAATTGCATGGCAGTTTTTCGATACTAGTTATTAACAGATAATGGTTTAATAGACATAGAAGCACAGAATAAATTATACTGAAGAGCCAAAGAAACTAGTCACCAGCCTAATATCGTGTAGAGCAACAGCGAGCATGCAACAGTGCCGCAACACTACACGTCATGTACTAGACTAATGTCTGAAGTAGTGCCGGACGGAATTGACACCATGAATCCTGCAGGACTGTCCATAAATCCGTAAGAGTACGAGGGGGTGGAGATCTCTTCTGAAAAGCACGTTGCAAGACATCCTAGATAGTTTCAATAATGTTCATGTCTGGGGAGTTTGGTAGTCAGTGGAAGTGTTTAAACTCAGAAGAGTGTTCCTGGAACCACTCTGTGTGGGTTGTCGCATTGTCTTGCTGGAATTGCCCAAGTCCGTCGGAATGCACAATGGACATGAATAGATGCAGGTGATCAGACAGGATGTTTATGTACGTGTAACCTTTCAGAATCGTATCTAGGAGTATCGTTGTTGTTGCTGTGGTCTTCAGGCCTGAGACTGGTTTGATGCAGCTCTCCATGCTACTCTATCCTGTGCAATCTTCTTCATCTCCCAGTACTTACTGCAACCTACATCCTTCTGAATCTGCTTAGTGTATTGATCTCTTGTTCTCCCTCTACGATTTTTACCCTCCACGCTGCCCTCCAATACTAAATTTGTGATCCCTTGATGCCTCGGAACATGTCCTACCAACCGGTCCCTTCTTCTTGTCAAGTTGTGCCACAAACTCGTCTTCTCCCCAATTCTATTCAATATCTCCTCATTAGTTATATGATCTACGCATCTCATCTTCAGCATTCGTCTGTAGCACCACATTTCGAAAGCTTCTATTCTCTTTCAGTCCAAACTATTTACCGTCGATGTTTCACTTCCATACATGGTTACACTCCATACAAATACTTACAGAAACGACTTCCTGACTCTTAAATCTATACTCGATGTTAACAAATTTCTCTTCTTGAGAAACGCTTTCCTTGCCATTGCCAGTCTACATTTTATATCCTCTCTACTTCGACCATCATCAGTTATTTTGCTCGCCAAATAGCAAAAGTCCTTTACTACGTAAGTGTCTCATTTCCTAATCTAATTCTCTCAGCATCACCCGACTTAATTCGACTACATTCCATTATCCTCGTTTTGTTTTTGTCGATGTTCATCTTATATCCTCCTTTAAGGACACTGTCCATTCCGTTCAACTACTCTTCCAAGTCCTTTGCTGTCTCTGAGAGAATTACAATGTCATCGGAAAACCTCAAAGTTTTTATTTCTTCTCCATGGATTTTAATACCTACTCCGAATTTTTCTTTTGTTTCCTTTACTGCTTGCTCAATATACAGATGGAATGACATCGGGGAGAGGCTACAACCCTGTTTCACTCCCTTCCCAACTACTGCTTCCGTTTCATGCCCCTCGACTCTTATAACTGCCATCTGGTTTCTGTACAAATGGTAAACAGCCTTTCGCTCCCTGTATTTGACCCCTACCACCTTTAGAATTTGATAGAGAGTATTCCAGTCAGCCGGCCGGGGTGGCCGAGCGGTTCTAGACGCTACAGTCTGGAACCACGCGACCGCTACGGTCGCAGGTTCGAATCCGGTCTCGGGCATGGATGTGTGTGATGTCCTTAGGTTAGTTCGGTTTAAGTAGTTCTAAGTTCTAGGGGACTGATAACCTGAGATGTTAAGTCCCATAGTGCTCAGAGCCATTTGAACCAACCAATTGTTCGCACGCTGACACTTGTTGATGGCGCTGCACTAAATCTGCAGCAATTTGTGGAAGGGTTGCATTTCTCTCACGTTAGACGATTCTCTTCATTCGTCGTTGGTCCCTTTCTTGCAGGATCTTTTTCCGGCCTCAGCGATGTCGGAGATTTGATGTTTTACCTGATTTCTGATATTCACGGTACACTCGTGAAATTCTCGTACGGGAAAATCCTCACTCTATCGCTACCTCGGAGATGCTGTGTCCCTTCGCTCGTGTGTCGACTATAACACGACGTTCAAACTCACTCAAATCTTGATAACCTGCCATTGTAGCCGCAATAACCGAACTAACATATGCGCCAGACACTTTTTGTCTCATATAGGCGTTGCCGACCACAGCGTCGTATTCTGCCTGTTTACATATCTCTGTATTTGAATACGCATTCTTATACCAGTTTCTTCGGCGCTTCAGTGTATGTGCGTTCCTTGAG
Organism: Schistocerca nitens; assembly: GCF_023898315.1. NCBI lineage: Eukaryota > Metazoa > Arthropoda > Insecta > Orthoptera > Acrididae > Schistocerca > Schistocerca nitens. The sequence goes on from NC_064622.1 coordinate 362,773,829, forward strand.
GTTAGCCGTTTTTAAAGACTTCCCTTCCCATCCTTAGTTAATCTATGTAACTCATAATTTTTTTAATTTTTCAATTGTCATACGTACAATTTCAGTTTACGGTTTGCTATAAAGTGATAGCTATTGCTCTAATAGAGTTCTTGGATTCCCTGAGAAGAAACTGATAAATATAACATATCTAAACAATAACATATTATATAAGAAAGCACAACAGCCAATATACTACTAGCAGTAATATTGAACTATTTCTTACAATATTGTATTATGGATGGTGCTTTAGTTAAACTGATGTTCGGGGGTTAAGGAGCGTCGATAAGGCAATCTGCAGTGGTTGCCATACACTACTGCTGGAACTGATGCATGGGGTTCCAAGATTGCGTCTTCTCAGATTGTTTGAATTTCCTGTATAGATGCATTTGCTCCCATTGGCGGAAACAGGAATGCATGAGTGCCATCTGTTCCTCAGTTGGTATCTCTAGACTCTGTAAATTCTTATACGAGGGCAGTTCAATAAGTAATGCAACACATTTTTTTTCTGAAACAGGGGTTGTTTTATTCAGCATTGAAATACACCAGGTTATTCCCCAATCTTTTAGCTACACAACAATATTTTTCAACGTAATCTCCATTCAATGCTACGGCCTTACGCCACCTTGAAATGAGGGCCTGTATGCCTGCACAGTACCATTCCACTGGTCGATGTCGGAGCCAACGTCGTACTGCATCAATAACTTCTTCATCATCCGCGTAGTGCCTCCCACGAATTGCGTCCTTCATTGAGCCAAACATATGGAAATCCGACGGTGCGAGATCGGGGCTGTAGGGTGCATGAGGAAGAACAGTCCACTGAAGTTTTGTGAGCTCCTCTCGGGTGCGAAGACTTGTGTGAGGTCTTGCGTTGTCATGAAGAAGGAGAAGTTCGTTCTGATTTTTGTGCCTACGAACACGCTGAAGTCGTTTCTTCAATTTCTGAAGAGTAGCACAATACACTTCAGAGTTGATCGTTTGACCATGGGGAAGGACATCGAACAGAATAACCCCTTCAGCGTCCCAGAAGACTGTAACCATGACTTTACCGGCTGAGGGTATAGCTTTAAACTTTTTCTTGGTAGGGGAGTGGGTGTGGCGCCACTCCATTGATTGCCGTTTTGTTTCAGGTTCGAAGTGATGAACCCATGTTTCATCGCCTGTAACAATCTTTGACAAGAAATTGTCACCCTTAGCCACATGACGAACAAGCAATTCCGCACAGATGGTTTTCCTTTGCTCTTTATGGTGTTCGGTTAGACAACGAGGGACCCAGCGGGAACAAACCTTTGAATAGCCCAATTGGTGAACAATTGTGACAGCACTACCAACAGAGATGTCAAGTTGAGCACTGAGTTGTTTGATGGTGATCCGTCGATCATCTCGAACGAGTGTGTTCGCACGCTCCGCCATTGCAGGAGTCACAGCTGTGCACGGCCGGCCCGCACGCGGGAGATCAGACAGTCTTGCTTGACCTTGCGGCGATGATGACACATGCTTTGCCCAACGACTCACCGTGCTTTTGTCCACTGCCAGATCACCGTAGACATTCTGCAAGCGCCTATGAATATCTGAGATGCCCTGGTTTTCCGCCAAAAGAAACTCGATCACTGCCCATTGTTTGCAACGCACATCCGTTACAGACGCCATTTTAACAGCTCCGTACAGCGCTGCCACCTGTCGGAAGTCAATGAAACTATACGAGACGAAGCGGGAATGTTTGAAAATATTCCACAAGAAATTTCCGGTTTTTTCAACCAAAATTGGCCGAGAAAAAAAATGTGTTGCATTACTTATTGAACTGCCCTCGTAAAATGAAGTTTTACTGATATTCGTAATTTATACGCTTTAAGTTCTAAAAAGGAATGAAAAAAAAAAAAAATGTTAACAGACAGTTTATTTCGTGTACCATAACACCACACAGCTGCTCTTCCAATGTATTGTTTTCGATCTATCAGAAGATCTGTTACACATTGTTTTATAGAGAAATACCTTTTGTGAAACATTTAGAAGCGCTTTCCATGAGTTGTTTGCTGATAAAATTGTTTAATACGATCTAACGATGGATACGCAGTTACAAACGAACAAATGCAGCAGGTGCCACATATTCAGCCCCGTCTAACGGTTTGGCCCACTTGGCTTGCAATTCGTCCCTTGGTAGCAGTTTGCAGTTGTCTCGCGACTATGAATGTTGACGAGATTAAACGTATCTAATGAACAGTTTTATATTATTGATATGACACTCGTAAGGTAGAGAGCCATTTGCTATTTATTATACTATGTGTAATGTTATCAGTTTTGTGTTCTATTTTGTAGCCTTTAAAATGACAGTATGTAGAAACGCATAAGGTGATTTTCGAAATAATTAAAAGTGTGGCCAAGACATAAGAGAAGTTATTAAATTTAAATTGTATCGTTACATAGCACCATGCACCCACTACTTAGGAAAAGTAATTGGATCACTGATTTTAAAGTTTGGTTCGTTCTAGCGAACAAAGGAAAATTCCAAAATTTTGTCTTATGTTAAAAATGATGACGCCTTAAAAAAAAGCTGCACTGTACTAATGGAATCCAGAGGTAACATAAGATGCCTGTCAAGTCCTTTATCTTATTTCTGGGTGGAATATCCCTGTTCTTTCATAATCAAATTGGTTCATGGTCTGACAGCATAATTTTCATATTACTCTTTGTATTCTCAGTACTTTTGTCTTCAAGATATCTATAGATTCCGATATTGTCACTTTCGATACTTTCCGATGTATCAATATAATTTTGGGTTTCGATTATTTTTAATGTTGATACCAAATATCATATCTAATATGGTACTGGAACGTCCCTACGCTGTATCTTGCAGGATGTCTCTCTGTAGCTTATTGGTTCCTTAGATTTTGGTTGAGATAAAAGTGAAGGCGTTGTAAAGCATTGCACTGAACAAACTGAGCCGGCCGCGGTGGTCTCGCAGTTCTAGGCGCGCAGTCCGGAACCGTGCGACTGCTACGGTCGCAGGTTCGAATCCTGCCTCGGGCATGGATGTGTGTGATGTCCTTAGGTTAGTTAGGTTTAAGTAGTTCTAAGTTCTAGGGGACTTATGACCACAGCAGTTGAGTACCATAGTGCTCAGAGCCATTTGAACCATTTTTTTTTTTTTTTTTTGAACAAACTGAATGCATATAACAGCCGCGGAGTGGCCGCGCGGTTTGAGGCGTTATGTCAGGGACTGCGTGGTCCTCCCGCCGGAGGTTCGAGTCCTCCCTCGGGTACGGATGTGTGTGTGTTGTTCTTAGCATAAGTTATTATAAATCAGTTTAAGTAGTGTGTAAGTCTAGGGACTGATGACCTAAGCAGTTGGGTCCCTTAGGAATTCACACACATTTGAACATTTTGCCAATAATGGCGCGTCATATTATGTCTCTGTTGCTAATATCGTCCTTTAAACGTGACACATTTTCGGATGACAGCCTAATAAAGAAGAAGACTTGCCAGGAATATAATAAGTAATAATGTGTGGAATGCTGAAGATAAGAACGGAATGACACAAATTAGACAGGAACTAGTAAGGAGCTCACGCAGAGAGAGCAGTTCATTGATATGATGAAGCCAGGAGCGAAAGAGTGGTGGATAGATCAAACAATACTCCATGTGATCAAGAGAGGAAGAAATAATCACAGTGACAATGCTGCAAGTCGGTAGTGTCAGTTGATTACAAATGAAATGAAGAAGAAGTCAAAAGAGGTACAATCAAATTGGATGACAGGGTCGTAGGAAAAACTGTCAAGAATAATGGAAAACCAAACATATATTTGCATAAGTACAATGTGCAGTGTCGGATAACGAGCAGACAAGTGAACTGTATCCATCAGCTCAATCTCACCGAGTAAGCATCTGAGCGTTTACTTTGGGTTTGCATCCCTCGTAGACCACACGGAAAGCTCTTACTTCTCTCTTTGACGCTTGGAGTTGCGGTCCCAGAAAGTATATTGTCCTGCATAAATAAAACTGGTCTCTTGAAAGTCAATAGAGATACCCCCTTCGCAGTGACCAGCGATTAGTAAAATCAGCACTCAATGTAACTTTATAGGCGAAGAGGTTCTACCGATTACAAAGGAAGTGCGACGCTACGCAATCGTCTCAGTTCAGTTAAGTAATTGAAAATGGAACTGGGAGTTTCATTACATTAAGAGACTGAGGCTGTTCACCATATTTCCACAAAACAGTACAACACCTAAACACCCTAAATCTTCCGAGAGTGTAACTCTTCTCTTGATGTTGAAGTGAAAACCCCAATAGATTAGAGTCGTCCCTACCGAACCTAGTAAATGCCGCAAGTGATATATATATATATATATATTGTGCATCCTAGTAAATGCCGCAAGTGATATATATATATATATATATATATATATATATATATATATATATATATATATATAGTGCATCCTTTGACACAAAAGAACCAATGAGGAATACAAAGCGAAATATGGGGATTATGAAAAGTTTGGATGAATAATTTTGGATGTATAATTAACTACAAACGTAAACAGTGAAGTACTAATATTATCATCACTAACAAAAGTTGACGTAAATTTCCTGCTACAAACACGTGCCATTCTTTTGAGCAGAACTATTGTCGTAGTGAAACGTCATGTCAACTTCAACAATTTTATGAGATATGCTGACTAAAAGAATTAACCCTTTGTTACATCATTTTGTCACATTTATTTCAGTATTTAATCGAAAGTGGCTTGCACACACTTAATATTACAAGTGCATGTTGCTTTATTATTATACTGTATGATCAGTACAATCTACGACTGGTACGTAGTTTTCACTATTGCAGCTGTGCATCCTGTATGATCTAGAGATATGGCATACATTTTCTCATTGAAATTGTAGTAAAATGATATTATCCCTTCCGACCCTCCCTCGACCATTCGGTACATCCAAACAGATAGTTTTATTTTACTTGCGATACTACATGATAGTTGTGATACTTGTGTTGAATTTCGTTCGCCGTAGTATCATGAAACAACTCAAATTACAGGCCTTGCAGAAATCGAAACCATTCTCTCGGCTGAATAAACAAAACTATAACCAAAACAAATAGCGAGTGCAATGCTCGTTCTTTTCTCTGAATTTTTAAATAACTAGTCGATGAGTTTCACCATGTGCGTAACGAAAACACCATCACAGTGAGAGCAACAGCTTACGAGTACAGTAGAATGTTTATTACGTGTGGGTCGCGTAAGATGAAAAAGCTTTAATACAGTAAGGGATCTTGAAATATAAGTCTAGCCTTAAGGTAACAGATATTTATTTGCCATTAATGACTGACGTAATTCACATAAAATTAACACAGAGCGAAAATTTCTAAAAGATCAAATGACAGTACAATACGCCATAAACGCTGTGCGGAGGTATCAAGTTGTATGGAACAGTGTACGCAGAAAACCGAAAACGAACTTCTCCTATGACCAGTTCACGAACTGAAAGTTAACGAGAGAAAAGGGGGCCAGGAACTGTAACCAATTAACCAACAGAAGGAAATAAATAGCTAGCTATCTTTCCTTGGAAGGAACAACTCTGTAATGTGATCTGTGCTCAACACGGCTATCCTCCGTCCTTGTGGTAAGACGTGATCGGCGGGAACCTTGACGTTGGGTAAGTCTGCCCTCAAATTCTCATGCATTCCTACACTGGGCGACTGCTATGTGCGAATGCCCCACCAATCTGAGTACTATGCGGCCCATCCAGCCGAACAAATGGACACCCACAATAAGGTCCATTCCGCACTCTGCCAGGTGCTGACAACGCCCTCTCACACACTACGCGGTATCCACGTGCCCCTCACAGTGGCTCAATATTTTGCACTGCTGATTCTCGTAATGTACCATAGCAGGCGTTCTAAGATGACCAAAGATGAAAAGCGCTAATGTACTATGTGGTTATTCTACCTGTCATGGAGGCATTCAGTTCTTATCATTTACGTCCACACTGATTGTGTATAGGTGTACGAAAACCGCCCTTCTCCGTGCTCCATTGCTTTTGTCAGGCGGTCTATAATATTTGCTTCGTGAGCCAGAGCTGGGCAAAGTATCGTCTCGGTACCTGCTGTAACAGCTGAATTCCTCACACATGCCATGTGTGTAACGCAATCCCCTACTTCCGACCTAGTGCAAGCGACCTTGAGAGCGTTGGGCAGTCTCACTCATTTGTGTAATTACATGTTTGTGAAGAACACCGCCGTGGACGCAGCTTGATTATTTCTACGTATAATTAGTTTGTGACTACCCCGCCCCCCTCTCCCAGTAAACGCTACAGCCACTAAAGCGCATACAGTGGGGAATCTGTTAGTTACAACGTGTTTTGACCGCAGCAGAACGGACCGGTGAAAGGGCTTCCGGTTTCCGGCGACCAGGCAGGGCTGCGACTATACATTACACGGTTCGCGCGGACGAGCAGCGACAGGCAATTTTCAAGTACACTTGGCTCGGGCAGGCGGGCTGCGCAACCGCAGGCTGGCGCCGCGTGGCGCGCTAGCGTCGCGTCGCCCTGAAATGTCGCCGCCGGCGTGCGGCCGCTCGGAAAATGCGCTGCCGAGCGGGGGACTCCCCGGCGCTGCTGCCACCGCGCGCGATGTGGGCGTCGGGGAGTCCCCGCCAGCTGCTGCCACTGTGCGCGCGGGGTGGGGGGTTCCCGGGGGACGGCTCCTGTAAAAATGAGCAAGACACATGGCTGTGCAAGCAGAATGCAGCCACCCGGGCCATTGTTTCCTTCAATGTAATTAAATTTCCGCCTTGTTAAGCCGACCTCTTTGAACCACTGTGTCATTAGTTCTTTTGTGTACACAATTAAGGCCGTCCTGGGAAGAACAGCAGAAGAAAACAAAGTGGGAGGTCTAGTCTCTGTACGACTCCTGCCGACATCCCGTCTCGCGAACCACCTACCTGTGTTTACAAAAGAAAGGAATACAGTTCCTGTGTTCTGTTCTCTTTTGTATTCGTTTTGTGAGGTCCCATTCAAGGAACTATTTCTTTCTTCCTTAGAGCTCCCTGGAAAAGCATAGGTATTATACAGGAAAAGCGTGTCTGTTGATGTCAATGTTCATACCCATCTCTGCAGCCAACATCTCTGATATAACCTGTTGCAATGATATTAGGCCCACAATTATGCTTCTAATCCTGGTTATGGATGAAATCTCTATTGTACTTCACTGACTGTACACTCAGTGATCACCATTCCGTGAGCCTACCTAAAATTCCATATTGCTCTTCAGAGTCTCATGCAGTAACAGCATGTGGCAGTGTTGATATGAACCTATTAAACTAGCAATTTGTTTGCCAGAAATGGATTTCAACATCACATACTGTAATGCTCAACACAGAAACAATAGTAAATTGTACTTATTAGTTTAGTTAACTTAAGTCCTTAGTATAATGAAATTAGGGTTGATGTTGAAATCAATCCTATTGTTGATATTATTACTGTTATAGGAAGAATAATTCTTGATTTTTGAGATTTTATCTTTATAGATCATGAATTTTCTGTATATGATATGATTAAGGCTGAGAATTACAACCAATTAAAAGTAAAAATCAACCACAATTATAAGTATCTAATATTGCTCTGAAACGAATTAATAAATAAACTCCAGCAGTAACAAGAGTAGAAGAATGGACTACAGCAGATACAGGAGTAGGAGCAGCCATAGCAGCAGGAAGTCAAGAAGAAAAGGGAATTTGAGCTCTCTTAACTCACAGCCAATGTAAACACCTACAATAAACAGATACATATAAGAAACAAAACTCACCACTCGCGATGGAATGCTGTTGTCCACAGACGAAGAAAACCTTTATATTTACGAGTCCAACCGCCCCTCAGTGTCCCCATCCAAATGTCAACGCTACATTTTCACGAACATACATAAAATAAGTCAAAGTATGTAGTGTAGCACTGGTACTGGAGCAGAAATGAAACACACACGTAGGAATTCAGGATAAAGAGAGATAAAATCATCTGAAGTAATGATTTCACCGTCTCATTATTGTGCCACCGCTTACAATATAGTAGAAGCTAATATCGTCCAATAGTATTACGCTGAGTTCTGTGATCAGAGACGTTCCAATAGTTTAGATATGCGAGAGTATCCATATGTTTCCGATATTCATGCTATCATTGTCGATATAAAGTATTCGGGAATATCGTATGAGACTGTCGCATATCGCAGTGCTTCATCGTTTCATTTTCTGTCAGTATTTCGTGGTTATTTTTGAGGTGTATTGGACATGTGTGTCTGGGAGGACAGCATTGCATTTTTCTCGCTAAGAAGGTTGGCTCCCAGGACGGTCTTAGATCCAGTTTGTCAGCAGCAGGTGGAGGAGTAAGCATCCCCGGGGATTTGGGCGGCTTTCGCAGAGTGGCTGAGCTTGGCTCGCGCTTTTGTTGGTAGAGCCGATGGCTACCATCGGTCAGGGCAGAGGACAGTGTCTGCACCACCACTGTCATCCGCCAAAAAATAACTGAGCATCACTTTCCGCATTTTCCGTTCATACATCAAAGGATGCAATGCCATGACACCGCCCGACCATCGTTGTAAAGTCAACTGCACTCACCCCAAAATTCTGTTGTGCCCATTTGCATGTGTACCCTCACCACCGTGCTTGGTGCGAAGAGGCAAATCGATCGAGGAGACACTGCTCCAGAGGAGAACCAAATTGTGTTTGTTAAAGTGCATTTTTTATCCCTTGAATAGAAAGTTTCTGCTGCATTCCCCTGTTTTTACGATGCTGAGATGAGTGGAACTAAAATGCTTACTTCAAAGAAAAATCTGTGAAATGTACACAGTAAATATACTGGCTGAATTTGTTACCAAACAGAAATTTTTGCAATGTTATGGGCAATACAAAGAGGTACCAAGTTTTTGAGACCTTCAGAACTCATCTCACATTGTTGTATTTCAAGACTAGCAAGGAAACTCCGGCAGAAGAATAGCATGCTGATCAGACTGAGTGATTACGTGATTTAACGTGCTCTACCCTCGGAGTGCTCATGACATGAGTTAACAAGCCACTGATGTTGGGTACAGATGCAGCGCGGTAGCGTAATGTGTAGAGTTCCCGGCCTGTCCAATGAGGTGCGTAGGTTCGATACTGGTCGATTGTAAATTTTGAACTCGTTTAGTCTTGTTCAGCTTTCGTTGTTGATACCCATTTTCACGACGTCGGCGACACAATATTAGACGAAAACGAAGTGGAATACAAATGATTTCACATTTAGCGTACAGCAGTCATAGAAAAATTGATTTATTATATTATGTTTTATAATTTTCGGTATCTTACAAACATTGGTAACATAAATTCTTTTTATACTAAGAACATTACGTGAATAGGTCTACGTCTCTTTGCTGTCGTACGCAGTTATCAATAAATTTAAGGAGATATCTACGTCATTAACATTCTGCTACTTTGATTCTTCATATGTCAATGTGAAAGCCATAAACCAGCATGTAACCAAAATTCTGTAATCTCCCTTATTTATAATCGTATAATACACACATTACGGTGCTGACAAAAATAAAATATAAAAATCAAATCATGACTAGTACAGGCCCTGGTACCAAGGCATGCCAAGCTCAGTTACCTAGCGAGAACAGAATCTGTTTCATTATTAATAAATCTCATCGTGCGCTTTCCACGTATGATTTATGGCCCGCCGGGGTGGCCGAGCGGTTCTAGGCGCTACAGTCTAGAACCGCGTGACCGCAACGGCAGCAGGTTCGAATCATGCCTCGGGCATGGATGTGTGTGATGTCCTTAGGTTAGTTAGGTTTAAGTAGTTCTAAGTTCTAGGAGACTGATGACCTCAGCAGTTAAATTGGGTTCAAATGGCTCTGAGCACAACGGGACTTAACATCTGAGGTCATCAGTCCCTAGAACTTATAACTACTTAAACCTAAGTAACCTAAGGACACCACACACATCCATGCCAGAGGCAGGATTCGAACCTGCGACCGTAGCAGTCGCGCGGTTCTGGACTGAAGCGCCTAGAACCGCTCGGCCACCGCGGCCGGCTCTCAGCAGTTAAGTCCCATAGTGCTCAGAGCCATTTGATGCTTTCTGTTTTTCTTTCTATGAAAGATGTTTTTTTGAAAGGTGCCAGGATAAACGAGTTATAGAGTACAAACGAGGCCACATAATTAAACAAGGACAAACTACACTAGATATTTACGAAAAACTAAGCATTAGAATAAAAGTTACCGGTGGATTATTTAAAGGAAGTGTCGATTCATACAAATTACATTGAGAATAAATGATGAAAAAATTGTAGTCTCCGAGAAGCATCGTCAGGTGCCCGAGAAGCATCGTCATACAAAGGTGGCAGTGTACGCTGTGAGTACACGACATTTGTAAGAATACTGAGATAATGCTGTTACCGTTAACCTCCCTCTTTCTCACGTGTAAACACGAAGGTGATGCCATCCTGGATATGTATTCCGTTCGTTTCAAGAATAATAATGCAACGTTTGCCAGCTGCTCAGGGGATTGACACTGGCCTTGGAAGTGCCCTACACTTACCATAGTGTCACTGTAGTATCACTTTCTGCAGCGAGTGCCTGAAAAGTTAGAACTCAGAATTTTTTATGTGAAAACCATTGAAGTTCTTTAAATAAAACAAACGTTATTAACATTCTACATATTTATTCTTCGTGTCTACATATTTACAGCTCTCTGCCGCTAAATGCCTCCGAACTGTGGCTGTGTGTAACATAACTACGTCCGAGGCGCAATCGAGTTTCGAATTCGAAAAGTTCGCTCACAAATGGAGCAATCTCTCCTTCAGCAACATAATGCCAAACCACACGCAGGCGCTGCGACATATGCAACAATTCGACGCCTTGAGTTCGCTGTCGTCGATCATCCTTCATACAGTCCCGACTTGGCCCCACAGGATTTTCATCTGTTTCCAAAACTTAAAGAACACCTTCGAGGACTTCACTTTGACAGTGATGAACCGATACAAGTAGAGGTGAACTTGTGGCTCCATTAACAAAGTCAAACATTCTACAGTGACGGTATCGAAATACTGGTCTCTCGTTGGGAGAAATGTATTCGTCGTGAGTGTGACTATCTTGAGAAACATATGTATACACAGGAAGAACCAAAACGTACAATGTTAATATAATCTGTTTTATTTACATTGCTTTAGATTTGTCACATGAAAAGTTCGGAGAGATTACTTTTCAGTATGCACTCGTAATATGTAACGTTAGTGCAAAATTTTTACTTGAGATTTGGTGAGAGCTATGCGTAAAATTTCGATTGAGACGTGAAAGAGATAACGTTCATTCTGGATAACATCACAAACATTTAATTACAGAAATGAGTTAGAACTTTCAGTGCCATCAAGGTTGCTTGAATTATGTCGGAAGTCGCAGAATGCGTTATGTAGCTCCTCATGTGCGCGGAATTCTGTTGCCACGGCGGCTACCGATAAAAACTGCTAGACAAAAACGTGAAGCCCAAGAAGACATGGTCAGATATCAATGTTGCTTCGTATGCGTTGACACCATTGGTCGATATGTAAATGATTATAATTGGAATTTTCTGTGAGACAAGAGAGGTTGCACTCCTGCCACCGTTTTTAATGCAGCATTTTCTGCTGTTTTATCTGAGCACCACGACTATGTAGCGGTTTTTACGGATGGGTCGAAACAAGGGGATTCCGTTGGTTGCTCAGTTGTTTTTCCGGATCGTGTCCTTAAGGTCCGACTGCCTCAGACCTTTACTGTCTTTGATGCAGAATTGTCTGCGATCTTGCGGGCGCTGGAGCAGATGAGACATTCTTCCTCTCCTAAATTTCTTGTCTGTTCCGATTCCCTCATTGCATCATTTGTATCCGGCAGATAAAGTAGTCCAGACCATCCAGGATGCCCTCCTCCGCCTACAGCGACTGGGGAAGGTTGTAGCTTTCTGCTGGGTTCCGGTGCATGTCGGCATTGCTGGGAATGAAAGGGCAGATCTCACAGCCAAGGAGGCGTGTCTTGATCCACACGTATCTCAGTGTGCTATCCCCTTGCACGCACTCACCTCGCTGTTGAGCTCCCGAGTCATGTGTCGGTGGGAGGATGAGTGGCTGGAAGTGACTGACAATAAGCTCCGTCTAGTCAAGCTTACAACGCGTATGTGATGTACTTCCTTTCAGCCCCATCGACGTGACGAGGTTCTCCTCACTCGGCTTCGAATAGGCCACAGCCCTATGACGCATGGCTTCCTGCTCCGGCGAGAAGACCCTCCATTGTGTGGTGCTTGCGGCGTCCAGGTCACTGTGCGCCACGTTTTACTGGATTGCGTTTTATTTTCTGACCAGCGGGCCGCGGCTGACTTGCCAGCGGACCTGCCAACTCTTTTAGGCAACACTCGGACGAATGTGGTTAAAGTTTTAAAGTTCTGTGCCATGTCAAATGTTTTTACAAAGATTTTAGGGAGAGGATTTTAATTTGCTCACTGTGTGACAAACTCGCCCATATTTTATGTAAGTGGCTAGCCAATGACAATTTCCTGTGTCATTCTTGTTGCTATGTTTTCCCTTTCCTTAGGTTTTACATTCTTATGTAGTATTTTCCCTCTTTTTCTGCTTTCCTTGAGTGTGTTTTTTTCAGTTTTATTAGGTCTCTCCACATTCGTTCCTTTTCATGTGTGTCAGGGCGCTGATGACCTCGATGTTGAGCGCCCATAAACCCCAACACACACACACACACCTTCTGTGAGACGTAGAACTGTCACCAGACTGTATTAATGCTGTTCGTATTCAGTGATGTGAGGGTGGTAGGATATACAGGGGGCGAGAATAGCGTCAGATGTTGTTCGATAGCTGTGAAGGACACACAGATACCACGTACGTAGGTGAGATGACGTTATCTGCACCTGACACAGATTGCAAAAGGATTCAAATGGCTCTAACCACTATGGGACACGTGGTAAAATGCGGTAATGCACAGATATTGGTGGGACCGTGAGCTACCACTGGTGCAAGTTCAGATGGTTCAAATGGCTCTGAGCAGTATGGGACTTTACTTCTAAAGTCATCAGTCCCCTAGAACTTAGAACTAATTAAACCTGACTAACCTAAGGACATCACACACATCCATACCCGAGGCAGGATTCGAACCTGCGACCGTAGCGGTTGAACGGTTCCAGCCTTGAACCGCTCGGCCACAACGGCCGGCACACAGATTGCAATGGACCTTATTTTGGGTCTCCAATTGGCCGGCTGGCAGAATCGTGCAGTAACGCGATTGTTGGGTATTTGGACGTGACAGTAGCCCAAAGCAAGATTGCGAATGTGAGGGAATAAATACTCGTCCTCAAAGCTCCGCTCGACCACGTCTGATCACATCACTGGAGGACCACCGCATTGTGTACCAGGCAAAGAGTAACCCCTCCACATCTGCGCCTACTATCCGAGAATAAGTAAAGGTCTCCCTGCAACATTCTGTATAACATCGCGCCATTGGTCGGTGTCTAGCAGCAGCCTGACAAAGGAATTTTTACTTAGGCTATCGTTGACTCCACAATGCAAATGGCTGCGTTTGAAGTACTTAATGACCTGGAAACTTGGATTGCTTATGAATGCCGTCGCGTTGCTTTCAGTAATGAATCGCTGTTCTGCACTACCCTGAATGACCATCCTAGGCGAATATGGCGGTTAACTGGGTAATAGTCCCTGCTTCTAATGCTTTGGCGAGGCACAGCTGTGTTACTTCTGGCATCATGAAGTGTGAAGCCATCAGGTACTATTTGAGGTCACAGCTGGTAGTAATGAGGGAACAGAGAAGTTTGACGTCAAAGTGGTAGTGCACGATCATCCCGCATTGTCAAAAGTTACCTGTCAGGTGACAGAATCGTGGTGTCATTTTCCAACAGAACAATGCCCGTCTTTACTCGGCACGTGTGTCTATGTACCGTAGAAACGTAGGAACCATTGGGACAGCCTACTATCCGGGTTGCTTGAAAGAACACATGTGCGGCAAGTTCAGTTGTTAAATTGATCGTAATGCCTAGCAACGACCAGCTACAACCGTTGTGGGCCAGACTTCCTCAGGAGAAGATACGACTGCTTTATGACATACTTCCTATCCGAATTAGTGCGTGAATGTCCCCATGGGGTGCTGTATCATACTGATAAGTGAGCTCATCCTGCATGTTATTTGAAAGTTTGACTCGAGTCACTGAAATAACCTCGTTTGTTCCCTCAACCTTCGAATTTTCATGTCGTTTCCTCACCTTTTTTCATGCTGTGTACCTACACTCGGCCGAGCTGGCTTGGTGGCCTATTGACGTGTGGCAGGCACTGATGTTAGCTGGTCGCCACGTCTCTGCTTCATTGTGTCTGCAACAGGCTCATATGAAACACTACTCGATAATCCCCGATGTATTGTAGAATCTCTTCAAAATCTCTTTTTCCCTATCTATATAGTAGCTTCGTTTTCCTTAACAATCTTTGTGCGGATCCAGGTCTCCGGTCGGCACCACTACGGTTGGCTGCTTTCGTATATCCTACCCATCAGCCTCAGTTATTCCAAAAAGATCATCTCTGCTTTCTTTTTTCCATTCCTTAACCCGTTGGTCTTTTGTATTTCGTCGCCAACCTGCCGTTGGAGCGTTTCGTAGTCACTATCGCTCAAAACAGCATTCTATGTCGTCCCAAAATATGGCAGTCTCGGCGTATGTCTTGCAATCTTCCTAAAATTCTGTCGTGGCCAGCTGGCCAGCAAGGCATGGCGACGCTTGCCAATGCTAATGCGTCAGAAAGACATGATCTTGGTTGGAAATTATACTACAAATTTACACCGTCTATTAAGCAAGTTCCGAGAGTGACTTTATTCTTGGTGTATAAGTGAAGTCAGTTCACTTACCTCGATGGGCGCTTGAACTAAAATTTCTGAACAACAAATATGCATTCGAACTGTTAGTTGTGAGCGGACTGCGTTAAGAGATGCGACCGTAGTGCGTCAATACTGTTGTGTGAAAAAACGTAATAGAGTCATATCTCTGAATGAAGTGTCCAGGATATTCTCCAGCATGTGTGAAGAAGAGAGAAGTGTTTGCGAAGTTTGTCTCGCACACCTCGACTCTCGAACAGAAACTACAAGTGGACGCGTCCCGTGGCACAAAGGACTTTTCGGTAATTTTTACGTTGTTGTATGAACGCTTTTTGCACCGTACTCAAGTCGGGGGTGACTGCATAGGACACTAGAAGCATTACAATAATAATCTTCACATTTCTCTAATGTTTATTACATTCTTGAAACTCTTTTTGGACTGACGGGAACTGTTCATTGTCAAAAAGAAACATTACGTAGATTTCACAAGATTCTTCGTGACATCACAAGCAAGAATAAACGATTTTTTTTACCTGGAGACGAACAGTCAGTCTGTTACGAAACAAAGTAAACGGGCATAATTCAAAATAGTATTTATGCCATTTTACGACGAGTTTTGCCTTCATTGTTGGAATATTTCATCCTGGCCACGTTTGACAATCCACTCAAATGTCCACGTAACAGCAATCAGGAATTTAAGTTCGTTGATGCGACAGGCAATGTACTAGGACCGGCCATCCATCTTCCGAGAAGGAAGTTGTTGACATATTGACGGGATAATACGGAAGTGGCTGGCGCTGCGTCAGTAATCGGCAACATGATCAATAGCTTTTCCACGAGCACTCGAGACCGCGTGATCTGCAGCAACAGAATTTAATAGGTCTCTTATTACAGTCTTTTTGGACACATTATGTTTCCAGAACTCCACAAAGGCCTTTCTAGAGTTCTGAAAAATAATCTGCGCAAACAGACTGTAACAGGAAACCGAAGATACCACTCTTTGGCCTACACCAATTTCACAGTTAAGTAGGCAAAACAAATAAGTTACGGTCTTCCTTACCAGTTCTGTTCTTTGTAGACAGACAGAATAAGTTTTTATGGGGGGCGGGGGGAGTTAGTAAAGCTAGATATACGGAGTAAATACCATCGTTGAAAATACGTAGCAGAGAAGAACGGCGTTCAGTGGTTCCCTCTTCCAATTCTTTGAGTGATGGAGATAAACTTTCAGACGTGAAAGTAATGACGGACGTAACCGAAGCAAGTGTTGTAGAGTCATTACTTTTTACATTGCGTACACATGACGTAGTGGATAACCACATAAATTCCATGCTGCTTTCCGCAGACGATGTTGCTGACTATAGAGGTACTGCTTCCCATGCTACGTCCGAGAGAGCTCTTGAGTCGCACGCGATAACGCGATACAGTCTGTATAACAAATCAAGGTTTGTAGAAAGGAAGATAAAGAGAGCAAAGAGTTTGTCGTGACAACAGTCTTGAATAAATATTTCTGTTATGGGAGTAACCGAAGCGTCCGACTTGGCTCGTGACATAGTCAAGATGATGCCCATCACCATTTTGGCGATGTGGCTACCATGAGGTTACACTTGAAGACTCGAACGGACAAGAACAATCTAATTATGCGAAAGGTAAATAAAATAATTCGAAGAAGAACATGAAACTAACGGGACAACCGCGAGAATTAAGTGTTTTGGGAGAGGACAAACAAAATAAACTGCATTCCTAATATAAAATAGGTACCCAAACAAAAACGTATTCAAATTTCTAGTGAGCCCAACATTACCGAAGTCCACGAAATCACTATCGCAAACTTCATTTGACGTATGGAGCTTAAACAAAGTTTCCGGTAACACGAAACCGCAACTCGCTGCAAAGACTTGCATAGGAATCTTCACTTGTCTTATTAGAACGAAGTCGATGATATCAAAAATCTATGACTCGTTCTAGAAACACGCACTGTTGATTTGAGTCCCAATTTTTGGAGCGGGTTGTTTCCTATCTTCAACTGCATAGCTGGAATAATCTCCACAATAGGAAAGAACCTAAACCCGCTGTGCTTATTACTGTCGAATATATTACTCAGCCAAAACAACTAGAACGAAGTCCACGATACCAAGAAACCAAACTCTGGTGATCTAACTTATATAAGAAAAACGTAACCTGAGTGAAACGGCTAGAATTATCTACAGAAATCCCACTAGTTTTATTTAAGCTCTACAACTCGAAGGAAGAAAACACTAAACAAAGAAGTACTAAAAATTTATTAACATAATTTTCTGTTCGCAAACCCTCGCACTGTGCTTCTTACAATAAAAAAACAAACAAAAATGCGCACACACCCACCCACTCACGCACCCACCCACCCACTCTCCCACCCACACACGCACACGCACACTCACACACACACACACACACACACACACACACACACACACAAACACACACACTAGAAAACAAAATCACCATAACTAAATAAAACAATATCACGAATGCCAGCCTATGCTTCTGGGATATAAAGGTTGGTAACAAAAGGTTTTAAAAACTTGGCGTTGTAGCGAAACTAGCGCTACCAGAAAATTCTTAAAAGCGATGTACAGTACGTTGCGCCGTCTCCGCGTTATTCAGCATTGAAGACAGATAATCATGACGTGCGCAAATTCGAGGACAGTCACCAAATTTTTTTTCGTTTGGTTTCCTCAGACTGAAAAATCGTACCTTTTTCCCACATATATTGGATTTATCACTTCTGAAAAGGGCACATTTTAACTGGTAATGAGCACTTGCACCAGTGCCGGCCGGGGTGCCCGAGCGTCTCTAGGCGCTACAGTTTGGAATCGCGCGACCGCTAATGTCGCAGGTTCGTATCCTGCCTCGGGCATGGATGTGTATGATGTCCTTAGGTTATTTAGGTTTAAGTAGTTCTAAGTTCTAGTGGACTGATGACCTTAGAAGTAAAGTCCCATACTGTTCAGAGCCATTTGACCCATCTGAACTTGCACCAGTGGTAGCTCACGGTCCCACCAATATCTGTGCATTGCCGCATTTTACCACGTGCAAGTACATGAAATTGCGTGCCTTTACATGACTGGGTAGCCTTAACGCTGGAAAACGCTGCAAACGAATAGAATTTTTTTTTTGACAGTATTTCCTCTGCACATCCTAACTTACAACACCGTTACAAGCTTTTCACAGTATTTCTGACGACTCTGTATACTCGTCCCTGAACCCAAACGCAGCAATTTTGGTTAACTTCATAACTTCCCCGCAAACACGGCACCTAACCTACTCGTCCACCAGACCATTCTACTGGAATACCTTATCTTTGTCGCCATATTGTCGCCCATTGTACAGGCAACGACGTACTAGTGAATTTCCTAGTAAAAACAAATACAAAACAAATATTAAGCCGCCAGCCAACTACAGCACGCTGAACTAACAATTCACAATCCCCATACAAACCTGTAACCAATAATTTTTAACACTATAATAACTCGTTCAAAATCCTTCAAACGCACAGTTACAGTACGAAATATACAAGACATGTACAGCGCGTGGTAAATAACATTACCCCAGTTTGACCACGTACTAACGATAATGAAAAGCAAATTTGAAACATCGACTTTCAACACGAGAAAGCGCCAAAACATTCTACAGAACGCCCTCTTCAAACATGACTCATTTCAAATACGCTGTTAAACCAAGGCGCCACATGATACAACACTTTTACGGCACGGATTAAAGCCGATGACAGGTACCACATGTTTCATTTAGCCCCACGGATTTCTCGAATTGTAAGTTTGTAACCCCCCCACAAAAAATATGAAAAAATAAAAATGAAAATGGAGCCAAGTGTAGCCTGTCCAAAAAATAATAATTAAATGAATTTTAAATATTGTAACCTCTGAACAAAATTGGCTCCCATTTATTGTCTGTGTGCAGAAATGCATTCACATTTAATGTTACCACAAAATTCTATTCTCATTTAATGTCAAGTTCGAAACAGAAAAATTCCTAAACACCAAAATAATAAAAAAAAATTTGTAACCTGATGACTTCTATGAGGACAGCAGCGCTGACCTTCGGCCCTGTATTCTGAATAAAAAAAGCAAAAAATTCTTACCTCAATAAAACTGCAATTATATCTGCTCTTAATTAGTCATTTTTCGACACAGATTCGTGCAATGCTGGCGTATTTTTTTTTTTTTATTCTTGGATGCAATGATAATGCATTGGAAAAATTCTTTAAATTGAAATGAATGTTTTTCTTTAAAAGAGTTACTTTATATTATAAAAATTATTATTGGGGCATTTTTTGAACAAATTAAATTACAATTAACATACATTATTAAATATGCGCAAGCCTGCTTCTTTACCTTCTACAACAATACTCATCCTCCAGAGTCCTGACCAGAGTCGCGAGCAGAGCACACCGCCGACGCATGCCGACTCCCGCAGACTACTACAGACTACACCAGACTACTACTGTCGACTCTCGCAGTCAAGCGCAGACTAGCGACAAGCAACAACTAACGACAAACTACTCTCTGGTCAGAGATTCTGTTATGCCTCGCCCATCGCCGGCAAAGCATACGTCTTACAAGTTTTTAAGGACTTGGTCTGTCTTCATCGGCAGTATTTATCTGGAGACCATTAGGTAATTTATACCATTGGCCGAATTATCTCACGGAGACGTCATCACGTCAGATGTCACCAGAGATGAAAGACATAGACCTAATCCGTGGGAGTGTAATTAGAGGAGTTATTACGAGAAACTTGAAGCCGACGTCCGCTGCGTCAGCTGCTCCAAACATTAGCTTCTGGAGGAAGTGTTCTGATCAAAAGCGGCACTTCGCATCATTCACGGATGCACTAATGTTCTGATAATAGTCTAAACCTAACGTGTGAAGGAATCTCGTTTCATTTGTAAGTGGACTTTTGAAGATTTTTAGTGTAATGGTTTTATTTCTGACATTTCACTTTACATTTCCAATCAGTACAACACGAAAAGATCTCTGGGTGAACACTGTGAGAAGAAAGAGGCTGTTATTTATTGTACCAGATTTTCTTTCAAGTATGTTTAGTTGTTAATCAAGCAATTGTTACATTTTCAGCAGCTTCCATGTGTGTACTTAATTATACAACAAAATTAACTCAAGTTAGTTAATAAAGGAAAGTTCCTGACTGTTTTGCAGTTAGATTCCATTCACATTGTGCTGATGAAGTAACTCCACTTTTACCAATCGTATACAACACCTTGCCCGACGAAATGTTCGTAACTAAAGCCTGTGAAGTAGTACAGGTCGTACCAGTTCACAGAAAAGAAAGTGGGTTGCTGAATTATGCGTCGACTCAAATAATTGATTTTTGTAGCAAGATTCTGAAATAAATTCTGTGTTCCAATATTATAAAATACCCCGAAGAAAACGGTCTATTTGCAGATACACAGCACTGATTCAGAAAGTACTGTACTTGTGGAACAACTCACTCCCGATTCACATAATTAACGAGTGCTATCGAGAGGAGATCTCAAGTTTAATCAGTTTTTCTAGGTTTGCTAAGGGCTTTAGAGATAGTTCATTACATGTGGCTTCTAATCAAACTACGTGCCTATGGTGTGTGACTGGATTCGTGATTTCATGTTAGAAAGGTCATAGGTCGTAGCAATCGTGTGAAACTGATGTTATATCTGGGATTCCCCATGGAAGGGTTATAGATCCGCTGCTGTTGTTAATTTACGTAAACGATTTAAGAGACAATCTGAGCAACCATCTTAGACTGTTTTCAGCTCATGCTGCCGTTTACCGTCTACTCAAGTCATCCAAAATTCAACAAGAATTACAAACGGTTTCGACAAGATACCTGCATGATTGGAAAAGTAGATTTGTTGCACCCTCCAAGTGTTCTATTAATAGCACACAATTTTTATCTTCTCTACAACAGTTTGTGGGTGGTACTTCCGGTTTGAGTTTAGTTAAATCGACTGTCTTCAAATATGTGTGATTTTTCTTTTCACCAAAATTTAACGATATATCCTTAGTACTCATGTAGAGAAACCGAATTTTTTTATAAATATTCCGTTAAATTTCTGTAACTTGCTACATTACACAAATTTACAAGTTGTCATTTCAACAGTGTGCATGGCGGTTTGTTGCTTGAGTTGAAACATAAGCAGAGTATGTTCACGCGCACGTATCCTTATTACAAGGCAGTTATCGATCGGACAAAGGAATGAAAAAAAAGTGCCTACAGCGACGGCGTGAACTGCGCTATAAGGGAAGTTTGGTGTGGTGCCCCTTGTTGGGTGGCAACCCGCCAAACGGGAGTGTGCGGCGCGCGGCGTGTGTTCCGGAAGCAGGCGCGGCGTCAGCTGGCGCAGATATGGCGCGCAGCCGACCACACCTAACAAGGCGTGTGTGTGTGTGTGTGTGTGTGTGTGTGTGTGTGGAGCCAGCAGTTCCCCACACTCTGCCTCCCAACCACGTGTCCTGCACTGCTGCGTCAACACATTTCAGAGCTGTTCAAGACTTTCATGACCACAACAAGTAACTGATGGTGTGAGATGCGCGTGGTCGTTCTCAACTATTGCGCTTAACCGACAAACTCAACGTTGCCGACCATTGATGGAAAGTACCGAACAAATCTTTCACGTTATGTAACAGTATGCTTTACATCCAACATAGTGATGAATGTTGTGATTATTAAATTTCTCTGAAGTATATTTAAAATCAGTTCAAATGATATGTCAATGTAGCACAGAGATAATGAAATCCAGTAATTGATTTAAAGGAATCTATGTTCTCCAGAATCAAATCCGTTATCTATTTGTGGATAAAAATATGTCCACATTTTGAAATCTATGTGTTGTTGTGGTCAATCCGAAGATCGGTTTGATGCAGCTCTCCACACTAATCTATGCAAGCCTATTCATCTCTGTGTAACTACTGCAACCTACATCAATATGAAGCTGCTTTCTGTTTCATCCCTTGCTCTGCCTCTACAGCTCTTACCCCTCACACCCCTACTTTTAGTCCAGTTTGCGAAATAATTTTCTTTTTTCCACAATTCGCTTCAGTACATCATCGTTAATAACATAGCCCATTTAATCTTTAGCATTCTTCTGTAGCATGACTTCAATAGTTTCTGTTCTCTTCCTGTTTAAGCCTGTTATTGTCCACATTTCACTTCACATCTGAGACCAACAACTTCAGAAAAGAATTCCTGACACGTAAATTTACATTATATATGAATGAATCCTTTTTTTTAGAAATGTATTTCTTCCTACTCCCTGTCTACATTTTATGTCTCTGTTCTTCGCCCCCCATCACTTATTTTCCTGTCCAAATGGCAAACCTGATCTAATACTTTTAGTGATTCGTTTCCTAATTCAATCAGTTTTGCCTCATTTAATTCAGCTACTCTCCCCTGCCTTTGTTTTATTTTTTTATGTTGCTTTTCTAACCACTTTTCAAAGCTACAGCCATTCCACTCAGCTGATCTACCGAATCCTTTGCTATCTCTAACAGAATTACAATGTCGTCGGCAAACAAAAACCACTTTCATTCTCTTTCCAAATTTCCCCTTCCTGACCTTTAGTGTTTGCGCAGTTTAGACAGAATAATATCAGAGTATTGTCCATCCATAGTATGTACTCATAAGACTCTTCATTTCATTCAAGAAGTCCTATAATTAATCTTCACATTCACTGAGTGTAGCGAAGTCATCAGTGAAATTCATCGTCAATATCATTTCTCCCTGAATTTTAATGTCACTACCGAACCTTTCTTTTATTACTTGGATGTATACGCTGAACAGCAGGTACGAAAGAGCTCATCTTTATATTTCGCTCTTTTCGATCTGACCACCTCGTCCTTGGTTTTCGATTCTTGCTATTTCAAAAAAATGGTTCAAATGGCTATGAGCACTATGGGACTCAACCGCTGTGGTCATAAGTCCCCTAGAACTTAGAACTACTTAAACCTAACTAACCTAAGGACATCACACACATCCATGCCCGAGGCAGGATTCGAACCTGCGACTGTAGCGCCTTTAACCGCTCGGCCACTCTGGCCGGCTTGCTATTTCCTCTTGTTTCTTATACACATCACGTGTTACCCTCATCTCTATGCCTTACTCTTACTTTTCTCAGAATTTCGACCATCTTTCACAGTTTTACACTATCGAACGCATTTCTTAGGTAAACAAATCCAATGAACGTGTCTTGATTTTTCTTAAGCCTTCGTCAATTAATATCTCCGATGCCGCTACCTTTCCGAAAGCCAGACTGACATCATCTAGGTACTCGTTGATCATCTTAACCGTTCTACTTTATATTATTCTTATCAGAAACTTGGATAAACGAGACGTTAAGATGATGGCGTGATAAACGTCGAACGTATAGGCCATTGCAAACAACGGGATTGTGTGGAAAATGATTATCCAAAAGTTTGGTGGTATGTCTCCTGTCTAATGTAGTTCACACAGTAATGTGAACAGCCTATTTGTCGCAACATTTTCTAACATCTTTACAAATTTTTACGGAATGTTTCCTACCGCTTCTGCCTTATTTGATCAAAAAACTTCCAATTTCTTAAACTGTAACTCTAACTGGCGATTCTCTATAGCTTCCGTATCCTTTCCCATCGATCACGTCATCAAACTCATTAATTTCACCAAAGGGGTTTTCCACTTCTCTGTATGATAACTCAGTCCTTCCGACGACCGTTCACTTTTCGTTATCTTCGAATTTTTACTGCAGCCTTTGACTTAACTTTCCATAACTTCGTCTTAATTTCATTCCTGAGTGACTTACACCTATAATCATGTCTTTCCCTTATCATCTCTTAAGTTTCTTCTGTCGTTGATCAGTTAAAGTATTTCTTTTCTTATTTAAGAATTCTTCTTCATTAACAGTCTAGAACCTATGTTTGTCCACCCAAATTATGTGTTAGCCCTGTTCACTGCTCTTTGACTGAACTACTTACGATGGACTAGAGTGGTACTTATTGTCACAGTATCTACAACCTTAGAGAACATCAAATGCAGTCCTTTTCTTTCCACATTAATTCTTCTGGACGATTCTGTTAAACTTCATATTACTTTTTATCATTACTAAATTCTGATCCGAATCTGTAACATCTCCTGAGTACGCATTACAATCAAATATCTTTCTGACCACGAATATGGAATCTGGAATATTCCTGGCTCTCTGGGCATTTCTCAAACCTTTTGCAATTTTTAATCATGTATTCCTATTTACCAAATGAAATTTAAGGAGAACCTAGTTACACTTCTTCCTCTTTCATTCTTACTGCCGTCTCTATTTTCCCGTAATTCTGTCTTCTATTCCTTCACTACTACCATATTCAATTATTGGATTAACCTCTGCTTTAACATACGTTATTACCTGTTCAGTGTCATCAAACACTTTCTTCTGCTTGTGACGTCGGTATGTATATATGAACTAGTCTGGTTATCGTCGGTTTGCTGTTGATGCCTGCTCTCAGTAGCTCAGTCCCTGTGCTACTCTCTTATTCATTACTAACCCTGCTCCCGTTGTACCGTTTCCTGTTGCTGTTGATTTCACTGAAGATAAATACTAATCTTTTTTTCATTTCACTAGACTGACACCAACTGGATCGAAATTGAACCTTTGCCCTTGTCTTTCCAGATTCTTCCTCTACCACGTTTAAACTTTTGAAATTCCATGCCTTGAGTCATAGGATATTCAGTTTTTTTTCCTCATAGGCACCGCTTCGTTTGCAGCCCCTCCCGGAGATCCGAATGATGGTCTAATCCGGATAATTTTGCCAATGAATTAATCAAAGCGACATTTTTTTTTTCAATTGCAGGCCACATGTATTGTGGATACGTATTATGTTCTTTAATGCAGTGTTTTCAAATGCTTAAGGCATCATCATGCCGTTGGTTAATGCTGGTTCTTCAGCCTTTTGTGGGCAGTTACCTTTCCCAAAGGACCAGATGTTGCCTTGAAACTGTGTCCGCTCCTCCCTCCTCTTTCGGAAGGTCGGTGGCAGAACGAGGGTCATTACTTATAACACAAGTCTTCGTCCACCGTTGGCAATACGTTTTTATTCCAAATCCAGGTAATGGCTGGGTTGAACTCGAGAACCTGGTCGTTTTTATTACTAGTGAAACCCGCTACCCTTTTTTGACTTCTTTTTATTATGTTTCTCCATTTTTTCCGTTTCTGGTCCCATGTCACACGATTCAGATTCCTTCCATGAGAACTTCAGTTTCTATTATTGCAAGCGTGGCCAGTCCCCTGATCGAATACGCTGCCATCATCCTAGACCACGAGTAGTTTAAGCAAAACTGTTGGAAAATAAATCCACTACATTTGTACTAAATTTAATTGTAAAATAAACCATCGATCACTGATTTGAAAGTGCTACATATCCTTCCAGTTATTACAGGTACTTCACTCTTATAAATACCTGCCCTACAAACTTGAATAATTGTCGAGTATAAATTTAGTCGACCTGGTCTGGCGCAGTTATAAACAAGTCAATCCGAAATGGAATACACTACGTTACAATTAAATTTCAGTTGCTTTCTATGAAAACCTACGAATATGTGGTATATAGTGCCGCTTGTTCCATGGCGTTTGGTGCGCGCCTCTACCGGATCCACGTTAGTTTTCCGGAACGCGATGCTTCGTGGCGGACTGGACGTCGTTTGTAGCACACATGCGTAAATTTTTGTTTTTCAAAATTACTAAAAAGAATCTTCACGCTTTTTTCCTTTCTACCAATACTCACCAGCCATTTAAGATTCTTTATCTCCCCTCTTACCAAGTATGGAAAATCTCAATTTTAAAGTACACGAAATAAATCATTTTTTGCATCTACAACTAAGTATTTAGTCTGTTGCTAAGGGGGACTACCCACCTAATCGATATTTCTGATTTTTAAATTATTTTAAATTTTCATTTTGATATTTGCCTGTAACGTTCAAGTACAGCTCATTGTGGACCACGTGCCGAGCAGGATCGT
This sequence comes from Schistocerca nitens, assembly GCF_023898315.1. Taxonomy (NCBI): domain Eukaryota; kingdom Metazoa; phylum Arthropoda; class Insecta; order Orthoptera; family Acrididae; genus Schistocerca; species Schistocerca nitens. The sequence goes on from NC_064622.1 coordinate 362,799,764, forward strand.
CACGTCAGCAGAGGTTGTTTCCGGCTGTGGAACGTGATCTGCTCACACCATGCCGACTATGCACCCGCTGCGAGTAACCAATAGAGAGTAAGGGAGAGATGATGACGTTTGGTTTGTGGGGCGCTCAACTGCGCGGTCATCAGCGCCCGTACAAAGTCCCCACAGTTTAATGTAGACACTGTCATGAATGATGATGATGATGAAATGATGAGGAAACACAAACACTCAGTCCCCAGGCGGAGAAAATCCCCAACCCACCCGAGAATCGAACCAGGGACCCGATGATCCAGGGGCAGCAACGCTAGCCACAAGACCATGAGCTGCGGACGAGAGAGAGAGAGGGAGAGCCAGGGAGAGAAGACAGGCGTTATCTGCTGGCGGCGGCCCGGATTGTCGGTTCCAGGTTGCACATTTTCTCTGGTCTCCTCATCTAGATGGCAGTGACGTAATTCCTCTCTTACTGTACATATTTTTCCCAAACTGTTCTCCAACGCCTTCTTATGAGGACCATGACTAGCAAATTGCCTCACAGAACAATCTGGGCAGCCTGTCTGTACCCTGTATACTGATTATAGTGAGGTTATTAATTTTTAATCACATCTTTCATTGTAAAAAATCTTGTGAGATGCCCACATCCTCGCCAACTTGACCAGACCCCCTTTAACGCCTATAAATTACTCTTCATCTTTAAAAGCTGTCAGTTTACTGCCGGCCGCAGTGGCCGAGCGGTTCTAGGATCTTCAGTCTGGAACCGTGCGACCGCTACGGTTGCAGGTTCGAATCCTGCCCCGGGCATGGATGTGTGTGATGTCCTTAGGTTAGTTAGGTTTAAGTAGTTCTAAGTTCTAGGGGACTGATGACCTGAGATGTTAAGTCCCATAGTGCTCAGAGGCATTTGAACCATTTGTCAGTTTACTGAATTGTCTTTCCTCGTTCTTGTGCCCTTGTCCCGCATCTGTGCAATGTCGGAGTAGGTATTAACATGGCACGGGTAACTTAAGGGGTGGCCGGATGGCCTTCCTGTCACCAGCCTGTTACCTCCCAAGACGGAATATGTGTGCCCCAGCTGTGTGGGTCTTGTATTATTCTTGCGAAAGTGAGCGAAAGTTTTTTAGTATTAGCGAATCGTATAACTGAGGCGGAGCGGGGGTACCAGCCCCGTTTTCAGCTAGTGGACTGTGGGAAACCACCTAAAAACTATGTCCAGGCTGGCTGGCGCACCGACACTCGTCGGTAATGAGCGGGGAGTATTACAACCGAGGCCGGCATACCTTCACGTACTGGAAGCGGCGCTTTAATACACTTGGCCATCTGGGCGGGTGATACCCCTGTATTATTAACAGAAAATAATACACTGTAGGTTACAAAGCTAATCACATTGCCCTGTTATAATAAGATTACCGCTAGTACTTCTCATCCTTCTTAGTAAAAGAAGTACCTACACCCGGAAGAACGTAAACTACCAACCCCCTTATAAACAATATGTTGTTAGTCTAATGAATAAACATCATTATCTTAAAACGCAAAACATAATTTAAAAGGCAGGAATTTTAATGGAACACACAGGTGCAAGCCACAGCTACAGCTAAAATTTACAAATTTTGTTTTCCACTGATGATATAAATATTTCAAGACGATATTGTGGACAAAACTGCTAGGATTAAGTCAAAAATAATATTTACGTGTTCGGTGTTTGCGAGGGCACGCTGAGCACATACGACGGACCACAATCCGGAATTTGCTTTTTACTTTCATCTTCACTCGATGTGAAATTGTGTGTCTGTGCAGCAGCTCACCCCCAATGGTAACCAATATTTGCCGGCCGAAGTTTGCAACGTGCATCACGAATCACGACCACAAATTTCGCGCGGGCACAAACACGGCAGTGTTTGCCTACCGAAAGCTGCGTATCTCTGCAGCTATCACGCATCGGGGCGTAAAGTGCGTAGCAGCACGCAGTTTTGTGAGCTCCGGCCGTGACTAAATTCTACCAGTATATTTCCCATATCGTATTTGTACAACGAGAGAATTTTCCCTCTAGCATTTCCGACTGATTGTTTTGCGCATTGCAGGACATTGCTTTACCTATGAGGAGTATCGCATGATGCGTCCAATAGAGGGAAGTACAGGGTGATTATAATTAAAGTTAAAATTTCAAAACGCTGTAGAAATAACACCACTGTTTAGAATGACGTCAAATTGCAGCGGAGTATTATCGGAGAAGGGGGAAAACGTATGGCCGAGGAAAAATAAATTGTTACTAAATGTAGCAATATATGGCGCTGTAACTATCATAATTTAACAATGGTCGACTACAAAATACAAATGAATCATACAATGCCTAAGATGTACGTTTGACGTTAAACAAACTGTACTACTCACAAGGGAACCTCACCATCGCACCCCCCTCAGATTTAGTTATAAGTTGGCACAGTGGATAGGCCTTGAAAAACTGAACACAGATCAATCGAGAAAACAGAAAGAAGTTGTGTGGAACTATGAAAAATTAAGCAAAATAAACAAACTGAGTAGTCCATGCGCAACATATGCAACATCAGGGAGATAGTGAGGCCTGGAGAGCGATGGTCCCGTGGTTAGCGTGAGTAGCTGGTGAACGAGAGGTCCTTGGTCCAAGTCTTACTTGGAGTGAAAATTTTATTTTCTTTATTTTCCCATAGTTATGATCTGTCCGTTCGTTCATTGACGTCTCTGTTCACTGTAATAAGTTTAGTGTCTGTGTTTTGCGACCGCACCGCAAAACCGTGCGATTAGTAAACGAAAGGACGTGGCTCTCCAATGGGAACCGAAAATATTTGATCGCAAGGTCATAGGTCAACCGATTCCTCCACAGGAAAACACGTCTGATATATTCTATACGACACAGGTGACGGCATGTGCGTCACATGACAGGAATATGTTGTCGACCCACCTAACCTGTACACTTGTCGAATTGGTAAAAAGATTCTTCTACCTTGCCCGATTTTGGTTTTCTTGAGGATGTGATAATCACTCCCAAAAAAGTGATGAAAACATAAAGAGTTTGTGACATAAACTGTAAATAAAAAATTAAAAGTTTTCACTCGAGGGAAGACTTGAACCAAGGACCTCTCGTTCACAGCTGCTCACGCTAACCACGGGACCACCGCTGTCCAGAGCTCACTATCACCTTATTGTTGCATATGTTGCGCATGGACTACTCAGTTTGTATGTTTTGCTTATTTTTTCATAGTTCCACACAACTTCTTCCTGTTTTCTCGATTGATCTGTGTTCAGTTTTCAAGGCCTATCCACTGTGCCAACTTATAATTAAATCTGAGGGGGGTGCGATGGGGAGGTTCCCTTGTCAGTGCGCATGGGTGTACAAGTGTGATACTGTTAGTTACGTAAGCCCATCCACCACAACAAGATCATATCACATCGGATGGGAAAAATCGGTTTTTAACTGTCCAGAGGCCATACGCCACATAAAAAGCATCACTAAAATAGGTTTTTAATTGTCCTGAGGTCAAAACCGCGTAAAAAGCATTAATCAAAATCAAATCGGATTACTGATTTCCGTGTGACTGGCGCAAAACATATTCAATATGCTGTCCACCGTTTTCTGCAACAAGTTGAAATTGAGAACCGCAAGACCGCTACGGTCGCAGGTTCGAATCCTGCCTCGGGCATGGATGTTTGTGATGTCCATAGGTTAGTTAGGTTTAACTAGTTCTAAGTTCTAGGGGACTAATGACCTCAGCAGTTGAGTCCCATAGTGCTCCGAGCCATTTGAACCATTTGAAATTGAGAAACAGCATGTTCCACAACTGATCGAAGAGTTTCCGCGGTCACGTTCAGAATGTGTCGCGCAGTATGTGTCTTCAATGCAGCTCAGTTTGTAATCGAAACACTAAACACAACATCTCTCCGACAGCGACGCACCCAGAAGTCACACCGATTAAGATCAGGGGATCGGGACGGCCAGGCTGAAGGCAAATGGTGGCTGATACTTCTAACACTTCCGAAATGGCACTTCAGCAGCTGCTTAACTGGATTTGCAATGTGCGGAGGTGTGCCGTCTTGTATAAAATTGTCCCATCCACACATCCACTCTTTTGGTGAGCTGGAGTGACGTGGTTGCGCAAAACACTTTCGTAGTGCTTACCAGTGACGGTACAGGTAACAGGACCGGAAGCACCTGTCTCTTCGAAAAAATATTGTCCTATGATAAATGATGCCGCAAACACGCACCACACAGTGACCTTCTCAGGATGAAGTGGTAGTGCCCGATTTGCGTGCGGATTTTCCGTTGCTCATATTCGACAATTCTGTGTACTGACATATCCTGTGAGATGGAAGTGAGATTCGTCTGTCCACAAAATCTTCCACTGCTCATCATTGTCCTCTTCCACACGTGCAAGAAATTCTAAAGCAAATGTCTCTCTTGCTGAAAGGTCAACAGGAAGCAACTCGTGCTCTTGGATAATTTTGAATGCCTACCAAAGAAGGAAGTTTCGCAGGATTTTACGCACCGGGTATGACCAATGTTCGGGCAATTCTCCGTGAACTACACGTTTGCACACCACTACTCGTCTCCCCCTGTATTGCTGTGGCCACTGCTTCCACTGACGAATCGTTTCCTCCCTCTACCAGGATGCACACCAAAACAACCAGTCTTTTCGAATTTCCGCATCATTTTCTCCAGAGCAACGGAAGTCATGGGACCGACGCCTTTTTTCTAACCCTTCAGTGTCGGGAACTTCTGCAGAGCGACGTGTGCACAGTCATCATTCTTGTAATACAGATTTACGAGCAGAGCGCGATCCTGCACTGAAACAGTAATGGTGAACGTCGCAGACGCGAAAGGAGGAAAAGCCGTGTACCCGGCTTTTGTATACCAACTTCAGTGGGTCGTGCGCATGACAAGTGTTTTCATTTATGTATTCTGACACATACAGCGCCATCGATTGATCAATTTCCACTATTTTTTTCTTCTGCCATACTCTTCCACCTTCTGCAATAATATTCCGTTGCAATTTGACGTCATTCTGACCAGTGGTGTTATTTCTACAGCGTTTTGAAAGTTTAACTTTAATTACAATCACCCTGCTCATCGGAAATGGAGATACTTTGATTTAAAAAGTGCCGACTCAAATGTTGGAGCCAGGTGCTTAGTAGTCTTGAAACATGCAGCTGTAAAAGTTGTTTGATGAACATTGGCCACTTCTCATGATTACTAAGGCAGCACAGAAAGTTACTTACACGTTCTTATGGTACACCACGTAACTTTTATTTATATCCTACATCCCACTTCAAAGTGACACGGACACATGACACTATTTTTCAACATCGTCATCAAGTCTCTGTGAACAACTATTGGGACGTTCTACCAATCGTTTAATTTCTTGCCGATAGAAATCCGCTCCTTGGTCACGGAGCCATTCAGAGATCACTGTGTGAATACCATTACCGCTGGAAAGCCTCTTCCTCCCGCCCCGAACCATCTACCCTCCAAATATTCTTCCTCGATTGTGTGGACATTGTCGTCCATCCCGATTAGCACCAAGCACGTCTCTGCGGCAGGTTGACACAATTTCGCTAGGACTGGACACGACATTGCATTTGGTGTACATACCATCAGAATTTTACCGTGAATATGTGTGCAGTTTAGAAATTTTACGCACAAAAATCGTACTGTACCCCGTACTTCAACTTTGGAGTATGTTTCCAGATACCGCATCATATGACGCGTACATTCTGAAGCATTTGTTATACGTACTGCCGCAGAACTGTGTCAGCACGATGGCAGGAACATGTACTCTATTTTGTCAAAGCGCCACTGTCGATGCACATTGGTCCTAAGGTAAGACGACGTGTGGGACTTACTTCTGAAGTATTTATCGTTATTGTTATTTGTGGCAGACGTTGATGCCAACCATTTCACTGATAGGAGAGCCATTAGTGTCAAAAGATATACAATGCGGAATGACGCCACCAGATGTGAAAGTATCTTAAAGGAGCTCTGACGACAGCTACCGTTCATAATACAAATATGCTCTGATCAGCCAGAACAAAATGACCACCGACCTACTATCAATATAAACACGTCTAGGCGATAGTAGCGTCACCTGGTGAGGAATGGGTACTAGTCACATGCACGGTGCATGTAATATCAGTGAGCATGCCGTCCGTTGCAGAATGGTGAATGCACGAGATCTGTCTGAGTTTGACCGAGGGCAGATTGTGATGGCCCGGAGACTCGGCACGAGCATTTCTGAAACTACACGACTTGTAGGTGTTCGCGGAGTGCTGCGCTGACTATCTTCAACATGTGGCGAAACCACGTCCAGAGTCCAGACGTCGTTCGATTGGTTCACATGGCACTATGGGACTTAACATCTGTCCCGTAGAACTTAGAACTACTTAAGCCTAACTAACCTAAGGACATCACACACATCCATGCCCGAGGCAGAATTCGAACCTGCGACCGTAGCGGTCGCGCGGTTCCAGACTGAAGCACCTAGAACAGCTCGAACACAGCGGCCGGCGTCGTTGGGTTGGGCGGCCACCCATCATCACAGATGTAGGACGTCGTTTGTTGTTGTTGTGGTCTTCAGTCCTGAGACTGGTTTGATGCAGCTCTCCATGCTACTCTATCCTGTGCAAGCTTCTTCATCTCCCAGTACCTACTGCAACCTACATCCTTCTGAATCTGCTTAGTGTATTGATCTCTTGGTCTCCCTCTACGATTTTTACCCTCCACGCTGCCCTCCAATGCTAAATTTGTGTTCATTGATAGCTCAAAACATGTCCTACCAACCGATCCCTTCATCTAGTCAAGTTGTGCCACAAACTTCTCTTCTCCCCAATCCTATTCAATACCTCCTCATTAGTTACATGATCTACCCACCTTATCTTCAACATTCTTCTGTAGCACCATATTTCGAAAGCTTCTAGTCTCTTCTTGTCCAAACTGGTTATCGTCCATGTTTCACTTCCATGCATGGCTACACTCCATACAAATACTTTCAGAAACGACTTCCTGATACTTAAATCTATACTCGATGTTAACAAATTTCTCTTCTTCAGAAACGATTTCCTTGCCATTGCCAGTCTACATTTTATATCCTCTCTACTTCGACCATCATCAGTTATTTTACTCCCTAAATAGCAAAACTCCTTTACTACTTTAAGTGTCTCATTTCCTAATCTAATCCCCTCAGCATCACCCGATTTAATTTGAGTACATTCCATTATCCTCGTTTTGCTTTTGTTGATGTTCATTTTATATCTTCCTTTCAAGACACTGTCCATTCCGTTCAACTGCTCTTCTAAGTCCTTTGCTGTCTCTGACAGAATTACAATGTCATCGACGAACCTCAAAGTTTTTACTTCTTCTCCATGAATTTTAATACCTACTCCGAATTTTTCTTTTGTTTCCTTTACTGCTTGCTCAATACACGGATTGAATAACATCGGGGAGAGGCTACAACCCTGTCTCACTCCTTTCCCAACCACTGCTTCCCTTTCATGCCCCTCGACTCTTATAACTGCCATCTGGTTTCTGTACAAATTGTAAATAGCCTTTCGCTCCCTGTATTTTACCCCTGCCACCTTCAGAATTTGAAAGAGAGTATTCCAGTTAACGTTGTCAAAAGCTTTCTCTAAGTCTACAAATGCTAGAAACGTAGGTTTGCCTTTCCTTTATCTTTCTTCTAAGATAAGTTGTAAGGTTAGTATTGCCTCACGTGTTCCAACATTTCTACGGAATCCAAACTGATCTTTCCCGAGGTCAGCTTCTACCAGTTTTTCCATTCGTCTGTAAAGAATTCGCGTTAGTATTTTGCAGCTGTGACTTATTAAACTGATAGTTCGGTAATTTTCACATCTGTCAACACCTGCTTTCTTTGGTATTGGAATTATTATATTCTTCTTGAAGTCTGTGGGTATTTCGCCTATCTCATACATCTTGCTCACCAGATGGTAGAGTTTTGTCATGACTGGCACTCCCAAGGCCATCAGTAGTTCTAATGGACTGTTGTCTACTCTCGGGGCCTTGTTTCGACTCAGGTCTTTCAGTGCTCTGTCAAACTCTTCACGCAGTATCTTATCTCCCATTTCATCTTCATCTACATCCTCTTCCATTTCCATAATACTGTCCTCAAGTACATCGCCCTTGTATAAACCCTCTATATACTCCTTCCACCTTTCTGCCTTCGCTTCTTTGCTTAGAACTGGGTTTCCATCTGAGCTCTTGATATTCATACAAGTGGTTCTCTTCTCTCCAAAGGTCTCTTTAATTTTCCTGTAGGCAGTATCTATCTTACCCCTAGTGAGACAAGCGTCTGCATCCTTACATTTGTCCTCTAGCCATCCGTGCTTAGCCATTTTGCACTTTCTGTCGATCTCATTTTTGAGACGTTTGTATTCCCTTTTGCCTGCTTCATTTACTGCATTTTTATATTTACTCCTTTCATCAATTAAATTCAATATTTCTTCTGTGACCCAAGGATTTCTATTAGCCCTCGTCTTTTTACCTACTTGATCCTCTGCTGCCTTCACTACTTCATCCCTCAGAGCTACCCATTCTTCTTCTACTGTATTTCTTTCCCCCATTCCTGTCAATTGTTCCCTTATGCTCTCCCTGAAACTCTCTACAACCTCTGGTTCTTTCAGTTTATCTAGGTCCCATCTCCTTAAAGTCCCACCTTTTTGCAGTTTCTGCAGTTTCAATCTGCAGTTCATAACCAATAGATTGTGGTCAGAATCCACATCTGCCCCTGGAAATATCTTACAATTGAAAACCTGGTTCCTAAATCTCTGTCTTACCATTATATAATCTATCTGATACCTATTAGTATCTCCAGGATTCTTCCAGGTATACAACCTTCTTTTATGATTCTTGAACCAAGTGTTAGCTATGATTAAGTTATGCTCTGTGCAAAATTCTACAAGGCGGCTTCCTCTTTCATTTATTCCCCCCAATCCATATTCACCTACTATGTTTCCTTCTCTCCCTTTTCCTACTGACGAATTCCAGTCACCCATGACTATTTAATTTTCGTCTCCCTTCACTACCTGAAAAATTTCTTTTATCTCGTCATACATTTCATCAATTTCTTCATCATCTGCAGAGCTAGTTGGCATATAAACTAGTACTACTGTAGTAGGCATGGGCTTTGTGTCTATCTTGGCCACAATAATGCGTTCACTATGCTGTTTGTAGTAGCTAACCCGCACTCCTATTTTTTTATTCATTATTAAACCTACTCCTGCATTACCCCTATTTGATTTTGTATTTATAACCCTGTAATCACCTGACCAAAAGTCTTGTTCCTCCTGCCAACGAACTTCACTAATTCCCACTATATCTAACTTTAACCTATACATTTCCCTTTTTAAATTTTCTAACCTACCTGCCCGATTAAGGGATCTGACATTCCACGCTCCGATCCGGACGTCGTAGGCTGGGCAAATTGGTGAAACAGGACAGTTGACGAACTGTGGGGGAACTAACAGACTTTAATACCGGGCAGAGTAGAGGTGTCTCTGAACAGACACTGCACCGAACACTCTTAACGACGGATCTCCGGAGCTGACGACCCATGCATGTGCCAATGTTTACACCATGGCATACGCAGCTACGGCTGAAATGAGAACGTGACGATCCCCACTGGACAATGGCGCAGTGGCAGAGTTTTGCATGATGAAATGAATCCCTGTAGCTTCTTCATCATACCGATGTGAGGACGCGAACCCGCCTTCTTGAAGGGAAACAGTGCTTCACACACGTACTGCGGGACGGAGACCAGCTCCATTAGGCTTTGGGGAATATTAACGTGGGCATCAGTGGGTCCTGTGGAGCTCCTGCAAGCGCCATCATGGCCAAGTAGTATCATACAACGGCTGCAGAACACGTACACCCCTTCATGACGATCATGTTCCCAGGTGGCAACGGCATTTTTCATCAAGATAATGTGCAGTGTCACAAGGCCAGGAGTGTGTGGAGTGGTCCGAAGAATACAGTGGCGAGTTTCAGTTGATGTGATGGCCTCTCATCTTGCCTGATTTGAATCTGAGCGAACACATCTGGAATCAAACGCAGCGTCGGAGCTCATTGCCCAACTCCCCGGAAATTACGGGAACTGCCTGACTTGACTGTGCGGATGTGGGGCCCACTCCAGCGCGACATATCAAGGTCTCATTGCTTCTATGCCAGAAAGTGTCGCCGGTGTTATCTATACAAGCTTTAGACGTACCGGCTGTTAGGAAGTGTGTCTTAATGTTCTAGCTGACCAGTGTATGTATATAGGGGAAGGCTGGGTAAAGTGGCCACCTTAAGGAAGTTGGTTTCCTCTGATATCATGTCATAGTTATGCGTATGAAATACAACTTTATATACTGTACAAATTCTGTAAGCGTAAAACAAATACTCCTTTTGTTGCTGAACAGTGTGCTTAAGTGAAAGTCTGCAAAATGGTAGGTAGGGCAGGCTGGTCAGAGACAGCGCTGTAGCAGACTAAGGTGAAGTTCAATCTCGTTTTCTAAGGCTTATGTTTGCAAGTTCTCTTCGAAAACTGTGTAACCAAATCCTTGCATACTATCTTTTTCTCTTTTTGAGAGTAGGTGGGGTAGATTACTCTGCTCAGTATGCTGAAACGTCAATGGGCGTAAATCACTTAGTCGTCTGCCATAACGTCTTCGTTCCATGTGAAAAATATGGCCAGGTAGTAGTTGTCCTTCCTTTCGGCTGAATACACGTACGAAACTCCCAAGACTTTTTTTGAAGAGTCATAAGTAGCATCATGGATTTTTTTAAAGTTTTGCTGCTGTAGCAAATGACATATTTTCTTTTCTTACACACTCCAATGCCTTTTCTGTAGCCTGGGATTCTTATGATCGTTGTAACCACTCTCTTAAATAATTTGATGACATCATAAACCTTAATACGAGAACGTACTTCCTCACCAGGTGTTAGCACACTAAAGCCATAGCTTACTTATTTTATGAACCACTCTCATTATGAATTCTGTTGCCTATAAACAAGGTAAATGTGGTGTCTTGACTCAGGCGAATGGCCACTATGCCAGAGTGGACGCTGTTACACTGGATGTTGTCCAAATACGAAATTACTTAACGTAGACAAGTCATAAAATTCTGGTTTGTAAGGCGAAAATCTGAGGTTTTACAAGAATGTAGGAATCAGCTGTCCCAATAATATTTTAACACTCGTACATACAACTGAATTTATCACTTAACTTTCAACAGATGAAAAGAAAACACAAAGTATTTCACCGCATCTGAGCACGAGTAACAATCGCCACTAAAATCACTGATAAAACCAAACAAACGTCTTTGAATGGTTTTAAACTTTCCTCACGAGGCTGGCGCATTCTCCAAGAGAACAGAGCCAAAACTTTGTTTGGCCACCTGCGTAATTGCTTCCAGAATGAAATTTTTCACTTTAAATCGGAATGTGCACTGGTATGAAACTGTGTGTCGCTGGTGTGAAACTATGTCGGACCGCGACCCTGACTCGTGACCTTTGCCTTCCGCGGGCAAATTGCTCTGCTGACTAAGCTACACAAGTACGGCTCACGACCCGCCCTGCCAGGACGTTTCATGTCAGCGAACACTTAGCTGGAGAGTGAAAATTTCATTCTGGAAACATCCTTCCAGGCTGTGGCTAAGCCATGTCCCCGCAGTATCCTTTGTTCTAGGAGTGCTAGTCCTGGAAGTTTAGTAGCAAAGCTCGGAAGGTAGACAACGAGGTACCGGTGGAAATGAAGCTGTGACGATGGGTCGTGTGTCGTGTTTGAGTGGCTCAGTCGGTCAGTCTGCGTTAGTGGCACTGCTCGGACCTGTTGTCCCGGCCGCGGGCGCTTGTGGAAGAGGTAGTGTTTACACGGCTGACACTCGCGCGTGTTGTAGCCTGAGTGGACCACAATGACACATAATCTTAGAAAGCCTGCACTCCAATTTATGTTTGACAACGACTATGCCAGATCCAAGACTTTTTTTTTTTTTTTTTTTGGGGGGGAAGAAATTCGTTTACCTGCTATAGACCTAACTGGGATACACCTATCAATTGTAAGCAGTACAACGTACGTCAAGATGTTCGAAGAGGCTGCAGGTGAAAGAACTATCGCCGCTGCTCGAAGGGGATTTAAATTTTCACACTCTGATGACCATATTAGTAATGTAACAGTACCTCCTTCAGGCTTGGGACTGAGGGTCATTCGGTTCTCTGAACTGTCGTTTGAGGTACCAGAATCGGTGGTTATTGAATCTCTGAGACCAAATGGAACGGTACTCAGTCATACATCCGAACGCTGGGTGAGTTTTAGCACCCATCCCATGCTAAACGGCGTCCGAGATCCTCCGCAACAAACGTATCCCTTCGTATTTATATACTGGAGGATGTCGAGCTACTATGTTTTCAAATGGTTCAAATGGCTCTGAGCACTATGAGACTCAGTCCCCTAGAACTTAGAACTACCTATACCTAATTAATCTAAGGACATTACTCACATCCATGCCCGAGGCAGAATTCGAACCTTCGACCGTAGCGGTCGCGCGGTTCCAGATTGTAGCGACTAGAATCGCTCGGCATTACGGCCGGCTACTATATTTTACGATGGTCAGCCGCTGACAAGTTATGGCTGTGTTGGAGGACGACATAACCGCTACGAGTGCATACAACGCCCTGTCATGCAACTGTCACGTGGAGAAGCGTCACAGCGAAAAGTTACTATGCAACTGCCAATGACGTACGTGCCGGTGGCTCGGAGGGAGGTGTTGCCGATTTCGGAGCGTGACACGGTCGTGTTGATGCAAGAACGGGCCGAGTTAGGGGAACATCGAGGTGACACGGAGGATGCGTCTAAACCCTTCCCACGGAAGATGAGGGAGGCACCTTCTGCCCCCTCACAAGTAGCACGCGGCGTGGAAATAGAGGTCGACACTGTGGCGACAGCAACGGACCAACGATCGCCCAATGAACAATGTGAGACGTCACCTACCGCGACAGAGGGCAGAGCCCGCAAACAACGATCGCCGAAGCGTCGCAAAAAGCGTCTCCATAGTTCCAGTGATACGTCGCTCCCTAGCCTAGCTAATGTGACTGGGCAGGACCAGTCGAAAGGATACCGGAATTAGCATCCCTACTTCACGACGGCTCACTTACAGGACGTACACTATAGGACGAAAAGAACGGAGGGCAGCCCATTGGCAGGCAACGTTCTGAGCATGAATAGTGCACTAAAGACTTTGACGTTTACAATGACATGACAGCATGACGACGATAACGAACCAATCATGTAATGTGGGAACAGGGAACTTTAGAACCATTCGATCGCTTGCATAGATGCAAATTTTCCTGAACATGACTTACGCCACAGACATAGATATTCTGCTGGTGCAGGAGACGTGCATTGCTGCCTTTCCCGACGTGTGTGGTTACAACACTTACCTAGGGCCGACTCCAGACGTAGGACGTGGCACGGCTATATTAGTGAAGGGATTCCGGTGTGTCACCCCTATTATCTCCGCTCGGCCTGGGCTTTGGCGCTGACAGTGAGCGGCATCCGTATTGTCAATATCTACGCACGGTCCAGATGTGACAACAGAAGGGCGCGTGCGCTGTTCTACGCGGAGAAGACTGCGCCCCTATTCTGTGGCAGATAAGATCACATCTTGGTAGAAGGGGATTTTAACTGTATTCCCACACCGAAGAGTGTCTCTTGGTGAGCACTATCTGCAACAGCATTGAAGCACTATGCCTCGTCGACGTGTGTATCGTCAACGCAGCCACCGGATGCCTGTCTACAAACATATTATTAGCCTCGAGAATAATAGACTCTGCAGGCAGCGGCAGGCGGAGGTTATCCCCTACGCCTGCTGTAGTCTCCAGCAGCACGCGTACCCTGGCGAGCCAAGTCGGGGGGGGGGGGGGGGTTGTATCAACGACTCGCTAGGCGCTCAGCGGGCAGTGCGACACACACTATGTTTTCGATTTTTTTTTAACTCTTGCATCTTTGAGCCCCCGGTTCGCGATGTACGCTCCCCGGTTGCTAAAGTCAGGGATCACAATTTATTAATAATTATAGTACGAAGTAATATCTCCAGTAACAGTTCCTGCTGTGCGCGGCACACAATCTGCCGAGACGTGACTGACACTAACGGACACGTGGGAAAAGATCCATGGGCATCGTGAGGGCTACAAGTTTTTTACTAGCTACTCGGCGAGCGGACTGGATCGGATTAATGTTTCTGACGGATTAAGAGATCACATATTGGTTGCTGAACATTGGCCCACAGTAAGATGTTACTTATTGTATGTTACTTATTGTATGTTTCTACTTCAGTCTGGACGTGTTACTTCTCTTTCAATGTTGTTTGCAAACATTGTAACTTCTTTTTGTGATAACACTCTGTAAATGTCTGAAGATGGCCTTATAAGCCGAAAACCGGTTAACAATAAAAGTAATATTGTAGAACAAAAGCAAACTGATGCTTTCCATTTATTAACTTTTTTTTTATTTTTAATCTTTGGTCGCTTCATTTTCATCATCATATCAACTTTTTTATTTCCTCTTATTTTCCTTCCTATCAATCTTGTTCGTTTCGAATCTGCGTGTGTTGCCTATAAGCTGTAAATGACTTTCTGCCAAGACTGTTCATCCATCGGAATCGCGTCAGCTCCCGTAGCAAAAGGGAGATGTTACAGTTCACTTTTGGAACTGAAACTAAATTTTTTCTGTCTTGAGTTTGCTCGTACAGGTTACCTTTAATCGCCGCTAGCAACTCAAGCGTGGTTAATAGTTTCGCTGTACGTTGCTGACCGCCATTTTCTTGGCTACATTGCACCTCACTGGGTTGTGGTTATGTTAGGACACGAGTGTAAATTCAGGACTACAAACCGCGTTATCTGCCCCTGTTCGGTCACTGGTCATTTAAAATCAACTATGGACGGAGCATTTCATGTTCCCACCATACCCGATGGCAGCAGCTTCCAACATCACTCCGCGTTACATGAACAACATTTCAGCGCATTTGAAGTGATGCGCTGTGTTTGCGTTTGCCTTTAAACGGGCGGTACACGATGTGGTAATACTGCAGCGCCAAGTGACAGAGGAATGGGAATAGGCCAGACAAAATTAAAGTTCCCCATACGCTTCTAAATTATCTTTCTCCGCTTAGAGACATTCAAACATAGGGTTTTGTTGTTGAAAATCACTCTCTCAGATTACTGTGTTAGGTAATACGTAGCACACGTGGTTAGTAGGTCCTGATAATTCAGTGAAACCTCGTCGTCCAAGGGCCAGTGAAACATTAAGCCATCCCTAGTATGGCCGAGAGGTATCAGTGCACATTTTCTCTCTAGCAAAAGTTGTTCCCAATAACGTGATACGTTACTCCTAGACGTTTGATGCAAATATTCTGAAACAATTTCTATAAAGATATTTTGTCATGTAACACATTACTCGAAATAAAACTATTAATTTTTCGTGAACGATCTAGACCAGGTTTTCGTCAATTGACAGTACGCTGAGGAAAACGTTAGTTTGGCGGGTCGTCAGGGGCAGTTATCGTACACACACTGAAGCGCCAAAGAGAGTAGTATAGGCATGCGTATTCAAATACAGACATACAGGGTGTTTCAAAAATGACCGGTATATTTGAAACGGCAATAAAAACTAAACGAGCAGCGATAGAAATACACCGTTTGTTGCAATATGCTTGGGACAACAGTACATTTTCAGGCAGACAAACTTTCGAAATTACAGTAGTTACAATTTTCAACAACAGATGGCGCTGCAAGTGATGTGAAAGATATAGAAGACAACGCA
Source organism: Schistocerca nitens (assembly GCF_023898315.1). Lineage (NCBI taxonomy): Eukaryota > Metazoa > Arthropoda > Insecta > Orthoptera > Acrididae > Schistocerca > Schistocerca nitens. The sequence continues at coordinate 362,815,594 of NC_064622.1, forward strand.
GTCTGTGGGTGCGCCATTCTGTACGTCGTCTTTCTGCTGTAAGCGTGTGCTGTTCACAACGTGCAAGTGTGCTGTGGACAACATGGTTTATTCCTTAGAACAGAGGATTTTTCTAGTGTTGGAATTCCACCGCCTAGAACACAGTGTTGTTGCAACAAGACAAAGTTTTCAACGGAGGTTTAATGTAACCAAAGGACCGAAAAGCGATACAATAAAGGATCTGTTTGCAAAATTTCAACGGACTGGGAACGTGACGGATGAACGTGCTGGAAAGGTAGGGCGACCGCGTACGGCAACCACAGAGGGCAACGCGCAGCTAGTGCAGCAGGTGATCCAACAGCGGCCTCGGGTTTCCGTTCGCCGTGTTGCAGCTGCGGTCCAAATGACGCCAACGTCCACGTATCGTCTCATGCGCCAGAGTTTACACCTCTATCCATACAATATTCAAATGCGGCAACCCCTCAGCGCCGCTACCATTGCTGCACGAGAGACATTCGCTAACGATATAGTGCACAGGATTGATGACGGCGATATGCATGTGGGCAGCATTTGGTTTACTGACGAAGCTTATTTTTACCTGGACGGCTTCGTCAATAAACAGAACTGGCGCATATGGGGAACCGAAAAGCCCCATGTTGCAGTCCCATCGTCCCTGCATCCTCAAAAAGTACTGGTTTGGGCCGCCATTTCTTCCAAAGGAATCATTGGCCCATTTTTCAGATCCGAAACGATTACTGCATCACGCTATCTGGACATTCTTCGTGAATTTGTGGCGGTACAAACTGCCTTAGACGACACTGCGAACACCTCGAGGTTTATGCATGATGGTGGCTGGCCACATCGCACGGCCGACGTCTTTAATTTCCTGAATGAATATTTCGATGATCGTGTGATTGCTTTGGGCTATCCGAAACATACAGGAGGCGGCGTGGATTGGCCTCCCTATTCGCCAGACATGAACCCCTGTGACTTCTTTCTGTGGGGACACTTGAAAGACCAGGTGTACCGCCAGAATCCAGAAACAATTGAACAGCTGAAGCAGTACATCTCATCTGCATGTGAAGCCATTCCGCCAGACACGTTGTCAAAGGTTTCGGGTAATTTGATTCAGAGACTACGCCATATTATTGCTACGCATGGTGGATATGTGGAAAATATCGTACTATAGAGTTTCCCAGACCGCAGCGCCATCTGTTGTTGAAAATTGTAACTACTGTAATTTCGAAAGTTTGTCTGCCTGAAAATGTACTGTTGTCCTAAGCATATTGTAACAAACGGTGTATTTCTATCGCTCCTCGTTTAGTTTTTATTGCCGTTTCAAATATACCGGTCATTTTTGAAACACCCTGTATGTAAACAGGCAGAATACGGCGCTGCGGTCGGCAATGCCTATAAGAGACACCAAGTGTCTGGCGCAGTTGTTAGATCGGTGACTGCAGCTACAATGCCAGGTTATCAAGATTTAAGTGTGTTTGAAAGTGGTGTTATGGCCGGCGCACGAGCGATGGGGGAAAGCGTCTTCGAGGTAGCGTTGAAGTGGGGATTTTCCCGTACGACCATTTCACGAGTGTACCATGAATATTAGGAATCCGGTAAAATATCAAATCTCCGACATCACTACGGCCAGAAAAAGATACTGCAAGAACGGTACCAACGACGACTGAAGAGAATCGTTCAACGTGACAGAAGTGGAACCCTTCCACAAATTGCTGCATATTTCAATGGTCAGCTATCAACAATTGTCAACGTGCGAACCATTCAACGAAACATCATCGGTATTGGCATTCGGAGCCGAAGGTCCACTCGCGTACCCTTGAAGACTGCACGACATAAAGCTTTACGCCTCGCTTGGGTCCGTCTTTCAAATTGTATCGAGCGTCTGGACGTGTACGGGTATGGAGACAACCTCATGAGTCCATGGGCCCTGCATTTCAGCAGGGGAATTTTGAAGCTGATGGAGGCTCTGTAATGGTGTGGGGCGTGTGCAGGTGGAGTGATATGGGACCCTGATAGGTCTACATACGACTCTGACAGACGACACGTACGTAAGCATCCTGTCTGATCACATCCAGGTTCATTATAATTATCCGGGCTGTTATGCATTCTTCGGTTGATGAATTCTGAGGTGATTCCCAACGTTTCGTCTCCGACTGCGGGAGACATCTTCAAGGAGGTCCGTAGCTTGATGGTCCAACACACACTGGCTCGCTGAACGTTGGGAATCACCTCAGAATTCATCAACCGACCACGGCATAACAGCCCGGATAATTATAATGAACATGATATTTCCGGCCGTGAAAGTTTACATTTTAGTGATCACATCCATTCATGCCCATTGTACATTCCGACGGACTTAGGCAATTCCATCAGGACAATACCACACTCCACAAACCAGAATTGCTACAGAATGGCTCCAGGAAAATTCTTACGATTTTAAACATTCCGCTGGCCACCAAACTCCCCAGCCAGACACGAACATTATTGAGGATATCTGAGATGCCTTGCAACGTGCTGGTCAGAAGAGATCTCCACCCCCTCTTACTCTTACGGCTTTATGGATAGTCCTGTAGCTTTCATGGTGTCAATTCCCTCCTGCACTATGTGAGACATTAGTCGAGTCCATGCCAAGTCGTGTTGGGGACTTCTTCATGCTCGCGGGGGCCCTAAACGATGTTAGGCAGGTGGACCAGTTTCTTTGGCTCTCCATTGTATATTAGAAAGCTCTTGGAAAGACGAGTATAGTGATAACACTGGTTAATGTTGGAGTTCAATATTTTCTCAAAAGCATCCGAGAAATGTGCTGAAAGCGAAAGGCAAGCCGGTGACAATCGCCTATTGGAGTAGCTCCCGCAGGTTAATTTATGTACAGTTTACTAGATTTGTGAAAATGCGACTTGACTGTTTTAGTGTTCTGAACTACTTTGTTTTGTATTTTGTTGGTTGTGTGGTAATTTGTTACGACTTTGTGTGTTTTAACAGTTTTGCAAGTTGATATGAGATGTTACAGAGAAATGGCACGGAGATGTATTTAGATTTATCTGCTATTGACGGCTGCGCTGTTGATGCTGTTTGGTTGGTTTTTATCTTTTCATTTAATTCGTCAACTATGGACAAGGTATTAATCTTCCTGATTTATCATTGTGATGTGGTATGTCCTTTTTTGAAGGAAAAGTGATAGGTGTAAAGTACCTAGCCATGTTATAGGAACGAACTTTACCAGCAGTTCACCAACAGTACCAAGATGAAGATTGTTTCCTTTTCTCTCTTTTTTTCAACAAGTCGGTGCACATCTGCGACCTAACGCCGTTCGACATCTTCCTGCGGGGAACCCTGGAAGACATCGTCTACGCCACAAAGCACGTACGTTTGATCACATGAGAGAGGCGACACTGATTGCCTGTGAATCCATTCCAATGGCAACCATAATATGTGTGTGTGTCTGTTCCGCAGAGCTGCAGGCGCTGTACTGCTGCCGATGAAGGACATTTTGAACATTTTCAAGACTAAAATGTCATCAGTAATGCCGTGACCAAACACGGGACTTAAAAATTTAAAGTTTTTGTTATTTTTGTTCGAGTAATTGAAGTTCAAATAGCGTAAATCCCTTTTTGGGCACCCTGCATACACACACACACACACACACACACAGACACACACACACACACACACACACGTACCCTGCCCGACAAAGAAAGGAAACCACCGAGAAGGCAATGAGCGAACGAAATGAAACTTCGCGGATTGAGGGTGTATGCAGGGTGAGTCACCTAGAATAACTCCGAAAGTACGATATGAGCTGAAAAGTTAGTCGGACAAAAGTTGCATAGGACAACGGGGACCATAATATGACGTTGGTTTTTTGTTGCTAGGTGGGGTCTTCTAATGGGATGCTATGGTTTGGTACTTATTTTCTGATAACGGATATCGAAACGAATCCAATGATGTGTAACAGTAAGGTCTTTGAAGGTCAACAAAGGTCAAATAGGTGGCATGAACATCCATTTACTGAATGTGTTCGAAGTGATGACCATTGGTATCAATACAGTCCTGAAATCTTCTTATCATGGATTGAGTGGTATTCCTTATCACTTCGGCACTTATCGAAGCAGATGCTCTGACAATCCTCTCTCGTATGTCGTGTAAATAGTAAACATTCGCCGAATACGTCGTATCCATCTAACGTGTCATTAACATGTAAACACCATTCGGTTTCACAAGGCAACACTAATAGGAACGGTAAGACTAGTACCGTCGAATCAAGCGAATGTGAATGATGTATTCCTTCGAAGAACATGTCTAAATGCTTCTCATTCACAGAGAATGCCAACGAAATTCAGTGAGAGCTATAGACTTATACGCTGAAATATATCCTCAACGTACTCACCCTACACGTCGTACATTTAAATATGTGTATGATAAATGGAGAACAACTGAATCTTTAACGCATCGGAAACATATCCGGCAAAGGAAAGTAACTAACGAGGAAACGGAAATTGGTACTCTTGCCACTGTGATTCGAAATCCTTGTGTTGGTTCGCGTCAAATCGCAAAGGAATCCGGTATGAGCCAGAGTAATGTTGTTCGTGTTCTGCATCGCCATAAATATTATGCTTACCGTATCAGTCTCCACCAAGATTTAGCTGATAGGGATTGTATGCGTCGCACTGACTTGTGCCGATGGGCTGAGCTTCAGATTCATAGGGATGACACATTTATTAATTTGATTTTATTTACTGACAAGGCTACATCACGAACCATAGAAATGTTGATTTGCATAACATGCATCACTGGGTGACTGAAAATCCATGTTGGCTGCGGCAAGTTGCACACCAAAAACTGTGGATGTTGAATGTATGGTGTGGGATTCTGGAAGACAGGATTATAGGCCCCTATTTCATTGGAGGAAATCTCAATGTTAGGAAGTACACCACATTCCTGCAAGAAACATTAGGTCTGTTATTGGAAGAAATACCTTTAGGAACTAGGAACAGAAAGTGATATCAACACGATGGGCGACCGGCACATTTTTCTCTGATTGCTAGAAATGAGTTGCAGAGATTATAGCATCCCATTAAAAAAAAAAAAAACTGACCTTCATATCTTTGAAGCGACCCCACCTAGCAACAAAAAACCAACATAATATTATGACCCCCGTGGTAGAAAAACAAAAAAAAAAGAAGAAGGGTTCAAATTACTCTGAGCATTATGAGGCTTAACATCTGAGGTCATCAGTCCCCTAGAACTTAGAACTACTTAAACCTAACTAACCTAAGGACATCACACACATCCATGCCCGAGGCAGGATTCGAACCTGCGACTGTAGCATCAGCGCGGTTCTGGGCTGAAGCGGCTAGAATCGCTCGGCCACAGTTGTTGTGAGTTGATTCGCATATGTATTTAACAGTTTCTGTACGTACTAGAGAGCATTAACAGTTTGATGAAAGAACTATATTACGATGCATATACCAGATATTACGCATCAAACACCAGTTTTGAGATTATGCAACAGCTCTTCAAAATACTGATGAAGTTTTTCTGACACATGATTACGCATGTTCTATGAGTTAAAAAAAAAAAAAAAAAAAAAAAAAAAAAGCAGACATAACTAGACCACATCAGAAAAAATTAGAAACTGAGAACCCAGAAGTCCTGATTTCGCTTCACTCCAATACCACTCGCAGAATTTCCTCTGGACGCTTCAACTCATGCCCAACTCTAAAATTTGTAGGGATACGGGTGCAGAAACTTTGTCATAATATTTCAACAAGACGATGGAAAATGCACATATAAATAGAAGTGAACTTACGTCAGAATTTGTTCCAGACTTTTCTTCACTCATTTTATTATGGTGCCACTTCGGTCGGCACTAAATTTTGCGCTGCAGACTTTTCGTGAGATTTTGAAAAACACTACTAGTCAAACTCTTGCAAAAGCAGTCCTGCACACGTATTCCGGGAATTGTGTTCCGCATAACACTCAATAGTGAACAGACACTGTTTTACTGTGAGACACATTTTTGTAACATTCAACTGGGCGTCTGCTTTTGTCTGCCACTAAAACATAATTACACAGTGAAGTGCTCGGAACAGACCATGCAGGAGATGTCAATGCGTAGATGTCTGACAGCAATTGATTGGTGCATCGTAATCACCGTTTACAGCATTCTCTGTGAACAGCATTTCTCCTGTTCATTAACAACCATCAGTGTCATGTCAGTGTTATAAATATTTCCTGGGCGAGTTCTATTTGGCCCAGCCTGTATATACACGGGGCGTTCGCAAAGGTATGTCCGATCGAGCGCAAAGTGGGAAACACTGCGAAAATACGGTGAGCTTTGCACGGATGTTTTGGGCGGTGTCTTAGGTAGGTGCGTCGATCGAGTCCACGTCACTCTTCTGAGCGCACAGTGAGCGTGCAAAAATGCCTAGAAAAAAAGTGTCTCGCTCCAAGTATAGGTGCATGTCGTGATATTTCGCCTGATCTCATGCAGTCTGTGTTACGTGTCATGTATTTCCTTCTTCATGACAATTCTCGACAGCACACTGTAGGGGCAACGAAGGCACTGCTGCAGCGTTTTCGTTTGAAGCTCTTTGATTGCCCACAATAAAGCGCTGACGTGGCTCCCTCTGATTTTCATCTGTGCTCACATGAACCACTGACTACGTAGACAATGTTTTGTTACAGACATTGAGATGCAGAATAGTGTGGAACATCAACGGAACGCACAGGCGGCTGCCTTCTGTGATGAGGGTATTGGAAAGTTGGTACAACGCTATGTGTATGTCCGAGCGGCGGCTATATACAGGGTGGTCCATTGATCGTGACCGGGCCAAATATCTCACGAAATATGCGTCAAAAGAGAAAACTACAAAGAACGAAACTTGTCTAGCTTGAAGGGGCAAACCAGATGGCGCTATGGTTGGCCCGCTAGATGGCGCTGGCATAGGTCAATCGGATATCAACTGCGTTTTTAAAATAGGAACCCCCATTTTTATTACATATTCCTGTAGTACGTAAAGAAATATGAATGAATTACTTGGACCACTTTTTTTGCTTTGTGATAGATGGCGCTGTAACAGTCACAAATATATGGCTCACAATTTTTGTCGAACAGTTGGTAACAGGTAGGTTCTTTAAATTAAAATACAGAACGTAAGTAGGTTTGAACATTTTATTTCGGTTGTTCCAGTGTGATACATGTACCTCTGTGAACTTACCATTTCTGAGAACGCATGCTGTCACAGCGTGATTACCTGTAAATACCATATTAATGCAATAAATGCTCAAAATTATGTCCGTCAACCTCAATGCATTTGGCAATACGTGTAACGACATTCCTCTCAACAGCGAGTAGTTCGCTTTCCGTAATGTTCGCATATGCATTGACAATGCGTTGACGCATGTTGTCAGGCGTTGTCGGTGGATCACGATAGCAAATATCCTTCAACTTTCCTCACAGAAAGAAATTCGGGGGCGTCAGATCCGGTGAACGTGCGGGCCATGGTATGGTGCTTCGACGACCAATCCACATGTCATGAAATATGCTATTCTACTCCACTTCAAGCGCACGCGAGCTATGTGTCGGACATCCATCATGTTGGAAGTACATCGCCGATCTGTCATGCAGTGAAACATCTTGTAGTAACATCGGTAGAACATTACGTAGGAAATCAGCATACATTACACCATTTACATTGCCATCGATAAAATGGGGGCCAATTATCCTTCCTCCCATCATGCCGCACCATACATTAACTCGCCAGCCGGCCGAAGTGGCCGTGCGGTTAAAGGCGCTGCAGTCTGGAACCGCAAGACCGCTACGGTCGCAGGTTCGAATCCTGCCTCGGGCATGGATGTTTGTGATGTCCGTAGGTTAGTTAGGTTTAACTAGTTTTAAGTTCTAGGGGACTAATGACCTCAGAAGTTGAGTCCCATAGTGCTCAGAGCCATTTGAACCATTAACTCGCCAAGGTCGCTGATGTTCCTCTTGTCGCAGCCATCGTGGATTTTCCGTTGCCCAATAGTGCATATTATGCCGGTTTTTCCCACGCCCGGGTTCCCGGGTTCGATTCCCGGCGGCGTCAGGGATTTTCTCTGCCTCGTGATGACTGGGTGTTGTGTGATGTCCTTAGGTTAGTTAGGTTTAAGTAGTTCTAAGTTCTAGCGGACTGATGACCATAGATGTTAAGTCCCATAGTGCTCAGACCCATTTGAACCTTTTTATGCCGGTTTACTTTACCGCTGTTGGTGAATAACGTTTCGAACGCGTGCAAATAATCTGTCATCGTTCAGTAATTTCTCTTGTGCCCAGTGGCAGAACTGTACACGACGTTCAAATTCGTCGCCATGCAACTCCTGCTGCATAGAAATATGGTACGGGTGCAGTCGATGTTGATGTAGCATTCTTAACTCCGGCATTTTTGCGATTCCCGATTCTCGCGTAGTTTGTCTGCTACTGATGTGTGGATTAGCCGCGACAGCAGCTAAAACACCTACTTGGGCATCATCATTTGTTGCAGGTCGTGGTTGACGTTTCACATGTGTCTGAACACTTCCTGTTTCCTTAAATAACGTACCTATCCGTCAACGAGCCGGACACTTGGATGATGTCGTCCAGGATACCGAACAGCATACATAGCACACGCCCGTTGGGCATATTGATCACAATAACCATACATCAACACGATATCGACCTTTGCCGCAATTGGTAAACAGTCCATTTTAAGATGGGTAATGTATCACGAAGCAAATACCGTCCGCACTGGTGGAATGTTACATGATACCACATACTTATACGTTTGTGACTATCACAGCGCCATCTATCACAAAGCGAAAAAAGTGGTCCAACTAAAACATTCATATTTCTTTACGTACTACACGAGTATGTAATAAAAATGGGGGTTCCTATTTAAAAGGAAAACGCAGTTGATATTCGTTTCACCTATGGCAGCGCCATCTAGCCGGTCAACCATAGCGCCATCTGGTTCCCCTTCAAGCTAGACGAGTTTCGTTCTTTGTAGTTTTTTCATTTGATGCTTATTTCGTGAGATATTTGGTCCGGTCACTATCAATGGACCACCCTGTAGAGAATTAACTGGAAGGTATAGGTAATTGTTGAAAATGAAACAGTTTTTGGTTTCTATATTGGCTTCCATTTCGCGATCGACCGGACCTTCTTTCCAACTAGCCCTGGTATATTGACTTGTGGATAACGTTCGATGTTTCGCCGGATTCGCGCCGGAGATCATCGCCTAGTGTTTGTGTGTGGCATCGTGTTGGTGTTCCAGTGTTTATTCGTTTGTGCTCCAACGTTCGCGTGTGCCATCTATCTTCTCTGTGCGTGTCCACGTGTCTGAACATTCTTATCTTGGACTCTGCTCCCGTGAACGGCTCCGTGTGTTTTAATTTTGTATTAGAGATGGGCAAACTCGTTCGTCCTTGGGAACTAGTTCACTGCTGATCGTTCTCTTTTGGGAACCGTTCATTTTTACTCGTTCACCGTTCATTTGTGCTTGGTATATGGTTCTTATGAAAAACTGAAAACTAGTAGTGAAAGTGACCGAAGGATGGAGGGCACCAAGAGGGGGCACTTGCCTCCCCCCTGGAGTATAGAGTTTTTATTCATTACAGAATTCTTATACACTTTTATAAGTAATTTCTGTGATTCTGCAGAACCTCTCGTTTAGCCAACCGTAGCCTTGTGTGGCTGATCGCAGGGAAATAATATAGGGTGGCGCACGGAAAACCGGCCCCGAGTACAGACTGCTCGCCAATTACGGACGATGTGTTGCCCGTTACGAGCAGATACAACAAACAGACAAACATGTAATAATGAGGCAGTGAAGAAATAACAAGCTAATGCAAGCAACAATGGCGAAACAATCGATGACGATGTGCAGAAAGCTGGAGAAGAGAACATGAAAATCTCACGCGACGCGCATGGGCTATAGCTCATGTATTCTTGTAAACTTGTTTGTGGCTGTTTCCCAACTTAATAGACCAAAAGTGTGTTGTATAAAATTGTCCGTTTCGACTTCCACTATGTAGCTATGCTACGTTGTAAACAATAATCGTTTACACCCTATATATACTTCACGTTGTCTCTGAGTTCGTAGGCGAAGTAGAGACTTTATGGAAGCATAAAATAAAATGTGGTTTACTCATGCTTGCGTCACACGCTTAGTAAAAATTAGATTTTAATTTGCATTATTAAAATTAATACAGCAATAATAATAATAATTAAGTTCGAAGTAATAAAGTTTTTGGTTTGAAAGCTCCTAATGAGCAAATGTTTTTGACATAATAAGTAAATACGATTTTATAGCAATCTATGTCTTTTCAAATGGAGAGGCACCGCTTTTACTACTGAGCCAAAATGACCCACAAACCACTTTTTTTTTTTTCGAAGATACCAGATTAGCAGGTAATGGAAATTGGAAACACCCAAACTTAAAAATAATTAGAGCCTTCCTAAGTGGAATGTTTTGTATATGAAAGATACACGAAAATCGTTTTATATGAGTTTTCTTACACTAAAAATTAAGCAAATTATTGAAAGTTAGCTGCTAAATCAAGTCGATGAAACCAAAAAATGTATGTATAACAAAAAAAAAAAACTTGCCTTATTATAAGTATGTCTTCTGCTATTCATCGATATAATGAAGTGAGCTGATATGCCCTTTTGTTACCTGAAAAGACGTACCTATTAGATACAACGTAATTTTTATGTAATTTACGTAACTATAAAATAATTTTTGATTACCGGTCGTGGACGCTGAATAGCCAGAACCAAGTGCAAGAACAGTCTGGAACATATGTAAAATAGGCGAGCGCAGTGTACGAAACGAACAACTGGATACTGAACTAACTAGGAGCAGTCGGCAGTGAAACTGAGACAGGTGGACATGCGAAGAACGACGAGTGCGGCCGAGGGAGACCGAGACTGAGACGAGCCCGCGACCGAGGCTGGAACGAGAACTGTCGAAGTGACCGCCGCGACCGAAGTGAACTATGAACCGATCGTTCCTCGTTCCCGGGAACTATAAGTAGACCGCCGCGACCGAAGTGAACAATGAACCGATCGTTCCTTGGAATTCGTTCCTCGGTCCTTTTGTTCATCTTGTTAAACCGTTCCTTTGTACCCGTTCGTTCGCGAACTACCCATCTCAATTTTGCATGTCTACGTCTGTATATCCACCCTGTCTGTTCTGCGATTGTGTGCTTTTGTATCATTACTTTTATCTGTGGCCGAAGAGCGGCGTAATCTGCCGCTGCTGGCAGGTAGGTTTGAAATTAACAATAAAGGAAAAAAGAAGTTCGATGTTTCGCTAGGCTGTTCGCGAATTATGCTGTTATGTATTTAGCAGAGATGCAAGAAATCTGTAGCGAAATACATGAAGAGCTCCAGGGCGTATGGACTGAAAATTGACACTCAACGAAATTAAACCCAACGTAATACGCTTAAATAGGCGGTAGGATCAATTACACTGAATTACACTATTGCCGATACACAGATGGAAACAGTAACATACCTAAAATTTCTGGGTGTAATCATCAGGACAATCCTAAAGCGGAACGACCACAAAACTAATTGTATGAAAAGCATATCCGAAGATTCCGAAACAATGAGCGTTATTGTCCACAGAACCGCAAACCCATATAACAATTGAGTGATGAATGCTTAACTTTTGGTCGTGAGTCTGAGATCCTTACTAGGTAAGAGTAATAGAGTAGCGTTATTTATGTTTTAGGTTTCTACTAAATTTTGTATAAAATCTACAGAGGCAAAGAGTTAAAAACAGTAGTTCCAAGTAGTAAATATGAGGAATTGTGAAAAGTAGGGTGTCGAAGAATAGGCGGCGATGGTGAGAACGGACGAATCGACATCAGAAATTTGTCCGGAAAACAACAGGTGGATTGTTATCTGTTACATCAATGCACAGTATTCATCAAAAATGAGCACTACTGCAACATACTTCGTTCTGAACTGTCGCGGAACAAGAAAGAAATGATATAAAAATAACAGGAATAAAATAAACGAATAAATCATTAGCAGAATATGTGATGAGGAAGAAATTTAACGCCGCACGAAACATTCTTAACTATAGCGCGAGTGAAGATTCTGAAACACTATATTTCGAATGTGCGTTTGCTGTGGCTTATCACAAGTAGGTGAATGTTACACTTAACGTCAGAATACTAGAATTGTGGGTATTGGAAGTATTAGTAAAAACGTCAGAGTGCTAGAATTGTTGGTATTGGAAGTGAATCTCATAATTCCTTCATAAGCTTTAATACCAACAATATGGTTCTCAAGCTGCCGAAGAAAAGTATCTCATCAAGAGTAGTGATTTTCACACCCTGCAGTACGTCCTTCGAGATTATGTCGATGAATAACGAGATCCTCTTGTACGGTTTCAGTTTTAGAAATAGGTAATTCTTTTTTTATACGAAAATATATACATATTCTTTTACGTATGCATTGTAAAAATGAGTCCAGTTACACAACAATGTACATGTGGGTTTGGGATGAGGTGCTACTGTCTGTGGTAGATCACGCAACGGCACGTGATTTTGGCAGCGGCTGTTTCGATAGGTTGTTACTGAGTCTCTGACGTCAAGTAACTTTGTCATTGATCTTTCAACTTCTCTGTCGGTGGGTATACCTGGAACGATTCAAGGTCTACTGAATTATAAAACATGGATGAATTCGCGTACAGGCAACAGGAATAAACGTCTTACACCACGTAGCGAATAGAGGACACTCCCATGGTGAACGTCACAGTAGGCACACCTCTGAATGAATCACCTCACAATTTATCGTATTTGGACTTTGATCTCTCGTGCACTCGTTGAATCAATATCGAAATAACATGGAGTATGTGTCAGTGGCACACTATTCAGCTCAAAACATGTAAAAAAAAGTGTCATATTTCTTTGCGAAACGCGTGTTTGCTTTGTTTTTGTAACTCATGCATCAATCTGTTAAACATACAGTATTCTTAAGTTTTTGTTCCGATTGTTTCACCACGGATAAATGAGTTGAAACAGAATGTAGCCCATTAGTTTACTTCCAAAGGTAGTAGCTATCTATTCTTTGCAGATTCCGTTGCCTAAACATATCTCCTGTCCAAATTTACTGAATTACATTGAATTATTCTGCTTCTTTTTCAGTTAACGAACATGTCGCTGACAAGTTTCACGATAATTGTATGGAACGAGTATATGTGAGATGAACAACAGGCAACACGAATTTCGATTCCGTGTCTTTTTCTTCTCTTACTACATTGGTAACCATTTTTCAATGATATTCACGTCGTCTGATCTTTATCAAACACTTTAAATATTTTGTTTATCATCCTCATGTCCTGTAAAAGTCTACATTTCAGGCACGAAGAATTTGCAGTCAGTCTTATCTCCTGCGCTCTTTAACAAATGAATGTTCAGTATGTTCCTTAAATATGTCTCAGATTTAAATCAAGTGCTTTTTTTTCCTTCCCACATTAAGCACTATCAATCTTACAAGCTTTTTCATATATCTCAGCCATCCTGAAAACCAATGACAACGTCAGAAAACACGGTTCAACACAGGTATCCCCACGCAAACATGGCAAATAAACGCAATATAGGGCGAGACTGTAGGTCTGAGAGGTGAAATAGTGGTTACAGCAGAGGGTCAAATGGAAAAAAAAGCCCTGTAGCAGTCGCTGGGCATCATGTGAGATACTGAATTTAGCTGCCGCCTCGGGGGTACGTGTGGCGGTGTGTGGCGTGTCACATGGGACACCTCAGGCGCCGCTTGTTTTGCCCACCATCTCTGCTTCCGAGAGACCTCGTAGTGCACCCTACACTGTAGATACGCTCTCACAGGAGGCTGAGTGGTGGGTGGTAACGCATGCGCGTCGCTCGAGGCGGAGGGCCAATGGCCTCGCCCACTTACCCTGTGAGTGGACAGGTGGCCGCTCCTTCAGCAGGGCCCGAACAGATAAACAGGGGAAGGGGTTCACTAGTTATTGGGAGCGCCAATGTTAAGCGCGTTATGGAGCCTCTTAGGCAGACAGCATTCAGGACCTGGAAGAAAGCAAATGTGCACACAGTATGTCTGCCGGGGGGCTTCGTCCGAGATGTGGAGGCAGCCTTGCGTGTGGCTATCGACCGTGCAGGTGCAGTTGTCTGCATGTTGTTGCAGACGTCGCCACAAACGACGCCTGTCGCATGGGTTCTGAGGCGATCCTCCGTTCGTACACGCGGCTGGCGAAGGTGGTGAATACTATAGACCTCGCGCGCGGGGTGCAAACAGAGCTTGCAATTTGCGTCGTCTTTTCCAGAACTGATCAGCGTCCTTTGTTTTCGAGCCGAGTAGTGAGTCTCAAGCAAAGGCTTCGTCGATTCTGTGACGGTCAGGGGTGCAGATTTCTGGAGCTGCGTTTCGTGCTGGGATTTGTAGGGCTCCCCTTGATAGGTCAGGGGTGCACTACAAAAGGAAGCAGGTACTTGGGTAGCACAGTACGTGTGGAGTACACATGGTTTTTTAGGCTAGGCTGTAGTTTGAGGTGCTCTGATGAACACTCGCCGGTCGATACGCAGCAAGGGAAGTCAAACGGCCTTCAGAATAAAATCCCTTCGACTGCCACAATTTTATCAGTAAACTATCGAAGTATTCGTAATAAATTTCCCGAATTTACTGCCCTCCAGAAAAGTCTTCGCGATCAAATTGTTCTTGGGACCATGGCTTGGCTGAAAGCCGAAGTGGAAAGCTCCGAGATATTTAGTGAGTCGTGGAACGTATATCGGAACGACCGATTACGGGGCGTAGGAGGGGGAGTGTTTACTGCAATTGACAAAAATATTGTCTCCCTTGAGAACGAAGTGGAGTGTGATAGTAAAGTCATCTGGTCGCGTATAACACGTGTAGGTGAAACTAAGTTAATTGTTGGATGTTTTTACCGGCCACCCAATTCTACTGCGACATTTCTATAGTCATTCAATAGCACGTAAATACGTAGATCATGCAATACTACTTGGAAGCGACTTTAACCTGCCGAGTATAGACTGGGAATATCTACATATCTTAGACCTTTTAGCCAGAAACAGACCGGAACTTACCCATCGACAATGTCAGTATAGAAACGGGGATTAGTGACCATGATGTAATTATAGCAACTATTATTACGAAAGTTAATAAATGGCTCTGAGCACTATGGGATTAACATCTGAGGTCATCAGTTCCCTAGAACTTAGAACTACTTAAACCTAACTAACCTAAGGACATCACACACATCGTGCCCGAGGCAGGATTCGAACCTGCGACCAGCTGGCGAAAGTTAATAAATCATCAAACAAGGTAGGAGAGTGTTTCAGGTAAATAGAGCAGATAAGCAGTTATTAACATCTCACTTAGTGAATTGGCATCACTTAGTTCCAATAAGATGGATGTACAGGAATTATGGGAAAACTCTAAGCAGATCGTAAATCGTGGTCTGGAGAGTTATGTGCGTAGTAAGTGGATAAAGGATGGGAAAGAGACACGATTGTTTAATAACGAAATTCGACGGATGCTGACGAAGCAGAGGCTGTTGCACTCTCGGTTGACAAGGGAACGCATAAACGACGACACGCGAAGGTTAGTAGAGATTTGTGCGTTTGTATAACAATCTAGTCGAAACGCACACATCTACTACCGTCCCATTTTAGCAAAAGAACTGGCAGAGAAACCGACAAAATTCTGATCGTATGTAAAATAAGACTTCCTTTCAGTCCCTTTTTGAAAAGTCTGCTGTAGCAGTTGAAAATAGCAAAACGGCAACTGAAGTTTTAAATTTCACGTCCAAGAACTCGTTCAAACAGGAGAATCGTACAAAACATACCGTCATTTGACCATCGGACAGACTCCCGCATGGACGACATAGAAATAAGCACACCTGGCGTAGAGAAACAACTGAAAGAGTTGAAAGCAAATAAATCACCAGGTCCGGATGGAATCCCAGTTCTATTTTACAAAGACGTCTCTACGGCGTTGGTCCCTTACCTAGTTTTCATTTATCGTGAATCTCTCGCCCAGCAAAATGTCCCAAGCAGCTGGAAAAAAGCGCACGTGACTCCAGTATATAAGAACGGACCGGCAAAATTACAGACCAATATCCATAACTTCGGTTTGCTGCAGAATCCTTGAAAATATTCTCAGGTCGAATATAATAAATTTTCTTGAGACTGAGAAGCTTATGTCCACGAGTCAATATGGTTCTAGAAAGCATCGCTCGTGCACTTATCCCACTTGGCATATAGAGAACTACGGATTACGGGGAACAGGCAGATCCCTTACTTCTAGATTTCAAGAATGCCTTTGACACGGTGCCCCACTGCAGGCTGATAACGAAGGTATGAGCATATGGAATAAATTCACAGATATGTGAGTGGCTCCAAGGCTTCTGAAGCAACAGAACCCAGTATGTTGCTCTCGACGGCGAGAGTTCGTGAGAGACATGGATATCATCAGGACTGCCCCAGGAAAGTATGATAGGACCCCTGTTGTTCTCTATATACATCAATGATTTGGCAGATAGGGTGGGCACCAGTCTGCGGTTGGTTGCGGATGATGCTGTGGTGTGCGGTAAGGTATCGAAGTTAAGTGACTGTATGAAGATAACAGACGACTTAAATAAAATTTTCAGTTGGTGTGATGAGTAGCAGCTAGTCCTCAATGTCGTAAAATGTAAGTTAATGCGGATGAGTAGGAAGATCAAACCTGTAATATTCGGATACAATGTTAGCAGTGTCCTGCTTGATACAGTCAAGTCGTTTAAATATCTGGGCGTAACGATGGAAAGCGATGTGAAGTGGAAAGAGTATGCGAGAACTGTGGTAGGGGAGGCGAATGGTAGAGTTAGGTTTATTGGGAGAATTTTCGGAAAGAGCGGTTCACCAGTAAAGGGGACGGCATATAGGGCGATGGTGGGATCTATTCTTGAGTACTGCTCGAGATTTTGGGATACTTACCAGCTCGGATTGAAGGAGCACATCGAAGCAGTTCAGAGGCGGGCTGCTAGACTTGTTACCGGTAAGTTCGAACAATACGTAAGCGTTACGGAGATGCTTCGGGAACTCAAATGGGAATCCCTGGAGGGAAGACGACGTTCTTTCGAGAAAAGCTATTCAGAAAATTCAGAGAATCAGCATTTGAAGCCGCCTGCCGAACGATAGCACTGTCGCCAACATACACTGCTAGTAAGGACCACGAAGATAAGACTGAGACATTAGGGCTCATACGTAGACACTGCATGCGAGTCGTACAGAAATGGAAATGGGGATCGCCACGTACCGTACGGTCGCTTAGGGAGTATCTACGTACTACAGATGTATTAAGAGCTCAGAACAAAATCCATTACTAATTAAAGGCTTAATTCCCGTCCTGCAGCCATAATCACGTCGGCAACCTTTTCACGCGAATCTTCTGAGTACAAACGACAACTTTGCCAATGCACTGCCCTTTTAAACGTCGTGAACGATATACTTCCGCCATCCATATACACTATGTGATCAAAAATATCCGGACACCACCAAGAACATACGTTTTTCATATTAGGTGCGGTGTGCTGCCACCTACTACCAGGTACTCAATATCAGCAACCTCAGTAGTCATTAGACATTGTGAGAGAACACAATGGGGCTCTCCGTGGAACTCACGGACTTCGAACGTGGTCAGAAGATTGAGTGTCACTTGTCATACGTCTGTACGCGAGATTTCCACGCTCCTAAACATACTTAGGCCCACTGTTTCCGATGTGATAGTAAAGTGGAAACCTGAAGGGACACGTACAGCACAAAAGCGTACAGGTCGACCTTGTTTACTGACAAAGACTGCCGACAGTTGAAGAGGTTCGTAATGTGCAATAGGCAGACATGTATCCAGACCACCACACAGGACTCCACACAGCATCAGGATCCACTGCAAGTACTATGACAGTTATGCGGGAGGCGAGAAAACTTGAATTTCATGGTCTAGCGGCTGCTCATAATTCACACGTTACGCCCGTAACTGCTAAACGACGCCTCGCTTGGTGTAAGAAGCGTAAACATTGGACGATTGAATTGCGGAAAAACGTTGTGTTGAGTGAATAATCACGGTACAGAATGTGGCAATCCAATGGCAGGTTGTGGCTAAGGCGAATTCCTGGTGAAAGTCCTCTTCCAGCGTGTACAGTGCCAACAGTAAAATTCGGAGGCGGTCGTGTTGTGGTGCGGTCGTGTTTCTCGTGGAGGGGGCTATCATCCCTTGTTGTTTTGCGTGGCACTATCACAGCACAGGCCTACATTGATGTTTTAAGTGCCTTCTTGCTTCCTTCTGTTGAAGAGCATTTCGGGAATGGCGATTGCATCTTTCAACACTATCGAACACCTGTTCATAATGCACGACCTGTGGCGGAGTGGTTTCACGACAATAACATCCCTGTAATGGACTGGCTTGCACAGTGTCCTGACCTGAATCCTACAGAACACCTTTGGAATGTTTTGGAACACCGACATCGTGCCAGGCCTCAACGACTGACCTCTCCTCAGTGCAGCACTCCGTGAAGAATGGGTTGCCATTCCCCAAGTTACTTTCCAGCACCTGACTGGATGTATGCTTGCGAGTGTGGAAGCTGTCATCAAGGCTAATGGTGGGCCAACACCATATTGAATTCTAGCAGTACCGATGGACAGCACCACGAACTTCTAAGTCATTTTCAGCCAGGTCTCTGGATATTTTTGATCACATAGTGTACCTGTACGTGCATATCGCTGTCACATGACATTTCTTTTTTTTTTCACCTTGGTTTCACTCTCAACTTCTGCACCAACCTTCACGTCATTACCGAACGCAACCACTGGACCTAATAATAAACTTGTTGTGCTCTTAGATATGTGCCGCTTTCCATCATTAGGGCTGGAGGATGAGCGTGACTGGCTGAAAGGGTGAGGGAGAGGGAGGGAGAGAGAGAGAGAGAGAGAGAGAGAGAGAGAGAGAGAGAGAGCAAGAGAGAGAGAACTGCACTGACAAAATCTCTCCTGCCTCGCTGTCTTCCGTACTATGGGAAGATAGAAAAGCCACAACACGCGAGCCCTGCGCCGTCTGTCGTGGTCGATACGTGCTATCTGTCCGTCTGTCTGCGTGGCGGCCTGTGAGCGCTGCACACCTGTCAGCGGGCTCTGCCCCGCCCCATTAGACACTGACACTTTTCCGCCCACTACTGAGGCTCTGGCGTGCCTGACTTTCCCGCACAATGCACCCACCGGCGGTCACGAGGACGGCCACCAATTACGCTGTCGCCCTAACGAGGCATTCACAAATGATCCACAGCGGCCTTTCCGCCTGTTGACTCATCAAGCAGTGTTTTTTCATCTTGTTCCGTCATTATCAGGCGGCGATAAATAGGTAATCAAATGCCTACAGAATCTTGCTTTGTCACCATGCTGTAAAAATACTTTTTGTTCCTTTGATGGACGTAATGGTCAAAGCAATTTGGGTAATGCGTCCCCTGCTTTTTACCCACACTGTCTCAACATTTTCACTTAATATTAGCACCTACAATTTGTATTCTCTTCTTATTATCTGTCAGATTTTTTGACGTTGATCTCAAAAGCTTGACGTTGCCCTCATGACTTTCCCTCCTAAGCCAACCTCTTCATGTCAGAGCAGCACTTGACCCTTACATCTTAAGTTATTGCCGCGCGGGATTAGCTGAGCGTTCTAAGGCGCTGAAGTCATGGACTGTGCGGCTGATCCCGGCGGAGGTTCGAATCCTCCCTCGGGCATGGGTGTGTGTGTTTGTCCTTAGGATAATTTAGGTTAAGTAGTGTGTAAGCTTAGGGACTGATGACCTTAGCAGTTAAGTCCCATAAGATTTCACACACATTTTTCTTAAGTTATTTGGTAGATGTATTCCTATTTCTGTCTTCCTCTGCAGTAATTATAGTACCCTCTACAGCCTCATCTAGTATCACGCAAGTGTTACTGCTTTGTACCGTAACACATACCCTATGAGACGGTCCCTTCGCCTTTTCAGTGTTGACCACATGCTCATCTCCTCGCCAAACCTGTGGAGAACCGCCTCATTTTTTACTTTATCAGTCCACCTAATTTTCAACATCTCTCTATATTAAAAACTTAGTATGCAGTTCAGACACCAAGCTCTTTTCCTTAGATATTAAAAATCTTTATACCAATATCCCGGTACATGTGGAAGAAAATTTATGTCAATTTAAAAAAGATCTATCAGATGAACAGATTACCGATTTTAGAAATCTCATTAATGTCGTTGTCAAGTAGAGCTACTTTGAATTCAACGGACAACTGTACCAGCAATATGATGGGCTCGCTATGGGCAACCCTTTAGCCGGCATCCTTGCCGACATCTTTATCAATTCCTTGGAAAAAAAAACCGTTTCTCAGCCGCTTCACTAGGTATCTTTTCTTACACAAGATACGTTGATGATATTCTAGTCATCTGTAACGGACCCGCTGATAGCATTGATCATATATTTAAACTTTTTAACGACCTCCATGAAAAAATTTCTTTCACTATTGAATTCGAAAATTACAACCGCTAATTACATTATTTAGACTTGACGCTTACAATAGAAGACAATAAAATCACTTTCAATATTTTTCGAAAAAAAAAAACGTATACTGACCAAATCGTGCCTGCTTCCTCTTTTCATCCACAGTCTCATAAAATGGCCTTTTTTCACTCTGCCGTCCAGCGAGCCACCTCTATACCACTTTCAACAGAAAAGCTTAATGAGGAGTTTAATTTACTTAAAACCATAGCAGTCAATAATGAATATACGCCGAACATAGTGGACGATATCCTCAAAAAGAAAACTGCAAGAACTACTACGCTCAACACCTCACGCGCTGAAGTTAACTCAAAAAAAACGTTTTTCTATTCCTTTCGTAGGACCCATTTCCTATGAGATTCAGCGCATGCTTCGCAACAAGTACAACTACAATGTTGCCTTCTCTACTAATAACAATCTGAAGAGCATTCATAATTTGAAATCCATTCGCTCCCCTATAGAAACTTCTGGCGTTTATAAGATCCACTGTGATACCTGCTCCTCCTATTATATGGGGCAAACTGGACGTGCTTTCACCATCAGATATAAAGAACATCTTTTGAGAAAAAACGGCACCAGACCCCTTTGCCGAGCATCTCTTAATTACTGGACACTTGCCTAAAGCCTTTGCCGATAGCAATATTCTGCATACCGAAAGGTTAGATGTTTTAGAGGAATTGGAGATTTTCAAACATCTATCCCATCATGATGGCCTCATTCTCAACGAATAGCTGCAGCTTCGAAATAAAAACTTTTTCGACTGTATGAAGCCGTTGCTTGATCTTTGATTCAGATTTCCTCATGCAGTTTGCGGAAATGTTATTTTCCTGTTACGTCTTTGCTGTTTACTTGTCTGTCATAACTGACGTTTTTTTACGTTACAAAATGTAAAGCATATAAATATGTAACTTCATCTTATTATTATTAGTGCTTACATTATGCCTGAATCAGCTTCATTACAATTTCATGTGTCTAATTTTGAATGTATAGTAGCCTAGTTGTTTCTGCGGCTACTAGATGGCGTTCGTACCAACACCATGTTTACTTGCCCACACTTTCTAACGTGGGTATCTCAGTTTTGTTGCAACCCCTGTTCACTCAGGTACGAGCAGCCCTTAGCGGCTCGCCATCTTATCTTATTTACAACTTTTCATGACGTCGCCTTTCCGGCTTAGATTTTTTTTTAGAATGTGACTTGTAAATACTGCACCTCTTTCCAGTCAGTACACACTTTAGTTTATTTATGTCTTATGTACCTATTATGTTTTAGAATAGTTAGTTTAATTCTGAAGATAGTAGCGTCGAAACCTGATCAATTTTGACTTAATATTTGTGAGCGAGGGCTTATTTGTCATAATATAATCCTTCTATACTTCCGCACTTCAAACGATGCGATCGTGTTCTTTTTCGGTTTCCCGGCAGTCCAGTATAAGAATGATTTATCCAGGTACCTTATACGTGCATGATGCATTGACCTTAGAACGGTTCACCAATGATATTTACAATCCTCTTTTTCTTGTGATTTTGTCCCACATCAACGTGTGGCCGGCCGTATGTCCTTCCTGTCGCCACACCGTTATTCACCACTTGCTCCCCATCCCCGGCACGGTATATATGTACCACAATTTTCCGCCTGTAGTGCTATTTATGTGAATGTGAGCGAAACCTTTCTAAATGTTTGCGAATCATGTAAGTGAGGCGGGATTTGGAAACCAGTCCCTTTATTCACCTAGTGGGATGCAGGAAAATGCCTGAAAACCACTTTTAAGCTGGTCGGTACACCGACCCTTGTCGTTAATCTACTGGATGGATTCGATCCAGGACCGGTGATTCTCCCTATCGCTATTGTCCGTTATGAAGTAAAATTCTGAGCTGTAAAGAAATTTATGGAATTTTTAGATGCCAAGTATGATAGCCATTACTTCCTTTTGGATTTGTTAGTAATTAATCTACACTGATGTGAGAACTTAGACACGTGAGTGATGGATTGTTCATGCCCATCATCAACTTTTTGACAAACTGAGACGCATTTGTGGTCAGCATAATGTGTGGTGGGGTCATGGGTCGTCAGACCACGGACTTTCGATAATGTTCTAACTTGCAAAAAATCTCCTAATACTGCTGCGTCCATTCATATTTTGCGCCTCTTGCGTAAATTATTAAGGGGTGTGGTGGTCTTGGTGGCACCTGTGATAAATCTCTGTAGATCCATCATGGGTAGGGGACATCAGCTGGTTAAGTAATTGTCAATATCAATTAAATTATCCAATAGCCCTGTAACTAAGATGTTATTTTATTTTATTTTGACGACCATTAGTTTCGGCGTTCCACCATGCCATCTGCAAGCCCCATATGCAACTCTCAAAATAAACGATAATGCCATACAACTTCATATCTCCCTGTATTTCGTGAATTCAAATCGTTTTATAATTTCTTCATTTGAAGAATGCACTTGTGAAACGGTTTGAATTCACGAAATCCATGAAGACTGAGTCAAATACGTGTCGCTGCAGGTTTGTTGTCTGGGCCTTATCCCCATGTGGACATCGGGGTTTGAATCCCGAGGCCGATGACGAAAATGATTTCATGATTTCTGATCTCACTTACAATGAACAAGACCGCTGCTTTACGGAATCCACATCACTTTAATCACAACAGAATATGCACTCCTTTCCTCGAAATACTGCTGTGCTGCATCTGAAATTTCAAAGGTTTTTCGTATTGTAACACCTTTTCGAGAATACGATTTATTAATGACTGTACACAAACTTTTTTATCGGGTGCATATGTTATTATTACACCACACACTAACGATTTAGCAAATGATTGTTTACAATTTTCATTTTCACACTAAATTAGACACGGGCTGGCCTTTTAAGATCAGCTGCCCGTGCAGCGTATAACTCATGTGACTTCTTGCGACAATGAAAAATTTCGAGCCTAGCTGCAACAACATATGGTTCCTGGCAATGCTTAGAGTGCAATCTATGGAGTTCAGAAAAATCAGGTATATCGAAAGGACGTAGTTTCTGCAGAATATGAAGTACTTGGGGGCCAGCAGATAGCAGAAATACTTTGTTTAACAACGACGGTTAATATACTCACCTGAAAGTAGAACTGCAGATGTCTTCGTCTTCTGTATGAAATAGCCTGAATAGCGGTGATGCATGTGGCTTGATGACTTGCTGTACTATAAGCTGCTGCTTTTGCATAATTTGTGCTTGTCGTAGCATTTGAAGTCACAGCTGTTGTTGCCAGTTTCATAAATTCTAGCACCATAATCACTGAACGTCTTCTATGATTCTTGCACACAAAACAGTACTAAATCTGCTACGGTGCAAAACACTCTTTATTTCTCAGAAAAGATGGGTACTCTGTAATCACCTGATTGTTAACAATTTCAGTAGATTTTGGGTCGTCATAAACTGTAGACCACATCGAGAGAACACTCCAGATAGTCCACTTCCAGAACGAATCCGTCGGTAACTCGAAGAACAGCAATCTAAAACAGCTGCAGTCGAAATCCACGAAGGCCACGAAAGTACTAGATAAGCGAAGTAGACATATGAGGAGTCTTGCAGCCATCTGGCGTCCAAGTTTCATGTCCAGCTTAACGCCAGTGACCACGCCCATGCGACAGTTCACTGCTGCTTCTTACTGCCTGCTGGAGGAGTCACTGATAGCGGACATCGCAAAGTATCGACCTTGCTGTCCCATGAAATATAAATTCTCCTCATATTTGCAGCATACGTCTGAATATTTTCCTTCATTCACAAATCTTTTGTGCAGTCAGTCCCATGTAACAGCACTGCAAGTTTTACTTACATTAAACATCAACATCCATGTTGAACTATATTGTATAAACTACAGGGAAAGCTGTACTATTCTGCAGGGTCTGTGTTTTCAAAGTTTACTATGCAGAATTCTTCAGATATGTACACCCGTCTGAAGGACACTGAATGGTACACTCTAAAGACACAGACACTGCTAAATAGTATTACATACATATGCAGGCCGTGACAATAGTAAGAATCTCCCTGTGGAGGAATCACAGAAATAGTACACATGCAGGATGTAGACACACAGTGGCATATGATGATTTGGGCTAGTCCAAGTTGTTAATGCAAATAAAGTAGGAAATTCGGTCCTAGTCCTGTTCTGATACCAATTTTCATATGTCGCCAGTAAATTGTGCAGCCAAAGTATAATTTCATTCATAACTGTGAATACGTTTTCTCTATTCTTCTGAATGGAAAGAGCTACATTTGACGTATAGTTAGAGAACTATGGTTCGCAGCTGGGGAAAGGGGCGAGGATGACATGCTTGCTGACATAATCAAGAGAATGCTGGGAAAAACTTCTTAAATGAATGCGTGTCCTTGTGTGATAAAGGGTAGCGTCATGTAACTTCGTCAGCAGCTCGTGATCTTGCGGTAGCGTTATCGCTTCCCGCGCACGGGATCCCGCGTTCTATTCCCGGCGGGGTCAAGGATTTTTCCTGCTTCGCGATGACTGGGTGTTTTGTCGTCTTCATCATCATCATTCATCCCCATTACGGTCGGAGGAAGGCAATAGCAAACCACCTCCACTAGGACCTTGCCTAGTACAGCGGTGCTGGTCTCCCGCATCGTCCCCTACGCTCCTCGGGGTATGGGACCTCATCATCATTAACTCCAATGAGAGTCACCACGAAATAATTTGACTGGTCAGACAAAGGATCCAAGCTGCCCAAGGAAATTATAAAGTGGGTGCTTTATGCTATCCTGGCAGGCTGAGCCTAGTATAATGTCTCCTGTCGTTATAGCTGCTTATTCTCAAAGCCAGGTATAACATGTCTCGTATCGTCCAATGCCACAGGCCGACAAGTGTAATATGACTATTGTTATGCTGCTGTTAAATGTTTATGTGCAACAGAAAGTATATGACTGTCTAAATCATTGAATCTTACTGAATTTATGAAAGGAAGCTGACTGCAAGGAAATATATTTACCGATTCTGCAACATGCGAACTACTTATGTTCCAGAGTCGCTTTCTTTGTCTGAAGAATTATGCTGCAGCTGCTATAAAATAAGTAAGTTTTTGTGACCTTGAGATGAGTTGAACTTCAATGGATTGTGTCAATCCTTTTTTGAGATACGTTTAGGGGCAAATGATTATTGAACTAGGAGAGACCTACACTTATTCCCTTTGCTTATCACTTATTTCCTCTGTTAAATTGCGGCACCAACTATTACCAAATGTTATTATTATCTATTGCAGAACATGTTTTCTCTATGTTGCACTATGTCAGAGGTAAGCTTGTGCGAGTAATTCTGTATTCAGAATTCAGCACTATCTTCTGTCCTCAGTACTGTCTGAAAACTGTTGATTATCTCACTATCTCTTCACATAATTCGATCTTCCTCGCCACTGTTCAGTCTGACATCCAGTTTCGATTTTCTCTCGTCCCAAACTCTAGTCCACCATTTCCCTCTGGTCACAATTTCCTTGCTTGCTGTAGCTCTACAAGGATACATCTTCTCTGGTAACGCCAGTGGATGAAGTCCTTACGTCATATGCAATATTTTCCCTTATGTTATGTTAACTGGGACCTAGAAACGACGGAGAGGCTCCGTCCCCGCCTCAGCCGCAGTGGTCACAACCCCACAACTACCGCAGTCCACTTCACCCCTCCGCCGCCCCACACCGAACCCAGGGTTATTGTGCGGCTCGGCCCCCGATGGACCCCCAAGAGAACGTCTCACACCAGACGAGAATAACCTCTACGTTTGCGTGTTAGAGTAACGGTGGTGTACGCGTACGTCGAGAACTTGTTTGCGCAGCAATCGACGACATAATGTAGCTCAGGCGGAATAAGGGGAACCAGCCCGTTGGCGAGGCAGATGGAAAACCGCCTAAAAACCATCCGCAGACTGACCGGTTCACCGGCACTCCTTCACGCCCGGAAAGCCGTGCTTTAGACCGCACGGCCAACCGGGCGGGCCAATATTTTCCCTTACTGCGACATATGTCTTCACATGATTTAGAGATGAATATAATTGCGTTTTCTGAGTGGTACCTTCTTCTAATCGATCTCCTACGCTCTTTAGGGTTTTAGTTTAGAGGTCATTAATATGATACTCTACCTATACAAAGTTTACCTGTTCGTCATTGGATGAAACGGAAGATGACGTCGGAGGCTATCGCAAACATGGTCATCTTACAAGATGTGTGGGCACACCAATACCAGTTATGTAGAATCTAAGGTGAGACATTCTCGTAGTGTGGAAGACAGTGCTCCAACCCTTCAAAGGAGGTAACTTGGCTGATGTGCCAGACGATAGGCAATTCGCTGCTTGGCCGGTTGTAAAACATTTCAAAGTCATTTGGTCCACTGCAGCCCACCCTCAACTGCAACGTTCGATTTTCAAAACTTAGAGGGGCTGCCTTTCTCTGAGGTGCAGCACAAAATTGTGCTACTGCTGTGAGATTGGCAGACAGACCACCTGGTAATGACATGAATTTAAGTGCGGGTGTTATTTCGTTTCACGATGCAAGGTTCCTTTGGACATGCGTGCACCAGGCGAGCGACTTTCAGGTAAAATATCTCTCCTGTACCGGAATATACGTAGTGGATGTACGAGTACAGGCTGTAGACGCATGGTTGACGACGTATGGAAGTGTGTGTCTGGCTGTGAGACGTGCACTGATTGCGAAATGGTAAGGCGACCACTCGCGATAATCGGGAAATTCATGTTCGAGTCCGCGTCCGGCATAAATTTTCGTTGTCACTCCATTCTGCAGCTGATGGTTGTTTATTTTCACAATAGCGAATACTTTTAAACCATTAAAGTGTTCCAATAACAATCTGGCTGCCGTTGATACACTAACCTCAAAACACTACCTAAAACCCAGTAAAAGCCACTCTTGACATCCAAAACTCCAGATGTCAGAGACTCAGCACGGTGCCAAACGTTATATGTGGGTAGAATATCAACCAAAACGCCGATTTAGTTCGTGCTTTGTGGTATCACCCAGTAGAACATGCGTGAACGTAATTAAAAGTAACAGTACAAGTACGAAGCACAGTAAAAGTGGAAAATCGTGTCTGTGAGAACAATAGATTCGTAGACCTTGTGTGGGTGAATTGCTAGAGCGTGAGGTCGTCCCATGAAGAGTCCAGCGTCCAAACCCCACTGATTGCAAAAATGTTCAAATGTGTGAATTCCTAAGGGAGCAAACTGGTGAACCATCGGTCCCTGGACTTACACACTACTTAAACTAACTTACAGTAACTTATGCTAATAACACACACACCCATGCCCAAGGGAGGACTCGAACCTCCGGTGGGAGGGGCCGCGCAGTCCGTGACATGGCGCCTCTAACCGCGCAGCCGCTCCGTGCGGCCCACTGCTTCAAATTTGCTTTAACTGCTTACAGGTGAAACTGTTATATGGGCAAAAATTTTCCTGACATGTAAAAGCATTGAAACTTCCTGGCATTTTTCTGAGTTTGTAGCAATGATGCTTTGTCAGTCTGCTGTCGCTTCGTTAGTTGAAAATAGCGAACTTATAGAGTACATTTTTACAGATAGGCGTTGTGTTCCGTCGGACATGTGCTGCAGAATAGACGCCACTCGCGATGAAGCAGCTAGTGCATTTGTAGTTTCACAGAATAAACATTAACAATCGGAACAATAGAATAATGAAACAATTGCATCATACGTGTGGAGATATTAACAGTCCCATGCAACACTTTCACGCGTAACACAGTAAAAAAAGATGTCATCATTGGGGTATGAATCGAGGACCCTGAGTACGACGATGTAACACTACCAACTTCCCCAAGGAAGCTTTACGGATTAGTCACTCACAGTTATGCTTTTTCGGTGCTTCGTAGTTCTGGTGTTACTTTCAATAAACGTTTAGCCCGTTCTGCTGGACGACATTCTGAATCAAAGTTTTGTTTGATTGTCGACATACAACGTTTGGTACCGGTGTCAGTGTCTGACATCTGAAGGTTTGGGGGCGAGGTATTAACTGATATAATGGATACATTACAGACATTTTTAAAAATTCTTCTGAGTGAAGGACGAACATTAGTTGTAACACAATGTAAAAGGCGCAAGGTGACCTCTGTTTTAGAAGTTAGACTACTATAGTAAGTAGTATCTTTAGGTGTTGATTTAGTGAAACTATGCCTTAGAAAACTCATGACCCAACAATAAATTTAACTCATTCTGACTTCGAGAATAGAAAAAAGATTAGTCACAGTAGCACACATTTAAAACAATTCGCGCATCCAGTAACTGGCAGGAGATGTACCTGTAAAATCCGATGAAAACTACAGTGCGTAGTAGAGATTAACTTATAGCTGAACTTGTTGCAAAGGGACTGTGGCTCTTCGTTGTGCTCACTATGCTTTTACATGAAAGTGACTAACTACCGACAGTGCCTCTCCAAATCATTTGAGTACAGACACGAATCGAAAAATTGAATTTGTATGAACCATTATGAAATTCTGAAGGCGTTAGTGCCATGTTTTATGCAAGTATGGAGACACGAACACACACACTCTGTAGAACACACTCGTGCAAAGAAGGGAATATTGGTCACTATTAATGTGAGAAAATTTGTGCAATAACTGCATTAGTTGCAGTGCTTGTAGCCACTAATATGCAACAGGGGAGTACCCTCGTCGAACAAGGAATGCACAATAAGTACGTATAAATCTGCAGTAAATGAGGTACGAAAGTAGAAATGAATTGACAGTACAAGCAACACAAAGGTCGAAATTCTAGAGATCTCAAGTATCGACGGTTTGCATCGTGATTTCCACGAAACCATAGAACAAATTAAGATGCTCGAGGAAATGGTGAAAACGAGTGCATAATGCTTCGGACTGATAGACAACTATATAATTCAGTAACCACCTTCCAGTTTTAGCCAAACACGTAGAGTCTGAACCTCTGTAATATAAGGTGCGAGCAGAACGCATGTGTTCCAGGGCGTTGTTGCAGCGTATATACAACGTAGCGCCACACCTATGCGGATATATAAGCACAGATATGTATGCCAGGGAGTAGTGTGGTGTTCGTGTCTATCTTCTGTGCGTGCTTTAAATACGGTAATGTGAACTATGGTGCCGTTACTATCAAATGTGTCCAAACAGGGCCAACGTGCTGTTACTCCTTTCTTTGCTGCCGAATCGGAGAATGGAGAATACATATGGGGAAAAATGTCTGCCGAAAATCAAAGGATGCTGATGCTTCATGATAACGCACTTTTCCGTACTGCAAATGTCACAACGCATAAGTTACACAAACTCAAATGGGACACACTCGGCCACCAGTACTACAGACCTAGTCTCTGTGCATGCGATTATCACGCCTTCAGTCCCCTTAAAAATGGCCTTGGAAGGTCGACGATTCATACTAGGATGTTCGGCAGGCAGTTACGAATTTGTTCGCGCAGCAGTACACCATGTTTTACCAAACGGGGTTCAAACTGGTGCGTCGGTGGGATGTTACCTCAATGTTTATGGCGACTTTGCCTGATTGACGTACCGATTCTGGACTGTATGGACTTCGAACGGAAACTTTTTCATCGCCCCCTTATATATCGAGCCAGAATATCAGTTCACTCTCGTAATTCATCGCAAATTTAGCACGCGAAATGACTGTAAAATCAACTGATAAATACGAATATCACACGACAAAAGTGTCTCAGAACCTTTCGTATTTGCAGTCATTGCAAATTCTGGAACGATCCTACCATATATTTCAGCTGCAGCCGCCGCCTTCAACTGGTACAACTCATCGCTCGAAGTGACAGAACAAAAGAGTTTTCAAATTGCTCGTAAGCATTATCCAAACTGCCAGTTTTGCTATGGGATGGAAACGTGCAGAACTCATCAAAGGTAGGCATACTACCTTGCAGTGACTCACATAAACATCACACTAAGAGACTACACTGGATTTCAATGCTGGTTACCGAACGCCCTTGTGAAAGTTTGAAAAGGCCACATAGCAAGTTAAAGAAAATAAAATTGTAGCAAAAATTTGAAGCACCATTGAACACACTGAAACGTCCCCTTAGAAAAATTAATGAATTACTGTGCTGATAAATCTCTTACATTATTTGATTTTCAAACAGCTGAGCAAAACTGAACGTACTCAGACATTACTCTCTTTACTTATTCTGATCATCACTAAACTGACACACAATATTTTTTGCGCAACGCGATCTGACTTTCAATAATCCCTACAAAAGAATGGCCCTGACTAACAATAACCTATACCTTTCATGAATCACTTGCCTCACAAAAATTTTCGTTACTCGAACTACTGCAATACAGCGAGCGCCAATACTGCCAGCTAAATATAAAAGATTCTAACTACTGAAGGCACTAACTACTGATAAGAACAGTTAGCAAATGAAAGATTTTGATAGAGAACAAACAATGTATTTACCTTAATAGTGTTCAAATGTCATAATATATGTATCAGTTCATGACATCCAGTCTTACAAATTTACTCTCTCTGATGGACACACGTCCAGATCATCCGCTCTCAAAACTCCGCCATCTCACTCCCCACATCGACCACTGCTGGCGGCTCACCTCCAACTGCGCAACGCTACGTGCTGTTAACAGCCAACTGCCCAACGCTACATCAACAATGCAAACTAGCTACAGACTGCACACAGCAAATGATTTTCATATAGAGCGCTACATGGCGTTACCAACATAAAAACCTAAACAGCCTAATTACAACACTAATTAAAGGGGCAGCTTCTGCTACTCAGGCTGTAGTCTAAAACTTATATTTTGTGGAAGTAAAACGCTTGTAATGATCTGAATAACATCCGTGCAACTGGTGCACCTTCATGTGTTGTTCAAGTGTCGCACAGATCTGCTATTATTATACAATCAATAAAAATACTTGGAATTAATTGACCTTTGAGAACCAAACAAATTCATTACTATAACGTCAAAGGAAATTTGGTGTATACGAAGCAAATGAACAGCGACATTGGAGCATAATGGTTTGTACATGAAACATCAGCTCAGTTGCACAAGGACAGATAGTAGCCGGCCATTGTGGCCGAGCGGTTCTAGGTGCTTCAGTCTGGAATCGAGCGACCGCTACGGTTGCAGTTTCGAATCCTGCCTCGGGCATGGATGTGTGTGATATCCTTAGGTTAGTTAGGTTTAAGTAGTTCTAAGTTCTAGGGGACTGATGACCTCAGATATTAAGTCAAATAGTGCTCAGAGCCATTTGAACAATTTGACAGATGGTAAATTAGCTGTGATCCTGTAGAACTATCCATCATGATACTTAGGGATGGTTATCTATAGACACAATTTGGCGAGATAAACCAAAATGTGTTTAAAATTTAAAAAAAATCAGTGAACAGACTCATAATTTGTAAATTACAGTAACAACTAAGTCCTGAGTCTTCGTAATTGCTGAGTCTTCTTCCTAAGATGATCTTGTCAAAATAAACTAAAATTTCTTCATTAAATAAAATAAATAACTATATATTATTCTGCTATCAAAATGAAAAATAATTTTGCATTACACGACATCATCGTCATCTTCGCGATTGTGTCTGTTTCCCATTTATTGCGTGCCTTTGTCCATTGGGCGTTTGTGGAAGAGAACACCCTTTCGACGTTGACAATATGGCCTCTACTTGCAGAGTAATATTCTGCCAATTTCAATAATTTCGAACAAAATTATTCATTATGCTGTGATTTGAAGTAATCTGCCCACTCTTCTGGGACCAAACGCTTTTTAAAGACAGTCTTAATTCTTTGCTGCGTGAAGTACGTGACATTTATGAAAGAATTTACTGCATGTTCCCAGGTTGGAACATCAACTAACCTTATTAACTGAAAGTGCTTCAATTCACCTGTCCAGGATTTCACGAAGCCTTTGGCAATTATCTACATATTTTTCATGTCTGTCCTAAATTCTTCCAAATGGCTCTGAGCACAATGGGACTTAACTTCTGAGGTCATCAGTCCCCTAGAACTTAGAACTACGTAAAGCTAAGTAAGGACATCACACACATCCATGCCCGAGGCAGGATTCGAACCTGCGACCATAGCGGTCGCGCGGTTCCAGACTGTAGAGCCTAGAACCGCTCGGCCACCCGGCCGGCTAAATTCTTCCACCTAATTATTAAGTGCCTCTGATAATTGCCAAAAAATTCAACTGTGACTGGAGAGAAGCTTTGCTCCAGTCTTTTAGTTATGATATCCAAGATCTGTGCACACAGGTCGTTTACTTCACTGCGTGTCTCATCACGGGAAGGAACGTCGCGCGATTGTGGCGGGGGAGGTTCGTTCTGAGCGTATCGTGGCTGTGATACTGTGTCCTAG
Organism: Schistocerca nitens; assembly: GCF_023898315.1. Classification (NCBI taxonomy): domain Eukaryota; kingdom Metazoa; phylum Arthropoda; class Insecta; order Orthoptera; family Acrididae; genus Schistocerca; species Schistocerca nitens. Next base: position 362,848,556 of record NC_064622.1, read on the forward strand.
GTTCGTTCGGTCTACGAAGAAACGAAAGGAGACACAAGTATAACATTAGTTAGTGTATCTACTTTGTATATTCTTGTGTTATGTCGCCTTATTCCTCATTATCCTTATTCCCCACTCTTACGCATTTAGCGTAGAACATGCCTTAGTTATGCGTTGTCTGTTTCATCACTTAAAAGCCAAGCGAAAGCCCAACAGGCCGGACTTGAATATTTTTGTCTGGACGCGAAAGCAAAGAGGAGGATATATGCAATCAAATCCGGACGCCTGGCAATCCTACACCCCCTCTAACTTCCTACGCGTCTTTCTCTGTAGACGACAAAAGCTCACCCCACTCCCTAATCGCACCATCTGTGATTTTGGGTCCATACATGACAGCGATATTGATTTCTGAACCCTTACAGCCTTGAGCTACAATTGAAACGAGGCACATTGACTGGCAAAGAAACCCAATAGTACAGGCAGCGCACACTTGCGCCTTGGTGCTCTACTTTGTGGTAGCCTGTACGAATTATTCCGGTGGACGACATTTTCGCTTTCAATATTTGACAGACAAAGGTACAAGAGGTTCCTGATCACCCGATTTTAGAGCACTGCCCTGGATTCAGTTTCAAACCTGTTCCCTCATTAAGTGAAGACGCGAGACCTGGCTGGTGGTGACCCACCCATCAGATGGGGCCCTCGTATTCGATAGGAGTAGAGCGAGTGACAGCACAGTAACTCAGTCGGCGTAAGCCAATTCCTGACAGCTGCAATAGGCTGTGCAGCAGCATCGTGCGTCTGCCTCAACCAATAATATAAGGCAATTTGTAAACGTCTCTATGACAACGGCTGTCACATCTCTATAGACTGCTACTGTTTTCGCCTAAAGCCGTCTGCGCTTCGCAGTTGAACGCTGGCAAAGCGCTGTGACCTGTCAGGGATCTTCTTACACCTTCTCGGCTATGGGTTTCATCCTCTTGCTTCTCTCATCCTTATACATCACAGTATACACAAAGGAAATACAGTCACCTACACTTTACACAGTGTCCGCGGCTCGTGGTCTTGCGGTAGCGTTCTCGCTTCCCGCGCTCGGGTTCCCTGGATCGGTTCCCGGCGGGGTTAGGGATTTTCTCTGCCTTGAGACGACTGGGTGTTGTGTGTCATTCACTCGCAAGTCGCCGTAGTGACTTTTGGAGCGGCGGCCGAACCGCCACGCAAGGGGTCTCCCTGTCGCCAATACCATATGCTCATTATTAACACATACAGTTAAGAAACGACTGCCATGCACCAAGTCGTAAAGTTGCATAGTGCTCAGACGCGAAAACTGTTTTCGACCAATCGGCCAACAGAGTGCATTATCACTCTTTCGTTGTTTCTGTCTTGTTCTTTCTTACAAAGTCCAAATCTGTGTCGATGACTGGTAACATCTCTTCACTGTGTAGTTTTATAATGCCATACCTGGCTTCACTGGCGAACAAAATGAACGATTCAGACCTCCTTACAGTACTGCCAATTTGACTGCACCACTGGCAGAAAGCAACTTTCGGGTGACAATCACACTTACGTAAACACATTTCTCTTGTAGGTGGTGTGGATACATATGCAGGTGCTATGGGCACAAATATAGGTAGTAGGATTACAAAGCGAACACGAGGGAGTTATGGCTTGAGAGCCACGACACTGCCTCGTGCTGGACTTGCCTGGCTATCTGTTACCCCTCCTTGGTAACGGATATACCAGTTTTTTTATTGGCTGATGGTGGTAAAAGATACCACTGACCGGCAGATGCTTTTACTTTCGTTTGGCAACTACATTAAAAATCTCGTGATGTTCCGAACTCTGACACTCGCGGGAATCAAGGAATCAGATGATAAATTTTTATACATTGTATAGAAAAGAATGATCTACGCATGCATGATGTCACTTCCGAGGTACAAGAGCCCAAAATACAATAACTTTTACAGGAAATTCCCCCCCCCCCCAGTTAGCTTCACCATGGATGTTCTAACAACAAGCGAATAGAAAACAAGGACATAGAAGGAGAGCCCACGAAACCAACAACATAAAGATACAAAGTCACTTAACTTGGGAGGAAGCTCCTCACAAACAAATTTACTATCGTTTCTGAGTGTCGCTTGGAGCGAAAATAGTGACTCAAATGATCTAAAAGCCAAAAAATACGGAAACGTAAACTCCACAGCCATCCTCTCAAGGGTCGCAGACCCACATCAAACATAAAAAACCTTCTGAAATGTAGCTTCCACGATACTCTTACTAGAACGTATCTACGTTTATTCTGAACGACTGACGTATTTTTATAGTTTACGATGGCCGAAATAGAGACAACGCCAAATACAGCCTGGCAATATTTAGAAACGCGGTTCTGGAAAGAGAAATTTGTGAAAATCGAGTAAACTGTCAAGATCTCTTTTGGGAAGATGTTTGTTTGTAGTGAAATATGGACAATAAACTATTTAGAAAAGAAGAAAACAGAAGTAGTGGAAATGTCTTGCTACAAAATAGTTCTGAAGATTAGATGGGTATATCAGATAACGTAATAGGTACTAAATCTACACTACCGGCCATTAAAATTGCTACATCACGAAGATGACGTGCTACAGAAGCGAAATTTAACCGACAGGAAGACGATTCTGTGATATGTAAATGATTAGCTTTTCAGAGCATTCACACAAGGATGGCGCCGGTGGCGACACCTACAACGTGCTGACATTAGGAAAGTTTCCAACCGATTTCTCATACACAAACAGCAGTTGACCGGCGTTGCCTGGTGAAACGTTGTTGTGATGCCTCGTGTAAGGAGGAGAAATGCGTACCATCACGTTTCCGACTTTGATAAAGGTCGGATTGTAGCCTATGGCGATTGCGGTTTATCGTATCGCGACATTGCTGCTCCCGTTGATCGAGACCCAATGACTGTTAAAGAATATGGAATCGGTGGGTTCAGAAGGGTAATACGGAACGCCGTGCTGGATCCAAACGGCCTCGTATCACTAACCGTCGAGATGACAAGCATCTTATCCGCATGGCTGTGACGGATCGTGCAGCCACGTCTAGATCCCTGAGTCAACAGATGGCGACGTTTGCAAGACAACAACCATCTGCACGAACAGTTCGACGACGTCTGCTTCAGCATGGACCATGGCTGCGGTTACCCTTGACGCTGCATCACAGACAGGAGCGCCTGTGATGGAGTACTCAACGACGATTCTGGGTGCATGAATGGCAAAACGTCATTTTTTCGGATGAATCCAGGTTCTGTTTACAGCATCATGATGGTCGCATCCGTGTTGGGCGACATCGCAGTGAACGCAAATTGGAAGCGTGTATTCGTCATCGCCATATTGGCCTATCACCCGGCGTAATGGTATGGGGTGCCATTGGTTAAACGTCTCGGTCACCTCTTGTTCGCATTGACGGCACTTTGAACAGTGGACGTTACATTTCGGATGTGTTACGCCCCGAGGTTCTACCCTTCATTCGATCCCTGCGAAACCCTACATTTCAGCAGGATAATGCACGACCGCATGTTGCAGGTCCTGTACGGGCCTTTGTGGATACAGAAAATGTTCGGCTGCTGCCCTGGCCAGCACATTCTCCAGATCTCTCACCAATTGAAAACGTCTGGTCAATGGTGGCCGAGCAACTGGTTCGTCACAATATGCCAGTCACTTCTCTTGATGAACTGTGGTATCATGTTGAAGCTGCATGTGCAGCTGTACCTGTACACGCCAGCTAAGCTCTGTTTGACTAAATGCCCAGGCGTATCAAGGCCGTTATTACGGCCAGAGGTGGTTGTTCTGGGTACTGACTTCTCAGGATCTATGCACCCAAATTGCGTGAAAATTTAATCACACATCAGTTCTCGTATAATACCTTTGTCCAATGAATACCCGTTTATCATCTACATTTCTTCTTGGTGTTGCAATTTTAATGGCCAGTAGTGTAATAGGAAAGAAAGTGTGACTAACAGAAAGGTTAGGTTGGTAGGACATATCCTGCAGAATCAAGAAATAGTTACTTTGGTCGAAATGAGGATTATCGACATTAATGGTACAATATGAGTAAAAGGTGGGATGAACTGATAGGACTGATGCATCTAGAAATCGTCCTTTTTATGATGAAAGGAAGTGTAGGAGATAAGGATCTAATGCAGTAATCAGCTTCAAACGTATGTAGGATGTGGCAGTTATGCAGAGATCAAGAGGCTTGCGCAGCATAGAACAGCGTGAAGAACAGCATACACCTAGTCTTTGGCCTGTAAACAGCGACAGTACTTAATTATTTGCGATGCAAACACAAATAGTAACAACTGCTGCTTCTGTCGTACAAATAAGAAAAAAAGGAAGGAAAACTACGTTGCTTACAGAACGAAGTAAATAGAAGTAATAAATGCAAATTATCCTACTACAATATCAAATTGAATGTAATTCTAAATGAAAATTGTCGTCTTAATATGGGTATGAACCCACAATACGTTTTACCGTTGTGACTCTCCATGACACAAACTGCTGGTTCTAAGATCCCTAACTTTCATTACATGTCACATAACTTCTTCCAGTACAGTAATCGTTTTCTTGCAATGAGTTATGAAGCTATAAAATAAATCATAATGGTTGTCTTGCATATTGTGTGGGCTATCAAGTCTCAGTATAAGGTCGTGCCTTGAGTACTAGGTCAGCACGCCTCCTGGTTCTTGCTTTAGATAACACACCACTGGCCGAGTGTACCGACTTCACTTTAAAGTTAATAACGGCAGAGTTGGCATTTAATCCTGTTAAGTGCAAAATTCTGGTGCACCGACCTCGATCAAAGTTAAACAAGGGACATACTCGCAGCTAAATCTGATCGTGCGTCATGCCCGGTTTTCTCCAGATGAGAAAATGACTCTGAGCACTATGCGACTTAACTTCTGAGGTCATCAGTCGCCTAGAACTTGGAACTAATTAAACCTAACTAACCTAAGGACATCACACACATCCATGCCCGAGGCAGATCCAGATGACAAGGTTTCATAAGCATAATACAAAATGTCGGTGCGTTTCGATGTTATGGATGGCAATAAGGAAGAACTGTTATATCTCGCCCCTTTAAAACGTGCCCGAAACCGTACTGGTTGATTGTGGAGAGGGGAAGTCCTTTTGAAGATAATGGTGAAGTTTGATGATGATTTCGTCTGTTGAAAAAAAATTGTAGTGGTGGTTAAATTAAATTAATCACATGTTAGAATTTCCCTACAGACTTCTCATTACTTTAGATTATTTGCCTCTCTCGTCTGCAGGAATAATTATCACTGCTAGATCTATGATAAGGAGAATTTTTACATAACGAGAACACGAAAAACAACTTCGCTAGTCTGTAGTGGACGTAATGGCGGTACACACCTGTTGACGCTTGATCCAACGATCCAGAAAGATCACACATTTCACAAATAGCCAAGAATATGTGTGACTAAGAAGTATCAACAAAAACATCTTCTAAGACTTTTTATAGCCGAGATCACATTAATAAATATTTATTATTGACGACTGTATTCGACAGTTGAAACTGTCGTCTTCTGATCTCCAATAAGTTTTGCTAATAAATTGTGTTCCATTATGATTTTATCACTTACGCCATGTCGTCATTATCATATTATGGTGGAGAACATGACAGCGTCGCATGACCGATAAACTCGTAATGGAACACGTCACATAACCAAAAATTTTTTGTAGATCAAAACATAACAGTGTCAGCTGTCGAAGTTGGTCGTCAGTAATGAAAAAGTAACTAACTCCGTCCTGGCAACAATTTTTTTTTTCATGTTAAATATGTATCGCGAGAAACTTCAATCAAAGAAACATCTTTTCAGTCATCAAGATACAAAAAAAAAAAAAAATAATAATAATAATAATTTAAGAACTTAGAGAAGTCACATAAAATGTGATATTTGAGATTATTTCTTACTCATTTACTATATAAAACAAAAATTTTATAATATTTATGTTAAGTAGTAAGACTCTTAAAGATTCTGCATATATACATACCATACTCAAAGAATGTGAAAAATTAAATCGCAGTGTAGTCACGGAATTTCGCAAGTGTTTTCAAAATTTCTACGGGTAACGCATTCATTAAGAAACTGGGCAGACGCTAAAAAATTTGACATTTAGACAAGAAAACAAACCAAAAAAAGGCACCTGGCACACAAGTACGCTCTTTCATGAAATTTTATCCCATAAATTCAGTCAGATGAAGTGCTCATACCAATGGTATAAACTGTGAATGAACCAAACTTAACGTAGCAATCGATTCATCTCTTGTTAACGTGTTACAGTATCGTAACGATCAGATATTTTTGTTTCTCATTTTGTCAAACATAAACGAACGGACTAATATCGAGATATAAACACACCTCTGCTTCTTGATGAAAATGAGAGCATGTGACAGTGACTTCAATCAGCGGTTGTCTAGAAAACTTCTGTATGTAGGCGGCTGTGTGCAAATTTATATCCCTGTTAACATATTTGCGTCTCCTGGGCGCCTTCCTTTCAGCACGCGTAGTTAACGCCGGTCAAATGCAGGGTTAGCTGACGACAGTATGCTGGCCGGTGATTAGCGTGATGCATCGTAGAGACATTTTAAACGCGGTTTAATCACGTGAACTTCGTTAACTTGGTTTTTCACCGTGGTTGGGACATTCTGCAACATGTTTCTCATGCGACCAACTTACCCTGATTCTCCATTCACCACTCAACGCACTTGTGGATCTTTGTACATCACCTGTCCTGCTGCTAACATCAGTGTGTAGTGGTGCAATATGTGTGCTGTACAAGAGAAACCTGAGTTTTATACTGAATGTGGAGTTTTACAAACATCTCGGCAGTAAATGTATATACTTATTCGAAGGATTTTAAGTTAGTTGGTATCGTCTTCCTCTTGAAAAGTTTGTTACAAATCCTTAGAACCACACCACCGTGTATATGGACTTGTCTGCCGGAATTGGGATCACGCCCGGATCTTGGGGTGGGAGGTGGGTGGGGGGAGGGGTGTCAAACCGGCATATCTGCCCTAGGCGACAATTTCAGGGGGCGCCAAATTCATACTCTTTCACAAAGCGCCTAGTATCCAGCGCACGTCGGTCTACCGATTATTCATATGATTCTGTGCATCTCAGTTGATTTTTGAACATTTTTGAACACAATCTAAGTTGATTTCTGTACGAATAAGCTGATTTTTGAATGCGTGCATAATGTACGTGATGTCTCTGCCAGGGGAATCCCCGTCGCATCTAGAAATAAAAAACTTGCCCATAGACTGAAGGGGATGCGGCTATACGAGCTGAGCCGAATTAACCCGAACGAGCGAATGCCAATCGCTGATTGTTTATGTGATTCACTGGGTGTGTGAATGATCTAAATTGTTTTAATAATTAGCGAAATCCACAGATTAAGACTATCAGAGTGGAAATAAACGACAAACAGGAATAACAGGTAAGAAAGTTTACATATTATCTTCTCAGTGTACCCAAGAAAATGAAATTTTGACAGAAAATAACTTTTTCGACGTTGCTACACTACCGGTTGTACAGTCCCCGATTAGCAGCCACTGTAAGTTTTATTCTCTGAACAGCCGGCCGCGGTGGTCTAGCGGTTCTGGCGCTGCAGTCCGTAACCGCGGGACTGCTACGGTCGCAGGTTCGAATCCTGCCTCGGGCATGGGTGTGTGTGATGTCCTTAGGTTAGTTAGGTTTAAGTAGTTCTACGTTCTAGGGGACTTATGACCTAAGATGTTGAGTCCCATACTGCTCAGAGCCATTTGAACCATTTGAACCATTCTCTGAACAGCACGGAAAACGCGTTTACGAACACGTCATAATGTTCAACCGGAGAATAAACGCGGGTTAACTGAACCAGTGATCATAGCAAGGTTAGTGAAGTTAACTGGAATGTAAGATTTCACAATGAGAGCAATAGCTACAGAATTAGTGACGACAAGATTGTTTGTTAGAACGAGGAAGGAGAAGAAACGGAACACCACACAAACTATATGGAAGAATATGACGATTCTAAATTTATATAAAAATTTCGAACTATTACTTTTCGATCTCACGCTTTAGAAACTGGAGTGTATGAATGAAATGTAAAATTGTTTCTTAACATAAAACTTTTTTCTTGTAGTAGGCCTAATAGACATTTGATATTGGTACTTCGCGAATTATGTTCTGTCTTGTTATTTATTAAATGACGTACATAAAAATTACCTTTTGTGTCAAAACAGTCACGCTTATTTGGCTTGTGTTACAATTGCTGCAATATTAGAAAGGCCTACTGCGTTTTCTCTAGCAGACAGTGACAAAATATACGTAATCAAATCGAGAAACCACACCAGTCTCGGGTACTACTCGTATTAACAGCTTTTTCATTATTAGACAACGACAATTTGATTTTTCATGCAACAAAACATTTGATGAACTTTGATGACGTTATAGATTCTTTCGCAGAAAGGAAAGCACGCCGTGTAAAGCTGTAGCAAGGTTAGACAGAAAAAAAAATGCTGGGACCTAAGGACTGAAGGAACGTGTACTGCCTTACTTGTTGCTTGTCTTCACTGGCTCTATGTTTCTTATATCTAATTTTATGTCACACAAAAGAGAAAGTTATTAGCTAATAGGTAATAAGAGTGAAAATTTTATGAAGAGTTCTTTTTCTCCCCGTTACAAATAATCGCATCCAGCATCCAGAATTTTTAAGGGGGGTGGAATGTCAAACCGGCCGACTGGGAGCAGGGCAGACAACACAGGACATTTTTATTTCCACTGTACAGAATATACGTTTGATGGCTTCCATTACAAAATATACACGCTTGAATTCCACAGAGAATGCGCGAAGAAGAATGATGTGCGAAGAGGCGTGGCACTACCGTCTGGCATACGTAATACCAAATAACATGTCCTACATTTCCTCGAACATATATGTTTTATGTATCAAACTCTTCAGAAAGTTGTTCGCTACAAAATAAACTAAACATGTTTTTGAAAAATCAATTTTTTTTAAAAATTTAACGTCTTATCTCACTACCTCAAACGCTCGAGAGGGGGGGGGGGGCACTGTCAAGCTGTTGCCTCGATTCGGAAATATCGTAGGTCCGGGTCTGATTGTGATAATAATGTCGTTGAATAATTGAATAATATACTACGAAAAGCTGTCCTCCTCGAAGTCTCCAAATGGTTTTAATTCTCTCGATATTGGTGGCCCATCGACGTAAGAAATTTCTACAGGTGTGATTGGTAAGAAACTTTTTTCGGGTGTAATTTAGGATGTACATGTGATATTAGATTGAGCTGTCATCACCTCACAAAAAAGTTTGTTTATGTGTGACTAGGCTTCCTCACAAAGGCGTCCTTCAGAATGTTCCACACCAGCCAGAGCAGCTTTTGGGGATTATCAGTGTCCTATTGCCTGAAATCCGCCTGTCATTTGTGTTGCTAGATACAAAAATTATCTCACTGTAAACAGCTGCGGAGACATCAGACTTAGACGGTTTTCTGGTCTCGACGCCTTATTTTATACTCATGTTCAAATGGCTGTAAGCACTATGGGACTTAACACCTGGGATCATCAGTCCCCTAGACTTAGAACTACTTAAACCTAACTAACCTTAAGGACATCACACACATCAATGCCCGAGGCAGGATTCGAACCTGCGACTGTAGCAGCAGCGCGGTTCCGGACTGAAGCGCTTAGAACCGCTCGGCTACAGTGGTCGGCCTATACTCATGTTCAACTTTTGTTTCTGCAAAGAACTATGTTTTCAACTAATCTTTATTTTTCCATACAAATCTTTAAATGTAAATAAATAACAAACATTATGAAGAATTTTGAGTCTCACGCCAAAAGTACAAGTTGTTTAAAATACGTTGTCCCGCGAAACGTGCATTTAAAATTTTGGATTAGATTTTTTTGTAAATGAGTTTAAAATTTTTCAGCTACCCGTTAATTTATTCCTGGTCCCTACAGTAAAACTTCCTCTTCTTCGAAGATCTCAATTTTTAAAGGGAGGGTCCCTCTATTCGCAATTATAGCCTCCACGCTGCTCTTGAACGAGCGCCGGTACGAACGCGTGGGTCGTTCCTAGTTCGTAACGGATGTCCATCATCAACACCAGTAAGATTCCTGTGCTATTTCCTCTCGTGACTGGTTGTCTTACAGACATCCACAGAGACGAACTCAGATTGCTTGCTCGGCTCCCTACTATAGCACCGGCTTGTTTTCTCCTCCCAGGTGAATTTTCTGCTCCAGCTGTCGTCTGGAAACAACAGTTATTAGTTTTAAACAAGAAAGCAACACCACTGTCTAACACAAAAATGACATTACTGCTCAATTTTGTTATACACTGTGACAGCAGAGCTCCAAGCGGATAGGAAGCTACTTTCTCTAAATACGATAGCGGATGAGTGCGAGATCTATCATTTTTACTTATTTCTAACAGACATATTACAACGGGAAGCATGTGTAGTACCTTACAATCGGCACTAACGAAGTAACTATACCACATTTGTCTTTCTTTAGTTTTCTAAAGACCCTTGGAGGTATGAAACGGTACATAGAAAGATTACGATCTGTTGTTGTTGTGGTCTTCAGTCCTGAGACTGGTTTGATGCAGCTCTCCATGCTACTCTATACTGTGCAAGCTTCTTCATCTCACAGTACCTACTGCAACCTACATCCTTCTGAATCTGCTTAGTGTATTCATCTCTTGGTCTCCCCCTACGATTTTTACCCTCCACGCTGCCCTCCAATACTAAATTGGTGATCCCTTGATGCCTCAGAACATGTCCTACCAACCGATCCCTTCTTCTGGTCAAGTTGTGCCACAAACTCCTCTTCTCCCCAATCCTATTCAGTACCTCCTCATTATTTATGTGATCTACCCATCTAATCTTCAGCATTCTTCTGTAGCACCACATTTCGAAAGCTTCTATTCTCTTCTTGTCCAAACTATTTACCGTCCATGTTTCACTTCCATACATGGCTACACTCCATACAAATACTTTCAGAAATGACTTCCTGACACTTAAATCTATATTAGATGTTAACAAATTTCTCTTCTCCAGAAACGCTTTCCTTGCCATTGTCAGTCTACATTTTATATCCTCTCTACTTCTACCATCATCAGTTATTTTGCTCCCCAAATAGCAAAACTCCTTTACTACTTTAAGTGTCTCATTTCCTAATCTAATACCCTCAACATCACCCGACTTAATTCGACTACATTCCACTATCCTCGTTTTGCTTTTGTTGATGTTCATCTTATATCCTCCCTTCAAGACACCATCCATTCCGTTCAACTGCTCTTCCAAGTCCTTTGCTGTCTCTGACAGAATTACAATGTCATCGCCGAACCTCAAGGTTTTTATTTCTTCTCCATGGATTTTAATACCTATTCCGAATTTCCGATCTGTAGCCTATAGATATTAACTGAAGGATTGTTAGTAACCATAAGAAGAGCTGACGTTTTGCACAAAAACATCACATATCGACTCAGCAACGTGGTTTCCTTCACTGCACTTCCAGTCAAATCAGTGAATGTGGAAAGTAAGAAACTTATTTGGGATGCAACACCTACATTATTTAACGTGCCAAACAATCCACTAGAGCTGTAGCCGAAGGGAAAAACACACAGAAGCGATAATAAAACGTCAAAAGGGAAAAAACTGTTTCCCAGTACAGAAAAAATCAATTTTTTCTATATCTGAGCTACTAAAGGCAAGAATCTTCAACACATTCGCTTCTAAACCAAAAGTAATTACGTTTACCAAACTATTTCTTGTATTAGAAAGTCGAATGACGTGTACGAATGTACATATCATTACACTTCACACAAAATTGTTAGGTGTTGAGGAATGTGGCTATCGTAATAAGAACATCAAGCAGAAAACTGTATTATGCTGCTCATGCAAGAAATTTATGTTTATTATCTCTTGGTTTCAGTGAAGTAAACTATAGTTATACAAAAATTCGAAAGTATTACTTCGTGAATAAGTTGTATCTTAAGTCAGCATTCAGTTATTTTAATGTTTATTTCAGGATCATTCATGTCTCTTGATAATGTAGTAATGCTTCGAACGAACACAGTAATAATTGTTTCTTTAATTAAGTAGCCTGGCTTTCTCGCCGCTATGGACGCTAATGTCGATCCAATTTTCAGGCAGTGACAATTTTCAAAGGAGTGAGTGTCGGGAGAGTATAAGTTAGATTTAGCAGCAACCGATCCATATCCGTTAGTTATTTGCAAATAATTTCTCAGTTCTCAAAACCGCTACGGGTTTATATGCACGCAAGACGTCGCATAGACAACGTGACAAACATTGTCCAGAACGGGTTAGCTTTGCCGTGTCCGGCGATCCCCTGGCACCTGTGCTTGAGCGTTAGGTAAGCATACCTTCCTGCTTGCCAGGGACGTGGCACTATATCCACTGTTCCCACTCTTCCGCCGGAGACCGTTACCCAGGGAGATATTTTCCTTAAGGTGAAGGAAACAGGATACCCACATGCCCCCTTCAGTCTATGACTGACCAGTATGGAACTTACACTTCTCTAAATGAGCCATCACACGAGCTGCGAACTTTTACGTATGTATGTTCCACCATAATAAACAGGTTACTGATTGGAGCGTATGATCATTTCAAAAGTTTCTGGGGTACAGTTTTTATTTGGTGATTCACCCCTACATTTCACTTCAAATGTCTGCTTACGAGCTATGTTAGAACTAACTGGCTAACGCTATCTTGTAGAGAAGAGACGTTTTGAGAAATGTGGCTGTAGTACAAGTGAAAAGTTTATAATCTGAAACATCAACCAGCGAGCAGCATGGTCTGAAAAAGTTTATTTATATCAAACCATTGGCGGTTTTGAATTACTACAAATCCATCTTCTAACGGCTCTTTTGATTTCCCGTTGGGACCGTGTTTTGTGCTTGTTATTTGTTTAATCTTAGCCATTCAGTAGAATGCCGAATTAGAATTTGTTGTACTTAATTTAACTTTTCTTTCCGAACTTTAACTTAATTTCATCAAAGACCAATTTTCCTGTGCCCATGTAGGCTATACAGCATCTGTAACTTAAAATCTTTACTACTTTTACGTCTTTCCAACTATTGTTTTTGTACTTACGTCAATCTAAGCCACGTTTTGTGAATTTTGAGTGTGCTTGATGCCTTAAAACAGAATGGCGCGTGTTGAAGAAGTTTCTATAAAAAGTAATTGCACTCACACTGTGTGCATGCAAAAATGTTTGCACAAATACAGGACGAATTTGTCACACACGCTGCATAAGTTTTCAACATATATAATGCTTTATTAACTTCAAAATCATTTCGTATACGTTTCTGTGAGGGACAGAGAGGGAAAAACAAGAACTCCCGTAAGTTTTCCATACTTTGAAGCACAAACTGTTCCTTTATTTTAGCACTCGATACCAGCAACAACTGCAAAACTAAACACGAAGGAAGCTCAGAGGTTGAAGTCCTACAAAACGAGAGCTCAAAGGGAAAGCAAAGACATCTTTAAGGCCGGCCGGAGTGGCCGAACAGTTCTAGGCGCTACAGTCTGGAACCGCGCGACCTCTACGGTCGCAGTTTAGAATCCTGCCTCGGGCATGTATGTGTGTGGTGTCCTTAGGTTAGTTAGGTTTAATTAGTTCTAAGTTCTAGGGGCTGACGACCTCAGAAGTTAAGTCCCATAGTGCTCAGAGCCATTTAAACCATTTTGAACATCTTTAAGAGGCATCTCAAGATGCATTTGTAAAAAATCCGAAGCTGGTGATAGTTTGAGTTAAATGAAATTTTTAAACCATATTTTGGTTGGGTGCTGTTTAAATTACGAAGCTTACAACGAACTACAATTGAACAGCGATAAAGATGCCATTTTTATTGTGAAGACGTCACAACAGTTCCCAGAAGACTCTCGCAAGGCGCTGCATGAGAGGGTGGAGCAGAAAAGAGCAAGGGGACATCATTGAGCGGCGAGGAGCAGGTACATCCGTCTCCTGTGGGGCACCTGGGGGCTTTGTGGGGCAGGGGGACAGAACGGCAGTTACACGGCCGGCGATTCATTACGTCAAGTGGTCCCCAGGGACTCGCCTCGACCTGCGGCCCGGGACACAACACGAGCGGCTTGTGCCGCGCGGCAGAGCGGGACGCAAGTCGGCGCTGCTCCTCCCGGAAGTCGCCTGAGACGAAGACCCCTCCCGGCTCGGAAGCTCAGGCGGCCCAGTCGATCGCGGGGTCGATGAGATTTGCACCAGGGTGGTAGGGCTGCACCGGTTGACCCGCTGGCAGCGGGCATTAATAATTCATGCGGTGCCTCCGCCGGCCGAGTCGCCGCTCTTTATTTGGCAACGAGGGACAATAAAAACAGCGCTGCCGCTGGGCGCCCCAGTGAACACAATTACTGTGCTCTCCGGCCGCAGCCGCGCAAAGAACTCACTCGGGCCCGCCTCTCGTTGACTCAAGCCACTCCCTTCCCTACAGACAACTCGTTGCTATGAAATGAGAGCGGCATGCGGCCGCATCGCATCGCTGGCACGAACAGTGGCTCATCGTTGCGGAAGCTCAGTGCCGCCCCTCTGTGCCGTAAGAATAATCTCCGGCTGAAGCGAGAAAGCTTCCGTACATCTCCGCTCAATATCACTCTTTCGTGGCCTCTGAAATCCTGTTCCATACAATCTCTCTGTGCATCCACATCTGCGTATGCAAAATATTACGTGACCGTTTCTTCCAAAACTGTCCTGCAACTAATATAAAATGAGGACATGTAGAACGACCAGATCGAAATACTTAATCAACACCGAGGAATGAAACGCATATCAGTGACAGCGATTCTCAGTAGTTACTTAACGTAATTTACATTTTCATTTGCGATTTCATTGTTTATATACGTATGCAGCCAGTCTGAAAGCACATTGGGATGAGCTGCTAGCGCCTAGGCGCGCAGTGGGATCACGCAGGCGAACAGGGAGGCCAACCCCCCCCCCCCCCTCCCAAACACACACACACACACACACACACACACACACACACACATACATACACACAGGGAAAATCTAAGAAAGGTCGCGCCAGCAGAGATGCAGGTCAATGCCACTCGAATGAGTGGTGCCGGGTGCCCCACAGGCAACATAGATTTGTTCTCCCCTGGGGTAAGGCCTCCAGCAGCGACTTACTTCACATTAGGATGGTAAGAGGGAAAAGGCTGTCCGTCCGGAGTGGCCGAGCGGTTACAGGCGCTTCAGTCTGGAACCGCGTGACCACTACGGTCGCAGGTTCGAATCCTACCTCGGGCATGGATGTGTGTGATGTCCTTCGGTTAGTTATCTTCAAATAGTTCTAAGTTCTAGGGGACTGATGATCACCGATTAAGTCCCATAGTGCTCAGAGCCATTTGAACCATTTTGAACCAGGGAAAAGGCTATTTTTAGCAAGGAGAGGAAAAGAACTATTGCCAACAAGATGTAGAAATCTGTTTCTTTGGAATGCAATGGACGCCATAGATGTCATCTACAAAATAGAGTGAGGGCCTGTAGTTTGCGACATCTTTGTAAATGTGGCACACTGATGAATGCTGGTTCTACAAAACCTGGATGCTTACGCAGTACAAGAACTGCCAGTAAATGAAATGGAAATTAGAGAGAGAAATTCTACTGCGCTGCCGAAGTTCCACTTCACTGGCCACAGAAAGAGTCAAAAAGGGAGTGAAATGCCTATTTTCATCACGAAATGGTAAGAAGTGCATTGCTGGTTAACCGCCTGAAGCAAAACTTGGGGAGGGGGACCAACACCTTTTAAAGAATCTTTTCAGTTGTTGGCGCTCAGGATATTCGTATCCCTGTCGATCTGATTTAACCGAAGAACGCAAAATACAGAAATACGAGTCTTTCTTTTTGCAAGCAGCTAGTACAAGATCACATCTGTGGGAGTCTTCTCCAACAGATTGTAGCTCTGGAAATGTTTGCCACTGGGATCCTTCACCGTTAGACATCTCCTCCACTAGCCTTTATTGTCCCCATCTGAGAGTAGATGAGATGCGGGTCTTCAGGCTAACTTGAGCTAAGTCGCCAGCATCAGTCTTTGATGGGCCGCCAATGACGGATTCTGTAATCGTTCCATATACAGATGGATACGGTGAGATCGAGTTGTGATAGCGAGATGGTCTGTAGGGACAGTAAAGTCATTTTATACAATTTCAACAAATTCAAACTTCTCTCTGAAGATATGCTTTCAGATTTGTATGAGCAATAAGTCTTCAACTCGCATTATAGATGAAATACATTCAGTTCACTAGTGCTATCTGTCTTCTGTACTAACATTACGAAAATCATGGTACAACTTCGCGAATGTAATGGTTTGATTTTGATACGTGAAGGTTAGAATCTTACCCCCGACCCTTGAGTGAGACGTGCCAAGGTTATATATACGCTGAAGAGCCCAAGAAACTGGTACCACCTGCCTAACATCGTGTAGGTCCCCGCGAGCGCAAACGTGGCATGGACTCGACTAATGTCTGAAGTAGTGCTGGAGGGAATTGACGCCAGGAATACTGCAGGACTCTCCATATATCCGTAAGAGTTCGAGGGGGTGGAGATCTCTTCTGAACAGCACGTTGCAAGGCATCAATAATGTTCATGTTTGGGAGTTTGGTGGCCGCAGAAGTGTTTAAACTAAGAAGAGTGTTGCTGGAACCATTCTGTAGCAAATCTGGGCTTGTGCGGTGTCGCATTGTCCTTCTGGAGTTCCAAGTCCATCGGAATGCACAATGGACATTATTGGATGCAGGTGATCAGACGTACGTGTCGTCAGTAGAGTCGTATTTAGACGTATCAGGAGGCCCATACCACTCCAACTGCACAAGCCTCACATCATTACAGAGCCTCCAGTAGCTTGAACAGTCCCTTGCTTACATATAGGGTCCGTGGATTCATGAGGTTGTCTCCATAACGAGACTCGTCCGACCAGGCAACCTGTTTCTTATCATCAACAGTCCAATGCCGGTGATGACTAGACCAGGTGAGGCGTATAGTTTTGTGTCGTGCATTTATGAAGGGTACACGAGTGGGCCTCCGGCTACGAAAGCCCATATCGATGATGTTTCGTTGAATGGTTCACACGCTGATGACCGAGCACTGAAATCTGCAGCAATTTTCGGAAGGGTTGAACTTCTGTCACGTTGAGAGATTCTCTTTAGTCGTCGTTGGTCCCTTTGCAGCAAAATCTTTTTCCGGCGGCAGCGATATGATGTCTTACCGGATTTCTGATATTCACGGTACATTTGTGAAATGATCTCACAGGAAAATCCCCACTTCATCGCGACCTCGGAGATGCTGTGACCCATTGCTCGTGCGCCGCCTATAGCACCACGCTGAAACTCACTTAAATCTTGATAACCTGCCGTTGTAGCAGCAATAACTGGTCTAATAACTGCGCCAGACACTTGTCTAATATAGGCATTGCCAACCGCAGCACCGTATTCTGCCGGTTTACATGTCTGTATTTGAATACGCCTGCCTATACTAGTTTCTTTGGCGCTTCAGTGTAGAAGCACTGTTGCTTGTCAGATGACCTAAAAGGTACTTCACTATATTACAGCTAATTTATTGTGATACTTGTATCATGTAGTACTCATTGAATTGTTCATTCATTATTTGGGAGGGAGTCTAATTGGTTTATATCCGATAGCGGGGCTATTTAGCAAACATATAGACTTCCCAACCCCCGTCAATATACGACTGCTCTGTAGCTCAAACCTAATTGTTTGGCAGAGGGCTCATAGAACCACTTTCAGACTACTTCTCCACAATTCTGCTCTCGAACAGCACATGGAAGAGATGAACACCTAAAGCTTTTCGTGCGAAATCTGATTTTTCTCATTTTATTAGCATTGTAATTCCTCCCTTTGTCAGTTGCTGCCAACAAAATATTTTCTTATTCGCAAGGCAAAGTTGTTGATCGAAATTCGTGAAAAGATCTCGCAGCAACGAGAAAGCATTTGTTTTAGTCATTGACGCCCCAGTAGTAAGGATCCCGTATTTTGCTGCAATACTCCAGAAGCAGACAGGCAAGTATTGTGTATGCAATTTCTTTAGTAGATGAAAAGCCTGTTTTAAGAATTGTGTTAATAAAATGTAGTCTTTAGGTCACTTTCCACACAACATTTTCTGCGTGATGGTTCCAGTTTAATAGAACTTGTTGGTATATGTAATACCGAGCTCCGTAACTCAACTGACAACCTTTAAAGTTGTGTGTTTTATCGCGTCGCCTCAATTTAACGTAGGCCTATTATTTATGTACTCTGCCACATTTCGCAGCAATCAGATATCTTGTTCAAATAATTTTGCAATTCGTTTTTACTAGGTGCTGAACGACAGATTCACTCGATGGCTTCCCATCAGTTGCTTTCTGACAGGAAATCGTGAATTCAGTCACTGAGACGACACTTCATAAGCATGTACTTTGATTAGAAGCCGCTTGTGAGGAACGGTGTAATAAGCCTTCTGGGAACAAATAAATATGGACTCCTCCTGTCGATAGCACTCATTACTTCCTGTAAATAAAGAGAAACTATTGTTTTTTCCCTACATATCTACATACTCTCACACGTTTTGTTCCAGTATTGGAGGAGAATTTTGTTTGGTTTCGATCACGGTTTCGGCTCAGACTAAAAATCCATTCTCGGCTGGACATCAGTGAGAGGGGAGAAAAATGGTTCAAATGGCTCTGAGCACTATGGGACTCAACTGCTGAGGTCATTAGTCCCCTAGAACTTAGAACTAGTTAAACCTAACTAACCTAAGGACATCACAAACATCCATGCCCGAGGCAGGATTCGAACCTGCGACCGTAGCGGTCCTGCGGTTCCAGACTGCAGCGCCTTTAACCGCACGGCCACTTCGGCCGGCAGTGAGAGGGGAGACAGAAGAGTGGGATCCGTACACGGCTGTATATTCGCCATTGTTGTTCTACGCCTGAGGCGAAACAATAATGGCAGCAGTGTGTCATGCACGTAATAAAATTTCCTTGATATCCGAAATAATGACAGTTACATAAAATGTCATCAACGAAAATAGAGCACCCTCATTGCTTTTTCCTGCCTGGTAACTCCTGGTTGGTTCGTAAACGAGCTGAACACTTACGCGTATAAATACATTACTGTATGTGCAATACATTTGTTACATTTACGAGGGATGTTCAGAAAGTAAGGTCCGATGGGTCGTGAAATGGAAATCAGAGCGAAACTCTAAAATGTTTTATTTGCAAGAGTTAGCTATACCTGCCAACTACTTTTTTACTCACTCGCCGCCCTGACTGGGACGTTTGTCGTAGCATTGTGCCAGCTTTCCAATAACCTCGTCGTAGAAGGCAGCCACTCATACTTGGCGGGACACATCGTTTTCCAGGCTTTTTACCCTCTCAATGTTCGATCTGAATTGAAACGAGCGACGTGAAACGTCATCGGATTTTCACTGTGGTTACCATTTCGCGATCGATCGGACCTTACATTCTAAATAGCCTCATACATGGAAGCATATCAAGAAACTTAACGGTTGGGATTTTGTATGAAGCTTATATTTTTTCATTCACTTCACTGAACTCATCTTTATTGCTCCCAAAATTCGGATGTACAAGAAAAAGCTTTAAAAAAGGAGACTAGTTTCCTTCAACCGCTGAAACGTTTTCCTCTAGGTGTAGGGTGCCCAACCATTTAACTTACCTGCGCCACAATGGAGTACTTTTCGGATGCACATAACATACTGAACACTAATAATAAAGGAAATGGTCGGAGGTATATACACTCCTGGAAATGGAAAAAAGAACACATTGACACCGGTGTGTCAGACCCACCATACTTGCTCCGGACACTGCGAGAGGGCTGTACAAGCAATGATCACACGCACGGCACAGCGGACACACCAGAAACCGCGGTGTTGGCCGTCGAATGGCGCTAGCTGCGCAGCATTTGTGCACCGCCGCCGTCAGTGTCAGCCAGTTTGCCGTGGCATACGGAGCTCCATCGCAGTCTTTAACACTGGTAGCATGCCGCGACAGCGTGGACGTGAACCGTATGTGCAGTTGACGGACTTTGCGCGAGGGCGTTTAGTGGGCATGCGGGAGGCCGGGTGAACGTACCGCCGAATTGCTCAACACGTGGGGCGTGAGGTCTCCACAGTACATCGATGTTGTCGCCAGTGGTCGGCGGAAGGTGCACGTGCCCGTCGACCTGGGACCGGACCGCAGCGACGCACGGATGCACGCCAAGACCGTAGGATCCCACGCAGTGCCGTAGGGGACCGCACCGCCACTTCCCAGCAAATTAGGGACACTGTTGCTCCTGGGGTATCGGCGAGGACCATTCGCAACCGTCTCCATGAAGCTGGGCTACGGTCCCGCACACCGTTAGGCCGTCTTCCGCTCACGCCCCAACATCGTGCAGCCCGCCTCCAGTGGTGTCGCGACAGGCGTGAATGGAGGGACGAATGCAGACGTGTCGTCTTCAGCGATGAGAGTCGCTTCTGCCTTGGTGCCAATGATGGTCGTATGCGTGTTTGGCGCCGTGCAGGTGAGCGCCACAATCAGGACTGCATACGACCGAGGCACACAGGGCCAACACCCGGCATCATGGTGTGGAGAGCGATCTCCTACACTGGCCGTACACCACTGGTGATCGTCGAGGGGACACTGAATAGTGCATGGTACATCCAAACCGTCATCGAACCCATCGTTCTACCATTCCTAGACCGGCAAGGGAACTTGCTGTTCCAACAGGACAATGCACGTCCGCATGTATCCCGTGCCACCCAACGTGCTCTAGAAGGTGTAAGTCAACTACCCTGGCCAGCAAGATCTCCGGATCTGTCCCCCATTGAGCATGTTTGGGACTGGATGAAGCGTCGTCTCACGCAGTCTGCACGTCCAGCACGAACGCTGGTCCAACTGAGGCGCCAGGTGGAAATGGCATGGCAAGCCGTTCCACAGGACTACATCCAGCATCTCTACGACCGTCTCCATGGGAGAATAGCAGCCTGCATTTCTGCGAAAGGTGGATATATACTGTACTAGTGCCGACATTGTGCATGCTCCGTTGCCTGTGTCTATGTGCCTGTGGTTCTGTCAGTGTGATCATGTGATGTATCTGACCCCAGGAATGTGTCAATAAAGTTTCCCCTTCCTGGGACAATGAATTCACGGTGTTCTTATTTCAATTTCCAGGAGTGTAGTTAACACATACAGGTAATTTATAATTTATTAATTTATGGCTCTTTATTCCAAAAAAGGAACATGGAATTGTGGGGGCTAATGTATCAATACCATGTTCGACCGAAGTGGTTTCAATTCTCAAGGTGTTCATCTGAGATTTCTATTCTATTTTTGCTGTTTGCGTGTTTTACTCTTGAAAATATCTGTTCACAATTGTACGTGCTCCAAAACAAAGCCCATATATGTAACGCTCGAGCGTGCAGCAAGGGATGTTAGTGTCTGGGCGGGTATGATTTGTAAAAGTCCACCAAAGGTACATGATCAATTGTTGGACGTAGACTGCAACTCTATGTATTCCATCTGAAAATCATCTGACAACGTATCTCTATTGTCTGTAAAAAGCGTCTCGTAAATACTAAAAATTGGATTATTTTTTTCAAAAATCCTGAAATGGATTTCCGAATTGTTGCATCAAAACGTAAACCATGGCTTCGGGTTTCCCATGGCTTCGGGTTTCATCCCTTCTTCAGGATTATGTTTGGCCGACACAGTGAAATGAAAAATAAAAACTTGCATTTACTTGCGCTTGCCATAAATTCCTTTTCTAGAACGTGTTTATTGTTTGAAACATTGTATTGATTATTAGGATTCTACCTTGAATACCACTGCTTAAGTTACCTAAATGAGCAGTCAAACGTACCACAAATACTAAATCTGCCAAGCAGTTTCCATCGCCCAGCTCTGGCAAAGATCTTCTTTTTGTAATCATAAACAACTTGATTTCATTAATTATACGATAAAACCTTTTACAGTGTGACCTCGACTGTTCCACCTTATTTCTGTAAACTATAAGATACCACTATACTCAGCATTCAAACTCCTGAGCAACTGACGCAGATTCAGTCCCACCATTTTACAGAATTACCACAGAACTTCCTTGTATATCAACAAATTAATTTCATTATTCGTCTCTAAATCCCTAGTTTCACAGTTGCAATGTTGTATCTTTACGATAAGAGACCAGCGCATCTGAAGGATAGGCCAATTAAAGACCTACACTCCGAGGGTTCAAGTATGTTAAGAACGGGATGTACTAATGAGGGAGTATCGTCGTGTAGCGGGAATCTCAATTTGGAATCATTCAATTTTCATAACTTTACGTAACGGGAATTTTATGGAATTTTATTTTGTTACCAACCATGTCACAGACGCTCACTTCTTGGGCCGCACTGATACTTTTGGGACGCATGTGGCCCGCGGACTGCGGGTTGGACATCCCTGCTCTAGATGCTTCAAATCAAACTATAACTTAAAACCTACTGATGTTCGACAATTCGCGTTTCAACTGCATATAACTATACCCACCGACTCTGAGATGGACAAAACATTTTGCGAATTACGAATCCAACTAACGATTTGTCCCGTAACTGTGTCCGTTTTTGCAAATATTGCGCGCCAGATCCTGACATCGTGATCGGTGACATTTGGATGCTTTAATGAAGCGAATGGCACACACATAACATCATCATTATATCTTAGCATATTTAAAGCAGTTATTAAAAAGTTTTTGATGTGAAATCGTCTGTTCACTCGTCGGCTGAACTTGCTTGTGTGACAAAATGTCGTCAGATTTGAACTGCTAGTAACTACGAGACTAATAATGTGTAAACAACGATTGAGCACACAAAGGGCAGATCATGTCTGCAAGTGTTTGTCTCGCAGTATTTGTTTTGCCTGTGAGTTCAACTTACTTGTGAAGGCGCATGCGCACGGTCATTACGAACTAGCTTTGTGTAAAATTATACATTGGTGGAGCATGAAAACGCGTTTAGCTAGAACATTGATTCAGGTGTCATTCTCTTTGACTTCTCTTCACATTCTGCCGATCAGATGCAAAAACAATGCTGTTTTCAGTTGGAGCTTTACACTACTAAATGAACCAGCAACTCCCCTAAAGAAATTTTCTCTTTCATACCTTCTTTGGCTTTGTTACCCTGTACTAGTTCGAAATATTGTTCAGTTACTGATTTTCAATTAATGAAGTTTGTTTTCCAGTTTCTCTTGGTGACAATTTACAGTGACATATTTAATATTGCCCCCCATGAACCATGGACCTTGCCGTTGGGGGGGAGGCTTGGTGCCTCAACGATACAGATAGCCGTATCGTAGATGCAACCACAACGGAGGGATATCTCTTGAGAGGCCAGACAAACGTGTGTTTCCTGAAGAGGGGCAGCAGCCTTTTCAGTACTTGCAGGTTCAACAGTCTGGATGATTGACTGATCTGGCCCTGTAACACTAACCAAAATGGCCTTGCTGTTGTGGTACTGCGAACGGCTGAAAGCAAGGGGAAACTACAGCCGTAATTTTTCCCGAGGGCATGCAGCTTTACTGTATGATTAAATGCTGATGGCGTCCTCTTGGGTAAATATTCCGGAGGTAAAATAGTCCCCCATTCGGATCTCCGGGCGGGGACTACTCAAGAGGACGTCGTTATCAAGAGAAAGAAAACTGGCGTTCTACGGATCGGAGCGTGGAATGTCAGATCCCTTAATCGGGCGGGTAGGTTAGAAAATTTAAAAAGGGAAATGGATAGGTTAAAGTTAGATATAGTGGAAATTAGTGAAGTTCGGTGGCAGGAGGAACAAGACTTTTGGTCAGGTGAATACAGGGTTATAAATACAAAATCAAATAGGGGTAATGCAGGAGTAGGTTTAATAATGAATAAAACAATATGAGTGCGGGTAATCTACTACAAACAGCATAGTGAACGCATTATTGTGGCCAAGATCGACACGAAGCCCACGCCTACTACAGTAGTACAAGTTTATATGCCAACTAGCTCTGCAGATGATGAAGAAATTGATGAAATGTATGATGAGATAAAAGCAATTATTCAGGTAGTGAAGGGAGACGAAAATTTAATAGCCATGGGTGACTGGAATGCGACAGTAGGAAAAGGAAGAGAAGTAAACGTAGTAGGTGAATATGGATTGGGGCTAAGAAATGAAAGAGGAAGCCGCCTGGTAGAATTTTGCACAGAGCATAACTTAATCATAGCTAACACTTAGTTCAAGATCCATGAAAGAAGGCTGTATACATGGAAGACCCCTGGAGATACTAAAAGGTTTCAGATAGATTATATAATGGTAAGACTGAGATTTGGGAACCAGATTTTAAACTGTAAGACATTTCCAGGGGCAGATGTGGACTCTGACCACAATCTATTTGTTATGAACTGTAGATTAAAACTGAAGAAAATGCAAAAAGGTGGGAATTTAAGGAGATGGGATCTGGATAAACTGACTAAACCAGAGGTTGTACAGAGTTTCAGGGAGAGCATAAGGGAACAATTGACAGGAATGGGAGAAAGAAATACAATAGAAGAAGAATGGGTAGCTTTGAGGAATGAAATAGTGAACGCAGCAGAGTATCAAGTAGGTAAAAAGACGAGGGCTAGTAGAAATCCTCTGGTAACAGAAGAGATACTGAATTTAATTGATGAAAGGAGAAAATACAAAAAATGCAGTAAGTGAAGCAGGCAAAAAGGAATACAAACGTCTCAAAAATGAGATCGACAGGAAGTGCAAAATGGCAAATGGAAAATGTAAGGATGTAGAGGCTTATCTCACGAGGGGTAAGATAGATACTGCCTACAGGAAAATTAAAGAGAACTTTGGAGGAAAGAGAACCACTTCCATGAATATCAACAGCTCAGATGGAAATCCAGTTCTAAGCAAAGAAGGGAAAGCAGAAAGGTAGAAGGAGTATATAGAGGGTCTATAGACGGGCGATGTTCTTGAGGACAATACTATGGGAATGGAAGAGGTGGTAGATGAAATGGGAGATATGATTCTGCGTGAAGAGCTTGACACAGCACTGAACGACCTAAGTCGAAACAAGGCCCCGGGAGTAGGCAATATTCCATTAGAACTACTGACAGCCTTGGGAGAGCCAGGCCTAACAAAACTCTACCATCTGGTGAGCAAGATGTATGAGACAGGCGAAATACCCTCAGACTTCAAGAAGAATATAATTATTCCAATCCAAAAGAACGCAGGTGTTGACAGATGTGAAAATTACCGAACTATCAGTTTAATAAGTCACAGCTGCAAAATACTAACAAGAATTCTTTACAGACGATTGGAAAAACTGGTAGAAGCTGACCTCGGGGAAGATCAGGTTGGATTCCGTAGAAGTGTTGGAACACGTGAGGCAATACTGAACCTACGACTTATCTTAGAAGAAAGATTAAGGAAAGGCAAACCTACATTTTTAGCATTTGTAGATTTAGATAAAGCTTTTGACAATGTTGACTGGAATACACTCTTTCAAATTCTGAAGGTGGGAGGGGTAAAATATACGGAGCGAAATGCTATTTACAATTTGTACAGAAACCAGATGGCAGTTACAAGAGTCGAGGGACATGAAAGGGAAGCAGTGGTTGGGAAGGGAGTGAGACAGGGTTCTAGCCTCTCCCCGATGTTATTCAATCTGTATCTTGAGCAAGCAGTAAAGGAAAAGTTCGGAGAAGGTATTAAAATCCATGGAGAAGAAATAAAAACTTTGAGGTTCGCCGATGACATTGTAATTCTGTCAGAGACAGCAAAGGACTTGGAAGAGCAGTTGAATGGAATTGATAGTGTCTTGAAAGGAGGGTATAAGGTGAACATCAACAAAAGCAAAACGAGGATAATGAAATGTAGTCGAATTAAATCGGGTGATGCTGAGGGAATTAGATTAGTTTTGCTATTTGGGGAGCAAAATAATTGATGATGATCGAAGTAGAGAGGATATAAAATGTAGACTGGCAATGGCAAGGAAAGCGTTTCTGAAGAAGAGAAATTTGTTAACATCGAGTATAGATTTAAGCGTCAGGAAGTCGTTTCTGAAAGTATTTGTATGGAGTGTAGCCATGTATTGAAGTGAAACATGGACGGTAACTAGTGTGGACAAGAAGAGAACTGAAGCTTTCGAAATGTGGTGCTACAGAAGAATGCTGAAGATAAGGTAGGTACATCACATAACTAATGAGGAGGTATTGAATAGAATTGGGGAGAAGAAGAGTTTGTGGCACAACTTGACAAGAAGAAGGGACCGTTTGGTAGGGCATGTTATGAGGCATCAAGGGATCACCAATTTGGTACTGGGGGGCAGCGTCGATGTAAAAATCGTAGAGGGAGACCAAGAGATGAATACACTAAGCAGATTCAGAAGGATGTAGGCTGCAGTAGGTACTTGGAGATGAAGAAGCTTGCACAGGATGGAGTAGCATGGAGATCTGCATCAAACCAGTCTCAGGACTGAAGACCACAACAACATTTAATATTGGCGGTACTTTTATCCCACTCATTTTCATGTTTCTCACGACAGCACTGTCAGGGGAAGCGACTCTGCACGCATTGCAAATCTTCTGTATGTGTCCTCGGTTAACTTTGTGTCGCCGGTTAACTTTGTCCTTCAAGCTTCAAGTTTTGTTCCTGCTGTGGCTGCTGATTATTGAAGACACGGTACTTTCACGGAAAAACAGCCCTTCACAATTTGTGGTGCTTTTAACTTTTGGAATTTTACATTGGTTGGCTGTGAAATAAATGCAGTGTGACTAACTTTAAGGCAGCCAACCGTCCTGGATTCTGCGGTACCGTACCGCAATGGTCCTTGTAATGCTGCAGAGGAAGACTTAACAAAAGGGTTCTTCAGAGCCCCTAATACGTCCCGCATGTCCCACAGTTCGGTAATTATCATACTCCACCCATCACATCTCACTTCCACATGTCATAGAAAATAAGTCAGGTTATCAACACAGAATCTCTGTGTGACTATGTGCAATAGCATTCATTGTCACGTGCAAATGAAAGAGAAATAAATATAGCATGAAAATGTTTTAGGTAAGGTGAAATAGAGCCACTACAGCACCCGCGAAAAGTTGACGGATTAGTCTGTTACGCATGGGATGCGGAGGGAAGTTGTCTGGTTGTGCTTGGAGCGAGAAGGCGAGAGGGAATAATGCTGATGGGCGCCAGAAACCTACGGTTGCGCGTCCCTCGTACCAGGCAGCTTCTATCGAATAAATTTCACACACATGTAACATGCATTGTTGAATGCAAATTATAAAGGCCCTTCATCTTGTAATGCAGTTTTTATCTGTCGAAAAGATAATGAGATTGAAGCAAGTGTGTTGTAATACAAAGTAATTAGCATAAGGAAAATAACGAACACTGTTAGCTCACTGAGTCTGGCAGCGATCTGAAAAACAAGCCTTTCGACGCGAAGCCATTATTTGGGGTTTAAATTAGTCCGCGCGGTGACGCGAATTTGACGGCTTGTGTCTGTCTCGCCCAGTTTCGTGAAGTAATATGGTTGTATTACTTATCAATGCTGCCGACAGTGAAAAATCTTTTTCACAGAAGTGTTCAACACCTTCTGCATTATGGTGAAATATATGCAAAGGCATGTTTTCCGTAATTCACGGCGTCAAGCACGATAAATAATGGCGTTTGACAAGCATAGAAAAGCGCTGACAGCTGCTGGTACATCGTCGTCACTGTCAACTTATTCGCCACAGCAAAAATACGGCGATCAAGAACCTGCATGAGGCTGAGGTTTGTGAGCCTTCCACTCGGTAAGTCACAATCAGCGATTTCGATTGGTGGAGCGCATTGCTAAATTGATTCAAAAAGTATTTAAAAAAGGTGTCAGTACGCGAAAACTAAGTGCGGGGCAACTGTAAAGAGTGGGGATTTCGCCGTATTCCTTAGACAGCCTGATGAATGGTGTCCCATTTATCTGTATAGTCGAAGTACAGATGTTTCAAACCATAAAAACGTCAAAAAATTTCCCATGATAGTGTAGTACTTTCATCCTACAACTGGAATTAACATCAAAATATTAGATTTACTTGGCGAAACTACACGCGTTATATGTTGTTATGGTGGTCTTCAGTCGAGAGACTGGTTTGATGCAGCTCTCCATGCTACTCTATCCTGTGAAGCTTCTTCATCTCCAAGTAACTACTGCAACCTACATCCTAAATCTGCTTAGTGTATTCATTTCTTTGCCTCCCTCTATGATTTTTACCCTCCACGCTGCCCTCCAGTACTAAATTGGTGATCCCTTGATGCCTCAGAACGTGTTCTGCCAACAGATCCCTTCTTCTAGTCAAATTTTTCTTCGCCATAGTTCTATTCAACACCTCCTCATTAGTTATATGGTATACCCAACTAATCTTCAGCATTCTTCTGTAGCACCACATTTCGGAAGTTTCTATTCTCTTCTTGCCAAACTGTTTA
This sequence comes from Schistocerca nitens, assembly GCF_023898315.1. Lineage (NCBI taxonomy): Eukaryota > Metazoa > Arthropoda > Insecta > Orthoptera > Acrididae > Schistocerca > Schistocerca nitens. The sequence goes on from NC_064622.1 coordinate 362,877,070, forward strand.
TCGTCCATTATTTCACTTCCATTCGTGAGTGCACTCCACACAAATACTTTCAGAAACGACTTCCTGACATTTAAATCTATACTCGATGTTAACAAAATTCTCTTCTTCAGAAAGGCTTTCCTTGCCATTGCCAGTCTACATTTTATATCTTCTTTACTTCGATCTTCATCAGTCATTTTGCTCCCCAAATAGCAAAACACATTTCCTAATCTAATTCCCTCAGCATCATCCGATTTAGTTACACTACATTCCATTATCATCGTTTTGCTTTTGTTGATGTTCATCTTATGTCCTCCTTTCAAGACACTGTCCATTCCGTTCAACTGCTCTTCCAAGTCCTTTGCTGTCCCTGACAGACTTACAATGTCATTGGCGAACCTCAAAGTTTTTATTTCTTCTCCATGTGTTTTGATTCCTACTCCGAATTTTTCTTTTGTTCCCTTTACTGCTTGCTCAATATACAGATTGAATAACATCGGAGAGAGGCTACAACCTTGTCTCACTCCTTTCCCACCCACTGCTTCCCTTTCATGCCCCTCGACTCTTATAACTGCCATCTGGTTTCTGTATAAATTGTAAATAGCCCTTCACTCCCTGTCTTTTACACCTATCACCTTCAGAATTTGAAGGAGAGTATTCCAGTCAACATTGTCAAAAGCTTTCTCTAAGTCTACAAATGCTAGAAACGTAGGTTTGCCTTTCCTTAATCTTTCTTCTAAGATAAGTCGTAAGGTTAGTATTGTCTCACGTGTTCCAACATTTCTACGGAATCCAAACTGATCTTCCCCGAGGTCGGGTTCTACCAGTTTTTTGATTCGTCTGTAAAGAATTCTTGTTAGTATTTTGCAGCCGTGACTTATTAAAGTGATAGTTCGTTAATTTGCACATCTGTCAACACCTTTCTTTGGGATTGGAATTATTATATTCTTCTCGAAGTCTGAGGGTATTCCGCCAGTCACATACATGGTACAGTTTTGTCAGTGCTGGCTCTCCCAAGGCTGGCAGTAGTTCTAATGGCATGTTGTCTACTCCTGGGGCCTTGTTTCAACGTAGATCTTTCAGCGCTGTGTCAAACTCTTCACGCAGTATCATACCTCCCATTTCATCTTCATCTACATCCTCTTCCATTTCCATAATATTGTCCGCAATTACATCGCCCTTGTATAGACCCTCTATATCCTCCTTCCACCTTTCTGCTTTCCCTTCTTTGCTTAGAACTGGGTTTCCATCTGAGCTCTTTATATTCATAGAAGAGGTTCTCTTTTTTCCAAAGGCCTCTTTAATTCTCCTGTAGGCAGTATCTATGTTACCCTAGTGATATATGCCTCTACATCCTTGCATTTGTCCTCTAACCATCCCTGCTTAGCCATTTTCCTGTTGATCTCATTTTTGAGACGCTGGTATTCCTTTTAGCCTGGTTCATTTACTACTTTTTTATATTTTCTCCTTTCATCAATTGAATTCAGTATTCCTTCTGTTACCCAAGTATTTCTACTAGCCCCTGTCTTTTTACCTACTCGATCCTCTGCTGTCTTTACTAATTTATCTCTCAAAGCTACCCATTCCGCATCTACCGTATTTCTTTCCCCCATTCTAGTCAGTCGTTCCCTAATGCTCTCTGTCGGCTTGGTGGCCGAGCGGTTCTAGGCGCTACAGTCTGGAATCTCGCGATCGCTACGGTCGCAGGTTCGAATCCTGCCTCGGGCATGGATGTGTGTGATGTCCTTAGGTTAGTTAGGTTTACGTAGTTCTTAGTTCTAGGGGACTGATGACCTCAGAAGTTAAATCCCATAGTGCTCAGAGAACTTAATGCTCTCCTGAAACTCTCTACAACCTCTGCTTCTGTCAGTTTATACAGGTCCCATCTCCTTAAATTTTCACCTTTTTACAGGCTCTTCAGTTTTAAACTACACTTCATAACCAATATATTGTGGTCAGAGTCCACATCTGCCTCTGGAAATGTCTATGATTCTTTAATGGAGATTCTTGAAAAGCCCGTCCTTAAAGAGAAAGTGATTGGAATTTGTGCTGATAATGCCAATACAAATTATGCTGGAGTTCACCGTGAAGGACAATGTAACATTTTCTTCAGACTTCAGAAGGGCTTAGGAAGAAAAATGGTTGGTGTACGGTTCGCAGCACACATTGCACACAACGCCATAGTAACATTAGAAGAGTTGTTGCCAGCGCACGTCGAATATATTGTTACGAAGATATATCCGTACTTCCATATATACACAATGCATGTAAAAGCTCTCTAAGATTTTTGCAAAAAAGGTGGAGATGCAGTACAAAAGAATTTTTTGATATGGTAAAACAATTCAAAGAATCTTGCAAACGCATGTACCACTGAAAGCTTACTTTTTGTCGCAAGAAGAACTATCGGCATTCTTTTCTAATAAATGCTCGGACCTTGGCTAAAATTCATATGTGCTCAAACTGCATTATTTAACTATTCTGTGAAAATGATGGAAGGAGACAAAAGTTGCTTTACAGAAGTTTAGCACTTGTTTGCACTAATCGCTAAGAAAACGATTGCATTCTTCTGGACATACGAAATAAGTTAAAAAAGCTAGAGGGTGGGAGGGGGGGAGGCGGAAAAATCTACAAAAATTATTTACGGGTCATACACGTAACTTCTTTCACAGTTGCATCTAGTACCTAAAGAAATATTCATCAGTACAGTGAATTCCAAACATGTAATTGTTTTGAGCAGAAACAATGCCTGAAAAGGGCTGACGTAGAGCAGACTTATCAAGATAATAGCAGAAGGTAACTTATTTGACGAAGTAGACGAAGTAAACTACTTCTCAAATTACGTGGACCACGATGTTCTGAAGAGATGGGAAGGGATGAAAAGCAGTATGGGGCAACGCGGCTAGAGGTGTTCGAAAAACTTAACGAACGGCAAATAAACTGTCTGCCCATCGTCCAATACCTACTCAGTTTAGCAGGGAGGAACGCACCCACCGAACGAGTAATTTCGTTGTTGAATGCCATATGAACATTGGAAAAATCGTCAATTAAAACTGAAGCGCTAATGCATAGCTCACTCTAACCTTTAATATGGAAACTTGTGAAAATTTTTATGAAATTCCAAATCAGTACCCAGAAGTAATAAAAAATGTCACTTATGTCAAAATTATGAACTTAAAAAGAAATGAACACACTCGTAACTTACGTTTCATTTCTAATTTCTAGGCAGTCGAGATACTCAGTCACTTATCATCAGTCTCCACCCACATCCATAAAACGTCCCGCACTGACGTTTTGTAAAGTTGGTCGCTTACTTAACTTTACACTTCTTCCTGTCCTTAATGGATGAAGCTCATGGTCTGAAATACTGTTTCCATGACAGCCTACATCAATGCTCCCTCCTGTTTATTTTATTGCAATTTTGTCTTAAACGCGAAACATCTGCTGTTAAACTGCATTATTAGATCAAATAAATATACAAAAGTTAAAGGCTGAAATATAGATGGCCTCGTTACTTTTCGACTTTCGATGTTTCTAGTTTTCAAACATTTTTTGTTGTTCTACAAAATTATAGATAACGCATTTTGAAATCAATAATGGAAACGAATAATGAAATCAATAATCAATGATCAATAATGGACATACTTAAGAGAGAAATGTCACGGACTCCACACTTAGAAGCAATGCTTTTGTTTACCCCTATCTTCCTGGTTTGAAAAGAACTATATCGGAGGTAGGTAAGCAACAACGTGGTGCAACGTTTTCGACGAGAAAGGGTGATACAGTAGGTTTCTAGTGCAAATTTCAAGAAATAAATTAAAAAGATGACGTTATTCACAGGAAAGGAAGATATTATTTGAATGTATTATAATGTGAGATCATGAACTCTCAACGTGGCGGGTATAGGCCTCCTCCAGTTTCAAGATATATAGAATCAAAAAATTAATTTAAATAGGCAAATAAAAGGTAGTTTAGTCCGCCCACCGTTCGCTGCTTTTCTTAAAAAGTGGTAAGTGTTTGAATGCTACAAGAAATCAGCAGTATTCATGTTTTGATTTTTTTAACGCGGTTCATGTTGTAATCGATGATCATACAGCTATTTGGGCATTATCTATAGTTTGTGCTAGGGGGTAGAAACTGAGGTCGAAGAACTATTTTTTACGTCAATTTGTGCATTTTCAAGGGCTACAGTCAGGTACAGACATATTATGTAGACCAAGCAACAAATAAGCTTCTTTCGATTTTTATTGTAAACTGTGAATGGTTAAATGTTATGTTTTCACCTTAATATGACGTCTCAAGTTTGTTGTGGCTTCTCCCGTTCTTAATCTCTTAAGGCAAATAGGGAATTGTAACTTAATTGACAGCGCACTCCGTAAAATATTTTCAGATTGGGGATGGTGCCGATCTGTAATACAACTCGTGTCCGACGATAACAACGAAAAACCACTGTACAGGTTAGATGGTGCAAGTGTCGCACACTGCATGTACGCGCGTATCATCCAAGAGGCCATGCGACATGGTGACATGTACTAAAACTGCACAGATCACTTTTCCCTTTGGCTATAATAATGCAACATTTAAAACCTCTGCCAATTTTAGTGCATAAAATTACTCGTATTTTAAAACGGTTTATCTAAACACGAAAAATCTTAGGCGCACTGCTGTGGATAACTGATATTTCGATTTTTTACCCGCTTATTAATAAAATAAAAGAAACAGCAAGCAAATAACGGATAATGCCGATTATTCACGACTAAACTATCGGTATCGGTTTTAACTGGTCGGTTTTTCCATCCTCAACATCTTAACATGGTCTACTCGTAAATCTGGCCATGTGAAGGGGCAACTGAAAACAAAAAATACCGCAGAACAGTACCGCGCACGACGCTCCCGTCGCAATTGAAACTGACTACAATGAATCAACTGTAAGACGGACGATGTTTTTTTTTGGGGGGGGGGGGGAGGGGGCGGATGAAGAGGGCCAGACCACCACATACACAGCCACGGGGTGGGGAGCTGCGTGTAAGGAACAAGCCACGAAACTGAAATCGTCATACCTATTGACTTTTTTTTTATAAGGATGCTAACAGTAGCAATCGTACACAATTACAGCAAGGAAAGGAAACAGTACTAAATACAGTTAAACTGCAAAAAAGTAACTCAGTACACAACAATGGCGATCAGGATTAGCGGTCTGACAACGAAAAGTTAACACACTGTGCTTCCACTCATGCGTGCGCAACATACTGCGGTGTTACTTCGTCGTGTCACAAACATGCGTTTGATCTCGACCTTCAGTCAATGGCTTGAGACGTGCGACAGTGCCCTAATTTTCTTAGGTAATGCAAAACATTTAAAAAATAAATGCGGTTAAAAATGAAAAAAAATATTTTACCCTTCAACACAAGACCTCTTTCTTTCCTGTAAATTTTAAATAGGTCGCCAGGACCCTATTTAACCGTGCGATTCTAGCCTTTGGCGGTGCACTGTTCAGACGTTGAAAGCCTGTCACTACTTTAGATTTTATCACATAAGTTCACAATGTACTATGGCCCAGCTTTCAATGGCTTGAAACTTACCCCTATATATAATATCTGATCCACAAATGAACAAAGGACGATATGACTAACTTTAGTTCTTATACACTGTAGCTACTAGCAACTTTCTTATAGTGCAACGGAGTAATTAAGGTGTTTTAACGAAAATTAAACCATGATAACTGAAACCTTATCTTTACGACTGATCCGATGTTGCTACTCCATATCTGTTACTGAATCATTCCTTATAGCGGTAATTCATGCAATGCAAATGGGCTTACATTCTGTATCTTAAAACACGCAATAAATCGAAATCAGCTATTTTGATATCAAAACATCGGAATATTCGTCGCTGTAACCACGTTCCTTGAAGCTCTACTGCAACACGCACATAAATTGTCAACTGTAAATTTCGTTTAACGTAAGGAAGCACGTTAACTGCTCAAGATAGTTTATTCTCAGACATCTTTAGATACAATGGAACCGAACGTAGTTCGTTAGTGAACGAATTCTTAAGTGAACACAAGTGAGGATTTGAATAAAGATCACAGAAGTAAACTAGCTATGTAACAATCCCAAATTATACTAATACTGAATATTATCTAGAAAATGAATACAAAATCTTATGTCTTACATATAAATATCCATCAAAATGATATGCCTTCTAGCATTGCGGGCAACCCTAAAATATTCCTGTTTGTTGATGATGCAAAGGTAGTAAAGGATATTGTGTGGAGCATTATCTCGGTTTCAAATAGTGCAGTTCGTGACCTAAGTTAATGGCTTGTAGAAACTAAACTAATGTTAAATCAAAGTAAGTCTAAGTTTTTATAGTTTCAAACACACAATTCAACAAAACCTGACGTTTTAATTTCACAGAATGGGCGTATGAGTAGTGAAACTGAACACTTTAAATTTCTAGGTGTTTAGATAGACAGTAAGCTGCCGTGGAAAGCCCAAATTCAGGATCTTGTTCAAAGACTTAATAGTGCTATTTTTACTATCTGAATTGAGTGACCGTTCGACACGAACATTAGTCTACTTTGCTTGTTTTCATTCGCTTAAGTCGTATGGTATTATATTTCAGGGTAACTCTCCCCATTCTAAAAGGATCTTTTTAACTCAGAAACGTGCGGTTCGGGCAATAAGTGGTGTAAGTTCGCGAACCTCTTGTCGACCGCTGTTCACGAGACTGGGCATTTTGACATTGGCCTCTCAATACATACATTCCTTACTGTCATTTCTAGTTAACAATATTAGCTTTATCCCAAGATTAAGCAGCTTTTACTCAGTTAATATTCGGTAGAAATTAAACCTGCATTTGGATCGGACTTCCTTAACTCTTGTGCAGAAAGGTGTGCAATATACAGCTGCATCCATTTTCAATAAGCTGCCACTCGAATTCAAAAATCTTAGCAGTAATCCACGCGCTTTCAAATCGAAACTCAAGAGTTTCCTCATGGGTCACTTCTTCTATTCTGTCGAGTAGTTCCTTGAAAAATTAAGCTGATTCTTGTTGCATTATTGATTCAGTTTACTTAAACTGATGGACTGACATTTTTCGGGTTCATGAACATTTATTTTTATGTGTTATTACTTTTATGTGGTAATTTCATGTACTGACACGTTCCATGACCTTGGAGATTTGCTCCTCAATTAGGTCCTACGGAACTTGACGTGTAAATAAATAAATAAATCAACGGATCATGCGGCTTGACATGGTCATTCACTTACAAAAGACAATAAAAATAGTCCCTTATTCATATTACAGCCCACAATACTACTTAATGAGTGGAAGAGCAGCGAGATAACCAACTAGCAGACACAAATGACTGATTAGAAAGTGGATATTGATTCCAAAGTGTGCTAATGGAAACGTTAACTCGAACAAAGGGCTGGCATTACGAATATGAAATACAACTGCAAAGTTTCTCACTTAACTGATCTGATGTGCCTCGTAATTATGATTACGCAAAGGCAGCTCAAGCAAGTAGCCATCTCACTTTAATCCAGCACACTGTTGTTTCAGTTTGCCCTTTCCTTTTATCTCGTGAGAAAGCGTCCATACCAAACAGGTTGCCAACGGCTGCAGGCATGAAAACAGGGCGTGTTCCTTAGTCCACAATCAATACGGGCCTTGCTAAGTGGTTCTCCGTGCAAAGCAATAACACGGTCCGGCTAACCTTAGAGTTTAAGCGGCTTCCTTAAGAAATGTCTTTGCAGTTCCTAAACAAAGATAAGAGGTAATGTAGCACACAGAAAAGTGACTACAGCTTCTTTAAGGCATACAAGCGCTCATCGACAAGCATAGGAATGTATACAGTACCATGAGAGGTGTGAACAGAAAACGACTTGGTAGGTGTTACAAAACTGTAGATGTATGGTCGAAACAGGACGGTTGGTAAAACGGCTTACAAGAGACACCACATAAAGACTTGTTAGACGCAGACGGCAGGTTCTGAAACTCGTGTCTTGAAACCAGCATCATTAATGGCTGTTTACACGCGACTTCAGCATATATTTTTATTTCAACATTCTATAAAAGCTGAAGTGCGACTGTCCTGTCCTAAATTTTGTGGTTAGATTTGTGGTGGCGAAGCTCATGTTTGTCTGCCTGGATTCAGTAAAAAAAGAAAAAGAACAAACATGTTTAGCTTCGCGATTGGATTAAGAGAAGACATTAGCTCAGATGATCAGCGATTTTTTTGGAAGAAACTATAGTGTATGACTCAAGATGCTACTTCAAAATCTAAGAACGACGTCAGAAGAATTCACGGCGTTCAAGATGCGTTTACGAATTACGGTACTGAATCGTCGAAAGTGATATTGTGGTTCATGTAGCGTTTGTTTAGGAAGTGGAGATATATTATTCATATTGCGTCGCAAGCACTGCATTTGGACAATGTGTTCCTGATGTCTCTGATGGCACCTTTGTTCGGAATTCTGTTTCCTGCAACATTTAGACATCAAAGCTTTTCGCGGCTATTCCGTGGGTAACTGCCGTATTTGTGCAGCTGAGCTTTTATCGAAACTGGTTAAAAATGGTTCAAATAGCTCTAAGCACTATGGGACTTAACATCTGAGGTCATCAGCCCCATAGAACTTAGAACTACTTAAACCTAATTAACCTAAGGACATCACACACATCCATGCCCGAGGCAGGATTCGAACCTGCGATCGTAGCAGTCGTGCGGTTCCGGACTGAAGCGCCTAGAACCGCTCGGCCACCGCGGCCGGCGAAACTGGTTATTTCGTCAGTATCTTTAGGGGGCCTTCATATCGATCTCAGACAACCTATAGCATTTTCCGATTGCGTGTAGTGGGCTTTATTAAAGGGATTTATCTTGCTTACTGACAGACACCCTCAATCCGTTGATGTTCGTATTACGAGCAACTATTCAACTAATTCTTGTAATGATTATCATTAACGTTCCGATAGTTAATGACTAAGTTAATAATTTCCTCACTCCCCCTCCCTTTCGTGTCGGACTTACTGAAATACTACCATTGACAAGCGCAACTGACAGTTGTATTGTATTGTATTGTATGTTAGTCGGGGTCCTAGAAACGACCGAGAGGCTCCGTCCCCGCCGCAGCCGCAGTGGTCCACAACCCCACGACGGCTACCGCAGTCCGCAGTCCACTTCACCCCTCCGCCGCCCCACGCCGAACCCAGTGTTATTGTGCGGTTCATCTCGGTTTACTCGATGAGTTTCCGTTGTCTATTACTACGAACTGTGACCATTCTGAGAGGAAACCACAAATCCAGTCGCACAGGTGAGGCGTTACTCCGTAGGCAAGCAGTTTTGTTAGAAGACGCTTGTGAGGAACGGTGTCGAAAGCCTTCTGGAAATCTAAAAATATGGAATCAATTTGACATACCCTGCCGATAGCACTTATTACTTCATGAGTATAAAGAGCTAGTTGTGTTTCACAAGAACGATATTTTCTGAATACGTGCTGACTATATGTCAATATGTCGTTTTCTTCGAGGTACTTCATAATGTTCGAATACAGTATATGTTCTAAAGCTCTACTGCAAATCGACAGTGATGTAGGCCTGTAATTCAGCGGATTACTCCTACTTCCTTTTTTGGGTATTGGTGTGACTTGAGCAATTTTCCAGTCTTTAGGTACGGATCTTTCTGTGAGCGGGTGGTTGTATATAACTGCTAAATATGGAGCCATTTTATCAGTATACTCTGAGAGGAACCTTACTGGTATACAATGTGGACCGGAGATCTTTCCTTTATTAAGTGATTTAAACTGCTTTGTTACACCGAGGATATCTACTTCTATGTGTCTCATCTTGGCAGTTGTTCTTCAGTGGAATTCAGGAATATTTACTTCGTATTCCTTTCACTGAGGTTAATTAAACCTTTGGCATTTACTGCTGGCGGTGACTTCGAAACACCGCGAGGTGAGTTACAACGAAACAGTACCTTAACCGGCCCTAGACGGCCAATATATCTGCACAATACAAAATATCATGCTTTGCTGTTGAACTTATCACTAGTTTTCTCATTAAAAACATGCAGCAATACTGTGCAATATTTAGTCTGGTGCAAAGTGTTGATCGATGAAGATTTTGCTGCTGTAGTAATTGCTCAGCTCTGTTGCAAGCAGAAGAAAAAAGCTGAAGGAGAAACTAGAATACGTAGCATTAAAAATTGACGCATGCAAACGTTTTAGGGAACTAGAAATGATTATCAAAATCTTTTACACATTGATGGTCCAACATTGATACATCAGAAAAAACTGTAGCCACTACGATAAAATAATAAACCGCTTTCTCTTATGAGATTAATTTCTTTCCTGAAGAATGTTATTAGATACTTATTTTTTAAAAATTGGTTTCCCTATGTATTTAGTAAGCAACAGCTTGTAAGAATCCTTCGTCATTTTCCGGTTCTGAACTGACCATACTTCTTGTTTTGATCTCATTGTAGTAGATAAACACGACTACAGAGACAACGAAGCGCAGAGACGTAAGAGACGGGCAAAGATATTGTCAGTAGTGCACACAGACGGCATAATACAGGGACGCCGACTAAGTAAGTGCCCCGGTGTTAACATCCGCACAAAATGCGGAAGGAAAGTGAAACAGAATAAATAAATAAATAAATAAAACAGAAAGGTTGGGGAAAAAATCCAAAGCTGACAGTTCTGCCAATTTTGACTTCGCGTGGCCTAGCGCCTCTCAGTCCTCCAGAAATGACTAGTGCTCAGCGCTACACTCGCGGAAACGTCACAAAGTTTTCGAACGTTCCGGCCAACAGGTGAAAGGTCCCCTTAGAAAAATTTATGAATTACTGTGCTTGTAAACCCCTTATACGTTATTTGTTTTTCAAACAGCAGAGCAAAACTGAACTTACTCAGACATTTCTCTCTTTACTTATTCTGATCAACACTAAACTGACACACAACATTTTTAGCGCAACACAGTCTGACTTTCAATAATCCCTACAAAAGAACTAACAATAACCTGTACCTTTCATGAATCACTTATCTCACAAAAATCTTCGTTACTCGAACTACTGCAATACAGCGAGCGCCAATACTACCAGCTAAATAAAAGATACTAACTACTGATGGCAATAACTACTGATAGGCATAGTTAGCAAATGAAAGATTTTGATAGAGAACAAACAGTGAATATATATATATATATATAATCAGTTCATGATATACAGTATTACAAATTTACTCTTTCTCATGGGCACTCGTCCAGATCATCCGCTCTCAAAACTCCGCCATCTCTCTCTCCACATCCACCACTGCTGGCGGCTCACCTCCAACTGCGCAACGCTATGCCCTGTTCACATCCAACTGTCCAACACTACAATAGCAAATATTCGAACAATACCAACCAGCCACAGACTGCACACAGCACAGCCAGTGATTTTCATACAGAGCGCTACGTGACCTTACCAACATAAAAACCTAAACAGCCCACTTACACAGGCAACGGCTGGCAGAGATTTGAACCCCCTGCTTTGCGTCGCTAGATATTCACTTACTCAGTACCACTCTTTGCGCGGCGTTAAGTTTTAATTTACATTCATTTTATTGCCCAACAAAGTATCATTTATAATCATTACAATTATAATTTATTTGGTTTATTTATTGTACAATAGATAGCTTCTGTAATGGACAAAGTCATTGTTCTTTCGTCAACGAAGAAAAGTGATTCGGCTAAGACACAAGTAGATATTGTTTTACACCACCTGCAGACCTTGCACCATGACGGTAAATGGTGGCTGTGATCGGAGCAGGCACTACACCTCCTAGAACGCTAACTACTCAGTTAGCATTCACAGAGGTGTAGCGCCTGCTCCTATCACAGATACCGACTACCGCCATGGTGCGAAGTCTGAAGGTGGTCCAAAACAGACCGAAACCGGTAAATTCATATTGAAAAATTATTGCGGTTGTAGATTTCCATATTCATTTTTAAGTCATAAATAAACCCGTGTACTCCAGGGAGTACCAAAACTGGTCATGCTGGTGGTTGCCGAATTTTTCAAAAACAGTGGAAAGACATATACAACTGGATGCTACACGATGAGACGAATGATGAAGTATATAAGCAAATGAGTTCCTCTAGTGTGCCTTTTGCGAAGAAAACTTAACAAGAGAAAGATGTGATAAAGACATTCGTTGAATTCGAGTTCTCTTCTTGGAACAGGGCGTTTGATAGGTTCGCTTGTCATGAAAATCCGAATTAGGCTGTCTTGTTGTAGTTATGAAAGCGCAGTTGATAAATGTGTGAACATGTAGTGTTTAATATCTAAGGGTAACGAGGCAGAAATGAAGTCTGCAATAAAAACTCTGTTGAGAAATCTCCACTGCGTCATCTCATCGAACAGGGACTATCATTCCGTGGTCACACAGACAAAAATCCTAATTGTAATGCACTGTTAGGATTAGCTGCAGACGCTAAGTCCGATCTGACCTCCTGACTTCGGAGTACAAAGTATAGATGGCTTTTACAACACCATGACGACCAGCACGACATGGCAGTAGCTCAGTCAGTCGAAGCTCTCCGAAATAATGTCCCAACTACCATATCAAGACTTGCCACATCCACAGAAGTTCACAAAGAAATCCATAAGAGGAAAGGGGGCTTTGCACCCGGTCTTGATAAAATCACACACATGCATATCAAAAACCTGTCCAGAAAGCGATAGTGCTGCTAATCAGAATCATCAACAGATGCGTGCAGGTAAGCTACATTCCCTCAGCTTGGAAGATGGCCGGACTGACCACAATTCCCAAATCAGAAAAAGACCAAAAAATCTCCGCCAATAATAGACCCATGAGCTTACTACGAACCATGCCCACACTATTTGAAAGTATAATCCTGGAAATAATACAAACCGCCCTCCTGGAAGACGGAACCCTGAGACCAGAACTATTCGGCTTTTAGTAAAAAGTCGCAGCCGTACTACAGGTACTTTGACTGAGAATATCCCCTACAACATGTACAAAACTCCAACCCAGCCAGTCTTCCTAGACTGGGAGAAAGAGTTCGACAACGTGTGGCAAACAACCTAACCTGTAAAATAATGCAACAAACTACTATTCCAGATACCTACCCCAAACTCTTTGACGATTTCCTCTCTAGCAGGCAATTCGAGGTCGAAGTAGACGGCAATCGCTCTTCTCGCAGAATACTCCACGCAGAGATACCGCAAAGAACAGTCCTCTCCCAAACGCTATTCAACATTTATGCCAACGATATCCTTACCATCGAAGGCGTCACATCGCCCAATTCGCGGACGATACTGCCTTTTACACAAGCAGCAAAAGGCACCCGGATAATTGCAGGAAACTTCAACGTCAACTCGATACAGTGGAAAACCGGTGCCGCCTAAACAAGACGACACTCGAGACAGCAAAGAGGACGGCCATATATTTCAATAGAAAACCACCCACAGACCTAGAACCGCTACACCTCAACGCACAAGAAACTTCCCGGAAGGAAAGAAGTCAAATACCTTGGCGTTACAGTAGACAGAAAGTTAACGTACCACCAACACGTCAACGAGAGGAGAACCAAAGCACTCAACCTTCCTAAAGCCCCTTTTCCACTCTGTAAGAGCTACAAATTTAAGACATCAAGAGGACCCTATATAAAACAACGGCCTTCCGCACCATGACCTACGGCTGCACATCATGGGGAACAGCCGGCAAAACGAAAACGTACTAACTCCTGACAGTCCAGAATAATGTCCTTCCATGGATTTTAGACGCTCCCATATGGACAAAAATAACAACCCTTCACGAAACCTTGGAGATTGACCAGTAGAAACCAGTAAAGAAGTTGGCCACAGCAGTCTACAAAAAGCTAGACGTCTATAGAGAAAGCAGTAAACACCTAAGAAACACAGGCACAAGCCAACCCCAGACGTGGCACAAACAACGAGTCCCATCCAGCATCATAGAGCCACCAACCAAAGCAGGCCCACCAACAGCAGAAGATACCACACTATTATATATAATCATCTAGGACAGGCTATTTACTATTTCTCCTCAGGAGAATGGGGCGTCAGCCAAATTCATGTTTATACAACCATCTGGAATAGGAGATTTACTAACTCATGCTAGAAGATTAGGACATTAGACTCAGTCATGTTGGATCATAAGCGCAAACAAAGAAAACTAGGGAACATTGACCTAGTGACAAAAAAGCTAGAAAGCGCGTGGAGAAAATACAAAACCAAAGCCTCATCCCAAGGAGGCATAGACCGCAACTTATGGCGGCAAACTGGAGAACTTTTAAGTTCGAAAATTCACGACTCTGTCCCCGAAAGTTTAAATAAAGAGTGCTAGCACAGCACTAATACCGAAAAATACCACAACAAAAGCCGCCAAAGCGACGAAGCCGGTGGGACTGATCTCCAACAAAATGACACATAAAAACCATGTTGCAAGAGAAACTGAACGATAATCTGTCATGCATGTTTATAAAAAAGAAGCAATATACTTGAACATTTACACTGTGGCGAACGTTTAACTGAAACGATACACTGATCATCGGAACAGATTCTTCAAATTGTTCAAATGGCTCTGAGCAGTATGGGACTTAACAGCTGAGGCCATCAGTCCACTAGAACTTAGAACTAATTAAACCTAACTGACCTAAGGACATCACACACATCCATGCCCAAGACAGGATTCGAACCTGCGACCGCAGCGTTCGCGCGGTTCCAGACTGAAGCGCCTAGAACCGCTCGGACACTCCGGCCGGCTGAACAGGTTCTTAATGAGTGAAAGAAATAACACAAAGACCCGAGAAAATGAAAAAAAAAACTTTATGAGAACTATGGATTACTATTTTTAATAATTAAACAGTGTGGAAAAAGAACTAATAAACATTAGTTTGTTTACCTTTTCCAAGAGTTGCTCATTCTTAAATACTTACAACTGGATTTTCCGAAGGTTAGTTTTCAACATCTGTGAACAGTGATTTAGAACATCCACAATGAGTATCAAATGACGGTGCCCCTGCCACAATACTCTGGAGGTTGCACAAAATAAGTGTTTTGTACGCTCAATATTATTCCACAACCTCTCATCCCAACGCCCAATCGATCAATATTACTTCAAATTCTGAAATATCCCAGGCGCCGCTTTAAGCTTTCACTGTCCGCTGTTAGTTTAGTATTGTTGTAAAGCTGCCTTCCGTACCATTGTCGCCAATAATACCATCATATGCACAGCGGGAACAGCTGAATATACCAGTATGTAGTACGCTTCAAAGTTGGTTCTTTGTACAGTGGAAATAGTGGAAATATTTACATTTACAGATCAATCTCAAAAGCTGTCCTAAGGTACCAGGTATCCACCCATACTGAAATACTCGTATTAGCACGTGATGTAGCCTCCACGAGCGGCATCGCAGGCTCTGACTGGCATCCAGTCGATCGTACAGATAGCGAATACTGTCCTCGGATACGATATTCCACAGCTGCTCGACCTGTTCACGTAATTGTCTAAGAGTTTTTGGCTGATGAGCCTCACAAGGCACTTCCCGCCCCTTCATATTCCACACTTGCTCGATTGTAAACAAGTCCAGAAATCGCCCAAGTAAGTTTCTGCACGATTTGCAGGACACGTTGAATTTCACGGGCAGTGTGTGAGCGAGCTTTATCCGGTTGGAACAACGCATTTCTTTCCTGTTGCAATAATGCCAAAATTACGTGTTTAACAACATTCTGCGAGTAGCGAGGTATAGAGTCTGCTCGAGAAACACCAAATGTGAACGAGAGTTGTAGCTTATCGCACCCAACTCCAGAAGGCCTGGAATGGGACCAATGTGCTTTCGACGAATGCACTCCGGTGCTCATCAGGTGTACGTCGTACGCGCAAACGGTTATCACATGTGCGCGGCAAAAATCTGCTTTCATCGCTGAAGACCATTGGGTGCAACTCCATCTTCCAAGTGATCCCCTGATGCCACCAGCTGACCCGTGCTGGTCGATGCTGTGGAGTGAGTGGAAGACGGACAAGAGGTGTTCCTGCCCACACCTAATATCCGGTTCGCAGTAATTCGTCTTGACACGTCAGAGGTCACCTCTTATCTGTGCTGTGGTAGCTGTACGATCAGGCAATGCTGCCCTTCCAATACAACGATCCAGGCGGGCGTCTGTGCTACATGGACGTTCAGAACCTCGTCTACGGCTGTAGGAATGTTCAGGTAACCACTAACACCAGCATCGTTGCGCAAGTGACGCTGCACGCCCAGCTTGTGTCTCAGTTCTCCGAAAGTACCATCCTACCACTCGGAAGGCCACAATATGGCACATTTTAAGCTCACTCAGTTGGCTGCCAGCACGTGTGCGTCTCTATGGCATGGTTGCCTGCTTGCCTCACATGTTTGCACCTACGGAGTCTTCTGGCTACAGTCCGCAGCTCGTGGTCGTGCGGTAGCGTTCTCGCTTCCCACGCCCGGGTTCGATTCCCGGCGGGGTCAGGGATTTCTCTCTGCCTCGTGATGACTTGGTGTTGTGTGCTGTCCTTAGGTTAGTTAGGTTTAAGTAGTTCAAAGTTCTAGGGGACTGATGACCATAGATGTTAAGTCCCATAGTGCTTAGAGCCATTTGAACCATATCCTTCTGGCTACAAGCATTCGGTATTAACAGGTTGACACAGATGACGTTATGGTAGCTTTGCCATTACGCTATCCGTTGGCGTACGACGGTGAAAGTAATATCAGTACATCTACTACGCCTCAGGAGGCATATGCCGCCATCAGATGAAAATCGACGTCGTCTTTCCTGTTGTATCACTTTTTTCCGGCAGTATATGTTAATAACAGGTACCAAAATGTCAACGGCGTATTATAAATGCTACAATCGGTGCAACCAGTTTCTTCTCTCATTTGCCGTTCGTTTGTGTTCCAGGTAATCGTCAAATTCTATCCTCTTCTCGATGCCAAATAATTCATTCTAGGCCGTACTCTTCCTTTCTTCCCCGGAACTTTCCTTCAAGAATATTAATGACGAAGATGTTATGTCTGATGACGTATCCAATAAATTTTCCTTTTTTTTCAGTTTCCTTTGATAATCTCTTTCCGCTAACACCCCTCAATTCTTCCAGGTTGACTTCTTTTTCCGTTCAGCTCGTTTTTGTCATTTTCCGCTATGTCCATATTTCAGAAACTTAAATTCGACTCATTTTCAATGTACCCATGACCCAATTTCCTCTTCCATAGATCAGTGCACCCCATACAGACGATTTTGCAAAGGATTTTTTAAAATCTGTATTCGTTTGTTTGCAGATTAAAATGTTTTTCTTCGTTACAAATGAGTGCTTTGCCAATGCTATCCTTCTCTTCAGTTCCATTAAGAAACTATTGCTCTCTGATTATACTATTGAGATAAAAAAATTGTTTCAGCTGGCCCGTTCGGACATATTGGGTTCAATTTTTCCCTTACTTACCTGTGCTATCGCCTGCACAATATGTATAGAAATAATGGTGGACGAGTAAATTTACGGTCATATTTTTTATATGGCTACATGCTGGCCATTCGCAGTACTCCAAATAATAAAGGGGCTTTAAATTTAATAGAAATGAAGATATTAGTTGTGACGGTACCTAAGTGTTACAGCAAAGTGTAGTTGCTCATCCAAACAGCAGCCAATACGAGCAAACACGTTGAGTGTCTATTCGCGGTTTCTGTAATTCAGGTACTTGGACTACGCACGGCTCTGGTTATAAACAATAGCTCGATGTAGTCATAGGGTTGAGCAGCCCACGTTTCTTTCATGCCCCGCATCTAATTCTATGCAAAAAATAAGCTGTACCTGTGATCCTGCAGTCAAATAGTCTATGCTTTAGCTAGAATTGAGAATTAATAAAAACACAGAAATAAATAATGAATGATAAATGATTAATTTAGTAACAAGGATTCTATTTTAATGACTGTAATTAATGATGACGGCAGCTAATTATGTTTAATTATGTTTATTCAAGAAAGGGCATCTCACATAAACGAGAGGTGGTCCTATGATTTTCAGTTAAAATACAAAAAGAAAATACCCTTATCAAATGCAACTTACGTTGGTAGCGATACGAGAATGGTAGTAAAAACCCCACAGTAAACAGTCATCAAAGACTAGCAAAAACTACACTATTGGCCATTAAAATTGGTACACCACGAAGATGACGTGCTACAGACCTGAAATTTAACCGACAGGAAGAAGATGCTGTGATATGCAAATGATTAGCTATTCAGAGCATTCACACAAGGCTGGCGCCGTTGGCGACACCTACAACGTGCTGACATGAGGAAAGTTTCCAACCGATTTCTCATACACAAACGGCAGTTGACCGGTGTTGCCTGGTGAAACGTTGTTGTGATGCCTCGTGTAAGGAGGAGAAATGCGTACTATCACGTTTCCGACTTTGATAAAGGTCGGATTGTAACCTATGGCGATTGCGGTTTATCGTATCGCGACACTGCTGCTCCCGGTGATCGAGACCCAATGACTGTTAAAGAATATGGAATCGGTGGGTTCAGGAGGGTAATACGGAACGCCGTGCTGCATCCCAACGGCCTCGTATCACTAGCAGTCCAGATGACAGGCATCTTTTCCGCATGGCTGTAACACATCGTGCAGCCACGTCTCGTTCCCTGAGTCAACAGACGGGGACGTTTGCAAGACAACAACCATATGCACGAACAGTCCGACGACGTTTGCAGCACCATGGACTATCAGCTCGGAGACCATGGCTGCGGTTACCCTTGACGCTGCATCACAGGAAGGAGCGCCTGCGATGGTTTACTCAACGACGAACCTGGGAGCACGAATAGAAAACGTCATTTTTTCGGATTAATCCAGGTTCTGTTTACAGCATCACGATTGTCGCATCCATGTTTGGCGACATCGCGGTGAACGCCCATTAGAGGCGTGTATTAGTCATCGCCATACTGGCGTATCACCCGGCGAGATGGTATGGGGTGCCATTGGTTACACGTCTCGTTCACCTCTTGTTCGCATTGATGGCACTTTGAACAGTGGACCTTACATTTCAGTTATGTTACGACCCGTGGCTCGACCCTTCATTCGATCCCTGCGAAACCCTACATTTCAGGAGGATAAAGCACGACCGCATGTTGCAGGTCCTGTACGGGCCTTTCTGGATACAGAAAATGTTCGACTGCTGTCCTGGCCAGCACATTCTTCAGATATCTCACCAACCGAAAACGTCTGGTCAATGGTGGCCGAGCAACTGGATCGTCACAATACTGCATTCACTACCCTTGATGAACTGTGGTGGTCATCAGCGCCCGGTCCGTGACTTAGGAAACAGTAAAAAAACGAGAATGGAAACCAGCAGCAGTGGGAACGAAACTCAAAAAATTGGAGAAACTGAAAGCAGACGGAAAGCTTAAAAATCCACTATAGAAAGGGGTTGGTTGTCCCCCAAAAAAGCTTCAAATGACTGACGTCATCTCACTGGCACTAATAAACTCGAGAACGCGATCGGCCGAGCGCGTGTCATCTGCTAAAATGGATGATATATCAGGCGACAGCTGTAGACGGGCGCGTAACGGAGTAAAATAGGGGCACTCAATTAAAAGGTGTCTTACCGTCCACAGCTGAGAGCAGTGGTGACAGAGTGGGGGAGGATCGCCGCTTAAAAGATGTCGATGGCTAAAAAGACCGTGCCCTATCCGGAGTCTAGTTAAAATTACCTCCTCCCGATGACGCGTTCGGGAGGAAGAGATCAAAGCACAGGGAAGAGCTTTCACGTCCCGCAATTTATTATGGGGAAGTGTCGACCAATGTGCTTACCATAAAAGAACAACACGACGACATAAAACGCTCCGTAGATCGTAGAAGGGAATCGATCGAATAGCTGGCCGAAGAAGAGAGACTGCAGCCTTGGCCGCTATATCGGCCACCTCATTTCCACAGATACCAACGTGTCCTGGGAGCCAGAGGAACGCCACCGAGACGCCCCCCAGGTGGAGCAAGCGCAGACAGTCCTGAATCCGGTGGACCAGAGGGTGGACAGGGTAGAGAGCTTGGAGACTGAGGAGAGAGCTGGGAGAATCTGAACAGATAACATACTGTATCCGCTGATGGCGGCGGATGTATTGGACAGCCTGGAGAACAACGTAAAGCTCCGCATTATACACCGAACACTGGTCGGGAAGCCGAAATCGATTTGGGGTGTCGCCAACAATATAGGCACTCCCTACACCTAACGATGTTTTCGAGCCATCAGTGTGAATAAATGTGGCTTCCTTCATTTGTGCACATAGAGCAGCAAATGCCCGACGATAAACAAGTGAAGGGGTACCATCCTTGGGAAATTGACAAAGATCACGGAGCAGGCAGATCCGGGGACGGAGCCAAGGCGGTGCTGTACCCCAAGTTGTCAAGAAGGTTATAGGAATGCGGAAGGAAAGAGAATGGAGCAGTTGACGGAAGCGGACTCCCGGTGGTAGTAGGGAGGAAGGGCGGCCTGCATACCCTACATCCAAGGAGGCGTCGAAAAAAATTTCATGGGCTGGATTAGCAGGCATGGAAGACAGATGGCTAGCATAACGACTCAGAAGGACTGCTCGCCGATTGGACAGCGGAGGTTCAGCAGTCTCAGCATAAAGGCTTTCCACAGGGCTGGTGTAAAAAGCTCCAGACACTAATCCACGGTGGTGGATAGAGTCGAGACGCCGAAGAATAGACGACCGAGCAGAGGAGTAGACTATGCTTCAATTTCGAGCGCACTAAGGCGCGATAGAGGCGGAGAAGGACCACTCGGTCCGCTCCCCAGGAGGTACCATTCAGGACACGGAGGGTCTTGAGGGATCGCAGACAGCGAGCCGAAAGATAGGAAACGTGGGAGGACCAGCACAGTTTTCTGTCAAACATAAGACCCAAGAATTTAGCGACGTCCGAAAACGGAAGGTTGACAGGTCTTAGATATAAGGAGGGTGGAAGAAACTCCTTACGTCACCAAAAATTAACACAAACGGTCTTACTGGGAGAAAAACGGAAGCCGGTTTCGATGCTCCAAGAGTGGAGGCGATAGAGACATCCTTGAAGACGTCGTTCAAGAGTGCTGGTCCGTTGAGAGCTGTAGTAGATCGCAAAATCGTCCACAAAGAGGGAGCCCCAGACATCAGGAAGGAGACAATCCATAATTGGATTTATGGCAATGGCAAACACTACAACACTTAGCACGGAGCCCTGAGGTACCCCTTTTTCTTGGGAGAAAGTACGGGAGAGAGTAGTGTTCACCCGCACTCTAAATGTGCGCTCTGCCATAAATTCGCGAAGAAAAAGGGGCAGCCGACCTCGAAAGCCCCAAGAGAACAGTGTGCGGAGGATGCCTGTCCTCCAACAGGTATCGTATGCTCTCTCCAGATCAAAAAATATTGCTACTGTTTGGCGTTTCCGGAGAAAATTGTTCATGATATATGTAGAGAGCAACAAGATGGTCAACTGCAGAACTATGCTTTCGGAAACCGCATTGGGCAGGTGTTAAAAGACTGCGGGACTCCAGCAACCAAGCTAAACGGCAATTCACCATACGCTCCAAAACCTTACATACACTACTCGTGAGAGAAATCTGGCGATAGCTAGAGGGGTGATGTTTGTCCTTTCCAGGTTTCGGAACAGGAACGACGATACCTTCCCGCCATCGTCTGGGAAAAGTACCGTCGGTCCAAATTCGATTATAAAGGCGAAGGAGGTAACGCAGACTATGGGTTGATAAATGCAGCAACATTTGGATGTGGATACCATCCGGTCCTGGGGCGGAGGAGCGAGAAGAAGAGAGTGCATGTTGGAGTTCCCGCATGGAGAAAACAGTATTATAGCTTTCGCGATTTTGAGAGAAGAAAGCAAGAGGTTGCACTTCCGCTGCACGTTTCTTCGGGAGAAACGCTGGCGGGTAATTTGAAGAGCTCGAAATCCCAGCAAAGTGTTGATCCAATGAGTTAGAAATTGTGACGGGGTCCACTAACGTATCACTCGCGACAGTGGGCCCAGAAACCGGGGAGAAACTAGGCGCGCCTGATAACCGTCGAATCCGACTCGAAACTTCCGAGGAGGGAGTGAAGGTGTTAAATGAGCTAATAAAGAATTTCCAGCTTGCCTTCTTGCTATCGCGGATGACGCGACGGCATCTCGCACGGAACTGCTTATAGCGGATACAGTTGGCCAAAGTAGGAAGGTGGCGGAAAACGCGAAGAGCACGTCGCCGCTCACGTATTGCGTCACGGCATGCCTCGTTCCACCAAGGAACTGGGGGGCGCCGGGGCAATTCGGAGGTGCGTAGTATTGAACGTTCCGCAGCTGTAAGAATAACGTCTGTAATATGTGTGACCTCATCGTCGACGCTAGGAAAGTGACGGTCATCGAATGTCGCTAGAGACGAAAAAAGTGTCCAATCGGCTTGGGCAAACTTCCAGCGTCGCGGGCGCATATATGGCAGTTGAGGCTGCAGTCTAAGGGCACATGGAAAGTGGTCACTCGAATGTGTATCATCAAGGGCGAACCATTCGAAGCGCCGAGCTAGCGGAACAGTACCGACCGCAAGGTCCAAATGAGATAAATTTGGCGTGGAGGCAGACAAAAATGTAGGGACCCCAGTGTTGAGGCAAACTAGATCCGCTTGGTGGAAGACGTCTAGCCATAGTGAGCCACGCGGACAAGGATGTGGAGATCCCCAAAGCGGGTGGTGGGGAGATCCCAAC
The DNA here is from genome assembly GCF_023898315.1 of Schistocerca nitens. Lineage (NCBI taxonomy): Eukaryota > Metazoa > Arthropoda > Insecta > Orthoptera > Acrididae > Schistocerca > Schistocerca nitens. The sequence goes on from NC_064622.1 coordinate 362,899,805, forward strand.
CAGCAAATAGGGGGGTGGAAGCTGACCAAGGAGATGAAGGAGATCAGCTCGTGCCATTGGTGTGGACGATGGAATGTATACAGTACAAAGAGAAACGTTATATCCAGAAAGGGAAAGACAGACAGCGACAGCTTGGAAGGAAGTGTTTAAGGGGAATGGGTGATAATGGAGAGTATCATGGAGAAGTATCATGAGTCCCCCATGGGCTGGAGTGCCTTCCACAGAGGGGAGGTCATATCGGACGGACTGAAATTGAGGGAGAACAAAGCGGTCATTAGGACGCAGCTTTGTTTCCTGAAGACAGAAGATGACTGACGAGTAGGATCGTAAGAGGATCGACAATTCATCCCGATTGGCTCGAATGCCGCGGATATTCCAGTGGATAATGGACATAGGGTGAACAGAAAATGGAGGAATGTGACGAAGGTTGCCATCAACTCAACGACTGCTCAGAGCTTGCGACTGACAGCATGGAATGGCATTCAGCCGAAGGCAGAAGATCCTGATCCATAGGTTGTTCAGGAGCAGCTCCTGCCACCAGCGATCGGCCGGTTGATCGGCCGCCAGCAGTGCGCCTCGGCAACACAGAAGACGGCCGAGGGCGATTTCCGCCAGGTGGTGCTGTAGATGAGACACGCCTTGGCGGAGAAGGAGATGAACTGGGTTTCTTATTAGCCTTCTTGGAAACATGATGTTTAGATGAAGGAGGAACCGATGGTCGTGATGTTGGGGTACGTAAAAAATCTTCACGAGTATGCTCTTTTTTCGAAGTCTTGGTGTCTGACTTTTGGGCTCGACATTTAGCAGAATCCGATGAAGAGCGAGCCATAGAGTGGGCAGGCGAAAGTGGTGAGGTTGAACGGGCGATATTTGCGCTGGCAGATCTGACGACCATGACACTAAAGGTGAGGTCACAAGTCTGCGTGGCCGCCTCCTTTGTTGGCCGAGGAGAAGCAAGGACAGTGCTGTATTTTCCTGTCTGAGGCACGGTGGGCTGTCTACTGGCGAATAATTTTCGAGCAGCAAAGGTCGACACCTTTTCCTTCACTCTGATTTCCTGGATGAGCTTTTCGTCTTTAAAAATGTGGCAATCTCGAGAGGAAGCAGCGTGGTCACCCATACAGTTGATGCAACGAGGGGATGGAGGTGGACAAGCACCCTCATGGGCATCCTTGCCACACGTAACACATTTGGCCTGATTGGAACAGGACTGGCTGGTGTGATTGAACCGCTGACACCGATAGCAACGCGTAGGATTTGGGACGTAAGGGCGAACGGAAATTATAGCCTGCTTTGATTTTCGATGGGGGTTGAACTTTGTCAAATATCAAGAAGACAGTGCGGGCTGGAATGATGTTTGTGTCAACCCTTTTCATAACTCTATGAACAGCCGTTACGCCCTGGTCAGACAGGTAGTGCTGAATTTCTTCGTCAGACAATCCGTCGAGGGAGCATGTATAAACGACTCCACATGAGGAATTTAAAGTGCATTGCGCTTCAACCCAGACAGGGAAGGTGTGGAGCCCTGGAGGGCACTGACTGTTTCTAACAACAAGGTGCCATTCCGTAATCTGGAACAAGACTTTACAGGACCTGCAATTGCGTCGACACCTTTCTGAATAATGAAAGGGTTGACCGTGGAGAAGTCGTGACCTTCGTCAGACCGAGAAACAACAAGGAACTATGGCAACGATGGAAGAACTGTCTGTGACTGAGACTCAGTGAACTTACGCTTGCGAGCAGACATAGTGGAAGATGAGGAAACCATTGTGGAAGAATCCCCCATGTTTACCGGCGTCTCCGATGGCGTGCTCCTCCCTTGTGGGGGCCCTTTCTGAGGGCACTCCCACCTTAGGTGATTGTTCACACCTCAGGTCACACCTCCCGACAAATGGACAGAGGGACCAATCGGCACTTTCGGAAGGTATCAGCGCGGGTAATCACCCCACCCTGGGCCTGGCCGTTACCAGGGGTACGTACGTGTCGTACCTGTCTGCCCGGGGCGGGGAATTACGCGTTACCCCGTCACTGGCTACGCACGAAAATGCGTGGGTCGGCCCTCAGACACGCACAGGGAGGAAGAAAGAGAAAGGGAAAAACAAAGAAAGGGGAAGGAAAGAAGAGAGGTCTCAAACGCCGCAGCGGAGAAAAGGGTAAAGAGAAGAGGTAAGGAAAAGAGAAGGTCAATACAAGCAGAGAAGGCGAAGAATGCATTACATTTACGAGCGTCCGTCTCCGGTCGTAAGCACAAACCATACTCCCAGAGGGGGAGAAAGGGAAGGAAAGAGCCAGAGGTGAGGGGAGGGGGGGGCGAAGATTGGGGATAGGGAAGGATGCGGAAAAGGAAGGTATGCAGCCCGGAAAGGAAGGAGGGCCACATTAGCTCAGGGTCCCGTGCTCGCTACGCACGTATCCACAAAAGGGTTGTGGACCCCCTGGGGGGGCCAGATGTGGTTGTTCTGGGTACTGGTTTCTCAGGATCTATGCCCCCAAATTGCGTGAAAATGTAATGAATGTCAGTTCTAGTATAATATATTTGTCCAATGAATACCCGTGTATCATCTTCATTTCTCCTTGGTGTAGCAATTTTAATGGCCAGTAGTCTAAGTCCATTTCGTGATCACAATACGCAAAAGATTCGCCAGTTCAAAATAGTTCGTTCAACAAGGTGATTCATAAATTAACATATGCGATACCAACAGTAGTAATCCATACTCTGTCAAATCTCAGTTCCGTAAATCAAGCGCCAAAAATGAGAGTTCTGTTCTGGAGCACATTCAGACCTCTCGAAACATAAAGTCCTTTCAGAAGCTAAGGTATGGTAGCGGCCCTTCACCACCCAGAATCAGTCACTTATATGACCGAATCACGGATGTTACCTCAGGTCTGCCTTCTTCAAGAGCTCGACATAAAGTGCGTGAAAGTCTATATCATAACGGCAATCCACTGCCCAGAATCACACTTCTATTACTGAATAAAGCACTGTATCACAGGCAGGTCTACCTGCTTTAAGAACTCCCTACAAAGTGCCCTTAAACGCGCCCTCGAAGTTTTCTCTCGAAAACTGCCGGTCTACATCTACATAGATACAGCGCAAGCCACCATACAGTGTGAGGTGGAGGGGGCACTATACCACTACTAGTCAATTCCTTTTCTGCTCTACTTGCAAACAGAGCGAGGGGAAAACGACTATCTACATGCCTCCGCATGAATAATTTCTCGAATCTTATCTTCATGGTCCTTACGCGCAATGTACACTCCTGGAAATTGAAATAAGAACACCGTGAATTCATTGTCCCAGGAAGAGGAAACTTTATTGACACATTCCTGGGGTCAGATACATCACATGATCACACTCACAGAACCACAGGCACATAGACACAGGCAACAGAGCATGCACAATGTCGGCACTAGTACAGTGTATATCCACCTTTCGCAGCAATGCAGGCTGCTATTCTCCCATGGAGACGATCGTAGAGATGCTGGATGTAGTCCTGTGGAACGGCTTGCCATGCCATTTCCACCTGGCGCCTCAGTTGGACCAGCGTTCGTGCTGGACGTGCAGACCGCGTGAGACGACGCTTCATCCAGTCCCAAACATGCTCAATGGGGGACAGATCCGGAGATCGTGCTGGCCAGGGTAGTTGACTTACACCTTCTAGAGCACGTTGGGTGGCACGGGATACATGCGGACGTGCATTGTCCTGTTGGAACACAAGTTCCCTTGCCGGTCTAGGAATGGTAGAACGATGGGTTCGATGACGGTTTGGATGTACCGTGCACTATTCAGTGTCCCCTCGACGATCACCAGTGGTGTACGGCCAGTGTAGGAGATCGCTCCCCACACCATGATGCCGGGTGTTGGCCCTGTGTGCCTCGGTCGTATGCAGTCCTGATTGTGGCGCTCACCTGCACGGCGCCAAACACGCATACGACCATCATTGGCACCAAGGCAGAAGCGACTCTCATCGCTGAAGACGACACGTCTCCATTCGTCCCTCCATTCACGCCTGTCGCGACACCACTGGAGGCGGGCTGCACGATGTTGGGGCGTGAGCGGAAGACGGCCTAACGGTGTGCGGGACCGTAGCCCAGCTTCATGGAGACGGTTGCGAATGGTCCTCGCCGATACCCCAGGAGCAACAGTGTCCCTAATTTGCTGGGAAGTGGCGGTGCGGTCCCCTACGGCACTGCGTAGGATCCTACGCTCTTGGCGTGCATCCGTGCGTCGCTGCGGTCCGGTCCCAGGTCGACGGGCACGTGCACCTTCCGCCGACCACTGGCGACAACATCGATGTACTGTGGAGACCTCACGCCCCACGTGTTGAGCAATTCGGCGGTACGTCCACCCGGCCTCCCGCATGCCCACTATACGCCCTCGCTCAAAGTCCGTCAACTGCACATACGGTTCACGTCCACGCTGTCGCGGCATGCTACCAGTGTTAAAGACTGCGATGGAGCTCCGTATGCCACGGCAAACTGGCTGACACTGACGGCGGCGGTGCACAAATGCTGCGCAGCTAGCGCCATTCGACGGCCAACACCGCGGTTCCTGGTGTGTCCGCTGTGCCGTGCGTGTGATCATTGCTTGTACAGCCCTCTCGCAGTGTCCTGAGCAAGTATGGTGGGTCTGACACACCGGTGTCAATGTGTTCTTTTTTCCATTTCCAGTAGTGTATATTAGCGACAGTAGAATCGTTCTTCGGCTTCGAATGCCGGTTCTCTGAATTTTCTCGAAAAGAACGTCTCCTTCCCTCCAGGGATACCCATTTAAGTTGCCGAAGCACCTCCGTAACACTTAGGTGTTATTCGAATTCTGACCCACCAGTTATAAATCTAGCAGCCCTTTCTAAATTGTTTCGATGTCTTTCTCAATCCAAGACCTGGTACGGATCCCAAAACTCGAGCACCACTCAAGAATAGATCGCACCAGTGTCCTATATGCGGTCTTCTTTACATGTGAATCACTCTTTTTTAAATTCTCTCAATAAACCGAAGTCAACCGTTCGGCTTCGCTAACACAGTTATCAAGTGCTAGTTCCACGTGAAAATAATGTGTTATAAAATATGTAAACATTTTGATATTGTAACATGTAACTATCATCTCAGAGCGACAGAACTTTGTGAAAATTTAATTTTGAACTGAAACGTTTGGTGTTCACGCTACACAACGTGAAATCCAGATTAGCCAATACACCAAACAGTTCATCTGCTAGAAAGCAATCCGTTTCCAGTGAAATTTACATGTGTCATCTTACTACAAAAGATTCAGATTAAAATGTTTGCCCTGAATATTGTTTATCTTCATCTTTTGTCTTGAAAACAATCACTGTATCAGAACTGTTATTGTAATTACACAACAAATGAATGTAAAAATTAACGCAGCTGACTTTCTAATCAAACTACTTGAAATTTCACAAGACAGATCTTTACTGAAACCTTTTACTGGTATTAAGGGTCAGAAATGATACTGATATTTTCACAAAAACGCTCTGACAATCACTGTGCTTTACAATGGACATGAGCTTTGATGGTAAATACCTTTAATGGCGTTCCTGTGTGCACGGAATGCTCAACGGCTTTGCAACCAGTCACTATTACGAATATTGATCTGGGTGCTGGACACCAGATTTTATTTACCGTGCTTGCGATGTGCAATGAAAGACGGTAACTTCAAAGTTTTCAGAAAAATGCTTCTCAGTAAATTATTCGTCATATGCAGTGCGATTATGCAAACACAGCTACGGAACTAAATGACAATGGGGAACTAATCTTAACGACTCATAACTCCACTTTTAACTATTCTTTATTAAGGCTTGACAACAATAAACTCCATGACAACAATAAACTCTTTCATAAAGTTCTCACACCTAGATAAGTTAGCGACATATTTCTAAATAACTTTTCTCTGTACAAGTACTTTCCTTGGCACTTGTTTCAGCTACAAGACAAAACCATATGTTTCAATTTCTGTACTAACAATTAATTTAATGTATTTAATCTCATTTTCTTTCCTCAAAACATCGTCCAAAATCATTTTAAACAATGCTGCCTCCACTACATTGCAGGCCAGCTTCCATCCATTTAAAACAAAGTACACAGACGGACTATCCAACACACACTACTGCTCTCTTCAATATAGTCTCTTGGAAAGAATATAATATTACAGAGGTTGAAGGCATTTATCAAATTCGCAACTTCATTCACATTAATGGTCAGTTCCTCAAAACCGTCGTGACAAATAGGTCGGCCCCTTGTGTATTTCATGTTTTGCAAATCAAATGTTCAAATGGTCTGAGCACTATAGGATTTAACATCTGAGGTCATCAGTCCCCTACAACTTAGAACTACTTAAACCTAACTAACCTAAGGACATAATACACATCCATGCCCGAGGCAGGATTCGAACCTGCGACCGTAGTGGTCGCGCGGTTCCAGACTGAAGCGCCTAGAACCGCTCGGCCACAACGGCCGGCTCATGTTTTGCAGCGTAACCGAACATTACAGGTGTGTTCTTCCTACTCATCCGTATTAACTTACATTTCTCCACTTTTAAAGCTAGCTGCCATTCATCACACCAACCAGAAATTATGTAGGCCGTCTTCTATCTTCCTACAGTTATTCAACTTCGACACCTTAGTGCACACCACACCATCAACAGCAAACAACCGCCGATTACTGCCCACCCTTTCCGCCAGATCATTTATATATATAAAGAATAATAACGGTCCTATCACACTTCCCTGGGGCACTCCTGACGATACCCTTGAGAGATGAACGTTCGCCGTCGAGGACAGCATACTGGGTTCTATGACTTAAGATGTCTTCGAGGCATTTACATTATTGTGAACTTATTCCATATTCTCACACCTTCGTTAACGGCCCGCAATTAGGCGTCGTGTCAAATGCTCACCGGAAATGTGGAAATATAGAATCTTATTGTTGCCCTTGATCCATAGTTCGCAGTAAATCATGTGAGAAAGGGCAATCTGAGTTTCGCACTTGCGATGCTTTCTAAAACCATGGTGATTCGTGAACACGCTTCTCAGTCTCAAGAAAGCTTATGATATTCGAACTGAGAATATATTCAACGATTATGCAGCAAACCGAAGTTATGGATATTGGCCTGTGATTTTGCAGGTCCGTTCTTTTACCCTTTTACTGGAGTCAATTGCCAGGTTTTCCTGTCGCTAAAGCATCCACTCGAGTCCTGCACTGATCCGCCACCGTCCAATTCTCACTGACTCAAGGTCATCCCCACCAAGAACATTATATCGTATATTGTCCTTAAGCTGTACGGACATGATATGATTGAAATGCTTTCAGGAAAACTGGAATCTGCCTGCTGCCCTTGATCCATAGCTCCCAGTATATCATAAGAGAAAAGGGCAATCAGACCACTTCCCGGATTAAAATATATTACAATAATATTTAAATAAAGAAATACCATAAGCATTCCGTTACACTCAGATATAAGTAACAGCTGGTTCTTAAATGAGTAAGCCAGCATTATTGCGCAACTGTGCTTCCGATAAATGGCAACAGATTGTCCTTAAGCTTTGTTTAAAACAATTGGTTATGCCTGCTTGACACAAGCGTCTTCAGACACTCCTTACGACAGTGGTATCAGCTAATACAAGCGATTGACCACTTTTAAATCACTATGGATTTTTAATAGTACTTGGAATCAACGTTTAAATAAAATAACTGGCAAAAAAGTAAATGTTCATCAAATAACGACAAATGTAAGACAATGTGTGAGGTATTCATGCTGTATACATTATATATGTAAATGAGAGGAATACGATGTTGTAACGAACGTTTGCGTGATAAAATGCATATAAATGACGTCATAAATCAATAAATAAAATAGATACATGCACGTAGCTTTCAAGGACAATAATTAGAGTACAATACTTTAATCTGAGGTATCCTTTGTTGAAATAGCATGAAACGATTAAAAGTTGTTAGAAGGTCGCTGTGAAAATATTTATTCGCTATAAAATATTAGCTTAGGTAGTTCTAAAGATTTGTTGTTGTTTCACTGGATGTCCCTCATTTATTTGAGATCGCCGACGTATTCAGTCAGACCTGCATTAGTATTTGATATGAGTTATTGTCGAATCCCAAAGAGCTGTAACTTAACTCTCTTTAAGAGTGCCTGACAGTCCCACATTTACTGAAGCATATTCTGCACAAAGACAAGGCTAGCTTCCGCCATCCAAATCTCAGATTAGGTATTTTTCTGCACATCCGTTAACGCACGTAGCTTGTCTGTAGCGGCCGTGGCGGCCCGCCCGGATGCGTCGTGCTACCGGCCGTGGGGCCGCAGGGATTCGCACATAAATTCACCTCCCCTTGTGCCAAATTTAGGTCGCCAACTAGCTAGCCTACATACGCGTAACGTTACATGGTCTTCGTTACCACTCAAGTTAACACTTAAAAAGCAGAATTCACAAAAAGGAAGCATATTTTTCACTGTATTTCACGTTATACCTGTGTTTAATTAAATATTCTTCTAAGCAGTAGAAGGATTTAAAATTTTATTTTCTACCTTTAAGACAAATTAAGATTGAAAAATTCACAAATATGCTTGCGTACCTCTTCAACTCCTTTTTGTACACAGCTACGTTTAACCATGTGGAAAAAACGTCATTTACTCTTCTAGCGTTGTAGTTGTGGGCATAAATATCCTATGTTAATCTGCAGTCGATTACTTATGCGAATTTCACTTAATGAAAGTATATGCAGAATGTATATCACATTCATGTGACGCCTACATGATCACTGTTGGAGAACATTACGTGTTAAACTCACTCTTCGCTACTCTGTATTCAACACTTACTCTGTAAGTGATGAGTAAGTAAGAAAACTGTGGAAAGTTGAAGACTCTTTATTTAAACTGACAAGCTTTCATGAACCTTAAGTTACTGATGCTGCATACCTTACCTGTGTTTTATATAAATGACACCAAACGTGAAATTTAATTCTCGAAGCTGCGACAGAAAACTATAAAAGCATCCAAGTCATTGTCCACTGAATTGTAAAAAGTGAAAATTTTAGTGAATTTACTTTGCAAGGATGGACTTAAAGGAGCGTCAGTTACTTCAAGGAAGTATCGACTTTTATTTCAGCCCGTGTTAACCAGATGTAATAAATTTAGAGAGTTGGAAGATTACACAGACAAGCAATAGAAATGATAGTACATTCGTTCACTTCCATCCCTATTAGCGTCTTTGAGAAAAAGTTCGAATAAAGTTCAATGTCGGGATTTTTCTTTGGAATTGTTGGACACATTTTGAGGAGAAAAATATGGAATAGAGCTTGATCGATTATAAATTGAACAATATAATGTAGGTATCTTACAGAGACTGAAGAATCTGGTGTTAGATAAGAATAACAGCAAGAAAAACACGGCTTGAATGACAGTAAACTTAAGCAAACTAACGTCGGCTAGGTAAACTGCAGATTATCAGATATGTCTTACAAGGAAAACAAAAAGAAAAGTTAGCAGATGGTTGTCCTAGATCTTCATTACAGTGAAAAGAAATGTTTGAACGAATTACTGCATTCATAAAAAAAATCAATCTAAAAATTGCAATAACTTGGGAAGGGCTCTATGTATCTTAAATTAACTCTTCCAAACGGTAACAGAAGCTGTAATTCAAGAATCTACCTTCTTTCATGTTAATTCTGGCACCTATATGAAATCTCTTACAGTGTAGTATAGGCTATTTATTCTCAACTGACCCCAGGTAGCAAATGTCTGTTATGGCATTATGGCTGAGGTTAATAGGGCGTGTCACACAGTGAAAGGTTCTACTACATCCTGTTAACTGGGCTTACTGAATCAAACACGGCTCACATACCGGCCTCGCGTATCCGTCAAAACAAATATTCAGGTAATTTCTTTTTCACGCAGCTTGCCTTTCTCCAGTCTTCTTTTCAAATCCAAGTCTACCGTAGCTGGCTTTCAGGTATCTCTACATTCAATTAGTAAAAGAAATATTTGTCGTTAACAAAACAGAAGTACCATCTGCACATCTTAACAGACACTAATAACGTAATATCGGCACATATTTTTTAACTCGCGACTGACTGCAATCGTTTCCAATCATTTTTACGTTGGGGTTCGAGAAATAGAAAAACAAAAATATCATAATAGTCTACACTTCCAAATAATTTACTGTTAATTTAAATATCTCCTAGTTAGATTGGAAACTTTCATTAATTCTATAGTTTGTTAATACAAGTGCATATAAGCTTCTATTAACATTTGTTCTCGCGATGTGGAAACTTACTCTATTGAACTTACTCTGTTACTTGAGCTTTTCCGAAGTCCGTTAACAGCATTTCGCCAAGGAAGGTTTCAACATTTATCTTAGGATTCGAAATATTTGTCGTCCTTAACGTGTGATTCATCCACGCCTTCTTTTCTGTTAACCACAAACAACTACCTTCGCTGTCGGTCAAAGATATAACTTCATGTATGCTACACAGAGGTTATCATTCCCTACTGTTGTAGAATAAGAAAATCTGTAGGAGATCATATAGCGGGTAACGCTCATTTCATAGTTCCCGCAAACGTGACGTCATTTTGACGCCATACAAAATATGGACGATCACATGATCGGCCACTTTTGTTAGCATTCGATACGGGCCTCGTACAAGATTTCATCCGCGCGTCGTACCAGAGATTTACAAAACACGTCGTTTTTGGAATGATTTATTATAATTAATGCTGTAATAAAATTGTCACGTAATGATTTATCTACGGTTAATGCCTTCATAGAAGAATTCTGTCTTAAAAGTGTTTTATAACCTTCAATGATTTGCAAATTAAAAATGAAACATTTGTAGTTTGCCGTATCAATGTAATGGAACATGGAAAATATATCACCAACGCCTCACCATTATCATTAAATGGCACTTAATAATGCATCAACGGTACAAGTTTTCAAGATCGAATGATAAACAAGCCCGCAGTTAAACAACACGTGAAAGAGTGCTCGCGTAATGAATAAGGTCGTGGTTTCTGAAGTCGAAATGTTGCATCGCATCCCGTTCTTTGATTTTTTTGTTAGCGTAGCGAAGATGTTAGGTTACTTTCATACGAGTGTAATATAAGTATGTTCTCCAATATTTGATGCTATTTACATTCAGTCTGACCTGAGAACGAAAGGTGAAATAAACATGTAGCGACTTCAGAGTATTTGGTTAGGCAGGAACCTAAGAGGACAGCCTAAATTGCTGCGACTGAAACTAGTAACAATAGAATTCATATTCTTCCTTCTCACAAATATTTGGCTCTTTATCTCCGAATATCTCCGCCTTTCAAATGTGTAGTTATGCGAGAGCCTAAGAGGACAGCGGGTGAAACGGGGAGCATTAACATTCATATTTCTCCTTGTCACAAATATTTCACTGTTTATTCGCGAATGTGTGGCAATTTTCGGGGTGTGTGGTTAGGCACGAACCTAAGAGGACACCTGTAATTGCTGCATCTGGAACGAACAGCAATAAAATTCATATTCTGCGTTTTCACTAATAATTGTACCTTTATTTCAGAATTATGGAGATTTCCGAATGTGTGGTGAGCCTGGAACCTAAGAGTACAGCTTTAAATGGTGCAAGTAAAACGAGCTGCAGTAAGATTTGTATTTTTTCTTCTCTTAAATGTCTATCTCCTTTACTTCCGAATATGCAGCGACTTCCGAGTGTATGGTCAGGTAGGAAACTAAGAGGACATTTTAAACTGCTGCGAGTGAATCAAGGAGCAATAATATTCATATTCCTCCTTGTCATAAATTCGATAGCCGATCTTGCGGTCGTCGATATTGCGCATGACGTCAAAGTGACGTCACGTTTGCGGAAACTGTTGTGGAACGAGCATTACCCGCATATCGCCTACATAAAACGACAAATGTCACGTGACATCTGTAGAATGCTCTTTACGCACTGCGCTAAGTCCGAGTATCTTACAATTATTTGTCCTGGTCATGAGTATTCGGTTATTATTAAAAGGAATGGTGAATAATAGTTAATTCTACAGATGAAAACCGTAGTACTTGCAAAGAGAAACAGTTATTTTTCATAGATAACTAACACAGCGTCAGGTGACATTGGAGGTAATGCAGGTTCTGCGAATCTGAATAATCACTTCATAGTCATTCCTACTTACGACTGGTACCACAGGTTCCACTCAAATGATTGAAATCTTGTAGTGATACATTACAGTGAGTCATTAGAAATATTCACGTCAAAGAACGTGAACACAGATTGGGTATGGTGAAAATCACAGCTTAGGAGGACATGGTGAAAAGTAAAGCCACCGAATTTTTAATGTGAGAACTCTCAAGGGTTTTTACATAAAATGAAGTTTATTAACTGTACACATCTTTATTCTTCATACATACAAATTTATTTCTGAACCTAGTCACGCCGGCGACTAACACATTTCTACCAACGAAAGAATAGTTTGCTCATGCCGTTGCTGCAGAGTGTTCATGATGTAGCCACAACCGCACCTTTGCATGCACCGCTCCATCACTGTCAAAATGAAGTCCTCGAAGGAGTTCTTAAAGTTTTGGAAGCACTTTAAGCTCTGATACACACGCTGGGTAAACTCCAACATAGCACATTACAGGTGTGGACAGACTCAACTTTTAACCTTCTACGCAAATTTTCTGCGGTTATAAACTCGATTACAGCATGCTGTTTGTGACCCACTAACATAGTTGCGTCACACACCGCCATCTTACACACCACAGTTCAGGGTGCTATAGCGGCAGAAGGTTTGCAATTTGTGTTACTGAAGCTAGAAAGTCGACCGTCTAATATACATGAAATGTAATACCTCAACCGGTATTGTGTTGTTGTTGTTGTTGTTGTTGTGGTCTTCAGTCCTGAGACTCGTTTGATGCAGCTCTCCATGCTACTCTATCCTGTGCAAGCTTCTTCATCTCCCAGTACCTACTGCAGCCTACATCCTTCTGAATCTGCTTAGTGTATTCATCTCTGGTCTCCCTCTACGATTTTTACCCTCCGCGCTGCCCTCCAATACTAAATTGGTGATCCCTCGATGTCTCAGAACATGTCCTACCAACCGATTCCTTCTTCTAGTCAAGTTGTGCCACAAGCTCCTCTTCTCCCCAATTCTATTCAATACCTCCTCATTACTTATGTGATGTACCCATCTCATCTTCAGCATTCTTCTGTAGCACCACATTTCGAAAGCTTCTATTCTCTTCTTGTCTAAACTATTTATCGTCCACGTTTCACTTCCATACGTGGCTACACTCCATACAAATACTTTCAGAAACGACTTTCTGACACTTAAATCTATACTCGATGTTAACAAATTTTTCTTCTTCAGAAACGCTTTCCTTGCCATTGCCAGTCTACATTTTATATCCTCTCTACTTCGACCATCATCAGTTATTTTGCTCCCCAGATAGCAAAACTCCTTTACTACTTTAAGTGTCTCATTTCCTAATCTAATTCCATCAGCATCACCCGATTTAATTCGACTACATTCCATTATCCTCGTTTTGCTTTTGTTGATGTTCATCTTATACCCTCCTTTCAACACAGTCCATTCCGTTCAGTTGCTCTTCCAAGTCCTTTGCTGTCTCTGACAGAATTACAATGTCATCGGCGAACTTTGATGTTCCCCGAGGTCGGCTTCTATCAGTTTTTCCATTCGTCTGTGAAAAATTCATAAAACTTTCATGCCCTCGTACATTCATACTGTTTGTATGTCTTGTAGGTTGCTATTTTATACAGATTACCATTCTAGATGTAAAGGTTTGTTGGTACGTACATTAGACAGACGTTATTAAAAAAATTGATTCACTACGTTGATTACTCGATAACATTAAAAATTAGCCACCTCAAGCAGAGATGAAATGTTCTCTGTGAATGCGGGCAGGAATGTGCCGATTACATATTCGATATCACCTGTGGCTTCTTTTGATAAGAGTCAAACTATCTTCTACTGGGGAATACATTAGAAACACCAACATGGAGTTTCGAGAATATTATAATAGAGCACAAGGGGACATTTCATTTAGTTAGTAGGCTTTGTCTGGCTTCTGATTCTAAGTTCCATGAATATCACTGCCAGGTGTTACAGCTCAGAACATATTTCTTCTAAAGCGTTAAAAATTGGTGACAAGATCAGTCACAATTTCTTTTACAATTTATATCTGTTTTTCAATCCGGGGGCACCGGACCTGGATTATAGGATGGGTGAGGCAATGGTTTCCAACCCAAATTGGCGACAGATTCCATTGGCAAAACATCCACGAGAATGACATCAACGCTATCATGACTTGCCGGAATAGTCTATCACCTTGATATTTTTTTGTGATTGCTGGTGGTGACTGCCATTTTGTTTTATCGACATAAAATGATACGTGACAGAAAGGCCACCCCATTTACACAAAACTATTTGAGCAGTTCTAATCAAATGGCTAGACTTTGAATTTTGTCGTCTGTTATAAGCATTAGTGGAGCCTATCTTGAGCAGACCTTGTAATATTCAGTGAGTCTCGGTTATACCACATCTAATGCTCACCGATAGCCCTAGAGCCGTCCGCTTGCTTCACTGAGTGGTAATGTGCTTGCCTTCCATGTAGCGGACCTGGGTTCGATTATCGGCCGGGTTGGTGTTTTTCTTCGCCCATGGACTGGGTGTTGTGTTGTCCTCATCATCATCTCATCATCAACGACGCGGAATTGGCCCAATGTGACGTCATGTGAAATAAGACTTGCAACACCGCGGCCGACTTCCCCGGACGGACCTCCCGGCCAACAATACCATACGGTCATTTCATTTGAGCCCTACAGCCAAGGGTCAAATTATTATGTGGTGGCCTGAACGAATAATGGCATCCGTGCGATTCACTGTTTCGAGCAGTGGTTGTGATAGAACATTCCGAACTTGACAGATCATAGAGCTCAGTTTCTGCACTTTTCTGACGCTTTAATTCCGATTAAAAATTGCCCAACAGTACTTCCGTCAAGTGTTCATTGCCATACGCTCCACACAAACTTTCAGAGACGTTCGATATGATTCGTTTTTCCGCAACAAAGAATTCAATTACTGCACGTTGCTTGTAATGAGTGTTTAGCATAGACCACATTTTGATGGTGTACAATGGCTCTGTTAACCGTAGGAATTGTTCGAAAACTCGCACATCAGATATGAAACACTTAAAATGATTTTTCTTGTGCGTACTTAAAGGTACTCAGCTCACCACCTCAATACCTCAATAATTTGTGCACGACCCCATATTCAGGAAATTTATCTCTAAATGAGGTTAGAAAGCTTAAATCCAGGAGCTCTAAAACATAATGTTATGTACACAGCTTTGTTGGTTACTTTTTGCCCAATGCTAAAGACAGCACTCCAGCTCTTGAAGAAAGTGGACTATACAGAATCACTTGCAATTGTGGCAAATTCTATACAGGTCATTCTAGCGGGACAATATACACCTGTTTGCGGCAACACAATAGAAGTTAGAAACTTATCAAGCAGACTCTACATTCGCAGACCACCTGCATAAAGAAGGACAGAGTTTGCAACATGATGTCCTGCATCGTATACATAAGGGGAGGAAGATGAACAGACGAAGTAATGGAAATTAATAAACGTATGTTAGTTTCCCAAGCTTAGTACTGAATGATCAGATACAGTACTTTTACTGGCCACTTCTCACTGCTGATATCACTCATAATCCCATCCATACCTCGCTGTAAATTACCCCTTATATTCACATGCCCATTTTCCCTTTACACCATTGATTACAGTTGCATTTTCCCTATTAAAAATTCTTACTTTGCGTAATCACAGATGCTTCACTCACTCGTTTAATCTTATTTTTATATATTACCTGATTGTAATATTGGACCCACTAAAAACAAGATTATTTTCTCTGCCATTTCCTTGGAACGTGTCGCCAAAGTTCCTTGCTCAACTTTTTTTCTTCTCAGAACAGTTGTCATAATTTTTATATAGTTCATTATTTTGTGTGTCACGTATTTTGTCTTAGTTCAATGATTTTACACATTTTAACTGAAATAATTCCTTTTTTTTTTTTTTTTTTTTTTGTCTGAAACCAAACATTAAGAACTGTTGTCTTTGGAAACAAAATGCGATATTCTGTAATGCACTAGTTTACAGTCTTTGATCCTACAATATTTCAAAGCCATCTTTCTGCCTGATGACTGCGTAGCAACCGAAAACCGGTTTGTAGCATAATAAATAATATAGAAAATTACACCAGTGTCGCGGCGCGCTTCATTCGTAAGGTAATCTGTTTGCGACCGATAGCTCATACGATTTTTTTTAGTGTCATCAGCTCATAGGACGTATGAAAAACTACAAATACCCTCCTATTGCTTCTATACACCCTGAACTAGTCTGGTTATGGATTGTCACTTTGTTTCAAGAACAATCAACCGTCTCCAAATAAAGTGGAAAAGTTTCCCAAGGTTCCGTAACACGTTAATCAAGCGTATCGGTTACCTTTAATGTTGCATGACACGACATCCACTCTAGTACTAAAACCAAGCGAAAGCCTGCCTTAGAAATTCATCTGCCTTAGAAATTCATGCATCCCTGCTAGTGCATAGATGGTGGGGAGGAGAACAGCAACTACACCTAAAAGCACTCACCTTGAAAATTTTTGCCCTGACAAACAGCTGACTATTGATCCGTTTCATCTACCTCTTCTGCTATTGATGCAGTGACTGTGAGAGGTATAGTTCTCTCTTGACTGGCCTTTTCACAGTATCAACAGTTGCTTAACTATTCCTTGAACTGTTTGTTACCCCAAAATTTGCTACATGTGCAGGACATACCTCTTCTCGCATTTCTCCCTGGTCATTAACGTATCACGCGTCTCCTCCAATCTTTCCCTTAGTTCCCTAAATGTTTCATAAATTATACGAGAGGACTTCAAAAAGTAAGTTACGCAATACCTTGGCATGATAAGTAACTTCTTATCGAGCACTGCACTACTCTTCAAAGTCGTCACGGAGCCAACAGTCACCCATGGTGTGGACGTGTTCGTGTAAAAAATCTGTGATTGTTGCTGTTAAGTTCCTGAACATTATTGTCTATGATGCAGTGCCATTTCACTCGTACGCTGTGATGCACATATTCAATATACTGCAGCAGAGATTTGTCTGCAGGAGAACTATAACATGTACTCTCTTCTGACTAAGTGCCACTTTTTTTGTGCAACATTGTTAGCGTCGCATGGCATGTGTAACTTACTCTTTGAAGTATTCTCGTATAAGTTGCTACTTGATGTTCTAACTTTATTTACAGGATGTGCGTTCCGCCTTTTTGCAAACACACTGGTTTATCTTTTTCCGAAACATGTTTCAGCAACTTTGTTCCATTATCAGTGCGTTTTTTGTCTATTGAATAACTGTAAAAATTGAAAATATTTTAGGTTATAATTGACTTTACAATTGAGACCTAAAGAAAGTTTTTGTTATTTTTGCTTCTTATCGTGATTTTACATTATGTGGTTTTGGAGGATCAACTCTGTAGTGCCCTGCACTGATAGGTTGTCATCTGCAAACCAAACGACGTAAATGTAAATTTCGTCGGCGATTTAACATATCCCTTGATTTTTCAGAAACATGAATTTTTGCGTGTCAATGTTTTGCGTGTATATTTGTTACTACCCACGTTTTCTTGTGACTGATCCTTCTTCTTTTGGGTTCCGTGGACACTGCAAACACATATTAAAGAAATTTATTTCTTTATAAACGCCTTTTTACTTCGCGAGATGCAGTGAGCACTATGTTGTTTTTCCTAACCCCGCCGGCGTTTATTTGTTCCCGAGAGATAGCGCCGAAATTGAATTTCGTTTACCTTTCTCTCTATTTTTGTGCGTGTGTGTGTGCCTTAGCTGTTTCTGTAAAGTACCTTTAACGTGTTAAATAATGTGCCTTTACAGAGCGTAGTGTTTTCATTTAAAACGTGTTTGCCTCCTGCTATTGCCTTCTGTGTGTGGAAGTTCTCTTCTATTGTCATTTTGTGGTATAGGCTGTGTCTGGTTTTCAGTATTTATAAATCTGTGTGGGTGGTGGTTATGGGCTGTTAGGTCGTCAGCAAATGTGCTATACGTGCCGGCCAGTGTGGCCGTGTGGTTCTAGGCGCTACAGTCTGGAGCCGAGCGATCGCTACGGTCGCAGGTTCGAATCCTGCCTCGGGAATGGATGTGTGTGGTGTCCTTAGGTTAGTTAGGTGTAATGAGTTCTAAGTTCTAGGCGACTGATGACCTCAGAAGATAAGTCTCATAGTACTCAGAGCCATTTGAACTATTTTTGTGCTATACGTGCTGTTTGTTTTTAGGGCTCTGAGGTGTTCTGAGTATCTTGTTTTGAAGTTTCTAAACGTTTGTCCTGTGTATAATGTAATATATTTATTTATCTATTTTACGTGTTCAGGACATGAAATTATAACAATACTAGTAGAACGTTAATAACATACAGAGTTTAGTTACGTAGAAAATATCCATCACAGGGGAAACTGAATAAAATAAAACAGCAATGTTAACGAAAATACAAGAATTTATTTGTTCATCTAGAACTTTTGAAGTCCGCAGCTCTTGGTCTTGCGGTAGTGTTGCCACTTCTCGCGCACATGGTCCCGGGTTCGATTCCCGGCGGGGTCAGGGATTTTCCCTGCCTCGGGATGACTGGGTGTTGTTATGTCGTCTTCATCATCATCACTAATCCACATTACGGTCGGTGGAAAGCAATGGCAAACCACCTCCGCTAGGACCTAGCCTAGTACCGCGGTGCGGGTTTCCAGCATCGTACCGTACGCTCCTCAGAGTAAGGGAACTCATCATCATCAGACAATATGAAATACAGACTAAAAAAATAAAATACAATATAACAACAATGTCATTCTTCTCACATTGTGTGCAGTGCCCAGTATTCGCCGACCTTGACTGCTATTTTATTAGTATCCGCATGTTCACCGGTAGTACTGTTACCCGGCAGGTAAAATGGGAATGAGCGTACGGCATTGTGGGCCGGGAGTGCCCCATTCGGGGGCGTTCGGCCGGCGAGGGAAAGTGCTTACTGCATTCGACGCTACATTGGGTGACTTTCGCGCCAGAGATGGGGATGAAACGGTGAGGAGGACAACACAACACCCAGTCCCTGAGCTGAGAAAATCTCCAACCTCAGCCGGGAATCTAACCCGGGCCAATGACGTGGTAGGCGGTAACGCTACCGCTACGCTACAGAGGCAGACACCCGGCAGGTTTCTGCAGACTAGTAAATTTTGTGGGTCCTGTAAGTGACCGTACAGGCAGATTTCACCACCGTTGCTGAAGCTCCACTTTCCATTCTGCATCGTGGCACCACAGCTCTCGGTCTGTTCAGTGTCTTCTACGTCACATATGGCAGACGTGAGCCTGTTGCCTTACTCCAGGGCTTAACAACTGGCCGGTTTTGAGCACGAGTACTCGCGTCTGCTCAGGCACGTGCTCGCGAGCAGCTGCAAGGTCGCGGAGTGTGGTGGGAGGGGAGGGAGGGGAAATGCGCGCGCACGTTTGAATAGGGCCGCAGCGTGCCTATGAATTCGCGCCGACTGTGTAACGTTTAAAGTACTACGATCAGCTCGTAACAGTCACTTCGCTGGTTAAGAATCATGTGAAGTCGCCGTTGTGTAACCCCAACCATGCTTTCGCAGTTCAACCCCCATTGGGAGGAATTGTATCTGTTTACTGAGAAAGATGGTGTTGCAAAATGATTGGTATGTCACAAAACGCTGAATTCTTTTACGAAATTTAATTTGCAGCGACATTATATGTCGTACCACGCGAAAGACTACGGACGTGGAAAATGTGATTGACCAGATCGTGCACAGGAAGTTATTAAACTTAAAAGGAAGCTATCTGAAGAAGATCTGGACGACGAAGAAAAATCAACTGAGGCAGCTCTCAGAGTGGGTTACAAAATTGCTTTGCTTTTAGCAAAATCCCTGCGCCCCTTAACTGATGGCGATTTAATAAAAGAATGTTTGGTAGCTGCAGCGGAACATTTGTGTCCATCTCAAGTTGAACAGTTTCTGATTGTGCCATTATCTAACATGACCATTATGCGTCGCATACAGGACATGGCAGACGACGTCCAGAGCCAGTTTGCAAATATCTGTAAAGATTTTATGGCGTATTCTCTAGCTCTGGACGAAAGTGTTGAAATCACTGGAACAGCGCAGCTTGGCATATTTATTAGAGGTGTTAATAGAGATCTTCAGGTGAGGGAGGAGCTCCTCGATGTAGTAGCCATGAACAACACTACAACCGGAGGTGATATTTTAAGTAGTGTTGAAGAAAGTGTTGAAAATATAGGATTGTCGTGGAATTCTTTAGTTTCAGTGTCTACAGATGGTATAGGCATACACTAAGCTAATAAAATTATGAGGCACGTGTACATTCTCCTTTATTTGTTTCATTTGTCGCAGTAATAATTCGTGAGTGATATCCCTGCAGGTGGCCGCGGATTTACTTCGACTGGCGGCAGCTGTTGTGTACCCCACGTGACTCTCCCCACTCTCCGCTCTGGTCCGGTAGTGCGGGTAGCGTGCTCGCGCTGCTCCGTGCTCGCGCCTTGCTGCTCACAGCTTGCTCCGCGAGCACGTATGTTGTGAAGCTCTGCCTTACTCTGTTTATCATAAGAACAAACGGATACAAACAAACACCAACACCGTGGTTTGTCAGAAGCCGTAGCAAACGTACACTGGTGGTGTTACGCTCTTTGTCCAACTTACGTATTGGATATCTTATGACTAAGTTACGTGAAATAGAACTTTAAGATATTCTAATGTATTAACAGCCGTCAACGTTTTCCTGAATCACGCTTTACCCATGCATGCGACAAACCCACTAAAGAGACAGCTTACATTACACTTGTCCGTCCTATGCTGGAATATTGCTGCGCGGTGTGGGATCCTTACCAGGTAGTATTAAAAGGAGGACATCGAAAAAGTGCTAAGAAGGGCAGCCCGTTTCGTGTTATCGCGCAGTATGGGTGAGAGTGTCACTGATATGATATGCGAGTTAGGGAGACAGTCACTGAAACAAAGGCGGTTTTCTTTGCGGCGAGATCTGTTTACGAAATTTCAATCACCAACTTTCTCTTCCGAATGCGAAAATATTTTGTTCACACCGACCTACGTAGAGAGAAATGATCATCGTAATAAAATAAGAGAAATCAGAGCTCGAACGGAAAGATTTAGGTGTTCCTCTTTCCCACGCGCGATTCGAGAGTGGAGTGGCAGAGAAGTATTATGAAAATGGTTCGATAAACCCTCTGCCAGGCACTTATGTGTGAATTGAAGAGTAACCATGTGGATGTAGATGTATTTCAAAAATCGTGTACAGTCACAGACTCTGTACTGTTGTGTTCTGATAGTCGGGCTCTTAATATGCAGTATGAAAATGACAGGCTGCTTCCTGCTCCGTAGTGAGACACGCGTCTCGAACACGGTTAAAAAGTGCCGAGAGATAGGTTGTTCTTGATATTTTTTATCAAATTACAGGAATAAAATGGGCTTTGAAGTTTTCCGAGGGACTGTATTTGACACAGTTGAGATACAAATACACATTGGATGTATGGCGGAATCGGTAGCGTAGTAGATCGATAATCTGATGCAGCTCATGGATCGCTGGCTTAAGTCTCGCCTTGGTTATCCGTTTTTATTTTCGTTCAATTTGAAATACCAACATCTCGTAATTGTAAAATTCATCATCTTTTTTTTATGAATAATGTCCAACTTCTTGTTATTAATTACGTATTTCACGCAAAATTCCTGTTTTCATCTCAAATTTAAATGTTTAGTTATCAATATTTTATGAAAGATTGTCAATAAAGGTTGCTTAAATTAAGAAAACGTAACAATTTAATTTTAGGACAAAAATGAAAAACCAAATACTCTCTATTTAGACTTTGTCGAATGTTTTATACCACAGATGTAGTCTCACACGAACCATTGTGATAAGTGTCGTAGAAACATGGGGAAAAAATTATTTTCGCAGCATCGAGCACATCATCAAAATTTTGCATTTTTACATTTGCCACTGAGTCATTACAATATGCATCCAACAGAACTCATCTGGAGCCAAGTTAATGGAGTTATTGCGAGAAATAACACGACCATTAAGCTGCCAGACGTACTTTGGTCGGCCGAGCGGTTCTAGGCGCTTCTGTCCGGAACCGCGCTGCTGCTACGGTCGCAGGTTCGAATCCTGCCTCGGTCATGGATGTGTGTGATGTCCTTAGGTTAGTTAGGTTTAAATAGTTCTAAGTTCTAGGGGGCTGATGACCTCAGATGTCGAGTCGCATAGTGCTCAGAGCCATTTGAACCATTTGAACGTGCTGGATCGAGCGCACGCAGCTTTTCCACATGTCACTACCGAACGCTGGCGTGATACAGGACGGCACGTCGTACAAGAAAAGGAGAAAATGCGGCGCCTGAGTAGCTTCGTAGATACTGTTGTTGATCGACTCGTCATCAACGTAGCAGATGACAGTCCCAGGACTGAAATGTATTCCTCGGATTCGGATAAGGGCGTAACTAACAGATCACCAGACGACTGACTGTAATTAATATCTTCAATTGCTTCATTGTTTAACAATACGGTGAAATCCCTGTTGTATGCTTTTGCATCACACCTAGCTCACTCAGAAAAATTACCCTGTGTTGAAGCTAGGAATTTTCATCACTTTTATTTATAATTAGAGTATCATGTTAGGTGGCAACGAGAGCATTTTATGCTTTCCTCCAGGTCGTCTAAGAAGCGTCCCGTAGTGCTGGAGTTCTGCCGAATATTATTTCCTTCTCTTTAAAAATTACATTCGAAGGTATATTGTTTCTCTGCTCGTCCCTTTTTACGTCTGAACTGCAACAGCTCACATCACTGCAGATTAGTCGGACCACATGGCTGGCCAGTGCTGTTCAAGTTAAACACGCTGGTAAAGGTGTCGTCCCTTATTATCGCTCAGTCTGTGTGAGTGTATGGTCCTAGCCACGAACGATGGCGGTTTTGCAGGCCGAGAAACGAACTGCGGTTGCGTTAATGCTGGTTCCAAGCGACAGTCGCATACACTTGCTTTGCGCTTGCTGTGTGTATCCCGCAATTAGGTCTCTCCCTAGCTTGTGTAGAATTAGGCGCTTAACGTCACCATCAACCATGACAATTTTCAAGATATGTAATAAAAATTCACTAACTAACTCGCTACGATCGCTCTTGATGCTTGCAATACGTATGAAATTTAAACCAGAGCCCTGAGAACACTGCGTAACACTCACTGGCTGTCAGAGAATGCGTGACGTAGGTGCGTAGAACGAGCCTAAACTCGACTACCCATCGTTTGTGACTCCATCTATAACACAGCATATAACATAGCCTTATGATCGTACTTGACTGCAATGGACACAGCTTTGCTTCCGCTCCACGTGAAACGAAATCCAGTGAGATTTAAGAAAACGTGGAAGAATACATGGTTTAAGGTTTATCAGCTTTATTATTGTGATGAACACAGCATAGTTCCATTTTGATATTTGTTCGGTGGGCTTCGAATAGAGAAAACGCTAATGTTCCACTCGGCGAGTTACGGGAGATGAAGGCATTGTAGTTTTCTGCGAGATGCTCTTTCTTGATCTGCGTCTTGGCCGTTGAGGCTCGTGTCCAAACAGAAGAGGTCTGTAGTCACTTTCCAGTTTATTCTTCTCCACTTCCTGAGCTTATTTCGTGCCGGTGATGCTATAATCGTAATTTGATATGGTTTGTTGACAGGAGCTGGTAGTAGACAGACGGTCAAAATGCCTCCAATCTCGTTGAAAGCTGTATCAACCGTTTGACATTCATAGAATTTTGCCAGACTCGTGCAGAACTTTCTGCTGCGGGGATACATATTGCCAGGTCCGATGTTCGATTTTGGTTGAGAGCAATAGGCGGTTCCTGTAAGTGTTCGGAAGATGTTGTTCCTTGCAGGCACTTCGAACTTCATTCTGTGGAAGTGGACTTTGAATGTAAGGGAATAGTCTGTCTCGACTCCTAGGCATCGCAGTGGAATAGTTGTTCTGCTGTCCAAGTGAGGTTCATTTGCCTTCTACCTTCCCTATTAAGTGAAATGAACAAACCTGTGTCTTTCCTAGCTCTGGCTTAAGATGGTTATCATTTCGCCAGGTCTTCGAGATCTCTTACCACCGTTATATCCACGCCATCAAATATTTTGCCTCCGTTAGCAATGGTTATATCATCTGCATAGATAAATGACTGAAATGTATTGGCGGCTGGTAATATGGACATACATCACCTGTAAAAGAGAATGCAAACAATAAAAATTTGTTTCCGTCCAGGATTTCCCGCTTTATGCGAGCGATCGCCTTAACTCTGTTTTGTTTTTGATATCACTTTTTTTTACTGTTCGCTGCATTTATTCGGGGCGGACGTCTCACGACACCCGATCAGATTCAGCGTAGATCCGTTCACTCAGTTTTTTTATTACAGATGGAAGCTAACCCTCTGACCGAACACGCTGAGCTACCGAGCCGGGAACTGCTTCGGCTATTCGTACACGGTTCACGGCCAGACCCAAATTTCCCTATGTCGTCATTCCTGCGTCACAACCTGTACCTGTGCGCGCATCATGATGTAATTCCCATACAGAGGAGAGCATTTTAATCGGAAATTGTTGACAGGTATCGGCGGAGAAATACGATATTACAGCGCCTGTGTAGTTAAGAAGAGCGATGTAATGTTCCTTCGGACATTCGTGCCTGTACGATAGAACATTTCATCGTTCTTCTTAACAACACAGGCACGGCAATATCGTATAAATAAATGCTTTAGTTACAAAGCTAAGTGGGTGGTCATTGTGTACATGTTATACAACTGCGGGGAGAATACACTCCCCTGAGGGAGAACCCTCTACCGACTCTTCTTGTTTTGCAGTGTCTTACAATCTCCTTTTTTCAGCCAAAATGGATTTGTTGTGTCAGGCAGTTGTGTGATCAATGAAGGCCGTATCTCTAACTTGACCTGTTTCATAAACATTCTCGATATGTTAGATCAAATTAACGATTTGTCCACAGTATCATCTCCTGGACTAAGCATGATAGCTCTGTAGTACCTTATATAAATGCCAGAGACGTGAAAATGGACGAAAGGTTTGTTTGAGTCTGTTTTCTCTTTCCCGTATTTAGAAGTGCTACTACTTTGGCTTTGCGCCAGATGTAGGGAATATCCACTGTTTTGTAGCAGGTCCAAATATTTTAATTTGTTATGTTCGTAGTTCCTCTTGGCTCTCAGCTTTATTGTTCTTCATAGGAGTTAATATCATATGCACTTCTTTTAAGATGAAAGGAGTGCCGAGGTAATATTTCTCATCGGCATACCTCAGGAGTTCGGTGTTTATAGTTTTTCCATTAGCCTTACCATTCGGAGGTAACTGACAGATTAATTGGTCAGGAGCCAACTTATAGAGATCAGCAGAAACAGTTGGTGGCTCATTGAAAGAAAATCGAAACAAAATTGAGAGAAATTAGAAAGCTAAGAATTATCTGCACCCTTAAACTATTAATACTTGGTCAAATACTGTCGCCGTGTGCTAGAGTTAACTTTAATCCCTTCTGCTGCAGTTCTGCCTGCGCGATGATTGTGAAACTGGCAGCCACCTTCCGCACGTAGGGCGCGCCATTGTGTAGACTCTGCTGCGGTAATTGCTGACGGAAGTCACATTTCCACCTTCATCACGATCTACACACTTCCTGTGCAAAATCCTTTCCATCACGTACCCTACGTTCTTCATTTTTGCTCAGATCCTTCTTCTCTTGTCCTTCTTCATTCCACAGCTTCTTCAGTAAGCGTCTTTTAATTCTGTATACCACTTTCTGCACTCACAAGTCACCTGCAGGCGTACAGTAGCGCTGTATATCCGGCACAGCATTCACTCACAAGCGCTCCCGCTTTATAGCTGTTGACAGATCTAAACCAACGTATTCCAAACCCAAAGTTGCGGCAAGTCTCAAAGCATTTTCCCGGGAAAGAGTACTACTTGTAGCTACCTCTTTGGATAGTCAAAAATTTCTCCACCACTTTGCAAGCCTGTCAACTCTTTTGAAATTGTACCTAGGTGTTCATACACTCCTGGAAATGGAAAAAAGAACAAATTGACACCGGTGTGTCAGACCCACCATACTTGCTCCGGACACTGCGAGAGGGCTGTACAAGCAATGATCACACGCACGGCACAGCGGACACACCAGGAACCGCGGTGTTGGCCGTCGAATGGCGCTAGCTGCGCAGCATTTGTGCACCGCCGCCGTCAGTGTCAGCCAGTTTGCCATGGCATACGGAGCTCCATCGCAGTCTTTAACACTGGTAGCATGCCGCGACAGCGTGGACGTGAACCGTATGTGCAGTTGACGGACTTTGAGCGAGGGCGTATAGTGGGCATGCGGGAGGCCGGGTGGACGTACCGCCGAATTGCTCAACACGTGGGGCGTGAGGTCTCCACAGTACATCGATGTTGTCGCCAGTGGTCGGCGGAAGGTGCACGTGCCCGTCGATCTGGGACCGGACCGCAGCGACGCACGGATGCACGCCAAGACCGTAGGATCCTACGCAGTGCCGTAGGGGACCGCACCGCCACTTCCCAGCAAATTAGGGACACTGTTGCTCCTGGGGTATCGGCGAGGACCATTCGCAACCGTCTCCATGAAGCTGGGCTACGGTCCCGCACACCGTTAGGCCGTCTTCCGCTCACGCCCCAACATCGTGCAGCCCGCCTCCAGTGGTGTCGCGACAGGCGTGAATGGAGGGACGAATGGAGACGTGTCGTCTTCAGCGATGAGAGTCGCTTCTGCCTTGGTGCCAATGATGGTCGTATGCGTGTTTGGCGCCGTGCAGGTGAGCGCCACAATCAGGACTGCATACGACCGAGGCACACAGGGCCAACACCCGGCATCATGGTGTGGGGAGCGATCTCCTACACTGGCCGTACACCACTGGTGATCGTCGAGGGGACACTGAATAGTGCACGGTACATCCAAACCGTCATCGAACCCATCGTTCTACCATTCCTAGACCGGCAAGGGAACTTGCTGTTCCAACAGGACAACGCACGTCCGCATGTATCCCGTGCCACCCAACGTGCTCTAGAAGGTGTAAGTCAACTACCCTGGCCAGCAAGATCTCCGGATCTGTCCCCCATTGAGCATGTTTGGGACTGGATGAAGCGTCGTCTCACGCGGTCTGCACGTCCAGCACGAACGCTGGTCCAACTGAGGCGCCAGGTGGAAATGGCATGGCAAGCCGTTCCACAGGACTACATCCAGCATCTCTACGATCGTCTCCATGGGAGAATAGCAGCCTGCATTGCTGCGAAAGGTGGATATACACTGTACTAGTGCCGACATTGTGCATGCTCTGTTGCCTGTGTCTATGAGGTTCTGTGAGTGTGATCATGTGATGTATCTGACCCCGGGAATGTGTCAATAAAGTTTCCCCTTCCTGGGACAATGAATTCACGGTGTTCTTATTTCAATTTCCAGGAGTGTACAAGATTATGCTAGCCGGTTCCTGCCCTGCAATATGCCCCTGGACAGTGAATACCACCCACTAATAAGTCAATCCGACCTCAGAGTTAAAGTTTCCGATATGGCATCACTTACGCAAAACCGGGGGAGGGGGAGGGGGAGGAGAATGTAATATAACTGAATTTTGAACTAGAACATAGGCTGCATACATCATAATGTACAGCGTCAAAGTGTATTGAAACTGGGCCTCCTAGACACTGTTTGTGCCAGAGAAACATTTTTGTCGTCTGTGCCCTAGACTGCCTGATGCACTGAAAACAGAGCTGAGAGCTTGTATGGTGGAAGCAATATAAATTATATGGGACAATAAGATGAAAACCGGGATCAAAAAATAGTTCCATTCAAAAGTAATCACAACATGCGTTAAGACATTTTTCCTACTGGGAGACGAGACGATGAATTACTGTTTCGTAGAAAAAGGTAGACCGCTCACGGTTCCAAAACCGCACCCGCTTCCCCGAACGACTGAATGTCTTTCTTCAAGTCGCTAAAGATGGCAAAATCACACGGTGAAAGATCAGGGCTGTGCCGAGTGTTGCCCAACCGAATCGCTGAAGCGTTGCTTCCGTCCGATTGGCAGGGCGGGGGCATTGTCGCTTGACAGGATACCATCCGACAGCATTGCTGTATGTTTCGACTTTACTTCGCGCCGCAGTTGCTGCACACTGTCTTCATAGCGCCGCATACTGACTGGTTGCACGCTCGAGGAAATCGACGAGCAGATGGCCCCTGCAATCGAAGAAGGAAGCCATCTTGACGTTACCGGAATTTGGGCGAACAGCTTCATATTCCTTTGGAGAGAGAGATGTGAGATTTTTACAACGTTGGCTTTGCCGTTTGCTAGGGATGACGGAATGCTGTCGGACGGAATTATCCTGTTGCACGATGACCACACACTCGCGCACTGCCCATCGGACGAACGATGCACTTCAGCTATTTGGTTAGAAAAGACGGCAACATCCTTCTGACAGCCCGGATCGTATACCCTGTGATTTCCACGTTTTTGGCGACCTGCAGGAAAACATGCATGGACGTTGGTTTCAGTCGAACGAGGAAGTGCAAGAGTGGGTGTGGCTGTGGATCTGTCAGACACCGACCACTTTCTACCAAACAGGAATTTATCGTCTCATCTCCCAGTGGCATATATATCTTAAGCACGTGGTGGTTACTTTTGAATGGAACCATTTCATGGTCCCGTTGTGGCGGTTGTTCGTTTTTCATTTAATTGCCCCTTATACTAAGCGACTACCATGGAAATCGGAACCCAGTACCAGTTGCACGTTGCCGATTTAACGGCTTCGAGGGACAATAAAAGCTTCTTATTCAATATGTCGCCTAATTATTGGCCGAATTTAAAAATTTAAATTGCTAACAAAATCTACTTAATAAGAGGTATAATCTAATGTTAAAATTTTAACGCAATAAACATGTGTTACAGTATGTCTTGAAGCACCCTAACTGTCTGCGTGGAAATACCCGGACTTCTTTCACTTGAGAATTATAGTACTTGGCAGAAAGCTCATCGCATCTTTAGAAACATTTTATCAGTGACTCCATAAAACGTGAAAGGAGAATTTTATCGCTTAATACACTACTGGCCATTAAAATTGCTACACCACGAAGATGACGTGCTACAGACGTGAAATTTAACCGACAGGAAGAAGATGCTGTGAAATGCAAATGATTAGCTTTTCAGAGCATTCACACAAGGTTGGCGCCGGTGGCACACCTACAACGTTCTGACATGAGGAAAGTTTCCAACCGATTTTTCATACACAAACAGCAGTTGACCGGCGTTGCTGGTGAAACGTTGTTGTGATGCCTCGTGTAAAGAGGAGAAATGCGTCCATCACATTTACGAATTTGGTTAAGGTCGGATTGTAGCCAATCGCGATTGTGGTTTACCGTATCGCAACATTGCTGCTCGCGTTGGTCGAGATCCAATGACTGTTAGCAGAATATGGAATCGGTGGGTTCATGAGGGTAATACGGAACGCCGTGCTGGATCCCAAAGGCCTCGTATCACTAGCAGTCGAGATGACAGGCATCTTATCCGCGTGGCTGTAACGGATCGTGCAGCCACGTCTCGATCCCTGAATCGACAGATCGGGACGTTTGCAAGACAACAACCATCTGCACGAACAGTTCAACGACGTTTGCAGCAGCAGGGACTATCAGCTCGGAGACCATGGCTACGGTTACCCTTGACGCTGCATCACAGACAGGAGCGCCTGAGATGGTGTACTCAACGACGAACCTGGGTTCACGAATAGAAAACGTCATTTTTCCGGTTGAATCCAGGTTCCGTTTACAGCATCAAGATGATCGCATCCGTGTTTGGCGACACTGCGGTGAATGCGTGTATTCGTCATCGCCACACTGGCATATCACCTGGCGTGATGGTATGGGGTGCCATTTGTTACACGTCTCGGTCACCTCTTGTTCGCATTGACGGCACTTTGAACAGTGGACGCTACACTTCAGATGTGTTAAGACCCGTGGCTCTACCCTTCATTCGATCCCTGCAAAACCCTACATTTCAGCAGGATAATCTAGGACAGCATGTTCTAGGTCCTGTACGGGCCTTTCTGGATGCAGAAAATGTTCGACTGCTGCCCTGGCCAGCACATTCTCCAGATCTCTCACGAACTAAAAACGTCTGGTCAATGGTGGCCGAGGAACTGGCTCGTCACAATACGCCAGTCACTACTGTTGATGAACTGTGGTATCGTGCTGAAGCTGCATGGCCAGCTGTACCCGTACACGCCATCCAATCTCTGTTTGACTCAATGCCCAGGCGTGTCAAGGGCGTTATTACGGCCAGAGGTGGTTGTTCTGGGTACTGATTTCTCAGGATCTATGCAACAAAATTGCGTGAAAATGTAATCAGATGTCAGTTCTAGTATAATATATTTGTCCAATGAATACCCGTTTATCATCTGCATTTCTTCTTGGTACACTTCAGCATCAGATATGACGTTTTAATTTTTTACTTTTCTACAGATTCAGTTTGCAGTACAATTTACAGACATTGTACACATACACCTCTGAAAGCACGAGAGCTATTCGGAAACCACAATGAAAATAAAAAAGTTTTATTTGCAGCAGTTAGCTACATCTTCCAGCTACTTCTCTACGTAGTCTCCCCTTCGCCTGAGACATTTGTCGTAGGTATTGTACTAACATTCCTATATCCTCGTCATAGAAGGCAGACGCCTGTTCTTTCTTCCAAATCTCTATCCATCTTGTTGTCTGTGCCAGAATGTTGTCTTCGTGGCGTGCGGTTCATGTGAGCAGAGACTTCCCATCGAAGACTCTGCAGGGGCGTTCTCTTGGCCCTGCAGAGAATGGCAGGCAACTGCCATGGAGAAGGAAATGAATGACAGTCTCGTTGTGTGTGCTGTATGAAATGGGACGAAATTTCTCACAGACATAATTAGCGGGAGACACTATTTTCTGTGCATATTTACGTGCTTACTGGGCACTTAGACCTGAAAAAAGCAACGTGACGCTATCTACGGGCATACTAGAGGCACTGTGGCTTACATTACTTCGTCCGATCGTACCTTACTTTCCAAATAGCCGTCGCACCTGTAAAGTTCAGGACATATGATGTCAAAACTTTGAGATGCGTGGAAAACTAGTTCTTGCTTAATATGGAGTGCAAATCACCCAAATTTCACCAGGTGTTTCATAATGAGAGCAGTTAGCGACTCCCAACGAACTTTAAACATAATGTCAAACTTTTCTAAATTTTTTCTCGCTTAGATGCTTAAAAGCAATGAGACGTTTGAAGCTCTTTTATTATTGCGATTTTGATTTTGTGAAGAACCAGAGGTCTACTGGTAATTTACGAAGACGCTGTCTCTGACATGGTATAACTCGAAGTACTGCATTACCGGTGCCCTATCCGAATACTTGGAAAGTTCTTAAGATAAATGCAAGCGCTGTAAACATACATTTCGTAGCCCCTGAGAAAATTGCGATATAGGTGAATGGAGCACGTTTTATACGAAACAAATATTAACATATGGAGGTGACGTGCGCGAGGTGAATTTGTGAACGAAGAAAGGGTGTAAGATAATGAATTCGTGAAGACCAAATGTATAATAACTATAGTGTAATGTGTAAAAGATAAGCGGTTGTCAATAAAGAACGTAATGATATTTAAAACCCTTCTACACAAGTACACGAAGTGAAGGAATTCTGTTACTTTCGAAGCAAAATTGTAAGTAGGCTGTTTATGTTTTCTTATTGTATGAAGATCACTTGCTGAGCTGTGTGCAGTCTGTGGCTAGTTTGCATTGTTGTCTGCCATTGTAGTGTTGGGCAGCGGAAGCTGGATGTGTACAGCGCGTAGCGTTGCGCAGTTGGAGGTGAGCCGCCAGTAGTGATGGATGTGGGGAGAGAGATGGCGGAGTTTTGAAATTTGTAAGACTGGATGTCAATTATGACTATTAAGGTAAATACATTGTTTGTTCTCTATTAAAATCTTTCATTTGCTAACTATGCCTATCAGTAGTTAGTGCCTTCCGTAGTTTGAATCTTTTATTTAGCTGGCAGTAGTGGCGCTCGCAGTATTACAGTAGTTCGAGTAACGAAGATTTTTGGTGAGGTAAGTGATTTGTGAAAGGTATAGGTTAACGTTAGTCAGGGCCATTCTTTTGTAGGGATTATTGAAAGTCAGATTGCGTTGCGCTAAAAATATTGTGTGTCAGTTTAAGCACAGTCTTGTATAATTTTTCTAAGGGGACGTTTCAAAATATGGGTGACAGATGAATCAAGGAGGATATAAGAAGCACATTACCACAGATTAAGAGGTCATTCCTCATTAAAAGAAACTTATTAGTGTCAAACATGGGCCTTAATTTGAGCAAGATATTTCTGACAGTGTGGACTTACAGGATAGCATTGTATGTAAGTAAATAATGACTGTGGGACAGCCGCAAAAGGAGAGATATTAGCGCTTGATATGTGGTCCTATACAAGCATGTTGAAAATTACGTGGACACATAATAAATGTGGTTCTCTGCAGAATCGGCGAGGAAATGATATGGAAAACACTGAGAAGAAGAGGGGACAGGATAATAAAGCAAAACTTCGCTGTTTGTCTTTCGGTGACTGTCACTCTGTTACCCCACCCTCAAAAATAATAATAATAATAATAATAATTCTTACCTTCCAGAGAGCTGCTTCTGTTACTGTGACGGCGATAACGTCGGACTTCTTCTCGTACTACGGATGTTTCTGACGATTCTTGATGTATGAATATAATGGGACGGCTGGGACAGTTACGGGAAAAACAACACATACAATTTCAACTTAATTTGAGTATATTATTCAACAAAAATGAAGTTTCATGCAGTCTTTCTATTATGGCAGCCACTAATCAACAATGCAGGACTGTTAGTGGAAACAGACTTGTTAGGCACAGAGGAAAATATTTGAATTCACGAAGTGTTAAAGACACTGAAAACCAACTGAACGTGTCACATCAGTTAACACAGAGGAAGGTATCAGTGGCCATAAGGCTGTGATAGCTACTATGACTAAGGTTGTTACAATGAATGTTAAGAATGGTAGGAAAATAGTTTCGCTTAGCAAGAGTGACAGGATACAAACTGCAGAGTGTCTGAGTAGTCAACACCAAATAATGCTGAGTACAAACATATGGGGCGCAGATGGAAGAAATTCCAAATAATCTTTCAAGAATATCTTAGACAAGTATGTTCCGAGAAAGGTCTTAAGGGATGGGAAAAACCCATCGAGGTTTAATAGCCGTCTAAATAAAGAGGGCTTCATCACAAATTCAAGAGGAGTGAGAACCTAGCTGACAAATAAAAGCTGACGAAGCGAAAATGAGCTTAAGGAGAGCAGTGAGAGAAGGGTGCAACGACATTGAAAGTAACATTTTGTCAACCGATCTGACTAAATCATAAGAGGTTTTGGTCTTACGTAAAATCAGTATGAAATTCGGAATCATCTATTGAGTCACTCACAGAGCATACAGGCACTGAACCGGAAGATACAAAGAGAAAGCCAATACACTGAATTCGGTCTTCCGAAATCGTTTCACCGCGAAAGATCTTAATACGGTCCCTCCTTTCAATCGAACGTAGAAATGGCAGAAACTGAGGTAACCAATTGCGAAACAAAAGGGAACTATAATCGCTTAATAGCGGAAAGTCCTCAGGATGCTATGAGGTACCTGTAAGATTCTACAGATATTATGCAGCAGTCAATCGTAGTTTGCTGGAGCAACGAAGCTTACTTATCGACTGGAAATAGGAGCATGTCATTCAAGTTTTCAATAAGGGCCGTAAGACAATTGCACATAATTATGGATCAAATGGCTCTGAGCACTATGGGACTTAACTTCTGAGGTCAGCAGTCCTCTAGAACTTAGAACAACTTAAACCTAAATAACCTGAGGACATCACCCACATCCATGCCCGAGGCAGGATTCGATCCTGGGACCGTCGTGGTCGCGCGGTTCCGGACTGTAGCGCCTAGAACCGCTCGGCCACAGCGCCGGCACAAAATTATGGACCTCTATCGTTGACTTCAATCTGTTGGTAGAATTATGGAACTTGTTTTATGCTCAAGGATTATGACGTTTTTGGGGGACGAGAATGTCCTCTTTAAAGTCGACATGAATTCCGCAAACAGAGGTCTTGCGAAACTCAGTCCCCATGAGATCCATAGCGCTGCAGACAACGGCGCTCAGGTAGATGCCGTATTCCTAGAATCCAGGAAGACATTTGACATCGTCCCGCACTGCCGTTTAGTGGCACATCTTGCCATGAAGGGCAACAAAACGGGGCTTAGTGGTCTAGCGGTTCTGGCGCTGCAGTCCGGAACCGCGGGACTGCTACGGTCGCAGGTTCGAATCCTGCCTCGTGCATGGGTGTGTGTGATGTCCTTAGGTTAGTTAGGTTTAATTAGTTCTAAGTTCTAGGGGACTTATGACCTAAGATGTTGAGTCCCATAGTGCTCAGAGCCAGCCAAAACGGGGCTTAGAATATCGTTGACATACAGTGTGCTGTAAGTATGTCACTGACAACCAGAGCAGTCCTGCTATGAAATGAAATGGTACCCAGACCATCACTCCGCATTATCGGGTGTTATGGGAGACAGTCAGGGTGCTATTGCATCACTCTACGGGGCATGTTCAGACCCTCTCGACGATCATCGAATCTCAGTTCGAAGCGACACTCATTACTGAAGTCAATGCTACTCAAGCCATTGACATTCCAGGCCAGATGTCCCCGACACCAGTGCTAACGGTGCTCCGTGAACTCAACCTCTGTTCTGTGAGCCACCTACTAATGGTCCTTGTGTTCAATGAAGCACCAGTTGCACGTCGGATCGATGATGAATCCGGGGCTCTCGGTGCCTCTGTGGTCAGTGCTCGTTCCTGACGTTCTGTCGCTTCTCCGTGTCAACCTCTTCCTTATTGACGCTGCGTCGGGCGATAGTTCACCCATTCCTGCTATTATCGAAAAATACTGCCAACAGTCCCAGTCAAATATCGAAAGATTCGCCCATTGCTCTAAACGGCTCCTTTGAGCCCAACTACACTTCCTCTCAAAAGCTGTATCTGCTTGTATTGTTCACGCACCTGTCTGCGAGGCATAGTTCTGTCC
Source organism: Schistocerca nitens (assembly GCF_023898315.1). NCBI lineage: Eukaryota > Metazoa > Arthropoda > Insecta > Orthoptera > Acrididae > Schistocerca > Schistocerca nitens. Next base: position 362,935,094 of record NC_064622.1, read on the forward strand.
AATCGAGCATACGTAATAAAATTCACAAAGATTTTATGCCCTGCTATCGACATGTCCCCTGTTTACTATCCTTGCCAACTGCACAGTGAAACTGCGTTGCAGCGTCACTCATTCGTCCATCGACCGTCAAAATTTACAATGGTACACAACCTTTTTAGCTTTATAACTACCCTCTCCGCGTGGCGTCAAAGCAAAGACACGGAAAGAAACATCTACCTCTGCGACCGCGTGGACCACGAACAAAATTGGAACGAAAACGGTTTTTCCTGTCACCGCCATTTTGGCATCTACACATATTATAAAAAAGAATGTACGTCCATCACACCTCTACGCCTTCCACCTGCCATATGCCTTTCCCCCGCCTCCCCTAGGAGGTTATAAAACTCACAGTGCTCCATGTGTGTAAGTACTGAACGTTCCACGTCTTCTGAACCACTGGACCGATTTCAACCGAACACATATCAATTAATCGCTGTGGGGTAAGTACCACCTACCTATTAAGGGGAGAAGGTGCAGAAGAAAAAGGAATGTAGCCCACTAGGAGTGAATTCCCAGACTTTATTCATCCAGTATTTGAGAATGAGAGCACTTACTTACCTGAAACAAACTTTACACATAATTTCAAACCTTTTCTCGCTGACAGTCTCCATAAAATGTTGAACGAAAAAAGTTTATCGCTTACTACGTTTACAGAATTCTTGCAGTGAAACTGCCACATCAGGCATGTCTTTAAGCCTTACGTCTTTACTACTAATTATATTCACGACACACTTTGCTGACAATATTCAAACATACTACTGAATGTACCGGCAAAATTACATCACAGTATGACGGATAGCTCCGAAGATACAACATAATAAACACCGAATGGCTCTTAGATCTATGGGAACATTTGAGGTCATCAGTCCCCTAGACTTAGAACTACTTAAACCCAACTAACCTAAGGAGATCACACACATTCATGACCGAGGCAGGATTCGAACCTGCGACCGTAGCGGTCGCTCGGTTCCAGACTGTAGCGCCCAGAACCGCACGGCCACTAAGACCGGCTGCCACATTATTCATGATGTTTAAATTTATGACTTCTTTGCTAGTAACTCTATTCCCAGTTCATCATACAGATAGTATTCACATATGCCGATGAATGTACCTACAGTATTATATGATTGTACAAACATAGCTCAGGAGATATGACGCCATAAACATTGAGCTGCGTGGAAATAAAACTGTAGCGTGGAATTCGCTAGAGATATCGGTGAAATAGTTAAATATATGTCAAAAATGTGTGACATGTGCGAATGCCAACAAAGTCGCGGATTAAAACCTCCTCTTAAGGCCTTGGATCGATTTCAACCGCTTGGTATGCATATTATTTTCTATGTGGAAAGAAATACTGTGAGAGTAAGTAACAGCTACCTCCTACTGGATTGGGCTGGGCTGATAACGTGGAGAGAGAGTGGTGGGAAGAAAATATCGACCGATACAGTGGGGAATGGAGGAGATAGACACAGATATGGTGGAGGGGGAGGAAGTAGATAGAGAAAGAGGGCGAGACAGACTGTGTGGAAGGTGAGGAGGAGATAGGTGGAGGAGGAAAGAGTAGGCTGTGGACACGGAGACAGACGAGAAGGAGACAGAGCTGGAGGAGCATATTCTCAGAGGGGGGGGGGGAGGAGGAGGAGTGGGCGCACAGAGAAGAGAGGTGGGAGAAGGAGACGGACGGTGGGAGGGGAGGGAGGGCGGTGAGGGGTCGAGGAAGAGGAGACGGAGACGGCTGGAAAAAGGAGGTTCAAATGGCTCTTAGCACTATGGGACAACACATGAGGTCATCAATCCCCTAGACTTAGAACTACTTAAACCTAAGGACATCACACACATCCATGCCCGAGGCAGGATTCGAAGCTGCGACAGTAGCAGGAGCGCGGTTCTGGGCTGAAGCGCCTAGAACAGCTCGGCCGCAGAGGCCGGCCCGGAAGAAGGAGGATATGGATTGATAAAGTGGATGAAATACATATCTGTGCAATGTCAGGTACTCAACTACATTTTAATGAAGGTAATTTATGCTTATAACATAATTATTCAGACATCACTGCCTGATAGTCCAGTCCTTCTCCGTGGCATTGATAGCTTCGGAATATCGCACGTAACTGATTTACTGGATGATTTTTACATGCAAAGATTGCATACATGCTTAGCATACAAGTAATGTGCTTGTGACTGGTATCATTCGGTTTATAATTTCCCCGGCAGTCAGAATTCGTGATCTGAATTTAACTGTCGAGATTTATAACTTGCTCATTCTTTGCATGGGCTGGATGTAATGTTTGCCTTGCCCTCACCAGAGACTGTAAATAGTCCTTGGAAAATCTGTGACCTACAAGCGGACAATCGCTAAGAGATTAAGGAATAACTTCAAAGCACTTGAGAGTTCGTAGAGGGTAGAGTCTGTAGGGGAAGACAGAGATTGGAATGTAGCCGACAAATAGTTGAGGATATAGGATGCAAATGCCGAAGAGGTTGCCACAGGAGAGAAAGTCTTGAGGGTCTCATGAAACCAGCCAGAAGACTGATGTCACAACAACAACAAAAAGTTGTACCAGAATCTGACTTCAGTGAAGTAGGGTCTCTATAGTCATTTACATCCTTTCAATTCTGCGAACGGGGCCGGCCGCTGTGGCCGAGCTGTTCTAGGCGCTTCAGTCCGGAACCGCGCTGCAGCTCGAATCCTGCCTCGGGCATGGATATGTGTGATGTTCTCGGGTTAGTTAGTTAGGTTAAAGTAGTTCTAAGTGTAGGGTACTGATGACCTCAGAAGTGTCCGATAGTGCTCAGAGCCATTTGAACCTGCAAACGGGAATGATATATCCCTTTCTTCTAATACTTTGCACGCTTCACACATCCAACGACCCAACGACTGCTGGTTGGATGGGAACTTGTCATTTCTGTCCAAATACCAACATATGTAATCACACATGTCTCGTGAGACACAGGTGTTCGCGCCTCAATAGCTCATGGCACCATCAGCAGAAAAACCAAAAATTCTTTGCAATATTCAATTAACTTACCGTTTAAAAGACTTACGTAGAATATTATTTTAGAAAACGGTTACTCTTCCTGAATATTGTTACGCCATACACACCAACGCGAAGACAGTGCCGCTCCTATTAATTTATTCAGGGGGGACTCGGCTAAGTCTGCAATCTTTAACGACGCCTACGAGCGCGGCCCAGGCCCTGGAAGCTGTCTCCTCAGGGCGCTTCGGAGCGCCTTTTATCTCCCTTCTTTATTCTTGAACTTTTAATGTCCACCCGCGAAACTTTTGCTGCAATTCGGTAAGCCCCTTAGCGCGACTTGAAGGTAAGCTGCTTCCTCCGCGCCGTCGCATTCGCGTCTCGACTTTCTGGGCGGCGTGGCGAATGTTGCGGTTCTCGGCCACCCTTCTCTTGCCTATTAGCCAGCAGCTGCGGCACGTCAGCGCAGAAGCCTGTCGGACATTGCTAACGTTGCATTAATCCGACGTAATGCTGACCGCATCTGAAACCATATAATATGGGGTGGCAAACATCTGTACAGTGCGCATCTGTACCCTCATGATGTGGTTGTTTGTGGCTGAGGGAAGGAAACTTATAACTACGTAAGACCCTAAAAATGTAAGCGAATGAAATAAGACCCCCTTCCTTGATGCATCGCGACCACAGGACGCTTGTTTTATGTGCTTTACGTAGAGGTTAAGTTCGGACATGCTACAGGGATATGTAATGGGATCATGGCTGTTCTGGCTGTACACTGATAACTTTGCAGGCAATGTTAATAATAACCTCAGCCATTTCGCAGATGATTAAGTGTTCTATAACAAAACGATATCCGAAACAAGCTGCATGAATGTCCAGACAGATCATCATACGACTGTTGGAACTTTAATAGTGGCAACTATGTATTTACAGCTCGTACAAAATAGATACATGTTTCAAACTTTTACTGACCTTCAGTCACCAGCATTGTGATAACCCGTTGCCAGCCATGTGGAAGTCGTAGGATACTCTTAGCAGTGCCAGTTGTGTTAATAGATTGTGCGGCGCGGTCTATCGCCTGACGAATTTGTAGCAGTTCTGAAGCGAATGCCGTGAAGTGTTTCCTTCAGCTTGGAAATCTAGTTGAACTTACGAGGGCGTAAGTCAGGGGAGTGCAGTAGGTGGTATAGCACATAGCAGCCCCATGAGTCAAACACAACAGTAACAGCTTGCACCGTCCGTGCTTGAGCATTGTCCTGCGAAATGATGGTCAGGTCCTGCAGAAAGTGTCATCACTTCTGTGTCAGTGCTGTTCATTTTTGGAACACAACCTACGATCATTTTAGAAACAGAAGTAATGACACTTTCTGCAGGACCTGACCATCATTTTGCAGGACAATGCTCAAGCAAGGACAGTGCAAGCTGTTACTGATATGTTTGACTGATGAAACTGCTAAGTGCTATACCACCTACTGCACTCACATGACTAGAGCTCTCGTAAGTTAAACTTGATTTTTAAACTAAAGGAAACGCTTCACGGCATTCACTGCAGAACTGCTAGAAATTCGTAGGGCAATAGACGGCGCCGCTCGAACTATCAACACAACTGGCACTGCTAAGAGTTTCCTACGACTTTCACATTGCTGGCAACGGGTTATACACAATGCTGGTGACAACATTGAAGGTCAATAAAACTTTGCAGCATGTATCTATTTTGTACGAGCAGTAAATAAATAATTGTCACTATTAAAGTTCCAACAGTCGTATTTCAAATTATGCAGCTTGCTTTAAATCAGATATGTCTAACTGGGCACTTCACAATACGAAAAAAGAAACATATCATCCTACGTCTACAATATCAGTGAGTCAAGATTAAAATCAGTCAACCCATGCAGATATCTGAGTGTAACCGTTTTTAGGGATATGAAATAAAACGATCGCAAAGGTCTAGTAGTAGATAAAGTAGATAGTAGGCTTCGGTTCAAAGACAGAATACTAGGGAAATCACTCTACTAACGAGATTACTTACAAAACACTCGTTCGACCTATCCGAGAATTTTGGTCATGTGTTTGTGAACCATGCAAAACAATATTAACCAGGAATTTAGAACGAACGCTATCCAAAGAAAAGTATTCGGACACCCCTATGTAATACGGAATGGAACACTAGATGTCACGAAAGGTGAACGAGCTAGCATAAAACAAGACGGGGTATGTTGAGTTGACTGTAGAGAAGCAGTTCAGCAGATCCATTTGGGTTACTTCAACCCTTCCAAAGGCGCCTAAGGCGGCTGTTGTGATGGTGAAGTGGAAACGCAAAGGATCAATAACAGCTAAACCAACCCGAGATATACCTCGCATGCTGACAGACAGGGATCGCCCATCATTGCGAAGGTTGACTGTACAAAAAAAAAAAAAAAAAAAAAAAAACTCTGAAATTAGCAGGGAAATTACTCGTTAGTTTCAAAGTCCTACGAGCAGTACAGCTAGCACAGTCATTGTGCTTGGGGAGTTAAAAAGTATGGGATATAATGGTCCAGTAGCTGCCCTTAAGCCACACATTTCTGTTATCAGTGCTAAGTGAGGGTTGAGGTGGTGCAGAGAGCGAAACCATTGGACTCTGGATGACTGGAAACGAATGATTGGGAGTGACGGAAAACGCCGGCCAGTGTGGCCGAGCGGTTCTAGGTGCTACAGTCTGGAAACGCACGACCGCTACGGTCGCAGGCTCGAATCCTGCCTCGGGCATGGGTGTGTGTGATGTCCTTAGGTTAGTTAGGTTTAAGTCGTTCTAAGTTCTAGGGGACTGATGACCTCAGAAGTTAAGTCCCATAGTGCTCAGAGCCATTTGAACCATTTGGACAAAAAACGCCATACTTTGTAGCAGATCGGTGACAGGTTTTTGGTTTGGCAGATATTTTGATTTGGCAGATGATTGGAAAACGATAGCTGTCATCATACGCGGAAGGATATGTACCTATTTTACAGCACGGTGTACAATATTTTTTTGAAGAACAGTCCGGAGACGATTATTGTTTCTATCAGCAAGGCAGTGCACTCTGTCATGAAGCAGAATCTGTGAGGCAATGGTTTGTGGACAATCACATTCCTGAATCCAATGAGAGAGCTTTGGGATGAATTAGGCCGCAGCGTTCATCACTATCTTCTCAGGTTTCGGCTTGTGAAGAAGATAGGCTGCCATTCCTCCAGAGACATTCAGACTACGCACTGAAAGCGTCCCTAGCAAATTGCAAGCCTTTGGAAAGATGTAGGGTCGGCGTACCTCTTATTAATATCCGTTAGTGGTTGTCCGGCTACTTTAGGTCAGAAATCGTATATATAGGACAGCACGAATGTTCATTTGACCCATACAGAAGCGTCGTGGAGATGCTGAATACATGAACTAGCAGATGCTTGAAGATAAAGGCGAACTATCCTGTGATGGACTACTTTGTAAGTTTCAAAACAAACTTTAAGTGATGGATCTAGGTATATCCTACAGTATCCTACGTATCACTACCGTAATGTTCATGAAGACAAGATTGGACTTACTACAGTATGCTCCATACATCAAAAGAACGAAAGGGCATAATAACTGGTAAAATGGGAAGTATCATCTGCCACAATTTTTTAAGTGAACACATCGTCATTTGACTGTATTGCTGTTTACTTAAATACGACTCAGGCTTCGGCCTTTTATGCCATTTTGAAGTGACTGAGATTATATCATTAACATATATTGCACGACATCAAGCTCAAAATTGGCCATCAATTAAAAAATATTCTCTCCCCAGCGATTAGTTGTAATTCGATGTAAAACATTCCATTCCAGGATCATACCAGCCCTCCTGAATAATTATAGAACTGTATATCATATGCAAAACATTTTTTATTTATTTAACCAGAACTTACTAACATTATCAGGCTCTCTCCTATGTCGGACCAGGGTTTCACACATCATCTTTTCCCCATCACAGCTACCTATGAAATAAAAATTTTAGTATGACAAATAGTATTAAAATCAAGTGACTCTCGGAAGTGTCTATGTGACAAAACAGTACTGAATATGAAATAATAAAGTTATACTAACAATAATTGTAGCCCGCATCTCGTGGTCGTGCGGTAGCGTTCTCGCTTCCCACGCTCGGGTTCCCGGGTTCGATTCCCGGTGGGGTCAGGGATTTTCTCTGCCTCGTGATGGCTGGGTGTTGTACGATGTCCTTAGGTTAGTTAGGTTTAAGTAGTTCTAAGTTCTAGGGAACTGATGACCATAGATGTTTAGTCCCATAGTGCTCAGAGCCATTTGAACCATTTGAACCAATAATTGTAGTACTGCAGCTTGTGCCACTAATGCTGGTAATAGCTAAAATGATAATAATAACAACATTGAGAATAATAACGTTAATGATAGCGGCAGATGTAAAAAGTACTGAAAGTTGGACAAAATAGATCATTTTTTTATATAGCCTATTCTGGGTAAAGAAAATTTAAGGAGACTCCGCCAGCGGAGAATACTGGCAGAATGGTGTAACAATAACAAACATAAACTGCTTCTAGCATTTTTTTAAATATATAAGACGATGACTTTTATAAAATAAAATTTTTCTGGGAAACGTAAATAAGTGGACTTTTTTTTACATAATAGTGAAAAAAAATATCCTGCTTCTGGCAGTGCAAAACAATAACGGTCTACGTTCCTCTTTTGGGCGCGTACCTCGCTAATCCCGTTATACCTCGCGTTGGTGTCGGGTACGTCTTCACGTGTGGTGGTGGATCTCTCCACTGTCCTGGTCCTTTCTTGTTCTGATACTTACAGACTAATTACATTCTCCTACCCGGGACACCCCAACTGGGTGGGGGATCGAGCAAGGCACTCCCTAAAAAATTTGCGTAATATGTTCGATATCTCGGATGTCTCATAAGCTGTGAGTGATGTTACTGTAGTAAGGCCCAAAAGTCGAGCACATTCTTACTGCCGTCTCGGAGAAGATAGCGCACAGTCAAACCTCGAATCAAAGTCACTGCGTTTGTCTTTGTTCGGGGATAATATGTCCTATCTGGGAGAAGTAGTATGCATGGTTGTATTGTTTGCGGCCCCACCCGAAGGAGGAAGGTGATCATTTTTTTGACCAAACACCATACGTCCGCCGAAGGTCCGCATATCAGGCGATGCTCCTCTGTGTCTATAACTGCGGACACAGTGGCTCGTCCGCCGTATGAATTGTATGCAACCTGGAACGAGTCACGTATTTCCCATTTACCACCTGATACCACAGTGCGCGCGTTCCCGTATCAAGGTGTGGGTGGTGCACTGTACGCCATACCACTGACCACGTAACTGTTGGTTGGCGGCGCTCTACGGCATTATTCGGCCGTCGTCGAGTCAAGATGTGATATATATCACGTGCCGTTGCCGTCCTGGTAGTCGGTAGTTCCATATGTACATAACTGTGTTCCACAAAAAAGGTTCGCATATGGGCAAGCGATGGTGAGATGTGAGACACCGCTACCGGAGCCGAACTCGAAGGTGGAGCGAGTTCGTCTATCAAGGTGCCCGTCAGACTTGTATGGTGTCGTGTCCACATCTTTGTGGTTACATAAATAGCCACTGCTCGGTTGCGTACGTGGACGAGTCCAAGACCTCCACGACTACGAGGAAGGGTGAGGGTTTCGTATCCTACCTAAAAAAGCAGACCTGTGCTCACAAAATATCCTAGTGCCGCCAGGATTCGGCGGGCCAACACCACCGGCATAGGAAGAACTTGTGCCACGTGTGGGATGCGAGAAGCTGGACAAGTGTTGGCAAAGGTGACCCATTGTATCATATCCAGTGGCCTTAACCTGTGACTTCGGACACTCGCACGAATTGTTTGCAGAAGATGTCTGTAACTCAGTGCCGCCGTGCGTCGAACGTCTGTAGTGAAGATGATTCCTAGGCATTTCATCTTGTTGATCGGCTGTAATGGTTCTACACTTCCTGTCAGGAGTCCTCTCCCGATGTTCATCGCTCCCGACTTTGCCATGTTCAGGCGACTTCCCGTAGCCATACAATACAAATTAATCCAATGCAAGGCCGCTCTTACCTCGTCGCCTGACCGTGCTAAAAACACTAGGTCATCTGCGTATGTTCGGCATATAAACTTGTTGTGCCTTATCGTCATTCCTTGGAGTCGTTTCCGGAGCCCACAGAGCAGCGGCTCGACAGCGATGGCATACAATATCGTTGACAGCGGGCACCCTTGACTGACCGATCGTGAGATGGTGATGGGCCCCACCAAGCGTCCATTGACGAGCACTTTGGATGCGGCTCGGTGGAGTAGTCTCATGACGACGGTGACAAAACTTTCCGGAAACTTCATTTTCGTCATCACGTCCGTGAGATAAGCATGACTCAGCCTGTCAAATACGCGATCGAAGTCTATCGATACCAATACACCCCGGAGACAACATGTTGATGCCAGTGCGATAGCATCGCGGTAGTCGCTGAGTTCCGTTAGAATATTGCTAGCTCCTCCTAGTTGGGTTTGGTCGAGTGATATCACTTGGCGTATTACGCGTTTAAAGCGTGCTGCAAGTATCCTGGCGTAGATCTTGTAGTCGCAATTAAGAAGGGTCAGTGGCCGGTAGGCCTGTATCCTTGTGCCGCCAGATGGTTTGTGGATGGGGATGATCATTCCTTCCACGAAGGAGGGAGGAAGAGGCACATTGGGAGACATCAATTCGCAGTCCATCGTGGAGTCATGAGATCTTTAAATGTACGATAAAACTAACGGAAACCCGTCGGGCCCCGGCGATTTGTGCGACGCTCCCTTATCAATCGCTTCCGTTACGTCGTCAACTGTGACTTCACCTATTAACTCCAGGTTGGCCGTCTCGTCGAGACACGCGGAGATCGTTCGTCGGACCTCATGAAAGGCTGCCTGATCGTGTTCCGCTTCTTCATAGAGACGACCGTAGTGTTTCACCAAAGCGTTGGCAATGTCTTTTTGCGTTGTCATGCGGCGACCATCTGGCAGTACGACCGTCTGTATTAAGGTTCTGCGGCTACGTTGTTTTTCTGTGATAACGTGATACATCGACGGTGATTCTCCACGGACTCGTTCAAAGGTCCTTGCACGGATTGCGATACCCTCCAGACGGCGGCGCGTTATGGAAATTATTTGGGCCTGTGCCCGTTTTATACCGGCACGACGCTCCTGTGAAGGTGCTTGTACAGAAAGTTCGCGGAGCATCGTGCAATAAAATTCCGTCGTGTGTCGCCTTCACATCATCTGCTCTCTTCCGTATGCAATTAACGCTCGGCGCAATGCAGGCTTAACGCATTCCAGCCACCACTGCAACGTCGTCGGATATGTCGGGAGGCGTCGTTCACACACGTGCCAAGTGTCTTCGATTAAGCGTCTGCACTCAGGTTCCCTGAGGTGTGCTGTGTTCAGTTTCCAAACACTGCGACTCCTCCACACTTGTTGACAACTCAGGGAGACCGTGCATATATATGCTATGTGATCTGAAAAGGCGACAGGCCACAATTCCGCATCGAGGATCGCAGGTTCGAGACGACGTGTTACGTAAATGCGATCAAGACGACTTGCAGAGTGACTCGTGACGTAGGTGTATCCACATCTGTCGCCATGTATCGTCTCCCATGTATCAATGAAATTCATGTCCTGTATGAGTTGCCGCAGCTCCGGGCATGAAGTATAACGTGCGTGTTGATCTTTTTGGTGCGAGCACGCAGTTGAAGTCGCCTCCAAATAAGACATGTTCATACCGACCTAAGAATAGTGTTGCAATCTCCTCTGCGTAAAATCTGGATCGGTCTCGCCATCTGTCGGACCCCGACGGTGCGTAAATGTTAACGACCCGTACTCCCAGTACTGTGAGCGCCAGTCCTCGCTCTGACGGGAGGTACACCACGTCCTCGGCTACTATGCCGCTACGTAGAAGTATCGCTGTTCCGCTGCCGCCGTCGTTAGTAGGTGTAATGTATGTATCGTACTCATAGAGGTCGGGGAAGCTCTCGACACATACTTCCTGCAGCAGAACGATGTCGACGTCTGACGCATGCAACATGTCTCGTAATAATTGCAATTTGGCAGGCGTTCTGATCGTATTAATATTAATAGGGGCTGTTCGATATGCCTGCCGCTGTTCCTCAGTGCGTGAAGCGCACATGAAGGCTTATGTTAATTTGTGTGCTGCTGCCCGGTGACATGCTGTCCGTGCGTCAGTCTGCATCTTCTGCGCGGTTAACATCCGGTGGACGCAGCACTCGCCATTGCGGGTGTGTCGTCGGTCTGTGGGTCAGTATCGGATTCGTCGGCGCAGTTCCTGTGCTGAAGGTCCAGCTCCCGTCGTGTCTGTATTCAACCCCTGTCTAGCATGATTCGCGTCGTACTGCTGTGTTGGAGGTAGAACCTCCCGTTGCGCATCCGGATGCCCTGTATCGACGTTACACCCAAGTCTATCTGACGTGGACTGCAGTAAGCAGGTATCCGACGGCGCTAGCCGTCGTTTCTTGTGGCGCTTCGGCGATCGTTGTTTGCGCGTGTGCGCCTCCGTATCCGAGTGCGGAAGTGACTCCCGGTGCTCAGGGACGAAAGCAGCTGTCAGCACAACAGCAGGATCAATTTCCATACCTCCTACCTATCCTTTCCGCTCGGTTAAGTGCGTCGTCGCCGCCGGAGCGGCAGAGGTGTGCGTCGTTTCGTCACTGGAGGCGGTCTCTGCTGCAGTCGGTTGCCGTAAACTGTCAGGATTCTGTATCTGGTTATTCTTCGGGATGGGATCTGTTCGAAATGCGTCCGCATACGTTAGTGGCAGCGGCGTCAACGTGGACGGATGCATGGGTTCGCCGTTTGGAACTTGCACTATCCTCCGCTGCATACATTCGGAACGGACGTGGCCCTCTTTCCCGCAGCCTGAGCATGTTTTGGGTTGTCCATCGTAGATGACTATAGCTCTACATCCGCCGATGAACGAGGGTACATGTTGTGTCAGTTCTATTCTGATTTGACGCACCCCATTGAGAACGGGGTAAGTCGTGAAGTTGGACAATTTTTCCTCAACGAGGCTAAGCACTCTTCCATATGGGCGTAAGGCGTCAACGACCAAGTCAGACGGAACCTCGAAGGGAAGTTCGAAAATACATATGTTTCGTAAGCCCAGTCCTGCGTGATCAATAGTTACTTCTCCAACATGTCCATCAGAGTGACGAAATTTGAGTCCATGTTTAGTATCTCGGATGATTCTGTCACATACTGCATCGTTAATCAGCTTGACGTAAACGACACTGCTCACTATGGAGAGGTGGATTCAGATAAGTTCGTTGTAGACAAGTTTAACTTCGTCTCGTAGGAACCTTTCTATTTCGTAGACTTTCGGTCTCGCATATTCATTCGAAAAACTAATCATGAGATTCGACATTCGGTATGCATGTGCCATTCTATATCGAGTCGTCTAAACGCGCGAGTACGCCGAAGAGGTAAACAACTGCGCGAGCGCGAACTTCTCCGGCAGGGACGTAAACAGATGTCCGTGCCGTAGCACCGCCGAAGGCAGACTGCCACTCAGCTACCGTGGGCGGACGGAAAGAAGTACGTAAAAGGATAACTGTTGCCTACAGGGACAATAGTAATTCTTAATTTGCTTTAGTAGATATGTCATTAACTGTCTACTGAAGCTGGGTATGTTATTCCGTAGTCTTGTGTAATGCTAAGACGGACCTTATCGAAATCCCTGTGCTTGTCTGCACACAATCAGGATAGCTGTGCATACGATGGTGAAATATGATCAAAGACTCGAACATTCTACCTCCTGAGCTTTCCTTGGAAAGGTCTTGCAGGATAACATCGTCTTAATCAATAAATGGAGATATAAGTGTTCGAACAAGTTCCTTTTTCAGATCAAGAAGGAATAGCTTTTTGTATTTTAATGGGGCATGGGGAAAATGCTGATGCCTTCTTGCATATTGCAATTATGTGGTCAGTCCAATTTAGATTATTATCAATCACTACTCTTAGACTCTTTGCTGAAGAAGAGAAGTTGACATTTATCACATTTAGGGTTAAAGGTGGCAAGTATTCGCGATATTTCGGGCTAATGAGCCTAGAGTGACTAACCAGTACCGCTTGGGTTTTGGACTGGTTGAACTTTATATACTTCGCCCATTTTGATAGAGCACACAGGTCGGTGTTGAGATTGTAGATAAGTGTCTTTAGTTTTGTTGACTTGCACTTTACTATAGGACCAAGAAGATGAGCGTCATTTTTGTACAATGAAAAGAGTATAGGACATAAACACCGAAACTCGGGGAACGTCTGATCCTAGCTGGGTGCCTGTATTGTGACTTAATTATGTCGGGCATGGTGCACTGCTGGCGGGACGGCAGGTATGAGCGAAACTTTGGGAGAAATTTCAGCTGATAAGTTTGCTAAGTAAAATTTGGAAGTCGAGGGTGTCAAAGGCTTTGCTGAAGTGTAAGCACCACATGATAGTCGCCTCTTGCGCATCCATGGCAAGCTTCAGGTCATCTGTTACTTTTGTTAAAGGCAGATGGTGTGCCGCGATGTTTACGGAAACCTGATTAGTGTTCATTTAGTAAGCTATTTGTAGGTAGGTAGTTTGTTAGCTGGTCGTGTACTATATATTCTAATGCATTGGATAGTGCAGGAAGAATACAAATAGAACGGTAATCAGAGGGCGCTGTGTAACTTCCTTTTTTGGTACTCCTTTTCTGATAGTGGCTTAACTAGTCTCTGTTTCCAGGCCTTAGGGGAAACACTTGCGGTTAAGGGGTGGTTGAGGGTATCTTTTATAGTCGGCGATAGTGCGTTAATAATAACCTTCATCACTAGAATTGTGATGGCGTCATGTGTAGTAGATGCTGATCTGATACCAATGACGGCAGTTTTGACGGTACTGCAAGTAAAACGCTTTACAGAGAATTTTTCGTAACTACTGTTGTCTACCCCCAATAAAGTAATCATTGAACCTCTGTTCCGTTTGTGATTCAGTTATGGTAGTAAGTAATGTGTAATACCAGATCAGAGCCAGCCGGTGTGGCCGAGCGGTTCTAGGCGCTACAGTCTGGAACCGGGCGACCGCTACGGTCGCAGGTTCGAATCCTGCCTCGGGCACGGATTGTGTGACGTCATTAGGTTAGTTAGGATTAAGTAGTTCTAAGTTCTAGAAGGGAATAAAAGGCGTCTCCCAAACGATTTCTTACGCATCAGTTGCAAGTTCAGATAAATTAATGCGTTTGAAGTCTCGGCAGGTAGTCAGTTGCGGTTTCTTTCTATGACATACTAGCGAGTGCATCATGAAACTTACGTAAAGGCCAGACATGCCTGGTGCAGATATTTGAGAGATACAAATTATTCTGTTTGAGGATTTCGGTGCAAATATATCTGTGAGAATGTGACAGCTGTTCATGTGTTGGGTATGAGAAAGCTGAAGTAGCGACACATTTGAAGAAGAAAGCATGCACTTGATTTTCACACTGGAAGGACTATTGTAAAAATTTATGTTAGTTTCACCAGATATATGTTCGTATATCAATTCGAGACTTGAAACAGCAGGTGGAAGCAGGCGAACCTTCCTACTTTAGATTTCATAGAACCAATTAGAACCGCCAGGCACTGCTGCGAGGACGGCGCGCTCTCCCGTTCACAAGAAGATGGGTGGAGGGGGGAGGGGGGAGGAATGGTTATTGAAAGCCAATGTGTTCGTCGAGTCGACTACCAGTAGTATTTGAGAGATAATGTAGGGAATTTATTAAAACGACATACACTGAAGCGCCAAAGGAACTGGTATAGGAATACGTATTCAAATCCGGAGATATGTAAACAGGCAGAATAGGCGCCGCGGTCGCGAGCGCCTACGGAAGACAACAAGTGTCTGGCGCAGTTGTTAGGTCGGTACTGCTGCTACAATGGCAGATTATCAAGATTTAAGTGAGTTTGAACGTGGTATTATTGTCGGCTCACGAACGATGGGACACAGCATCTCCGATGTAGTGGGGATTTTCCAGTTCGACCATTTCACGAATGTGCAGTGAATATCAGGAATCGCTGCGGCCGGAAAAAGATCCTGCAACAACGGGACCAATGACGAATGAACAGAATCGTTCAGTGTGACAGAAGTGCAACCCTTCCGCAAATTGCTGCAGATTTCAATGATGGGCCATCAACAAGTTTCAGCGTGGCAACCATTCAACGAAACATCATCGATATGGCTTTCGGAGCCGAAAACCAACTCGCGTACCCTTGTTGACTGCACGATACAAAGCTTTACCCCTCGCCTGGGTCCGTCAACACCGACACTGGACTGTTGATGACTGGAAACATGTTGCCAGGTCAGTCTCGTTTGAAACTGTACCGAGCAGATGGACGTGGACGGGTATGAAGAAAACCTCATGAATCCATGGACCCTGTATGTCAGCAGGGGACTGTCCAAGCTGGTGGAAGTTCTGTAATGGTGCGGGGCGTGTGTAGTTGGAGTGATACTGGACCCCTGATGCGTCTAGATACGACTCTGACAGGTGACATGCACGTAAGCACTCTGTCTGATCACCTACATCCAAAGGCGTCCATTTTGCGTTCCGATGGAATTGGGCAGTTTCAGCAGGACAATGCGACACCCCACAAGTCCAGAATTGCTACAGACTGGCTCCAGGAACACACTTCTGACTTTAAACACTTCCGCTGGGCACCAAACTCCCCAGAAATGACCATTATTGAGCATGTCTGGGATGCCTTGCAACGTGCTGCTCAGAAGAGATCCCCACCCCCTCGTACTCATGGATTTGTGGACAGCCCTGCAGGATTCATGGTGTCAGTTCCCTTCAGCGCTACTTCAGACATTAGTCGAGTCCATGCCACGTCGTGTTGCGCACCTATGCGTGCTCGCGGTGGCCCTACACGATATTAGGCAAGTGTCCAGCTTCTTTGGCTCTTCAGTGTATTTCCGAAATGGTAAAAATATAAAAAAATTATTGTGGGTCAAAATGGACGCAAATGTCTTACGAAGATTAAATGAGTGTCTGTTGAGTAGCTGTGTTTGATAGCTGCTGAATCATCAGAGGTGGCGGCTCGTGCACCTACTTCCGCACAGTTCGAGCCCTGTAGTGAGCGTGCCGTGTGTTTCTGGTGTTGCAGCTTCGACGTGCGCGGTAAGCCGCTGGGCCAGGCGACGCACTGGTCGGATCCCGAGGTGTTCGGCTCGCGCGCCTTCTTCCGCACCGTGTCCGAGCCGGCCGTGCTGCGGCTCGAGGACGTGCACCTGCGCGACGAGGGCGTCTACCGCTGCCGCGTCGACTTCCGCAACACGCCGACGCGCTCCGCCAAGTTCAACCTCTCCGTCATCGGTGAGTAACTGCCGCCGAGGTCACGCACACTTGGACTGCTCTTACACTATTGGCCCAGCCGTGTGGCTGACCCGCTGGAATGCGAGACTATTATCAGCTCACTAACGAGGACGAAACCAAATGCATCCGACTCAAACTTCTAGCTGAATCTCAGGGACGAGCTGCCCGCCCCTGTAGCTGAGTGGTCAGCGCAACAGAATACCAATCCTAAGGGCCCGGGTTCGATTCACGGATGGGTCAGAGATTTTCTCCGCTCAGGCACCGGGTGTTGTGTTCTTCTAATCATTATCATTTCATCCCCATCAACGCACAAGTCGCCGAAATGGCGTCAAATTGAAAGACTTGCACCCAGCGAACGGTCTACCCGACGGGAGGCGCTTGTCACACGACATAAAAATATAAATAAGGCCGGTATTACACTATCAAGCTTCTTTGTCCAATATCTTTGTCAAAGAAATTTTATGGTGTAATAGGGAACCTTGTCAAATGTCGTCAAATATTTGATCAAATCTAGGGCCTCTCTGTAGATTTGATCAAAGAAGTCGCTTGTCTTCTGTTCACTGTAGTGTGACATATTACCACGTGGAGCGCTAGCATCGTTGCAGCGTTCTGTCACCTATAGTGTTTTCATAAACATTGCCAGTAAATACAGTTGGTGTATACTGACAACTTCAAAATTAACGGAGATGTATGAAGCTGATGAGGCGCTTTACAACGTGAAGCACAGTGAATAGAAAAACAGATTAAGAAGATTGGAGACCTGACCTAACCTAACGTAACTCTCTCCTGTAGCAAGGAATCGGAGTGTTACAGTGAGCCTGCCTTCAGCAGATATAGCAGTTCTTAAGTGAGTATTGTGCTCTGTTGTATGAGGATACACTTCACTGAGCAAATACAGAAATGAATGCTCATCCATTCTTAAGTAATTGATGCACGACTTGACGTCCTCCACTATAAGCTCACGTAACAAGTTTTGTTGAATGCTTTTATCGTGTCGGCTTCACCCGGGTACATTTCCTTTTTTCCCCCTGTTTCTCTTCCGCATGTGCACACAGTGCAAGTGTGGTACATGCAACTGCTGCCGTTAATAACAAGTTGCTGTTGTCAGCCATCTTGAACTTTGACGAAAAATATAATGACAGTGTAATACCCCTTTTTAGCGCCACGTCCAAGATATTTGTCAAATATAATTGACGAATATTTCGTCACATCTTTGGTGAAATCTTTGATCAAATCTTTGACAAAGAAATTTGATAATATAACACCGGCCTAATTGACGGGAGATGTGTGCAATGGCGCGAGCCGGTTGCGAAACCTATTGTACAGAGGAAATGCTCATGTTTACTATATGATTGAAAAGAAAATACAGCTAGCTACCGATTATCGTGGTCGATATTATTCGGCTTACGGATTATCTGTATGCAGATCTACATGGTTCGGAGAGTAAGAAAATTTCGAAGCCTGAAAAACATTACGTAGTCAGAGTCACTGGGCTGAAATTGTGGGGCGTAAGTATCGTTTCCTAGGCAACACATCTTTATTTCGTTAAGAAACTTGAACTATTTCCATAAATCCTTTATATATTACAAATTTACTGGTATCACTTTAAAGCAATAATTAAGGTCCAAGTAGAATACGATCATAGACAAATATTCAGGCAATAAAGTAATTAAAGAACTAATGTAAGTAATGTGTCATATCACTAAATTCAACAAGAAATTTGACCCAAAAGCACCATAAAATGAAGTAAGTGAACTAAGATGTACGAGTCAAATGAAAACCTTAAATTTGTAATAACAAATAAAAATTTCGCGCCGTTATCCTGTAAGTTGGTAAGCGTGCTACAAACAGCGTGCAGAACGGCCTGTAGGTGGCAGCATAGTGCAGATGCACACATACCGTCTCAGTATCAGTATAGAGATGGTCGCCCCACTTGCGAGTTGCACCAAGGAAGAACAGTATTCTGTTATTCGGGTTTTGCGTAGTAAACATGCGAAACCTATTGAAATTCATCGACGAATGAAGGTTCAGTACGGTTATACATGTTTATCACAGCATCAAGTCTACGAATGGAGTAGGAAGTTCGTATATGGTATGACTTCAGTGGAAGATGCTCCTCGTCCAGGTCAGGCACAACGAGTTGTGACTCCACAGAACATTGCAGCAGTTGAAGCCGTAGTGAAGAAAAACCACCGAGTGATACTAAATGATATTGCAGCATGTTTACAGATTAGTCGTGCGTCAGCACACCGCATTGTGTACGGTGTGCTCAAGTTTCACAAAGTGTCTGCAAGATGAGTGCCACGGTAGCTGACTACTGAAATGAGAGAACGACGTGTTGATGCTTGTGAAGAACTTCTTCGGCGCTTTGAAAGAGAAGGTGATGGCTTCTTTGCAAGAATCGTTACTGGGGACGAAACCTGGGTTCACTTCCACCAACTGGAAACGGAGCGAGCGCGCAAGGAATGGCGCCATTCCTCATAACCAAAACCAAAGAAGTTTCGAACAGAACCATCATCAGCGAAGGTTATGCCGACTCTCTTTTGGGACGAAAAAGGCGTCATTTTGGAGCATTATATGCCTAGAGGGACCACTGTTACCAGTGCATGATACACAGATCTCCTAAAAAATCATCTGCGGCCTGCAATCAAATCAGAGCAACGTGGATTGCTGTCAGCAGGTGTCCTTTTGCAACATGACAATGCAAGGCTCCACACTGCACGTACAACAGTTGCAACAATCACAGACCTGCATTTTGAGTGTCTTCCTCATCCAACATACTCACCAGACCTTGCCACAAGTGATTTCCATATGTTTGGACCACTCAAAGACGCAATGGGAGGAAAGAAGTTCCGTTTTGATGAAGAGGTACCCCACGCGGTGCATGATTGGTTGCGCGGACTACCAAAAGAATTTTTTTCTAAAGTAATTTATGCACTTTGTAAGTACTGGAGGACTTGCATTCAGCGTGTGGGGATTATGTTGAAAAGTGATACAGCTTTGTACCACTTCTGCACAATAAATAATATTTAAAAAAATATTTAAAGTTTTCATTTGACTCACCCTCGTATAGTCGTTTCATACGTAGAGGTTTGCGCAGCTAAAGTGTCTATCAACTGCCTCATACTACGCTCTTGCACTGTTTTGTGTAGCGGGTTCTACTACACGGAATTTGTCAGTTTACTGCGTTTGAAAGAGCAGCCTTTTCCCTATGAAAACTGCAATTGAAGATGGAGTTACACCAGTGGTATTTTTTTTATACTGAAGTGAAAATGTGGTGTTTTCGCTACTATAAAAATTTTCTTTCGTCTTTCACTTACAAACTGGAGATAGAATTAGAAATTGTTGATAATAAAATTGAAATTCTATGAAAACGAAGTTTCTCAATGGATTTTAATTACTTACGTTTGCCTTAGTATGAAATTTTCGAAGACTTTTGGAAAATTATGTCCTATATCACATTGTTGACAATAACACGTCATACCTTTTCTTGCACTGTTGCAGACTTTGTCCTGCGGAAACCTTTTATATTCTCTGTGACCATTTGGACATATCTGCAGCCGGAATCAATTTAGGAATATGTTCCCACTGAGTCTTTTTACAGTTTTCTACTGCTGAAATATTTTGCGTGGATGTTCATCCAGTCTAGCCCCCCTTGTTCACCAAACAGCCGACCTGTTGAGAAATGATATTAACAAGGTGTTTGCTCTCGACATTTTACATAAAACAAATGAATTTACAACCATCATCACGAAAATCTGAAAATAAACTTTATTCCACAATGTCATTTTCTTTCTGTCAAAATCCATTAGCTGGTCGGTGTGGGCCACACCAGCCTTGTTTTGTAACGCAAAACAAAGTAAGGTTTCATCGTCTCTGATATTCCTATTTTAGTTCTGATGTTGTTATTGGATGCGGTCTTTCGTCGTCAAAAGGACATTCCTAGTTCCCCCATTTCACAAACAACAAACAGTCTCGTCTGATATGAGACAGTTTATTATATTTTTTCAGCTTCTGGATAATTAAATCTTTAGTTATTCCTTTTTTTTGTTTTTGAGTACTGCACTGTAAGGAAGTCTTGAAATTGAAAACAAAGCGTATAGCACACAACAATGAATTTATTTTCCGTTGTGCGTGACACCGTGAGGCTCGGTGTGTGGCAAGAAGATGAACCTCAACATCACAAAGCAAGTAACGAACAATGCTGTCCGTAGTGACAGTTTTTTCGCTTTTGAATGTGTTCGCGGAACCATAAGCATGCAGAATACCTTTACAGGGGCGATATACATAGAACAAACGTTGTAATATATTTTTAGAAAGCTGAGAAACGACCTGCGTAGGTCCTACGTCTCTCGTCTTTTTGCAGCCTAATCAACGGGGTGTGGGAGATACGTCGCTCATCTCCAAAATGTTAACATTAGTCACTGACAGATTGCAGAAATGTTTCACTTGGGAAATTTGACACAACAGGCACTCTCCACGAAGCACAGACACCGATTATGCACTCCAACCTAGAAATTCTGCAGCAATAAAGGGACGGAACACTCGTGGACACGGCTGTCAAGATGACGTCATTTTCTCTGTGTTGTCCTCCAGGTCGATGGATATCGGGTTGTTCAAATGGTTCTGAGCACTATGGGACTTAACTTCTAAGGTCATCACTCCCCTAGAACTTAGAACTACTTAAACCTAACTAACCTAAGGACATCACACACATCCATGCCCGAGGCAGGATTCGAACCTGCGACCGTAGTGGCCGCGCGGTTCCAGACTGTACCGCCTTTAACCGCTTGGCCACCCCGGCCGGCGGATATCGGGTTGTCCCACTGCTCGCACGCCCTCACGATGCACTACCAAACACCAAGTGTCTTCCTCAGACCAATCTCGCTGGTGTATCTCCACTCGTTGCCCATGTATCCACTACTCCTGACAGACTGCACTTAGTCGTTCTTGCTTTTAGCCCGTGTGCACTGGTGGCCTCGGTTCCGGTCCCGTTGATGTTTGCGGCGACCTTTCGCTCACAGCGAGGAAACTGCCTGCTGATATTGGCACCATCTGCTAGGCGAGCCGAGACCTCTATTGCGATACGATTATTGAAGCAGAAAATATGCTGCGTGATAATAAGTATAAACCGCAGAATGGGAGGAGGATACGAAATACACTGAAGAGCCAAAGAAACAGGTACGCATGTCTAATATCCTGTAGGGCCCCCACAACACGACGTGGCATGGACTCGACTAATGTCTGAAGTAGTTCAGGAGGAAACTGACACCATGAATCCTGCAGGGCTGTCCATAAATCTGTAAGAGAATGAGGGGTTGGAGATCGGTTCTGAACAGCACGTTGCAAGGCGTCCCAGATATCCTCAATAATGTTTAAGTCTGGGGTGTTTGGTGGCCAGCAGCTATTTAAACTTAAAAAAGTGTTCCTAGAGCCACTCTAGCAGTTTTGGACGCGTGGGGTGTGGCATTGTCCTGCTGGAATTGCCCAAGTCCGTCGTAATGCACAATGGACACTTGGACACTTGTCAGAGTCGTATCTAGACGCATCAGGGATCCCATATCACTCCAACTGCACCCACCCTACACCATTACAGAGCCTCCACTAGCTTGAACATTCCCCTGCTGACATCAAGGATATACGAGTCGGCCTTCGACTCTCAAAGCCCATATCGATAATGTTTCGTTGAATGGTTCGCCTTCTGACCCTTGTTGTTGACCCAGCATTGAAATCTGCAGGAGTCTGAGGAAGGATTGCACTTCTGTCACGTTGAACGATTCTCTTCAGTCGTCGTTGGTCTCGTTCTTGCAGGATCTTTTTCCGGCCGCATTGATGTCGGAAATTAGATGTCTTACCGGATTCCTGATATTCGCAGTACACTCGTGAAATGGTCGTACGGGAAAGTCCTCACCTCATCGCTAGCTCGGAGATGCTGTGCCCCATCTCTCGTGCGCCGACTATGACACCACGTTCAAATTTACTTAAATCTTGAAAACTTGCCATTGCATCAGCAATAACCGATCTAACAACTGAGCCAGAAGCTTGTTGTGTTGTGTTCGCGTTGCCGACCGCAGCGCTGTATTCTGCCTGTTTACGTGTCTTTGTACTTGAATACGCATGCCTGTACCAGTTTCTTTGGCAATTCAGTGTATAGCTTCAAGTATTTAGAGGGTGTAACATTACCTGAATCATAACAGACTTGAATACAATTTACATAAAAGGTGGCAGTATAAGCCCACTAAAAGTACGATGTTACACTTCCTCTGGCCTAGATCTATGATGATTCCTTTGGGTAGGATGTTGTAAGGCCTCTGTATCTTCTCTCGAGTCTAGCTGGCTCATGACTACTGTAACTGTCTTTGATACACTGATATCCTGTGTGCTGGCACTGTAATGGAGTTGATGTCCGAGCTGTTGCAACATTTTCCATCGATGACAGATCGGTGGATATTGCTGCTGATGGGAGTACCTCAACATCACGCGCACTGTTCATATAGATGCCTGTCATCCACGGACGAACAAAGTCCTGTTGAAAAATGTCACCACTATACTGTCGCGTGATGTCCTTGACGTTCACCGTGCTTTCAGAGTTTTCGCAATCACTACCATTATTACCATTATCTAAAGTCATACCCGATGGAACCCACACCATGACGTCAGGCGTAACGACGCTGTATCTCTCCACAGCATTCGTATAATGGGACCTGACACCAGATCACCGACATACTCGACGACAGGGGTCGTCCAGGTAGCGAAGAGCCGTAGTTCATCGTTGAACACGACGCGACGCCTTTCATCACCAGTCCGACGCTGCTAGTGAAGGTGCTTGTGCAAACGCAGCAGTTTGTGTTATGGTGTAAATGGTTTCCTACACATGGGCCGGTAATTCCACAATGCGGTTGCTGCTAGTCTCCAACCAATAGTGGAAGGTAACACAGAATGCTGGAGGGAATCATTACTTGTTCGCGGATGGCAGGTGTAGATGTGAATGGGATACAATGTGTTCGGTGCACTACATGGCGACCTTCGGTGGTCCGATGTCGTCGACCGGAATCTTGGCGACGAGTGTGTATGCCTTCACACCCCCATGTGGTCCAACACCGAGTCATTGTCATACCTGAACTCCCCACAAATCTGGATATTGCAGACTTCGACCAACCGGCAGAATGGACTACCACAATGAGGTCTCTTTCAAACTCTGTCAGGTGACGAAAAGGCTGCCACGCGCGAGTATGCGGTATATCAGTGATCACCCACCATCTGATACCATTCACGCCTCTAACATATCCTACCAGATCTAGTAACAATACTGTACACGAAAACGTTAATCCACTCTGGTGCCCGGTCTACATATCATAGAGAATTGCGACTTTAATCATTTTCACACCCGGCTATGATGTGTACGTTGTAACCTCCTCACAAAAATTTTTAATATGTAACCTCCCCAAAAAATAAAAAAAAATAATAATGATATGAGTATGATTCTGATTTTGGTGCAACCCCAGAACAAAATCGGTTCCCATTTATAACCTCCCTACAGGAATTCATTCACATTTAACCTCCACACAAAATTCTTTCCTCATTTAATGTAAGCTCGAAAGAGAAAAATTCCTAAACCTCGTAATAAAAAATAAATTCAGTAACCTGGTAAATTTCGGACGACAGCAGTGTTGCGTCATGGCCCTGTAAGATCATTCTGAATAAAAAAAGAAAAAAATTCTTACCTCAATAAAGTCGCCAAATATCTGCTCTTGCAATAAATTTTTCCGACACAGCTCTGTGCAATGCTGGCCGATAGATTTGTCATTTATGAAAGGAAGCAACTGATTTTTCTTTTGCAACAATCGGAATGAACATGGATTGGAGAAATTAGTAAATTCTTTAAATTGAAATGAATGCTTGTTAAAAATTACTTTATATCACAAAGATTAGTATTAGGACATTTTTTAAAACATTTACATGGGAGTTCATATACATTACTAGATATGCGCGAGGCTGTTTTTTACCTTATACAATAATACTCAGGCTCCGGCATCGCTGCACCGCGACCGGCCCAGCCAACACGATACACTATTCCAGACCAGAGCAGACTGCACACCAGACAAGCGCAGACTAGCAACAACTTACTGCTACAGCTGCACAGTTCCTACTCAGTCAACACTGCTCTCTGGTCAGCGATTCTCTTATACCTTGCATATCGCAGGCAGCGCATGAGCCATACATCGCAATTACATCTGCTCGGACCTCTTACATAAAATTACATCTGATCGGACCTCTTACAACGTGTAGGTTGTTACATAAAGATCCCCCATATCTTCTAGGCGCTCCAGTAGTTTTTGTCAGCCGGTACAGAACGAATTCGTTTAGAATTTAACTTTTCTGGTTGTTATGACGCAGATGATAAAAACATGAAGGAGCAGTTAAACTGCAACGCCAATGAACCAGAATTTGAGTAGCTGCGGGGGGTGGATGTATGGAATAAAGTGTGTCCGGTAGAGGGAAAGGGTAAAAACGAGGCGCTCGAGGGATCTGTTAACGTCCACAGTGAGGCACTGAAACACGTTGAATTGTTGTTAGACCAGGCAGGTTAAAGTTCGTTTCACTGCACCGGTAATTTTACTCTCCGGAAAATGAGAAACTTCGTTTGGAAATAGTAAACACAGTTATTTCCTGTAAGTTAACTGACAGCTAGTGATACGGAATACAGCAAATTTGTAAATAGGTAATTAGTTTCCGGCTAGTAATGTG
Source organism: Schistocerca nitens (assembly GCF_023898315.1). NCBI lineage: Eukaryota > Metazoa > Arthropoda > Insecta > Orthoptera > Acrididae > Schistocerca > Schistocerca nitens. The sequence continues at coordinate 362,960,219 of NC_064622.1, forward strand.
CAAGTAATCAGTGGGTTTCCAGATGTATTTAGAGTGTTTTGTAGATACAATAAATAGTAATTTCTAGAATAAACTGTGTGTATTTGGGACCGTCGCTGTTTTTCGCGTTCTCATGCAGCGTCTAATCCGCGTTAACCCGGATAATCGGGACTTATTGAACCGACCCGCTCCATCCGCGTAACCAGGATAGTTAGCGCATAGGCAAAGGTGGATTACTTTGCATACCCCCCAACCCTCCCCCACACCACAATCACTACCTAGTCCTCCAAACGCATTCGTTTGTCTGATTATAATCGATGGTTACTCTGTTTGTTCATTCACTGAGATGAACACGACTTTAGAATCTGAGAAAGATACACGTTTAACTATTCTTTTTTGTGTCATGATGTACAAAACAATACGAATACAGAATCTATCTCTTGCTGTGTATCCGTATTTCGCAGGATATCTTGTTTGAAGAAGCGATGGTTCCTAAACTCATGTTGATTCATGGGCAGACAGTTTCCTCTGGAATATTCATTGTATTCGAGCTTACAATACGCTCAAGGGTCCTGCAGCTGATCAAAGTAAAAGATGTTGATCTACAGTTTTGCGCATACATAATTTCGCCGTTCCTATATACAGTAATAAACTGTGGATGTTTCCTCTCTCTTGGGACTAAACATGGGCTATGTAACGGGTCGCCGGCCGTGGTGGTCTAGCGGTTCTAGGCGCTCAGTCAGGAACCGCGCGACTGCTACGGTCGCAGGTTCGAATCCTGCCTCGGGCATGGATGTGTGTGATGTCCTTAGGTTGGTTAGGTTTAAGTAGTTCTAAGTTCTAGGGGACTTATGACCACAGATGTTGAGTCCCATAGTGCTCAGAGCCATTTGAACCATTTTTTGTAACGGATCAGTGCTGCAGAGTTCTCTCTACAACACAGAATTTTAATGAGATTTGGGTCCAGCGCCTTGTTCGTTTCCCATTGACTCCTTGTGCTCTTTGGCTCTTTGATACCAGCGATGTCATCCATTGAAGAGTTTATGTAGCAGCTGAACGATGCTGATTTTCAATAATCTTATTACTTCAATAATTTTCGTTTAAATGCGAGATCTGCGACTTCAGTTTTTCATTTTCTGTCTTCTGTTGATGCTTCAGACTGCATGACAACTGTCTTCGCAATTTTACGTGGAACATTATATTTTTACTAAGATACAATGCTGGAAAAAGATAATACGTGTTGTCCATAGCTCTCGACATAGATGCACGAATTTGTAACAAATTTTGTTTATCGTCATTGCACCTACCAGGCTTGATATAAAGTCTGCTTGGAGATAGTGTGTTTAAGTAATGTCACCTGGTAATGAAAGACACTAAATCACTCTTATGAATTTCTCGCTTATACCGTTCCGTTTTCTCAAATTTCCAGGAAAGTAACAACGAGATTTTCATTAACGTAGGGGCTTGTTATCTTTCTCATATTCTACATTTACATTTACATGTACATGATTACTCTGCAATTCGCAATTAAGTGCCTGACAGAGGAGTCATCGAACCTCCTTAAGCTACTTCTACCGTTGCACTCTCGAACAGCGCGCGGGAAAAGTTAACACTACAGTCTTCCCTTGTAAGATCTGATTTCTTTTATTTTATTGTGATGATCATTTCTTCCCATGTAGATGGCCACCAACAAAATGTTTTCTCACTCTGAAGAGGAACTTAGAGACTGAAATTTCGTGAGAAGGATCTGCAGAAGGAAAACCGCCTTTGGTTTGATGACTGCCACCCCAATTCGTGTGTCACGCCCATGGCACTTTTTCCCCTATTTCTATTTCGGGAAAATACAAATCGAGCTGCCTTTTTTTGAACTTTTCCGACCTCCTTCGTTAGTCATATCTGATGCTGATCCCGGCCCGTACAGCAATACTCCAGAAAAGGGCGAACAGGCGTAGTGTAATCAGTCTCTATACTAGACCTGATACATTTTCTAAGTGTTCTGCCAGTATATTACAATCTTTGGTTTGCTTTCCCCACAACATGATCTATGTTATTATTTCAATTTAAGTTAATCGTAATACTAATCCTTAAATTTTTAGCTGAGTTTTCAGCTTTTAGATTTCTGTCATTTATCGTGAAACTGAAATTTAGCAGATTATTTTTTAGAGCTCTTGTCGATAATTATACATTTTTCATGATTTATAGACTATTACCACTTTTGCAATTTGTTTTGATGGTCTGGCGACTCTACTTTGTAGTAAATAACACCAAAGAGCAAACATCTGCAAAAAATCTAAGAAGATTCCTCAGATTGTCTCCTGAATCGTTTGTGTAGATCAGGAACAACAGAGGGCCTGTCACACTTAGTTGGAGAACACCAGATATTACCTATTTTTTTCTCGATAACTTTCCGTGAATTACTACAAAATATGACCTGTCCCACAGGAAATCACTAATCCAGTCACATAATTGAGACGCTACTTCAGAGGCACCCAATTTAATTAGAAGTCGCTTGTTAGGAACGGCGTCAGAAGCCTCGAAATCTAAAAATATTGAATTAATTTAACCTTCCTTGTCGATAGCACTCATTACTTTGTAAGAATAAAGAGCTAGTTGTGACGGTATTTTCTGAATCCGTGTTCGCTATTTCATCTAAGTCACATCCATAGAGATACTCCGCAAGCCACCGTAGGGTGCGTGGTGGAGGGTACACTGTACCACTACTTGTCATTTCCTTTCCTATTCCACTCTTAAACAGAGCGAGGGAAAAACGACAGTCTGTATGCCTCCTCAGCTTCAAATGTCGGTTCTCTAAATTTTTTTCAATAGTGTTTCTCGAATAGAACGTCGCCATGCCTCCAGGGATTCCCATCTGAGTTTCCGAATCGTCTCCGAAACACTTACGTGTTGTTCAAACCTAGCGGTAAATAGCAACCCGCCTCTGAATTGCTTCGACGTCTTCCTTCTGTCCGACCTGGTACGGATCTCAGAACTCGATCAGTACTCAAGACTATGTCGCAGCAGCGTCGTATATGCGGTCTCCTTAACCGGTGAACCATAATCGTTCTCATCGAGGTGATTCATAGTGTTCGAGCACTATGTGTGTTGCAGAATCGTACTGCAAATCGACGTTAGTGCTATGGGGTTGTAATTCAGTCGATTACTCCTGTTTCCTTTCTTGGGTAGCGGTGGAACTTGTGCTACTTTGCAATCTTTGGGTACGGATCTTTCTACCAGCGTACGGCTATATATGATAGCTAAGTATGAAATATTGTATCAGCATAATCTAAGAAAGGAACATGAGTGGTTTAAAATGTGGACCGGAAGTCTTACCTTTAGGCTGCTTCACTAAACGGAGGATATCTACGTCTAAATTACTTATGTTGGCAGTTGTTCTTGATTCGAATTCTGGAGTATTTACTTCGTCTCGTTTTGTGAAAGAATTTCGGAAAACCTTGTTTAACAACTCAGCTTTAGTGACGCTGTCATCAGTAACATCGCCATTGTGAAGGTATTGATCTCGTCTTACCACTGCTGTATTTTAAATACGACCAGAATTTCTTTGGATTTTCAACCAAATTTCGAGATAGAGGTAGTTTAGCTATGGAAATTGTTAAAAGCATCTCGCATTGAAGTTAGCGTTAATTTTCAAGCTTTTGTAAAACTTCGCCAATCTTGTGGATTTCTCTTATTAATTTATAGATCTGTCAATTACTGCCGATACTATTTTCTCGAGAGAAGAGTCAAAGAATTAGTATCTTCAGTAATTGACAGATCTACACCAAATAAATAATAGATGATACTGTACCCCCATGGTTCACAAAACAGGTCAGAACATTATTGCAGAAGCAACGAAAAAAGCATGTCATTTTTACAGGAACTCAAAATCCCCAAAATTGGCGAAGTATTACACAAGCTTGAAATTTAGCGCAAACCTCAATGCGAGATGCTTTTAACAGTTTCCACAATGAAACCAACTCTGTCTCGAAATTTGGTCGAAAATCCAAAGAAATTCTGGTCGCATTTAAAATAGAGGAGTGGCAAGAGGCGATCAATACCTTCCCCATCTCTCCGCGCTCCTCCTGCCCCCAACCACCGACCCCGCAGAACATACATCTAAACGTCATACACACATCACCCAACAAAAATATTACCGCTTGCCTTTTCCTGTATGATTGTTTGCATAGTTAGAGTAAGGCTGCTATTTGCCGACCGCAACTAGCGGCGCAACTAGCTGTGTAACCAGTCGCCCCAGAGACTCGCAGGCCGTTGTATTGTTTAGCCACTCAGTCACTGAGCTGCCAGTGGTCGGCCTCAGACACTGCCTTGGCAACTCCCAGTGGTCAAAAACTGCTACGAGGAGGCAGTTAACCATGGACGACTGGTTGCGGCGCTACGCAACCTACGAGCTCCGGCACATGTGCAAATTCCTGGTCACAGTGTGCAGTGTTACCAGACGTGTGAACAGCGGAATGGAACCCTCACTGCTAGTTCAGTGTATGTCTCCGCTTTTCTTTACCCACCAGTTGGGATACACTGCACATGGGTCACTCTCGTGCTCTTTGCGCAGTATCCAGTGCAATCGAGGTAAGGTATCGTGTTATTCAATAGCCCTATCATAAAAACGTCGTGGTTCTAAAACAAAACATAACAACAAATGGAGCATAAATATCCCGGATTGGTTGGGGTCCACATAAGATACCTAAATGCCTTTCATGGAAAAGGTATCAAACATGCCTTTCAATAATTAATAAAGCATAGCTGGCCGGAGTGGCCGAGCGGTTCTAGGCGCTACATTCTGGAACCGCGCGACCGCTACGGTCGCAGGTTCGAATCCTGCCTCGGGCATGATGTGTGTGATGTCCTTAGGTTAGTTCGGTTTAAGTAGTTCTAAGTTCTATGGGACTGATGACCTCAGAAGTTAAGTCCCATAGTGCTAAGAGCCATTTCAACCATTAATAAAGGATAATTTTTAACATCAAATTTTTCAGATAACAATGTTCGTCTACGTAACGTAGAGCAGGATGAGGGACATTTAGTAAACAATAACTTAAAATTAGAAGAAGAAAACCCACAAATGTTTATCATTGATGATGAGAAACGTTTACCTTAATGCCGGACACAAAAGCACGGCACATTGCTAAAAGGCAGCAGTTGCGAAGATTTTCGTCACTACTACTCGATGGAAACCTTGATTTAATCATTTTCATTATGGAGGAAAATCTTTCGCAGACGTAAGTAGATCCGAACATGGACATAACTCTCGCAGTATCGTGATGCAAACCGTGGAAATTCTTGGTGTGCAGAGTTTTCGTAGAATTCTTTCGTACTTCGCACTGCAAATAACTTGTCATTGAGCCAAGTACTGCACTGCAGGCCTATCGGTTCCATGTGTAGATGATTCGGAGCGCCTTCGACTGATGATGAAAACGGTCCTGCAAAGCAGCGAATGATAGGAGACACTCGTATCGTCTACAAATTGCTCCTCAACTTTCACTATTATTGACACGTATTCTTGAAATCTACCACTTCTGTGGACCAAATGAAGGGTAGGAAAATGTGAAGTGTTTTCAGACAATATTTGGCTCTCCCAAAGAGTAAGCTTCCTTTTGAAAGCATTTACTTTTTCCAACGTGTCAGAAAATAAATTATTTTCACCTTGCAAACTGGCGTTCAAGATGTTCATGTGAGACAAAATGTCCACGAGAAATGCAGGGTCTAATATCCAGCAACGGTCTTCTAATTTCTGTTCACTCTTTCTTTTCTCATTTAAGAAATGCACTGCGGCCAAACCTAAATCAAAAAGTCTTTTCATTATTTTACCTCGACTGAGCCAGCATACTTCGGAATAGTAAGCTATGTCGCTGTACTCCTCTCGGAAATGGTGATGCGTAAACCCTTGTGTTTTCAGATGCGCACAACAACTTGCTACGTTTTTGCAGGAAGCATCTCTCGATGTAGAATGCACTGACTTCAACGCAACGTCTGCACTGTGCGTCCTAGCTTTTTGGGCATCAGTGCTCTGAGTCCTCTCTGATGCCCTCGCATTGCCGTTATTCCTGCCATGGTCACTGAAATTAACCGATTCCATTTCTTACCGGCACCATCAATCGCTTGCTCGGCAGCTTGGAGTAAGTCTACACCTGTAGTAGTTCGTTTCAAAGGCGATATGTTCAAACGGCTTCGGTTACACGCATAGCGTTATCGACAGGTCGTGTGTATGTATCACTGCTTGAGCTGTGTCTGTAAGATCTCTTGCTTCATCCAACGCAACAGAGAAAGCAACAAAAGTCCTTAGCTTTATTTATTAAATGCCTGTGAACATCGCCGGCCATAACACTTACATGTCGTGTTAATGTTTGTTTGGAAAGGCCGGTTTCTTGAAACCTGATAACGTTCTGGGGGCACAAAAGTTCTACAGCATCAGTAAGGCAGTCTTTTATAAACTTCCCTTCGGAAAACAAGTTTCCCGAATCTTGCTATTCATAACGCAATTTTCAAACTAGCTCGCGGTGCAGATGTACTGTGATTGAAGACGGTAAAGTAGATACGAATGTAACACAGGAAACGACGAATTCAAGACGTTTCACTTATTATGACTTACATTAAGAACCTGTTGATGTGCCTCATCCATTACCTTAAGCGCACCTAATTTGGCTTGTTCTTGTTCACTGTACAGTACACTACAAATGTCTTTATGAAATGAGTTGTGCTGAAAAGAAGAATTGCAGGTCGCAGTCGTGTTTAAATGGCAGAACACAGACGTCCGGTCTTTTGCTTTTTTACAGTATTCGCCATTTCTCAGTACGTCTCGCGTAAGGCTACAGTCGCCAGAGCGAAGTAAGAGTGAATGTGCTTCGGTCCTCCTGGTACCGCGTAAACATGGAAACGGAATCGTCGCCGTTCATGTGGTGTACGTGTCTAGTCACAGATGTTGCTCGGCTTTGTCCGCTGGCTGGGATGTGCATAGCTGTGCCGCGCTTCCATACTTTTGTAGTGTGTGCATCATTTAGCCGGCCCTGCTCTAGCGTGTGTCCTCAGTCACTTAAATCTTCAGTAAATTGTCTACTGTAATATAGACTGCGTCGTACTTGCTGAAGTACCATACGATAAGATTAATTTTTAAGAAGTAGGGAAGTACAGCATCAGGTAATATTGTACGCTTTAAAAGAGCGCTGTTTGTTATTTTATAAATACACTTGTTTAAATAAATGCTCAGAAATGGTCAAGCGCAAAAGATATATTGGGAGAAATAAACTAATGACTATGGTTCGAGTTGCCTTCGTGTGAGAACCAATTTTTGTTCTGCTGAAGAACCTTTATTTAGTAGCTTTTTAAGGAAATTCTGAGAAGAGTTGACAAGAGGATGGGATATATGATGAGTGAAGATCAGTGTGGATTCAGGAGAGGATCTATAACAAGAGAGACGATTGTGGCAGTTACATTGACGGTAGTAATTGAAAAATAATCCAACTCATGTAGTCTTTGTAGATTTAAAAGGTATTTGAGAATGTTATCTGGAAGAGACGTTGAGAGTGCTGAAGAAAGTGGACCTGAAATACAAAGATATACACGTGACACTATGCCAGTATAGGAACTAAGTGGATGTACTAACAATTTCCATAAGGAACAAGAAGCAAAAGTTAAAAATGCTGAGACAAGGATGTGCTCTGTCTCCTCTTATATGCATTGCTTACAGCTTACTGCAGTAATCAATAGACCAAATTCATGAAACAACTGAGATGAAGGTCGAAATGAATGGACAGAAGACACACGTACTGCGATACACAGATGATAGTGCTGTCGTCATGGATACGAAGGTTGATCTAGGGACTGTCCTCAGTGCATCACTGTAATGTAAAGGGTTTTCCTTCACCAGTACCGCATTAGAATAAAAAAGAGAAAAAATAAATTGATGGTTTGTGTGAGACGAGTGTCATTCAATAACTATTACTTTAAATTTTTTACTGGTATATGTATATATACCAAGTAGCTCATGTACGCTGTCCCCCGTTGACGTTAGTTAATCCCAGACACCACAGAAGCCGAAAGATTTGCCTGCGCAGAACAGTAAAGGGGAACCCACATCAACAGACAGGAGACTGCTAAGCGTACGAACAGAACTGGGAAACAAATACTTTACAGCTATGACTGATCCTATAGCTCGTCACTAGAAAACTTACTTGCTGTAGGAGGGGTGCCAGGTTCGATTCCCGGATTCGAGAAAGATGTCTGTGTAAAAGAATGATTGTCTCTGTCCAAAACAATACTCACAAAGGTTAAAGCCAGTCAATTATCGGTTTCAAAGCATGTCAGTATATGACAGCCAATTTATTAATGACACATAATGCACCAATCCATGCTTCGCATTTGGCAGTATTACACAAATGCTGTCATACCTTCGATTGCAGTAAAGAACAATGAATACGAGGAATATCATAAATGATGTTCCTTTAAACCCTTGTTATAGACTGATTATCTTTATAATTTCAATTTTCATAGTAAAAATGTTCAAATGCATGTCCGCCTTGGATGCACTGATGTAAGCGCTTCTCGATATTAACATGGACACCTCTTAACATTTCTGCAAGTACTGAAGCTCAAGCCTGACGTATTCTTCCTTTTAACAGTTCTTTACTAGTTCGGTTTCGTGAACCCTGGCTTTTATATAATCCTACAAGAAAAAAATCATGGGTTTTAAGTCAGGCGATCTCCCTGGTCGTCCTATGCAACCATTACGGGCTAGCGCCACAGTCTGGAACCGTGCGACCGCTACGGTTGCAGGTTCGAATCCTGCCTCGGGCATGGATGAGTGTGATGTTCATAGGTTAGTTACGTTTAAGTAGTTCTAAGTTCTAGGGGACTGATGACCTTAGAAGTTAAGTCCCATAGTGCTCAGAGCCATTTGAACCATTACGGGCTATCCACCGTTTGGAGTAAACATCGTTGAGATATTTCCTAACCCCTCTACAGTAATGGGGTGGTGCACAATCGTGATGAAACCAGAACCTCACTGCTAACTGAGTTGGGATATCTTCTTGGAGATGCCTAAATTTCAGCTAATTCTGTAAGAATAGTCAGGGAGCCAAATAAACTGGTCCAGTGATGTGGTCTCCTAGAATACTGCATCATATACTAACATATCAGTGCGCTTGCATGTAATGTGATCATAGCCAGTGAGGATTTGCAGGAGTTCAGTAATTTAGATTGTGTCTGTTGACAGTGGCCTCATTGGCGACATAGCATTCATTCCCTATAAAAAAAAATGAAACGATCGTTTGGCATTGAAGGCTGGAAGGCCCCATCCGGGGAAATTCGGCCGCCGGGTTGCAAGTCTTATTTTAAGTGACGCCACATTGGGCGAATTGCGTGTCGGTGATCATGAAAGGATGATGAGAACAGCACAACACCCAATCCACGAACGGAGAAAATCTCCCCGCCAGGGGGGTGGGGGTGGGGGGGAGGGGGCACCCGGGCTCGCTGCATGGAAGGCGACGAGCACGTTACCACTCACTTAAGCAAGGATGCATCCCCATAAAATCTGCCTCATGAAATCCGGATTTACGGCTATTTTATTTCCGAGATATTTGCAGGACGATACCCTATTTTCGAAATTATTTCCATACAGCTGTTGGAGTAGGTGTAGATTAAAGGGATACCATTTTGGTTTCTCCAGAATCCTTCGTACCAAAGACCTCGATATCACCAGGTCCTCTGCAGCTCTTCTTTGTCTTAATTACGATGAGAAATAGGTATTGCTGGGCGAGATATAATTATTATCATTATAGGTACAAATAATAGCACAACCTAAATGAAATAGCGCGATAACACTTTCGTTTATACTACATTGTATTTACAGTTTTTTTATATGGATGTGCTTAAAAATACTCAAAAACATTTCGGACAACATTGGGTGCGTCGCCGGTTGGTGTTTCTACGACATGTTGTACCTGGGAGTCTTTTTCTTTCTTTCTTTATTGAATTTCGATTCCCCCGAAGGGGGCGGGCTGGCAGCAGCTTAGTATGCCGGTCTTCAGCCTACAGACTTTGTTGTAAAAAGATGAAGAGAATAAATAATAAAAATAAGCGATAAAATCGGAGACTTAAATAGTAACATGGCGAAAAAGAATCATGAAACTTAAAACATAGAACAAAGGGATGATGATGCTAATAAAATACTTAACGAAGCAGACAGGTAATATAATAGACAGACAATTAAAAAACACGGCGACAATTTGGTTTCTTTTCGCAAAAGACATAAAATTCACAACCAGCGGCAGCATTGTTTCTGTTCGCAACACTAGAAAGACGAACAACTTTGAACATTCACTGAAACACTCCACTAAAAAGTTGGAAAATGTGACATACCACATCCGAGAGCAGGTGGGGGGGGGGGGGGGGAACTGGATAGATGATGGGAAAATAAAAAAGGGGGGAAGGAGAGGAAAAGCGAAGGGGGGAGGGGGGAAAGGAGCTGATGGAGGATGAGGACCCATAAGAGGGCTGGGGGGTGCTGGTCAGGTGCGACAGGGAGTGGCGAAGGCAGAGGAGGAGAAATACAAAAGGACTCGGGGGGGGGGAGGGAGGTAGGGAGAGGTTTGGCGGGGAGAAAACAGGATGGAAGGGGGGATGAGGGAGCCCAGGGAAAGGAAGGAGAAAGGAGGGGGGTGAGGATCAGAATTGATAGGAGGGATAGATGGAGTGAGAGAGGGCATCATCCAGGAGGGGAGCCATCTTGGGAAAGGAGATGAAGGGTGTAGAGGGTAGGGGGACACAACAGTGAAGGCATGGCAGGGGGCAGGGACGGGAGAGGAGAGGAGCAATCAGGGGGTGAGGGGCATCAAGGTGGCGGGAGGTGTAGAGTATGCGGATATATTCTAGGAATAGTAGCAGATGGGGGAAAGGAATGACTTCATAGAGGATCCACATGGGGGACAGGAGGCGTATACGGAAGGTGAGGCGGAGTTCATGATGCTCAAGGACCTGGAGGGACTTATAGAATTTGGGGGCGGGGCAGGTATCCAGGCAGGATTGGCATAACAGAGGATGGGACAGATTAAGGATTTGTAGGTGTGGAGGATGGTAGAGGGGTGCAACCCCCATGTCCGGCCAGAGAGGAGTTTGAGGAGTAGGAGGCATTTGTGGGATTTGGATTGGATGGAGCGGAGATGAGGGATCCAGGTGAGGTGACGGTCAATGGTGAGGCCAAGGTAGGTGAGGGTGCGGGAGAGGCGGACAGGACGGGCACAGATGGTAAGGGAGAAATCCAGGAGCCGGAAGGAGCGAGTGGTACGATCTACGATGATTGCCTGGGTCTTGGAAGGATTGATTTTCAGGAGCCACTGGTTACACCATGCGGCAAAAAGGTCAAGGTGATTCTGGAGAAGGCGTCGGGACTGTTGGAGGGTAGGACGAGGGAAAGGAATGCGCTGTCATCAGCATATTGCAAGAGGTGTACTGGAGGGGGGGGGGGGTTGGGGCATATCTGCCGTGTACAGGAGGTAGATGGGCACACCTGCAGAGGGGTAGAAGGTGTGGAAATTGGCATTATGGATGATAACGCAAATGGGCGGCAGGGGAGGAAGGAGGCCATCAGACGGATGTAGTTGACAGGAAGGGCGTAGGTTTGGAGCTTAAACAGGAGACCAGGATGCCGGACATGGTCATAGGCCTTTTGAGGTCGAGGGAGACAAAAATGGCGGAGCAACAGGAGTTGAGGTGGAGGGAGAGGAGATGAATGAGGCGGAGGAGTTGATCATCGGCAGAGAAGGAAGGTCGAAAGCCACATTGGGTGTCGGGGAGGAGGTGGTTTTGGTGGAGGTGGTGATGGATGTGCTGGATAAGGATGGATTCCAAGAGCTTGCTGAACATCGATGAGAGACAGATAGGACGATAGGAAGAGGCATCAGATGGAGGCTTGTTGGGTTTGGAGAACATCAGGATATGGGAGGTTTCCACAGGTCAGGGTAGAAGCCAGTGGCAAGCATGACATTGTAGAGGGTGGAAAGGACTGAAAGGAAGGATGGAGGGCAGCGTTTGAGGTGGCGGCAGGTAACGCAGTCGTGGCCGGGAGCAGTGTTGCGTTTAGTGTGGAGTGTGAGGCTGATGTACTGTGTAGTGATGGGAGTGTTTTCAGATGGTGTTGTGTGGCCCAAGTACTGGAAGCTATGAGCAAGGGGAGGAACAGAGGTATTCGTATGGTCCATGACGTCAGGGAATAGGGAATAATCAAATTGGGGATCATCTGGTATGGAAAAAACATCAGAGAGATGCGAGGCAAAGAGGTTGGCCTTACTGAGGTTGTCAGGAAAGGGACGGTCATCAAGGAGGAGGGGGTACTGGGGGGTGGGGCGGTTCCCAGTAAGGCAGTGGAAAGCAGACCAATACTTGGAAGAGTTTAGTGGGAGCATGGTGTTGAGTTATGTACATGTCTGACGCCAGGCGCAGCGTTTCTTCGCAGTAAGCAGGTTGCGGATGTGTCGTTGTAATTGCCAGTGGCGGGTAAGTGTGTCCCAGTCACGAGTGCGGAGAAAAGAGCGGTAGAGGCGGCGGGACTCCCGAAGGAGAAGGATGGCCAGTGGACGCAGGGCGGGGCGGTGAGGGTGGATGGTTTTGGTGGGGATATGGGTGGCGACGGCGACAGACAAGGTCATCAGGTGAGTGGAGGGTAAGGTCGTGGCCTTCAACCTGGGTGTGAATGGAGTCCCAGTAGGCATCCCAGTTGGCACGGGAGTAATCATGGACACGTTCAGGAGGGATGGCGGGGCGAGGAGCGGGGTGGGGATGGCGACCACTAGAGATAGTGAGGAGAACAGGAGCATGGACACTGCCAATGAGGTCAAGGACATCCGCGGTGATGTGCCCAAGGAGGTTGGGAGAGGCAAGGACTACATCGGGAGTGGTATTGGATTCGGGTCAGGTGTACTGGGGGAAGGGAATACCGGGGGGGCTCCACCATCATACAACGTCTCTGTATCTCTAAAAACAAGCGCAGAAGATGGAAATGACCTTGAAAAACGTTGTGAATACAGCTTTCGGATCTCATTTGCACTGCGGCGCGTCTCCAAAAAAAAAAAAAAAAAAAAAAAAATGGTTCAAATGGCTCTGAGCACTATGGGACTCAACTGCTGTGGTCATCAGTCCCCTAGAACTTAGAACTACTTAAACCTAACTAACCTAAGGACATCACACAGCAGTCGCGCGGTGCCAAACTGTAGCGCCTAGAACCGCTCGGCCAACCGGCCGGCAAATACGATGATATCCAGTGCGGCATCTCCAACTGGAGGTGGTGGCTCATGTCGGCAGTAATGATGTGTGTCGCTATGGATTGGAAGAGATTCCCTCTGGTTTCCGGCGGCTATCTGAGTTGGTGAAGACTGCCAATCTTGCTAGAGGGATGAAGGCAGAGCTCACCATCTGCTGCATCGTCGACAGAACCGATTGCGGACCTTTGGTACAGAGCCGAGTGGAGGGTCTAAATCAGAGGCTGAGACGCTTCTGCGAACGTTTAGGCTGCAGCCGGCCGGTGTGGCCATGCGGTTCTAGGTAGTTCAGTCTGGAACCGCGTGACCTCTACGGTCGCAGGTTCGAATCCTGCCTCGGGCATGGATGTGTGTGATGTTCTTAGGTTTGTTAGGTTTAAGTAGTTCTAAGTTCTAGAGGACTGATGACCACAGATGTTAAGTCCCATAGTGCTCAGAGCCATTTGAACCATTTTTTGTAGGCTGCAGATTCATCGACTTGCACCATTTGGTGCTGGGGTTTCGGGTTCCGCTACGTAGGTCAGCTGCCCACTACACACAAGAGGTTGCTACACGTGTAGCAGGGGTTGTGTGGCGTGGACGGCGGTTTTTTAAGTTAGACAGTCTCGGGAAAGATCAAAAAGGGCTCCAGTCTCAAAAGGTACAGTGCAAAGAAACGACGAGAATCGACCAAGCAACAGTCCGTGTTGTAGTTGTAAATTGTCGTAGCTGTGTTGGAAAGGTACCAGAGCTTCAAGCGCTGATAGAAAGCACTGCAGCTGAAATCATTATAGGAACAGAAAGCTGGCTAAAGCCGGAGATAAATTCTGCCGAAATTTTTACAGAGGCGCAAACCATGTTCAGAAAGGAGAGATTAAATAAAGTAGGTGGTGGTGTGTTTGTTTCTGTTGGTACTAGTTTATCTTATAGTGAAGTTGAAATAGATAGTTCCTGCGAATTACTATGGGTAGGGGTATACTCAACAGCCGTACGAAAATAATAATTGGCTCCTTCTACCGACCCCCTGACTCAGATGATATAGTAGCAGAACAGTTCACAGAAAACTTGAATCTCATTACAAATAAGTACCCCACTCATACAATTATAATAGGTGGAGACTTCAATCTACCCTCGATTTGTTGGCGAAAATACATGTTCAAAGCCAGTGGTAGACAGAAAACATCTTCCGAAATTGCACTAAATGCTTTCTCTAAGAATTACTTTGAACAGTTAGTTTATGAGCCCTCATGAATTGGAAATGGTTGCGAAAACTTCTCAGCCACAAATAATCCTGATGTAACAGAAAGCGTCATGACGGATACAGGGATTAGTGAACACAAGGTAGTAAAATGATAACTGCATGTTTCTATCGCCCAAACCGAAAACTTTAGAGGAAACCTCGTACGTAAGTTCCCCAATCATACGGTAATCATCGTTGGAGACTAATCATCCGCCAATTACTTGGAAAAATTACAGTTTTAATAGTGGTAGACGTGACATGACATCATGAGAAACTTTATTAAATGCCTTCTCTGAAAACTACCTAGAACAGAGCTAAAGGCAACAAATAGACCTGACCTCTTTGAGGATGTCCACATCGAAACTTGTAACAGCGAGCATGACGCAGTTGTGGCAACAATAACCCCTAAAGTACAAAGGACAACTAAAACAAGCAACAACATGTATATGTTCAGTAAGCTAGATAAAAATCAGTAATGCTATATCTCAGAGAGGAAGTTGAAACTTCCAGCACAGGGCAGGACCATGCAGAGGAACTCTGGCTCAGGTTTAAAAGAACAGTTGACCATGCACTGAATATATAGTACCCAGAAGAACATTTCATAATGGGGGCCACTGTAAAGAAACTTCTAAAGAAAAAGAGATTACTGCATAAGAGATGTAAAACAAAGTGAAGGCTACAGACAGACTGTGAGTGAAACGCGTCTGGTTGTCAAGAGATTAATGCGTGACTACAAGTGATTTTTCACACAACCCAAAGAAATTCTGGTCGTATGTAGAGGTTGTTAGAGGCACTAAAGTTAGTGTCCAGTTCCTAGCGAATGAGACGGGAACTGAAACTGAGAGTAGCAAAAGTTGAAATGCTTTATTCTGCTTTCAAATGTTCCGTTACAAAGGAAGACCCAGGAGAATTACCCCAATTTAATTCTCGAGTCACTGAAAAGATGAGTGAAATAAGTATTAATGTCAGTGGTGCTCAGAAACAGCTGAAATCATTAAAATTGAACAAAGATCAAGGTCCCGATGAAATCCCTGAATTTGCGGCTGAGTTAGCCTCCCCCCCTCCTAACTATAATCTATCGTAGATCTGTCTAACATAAAAATATGCCCACTTGTTGGAAAGAGGCACAGGTGACAGCAGTCTGCAAACAGGGTAGTAGAAGTGATCCACTAAACTAGCGTCCAGCATCCTTGGCATGAATTTGTTCTGGAATTCTAGAACATATTCTGACCTCAAACATAAAGAGGTATCGTCAAAAGAATGACCTCTTCATTGCAAACCAGTATGGATTTTGAAAACATCGATCATGTAAAACCAAGTTCGCAATTTTCTAACGAGATAAGCTGAAAGCTTTAGATCACGGCAGGTAAATGCATTATTACCTGATTTCCAATAAGCATTTGATTCAGTACCGCGTCAATGCTTATTGTCAAAAGTACGATCATATGGGTTGTTAAGTGAAATTTGTGATGGGATTGTAGAATTTCCGGTGGGCAGAACACAGCATATTACGTAGAACGAAGAGTCATCGGGAGTGCCCCGGGGAAATGTGCATTTTAATGACCTTGCAGACAATATTAATAGTAAAATCTGGCTTTTTGCAGATGATCCAGTTATCTGTGATGAAGCTCTATCTGGAAGAAGCTGCACAAATATAGAGTCCGATCTTGATATGATTTCAACATGGTGCAGAGATTGGCAATTCACCTTAAATGTTCGGAAATGTAAATGTTTCACCTCAAAAAACCAAAAAAGATAGTATCCTATGACTATAATAACAATGAGTCATTGCTGAAGTCGGCAAAGTCATACAAATACCTGGGTGTAACACTTTGTAGGGATGTGCAATGGAATGATCACATATGTTCAGTAGTGAGTAAAGCAGGCAGTAGACTTCCGTTCAATGGTAGAATACTGGGGAAGTGGAATCAGTCTACAAAGGTGATTGCTTACAAATCACTCGTGCAACCGGTTATAGAATATTGCTCAAGTGTGCGGGACCCATAGCAGATATTACTAACAGCGTATACTGAACGTATACGAAGATGGGCAATGCTAATGGTCACAGGTTTGTTTAATCTTTGGGAGAGTGTCATTGAGATACTGAAGGAAGGGAATTGGAAAAACTCTTGAAGATAGACATATACTATCCTGAGATAGTCTATTACCAGAGTTTCAAGAACCGGCTTTAAAATATTACACTACGGATATACTACAAACTCCTACATACCACTCACATAGGGATCGTGAGGATAAGATTAGAATAATTACTCCAGGCACAGAGGCATTGAAACAAGCATTCTTTCCACACACCATACGTGAATGGAACAGGAAGATACCCTAATAATATGTACAATGGGACGTTCCCTCTGCCATGCACCTCACAGTGATATGCGGAATATAGACGTAGATGTAGACGTGAAATTAAATTGAAAGAAGTATCATTATAACCAGTTACAAATTAAGACATTTTGAAATAGGTGCTATTGACACTAACATAGATTTATGTTTTCAAGAGGGGAAACATTGTTAAAACTATAAAGAAACTCAGGTCTTCTGCATTCCTCATGTCTTCCATGATAGACCATCCGTTTTTAAGTACATGATGGTGCACAACTGATGAAGTATGGCTTCATTGTACACACATACGTAACTAATTTTAACAATGTACAAAAACTCCATAACTGTAGAGTTAAAAATATCATAGTATTAATATACAAGATGTGATTGGAAAGTTTTAAGAATGGATCTGTTAGTGCTTACTGGTTTGGTGGGCAGGTACACGGAAGGGGAGGAGTGAGTCATTGCCTTGTCCTTGAACGCCATCTGACGGAAATTGCATTTCCTTTCTTCAGTTCGTTGTGGCAGCTGGTCGAGTGCATGTCTCTTAGGGCTTCTTGCCGGATTCTGTATGTGTGAAAATGGACGTAAAGACGGAGGAACGAGTTTGTGAGAAATTTTGTTTTAAAACCGGGAAATCAGCTTCTGAGACTTATGAACTATTAAAAACAGCTTTTGGAGATAATTGTATGAGCCAGTCAAATGTTTTTGTCTGGTTCAACAGATTTAAAGATGGCCGCGAATTATTTGAAGATGAACCATGGTCTGGCCGTCCTTCCACCTCAAAAACGAATGAAAATGTTGTGAAAGTTCTCGACTTAGTGCACTCTGATCGTAGACTTACAATTAGGGAGACGGCTGATGAACTTAATTTAAGTTTCTATGCAGTTCAGTCAATTTTAACTGAAGATCTAAACATGCATCGAGTGTCCATAGAATTCATTCCAAAACTGTTGTCAAGCGACCAGAGACAGTACCGACTTGAAATATGCCAAGAACTGATAAATCGGACTAAAAATGACCCAGATATGTAAATTGGGGTAATTACACGTGACGAATCGTGGGTATATGGATATGATCCTAAAACCAAAGTACAGTCTTCACAGTGGAAATTTCAGGTTCACCATGACTGAAAAAAGCATGGGAAAGTCGGTTGAAGGTGGAGACAATGGTGGCGATTTTTTTCGATTCTACCGGTATTGTGCATCATGAAAATACCCCTGGAGGACAGACAATTAACCTGGAATACTAAAAATGTGTTCTTGAGCGCTTACGCGAAAAGGTGCGGAAGAAATGCCTGCATTGTGGAAAGACAGGAGTTGGGGTGCTACACCGTGACAATGCTCCGCCTCATCGTGCCTTCTCCATCGTGGAAGTTTTGACCAAATTCAAAACTCCTGTGCTTCCACAACCGCCATACTCCCCTGATTTTGCCCCTGCGGACTTTTACCAGTTTGATAAACTGAAATTTTCGCTAAAAGAGAAGCGATTTGACTCGATTGAAGACATCCAGGCAAATACGAAGAGTGTCGTTAAGACATTTCAGGAAAAAAATTTCCAGGAATATTTCCAAAAGTGGAGACACCGTTGGAGTCGGTATGATCAGTCAGACGGGGACTATTTTGAAGGAGATGCATCACAGCAGCATGTAAGTACCACCATTGTACTATTACAAACCCATTCTGAATACTTTCCAATCACACCTCGTATTTTACCTCACTAAAAAATGCAGAAGTAGAGTTTTAAAACTACCGTTGGCTGTTGTAAGTTAACGTGAATTACGGTAGTTGTCCTGGTAGCCTTTGTCATTTAAGATCGTAACTACGCTGCCAGTATATTATGTGCGTTTCATACCTAATGGGCGCTACCTCTTTTCGATCATTTTGTCTGCGTATGCGATCAGTGTCTTGCTAGACTCCCCAAGAAAACCGGAAGCGGTGAACCGCCTAAAAACTGAGTATGGACATATAAAAGGCCGCGTAATTGAAGAAACACTTTTGTTCTGCACAATTATCGACCTGACTCAGTTATAACTTGTCATTATTTGATTCAGGCTTGATTCGAAAATTGTTGAATTGTAACGTAGAGAGATGTTGGAGTAAAAACAAACACAAAATTTAGATTTAGCATATGGAGTTAGAAAATGCAATTTGCTCCAAAAAAAGTAAAATAAAGAAATGCTATACAAAAACGTATCAAACATCCCTTGAGTATTTCGTTGACCCTATATAAATATGTTTCTCTCGCTGCTGAATAACTTTCGCATTTCTCAGTAACAGTAAACCCTTGTCTTTGATGGTTCAAATGGCTCTGAGCACTATGGGACTTAACATCTATGGTCATCAGTCCCCTAGAACTTAGAACTACTTAAACCTAACTAACCTACGGGCATCACACAACACCCAGTCATCACGAGGCAGAGAAAATCCCTGACCCCGCCGGGAATCGAACCCGGGAACCCGGGCGTGGGAACAGAGAACGCTACCGCACGACCACGAGCTGCGGACACTTGTCTTTGATCATGGTGAAGAACGTTCTATTGAGTTTTGTTGTGTTTGTGCATGTAAACTGGACTGGCATCAGAAGTAATTGTTTTGGTTGCATGCAATACGCTAGCAACTATTTTTTTTTACTTGTATAATGTATAACGAAACAAAAAATGGTTCAAATGGTTCTGAGCACTATGGGACTTAACATCTGTGGTCATCAGTCCCCTAGAACTTAGAACTACTTAAACCTAACTAACCTAAGGACATCACACACATCCATGCCCGAGGCAGGATTCGAACCTGCGACCGTAGCAGTCGCGCTGTTCCGGACTGCGCGCCTAGAACCGCTAGACCACCGCGGTCGGCTATAACGAAACATATTGTAACGATATGAAATACACAATGGGCAACAATGAACGATGTGCAGCTCTAATTGTGTGAAAAAAAAATGAAAACAAACAAACGAAAAGCAGTTCTCTTCTCGCATATTTATTTGTTTCTTTCCCTACAGATGTTACTATACTACGGTTAATCCTACCATCTACTATGACATCTATGTGCTGTCCCAGAACTGCCGAAACGTAGGTTTGGTAGAACAGATTTCTATGTAGAACTCGTAGTATTTACAGACTCTCGACAAAGTACAACCTTATGTCTCGTAACAACAATCGAAAATGCCAGAACCTGGTTATGGCGGTATAGTACGTGGTCCTTCACGTGATTCTAAAATCAGTCACTCGAGTTAAACATGGACCAGGAAACATAGTGTGTTCCTAGGTACACAATCCTTCAGGTAAAAAAAACCTCCACTGCTTGAGGCGTAATGAAAGTTAGTATGATACATGCAGTCAACACGGCTATCGTCCATCGTACTCATAGCTACATATTCTTCCCCAGTACACCAACTGGATGTGCCGATTAGAATGTCTAGCAAATGATTGACTCGCTGAAGCCCACGAGTGTAGTGAGCTATGCTGTCATATCACCGTGCGCGGGTTTTTTCAGCTCACACGCGCCAGAAAAACATAGCCGCTGCTCTGAACAACATTTCTGGAGTGGAAGTTTTTTCTCGCGTCTCCCGCCTACGTTGAACAGCTCGTGGGTGCCGACATGTGAGTGTTTGCCACCAGTTTCTCCATCCCACTCCGGACGCACCCTTAAACGCACCGTCGTATTTTCACTGCCGCTGGTGGCTTGTTATCACTGGCAGAGTGTGCTACGAATGCGGGCGAACGCACTACTGCGTTCCGATGGCGTTCCCCCGTTTTTCAGCTCTTCTTTTTTTACGGGCGCCCTCTCGCGGGCATTCATCATGCATGACTTTTCTGTATTCAAACATTGTTCCGACCGCGCCCGGGCCGCCTACGCGAGTACCATCGGTTTTCGATTAAAATGTCCGCCGCGGAAGTTCCCGGCGACAGGTAACAGGGCGAAAATGCCGCGCAGCCGTCCCTTCTGCTGGCGGATACCTACGATGCGTCCATCGCAGTTATTTGTTTTGTGCTGTTCAATTGAGAAGTGCGATCAAATTCCTGAGCCCGTTCAGCTCACATATCTTACTCCACACTTCGCATTCACGAAACTCAATATCCTACAGACCTTCAGCAGTAGCATTTGTTTCTGGAAATGCAGAAATCGTCTTCTTTTTTTATTTGCTTCATAGTCAGAGGTTAAGCTTGTCCTAATCCAGAGATCCCTTTTCACATTAGCAGCTCCATTCCTATTGCTCCTGGTGGCAAGCATCAGGAAGCTATACTCAGCTGTATTTGCTTATTGTACCAAAGGCAACCATAATTACTGAAACTTGTTTTTATTATGTGTGACACGCTATAATATACGAGGGTTGACTGAAAAGTAGTGCCTCCACCTTCGTAACTCCTTAATACACTACTGGCCATTAAAATTGCTACACCACGAAGATGACGTGCTACAGACACGAAATTTAGCAGACAGGAAGAAGATGTTGTGATGTGCAAATGATTAGCTTCTCAGAGCATTCACAAAACGTTGGCACCGGTGGCTCCACCTACAACGTGCTGACATGAGGAAAGTTTCCAACCGATTTCTCATACACAAACAGCAGTTGACCCGCGCTGCCTGGTGAAACGTTGTTGTGATGCCTCCTGTAAGGAGGAGAAACGCGTACCGTCACGTTTCCGACTTTTATAAAGGTCGGATTGTAGCCTATCGCGATTGCGGTTTATCGTATCGCAACATTGCTGCTCGCGTTGGTCGAGATCCAATGACTGTTAGCAGAATATGGAATCAGTGGGTTCAGGAGGGTAATACGGAACGCCGTGCTGGATCCCAAAGGCCTCGTATCACTAGCAGTCGAGATGACAGGCATCTTACCCGCATGGCTGTAACGGATCGTGCACCCACGTCTCGATCCCTGAGTCAATAGATGGGGACGTTTGCAAGACAACAACCATCTGCACGAACAGTTCGATGAAGTTTGCTGCAGAATGGACTATGAGCTAGGACTCCATGGCTGCTGTTATCCTTGACGCTGCATCACAGACAGGAGCGCCTGCGATGGTGTACTCAACGACGAACCTGGGTGCACGAATGGCAAAACGTCATTTTTTCGGAAGAATCCAGGTTCTGTTTACAGCATCATGACGGTCACATCCGTGTTCGGCGACATCGTGGCGAACGAACGTTGGAAGCGTGTATTCATCATCGCCATACTGGTGTATTATCAGGCGTGATGGTATGGGGTGCCATTGGTTACACGTCTCGGTCACCTCTTGTTCGCATTGACGGCACTTTGAACAGTGGACGTTACATTTCAGATGTGTTACGACCCGTGGCTCTACCCTTCATCCGATCGCTGCGAAACCCTACATTTCAGAAGGATAATGCACGTCCGCATGTTGCAGGTCCTGTACGGGCCTTTCTGGATACATAAAATGTTCGACTGCTGCCCTGGCCAGCACATTCTCCAGATCTCTCACCAATTGAAAACGTCTGGTCAATGGTGGCCGAGCAACTGGCTTGTCACAATACGCCAGTCACTACTCTTTATGAACTGTGGTATCGTGTTGAAGCTACATGGGCAGCTGTACTTGTACCCGCCATCCAAGCTCTGTTCGACTCAATGCCCAGGCGTATCAAGGCCGTTATTACGGCCAGAGGTGGTTGTTCTGGGTACTGATTTCTCAGGATCTATGCACCCAAATTGCGTGAAAATGTAATCAGGTGTCAGTTCTAGTATAATATATTTGTCCAATGAATGCCCGTTTATCATCTGCATTTCTTCTTGGTGTAGCAATTTTAATGGCCAGTAGCGTAACTGGCAGCATAGGTAGGCTGCAGGTACTGGTTTTTTCTGTAGCCTCTTCTCTACAGCTCCAGTTGGCGGGAAACCTTAGCATTGAACGGTTGTGTTGTTACAGTGTAAAGTATGGAACCCTGCGCAGACAGTCTGTCAGTTCGATTTGAGCAACGTGCAGTCACTGAATCCTTGACAGCCGAAGGTGTGTGACGCTAAAGGAGATTCATCAGAGATTGAAAGTAGTTTATGGTGATTGTGTTAATGTGAAAGGGAAAGGGAAATATCTTCCTGCAGCATGATAATGCCACACCACACACTTCACGTGCCACCACAGCAGAACTCCAGAGACTGAGTCTCACCACCGTACAGCATCCTCCATACAGCCCAGACTTAGCACCGTCTGACTTCCATCTGCTCCCGAGAGTGAAAGACAATCTGCGGGTACATCATTATGCTTGTGATGAAGACGTTGAGAGAACTGTGAGACTGTGGTTGTGGAAACAGTGTGTCGACTTCTTCCGTGAAGGCTTCAGAAAACTTGTTCATCGTAGGCAAAAATGTAGCCTACTAGCTGGTGATTATGTGGAAAAGTGAATATTGTATATTTCTGAGATTGATTTATGAAAGTATCCCCATCCAAACCCAGTTAACGAAGGTGGAGGTATTACTTTTCATTCAACCGTCATATATATATATATATATATATATATATATATATATATATATATATATATATATGTCGAGAGAGAGAGAGAGAGAGAGGCGCACATGAAACCGGTCCCTGCGCTGAAAGGAATAGGAATGAAGAAAATCAACGTACATCACCGCTTCCATCGCATAGATTCAAAACGAGCAGTCTATACTGCTGATGGGCGTACTTCACTTAGTGGTACAGTTACAGCTGTGCAGAAAATATCAGGTAGTAAATTCTGTGGTTTTTGCGGGAAAGCAAGAAAAACGACCAACATTTCAAAAGACCGACCACATTTTACTACCTTTGATTGCTCTGTTCTGTGGTTGTGATGTGGTTGGTACTGTAGTTGTTGAGTTATGAGCATTTGATGTGGTTGGCATCGCATGGGTGATCCGGACATCTTACATGTCTTTAGCACCAATGTACTTTTCAAAAGAAATTTCGAAATTATTCTGTAACGTTCTCGAGCGTTTAGGAAAATTCTCGAATCTTAACAAATGTTCTGGAATAAAATTTGAAAACGTCACATATCGTACTGATCCGCACATCGGCAAAATCGTCTTAATGGAGGAGTTTTGACGCAGTAAAGACAGAAGAATAACTCATCCCAAAAGTGTGTCTGTTTGTAGAGAAAAAGCACGTAAACATAAGATGGTTGTGTGAACGAAGAAGTTTAGTAGCAAAGATTGAATTCGTTCGACAAACGAATCGGCGAATATTGGATACGATGCCAGAGGAAGATAATATATTTAAATCGATTGAGACAGTGATGAGGCAAGACGAAGGTGTAAAGTTTCCAACTAAATTCCTATATTCACTCAATATTCCAAAGAAGCCGTAGCAATAATGCTTCCAAACGGTATCATAGAAGCGAAAATATTAACCGAAATAAAGGCAAATCAGTATTCATACCACAAATTCCTTCCCATTCCGACATGTCGAAATCTGCCATGAATTATTTTGTACAAGAAGAATACACCGAAAGGAAGATAATGTCAAAATCTTCGTCGCTAATCCACAGTGTAAGTATCTTTTTTAAAAAATGTTGAAATTTGCCAAATTCGTAGATCGAAAGGCAGCTGGCGAAATGTACACTATTGCCACGGCTGTAGCAGACAGAACTAACGCTACATGGTGGACACGTAGCCTTGATTGACGACATATCGGTGAAACATAACACGCCTCGACCCGACCATAATTTGTAAAGCGAATTTCAGTTTCGGTTGATAGCGTCTCTGACACAATTGTTCACAGACACCATTCGCTGTGATTTGCAGCTAATTTAATATCTATAATAATTAGTCGTTGTCGTTGCGGTATCGCGAAGTGTGAAGAATGGCCAGCCGCGGTGGCCGAGCGGTTTAAGGCGCTTCAGTCCGGAACCGCGCGATCACTACGGTCGCAGGTTCGAATCCTGCCTCGGGCATGGTTGTGTGTGGTGTCCTTAGGTTTAAGTAATTCTAAGTCTAGGGCACTGATGACCACAGATGTTAAGTCCCATAGTGCTCAGAGCCATTTGTGAAGAACGGATATAAATATTTTTTTTATGATTCTTGCTAATAGCATCTGCGTTTGTGCAGGTTCCAGGGCTTCACAGTAATGTGGAATCCAATTAATGTTTTCAACCTTGGAAAGATGAAATACGCAGAACGTGGCATGCAGTCGAAATCGCCACCTCTCCTGAAGACCTAAATATGTGTTATTTACTAGTTAATCTCTTGGCCATTAATTCGAATGATGCCGACATTTCGTTAGAAATTGTGTAAACGTTACCTCGGACAATTCAGTCAATTGCGGTTCGAACGGTGATTGCTGTGCTAATTAAAGTCCACAACAAAAATAGAGTACCTTTCAAGTCTAAGGAGAACACGTACAATAACAGCTTTCAGTGACAACGAAATGGCTGTAAATTGGTTTCTTGGGGAAGGGGGGAGAAAACGCTTAAATTTAAGCAGTGTGTTTAGCCGTTTTCGTTCCCTAAAATCTCAACTTGTATAAATAGAAGAAAGGTTAACAGAAACTGCGAAATATGCTCCAAAAAAGGAACTCGCCGAAGTGTGAAACAAGAACTACCCGAAAGATTTACACCTGCTCGTGAGAGATAGTGCACCATTGCCGAGCAAGAGCTATGAGAATAAGTGCTCTTTGGATTGCAAGGGAGATGAATATTACTTATTTCCAGGCTTGTTCGACCTGGTTAAACAGGTTCAGGAAACTATACGACAAAGGAAGCCTCAAAATAACGAAGTTTACTTCAATTAAACGTGTAGAGGAGATATCATTAGTAGGCAGTATTATAGAAAAATCGGTAGCTGACGTGAAGACGAAGCTTCTTTCTATCCCATAAAAGCTGCGCACAAAGCCAATCAATCAGGTTTTGCAAGTCACAGTTTAACATTTAGATCAAAAAACGTCGTTGTTTCTTGTGCAGTCAGTGAATGCAGTGAAAATCTCGAACAATGAGAAACAATAATTTTCAATGTAGCATCATGCATTTTGCAGAAAATAATGCATTGACTTTCTTGGACTCTTGGGCTAGACATAACGACATGTCTTCTGAAAAGTATTTTGATTCGAATTGCACCCAGAACTAATAGTGTATTCACCTTCGCGATAAAAAAATTTCAATAGAGTAAGGCATTTTTCAGAAAACTGTCGGACATTATAATTTCAGGTAGCACTTTATCATTTCATGCTTACCACCAGAACAGTATTATTAGACATTTCTGTATTGCCACATTTTACGAATCTGATAAAGTAAGCCGGGTACAGAACAATAGCCGCGACTATTTCTTACTCCATTCTATGTAAATAAGACCAGTAATTTCTGTGAAATGCCTGAATGCATTAATGTTTCTTTTAACTGGTGTACCTGGTGTATGGATAATGTATGGTTGCGTCATCGAATAGACACTTCATACATTTGTGATGGCTATAGGGAATAAACGGGGAACTCTTTCATTGTTAGCAAAACATATATTACTCAAACAGTATCATATTAACCATGCTACAGGAATTATTATAAAGTATTTAGTGTCAACAAAGAAAAGTCCCGTTTGATGGGCGTCGTGTGTCGTGTATCATAATATACTGTCTTGATTCTCTATCCTCTGCTGGTCACTTGTGTAACAATTTCATCAACAACAGTTCAACTGTCAATATGAACTTTTTTTCCGCTTGCCGCTCTAATTTTACGACCCACCACCTAATTGCTTACGGTGGGTCTTTATTGACCTCTTAGCCGCTGCGACCGGTGTAAGAGGCCCTGATGCGGTTGTAGCTTCAACACCAGTACCCATATCCGGTCGCACCGTTGCCCGTGTCCCGCCAAGTGGAGGCGGGTCTTATTTTGATCTTATTTTGTTTGTATCTCTTCAGTTCTTTGATTTTATTTCCATTTTTATTATCTTTTGTTTTTCTTAGTTTTGTTTCTTTGGCAGCTTACCCAAGACCATGTAATAAAAAATTAATGAAGTGTTTTGAAATTCAGAAGTGAAATATAAATAAATAGTTATGAACGAAGAAGAATAGGAAGAAGATAGGAAAGGGAGAAGTTCTAAGTCCCTCCAACGTGGGCCACTGAGGATGAAAGCCTTGGAATTACGCGTCAAGCCGTTGATCGTCAGGCTCCAATACCCTTTAATTCAATCCTTATACCAGGAAGATCTATGCTATACTAGGGCTACTTCTAAACTAATTACACTACTTACAGGTTTAAGGTGCCGTGTTTGCCAACGGCACCTGCGACGGTGCTCCGACACTGTTTATGTATATGTATAATTTTAGATCTATTCCAGTATTGTCCACTTTGTTGGCAACTGCAAGTTACTCAAAAAATTAATGCTTTGAGACATTTTTGTTTCGTTTACGTGTTTAAACTTCACGTGTGCGCAGTTTGACCTTCGCGCAACGCGGCGGTACGTCCTCTTTTCACGGCTGAATCTGTTTATTTACCGTTTCGCGCGTTAGTACTGTAAAAACAAATGCTGCAAACAGTCCTTAGTCCGGACAAAAGGGTAACATTTTTTAAAATACTTACGTTGCGCCCTAGCAGCTAAAATTCTGAGAGTGCACTTTTTTGGTGTGTTCCTCCGGCGTGAAAACTACCAGATTAAGTCTCGACATATCGGATTGGACCATTCCCAATATTAGTGGACAGTATGACTATTAATATTACACAGGAGCAAAAATTCAAATGATACAGTGTGATTTAAAAGACGTGCTGCTTGCACAGGCAACTATTATATAGCGAGTTCATGTTTTGGACAACACAGAAATTATTCTGTTTTACATACGAAAGAAAACCACAAAACGTGGCTTGTAATATTATAATAATAAACTTTGAATACGTTACGTCATATGCAAATGATGTGACGAATTAGACATTTTTTTCTATTTGAGACAAAAGTTAAAAAGCAAAGACCAAGTGAAGGAAGTCACTTTCAGGTAGAGTAAATAACTATTTTTTTTGATGTAGTATGCGCCAGTTACTAGCACTACCAGCTGTTGATTTAGCTAGGAATCATTCGCAGGTGCCTAATGTGACCGTTTCACATTCACCAAAAGCATTCGTAACCGTATCTAAAGCCGACGTGCGAGCGAAATTACAACCTAACTGGCAAATGAAGCGCATTATTTCAAGAAACATCCAATAAATGCTAGGTAACTCCTACCTTTTAAGGCATAGAATACTAAACCTTTCGCACGAGTAAGACAATAAAATTCCTGACCGATTCTGAACTTTTAAAAAATGTGTTCTTGATAAAACCGAAGATCCAAATAGTCTATGAATGCACTCACGTGGAAACGATACTCTAAACCACATTTTCATCTGTTACAGGTTTCAGAACTGCAAATTATCATGCAGGTCTTCTGTTCAATGATGAAAACATAGGGAGGGTGAAGATATTAGAGAGAATGGGCTTTAAAATAGGGAATTTCACTGGAGAAATCTCGAGAAAAAAGCATTTACAGTGCCTTTCTGCAGCTGGAAAGTCAGTTGAAGACTTGTTAAAGAAAATAAAGCACAAAACAAGAAACCTGAAGAGAAGCCTTGAAGGGAAAGAGATTTCTGAGTTCAGATCTGGGCGTAATGAAGAGGTGACGCAAGAGAAAACGATAGCTGAGCTTTAAATTGCTCGTCCTGAAAAGTATGTTTCTTAAAGTATTTGTTCTTTTCTCACAAAATCTGTGAAGGCTAGAACTATGAAATTTTGTAGACGTATTTCTATAAACCCAATAGATGTTGTCTCAAGAATGTATTTTGAACGAGAAAAGTGCTTGAAATTTTTCATGAATTTTTTATTATACTTAGCAAATTATAATAGAAAATTTATTAAAATTATCCTATTCAATGTATCGAAAAAACCCTCATGAGAGAATCTTACTGTATGCAAGGAGATTAAACTGAGGAAATTTAGAACGAAATTTCTTGAATAGGTTCTCAGTACATTCATCACTTTTCGAAAATAAGTTAACTATATGTAATCCAAGGAACTTAGTAAAAGTTTAATTTCGTGCAAAGCACAGTAAAAGATTTCTGTATCGCATCTGCAAAACTGGTTTGTTGCAACTTTCAAGCTGTGCGCGCTTTCCAGGGACGTCCACACTTCAGAGTAGGATTATTCCTGTGGTATGTTCTGAAGTCTTCGTCTGGATTTACACTACACAGTAGACTCTTGCACACTTTCCCAGTCACTTTGTGCAAGGGGTCTTAGGTTGGTATTTTCTCTTAAGAGAAGAAGGAAACTTATAGTTTTATGTTCAGTCGAAGATGAGGTTATTAGAGACAGTGCGTGCTCGGATTAGACTAGAACGATGGAGGAAATGGACCCTGACCTCTCTCAAGGACCATTTTGGCATTTACCTTAAGTGACTCAGGAAACCACGAAGAAACAACATCTGCATAGTCGGACAGGTATTGGAACATCGTTACCCCTGCCTGTTTCTTCTCGTCCTCTGTTCACTTTTCTCATACACACATTTCTTTGTCACTGTGATGGCTTCTAAGAAACCACAATCTTCCTATAGTGCCAATTGTTTCTTTTTGTACTCTCAGTGGGACGCTACATTTTTGACTACGGTACCCTACTGGTTTAGAGTTGTGTACTTTTGTTGAAAATGCTTCACCAATGTTTTTCTTTAATTTACGCGAATCTTTTCCTCCTTGTTTATTTAACCTTTTTGTTTCAAGCTTCATTTGCTGCTACGTGCAATTTATTTTTAATGCAAAATGTGAATGTTTTTTTGTGTGTGTTATTAGTCTTTATTGATACTTTCTTTGCAGGTACACATTATATTCCGCTGTTTTTTACGTAATATTGTTTACCGACAGAGAAAAATTATTTTTCTTTGTTCGTGTCCTTCGTTTGAACACTTATACAAACTTACGTGTTATACAAGCTACCCTCGCTCATATTGACATTAATATAATTGACAATATTCCGAAGACCACATGGAGCGTGTAAAAACAAGCCTCGATTTTCGTTTCGTTTCCTTTCAATTTTTATTTACTGCTCAGTAAATACCAGTTCACTGTAACAAGCGATTGCAGTATATTTAAGTCTCATCGTGGTATTAAATAGATATTTATATTAAAATAATTTCATTCTAGTAGTATATCGTTAGACATCATTAGTGTTTTCATCGTACTTCAGTTCCTTAGAATCTAATGACAGTAAGTTTATATCGCTCAGATTTAACACATACCAAATTAATATTTCGTTAAAATAAGTCAGATGATTATTTCTTTAGCTTGTTGCTTAGTATGATTCTTACTTAAGTCCTAATTAATTCGGTTTTGTTACATAGGTCCTAATTAACTTAGTTTTGTGAGTCTGTGCTCAAAATTGCTAGATTATCGCGAAGCCATGTTTTTGCGATTTATGGTGGTATAATACGTAATCAGTCACTCTTTAAAATTCTGAAACGATTTATTTTCTATACCAGTAACTAATTTTTAAGCTACTGAAAGTTCATCAACAGATATAGATGTTACAGAAACATTATCTGGACCATGAGTAGCTAGACGTTATGTTCATGGTGATTGATCAGCCTCAGAGTGTCTATGACAGATTCATTCTGATAATGCACATTTCGCTGTTTATATACACTCGAGTAAAATATTTTGATGCAATTGGTTTCACACTCATTCACGATAATGGACTGTGAAACAAAAAACCGGTAAATACAGTATATGTGTGTGTATAAACTGCAAAACGTACATTACCTGAATGAATCTGTTGTAGATACCACGAAGCTGGGGAATCACCACGAACACAGCGCGTAGCTGCAATTGGTCTAGATAAGAGGTAAATGAACGTCGTGTGGTGCCACGGAATGGTGCAAGTCTTTAAATTGCACGTAGCTTTGTCAACTCGCGTGTCCTTAATACCAACAGCACCCGGGTTTCACGAAGTTCTCACCGGGCCCAACGGTGTTTAACTTCATTGGACGGGTTACCAATATGACAAGGCCATTGGCATGGTCCAGAAACTGTTCTTATGGTATTTTTATCTGATGATGAGCCTGCAGTGGCTTGAAACCTAGTTAGTGATACAGAAAAGAAGTCATGTCAGACTAAGAAAGTGGTTGGTAGCACATTATACCCTTGTAAATGGTCAGTTTGAATCACAGTTGCAGTTCGCCATCGTCAATCGATATAGCGTAGACATTGTTTTCTCTTCTCCATGTTGGGAACAAATATTGACCTGTTTTTCACTCATTTGTATACACTATAAGAGCAATTAGCTATATTCCCGTGCTATTACGTGTTATCACTGCTTCCTACATTCATTTGAACCAGTTTAGTATGGTCAAGTCTTGGTTTCCTATAGAATTACCTCCACCCCCCCCCCTCCTTCTCTTCATTACCAAAATAACTGTTCCTTGATCGTGAAGGATATATCTTGCCAACCTTTCACTTATATTAGTCAAATTTGTGCCATAAAGCTCTTTCTCTCTAGTTTGGTTCAGAACCTTTTCACTGGTTACTCGATCTCGTTTCCAGCACTTATTGTAGTACTACATTCCAAGAGTTTCTATGTTTCTTTTTCCTTCACTGTGAATCGTCCATGTTTCACTTTCATATAACACTACCCGCAAAAAGAAATATTCTAGGGAAATACTTAATTGTGAAATTCATGTTATATGTTCGCATACTTCCTCGAAATGACACATCGCCTTCTTTTCGCTTAGGCACTTTCGTCAACGAAGGCTCCGCCAACTCGGAGATTAATTTTCACCGTATATATATACTATGTGATCAGAAGTATCCGGACACCCCAAAAAACATATGATTTCCATACCGGTTTTTTTGTTTCACAGTCCATTATCGTGAATGAGTGTGAAACCAATTGCATCAAAATATTGTACTCGAGTGTATATAAACAGCGAAATGTACATTATCAGAATGAATCTGTCATTTACACTCTGAGGCAGATCAGTCACCATGAACACATCGTCTAGCTACTCATGGTCCAGATAATGTTTCTGTAACATCTATATCTGTTGATGAACTTTCAGTAGCTTAAAAATTAGTTACTGGTATAGAAAATAAATCGTTTCAGAATTTTAAAAAGTGACTGATTACGTTTTATACCACCATAAATCGCAAAAACATGGCTTCGCGATAATCTAGCAATTTTGAGCACAGACTCACAAAACTAAGTTAATTAGTACTTACTGCCACATACTCCATATCAGCGACCTCAGCAGTCATTAGACATCGTGAGAGATCAGAATGGAGCGCTCCATGGAATTCACGGTCTTCGAACATGGTCAGGTGATTGGGTGTCACTTGTGTCATACGTTTCTATGCTAGATTTCCACACTCCTAAACATCCCTAGGTCCACTGTTTCCGATCTGGTAGTGAAGTGGAAACGAGAAGGCACACGTACAGCACAAAAGCGTACAGGCCAACCTAGTCTGTTGACTGATAGCGACCTCCGACAGCTGAAGACGGTCGTAATGTGTAATAGGCAGACATGTAACCAGACCATCACACAGGAACTCCAAACTGCCTCAGAATCCACTGCAAGTACTACGACAGTTAGGCAGGAGGTGTGTAAACTTGGATTTCATGGTCGAGTGGCGGCTTATAAGCCACACATGACGGAGGTAAATACCAAACGACGCCTCGCTTGGTGTAAAGACCGTAAACATTGGACGATTGAACAGTGGGAAAACGTTGTGTGGAGTGAGGAATCATGGTAGACAATGTGGCGATCCGATGGCAGGGTGTGGCTATGGAGAATGCCCGATGAACGTCATCTGCCAGCGTGTATAGTGCCATCAGTGAAATTCGGAGGCGGTGGTGCTATGGTCGTGTTTCTTATGGAGATGGCTTGCACCCCTTACTGTATTGCATGTCACTATCACAACACCGGCCTACATTGATGTTTTAAGCACATATTGGCTTCCCACAGTTGAAGAGCAATTCGGGGATGGCGACTGCTTCTTTCAGTGTAATCGAGCACCTGTTCGTAATTCACGGCCTGTGGCAGAGTGGTAACACCACAATAACACCCCTGTAATGGACTGGCCTGCACAGAGTCCTCACCTGAACCTTACAGAACACCTCTGGGACGTTTTGGAACTACGACATCGTGCCAGGTCTCACCGACCGACATCGATACCTCTCTTCAGAGCAGCACTCTGTGAAGAATGGGCTGCCTTTCCGCAAGAAACCTTGCAGAACCTGATTGAACGTACGCCTGCAAGAGTGGAAGTTGTCTCAAGGCTAAGGGTGGGCCAACACCATACTGAATTACCGATGGAGGGCGCGACGAACTTGTAAGTAATTTTCGGTCAGTTGCCCGGATACTTTTGATGACATAGTGCGTGCACCAGTCAGAGTTCTTCAATGATAGGCAGTCCAATTACAAATCTTTAATGTTGGAGGTAGTTCCTATACTCTCTCTCTCTCCTGTCTGCGACGTCAGGAAAGAATGCATTGATTCATTGATAACACGAGAACGCAGGAGCTACACATGGTGGCAGAGACTCTAATGAAGGGCGCAAAGGCCATGGAGTACGGCGGGGGAAATGAGCAAGTTGGAAGAGGAAAAGGCTTCCGAGAAGTTTTGCTGTGTGATGCAATTAATTCGCATGCAACGATAGTGAAGATAAGCGGTCCTTGCACAAACAATCGTTAGTTCCTTGCCTTCTTGCGTGAGATGTTCGGTTCTGTACTTGTTATTACAATGTTTTTACTGTCTACCGTGACGTGCAGGGGTGTTACCACAAAAGTCATATTTACAAGGAGATGAGAAAAGGGAGTTTAGTAATGCCATATCATCTGTCCATGGAGTAAAGCTATTTAAAAATTTAAACAACATAGTAATTGGGAACACACACAAATTTTAACTAAACAAACCTAGCGTTGTTATTGAATAAGGGTCTAATCAAAATTGAGAGCACGGTGTTTGTAGGAAGAAAACAATGGCGAACAAGGCTCCATATGCAACAACTCTTCACATGTTGGCGCGGCTTTTGTCCAACATTCAGCAGCGGCGCCTATCGAAATGGGCAGAAGATGACTGAGCAGCGGCTCTATCGATGTCGAGATACTAACCGCTGTAAAGCTTCCCCGTTCACGTTCGTTCGTTGTACAGCTCACCCACCACGGGGCTCTGGCTACCGACACAAGCGGAGAAGACCTCAGGTACTTACTCCACACAGTGCGAACCGCGCGCAGGCTAAGAGCAACGACCTATCACAGTGTGCAAGGCTCGGCTACGTAGTGCACACACAGCGGACACGCCTTGTGTGATCTGCCCTTGGCGTCAGGCTCACGGAAAACCTTGTACCCCTACACGTAACAGTCACAGTTTGCGTCCTTTCCTGTTGCTAGGACTTTTCGAAGCAGCTTTCCTTTACTTATTTCCAACATTACTTTAGACTTAAATGAATGTGCCGTGGACGTCGGTCAAAAGTGGACGAAATTGAAAGTGGGCATTGTGTTACTGAGGTTTCTGGCTATCCTGGCAATTTACAAATATTATGCTGAGTTGACCGATAAAAGTTTGGTATTCTAAGGGTAATCAACTTTTAGTTAACCTTTCTCATTAAGTGATTCTGAACTCCATCCGTCTTTTCAAGCGGCAATCCTATGTTAATTCGTGAGAAAAGGTTAACTGCAGCACCTTGAACCCATATTAGATAGTAAGCGCTACAGGAAATATCCAAGGCCTTGACACAGTGATGTTTTCTGTATCATTTAGGAAACACGTAACAATGAAATGTCGTATGGCATTTTGTTGGCTGGGATATCTCAATGGGTTTGCTCAACCGCCGCATCGAAAAGGGGTTGTTTATCTGCTCACAGTTGCAACTTTCCTAGTGGACGTCTGAGAGTTGTGTCGTATGTATAGCTGTAGAGTGTGGCTGAATACAACAGATGCGTGTAGACTGTATTACTATGTTTGTGTTGTTTATGCTTTTGAGACACTGGAGATGGGGTAAACTAGTATCGACACAGCCCACTACTCTTGAACAGCACCAAGCCAACTGTGGAGCTTAACCCTCTGACTACCAGACAATCCGTGCAGCGTTGCCTACCAGACCTCTCAGGTCTGTGGTGTTTAAACTACGTAATTAACACAATTTTGGCTACTTATGATGTGTGACAGAGGGTTTATACAAGGGCGAAGTATTTGAGGACAATATTATGGAAATGGAAGAGGATGTAGATGAAGACGAAATGGGAGATAAGATACTGCGTGAAGAGTTTGACAGAGCACTGAAAGACCTGAGTCGAAACAAGGCCCCGGGAGTAGACAACATTCCATTAGAACTACTGATGGCCATGGGAGAGCCAGTCATGACAACTCTACCATCTGATGAGCAAGATATATGAGACAGGCGAAATACCCTCAGACTTCAAGAAGAATATAATAATTCCAATCCCAAAGAAAGCAGGACAGATGTGAAAATTACCGAACTATCAGTTTAATAAGTCACAGCTGCAAAACAGTAACGCGAATTCTTTACAGACGAATGGAAAAACTGGTAGAAGCGGACCTCGGGGAAGATCAGTTTGGATTCCGTAGAAATGTTGGAACACGTGAGGCAATACTGACCTTACGACTTATCTTAGAAGAAAGATTAAGAAAAGGCAAACGTACGTTTCTAACATTTGTAGGCTTAGAGAAAACTTTTGACAATGTTAACTGGAATACTCTCTTTCAAATTCTGAAGGTGGCAGGGGTAAAATACAGGGAGCGAAAGGCTATTTACAATTTGTACAGAAACCAGATGGCAGTTGTAAGAGTCGAGGGACATGAAATGGAAGCAGTGGTTGGGAAAGGAGTGAGACAGGGTTGTAGCCTCTCCCCGATGTTATTCAACCTGTATATTGAGCAAGCAGTAAAGGAAACAAAAGAAAAATTCGGAGTAGGCATTAAAATTCATGGAGAAGAAGTAAAAACTTTGAGGTTCACCGATGACATTGTAATTCTGTCAGAGACAGCAAAAGACTTGGAAGAGCAGTTGAACGGAATGGACAGTGTCTTGAAAGGAGGATATAAGACGAACATCAACAAAAGCAAAACGAGGATAATGGAATGTAGTCAAATTAAATCGGGTGATGCTGAGGGAATTAGATTAGGAAATGAGACACTTAAAGTAGTAAAGGAGTTTTGCTATTTAGGGAGCAAAATTACTGATGATGGTCGAAGTAGAGAGGATATAAAATGTAGACTGGCAATGGCAAGGAAATCGTTTCTGAAGAAGAGAAATTTGTTAACATCGAGTATAGATTTAAGTGTCAGGATGTCGTTTCTGAAAGTATTTGTATGGAGTGTAGCCATGTATGGAAGTGAAACATGGACGATAACCAGTTTGGACAAGAAGAGAATAGAAGCTTTCGAAATGTGGTGCTACAGAAGAATGCTGAAGATAAGGTGGGTAGATCACGTAACTAATGAGGAGGTATTGAATAGGATTGGGGAGAAGAGAAGTTTGTGGCACAACTTGACTAGAAGACGGGATCGGTTGGTAGGACATGTTTTGAGGCATCAAGGGATCACAAATTTAGCATTGGAGGGCAGCGTGGAGGGTAAAAATCGTAGAGGGAGACCAAGAGATGAATACACTAAGCAGTTTCAGAAGGATGTAGGTTGCAGTAGGTACTGGGAGATGAAGAAGCTTGCACAGGATAGAGTAGCATGGAGAGCTGCATCAAACCAGTCTCAGGACTGAAGACCACAACAACAACAACAACAACATGATGTGAACGACTCTTGACGTGTAAATACTCTTAAAATAATTTTATGTACTTAAAGTTTACATTAAAAACACAATTTTTATATTTTTACTGGTGGCCTTTTCTGTTATTGCAACTTTGCGCAGGGTGTACAGACAACAGCAGACTGTTCCGAGCATACAGGTTTGGCGACCTTATAACATACAATCTGATTATTGTATCTTTCTTCTCTACACAATACGCAGATCTCCTTTCTGTTAGTTGCTTTCCCAAAAAGATGATGAAAGTCCATCGTCTTATTTTTTATTGGTAGCCAGATCATCCAAATTACGTGTGCTTTCACTACACTTACATAGACCATGTTGAAGAAAACCATCAATGGCTAGTGCTTCTTTTTTTTCTTCACATTGTATCATCGCGTCTTCTGGTCCATGGTATCAACGCCGTCCTTTGTGGCACTGCATGTTACGGCAAGTAGAAAAAGAGGGGGAGAGAGAGGGTGATATATACGTGCGTATGATAAACATTTTTCCCTCGAAAATTTCTCTCCTTCGTAACTTAAATTTTTTGCACAATTATGACTTAAATTAGGAAGAGTCTTAAAATTTCATTAAAATAAAACGTGTAGTTACTAACAGAGAAGATGTTGAACATCACAAACGGGCCTCTGTGGCCTGATGGTTCGTAAAGAGTTAATACCCCAATCGGACAGACATGTCAGCATGAAGTTTCCCTTCATAAGACATTGGAGAGAGGTGTGGTATTTAACCCAGGACTTTGGCGCAAAGGCTGGTGATCAGGATCTATACGTTACCGCTTCACCCCTCCTTACCGGACAATTACTGCCACTAAAAGTTTCATCCAGCGCCTTGATTTGAACGACCTTATCCCCTAGTTGAGCGTCACATCTCAGGCGCGCGAAACGACCTCGGCTATGCAGGCGGGTATAAGTTCATATGAACTGCAATGTCACGAAAATTAGTACGTAGTTTCCCACGGGGTCTCCTTGCCAGCTGAGAAAACATTAGAACGGTAACTCTCAGACTGCCAGACTCCGTCTAGAACAGCAGCTTACGTCATACCAGTCAGTTCAGATGGCATGCTGTAACGGATGAATCAAATTCATTTCGTCTAATAAACGCTGGATGTAGAGTAATTTCTGGGATCGTTACCAGTCGCAACCCTCCGGAAACTGAACGAACTTTTGTTCTTACAGTTTGTGCGCCAATAATTCATCCCCTGGTCTACCCTTGTAATTGGAAACCACAGAGCATGACTGTGTCG
This sequence comes from Schistocerca nitens, assembly GCF_023898315.1. Lineage (NCBI taxonomy): Eukaryota > Metazoa > Arthropoda > Insecta > Orthoptera > Acrididae > Schistocerca > Schistocerca nitens. The sequence goes on from NC_064622.1 coordinate 362,997,965, forward strand.
TTGATTTTAAACTGAAACTTTCACACGTGACGGGAATCTGTAGTGTGGTGTAGCAGTTTTGCAAGCTTTGCGTCGTATAAGGAGAGAAACAGAGAAGTTGTGCCACATTGTCAGGGCACAAGGCTTTGGTCATAAGGTTCCTGGGAAGTTTTAGTTTGCCCCGCCTCATTGTTTCAAACCGCGGATGCTGGGCACCATCCAGTCCGAGTCACTCTTGGTGCAGTAGTAGGCAAGGTCAGGTGCCTCCTTCAGACGCTGTGTTCTGGTACAGATCCAGGCACGTCAGTATAGGTTACCCGTGATTTCCCTAAATAACTTAAGGTAAATACCGGGATGGTTCCTTTGAAAGGCCTTTGCCGATTTCCTTCTCTATCCTACACTAATCCGAGCTTGTGCTCTGTCTCTCATGAATTCTTTGTCCACAGGACGTTAAACGCTGATCTCCTTCTTGTGGCAAATTCTTTCGCCTGGTTTTTTCGTGTGCACTAATTTTTCCGGTTTATGTGGAGGATCGTGTGTTTCCAGCCGAAATATTGCCACGTGGTGTGGCAGTACGAGGGACGTTCAATAAGTAATGCAAAGCAGTCCCTAGATGATGGAAAGGTTATTGACACAGCAGTACATTGGTTCCGACGTTGACAAGTAGAAGATGTCATACGAGCATACAGACCCTCTCAATAAGGTGCCATAAGGCCGTCGCATTGAACGCATACTATGCTCTAAACACGATTTTGTAGCCAAAGTATTGGGGAATAGTATGTTTTGTTGGAATCCTGAATAAAACCAACCCACTTTCAGAAAAAAAAAAATGTGTTGCATTACTTTCTAAAGCCCTTCACACAGAGCGACCGTCGTTCTGAACCGATAGTAAAGTTAATTCAAAGGAAATATATATTTCTAGGCCAAATGGCCTCTGTGGGGACCGAGCCTTCTGCTTTGGTAACGGATATTAAATTCTTGTGCCTTCAACACCTGGTCGTCAAGCATGTGAATGATTTCCGCAGGATTCTTTTTTAATAGACCAATTTTCCTTTGTCCATATACTATCACATGCACGCACTTGTTTCTCAGAATGTGGACATGTCCATGTAGCGTTATGTAACATATTAACCAAAGTATTACATGAATAATTCGTGGACTTAGAAGTGGAACGAATACTTACATAAATTAGTAATTTCCGCCCAGTTAATTAAAGATCAGTTTAATGCATGTTTATGAATTTGTGCCTGCCCACAGACGAGCACCCATCCTCTCTGCTGACTTGACAGTAATTCATCAGGTGTTTTTCTATAGTGGTACATGTATTTTTCATTCTTTACGATGTGTTAGAGCGAATGTAGGAATGATCTGTACTGCGTATTCACCCAGTGCATTGAGGCATGCATTTCCAAAGCTTTCGTGTACCATGTGATGTTGTGAACAGTCATGAGTACACAATTTGACGTTTATTAATGTCTCTGTATTAGTGGGCCCATAAGATATTTATATCATGAGATGGGAGCATTAAACTAATTATGTCCATCCCTTGTGCTAGCAGTGAATCGTTTTGCATTGTTAATAAATCCATGAGTAAAAGATTAAGTAGCCCAGTCTCCACCACTGCAGACGAATCACAAATCCTCATTTCAATTCTATGATTTTTAACAATTACGTTACCTATTGTATAGCAGAAATGTTTCATTCACTAACCCCAGCTAGCATTAATTATCATGTAATTCTGATATTAACTGACGTAATGATTGCTTCAGCTTGATGAAGTATGAAAGAGAAATAGGCAGCTTCCAGTTAATGTTAAAAGTAACCATCTTACATCCGACAATCCAGCCCCAAACGGAGTAGGTAACTTACAATGTGACAGAATTGGATGCAGAATCAGGATGCGAAGAGCAGGTTTTTCGTACCACAGGTCGTCAACACGTATGGGACAAACGAAGTCAACAGTGCTGCAGCGAGGTGATATCACAGTCTGGTGATTTCACAGTTTGGATTTGTAGAAAATTATCGATGTATCTTTGTCGATGTTTTAAATAATCAATAACAATTTTAAAATAGTCCTTTAGTAAAACTAGTTATCAGAAGCGAGGTTTTTGACTTTGTGCTTCGACTGAAGTATGCCAGTTGATGCAGAAGATCTTTTCTAAAGAACTGTCCGAATTAAGATGAGCAATCCGGCTTCATGGAGTTAGTTGATGGAAGTTTTCTCCATATAACTTAGTACGTTACTGTGAACAACAGGTGGTTCTGTCTTTCCCAAGATGTTACTGCAGCTAGGGAAAATTTCTATAAGAGAAACCGAATCGGAAAGGTATAAACGAGATTTTTTGTAACAATATACACTCCTGGAAATTGAAATAAGAACACCGTGAATTCATTGTCCCAGGAAGGGGAAACTTTATTGACACATTCCTGGGGTCAGATACATCACATGATCACACTGACAGAACCACAGGCACATGGACACAGGCAACAGAGCATGCACAATGTCGGCACTAGTACAGTGTATATCCACCTGTCGCAGCAATGCAGGCTGCTATTCTCCCATGGAGACGATCGTAGAGATGCTGGTGGAAGTCCTGTGGAACGGCTTGCTATGCCATTTCCACCTGGCGCCTCAGTTGGACCAGCGTTCGTGCTGGACGTGCAGACCGCGTGAGACGACGCTTCATCCAGTCCCAAACATGCTCAATGGGGGACAGATCCGGAGATCTTGCTGGCCAGGGTAGTTGACTTACACCTTCTAGAGCACGTTGGGTGGCACGGGATACATGCGTACGTGCATTGTCCTGTTGGAACAGCAAGTTCCCTTGCCGGTCTAGGAATGGTAGAACGATGGGTTCGATGACGGTTTGGATGTACCGTGCACTATTCAGTGTCCCCTCGACGATCACCAGTGGTGTACGGCCAGTGTAGGAGATCGCTCCCCACACCATGATGCCGGGTGTTGGCCCTGTGTGCCTCGGTCGTATGCAGTCCTGATTGTGGCGCTCACCTGCACGGCGCCAAACACGCATACGACCATCATTGGCACCAAGGCAGAAGCGACTCTCATCGCTGAAGACGACACGTCTCCATTCGTCCCTCCATTCACGCCTGTCGCGACACCACTGGAGGCGGGCTGCACGATGTTGGGGCGTGAGCGGAAGACGGCCTAACGGTGTGCGGGACCGTAGCCCAGCTTCATGGAGACGGTTGCGAATGGTCCTCGCCGATACCCCAGGAGCAACAGTGTCCCTAATTTGCTGGGAAGTGGCGGTGCGGTCCCCTACGGCACTGCGTAGGATCCTACGGTCTTGGCGTGCATCCGTGCGTCGCTGCGGTCCGGTCCCAGGTCGACGGGCACGTGCACCTTCCGCCGACCACTGGCGACAACATCGATGTACTGTGGAGACCTCACGCCCCACGTGTTGAGCAATTCGGCGGTACGTCCACCCGGCCTCCCGCATGCCCACTATACGCCCTCGCTCAAAGTCCGTCAACTGCACATACGGTTCACGTCCACGCTGTCGCGGCATGCTACCAGTGTTAAAGACTGCGATGGAGCTCCGTATGCCACGGCAAACTGGCTGACACTGACGGCGGCGGTGCACAAATGCTGCGCAGCTAGCGCCATTCGACGGCCAACACCGCGGTTCCTGGTGTGTCCGCTGTGCCGTGCGTGTGATCATTGCTTGTACAGCCCTCTCGCAGTGTCCTGAGCAAGTATGGTGGGTCTGACACACCGGTGTCAATGTGTTCTTTTTTCCATTTCCAGGAGTGTAGATCGTTACAAAAATCTCATATGTATCTTTCCGATTTACTTCAAATTCTTACCCGTTTATGTATAAACGTTACTTTTTAATAGATATGTGATATTGTGAATTGTTGTTAGCAAACCGAAAGTTGTGTTTATAGCTTATTGATTTATGATTAGAATACTACTACGGAATCTCAATGAATACTACTACGGAATCTCAATTTGCATTAACAGTAAACAAGGCTCAAGGTCAGAGATAGAGGGGAAAAGGAGCTGGACAAATGGGTGGGAGGATATGAACACAGAAAACTAGGAGGAGATAGACAGTAATGGCCTGAGAGAGAAGGAAAAAAGAGGGGGCAGGAGGAGATTGAGAGAAAAGGCGGAGATGGGCAGAGAGAGGGGGAGAAGCTGATGGATAGAGAGGGGAAGGAGGAGGAGATGGTCAATGAAAGGAGAAGGTGATGAACGGGGACAGGGGAGAGAAGGAGGTAAGGACGTATATCCAATTCCCACTGATATTATAAACGTGTGCCTTCTCTTTTCTTTCTTTATTATTTAAGCAGAGAGAGCCACAGCAAAGAGCGGATGGGTACAACAAGTGTTGAAAAAACTATCATTATCTAACAAAAAACAGCCCATGCACGAAATATAACATGTTTCAATGAACCCTTTTCATTCGCCAGCAATAAACTACAGAATAAATGAACTGAAGTACAGTTTTCCACACAGACGAAACAAAGAGCGCAACACAGTCACTCTTCTCTTAATTCAGTAATGGAACTTCGCTTGCAGTCAGCTTCCATTTGTAAAAAAGAAACGAAAGGAGATGCAGTAAATTTGTTCAGTGCCCGCTCCAACTATGAAGGTAGCCCCTGATTAGTTTGCGCTGGCGATGAACTTTCGCGCCGCGGATGGATTAAGACTATGAGGCGGTTCTTCCGCTCAGGACGAGTGCTCCCGTGATTAATGTCCTCCGGTAACAAGTGAGACACCCCTCCCAGTCTCTGCCCTTTTATTGCGTCAGCGTCCCACTGCAAAATGTACACTGCGCCAGGGAACTAATTCGCGGCGAGTACTCTGCCGACAGCTGCTATGTCCACTCATTAAATGAGGCGGTCGCACTGCAGTTCTTAACCGCTCTAGAAAATATTGGACTGGAGGATAATAAAAAGTGGACGTCAGGAAGGGCGGGAGGGGTAGCCTGTCCTGCCGACTGCTAGGACCAGCACCATCCCTCAGCGGAGCCACTTGTATATTTTCCCTATCTGGCCCTCCCACCCCGGCCCTGAAACCCCAGCGGGTCACAACAATCGCGCCATAATCCTGTCGGGACGCACGCACGCGACGCATTCTGCAGCATAATCTGCCGTTCCCATTCCGGGCCGGATCCAATTTGGTGGTGATCCCTTCGTAAGTGCTGCTAGGGGACTCCTCCTGCGAGCGCAGAAGTGCGCAGATCTGCCCCGCAAAGCAGGGAAAAAACCTTCACTTTCCTGCTGTGAAATGTACTTAACTTTCACTTGAGCAGCATTGCTTGTAGGAAATGTCATCTTTCCGTAGATAGGCCTACATTTCATATCAGATCGAGGTTTTCGAGGCTTTAGGACCGATTACAGTAATCCACACATGTTGTAGCTGTTCTTCCCCAACGGAAGGCATAAACTGCCTAGAAGAAGGAGAGAAATAGGTGTTGGAAATGATGATTTGCCTAGATGTATGTCAAACCGGCATAGCGACGAGCTGTAGTCATGAATGTTTTCTTTCTTTTTGCGTGTATGTATCTATGTATGTGTGTGTGTGTGTGTGTGTGTGTGTGTGTGTGTGTATACTTGAGGGGGAGGGTGGGGGGGGGGGGTGCATGAAAGGAATCTCCGTGGGACAGTACTGTAGCACACGACCAAAGGAGCTGCAATAGACTGGCTGCTTGTCAGCGGACTGCGGTTGTTCGCAGAGTACTGATTAAGATTTAAAATTAAGTCTCGTAGACATTGCATAAAAATTGTTGTGCAGCAATTTATTTGTAAGTCAATGAGATAACACATCAAACATAATGTAGAGAAATGTACACTTAACAACGCTCAATGTCCAGCGGCGAAGTGATGCTGTGCTGTTTCATGTATGGGGTTCGGGTCCTTAAGTGGCCCAGTTTGGAATCAGAGAGACGATTTTGCTGCGGAACATTCCAGAACATAGCATAAGTCAAAAAATTAAAACAAATTCCAGTTCTAAGATTATATATCACGTTTAGTTTATAGGATGTCACTTGGAGATACGTAATTACGTTAAGATTTTTAATAACAATATCTGAAGACAAACGTTACAAAATTTGCAAATATAGGAATTGGAAACGTACAGTTATGTTGTAATATCAATTACGTGTAGATAGTGAAATAAAAAAAAATAGAAATAGAAATATAAGATATGTCTGCATTTGAAAGTGATTGGTAAAAATAGTAAGAATAATGGTACAGAGTATCTGCTGTTAACTATTTGTCAGCCAATAATAAGAATAATGGTTAAGAGTATTTGCTGTTAATTATTTGTCAATAAGTTTTCATTGTGTAAGACGGTAGTGCGAGTATATATCGATGCATAAACGGAAAATTGTATCTGGGGAATAATTGTACCTGGTAAACTGTATGAACATGCACACTTTGAAATTTATACTTTACACATGAATACCATTTCTGTACCTGGTAAACTGTATGAACATGCACACTTTGAAATTTATACTTTACACATGAATACCATTTCACATTTGTCCAGAATATAGGTCATATCGTATGGTTCGTTAATTGAGCAAAACTTCCGATAGGATTGGAGTTGTAGATTGAGAGGAAATCTCAGGGATAGTTTTGTTCAAATCAGGTTGTAAAGAACTTGTAGTACAGATTGACTTCACAAACTTGTTTCGAAATTGTAATGTAAACTTGTGACACTATTTTAGTACCCGAAAATGGTGTCAAAAATCTACATTGATTTTAAGGTAAACGAAATTCCTCTAGAAGCTGTCGATGTGTCTACAAACTACGACTTTCATGCGGTCCACATGATGATGTGTTCTAAGACGAATTTTCAGTATTTCACAAATGGTTTCATACGTGCTTCGCTATGCTCCGTGACTCAGTACTGCACAAAAATTATTATATACCCGCTTAGTGCAACGATAGCATTTAGGCAGAACGTCTACCGAAGTGCATTAATATTGGTTGTGTTTAATGTAGTTAGCAGGACTAGTATCGTATTCAACGGGCTTCAGTAGCATCGGGTGTTGGGGAATCACTGTTAAGGACACGGATACACCAACTGATGCTGTGAAACACAGTTATCAGGACCTGGCAAAGTTTGAAAGTGGCTCCACGGTGGGCCTTCATTTGGCCAAATTGTTGAATCCTGCAAGATCTATATTTTTGGAGCATTCGGATGCAACAGTGTCCCTGTTTGGACTGCATGAGAACGTCAGGGCAGGCATGCCCTAGTTAAGACTCTGGTCGACCGCGTCCGACCACCATAGTGGGAGGATCTTCGTATCCTCACCAAGAAAATCTCTTCATGCCATCCTAGAACCCGTAATGGATACTCTCCATCTTTCTGTGTAATCCAAAAATATTCGTCGGAGACTAACAGCAGCCGGAATAGGCAATTTCCTTCCACACCTGGGCTACCATTAATATCACGAGTGGCTGCGTTTTGAGAGGACGTATTCAGTGATGAACCTCACTTCTCCGTCATCTCGGATGACCATCGTCGACGATTATGACGGCGACCTGATGTAGGTTCAACTTTTAGAATGTTTTGCAGTGACACAGTGCGTCAGGGCGTCGGGGCCATCTGGTATGGCTTCATGTCGCGGCTAGTAGTGACTGGTGGAACTCTGATGGCAGAACGATACATCACTGACATCTTGCGACAGTATCATGGTGCCAGTTTTGAACTGTAGAATTATTGTTTACACATGGTCGGGTCTGTATGATCTGTGTGTTTGATGTTGAGATTCTCCTATGGCCAGTGAGATCCTCACAACTCTCCCCGACAGATGTGGAGGACCAGCTCGGACTTAAAATTTATCCGAGGGCCAGTGTCCATGATATGAAGCAACCGTTACAACAGCAGTGAGCCAGTTTGCCTCGGAGGAGGATACAATTGCTTGATGACAGCGTTTCCAACCGAATTATTGGTACTCCTTGGCCAGAGTGGGTACGACGTCAAGCTGATAATTGGAATCGTAGTGACAAGTTCTTTGTAAATATGAAATCACTCAAATAGCATCACATACTGTATCAAGTTTCGTTTTCGTATATCCTCCTCTTTTTGGGTGCTTCACTATTTTTGTGTACATTCCCGTGTTTGCGAAAAGGTAGACTACTGTTGGATGAACCTCTTTTATATTTCAGACACAATCATATTCGATGACACAATCACAATCGGTTTCGGCATACACTGGCTATTTGCAGATGCTATTGGTCATAGGCTATATTGATGTCTGACAACGCACGTCATCAACTTTCTTAAGCGAATGCCACCACGACCCGTATCATTTTAGATGCCCAATTTAGGCCGAAACTAGCTATGATTGTGTTATATAACGTGATTAAGTCCGAAATAAAAGATCGCTCACAATACGTCAATGATGAATCGTTTTCCCGTTGACAATGCTCTTGGTCTGTTGCGTGCTGCAGCAAGCTTTAGAGTTCAACGGTCCTGTTAGTAAAGTTGCCTACTCCTGCCCATAATAACGTCCTTAACCGCAAGTCTGCCCACGTAAAACCACTCTCGTATAGCTAGCCGAATTGCCGAAGATGTGAAGTCCAAAACATTCTTTAACATTTTTTTTTTTTTTTTGGAACATTCGTCCTCCGACTAGTTTTATGTGGTCCACCACGAATTTCTCTCCTGTGCCAACCTTTCAGTGTCAGCGCTTATAACCTACGTCCTTTGTTTGCTGGATGTATCTCAATCTCTGTCTTCCTCTGGTTCTTATTCTCTGCAGCTCCCTCTAGTAGCATCGAAATTATTCCTTGCTGTCTTAGCAAATGTGCTATTGTCCTGTCCCTTCTTCTTGTCAATGTTTTCCATGTATTCCTTTCCTCGTGGATTCTGCAGAGAAGCTCCTCTTTTCTTATTAGTCCACCTACTTTTCAAAACGTTCTTCTATAGCACCACTTCTCAAAGGCTGTGATTGCCTTCTGCTCCGGTTTTCCCAAGGTACATATCTCACTGCCATAGAATGCTATGCTCCAAACGTACATTATTAGAAATTTCTCCATCCAGTTATCACCAATGTTTATTACTAGTAGACTTCTTCTGGACAAGATGCTCTTTTCTCCAATGCTAGTCTGCATTTTATGTCCTACTTGCTTCGCTTGTAATGGGCTACTTTGCTGCTTAGGCGGGGGAATTCCTTAACTTCATCTTAACCAGTTATGTTGTTAAGTTTCTCTTGTTCTCATTTCTGCTATTTCTTATTATTTTCGCCTTTTTCGGTTTATTCTCCGTCCATATTCTGTAGTCGTTAGACTGTTCATTCCATTCAACATATCCTATAACCATTCTTAACATTTACTCAGGATGGGAATGTCATCAGCTGATCGTAACATGGATATCCTTTCGCCTTGAATTTTAATCTCACTACTGACCCTTTCTTTTGTATCCGTCACTGCTTCTTTGACGTACAGACTGAACCGCAGGAGCGAAAGATCGCATCCCTGTCTTACATCTTTCATACTTCGTGAGCTTCTGTCTTGGTCTTTAGTTCTTACCGTTCCTTCTTGGTTCTTATTCATATTGTATATTACCCTTCTTTCCTCATAGGTTACACGTATTTTTTTATTTAGAACATCTTGCGCCATTTCACATAGTCGAACACTCTGTCTAGGTCGACAGATCCTATCAACGTGGCTTGATTGTTCTTCAGTCTTGCTACCGTCAACGACGGCAACGCCAGAACTGCCTCTCTGGTGCCTTCTGCTTTCCTAAAGCCAAAATTATCGTCATCTAATAGCTCTTCAGTTTTCTTTTCCATTCTCCTGTATATTATTCTTGTCAACAACGTGAATGCGTCAGCTGTTACACTAATTGTGCTATAATTCTCGCACTTGTCGGATCTTGCTTTATTGGGAATTGTGTGGATAAAGTTTTTCGGGAAGTCTCACCTGTCTCATACGTCCTACACCCTAACGTTAATAACCGTCTCGTTACCACTTCCTCTAACGATTTTACAAATGCCGATAGAAGGTTTTCTATCCTTTATGCCTGCTTTGATTTTAAGCATTCCAAAGCACTTCTAAATTCTGATTCTAATATCTCTTCCCTATTCTGATATGTCTTCTTTCACGTCATCATATAGGTCGTGCCCCGAAAACACTCTAGCAGTGTTAAATGATATGTCACACGACTGTTCTGTATGTGTCGTTCTTCTACATCTACATCTACATCCACACTCCGCAAGCCACCTGGCGGTGTGTGGCGGAGGGTACTTTGAATACCTCTATCGGTTTTCCCTTCTATTCCAGTCTCGTATTGTTCGTGGAAAGAAGGATTGTCGGTATGCCTCTGTGTGGGCTCTAATCTCTCTGATCTTATCCTCATGGTCTCTTCGCGAGATATACGTCGGACGGAGCAATACACTGCTTGACTCCTCGGTGAAGGTATGTTCTCGAAACTTCAACAACAGCCCGTACCGAGCTACTGAGCGTCTCTCGTGCAGAGTCTTCCACTGGAGTTTATCTATCATCTCCGTAACGCTTTCGCGATTACTAAATGCGCTGCTCTCCGTTGGATCTTCTCTATCTCTTCTATCAACCCTATCTGGTACGGACCCCACACTGCTGAGCAGTATTCAAGCAGTGGGCGAACAAGCGTACTGTAACCTACTTCCTTTGTTTTCGGATTGCATTTGCTTAGGATTCTTCCGATGAATCTCAGTCTGGCATCTGCTATACCGACGATCAACTTTATATGATCATTCCATTTTAAATCACTCCTAATGCGTACTCCCAGATAATTTATGGAATTAACTGCTTCCAGTTGCTGACCTGGTAATTTGTAGCTAAATGATAAGGGATCTTTCTTTCTATGTATTCGAAGCACATTACACTTGCCTACATTGAGATTCAATTGCCATTCCCTGCACCATGCGTCAATTCGTTGCAGATCCTCCTGCATTACAGTAGAATTTTCCATTGTTACAACCGCTTTATATACCACAGCATCATCCGCAAAAAGCCTCAGTGAACTTCCGATGTCATCCACAAGGTCATTTATGTATACTGTGAATAGAAATGGTCCTACGACACTCCCCTGCGGCACACCTGAAATCACTCTTACTTCGGAAGACTTCTCTCCATTGAGAGCTACCGTTTCCCAGGATCCTCGCAATAAACCGAAGTCGACCATTCGCCTTTCCTAGTACCAACCTTACATGCTTGTTACAGTTCACGTCGCTTTGCATTGTTACGCCTAGATATTTAGGTGATGTGATTGTGTCTAGCACTACACAACTAGTACTGTGACTCTGAATTAGATCTTCACGCATTCAGACCAAGCGAGGGCTATTCGGAAAATAAGGAACGATCGGTCGCTAAATAAAAACCACAGTGAAAATCCGATAGATTTTTGCACAGATGTGTTGGGCAGAATCTCTAGCATATCTCTAGACAGCGTCACGTTACTCTTCTCGGTACTAAGCGCACAGTAAAAACATCTAGAAAATAGTGTCTCCAGCGAATAGTAGGTGCCTGTCGAGGGATTTCATGCAACTGCAGATAAAATAACTGTCATGCAGTTCTTTCTTCATGACAGTTCTCAGCCTCACAATTCCAATGAGATCGTTCCAGCAGCGCTTTCGATGGGAGGTGTTTGATCACCCGCCATACGGCCCGGAGTTGGCTGATTTTCATCTCCGGTCAGATGAACGACTGGCTATAAAGACAACGTTTTGGCACAGACAACGAGCTGCAGTGCAGCGTAGAAAATTGTCGGAGGCAGTGGCCTGTCATCTACGACGAGCGTACTGGAAAGTTGATAAACGCTACGACAGAAGCCGAAGTCGGAGTGGCAACTATGTACAGAAGTAACAGGAAGGTGTAGCTAACTGTTGCAAATAAATTCTAATTTTAACTGTTGCTCTCAATTCCTGTCTTTCCGAATAGCCCTCGTAGATATTCCGGTATCCTCCTACAGTCTCTCAGAGACAGCAATTTGCCGTACACCACAGCGTCATCAGCAAATAGTCGTAGTCTGGTGATCACTCTAGGCTATCCGTCAGTTCGTATATGCGCATAGAGAAAAGGAGCGGTGCTATCAGATTTCCCTGGGCAACTCCTGAAGATACCCTTTTCTCTGATTAATGTTCGTCGTACATGACAGCAAACTGTATTCTATGAATTAAAATGTCTTCGAGCTGCTCTGATATCTGAGTACCTATTCGTTATGGTAGGGCCTTCGTTAACATTCTATAGTGGGCCATTGTATTAAATGCTTTCCGGAAAAGAATGACTGCGGAATCTGCCTGTTGCTCTTCTCCACTGTTCTTAGAAAATCGCGCTAAAAAAGAGCAGGCTGAGTTTCGCACAAGCGATTTTTTGTAAATTTATGCTGATCAGTGGACAGAAGCTTCTCTCTGTCGACAAAATTTATTGAATTTGAATTGCTATATGCTGAAGAAGCCTTCATCACACTGACGTTAACAATAATGCTCTTTACTTTTGCGGGTCCGTTCTTCTGGCATATTCATGTATGAGAGTTACGTACACTTTCTTGCAGTCGCTCGGAACCTGCGCTTGGTGAGAGATTCGCGATAAATGCAACCTAAGTAAGCACTTGAGACGTAAGGATACGGTACGTTACTTCTTTATAGAGCAACACACCTGCCGACAAAGGTCCTTGGGTGTAGGAAGTAACGACTGTGGAAACATATTAACGCAGACGCTAAAGACTTATTTCTATGGAAGCAGATTCTGATGTGTGAATACCAATGCCGAAAGTGCTCTCTGTAAAGCAGAACGGGGTTTCCATCCGGACTTTCCGACGTATTTGTTTTCAAGTTGATTTTGATGTGTGAACTACGGAAGTGAGACGTATTTTTCCGCTGAGAACCACTCATTTACACTCACTTACTGCTGCGTCATGTATGTTCTACGATTGTACACCAATAGACAGTTCCAGAAGACAGATGAAGATATATAGAGATTCGCTGCAGTGTCCACCAAACGTGTACTAGGCGTCAAACTGGTCGAAGTTTTATTTATCACTTCGAGAAAATGAAGACAAGTATTTAATTATTTATTCACCTGCAAGTGCAGGTAGTCATGCGTGGTGAAAACTGAAATCTCCGCCACACAGTACCGTACAGCCGCTACAATCGCCGAAAAGTTATGGTGTATCCCAGTTCTACTTTATCAATGGGCTTGAGGCACATATCTGCCAGAGATGTAACTATGCTGGTGAAACCAGGAGAATGACCAGGGCCCCGAAAACAAATCGCCTGAGACTCCCAGAGGAAAACAGAAATATGTTGCAAGAATTAAAAGGAAAAGGAAGAATTATAAAGCGGAACACACATCTTTTCTGTTGAAGAAAGTACGCAGCACGTAGATGAAATAGCCGGCCAGGGTGGCCAAGCGGTTCTGGGCGCTACAGTCTGGAACGGCGCCACCGCTACGGTCGAGGTTCGAATCCTGCCTCGGGCATGGATATTTGTGATGTCCTTAGGTTAGTTAGGTTTAAGTAGTTCTACGTTCTAGGGGACTGATGACCTCAGAAGTTAAGTCCCATAGTGCTCAGAGCCATTTTAACCATTTTTGAACGTCGATGAACTGGACTGTAGAAGTGGGCTCTGAATACCAGCTGCTTTCAGCCCTTTCTGACAGTACCAACAGGATACATACAGCTGAAAAGTAAAGTACGAGCGCTTAGCTTCCGCTAAGTTCAGTAGGCTATGTCCTCTGAAGAGTAAGAGCGATCTACTCACATTAATGTGACCACCGCCTGCGTTAGGCGTCAAAGAGCATTAATCACTCATATACGGCAGAAGGGAGCATATAAAGCGTTTCGGAAGTGCGGGGGGGGGGGCGGGGGGAGACGCGAGGAACAGTTGAGTCACTGACGTAGTTTATTTGTCGTCGAACGGCCAAAATCATTGGCTTTCGGGGTAAGGGTGGAAGCATTTCCGGAACGGCTAACTTTGTACACTGTTCCCATGACGCTGTGGTTAAAGTGCGAAAATGGCTCTATCCAAACCGTGCACTACGGGACGTGTGGGACAGGGATGCACGATGGCCGTGGAGATGTGGACGCGCGCGAGCGCCGAGATGAACCAAGGGACCACCAACAGCGTCTCGCGGACGATTGTTTAGGGAACGTTCTGCGTACGGGCCACTGCAGCAGGTGCTTGGTTCATACACCCAGGCTTACTAGTGTGCATCTGCAGGAAAGTCTGGAATTTACAACCCAAAACCATAACTTAACGTCCAGTGCGTCCAGGTGGCCTTCTCAGACGAATCACATTTTATACTCCATCTGACAGGAAGTAAGTACCTTGAACAATCGGCAGCAGCGTCCAGACCGCAGAAGGGAACGTTATGGTCTGGCAAATGTTTTCGTGGCATTGCCGGACCGACCTCTTAATTCTGAAAGGCATAATGGATCAACACCAGTATGCATCTGTCCTTGGGGAGAATCCACGCTTACATACAACGTGTTTTCCTCGACAACGTGGCGTCTACCAGCAGGACACAGCTTTCAGCGTGCGTGCGAGGTTCGAAAAGCACAACGATGAATTTACAGTAGATCCTTGGTAAGCAAACATTCCGCATTCAAACCCAGACGGGAATCTATGGGAACACCTTCATCGCCAAGCTTCCGCAACCGAGAAACCTAGCGCATCTGGCCACGACACTGGATTCGACATCTCTTCTCATCCCTGTTCGTAATTTCAAAAAACCTCATTGAGTCTCCCTGCACCTACGGGCTGCAAAAGGTTAGGCTTTTGACAGATGGCCTCATTAATGTCACTGGACCGTGTAGTACGCGTGTTTTCTCAGTATCCTACCAAATGTCTGCCAGCTGTCTCGTAACGACTAACTGCATCATCCGCAAAGGTCCTCAGGTTGCTGTTAAAACTTTCTGCCAGATCATAAACATTCAACGTGAATTTAAAGGATCAAATCTCATAACACATTTTGTAAGCAGGCTGTTTAGGTTATTATGTTGGTAACGCCACGTAGTGTTCTGTATGAAAATCGCTGACTGTTCATTGTTCGAATATTCGCTAGTGTAGTGTTGGGCAGTTGGATGTGAACAGCGCGTAGCTTTGGGCAGTTAGAGGTGAGCCGCCAGTAGTGGTGGATGTGGAAAGAGAGATCCCAGTGTTTTGAGAGGTTACTTTGAGCGGACGAACTGGACGCTTGTTCGTCAGAAAAAGGAAATTTGTAAGACTGGATGTCATGAACTGATATATATATATATATATATATATATATATATATATATATATATATATATATATATCTTTTGAACACTATTAAGGTATATACATTGTTTGGTCTCTATCAAAATCTTGCATTTGCTAATTATGCCTATCAGTAGTCAATACCTTCAGTAGTTTGAATCTTTTATTTAGCTGGCAGTATTGGCGCTCGCTGTATTGCAGTAGTTCGAGTAACGAAGTTTCTTGTGAGGTACGTGATTCATGAAAGGTATAGGTTATTGTTAGTCAGGGTCATTCTTTCGTAGAGATTACTGAAAGTCAGACTGCGTTGCGCTAAAATATTGCGTGTCAGTTTAGACATGTTCAGAATATGTAAAGATAAAACTATCTCAGTACTCTGTCTTTCTCAGCTGTTTCAGTATCAAATAACGTAAGAGTTTTCCAGCTCTGTCATTCTTAATTTTCAAAGGGGAAGTTCCAACTTGTCTACGGCCGGCTTGATGTTGCGTGTTCATGTAATGACAACTTTCTATCTAAGATATGTGACCAACCTACCAAGAAATCGTTCAATTTCGTTTGATACATCATACCACCGTAGTTCCCTTAAAAGCTTCAAGGGCTGTAGGTTGTAGTAGCTACGCAGAAATGAAGTGACTTGTATAGAACACACAAGCTTGGAGCGCTGCGTGAAACAAACGATTGGCCAGATACACAACTCCAGGCATCGATATGTTTAATGATGTACAAACCAATCGCCATTTCATGTTTTGACATCAGGGAGAATAATGAGACGGTTATATTTTGTTTCACACTACACCGTTTTGATAAAAAAATCTCTCCTCCCCCGGTAGCTGAGTGGTCAGCGCGACAGAATGTCAACTCTAAGGGCCCGGGTTCGATTCCCGGCTGAGTCGTAGATTTTCTCCGCTCAGGGACTGGATGTTGTGTTGTCCTAATTATCATCATTTCATACCCATCGACGGGAAAGTCACCGAAGTGGCGTCAAATCGAAAGATTTCTTGGTAGGGAGGTCACATCATATTTTGGATGGAAAGTCGTCATTACATGAACACGCAACATTCAAGCCGGCCGTAGATAAGACTTGCACACAGCAAACGACCTACCCGACGGGAGGCCCTAGTCTCACGACGACCATAAAAAATCTTATTACTTAATTTACTCTTTGATCCTAGTAGTGAGAGAGTAGGTTGAGAAACGACATAGTTGTCACTGGATGCCGACTGTGATAGATAAAAATTGGACTATGGTTTCCGGGACTTGAGCAAGTGGGTGGGGGGGGGGGGGGAAGGATATGTTAGGCGTGAATGACTGGATGAGTCCCGCCATAGGTACGAGGGCAGTTCAATAAGTAATGCAACACATTTTTTTTTATGAAACAGGGGTTGTTTTATTCAGCATTGAAATACACCAGGTTATTCCCCAATCTTTTAGCTACACAAAACTATTTTTCAACCTAATCTCCATTCAATGCTACGGCCTCACGCCACCTTGAAATGAGGGCCTGTATGCCTGCACGGTACCATTCCACTGGTCGATGTCGGAGCCAACGTCGTACTGCATCAATAACTTCTTCATCATCCGCGTAGTGCCTCCCACGGATTGCGTCCTTCATTGGGCCAAACATATGGAAATCCGACGGTGCGAGATCGGGGCTGTAGGGTGCATGAGGAAGAACAGTCCACTGAAGTTTTGTGAGCTCCTCTCGGGTGCGAAGACTTGTGTGAGGTCTTGCGTTGTCATGAAGAAGGAGAAGTTCGTTCAGATTTTTGTGCCTACGAACACGCTCAAGTCGTTTCTTCAATTTCTGAAGAGTAGCACAATACACTTCAGAGTTGATCGTTTGACCATGGGGAAGGACATCCAACAGAATAACCCCTTCAGCGTCCCAGAAGACTGTAACCATGACTTTACCGGCTGAGGGTATGGCTTTAAACTTTTTCTTGGTAGGGGAGTGGGTGTGGCGCCACTCCATTGATTGCCGTTTTGTTTCAGGTTCGAAGTGATGAACCCATGTTTCATCGCCTGTAACAATCTTTGACAAGAAATTTTCACCCTCAGCCACATGACGAGCAAGCAATTCCGCACAGATGGTTCTCCTTTGCTCTTTATGGTGTTCGGTTAGATAACGAGGGACCCAGCGGGAACAAACCTTTGAATATCCCAACTGGTGAACAATTGTGACAGCACTACCAACAGAGATGTCAAGTTGAGCACTGAGTTGTTTGATGGTGATCCGTCGATCATCTCTAACGAGTGTGTTTGCACGCTCCGCCATTGCAGGAGTCACAGCTGTGCACGGCCGGCCCGCACGCGGGAGATCAGACAGTCTTGCTTGACCTTGCGGCGATGATGACACACGCTTTGCCCAACGACTCACCGTGCTTTTGTCCACTGCCAGATCACCGTAGACATTCTGCAAGCGCTTATGAATATCTGAGATGCCCTGGTTTTCCGCCAAAAGAAACTCGATCACTGCCCGTTGTTTGCAACGCACATCCGTTACAGACGCCATTTTAACAGCTCCGTACAGCGCCTCCACCTGTCGGAAGTCAATGAAACTATACGAGACGAAGCGGGAATGTTTGAAAATATTCCACAAGAAATTTCCGGTTTTTTCAACCAAAATTGGCCGAGAAAAAAAATGTGTTGCATTAGTTATTGAACTGCCCTCGTATATGCCCTGTAGGCCAAACAGACGGTAGTCAGGTATCCACATACAAACAAAATTTAAGTTCGTAACTTTATTTATACTAAGTTGTAGGTAAAACTCTATGCTTAGCCCTATTAGCTTAACGGTTACATGTATGCTCATACGCGGACAGGGACTGTTAGTAATTTTTTTTATCTATAATTGTATCGGGCAACACAGCAATTCACAAGGTTTCAAAATTGAAAGTTTCTAGGGTATGTGTACCACGTTTGCTTTCGGTGAGATATCAGCTGATTTACATTACCCTTGGTTACTAATAGACTAGTTCCCGGAAAAGGACGGAAAAGAAATTATCTTAATTTATTCTGAAATTAAAATTTTTCTTTCAACAATGTGGGCCTCTGGAACCATGAAACGGTGGTCTAACAGTAAACCAGCACAGAAAAATTTCAAAAAGTACAGCTACTGTAGAGAGCGTCCCAGGAGTAATGCTCTTTATTTACGGATGTGACAGGAACGACCATTCGAAGCAAAAAGGTGTAGTACATAATGGCTTCAAAACGCATATCATAAGAGCTGTGAACACTTCTTGAGCTTATATACTGTGGAACAGATTGATCTTACCTTATGCCCTTTGCTTTCCGTCTTTTCTGAGGAAATAATATTAACCAAAACGAGAAAAAAAGTCTAGTAAACAAGGTATCTAAAATACATTCCTGAGGAGCTATGAGCAGTTGTTCAGTAGGAGAGATAGTGTTTCACGGTAGCGAAGAGGACCAAGTCCTCATGGCTCTTACAGTGTGCATTTTATAGCCCATGTTTACTAGACTCTTTTGCTTCGAATGATCGTTCCTCTCATTTCCCTAAACATTTAACATTCCTTCTGGGCCTTTCTGTATATTGTGAAATAGCAGCGAAAATAGGAATCTTCTTCGTTCTCGAAAAACACGATAATCTGCTTCCCCACTTCAGACGCTGTCCGTTTACGTAACTTCTTTATAACGACAGCTCGTAATTTTTTTTTCTTAGCTGGATAGGTAACACATTCTTAGCAACACCGAGGACAATTTCGCTAAGAGCGACTTGCAAACAAGGAACGGTTCACAACACACAGATAGTATTATCGCTTCTGTAGATGGAAATACTGAATGGCGGGGAAATAGTGATTACACATAGTCAATTTAAGGACGTGATATTTCATCGTAGTGAAACAGATCAGTACACTATAAACAACACAAAGCGCTGTTGCTGGGAAACGAATGACCTCACAGATTTGTAGCGCCACCCGCCCCCCTCCTCCCCCTCCAAGAGACACATACCCACGGAGATATGACTTTCTACCCAGTAATAAAACCAAATTATTTTCCGTCCGAATACCGCCCTCCTTTTATCTTCAGTCCTCTGTATGTTCCTCTCTTGGCTATGGTATCTGAGAGACTTATAATGGGACCAAAATCAACCTGCCTTGAACTCATTAACCCATACTACATTTTTCCTATTCGCCAATTCCAAATCATCGTCCAGATGAAAAATAAACTGACAGCTATAGAATCTGCTTCACATATATCGTGTACGGGTTGAAACATGAAAAGAAAGACAGCAAAAGTCTCACACTCGAAATTCACCTTTAAAACTAGTTTCGAAATATCTCCAAATATTCGCTGCCATGAAAGTTTAATTCAATCTGTCAGGACGATCGTTACGGAAAATCCAGCTGCGTGAGATGACACAAAAGAAAAACGGAACACAATCATATTGACTCAGAGAAACTGTCAAGGAATATACGACTCGAGAAGACTCAACATTAAAACTGAATATTTAACACAGGTTAAATGGGAACAGTTCTTGCAAAAGGAAGAGCAAAGCAAGAAATGGAACTTGGAGATATTTAAGCTGCCCCGCTTTTAAACTAGAAGTGCTTTTAAACTTCATCGGCCGTCGGCTGCAGCAGTTCGGCTGTTTTCGCCTATCAGCTATACGAAAGATGCAAATGAAAGTGCGGCTCTCTTTGCTTTACTCTCCCAATGCGAAAGGGTCGAGGTCGAAATGATCCGTAAGTAGCAATCTATACCGGCCAAAATAACTTTTGAATTGGACCTACCATCAGCTGCATGCTTTATTACACAACTGTGCTTCTTTTAGCATAAAACTAGAACTTATCTAAATGAAAATGTTGTAAGGTTACGTGGGAGTTTACAAAACAAAATCGCTCGTATGGTAACGGAAATCTGAAAAGTATTATCTCTCTTAGCTGGAACAGTAAACCCTAAAGATTCGTTAGACTGCAAAGAATTTCAGTTCATGCCATGGGTCAGTTAATGGTCTTCATAAGCATAAAATTAATCTATGTGAGCCGTTGGACATACGAATACGCAAAACATCTTGTGTATAGAACAAAAACCCAGTGTTACCACCATCTGCAGTCTGCAACGTACATTTTCCCCTTCTTTTCGTCTATGAAATTAGCAAATTCGATTCACGCGTTATGTGGTAGCTGACTACAGCCGTTAACATGGTATCGACAGCGGGGTTTTAGAGTATCGGTCAAATGTGTATGTGAATGTGTGTACTCATTTTTACTTGTAATTTTCGTAGAACATAGTGTTATAAAATTTTACGTTTATTTGCTTATAGCTCTCACTACGTCGCTCATGCCACTCTCTGTGTTTTTACATTATTTATATCAACACTACGTTGATTTTAGTTAACAGCATTCTTCAAGTACATTTGTTATGTTTCTCTTAACAGACCTTTAGTGATTTTCTAAAAATGGATGTTTCGTATGTCCCCTAGCGTTTAGTTAAGTTCAAACGACTGACAGACAAATCTGGTGTTCGAATTTGCTACGCCAGCATTGTTGAGCTATATGTATCTTTGGATCAAATGGTTCAAATGGCTCTGAGCACTATGGGACTTAACGTCTAAGGTCATCAGTCCCCTAGAACTTAGAACTACTTAAACCTAACTAAGCTAAGGACATCACACACATCCATGCCCGAGGCAGGATTCGAACCTGTGACCGTAGCAGTCGCGCGGTTCCGGACTGACGCGCCTAGAACCGCTAGGCCACTTCGGCCGACATCTTAGGATCTTTGAGACCGTAAGTTATATGTGAGCTTCGGCACAAGCATCTGCAGAGCGACTATAATATTGATTTTTACGCAAATTTGCTTGTGGACCCTGTCCTGTGTGATATGACGTGTACCACCACTCGGTACTTATAAGTCTCTAAAATGTTTCAAAATGATTCTGCTGTTCTATATTTATCTCATTTACTAATTCTATACGGTATATTTGTATGGAGTGTAACCATGTATGGAAGTGAAACATGGACGATAACCAGTTTGGACAAGAAGAGAATAGAAGCTTTCAAAATGTGATGCTACAGAAGAATGCTGAAGATAAGGTGGGTAGATCACGTAACTAATGAGGAGGTATTGAATAGGATTGGTGAGAAGATAAGTTTGTGGCACAACTTGACTAGAAGAAGGGATCGGTTGGTAGGACATGTTCTGAGGCATCAAGGGATCACAAATTTAGTATTGGAGGGCAGCGTGGAGGGTAAAAATCGTAGAGGGAGACCAAGAGATGAATACACTAAGCAGATTCAGAGGGATGTAGGTTGCAGTAGGTACTGGGAGATGAAAAAGCTTGCACAGGATAGAGTAGCATGGAGAGCTGCATCAAACCAGTCTCAGGACTGAAGACCACAACAACAACAACAAACAATACGGTATAAGCTACTTTTCCCCCAATTCAAGTAATATATTCCTATATGTAATCTTCTCGGTACTAAATATTGTATCCTGATATAGTTTCCAGCCGACGTTTTGGCACTGTCCTCCTTGTCATGACGTCATTGTATTCCAATATTCCTGCTGTTAAACAGAGCTGTTTTTGCTACAATTTTGAACTATTATTTTTCAACTGTGTTCTCTATTAATTTCTTCTGTGTGTGTTGGGGAACAATCTTTGAACGAAACCAGCCACTTACTAAGAAATACGTTTAACGGCAGCTTACTGTTATGTAATGTCATTTTTGAACTACTTTTTAGGTTAGTTGGAATTTGACAGCGAGTGGGCTAGACTGCTAACTCCACCGATATATCAGTAGGAGCATGGCATTGCTGGCTCCCACTGTGTTGCACTACGTGCAATATGTTGCCAGTGAAGATCGTGAATGCATGTCAACATGCAGTATTGCGTTATTTTGTTGAAAGACACCGTTATGGAGCCCCTGAAGGTAGGCTGTACCCACCGGTTCGAAACCTCAGAAATGTAACAGCTGCGGTCCAAATTACCAGTTACGCGAACGGAGAGCGATCATGTTGTGTACCCAGTATGACCGCATACCATCATGCAAGATGTTGAGCTCGTGCAACGATCAATGTCCACACACAGACACATCGATCATGATGCTGTTCCCAGAACCGGGACGTGGTGCCATCTCTGTGCCAATGTCGTCGAAGGGCGAACGATTTTGAGTGCGTTTCTCTATACTACTGCGTCAAGGGAAGCAACAACAATGGCCGCTGTGCAGAGAGTCCGTGGCAGTCAGGCGTTGTCGTACTTTCCTAGTGATACTTGTCTTGTAGCAAAGAATCCCATTTCCTGTCCCAGTGTACAGGGTGGCGCACGAAATGTGTTACCATTTTGTTTTTGCATATAAACTTTATTGTGAATACAATCTGAAAGGAACAAATACTACAATGAAGAGCTGTCCATGGAGATTTGTTCTAACTCATCACATGCTCAATATGTGCACCATTTCTTTTCCTAACTTCCTTCAAACGAACACTGAAGTTAGTGATTACCCTACGGTACATGTCTTCCGTAATTTCATTGAAAGCTTGGAAAATAAGGCTTCTGAGCTCCATTAAATCACGTGAACGTTTCGGGAAAAGTTTCCTTCTATCTATGCTAGAGCGTGTCGGACGTGTGTGTGGCCAAGTCGCCTCACTGACACGTGCTTGCCCGCTTGATACATTGCTCGGAAGGATTGAATTCAAGGAGCCGACCCGACATTTAGTTAAATGATCTGATGATGATTATGTTAATATTGCGCTACGGATAACGCCGGGGAGGGCTCAAACAACGACGTGGGCAAGTCAGTAAAGGCCACGCTCTATCATGATCTATAAGGGCACGACTTTGTTGGTAACATTGCTCTCTACACAGGACTGCGGCTTGTAATGATCATTAAATTCATGACATTGCTCTCGACGCAGGACTGGGGGTTGTAATGACCACTATATCCATGACATCCAGTTTATAGGTCATTTATTGTGTAGATTCCAGAAATTTTACAAACTTAATAAGACCTCTATTATCTATATTCCCCAGAACTTTACAAATTTAATAATTGCAGCAAACAAAGTCAAGTCAATTATCTTCTAGTTTCGTCTCGCACTGAAGGTGCTTAAACTAACAGGCATCTCTTTTCTACTTAAGTACTGGGAAAGAGGATGGGACTACGCTGCTGCCCTTGTGGTTCCTGCTGGGACAGCGATCGAAATTCGCACCCAAGATTACTACTAGGACCGAATAACAAAAATTCTCTTTGGCGGAAAAACGGGGGAACAATGCAGACACAAAAATCTCCCATATTCACAAAAGAAAGAAAATTCTAAAAAAATCAAACATCCTGTGAAATACGGCACAAGCAAATAATCAAGCAACAGCTCACGTAAGCACCCTCACCTTAACTAATTTCCAAGAAAGAACTGATAGGTCGACGGTAGTGCAATTCGGCACCACGTGGGTGACCGATACCAAAAGCTAATTTCTTTGTACTCACCCTTCTTTTCGTTCTTGCTTTCCATACTATACAATCATTCACACGCTCAACCTATTCTTTATCAAAGTAGTTAGGACGTGCTGCTTGCAAATGGGGATTAAAAAGGAACCGTGAACAAAATGTATTACACGGCCTAGAAAAATTAACGTCACACGCTTAGATCCTTAAGTATGTCACACATGCATCTCCTACCAGGTTCCACGCGGAATCGTCATCCAAATTACCCATCAGCCGTTACGACCACGTGTTAACTAGGCGGGGTGAGGCCCCAGGTTACTTTAATATTGAAAAAAAAAAAAAACCTGCTTCTAAAAGTGAAACTATACAATTTTTTTAGAGCTATTGCTGCTCTCTTGTGCTGAAGGCACCAAGTGATTGCAACACTATAGAGGGATAACGCAAGCCCCCATGCTCGCCTCTGAAAAAGAAACCCTAACTGAAAACTTTAATTGTAAAGGCAAAATTTCTAAAAACAAAAAAAAAAACCTGAATGAATGGCCGTAACGACACGCTAACTATTTCAGTCCTGAAAAACAGCGGGTTAGTAACAGTATAAAACATAATACCTCTTCCCACGATGAAATTGGCGGCAAAAACGGAGAATGCCCTCGATTCCGTCCGCTCAGTTCAGTCGCTACTTTCGTGGCGGCCCTCAACGTCCGTTCCTTTGCATAGAGGGGAGGGGGACCTGTTACCAACCCCAGACTACGCCCTGACAAACAGGTGCATCATCTCTGTCTTTACTCCAGGCTTCGGTTGGCATTAACTGACCTACAGGGTGACCACATCTCTGCCTTGGCACTACCAGCAGACGAACTTTTAACACAAACCCCAAATTTAATCACCCCAAGGCAGCGTAGTGGGATTAGGTAAAGGAAGTGCTTTTATGCAATTATGAATTGAATTAAATAACCAGGTAGTCCACTTCTTCACTCGAGATATCACACTATCTAAACTAAAAAAATATTGAACGTATATTCAATATAATGCAGCAAAAACTAATTGTAATGAGATGGAACAAACTGTTCCCGCTCAAACTGCATGAAACTATAGGGGCTGAAGCGGGAATATTCCACGGTGTCCCACAACAAATTTCGAATTTTTTCAAGCGAATCTGACCGAGAAGAAAAATGTGTTGCATTACTTATCGAGCATTCTTCGTACTTGTGCGGTTGCGGTGAAAAGCTAATCATGTCCATATCTAAGCACGTAGTACACTACATGCCACTTTGACGATTGTTGCATTCTGCCTCTATGGTGCTGCTATTTTAATGGTCAGCACTTTGCATTCCGTACTGTATCAGTAGTTAGCAGGCGAGAATGTTTGCGTGATGCAGCAAGAGTACGATTGAGGAAATTAAGAAAAGCAGTAATGCGTGCAGATACGGCCGGCCTAAGCGTGAAATGAGGCTCGCGCACGCGACATCTAACATCGAAGGACGCGTGTGGAGTGTCGGGTGAAGGAGTCTGAACGAGCGCAGCAGTCGCGCGGAAACTGCGCGCGCTCGGTTCGTCACCAGGGTGCGGGAGGTCAGAACAAATCCGGAACGGGCTAAGCTTGGCGTGCGTGCGCGTGAAACTTTCAGCAGCACCGTGATTATTTCGACGTGCGCAGCTATCGGCAGCACTGGCTGGCTTCCTCTGCCGTATTCCGGGCGCGTAGCGCGGCTGCGACACGCGAACACCCGCCCGGCCGGGCCATAAATCTTTAAACAGCCGTCGCGCCGCCGCCGGCTTTCCGCTCGCATCTTCGTCTGTCTGTCTGTCTGCCAAGCCAGCCCCCTCCCCCACCCAGCCCCCCCCCCCCCCGAAAAAAACCCTCTCCAACAGGTCCCTCTTTCTTCCAAGGCCTCCACCTCTTCCTTCACCCTTTCGCATCCAACATTCTGCATAACATGTGACAGAGCCGTGGGGAATAAAAGAATGCATTTCTGTCGGCGGGCGCCTCTCTGCTTCGGAAGACAAATTGCACTTTTCAAGAGCACACACACAAACACACACACACACACACACACACACACACACACACACACACAAGCTGAACTATTTCCGACGGTCCCAATTCCCAGAAAGAAGCGGAATAAAACATGCAAAATGGCCCACAGACGATTCATGTCAAATACGACTCCTGAAAGGTAAGCGAAACTTTTTATTCGGAGTTAACAGGTTACCAACTTCCGTACGATCGTGAAAGCACTCCACCAAAGCGGAGCTCTGGTTAGATTTAAATATCGCAGAACACAACACTTCCCTACGGACGCGTTCTTCTTGTCGTACATGCACCGTCGTATAATGCATTATCTTGCAATTAATGTCACTCATACATGACTTCCATACAGCAAAGGACTTGGAAGAGCAGTTGAACGGAATGGATAGTGTCTTGAAGGGAGGATATAAGATGAATATCAACAAAAGCAAAACGAGGATAATGGAATGTAATCGAATTAAGTCGGGTGATGCTGAGGGAATTAGATTAGGAAATGAAACACTTAAAGTAGTAAAGGAGTTTTGCTATTTGCGGAGCAAAATAACTGATGATGGTCGAGGTAGAGAGGATATAAAATGTAGACTGGCAATGGCAAGGAAAGCGTTTCTGAAGAAAAGAAATTTGTTAACATCGAGTATAGATTTAAGTGTCAGGAAGTCGTTTCTGAAAGTATTTGTACTCGTATGGAGTGTAGCCATGTATGGATGTGAAACATGGACGATAAATAGTTTGGACAAGAAGAGAATAGAAGCTTTCGAAATGTGGAGCTACCGAAGAATGCTGAAGGTTAGATGAGTTGATCACGTAACTAATGAGGAGATACTGAATATGATTGGGGAGAAGAGAAGTTTGTGGCACAACTTGACTAGAAGAAGGGATCGGTTGGTAGGACATGTTCTGAGGCATCAAGGGATCACCAATTTAGTATTGGAGGGCAGCGTGGAGGGTAAAAATCGTAGAGGGAGACCAAGAGATGAATACACTAAGCAGATTCAAAAGGATGTAGGTTGCAGTAGGTACTGGGAGATGAAGAAGATTGCACAGGATAGAGTAGCATGGAGAGCTGCATCAAACCAGTCTCAGGACTGAAGACCACAACAACAACAACATGACTTCCATAGCAAGAGTGACACAAACCATTGAGTTCAGAACTGGACAGATGGTAGAGAATTCGGAACAGTACTTCGAGATAGGACACTATACGTCAGAAAAGAATTTTAATTTTTTTATAGGCCCGAATATTCTTCACCTTCCGTGGTGGTGGTCTTAAATCCAAAAATGTATTGGATACAGTTTTTAAGCTTTCTAGCTTATTTTTGGTAAGTGATGAGACTGATGTGAGTTCTCTTTTTATTTAAGGAGTCGTTCTTCATACCTGTACACTCGACATTTTTCAGACAGAAGTCTTTAGTAGTCCATACGTTGCTTTTCCTTGGAAAGCTCTTGCGCAAGATTTTTTTAGCTGCTTTTCCCGTTCAGTACGTTCTAACATTCATCAGTTTCGAGCACCATCTGGTTTCTGTTGGCACAAGGTAGGTCACGAAAGTTTCTTAGAGTAAGTTTAACATTAGCGTCAACACACAGTAAGATTATTTGCAGTCAAACATTACATTTGAAATTGTCAGCAGGGTGAGTTCAATTAAAAGTTTATTTCAGATCTCAGTTTCAGATCTCAGTTCTTTGTTCACACATTCCTACTATCACAGTGCATTGTTACATGTTAGAGCGTGTGTCATTCAATATTCGGAGCATTACGTGATCAGCTATGGTACATATTTTTGCAGGCCATTAACAGAAGCACTTTGGACACTTATTGTTTCAGAGTTCGACTTGTAATTTTACGCAGCATTGTTATCCTATTAATTTGTGTTTTGGAATCACACGACAGTTACTGTGACGTCACCCTACATCTTCATCTACATGGTTACTCTTCAATTCACACTTAAGTGCCTGGCAGAGGGTTCATCGAACCATTTTCATACAACTCCTCTACCATTCCACTCTCGAATGGCGCGTGGGAAAAAGGAACACCTAAATCTTTCCGTTCGAGCTATGATTTCTTCTATTTTATTATGATGATCATTTCTCCCTACGTAGGTGGGTGTCAACAAAATATTTACGCATTCGGAAGAGAAAGTTGGTGATTGAAATTTCGTAAATAGGTCTCGCCGCAAAGAAAACCGCTTTTGTTTCAGTGACTGCCACCCCAACTCGCGTATCATATCAGTGACACTCTCACCCCTATTGTGCGATAAAACGAAACGAGCTGGCCTGCTTTGCGCTTTTTCGATGTCCTCCGTCAATCCTACGTGGTAAGAATCCCATACCGCGCAGCAGTATTCCAGCAGAGGACGGACAAGTGTACGTAGGCTGTCTCCTCAGTGGGTTTGTTGCATCTTCTAGTGTTCTGCCAACAAAGCGCAGTCTTTGTTTCGCTTCCCCACAATATTATCTATGTGGCCTTTCCAATTTAAGTTGCTCGTAATTGTAATTCCTAGGTATTTAGTCGAATTGACAGCCCTTACATTTGTGCGATTTATCGTATACCCAAAATTTATCGGATTTCTTTTAGTACCCATGTGGATGACCTCGCACATTTCTTTGTTTAGTGCTAATTTCCACTTTTCGCGCCATACATAAATTCTCCACAGCACTAAAACACACAGAATTTAACGTGATAGCTTCTTTAGTATTCAATTGTAGGTTTTCTAATCATTTTCCATAAAAGTTAACTCGTATACAGTTACAAAATTTCAGATGTGTTTGCCGATTCTTTTTATCAGTTAGCGTTTACCTCAACACACCACTTGCAGTGTTCAGTTGACAGAACATTCACATTACAACACAAACACGCATGAATGTGGAGAATAGGACACAAGTATACAAACAGAATAAACGAAACAGTTAAAAGTTCTCCGTTGTTCTCTGCGAGTCTCTTCATATCTGGGAAACTTCTCCAAATTATATCCCATTAGGCTTGCTTTGGTCTCGCTCTACAATTCCACCCCAGTCTCCTCCCATTCAAGTTGACTAATTTCCTATTCCCCCATACTCTGTTGGCAACATGCTCCATTACAGTGTTTGTAATACTACATGTACGTATGTTGTGTGTGTATGTATGTGTGTGTGTGTGTGTGTGTGTGTGTGTGTGTGTGTGTGTGGAGTGGAGTGGAAAGGAGTATGATGTCTGTGTTGTATGGTGACAATGATGATGATTACGATGGTGACGATGGAATGCAACGATCGTATGACACTAATGACCTGGAATCCCCACCTGCAGAAGCTCGGCCGCCGATTTGCAAGTCTTACGTAGACGCTAAATTGGGTGACTTGCGTTTTAATGAGAAAACAAGCATGAGGAGGACAAGACAACATCCAATCCCCGAGCGGCGAAAAATCACTGAGCCGGACGGGAATCGAACGCCGGCCTGATGTATGCCAGTGAGATGAGCTGATCATTCAGGTAAGGTGGACGACGACGATAACGATGATGATGAGAAGCGACTGGGGTTAAACCCTGTGCCGGCACATAACCTACTTCTCGCGAATAGCGCCAGGGGGGCCGCCAAGCTGAGCGTCCCCTTCCGACTGACGGTTCACCATCAACAGAGTCACTTGCCTTCAGTTCATGAGACACTGTGGAGGGCTTAGGAATTTAAATCAGGGCATTGGCTCAATGTCTGGTGATCAGGAGCTTTACGCTATCACCTCTACTCCCCTTACAGGCCAAATAGTGGCAGCGAAAATTTTTTCCACCTCCAGGATTCGAACGAGCTTACCTCATCTCTGCTTGCACCGCATCAACACTGTCAAAATAAAGTCCTCGAAGGTGATTTTGAAGTTTTGAATACGGATGGGTCCACGTTGAGACTGCGAGGAGGATGATCGATGACAGTGAGCCCAAGGCGTCGGATTGTTGTACATATTGCAGAGTTCATGTGTGGTTGGCATTATCGTGCTGAAGGGTTCTATATATGTGAATGAACTCTTTGCTTAGAAACTCGAGTACAGCACACTGTTTCTCACGCAATGACGAAGTTCTACGCTATGTTACACGCTACAGTTCAGTCCTCTAGCGCCAGACGGCTGCAACTTGTGACAGCGAACCGGCAAAGTCGACCGATTAATATGCGTGTCATGTAATACATCAACATGTATTGAGAACAGAATAAGAATTAAGAGGCATTACTTTTCTCCACGCTTTTTATTTTGGCTACTGGGTTATTATACGCTGCTTAAAATAATTAGAGGAACATGACTCTGGGCGTCTACCATACTTCAATGATCAATAACTGAGGATGGGTATGTTATCGAATTATACCTTTCTTTTTCACAAATTAAGTACACAATAAAACATCATTTCATCGTCTTTCATTTACGTAAAAAGTATAGAAATGTCAAACAGCTGTCGAAAACAAAGTGGAAGCAATTGTTCATATTATCGTTGTGCGCGGTTTTTATTGTACTTTGACAGCTTCAGAAACGTGAATACCCTCCATGAGCGCTTATCACCGCATGACACTCACGTGGGCCGCCCCTCATAAGTCTACGGAGGTCACCCTGTGCTACTCGTTCCATTTCTTCGACGAGAGCTCTTGAAACTTCTTCGGGGGTCTGTGGTGGAAGAGGAGACCACGAACACGTTTGTGAAGCAAGTCCTGTATGTTGTAACCGCGACCGTTCCGGTCGCGGGGTGGCCGAGAAAGTGCGGCGGGACCAAACGGAGAGCGGCCCACGAACAAACAAACGAACGGAAAGGATGGCCACGAAACAACGACGGATGATCGAGAGAGACCTTACGACGACTTCACGCAAGAAGCAACGGGGTGCCAGAGACGACCAAACGAATTGAAGACGTCCACTAGTAATGAAAACAAAGAACGGCAAAAAAAAAAAAAATGGTTCAAATGGCTCTGAGCACTATGGGACTTAACTGCTGCGGTCATCAGTCCCCTAGAACGTAGAACTACTCAAAGCTAACTAAGGACGTTACATACATCCATGCCCGAGGCAGGATTCGAACCTGCGACCGTAGTGGTCGCGCGGTTCCAGACTGTAGCGCCTAGAACCGCTCGGCCACTCCGGCCGGCAAAGAACGGCCAACATGGTCTGGTGTCGAGATGATACATCAAGACGCACGCAACGATTAGACTCACTGGCTGAGCGGGAGGCAGGCGCTTAAATACATGATCGCGGCGCCGCTAATGGCCGCTGGGACCACGTGTTCCACTGTGGTGCCCTCACACTAAACGTGGGCCAGGAGGCGCGTGCCGCCACAGCTTACGGCCCGATGGTGCAGAGACCCTAGGGGTCTTCGACGTCCATGCCGTCTGGCGCGTATTCCAAATCCGTGGAGCGCGGTACCATATACGTTTAACGGAGTTTGGTTGGGACTCACAATTGACCTTTCTATTACTTCAATTTACAGGCTTTGCAAGTCATTCATGGCCTTAGCCGTCCCATTGGTCCGGGCATTATCGTGTATTTGACGGAACTCTGGACCATCACCGTATGCAGCAGCCATCACTTGGTACAACAGAATCTGATTGCTACACTGCCTTGAGATAAGGCGACCACGGATAACAACAAGATCCGTACTGCTGTCAACAATGACTACAAGTGTAATAAGAAATGCCAAGAAAGGAAGGAAAATATATTTGCTTAACAAGAGTGATAGGGCACAAATCGCAGAATATCTGAGTGACCACCATCAAACGTTCATTTCTGAGGAAGAGGATGTGGAACAAAAATGGAAAAAATTCAGAAACATCGTCCAGTACGCCTTAGATAAGTTCGTACCGACTAAGGTCCAAAGCGAGGGGAAAGATCCACCGTGGTATAACAATCATGTACGAAAGGTACTACGGAAACAAAGAAAGCTTCATCATAGGTTTAAGAGTAGTCGAATCATAGCTGATAAGGAAAAGCTGAACGAAGCGAAAAAGAGCGTAAAGAGAGCAATGAGAGAAGCATTCAACGAATTCGAACATAAAACATTGGCAAACAATCTAAACAAGAACCCTAAAAAGTTTTGGTCATATGTAAAATCGGTAAACGGATCTAAATCCCCTATTCAGTCACTCGTTGACCACGATGGCACCGAAACAGAGGACGACCGAAGAAAGGCAGAAATACTGAATTCAGTGTTCCGAAACTGTTTCACTGCGGAAAATCGTAACACGGTCCCTGACTTCAGCCGTCGCACGGACGCCAAAATGGAAAATATTGAAATAAACGATATCGGAATTGAAAAACAACTGCTATCACTTAGTAGCGGAAAAGCATCCGGACCAGACGAGATACCCGTAAGATTCTACAGTGATTATGCTAAAGAACTTGCCCCCTTTCTATCAGCAATTTATCGTAGATCTCTGGAAGAACGTAAAGTACCTAGCGACTGGAAGAAAGCGCAGGTCGTTCCCATTTTCAAGAAGGGTCATAAATCAGATGCGAATAATTATAGGCCTATTTCGCTTACGTCAATCTGTTGTAGAATAATGGAACATGTTTTATGTTCTCTTATTATGACGTTCTTAGATAATACAAATCTCCTTCATCATAACCAACATGGATTCCGCAAACAGAGATCATGTGAAACTCAGCTCGCCCTATTTGTCCAAGAAATTCACAGTGCCGTAGACACTGGCGAGCAGATTGATGCCGTATTCCTGGACTTCAGGAAGGCATTTGATACGGTTCCGCACTTACGTTTAGTGAAGAAAATACGAGCTTACGGAATATCGGACCAGGTTTGTGATTGGATTCAGGATTTCCTAGAAGAAAGAACACAACATGTCATTCTTAACGGTTCAAAATCTGCAGATGTAGAGGTAATTTCGTGAGTACCGCAAGGAAGCGTGATAGGACCTTTATTGTTTACAATATACATAAATGACTTAGTTGACAACATCGGTAGCTCCGTGAGGCTATTTGCAGATGACACGGTTGTCTACAAGAAAGTAGCAACATCAGAAGACTCGTACGTACTCCAGGAAGACCTGCAGAGGATTAATGAATGGTGCGACAGCTGGCAGCTTTCCCTAAACGTAGATAAATGTAATATAATGCGCATACATAGGGGCAGAAATCCATTCCAGTACGATTATGCCATAGGTGGTAAATCATTGGAAGCGGTAACGACCGTAAAATACTTAGGAGTTACTATCCGGAGCGATCTGAAGTGGAATGATCACATAAAACAAATAGTGGGAAAAGCAGGCGCCAGGTTGAGATTCATAGGAAGAATTCTAAGAAAATGTGACTCATCGACGAAAGAAGTAGCTTACAAAACGCTTGTTCGTCCGATTCTTGAGTATTGCTCATCAGTATGGGACCCTTACCAGGTTGGATTAATAGAAGAGATAGACATGATCCAGCGAAAAGCAGCGCGATTCGTCATGGGGACATTTAGTCAGCGCGAGAGCGTTACGGAGATGCTGAACAAGCTCCAATGGCGGACACTTCAAGAAAGGCGTTACGCAATACGGAGAGGTTTATTATCGAAATTACGAGAGAGCACATTCCGGGAAGAGATGGGCAACATATTACTACCGCCCACATATATCTCGCGTAATGATCACAACGAAAAGATCCGAGAAATTAGAGCAAATACGGAAACTTACAAGCAGTCGTTCTTCCCACGCACAATTCGTGAATGGAACAGGGAAGGGGGGATCAGATAGTGGTACAATAAGTACCCTCCGCCACACACCGTAAGGTGGCTCGCGGAGTATAGATGTAGATGTAGATGTAGAACAACGATGCCTCGCCATACCATCACAAAACATTGGCCGAGTTTATCGATTTCCTGCACAACTTTTAGCGGGTACCACTCACCTCAGCGTCTCCGCACACGACTACTGACACTACTTTGCGTTTGAAGATGTCTGGACTCGTCTATGAATAACACGTTTCGCCATTGACGTAGTTGCCAGTTGACATGGGAACGGCAAAACAGAAAGCGGAAGGTGTGATGTCGTGCCAAGCGGGGTACTGTTACAGAACGGCTAGGTTGCAAGGTCCTTTCACGTAACCTGTTCCTTAGAGTCTCATCTGACATTGTGGCTCCAGTGGCCCATGTGAGATGCTCTTGCAGTGCTTTGGCTGTAGCCGTACAACGCCCCAACGCTGAGAGGGCCAGATATCGGTCTACTTTTGGGGTTGTGATGCGTCGGCAGTCTTCTTCAACTTGGCATATGTACAGACCTGCCTCAGTGTAGCGTTTCCACACCTGTGGATGACAGACGGTGAGACGTTGGCATCTGCAGCAGCACGACGAAAATTCTATCGTTATTGGACAAAATCAGACTGCCACTGCAAATTGCATTGGAGCAAGACGTCACACGGCATGTATTTGCTTGAGTGCAACTTCCAAAAATGGCAACAACCGTTTGTGTACCTCACAAGAGAACAAAAGAACATCGATACTCTCTCTCTTCTGTGGGATCTCTTGATATTGTAATGCATAACACAGCCGATAGATGGCGAATGACCTCATTTGTTGCATGAATTGAAAGCTACGGTCCCAAGCTATGCAATAAAACTACAGCTACCACCTTTACCATAATACATTTTACGTACCAGTCATTGGTAGACGTGTCCCCCTGAATATTTTGCGCAGTATATTATTCCTGAAGTCTGAGGGTACTTTACCTACCTTGCGTACCGTGTGGAATAGTTTTGCCATCGTTTGTTCTCCCGAGACTCTCAGTAATTCAGAGGGAATGCAATAAAGTCCAAGGGCCTTGCTTTGAGTTGTTTCTTTTAATGCTCTATCAAATTCTTCTCCCAGTAAACACCCCCCCTCCCCGCCCCATCTCATCTGCATCCACTTTTTCTCTCTCAATAATACAGCAACAGCATAAGCTCTAAAAACCTATTCAAATTGATGGCCTCCAGTGTCAATACTTGCACTGGAACATAATCCTTTGATAGAATGAAACATTCGTTTCACAATCCTGTGACCACATGTCTGGAAAAGGGTGTAATCTTTGTACCACCAATACTCTCCAATGTATGTTGCCTGAATGATGACTTTAGCTGAGTAGTTTGTGGTTACCCGTACATGAATCTCTCCCTCACGATCCAATGCCGTCTTCTTAAATTCTACTGTACGAAACATTCTTTCTCGAAATTCATGGTGGGTTAGTTTCTTTGATCCAATTTCCTTCGATTCTCTATTCACAATGATAATTATTTTCGTAATTATAAGGCCTCTTTTTTTCTAATCTACGTTCTGAAGATTCAGGTGACACCAACAAGGGAACCTTACAGTCTCTCGAAATTCAGTTCGGAATGAGACTTCGCACGTTAGTAGTATACCTCAAGCATGTCCGTTCATGAGAGTTGTAAAGCGCATTAGCCAGGAGATAACGAAAAATTGAGCTCTTCAAGTGTCACGCGTAGCTCATATATCTGTCAATTTACACGCTATAACGCAAAGCGAAATGGCTTCGCTTGTAGCGGACTCGTTTGTCACGCGGCCAGTCCAGGTTCGAGCCTACCTTTACGTAATTTTTTATTTTGTTGTTTTAAATGTTTTAAAAATTGTGAAAGTTTTTAAACAAAGTTAATGACCTAAAGTATCATTAATTAAATTGCAAGGAATTTTGTTTTATTTATGACATGACTGTTACAGCCAATTAACAAAACGCGAATTACAGTTAATATTTTATTTTTAAAAAGTTGTATAATTTCAAATGTATTTTAATGGAGATAAATTAAAGCTTTAATTACTATAGTCATTAAAATGTTCTTAAAAATTTG
The DNA here is from genome assembly GCF_023898315.1 of Schistocerca nitens. NCBI lineage: Eukaryota > Metazoa > Arthropoda > Insecta > Orthoptera > Acrididae > Schistocerca > Schistocerca nitens. The sequence continues at coordinate 363,033,349 of NC_064622.1, forward strand.
ACGGTATTATAAGCTGTGGCGAAGTTAAAATATTCGTTGTAAATCTGACGAATAGGTTTCTACGTGGAAGAGTAGACTATAGCTGTTGCCCTATTGTACATACAAATAGGCAGATGGTCAGGAACCTTCATGACCCTCACATAACAAATCGACCAATGCTCCTTACCTGCTACAGTACGACATATACTGTTATACCCAACCTTATTCCTCTGGACACTCGAAATACCATGACAGTTCATTTTTTACTTTCGCAGAGACTGGAGCGTTCTTGTAGTGTAAAATATTTTCGGAACTTTTACAATATTGTTAATTAAAAATTTCTGTCAATGATGACATCGCGAATGTATCAGAGGCTGCAGAAGCTTTAATTTATCGCCATTAAAATTGGATTTGAAAGTATTCATCTTTTCAGGAAAAGAGTGTTAACTATAATTCACCTCTTATGATAATTAGCTGTAACATTCATTTTGTAAATTAAAAATTTTTGAAGACAATTAAAACAAACAAAAGAAAATGCTACCCAAAGACAGGCCCAAATTTGGATCGCTTTACAAGCGAGTTCCGCATATGAGCTGTGCGCAAGACGTTACAGCCGTTTTTCTCTTAATCTTCTGACAAATGCGGTTTACAAATTTTATTGGTGAAAACTGCTGAGCTATACTAACCTGCGAAGTATCACCCTGAACCGAATTTCAGTGACCGTAAGATTCCCTAGTAAGTTCTGCTACCCTGAACATTAAGTGCTTATCTGTACGCTCTCGTACAACATCTTTGACGACCAGTTATGCGCTGTAAACATTAATACCTTTAAAATCGAGACATCATAGGCTATTCTCGTTTTGTGTAAGATAAGAACAACAACGTCGATGTAGCAGCCAGATCTCTGTCTGTTTCTGTAGTTTTCTCAGGCCGGGAGAGACGCGATTTCTACGATGCCTGACAAGAAAAAGTGAAGAACCCCAAGAAAGGATCGGATGTCAATGTCCACTTTCGTTGGCGGATATGAAAAAAGACTAGAGTTCCTATTCTCTGTGACAGGTAGAACGGCTAACAGAGTGAATTATAGTTGTTCATGTTCAGCGTTGTTGTCTTGTTAGCAGGCCTGGCAGGGTATATAAGGAGGGTGAACAGAGTCAGATGTATGACAACGACAGCGATACCCGAAACTAGCAACCACCCAACCTTGTATGATCTGTCGCAGATGGCAAGAAATTGCCTACTGCTCTTACTACCTGACAAGACAATCGCAGAGGTTTTTTTCCCTTGGCGCTTGCCTTGGCACTCCCCCTCCCTTCCACCCTCCCCCCCCCCCCACCCCTCTTCCCTTGAAACCACTACCCTTCGTTCGCTTTTCGTCCTCTACCTATCTCCTCGGTGCGACCGTGTAAGGGGGTAATCCCACCCAGGTGCACGGATAGCAATACGGCATAACATGCCATGATGTCTTCGATTAGTAACTAACAAATACGGAAGTGACAGTAGGTCTTTTGAGATGGTCACCATGTCAGTGTGGGCGTGGAGTGTCTGCAGCCTTTAAGAAGTCAGATGTTGTGCGATCACTGAGAAGGACACAGGTAAGCCGTGTACTCATGCGAGACAGCAGTTTCAGCATCTGACGGAGCCTGAAAATAGTCTCATATGACCGGCTGGCTGAGAGTCGTGTGGTATCCTCATTTGTGGGACATCCTGATGTGACACTGGCCCGATATTGGATTGCGGGAGAAAATGAGAGCATAGATACTGATCGTCAAGGGTGCAGCCGATCCCAACTTACCACCACGACAGAGGATTGCCATATTGCGCAACTGGCACATCACAAAACCTCACATCTGCGCTATTTACCCAAGAGGACGCAATGGTCTCCCTGCAACTTTCTGTGACGTACAGCACAGTTTGTCGGAGACTAGCAGCAGTAGGAATAGGGAATTACCTTCCCATGCTGAGACTGCCGTTGCCACACGACACAAAAGTTACATTTGGTATTGCGCCATGACCGGGAACCATGGACTGCTGATGAATGGCATCAGCTACAAATCACGGTTCTGAACTACCCCGATGATTATCGCCAGGGAGGTCCAATTCTATCAATGTTCTGGAGAGGGATCGCGATGTTACTTTTGGCCTAATGGTGTGGAGAGTCATCTGGTGCGACCTCAAGACACGGCTGGTAGTGACAGGGAACTCCGACACCGCAATGATATGTTACAGACATCCTGCGTAATTACCTGTTACGTCTCATGCGACAGTGTCATGGTGCCAAATTTTCAACAGGACAACGCTCCTCAATACATGGCACGCGTCTCTCTGAACTGTCCGCATGATGTTGAGATACTGGCATTGCCAGCGAGATACCCAGATGTCTCGCCAACAGCACACCCGTGGAACTAGCTCGGGCGACCTTTCCACCCCAGAGCCAGTACCCAGGATATCAACGACCGGTTACAACACTTGTGCGCCAGCTTGCACCAGGATGGAATACGACGCCTTTGTGAGATTCATCCCAACCGAATCAGTACATGCATCCTTACCACAGACGGTACAATGTCAAACTGATAAGTGGGTTCATACTGCCAAAGTATTCGTAAATCTGGCTCGAGTTGGTAATAGCTGAAATAACATATATCAAAACATGAAGTTATCTTTCGTTTACTCCTCCTCTTATAGTGCTTCACATTTTTGTGAGGTGGTATAGTTCAGCCACAATTTTCGTACAGGATGTCAATTATTGAACTATATGTAATAAAATCGTCATAACCCTTTGAACGGTTTGCGTTGGGATGTTCAGACTGCACGGTTGGCCGCGGGGCATCATGGGAATTAGTACGGTTTTGTTCAGCATCGAAACTCACTTTGATTTGGATGGGTTCGTCAATAAGCACAATTGCCGCATTTGGAGGACTGAGAATTCGGATTTCGCTATCGAGTAGTCTCTTCACCGTCAACGGGTGACACTGTGATGTGCAATGACCGGTCACAAAATAATCGGTGCGATATTCATTGATGGCACCGTGACTAACGAGTGGTACATGCAAGTTCTGGAAGACAATTTCATCCCCATTATCCTAAACGACAATGATTCCGACAAGATGTGGTTCATGCAAGACGGAGCTCTACCCCATAGAGTCAGGAGTGTTTGATGACCTGGAGAAGCACTTTGGGGACCGCATTCTGGCTCTGGGGTGTGCAGAGGCCACTGTCATGGACCTCGATTGACCGCCATATTCTCCGGATCTGAATACATGGGACTCCTTTTTGACGTTCTATATTAAAGGCAAAGCGAGCAACAATAACCCCAAAACCATTGCTGAGCGGAAAACAGCCATTCAGGAAGTCAGCAATAGCACCGCTATTCCAACTCTTCAGCAGATCTGCGCCACATCATTGCCAATGATGGCAGGTACATCAGACTTGTCATAAACCAAACCAGAATATCTGTGTTGATGTTTACACGTTGAACAAAGTGTGTGCATTCCGTAGTTTGTAACTAATTTTCGTTGTTTTCAAGTACTTGTCACCCTGTAGATTGTTAGGAATTTTGTTCTGATAGAAATTTTCCTGGATTTTACTATCTTAGAGGACGTATATACGCCACATTACAAATAATATTTGATCGCTCTCTCAAATTTAAGAAGCATTTTATAATGCACAAATTAAAATTACCGGGTGGTTATAATTAAACTTTCTCTATTTAACGGTTTATAATATGGAAACTAATTGCCGTATGAGTACCAAACTTGGCAGCATTATTTTCCAGAGTATGGGGTGCATGATTTCCATGCGTCACAGCGCCACTCTCCATTTACAACTATTGCCCCCAGGTGCCGTGATCAGTCATCCTGATTCATAGTCTCACACACTTGACCAATCGCAGTACGCTTGTTGACGTGTGAACGTGAGGCGATAGGAGCAGGGCGTTACTAGTGAATAACAAAACTACAGTAATGCGGCAGCTGCAGTTCTAGGATATCGCCAGCTGAAAGGATTACGGAAGAGTCCTCTTTCTCCACCTGTTGTGCGGAGCATGACGAAAAAGTTCGAACCAACTGCAAAACTGGGCCAGCCGCTGTGGCCGAGCGGTTCCAGGCGCTTCAGACTGGAACCGTGCTGCTGCTACGGTCGCAGGTTCGAATCCTGCCTCGGGAATGGATGTGTGTGATGTCCTTAGGTTAGTTAGGTTTAAGTAGTTCTAAGTCTAGGGAACTGATGACCTCAGATGTTAAGTCCCATAGTGCTTAGAGACATTTGAACCATTTGCAAAACTGGGCGTCGCTTCGGAAAGAGGCCGACTACCAGTTGCACCACAAGTGGTTGATAAAATCACTGTTTCTACAGCAGACAACGCTGTACACAATTCCCGACTGTCAGGCAGTGCGTGTGCTGTATCTCGACGGTTGGACATTTCGTGGTCCACTGTACAGAAGGTGCTTCGAACCATTCTCAAATGGTATCCGTAAAAGATTCATATCGTACAGCAGTTTGCACCACATGATGCACAATGACGTGTTGACTTCACTCTCCATTTCCTCGTATGGATTGACGTTGATGAGGTCTAGCCCTGGACCATCCTATGCACAGACGAAGCTCATTTTTCTGTCAGGTGAGGTGAATAAACGGAATTACCGAGTATGAGGACCTTCAGCTCCAGTCACTGTGCATGAAGTTTCTTCTGTATGGTGAACGCGTCACCCTATGGTGTGGATTCACTGCTACGTTCAGCATTGGCCCATTCTTTTTTGTACAATTGGCGCTCAAGGATCAAAGACATGCTGTTTGATTGGCCAGCATTTCTGCGATATGCTCCGCCAGCATGTCATGGCCGCCCTACAGGAGAGAGACGAATTGACATCGCTCGTGAAGTTCACCTGCTTCTCCGAAACACATCAGGAAACGATCGAATTATCAGCCGATCATTTCCAAATACTTGGCCGGCACGATCACCTGACGTCACCCTGTGATTTCTGCTTGTGGGCCTACCTAAGGGACAGGGTTTACCAGGGGAAGATTAAAACCTGTGCTGACCTGAAGCGCACCATATCAAGAGAGCTAGTTAGCATACCTACGGACATGATCGTTCTGCTGTGCAGAATGCAATCCTGCACCTTCATACCCTTCTGGATGCTGATTGGCGCCTTATTGAGCGTATGTTCTACATAAACGTACAATAACTACTTACAGACGTTTGGCGGCAGCACGAGCAGAGGAGGGTATATAAAGCGTGTCTGAGAGGTGCAGAAAACCAGACATTATTACAGACGGGAAATGGAACGATTTATCTCACGTTGGCTTTCGCGCCAAGATTGGAAGCATTTCTGAAACAGCTAAATTTGTAAACTGTTTGCATACCGCCGTGTTGAAAGTATACTGTACATGGTAAAATGGGGCTATTCAAAACGGGCGCCAAGGCATATATGGTGCATCTTGGTTTTGAGATATTTCTATGAAAACGTTTCCTTCTCCCACGGTTGTCAAATAATATTTGTTATACTATTTACATTTTTTTCAAATGAGTGTTGCTATGAACTGCTAAGTTCGTTTTTCAGTATAATTGAGCCTGTTTATTGCACTTATACTGTGGCAAAACTTTTTAAAGGAAATTTCCACATTCTGAATGTAGATCATGTAAGGCGTCCGGATTTTATGGACCTTACATGAGCTTGATCCATAACGACAGGACGATGCAGTACGAGATCCTCAGAAAATAATAATTCCATTATATCAACAAAAGGCAATTGCAGTTAATCTCATGTATCAAAAACTAACAAAACAATATCTACCAATATAGACTGGCATGAACAAACAAGTTAAAGTGAAATGCATTTTGGAGACGAACCGAGCAGGTGGTAATGATATCGTAAAACTCCAATTTAGCAAGAGAATGGCGAGCTTCAGCCCAGGAAGGTATAAGGCCAGAACAATACATTATTTCTTTTAACGTAAATAATTCCGGGACCGAGGGTAAGTGGCTGCACGTCATTAACAGGACTGGGCTGCGACCCAGAAAAATGTTTATTCACATCTAGCGAGACGGTGACTGGCTAAAGCCATACTTGGCTACGCAGACACTACACGGTGGGGAGGTCCCCATTATATAAAAGGATTTTGAGATATAAATATTTCTATCTATCCCTTTCGTCTCGTGACGGACCACACAATTGTGTGGAAATAAGTGAGGGCATTGAGAGCTTTGCTTTCTGGTAAGTGAGGACGATACGCTTCACGTATCGTGGTAACAGATAGCAAAGCGGTAGTTAATTATTCTTGTGGGAATTTTTGTGGGCGAAGAAATTGTGTACGTGACTCCAACCCATAGCGAGTGTGCAATAGACATTTCAACTAGGGAAAGATTAACGTTCTACGGCATGCAGGAAAGTTACGACTGAGTGAATTCAGTCAAGGCCAGAATACGGAATTAGCGTTCCAGATCCAGCACGGAGACAACGCCGTTGCAGATGCTGCTTGGTAAAATACTATTGCGCATTAGGCCACGGTAAATGTTGAGTCTAGATTTTCCTCACTCCAAATTGTGTATGCTTTGACCATTGAATATCAGAAGGTAGGATGGTAATCTACCTCACATTGAGTACATGAGAGTTTTTCATTGGTTCAAAAAGTAATTTTATTCTCCAACAACTCATTGCATTGACCACCTATGACCACGTAGATTTAAATGAGCTGTTGAGGATTTTTAGTAATCTTTGTTACCTGTGATAAAAATTTTCATGTGTAGAGATAAGGATTTTAATAATCGTCTTTTCAATATGTCGAAGTAGTAAATACTTAGTTATTGAGTGTCAAAAGTAACTGAACATGATTGTCGTTTATCACTTGACCCCTGAAAGCACAGTTGACAAATTATATGTAGAGTAAAAAAGGAAATAGCTGTGTTGTCTTTCTAGAATAGACCCCAAACTTTCCCTTCAAGTCATGCATTCTATGTATGTGACAGCATGATTTATAATGATTTTTGTTACAATCCGCACCTGATGTTAGCTGCCTTACAGGGCCAAGGTCATATCTATTTAGAATGTCTGTTTGACACCCTGGGCTTGAGAAGACAGGTCAGATGTTTTGTCCATTTGCGTACTAAGTGGTAAGCTAAGTTTACACACATTATTGCACTCACTGTGCAGATACAACAGTCGGACGTATGACAATCTGTATTCATTTACTTCACGCAAAGATTATTTGGGCTTTATAGCTATCCTCAAAGGCAAGATTAAATCTCAAAAATTGTCCTACATGTCTAAATGACGTGTCATCCAGGAAATAAGGTTTATTTGGTCTTATGAACCTGTTGTCATATCAAAGGATGTGAACAGATATCAAAGACACATAATATGGCTGAAACTAAACGTATCAAATAAACATTAACAGACTTTAATGATTGTCTGACAGCCAATAGGTAAGTTGATGTATGAACGAGGTTAATCCATGTCACAGCAGTGCATTCGCTCTCAGAAACTAATTACAATGTGTTAATGTTTGATTGTTATGCACAATCTCAGCAATATTTCATGTTTTTGATATATACTCACGTCATTTATTATGACGATTCGTTCATGAGATCAGATACGTGTTATTACGACGGTGAAATATTCTGAGAAGTGGGACATTTTCTCAGGTTTAAAATTGCACTTGAAAATGTCTATAACACTTAAATCATAACTAAGCAGAATAAATTACTTCGAATTTATTATCAAATGGTGGACATTTATTTCAAAACGTTCTACATAACTGTGGTCCCCCAAGAAGAGAAAATCATTAACTGTGGTGAAACCTACTTTTCTACAGTGACCTGTCTTTGAGTACAAAGCCATAGGAATCAATGGAACAATATCGTGAATTTCTGGTACTTTTTTCAGCTTTGTGGTTTATTTTCGTCTTTCTCCCAATATCCTAGTTGTGTTGCGATCTCGTCTTGTTTCCAATCCTAAACAATAGCAACGATCTGCGTTCACACCCTTCCGACGCTGTGGATGTTTGTAGTACTTACTTCATAATACGATGTGTCGGATTTCAAGCATTAGCCGGAGTAACTACTTTGTAATAGCCTGCATAATTACTTCTCGATCGTATCTTACTCCGTCGGAATGAGATACTCAGATAGGAGCTATCTCGATAACTGGATCGGCGGAAGTTAGCACACTGCAGGAATTAGCGGTGGGGAAATATCTCCTTACCTCAAGGGGGGGGGGGATATACGAACTGTGGCGTCCAGACCTATAATTTACTAGTTCTGTCAAGTGGAGCCAGCGTGCTAAGAAACAGAGCTGGGAATATCGTACGTTACTTCATCACTCCCGTAAGTCCTTTTCATTTATGCATAGTTTGAAATATGTGTTGACAAAATTATACAGACAACTCATATGAGACTTTCATCGAGGTCCCTTCATCTCTAACACATGTGCCTAAAACAAGAAAACGTCATAGTTAAATACGTATCGAGAGCGACAAAAGTCTGTTTCTCATTAATGGTTTATTACATCTGTGGACACTTAAGTTAGAACAATATCATAATTTTCGTACAGGCAAACTTCATTCTGAGAGTGCGAAAGTTGACCACTCTCTAATATACCACCAAATATTTATGAACGTTACGACACTGGTGTAACTCACCTACACGTTCTCGGACATTTCTATCTTTTGCTGCCTACCCATTATATTAACATTACCTATGGTACGCCTGCTGAGTAGTCGGAACCCTTGCCAATAGCCGCACATAGATGCATGCAGTCGTAGTTTCGAGAATGTGTGTGGACGTAAGAGGGCATACTGAAAATTAATGCCTCTAATTTTTTTATGTAAAAACTCAATTCTTTTTTACATAAAAGAAACATTATTTACATTCTTCAAATCTTTATTCTTCATGTATAAATATTTATTTCTCAACAGTCACTATGATGACGAACAAATTTCTCCCAGCGAGGGACCAATTTGTTAATACCGTCACCTTACAATGTTTGAATTTGTTACGGGAGCCCCGACCTCACCTCTGGTTACATCGTTTCACACCCATCAAAGTGAAGCCTTCGAAGATGTTCTTTAAGATTTGGAAACAAATAAAAATCGGATGAGACCAAGTCAGGTCTGTATTGTGGATGGTCGATGGTAGTGAACACAGGGCGTCGGATTGCTTCAGATGTCGTAGCGATCGTGTGTGTTTTAGCACTATAACGTTGAAGAAGAGGGTTGATGACCTCTTCGAATTCGAAACTTGGTTACAACACGCTGTTCCTGACGCACCGACATAGAGTTTACGACAATAAACATTCCTACAATGCCTTCAAACTGAACCTTACAGCACATCACCCGCAGGATCTTCGTCTTAAAAATATAATGAATAACTTGCATTAAAAGTTTAAAAGTTCTTGTTGTAGGGCGTCCCATTCCTCCACCTGCGTGGTTGACGGCGTTGGTGCGTGTAGGCGTGCTGTTGTACGTCTGCTCAATGCATCCCTCACGTGACCGATGGGGTTTGAATCGGGGGGTAACAAGTAAGCCAGTCCGTCCGCCGAATATTCTCTCGGGAATCGAACCCGGGACCCTGTGCATGGGGTAAGAGTTCAGTACCACAATAACACTGACCAGCGAGTATATCATGTTCAAAGATTTGGAAGTCAGTACGCCCATGCAACTCTACGCTTCCCCACACTATAACAGCTTGATCACCAAAACCGTCATGTTCGACAATGTTCCTGGATGTGTTATGTGTTTCCCCTTTCGCAATGTTAGTGTACGTATTTCACCGCTGAACACTGTCTAACATCGTGTTTTCATGATACAGTTGCTATGCTGTGGAGAGGCATAACGTTGCATGCACCAACGCATTTCCATCATTTATCAACTGCGCTGGTGGCGGAATGGACCGCCGTATCAGAAAAACTCCATACAAGCTTTGTAGCTAGCATGTGAGCAGGTTGGAGAGTATGCACAATCGTTCGTGGTGATCACCGCTTCATTAAGAACCATGTCTCGCCTTTTGCAATATCCAGGGACCATCAAAAATTGCGGTGACTTCAATGTACTTATTTTTATTTGAATAATAGTGTTATTTCTGTTTATCTCATTGCGTATTTCTATGAGTTACCTGTATTGTACTGTAGCAGATCTTTCTATATTTCGTACAACTTCCATTGATCTGTGTCACTTGGCGGTGACACATAACGCAAAATATTCGTTCGTCCTTAAGTGTTGCACACAAGTATACTTGAATCAACGTCATTAGTGGTTAGTTATAGCTAAGAAGTAACAAAGAAATGAGCAGTACATTCACAGTGACGTTGTAATACAAGGAGTACAATAAAATAGAACTGGTTTTTTATTGTTATTATTACTTGGGCGCTCGACGTTCTGGTACGCTTCTACGTCTGTAAATAAACGGTATCAGTTCTTTATAGCTTAAGTAATTTAGCTCAAGTATCCCAGATTACCTTGCTACAGTTTACTATCTCGTGCAGCATTTTAGCGTTCTGTACGCTTTTCGGATAACCCACACCGTGTAACATCAGCGTCAGTATAACATTATTGGGGATTAATGATAATGACCAGCCAGCTTCACGGTTTCATCATTTTTATACACAATATTCGGGCAAATGATGTGACCTTGCTCGCCTTGTATAGTGAGGAACTGTCTACTGGGACGTGCTCGCTCTCTGTCTCAACTCCAAGCCGACTGACAGGTTTTTTCTGCCACGTGCCTCTATTTATACCCGCGTTCGATTCCAGCCACCAGCCACGCCCTTTGTTGCGCATTCGTTTCTCTGCTGCAGGACGTCTCGAGGTGTTAGTTAAGAGAAGATTCCTGGACACTGTGTGCGCAAAGACGATCGAATGAGTGGATGGCTACTATGTACTGTTGTCAGCTACCTACAGGGCCAACCATTTGTTGATAGTGTGCGTGACACTATTTCCTCGTTCGGAAGGGTAGATGAAGAAATCATTGGCCGATATCTACATCTACATCTACATCCATACTCCGCAAGCCACCTGACGGTGTGTGGCGGAGGGTACCCTGAGTACCTCTATCGGTTCTCCCTTCTATTCCAGTCTCGTATTGTTTGTGGAAAGAAGGATTGTCGGTATGCTTCTGTGTGGGCTCTAATCTCTCTGATTTTATCCTCATGGTCTCTTCGCGAGATATACGTAGGAGGGAGCAATATACTGCTTGACTATTCGGTGAAGGTATGTTCTCGAAACTTTATCAAAAGCCCGTACCGAGGTACTGAGCGTCTCTCCTGCAGAGTCTTCCACTGGAGTTTATCTAACATCTCCGTAACGCTTTCGCGATTACTAAATGATCCTGCAACGAAGCGCGCTGCTCTCCATTGGATCTTCTCTATCTCTTCTATCAACCCTATCTGGTATGGATCCCACACTGCTGAGCAGTATTCAAGCAGTGGGCGAACAAGCGTACTGTAACCTACTTCCTTTGTTTTCAGATTGCATTTCCTTAGGATTCTTCCAATGAATCAGTCTGGCATCTGCTTTACCGACGATCAACTTTATATGATCATTCCATTTTAAATCACTCCTAATGCGTACTCCCAGATAATTTATGGAATTAACTGCTTCCAGTTGCTGACCTGGTAATTTGTAGCTAAATGATAAGGGATCTTTCTTTGTATGTATTCGCAGCACATTACACTTGTCTCCATTGAGATTCAATTGCCATTCCCAGCACCATGCGTCAATTCGCTGCAGATCCTCCTGCATTTCAGTACAATTTTCCATTGTTACAACCTCTCGATACACCACAGAATCATCTGCAAAAAGCCTCAGTGAACTTCCGATGTCATCCACAAGGTCATTTATATATATTGTGAATAGCAACGGTCCTATGACACTCCCCTGCGGCACACCTGAAATCACTGTTACTTCGGAAGACTTCTCTCCGTTGAGAATGACATGCTGCGCTCTGTTATCTAGGAACTCCTCAATCCAATCACACAATTGGTCTCATAGTCCATATGCTCTTACTTTGTTCATTAAACGACTGTGGGGAACTGTATCGAACGCATTGCGGAAGTCAAGAAACACGGCATCTACCTGTGATCCAGCGTCTATGGCCCTCTGAGTCTCGTGGACGAATAGCGCGAGCTGGGTTTCACACGACCGTCTTTTTCGAAACCCATGCTGATTCCTACAGAGTAGATTTCTAATCTCCAGAAAAGTCATTATCCTCGAACATAATACGTTTTACAAAACTCTACAACTGATCGACGTTAGAGATACAGGTCTATAGTTCTGCACATCTGTTCGACGTCCCTTCTTGAAAACGGGGATGACCTGTGCGCTTTTCCAATCCTTTGGAATGCTACGCTCTTCTAGAGACCTACGGTACACCGCTGCAAGGAGGGCAAGTTCCTTCGCGTACTTCACGAAGTGTTCTGTTTATGCTCCGGACTTTCCTTACGGCACCTACAGTTAAAAATGCCATACAGTGGTATGAAACAGCCCGAACAAGAAAGGTGGATTTAGACACGTTGCACATATCTGGTTACAAGACATATGTCACACTCTCGCAGCCTGGGGAGCTCATCATTGAACTGACTTAAACGTAACTTAAAGCCAAGTAGTGCTGTTAACAAAACGCTGGAATACCAGAACTATCTCAGATATCTTTCTTTGAAGCACCGATCCATTGTGGTATAAGGGGCTGTACTCGATACTGACCTAAAATGTTGGCACCACATCAGAGAAATATCTCTCAAGATGTCTTGGTGCACTCTATGAACTCATCATTGTCAACTCAAAATTGTCGAATTTTCGTCCTAACCATGCTTGCAATGTATGGAAAAAAAATACGAATATGCATCTGCAAAAGCTACAAACACGGCAAAGCATGTACCGCAACAAAACGTTTTCGAGCGAATAACGTACATGATGTAGCGGAAGAGTTGAGAGTCCTGGAAGGATTAGACAAGAGTGATAAACAGCTGTATGAACAGGCAACATGGTCTGCGAATCCATTCTTAAAACGACTGGACAGATGAACTGGCGGCTGAGAGTCCTGCAAGTGCTCAGTAGTCTTACTGGATATGGAATGAGGCTACAAGAGGGTGACATTAGTGTGACGTGAAGAAATGCTACAAACATGCTACACACAAACACGAGAACAAGAGAGCAGCAGTCTGTGCCGTGAGGAGCCGGCCGTAGTGGCCGAGCGGTTCTAGGCGCTTCAGTCTGGGACCGCGCGATCGCTACGGTCGCAGGTTCGAATCCTGCCTCGGGCATGGATGTGTGTGATGTCCTTAGGTTAGATAGGTTTAAGTAGTTCTAACTTCTAGGGGACTGATGGCCTCAGATGTTAAGTCGCATAGTGCTCAGAGCCATTTGAACCATTTTTGAGTGCCGTGAGGAAATGCTGCAAGGTGCTATGGATAAGAAGCGAAACTTCCGAAGGAACTGCGTCAGGTACCCTCAATGCGCAGTTTAAGGTAAGACATTGATCCCTGGATGATGATGCTACCAACATCGATGCTACGTCAGCAAACATTAAGAACGGCTATGGAAGAAAAGGATGCCGAGAAAAAACAGGCACCGAATCTCACTTCTGCCCAATGCTGTTGTACGACTGGGGAAGACTGTGTGTTGGTGAAGGCAGTGAACTCGCAATTGTAGATCGCCGTGGAGCAGCTAAACCTACCTGCAAAGGCCATACCTGCATACAAGTAGCAAAAGAGAGTATGTCTTATGTTCAAATGAAATGGCTCTGAGTACTATGGGACTTAACATCTGAGGTCATCAGTCACCTAGAACTTAGAACTACTTAAACCTAACTAACCTAAGGACATCACACATATCCATGCCCGAGGCAGGATTCGAACCTGCGACTGAAGCGCTTAGAACAGCTCGGCCACACTGGCTGGCATGTCTTATGTATCTCACCATTTGATATTCGGAATGCACATACAACACCCCTGACCTAATTTGTTCTTTGTTTACTACTACACTGTAACATTTACATGAAGCGCTGAAAATGATAATGTTATATCCTTACCATCGATTGGTGTGAGATGTTGAATTCTACGAAATCGACATCATCACAATGCAAGCTTTCTGACAATAGATCCTCTGTAGGAAGTCCAGGAAAATTATAGTACATAATGAGAGCAAAAAATTGTAGAATGCAATCCTTCGCAAAGAAAGAAATTGGTAAGATCTGAAGAACATTGAAAAAAGAGCTACTAAAGACGGGTTTGAAGACAAGTGGATTTTATTAACAGTATTTGTTAGAAAGTTATGGTGTACAGAAACGAGAGTTGCTCGGTATGTGAAAGTGATATACGGCAGCTGCAAGTGATGGAAATATGGATGGATAGAAAGCTTACGAAAACTATTGGGCCCAGAGAAAAACGAATCAGGAGGTCTTGAATAGAATAGTTGAACATGGATAACTCATTGGTCACACCACATAGACGGCTGGGATATAAAACATTTTGGTCATGTTTTGAGAGGTGTTAGATATTTATGAGGTAAAGAGAGCAGGATAAACCCCACAAATAATTCTTTACAGATATTAAAATAACAATGAGATATTAAATTTATCGAGCAATAATAAGGGGGGGGGGGGAGGAGACCGAACCCAAATCTTGTGTTGCCAAAGATTGACCTATGGAACGTGAGAATTATGATAGTGAACATCAGGGACGGTTCAATAAATAACCTTGTTTATAATGATGTGTCCTAAATTTTATGACACACATCATTGACGTTTCGAAATAGTTTCATACAGGAACACTTTTTTTTCCATTGTTCCGCCTGTATTTCAGGCCCGCTCCCTCTCCCAGTAAATAGGAACTTCCGCACTCTCTAAACTGCGCTTCTATTTCCATTATAACTTCGAAATTTGCGTAGGATTCTTTTTCCGCTTGAGCAGTTTCTTTATTTTTGTAGACACGAAGGCGTCACAGAGAACTATATCGGGTGAATACGGCATATTGGGCACTATTCCTAATGAAATTCGTTCAGTTTTGTGGTGCTGGCGTCCTATCTTGGTGAACCAGGACGTTATTCTTCTGGAAATAAAGAAAAGCTTACATTAATTTCTTGTAGAAGCGGTCGAAAATCACACTTTAGTGTTTTTAAGTGATTATTTCTCTCTTTTCTTGATCTATACGATGCGTGATCTATACGATGCGTTTCGCATCAGAAGCTCGCCACCATAACTTTGCTGACCGATGGGACCGTCTTCCACGCCTTTGCCGCAGTATCACGGGAAGCAACATGTCTTCAACAGTGGTAAAACGACTTTCTATTCCGCTTAAATCGTCCCAAACAGTGCTTCAAAGTGGAAACACCGAACCGATTGTTGTTCACCTTCACCCTTCACGTCATCCTCAGAACCCACAGTTGTGTCGTCGACAACCTTCTTCTTCCCAAGTCCGGTCTGTTGCAAGACGCACGGACATCACATAAGCGCGTCATCTGCACAGTCATTAAACTTTTTTTAAGAAGTGTGAATCTGGCTTTAAATTATGAAAGTTTCATTTGACGGCCCGAACAATACCCTCCTCTCTCTTCGAAAGTTCTGAAAAAGGGTAACACTACGCACTCGAAAACAGAGCGCGGCTTACTGCCGTTTGTCAGTCGTTCTCCATTCCCTATTACTGAGATTGCTGCCGTGCCACGGAAGAAAGGAATACAAAAAGAAAGACGCCCTTTTGTGCCGTGCTGACTTCCTTTATTGCTTTCTTCGATATACGCTTGTAAAAGTGGCTGCAGGGCGCATAATAAAATTCTTCTTTCTTAATTACACTCTGACGGTCAGTTAAACTTTAATGATGTAGTTGACACATTTGGTTACACAAAAAACAAAGGGATGTTATTTACGAGCTTCGCATTCCCTTATGTGCTAGGGTGTGCGGAAAAATGATACTTCCGAATTTTGTATGTGAAAACTCTTCAAGCTACTTAAATAAATTAACGTCATTAACATTCTACGACTTTTTCCTTCATGCCTACATATTTTGGACCATCTGCTGCCACAGGACTCCGAATTGTAGGGTGTAACATGAGGTGTGTAATGTAACTACACTCCTGGAAATGGAAAAAAGAACACATTGACACCGGTGTGTCAGACCCACCATACTTGCTCCGGACACTGCGAGAGGGCTGTACAAGCAATGATCACACGCACGGCACAGCGGACACACCAGGAACCGCGGTGTTGGCCGTCGAATGGCGCTAGCTGCGCAGCATTTGTGCACCGCCGCCGTCAGTGTCAGCCAGTTTGCCGTGGCATACGGAGCTCCATCGAAGTCTTTAACACTGGTAGCATGCCGCGACAGGGTGGGCGTGAACCGTATGTGCAGTTGACGGACTTTGAGCGAGGGCGTATAGTGGGCATGCGGGAGGCCGGGTGGACGTACCGCCGAATTGCTCAACACGTGGGGCGTGAGGTCTCCACAGTACATCGATGTTGTCGCCAGTGGTCGGCGGAAGGTGCACGTGCCCGTCGACCTGGGACCGGACCGCAGCGACGCACGGATGCACGCCAAGACCGTAGGATCCTACGCAGTGCCGTAGGGGACCGCACCGCCACTTCCCAGCAAATTAGGGACACTGTTGCTCCTGGGGTATCGGCGAGGACCATTCGCAACCGTCTCCATGAAGCTGGGCTACGGTCCCGCACACCGTTAGGCCGTCTTCCGCTCACGCACCAACATCGTGCAGCCCGCCTCCAGTGGTGTCGCGACAGGCGTGAATAGAGGGACGAATGGAGACGTGTCGTCTTCAGCGATGAGAGTCGCTTCTGCCTCGGTGCCAATGATGGTCGTATGCGTGTTTGGCGCCGTGCAGGTGAGCGCCACAATCAGGACTGCATACGACCGAGGCACACAGGGCCAACACCCGGCATCATGGTGTGGGGAGCGATCTCCTACACTGGCCGTACACCACTGGTGATCGTCGAGGGGACACTGAATAGTGCACGGTACATCCAAACCGTCATCGAACCCATCGTTCTACCATTCCTAGACCGGCAAGGGAACTTGCTGTTCCAACAGGACAATGCACGTCCGTATGTATCCCGTGCCACCCAACGTGCTCTAGAAGGTGTAAGTCAACTACCCTGGCCAGCAAGATCTCCGGATCTGTCCCCCATTGAGCATGTTTGGGACTGGATGAAGCGTCGTCTCACGCGGTCTGCACGTCCAGCACGAACGCTGGTCCAACTGAGGCGCCAGGTGGAAATGGCATGGCAAGCAGTTCCACAGGACTACATCCAGCATCTCTACGATCGTCTCCATGGGAGAATAGCAGCCTGCATTGCTGCGAAAGGTGGATATACACTGTACTAGTGCCGACATTGTGCATGCTCTGTTGCCTGTGTCTATGTGCCTGTGGTTCTGTCAGTGTGATCATGTGATGTATCTGACGCCAGGAATGTGTCAATAAAGTTTCCCCTTCCTGGGACAATGAATTCACGGTGTTCTTATTTCAATTTCCAGAAGTGTATATTGAAAAGGGTGAAACAGCTTTCTGTAATCGAGTTTCGAATTCTGAGAGTTCGTCCACACATGGAGCATCCTCTTCTTCGTCATAACAATGCTTGACCGCACACGAGCGCTGCGACATCTGCAACAATCCGACGCTTGAGTTCGCTGTCGTCGATCACCCTTCATGCACTCACAAACTGGTCCCATCCGATTTTCATGTGTTTCCAAAACTTAAAGAACACCTTCGAGAACTTCACTTTCATAGTGATGAAGCAGTGCGAGTACAGGTGTGGTTGTAGTTCCGTCAACACAATCAAACATTCTACAGTTGCAATCAATAAACTGATCTCTCGTTGGGAGAACATCGCTGGGGTGACTACGTTGAGCAGTAAATACGTAGAAATGATGTATAAATTTAGAGAATGTTACTAACGTTTGTTTTATTTTAAATCCTTTCAGAGTTTTCACATAAAAATGCAGAGGCATTACTTTTCAGTATGCCTTCATATATACAGGGTGGTCATAAATAGCCTCAAAGGCTTGTAAGGATATTGCAGGGCAAATTGTGTTGAAAAGTAGTTATTAAAAGAAATACATATGTTGCACCGTTTCCGGGTGAATTGTGTTTGAAGATGGCCGATCAGGCCGGTGAGTGCGAAAATTCAAGCGGCCCACCAGAGACGGTGTCGCCCAATCTTTTTGTCGTTTGGTTTGCCAAGATCGAACATGAGACGGACAGAAAAATCGGACATGGGACGAGAGTAAGGATCGAACTAGAGCAATCACATGCCCTGCAATCTACGTTGTGAGTACAACTGACATTAACTGAATCTGGTTGCCAGCTTGAATGCGGCCTGACTGATTAACTTCAATGTTAATTAAGTCCGAAACGGCGCAAAGCATCGAATTTTTTCTTCCTTATTACGTCTCAGCACGAACTACCCTGAACATCTTTACAAGCTTTTCAGACCGCTTCAGGCTACCCTGCACAAGGGAAGGTATAAAAAATTTCCGTTTGAGCGCTTTGCTGCAGCGTATATGCAACGTAGCGCCATACCGATGCGAGTATATAAGCAACGACATGTAGGAAAGGCATTCGTGTCTTTACGACGTGCATGAAATACACGAGAAAATGTGAACTATGGTGAATTTATTACCAATTGAGTCCAATCAATACCTTCGTGCTGCTACTCCTTTTCTTGGCTGTATAGGGAAACATACCGGTAGACAGCCTTCGGAGATTGAAGAATAGGGCACCACGTCGAAAATCACCGTTGTAGAACCATGCGCCAAGTTACGTGCTGGTCGCCACTTTACACGTATATCTCCATCTCACAAATGTGGTAATGCAGAAGTTACGCCAACGCAAGTGGGATACAAGCTAACACCCGCCGTATAGTATTGATCACGACTTCGGTCCCTTACAACAGGCCTTACAGAGTCGACGTTTCCAGTCGGTTTAGGACGTGCAACAGTAAGTTACAGACTTTTCCACAAGCATGATAGGGTGTCTTATAAAACGGGTATCTTCAACCTCGTGCGTCGCTGGAGTGATCGCCTCGACACTCACGCCGATTTTGCCTTATAAGCATACCGGCCTTCGAGCGGAAACATTCTGATCGCCAATACAGATCTGTTTGTAACACTGTGCACTAACGTGATAGAATGTATGAAGAACTGAATATCGGTCGTTACTTCCGACATGAGTTCTCAATGTGTGCATTGTCTGCTGTTCGCGTAATTTTATACAAATGTGGCAAGCTACGTAGTAAAACTCAAATTCTTTTGCCAAAATTATTGTTTAACAGCCTTCAAAGGAATTTAACTAAGGTATCAAGTCTTTTCTTTAGTTAAATTAGAGAGCCCCACGAGGTTCTCCGCGGGCCTACTGACAAATCTTTATTCAATATCATCATGCTTTCCCTTCAGCCTACCGATGGTATAACCCAGCAGCGTCGGAATTGCACGTTCTGCAACATCTTTATCTACATCTACAACTATGCTACGAAGTCGTCCTTCTGTGTGTGGCGAGGTGGGGGGGGGGGGAGGGAGGGAGGGGATATCTGATACTGCTATAGTTTCCTCCCCTTTCTTATTCCAATCGTGAATATTGTGTGGGAATAGGAAGTGCTTAGTCGATAAACTTTGCAGGAGTTCTAACTCCTGTGACTTTAAGGTCCTAATCATATTGGAAGACATGTCTGGGACTTTTGTTGTTAGGTCCCTCTCATAATTTCGACAGTAAACCTTCCCGTGAAATACAATGCCTTTCTTGTAGGGAATGCCATGCTTTGCAATATTTTACGACTGAAGTATTGCTGCTCGGAAGAGAATTCCCAGGTGTTCCCATGTTGCTCCAGCAACATCGTTAATTACGATTGCAGTGGCAACAGGATTATCGTTCCCAGAAAGAAATTTTCACTCTGCAGCGGAATGTGCGCTTATATGAAGTTTTCTTGCAGAGTGAAACTGTGTGCCGGATCAAGAATCTAACTTGGGACCTTTGCCTTTCGCGGGCAAGTGCTCCACCGACTTACCTGCCCAAGCACGGCTCTCGACCCGTCCTCACATCTTTAATTTCGCAGTACCTAATCTCCTAGTTTACAGACTTACTAGGAACTCCTCGGCTTCATGTGCGGGACTAGCCCTCCTGGAAGAAAAGATATTGCGGAGATATGACTTAGCCACAGCCTGGGAGATGTTCCCAGAATGAAATTTTCATTCTGCAGCGGAGTGTCCGATGACATTCTTTTATTTTTTTATGCAAAACATCAGTTCCAAAGACAGAAGTTTTAGGGAAACGTATTTTCAGAACATCACGTTACCATTGCACCCGAGAAACAGACGGCAACTCTATCATTACCGATGTCTTAACTGAAGAAAAGTGAAGATGCGTCACGACAAAACAAACAGTTTCAGTAGTCCCTTACACAGTTACAGTGTAAACAACTTCATTGAACAGTGGATGCTGATCGATAGCCACAAAACAGACGACTTTTACCAAAATTACTGTGGAATAATGGATAGCCTCAACAAATGCTACTCCAGTTCGGTCTATATTGCAGATGTTGATCTTGGACCGGTTACTGTTTCGATTTTGGTTCTTTCTTCACAGATCAGTAGACCTTCTACGTTCAGTATTTGACGGGCAGTCTAATGGGCTATCTTACCACTAAATGTGGTGGCGGGGTGGGAGAGGAGTTTCCCTTGTCAGTAGTGGACTGTGGCGTTACGGCCAGTGCTAACGCCGCCCTGTGTCTTGTGTGTTGCAGTGCTTCCGGAGAGACCACAGCTTCTGGACCGCTGGGGGCGCAGCCTGGGGTCGATCCTGGGACCGTTGCTCGAGGGGGACCCTCTGATACTCACGTGCAGGGTCCAGGGAGGTACGTGGCTCCGCTCATAAGTGCATGCTGATTTCGTCAGAGTGGCACCTGCGCCGATGCGTTTACAGGACTACCAGTAATAGTAAATTGTGCCTTTGCAGCTCCGTAAGTGCTGAAGGCATCATGGTAAGACTGAACCCGTTGAAGATGACGTTTTCTTAATTTACTAAAATTTAAAGACTGGATTAAGTCCATATCGATGTCATTCTACTTGTGTCACTGAAGCTACGCAATGTGATCCTACCAGGAATTAATTTACCATAAAATACAGACTTTCTCGGTCCCAGTTTACGTAATAGGTGATACCTGTGTTATTGTCTTTAGGTCGAATTGTAAGCAAAGCGTCATGTCTGGAACGGAGATTGCTCAGATCATAGAAAGATGTAGGTTCTTCATTCTCAAACGTACAATATATAAGGTAGTCTAAAGTGCCCAACTGATAATGACGTCATCCGACTGCTTCCACAACTGCAGAGTTTCACCGACCGTGTATTACAACAGCAACAGCATATTCTACACTGTTGGCTTTAGTTCGTGCTTGAAGAAACACCAAGATCACCTACTAATTACTTACAGAAGTAGCTAATAGCACAAAATGATAAATACGCTGTCTGAGGGAAAATATGAAGCACCCATAAGGAATGAAAGAAATTTTACATCTTGAGAATGATTGTAAAGTCGAGTCAGATTTAAAATAAATTTACAGTATGAACTTATTTACCAGTAACACACAGTACAGTTCATGTGGCCTTCATTAGCTTGGGGAAGGTATTGGAAAGCCATTGTATTCTCTCTTGAATCAAGCTGCTCCACAACTATTTTTGCTCAAATGTTCAAAAGTGTGTAAATTCCTAAGGGACCAAACTGAAGAGGTCATTGGTCCCTAGACTTACACACTACTTAAACTTATGCTAAGAACAACACTCGCACCCATGCCCGAGGGAGGAATCGATCCTCCAGCGGGAGGGGTGGCGCAATCCGTGACGTGGCACCTCAAACCGCGCGGCCACTCCACGCGGCTGTTATTGCTGGTTCTAGACATCCTGATAATGGAACTAGAACGTAGATGACGATCAATATGGGGGAATTACTGGCCACCGGAGTCCTCGTTATCATGCAGAAAGTTAATAGAGACACGCTCAAAGTGTGGGCGAGCATTGTCCTGTTGAAAAATGGCACCGCAGTACCGTGGCACGAGAAGTAAAGCGTGAGGACCCAGGATGTCCGTGACATACTGTTGGGCTGTGACAGTCCCCGCAACCACTACCAGCGTTGACCAGAAGTCGAACTCAATGGGTCCGCACACTACGACGTCTGGAGCAACAAAACAAGGCAAGAATCGACGTCCCCGCAGTTCACCACCATACTCAGTGACATAAAAGGTTGTGCATAATAGCGATTCGTAGCTGAACACTATGTGGCACCACTCATCTGCAGTCCATGAATCTCGTTCACAGCATCACTCCAGGCGCAGACATTTATGGTATTGTGTTAAACGCAGCCTACGCATGGGACGGTAGTTGTATAGTCCAGCTGCTGCTAGTATCCGACCAGCTGTGCGAGCTGCACAAAATACTGCAGTGAGTCCATTACTCGTTCTCGGAAACAAGGCGCAGAAGTTAAGGGATTACAATGCTTGGTTATGCCACTTTGTCATTGTTAGGCGTGTAATGTTGATGAGTACATCTTATCCCATATTCCCATTCATTCCAACACTGGGGCACTGTGAAATGTGAATGCCACCACAAATCTGTGTACTATACAGTTCGACCAGTTTGTCAATTGGAGACACACAATGAAGACCCTTTCAAACCATGTTAAATTTTAGGGACATAGTCTGCTACTGCTAGCAGTAGTGGACACCAGAAGATCACGAGGAACATCCCAGCAGAGGGGTCGAAACGGCGATCATTTGAGAAGAAATATGACTCGGCCTAATAACCCAGAAGATTTTAACTTCAGTGACAACGGCTACGAAAGCCTGCAGAATTACTTATTCTTAACAGGCATCTGGATCACCCACATTTTTTGTAAGTGGTCAGCCAGTCATATTTTCCGCTATCTTTCCAAGTCCAAAATAAATCTCCATTCTTGAAAAATTTTTAAAAACAGTATTTTTTAACCTTTATGGTTAAATATCTTTGGTGGGGCTAAGTAGCAAAAATCAGATTTTGTACACAGCTTGCATCTATGTGTTAGTAAACTACAGTAAAAATTTCAGTGTTGGTATTTGATGCTGAAGCAAGTTATAATTTTTTAAATGTTATATTAATAACGGGAATTTGAAAGTAAAACGACCGTGAGTGCATTACATTTTGTCACTGTAGTTAAGTTATGGCAATTACAGGCGTACTTTCGTAAGTCTGATGAAGGTAGGTTGTTTATAACAAAACATCGTAATTTTCAATTTCAAAATTGTATACTGTATACCTTTTACTTTATAAATTTAAATGATGATTTACGAGGATACTCCCTTCTTCTGAGTATTTTCCTGGGTTAGAATGTGAACTTCCTGTTGCTGTGGTAATGTTTTGTAAAATATTTTTGACCAGAATCGAAACTCTGTCACAGGTTGACTTCTCAAAAGATGTACGGGGTCGTCGTGGATGGTAAAAGTGCTCATGAACATTGTTATGGTTATTTGTTCTCTCTGAGCTTATTACCACTGTCCATAAGTACATGCAACTGTGTCATTAATTTCTGAAGTTCGGGGAACAATTTTACTTGTGCAATGATCCTCATAGTTTTCAGTTTAGAAGTCTTGTAGCACCGTATTGTATTTTCTCCAAAAGTGTGACATTTGTGGAAATTTCTTGTGCGCCACTTCTCAAGTTTTAAGTTTCCCAATGTAAGTAAGAATTTCTTTTATGACAGAAAATATATGAAACCTTTTGATATTTTCTTTACAATACGTGTACATTTGATCAATATTCAGAATGTGATCTGTTGATCTGATTTAGTTCTCTCTAAACTGGTGTTGCTTACTTCACACTTGGTTGTGTGACTTACTCCATCAACGGCATTTTTTCGGTGACGAGATGTAAAGAAGTACACTTTGGCCTGTAATTGAAAATACTCTTTGTCATTACAAATATTAGTAAAATTTTTCCTATTCTTATATTGGTTGCCATGTACATCAAAAAATGAAATTAGTTACTGAACTGTAGATAAGTTTTCTTTGGTATAATTTATCACTTGAGACTGAAAGGCATGTACAACTGTTGTGTTGTGCTGTAAATAGTCACTTAACATAGGGATTGAGCTACTTGTGAATTTTCCGTCCTTACTCTTAAATATAATACAAATGTATGAAGAGTTGCCTGGTCATTGGTCCAACGCTATCCTTGAATTGCAGCTTGTAAAATGTATGTAAAATTTTCTACAAAGTCAACCAAGATCACACATTCAGTATCAGCAAGTCTCACTTTCTTTTCTCTAAAGAACTGTCTTGGAATTTTTGAAACAAAGTAATGACTTTTTAGATTTATAGCTTTTCAACAAGTGATTCAAAATATTCTTCTTGATTTTATATAACTGTGCCATTTCAGTCCTGTCTGTGGGGGCCCATTGCTTATACTCTGCACTGTCTGGAAGTTCCTCAGCTGAGTCGTTTAGCGTTTCAAGTAAGAGTCCTTTTCCAGGAAATATTTTGCATAAGCCCGTCATACAACCATATTTGTTAATGTCACACACCGTCGAAATAAGTAATTATTTAGAGTTAACATTGAATCAGAGGATCATCGGTTTGATTTTCTGATGATGAATACAGGCACATGCAGAGTGTGTACCTGACAATCCAACCAAAATGCACAATCTAGGGGGCGGTTCACAAAACTTGGGTCTACCTATTTGACATTTTAAATGAGGTGTTTTAAAAGCCAAGTATAGTTCATTTAAATTGTACAGTACTAAGTGCTTTTGTTTACATCTATAACCCATTGGGTATACGGTTTTTTTGTCTACTAAGTTCCTGCTGTTTGCATAGCTAGGAAAGAACTGTTTATCTTTCTCTGCAGTCTCTTCACTAACACATACCCCTTTTCTACTCCTTGATGTGAGTAAAATAACTTTTCCTTTCATTACGTTTCGAGTACGTCCTATCAAACGGTCTGACACTTTAAATTCTGTAGCAAATTTTTCTTCTGAGCATGAATCAGGGAGCAAGCTTTATATTTTCACTTTTTCTTCTTTAGATGACACTAAACATTTTTCTTAGTTTTTAGTTTTTTGATTAAATCAAAACACTCTGCGTCTTAATCGCCTTTTTTGTTGTATAGTAGTGCTGTTACTAACAGTGTCAAAACATGTTTGTAAATTTTCCCTTAATCTATCACTAGATTTATGAATTTTACATTCAATGTGTTTGCCTCTTCGTTGAACTCAATTTTCTAATTTTAGAAGCAGGATACCTCCCAAAAATAAAGCAAGCAGAATCCACGTGCTGTAGAACTTTGTTTTAAGGAAATATCCATTATCCTGACAGTCTTTGCGATTTACTACACAGAATTTCACAGAATAATTCTGCCAAAGAGGTTACCCAGGAATTAATTTCTCATTGCAATGACTGATTTTCAACAAAGACAAGTGTTCAAATTTTTTTCTCTCAGATCTGTACCGATTCGTTTCTTGTGTGTTCTCAAGGGGTCTAAGCAGTAT
Organism: Schistocerca nitens; assembly: GCF_023898315.1. Taxonomy (NCBI): domain Eukaryota; kingdom Metazoa; phylum Arthropoda; class Insecta; order Orthoptera; family Acrididae; genus Schistocerca; species Schistocerca nitens. The sequence continues at coordinate 363,058,826 of NC_064622.1, forward strand.
CTTCTAAAAAGATGATTATACTAAAGTACATTCTAAGTTTCAAGAACATGTAAATAAATGTCTAAGAAGCCGACTTTGCTTAGGATATTGGACGGGTCACAGGTGGCGGATATTGATGTTCCATCATATATGGTGAACAGCTGTGAATACAGGATAAGCAATCTCGGACAAAGGCAAAACAAAAGCAAATCCATTATGTGTCTGTCTTGCAGCAAGCGGAAAAGTATCAGTGTCTGTTCACCAGTGATGCAGCTGAAATTTATACCAATATTCCTAGAACTAACCCTTCCAGTCTTATCACTCGGAGGTTATTCAGTGAGTCTGTTCAACCCCACCTGATTCCAAGTACAGTCATCATGGAGCATTTTAATAATTACAATATTATCCCAGTTGGTTAATCAACCGCCATTATTACTGGCGCAAATGGTCTTTATTTCTGGGCGGCCAGGTTAAAATGCAATGTGATTCAGCAGAGGAAGTGCGAGTCCCCTGGCCAACTTAATGCCAAAACAAATAGATTTTTTACAACACTAAACATACAAACACTTTTGCAAACAAGTAAGCCTTATAAATTGGTAGATACATTAGAAGAACAGAAGAATCAAATTTTGGCATTTCAAGAAACATAAATGACGGAGTAACACTACGGACTTCGACAATTAACGTCTATTTAAAAGGAAAATTGTTAAAAGAATACTTAATAATGCACTGTATTTGGGAGCTGCTCAAAAATATTTTAAATTTAGTAATAGACTAATGGCAATTTCTTTTAAATGTGCAAATAAAGCTTATACCTTAATTAATGCCTATATGCCAGTCAATGTGGATAACTGTAAAACGCCTGAATACTTTAATGAAGCTTGGGAAATAGAAAGCATCATCTCGAAAATTCCCTCAAACCATGTTAAAATTTTTAAGGGCGATTTTAATGCTCAATTAGGTATAGAGAAAGAAATGTAAGAAAAAATTTTGGGTGGTTTCCTAAGCATAAATTGCCAAACCAAAATGGTCGAAGACTTGTTGAAACTTGCAAAAATCTTAACCTTAAAATCATGTCAACACATTTTAAAAAGAACCCCTCTAAACAAATAATTTGGCACGCTCCCAATACATTTGTTGGGGAATTTCAAATCGACCATGTAGCTAATTCATACCCTAACTAGAACGAAATTTTAAATGTTCAATTTATGAAAGGGGCTAATATTGTCTCTGACCATTATTTAACACAAATAAAGGTAAAACTTCAATCTCAAAATCTCTTCAAAACAAAAAATGTTATCCCAAATGTGACGCTGCTAAATTAACCCCTACTTTAACGAGCAAACTTGAGAAAAACAATACAACAATTGGCTAAGCCTAAAAGAAAAGTTTATCAAAACAGCACAAAATTTAATTCCGCTTCAAGAGAAACAAAAACACCCTTGCAAAACAGCAGTTGAGTCTAGGCATGATGCATCCAAAAACTAAAATAGTAACAAAAATGTAAGAAAAGAAACATCTAAATTAATCCAACAGACTAAAAGAAACTACAAAAAGCCAAACTTTTAGAAAACGAGAAAGACTTCCATAAAAACAATACAAGAAACTTTTATAAAGCATTTAAAGCAAAATTAAAGAGTTACAACCTCATAGACTTTCCTTCGAAAATGAAACTGGCAGTTTGGCTCTTAACAACTAGGAAAATTGTAAGGCACTTGCTAATTATTTTGAAAACCTATTAAAATGTCCAGAACCAGAGAATAAATTCCAACCACAGCAAACTAATAACACCAACCCTAATTCTACAGATCCTGATGAATTCGAAATAACTACACAAATTAAGAGACTTAAAAACAATAAAGCGTCTGGAAAAGACTCTATAATTACAGAACTACTAAACCTAGTTGGAACTATCCGTGTAAAGGAGTTCGCTCAACTAAAATGACATATCTGGCAAACTGAGAAAGTACCTGCGAACTGGAAAACAGCCCAATTCATCTGTTGCATGAAGAAGGGATATAACCGATGTTACTGATTACCGAGGAATCTCCCTTTTCCCGCTCACATACAAAATTTTGTCGCAATGTTTACTTAATCGATCCCAAGAACAGTTACAATCTAAAACTAGTGTATACCAAGCAGGCCTCAGACCAAACAGATCGTGTTCGGAACGAATTCCTAATTTAAAAGTAATCCTTAGGCACCAAAAGGATTTCCAGTAACGGTATTATACGTACATTTGTGGATTTTGAAAAGACCTATGACTCAGTATATCGTAATGTCTTTTGCAAATTTTAAAGGAAGAAGGGCTAGATAATAAAATTCTAACACTGATTAAGGAAACGTTAACCGACACTAGCTCTAACGATAAGTTCATGCGAAAAATTCCTGAACCATTTCATACTAAGAGTGGTGTTAGACAGTGAGATGGACTCTCCCCGTTACTGTTTAACTGTGTTTTGGAAAAGGCAATTACAGAACGGCGAGAGGAAAAGTCGAGTCGAAATGTAGAACGATCAATCAAGTTAAGTAGATATTAGAGTGGATTGCCTTGCCTTCCCAGATGATCTGGCCGTTTTAACCAGGGATGTTGCCACAGCTCAAAATCAAATTGAAATTGCTAAAGAAGTTGCGGAAGTAGTAGGACTACAAATACCATTCGAAAAAACGGAATATATGACATGCAACAAGAAATCACCGAAGTTTTTGAACACGTAATATGGAAAAATAAAGGATTTTCCACTTTAAATACTTGGAGGAAATCATATAAGAAAACACTCTGGAAAAAGCTACAAACGATGTTCTCTGTCAAAATATAATAAGTGCATTGAGATTACCACAAAGTATTTATAATGAAAAACACTTTCTAAATTCTGTAAACTTAGGCATTAAAGCTCTACAATCAAAAGCGAATGTCTTTATGTAGCAGAAACTTTAATTTTAAATAGAGAAAGGGATATTGAAGAAATTTAAAAAAAGTAAGGTTATTAGGAAAATATTAGGCCCCAAAATTACTGATGTAGAAACTTATAGGCTGAGAAGTAATAACGAAACAGAAGAGTACAAAGACATATATGGTAACATGACAAAAGAAAGACTTAAATTTTATGGACACATTAAAAGAAAAACACTCACTAGGTTTACAATAAAAATAATAGACTTCTATGGAAACAGAAGCAAGGCCAAAACTGAACCAATTAAATAATCGATGAGAGTAAGGAGAATCTTAAAGTAGCCGGAATAATTCAGGAGGACTTACAGATTGGAAAACATTAGACAAAAGATATTTGATTCGAGAGTTGGTCAGAGGGAAATTAGAAAACTGACTGGAACACGGCAGTCCGATAAAAGAAAGAGACTTCATTCTGAAAGGATGAAAGAAATTTGCAAGCAAAGGAAGGCCAACCATCAAAACCGACATTTATTGATTGTACCTCGTGTGGTCCTACTGGGCCCTATACGTGAATAATAATAACAATAATAATAATAATAAAGTTAAGTACGTATTTTTTTCCCGGTACTCACAGATCGAGAAGACTCGATTCCTCACTCTTAGCTTAAAAAGTTGTAGTACAGTATCATCAATCTCGTTCAAATGTTTAAGTTCATTTGAAATCAAATCATAACAAGATATATGGCACACTTCAATAACTAAATGTCCAACAGTACCACGTTAATCTCTTTAAATAATAAGTTGCAGAATAATAATGATTGTTCCAGAACTAGATTATGAAGATCATCACACCACAGAATATTATGTTTTAGCTGCATACATCTTCCTTGTAAGAGCCTTCAAGACTTACTCTGTTAATGACTGGGGTGAGGACATTCCGACTGTCAGCAAAATGGTCCTTTCCTGAAGAGCAATAAGCCTGGGGAGATTTGAAGTTCTTCTTCGATCCTGTAGTAATTTATAAGAAATTTCAGTTTTAATATTGAAATCATTCTTTTTCTACAGTTCAATTAAAGCTAAATATAACAAAATCAAAACCATATGATGAGAAGAAATGAAATAATTGAAATATTAATGATAGCTAATTTCTGTATAAGCCATGTAGCAAAATACAAAAAATATATAACTGGATTCATAAATAGCAACAACGTAATTTTTGCTGTAGTCTTCTAACAGCTCGATGCAAGATCTGTGGAAAAATCAGATTCTTTTATTTAGCTCCAACAAAGTTATTAAGCCCCCAACTTTTTTTAAAAAAGTTCTGTTTTTAATTTTTAATGAAAAGATTTGTTTTGGTTTTGGTACTCAGTCAACGTTATATTGCATATCAGACCTAATAGTGTTAAGAAAATTGGCTGTGCTATTTTATTCCTCCTTTGAAATTTTAAACCCTGAAAACAGTATGTTATTCAATTGTGATTGAAAGCCATATTTTCTTACTAACTGACTAAATTTATTTGTCATGCAATGTAAGACAGTACATGCTGAGAGACATCGAGCTTCAAGTAAAAAAACGAGTAGCTAAACCAAAACTAATTCTCCCATTTGTAAAAGTAAAGGTCATAGACTGAAACAGTAGAGTGACAAAAGGACACGGTACTGACACAGTATATAAGCCGATAAGAAACGTGCATGAATGTTTGAACCTGTGAAGCACATACACCCTCCATCTGGTATGGCAGGAGAATACAAAATTGGTTGCACATGCAGTCAAATGTACATAAGAACTGCTAAATGGAGCAAACTGTAGTCCGTGCAGCAGGTATAAATCGGCATTTAGTGGGGCCAGCGAACTTTCAAGATCAGTTTTGTGACACTAAAGTTTTGGCAAAGTCCAATCATTACTGTTCCAGAACGTACAGAGAGACTGTAGAAATTCAGACATACAAAGACAACTTTGACAGAAGGAACGAATATAGTGAGGTTATAGGTCTTCGTACAAAATACACTAATAAGCCAAAACATTGTGAGCATTCCCACAGCGACGTTGCGTGCTGCCTGGTGGATTTGCCGGCACGTGACGTGGTAACAGACTGTATGTAAACGGAGCAGACATTAACGGGGGATCACCCTGGCGAAGATAAGGGCTGCAAATGGGGATATCCATTGAGATAAGCGACTTCGAGAAAGGGCAGATTATTATTACGCAGAGCCTGAGTGAGAATATCTAGGAAACGGCAAAGTTGGTCGAATGTTCACGTGCTACTTTTGTGCGCATCTACGGAAAGAGGTAGAAAGACAGTGAAGCTACTACTAGGCGCAAAATGCTTGGAAGTCCACGACTCTTCACAGAACGTGGGGTTCGGAGTTTTGTCTGCGCTCTAAAGTAGGATAGATGATAATCTGTGGCATCTCTGCCGAAAGAGCACAATGCTGGTGCACATGTGTTTCGGAACACACTTTTATCGTACGGTGTTGAACATGAAGCTCCACAGAAAACCCCTTTACGCAGGCCCGAACCTAGGGGGAAGGGAATGGGGGGAGATGAAGCGCAAACCGGGGTATCTTCCCCGCCAAATTCATGTTCATGAAGATAAAGAAACCTTGTTTCACAAAGCGCCTAGCACCCAGCGCACGTTGATCTCCCGATTAGTCATATGATTTTGAAACGCATCTCTTTTAGATTTTGAACATTATTGAACAAATTCAAAGTTGATTTCTGGACTAATCATAAGTTGATTTTTGAATGCGTGCATAGTGCACATGATGTCTCTGTCATGGGAATCTCCGTCGCATCAAGAAATAAAAACCTTCCCGGAGGCAAAAGAGGACAGGACCATACAAGCTGAGCCGGATAAACCCGAACGGGTGACTGCCAACCGCTGTTTCTTTATGTGGTTGATTAGGTCTTCGAATGATAAACGTTGTTGTAATTACTAGCGAAATCTATATATTAAGACTACCAGAGCGGAAATAAACGACAAACAGGATAACAGGTAAGAAAGATTACTTATTATCTTCTCGGTGTACCAACGAAAATGAAATTCTGAAGAAACATTTTTCCAGAGTGCTACGCTACTAAGGGCCAGTTGTAGAGTCCACGGTCAGCAGCCACTTGAGCTACATTCGCGAAGTAGCACGGAAAACGCGTTGTATGAATGCGCAATAACGTCTAACCGGAGAATAAATGTGGAATAACTGAGCCGGTGATTCTGGCAGCGAAGTTAACCGGAGAATAAGTTTTGACAATGGCAGGAATAGTAACAGTATTTGTGATCACAGGATTGTTTGTTAGAACGGAGAAGGAGAAGAAATGGGGACATCACACAAATTATATCGAAAAACATGACGACTCCAAATACATATAAAAATTTCGTACTACTACTACTCTTCAAAAATGGTTCAAATGGGACTTAACATCAGAGGTCATCAGTCCCCTAGACTTAGAACTACTTAAACCTAACTAACCTAAGGACATCACACACATCCTTGCCCGAGGCAGGATTCGAACCTGCGACCGTAGCAGAAGCGCGGTTCCGGACTGAAGCGCCTAGAACCACTCGGCCACAGTGGCTGGCCTACTACTCTTCGATCTCATTCTTGAGAAACTGGAACATGTATTTGACATGTGAAACTATTTCGTAAAATAAAACTTTTTGCTTGTAATAGGCCTAACAGGCATTTGATATTGGTACTTCGTGATTCATATTCTGTGTTGTTATTTACGTAAATGAAGTAGATAAAAATGACCGTTTGTGCCACAATGGTGTCGCTTATTTGGCGTGTGTTACAATTGCTGCAATATTGGAAGCGCCTATTTCGTTTTATCTAGCAGACAGAGATAAAATATACGTGATCAGATGAAGAAACAACATCAGTATTGGATAATATTCGTATTAACAACTTTTTCAGGATTGGACGACGTCATTTTGATTTTTCATGTTGCAAAACGTTAGACGAACTTTGATGAGGTCACAAATCTTTCGCAGAAAGGAAAACACGCCGTGTAAAGCGTTAGCTGGATTAGAGAAAACAAAATGCTGGGGACTAAGGACTGAAGAAATGTGTACTGTCTTGCTTTTCGGCTGTCTTTATTGGTTTTATGTTTCCTATATTTGATTTTATGTCACACAAAAGAGAAAGTTATTAGCTAATAGTTCATAAAGTGTCAAAATTTTCAGAAGAGTTCTTATTCTCCCGGTCACAAATAATCCCACCCAGTGTTAACTGTAAGCTTTTTAAGGGTGTAGGATGTCAAACCAGCCCACTGGGAGTAGGGGAGGCACCACAGGACATTTTAATTTCCACTGCCCTGAATGTAGGTTTGATGGCTTCCATTACAAAATACACACGCTTGAATTCCAAAGTGCGGAATGCAGTGATGTGCGATAGAAGAATGCTCTGTAAAGAGACGTGGCAGAGAACTTTGGCACACTTAAGGCCAAATAACACGCCTTACATTTCCCTCGAACATGAACATTTTATATATCAATCTCCTCAGAAAGATGTGCGCTACAAAATGAACATATCTCAGAAAAATCGGTCTTTCTTAAATTTTTGACGTCCTATGTCAAACGCTTGAGTGGGAAGGGGGAGGGCATTTGGTTTTTGCCCCCGTTCGGAAATATTGTAGATCCGGGGTTGCCCCTACGTATTCACATTTTGACCCAACGACATCGTCAATTACTGTTGCAGTGAGCACGTTACCATCGACATTCGTTGGCTGATCAATGGAAATTTGTCGGCTCATCGGATAAATCATTTTTTGCTACACTATCTCAATGATCGTCCTCACAAACGTTGTCAGCTATGTGAACGGCGGCTCGAAATGTGCAGCGCGGCACAGACGCAGGGTGATGGGAAGTGTATTATGCTATGGGAGACATTCTCTTGTGCCTGCATGGGACCTGTGGTAGTAATAGAAGACACAATGACACCATGAGCCATCTGCATCCCTCCCTGCTTGTTGTGTTCCCCGAAGCCGATGTCGTCTTTCAGCAGTATAATTGTCCGTGTCTCGGAGCCAGAATCATGCTACTGTGGTTTGAGGAGCATTATAGTCAAAAGCACGCTGATTCCTCGGCAACCAAATTCGCCTGATGTGAATCCTACGGAACCCACCTGGGTGGCTATCGGGCGCCATCACTGCGTACGCCCGTTATTTACGCAAGATACGGGAATTGTGCGTACAAACATAATGTCAATACTTCCTCAAACCTATTGACCAACTGTTGGATCCCTGATACGCAGAATCAGTGGTTATTTCGTTCCGAAGACGGGCATACAAACTGATAAGCAGGTGATCATAGTGTTTTGGCTCATCAGTGTAAAGCAAATAGTTACAGCTTTTCTGCCGTGCTAGCTCCTTTAATATATACCGATGTGACTCAGCTACCTATGCCGATGTACGGATGGGACCATCAGTCAGCCGTTAGTTGGCTACATATAAATAGTTGGGCAGTTTTTGCTAGGAGGACAGGTTTGTGTTCGAAAACTAAATAGCTTCGTCTTTATAGCCTATATGGATTTGCACCGCAGTAGGAGACGAAACGTCTTGGACCACGGCCTTAAACCCACAAAACTGATAACACCAATGAAGCAAGTACAATATCATAACACAGAATCTTTACAAGAGATCAGTACAGGAACTACGTTACTGACAATTCGTAGTTTATGATTAGCCATAACATTACCGGTTTTTTCTGCAGATCTATATGCTACGGTTGTCTTCCTTAAACGTGTGTATATAAAAACACTATCCCGACTGAACGTGACGTAAGTCAGTCATCAGAGCGAGTGTGTTCGTATTACCACAGATGGTACGCAACAGTCTCAATAGTTCTGACTTACGACGTCAAAACAAAACAAAGATATTCTAAAAGTCTTCACCAAAACGCCGACTCCAAGTAATATTTTTGTCTCAGCACAGAAGTAGCACTTAAATCGTGGGTGGGCTGCCCCAACTGTGTGGCTACAATGGCACTATTAATAAACTGGTCAAGGTTCACTTTTAATGAAATGGTAGGTTCTGAATTTTACTGTGATGGCATCTTTTTTTATACTGTACATTAAATCAGACGTAACAGAAAAATAATCACAAACATGTGCGTAAAGCATACACCTACAGTAATCACATTCTAAGATCCTTATCATCCTTACTATGCGCAAATTAATCCTTGTACTCTAATAACACTATGTAAGTAGTTGTTTCGCTAATCAGATTATGTTTCCTCAGCTCAGTTGTATTTTGCATTATTCTCAGAGTTGTGATTTTCGACGAGCAAGGAAATTCATCCATCCATACTGTCAAGGACCTCCACAAAAGACTGAGTTGTTTCCTACGTGACTTGCAACTGAATTCTATAGCGCGAAGCTCATCGCTGGGCGGTCACTCGGTGCGAGTCCAACGACACACGAAGTGGCTTCTTCTCTGTCTCGTTACTCAAATATTCTCCAAAAATTGATGATAGAATGAAGTTGTGACTACCTGGTAATAGTTCAGTATTAAGAGACTTTCTCCTACTGTTATAAACAAAATACGGATCATACTTTAGCAATAATACAAATTATACGTTAGCATTAATATATGAGTTCTGGCGCGCTGTTCGGAGGGTAATCCATCCAACTTCTACCACAGCAGCCGATCAGAAGACACCACCATCCAGTTGGCGCAGTTTCTCCCGATAGGTGTAGCTCTAATATCATTTGTTGTTCGTACTTCACTCCAGTTTATGGCGGCATGCTTCATTTATGGGTCTTCGATCGTATTAGATGCGAAGCATGGAAATAAAGCTAATGCTTCCCAGATCTAGAAATGTTTCAACATCTGAAGCGTGATTCTCAATTTGGTTTCTATCACCTGAGCTTTTCTCTGTATCTGCGTACTGGTTTATATCGACTACATCTCGACTAGCAACCCTACAATTAAAGTGTGTGACGATTTGCGTCTCTGTTTAGAAATCAGTGTCCCTTGATCCATGAGTATGTTTACTTTTTTGTCGCCCGAATCTACTAAAACCCAAATTCTAAGTAATTCATCAATTTTCTTAAGCTGTTTTAGTCATGGCCGTCTATCCAGCTTTAGAGTAACATTGGTGGTAAATACCTACATTCTACGTTCTATTATTTTATAGTCCTTGTTTACGGTCATCGATTAGACGTCCCTACAAGCAATTACCACACACCTAAAACTGGACACCATCATCGTGATCAACAACGCTAAACGCCAGTGAACAGCAGGACTTTCATTTGCGTAAACATAATAAGTAGATTCTTGTCTGTTAAGAAAAAACCGAGAAAATAACCGATATTTAACATTGTCATCCTGGTGTAATTTGATACCTCCTAATGTTTCATTTTACCTGTTTTAGGTATTTTTTACCTATCTGTGGTTGAGCAATGGATCCTTTACTGCTGACAACTCAACGCCTCCAGGGTGGGACGAGGGATGATGAAATAACAAAGAAGAAGCAAATTACTACAGACTCGCATCAAGTTTAAGTATTACAAAATTTCTTTCAGGTAAACGAAGTAGAGAGAAGCCGGCATTAAAATATCTGGGCAGGTGCCGTCATTTAGAACCAAAATAAATTAAGCAGCTTAGTTTGGGCACACGAGGCTTTCTGCATTAATATGTCTGATCCGACTTTGATATACAGAATTTAGAGATACGTTAGTTGTAATTACCGCTATGATTCGGTCTTTTTCACGTGCAGTGGTGGCCGCTCATACATCGGTACGCTTTACGCAAAAGTGAATTCACAGAGCGTGATTAAAATACGGAGTTTATGATGCACGAACTGGGCGCCACTGCTGACTGCCGGCATCTACGCGTATCCGAAAATTCTCTCTTTGAACTCATCGAGATGCGTTTTACATTACTGTTTTTTAAAAGCTGTGCTGTATGATATCTTCCACTCCAGTAGCGTTTATGACACCTGAACGGCTTTCCATTAATCTAACGGTCCGAAAATTTAATTCAACTATTCGCTCCACTGCTCGTGTAAGCATGTTTTTGGGTAACTGACCAATTATTAGTTATCAGTGTAACGCTCCTAAACAATACACGCTGCAGGGCTTGTTGTACACCCGCCCCGCTGATTTTTGTTCATTTTATGGTATGCTTTTCCTCATGAAGTTTCTTCTCTGGGCAGTTTAAAAGTGTCAAGAGCATTGTTAACAGTACATGTCTTGGTCCTGGGAAAAATATCTCTTGTTTTTACGCAAAGGGTACGTCCGGCACTAGACGCTAGCAAAAAATTAGGAGCAAGGAGTAACTATGGGTGTTCCGACACCATCAAATTATCGTTACCTACTCAAATGAGGAGTACTTAAATGGTTCTGCGATACTACTTTGTGAGTACTTCAAAAAATTCGGCACTTACTCATGTCGGCACATTTTTAAATTTTTATATAAATGAGATAATGCTGAGTAAGTAAGTGAAACAGTAGGCAGCTGGAGAGGGCCTGGAAAGACCCTGGGCAGATTAAATGTGTTACGTCTGAAACTAAACAAGCTCTAAACAGCAGAGGATATCGATTAAGACGAAAGTGTCGATGACCCTTAACCAAAAAAATAACTCATAAAAGAATTATGTACAATTTTCAAAATTTTAAACATGCAGTACAATTGCACAAGTACGGCAGCGTCTAAAATAAATTACAAAAGCGAGTCAAGGGAACGTTGGCAATTTGCGACCAAGAGCTTCAGGTAAAGCGATAATAGTAATAATAATAATAATAATGACAATAATAATGATGAAAGTAATAAAAATCTGAAGGAACTACATTATCAGCCTAGTCGCCATCAGTATGTTACAGAAAATTTCAATAAAGTACAAAAAGGTCCACCAAAAGTATGTCTGTTATGTTAATCCATTGTCAGCGGACAGGGTATAAGAAATACGAGCGCAAGCACCACATTACGAACTCTGCAGATTTCTTACGTCGATGCATGGATAGCGTTTGAATGACTCTGATATTTTAGTCAGTTTAGATGTGGTTTCTCTTTTCACTCGCGTTCCTCTCTCTGATTCGTTGCAGCTAATTGAGGTTAAGGTTGGTGTTGAGTCAACAAATTTGTTTCGACATGTGTTGACTTCCACTTACTATTTATTCAATGGTCAGTACTACGAACAGAATGATGGAGTTGCAATGGGAAGCCCGTTGTCACCTATTGTGGCCAAATTGTTTATGGAGGACTTTGAGGAACGTGCATTGGAGTCAGCGACCTTGAAATCTACGTGTTTTTGCAGCTATGTAGACGATACTTTTGTTGTTAGGCCTCATGGTAGTGAGAATTTAAACCGGTTTTTGCAACACCTGAATTCAATCCTCCCGAATATTCGGTTCACTATGGAGGTGAAAAGAATGGATGCCTTCCCTTCCTTGATGTATTGATCAGAAGAAATACTAATGGTACGTTGGAACATTGTTTATAGGAAGACTACTCACACTGACTTGTATCTGCGAGCTGATAGTTCTCACCATCCAGCTCAGCGTGAAGGAGTACTTCGTACATTGGTTCACAGGACCCACGTTATCTCAGACCCTGAAAGTTTGGTGGCTGAGCTATCACATCTCGAAGTCACCTTTCGTCAGAATGGTTATAGTGAGACGCAGATCAAACGTGCGTTGCGCTATCAGCCTTCTGTGCAAAAGGTGAGTGACGATAGCAACGAAGTGGCACCTGAGTCTATGGCCTTTTTGCCTTACGCAGGAAGCATTTCCAACAGGATTGGCCGTATTTTGTGGAAATATGATGTGAAATGTGTTTTTCGACCACCTTCTAAGACTAAGGCCCTGTTGGCGTCCGTAAAACATGATCTTGGTTTGCGTAACGCTGGTGTCTATCGTATTCCTTGCAGTTGTGGCATGTCATATATTGGTCAGACAGTCAGTACTGTGGAAGGCCGGTGCACTGAACATAAGCGTCACACACGCTTACAACAGCCAAGCAAATCCGCTATTGCAGAACATTGCCTTGACACCGGTCATCCTACGGAATACAACAACACGAAGATTCTGGCTTGCACGTCCAGCTATTGGGATAGTGTTATGAAGGAAGCTGTTGAAATCAAACTATCAAGCGTCCTTATAAACAGATATGGTGGAGTTTGTTAAAATGCTGCTTGGAAGCCGGCTCTGTCTCTCATCAAAAAACAGAGGGACAGGATTAGTGCTACCTCACCTCTTCATTAATAGTCACTATCGATATTTCTGATGTTGGTTATCTTTGGTTGTGTGTTGACTCTTCGGTTACTTGTTCTGTGTGTGGTATCTTCCTTGTTTCTTCTCGGTGAACCGAGGTATTAAAGTCCCTTGCACATTGCTTCCTCCTTGCAGTTGTGCCTTGAGAATGGCAGCTGTGCTCCTGTCGAAATATCGGTGGTGATCGACGATTTCACCCGGCAGCAAACCCGTAAGTTATTTGAACATTCAATTCGCCTGGAAAAGCTAAGGTTTCAACGCATATCATTTCTTCACGTCTCTCTATAAAACTTCCTTGTATGCTTTGACAATTGATGAGACTTGTATAATAGTATAAAGTTCTACTAAATAATTTTTAAGTGAAAACTTTTAATGCCTACACCGCTATTTTCCTATCACAATTAAAGTTCGAAAACTAGTTGCTATCTGCAACCACCTTCAGATCATTCAAAATATGAAAAAGCGGTGAATAAGCATCGGAAACCACTGCACACCCACCAGTCTGTCAAGACTCGTCAGAACGCTTGTCAGTCTGGGGGGCCTGCAGCGTTCTCATATTATCCTTCAACTCACACATACTTAATAAAGACGACTACTTTAAAAGATCGTTCTTGTGTAAGCCAAGCTACAGAACAGCTGAAAGTTTTTGGCACCATTGCATGTACTGTTCACACGTTAATACGTGTTGTACTATTGCCAGTAATTAGCTTTTGATCCAGGTTCGACTCATGCGACTGGACAATTCCCGATATAACCGTCAACCTCCTAAATTACCGGCTACAACCTGGCTTGCTCGCGGTGACGTTTTCAACTATATACTGTAATTGTTTTGGTACTTACGGATGCATGTTGTTGCTTGATTTCAGCTAACGATGCTTTCCAATGCTTATTCACCACCTTTCCGTATTTTGAAGGATCTGAAGATGGTTGCAGATAGCAATCTAGACTAGTTATCGATCTTTAATTTCGATAGGAAGAATGGGCCTAACTTTTAAAAAGTGTTTTTGTTTAATAAACCACATTAAGACCACTGTCTTCCTTTCTGACCATGTTAGGCTTCACTGGTATAAAGTTATTTTGACAAACAATCAATCACTGGTATAATTTTGTATGTTTTAACATAAATAAAATCGATTCGATGCATATACTTTTCTTTCGATGCCGAATAAGAGTCGAGAGAATGTTTCGATTCCAAACGTACTCGTTTTCGAAACAAAAGCATTAAATAGTTATTTGTATTTACTTGTATCGGAACATGTGTAGGAGTAACGCAATAAACCTGTAGTGCCATTTGATACACAGGACGAATGAAGGTCTTATATAGTGTAAGACCTTGCAGATTTGTGTAGCTGAACATAGATAGAGAAATAATTGGCTGCTTCCAAGTTCGAGGAAATATTATCACACTATGATGAGGTGGTTTAGGATCCCTGTATTGAAATTTTGATGTGGGTCATCACTGACCTGCTGTAGGCTCTTACAAAGCTGTGCTCCTTAGTTTTATTCATTTCAAACCATTCTCTTTGTATTAATATCCTACATTCAACACAGTTCTATGACTTTCTCAGATTTTGTAAGGAAAATAATGTACTCCATTTCACTTATAAATGAAATATTGATGCCTTATCGTCTTCTCACAAGGACAAAAAACCTAACTTGCGTAAAAAGATTAAGCACGCTACATCGCTTTGTTCTGTGTACTGTGACAAGAATAAAGTGCAGATTATCTGCTTCCACCTGTAAGGTACGCTATTCGGATGCATTACGAGTTATTTTACATTTGATTTTTTCGTCAGATGGAAGTACACTCATGTTTATGATCTAGTCACCAACAACTAATTAACTGTAAATGTAATAAGTAGAGTACCCTGCTTAATTCAGTAATAGAAGTTAAAGAAACTACTTCATCTAAAATAATTCAAAACAGTAGGTACAGAGAAACGAACCTCAGATGCAGACTGTTCCACATTAGTTATTGATGTCAAGTACATTTGGCGTTAGTGCGTTGACTTGTAACTGTCGTAATTAAAACCTAAGTGTAGCATTTGTATCGTCAATTCCCAAAGTCTTAGTCAAAGATTTCTCTCTGAAGACAAATGCTTAACGTATGAAGCTCTATGGCCAAGGAAATTTTTAGAGTGACATAAGTAAGAAGTACGAGAATTCGTGAGATGTTAACGTTAATAATCAGGTCAAAATCATAACTTCCGTAATATCGCAATTTGGATGGTATTTTATGTGTTAAACCTTTATAAACAGTTTGAGCGATACATTTCACGTTCCTCA
Source organism: Schistocerca nitens (assembly GCF_023898315.1). Lineage (NCBI taxonomy): Eukaryota > Metazoa > Arthropoda > Insecta > Orthoptera > Acrididae > Schistocerca > Schistocerca nitens. Next base: position 363,074,193 of record NC_064622.1, read on the forward strand.
TGAATATCTTACATCAGTTAGTCTGGCATCAGACATACAGAGAAGGAGTACCATGAGTACCTCAACAATGACTAGTAGCTGTCTACTGGCAGGACAGAAGAGGAAATAGGTGTTTCTCTATAAGACATGCGGGATCCAGTGTTACGCCAACATCTTTATACTCCGCAAGACACAACACGATTCATAGCGGATGCTACCTTTTACACTACTATTCATTCACTTTCGTGTTCCGCTCGCAAATGGGGTGAGGGAAAACGACTGTTTATATGTTTCCTTTAAAGCCCTTCGCAGTCTCACGCGAAATACCCAGTCAAGAGCCAAAGAAACTGGTACACCTGCCTAATATCGTGAACGCTCCCCGCGAGCACGCAGAATTGCCGCAACACGGCGTAGCGTGGACTCAACTAATTTATGGAGTACTGCTGCAGAGAATTGACACCATGAATCCTGCAGGGCTATCCATAAATCCGTAAGAGCACGAGGAGGTGGAAATCTCTTCTGAACAGTGTGTTGCAAATCATCCCAGATATGCTCAATAATCTTCATGTCTGGGGAGACTGATGGCCAGCGGAAGTGTTTAAACTCAGAAGAGTATTTCTGGAGCCACTCTGTAGCAATTCTGGACGGGTGAGGTGTCGGATTGTCCTGCTGGAATTGCCCAAGTCCGTCGGAATGCACAATGGACGTGAATGGAGGCAGGCGATCAGATAGGATGCTTACGTATGTACTTTGTCAAAGTCGTAGCTAGACGTGTCACAGTTCCCATATCACTCCAACTGCACACACCCAACACCATCACAGAGCCTCCACCAGCTTGAAGTGTCAAATGGCTCTGAGCGCTATGGGACTTAACATCTATGGTCATCAGTCTCTTAGAACTTAGAACTACTTAAACCTAACGAACCTAAGGACATCACACAACACCCAGTCACACGAAGCAGAGAAAATCCCTGACCCCGCCGAGAATCGAACCTGGGAACCCGGGCGCGGGAAGCGAGAACGCTACCGCACGACCACGAGCTGCGGACTTTGAAGAGTCCCCTGTTGACATGTAGGCTCCATGTATTCATGAGGGTGCTTCCATACCTGTGAAACATCCCCTTAGAAAAATTAGTTAATTACTGTGCTGATAAACCTCTACGTTATTTGATTTTCAAACAGCTGAACAAAACTGAACGTACTCTTTACTTATACTGATCAACACTAAACTGACACACAATATTTTTAGCTCAACGCAATCTGACTTTCAAAAATCTCTACAGAAGAATGGCCCTGACTAACAATAAACTATACCTTTCATGAATCACTTACCTCACAAAAATCTTCGTTACTCGAACCTCTGCAAAACAGCGAGCGCCACTGCTGCCAGCTAAATAAAAGATTATAACTACTGAAGGCACTAACTACTCATAGGCATAGTCAGCAAATGAAAGATTTTGATACAGAACAAACAATGTATTTACCTTAATAGTGTTCAAAAGTCTATATATATATATATATATATATATATATATATATATATATATATAATATCAGTTTCATGATATCCAGTATTACAAATTTACTCTTTCTGGCGGACACACGTCCTGACTGTCCACTCTTAAAATTCTGCCATCTCTCTCCCCACATCCATCACTGCTGGTGGCTCATCTCCAATTGTGCAACGCTACGTGCTGTTCACATCCAACTGCCCAACAGTACAATAGCAAATATTCAAACAATGCAAACCAGCCACAGACTGCACACAGCACAGTCAGTGATTTTAATACAAAGCGCTACGTGACGTTACCAACATAAAAACCTAAACAGCCTACTTACATAGCCCCCATGCTCCCCACAAGAAATTTTACAAATTGTTTTGGGCAGTGGCCAATAATGATTTGAAAAAAATTTAATAATTACAATAACAAAGATATCAAATGGAAAAACTTATTGATGCAGTGTTGGTCAGCAGAAAAAATTGTTCTCATAAAGACAGTCCTGATCGTTCATCACAATAGTAATTAAGTTTCCTTCTTTTTTTCTCAAAATCTTAGCTGTACAGAAGTAGTGGATTTCCATGCAGTCTTGGAGAAGTAGTGTTGTCCTTCGAACGGAAAGACAATGCTGACTCTTGACATGCAGTCAGGTAATAGGTCACAACAGAGCAAACCCACCGCAGAGTCACTCAAAGTAATGGAGAATATTGGTAGGTAGGTCATCACAGAGCTGACCCACTGTAATCCTGGTAGAGAGTATGGTATTGGTGTGCCACCAGAGCTGCAGACCTACTGCAGTCCTTGTAGAAACAATGGTATTGGTGGGCCGCCAAAGGTGTACACCCGCTGTAGTCCTTGTAGAAATAATGGTATTCGTGGGCCATCAAAGGCGCAGACCCAGTGCAGTCCTTGTAGAAACGGCCAGCAACCATCTGTTGTGACTGTGTAGGTGCACAATCACCATCAAAGAGTCTTGTGGACAATATAGCAAGTCCATAAACCACCACTTCTGCATTCACAAAGTATTTGGAATTGTCCTTAGAACAAGCAATGCTGTTAAACAGTCCCTTGCTGAATTATCAACACATGTGGAAACACTAACAGTCCCAACTTCTCACATATTGTGCATATACTACCACCAACAGAAATGTGTGCACTGAAATGAATGCTTACAAGTTATTTAATTTGATGAACTGGTGTCAATTACAATTTAATAACATGAGAATACAGTTACAAAGGTACAAAATACATCAGTCAAGAACATAACAATACAGATAACATTTGTAGCAATATCAGCTTTACAAAAGAATTGAAATAACATATACATCAGTGTAACAGGTATTATGACATAAGTAAATAAATAAAATAATGAGAATTGCTTTCTAAACATTATTTTCACACATGAGCATTAAAGCCCAACAGAATTAATAATGTCTAAACATCTTAACAAAGTAAATAACATATTATTAATGCAAATTATATTTGTAGATAATAGTATTCCACATCATAGTGAATGTAACTTAGTATTAGAAGAGAAAAAAAAGAATCTATGAAACAGTACACAGAGACAGGAAGAACACAAATACACAAGGGTACACAAACACATAGCAGAATAACACAAAAGGAAAGGACAGGGTCTCTTTTCAGTGTAACATTTGGTACTGCAGTCCAACCCAAAACTTCATTCCATAGATCTTTCCTCTCATTTCAACATTTGTTCTCACAAAAAAATCCTAGCCATGCATGCTTTCTGTATTTATATGTTCACATATTTCTTATCTCATTATTTATTTTCCATTATCTTACCTCATCAGTTATTTCCAAGAAAATCCTAGCTAAATCTATTGTCCCTAAACCCTAATTATTTGTTCATACCCTCTTTCAAAGTAATTATTCTCCACACTACTTTTTTTGGCCAAACCATTTTCTTATAGCTTCTCAATGAATTTCTTCCAATTCCTCACAACTCATTCTCTTATATAGCCTACACCATCTTAAGCTAACTTAAACCTACTGAGTTCATATGCATAAACTAAGGGACGAGGCAATGCAGAAGCACAAAACAATTAACACAAACAGCAATGATAAAAATGCAAATTGGTAAAGCAAGCAGCAGTAAATCTAAATTAGCAGAGCAAATGCAACATTACAACTAATATGACCCAATGTGGAGCAACAAGAAAAATAAATCAGTAGTAAAACTGGATAAACAGAGTAATACAAAGTGAAATTCAGTAGCACTATGCCTGGCAAACAGCAGCAGCAAATGCAATAACTTATATCTAAACATGACAAACCCACAACCAGAAAAAATAGTACACTAAAGACAACAATGCAATAAGGGAAATGTCTATTCATGTCTTAATGTCAATGTCATTAAAGTGGTGCACAACAACAACTTATTCTACAAAATAAATTACCAAGTACTTGAAAGAATATTAAGTATGCAGTTACTGTTATTAGTCCCTTCTTATTGTTCTTTCCTTTCCAAGTGCTCCTTTCTTTGAAGAATGTGGATCATAAAATTATTATTTAACAGATCTCTTGACAGAAAGTGTTCACATTAGCAAATGCATTTAATTTAATTTTATAAAACCAATGCTGCATCACAGCTGGAAACCAGACATCAAATGAAATAAGCAACTATGTGCTATGCAAAGCATAGAAACATCATTTAATAGCCATGTGGCGTTTCATAAGTCAGTAGAAATTCTCTCAACACTCGTGGAAAGACACTAGTCATCAGGTGTGCAGTTGTAAGAATAATTCCCATCAATTAATAAGCATTTCAGTAAGTAGCGCAAAGTACGAGCTCAAATGTGTAATCATATATTTCCAAGTAATGAGCATGTCGTATTTGCGATGCTTTCTACAAACGAACGTCAATAGCGACGTTAATGGCCTCTTTTTTTCTCCACCTAATGGCTATTTCTCCAGGTGATTGGTGCAGCTGGGCGCCCACAATGCATTACGTCAAGGTCACTTAGCTTTCTTACCGAAATATTTGTGACAGCAGTTTCTGCTACAATGATAGTCTCATATAAGCAAAATTTCAGAGGTCGAGAATTTGCATTATAAATGTGTAGAAACAAAATCCAAAAAATATAACAGTGTCCAAAAAATTTTTGCCGGCAGTGTGATACATTCATGTATGTACACACATTTCATAACTCTTAAAGTACGATTCTTGGTTTCCGACATTCTTTTTCACAAATCAGAGTCCCTAACCACTACTCATTATTCCTTACCTTATTACACATATACATAGTCATCGACAGTTCTTCAATATTTCATCATAATGAATGCATAGCATAATCAAATTCCTCATATAGGATCAGCTTATTGATCATAAACACACTTCAACAGCATAATACACATCGTCATCGTAATAATATCATAACACCTCAGTCAAATCTCAAAAACGTCATGGCTTTCTGCAGTAATTTCAAAACCTAAAAAGAATTATCTGCTAATTACAATAGTGTCATCTACCTCAAACGTAATTTAAATATCATGATCCCATTCCAAATACAGCATTCAAAGCTCTCATAGTATCACAATGGTTCTGAAAAGATATAAACAGTTCACAAAGTACAGACAAAAAACAATTTCATAAGTATGAAGTTAACCAACTGTGTAACTGCGTAAACATGTGTCACTGTCATAGTAAAAAAAAATGTTTGTCTCTCTCAGTTGAATGATCAGATAGCTGTATAATTCTGTGTTAGAGAAATCTGCTACTGATGTGTAAAGTTGTATAATCAATTACGATATTAGCCAGGGCTTGTGGCGCTCGCCATGCTTAGTACACAAAGCAGGCGTGTACCCCCTGAGCATTAATGTAATTATACCCTCAGGTGTTACAGATTACATCAATCGAATGAAGTGTATCACCAAAAACTTTCTTTGTATCTTTGTGATTAAAAAATCTTTAAAAATAAATGTTTGATGTACAAAAATTAATCACTCAAATGCGTGTCCTTTAGCGCTCAACTGAGCGTCTTGTTGTTAAGGTAATCCCTGTCATTACTTAAGGGTAAAAGATGTACCAAGTGTCGTAATTATCGTCATCCATAAGCAAAGTTCTGTACAAGTCAATGTACTTACCTTGTAATAAACAAAAGTGAAATGCTATGCGTATAGATATCGTAGTAATTACGTACATTACTGTGATCAAGAAAGTACTATACTGTAACGTATTGTTGTGCTACGAAAAAGGCTGTCTCACTGTAGCTATACCACAAAAGTTACTACTAAAATATGTTATACTTTCCAGAAGAATTCAGAAAAAGTGTGCAGATATAAAACAGATACTGCACAAAATCAATAATATAAATTGTGTCACTCATTAGTAGCATCTTGATATAATCGTGTAGCTGTCAAATAAACTAACCACTGTGTCATCTGGCATCTCTCAGAATGAAGTTGAAATCCAGAATGTATTTTCAAGTAAACCAAAATGTTGCATTAAAATCTCGTTAGCGGTACCGGTATATGTTCTAAGTATGTGAGCCTTATAGTTGTTACGTAAACATGCAACTAACAAGCAAGAATGTACACACAAAATAACACTGTGTCGTGGGTTCACTACAACAATGCATTCGTATTTATTGCATGAATATGTTCCCTAGGTTCTAGACTGGATAGTTAACTTCAAAACATTGTTGCATGTTAACAGTTTCTAAGTGTGACAAAGCGTACTAGTAATGTGAAGTTAAAAAGAAGATTATCTCTCAATAAACGGTTTTACATGTGAAATGTGGTGCAATCTTTTACCCTTTCTAGTGTGCAGAGTTTCAGCTTCAAAGCAATTATCAAGTTGTATATGTTGGTAAGGAATGCAAAAATTTTTCTCAAAGTTAGCATCTATGTTATTTTTCTCTGAACCAGCCGGCGCACGAGGCTGCCTGTGGTGCGAGTCATTGTCTGTCTCTTTGTTGGCGTACGTCGTTATTAGGATTAAGAGACCTAACTTCTACAAATTCACCTTGTCGAGAGGGCCCAGCCCTGTTTGAATCTCGCCAGTTCTTAGTAAATTATGGTCTGTTGTTAAGATTATATCGTCTGTCGTCATGTCGATAGTTTCTGCAATTTTTTTCTTGTCTGTCACGCGGTGGAGAATTTCTTCATGAGTAGTAACTGCGCGCTGAACTGTTGCGTCTGAAGTTATTTTGTCTCCCTTGATAATAACTGGTTTGGTTCCCATATTGTCCGTTTCTATGGTTATCTCTGTCATATGCAATCTTTCTCTGTAACTATTTTTACTCTGCCAACGGTTGTCATATGGGTGGTGTCTGTTTTGGTCACGATTTGCGCTGTAAGAATAGCCTTGCCGTGTCCAGTTATTATTTCTGTCGTCGCGGAATTGTGGCGGAAGTGACCTGTAATTGTTGAGTTCCTGTTTTCGCATCCCGCGATTGTCAGTGTCAATCTACAATTCTTGTTACAGTCCCTGAAAAGCTTCAATGTCGTCTTTGCAACGTCCTGCCAAAATAATATGTCGTAAATGTTCAGGCAATTTGATTAAGCAAATGCGGATGAGTTCTGAGGAGCTGTATGGATTTGACAGATACTGATTCTTATGCAACATGTCTTCAAAATATTTCGCAAGACTGAAAAATTCAGATTATTCGAAATGTTTCATCACTATGATACTATGTTTTACTCGGTCTTCTGTAGCTTGAGACCAATATTCTGAGAGGAAGGCATGATGAAATTCTCCTTCACTGTGACAGTCGTAAATGACCGATCGCATTCTTACAGCTGGTTCATTCTCTAAATAGCCACATAAATTCTAATCTGTGCTCTAATGACCAGTTGGGAGGAAAACAACGAGAGAATGGACGAAGCCACGCTTGTGGATGAATATCGTTGCCAGAATTCTTAAATGTTTTGAATTTACGTGTAGTAATAAACAGCTTATAATCAAAATCTTCACATCGGCGAGTCGCACGTCGGTCATTGTTACGTCGTTTCGGCGGTTCCACCTCAAAATTCGGTGTACCTTGCCAATTTATTTCATAGTTTCCAAAGTTCCCTGTGTTATTATTTTGTGGCTGTTCCGTATTTCTATGTCCCTCTTCCCGTATTGGAGCGCGAGTGTCCTCTGTAATAGGTAATTCTTGTATTACCTGTGTCAACTGATCTTGTACTTCCCAGATTTCTCTTTTGTACTGTGTATTGATTTGATTCTGATTTTGTTCATACTATTCTGGGTCAGTGAAGGCTACCGGTGTTGTGTCATTCAGATCATCATCTACCTTTGTACGTAAGTTAGTGAACTGATACGAAAATTCGGCTACTTTCTCCGATAATGAGCTGATTTCCTCAGTGTGTTTTTTTGAACCAAGTTTCAGAGTGTCCATTTGTGTTGAAAGCGCATCTACCATGTCCTTTAAGTTTCCTCGAGTTTTTGCAAGTTGCGTAACCGAATCAAATGGTTCAAACGGCTCAGAGAACTATGGGACTTAACTTCTGAGGTCATCAGTCCCGTAGAACTTAGAACTACTTAAACCTAACTAACCTAAGGACATCACATACATCCATGCAGGATTCGAACCTGTGACCGTAGCGGTCGCGCGGTTCCAGACTGTAGCGCCTAGAACCGCTCGGCCACTCCGGCCCCTACCGAATCGGTAGATGCAACTGAGTCAGTTTTAGCTTGCAAGGTGTCGTGATTTTCATGAACAATAGTTTGCAGTTCTTTTATGGCTGCTTCGTGATTCTGTAATGCATTTTCATGACGCGAAAAAGTAGGTTGAGAATGCTCACAAATTTGTGTTTTTACGTCATTACAGACTTTTTTACATTTCGATTCGATTTTAAGTAACTCAGCAGTTAAATCTTCACGAGTTTGTTGAAGTGTTTGCTCAATTGTGTTTAACTCTTGAAGTTTTTTTTTTCCATTGTGTTGCATGAATTGCAATAACAATGTATTAGTGTCTGGAACTTGTTCCTTTGTGCTTATCGGCAGTGCATAACAGGCAACATTCGCATTGTGAAAGGCAGAAAATGTGTCTTGACTTGATTGAGAAACGGGTAATGACGCAAAACCTGAATCTGCAGTATTTGCAAGATTGTGTCCTGTCATTTCGGATCCTTGAGGCGAGCTGTTGCCGACCGATCGATCGACAATGTTTCCCTGTTCACTAATCGTTTCACTGTCCATACCATTATTTGCCGCCTGGTCCTTTTCCCTATGCACAATTACCAAATTAATACTTTGAATGTCTGTTAATTCATTACACGGTGACGCTGATATGCTACAATCGTCGTCACTATCATATCTCAATTTACTTTGGAGCCTAGTGTTACGATTTTCACACGCCATAATTATGACGTATTTCACACAATAACAAGAAAAGCACAATTTGAAGAGCAAAAACAAGAAAACACATTAGCATAGCACTGAAAATAATATCTCGTTAATTGCAAGCAAAGCTGCGAAATACTTGGTGGAAATCTACATGCATGCCAAAACTGTTTTACTGTACAACAATGAAAAACAACTAAAAAGGAAATTCTCTCTATAATTACGCGCTAGCAATTAACAATAGCTACACTAATTACACAAACTACAATAAAAAAATCAGAAGATTCCAGTGAGGTATCCTCGGCTAAGGGTCGACGTATGAAACATCCCCTTAGAAAAATTAGTTAATTATTGTGCTGATAAACCTCTACGTTATTTGATTTTCAAACAGCTGAGAAAAACTGAACGTACTCAGACATTACTCTCTTTACTTATTCTGATCAACACCAATGTGACACACAATACTTTTAGCGCAAAGCAATCTGGCTTTCAATACTCCCCCCCAAAAGAATGGCCCTGACCAACAATAAACTATACCTTTCATGAATCACTTACCTCACAAAAATCTTCGTTACTCGAACTACAGCAATGCAGCGGGCGCCACTACTGCCAGCTAAATAAAAGATTCTAACTACTAAAGACACTAACTACTCATAGGCATAGTCAGCAAATGAAAGATTTTGATAGAGAACAAACAATGTATTTACCTTAATATTGTTCAAAAGTCATAATATATATCAGTTTCATGATATCCAGTATTACAAATTTACTCTTTCTGGCGGACACACGTCCAGATCGTCCGCTCTTAAAATTCTGCCATCTCTCTCCACACATCAACTACTGCGGGCGGTTCACCTCCAACTGCGCAACGCTACGCGCTGTTCACATCCAACTGCCCAACACTACAATAGCAAATATTGCAACAATGCAAACCAGCCACAGACTGCACACAGCGCAGTCAGTGATTGTCATAGAGGGCGCTACGTGACGTTACCAACATAAAAGCCTAAACAGCCTACTTACACCTGTATACGTCTGTCCGCTCGATTTAATTTGGAATGAGACTCGTCCGATCAGGCAACGTGTTTCCAGTCATCAACAGTCCAATTTCGGTGTTGAATGGCCCAGGCGAAGCGTGAAGCTATGTGTCGTGGAGATACACGAGTGGGCCTTGGGCTCCTAAAGCCCATATCGATGATGTTTCGTGGAATGGTCCGCACGCTGACACTTGTTGGTGGCCCAGCATTAAAACCTGCAGCAATTTGCGGAAGATTTGCACTACTGTCACGTTTAACGATCCTCTTCGGTCGTGGTTGGTTCTGTTCTTGCAGGATCCTTTTCCGGCCGCAGAGATGTTGGAGATTTGAAGTTTTAGCGGAAAATGATCGTACAGGAAAATCCCCACTTCATCGCTACCATGGAGGTGCTGTATCGCATCGCTCGTGCGCCGACTATAACACCACAATCACTTAAATCTTGATAACCCGCCATTATAGCAGCAGTAATCCATCTAACAACTGCGCCAGACTCTTGTTGTTTTATATAGGCGTTGCCGACCGCAGCGCCGTATTCTTCCTGTTTACATATCTCTGTATTTGGGTTGGTTGGTTGGTTTTGGGGAAGGAGACCAGACAGCGTGGTCATCGGTCTCTGTATTTGGGCCGCGCGGGGTAGCCGTGCGGTCTTAGGCGTCTTGTCATGGTTCGTGCGGCTCCCACCGTAGGAGGTTCGAGTACTTCATCGGGAATGGGTGTGTGTATTGTCCTTAGCGTAAGTTAGTTAGATTTAGTAGTGTGTAAGCCTAGGGACCGATGACCTCAGCAGTTTCGTCTCATAGGAACTTACCAACACCACCATCTTCATTTGAATACGCATACCTATACCAGTTTCTTTGGCGCTTCAGTGTGTATTGGTGACAGTATAATTATTCTACAGTTGGCCACAAATTTCGATTATCTAAATTTTCTCAATGGTGTTTCGCTAAAAGAACGTCGTCTTCTCTCCAGGGATTCTCATTTGAATTCACTGTGCATTTCCGTAACTTACTCGTGCTGATCAAACCTACCGGTAACAAACCTAGGAGCACGCATCTTGATTGCTTCGACGCCTGCCGTTAAGACGAGCTGGCTGAGATGCAATAATCAATAATGGGTCTCAATAGCATTCTACATACGTGTTTAGAGTCATTGTTTGACAGAAACTGGAAAAAACTTACGTTAAAGCAAGAAAGAACGAGTCGATTATATTACTTTGGAATTTCTAAACTGAGAGGGAGGAACTGACAACCGAACTGTTATTAATGTTAATGTGTAGTATCTTTGAGACTGGAAGCATACCACTGGACTTTCGGTAGAGGTATCCTCACAGTCCAGGAACACTGCAAGGGTAGTTACATGCGAGAAATATCGCATAGTCAGGATAATAGCTCGTGCATCCAAGTTGATGACAAGATATTGTACAGTATAGTGGGAAAGGTAATTAGAATCGGTTAGATGTAGTTTGGTTTGCCTTTATGGAAGGTAAAGGCATCAGTAAGGCAGTTCAGAATATTTTCTTGGTAAAGGAGCCAAGATTTAAGAAAATGCAATAAATTAGCGTAGGCTTTGTCAACATCAAAAGATTTTCGACTGTTTAATATGGTATGAAGTGTTTGTATTCCTGGGGAAAATAGCTCTGCAGTACACGGGAAGATGAGTAGTGCATATTCAACATTTACAAGAGCCAACAGGGAGCAATAAGAATGTAACACAAGGGGAGCAGTGCACATATTAAAATGGTTATAAGGCAAGGCTGCAGCCATTCCCTTCTAGTGTTCCACCTGTACACAGAAAAAAGAATGTCGGAGAAAAAAGTGAAGATCCAAGAGTGGCATTAAAATTCTGGGTGTAGGGGTATCAGTGACATGATTCACTAACGACCTTCCTATCCTCACTCAAAGTGAAGAATAATTACTAGGAAGTGCTGAATGTGATGTACAGCTTAATGAGCACAAAGAATACACTGAGAGTAAACCAAACAAAGTGAAGCTAACGAGGTATAGCGACAAACTTAACATCAATACATGAGTACGTAATAGATATAGCGAAGGAAGTCTTCTACCTTGGAAACAAAACAACAAATGAGAGATGAAGTGGAAGGGATCCCCATCGGTTCACTTCCCCTTATAATTGGGTTTCGCGTAGCTAAGCGCTATCAGTTTACTAATAATGTGACTGACATTATGAATTAAGCCCTTAATGCCAAATCTTATAGGTTTCGTAAATTTTAAGTTTTTTGCTAGCCATGATGTCGGTCATAGAGAGAAATATGCGACCGATCAGAGATCACAGTTTCTTTACATATTTACTCAATTTTCCCTTACAGGGCATACGACCCTAATGCGTAGAGGGCATGCGGACATGCGCTGGCGTATACTTTGGTGAAAATTTCAACAACTAAGTAGTTACATTTTCAAGAAATATTCATTATCTTTTAGTCTATAAAATGGTATAATCAGTATGTAAATTGAAGGAGGATCTTTGTTATCAGCTGCAGCGAGACATTTAGCAGAATCAGCGACGAGCGAAAATGTCTACCGGAATGAGATTCGAACCGGGAGCTACTGCTAACTAGGTAGACACAGCGTTATCGCAACTGCACGGACTATCTTGACACGCCTCTCGACCAATCCACATTCCCACCGAGCGCCACCTATACGCAGTCCCTGTCCATTATTCAATATACAGATAATGTTTCACAGCTGCGGGATCTGCGTGGTGTCTGGTCTTTCGAAGGAACAATCAATCTCCAAGGGTTAAGGCAATGAAGCTCATAAATGTAACAGGCGAGAGAAACAGTTAAAGACGAATATCATTTGTAATAAGTGAACGGAAAACGGGGGATGAACAGTTCGGTGGCTTCAAACTTCACAGCACACGATGTCGCAAATCTATTTCATTTAGTGAGTGACTGCGCAGCTCTGGTAGGTTAAGAGTCGAATGGAAGAAGCCGAAAACTACCTGGCTAGGCTCAGTTCCTCAGTTTAATGTTATCCAAGATTATTTAAACTGCGCCTCCACTGCTCCGCATAGCGCTGACCTGAAACAGTGACTGAGCCGCAAATCACCGGCGTCGACGTGTAACTGCTGCTCCGTCCCCGCAGTACGTCTCCGTGGACCACAGACAGCCTCCAAATGTTCAAAAAATGTTTATCAGTCCCTAAACTTACACACTGCTTAACCTAAATTATCCTAAGGACAAACACACCCACCCATGCCCGAGGAAGGACTCGAACCTCCGCCGGGACCAGCCGCACAATCCATGACTGCAGCGCCTTAGACCAGACAGCCTCCACACTAAGTTGCACCGAGACTTGAATACTTTGTCCGATCTCTACCAAAACTTGTTGCCCAATTACCCTTACCTCAAGATGTGTACTCTCCATCTGGCGTAGACGCAGTGCTTCTTTGCTTAGTCCTCGACCAATCGCTGTGTACACGTGAGACGGAACTTCCAATCGGAGTAATTTGGAATAGCATTTATGCTCCCACCCGGGTGCCAAAGACGGAAGAACTAATCAGATTCGTATCGCCTAATGTACAAAGCGCTCCTAACCTCCCACCCCCCCCCCCCCCGCCCCGCCCCCAGCGACTTAACGGTGTGAAACTACCCCTCCTACAAAAATGTAGACCGTTACGGTCGCAGGTTCGAATCCTGCCTCGGCCATGGATGTGTGTGATGTCCTTAGGTTAGTTAGGTTTAAGTAGTTCTAAGTTCTAGGGGACTGATGACCTCAGAAGTTAAGTCCCATAGTTCTCAGAGCCATTTGAGCCATTAGATCCGGCGAAGAAGCTACTGGGCCCTGAAGCACTTGCCGCTTGCATCCCTCGGTCGTGGGTCAACTTCACTTGTTCGACCACTGCGGCAGGCGCTACAGTTAATGCCGTTTGTCCGTTCCTCGTAAGGGAATGGTCAGATTTGTCACGTTGAAACCTGTATTGCTTTACTTACCACTGTGAGTTAACGCTGACAAATGTCCGTAATCAGTATTTTAGCTGCTGACCTGACCTACAAGTCTGCAAAAAGTCGTCTTGAAGTAAGATATTTGTCGCATGGTTTCCGTGCTATGTTGTGCCATCACCGTCTAGGGACAAGGTGCCGTTAGCTACGTGCAGCTCTCTTGCCACATCAGTGAGACAGCTGATTCGCCCTGTGAGAAGTCTACATCAGACACATGCCATGATGCGTGTGCTAAGGTATTTCTTTCAGCTAGCTGATAGGCCAATCAGCTGACAATGAGATGCTTCATCGGTGAACTAAAGAGTTTCCCTTCCACTGACAACAGTTATGCTATCACATCGCATTTTTGTAAAGCAGTGTACACATGTTTAAATTTTCCATCTGGTTTGTCAAGTCTGTGGTTGGAATTGATTCTAGATTTACATACATATCTTTCTAATGTTGGTTTTCCGGACTGGGAAGGAGCGTCTGGTCCCCGGCACGAATCCTCCCGGCGGACTTTCGTTGAGGTCCGGTGAGCCGGCCATTCTGTGGATGGTTTTTAGGCGGTTTTCTATCTGCCTTGGCGAATGCCGGCTGGTTCCCTTATTCCGCCTCAGCTATAATATGTCGGCGATTGCTGCGCAAACAATTTCTCCACGTACACGTACACCACCATTACCCTACCACGCAAACCTAGGGGCTACACTCGTCTAGCGTGAGACGTGAGGGGCGGGTGGGGGGGGGGGAGAGGGGAGGGCTCCACCGGGGGCCGAACCACAAAATAACCCTGAAGGAGGGGTTGGGCGTGGGGCGGTGGAGGGGTGGAGTAGACTGCGGTAGTCGTCGTGGGGTTGTGGACCACTGCGGCTGCAGCGGGGACGGAGCCTCTCCGTCGTTTCTAGGCCCCCGGTTAACGTACAATACAATACAATACAATGTTGGTTTGGAAACTTTAAGTTTCTTAGATATTTTTAAAACTCCCATTTCGAAAGATAAAACGATTAAAATTACCATTTTCATTGATTTAATATCCTGCTGCGATCTATCAGTCTCTCTAATGTAAATTCACTCCAACTGGAAAAGCAACGAAAAGAAGAAGTATATAGTTAGAAGTGTACTTGCATCAAAAATGACTGGGCAGAACCGGACTCTGTCCCCTTCTACTCCATCCCATCCTCAAACATGGTCACTGTCAAAGTTAACAACAGTTAACGGCTTATCTTAAGTTTAAATTCCCCCAATACCAAAGAGAACACAAATGGAAACGTGGAGGACAACCGTTCACTTACAAGTCGCACCACCTAAAATGGTTGTCGCACCTCCCCTTCCATTCAGAGACATAGTTGCATATCACTACGGGAGGTTGCAGCACTCTCCACTTTGTGCCCCGCTATTCCTTTCTGCCCTGATTTCGCCCAGGCTATGTCGTGAGTGCTGCATTGTATTACGTTGTACAGAGGTCAGTGATGCGCTGTGTGGAAACTGGGAAACAAGGAAATCGAAGCGTCTGAGCTGGGGTGTTACAGCAGGACGTTTAAAATTATATGGCTGATAAGAAACAAGGAGGTTCTCCGCGAAATTTGTCAGCGAAAGGAATACTTGGAAGACACTGATTTGGAAAGAGGCTGGTATGGCAGTTGTTAAGACAAGATGAAACGGCAGAGAGAAAACACAGGTAAACAGAGATACTGAATTACATCCAACAAATACTGGAAAGCGTTGCATGTGAGTAAAACTCTGAGAGGTAGCAACAGGAGAGGAAGTCGTGGCAGGTCGCAACAAACTGATCAGAAGATAGACAAAAAAAGCGTGATCCTACTCCAGGTTTCTATTCTGGTAGAGCAAGAGAAACGAGACAGAATGACGATATAAATAATATTTAAATTAAAATTGGCTCTGAGCACTATGGGACTCAACTGCTGAGGTCATTAGTCCCCTAGAACTTAGAACTAGTTAAACCTAACTAACCTAAGGACATCACAAACATCCATGCCCGAGGCAGGATTCGAACCTGCGACCGTAGCGGTCTTGCGGTTCCAGACTGCAGCGCCTTTAACCGCACGGCCACTTCGGCCGTAAATTAAAATTCCTCATTGTGCGAACGAATTAATCAGTTCCCTGGGAAGGCAATTTTCTTCAGAGAATAGTCGCAATGTGCCCTGAAAAAGAAACCTATATAGGTGCCATAGCCTGGAGTGGTGAGAGGCTGGATTAGTTAATTTTATTTTTTATTTTATCGTATGGCTAGTACGCGAATATGTTCGAGGAAAAGGAGCAGATGGGGGAAAGGAATCAGGTCATAGAGGATCCACGTGGGGATGTGAGGCACATACGGAAGGCGAGGCGGAGTGCATGGCGCTCGTGGATCTGGTTGGACCTATAGAATTTCGGGGAGGGAGGGGGGGTGGATATCCAGGCAGGCCTGGCATAACAGAGGATGGGACGGATTTGTAGGTGTGGAGGATGTTAGGAGGGGTTCAACCCCCATGTCCGGCCAGAGAGGAGTTTAAGGAGATGGAGGTGGTTGTGGGCTTTGGATTGGATAGAGCGAAGATGAGGGATCGAGGTGAAGTGACAGTCAATGGTGAGTGCAAGGTAGGTGTTGGTGGCTCGTTCTCAGACACTCTTCCTTTTCTTTCTAACCCTCTCGGTGGCAGACAATGAGGGTGCGACAAGGCTGGTACGCTGGGGCGGCTTCTAAGGTAGTGCCACTGTGCCATGGCACCACTTACATAAAAATGCAGGAAAGAGAAATTATGCGAACTGCACTTAAAACATTGTTTCGGAGTATGTATTTCCTGACTTGGAGAGGCGCGTTTCGCCACGCACGCTCTCGCGATATTTTTCTAAAGCTTGAAGCAAACTGCAGTATCGTCTGGCCATCCTGATTTAGGTTTCCCGTGATTTCCCTAAATCGCTCCAGGCAAATGCCGGTATGGTTTCTTTGAAAGGACACGACCAACTTCCTTCCCTGTCCTTCCCTAATCCGATGAGATCGATGACCTCGCTGTTTGGTCTCTTCTCCCAAACAACCCATTCCCCCAATCCAACTGCAGACTTGCACCGTCTACCCTCATAAGTGCTGTGTTAAAGGCTTAGCTGCTCGTTTCTATGCGCTTCTTATGGCGTTGGTGGTGCCACAGTTAGTCTGACTCAATGTTTATGTTCTTTCCGCCAGAGACCAGTAAAGTGCAGGACCTATAGGAGCACGCTCTGCCATCTAGCGATCATATTAGAATACATTGGGGCGCAGATTTCTGGTAATCTAGTTTTACAATCTTTCTGCAAGTTAATGCTAATTACTTAAATATCGCTATATACACTCCTGGAAATGGAAAAAAGAACACATTGACACCGGTGTGTCAGACCCACCATACTTGCTCCGGACACTGCGAGAGGGCTGTACAAGCAATGATCACACGCACGGCACAGCGGACACACCAGGAACCGCGGTGTTGGCCGTCGAATGGCGCTAGCTGCGCAGCATTTGTGCACCGCCGCCGTCAGTGTCAGCCAGTTTGCCGTGGCATACGGAGCTCCATCGCAGTCTTTAACACTGGTAGCATGCCGCGACAGCGTGGACGTGAACCGTATGTGCAGTTGACGGACTTTGAGCGAGGGCGTATAGTGGGCATGCGGGAGGCCGGGTGGACGTACCGCCGAATTGCTCAACACGTGGGGCGTGAGTTCTCCACAGTACATCGATGTTGTCGCCAGTGGTCGGCGGAAGGTGCACGTGCCCGTCGACCTGGGACCGGACCGCAGCGACGCACGGATGCACGCCAAGACCGTAGGATCCTACGCAGTGCCGTAGGGGACCGCACCGCCACTTCCCAGCAAATTAGGGACACTGTTGCTCCTGGGGTATCGGCGAGGACCATTCGCAACCGTCTCCATGAAGCTGGGCTACGGTCCCGCACACCGTTAGGCCGTCTTCCGCTCACGCCCCAACATCGTGCAGCCCGCCTCCAGTGGTGTCGCGACAGGCGTGAATGGAGGGACGAATGGAGACGTGTCGTCTTCAGCGATGAGAGTCGCTTCTGCCTTGGTGCCAATGATGGTCGTATGCGTGTTTGGCGCCGTGCAGGTGAGCGCCACAATCAGGACTGCATACGACCGAGGCACAGAGGGCCAACACCCGGCATCATGGTGTGGGGAGCGATCTCCTACACTGGCCGTACACCACTGGTGATCGTCGAGGGGACACTGAATAGTGCACGGTACATCCAAACCGTCATCGAACCCATCGTTCTACCATTCCTAGACCGGCAAGGGAACTTGCTGTTCCAACAGGACAATGCACGTCCGCATGTATCCCGTGCCACCCAACGTGCTCTAGAAGGTGTAAGTCAACTACCCTGGCAAGCAAGATCTCCGGATCTGTCCCCCATTGAGCATGTTTGGGACTGGATGAAGCGTCGTCTCACGCGGCCTGCACGTCCAGCACGAACGCTGGTCCAACTGAGGCGCCAGGTTGAAATGGCATGGCAAGCCGTTCCACAGGACTACATCCAGCATCTCTACGATCGTCTCCATGGGAGAATAGCAGCCTGCATTGCTGCGAAAGGTGGATATGCACTGTACTAGTGCCGACATTGTGCATGCTCTGTTGCCTGTGTCTATGTGCCTGTGGTTCTGTCAGTGTGATAATGTGATGTATCTGACCCCAGGAATGTGTGAATAAAGTTTCCCATTCCTGGGGCAATGAATTGACGGTGTTCTTATTTCAATTTCCAGGAGTGTATATCTATAAGTAAGTTTAACATAATTATGCAGTTAGATTTTGAAACTAACAGGTATTATTTCAATATTGGTTATTTCACTACAGCAGGGTTATTGCTACACAACAAAAAACCTAACGTATTCACCACCTGTTCATCATCTGTTTTCCAAACAAGGGTGGAGTCTTTCTGTTTATACTCGTTACGTTCGTGTTATAAAGTTCTGTTCAAACACGTTATACTTATTGTGGGGTCTGGTAATTGATCTACACAGCTGTCTGCATAGTGTAATCTGTAAGGGAAAATTCAGTTGACCGCGAAAATAGCAAACATGAAAAAAGTAAATGACTTATTAAAAACGGCATTTAGCGACAAGACTGTCAGATAAAAAACACTACGTTGGTCACTCCCAAATCTGAACCTGTAGCTGCAAAAATAAAATTGGTGCCGTAAGTTCAGTCCAGAAATTTATCAAAAGAAGAAATAGATTTGTGGTTGTGAAGAAAGCAAGTCTGTTTTTTGTTTTCCTCGTGTGTAATTTGGGCAGTTGTTCATTGGTGTAAGACTGGAATAACTGATATTGGGTACATATGGTCTAAAATGAAAATACATGAACTGTCAAAGCGATACATGAATAATGTGTTTAGTTTATCATTTCTAGGCAAAACCAACATTTGGCAGAAGTTAGATTCACAATGTAGGCAAACAATTGACAGCCACAACAAAGGTGCAGAAATGAATAGATATATTGTAACACCCCACCTGTCACTTAGCTGGTTTTGGCGTGTGTTCACCCCAACTAATTGACTAACAGATCAACAGAGAGTGCAAAACTGCCGCAATATCGGATAACGCAAAAAAGTAATATGGCCCTGTGACTCCTGATTGAACTGTGGTGGCAGTGTTGAGATTAATTTATTCAGAATTGATCACTTTTAATTAAAAAAGGGGTGCACATTGATGTTATATTCAGCTATTGAACACCAGATGCAAATGTTGAACATAAAATTAATTAAGAAAGTGGCTTGGGATTTCAACTACTTGATTGAAAACAGATGCAGTCGATTAGCACAAATTTATTTTTTTTACTCCTGACCTTCAATCATCACATTACAAGACTGTTCTATGAGGCAGTGGTAATAAATTGCGTTTGCGTGGATTAAAGCGTAACAACTCAAAAGTAATTCCTCTCGACTGACCCAGGCGTAATGCGAAGTGTGAGAAGAATTCTACAATACACGGCCCATGAAATCCTCGTGGAAACTTTGCCGACGTGATCCAACAAATTAGTCAGTGGCCGGAGCGGGCGCAATATCACCGAATACAGCATGGCGGAGCGGCGTCGTTGTGTGGACGTCGGCCGACCTCGTGGTGCTGCAAGGCTGCACTCGTCTATTCATTCCTAGCTATCTTGCTCAGTACATAGCTGAACCAATACTTTCTATCTCCAAGCTCAATCGTTCCCTTTGCTACGTCCTAAACTGCAAAGATGCTCACCCTTTCTCAGGCAAGCTGAATAAAGAACGCCACGTCTGCACTCTAGGCAAGCTGGGAACAGAAGACTTCTACTGAGACTTCTGCCAGTCCGCTCTTCGCCTCGGTTTCCCCTCCAGGAAAATCACTTACGTCAATTGCAGCGCAAGTCGCGTTAATTATGTGGCGCTTCCCTGCGCTGACCAATGCCTGCTCTGGGAAGTGAACAAATTCCCACAAAATTTCCCTTCCGCTCAATTTCTTCTATTTAGCTCCCCCCAGGCCATCCATCAAGGTTAGCGTCTGCACAACCACCAAGTTTTCCGGAATTCTGACTCCCAGGAGAGTACTTCAAATTCCTTGGTCCTACATTCCCATCGGAGGCCGGCGTATTTCATTCTGTCGCTCTTCACCTGATTTACTTCAGACTCTGTGGACCGTAAATTCAGCGTGAAGTTGCTATAGTCACAAACACGCATATTTTGACCTCTGTTGACCGCTCCACCGTAGCATTGCGCGGCTTTCTCGCATGTTTCACAGAAAACGGGACGACGGACATTTATCAACAAGCATACAAGTTCTCCGTCTGTTTCCCGGTACATGAGCATGGAGTCGGGGTCAACCGCCCACTCACTGTCACTCATCTTAAGGCGGCTGGAGGCCGCACACCGTTACCGCTTTCTCAGAGCTTGAGACACCCTAAGCTGCCTATTGTCGCTTCCCTTAGCCACTCCCCTGGCCGGCCACGGTCAACTCGAAATACTTCAAATGGTTCAAATGGCTCTGAGCACTATGGGACTCAACTTCTGAGGTCATTAGTCCCCTAGAACTTAGAACTAGTTAAACCTAACTAACCTAAGGACATCACAAACATCCATGCCCGAGGCAGGATTCGAACCTGCGACCGTAGCGGTCTTGCGGTTCCAGACTGCAGCACTTTTAACCGCACGGCCACTTCGGCCGGCCTAAATACTTCCTTGGGGTAAACTAGCGTCCAGTAAATCGCCTCGTTTCCACAAAGTTTTCATGTCGTGTGAATTACTTTAAAACCATTACCTGACATTAATTATTCCAATACGTCCATACTATACCCTCTACAAGATGCATTGTGCCTTGTCAGTCATTTTGTTCAGCCCTACTGTTCGCTCAACCTGAGTTAGGTGATCTTTAATGACTTCATGTAAGGGGCATAGTTCTTGCCATCTTACAATATATTGAATTTAATTATAAACTGTATTCGGTTTTGTGGTGCTTTGGAACTGGCTCTCAGTGGCCCCAATGATTCTGATACCTCTCAAAATAAGGGGGTTTTTCGCTAGCTAATTGGGTTCAGCGCGGAACTGGATAAATGTTTTCAAGTTCATCTCATTCAAGCATCAGTGTTCAAAGGCATTTCTAAGACTGTTCAGAACGTAGTACGTCAGTGTACGTTGGAAGTGTACCATGATGAAGTTCCTAAAGAAATAAAACGTGCCGATTATATTGAAACAATCGCGGATGAAAGCACAGATGTGTCTTGCGAATTTCAATTGATTATTGTTTTGCGTTATGTTGTTGAGGGATAACCTGTTCATATACTTTGGAACTTTGTTAATTCAGAAAGTCAGAATGCTTCTATATAGCCGAGAGTATTCTGAAAGAAATTGAATCATTAATTGGCGATGTTCGAGCAAAACTAATAGCTCAGAGTTACGATGTTACAAAAGTTATGAGTGGCACGTCGAACAGGATTCAGAAATTAAAGACAAATATCGAAATGCAAATTATTTCCATTGTTATGCGCATCAGTTCACCCATATTTCTACGGCAGCCTCTGTTAATCGCGAAGCCCGCATCTTTTTTGCACGCATTTCAGGTAATTCTTCTATCTTTTCTAACTCGCCACAGAAATCAAATGTGTTGCATAGCATCATTCAAGAAAAGGTTGCCTCCTGTGTGTGACGAGATGGAATTACCATTCGCGAGTAGTGAGAGATGTTTTGCAAAACATGGAAGAATCTTATTGCTGTTATGGGAGTCTCTGAGACAAGTGAGAGCATAAAACTGTCTTTTACTATTGAAAAAGCTGGGTTATAAAAACAAAGATTGCAAGATAACGAATTCATTTTCTGGCTATCGTTTTTCTATAAGATAATGCCTCATGCAGACATACTTTTTAACGAACTTCAGAAGAAGATAACCGAACCGACCACAGCAACACGTGACACCAGAACACTGAAATGGTGATGCAAAACATCAGAGACAACATTGATTCCATACGTAACGAGATTAGTTTCGAAAACGACGAAACGATGCGAGTCAAGAAGACACGTATTCTTGATGGGCATAAGAACAGAGATGCTTAGGAAGTGTGCAATACCGTTCTTTCTGAAATTAAATTACATTTTCAATTCACTAGACACTTCATTCCAGCCAACTTATTTTGTTTAAATCAGTCTCACAAATACATCACAGATTTTCCAGACAAATAACTTGAAATTATAGACAAATATACATTTCTGGTAAAAGAAAGTTGAAGGATGAGCTTCAAGATTTCTACGCTAGGCCTGAGTTGAGAGCAGTTTCTGGAACAGTTCCGTTTCTTTCGCTGATTGTAGTGGATGAACTTCTGACGCATTCGACGAACACTAACGTTTTGAAACTGCTAATCACGGGACGGCCGTTGTGGCCGAGCGGTTCTAGGCACTTCAGTCTGAAACCGCGCGACTGCTACGGTCACGAGTTCGAATCCTGCCTCGGTCATGGATGTGTGTGATGTCCTTAGGTTAGTTTGGTTTAAGTAGTTCTAAGTTCTAGGGGACTGATGACCTCAGATGTTAAGTCCCATAGTGCTCAGAGCCATTTGAACCATGTTTTTGCTAATCACGGCGGCTATCTCGGCATCAGAAGCTGAGCGGTGCTTTTCAATGGTCAAGAGAATTGAAACGTTCCTACGAAACACCATGAAAGAAGAATGAGTGCCTTATGGATGCTATCCTGTGAAAAGTCATTTGTGTATGAAATTGAAAAAAAAAATGGCTCAGAGCACTATGGGACTTAACATCTATGGTCATCAGTCCCCTAGAACTTAGAACTACTTAAACCTAACTAACCTAAGGACATCACACAACACCCAGCCATCACGAGGCAGAGAAAATCCCTGACCCCGCCGGGAATCGAACCCGGGAACCCGGGCGTGGGAAGCGAGAACGCTACCGCACGACCACGAGATGCGGGCGTGAAATTGAAGATTTCAGTCTGAGATGACAGATTTATTTTGACAGGAAGGAGCGACGAATCGATTTACAATATCGTTTCTACTCATTATTTTGTATCTGTCTTCCCAAAGTCATAGAGTTGCTGCTTTTGATGAGTACAATGCTTTTAGTTTTAATTGTTGGTAATTTGATTAAATTTGCTTCGCGAAATCCAGATCACAAGTTCGCATAATTTATACATGCTCTATTACTTCTCGTACTGTCACTCATGTTGTAGCCGGTCGCCAACGTAAAACAAACGAGGAGTTCTGGGTGTCGAGTGGAGAAGAGCAGAGTGGGGGGATAAGCAACGCCTCCCTCTCACAGGGCTGCAGCCTACATTAGTGTTCTGTGCTCCTGGGAAGGCAGAACCGACGTAATAATGGACATATGGATCGCTGCTTCCATCTGGTGTTGTGAGAGTCATATTTTTTACCCTGTGACAGAGCAAGATTGCTCTCTACACTCATTTCAAAATAAGAAAACGAAACAACCAACAAGCACAACTCAAAGCAAAGCGGAGTGCATAAATCATTTGATAACGGCTAGAGAGCAATTGTTAGCTCAGGTTGGTGGTGTCGTTACCTGGTAGTTCAGGCTGGATCTCCATCGGTATGTTAAGCTACTTTGTATGTATTGTATTGTATGTTAACCGGGGGCCTAGAAATGACGGAGAGGCTCCGACCCCGCCGCAGCCGCAGTGGTCCACAACCCCACGACGACTGCCGCAGTCCACTTCACCCCTCCGCCGCCCCACACCGAACCCGGGGTTATTGTGTGGTTCGGCCCCCGGTGGACCCCCCAGGGAACGTCTCACACCAGACGAGTGTAACCCCTATGTTTGCGTGGTAGAGGAATGGTGGTGTACGCGTACGTGGAGAACTTGTTTGCGCAGCAATCGCCGACATAGTGTAATTGAGGCTGAATAAGGGGAAAAAGCCCGCATTCGTCGAGGCAGGTGGAAAACCATCCACAGACTGGCCGGTTCAGCGGACCTCAACACAAATCCGCCGGCCGGATTCGTGCCGGGGACCAGGCACACTAAGCTACTTTACTTCAATCATCCCATCCTTACGACTGCCACGTTAAAGTGACTGAACGTACCCAGTGAGAAGTGAAGAATTGTGCTGTTGATATGTGTGCGTGCGTGCGCAGTTGTGTGTGCGAGAGAGATTTTTGGAGTTAGTTCAAATGGTTCAGATGGCTCTGAGCACTATGGGACTTAACATCTGCGGTCATCAGTCCCCTAGAACTTAGAACTACTTAAACCTAACTAACCTAAGGACATCACACATATCGATGCCCGAGGCAGGATTCGAACCTGCGACCGTAGCGATCGCGCGGCTTCAGACTGTAGCGCCTAGAACCGCTCGCCACTCCGGCAGGCTCGGAGTTAGTGCTACGTTTTATATCTCGTGCAGACATGCGAAAAAGGTAGTTATAACAACTTCTGTCTTTCTGTCTCTTATACAAACACTTGCTATCATGTTCTCCCGTAATATATCAATCTCTGTGCAAAAGAGGGGCGCTGTTGTAATAAGTGTTTATTTCTGTTTCTGAATAAGTTTCCCTTCATATAATATCTTATGAAATATGTGAATTATCGACAAAATTCTGTATTACTTTCGATGCTAATAAACTAAATACTTTTTGAAACCACCAGTGGAATGTCTCAGCAGCCGCCACTGCTGGTATGTTTTCCCATAAGAATCAGAATTTCCCATGGAAGTTTAGCAGAGGCCACCATTAAACGAAGGAAGATCTGCAACAAGCGGACAAATGAAACCGCAGCCACAGGATGTTCACGATACAGGTGTGCAACAAGCGGACAAATGAAGCCGCAGCCACAGGATGTTCACGATACAGGTGAGAAGTCACCACAGCACTGCCGTATCGCAACCGCTATGGCTCCTCCCATGGCTCTCATTAGAGGCTTCCGTCCGCTATATCCCACTCCAGCGAATCCTCTCGCAGCTACTCGCTTCAGAAACATCACGTCCATTCAGGCGTGCGCTGTCCGTTCGCCACTCATGTCCGTAGCAAGTGCACAACCACCACTAGGGGCGCATAGGGCTGACACCGTCTCAACGAACGACATCTTTTTTATTTTTCTCTCTGCTGGTTGCTGACCAAGCCGTATCGAGCATCCGTTAGCCTCCATCATATCCTCTGGTTGCAACCAGAGAGTTGACCACTGTCGATATGAGGCAAAGAAGATATTCGCGCAAAAGTAAACCGAAGAGTCGTCCTCGGCTCGAAACCCTTTAGAATTACGTTCTTGAACTTACATATACGTGTATCTTCGACGATGTCATGAGAGTATAATTGTCCCAGAACAAAAAATCGTTGCGGAATTGTGTAGCAGCCGGGTGATAAAACTACAGATCTTGCAACATTCTTTGAAATATTTGAAATTATGTACATGAAAGTGTAGCGTTTAAAAAAGGTTTCTTTGTAATACTTAGAAAGAAACCTGAACTGAGAATATATACAAAACTGGAGACTGGAGTTACCGTGTAGCGTGTTGTAACTGCAAGTGGTGTGCCTACTTTGTGTTATTGTTAGCAAATGGGCAATGCATCTCCCAATACAAGAAATACAGTCACTGCAAAATACATTCAGCCCCTTAGGTACTGAATCCTCTCAACCTGTTCAAAAATGATAACTTTGGTCCCTGTACATATAACAAATAAATAAAATTGTCTTACCTCTGAAACAGCAACGGTGGATCGCGATATATTCTGGTCTCTCATGAAGAAGAATAAAATATACTAGCTACAGGCTCAGGGGTGTTTAATTCTGGCAGTAATACTTACAAATTTACATGAAATTCTTATGGCTGATAAACAAAACATTTAAGAAAAACTCAATGTCTTTGAAAAACATATGATGTGGACAGGGAGGAGGTAGTGATTTAGGTGACTTACTAATAATGACTTTCTCAATAGTGAAATTGTATTCGAAGTTGAGTTTGGCTTTTAAAAACATCTGCCAACTGAAATTACCTTACTCAGGAAAATTACATCCTTTTTACTAGTTGAGTCACAAACAATAAGATTTATACAGCAAGTCTTATCGAACCTCACTTAAAAAGCATAAAGACAATATATCTCAGAAACATTACAAGGGGTAAAGGTGTAACTACCCTATACATCAAATCTGTTTACGTACATTCTCGGGTTACTCAACAAAGAACTAATTGTTACCAATTATGAGCCAACTCATCTGCACTAACGTTCTGGCAAAACGAAAGTTATAAAACAATACATGTGTTCGTAATTACTACATTATAATTTAACACTTGGTAGCTTTATAGAGCACACCACAAAAACTGCCTGCTGCATCCTCTTTCGCTTATAGACAGCTACCCGCTGCCGTGGTGCGCCAATCGCCCTCTTACTCCAAGACTACAATCTGAGACCAGAAGCAGTATCTTTGGATTTGCAGTCGTTCACAGTCAGCGATCCGCTGTATAGAGCACATCAGAGACATACACCGTTTATAATATAATAGCTTCATTTTAGTGTACATTAGTATCATTACAACATTCGGGTGCCACATATAAGTATACCCCAGTAGACTCCTTTCAATTGTAGTGTCCCTTCCTACGTTCGGCGTCAGAACTCAATTTAAATTGACGATTGGGAGAAGGGTAATAGCCTGGTAACGAAATTTACTTGACAAAATGCACTTTACTAAGCAGAAGTTCCTTTTGGAAAGAGGGAAAATCGAAAATAGGGTCTGTTGGCTAGGCAGGAATTTCGTCACTCTGGATACTAGGGCAGCGCAGTTACGTTGTTGATGAGGTTTTATCAGGATTTGCATTTCATATACGACTTCGATCTAAAGAAGATCGCAGTGATGGCCCTCGGCGTTAATCCTTTTGAGCCGGAATACCATTTAACCGCTTGAATACGTGAACATTTCCTTTATCAACCCAATGAGCAAGAATTGGAGCGGAAACGGGAAGGCTCCTATTACGGGCTAAACACTGCAAGTTGAACAGAGAGGTGCTAAGAGCGACCAGAAAAGAAGTGTCGCCGGGACAATTAAATAAATGAAATGGCCGGTATTTAGCGACCGGAGATTTTCCGGAAATCGGATTATGGCTCGCGGCGGAAACTTCGGGGAACAAGCGCAGTGGACTTGGGACGGCGGGAAGCGTTCTGGCGTGGGTGGCTCGAAGGCAGACGTAGGAAAAGGAAGGTGGCGGAGGGGGGAGGGAGGGTAGTGGCGGGAGGGACGGAGGGAGCGAACGAGAGAGGGAGAGGGGGTGTACTGACTGCAGGGTGGCTGTAATCCTCTTACGCGGGCTGCGGTGCGCCGCTGTGCTGGGCCCGTCTTAAGCTCAAATTGTTGACCGGCTCGAACGACGCAAACTCACTACTTTGTCGCGCTTTATTTACCATTCGTCTGGCTCCGATATTATGACTGCGCCGGTGGCGCGTACTTGCTGCTGACAGGCCCCGAAAGTCCCGAGCTGTGTCGAAAGAGAGGAAAATGAGACACACGTCTCCAATGTAATGTGCCACCTTTCTACCATGCCTCAGAGATCTTGATTCGGAGCAAACAGTGTCAGTGAAATTGTATCTCGTTGGTAACGTCAGAGAACAGTTTACAGAATTTTGTTACAATACACACAAAATATATAGTTAACAATTCTGTGTGTCTATGGCAATTCAGAAGTCTATAGGTCGTTGAAGTCAACTGTTGCTGTAGATGCTAATTTGGCTACTGTCTGTAAGCCGTGATTTAATGGAACTGTTGTCTTGGTATAAACAAGTCAATGTCCCAGTAAACAATTCTGAAACGCTATCTGCTTCCGAGAACGCATAAGAAACTAATAGAGTAGGTCACAGTCGTAGGGTGTAAAATTGAACATCGGACACTTAAAAATCACTCTTAAGTTCCTATAAAAATTACAAGAGTCTGACTGTGACCAATGTACATTTGACCACTGTGCAAAGGGGTGCGTGCCGGTCTTCCTAACAGCTCTTATATTTGCCAACTATTGTCCGCTGGTAATGCTTATGCAAATCATTGGAGTAATGACGCGGTTTGAAAGAGCTGAATATGCTGTGTGCATGTCGCTGGAGTATGGCAATACACACTCTAGGAAATCTGCCATATAAATTTCGCACTCAGCAGTCGACTGCAAAACTTACCTTCACAACTGATATCAGGGTGCGGAGCAGGGAAGACTTGTCACTATCAATGGGGAAAAAACCATGTGAGAACTGAATTATTTGATTATATAAATTTTTAGACAACATAGTTGTGTGGAGGTAAGAACGATTACTTTACTTATAATCAATTATTGTAAATGACAGTCACAATCGCATTATTTATTTTGCCGCCAGGGCAATTTACACCATTTGGTCGCTCGCTTGAGCAAAGACCAATTCACATTTTATTGAAAGCCTAACTATTAACAAATTGAAAGTGCCATTTAACACGTAACTTAGAACTTTACCAGGATATATTATCAGACATAACATCATAACTGATTTACGATTGAATTCGGACACAGTCAATCCCTCAAGAAAATAGTAAAACTCTAGGTATCACTCGAGCGCTCTGACCATTTTGTAGCGCTCTAAATGAGTTAATTGACAACGATAATAAAATAATATAATATAAAAGTGCACACGATATGGCATGTTTTCTATTCTGTAGGTATACGCCTGTAAAACCAAAATATTTGCTCTTTATATAGTTAGCTAATTATGGAACGTGTAAAGAAACAACGACTTCATAGAGAGGTGTGTTCAAAATGGTTCAAATGGCTCTGAGCACTATGGGACTCAACTTCTGAGGTCATTAGTTCCCTAGAACTTAAAACTAGTTAAACCTAACTAACCTAAGGACATCACAAACATCCATTCCCGAGGCAGGATTCGAACCTGCGACCGTAGCGGTCTTGCGGTTCCAGACTGCAGCGCCTTTTACCGCACGGCCACTTCGGCCGGCCAGAGAGAGGTGTGTGTTGGGGTTGAGGGGCATGTTCTCCTCATCGACAAAGAAATCACATGAACTCGCCGGAAACGGCAATACAAAAATTATTTCCCAACAGAAGTACGTGAGGTAGTGAACCATTCTCTTATTTCGTCTTCTGGTGACTGCGTAATACACAACGCAGGCACCAGTGTTAAAACCTTACAAGATTTGGTACACAACAGGGTATAAAACCACCAGATGTTAACAGATATCGGCCAGTTGTATGTTGTTCATGAGTAGAATGCTTATTAAAACATCTTTTGCAAATGCGTAGTTCTAGTAGGAAAGGCGAGCGCTACGTAAAAGCAGCGAAAAATAATATCAAATTATTTAGCTGAAGAGACAACGATTCTGAACTTGTTGATCTGACACAAGAAAGTATTCAGAAAGGGTTTTGTGGAATGCCCACAGAGAGAGGAGATGGATTAAACCCTCTGTTGTGGACAATTTGGTTCAAATGGTTCAAATGGCTCTGAGCACTATGGGACTTAACTTCTAAGGTCATCTGCCCCCTAGAACTTAGGACTACTTAAACCGAACTAACCTAAGGACATCACACACATCCATGCACGAGGCAGGATTCGAACCTGCGACCGTAGCGGTCGCGTGGTTCCAGACTGTAGCGCCTAGACTCGCTCAGCCACCCCGGCCGGCCGACAAGTTGGTAAAGTGCCGTATGTGATGCAAATAAACATCTGCATGGACGTCGATGACGATGACAATTCTTTGTGGCTTTTTATGTCAGACACCTGGCTGCATACTCAACCAGCAACGCTTGCAGAGGCGGTTTACATTCAGGGCGCTGCATAAGCGTCTCTCAATTGCCGACGCATTCTACAGACAGACTGCTGCCTGGTACTCAAATACAGTAAGACTACTACGTAAAAGTTCGCTTGGCAATGTCCTGTTTGTCAACACGTCGTCACTAGCATCCTGAGAAGCAACTGTGGGACACTTCTTGATAATACTATTATGAATTATTAATAAAACGGGAATTTTTAAGGATTTTGCAGATAATTTTCGTGTTGTATTCGGTAACAGCCGTCAATCAGAATGTGGTCTGTAAGAGATATATCTTTCGGAAATAAAGGTACTGGTAAATTTCTTTCCTAAATTCCTTCAGTTGGTGCACTTGGTCCTTCTAATTGCTATTGCATGCAAGATTTTGAAGTTAATAACTATTATATAATTTACATTTATTAGCTTCTCATATGATACAGTACCTTCGTTCCTCCACCACTTGATTATCATCCCCATAGGGAGTCAAACAATTTCTGTATTACACACAATGTAGATGTCCCACATGCAGTAAGCTTAGCAGTAAATTACTGCACACTCAATTAATCACCCTTGTGGAACACAGACTTGCTAAAGCAGGAAATGGAAAAGCTGATATAGTTTCTTTGAGCATTCTAGCAACTTCCTCAAAAAAGCTAACATAATGCTGATTTATCTTGTTCGATTCTAAGTTTAATACTCTTTTATTCTTCAGTTACTCTTCCTTTCTTTCGCCTTTTCTCTCCTCTCTTCATTAGTTCATTTGTGTTCCAGTGCATTGTTATCTTCTTTCATCTCTCTATTACTTCTTTCTTTACCTCGATTGTTGCTACTGTAAACTCTGCTTACTCGTGTGAAAAATGTCTGTCATTCTTCTGTTCGCAGTTAAATATCAAACTACAGATATTTCTAATGTTTTTATGTCACGCATCCACAGTCTTCATGTGTAAGAGGCGGCAAGAATGTTTCCTTTTGAGGACATTGCTACAGCGTAGAAGCAACATAGCACGGCTCCGATGTGGCTGTATAAGTACCGACATGTAGGCAATGTATTAGTGTAGGACATACGTGCGGTAATTGCAACTACGTGAACCATCGCGACGTTGTTAGCAGATGCGTCCAAACCGAACGAGCTATTATTCTTTTCTTAGCTGCCGGAGGAGAAGCCGGCTGACATGCACCAGAGGATGAAGAATGTGTGCAGGGCAGCATCTCTGTCGAAAACCGCCGTTGCTGCTGCTCCAAAGTACCACTCGTCCCCATATTGCAAATGCCGTAAAGTACAAGTTACGCCATCTTAAGTGGAAGCCACTCGAACACCTACCCTATATCCTGATCACTCCCCATGCGATATCATGCCTTCAGTCCCTTATAGAAGGCCTTAAATGGTCGACAATTCCTGTCGGATGAGGATGTGCAGCATTCAATTACGGACTTCTTCACACAGCATGGCAGGGTGTTTCAGCAGACGAGTATCTTCAAACCGTTGCTGCGGTTGGATAATCACTTCCATGTTCACGGCGATTTTGCCTGATTGGCATATACCGCTTATGTACTGTGCGGCCTTCTGTCGGAAGATGGACAAGCACTGAATATACCAAAAGCGACAGAGAAGAAAGGAGACCGCAAATATGCACGAAAATTCTGTTCTTGTGACGTATGAAAAGGTAAAGGAAGGGGTTGTGCTGCCTGATAGACATACACTCCTGGAAATGGAAAATAGAACACATTGACACCGGTGTGTCAGACCCACCATACTTGCTCCGGACACTGCGAGAGGGCTGTACAAGCAATGATCACACGCACGGCACAGCGGACACACCAGGAACCGCGGTGTTGGCCGTCGAATGGCGCTAGCTGCGCAGCATTTGTGCACCGCCGCCGTCAGTGTCAGCCAGTTTGCCGTGGCATACGGAGCTCCATCGCAGTCTTTAACACTGGTAGCATGCCGCGACAGCGTGGACGTGAACCGTATGTGCAGTTGACGGACTTTGAGCGAGGGCGTATAGTGGGCATGCGGGAGGCCGGGTGGACGTACCGCCGAATTGCTCAACACGTGGGGCGTGAGGTCTCCACAGTACATCGATGTTGTCGCCAGTGGTCGGCGGAAGGTGCACGTGCCCGTCGACCTGGGACCGGACCGCAGCGACGCACGGATGCACGCCAAGACCGTAGGATCCTACGCAGTGCCGTAGGGGACCGCACCGCCACTTCCCAGCAAATTAGGGACACTGTTGCTCCTGGGGTATCGGCGAGGACCATTCGCAACCGTCTCCATGAAGCTGGGCTACGGTCCCGCACACCGTTAGGCCGTCTTCCGCTCACGCCCCAACATCGTGCAGCCCGCCTCCAGTGGTGTCGCGACAGGCGTGAATGGAGGGACGAATGGAGACGTGTCGTCTTCAGCGATGAGAGTCGCTTCTGCCTTGGTGCCAATGATGGTCGTATGCGTGTTTGGCGCCGTGCAGGTGAGCGCCACAATCAGGACTGCATACGACCGAGGCACACAGGGCCAACACCCGGCATCATGGTGTGGGGAGCGATCTCCTACACTGGCCGTACACCACTGGTGATCGTCGAGGGGACACTGAATAGTGCACGGTACATCCAAACCGTCATCGAACCCATCGTTCTACCATTCCTAGACCGGCAAGGGAACTTGCTGTTCCAACAGGACAATGCACGTCCGCATGTATCCCGTGCCACCCAACGAGCTCTAGAAGGTGTAAGTCAACTACCCTGGCCAGCAAGATCTCCGGATCTGTCCCCCATTGAGCATGTTTGGGACTGGATGAAGCGTCGTCTCACGCGGTCTGCACGTCCAGCACGAACGCTGGTCCAACTGAGGCGCCAGGTGGAAATGGCATGGCAAGCCGTTCCACAGGACTACATCCAGCATCTCTACGATCGTCTCCATGGGAGAATAGCAGCCTGCATTGCTGCGAAAGGTGGATATACACTGTACTAGTGCCGACATTGTGCATGCTCTGTTGCCTGTGTCTATGTGCCTGTGGTTCTTTCAGTGTGATCATGTGATGTATCTGACCCCAGGAATGTGTCAATAAAGTTTCCCGTTCCTGGGACAATGAATTCACGGTGTTCTTATTTCAATTTCCAGGAGTGTATTTATAGCTTTTGACAAAAATCAGTCAGATACAGAAAGTTTCTGTGATGATAATACAAACTATAAGGCATGTTGCAGAAACCAGCTGAATACATTTGAAGAGCCTCTGGGCCACAAAAGACTGAGTCGAAAGTTACGAAGGCATATGTTTTGCGGAGTAACTCTGCCAGCGCATTGTGGGAGCCTAGAGCGATGTACATAGGAGCTAGCTTTACAGAGTAGGCTGGCTCAGGTAGTACGTAGGCATATTTCATGAGGTCTTCACTAATGATCTGTAGGTGTCATGATCTTTGGGCATATCGTAGTGGATCCCCAGATCACTCAGCATCAGGTGATCACGATCACCTTTGCAGAGTTTCCTTGAAAGATAAGGAGGACAAGAAGTTTCAGGTTAGAGGCCAGCTCATTCGTACGACATGATCCCTTTTATTTCCTCTAGTGAAGTCACGTGAAATGTCTTTTTTACAAGACATAGGCAATGACTGAAGGGAATTTCCTCGGAAGAGCACTCGTTGCAAATGACACTGTTCGAACAACATCCAGAGAGAACTTCGTGCAACGGTGTCATGACTCCATACAAGTTTGAGGGATGCTGCTGTGAACAATTCTAGTGAATATAAGACATTGCGCAAGTTGGGAGAATAAGTAGAATCACCGAATGTATATCACAGATATGCAATGGTAAATTTGAAAATATTCTCGTGTTCACTCACAATATTCGATTCAATCGTCTCCAGACCACGTTTCCCTGTCGCAAAGTAATACATTACCATCTTTCCCACTATGCCTCAAGACTTGGGTGATTATCGAAAAATATTTTTTTTACGCTTATGATAACATGCGAGGTCAAACATTCTACCAATCGCTCAGCATCGGAATACTATCGGTTCCCAGGATGTTTAACACACCTTTACAGTGTTTTAAGAAATATTTGTCCAGAAGTAAAACGCCCAATAAGAAAAAGCTACCAGCAGAATACTGAAAATTAGCATCGTAGAGATGTTATGAGGTACTTCATGTGAATGCTGTATGGTTTGATGAAACGTATGGCAATTTGTATCGTACAAAATTCGCAAAGTGGACGGACGATATGTGACAATGTTCAGTCTATGTACTAACAAGGGTATGCGATAAACTTAGTGTTGAACATGTATACCTAATTAACGTAACAATGCACTATGCTATGTTGATATTTGAATTAAAAATAAATTTAAACAATTAATTTAAATTTCCCCTCCGTTATTGTCAAATGTCAATCCTGAAATCGATACTGCATACTCTACTACATATTTTTGTATGATGGACAGAAATTCCATTGCAAATTATAGCTGTAAATGCAAATTTTTAGAGTATTTGAGTATATGAGGTCCGTGGCCTCTGGTGACTTGGTACAGTATAATTGCATTTCATTTGATTTTTTATCGCTGTTTATCTTTATATCTGTATTGCACTGAAAATATCTGTTGTTAAACCTGTTACTCATAATACATCCTTTCTGTTCGGAAAGAAAGGTCAGCGATGTTCACCGAAGCACTTCTAGCATCAATTTATCAAGGGAAAACGAAAAGTACGGACGCCTTTCACTCTCTCTCTTTATTGCTGTTGTACCTACAGACACTGTTAGTAGCAACATCAGTTTTTCCACTTCTCTGGCATTAAGTGAATTTTATGGCACGCAGTGCATTATCTTCTTCTTCGCAATGTCGTCCACGCTATACGATGGATGTTTTTACTGCTTCAGAATTGCTTCATTACGTAGTCTTTCCTCGAGCGTTTGTACATGAAATGAAAGCAATATTCCCCTTTCGCCGTCTACCATTAATGGTAAATCCGCACACAGACACATTCGCGCGCTCGTTCACTGAAGCTTGTGTACGGCTGCGACAAAAGAAAGAGGAACTCACTCAACGGCCAGAAGTTCGTTAGGTCACGAATCGTTGTCGTGAAAGTTGTCCGCGCAGTTCTGATGACGCTTAACGACTGTTTTATTACCCGCGCGTCGTTAAGCTATCATCGGGGCCTTCCTTGACGCTGACAGAGCTGCGTGCTCGTGTGGACGTGGCATAAAATTCGATCCGGCCTGAAGCTTTGTAGCGCTGTTCGCCTCTAGTCGCCTTGTGTTGGCAGTTACAGCGTCCTTCCCCGCCGACCTAAACGGACCCTTAAATGTTTTCGGTTCACATCGCCCACAGTAGGAAAAGACCTTCGGTTTCTTTGGAGGACTATTGCTGTGGATAACGACCACATTGCAGAATGGCTGTCAGAATTTTGCCTCTGCCCCACTCACAATGCTGCAGGTGCACCAGCGGGAGAAATCTCTACGTTTGAAGTATGGTGATACAGACCTGAAGAACATCTTTTGGTACTAATAAAACGCTATTAGGGTGTTAGCATTTATTGGTTCAGATTTACCGCACAGCGACTTCTAGTCAGTCTCGGCTGCCGCCTCATACTAATGACAGGGTGGAATTTCACCGACTCGTTTTGTTACCGAGGCCGCAACTCCAGCAGTTCGACTAAAGTCTTGCATCTGGCAGACTGCAGGCGAAGCTGTAGTGTGAGAATATGTCCACACTGTTTGGAGCATCCTTGTTCCCACTTCAGAAGATAACGATGACCCATGATGCAGCATTGGGGTATACCGCTCTGTTGTAATTTACGTAGTGTGCTGACCTCAACCCTGCTGGACAGGCAGACTCTGGCATCCAGAGGTGCCTGCTGTGATAATCATCAACGGAGGCACCATACAGCACCTGGTAATGATGATGTTAGCGCGATATGCACTGCAAGATGTACTCCCATTGTAAGACCCTTAGTCTCTTCATCATCAACGTAACAGGCGGCGACCATTCCGAAGTTTCATGAATGGCAGGTCACGGTTATTTGGATATTAGCATCTTGTGAATTACAGAGTGTGTTCACAAGAAGTTCTGGAATGTCTAATATATGTTCGTTACTACACCATAGTAATGAGTGAACTGAGTGCTTTCGGTATGAACGCCGCAATCCTAACGTCCAACTGAACGCAAAGCCAAAGAAGTGGGATATTTATGGATACTGGCGTGAGGTAATGACGTAATTCTCTGTCCGTTATGACCGAAGGAGGTCTGCTTTTGTACTAGTTCTCAGCCGTTCTTGTTCTACTTAATTTGCTTTACGGTTTGTTACGGGCTCTTAACTTCACCGTGAGGTCTCTGAAGGTAATTCTTGTTGCTTCGTGTCAGAAGAAGCGCCCCCCTCTCTCAGTTGATACTTTGCTGTACATGTAATTTATACTTGGCAGTTTGTACCGATGCAGCAAGGTGTGCTCATGTACTCGACTGACTCTTACAGTGCTGATTGTTTCTGCTGCTTAGCGGTATCAACATCTTTGCCTGGCAACACCTGCGACTGCGCTGGTGCGAACTTAAGAAACATTTTATTACTTACTTTTTTTTTTCTCTCTGGGACGAAACAGTGCAAAACCGAGCGAAACATTCACCTCATATAACAGGCAGTTCGTATTTGGCGAATATTCCTTAATCTTGGAAGGTTCCTACCACCAGCAATATGCAGACTAAAATGAAGTAGATTTTAAAATGGAACCCTTTGTTCCTCATTTTGCATCAGCTTTACAAAGACATTAATACACTGAAACTTATTGGAACCGAGCGAGGTGGCGCAGTGGTTAGCACACTGGACTCGCATTCGGGAGGACGACGGTTCAATCCCGCGTCCGGCCATCCTGATTTAGGTTTTCCGTGATTTCCCTAAATCGCTCCAGGCAAATGCTGGGATGGTTTCTCTGAAAGGGCACGGCCGACTTCCTTCCTCGTCCTTTTCTAATCCGATGAGACCGATGACCTCGCTGTTTGGTCTCTTCCCACAAACAACCATCAAACTTATTGGGAAAGTGAGGATCGTTGGATCATAATAAAACCTACAATATTACAAATACTTTGTTGGAAGTTGCTGGTTCCTACAAATCTAATTACGTTCACTTTTCATATCGTTACACTAGTTTCTTCAACTTCTTTGCATCCAATTCTGGGAATTAAACCAGTAGCTTTAGTTCCTTTTCCTCTTCAAACCGTTTTAAACCATAAACAGTTACATCATGTAGCAGAAGCAGTAATAGTCCTGCAAATTTGATTTCGGTCAAAGTTCACCAAATTATGTAGTCGTTAAAGTCCTCTAGTAGAAGATAACTGCCAATACGTTTTGATATATACATAGGCCAACAATGTTTCTTTCCATCTACATGTACATACATACTCTGCAAGCCATCATCCAGTGCATGGTGGAGGGCACCACATACCACTACAAGTCATTTTCTTTCCTGTCACAGTCCCACATTGAGCGAGGAAGTAACGATTGTCTGTAGCCTAATTTCTCTTACCCTATTTACTTGGTGCTTACGCAAAATATACGCTGGTGACAGTAGAATTATTCTGCAGTCGCCCCAAATGCCGGTTCTCTTAAAGTTTCTCGCTACTGCCTCGTGAAAAGAACGTCGTCTTCCCTCCCGGGATTCCCATTTTACTCTACAAAGCAATTGGCCGTAACAAATCTTGCAGCATGCCTCTGATTTGCTTCGTTGTCTTTCTTTAATACGACCTTGCAGAGATCCCAAACACTTGAGCAGTACTCATGAATGTATCGCAATAGCGTTCTACAGGCCGTATCATTTATAGGGCGGCCACGCTTCCCGAAATTCTTCTCATGAAACGAAGTCGATCATTCACCTTTCCTACTACGGTCCTTACGTGCTCATTCCATTTCATATCACTCTGCAACGTTATGCCTGGATATATAATCGATGTCATTGTGTGAAGCAGCACGTTATTGTATTCGAATGATATAGGATTGTTATCTTTACGCAACTGCATTACTTTACATTTTTCTACATTTAGACCCAGCTTCCCATTCATCAAACCAACTAGAAATTCTGTGTACCAAGTATCCTCCTAGTCGCTCAAGGACATCATCCCGTACAACACAGCGTCATCAGACGTAAATTGGTGCTCACCCTGGTCTTCAGATAATTTCTGTCTATAGAGTATATGATTGATCCTATCACACTTCCTTCCAGACCCACCACACTTCCCCGGGGCACTCAGCACGATATCCTAGTCTGTGATAAACACTCGCACTCTGATACAACGTACTGTGTTCTGTTAAGTGACAAGTCTTCGAATTACTCATATATCTGGGAACCTTAACCGTGTGGTCGGACCTTCGAACATTCAGCAGTGGAGCGCCCAGCTAAATGTTTTCCGGAAATCTAGGAATACGGAATTACCTTGTTGCCGTTCATTCATAGTTCTCAGGATATTATGTGAGAAAAGAGCAAGCTGAGTTTCGCACAAGCACTGCTGAGTTTGTGGACAGAAGCTTTTTCCGTCTCAAAGGAATTTATTATATTTGAAATGGGAATTTGTTAAAGTATTCTGCAGCGAACCGAAGTTAAGGATACTGGGCTGTAATTATGCGGGTTTGTTCTTTTACATTTCTTATAGACAGGAGTCAATTGTACTTTTTTCGAGATGCTTGCAAATTTGCCCTGGACGAAAGATTTGCAATAAATACAATTTACACGAGGAGTCAGTTTCTTCTATGTTTTCCAAGCGGGACTGTGCGTGACAGTCAAACGATGTTATGTTGTATTTGTGGGACATTGATAATAATGACTATCGTGTTAAAACCAGTACTGGCACAACACAGTTTTGTGAACACTGACAGAGCTGTAGCCAGTGAGACACATAGTGACACTATTTACTCGCTCCCACAACAGGCGGGGCGACATGTACAGCGTGTATATTTTAAGTAAGTTGACAAACCAGAATAATTCGAAAAATAACTTCACACGAAAACTATGTAGAATCCAAAGTTGATTATTTTGGAGGTGGACATCTGCTGGTGCTAAAATTAGCCCGCCTGGAGGTGGGGCGGGAGGCAACTTTAAAATTTCAAATGAGATCCCCCATTTTTTATTGCAAAATCAGATTCTACATAAAAAACTACGTACATTTTGTCTTTAACATTTGTTTTGATTCTTGGCAGTTGGCGCTGTAATTCAGGAAAATCCACGTTCTCATTTTTGCGTGGAAAATGGTTACGGATAAATAAAAAATATTATTTACTTCGTAAATTTTGATTCGCTAATACTAAAACCCACCCTCTCTCTCCATGGGGTGGGGTTTGACGTGACCGAGCGGTTCTAGGCGCTACAGTCTGGAACCGCATGACCGCTACGATCGCAGGTTCGAATCCTGATTCGGGTATGGATGTGTGTGATGTCCTTAGGTTAGTTAGGTTTAAGTAGTTCTAAGTTCTAGGGGACTGATGACCTCCGAAATTATGTCCCATAGTGCTCAGAGCCATTTGAACCATTTGGAGTTTGACGATTGACGATTGAACAGTGGAAAAATGTTGTGTGGGTTGACGGGTCACGGTACACAATGTGGCGATCCAATGGCCAGCGTGTATAGTGCCAACAGTAAAACTCGGAGGCGGTGGTGTTATGGTGTCGTCGTGTTTTTTATGGAGGCGGCTTACACCTCTTGTTTTGCGTGGCACTATCATAGCACAGGCCTACACTGATGTTTTAAGCACCTTCTTGCTTCCAACTGTTGAAGAGCAATTCCGGGATCGCAATTGCATCATTCAACACGGTCGAGCACCTGTTCATAATGCACAGCCTATGGTGGAGTGGTTACGCGACAAAAACATCCCTGCTATGGAGTGGCCTGCACAGAGTCCTGAATCCTATAGGACACCTTTGGGATGTTTTGAAACGCCGGGTCGTTCCTGACCTCTTAGACCGACATCGATACCTCTCCTCAGTGCAGCACTCCGTGAAGAATGGGCTGTCATTCCCCAAGAAAGCTTCCAGCACCTGACTGAACGTATGCCTGCGTGAGTTTGAAGCTGTCATCCAGACTAAGAGTGGGCCAACACGATATTGAATTCCAGCACTACCGATGGAGGGCGCAACGAACTTGCAAGTCATTTTCAACCTGGTGTCCGGATACTTTTGATCACATAGTGTATCATTTTATTTCTCGCCACAATCATCATTAATATCACTCTGTCACAATCGCTCTAAACACAGTTCCGTCTGTATAGTGACTTAACGGATGATGTTTTCCGGTGTTCCCTGTATGCGGTGTAAACCTTCGGTGCTTCTGGAAACAACAGACAGTACAGATACCTTCGTTACGGGAGTATCCATCATAGGAGCACCACCAATTTGTCCACGTTCGAATTAACTTAGCTCCGACATAAAGCACTCACAACTACTCAGAACTCTGTTCTGACGACAGCTGAGACTTGCAGCGTATTGAAAATACCACACGGGTGCGAACATGGTCAGATACAACAGCGCAACTTGCAGACTTGGCTGCATTTATGTTCAAGCACTCATTTCTCACTGTTTTTCCATATTTTTGTGAAAGCCACGGATGTTCACACAATTAATGGTTAATTAGAAACAGACTCAGAGTCACAACAACGTTGTCGCAGGCATACAAGATTAGTCTAGAACGAACATGGAAAGGGAGAAAATCGGAAAAAACCCATAGACGAGTACTGTCAGATCGCTTCTGGTGACATGGGGCGAGTGGACAGTAAGTAATCGCACACGCATTTAAGCACAGAACTACACCAGAGGTTCGCTCCCGCTATGCTTTCGGCTTGCGTTCCTCTGTGGAGCAGTGAGGAACCATGTCTGCTTACCGGACGAAATTCTGAAACTCCATATCGATGCTTCTGCTGGGCAGGGAATGCTGATCACTGTCACTGCCATTCACTAACTCCTATATGCACTTATAGGTCTGCTACTGGTTGCAGGTCGCGTTTTAAGTAACATCTAGATTAGTTTAAAACTCCTGTTCTCGATAACATTCGTATGGTGGTGTTTCATAGTTCCTGTTAGAAACTTCTAGAGGCTGTAAAGGGGACTGTGTAAATAGAGATTTAATAAGGAACGCATGTCCGGAAGTGTAACGTTTGGTATAATATAAGTTTCATTAGCGGGTCACTTTCTACTCTCCAAATTCACGACACACACACGGTGGTACAATGACATCTCACGTGGGTGTCCTAGACGAGCCAATTGCATGGGAAAAGGTTTGAGTAATCCTGGGCGAGTTCTCGTTCACGTGACGAAGAACATCCTCTGCAATGCCGAGAATGCGGCGCGTGTATGGAGCACGGCAGTTAACCCTCCACGTTGCGAATGTGTGACTTTCTCGCAGTCAGTGGTAGTAGGACGAAACTGCGACATCATAATTACCATCATCCTCTCATTGTACGTGTAACGTGAAGCTGGAGTTTTAAAAGTGATTCAACCTTCAAACTTATCTAATCTCCAAATGGTATAACGGGCGATGAAAAAGCTTCCGTTCGAAGGCCATACAATCCAGAATCAGGCAAAATCACTGTGAGCAATGAGGCGATCATCGCACGGACGCATCAGACTGAAGATACCCGTTTGGTGAAACGCCGTGTCCTGTTACTTGAAGAAGTCCGGCACTGTCTGCTGCACATCGTCGTCCTATAGGAATCATCAACTCTTCGAGGCCCTTTTTAAGGGACAGAAGGTGTGATAATCACATGGGGAGAGATCAGGACTATAGGGCGGGTGCTCGAATGTATCGCACATGGGATGGCGTAT
The DNA here is from genome assembly GCF_023898315.1 of Schistocerca nitens. Classification (NCBI taxonomy): domain Eukaryota; kingdom Metazoa; phylum Arthropoda; class Insecta; order Orthoptera; family Acrididae; genus Schistocerca; species Schistocerca nitens. Next base: position 363,115,947 of record NC_064622.1, read on the forward strand.
GCGATATGTGGACGTGCGTAATCATGAAGCAGCAGCATCTCTTGTCGCGCACCATTCCACAACGGTGGGTTTTCGACAGACATGCCGCCCCAAATACATTGCTCATTCTGCGATGGATGTGTACCGGTGTTGGTCCTTGGGCAGCCAAGAAAAGAATAACAGCACTGTGGTCCTGTATGAACGCAATTGGTAACTACGTCGCCGTAGTTCACGTTTCCGTATTTGCTGCACGCGCGTCCAAAAAACAGGAATAACAAAATGGTTCAAATGGCTCTGAGCGCTATGGGACTTAACTGCTATGGTCATCAGTCCCCTAGAACTGAGAACTACTTAAACCTAACTAACCTAAGGACATCACACACATCCATGCCCGAGGCAGGATTCGAACCTGCGACTGTAGCGGTCGCGCGGTTCCAGACTGTAGCGCCTAGAACGCTCGGCCACTCCGGCCGGCCAGGAATAACACACTAATCGCTTGCCTACATATCGACGCTTACGTACTCGCATCGGAGTCACGCTACATTGTATATACGCTGCAGCAACGCCCTCAAATGGAAACCTTATGAACTCCCGTTGTATGTTGTTCATGGACTTAGATAAAGCGTGTAGTGTTCCAATTCTAACATACCTATGTTCAGACGGATTTGGTAAAGAAGTAACAGTAGTGAAGAATAACAGAATAGTAACCACATAATAAAATGATAATAACACACGAGTGTGGGACAGTGAGGGATGCTGTGTCACTGTTTTCTCAAGGAACGACAGAAGCAGGGGCTTCTAAACAATGGACGAACGTTAGGGGAAACATCTACTGAAGGCGAACCCGACGTCGCCGGTAGTCCGTCCGAGATAGAAGGGAATGGACACCATCGGGCGAACGGGGATGGACGTCAATCTTGTGCAATAGCAAGCGATCGAGGCCGGCGGAAAAATTTCCCGCTGCACCGTCCAGCGATATACACTCGGGCCCGTTGCGCCTTATTCTCGGTAACAGCGCCCTCGGCACAACAGGCACGTAGCCGAGCGTCTGATGGGTGATTGCCGATAAGAGGAGGAGGCGGCCTCCGGTGATCGGGCGCGGCTGGGGGCGGCGGAGCGTGGCGCTGCGGGGGCAGTCCGCCCCCGCGTCCCCGATAACCGCCCCCATTCCGGGTAATTGGATCCCGGCCCCTGGCCCGACTACGGCGGCGCTCGCCAGCAACAATTTTTGGCCCTAATCTTATTACGCGACTCTTCCGTAATCCGAGGTGGACGGTGTCATCATCGGCCTCTTGTTGTGCGGCAGAACTGTTGGCGTCGTCGACAGTGGGGTCAGTGTGCCGATCGTGCATAAAGTGCGAGGGTGCAACGAAACGTAGTGCTTCCTGTGCCATAAGAAAACTTAATAATGGTCATATAACAGCAGCACTGGTACACATCTCAGCCTTTATATAGTCCACAGTCTGTATTTGCTGTTGACATTGTACAAGATTCTTTCAAACATGTATGCCTGATTCAAGGAACAGACACTGCTTGATGGTCCACAGCTGCTTTTTAAATATTATGAAATGTAATTCGCAAATTGCCCAGCTGTAGTATTTACTTGCGACACAGCAAAATTTGTGCCTGACTGGGATCCGAACCAGAATGTCCGCCTTATAGGAAGCGGTTACATTAACTGCTTGGGCTATCCGTACACGCCTCCCGAACCGATCCAAACCCTGTAAGTTACACTTGTCCACGTTTCCTAATACTCGCACACACACTATCTGATACCTGCGACAGGGAGGCACATTCGTTCTGATTGTTGTTCTAACACGTCGGAGCATGTAATAGCAACCATTTTTTGTGCATTGTATACTGTGAATTGTAAACACAGACACTGTACAAGAAAAGTAAGTATTAGGTGTTAAAACAACAAATGTGGGAGTCAAATAATGTGTGTGCGACCATTGGGAAGTGTGCACGAGTGACACATATGGAAGCTTGGGTCGGTCCGGAAGGCATACTCTGACAGCCGAGTGGGTTAAGGCGACCATTCGCGATAAGCTTGAATTCCAGGTTTGTGTCACAGTTTGGCACAAATTTTCATGTGCCACCAGTAAATGATATAGCTGAAGTCAATTCAGATTCTCAATTTGCGAATAAAATTTCGTAATATATTCTCTACAAAACCAATACCGTTCAACACAGTCACCATGCATCTGTGTACGTTTGTGCCTTCGTTGAACCCAAGCGTCAAAAATGATATGCAAAAATTGAGGGTTTTACTTCGTGAACTCTGACTTTAAAGTTGATTTGCTTCATTCATGAAGGAAGTATACCGGGATACTAATGGACAGCACAAATGTGTGGTGATGGCTGAAGAAGTCTGACAATGGAGAAACGGACACTCCAGATAAACTGCACACCGTCCGGTCGACATCTGTCACATATGTCAATCGAGGACGTCCTGATGAAGTGATTCAAGGAGAGGGACACGTTAGAGCTCACAACGAACAGTGAAACCTGTCTAAGGAACCTTAAGTAACTGAAAGAGATCATGGTGCGTGCCGCTACACGTTATTTTTCACCACCAAAGCGATTGCAAAAGCGGGTTAGTCGGCATTGCCTCTTACACCCTACAGCACTGATTTGATCTCGTTTGACTTCTACTTGTTTGTACCTACATGCGTGCAGACTCAATGACATAGTTGAGGTTATAGCAGCTTTAAAATCTTGGTCAAAAAACAAAATCGTAAATTTTTCCAAATTGGTTTCCAACCTGGGTGCAACGACGACGAAAATGTGTACAAATGCATGATGACAGTGTTGAACGAAACTGTTCTGTACAGGAAACCTCAGGCTATAATCTTTTTACTCCGCTGTTATATGTTCATTATTAAATGACGTAGGAGGTGTAACGTAATTCTTTCAACCACCCTTATATTCAGCTGAAAAATGTCGCTATAAGTACAATACATCTACATCTACATGACTACTGCAATTCACATTTAAGTGCTTGGCAGAGGGTTCGTCGAACCACAACATACTATCTCTCTACCATTCCACTCCCGAAAAGCGCGCGGGAAAAACGAACACCTAAACCTTTCTGTTCGAGCTTTGATTTCTCTTATTTTATTTTGATGATCATTCCTACCTATGTAGGTTGGGCTCAACAAAATATTTTCGCATTCGGAAGAGAAAGTTGGTGACTGAAATTTCGTAAATAGATCTCGCCGCGACGAAAAACGTTTTTGCTGTAATGACTTCCATCCCAATCCGCGTATCATATCTGCCACACTCTCTCCCCTACTACGCGATAATACAAAACGAGCTGCCCTTTTTTGCACCCTTTCGATGTCCTCCGTCAATCCCACCTGGTAAGGATCCCACACCGCGCAGCAATATTCTAACAGAGGACGAACGAGTGTAGTGTAAGCTGTCTCTTTAGTGGACTTGTTGCATCTTCTAAGTGTCCTGCCAATGAAACGCAACCTTTGGCTCGCCTTCCCCACAATATTATCTATGTGGTCTTTGCAACTGAAGTTGTTCGTAATTTTAACACCCAGGTACTTAGTTGAATTGACAGCCTTGAGAATTGTACTGTTTATCGAGTAATCGAATTCCAACGGATTTCTTTTGGAACTCACGTGGATCACCTCACACTTTTCGTTATTTAGCGTCAACTGCCACCTGCCAAACCATACAGCAATTTCTAGTGGAAAGGCACCAGAACCAGATGAGATACCTGCAAGATTCTACGGAGGTGACGTGAACATCTCCCCCCCCCCCCCTTCTACCAGCCCCGGAATTAATGAAGCTCAGGTCGTCTCTGTTTCCAAGAACGGTCGTGGAACAGATGCACCTAATTATAGGCCTATACAGTTGACATCAGTCTATTGTAGAATTATGGAACATGCTTTATGCTCATGTATTATGAAGTTTTTGGAGAAATCAGTACGGGTCCCGCAAAGAGAGATCTTGCGAAACTTGGATTGCTCTGTTCCTCTGGGAGTTCCACAGCTCTGTAGACAACGGCGGTAAGGTTGAAGCCGTGTTCCACGACTTCTGGGAGGCATTTGACATCACCCCGAAGTGCCGTTTAGTGAAATAAAAGTATTAGCTTACCGAGTAACAGATTTGCAATAGGACTCAAGACTTCCTTGCAGACAAAACTCAACACGTCGCTTTATCGGAACAAAATCGACAAATGTAAAAGTCATTTCCTCGGTACCCCAAGGAAGTGTGGCAGGACAGTTACTGTTCAGAATGCATCTAAATGATCTAGTGGACAGCATCAGACAGTAGTCGTGCAGCTCCTCATAAGACCGACATTTCCGTAGTCAACGCTAAGCGATGCTTGAGGTGGAGTAAAGAGAGACGCCACTGGGCAGTTGACGCCTGGAAGCAAGTAATTTGGAGTGACGAGTCACAGGTGACAGCCGGAGGGAGTGGTCTGTGTTTGGCGAATGCCTGCCATCATGCGCTTTGCCAACAGTGAAATACGGAGGAGATGATGTTGGGGTGTGGAGGTGTTTCTCGTGGTTCGGGTGTAGTCCCCTTTTTGCGCTTAAGAAAACGCTAATCGCATAAGGATATCAACACATTTTCCAGCACTGTGTACTGCGTACAGTAGAGGAACAGCTCGCAGACGATGATTCCTTGTATCAGCATGACAATGTACCATGTCACACAGCTCCATCTGTCAGGCAATGGTTTGTCGACGATAGCATTTGTGAAATGGACTGGCCTGCCCAGATTCTCGTCGTGAACACAGTGGGTCGCCCTTGGGGTGGGTCAGAACGTCGTCTTCGCTTCACACCCCAGCGTACAACATCACTATCTTCTGTAGTTTCGGCTCGTGAGATAGAATGGGCTGCCATTCTTCCACAGACATTCAGATGGATCATTGAGAGGGCCCCAGCGGAGTTCAAGACATCGTGAGCGCGAAGGGTGAGCACACCCAATGAAAATGTCCACTAATAGGTGTCTGGATACTTTTGATCCGATGCTGTATGTTCCAAACCACTCATTTTGAACTAAAGAAAATTGATGGCAGATTTTTTAGGTTTTTTTATGAAATTTGCTCAAAATCATCAGCAGCACAACCATATCACATGTCAACGTTATTAGATAAATCACAAAGTCGTGCAAAGCAATCTACATAAAATATTGGCTTCTGTGAATCCCTTATTTGTACTTTAACGTATGACGCGATGCCACTTACCCATAATTCATAGAAGCTTCTACGCGTTCTGTTTTGTAATGCAGGCACATGCTGGAAGTAATTTTGTTTGAACAGTGAGAACACAACGAAGCTAAACACACACTGAATTATTTCCGGAAAGTAGTCGGCGAAATGACTCGGTCGTTATTTGTGGGATAGTATCAGGGCTATATCGCACGCAATAATTCATAAGAGGAGGTTGAGAGGTTCTGTGAAATCAGGCTTAGGCAACACTCTGCAGTAACAGTCGATATATCGACTGTTTCTGTGTTACGTAACGTGAGAAGTTTGGCCTTGTGGAATTCACACTAACAATTTCGTTATGAGACGAATATATTGTTTTTATAGAACTTCCTTATGTACGATATGTTGCAGTATTTCATTTGTACTGTATTTGCTGTTACGAGCTGCTGAGAGTAAAAATGGTAATAAACGATTTTCATTTCTTAGACTACAAGGGAATAATGACCCTTATGTCTACATTTTCACTTTTAGAACTGCCCAGCTGCCTTCTGCGAACGTACTGTGGTACCGTTGTGCTTTTGGCTTGATATTTTGATTGCTGTGATACTATTCTTCTTCGTGGTGACACAGTGTAAAGTGAGTACCCTGCCACCTGCGTGCGTCAAGAAAAAACAACAAATCATCTAATGGCGTAAAGAAACAACGTTCTTTGTCCTTGAAGCGAGTAATAGGAGATAGCTACGCAACCACAGGGCAGTCTAAAATGATGCTGGAAGAGGAATCACGATACTGCTGAATGTAGACCATTGTCAAGAAGGTTCAGTACCGTCTCTTAGGTGGCAGTGGCCGTTGGTGAGTTAGCACTTGGCCCACGCAGAAAGAGCTTTATTTTTATTAAATGCGTCCAAAATTGTAAATACATAAAACTGTACCAGTATTTTTTGTATAGTTATTTATTATTCCATGAATCGGTTTTCCAACCTTTTCAGGTTAATCTTTGGATGGTTTTCTGGAAGTTACATCACTATTTCTAGCACAATGCTGGTCGTTGGCTTGCGACAGTGAGGGCGGCTTTTTTCGTTAGTGTCCATCTTTCTGCTTCCAGTTTGATGGGCAGTTGGCACATCACTTCAAACACTTTTACACTATCTGTATTTATTTACACTGTGACAGCGCAACTTTGCCAGCATCCAGCATGTGCTATACAATTGTTGCCTATAACAAAGATCTGTGAAATAACTATTCAAAAATGGAAGTGGTCGCAGTTTCTTGTACGTGGAGGAGTTGGAAAAAAGTTTCCCTTGTCGACTGTGGTCAGAGTAGGGTTGCCATAATCTCGGAATCCAAAACCAGGACAAACCTTACGGTCACCGTACCCGACCGAAGGAGATAAGAGGAATATGGAGTCCTCATGCCCATAAGCTAAGGGAAATGTCCATTTAATTAATGATACAGAGTTTGGGAAGGACTGCTTCATTAAGAAAGCATTTATTACAAAAAATAAGAATATGCATTACATTATTCAGTACACGAAGTTCTATTGTCATCATTTGAGCTTTTCTTATACCAATCGTATTTCTCAGAACCTTGAATAGAGCCTGACTGCCCATTGTTTCCATATCTCGAAAGCTGTTCTGTTCTGTTTGGATTTTATATAATTTGAAGGCAAAGAGATAACATATTGATGCTTCTTTGACAGCAATTTTTGAAATTACCGGAAGTTGACTTCAAATCCAGCAAATATCGCGGACATTTGCCTTTTCGGCCCGGACGTTTTCATTTACTCTAAAATCGCGGACTGTCAGTGAAATCCGTGGCGTATGGCAACCCTAGGTCAGAGTTGTGTGTGAAAGGAAGAAAAAGAGAATGAGACATTAAAGATAAGACATATCTTTAGTTTTCTAATAATTTCCAAGTACATTGAGACATTTGTCATACCGCTTTATAAGCTTCAAAAAGCCTTCCAGGAAAAAATCAGAGCGTTGCTCATGGGAGAAGCGTTGAACGGCTTGTTTGACGTCAGCATTGTTGCCAAAGCGCCTTCTGCCGAGAGTCTGCTTAAAAACAGGAAACAGATGGAAGTCACTTGGTGCGAGATCCGGACTGTAAGGCGGACGGTGTAGGCGCTCCCAACCAAGAGTTGCAATATGGTTTTGCGTCGCCGTCGCCGTCGCCGTCGCCGTCGCCGTGTGTGGTCTCGCATTGTCATCCAATAGCAGAACGCCAGATCTGAGAAGGCCGGGCCGCTTTTTCCGAACCACCTCTTTCAATCTCGACAGAGTGGCACAGTATCGCGCAGCATTGATGGTTGCATCCTTCATAAAGTCCAGCGGCAAAACTCCTTTGGCGTTCCAGAAAACGGTGAGAAGCACTTTACCTGCAGACGGAGTGATTTTGAACTTCTTTCGGACAGTTGATGATAGATGTTTCCACTCCATGGATGCGGCCTTCGATTCGGGTGTGTATTGGTAGACCCACGTTTCATCTTCCGTCAGAATCCGAAACAGAAGGTCATTGCCAGATTCATGGTGACGCCCGAGCTGTTCCAGGCTGAACGCCATGCATTGTTCCATGTGTGTCGGGGTCAGTTGGCGGGGCACCCATCGTGCGGACACCTTCCCGTATCGAAGAATGTTGTGGATGATCTTGTGAGCTCGCTCATGTCCGATTCCAAGTTCTGCCGCTACTCCATCGATGGTGATACGCCGATTCGATTTAATCATGTCTTCCACCTTCTTGACATTATCATCTGTGGTGGCCATGCGCGTCCGTCCAGGTCTCGGTATGTCCTGCACTTGCTGACGTCCATCACTGAATTGCTGGCACCATCTCCGCATCATTTGCCTCGACATCACACCTGACCCATACATCTCAACAAGGCGGTTATGAATTTCTGTGCCTGATACTCCACGAGCCCATTCACAGCGGATAACAGCTCTCACTTCCTCCTTTGACCACGACTCCAAAACGCACCTTCTCTCCATAGCTTGATTGCGGTCGACCTCTACCCAATCGTGTCTTGCACATGCGCGCTCACCTGCCGTGTCGTCTTTCGCCCATATCATGCAACTCTTCCCACAGTCGAAAGGGGAAACTCCTCTTCGTATTTACATTCAGTTAACAGTCACGGCTTATAAAATATCCGTAATTGATAAGCTTAATTAATGTGCAAAACTGTTCAGGGCTACACAAAGGGAGAAGGGAGGGAAGCAGGTTGTGGAGAAGGTTCCTGTCAGATTAACAACGTTAGGCGCTGTTGAGCTTGGTCAGCACTGGGATGGGTGACCGCCCACGTCTCCCAAGTGCTGTTGACAAAAGGGCTGCGCTTGTCGGGCCAAGTAAAGAGCTTCTTGACTGTAAAGCAGAGGCTCCGGTCACGAAAACGGACAACGGACGGGAGAACAGTGTGCTGACCATAAGCCTGATCTCCCCATCCAGCGACGCTTATCCGCTGAAGATGACACGGCGTCGGTCGGTGCAGTTGGGCCTCACGGGGCTTGTTCGGACGGAGAGTATCACGCCCAGATGTCCTGTAAGCGATGTCTTCTCCACTGACCCTCCTATCCCACCAGGCACACCACGCACACTTGTTTAACTCTTACATAATTGTGATTATGTTAATGACACTACATGTTGTAGTCTGTTATTACTATTAACTTATTTATAATGTAAATAAATAAATACATATGCCTTTATTTAAAAGCTTTATGTCTACTAAACTTTGTATAAAAAATGTGTAGAACAATGTTTTCCAAAAGTTATCTAGGCTATTTTTTCTGTTGTAGGCGATATCTATACATGTTATAAACTATCGTGAATTTAAGTTCTCTGTTGCGTCTTTCTGACAGTATGCGAAGGCTAATCTCAGGAACTACTGTAGAGATTTTTACACTAGCACGCGAAATTTAACCGACAGTAAGAAGAAGCTGTGATATGCAAATGATTAGCTTTTCAGAGCAATCACACAAGGTTGGCGCCGTTGGCGACACCTACAACGTGCTGACATGAGGAAAGTTTCCAACCGATTTCTCATACACAAACCGCAGTTGACCGGCGTTGCCTGGTAAAACGTTGTTCTGATGCTTCGTGTAAGGAGGAGAAATGCGTATCATCACGTTTCTGACTTTGATAAAGGTCGGGCTGTAGCCTATCGCGATTGCGGTTTATCGTATCGCGACAGTGCTGCTCTGCTGCTCGCGTTGGTCGAGATCCAATGACTGTTAGCAGAATATGGAATCGGTGGGTTCAGGAGGGTAATACGGAACGCCGCGCTGGATCCCAACGGCCTCGCATCACTAGCAGTCGAAATGACAGCCATCTTATCCGCATGGCTGTAACGGTTCGTGCAGCCACGTCTCGATCCCTGAGTCAACTAATGGGGACGTTTGCAAGACAACAACCATCTGCACGAACAGTTCGACGACGTTTGCAGCAGCATGGACTATATCAGCTCGGAGACCATGGCTGCGGTTACCCTTGACGCTGCATCACAGACAGGAGCGCCTGCGATGGTGTACTCAACGACGAACCTGGGTGCACGAATGGCAAAACGTCATTTTTTCGGATGAATCCAGATTCTGTTTACAGCATCATGATGGTCGCATCCGTGTTTCGCGACATCGCGGTGAACGCACATTGGAAGCGTGTATTCGTCATCGCCATACTGACGTATCACCCGGCGTGAAGGTATGGGGTGCCATTGGTTACACGTCTCGGTCACCTCTTGTTCGCATTGACGGCACTTTGAACAGTGGACGTTACATTTCAGATGTGTTACGACCCGTGGCTCTACCCTTCATTTGATCCCAGCGAAACCCTACATTTCAACAGTATAATGCATGACCGCATGTAGCAGGTCCTGTACGGGCCTTTCTGGATACAGAAAATGTTCGACTGCTGCCCTGGCCAACACATTCTCCAGATCTCTCACCAACTGAAAACGTCCGGTCAATGGTGGCCGAGCAACTGGCTCGTCACAATACGACAGTCACTACTCTTGATGAACTGTGGTATCGTGTTGAAGCTGCATGGGCAGCTGAACCTGTACACGCCATCCAAGCTCTATTTGACTCAATGCCCAGGCGTATCAAGGCCGTTATTAAGGCCAGAGGTGGTTGTTCTGGGTACTGATTTGTCAGTACCTATTCACCCAAATTGCGTGAAAATCTAATCACATGTCAGTTCTAGTATAATATATTTGTCCAATGAATTCCCGTTTATCATCTGCATTTCTTCTTGGTGTAGCAATTTTAATGGCCAGTAGTGTATATTGTTTTCACTAATTGGCTGACTGATTCACGAGGAGGGCTTATGTATATAATTTATGAATGTTAAATAAAGCAAAAGATGTGAAAGCTAATCGCAGGGACGACAGTAAGGCTTTTAATCCCCTTTTCAGTAACAGACAGATTGAAGAGGAAGGTTTGTGTATATAAAATACGGGCTATGGCAATTTGAGCGTTACGCTATAGACACCTTGTGCTACACTTGCGAAGGCTTCGCAGATCGGCGGTACTAGTATGAGGCTTCCGGAGGACGTCAGCGTCTTTCTCCATGTGAAGGGACGGTATCTTCGGAAACCTACAATTCACTTCAGATTTTGACTAATGGACAAGTAACTAAAACTGTTACATAGATAAATAAATCCACCCAGAATTCAACCCTATTTCTATGTAGCAGTTTGATGGAAAAAACGCCTGTAAGAAAAGGAAATTGTTTGAAAGGGTATTGTAATCATGGGCAAATCACATAAAGTTATGTTGTAGAAGCCGGTGAAAAGGATACATGAGACGCCAGGACACTAAAATCCTGGAGAGGGGACGCTGGTGTAGCGTAGAACACAGCGCAAAGTCGGCAGTAGGTGATGTGAGAGGAACAATGGTGAAGGATACGGGACTGCTTTGCATGTATTTAGGTAATTTAATAATTTGGAGAGAATATTAAGGGCAAAAGATAGGTGAGGCGTTTGAACAAGATTATTATCGAACACATTGTCTTTTAAAAGTGATGAATCGAGTGAAAAAATGTTGGGCATTCAATGCTCAAGTTCTTACGATAACAGTTAGTGCCGAAAACAATGGGAAACGGTAAGTGATAACTCGAAAGAAATAACTGTATGTCCGTTATTTCGTTTAATCACTTAGCTACCAATCAGTATCAAGAAAAGGTCGAAGCCCTCAAATTGAGCTGATAATCATCTTAGATGTAACATAGAACAGATTGCACGCATGTGTATGAGAACACTGTGTGAGTAACCCGTCTGTATATAATATGTTAATAGCACTGACAGCGCTCTGCGCTCTCGGCAAGAGTTTCTGTGGTTGAATGGACTGTCAGTTAGAGAGTGGGTAGGGAAGTGTATGGACATGACATTTTTAGTGGAGAATCTGTGTTGGTAGGACATGCATTGTAAAGTGAGATGATATGCTGTCTTTATAAGAAAATACGCAAGGAAATGTATGAGGACGGATGTATGATTGATAACGTTTGGACAGTGGAATTATTGACAACTATATAATTTTTGGAACTGGATGTCACATGAATAAGGTAAAATTTTCTAAATACACTGTTTGCTCTTCAACAAAATCTTTCTGTTTGCTAACCATATGCCTCCTAGCAGTTAGAGCCTGCAGTAGTTACAATCTTTTTATTTGGCTGGCCGTTGTTGCTACTTGCTCTAATTGCTGTAGTTCGTGTTATGAAGATTTTCTGTGAGGTAAGTTACTTATGAAAAAGAGTGGGGTTTGCACTATCGGGATAAGTGAGTGAAATTAGGCAATTAACAGAGTTGGAGGTAGTTTCATATTTCTTTAATTTCATGTTTTTTGGATTTGTATTATTGTTACGATTTCTTGCAATTCAGGGACAATCTTTTGTGTTAATTATTGGAAGTCATGTTGTCAATATATGGGAGTCAGATTGCATTGGGCTTCTGTATTGTGGTTAATAAATGAATAGGTTACGTTTGTCAGGGAAAATTCTGTAGGTTAGTGGTTAATAAAAAAAAATAATTAAAGAGGTAGCTTCAACTGCTTCAAGATAAAAATGTGGTAATTTCAGTGATCCAGATTAAAGTTTGTACGTAGCACATTATTTCGTGAAGATTACATAGCAGTTTGATTTTATCTTACTAACAGATAAACAACCCAATGCGCAAATAAACGTTTAAAAACTAACAGTAAAAAGACAAAAAATAGTAAAAGTCCAGTAGCAGGCACGTTACACTTGACTTCCCGCGCATAGAATTTAACATACAGAAACTGTATAAAAAATTGCAACGAGAGGCCATCTTATAACCATCTCCTAAGGTTTTCACGATAAAAACGGTTACATCACTAAACCTGCTGGAAATGTAAACTACCTCAGCTATTATTTAGTACTGACTACACTAGGAAGGATATTTCAACAGACCCCTGACAAAACATAGCACTTTGAAAATTTAATCGTAAAGTCGCATCCTTGCATTGTTTTCATGTCACCAGTTAGCACAGCGTCCATTCATAAGCAATAACCGTCCACAGTCATAAAAAACCTCTCAGCCACTTTTCGGAAATGCATTATTTTAAGGAACTCAGAATTACACAACAGAAACGATGATGCAAATGTATTCTTTGGTTTCTAAATCTTAGCGCAAACATGCATTGTCGCTGTTACTGCACTTTTAGTTTTTGTGTTTAACGTTTTATCGACTATCTGTCTCTAAATTAGTTTGTAAAATATTTACCTGTAAAAATCTCTTCTACTTCTTTCCGGGAACTTCTCTTTTGTGCTTAGATATTCCTCTCATTTTTAGGCGCATTGTAGTTGCCTGAATCAACTCTGGAGGATAATAAATATGGTGCGGGAACAGCATCGGGCTTCAACTGAGTATGATTAAAAGTTTAGTTGCCAAATCCCTTTCATAACTCGAATCAGCGAAATGTATTGAGCACACTCAGATTTACAAGCAGCTGTCCATTTTTATTAAGCTTCGTTTACGTAGGAAATAAGTGATTCCTATTGTTTTTTGTGGTCTGGAAGGACTAGTGTAACTCACGACCGCAAAGCATATTATTTTTTCCACTGAAAACAATCCAAAACACGCTGTCAGAAACGCTCAATACACTAACAGCTGTAGTGTGAATCTACACTTAATCACCAATTAGCAAGAAGAACTGACGCTCGCGTAAACAACTGGGAGTCCTCTTAAAAACGCAGCGGTAACACAATAAATTACTATAGAGAAAAGTTAATGGCTTAGCTACTTTAGGCGTTGAAATCATTTGTGACCAGACCGGGACTTGAACCTGGAATCCACGTTTCTAGCTAACGGCCAGCACGACCATTTTTTCTTTTTTTCTTAAACCTAGGGGTGGACCAGTGGGGGCTCAGGGGCAGAGCGGGCAGGGGTCGACACGCGAGGCCTGGCCACGTTGTCTCCATAACCGCCACCAAACCGATGGAGCACAGGGAAGGTGAGACACAGGAATCAACAGAAGTGGAAGGCTTCATGTTGTTTATTTATTTTCATTTTTTTGTTCTTGTAATTTTCACTATCATTATGAAATTATGCGGAACATATATCAGCCACATAGAAAAAAAAATAGACTGGGTAAAGGAAAAGAAAAAGAAATAAGTAAAATACGGGCATTTACGGTGCACTCTCCCATCCGCGGCGGTCGGAAGTAGAATAGATCATAGGTGGCTTAAACTCAGACACCATCAACGGAGTGATAGGTGCCCTCAGCTCCAGACACTCCCCAACTTAGTGGAGGTCTAACAAAGACCCCTCGAAGATACTTAGCAAATAATTTTCGGCATGTGTTCGAGCGGTGCATGGTTTGTTCGTAAATAGGTCCAGAAGTCGAGGCGGGATTTAGTTCCCTCACGGAATAAGTAACCGACTGCCCATCCCTTGACACACGTAATGGCATGACATTTAGCAGTGGGAGAATGTTTGTCCTCCGGGTACAGAAGCATTTGCGATTCGATCAAAAAATGTTTCAAATGGCTCTGAGCTCTATGGGACTTAACTGCTGAGGTCATAAGTCCCCTAGAACTTAGAACTATTTAAACCTAACTAATCTAAGGACATCACACACATCCATGCCCGAAGCAGGGTTCGAACCTGCGACCGTAGCGGTCGCGCGGTTCCAGACTGTAGAGCCTAGAACCGCTCAGCCACAGCGGCCGACGGTTCGATCATGTTCGGTGGCACTCGGACATCGCAACCTCAGCCATCCGGACAATTTTATTTTAATTCTTAACTTCAATGGTAAAATGATATTTTCAGACTTAATATATAGCTAATTTATTGCAAATGCGGCAAAAATGGCATAGCGTTCTGAGTTCTGAATTCGGAACAAAATTTCTGTTTTACTCTATCAACGGCTTTGGACGACAGATTTCCTAGAATAAAATAATAATAAAAAAAAGATTACCTTTACGATGGCCTCAATTTCTTCTTACCTACAAAAAATTATCCCTCTTCCCATTCAGTCACGATATGTCTACTGTATTGTCATCCCAAAGAGACACAGTACTTCTTTACTAATTAAGAAACAAAGACAGCATCAGCTGTCAAAGATATTTCCGGCACAACGCGTAAAATGCATCATCTCTCTCAACATGTGTAAACACCCACACACACACACACACACACACACACACACACACAAAATTACATCATGTGGATGCTAAGAGCACAGAAGCATTTCGATTCAAGATCTAGGTGTAAATTTTTTAATTTCCTGTTACTAACTGGTTTTGGAATCGTTATACACAAATTACAGCAGGTCTTATACAAAACACTTGGAATTATTTAGTATTAACATAGTATGAAAGTGAAATAGCTTTTAGAATTCTACTTTCAAAGACGTATTATGGCTTTAAACATTTACTTTCTTCTCTTCCTCGCACTACACTCCTCCATCGCCTTGCCACGATTCGCGCGGCTAGCTCCGTCGGAGGTTCGAGTCCTCCCTCGGCCGTGGGAGTGTGTGTTGTTCAAAAATGGTTCAAATGGCTCTGAGCACTATGGGACTCAACTGCTGAGGTCATTAGTCCCCTAGAACTGAGAACTAGTTAAACCTAACTAACCTAAGGACATCACAAACATCCATGCCCGAGGCAGGATTCGAACCTGCGACCGTAGCGGTCTTGCGGTTCCAGACTGCAGCGCCTTTAACCGCACGGCCACTTCGGCCGGCATGTGTTGTTCTTAGCGTAAGTTACATTAAGTAGTATGTAAGCCTAGGGATCTATAACCTCAGCAGTTTGGTCCCATAGAACCTTACCAAAAAATTTCCAAAACACCCCTCCATCTTTTCCGCTCTATTGTCATCATTGTTTCCTTGTACTGATACTGCTTTCCCACAGTAAAAAAAGAAAAATCATCTTCGCCTTTTTCTTTCTTGATATGTCCCTGCCTCCTTTAGACATCGCATGCCAGACTTCTTTTGAAAATACGCTTAACGGCAATTGCTCATGAGAGTGTAGATTTTTCTTATACTGCTCACTTGTATGAGCTTTCATAAGCATATTTTATCTGATGAGGATTGTTCAAAATGGGTTATAAATGCCAAGTCTGAATGGTCGCATACCTCAAAAATGGATGACTTAATCGGTTTACTGGAGTAAATACAGTGTACTAACACTCAGAGGAATTGAAAACACAGTAGTGGTTCAAGAGGGCAAAAATGAAGGTGGTTACGTCCTTTTTCTAGGATAATACTGAAACACATGCTGACTTAAGGACAGATAAAGCCACGGATTTGCAGCGAGTAGGAGGTTTCAACAAGCAAGAAGCTGGCCTATTCTGTGCCATACTACATGAGCCTACGGACAAGATTACAGTCATTTTTTTTATTATGAACTTGGCCAGCTATGGACTACTTTCAAAGACGTATTATGGCTTTAAACATTTAATTTCTTCTCTTCCTCGCACTACACTCCTCCATCGCCTTGCCACGATTCGCGCTACGATACAGTTCTATATTTTTCTTATGAATAGTAGATCCGGAGCTCTTGTGCAACAGCGATCTCGTATTTATTTCCCATTTTATGCGTGCTTTCAGTTTATGATTAAAATCGCTTTGAATAAAATTGATGCAAACACAATATTAGATTGCACTAATATCAGTGCACTAAACGTACACTATACCGGAACGTA
This sequence comes from Schistocerca nitens, assembly GCF_023898315.1. Classification (NCBI taxonomy): domain Eukaryota; kingdom Metazoa; phylum Arthropoda; class Insecta; order Orthoptera; family Acrididae; genus Schistocerca; species Schistocerca nitens. The sequence goes on from NC_064622.1 coordinate 363,132,248, forward strand.
TCCATGGATGAACTTCTTGTAGCAAATAGTTATGAGCGATCTAGATTGACAAACGTCGCGAAACCAGGGTCTGGGTGGGACTACTGGCAGAATGCAAAAATAAGTATCCCTGGATAGTTTAGATGTTTTTTAATAATCTTGCCATCTTTGTAAATCATTCTGGGTGACAAAACAATACAGTTACGACGGTGAATATTTAATGTTCATTGAGGAGCCAGTTTTGTGGCTTCCTTAGTGGTTGGTTGGTTTGTGGGATTAAAGGGACCAGACTGCGACGGTCATCGGTCCCCTCCTTAGTGGGAAGATCGACTTCTTCAAACACATTTTTTGTAAACTGTAAGCATTACTCAAGCTCTAGGCATTGTCATTTCAGTGTTGACTACAAGTGACTCAAAAAGGCACTTGATGTGCTTTACAAAAGATCAAAAATTTAAAAAATAAAAGTGGGAGGTTACAAACCGAGAGTATCATGCAGAAGGTTGGTTCAAATGGCTCTGAGCACTATGGGACTTAACATCTGAGATGAGCAGCCCCCTAGAACTTAGAACTACTTAAACCTAACTAACCTAAGGACATCACACACATCCATGCCCGAGGCAGGATTCGAACCTGCGACCGTAGCGGTCGCGCGTTTGCAGACTGGAGCGCCTAGAACCGCTCGGCCATAACGGCCGGCTGCTGAATGTTGACTTGCAGAGTATTGATGTAGTTGTAAAAGTTGGCCCAGCGGTAGCGCACTTTTTCGGGGACCAGCTAGCTGTCTCTTTTGCACTGACTTTTACCGATTGCGTGTCCCATGTGGTGGTGGTGCGTGTGAAGTCGTGGTTGTGAGAAAGTCACAGATCGGTATGGGAGGCGCGGACCGGGCCGGGCGAGGCGCGCTTTTAACGCCTTCCCCTGTCAGGCGGTAACCGAATCAAAAAAGCACTCAGGGCAGCGAGCGGCGCCGGCTGAGGCTGGGGGGCGTGGCCCTGTGCCTCCACTGTCAACCAGGGCCGCGCACGCACGGCAGGTGCGGGGTGTTTACTCGGCTGCGGTGGTGTGCGGAATAGCTCGGTCAACGAAGACCTACAACGGTAGGACGGAGTCTCATAAAGAACATGTTTAAAACCTCCACGATTGGAATTTGAGCGTGATGGTGAGGGGCGGGTGGTTGAGGGAGGGTGGTTGTTGGCAGGGTGCGGTCTTAGGGCGTTCATATGAAACGTTTTTATTTTTATTTTGAATACCTCAAAAAACTACAGTTCCTAGCGAAAATATTTACCAGTACAAAATTAAACTACATTTAATTTCCACAACAAAGCTCGTATTCTTTTTTCTTTACGACTAATAGTTCCCGCTTTGCAGGGGATGGAAAAAACTCAGATTATTAAAAACAGTACTTGAATGCTTTGAAATTAATGTTTGCTGTTAAGAACAAGTTTTGCATGTGTGTTCTATGTCAACTGCAATAGAGCGTTATTAAAGGATAAATTGTGTTCTGAGGGTATAAAACGTTGAAGGGGACGGGGATGTAGAAGCGTGGTGAAAAGTGGATCACCAGATGGTGGCCATGAAGTTCCCTCGTTCATACACTGAAGCACCAAAGAAACTTGCTGTGGTTTACCAACACAAGTACAAGGATAGCGTACCAATAGGGACAAGAAAGGAGGCATGAAGGGCCCCAAAACAGAAATAACAATCATCCATTTATTGCACCATTACACACGCACATCATGATATATGAGACATTATGACAAACAGTGTGCATAATGAAGGCCGCACAATTTTACCAATGTAAGAGATTAAAATAATACTAGCATAAAATTAACTAAAGTGCCTCGATGGAAATGTTTATGAGAAGAACACGACGGGGCCGCAAGGGAGGAGGCAACACAATACTTAACTCAGGTGCACCAAAACAAACAACGGACACCAGGCCGCGCTAACAACGGACACGTTAATGCACGCTCTCTCCGTTGGGGTTCCGCGCGTTCCACCCAAGTAATAGCTACCTGAAACATTTTAATACTTGGAACAGTACACCGGTGATCAGTAAATTTAAAAAACAATAACAGGACATAAAAATACAATAATTTAAGAAAATCACATCATATCAGTATGAGCTTAAGGTCTTTCTGTAATTAACATATTACGAAAGGCAAAGGGGCATGTGCCACTATTAAATCTTGCATAATTACACTACTAAATTTTCAGTACCCAAGTTTTAACGCAACAAGAATTAAATCATTTAAGTGATAATGTTACTTTAAAATAATAATAAACTTATTTCATACAAAAGAGGACCAAGAATGGCCCGATCAGTACTCTCCAGTGAAGCAGTTCACACAAATGGTACTCCACGGCTCCGAGCACACCGCTCCATACAAAATGCAACACAACCACAGCGACCCGGCGTACTACCAGAACCACCAGGCAGTAAACCAAAATCGTACTAAGCCAAAACAAGGACCGACTTTTAAAATAACGAGACCTAGCCCAGGCCGGACAACAGACCAAATGCCGGGAAATCCATAAGGAACCTCAGCCAACTTAATACCAAAACAACAATTTATGAACAATATGCAAAACACAAGACCTTCCGTTTAGTCGCGAAGGTGGCTCCGACCCGCCTGCTGAGGTGCCAAGCGTCGGTACGGTGTTCCGAATCAAGCTTAACCTTCGTTAACGGAAAGCGGAAGCACCACAAGACAAAATAAACTCCAATCTAACTGCGCAAGGCAAACTCCAAGGAGTGCCACTCGTAGACTATGCACTTGAAGATCAAACAAAGAGCCGGCCGAAGTGGCCGTGCGGTTAAAGGCGCTGCAGTCTGGAACCGCAAGACCGCTACGGTCGCAGGTTCGAATCCTGCCTCGGGCATGGATGTTTGTGATGTCCTTAGGTTAGTTAGGTTTAACTAGTTCTAAGTTCTAGGGGACTAATAACCTCGGCAGTTGAGTCCCATAGTGCTCAGAGCCATTTGAACCATCAAACAAAGCACCCAGACTAACGTGCCGCTGAACGACGCACTTCCATCACCAGCGTCTAGTAGGGTACGGAGAGCAGCGTAGCCCACCGATATACATCGACGGGACGGTAACCGAGGATAGCAATCCCAGCGACGGAGAGACAGGAGGACGAAATGACATCCCACCGCACACAGAAGGTATTTCAAACTCAGGCTCGACAAACTACAACAGGCGAGATTTTGCTCCCCTTGCGAATCAAGTTAAACGGCACATCACGCCGCTGTCCACACTATTAGCCGTAAAATCACGGTCCGGTCTTCCCGTCGGACCCACTCGGCGTCCAGACGCAAATAACCCCACCGAGCCGAACTGTCTTCACGCCCAGGCAGCCACCTCTTACCTCCTCACACGCCTCTAGTTAAGCCCCGGCCAGCGATCACACAGGGAAACAACCGCCTAACGTCAAAGCGCCATCTGGGTGAAAACTCCGCACTAAGATCGATACGGACTTGGAAATAAGCGAGCGCCGTAAGAAAACTGGTATAGGCTTGCGTATTCAAACACAGAGATATGTAAACAGACAGACTACGGCGCTGCCGTCGGCAACGCCTATATAAGACAACAAGATAAAAAAAAAAAGGTTCAAATGGCTCTGAGCACTATGGGACTTAACATCTTAGGTCATCAGTCCCCTAGAACTTAGAACTAGTTAAACCTAACTAACCTAAGGACATCACACACATCCATACCCGAGGCAGGATTCGAACCTGCGACCGTAGCGGTCGCGCGATTCCAGACTGCAGCGCCAGAACCGCGCGGCCACTTCGGCCGGCCTGCTACAATGGCTGGTTATCAGTATTTAAGTCTGTTTGACGGCGCACAAGCGATGTGTACCGTGACTATCAGGAATCCGGTAAAACATCAAATCTCCGACATCGCTGCGGCGGGGAAAAGATCCTGCAAGAACGGGACGAACAACGACTGAAGAGAATCGTTCAACGTGGCAGATGTACAACGCTTCCGCAAATTGCTGCAGCTTTCCAATGTTGGGCCATCAGCAAGTGTCAGAGCGCGAACCATTCAACGAAACATCAATGATAATGGCTTTCGGAGCCGAAGGCTCACTGGTGTTCCCTTGATCATTGCACGACACAAAGCTTCAAGCCTTTCCTAGGCCCATCAACACCGACAGTGGACTGCTGATGACTGGAAACATGTTGCCTGGTCGGACTAGTCTCGTTTCAAAATGTATCGAACGGATGGGTGTGTGGGGACAACTCCATGAATCCAAGAACCCTGCATGTCAGCAGGGGACTGTTGAAGCTGCTGGAGGCTCTGTATGGTGTGAGGCGTGTGCAGTTGGAGTGATATGGGACCCCTGATATGTGTAGTTACGTCTCTGATAGGTGACACGTACGTCAGCGTCCCGTCTGATCGTCTGCATCCATTCATGTCCATTGTACATTACGATGGACTTCAAAAATTCCATGAGTAAAATGCGACACCCTACACGTCCAGAATTGCTACAAAGTGGACCAGGAACACTCTTCTGAGTTTAAACACATACGCTGACCATCAAACTCCCTAGTCATGAACATTACTGAGCATATCTGGGGTGCCTTGCTACGTGCTATTCTGGAACGGTCCACCCCCTCGTACTCTTAAGGAAAGTCCGGCAGGATTCATGCTGATAATTCCCTTCAGCACTACTTCAGACATTAGTCGAGGTCATGCCACGTCGTGTTGCGGTGCTTCTGCATGTTCGCGGGGACTCTACACGATATTAGGTGGGTGTTCAAATGGTTCAAATGGTTCTAAGCACTATGGGACTCAACATCTGAGGTCATCAGTCCCCTAGAACTTAGAACTACTTAAACGTAACTAACCTTAGGACATCACACACATCCATGCCCGAGGCATGATTTGAACCTGCGACCGTAGCGGTCGCGCGGTTCCAGACTGTAGCGCCTAGAACCGCTCGGCCATTCGGGCCGGCCCGTTAAAAAATGGTTCAAGTGGCTCTGAGCACTATGGGACTTAACATCTGTGGTCATCAGTCCCCTAGAACTTAGAACTACTTAAACCTAACTAACCTAAGGACATCACACACATCCATGCCCGAGGCAGGATTCGAACCTGCGACCGTAGCAGTCGCGCGGTTCCGGACTGCGCGCCTAGAACCGCTAGACCACCGCGGCCGGCCCGGCCCGTTAAATTTTGATTCGGAAGCGGCGCAACGTATTGATTCTGACCATCCTGTAAAAGGAGTTAATTCCAGTTTATTAAATGAATACTTATTTGGAGTTGCTAAGCGACCTATCAAGTAAAAAATTTCAACGGATGCTGTGTCAGATGTCTACCACAGTGAACAGCGTGTCCCAAGTGTAACACACTGTAAATACATTCATCAGCCAGGTCAACACCTGGTATGTCCACCTTTGGCTCTGATAGCAGCGGCGACGCGTCGTGTCATGGAAGCAGTGAGGTCTTGGTAGGTCGCTGGAGGGAGTTGGCATCGTATCTGCACACACAAGTCACCAAATTCCCGTAAATTCCGGGGAGGGGGACGATGAGCTCTGACGCCACGTTCTCTTACATCCCAGATGTGTTCGACTGAATACATATTCGGCGAGTTGGGGCCACCACATCAACTGCGACCCGCCACTTTGTTCCACGAATCACTCCATAACACTTTTGACCTTGTGACATTACAATGGAACCTCATCGAAATGCCAAAGTTCCTTTACAAAACTGAGAAATGCAATTACAATCAAAGAACTGAACCGGTTGACAGCTAATTCTAACCATAAGGTCCCTCTTGTTCTAAGATACAAACCCGAAAATAATGAGGAGGGCAAATCATCACGAGAATTACAGAATGCTACTCCCCTTTATCAGCATGGATCCACGGTGCGTCGCAGCGGTTATTGAGTGATGCTGATGAAAGCCAGGTAGAAGAAGGCAGCCAGGGACGAGCAGTCGTCCGACACGAATGTTGCCAACCAACCGACGGGATGTCGGACTCCTGCTTGTAGTCGACGCTGACCCCGGTGAAGTACTCCGGTATCTTCGCTCTGCACAGGCCCTTGCGGAGCTCGTGGCTTCGGCCTCTCGGACCTCGTGACCACCTCTTGCCGCGACGCTACCGCCTGTCCTCAAACTTCGTGCCACTCTCTCGGGCCAGCGAACCCCGTGTATATATCAGCAAGCAAAGATCTTCTAAGGACGCAGTCCACAGATACCAAATTTTCCTCATAGATATTGGAAATAGGGCCGCAAGAGGGATAGTCGATACTACAGCTGAGCCAGTGGCGCCAGACAGAACAGCCTACTAATGGCTCTGAGCACTATGGGACTTAACATCTGAGGTCATTAGTCCCCTAGAACTTAGAACTAATTCACAAAAGAAGTAACAAAAATTCGATAAATTTCTCCCAAAAACATAGTATGGCAGCAGTCGTTTTCACTCAGTTAACTTTAAGGCAAAATTGGAAATACACTAGATTCAAATTTCAGCATAGATAGGCAAGTTGGCGGACAGTAGCGCTAGCATGTGGCCATGTACTGCACACAAAGAAAAGCCTGAAACTGTTAATGTAATGAACCAAAAGTATACCGCTCCAGCAACAGACTGAAATTTTAGAGCCTCCGGAAGACTGAGGAAGCACATTACAGTCGAAATAAGAACGGGAACTGATACTGATGGCCCACACTACTCATGAACTCGTGACTAAGTTCCCTTCTTTTACCATCTAACACAACAAAATAATGATAATTAAATCATCATTTAAAGTTTCTCTGACTAAAATTACTCTGAATGAAAGGAACGTTACTAGCGTTCTGCACGACTAAACTATACATCCTAAGACCTTCTTTTTACCAAAATGTGAGGATCCGTTTCCAGCTACGCCCACACAGTTCGCCATGCAGCCCAAGTCTGCTCAGTATGGTGGAACTAGAGAGGCAACGGCTTTATTTTCAAACTCAGTGATCCACCTGTAATCTGTTAACTTGCTTTATATTTGGTGCTAGCTCCACTTTTCCGAATTTGTTCACAGCGTTAAGATAGTGCAAACCGTACTCAACCGCCACTATTTCTGGCCAGCCTAAGAGTGTCCGCCTTTTCAGCCACAAGTAGGAGTATGTTAATAAAAAGGAGAATGGTTTTTGATACTGTAACTAACGGTACCAAATTATCATTTAATGAAAATAACAAATGTCGCGAAACAACTGTGACGTTTCAAGCTGATGGTTGTTCATATTCACAACTGCTCAAATGGTTGAAATGGCTCTGAGCACTATGGGACTCAACTGCTGAGGTCATTAGTCCCCTAGAACTTAGAACTAGTTAAACCTAACTAACCTAAGGACATCACAAACAGCCATGCCCGAGGCAGGATTCGAACCTGCGACCGTAGCGGTCTTGCGGTTCCAGACTGCAGCGCCTTTAACCGCACGGCCACTTCGGCCGTCTTCACAACTGCGAATACATTTGATGTATAACAGGCGCCAAGACCTCTTCACGCGGATAATGACCATGACGGTTAGATACAGTACAGCATGGCGTGTAAACGAAGCGCATGAAGCCTGCACATACTGCATTTCTGCGGCCTTTGCGATCCGCCTGAGTTTCGTGTCCCTTGCAAGCCGTGAAAGCGGCTGTATTATTAGGTGAAGTAGTCTCTGTCATTTTTGGCAACTTATGCCCAGCCGTGAGGGATTTATTTACCCTCTTTATTAGTCCACGAAGGATAATTAGGAAAAAATTCGTGTAGCAGCAAATTTTTGTACATTGATGGGAGGGAGTGTTATCAATTACATACTAAAAGAGATGGGTGGGGGGGCTTTCTAAGGTTCCGTGTTTATCTTTTTCTTAAATAACTCGAAAACCGCGGTTTCTAGCGGAAACGTTTACCAGTACCAAATGAAACTACGTTAAATTTCCTCCAGAAAAGATCCCATTCATTTTTTTTCTCTAGGACTGTTTCCGTGTAGCAAGGGATGGAAAAATGTGAGATTATTAGTTTTAAAGGTATGCAATGAATGTTTAATGTTAAATTTAGTGCGTTAAGTAAAAATATTAAATGTATGTAGAAAGTCCATTTGCAGTAGAGTCCTATTAAGGAATAAATTTTGTTCTGGCGTTGTCACAGGGTGGAGTGGGCGGGGATGGAGGGTAGAAGCACGAGGGAAGGTGTCGCCGGATTGTGGTCGTGCGCTTCCCTTCTTCATAGTTCTGCAAACTCAAGAGCCAGCACGTGTTTCCCCGCTGTATCTACCGCACTACGTAACAGGAACCAACTACACTGTATTTCACATATCGACCCTCGGCAGTGGGCCTTGAAACTTCTTGGAACATCGATATGAGTTACTAATAATGCTAAGGTAGGAAACACGTGCGGACAGAATCTGGCAAATCTGTGCACACTGCTCTAGAATGCTAGAGGCGAAAATGATTTTTATGTGCCCTGTACGATAGCTGTAACATTCTTCCGGGAAAGACAACTTCGCCCAGCATGAGCGCTGCTCACTATTCCTCCCCAAAATCTCCTGTTTATCAAGACTGTCACGACGTATTAGATATTCAGATGAGAAAGGCGAGAATGGACACACGCACGCACGGACATGTATATCAGTAGGTGGCTCCCGACAGAAGCTGCTGGGGCAACCGACGTCACTGCACACTTGGTTGACAACCCTGTGCGGTCACCGTAACTTCTGGTTCATCGTCCGACACGTACGGTAGCTGTTTTTCTCGCAACCATCAGGCTATCTGCGATACTGGTTAGCGAATTTGGGGCGTTTGTACCTGCGCGGTTTCTTCTTAGATTGGCGTAAGTAGGAGGTCGCGGTCACAGCTGAGCATTGTGTCACCGCACCTGAAGACGTCGGTCAGTTTCACCGATGAAATACTGTGTGAAATTGCTAACAACATCCGACATCTCACCCGAGAACTATATCTACAATATGCTGTGCAGTTCTCTGATGTGAGTAGACAAAATATCTTCACTGGGCTCTTGTTTATACATGATGAGCAGAAACATTTTGAAAAGCTTGCAAAGTTGCTGCAGGTTAGATTTGCTGAGAAATAATTGTTAAGAAAACAATCGATACGTAGTGCCATTTCCGAGTTAATAAAACTTTGAAGCTATCAAATTAGGATGTTGCAAACGTAAATTCAAGGGCCGGCCAGATACAATTACAATACATGTCCAGCTCTCTTGTTTGTTTTAGCAAACCAAGCGAACTAACGTTTGGCGTCTCCATTCCTGGTAGGCTACTTGAATCTGCGCAGGCAACGGCCTGATTGGCTTAACTTCAATGCTAATTAACTCCGAAACGACGCAACGCATCGAACGAGAGCTATTTCTCAGCGTTGCCTTCCCTATAGCACCCTAACAAACCTTTTAGACTATTTATGAGACCCCTATGCAGTGGACTCACTTTCCGTTCATTAAATGAGTATTTATTTACAGCTGTTACGTGAACTTTTGAGTAAAATGCGTTGCCATACACAAGGGCTGTGATACGTATAATTTGTAAAGTCTTGTAATCGTGTTGTTGTCACTTGGAGAGTTGTCTCCCAATTAATTGTTTTAGTAGTGGACTACATTCCATTCAGGAAATGCTGGCTCTTATAGAATGGGCTGCACTGAATGGAGAGCCTCTTACCACGCATCCACAATAAATCTTAAAAGGTGGGAGTAAATATGTGTAATGGAATGGAACTGATTATGTTCGCGTGTACAACACTAATCTGCTGTATTGCTTGACATATATTGAAATATCTGATGTTCCGTAACAGAGAGATGAGCTGTTTCTGTTGCACAGGGAGCCAGTTTAACCCCCTGGCCTGTTCAGATGTTGGGCGAGCTGAGGTTGGAGTGACGCACTGGATATCCCTCATGCTGTAAAATGTATCCTAGGCAATGGTAATGGAGACAAGCCACAGGTTAACGTAAGTGCGAGATAAGCCATAGCATTTGCGAAATTTTGGTACGTTTATAACCGGTGTAACCGCCAGAATGTTGGATGCAAGCATGCATTCGTGCATCTTTGTGTTGTACAGGGGCCGTATATCAGTTTGTGGCAAGGAGCCCCATGCTTGTTGCACGTGGTTCGTCATCAGAGGGATAGTTAATGCTGTTTGTGAATGACGCTGGAGTTGTCGTCCGATGATGAGCCATATATGCTAGATCTGATGTTCATACAGGCCAAGCCGCATGTCAACACACTGTAGAGCAAGTTGGGTTACGGCAGCGGTAGGTGGACAAGCGTTATCCTTTTGTAAAACACCCAAAAGAAGGAGGTTCTTACTCATTGGTCTGAAGATGACTACATTAGTGGTCGAAACCGGTCACCGTAATAAATAAATTGTGATCAAGACTGTTTTTGATAGTAAATAACCCCTGGGAATGTCGTTAATGAATGGCAGTATAACAGGTCGAATCACCAGACTGACGAACGAATTTACAGTCAGGATGGGTGGCATCATACGAAACCACATCCCAGACCATAACTCCAGATTTAGGTAGGGTGTTTAGCATACAGACGGACTGGTTGCAGGCCCTCAGCTGTCATCCTTCTAACCAACACACGGCCATCACTAGCACCGTGGCGGAACCAGCTTTCATCGGAAACAAAAGATCTCCAGCTGCCGAGAATTCCTCCTGGTAGTATGGTCGTGGTCCATGGAACTAATCTGTCCCTGACGTTTCGTCCAAAACTACGTTGGACATCTTCGGAGTTGCTCCTGGTTGTACTGAGTCTTGCCGACTGACGCGTCGGACGTCGAAGAACGGTCTAAATACCGTGGAAAGTGGGCGTGGTCTTGATTTCACGTGATAGCAGAGATAAACCTTGTCAAGGATAAAATCTAACAATCGATCATAGTACGTCAAAGATAAAAGCTTCTCACAGATTCCGTAACGCCACTATCCATATAACGCTGAGTTTTATAGCTTCTTCTTTTATATGAAAATTATCCCCATGTTTATATATTTCGATGGCTTCTCTATATAGCTGTGGATAATACTTGGTCACAATACATAAAACTTCAGTTTCCGAAAATTTCACTACGTGATCACCCAACTGAAGACCCCCCTGCGGGTCCGGGGATTAGAATAGGCCCGAGGTATTCCTGCCTGTCGTAAGAGGCGACTAAAAGGAGTCCATCCCCCTCACGGGGGTAGTTAGCGCCTGCGTCCGGAGACGGACGGTTTCACGACCTATAATCGTGGTTTTTTTGGTTTTTCGCTTCTCGTTTCTTCCTTCCTTTTGTTGGTTCCTTTCTTTGCTCTTCTCCACTTCACTGTCTTCCTTACTCTTTCCCTTGACTCCTCCTTGCCTTCTCATTGCCTTTTTCTCCTTGCCTTCTCATTGCCTTCTTCTCCTTGCCTTCTCCTTGCCTCCTTCTCCTTGCTTTCTCATTGCCTTCTTCTCCTTGCCTTCTCTGGTCTCCGCCTCGGCGTTTGAGACAGTCTGTCCTCTTTCTCCCTCTCTCTTCTTTTTCCTCTTCTTCCTTCCTCCCTGTGCGTGTCTGAAGGCCGACCCACGCGTTCGCACGCGTAGCCGGTGACGGGGTAACGCGTAAGTCCCCGCCCTGGGTAGACATGTAAGGCACGCGCGTACCCCCTGGTAAAGGCCAGGCCCGGGGAGGGGTGATTGCCTGAGCTGATACCTTCTGACCATGCCGATTGGTCCCTCCGTCTGTTTCTCGGGAGGTGTGACCTGAGGTGTAAACATTCACCTAAGGCGGGAGTGCCCTCTGAGAGGGTCCCCACAAGGAAGGAGCGCGCCATCGGAGACGCTGGCAATCATGGGGGATTCCTCCGCAATGGATTCTACTCCATCGCTTTCGACTTCGACCCATAAACGGAAACGTGACCAGCCAACAGTGACAAAAATACTACCGCCTGCCCCACAGTTCCTCGTAGTTTCTCGATCTGAGGACGGAAAGGATTTTTCCTCTGTCAACCCTTTCGTTATCCAGAAGGGCGTAGATGCCATAGCCGGATCTGTCAAATCTTGTACCAGGTTGCGTAACGGTACCTTATTACTAGAAACTGAGAGCGCCTTTCAGGCACAAAAACTGCTTCGGGCCACACTCCTGTACACATTCCCTGTCCGGGTGGAGGCTCACCGAACTTTGAATTCGTCTCGTGGTGTGGTCTACACTAGATCCCTCGACGGTTTGACTGACGAGGAGATTCAATCTTTCCTCGCTGAGCAGGGCGTGACGGCTGTCCATCGGGTCATGAAAAAGGTCAACAATGACCTTGTACCGACCCGGACACTTTTCTTAACCTTCGATAGTGTTAAGCTGCCATCGCGCATCAAGGCGGGCTACGAGGTTATTTCTGTTCGCCCCTATGTCCCGACACCTACGCGCTGCTACCAGTGTCAGCGTTTCAATCACACTCGACAGTCTTGTTCCAATGCGGCTAAATGTGTCACTTGTGGCAGGGATGCCCATGAGGGTGACTGTCCACCTCCGTCTCCTCGTTGTGTGAACTGTCAGGGTGACCATGCCGCATCCTCCCGCGACTGTCCTGTCTATAAGGAAGAACGCTGTATCCAGGAAATTAGAGTCAAAGAGAAAGTGTCCACCTCGGCTGCTCGCAAGCTATTGGCTAGTAGGAAGCCCACGCTGCTCCCAGCGGGGAAATACAGCACTGTCCTCGCCTCTCCTCGAACTACCCGGGAGGTCGCAACCCAGACATTCGATCTGACCTTCAGCACCACGGTCGTCCGTTCGGCCGGTGCTAAGATCGCGCGGTCGACGTCTCCTCTTCGTCCCATCACCCCACAGACACCAGCCCTTTCATCAGCTTCTGCTAAGACGAAGACCCAGAAGTCAGATGCACGGGCCTTCAAGAAGGAACCGTCCCGTGCAGACTTCCTACGTACCTCGACCTCCCAGCCTTCGTCCGGTACTTCCACCAAACGACCATCCAAGAAGGCTAATAGGAAGCACAGTTCTCCTTCTCCGCCACGGCGCATTTCTTCTCCTGCGCCACCCAGCGGTTGCCGCCCCAGGCCGTCATCCCTTTCGCCTGGCCGCACCGCTGGTAGCCGAACATCTGGCCGTTCACCGGCGGAGGAAGCTCCCCCTCCCGGCCATCTTCCCAAGATGGCCGATGAACCTATAGAACCAATGGACGATGACTGTCCGCCTACTGATAGCGGCGGCAGTGCTCGCTCGAAGCCAGGCCCTCAGCGGCCTTCGAGGTGACCCCTTCTCTCATCTTCTTTTTCTTCCGATGGCACTTATTAACTGGAATATTCGCAGCGTTCGCTCCAACCGAGAGGACTTGAAGTTGCTGCTCCGCTCGCATCGTCCGCTCGTCGTAGCCCTCCAGGAAACGAAGCTACGCCCATGCGATCAAATTGCCTTGGCACACTACACCTCTGTGCGTTTTGACCTACCCCCTGTGGTAGGTATCCCAGCTCATGGAGGGGTTATGTTGCTGGTCCGGGATGATATTTACTACGATCCCATCACGTTGCACACCGGCCTGCAGGCAGTTGCCATCCGCATTACTCTCCCCACTTTTACGTTTTCATTTTGTACCATTTACGCTCCATCGTCATCTACCGTTACCAGGGCAGACATGACGCAACTTGTTGCTCAGCTACCTGCACCATTTTTGTTAACTGGAGACTTCAATGCCCACCATCCTCTTTGGGGCTCTCCAGCATCCTGCCCGAGGGGCTCCTTGTTAGCAGACCTTTTCAACCAGCTCAATCTTGTCTGCCTCAATACTGGCGCCCCTACTTTTCTTTCGGACACATCTCATACCTATTCCCATTTAGACCTCTCTATATGTACTCCCCAACTTGCACGCCGGTTTGAGTGGTATGCCCTTGCTGATACATATTCGAGCGACCACTTCCCGTGTATTATCCATCTCTTGCAGCATACTCCCTCTCCGTGCTCCTCTCGTTGGACCATCTCCAAGGCAGACTGGGGGCTCTTCTCTTCCAGGGCGACCTTTCAGGATCAAACCTTCACAAGCTGCGATCGTCAGGTCGCACACCTCACGGAAGTCATTCTCGCTGCTGCTGAATATTCCATCCCTCACCCTACCTCTTCTCCACGTCGCGTACCGGTCCCCTGGTGGACCGCAGCATGTAGGGACGCTATACGTGCTCGTCGACGTGCTTTACGCACCTTTCAACGCCACCCTACAGTGGCGAATTGTATTAATTATAAACGATTACGTGCTCAGTGTCGTCGTATTATTAAAGAAAGCAAGAAAGCCAGCTGGGCTGCTTTCACCAGCACCTTCAACAGTTCTACTCCTTCTTCTGTTGTCTGGGGTAGCCTGCGCCGGCTATCTGGCACTAAGGTCCACTCCCCAATTTCTGGCTTGAAGGTCGCGAATGAAGTCCTTGTGGCCCCTGAGGCTGTCTCCAATGCCTTCGGCCGCTTTTTCGCCGAGGTTTCGAGCTCCGCTCATTACCACCCTGCCTTCCTCCCCCGCAAACAGGCCGAGGAGGCTAGGCCACGTGACTTCCGCTCCTCGAATTGTGAAAGTTATAATGCCCCATTCACCATGCGGGAACTCGAAACCGCACTTGGCCGATCACGGTCCTCCGCTCCAGGGCCTGATTCTATTCATATTCAGATGCTGAAGAACCTTTCTCCTGCGGGTAAAGGTTTTCTTCTTCGTACATACAATCGCATCTGGATTGAGGGACATGTTCCCGCATGCTGGCGCGAGTCTATTGTTGTCCCGATTCCTAAGCCGGGGAAGGACAGGCACTTGCCTTCCAGTTATCGACCTATCTCGCTTACCAGCTGTGTCTGTAAAGTGATGGAGCGAATGGTTAACTCTCGATTGGTTTGGCTGCTCGAGTCTCGCCGCCTACTTACCAATGTACAATGTGGATTTCGAAGGTGCCGCTCTGCTGTCGACCATCTGGTTACCTTGTCGACCTTCATCATGAATAACTTCTTGCGGAAGCGCCCGACCGCGGCTGTGTTCTTTGATTTGGAGAAGGCTTACGACACCTGTTGGAGGGCGGGCATTCTCCGCACCATGCATACGTGGGGCTTTCGCGGTCGCCTCCCTCTTTTTATTCGTTCCTTTTTAATGGATCGACAGTTTCGGGTACGTGTGGGTTCTGTCCTGTCCGACACCTTTCGCCAGGAGAATGGGGTGCCACAGGGCTCAGTTTTGAGCGTCGCTCTCTTCGCCATCGCGATCAATCCAATAATGGATTGCCTCCCAGCTGATGTATCAGGCTCCCTTTTCGTGGACGATTTTACCATCTATTGCAGCGCGCAGTGTCCACGTGTCTTGGAGCGCTGTCTTCAGCGTTCTCTTGACCGTCTTTACTCCTGGAGTGTCGCCAATGGCTTCCGTTTTTCTGCCGAGAAGACGGTCTGTATTAACTTCTGGCGCTACAAAGAGTTTCTCCCACCGTCCTTACGACTCGGTCCCGTTGCTCTCCCACTCGTGGAGACAATCAAATTTTTAGGCCTTACCTTTGACAGGAAACTTAGCTGGTCTCCACATGTGTCATATTTGGCCGCCCGTTGTACCCGTTCTTTAAATGTCCTCCGTGTTCTCAGTGGTATGTCGTGGGGAGCGGATCGAACCGTCCTACTTCGTCTATATCGGTCGATCGTCCGCTCCAAGCTGGATTATGGGAGCTTCGTATACTCCTCTGCACGGCCATCCATCTTACGCCGCCTCAACTCCATACAACATCGGGGTTTACGACTTGCGATCGGAGCATTTTATACCAGTCCCGTAGAGAGTCTTCATGCTGACGCTGGCGAATTGCCACTCACCTACCGGCGCGATATACTGCTTTGTCGGTATGCCTGTCGGCTACTGTCAATGCCCGACCATCCTTCTTATCGTTCCTTTTTTGACGACTCTCTTGACCTTCAATACGGGTTGTATGTCTCTGCCTTGCTACCCCCTGGAGTTCGCTTTCGTCGCCTCCTTCAACACCTTCATTTTTCGCTCCCTGCAACCTTTCGAGTGGGCGAGAGCCGCACGCCACCTTGGCTCCAGGCTCAGGTCCGCGTTCACCTCGACATCAGCTCGCTCCCAAAAGAGGTCACCCCCGGTTCGGTCTACCACTCCCGTTTTTTGGAACTTCGTTCGAAGTTCCACAACATGACTTTCATTTATACGGATGGCTCTAAGACCAATGACGGGGTCGGGTGTTCCTTTATTGTCGGGGCACAAAGTTTCCAATACCGGCTCCATGGCCATTGTTCGGTCTTCACAGCTGAGCTCTTTGCCCTCTACCAGGCTGTTCTGTACATCTGCCGCCACCGACATTCTGCTTATGTCATCTGCTCAGATTCCCTGAGCGCCATCCAGAGCCTCAGTGATCCGTACCCGGTTCACCCTTTCGTACACCGGATCCAACGCTCTCTTCAGCAGCTGGTGGACGTCGGTACGCCGGTTAGCTTTATGTGGGTTCCTGGCCATGTCGGTATCCCTGGGAACGAAGCTGCAGATGCCGCGGCCAAGGCTGCGGTCCTCCAGCCTCGGACAGCTTCTTGTTGTGTCCCTTCGTCCGATTTTAGCAGGGTCATTTGTCGGCGCGTTGTGTCGCTGTGGCATGCCGATTGGGCTGCACTTACCGACAACAAGCTTCGGGCCTTAAAACCTCTTCCCGTGGCTTGGACGTCCTCCTCACGCCTTTCTCGGCGGGAGGAGGTCGTTTTAGCAAGGTTAAGAATTGGACACTGCCGGTTCAGCCATCGCCATCTGCTGACGGCTGCGCCGGCGCCGTTCTGCCCATGTGGGCACTTGC
This sequence comes from Schistocerca nitens, assembly GCF_023898315.1. Taxonomy (NCBI): domain Eukaryota; kingdom Metazoa; phylum Arthropoda; class Insecta; order Orthoptera; family Acrididae; genus Schistocerca; species Schistocerca nitens. The sequence continues at coordinate 363,148,984 of NC_064622.1, forward strand.
TGACGGTTCGTCACATTTTAATGTCCTGTCCCGATCTTAAAACACTGCGCCTCGATCTTAACCTGCCTACTACTTTAGATGCCATTTTAGCGGATGACCCACGAGCAGCTGCTCGTGTTCTTTGTTTTATCAATTTGACAAACCTCGCTAAGGACATTTGATGATGTTTTTTAATCCTATGCCTGTCAGTCTGTCTTTTATTGTGTTTTCCCTTTTAGTTGTTGTTGTCAACTTGTGCCTCGCGGTGCATTCTTAGAGTAGTCAGGGCGCTAATGACCATTGAAGTTGTGCGCCCGCAAACCACAAAAAAAAAAAAAAAAAAAAAAAAAAACCCAACTGAAGAGCATGTTCCGCCACGGCTGACTTGTCTGCTTTCCCTAGTCGGCAAGGACTTTCATGTTCCTTCAACCGTGTATTCACACTTATCTTTGTAGTTCCTATGTAGAAGCTATCACATGTACACGGAATTTTGTATACACCACTTGCAGACAGAGGGGGACGTTTATCCTTAATGGATCGAAGTGCTTGGCTTATTTTCTTAGTAGGTCTGAAAATTGGTCGAACGCTATGTTTCCTTAAAATCTTGTCGATTTGATCCGTTACTTTTTTGATGCAGGGTAGAGGCTCCGTGTGCTTCCATCGCTGTGTCCTATCGTTGTCCTTAGGCCTCCTGTTATTCGGTCGAAAAACTCTATTTATTTCCTTACTAGAGTACCCATTGTCCTCAAAAGCCTGCTTTAGATGTTTTAACTCGGCGTCCGGGTATTGCGGTGCACAAATCCTTTTAGCTCTGTCCATTAGTGATGAATGGCATGCTAATGCAAGTGTCTGTCGGTATGTGTAACCTTCCGAAAGACTTTATGTCATCACATCATTCTCTCTCACAACGGAGATATCCAAGAAGGATATTGCATTCTCTCTCTCCTGGATTTCAGGATTTATACTACTTATCACGTGAAATTCAGACCACGCTCTCTTTCCAAGGTGTTTCGGCCGTTCGTCGACGTCCGACTCGTCAGTCGGCAAGACTCGGCACAACCAGGCGCACCTCCGAACATGTCCAACGTAGTTTTGGACGAAACGTCAGGGATGGAAGAGTTACATGGACCAAGGCCATACAACCCGGAAGAATTCTCGGCAGCTGAAACATCCGGTCGTGAAAGCCTTCATTGTACACTCCTGGAAATTGAAATAAGAACACCGTGAATTCATTGTCCCAGGAAGGGGAAACTTTATTGACACATTCCTGGGGTCAGATACATCACATGATCACACTGACAGAACCACAGGCACATAGACACAGGCAACAGAGCATGCACAATGTCGGCACTAGTACAGTGTATATCCACCTTTCGCAGCAATGCAGGCTGCTATTCTCCCATGGAGACGATCGTAGAGATGCTGGATGTAGTCCTGTGGAACGGCTTGCCATGCCATTTCCACCTGGCGCCTCAGTTGGACCAGCGTTCGTGCTGGACGTGCAGACCGCGTGAGACGACGCTTCATCCAGTCCCAAACATGCTCAATGGGGGACAGATCCGGAGATCTTGCTGGCCAGGGTAGTTGACTTACACCTTCTAGAGCACGTTGGGTGGCACGGGATACATGCGGACGTGCATTGTCCTGTTGGAACAGCAAGTTCCCTTGGCGGTCTAGGAATGGTAGAACGATGGGTTCGATGACGATTTGGATGTACCGTGCACTATTCAGTGTCCCCTCGACGATCACCAGTGGTGTACGGCCAGTGTAGGAGATCGCTCCCCACACCATGATGCCGGGTGTTGGCCCTGTGTGCCTCGGTCGTATGCAGTCCTGATTGTGGCGCTCACCTGCACGGCGCCAAACACGCATACGACCATCATTGGCACCAAGGCAGAAGCGACTCTCATCGCTGAAGACGACACGTCTCCATTCGTCCCTCCATTCACGCCTGTCGCGACACCACTGGAGGCGGGCTGCACGATGTTGGGGCGTGAGCGGAAGACGGGCTAACGGTGTGCGGGATCGTAGCCCAGCTTCATGGAGACGGTTGCGAATGGTCCTCGCCGATACCCCAGGAGCAACAGTGTCCCTAATTTGCTGGGAAGTGGCGGTGCGGTCCCCTACGGCACTGCGTAAGATCCTACGGTCTTGGCGTGCATCCGTGCGTCGCTGCGCTCCGGTCCCAGGTCGACGGGCACGTGCACCTTCCGCCGAGCACTGGCGACAACATCGATGTACTGTGGAGACCTCACGCCCCACGTGTTGAGCAATTCGGCGGTACGTCCACCCGGCCTCCCGCATGCCCACTATACGCCCTCGCTCAAAGTCCGTCAACTGTACATACGGTTCACGTCCACGCTGTCGCGGCATGCTACCAGTGTTAAAGACTGCGATGGAGCTCCGTATGCCACGGCAAACTGGCAGACACTGACGGCGGCGGTGCACAAATGCTGCGCAGCTAGCGCCATTCGACGGCCAACACCGCGGTTCCTGGTGTGTCCGCTGTGCCGTGCGTGTGATCATTGCTTGTACAGCCCTCTCGCAGTGTCCGGAGCAAGTATGGTGGGTCTGACACACCGGTGTCAATGTGTTCTTTTTTCCATTTCCAGGAGTGCATGAAAAGATCGCCAGCCTAACCTACAATGAGCTCCCTCTTGACACCACTGAAGTCGGAAATCGTGGTGGTTTGGAGGCAGTGGAATGCACGCAGGAGGACGTCTGGCTCGGAGCCGTCACTGAAGTAACCGATTCGTAACATTTCATTGTATCACTGTAATGCCAAGTGCGGCTCACATTGCTGCTGCAGATGCAGTACGATGTGCCACAGCCGTGCACCAAACACGATGGTCTTCCCTCTCGGTAGTGCCACTTGGCCGTCCGGAGACCGATCTTTTTATGATCGTACAGTCTCGTGACCACCGTTGCAGCAATCATGTAGCCGCGTCGGATTAGCCGAGCGGTCTGAGGTGCTTCAGTCATGGACTGTGCAGCTGGCCCCGGCGGAGGTTCGAGTCCTCCCTCGGGAATGGGTGTGTGTGTTTGTCCTTAGGATAATTTAGGTTAAGTAGTGGGTTAGCTTAGAGACTGAAGACCTTAGCAGTTAAGTCCCAGCCGGCCGGCGTGGCCGTGCGGTTCCAGGCGCTTCAGTCTGGGACTGCGTGACCGCTACGGTCGCAGGTTCGAATCCTGCCTCGGGCATGGATGTGTATGATGTCCTTAGGTTAGTTAGGTTTAAATAGTTCTAAGTTCTAGGGGACTGATGACCACAGGTGTTAAGTCCCATAGTGCTCAGAGCCATTTTTTTGAGTTCACTCCCATAAGATTTCACACACATTTCAACGCATTTAGCAATCATGTACAGCGGTTACTTTCCTGTAAAGTGTTTCCGAAATATCGCAGAAGGAACATCCAGCTTCTCAGAGACCTAGCATACGACCTCATTCAAACTCAGTGAGGTACTTTGTCGCCCTAAAGGCATTTTGCCTAACATCAACTCACCACGTCCAAAGGAAACTAACGCCCACGACCGTTATTGACTGTGTTTAAACCTGCTTTGCGTCCTCATAGTGAATCTACTAGCGCCACTCTTACGTGACTCACTAATAACAAGCCTACTAACTATAGTTGATGTCACACGGCTCCTTCCAGCTGTTGCGACTTTTATCCGTCAGTGTATAACATACGCACCTACATAGTAAACAAACGCTTGTTAAAATGCAACACAAAAGGAAGATGACCGTAAAGAGGCAGCGACTCTTAGCAACAATACATACACTAAACACTAAGAACCGAAACACCATTTTAATTAAGCAAACAGTGAAAGTTAGTGTTTACAAACGCCGAAAATCGGATATCGTGGTTTCAACGAGATAACGCGGTACACTACCAAGGCGAACATATATGTGATAACAAGATCTTAAAATAAAACGAAAGGATGAACAAAGAGTAATTTCACCTTCAGCAACTTGCACTCCACAAAATAGTTACTTACCTAACAATTAGGGAATAACGAAAAGATTGTAACATACAGGGTGGCAACGAAATGTGTTACCATTTTTTTAATATAAACTTTATTGTCAATACAACCTGAAAGGAACATATACTACAATGAAGAGCCGTCCATGGAGATTTGTTCTAACTCAGCACACGCTGAATATGTCCACCATTCGTTTCCTAACTTCCTTCAAACAAACACTGAAGTTAGTGATTACCCTACGGCAATGTCTTCCGTAATTTCATTGCAAGCTTGAAGAATAAGTATTCTAAGCTCCATTAAATCACGCGGACGTTTCGGGAAAATTTTTTCCTTCATGTATCCCCAAAGAAAAAAGTCGCATGGATTGAGATCTGGACTGTTGGGGGTCCAATTTTGTCCGTCATTGAAGCGACATGGAAACCTGAGTGAAATGATTTGCATGTCGAAATGCTCGTGTAAAAACTCCAACACAGTGTTTGCAGTATGTGGCGTTGCTCCATCTTGCATGAACCACCGCGTGTTGAAGGGCAAGGCAGTAGCAAGAAGCTGTGGAATGAAGCTATTGCGAAGCATGCTCAAATAACGCTCGCTGTTCACAGTTTCTCCAAAGACAAAGGGTCCAATAAGTCCATGACTGAAAATTGCTGCCCACGCTGTAATCCTCGGAGAATAATGTTGTCGTTCATGAAGAACTTGTGGGTTTTCAGTGGCCCAAAAGCGTACATTTTGTTTGTTAACCAATCCGTCTAAATGAAAATGCGCCTCGTGTGAAAAAAAAAAAAAACGTTGTTGAGAGTTTCTTCCCTATCCTCCGCCCACTGAGCAAACAGTAGTCTCTGCTGCTTGTGTTCTTCAGTGAGCTTCTGTGCTCAGGTCATCTTGTATGGTACATATGGAGGTCACTTTTAAGAATGCTTTGAACGGGGCGTCTGGATATTCCCAGTTGCACTGCTGCCTTTCTACACGATTTCCCGGGACTTCTCTGTACAGCAACTCGTACCGCTTCAATATTCTCCGGCGAACAAACAGTCTTAGGCCGCTTCCAATACTGTTCCTTCCTGTACAAATTTATCGTACAGCCTGTGGATGGTCTTGCAAGGGACCCATCGTGTGTTAAACTGTTGTCGAATACGCCTCTGAGTCACAACAAGGCTTTTCGTTTCATAAAAAAGTAACACAATTGCCGATCGTTACTGTGTCGTCAGTCTTCCATTGTCAGCCATTGCTGTTTACTAGTCTCCTAGCGCCAGTATCGTGAATTACACGTCATTTCGTAACTCATTTGTTCCTCCAAGCTCTGCTGGATCTGCTGTAGAGATCCCAGAGGGATATCTAATGTGCGTCGTAAATTGTGAAAGAAAAAATTGGTAATACATTTCGTGCGCCACCCTGTACAATTACAACGCGACGTCTATTGTCGCGATGTCGCGATCTGGACTCGGACGCGTGTACCGGAAAAACGGAATATTTTTCGATAAGATATGCCGGGAACATGCTTGATTCTGTTGGGATTATGAGTACATCTACCCCAAATTTGTGGCGCGCGGATGTTTCCCTGTGAGGGCGTTTTACTGAAAGGTGGTCTTATTATGTAGGTAGACTGAACATCTATTTGAGCATAGCTTCAGAAAGAGTGAAATTTCTTGTTACGAGAGCGAAGAAGTCGTATACGATACCCGTGGAATAGCCCACTTACGGCAGTGATAGTAGTATCTCTGAACTTGTGTATCCTTGGCTCATTTGTAGAGTAGTAGTCGAGTGTTGTACACTGAGTAAGCTGGCAGAAATTTCTGCATAGTGCATATGGGAAGAGGATTTTGCTGAAGAAAATCGTTAGGAGTTCTTAATCTGATGGAAGGACTTACAGACGCAGCACTAATGGAACAGAGAGAATGGGCTTGCATTATGGATGTGTTTTTGGATTTTTTTCTTTTGCTGGCGCGTACTGATAATGTTAGCGATTCTTGAAACAGAACAGTCCACCTCGCCATCTCAGTTTAGGTAATTTCAGTTCAATTCATTTCAATTTGCATAATTGTAAAAACATTACCTCGTAAGAATTTTGTAAATAAAGTGTGGTTTTTGGTTTTATGCTAGATCTATGTTCTTGTAAATAAGAGTTTAAAATATAGCACAGTCACTGTAATGGAAGGGGTAGTATTTTCATTTCGACTAAGAGTGTTTTTTATTATGAGAAAATTATCCCAATCTTTCTCGCAGCGGTTTAGTTTTGCTTTAGCTTTTTATTTGGCGCGATTTTGTCGTTCCGCTGTTGTTGGTAGTTACATTCGATATAGTTTTGGGTGATCGTGAGGTTCTTTATGAAGTTTTGGCTGAGTTTTTCATTTCATATTCCCATTGCACAAATTGGAAATTGTTATCTGTAATTCACACTTTGAATGGACAGTGGAAACTGTGTACTTCATAATGTTGCTGTGTAAAATTCAGGCAAACATTTTAATGCTTATGAAAGAACGATCGGGTCAGAGTAAATAACATTCACTTCCATTTTTGTTCCGTTTGCTATTGATATTAATTTTGGCCTGGAAGGCGTCCAATAACAGTTTGTTATTTTAGCGATGACTACACAAAATGTGTGAAACCGCTCGCGAAAAAAATAGCGTGAAACGATCCGACAATCTTTTTATTTCTTAAAAAAATTATAATAATGCAAAGATGGGTTTAGGCAACCGTTCCTCAGAGAAGCGGAGCCGCACTGCCCTGTGGGACTGCAAGTCATTATTTCTTGCCTCTCTCTTTCTATCTTCCTTTTCATTCTTTCATCCCAATTATTCATGTGCATGTGGCAACCTGTTTAATGTGCGCATCTCCGTACAAGGGACAGTACATATGGTTTGACAAATCCATTCGAGAAACGTATAGCCGTCTGAGTACTTCCGAACATATTCGTCCAGCAAATTTTCAACAGAATTGAACTGTTCAAGGACAAATCCGAAATCAGTTGACGTGCAGACGCTCATATCGTCACACCATTTTTCAGTGTCTGTGTTTTTACGTATGCTATGCAATGTTCTTCAGCCGTGCATGCATATCTGAAGAAACACACTGCTACGATCTACAGCTGTATGAAATAGCATAAATATATTCGCAAAATGGTTCAAATGGCTCTGAGCACTATGGGACTTCACTTCTGAGGTCATCAGTCCCCTACAACGTAGAACTACTTAAACCTAACTAACCTAAGGACATCACACACATCCATGCCAGAGGCAGGATTCGAACCTGCGACCGTAGCGGTCGCGCGGTTCCAGACTGAAGCGCCTAGAACCGCTCGGCCACTCCGGCCGGCAAATATATTCGCAATTACGAATACCATTAAACTTATTTATTATTGTCTAGAAAAGCACAACTATGTTGCAATGTCTGTGTTTTATGGTGTACTACGCACGGAAATCACAAAAACTGTGGGAGAGCAGGTTGTGGACACCCGGCGATGTACGGAAGTTTGGAAGGTCTGGGGGCCTTGCGTGGACAGCCGACGCCGTTTCCTTCCATCTTTTTTTTATAAGTAAAGAAAAGAGAGGAAAGAAGAAGAAAAAACACTGGTATGATACAAATTCTTAGTGACTTGATTTTCTAGCTTTATGTTTTTCTTCTTACTTACAGCCTGTCTAATGTTTAGCTGATATTTGTGGGGGGGGGGGGGGGGGGGCGTTAAATACATATATTTTCTTAGTGGTTTTCAAATGCAGTGGCAGTGACTGTTATACAAGCTATCTTATAAAAGTCTTCCAATAAAATAAAAGACAAAAATATACATATATGGTGTAAACGGTATAAGGCGCCAAAATTATACAGATGGCACATCTCGCAATGCTTGACAGAAAAGTCTAGTAACATGTTTGCGTATTTCCTACGGTTGTCCCAGAAAAAAACCAGTTCGTCTCAGGATAATGGTTTTGGAAAAGTAGATACTTGGCCGTGCACGTACGTAAGCAATCGGTTCCTGCTGAGCGTATTGACATCGCGAGCGTAAATCGTAAACACATAGGCAACTGCGGCCTGAGTGCCTGCGTAATTGTAATACACCGAGCGACGACAGTAGGCGAGTAACCTGTGCAGATGTTACTGCAACTCTGTTAACTGTTAGGATGGAAAGGAGATTTACTATAGCTGAACTATGCGATAAACATATAATTTATGGCGAGGCAAAATGTGTTGTGAGGGCAACTGTACTAATTTATCGAGAACGCTTCCTACAACGATGACTTCCTGCACGAAAGACATTTGCTGCTGTGCACCAGAGGTTTGTGTCATTATAATTCTCTACTTGTATGCGATTATTATGCATTTACATCTTAATAAAGTACAGTAGTTATCTGCACCTTTGTAAATTTTTGTCCATATGCGAAACGTATCTTCTGTTCTGATATACACTCCTGGAAATTGAAATAAGAACACCGTGAATTCATTGTCCCAGGAAGGGGAAACTTTATTGACACATTCCTGGGGTCAGATACATCACATGATCACACTGACAGAACCACAGGCACATAGACACAGGCAACGGAGCATGCACAATGTCGGCACTAGTACAGTGTATATCCACCTTTCGCAGCAATGCAGGCTGCTTTTCTCCCATGGAGACGATCGTAGAGATGCTGGATGTAGTCCTGTGGAACGGCTTGTCATGCCATTTCCATCTGGCGCCTCAGTTGGACCAGCGTTCGTGCTGGACGTGCAGACCGCGTGAGACGACGCTTCATCCAGTCCCAAACATGCTCAATGGGGGACAGATCCGGAGATCTTGCTGGCCAGGGTAGTTGACTTACACCTTCTAGAGCACGTTGGGTGGCACGGGATACATGCGGACGTGCATTGTCCTGTTGGAACAGCAAGTTCCCTTGCCGGTCTAGGAATGGTAGAACGATGGCTTCGATGACGGTTTGGATGTACCGTGCACTATTCAGTGTCCCCTCGACGATCACCAGTGGTGTACGGCCAGTGTAGGAGATCGCTCCCCACACCATGATGCCGGGTGTTGGCCCTGTGTGCCTCGGTCGTATGCAGTCCTGATTGTGGCGCTCACCTGCACGGCGCCAAACACGCATACGACCATCATTGGCACCAAGGCAGAAGCGACTCTCATCGCTGAAGACGACACGTCTCCATTCGTCCCTCCATTCACGCCCGTCGCGACACCACTGGAGGCGGGCTGCACGATGTTGGGGCGTGAGCGGAAGACGGCCTAACGGTGTGCGGGACCGTAGCCCAGCTTCATGGAGACGGTTGCGAATGGTCCTCGCCGATACCCCAGGAGCAACAGTGTCCCTAATTTGCTGGGAAGTGGCGGTGCGGTCCCCTACGGCACTGCGTAGGATCCTACGGTCTTGGCGTGCATCCGTGCGTCGCTGCGCTCCGGTCCCAGGTCGACGGGCACGTTCACCTTCCGCCGACCACTGGCGACAACATCGATGTACTGTGGAGACCTCACGCCCCATGTGTTGAGCAATTCGGCGGTACGTCCACCCGGCCTCCCGCATGCCCACTATACGCCCTCGCTCAAAGTCCGTCAACTGCACATACGGTTCACGTCCACGCTGTCGCGGCATGCTACCAGTGTTAAAGACTGCGATGGAGCTCCGTATGCCACGGCAAACTGGCTGACACTGACGGCGGCGGTGCACAAATGCTGCGCAGCTAGCGCCATTCGACGGCCAACACCGCGGTTCCTGGTGTGTCCGCTGTGCCGTGCGTGTGATCATTGCTTGTACAGCCCTCTCGCAGTATCCGGAGCAAGTATGGTGGGTCTGACACACCGGTGTCAATGTGTTCTTTTTTCCATTTCCAGGAGTGTACTTTTCGTTTTTGTTACATCATGACAGAATACAACTGACGAGTACGTATTTAATTTCCTTAGATTGAGAGATACTGACTCTTTACTGCCCCGCGCAGAAGGCAGAGGCCCACAACGCGCCGATCATACATTGGAAGGAGGATCCTTCTCAGAGTACTAGAAGCATCGCCCGCCACGTGGGTATATCGCACACTGTCGTTCATCGCACTTTGCAAGAGGAGCGTCTGCGGCCTTACCACATTCAACGCGTGAATTCTCAGAGTGGTTTTTGTTACACAGTGCGCAGCATGATTTTGTCAACAAAATACTCGTCACAGATGAAGCGTGTTTCACTCGCGACGGAATAAATTTCCATAACATGCACACGTGGAGTGTACACAATCCTCGCCACTTAGTGGCAACACATTTTCAGCGACGCTTTTCCGTAAATGTGTGGGCGGGTATGCTCGATAATTACATTATTGGACCCTATGTTTTATCTGCACGTTTGACTAGTAACTATTACCGAACGTTTCTAGAGGAAACATTGTTACCAACGTTGTTAGAATACATTCCGTTAGGCATACGTCATAACATGTTCCTCCACAACGGTGCGTCACCTCACATTGCTCACAGAGTACGCAGATTTTGGGTAGTCGATTTCTACGACGATGGATCGGGCGTTCGGGTCCACGTCGATGGCCAGCACACAGCCCTGATTTAAATCCACTGGATTTTTACTTTTGGGGCCATATGAAGGAACTTGTTTATGCTGAGCCAGTAAATAATGTGGACGAATTGACGCAGAAGATTTTAGATGCTGCCAATACCATAAAGGCCAATGTGCATGTGTGTGAACGTGTGCGACGAAACTGAGTTCGCCGTAATGAAGCATGTGTAGAAGTGAATGGTGGTCATTTCGAACATTTATTATAGTATTGGTGCAAGAGGAAACGAAGTAATGGGTTTTCTTTTCGTTACGATTTTGTTGTACAGAAGGCAAATAATGTGAATTTAGTATTCGTTATGGCATTGCCGTAGAAAGGTGAAACAGTTGATTGTAATTAATGCACAACTATCTACTTGGTGATTGAATTTGTACTAATGGAAATACATTGTGTTTGATATTAGCTTGTCATTACTACTACGACCTTCGTTATCGACTTGTTGAGAAACAGACTGGTTGTATTCAATTCACGTAAAGCGAATTACACATTCTTGACAACCCAAAAACAGTTTACATTCCTTTTTTCGGTACCACCTGATTATCACACCACGTCGTCGTACACGTCTAATGATTTCAATCCTCTGGTCGGCTCGTTGACTTTCTCTGGCCGACCCGTCATTGTAGGCAATCAGCTCGGTACGCCGTGTACTGTCGATTGACTACGTAAACAGAAATGCGTGTACTATATATCCTACGGACATTAGGTTTTAATAATACAAAAATAAAGTACATGATACAAGAAAATGTCATTAGACTTTTTTGTCAAGCACACCGAGATGTACCATCTGTATAATTTTGGCGCCTTATACCGTTTACACCCTGTACATCCGGACAGAGCGGTTTAGGTGCGGGAAGGAGGGACGCATCATCTCTAGGCCTTGTGTTTCGACCCCTGCCCACCCTGTCTCCATTAGCCTAAGGCTGACCGCAATGACAAAACAACGGTCAAGGCAAAAAAGGGTTAAGATAAAAATATGGTTAAGGCAAAAGAAGGGTTAAGGCCAAAAAAGGAAAATAAAGGCTAAAACGAACAAAAAATACGTAAATAAAAATATAAAAAAATGGTTAAGGCGACCGTTGACGTCGAAAAGCGGGAAAACCTGGTTCGAGTCACGGTCCAGCACAAATTTTCATACGTCACTAATAAATTGTGCAGCTGAAGTCTAATCGTATTGGCAACAGCAAAAACATTTCTTCGATTTCATACTACTGTAGACCGTAGCAGCGTCTGTTCCTTCAGACAAACATGAATATGTAAAAGTCATTACATATTACGCTGTGAAAAAAAAGACACTGAAAAATAGTATTACTTGCCTAGACATGCAATGGCAATAATAAATAAGCTTCTACCTAAACGGGAATCGCAGCGAATGTCAGACTGCAGGACTCTGACAAAAGCTGACATACTATGTCTGAGTCGCTTCAGATGGCGTGCTCGGATAGTCCAAGTGGTTAAGGCGACAGCCTGCCGAAAATGTGAAATACGAATTCCAATCCCAGTCCGGCAAAAATTTGCATTTGTCACTAATAAATTGTGCAAGTGAAGTTTAATCGTTTTTCCAACTTCAAGTACGTTTCTTCCATACCATAACACTTGATAGTAGTGTAAAACAAAATTTACTTCAGTGAAACTGTCAAATTTTTCTTTCTAAATTTAAGAATTTATTTGTACTTGCATGAATGATGTATCACTGTTTGGCATAATTTTATTTACCAGCTTCAAAAAGTATACGGGTAGAAGAAACAAAGCAGGAAATACAATAATGACTGAACACTACACACTACCCACAGAGTTCTTGTTATTACACACATCAAAAAAAAGTTTTGCATCACCTCGGTCCAAGAGTTCCGGAAACTGCACCGAAAATTGGAATAGAGATAAACAATAACATCATTTCCGCCCTTTTTATTGCTCATGAAAACCACAAATTGCATGTTATACCATCATACACGAGGCCTTCAGAGGTGGTGGTCCAGATTGCTGTACACACCGGTACCTATAATACCCAGTAGCACGTCCTCTTGCATTGATGCATGTCTGTATTCGTCGTGGCATACTATCCACAATTTCATCGTGGCATTGTTGGTCCAGATTGTCCCACTCCTCAACGGCGATTCGGCGTAGATCCCTGAGAGAGATTGCCCTTTTGAATCTATCCCATGCATGTTCGATAGGGTTCATACCTGGAGAAAATGCTGGCCACTCTAGTCGAGCGATGTCGACATCCTGAAGGAAGTATTCACAAGATGTGCACGATGGGAGTGCAAATTGACGTCCGTGAAGACGAATGCCCCGCCAATATGCTGCCGATATGGTTGCAATATCGGTCGGAGGGTGGCATTCACGTATCGTACAGCCGTTACGGCGCCTTTCTTGACCACCAGCGGCGGACGTCGCGCCACATAATGCCATCCCAAAACAGCAGGGAACCTCCACCATGCTACACTCGCTGGGCAGTGTGTCCAAGGTGTTCAGCCTGACCGAGTTGCCTCCAAACACGTCACCCACAACTGTCTGGTTGAAGGCATATGCGATACTTATTGGTAAAGAGAACATTATGCCAATCCTGGGCGGTCCATTCGGCATGTTGTTGGGCCCATCTGTGTCGCACTGCATAGCGTCGTGGTTGCAAAGGTGGACCTCGTCACGGACGTCGGTAGTGAAGTTGCACATCGTGCAGCCTATTGCACACAGTCTGAGTCGTAACACTGCACTGTGGGTGCATGAAAAGCATTATTCAAATTGGTGGCGTCGTTGTCAGGGTTCCTCCGAGCCATAATCCGTAGGCAGCGGTCACCCACTGCAGTAGTATCCCTTGGGCGGCCAGAGCGTGGCATGTCATCGACAGTTCCTGTCCCTCTGTATCTCCTCCATGTCCGAACAACATCACTGTGTTCGGACATTTCCCTTATTGAGAGCCCTTCCTGGCACAAAGTAACAATACGGACACGGTCCTACCGCGGTATTGACTGTATAGGCATGGTTGAACTACAGACAACACGAGTCGTGTACCTCCTTCCTGGTGGAATGACTGGAACTGATCGGCTGTCGGACCCCCTCCGTCTAATAGGCGGTCTTCATGCATGGTTGTTTACATATTTGGACGGGGTTAGTGACATCTCTGAACAGTCAAAGGGACTGTGTCTGTGATACAATATCCACAGTCAACGTCTATCTTCAGGAGTAGCGGGAACCGGGGTGATGCAATACTTTTTTGATGTGTGTGTTACTTTCGGTATTCTGACGTGACCTACTCAGCGTAATTTCAATGCATGACATGCTACAAATATAGTGAGTAAAACTTACTTTAGCAAATAAAAGACATTTAAGGCATCTATGATTCGCATTCGAGGCACATCGTTGTAGCGCGGGAGCGCTGTTAGAAATACATATATTAACGAGTCGAAACATTATGACCACCTGCTTAATAACTTTTTTCCGTCATTTGAACGAAGTATGTCACTGTTTCTGCGCATCGCGGGGAGAACTTGGTTTCTTTCTGTTCGGTTCCTATTGGAGCTGAGAACATGGGGTAAAATTTTTTGATTTAGTCCATACCATTGACATTTTGTAAAGCAATTCAAACATCTGTCTTACAATGTGTTAGAGCACATAATGTGACGTCCCCTCTCCCCTTTTTGTTGTCGCTGTTGATGTTGAGCCGGTTCTGCTACAGCTCGGTCGGTGGAATGGAGACGCGACGCGCAGTGATGGTTGTCCCGTCGGATAACGTGGAACAGCGCCTGAAAATCTCTAAAGAAAATTGTTCATCACGTAATGTATGAAAGTCCGTTTGCGAGTGCCCACAGCCTTCTCAGTGATGCGAACTGCTGATTTTAATTGTCTGTTATGGTTTTATGATGATTTGCTATGTCCACTTAGTTAGTTATTGCAGTATTGAGTGAATCATTCATCACCGGCGTCGTTTCACACCACTGAAGCGAGGAAAAAATCATTTGCGGTTCAGTATCAGTAGTTGTTGTTACGTTGCTAGGAAGAATCGTTCACTACGGCATGACGCAAATCCAGAGATAATCTATAATGCTATCTTGCTTTCGTGCGTCGTGATATTATTACGGCAAAGCACTCCATTCAATGCTCAATATTCATCAAGAATTGATAAATACCTTTGGGTTAAAGTTATTCTTTTCACTAGAGAAAACTGGGAATTGTCTGCTCTTGTAAATGCTGTGTTCTACCTTTAATGAAGAAATACAACTCCGCTGTATATAGGAATCATCCTCTATATCCGATTGCGTGTTATTTCCCACGGTTCGCTGGTATACGCACTACGTTGTGTTCGCGGACGCTTCCTCTCGCAGTTAGATTTTAACTTGCTACATATATAGTCATTTTGTGGTTTAAAATTATCACTACATTGTTGCTCGAATGTTCGAGCTAAACTTCTTCCTTTTTAAGTTGTGTTTCACAATAGTATTTATTAACCCGTTACCCTTCTGGGCCTGTTCTTCCACTACTCTGTGTGCAGTTCCAAGTGAGGATCGCACCTTATCCTCAACCTCTACGGTTTTGAGCTCTATCCAGTCAGAGAGCTCTTCTTCGAACTTTTTGCTTTGACGTAATAGGTAATTATCTATGTGCTTAGCTGAGTTAGTCTCTATTTCACTTAAACGATCTGTAATATTACTATTAGCTTCTGCCAATGAATTAACCCTTTCTAATACTACTCCAAATTGCTCTGATAAATTACCGACACTTTCTTGTATTTTATCTACACGGTCATTAATTTTTACTGCCTCCTTTTCCCTTTTACTTAGTCTAGATTCCACATCCTCAAGTTTATTAGCTACATTACCCTGCTGTTCGGCAAATTTATTTTCATAGATTTGTAGTTGTTCCCTAAAGTTGACTTCAATCGTAGCTTGTTGCTGCATTATCTTAGCATGTATGTTAGATAATCTAGTTTCTAAATTTGCTTGTTGTTCAGTTAACCTTTTATCTGCGTCAGAAAATTTACTATATAATATTGCTTGCTGTTATTGATTTTAGCATTCATATCACTCAATATATATAATTTTGCTACTATAACACTGAGTACATCGACACTTTCGCAACTGGTCTGTGCGACACTCATCGTATATTCGTGACCTACTTCCACGAAACAACATCCTCCATAAGCTATGCGGAACTACCTGGGGATCTTCAGCAACCACCCCGCGATCTTCAGCTCTGGGCTTGGTGTACTCAAGTGCTGGAGTAGATCTAATTGCGCCAGATATTATGGGCACTGTCGTATTCAACTGGATATCAACAAGCCTTGTATGATGACTGTTCATGCAAACAGGTGCACAAAAGTGCACCTATTTGGATGAACAGTCATCATACAAGACTTGTTGATACACAGCTGAATACGACAATGCGCATAATATCTGGCGCAATCAGATCTACTCCATATTATTGCAGTCCACTGTTAACCGGTATAATGCCTCCTGATCTACGCAGATGTACTGCTCTTACGAGACAATTCCACAAGATCTCCTGGAATTCTAACCTACCCGTGCATAGCGACCTGCCACTTTTAAATCGCAAGAGACTGAAATCACGCCATCCAACTCTGTGCGATGCTGCTGACATGGTTGCTAAGAATTTCAAACCTCTTGAAGAATGGAAAGGTCGGTGGGAAGCAGTGACAGATGTGCACCTACATAACATCTACTCAGGTGCTAAACTTCCAAGTGTATTCGACTTACCACGCAAGACCTGTACTACCCTCAACAGAATCCGTACCGGCCTTGGCCGATGCAGGGATGCTCTCTTTAAGTGGAAGAAGCTGCCTGATCCAGCTTGTGACTGCAGGGCTCCATACCAGACTGTTCACCGCATTGCCAGTGAATGCAGGATTCGAGCCTATCACGGTGCCAAAGAGGACTTCCTGCTAGCAGCTCCAGATGCAGAACTGAAGGACTGGATATTCAGTTGTAAAGACAAACATAAGTTTCTTGTGTGTCTATATGTACATATGTATAGGTAATTTAATTTCATGATATGTCTGTATCAGCCGTACGCTAAATAAATAATCCTCCTTAGTATCAGAATTATTATTATCTGCTAACTCTATATCTTTACTTCCCATTCCAACACCCAATACACTAGGAGTAGTTACTTTATCTGATTCTCTAAAGGTTTCTCCTCCTACATTGACTATTGTCCTACTAATTCCGGCGGGGTCAGGGATTTTCTCTGCCTCGTGATGACTGGGTGTTGTGTGCTGTCCTTAGGTTAGTTAGGTTTTTAGTAGTTCTAAGTTCTAGGGGACTGATGACCATAGATGTTAAGTCCCATAGTGCTCAGAGCCAGCCTACTACTTTCCCCTTGTTCAGACAAATCACTTATTCCTCCCCCGATTTTTTAATGATTATGTAAGTGTCCCTACGTAATCTTATATTTCTTTTAGACATGGTGGTAACTGTAGTTTCCTACGGTCTACTATTATTACAATATTTCAACCACTACTTAACTTCTACGTAGCGCAAGCACAATAAACTTTCAATATAACCACTAAGGTAAAATACTCTACGATACTTGAATGATCACTTATTCTGTTGAGTGCTTACGGTTTGGCGTTTATTTGAGATTGTCGTGGCGTTGTTCTCGTCTCTGGTGGCAGCTACTGTCGTTGTTGCTAACAACTCTCCGATGCACTGCGTCGCCCTGTCGATCTCTCGAAGTAGTGAAGAGAGAACCCTCGCATTGCAGCTACAGAGGCGTAGCTCCACACTTTGTCTCTGCTCTCGTAATTAGTGTCAAGCGTCGGAAAATGTGTCGTCCGGCGTCGTTGAATCCTGTTCTGTGGACAAACGCTATATAAATGTCGTCGTCGAATACTACGTCGTCTGCTCGATAATTTGTCGGATAACGTCGTCAGGCTCTGCGTCTACTGCTAGATGAGATGGCAGCTGGCGTCGTCGGGCGCCGCGTTGTAGGCGCCAGAATGATGTGACGTCCCCGCACTCTTTTTCCTGCCGCTGTTGATGTTGAGTTACAGCTCGGTCGGTGGAATGGAGACGCGACACGCAGTGATGGTTGTCCCCGTCGGATAACGAAGAACAGCACCTGAAAATCTCTAAAGAAAATTGTTCCTCGCGTAATGTATGAAAGTCCGTTTGCGAGTCCGCACAGTCTTCTCAGCGATGCGAACTGCTGATTTTAATTGTCTTTTATGGTTTTATGATGATTTGCTATGTCCGGTTAGTTAGTTATTGAAGTACTGGGTGAATCATTCATCACCGGCTTCGTTTCACACCACTGAAGCGAGGAAAAAATTCATTTGCGGTTCAGTATCAGTAGTTGTTGTTACGTTGCTAGGCAGAATTGTTCACTACGGCACGACGCAAATCCAGAGATAATCTATAATACAATCTTGCTTTCGTGCGTCGTAATATTATTTCGGCAAAAAACTTCTTTCAATTCGCAATGTTCATCAAGTCACTCTTTCAATGAAAATGTTCACATATAATTAATTTTGATTATCAACTATCACACAGTTGAATTAATGATTGAGCCAGCACGTGAGATTTCCATTACTGACAAACAATTTTATTGTTCCTTCTTAGCTATTAGTTTATAATCATCACACCACACGCACACCGATGGATCAGATCAATTACGATTCTTTTCAATTCAATGATCGTGACAATTACAACTTTTACAATGGGCGTATTTGTATTATCTTCGTGTGGTCGTATTAATGTTTCCTACTCCAGGCTAGCCAGGTATTGCAGTCTTCGATACTATGTCCATTGTTCGTTGTAACTGTTCACTTTGATGAAGGTTGAGTCCAACAATAATATCTCCAATAATTAAAGTTCATTAACTCGTCGTACACTATCAGACTATCACTTCAGTTCAAGTTCTCAAGTCAGAATAACTGAGAACAAAGTTCGCGCATCTCTGTCACAAAACATTACTTTTTTTTTTGTTTGAAAAGAAACAATCTCGTAGCGTTCCGTTTGTAGTACGATAACAAACGGTGCTCTCTCTCGACTTGATAGCAATCAAGCTAGCAAGCGACTAACTCATCCATGATCGAGCATAGTAGACGCATTGAATTTCCTTTTCGCCGCGTTTACAACTCTCTTTCACAATAAATATTATCTCTGACCGACATATTCTTTGGACTTAACTTTCGACGTACTGATTTGCAGTTAATACTAAGATATTTGATAGCTAATTGAAAATAACCATTATTTCTTTCTAGCTTTATATCATGACATACTCAGTAATTATTGAAATTGGTGTTCTATTGTCAAAGTTCTCGTACCTGTCAGGATAACACTGTTCCCTACTTTAAATTATCATGACATTCTTATTTTCGGGTTTCTTGTGGTGTTATAATAAGCATTTTTTGTGGGAATTGATGGTTTTCTTTTAAAAATGATTGCAATTGGTCTGAAATTAATGCTTAGCTAATGGCACTATTTGTATGTGTACCGTACGGATGTTATGCTGAAAAACATGCCACAAGCACCTTTATCTGGGATGTTTTTGAAATCCGCAACTTATTTTTTTTTTCAGAACAAACGGTAGAAATTTAATGAGATCGTAGACAAATGGAGAAAGTCGAAATGAAATTATTTTGTATCTAGTAATCTTTATCCGTTGTCGAGATACGATGCTTTAAAATCGATTTAAATAATGCAGTCAAAATTATTTTTTCTTGACCTGAATGCATGGGATTGGTTTGTCGCGAATCATGTAAATAAAAAATGCATTCTTAAGATCAAACTGAAAACGCGCTTTCATTCTGATTTTAAGTGCAAAAAACCCATTTTTGTGAAATTTTTTTACGAGCGCCACTTCTGTGTTCCAAATTTGTGCGAATCGGTTAATTTTTTTAAAGGGTAGGCAGATAAATATACGAAATGGTCCTCCTGCTTTTTGTAAAATGTTTATCCGTTGTCACGATATTTCGGTCTACAACTACGCATTAAATGCACGGAAAAGTTTCAAAAACTACTATGCTCTCTCGTAGAATTTTTTTTTTCGAAGAAGGTAAACTAAAGTTTGTCAGTTGCCGTACAGGACTGAAAAGTTGATAGATAGCCTTTTGTCGAGCATACATTATTTTGCAGTTCTGCTCATTTCAGCCAGTCATGCTTAATTCGGATTGGTTGTTGCAACACTGTGTGGCAGAGTAAAAGTCGGAGACCGGAATGATAATATCGCTGTTATAACAAAAAAAGCGAATATATCCTGGGCAGAGTTAGTGATGTAAAATAAGTGAACTAGCTTCTCAACTTATCCGATAACTTCAAAGATATTTAATCAAAACGTCTTGACGTATTCGCGCTTTTTTACGAGTCAACCCTACTTCACCCGATCAGTTACCTAACTTAGCTGCAGGGGTTGGCACACCTGTATCTTGCAGTTTATAGACTGCAGTCTCTGAAGCTGTGCACAAAATGCAGAAGATTCGTCAGCCATAGTAAACAGTATATAATATCATATGGCTGACGTATTTGTTCCTGGGAGGCCACGAAAACAATTTTTTGATTTCTGGTTGGGAGTGGTTGATTTTTTCCCCCGAGGAGGTCGTTTGTCTCGCAAACCCACCGCTTGTTACCGTATGGTGAAGGGTGTAAGAACATATTGACACAAATTTATGTGCCTCTAGAGAGTGTTATGCATCTGCAATGGGAATTATCCGAATGTGTGGATGCATTTGCAATATTAAGTATCCCGGAGTGGGAACGCGTCCTAAACTTTAACAACATGTTCTGTCATATTGGATGACATGACAAATGCCATGTTGACGTGATGGCATGTGTCATGTTATAAGAGATGACATCATGTGTCATGTCACTTTGCTTGACACTACCAGAATATTGCATGACGTATGTACTAATACTAAGACGTAACAATGCCTGAATGTGTCAGGATGTTTTGTGTTTCTCTTATAAGTTGTCAGATAAGTAGAAAAGCTGGTTCCCTCAGTTTACATCCCTAGCTCTCTGCAGGACGCATCTGCCCTTTTTGCACTATGATACGAGTATTTTTCATTCTGGTGAAAGAATGTTTACATTAAGTTGAAATCATACTGATTAAATCATACTGTTTTCAGACGCGTAAGTGTTTCACAATAGTGACACTTCAGTTATTTTAAATAGTGTCTTTATACTGGTGGGAAGCTGTTGTGCACGCAGCACTGAGCACTCTAGTAAACTGGTCGTCGCATCGTACCGCAGCGGACATCCGAAAATGTTGTGTCAGTGACCTCCTCCGCACCACAATCACTACGGGTGAGATAATCAATTGTAGGCGAGAGGGGTGCAATGGGAACCGTCCGCGGTTAATGTGCGGGCGTAAAATTATGAACACAAACTTTCTGTGGTACATACCAAGAAAGTCCCATGGTTATGCGTTGCCTCTTGGTAGTAAAGCTATATATTATCTTTCCCTATGTTGATACTACATGTGCCACCGAGAAAGTTCTGACCTACCTCTCCGCAATTTGTTCTGTGTAAGGAATATGTTTATATGTTTTTGTCCCATGGAGAGCGTCGATAATTTGATTGCACTGATGCCATGGTGTCCCTTTATTCACAGCGTGGTTATTTCCTTGTTATAGCGCTGTAAATCTGCAATCCGATCTATAAACCGATACATAAAGTCATTGTTGATAACACTGAACAGATGATCCCGTACTATTAACAATGCCGATCGCAACGTCTGTCATAATCAAGGAGTTACATGAAGAATAATGTCCAGTCAATATCCTTCACGTAAAGTGGTTTAATGTAATTAAATATCCTGTTTGTGATTTGGACAGCTATTGAAAGTTACCAGCATGAGACAATGGCTGCCTTACTTTCCGCATTTGATATTTACCAAGATCACCCGTTATGAATGTGAGTACGAATCACTGAAATGCACGCTGGTACAAGTTAGTGATTAGAATTAAACTTTCGCTCTACAGCGGAGTGTGCGCTGATATGAAACTTCCTGGCAGATTAAAACTGTGTGCCCGACCGAGACTCGAACTCGGGACCTTTGCCTTTCACGGGCAAGTGCTCTACCGACTGAGCTACCCAGCGAGCACTTGCACGCGAAAGGCAAAGGTCCCGAGTTCGAGCCTCGGTCCGGCACACAGTTTTAATCTGCCATGAAGTTTCATATCAGCGCACACTCATCTGTAGAGTGAAAGTTTCATTCTAGAAACATCCCCCAGGCTGTGGCTAAGCCATGTCTCCGCAATATCCTTTCTTTCAGGAGTGCTAGTTCTGCAGGGTTCGTAGGAGAGCTTCTGTAAAGTTTGGAAGGTAGGAGACGAGGTACTGGCAGAAGTAAAGCTGTGAGGACGGGGCGTGAGTCGTGCTTGGGTAGCTCAGTCGGTAGAGCACTTGCCCGCGCAAGGCAAAGGTCCCGAGTTCGAGTCTCGGTCCGGCACACAGTTTTAATCTGCCAGGAAGTTTCAAGTTAGTGATTGTTTGTACAGTTTTAAGATGGCTGTTTAAAATATCTCTAATAAATAATTAACAACAGCGAAAGGGTAAGTGCTTCAGGTGGGCGTTATCGTATGTAAGGACAAATGAGGTACCAAAATATCGTCTTAAAGTGAGCATCGTCCTTACTGATATGAATTCCTCATGTGTTCGCTCTATGCAACAGGTTTAGTTTTTTCGAGAAATGGTTTTGTTTTATTTTCTTATGAGGGTTTATTTTTACTCAACACAAAGGTAATGGCTATTACGTTTATCTTATTTTCTGACATAAATTGTTAATTATTAATGATATAATTCCAAGCCTTTTCGGAATGTGCTCGTCCTGTGGAGGCGTTTATTTCGAACCTTCATTCTTATTGTGTTCATTTGTCCACTTTTCTCTGTTCTTCAAGTAGAAAAACAGCCATTTATTAAAATTGCATATAAAACAAAGTGATATCACTTCGAGTGTTACTGTTCACATAAAATATTCAGTCACTGAGACCTTCCCCAGTCATCAGGGATACCGTTGACTGTATATTTGTTAGTGGGCTTAACTTTCTGTTCAGCAAGGGGCTGGTGTACGGTGGAGGGAGACAGAGGGGAAAGTAATTTCACTTACAATAGCCGAGAAATATCCCAGAGAGAGCCGGGCTTAAACATAGTCGAAATTTCTGTTTGCGTCGCTGACAAACCATTAGCTACGTTGATAAAAAGCGTTGGTGTGACGGCCGTCGGTAATGGAGTGGGAAAGTTTCTTGTTAGGTGTGTGGCGCAGGATTTTGGCGGGAGTTTAGCTTGCCTGGGCTTGTGCAAGCGTCACTTTTAATCAATTTTGGTTTCATCAAACAACAGTTTACAATACCAGAGCACATACGAACACGTCAAACTCTTGCGCTCAACCTCTTGCAAGACACGTGGACATATTATACAGAGAAAACAATATTGCCTCTGCCTGCAAGAGGACACAAAAGTAAAGTAGCAACGAACAGGAAGACTAAATAGAATGCTGTACAGCCCGCTACTACCAACACCCCCAGCGCATTCCAGACAGACAGTACACAGGATAAACCATCTACAAGGATGTGCATCATACTATAGAATATACAGTACGTGGACACTTCGTAAACAAATAGAACATCAAGTGCCTTACTGTTAGTGCACAATTGTTTCACAACAATCTTGCTGTATTTTCAATGTTCAAACAATAACTCCACATTAAGGTAGCAATATAGCAATTCCTTGTAAGTACACTGAATCATAGTTATGGCACAATCTAATTCTCTCTGCCTTGCTGTGCTTCTCCACAAAAAACCAACTATACCACACGAACTTTACTGATCCTGATGCACACCGCCATTTAGTACTTTTAAATTACAATTAAATCAATACTATTAGCCGCTGACAGGCGTTGATATACATCAGCGGGTACAGTTGAAAATGTCTGCCCCGACCGGGACTCATACCCGGGATCTCCTGCTTACATGACAGACGCTCTATCCATCATTCGGGAGGACGACGGGAGGACGACGGTTCAATCCCGCGTCCGGCCATCCTGATTTAGGTTTTCCGTGATTTCCCTAAATCACTCCAGGCAAATGCCGGGATGGTTCCTTTGAAAGGGCACGGCCGACTTCCTTCCTCGTTTTCCCTAATCCGATGAGACCGATGACCTCGCTGTTTGGTCTCTTCCCCCAAACAATCCAATCTATCATTTTCTTAAAATATGGATTAAGATTATTTTTCTATATGTATTACTAAGAATAATTGTTTTACAAGGTCAGACTTAAAACATTTGGTCACATACATTTTGTTACACTACCGCATAAATAGTGTCTACAATGTCCAGATGTTGACAAATAGTGGCTAATTAGAAATTAAGTAAGGAAATGAATAAAATGGAAATTGTCCAAATGAAAAAGACATGAAGACATCGCTGATAGTACAAATACAAAAGAAAAATGCTCCTCTAGCAATGAAATGAAATTCATGTAGGGGGCGACATCTGATCGCGACCCGACGTTCGATAGAGCAATAGAGCCATCTGTTGACCCGTTCTCCAGACGTTGGCGTAAGACTGGGTCGCCTTCTCGAAAATAACAAATTTTCCATTAAGTGTAAATCCATCTGAGCCATCGAGGGCCCAGAGGAGAGTGTGACTGCAAGTAGTTATCGTCGGCACGATCCCCGTGAGACCTACATTCTCAGCTTATAGTCCACACACTACATGTCCAACAAAACAGATGCCATCATCATATCACTTTGTACTTTGGTCGGTCAGAACTCTGACAACTACAAGTGCCTGCCAGCTGTAATTATGGCTCACACCTAAGCACACATTACTTTTTGCCCTGTTCGTATCACTGTACTGGAACTCTCCACGGTCTCTAAACGCTGGAAGGAAGATAGCGTCTTCCTGCCCAATTCAACCATTCGTATGTTGCGCTGACTGTGGCTGTCCATTGCTGCTGCTCTCACACTGGTCTCACCTCCACGGCACTCTACTTCCCCAGGGTCTGTTTTCATTGATTACTCTCCACGAACTCCAGGCGCTTCTCCAAACAGGCACTACAAATAAAACAATGGTTACAAACACGACAAGAGATAAAAACATTATCTGCTGCCGGGGCACCAAGTAGAACAGCACTACAGAGAATAGCGGGACCGGTGACTGGCATTCCCTTGCCGCCGCCTACAACAGTGACCAAACAAACACTCAGTACCGCACCCTCGCCGGATGACAAATAACCTACTCCGGTCAGTAGACAGTCACTTTACTGTACAGTGACTCAGTGAAGCTTGCAGCCAATTTGTTTCCAGTGATGTACGCGCTACTCTTTGCCCTAATTGCCCCTGCCATGTAAGTATGACAGCTGGAATATTTCCACATCACTCAATCCGAACATCCACTTTTTTATGTTTAAAGCGACCAGGTAGTACAGAGACTTCACCGTTTCTGGTACTGAATCCACAGAGAACTCACGATTGTTCATCAGCGGTTACTTATGGGTATAGTAATCTAGAAAGCTGTTAACCCTACCTTCTATTTTCCTATTCTGGTTCTTATAGATCTTCTGCACGATTAATATTGTCAGTCTGTATTAAATTCAGATTCCTGCTATTGCCCAGCACAAACGACCTTGATCATATATCCGTGTAATAACATCTACCCGCACTATGCTATCTTTCAATTGATCTAAGATCTCCTTACTTGTTTCCTCTTTAGTTAGAAATATTGAATCATGTACCCTGTTTACTTATTGTGTAGCCATAGCATGTAATCTAGGAAACTGAACAAAGTAGGACACGTCGCTCTCGAAATATTTCAGCACCAACTCTTTCTCGCACAGATCTGATGAATACTCTTAATTTCTTTACTCGCATCCAGCAGCTCTCTGGCGGAGCTGTTTGGTTAACTGTTGTATACAAGAATATCAACAGTCCACTGCTGCTAACATCTGAACCATACCCCAAGTGGTTCAAATGGCTCTACGCACTAAGGGACATAACAGCTGAGGTCATCAGTCCCCTAAACTTAGAACTACTTAAACCTAACTAACCTAAGGACATCACACACATCCATGCCCGAGGCTGCTTTGAACCTGTGACCATTACAGTCGCGTGGTTCTGGACTGAAGCGCCTAGAACCGCTCGGCCACCGCGGTCGGCAAACATATCCCACATAGACAACACAGTCTACACGTATACGCAACATACTGTAGAATCCGAAAGGTAAGTGCAGAACAGGAAAACATAGGATGGTTTATTGCTAGCGGTGTCTCACAAAGGCCCTGCCATATTTTCAAATTCAGATAATAATAGTCCACTCATACAACACGACGAGCATGCCGCGCAAGTACAATGAATCACAGCTATGACAGAACGTAGTCGTCACACGTTGGCCGTGCTTGTTCTTAAAGAAACCATATGAGGTGAGCTTCACCAATCCTGACACACACCGCCTCGTTGTATTTTAGTCTGCCATTTCTCTGACAACTACTAATGCACGCCAACCGCAATTATGGCTCACACATAAGCACGTATTACTCTATGCTCTCCTCTGTATGGTCATAACCAGAAGTTTTCACCCTCATTTCTCTTTATGTTCTGCTGTCTTCTCCTGGATGGAAGATACCATATGCTACCCTAATACGACGGTGTCCGATGTCGATGTTTGAGATGGTCATGCCCCACACTAAGAGTTGCGTTCCTCCACCGCTGCTTCCTCTTCTTGTTCCTTCTATTTGTCTTGGTGGCCGTCCACAAACTCCCTGCACTGCACCGAACTGTGGCTCCCAGAAAATCTTTGGACCAGCCATGCGGCAGAAAGAAAAGAGAAAGAGAGAGAGAGAGAGAGAGAGTGTGTGTGTGTGTGTGTGTGAGAGAGAGAGAGAGAGAGAGAGAGAACAGTGTGGCCAGTGTGCTATGCAAAGCCCTGTCGCTGCACTGTGGGCTGTTAGCTGGTGCGCACAGCCACCTAGGGCACTGCCTACGATCAAAATAGCTGCTTGTGCTCAGTGCTGCAGATTCGCACTGGCCTAGCACATACTTCTCCAGCCTGCCGATTTCAAACAGCCTTGGCCGAAGTGAAATGCATGTCCCCAGCAAGGCACTCCAAAATTTGCAGCTGCTTCCACACTTCGGTCCCAGCACTGGCTACCAGATGATGTCTACATCTACATGGATACTCTGAAAATCACATTCAAGTGCCTGGCAGAGGGTTCATCGAACCACCTTCACAATTCCCTATTATTCCAATCTCGTATAGCGGGTGGAAAGAATGGACACCTATATCTTTCCGTACGAGCTCTGATTTCCATTATTTTATCGTGGTGATCGTTCCTCCCTATGTAGGTGTCAACAAAATATTTTCGCATTCGGAGGAGAAAGTTGGTGATTGGAATATCGTGAGAAGATTCCGTCGCAACGGAAAACGCCTTTCTTTTAATGAATTCCAGCCCAAATCGTGTATCATTTCTGTGACCCTATCTCCCAAATTTTGCGATAATACAAAACGTGCTGCCTTTCTTTGATCTTTTTCAATCTAGTCCGTCAGTCCTATCTTGTAAGAATCCCACACCGAGCAGCAGTATTTTAAAAGAGGACGGGCAAGCGTAGTGTAGGCAGCCTCCTTAATAGGTCTGTTACATTTTCTAAATATCCTGCCCCAATTCAGCTCCATGCTTCCAACTGGCAACCACTGTATCGGCGAACCCATCTATGTTCGGTGTTGCACTGCCTCTGCCCTCTCGCTGCCATATGCATCCTCTGGCTAGTTCAGCCCCTGACCCATGCAGAGGCGATTGACTGGTGGGCAGGAAGAGAAAGCTGCCGCATAATTTCGATTTTATGACAAATGCTGGATTAAAAATCGAATTCTCCTTACTTTTGGTGTTCATACTATGATAATGCAAGAGTCATGAAATTAACACAGGGACCGCTAAATGGTGTACACTATGCTAAAGCGCGGAAGTGCGATATAGGAGCTCACATCTCAGCCAGGAAGCAAAGAGGAACGGCGACAGCTGTGATTACCGCTTCCTGTGGTTTACGCGGTACCAGGAAAACCTAAGCACACCCAGTTTTGCTTCCCTCTGGTGACAGCAGTCTTACGTGAGACCTACGGAGAAATCGCGAGAACTGCAAAAAAGCAAAGAAAGGGAGATCTGCGTTCTCAGTCATTTAAACAAGACTGTGAACTGCAGTTCTTCTTTACAGCAGCAGGTGAAAACTCAGTGTTTTCTGGCCGCTGAGTAATAGGCAGCCAGCGCCAGTTCACGACTGAAAGACAACACAACTCATTTCACAATCAGTTCTTGTGTTACTTTCGTATCTGTTTTACTGTACGACGTATTATTTTCAGTTTCCCTGGATGGCAATCACAGTACGCCTGCACTGCGAGCAAGTTTTCAAAATTGTATTAAGAATAGCAACATACGGGAAATTGTTTTCCGATGGGGTGTTTGTAAAAGACTGTCTCAATGACGCTGCAGAGCTTTTGTGTCTCATGAACGTGAGGAGGTATCAAGAAATCGTTCTTTCCAAACAAACAGTGACACGAACGTATAAGTGTTATCGCCGTTGATGTGCACAGGCATTTAATAAATGAGGCTGAGAACTTCGATACCTTCTCTGTTGTGTTGGATGAAGGCACAGTGTTTACAGATACAGCTCGGGTACGACCTGTCAATAACGCTCTGTGTGTAACAGAGGACGTTTTGGACTTCGTACCTTTGAAAGAGACCACGACAGGCGTAGACTTACTCCAAGCTGTTGAGCAAACGATTGATAGTGTTGGCATGGAATGGGAACGGTTAGTCTGAGTGACCACAGATGACGCACCGGCAATGCGAGGCCATCACAGAGGACTCGTGGCACTGATGCGCAAAAACCTAGGACGCGCAGAGGATGCATTGTTAGGAATTCACTACATTCTGCGTCGAGAAGCGCTTTGTCCAAAACCAGTGACGTTAGAAAGTGCAAATGTTTGTGCCTACTGTAAACTATCTGAAGACAGATGGCCTACACATCGCCTGTCGGCAGTTCTTGGAGGAATTGGGGAAAGGAGTGCGGTGACATATCGTACTACACCGAGGTACGCTGCCTCAGACGAGGTAAAATGCTGAAAAGACTTTTTGATTATGTTTGGCCGTAGTACATTAGTTACATGAGAAGGGAAAGAATGAACCGAAATTAGAAGACCCTTGCTGGATATCACTCCTTGCATTTCTCGTGAACATTACGTCTGACATGAACCGTCTGCCGGCCGCTGGTGGCCGAGCGTTTCTAGGCGCTACAGTCTGGAACCGCGCGACCGCTACGGTCGCAGGTTCGAATCCTGCCACGGGAATGGATGTGTGTGTTTTCCTTGGGTTAGTTAGGTTTAAGTAGTTCTAAGTTCCAGGGGACTTATGACCTCAGCAGTTGAGTCCCATAGTGCTCAGAGCCATTTGAACCATTTTTTTTAACCGTCTGAGCGTGAGTTTGCACGGTGAAAATAATTTTATTTATGACATATTAGAAAAAGTAAATCCTTTCGAAAGGAAGCTTTCTCTTTGGGAGAGTCAACTATTGTCTGTAAACACTCAGAGTTTCCCTACCCTTGGTTTGGTCACTAAAAGAGATAGGTATCAATAATACGTGTCAATAATTGTAAAATTTAAGAGGCAATTCCGAGCACGATTTATAGTGTTACGAATGTGTCACTCGTTGCTTTGCACCGCCGTTTTCAGCAGAAGGGCACTCGCATACAAAACTGAAGTATTTGTCTGGTTGGCTTTTATCATATTAAGGATGTATATTATCTTACATTTATTAGTGTCGTCTAAATACATTTTTAGAGAATGTGTTAGTGGTTTTAGCGCTCGCTGGCCCACGAAACTTCCTTACGGGCACCGAGACCCGAAAAGGAACAACAACAACGTCAACAGTAAATTTATAAATGAAATTAAACTTACTTATCCAGCTATGTAGTATATAATGCTGTGTAAGAATATCGAATTAATGATACACACAGTTTTCTCGTAAATTACTTAGTGTACTCACTAGGTACTGTTGTTTTTGTGGTTATTTTCGAATGTATTAAAAAGATTAGTCAACGGACTTGTCGCAATGGCCACATCGGTTCCCGTCAGATCACAGAAATTAGCGTTGTGGGGCTTGTCTAGCACTGGAATGGGTGACCGTCCAGATCTTCCGAGCGCTGTTGGCAAGCGGAGTGCACTCAGCCCTCGTGACGCCAATATGGAGCTCCGTGACTGAAAAGTAATGGTTCCGGTCGCGAAAACTGACAACGGCCGAGAGATCGGTGTCCTGACCACATGCTCGTCCATATCCATATCCAGTGACGTTCTGAGGACGACACGGCGGTCGGTCGTTATGGTTTGGCATTCAAGGCCTGTTCGGAGGGAGTATATTAAAACCATTGCTGAAACAATGCGGGAATTGAAGGAAAAGTGTGACCTATGAGAACAATTGTAACATACTTCCGAATCGTTTTACGTATTTTTAAACTTCTGCTCATTAAGAAAAGCTCATATATTGAGGCCAAGTCGCACAAGTGCACGGTTCATCTGTACCAGTGGTAGGGTCATTAGCTGAATAAAAGTCATGCTGGACTCTATCCCTTATCTCTCTTAACGTCTGTGTTTTAAGGTACTTTTTATACCAGTGACCAAAGCATAAACAAAATATAGCGACTGCCAAGATGAACTGCTGCACTGTGATGCCACAAGCAAACGTTATCGTCCTACCGTTGCTGCCTTGGAAAAACAGGTCTACCGCAATGCACTCTGAACGCAGATTTGTTTATTTCGGCATCTACACTAGACAGGTGACTGCCTTAAGGATGTGTATGTTTCAAAGATAAATTGTTATCGACGATATAAAGAAACAGTCCATCATGTAAAATGCTAAGATATGTAATTGCCTAGAATGATAGTGCTGTTTAAAAAAATGACTTGCTAATTCGTATGTTTAGAAATATATGTCTCTATTTAATTTACTAAAAATATTAAATATTCATTCTGATGCTAAACTACATGAACGATAAAATACAGTCGTGGTGAATTCCATGATAGTTTGCAGTAGATAGCCATTACCGTTACCATTACCGTTACCATCTATTTCCTGGTAACTGTAAGTAATACAAGCAGTTCACAATTCCGTTTTAATCCAACCTCGTTATATTTTTATTTTTTTATTTTTATGTTCCCAATATTTTGTATTTGAGAAAAAACATGACCCTTTTGTAGCACTTTTAATGTCCATACAGTCCACATGTCTGCTTATATACTGAAAACTTAAAAAAACTGGTACACATACCTAATACCGTTTAGGGTCCCCGCGAGCACGCGGAAGTGTCACAACATGACGAGGCATGGGATTGACTAACGTCTGAAGAAGTGCTGGAGTGAATTGACACCATGAATCCTGCAAGGCTGTCTATAAATCCGAGAGAGTACGAGGAGGTGGAGATCTCTTCTGAACGGCACTTTTCAAGGCATCCTAGATATGCTCAATAATGTTCATGTCTGGAGAGTTCGACGGCCAGCGGAAGCATTTAAATTCAGAAGAGTGTTCCTGGAGCCATTCGGTAGCAATTCTGGACTTGTGGGGTGCGGCATTGTACTGCTAGAATTGCACAAGTATGTCAGAATGCACAATGGATATGAATGGATGCAAGTGACCACACAGATTGCTTACGTACGTGTCACCTGTCAGAGTCGTATCCAAACGTATCAGCGGTCCCATCTCACTCCACCTGCACACACCACACACCATTACAGAGGGCCCACCAGCTTGAACAGTCCCCTGCTGATGTGTAGGTTCCATGGATTCATGAGGTTGTCTCCATACCCGTACACGTCCATCCGCTCGTTGAAACGAGACCGATCCGACCGGTCAAGACATGTTGCAGTTATCAACAATTCATTGTCAGTGTTGACGGGCCCAGTCGAGGCGTAAAGCTCCGTGTCGTGCATCATCAAAGGTACACGAATGGGCCTTCGGCTTCGAAAGCCCATATCGATGATTTTCTTTGAATTGTTCACACAGTGACACTTGTTGATGGCGCAACATTGAAATCTGTAGCAATTTGCGGAAGGGTTGCACTTCTGTCACGCTGAACGATTCTCTTCAGTGTTCTTTGGTCCCGTTCTTGCAAGATCTTTTTCCGGCAGCAGCGATGTCGGACGTTTGATGTTTTACCAGGTTCTTGATATTCACAGTACACTCGTGAAATGGTCGTACGGGAAAATTCCCTCTTCATCGCTGCCTCTAAAATGCTGTGTCCCGTCGCTCGTGCGCCGACTATAACACCACGTTCAAATTCACTTAAATCCTGATGACCTGCTATTGTAGCAGCAGTAACCAGTCTAACAACTGCGCCAAACCCTTATTGCCTTATATAGGCGTTGCCGACCGCAGCGCCGTATCCTGCCTGATTACTGATCTCTGTATTTGAATACGCGGGCTTATACCAGTTTCTTTGGCGCTTCAGTGTAGTATCCTGTATGAACCATATACACTCCTGGAAATGGAAAAAAGAACACATTGACACCGGTGTGTCAGACCCACCATACTTGCTCCGGACACTGCGAGAGGGCTGTACAAGCAATGATCACACGCACGGCACAGCGGACACACCAGGAACCGCGGTGTTGGCCGTCGAATGGCGCTAGCTGCGCAGCATTTGTGCACCGCCGCCGTCAGTGTCAGCCAGTTTGCCGTGGCATACGGAGCTCCATCGCAGTCTTTAACACTGGTAGCATGCCGCGACAGCGTGGACGTGAACCGTATGTGCAGTTGACGGACTTTGAGCGAGGGCGTATAGTGGGCATGCGGGAGGCCGGGTGGACGTACCGCCGAATTGCTCAACACGTGGGGCGTGAGGTCT
The DNA here is from genome assembly GCF_023898315.1 of Schistocerca nitens. NCBI lineage: Eukaryota > Metazoa > Arthropoda > Insecta > Orthoptera > Acrididae > Schistocerca > Schistocerca nitens. The sequence continues at coordinate 363,181,304 of NC_064622.1, forward strand.
CCACAGTACATCGATGTTGTCGCCAGTGGTCGGCGGAAGGTGCACGTGCCCGCCGACCTGGGACCGGACCGCAGCGACGCACGGATGCACGCCAAGACCGTAGGATCCTACGCAGTGCCGTACGGGACCGCACCGCCACTTCCCAGCAAATTAGGGACACTGTTGCTCCTGGGGTATCGGCGAGGACCATTCGCAACCGTCTCCATGAAGCTGGGCTACGGTCCCGCACACCGTTAGGCCGTCTTCCGCTCACGCCCCAACATCGTGCAGCCCGCCTCCAGTGGTGTCGCGACAGGCGTGAATGGAGGGACGAATGGAGACGTGTCGTCTTCAGCGATGAGAGTCGCTTCTGCCTTGGTGCCAATGATGGTCGTATGCGTGTTTGGCGCCGTGCAGGTGAGCGCCACAATCAGGACTGCATACGACCGAGGCACACAGGGCCAACACCCGGCATCATGGTGTGGGGAGCGATCTCCTACACTGGCCGTACACCACTGGTGATCGTCGAGGGGACACTGAATAGTGCACGGTACATCCAAACCGTCATCGAACCCATCGTTCTACCATTCCTAGACCGGCAAGGGAACTTGCTGTTCCAACAGGACAATGCACGTCCGCATGTATCCCGTGCCACCCAGCGTGCTCTAGAAGGTGTAAGTCAACTACCCTGGCCAGCAAGATCTCCGGATCTGTCCCCCATTGAGCATGTTTGGGACTGGATGAAGCGTCGTCTCACGCGGTCTGCACGTCCGGCACGAACGCTGGTCCAACTGAGGCGCCAGGTGGAAATGGCATGGCAAGCCGTTCCACAGGACTACATCCAGCATGTCTACGATCGTCTCCATGGGAGAATAGCAGCCTGCATTGCTGCGAAAGGTGGATATACACTGTACTAGTGCCGACATTGTGCATGCTCTGTTGCCTGTGTCTATGTGCCTGTGGTTCTGTAAGTGTGATCATGTGATGTATCTGACCCCAGGAATGTGTCAATAAAGTTTCCCCTTCCTGGGACAATGAATTCACGGTGTTCTTATTTCAATTTCCAGTAGTGTAGTTCCCACTTCTCACTATCATGCAACACTGGTGGAACAACATCATTATGTAAAACTCAGTACTGCGTTTAGGGACTGTCTTGTTCTCTTCTCACTACGTGTACCTTGACACATTCTACAGTACATCACTTACACATCCTGTCATATTTTTTGTGCGATTTCGCAGCCAAAACACCTAACTCTTGTTATCTGTTCTAAAGTCGCATAGTCATACGAATCATCTATCGAATGTAATGTAACTTTTTCTTCACCGTGGCAGGGTCTTATTTTTCATCGTTGATGTTTCACAGTTGTACTGTGACTTCAGGAATGATTCGTAGCAGATGGACGAACTTCTACAAGTCATCCTCTGAATCTGGCAGCGAATAGAAAGATATTTATTGCCCTGCTCTGAGATGCATGAATTGATCCCCCATTCCTCAGGTATCTCCATGAACATATAGCGTAAGTAGTAGCTAATGGGACGCCGTTGTGATGTTAATTATAAACTAGCCGCCTGTTCCAACCATCACTTCCCTACGACTCCACCAACGTTAATTTATCAGCTCTGTGTTTGTGCACGTGACTGTAGTAAAATGGATGAATTGTTATTAAAATCTCATGGTAAATAATTTATTGCACATTCAGTCCATACTAGGCATTCAACCGAGTTTTATTTTTTTAAATAATCAATTAAACATGGATTTCAGTGACATCCAAAATTTTTCCGGTTACTGTGTCAAACCACAAATACTGCTGATTTGATACTGCACATGTTCGATTTCCATTATTTTTACATGTTACCCACTCTTCATTCGCTACACCAGGACATCGAATTTTTGGATTAAAGCTATTTTGGTAGCAGATTCGACGGTTGCCTTACCTCGTGCTATTTATATACGGGTAGTACCAAATGCGTTTGCAAATTTCGGATAAAGTTTCACCAGGCGTTACAGAGAAACCAGACCCAACGAACCCCTGTTGTAGGGCTGCAATGGTAACCTCTCCACAGTTCATTCTTCCATATAGTTAATAAAAGATGTACTAAATTTAGCTGCATTTTCTCTTCACTTTCTTGAGCTATAGTTATTTTTACAGATCACTTTTTTAATTCGTCGCTACATTTCCTAAATCCTGTTGATATGTGACCTGTAAGGTACTGAGGTATAAGTGTACTAAGTTTGACTGTAATTGTAATATGCTTTCGAGAGTTCTAATCAGCTTCCGTCCTCCCCCATTACCTTCCCCCTCCTGTTAAGGGGAAATGGTGGTGTATTATCACGACAATTATTTTCCAAACTGTACTACATGTCACTTGTGCAGCATGTTAATTTGAGTTTACTGCAGGCCTTCCTGAACGACACCAATTCTCAAACTCCTTTTTTTTCCCACATCCTAGAGTGATAGAGGTGTTTGTGTACGAAACAAATATTTACGGAAAATAAATCATACTTTCACTAATGTTGGTCGCAATTACTATGGATGCACAGAGTTGACTGATGTCATGAGGTACCTCCTAGTATCGCGTCGGACATCCTTTTGTCCGACATAGTGCACCAGCTCGACGTGTCGTCGACTCATTCAGTCGTTGAAAGTCCCTTGCAGAACTACTGATCCTTTAGACCTTTATAGGTGCTGATAATTACGAAACTGTGCCTTTGCAGAAGTTTGTACACGAACTGACCTCTCGATTACGTCCCATAAATATGCGGTGGGATTCCTGTCGGGCGATAGTTCGCTCGAATTGTCCAGACTGTTCTTCAAACCAAACAACAGTTACGGACCGGTGACATGGCGTACTGCTATCGACAAAAATTTCATCGTTGTTTGGGAAGATGACGTCCATGAATGGCTGCAAATAGTCTCTAAGTTGCCGAACATAACAATTTCTAGCCAATTATCCGTTCATCTGGACTAGAGCATGTTGTCCATTCCCTTTAAAGAGAGCCCACAGCATTATGGAGACACCACCAGCTTGCACAGTGTTTTGTTGATTATTTGAGTCGATGGCTTAATGTGGTCTGCGCTACACTAGAACGCTTCCATCGGTTCTTACCATCTGAAATCGGGACTAATGTGACCATGCAACGGTTTTCCAGTCGTGTAGTGCTACGGGTGTGGTCACGAGCCCAGAAGAGCCGCAGTAGACGATGTACTATTAGCAAAGACACACATGTCGGTCGTCTGCTGCCCATTGACACCAAACGGAAGCAATCGCCATACGACCCATACTGATTTCTGTGACTATTTCAAGCTGTGTTGCTTATCTGATAGCAGTAACACCTCTATGCAAAGGTCGCTGCTCTCGGTCGCTAAGTGAAAGTCATCGGCCACTGCATTGTCTGTGGTGAAAGGTAAAGCCTGTAATTTGGTATTCTTGGCTCACTATTGTCACAGTGTATGTTGGAATATTGAATTCCATAACGATTTCCGAAATGAAATGCGTATGTTAATTCCCGTAGTTGGTCATAATCACATCGGAAACCTTTTCACACGAACCACCTGATTGCAAATGGGAGCTCCGCCACTGCACTGCCCTCTTTACCTTGTGTGCCTGATCCTACAGCCATCTGTATATCTGGATATCGCTATCCCATGACTATTTCCACCTCAGTCTATAGTATACTGATTTATACTCCATTACTATTATCATTAAATTGTTCTGCTTCTATTCATTGTATTTAGTGGCATATTTAATTAATGTTGGCATGGACGCATGAAACTTTATGGGATAGTTTTTCCAACACTCTATAACCCTATTAATGAATAATTATTGAGGATAATCAGTAGCGATCAGGGCAGCAGACCAAAAATGTCCGAAGAGCTTAAAAGAACGGCTATTATAAGAGACATGGTCCGCGAAGAAAAGAGAAAAATACGAGGTTCTGACTGTGAGACATAATCGTTGATGGATTGAGCGGCTACGGACAAAAAAATTGAAATTTTGTAAGCAAGGTCGGGGATTGGCTCATGACAGCTAATTTCGTAAAGGTGTCACAGACCTGCGAGTGCGGAAGTGCGGCCGTTTCTATCGAACGAAATGCGAAAACGGACGTATAGTGGGAGAGAGTTTCTGTCTGCTGCCACACAATAAGAGAGAACCGAGCAGTATTGGTTAACTAAGGCGGAAGGAAAACTATTGTAACTGTTACAAACATTTTATCGATCGAAACTCTGAAAGTGTTCTGCCGCTGGCTAGCGAGATTCCGGCGCTGGCAAAACGAGCTAGATTTTGTGAAGGACAGGTGGAAGATAGTTCGTCTCAGGGCATGATACAGTACACTATCCCATCCTAGATCTTCAGGGAGAGATGACTACGCTTCAGTACTACAGGGGTGATGACTTCAGAAGCGATCACATATGCCAGGGCTGTACTTAAAATTCTCATGCTCTACTACAGCCATCCTCTGCACTGCGTACCTCGTAACGAGATGGTCGCGATGTTATTTGTTTTATCCAGAGAAAACCTCTGAATTAATTCATAAGTCAGGTAGTAGCACGAAATATGCGCTTAGGCGAGAGGACTGCTGCATGAACGTACTCTCCTGCTCTCTTTAGGCTATCAAAATTGGTAATTTTCGCAGACACAGTTTTTGTATAATTTCTATCGCAACAGCGCAACAGCGCAATTCAGAGAATGCCCAGGAAGCAAAGGCAGTTGCACTCGCGGTACAAGAAAGATCGGGAGAATGACAGGCAAAAGTTAGTAGAGATTCGTGCTGCTCTAAAAAGAGCGAAGCGCGAAGCAAAAGATCTCGCTGAAAACCAAAGGAAATTCTGGTCTTACGTAAAATCGGCAAGCGGGTCGAAGGCTTCCATCCAGTCACTCACTGATCAGTCTGGCCTGGCAACGGAAGACAGCAAAACGAAAGCTGAAATTTTAAATTTATCATTTGAGAAATTTTTCACGCAGGAGGATCGTATAGACACACCGCCGTTTGAGTCTCGTACATATTCCCGCATGGAGGACATAGTGATAAACATCCCTGGGGTTGTGAAGCAGCAGATTGGGTTGAAAATAAATAAATCAATCGCCAGATCCTGACTGGATTCCAGTTCGGTTTTACTGCATTGGCTCCTTACTTAGCTTGCATTTATCGCGAATCTCTTGCCCAACGTAAAGTCCCGAGCGACTGGAAGAAAACGCAGGTGACGCCTGCATACAAGAAGGGTAGAAGGACGGATCCTCAAAATTACAGACCAATATCCTTAACATTGGTTTGTTGCAGGATTCTCGAACATATTCTCAGTTCGAATATAATGAATTTCCTTGAGACAGAGAAGTTGCTGTCCATGCATCAGCACGGCTTTAGAAAGAATCGCTCCTGCGAAACACAACTCGCCCTTTTTTCACATGATATCTTGCTAACCATGGATGAAGGGTATCAGACGGATACCATATTCCTTGACTTGAGGAAAGCGTTTGACTCGGTGCCCCACTGCAGACTTCTGAGGTTCGAGCACATGGGATTGGTTCCCAAGTATGTGAGTGGCTCGAAGACTTCTTAAGTAATAGAACCCAGTACGTTGTCCTTGATGGTGAGTGTTCATCGGAGGTGAGGGTATCATCTGGAGTGCCCCAGGGAAGTGTGGTAGGTCCGCTTTTGTTTTCTATCTACATAAATGATCTTTTGGATAGGGTGGACAGCAATGTGCGGCTGTTTGCTGATGATGCTGTGGTGTACTGGAAGGTGTCGTCGTTGAGTGACTGTAGGAGGATACAAGATGACTTGGACAGGATTTTTCATTGGTGTAAAGAATGGCAGCTAACTCTAAATATAGATAATTGTAAATTAATCCGGATGAATAGGAAAAAGAATCCTGTAGTGTTTGAATACTCCATTAGTAGTGTAGCGCTTGACACAGTCATGTCGATTAAATATTTGGGCGTAACATTGCAGAGCGGTATGAAGTGGGACAAGCATGTAATGGCAGTTGTGGGGAAGGCGGATAGTCGTTTTCGGTTCACTGGTAGAATTTTGGGAAGATGTGGTTCATCTGTAAAGGAGACCGCTTATAAAACACTATTACGACCTATTCTTGAGTACTGCTCGAGCGTTTGGGATCCCTATCATGTAGGATTGAGGAAGGACATAGAAGCAATTCAGAGGCGGACGGCTAGATTTGTTACTAGTAGGTTTTATCATCACGTGAGTATTACGGAAACGCTTCAGGAACTCAGGTGGGAGTCTCTGGAGGAAAGGAGGCGTTCTTTTCGTGAATCGCTAATGAGGAAATTTAGAGAACCAGCATTTGAGGCTGATTGCAGTACAATTTTACTGCCGCCAACTTACATTTCGCAGAAAGACCACAAATATAAGATAGGAGAGATTAGGGCTCGTACAGAGGCATATAGGCAGTCATTTTTCCCTCGTTCTGTTTGGGAGTGGAACAGGGAGAGAAGATGCTAGTTGTGGTACGAGGTACCCTCCGCCACGCACCGTATGGTGGATTGCGGAGTATGTATGTAGATGTAGATATCGCCAATACATCCACTCGTGCCAAGGGCTTTTGTACAAGTTTGTATTGTTTATTCAGTACCTGGAATCACATTAATGCACCTAGCAATAAAGCGGATTGTTATAGTGACCTTTAGATTCATTTAATAGCTTGGTGGAATGCTTGATGGTTATCTGTGACTTGTGGTGCCCATTTTTCACGTTCCGTTGTCCCACCCCGGTTTAATACAGCTATTTAATTAGTTGGTCGTAGCTTTTTCATTTCACATGATCTCATGGGGAGGAATTTGCTCATTGTATAGATCGTAGAGTTCAGATCTCGTAGCACCTCAGGAGTATGCTAAATGCTTAAGCGACACGTCACAGAAAATAATAAAAATACCCTCTGCCCACCAAAAGCGAAACACCGCCAACAGTGCGGGCAGCAAACGTGGAAGTGACATGTGATATGCAAATGATAAGCATTCTGTAATAAGGGAAAATGCGCAGTGTGTTTCTCATTCAGGAACCACATTTGAATGATTCTTGTTTGTGATCGCGTAAAGTGTTATAAGTATAAGCGTGTACCAGTAGGAGTCAGAATTCGGGAGTGGAAGGATCGAGGCTTATCACGACTGCGGTTTATGGCTGACCCTTGGTCAAATTCAGACGGCTGTAGTGTGAACTTGGAATCGATGAGTTCAGGAGGATTTTGCTCAGAGCCGTGCAGGATATTAAGAGCCACATGAGACTAGCGTCTTAGATGACCGACAAATTATTCACTCACATGTGCAACCCTGTCAAGTGGGTCTGGAAATAAACTTGTTTACAGAAATACAAATATGGTTACCGACAGTGTCACGAAGCCTGTAATACTACGGATGATCATTGTTGCGACTTTTCTTGACGCTGTAGCAGAGGCGAGCCGACAAGATTGCACTGGAGTGGCAATACATTATCATTTCTGACGAGTTTGTTCTGTGCACAAAATAACGATTGGGTTACTTCTTGGGTCGTGGCATGGGGAGGCATACGGGATGTCTTCATTTAGGGCTGGCAGTCATTGAGGTAATTCTAACGGCACTTCAAACGTCAAGGACATCATCACGTGCAGCCTCTCCGCTGATAACAAAAGATGCAAGAGTGCATTTTCCATCGTCGTATGATGCCGGGCCTGATGGCATGGCGGTAAAGCACGTACCTGGGATCTAATTAGATCAAGGAAATTTTCATTCTCCCTTTAATCTACACTTCTTCTCTTAACGATGCGAGGAGTCACTACGGACAACACGTGGCTAGGGCTCCAAGTTAATCTGTAGGTCCACCTTATCCATTTGGATGAGTGGGATAAAAGTGGGCTCAATTGAAAGGCTTGCATCTAATTTACTGTTAATATTGTCATACGGTCGCAGTACGTAGTGCCATTGGGTACACAATAAGATCACTTCTCCTTCGCAAAGTACGTAATTTGGACAGCATGAGTTACATTTCTGAGGTGTTAAGGGTGGTGACTCTGACCTATCTTTCCGGTCTCTGTGACGTTACCTTTCAACACGATAACGCAACAACACATGCTGCACATGCTGACCTGATCTACGTTGATGCAGATAGTGTTCGACTGTTACCCAGGCTAGAAAGTTCTCCTAATATCTGACAGCAGAAGTAGCTATGTACAGAATGATGCTGAAAGCAAGAAGCACTGTTTTCAATGGAGAACCATGGTTCTTACCCAGGATAACCATCGTATGATGGTCACCCGGGTAGTGGTCCCATTCTTTCGATATTTGGGAGAAACACAGCATGATTACTGCTTGGGTCATGGGATGGGGAGCCATCGGGTATGACTTCGTCTGCGGCTGGTTGTCATTTGGGTACGTCAACGATATCCTCACGTGCTGCCTCTCATGTGGCACTATAGTGGTGCCATTTTCCAACAGGGCAATTCTCGTCCAGTCGACATAACTCTGCGTGGTGTTGCGGTACTGACGAATAAAGCAATATCCCTAGATCGGTCCCTGAGAGAGCATGTGGAGGATCAACTCGTATGAGAACTCTGCAGTGTGCCAATATCCAGGATGTGAAAGACACCTTGCCTCAGGGGAGGATAAAATGGGCTTTGGCACCATTCCCACCGAATCATTGCATGTATTGAAGCCAGAGAAGGTGTCACGTCCTACTGTTAAATGGACTCCTAATACTAACTATTTTTTTTGTAACTATGTTTTCAGCTTTTAATGGCCGAAATAATGTCAAGTACCTGTCAAACCGTGAAGTATTGTTTCGTTTTCTCCTCCAGTTCTAGGTGCTTCACAACTTCTGCCAGGCGTGGTACATTACTCAACGTGTGTACAAATTTAATCATGTATTCTTCTTACCATATTATATTGACCCAATAAATAATATGTTGTTATTAGTTAACTTTCTTGATGTTGCAATTATAATGCCCAGAAATGCGAGGAAAATGGACGTAACGAAATTTAGCGAGTATGAAGTGACATGATGACCGACAGAACGCGTTATCCTGACGAAGTTGTTCCGTCTGCCTATACCGGGAGAGTGAGTTACGAGGAGAGCTGGCAGGGAGTGAGACGCCTGACCTCGCCGGCACGCCGTAAATCAGGGCTCCGCTGCCGCTGCCGCAGCCGCAGCAGGTACGTGCGTGGCGCGCGCGGCGGGCCTGCCTCGCCTGCTGCGGAAGGGGACTGGCGCCACACAAAAAGCACAATTTGGCGCCGCGCTGGCGCCAGCTCCGGCGCCCGAGTATCGCCGACGTCACGGCTCGCGCGTCGGAGATTTCCCGATCCAATTCTGGAGTCGCCGCGCCGTGAGAGCGGCGAACTGGGACTGCTCTCCTGCGGAAGACGCGCTAAGCGGATATATCACCCCTCCCCGCCCCGCCTTTCATCGCAAGCAGTTGATTCGCAGCCGAAAGGCGCGGAGAATTCTTCGTGTTGCTATTGTCCTCCTGACGCAATGTGACTTACGGGTACGGCGATAATCTCAGTTATACAAAATCTAAGGTTATTAGACAAATGAGGTAATCTTTTCTGAACAAGTGAAAGCTTACCACGTACTTTAAACTGAACCTGAGTGTTCGCATAAGATCATTAACTTGGTTTCTGTCCTGAAACCTACCCCCATAGGAGACCCATTATTAGCACAACGTTGTGAAACCTCCTGCAGTTACAAACACTCAGAAAACCAATTCTGAGCCAGCCTCGCCTCTAAGATCTAGGCTATAAATTTTTACGTACACAACTTGAGTGAATAACACGATTTTTAAGGCCCTGGCTGCAGATCCTAAAGTGGAGATTTACAGAAAGAATATTTTAATATGAATGGAAGGTGTCTAACAGAAACAATCTTTCAATTAACAAATCAATTTATTCAGTAAACATCTTCAAATACACTCCTGCAAATTGAAATAAGAACACCGTGAATTCATTGTCCCAGGAAGGGGAAACTTTATTGACACATTCCTGGGGTCGGATACATCACATGATCACACTGACAGAACCACAGGCACATAGACACAGGCAACAGAGCATGCACAATGTCGGCACTAGTACAGTGTATATCCACCTTTCGCAGCAATGCAGGCTGCTATTCTCCCATGGAGACGATCGTAGAGATGCTGGATGTAGTCCTGTGGAACGGCTTGCCATGCCATTTCCACCTGGCGCCTCAGTTGGACCAGCGTTCGTGCTGGACGTGCAGACCGCGTGAGACGACGCTTCATCCAGTCCCAAACATGCTCAATGGGGGACAGATCCGGAGATCTTGCTGGCCAGGGTACTTGACTTACACCTTCTAGAGCACGTTGGGTGGCACGGGATACATGCAGACGTGCATTGTCCTGTTGGAACAGCAACTTCCCTTGCCGGTCTAGGAATGGTAGAACGATGGGTTCGATGACGGTTTGGATGTACCGTGCACTATTCAGTGTTCCCTCGACGATCACCAGTGGTGTACGGCCAGTGTAGGAGATCGCTCCCCACACCATGATGCCGGGTGTTGGCCCTGTGTGCCTCGGTCGTATGCAGTCCTGATTGTGGCGCTCACCTGCACGGCGCCAAACACGCATACGACCATCATTGGCACCAAGGCAGAAGCGACTCTCATCGCTGAAGACGACACGTCTCCATTCGTCCCTCCATTCACGCCTGTCGCGACACCACTGGAGGCGGGCTGCACGATGTTGGGGCGTGAGCGGAAGACGGCCTAACGGTGTGCGGGACCGTAGCCCAGCTTCATGGAGACGGTTGCGAATGGTCCTCGCCGATACCCCAGGAGCAACAGTGTCCCTAATTTGCTGGTAAGTGGCGGTGCGGTCCCCTACGGCACTGCGTAGGATCCTACGGTCTTGGCGTGCATCCGTGCGTCGCTGCGGTCCGGTCCCAGGTCGACGGGCACGTGCACCTTCCGCCGACCACTGGCGACAACATCGATGTACTGTGGAGACCTCACGCCCCACGTGTTGAGCAATTCGGCGGTACGTCCACCCGGCCTCCCGCATGCCCACTATACGCCCTCGCTCAAAGTCCGTCAGCTGCGCATACGGTTCACGTCCACGCTGTCGCGGCATGCTACCAGTGTTAAAGACTGCGATGGAGCTCCGTATGCCACGGCAAACTGGCTGACACTGACGGCGGCGGTGCACAAATGCTGCGCAGCTAGCGCCATTCGACGGCCAACACCGCGGTTCCTGGTGTGTCCGCTGTGCCGTGCGTGTGATCATTGCTTGTACAGCCCTCTCGCAGTGTCCGGAGCAAGTATGGTGGGTCTGACACACCGGTGTCAATGTGTTCTTTTTTCCATTTCCAGGAGTGTAGAATAGGTTATGGAAGAGTGTGAAGGTTTACCAACTCTGTATGTATAGGAATCTAATTAGTGAGTTTCTATCCATTTGCAGAATTTCTTGACTCAGTGATAAAAGTATGCTCTCGTAACGGAATTATCAGTCTGAACGTAAATCTCAGAGTTCGTCAACCCTAAATGAAAACAGTTACTGTCAACCCGCTGGTTAATCAAGAAGTCCAAACACTCAATATAGCAGTTGTGGACCTGAGAAAGACGTAGTACAGATGTCTGAAGCGAGGACCAAGGAATGCCCTATCATTCCGAAACAGCTACCTACGCTTACCATAATAATTCATGAACATTTGTGGTGAATGCCGCACCTGTTGCACGAATGGCTCTGTCATAGAGAAACCAAGGGCGCTTGCTGCTCTCGCAATTCTGGATCACATTTTTCTCTTAGTGTGTGCCCTGATCTCCATCTCCAACGTACGTGGCTGATGTTCACAAGACGTGCACAGCGCCACTTCCCTTCCGATGTTCTCTCCAATGCACGTAACAATGAACTCTACCAATTTTCACTGATTCCTATGTCCTGCTATCATTTACCACGGAATATTGCAGGTCGCAAATAGCGAAAAATGCGCACACACTGGCCCAATATTGTGGATGCTTCCAGCTCTACGCCAACTACATGGCCAGAAATAGGCCTCCCATTGCTTAAAAAAAAAAAAAAAAAAAAATCCGTCCGCCACAGCTCCATACCGTGACGTCACTGACTAATTTATCAAACGCACAATTTTCTACCCATCAGTTGTCTTACAAAAAAATGGCTCTGAGCACTATGGGACTCAACTGCTGTGGTCATAAGTCCCCTAGAACTTAGAACTACTTAAACCTAACTAACCTAAGGACAGCACACAACACCCAGCCATCACGAGGCAGAGAAAATCCCTGACCCCGCCGGGAATCGAACCCGGGAACCCGGGCGTGGGAAGCGAGAACGCTACCGAGTTGTCTTACAGTTCCTCTGAATAAGGAAAGCAGATCGGAGGCTAGGCCAGTATTTTATGCAAGCCACGTTTCCTTTGTAAAGTGAGCAAAAGTTATCTACAAAAAGCCTTCGGTAAAATATGAGGAAGCCTTCTTCTCCTCATTCTAGCGTGGCGCTGCTGCCACTGTTCGGCCATTGGACATGGCCCAGGTTGTAAAAACACAATATCCAGCAACCCCCTGGCTCATCCCTGGCACCTTGACTTCCACGAAGGCAGACTCATGATCCTCCAGGCAGCGGTGACGGCAAAGAATCGCTTTTTAGTAACATTCTCGTTCCACCTGTCTCTAATCCGTGCTGTGGTTTCCTAAGCACACAAAAGTCTTCCCGAAAAAAAGTCATCCCAGCAAGATGTTACGTGAAAGGAAATGAAAACATGAAGATTGCACTACGTCCAGTCATTGTCATTCGACATACTTATAACAAAAACATTGCCCAAGGAATCCAGATTGTTATCTCCTTCTAATTACCTAATCAATATCGAACTGAATGAACAAGGCATGTGAAATTGCTTACTGCGGTTTAGTGTGGCAACTACTGTTTGATGAAGTTTTGGAGATGGCAAAAGTTTTGCAAACTGGCAAAGGAATAGGAGGCCTCGTTAGAAGTAACACTGCTGGGATTTGAATTTGACTTCAAGCATCGTCCTGTACTACCTCAAGGGTAATAAGCTGATACTTATAGGGTTAACTTGTGAAGGATATATATCTACGTCATTGATAAACTATACTGCTTAGGGACTGTTAATCTATGAGTTCGTGTGGTGGAAGAGGTAAGTTCAGATGATGCCATCTGCACTACCTAGTGCATCGAAATCTGGCGTTCTGTAATCTTACTTGTGGTGCCGCAAAATCCTCACGGAAGATAATTGTGAGCACTGCACATTCATGCTCCGTTATGATTGGATTAATTGCAAAGAAAGTGAATGGAGCATGAGTTATAAAGCAAATTTTAAATATTCACATAAGAAATGGCGAACATTGTGGGGCACTTCATCCAAAATTGGTATAAAAGATTTGTTGCTCTTTTGGAGTAAGTTATAATTGTAAAAGCTCTGTACTTCAATATTTGTTGTGGTGTAAATGGAGTAAAAAGGTTTCTAACCAAAATAGACATGGAAATAAAAGATTTTGTTAGATGTACAATTCGGAGTTTTAAGAAAGTGTCGGCTTGTGTGGGCCGTACAACAAGACAGGCTTTTAAATAAAAACTTGTTAGTGCGTTTCACAAGCAAATTAATATGTTTATATATCAAAACTGCAAGATAATTATAAAAGATCTGACTAAATTTCAGCTTGGGGTTTGCTGAAAGTGGCAGAATGGATGAAGCTTGTGTACTCAGGTTTTCTGTAAGACAGTTCTCGGTGTTTCTTAATAAATTTCCCATACAAAACTTTACCCGCCAGTTTCTTTCCTCTGTTAAATCTAAGAGACAGCTTTACAATTTCTGCCACTAGGCTAATTTTCTAAACTCAGTCTTAGCTCGTGGCATCAACCTAGAATGCAATTCTCTCATGTTCGCTATAAGGACTTTTTCGTAATTTTCCTCAAAAGCTGCTTTGGGAAACCTCTTATGGGATGTTATGAAAGTCAGTTGATCACCTAGAATGATTTAATCTTCTCCGTAGTGAGGTTTTAGGAACATTAGCATGATAGACAGATGCCCTTTCGGTCGTTTAGCCTTCCACATTTTAAACCGCTTGCTTCACTGCGGTCTTGGATCATTCCTATTGCACATTAAAACGTGGTGAGAATAGAATTCGACTTGGGTAAGCGGAGTTTCATTATTACGACACAATCTACATTATGCTACTCAAATATTGCCAGTGTGGCAATATTACTTCTTATCTTTGCTTGCATAAAACTTACAGTGTTCATCAGCTTGGATTATCAATAACAAATAAAATTTGTTAGTGACAAAAACTCAACTGCTATATCACTCAAGTTCTAACAAATGGTGGAGTGACGTATGCGCTTTATTCCAAGCACTTCATGTGTCCACTGTTTTCGAGCAAAACGGAGAAACACCAAGTGGCCCATGCTACTCACCGGTCCGTACTAAATGGCATTTCGCAATAGGGATTTGCGAGAAGTGTTGGAAGTCGTGAACAAAGGAACAGATACGAAATAATAAATTCGTGAAGACCAAACGTATGAAAAATTCAATGTAATTTTTGAAAAACACAACATAAATTAAATTACTCGCCACAGGCAAACACAAGTTGCAGATCAAACTTACAAATTTCTGAAACATGATGAAGTTACAAACAAATATCAGTTAACATGTGTTCTTGTTAAATAGAAAGAGTGAAGAAATGCTTAAGAGAACCATATGAAACAAAATTCAACGCGTAAAGACACACAATTCAGCCTGACCAAGGGCCCCTGCATTACCATCAAGTAAATACAAACACTATTACGTTTCTTGCTGCAATCTCACCGTGTTGTTGAAAGTTCTCTCTTGAATGGGCCCTGCTGGCAAACAGAAGACAAGTGCGTAAAGCGTCACCGTTCAACGTACTGACAAGAATAAGAGTGCTTTGTGCTAGCTCCAAGAGGCGTCCAAACTGAAATATATGTTGAACAGGCATGGTGTCGATTCGCCACCGTATATACACTACTGGCCATTAAAATTGCTACACCAAGAAGAAATGCAGATGATAAACGGATATTCATCGGAAAATGTATAATATATTAGAACTGACATGAGATTACATTTTCACGCAGTGTGGGTGCATAGATCCTGAGAAATCAGTACCCAGAACAACCACCTCTGGCCGTAATAACAGCCTTGATACGCCTGGACATTGAGTTAAACAGATTTTGGATGGCGTGTACAAAAAAAAAAAAAAAAAAAAAGGCTCTGAGCACTATGGGACTTAACATCTGAGGTCATCAGTCCCCTAGAACTTAGAAGTACTTAAACCTAACGAACCTAAGGACATAACACACATCCATGCACGAGGCAGGATTCGAACCTGCGACCGTAGCGGTCGCGCGGTTCCAGACTGAAACGCCTAGAACCGCTTGTCCACACCGGCCGGCGTACAGATACAACTGCCCATGCAGTTTCAACACGATACCACACTTCATCAAGAGTAGAGACTGGCGAATTGTGACGAGCCAGTGGCTCTTCCACCATTGACCAGACGTTTTCAGTTGGTGAGAGATCTGGAGAATGTGCTGGCCAGGACAGCAGTCAAACATTTACTGTATCCAGAAAGGCCCGTACAGGACCTGCAACATGCGGTCGTGCCTTATCCTGCTGAAATGTAGGGTTTTGCAAGGGGTCGAATGAAGGGTAGAGCCACGGGTCGTACCACATCTGAAATGTAACGTCCACTGTTCAAAGTGCCGTCAATGCAAACAAGAGGTGACTGAGACGTGAAACCAACGGCACCCCATACCATCACGACGGGTGACACGCCAGTATGGCGATGATGAATACACGCTTCCAATGTACGTTCACCGCGATGTCGCCAAACACGGATGCGACCATCATGATGCTGTACACGGAACCTGGATTCATCCGAAAAAATGATGTTTTGCCATTCGTGCACCCAGGTTCGTCGTTGAGTACACCATCGCAGGCGCTCCTGTCTGTGATGCAGCGTCAAGGATAATCGCAGCCATGGTCTCAGAACTGATAGTCCATGCTGTTGCAAATGTCGTCGAACTGTTCGTGCAGATGGTTGTTGTCTTGCAAAGGTCCCCATCTGTTGACTCAGGGATCGAGACGCGGCTGCACGATCCGTTACAGCCATGCGGATAAAATGTGTGTCATCTCGACTGCTAGTGATACGAGGCCGTTGGGATCCAGCACGGCGTTCCGTATTACCCTCCTGAACCCACCGATTCCATATTCTCCTAATAGTCATTGGATCTCTACCAACGCGAGCAGCAAAGTCACGATGCGATAAACCGCAATCGCAATAGGCCATAATCCGACCTTTATCAAAGTCGGAAACGTGATGGTACGCATCTCTCTTCGTTGCACGAGGCATCACAACAACGTTTCAGCAGGCAACGCCGGACAACTGCTGTTTGTGTATGAGAAATCGGTCGGAAACTTTCCTCATGTCAGCACGTTGTAGGTGTCGCCACCGGCGCCAACCTTGTGTGAATGCTCTGAAAAGCTAATCATTTGCATGTCACAGCATCGTCTTCCTGTCAGTTAAATTTCGCGTCTGTAACACGTCATCTTCGTGGTGTAGCAATTTTAATGGCCAGTAGTGTATGTACTTTACGTATTAGAGCTTTGAAATAACTGTGTCGCCAGACGAAAATTTTCGCCGGAACGAGACTCGAACCTGGAATTCCCACATTACGCGAGCGTTCGCCTTAACATAGTTTTATTTTTATTTTTATTTTTCAAAGGAACCTGCATGACGCCTTAACAGAGGGTAGAGACAAAGTGGCTGGGGGTCACAACCCGAATCCTGGACACCATGTCCCGTTCCCAATCCCAGAAACCAAGGAAAGCGTCGGGGACGTCGACTAGAGGTACATCTACGATTTATTTATTTACTTTCCTTTTTTATTCATTTTTTGTTAGTTTTTTTAAAGTATCATTAATACTACCGAGAATAGCAGCGGAGAGACGTAACTAGGAGGAGGGCGCGGCAAGATGCTAGACAGAGTAAGATTATTGACAAATAGTTTTTCGGAGAAGAAAATTCTGATGATCAGAGATTGTACCTGTGGTGTCACCGCCAGACACCACACTTGCTAGGTGGTAGCTTAAATCGGCCGCGGTCCATTAGTACATGTCGGACCCGCGTGTCGCCACTGTCAGGATCGCAGACCGAGCGCCACCACAAGGCAGGTCTCGAGAGACGTACTAGCACTCGCCCCAGTTGTACGACGACTTTGCTAGCGACTACACTGATCGAAGCCTTTCTCTCATTTGCCGAGAGACAGTTAGAATAGCCCTCAGCTAAGTTAATGGCTACGACCTAGCAAGGCGCCATTTGTACCATTGCATGTATCTCAAGATAGTCTCACTTGTATCATCAAGAATGCTGTATACCAAAGGACGATATAAAAGTTAAGTGTTCTAGTAGCTACGTTCTTTTCTTTATCACATTCATCACGTATCCTGTTCCAGACTTCGCGCCAGTCGGCGTGTGTGTACGTGTGCCCTTTCGGCTACCCGTCTCTGTGGACTGGCTGCCTTGTCAGTCCACTACAGTACCGGTTCTAAGAGAGGAAGAGGCTGGGATCAATTACTCCTGGCAGGAACACCCCAGCTTTGGGGTTGGTTAAGGAGGACGTCACAAAAAAGGAAGCTAAACTGTCTGTGGTTGGGGGTTTGGGACAGCTGCACAATGGTGTTCATTAAGGAAGTGCCAAAAATCAAGAATATTTTTCTCGTCGCCAACAAACAAGCAGTAAACTGCCGACACCTTCAGCTATCCGAACACGTCTCTCGTCCGGCATAAACCCCTATATGTCGCACACTACAGATTAGTGTCCCATGTCCATTATTCCTCTTCGTTAACGGCCCTCTTTTATTCTTCCGGAAGGTCGGACATCAATGTGCATCTGTAGTGAAAACTCGATGTGCCCTCAGGACCATGTTGTATAGGTATGGTGTCTGTTCTTTCGGACATGTAGGGTACATGGGCACGGGACACTACTCTGTTATGTGCGGCAACAGCATCTGGAGATTTCGGTCGGTCGGGAGACGTGCTCGGATACCTGAACGGTTAACACGACCGATCACGTAAAGCGCCCCTTCCGGCATAAATTTTCATGTGGCACCACTGAGTTATTTGAATGTCCCATTGCAAAAAGTTAGAAGTCTCTTTGGTCAAGTACGAATTACATGTGCCCTGCACTATGACTGGCCTGCACAGGTCGAAGCTTCCGTGAGCCCCTAAGACATACCTGCCAAATCCTTTTCAGAAAGTGGACCGGCTGTGGTCGGACCGCCCTTTGAGTTGACAACTGGCTTCTGCATGGCGCAAGAGTACGCAATCTGAAAGACGTTGTAGTGAAAGTGGAAGTGTTTCACAGAATGTCGTAATAATTAAGTAGACAGTGTAAAGCTGTATTCTTACAAATGCAGCACATCTTACAAGTCTGTACCCCAATTCAAAGCCGGCCGCGGTGGTCTCGCAGTTCTAGGCGCGCAGTCCAGAACCGTGCGACTGCTACGGTCGCAGGTTCGAATCCTGCCTCGGGCATGGATGTGTGTGATGTCCTTAGGTTAGTTAGGTTTAAGTAGTTCTAAGTTCTAGGGGACTAATGACCACAGCAGTTGAGGCCCATTGTGCTCAGAGCCATTTTGAACCCAAAAATGGCTCTGAGCACTATGGGACTCAACTGCTGAGGTCATTAGTCCCCTAGAACTTAGAACTAGTTAAACCTAACTAACCTAAGGACATCACAAACATCCATGCCCGAGGGATTCGAACCTGCGACCGTAGCGGTCTTGCGGTTCCAGACTGCAGCGCCTTTAACCGCACGGCCACTTCGGCCGGCATTTTGAACCCAATTCAAAGTATAACGATTAACATTGACCAGCACTTATGTTCGATTATATACGTACTTCACATGCATAGTTTCGCGGAACTTTCAAGCAGTATAATTAGCACTCCGTCTTCAAGCCATAACTGGCCCATCGGGACCATCCGACCGACGTGTCATCCTCAGTGAGGATGCGGATCGGAGGGGCGTGTGGTCAGCACGCCGCTCACCCGGCAGTTATGATGGTTTTCTTTGACCGGAGCCGCTACTATTCGGTCGAGTAGCTCCTCAATTGGCATCACGAGGCTGAGTGCACCCCGAAAAATGGCAACAGTGCATGGCGGCTTGGATGGTCACCCATCCAAGTGTCGGCCACGTCCGACAGCGCTTACCTTCGGTGATCTGATGGGAACCGGTGGATCCACTGCGGCAAGGCCGTTGCCCCAAGAAGTATTAGATGTTAAAATGAATAAAACTGATGAATATATAGCTGAATGGAAGTTCGTTAACCCATTATAACTGTAATTACTGACGTCTTTGCTGACTTGCATTGTTGGTGTCGCAACGTTTTTAGTTGCATCTTCTGGTTCATCTCGGTATAAAAGTTATCAATACTGTTATTACAGAGAAAAAGTAATTACATAGTCGGAATTACGTGTGGATTGCATAATTTTTTGACAAATATGAAAATGGAATTGGATTGACCGGAGTATAAATCTGCTTAATCTTAAACGTAAAGCCATCTTACAAGGGCTTGTATTTCATAATTATTCTAAACATATACTGACGTGTTGCAGACTTACTTACATTGCTGTTACATATAGCTTTGTAGTTTACGGCTGACAAGGTGTAATGGTCGCAGCATCCTCAGCAATTACAGAAATTAAAATCGGCGTGACCACCTTCGGTGTATGTCGTACCGACAGAAATCCCTAAAAAAGTGATAAAGTTAACGTACTTTGAGGTACAAACTTACTTCTTATTACTGTTGTAACTTTTAAATGTTTCATCCAGATAACATGAGTGGGCCTGTAATAAAACCTCTGTTGCAAGATGGTGTCTATCACGGATAGTGACTTAGATCAGAATTAAAATCGCAACAACTTTACGTAGGCCTACTTTCAACATTTCTGTGACAGCATTAATTCACAGTATAATGTGTTTGTATCCGCATTTCGTACGAATAAACTGCTGGTCGCTTTAATTCTGGCGATTAGAATTCTCGAAAAATACTAACATATTACGCCTATTTTCTGAACTATGTCGACTTATTAGTACCAATACCCACAGGCAGAAAAATATGTACTTACCGTTTCCTTGGTAACCTTGACGCGCAGTTGTGTGTGACAAGAGCTGTGAAGGTTTCGCGTAGTTTGTTGTTCTTTGTAGTGTGACTTAGGGACAATGGTAGAACAAACTTGGATTCTGGAGGACGATGATTTCATTTTGTATCTAGGCATCCAGATTGTAAATTCCCTTGACATGTGTAAGTCGCTTAACGCGAATGCCAGG
This sequence comes from Schistocerca nitens, assembly GCF_023898315.1. Lineage (NCBI taxonomy): Eukaryota > Metazoa > Arthropoda > Insecta > Orthoptera > Acrididae > Schistocerca > Schistocerca nitens. The sequence continues at coordinate 363,201,607 of NC_064622.1, forward strand.
ATAATTCCTTTGAAAGGGCTGCGGCAAATATCCTTCCTTCTCTCTCCACAGTCATAGCCTGTGGTCCTTCTCAAATGACCTTGTAACGGAATGTTTCAGTATGGTGGATACACGAAACTGAGTACCAACTTCCGTCACTCCGAAGTTAGCCAATAATCATGAAGCCAGCTGACAGTAAAGCAATTCGGTTTGTTTTGTTAGAATATTCCATTGCAGCCAGCAATGTTTGCACCATACATCCAGAAATATAAAAAATAAAATATCACACATTTAATCAGTGAAAAAACAATGGAATATGACACACTACAAAAAAAGTATTTTATATGATGAAAAGTATTTGCCAGCTCCCTAAAAATTATTTAGTTACTTCAGTGTACCCCACGAAAATTTGACCAACGCTCAATATACATCGCCAACTGTGTGCAAGCCACTAAATTCGTAAATGGTTTTATTTGTTCTGTGATTTCGCTTGAGAGTCTGATGGTAGATTTACAACTTACAAGAAGCCGTTGTAAGTCATCACGAGATATATGATTATTGACTCCTTCTCGTCATAAGTTGGTGAAGGATACGCGTTTGAAAAATTAAACTTACGGATAGATTACTGAGAGCGTGATTTTATTTTGTTGTAATTGTATCACCAAAAAGGAGTAGGCTACCTAATGATAATCAACAATGATATTCCATTTTCGTAATTTTATCATTCTGGCAGTTCCATAAATTTGAACGCTATATGAAATATTCAACAGCTAAATTTAGTTCCAGTTTAACCCCTTCAAAAATATAAACAAGTCCAGCAGAAAGAACCAAAATTATGATAAATAAATCAAATTCCTTTGCGATTCATGCATTATATAGAGTTCTCAAGTCTATTGTATTTCCATTTTTAAACCGTTAACAGTATATATTTTGTGGGTGGATTTATTTTCGCAAATTTTGGCAGCTATTTCACTTTAATTGTATGAATATTTATGAATTAGTTTGGCTGTTACAAAGGTAAATACAATTATTTATGGAAAACTAAAAAAATACTCTAAATCTGGGACGACCCCGTAATTATAACTTGGTATCTACTGCTTCTGTTTCTTTGTTTGTTTAATTTTTTAAAATTTGTTTAAAGAACTTTTAGAGAGTGGTTACTAGAACGCACGGAGTTTGACATCTACTGAAGGCAAATCGTTACATTGTGGTTATATTATCCGTCAGGAAAGGACAGATGCTGTTTTCTTGAAACAAAAGGTGTGGTGCTTTCTTTCTTGTGAGGTAGTCATACTTATTTCTTTTAAACATGCTGTTCACAGTAGTAGCTAAAAGCCGCTCCAACTGATCTACGATTGAGTTTACTGTATCTCCTGTGACAGGCGAGTAGCTGGACTAAATTCACACGCCCACTTCCCAGCTGTGCCGCTTTCGCTTTAACGGCAGTGCTTCACACTAGCGACAAGCTGTCAATAGATAGGAGCTCCGCCTCGCTACCATTGTGGAACTCTCAGGGTACACAGACTGTCGCTGATATCGGAGGGCGCCGTATTGCCCAGTTCAGCATCGACACCCACATTTTGTTCGCTAAAAGAGGACACTCACTGTCCACTGAACGGAACATCTCTCTCTGCCAATTATTAAGGAATATCCGGCAAAATTTGGACAGCTGTTTCGTAGGTGTCAGATTTTTAGATTTTTCTCGCTTTAACTGGTGGTATGTCGTGTAACGTCTTCTTATTACAATGTAGGAGCGTGGACGAGAGCATTCCACCAATGTATTTCTCTTGGCCTACGAAATCCTCCCTAAAAGTTTACCCTCATATTTCACCTCATAACTACTCAATTTGTCATTCTGTATGAGGTATGCTTTTCCAGGTGTGACGCATGCAAAGCAATATGGGTTCATTTAAGCAGTTATTTCGTTTATTACTTATAGATGCATGTATTGCTTGTTCGAGGGTCACTCTAAAAGCAATGCAGCATATTATTTTAAAACACCAGCATTGTTCTACAACTTTGCTTTTCACTGAGATCACAGAAAAAATCTTACTGCTCGTGTTCAGATTCAATTCGATCGTAGTAAAGTTTTGCAAGCAAATTACCTGGTGAAGGTGGACACGTCAGTACTAGGGACCTCCTGCACAGCTGTAGCTCGTGCACACCACAGATTCCTGACAATGTGCAGCGTGTTCACAGAGTATACACTTGTTGTAGCTGGGACTCACAGTCGTAACAATTTTTTTGAAGGACATCATCTTTACGCCAGTGACTGTTATAAGTTTTTATTGCACAGTCTGATTTTGACTGACAAGCGCACAGCAGTGACGAACTGCCAATCCAAGTGGAAGCATGAGAAGCGGTTATGTTTAGAATATTGAGACAGTTGAAGATAAAAAAGTTGGGCTGACGAATGCTCACAAAGAAACCTGCGGAGAGCTTTCGGGTCAGTACGAAAATTGTGGAGGTGACTACCTTGTGGGGTCTGTAATGGGAGGCGAGAAATGGCTGCATCACTTTGAAAATCAGAGAAAAAGCAGTCGGTGGAATGGTATCTCGAAAACTCGCCAAACAAGGAGAAATTCAAAACGGCGCCTTCAGCAGTAAAATGACGGCTTCGAACCGGATACGAAAAGGCAATCGACGTAATGGCATCTTGAAAAATCGCCATAGAAGAAGAACTCGGCCGATAGGTCGTGGATTTTAAACCAATGGGCGCTGCTGGAAGCCCGAGAGAAATTTTATCAGTATATATCGCCACGAAACTTTGAATTCGTATAATGAGTTACTTTCCTTAAGATTCATTCTATGAATCTGAGTCTGGCATCTGCCTTTCTCACTATTTTACGTCTGCCAGAGCCTGCACCATTCATCAGTTCCCTGCATGTTGTTCTGCAAATCGTTACTGCCCTTTGGCGTAGCTACTTTGACACATCCGCATCGTCTGTGAAAAGTCTTAGAGAGCATCCGACGCTTTCTACTAGATCATTTATATAGGTTGTAAACAGTAACGATCCTATAATACTTACTTGGAGTACTCCGGAAATTACCTTTACATCTGTCGATTTTGTTCCGTTAAGAGCCACGTGTTGAGTTCATTCTGGAAGGAAGTTTTGAATCCAGTCGCAATTCTGCTCAGATACTCGATAAACCAGTATTTTGTTTTCCTAAAAGGCAGTGCGGAATGGTGTAAAATACCTTCCGGAAGTTTAGGAACGCGGCATCAATATTAGCGCCACCGTCTACGGTGCTAACAAACAGAACTAGCTGATTTTCGAAAGTTTGCCGAATCCATGTTGATTTTTTATAGAGGAGATTTTCCTTCTCCAAGAATGTCACAATTTTTTAGCGTAAACCATATTCCATAATTCTACAACAGATTGGAATCAACGACAAAGGCCTATAATTGTGTGCAACTGTCCTACGGCCCTTCTTAAAAAGGGAAATGACTAGCGCTTTCTTCCAGTCGCTAGGTACCCTTTGTTGCTCAAGCGATCTACGATAAATTACTGCTGGTAGGGGAGCAAGTTCTTTCGCATAATCTTTGTAGAATCTTATAGGTAGCTCATCTGGTCCTGACGCCTTTCGACTACTAAGCGACTCTATTTAAGATTCCAGAGGCACTCAATTCTCTACAAGACTACTGTCGTGTACTTGAAACGAACTCCTAACTCAGCTCCAGTACGGCACATTTGTTCACTGAAAGGCGAAGAATGCTATTTTAGTAACAGATTTAGCAAACATTCCAAAATTCCTCCCAAAAAAAGTCTATGTCTCCCATCTGACTTCGTTGTCATTAATTTCTTAAATTCAGCCAGTTTCATAACGTCTCGTACTAGCATCCCGGATAGTTGAACTAGACGAAAGACTGCACGAATTTATCATTTCTGTATCTTTATTTTGCGTTTATCTACATTTTAGGAGAGCTTTCATTTGGTACAACTCCTGGAAATACTGCCAGAGATACTCTACATTTTTTGAAATGAAGTGACGACATTTTCTTCTAGATATTTTTAATGGGTCTCTCTGGATACACTGGAGCATAGAGTGGTATCAAAAGTATGAAAATAAAAGTGCATCATAGGGAAAGAACTGATTAATGGGAACGGATGGTGGTGTTTATCATTTTTCATTGATGGTTGCGACATAAATAGATTGCGCTCGTGATGAATTTTTCATTTATTGATTTTTTATGGAATTGTGAGAGTGCTGTCACAAAAGGTCCCCATGCTGGAGAAAATGAGTGGAATAAGTTCTGAGACGAAGTGACAGTGATATTTAGGTGGCCATAGGACGAGCATCCAGTGCGATCTGAAATGATACCGGGCCGCTCGAAAGGATGGGTATTTTGAAAGACAATTTGAAACGTCCCCTTAGAAAAATTATAAATGGCTGTGCTGAAACTGACACACAATATTTTTAGCGCAACGCAATCTGACTTTCAAAAATCCCTACAGAAGAATGGCCCTGACTAACAATAATCTATACCTTTCATCAATCACTTACCTCACAAAAATCTTCGTTACTCGAACTACTACAATACAGCAAGCGCCACTACTGCCAACTAAATAATAGATTCAAACTACTGAAGGCAAAAACTACTGATAGGCATAGTTAGCAAATGAAAGATTTTGAAAGAGAACAAACAATGTATTTACCTTAATAGTGTTCAAAAGTCATAATATGACAGTCTTACAAATTTACTGTCTCTGATGGACACACGTCCAGATCATCCGCTCTCAAAACTCCGCCATTTCTCTCCCCACATTCACCACTGCTGGCGGTTCACCTCCAACTGCGCAGGGCTACGCGCTGCTAACAGCCAAACTGCCCAAAACTACAATAGCAAATTCCAACAATGCAGACCAACCACAGCCTTTACACAGCACAGTCAGTGATTTTCATATGCCGGCCGCGGTGGTCTAGCGGTTCTAGGCGCTCTGTCAGGGACCGCGCGACTGCTACGGTCGCAGGTTCGAATCCTGCCTCGGGCATGGATGTATGTGATGTCTTTAGGTTAGTTAGGTTTAAGTAGTTCTAAGTGCTAGGGGACTGATGACCTCAGATGTTAAGTCCCATAGTAGTCAGAGCCATTTTTGATTTTCATATAGAGCGGTACGTGGCGTAACCAACATAAAAACTTAAAAAGCCTACTTACAAATTTAATCTTATTGAATTATTTGTGGTTGGGGCGTGACATAAGGAGTTGTTAAAATTGAATGATGTGTCTGTGCGGCGGATTGGAGTTTTGCCTTGGTACAGAGTTTGAAAGCTTCGGGAATATAAAATTCGTTGCCCTGCTTTCCTAACAAAAATAATTAGTTCGAAATGAGTTATTGCGGATCAACTTCCTGTCAGGGCTTTGACAATGCGATGAGCAACCCGTGAAAGAACACCCGAACTGCCGACAGCGAAAAATGTTGAGAGGCAAAATAAATAAATGAATTTGATTGTAAGGTTCTTTCGACCGAAACATCGACACGTGACCCAGACGCTACAAAGCGATCCTGGAAATTACAGAAGCGACATAGAGGCGGCAAAAGCACGGGGCTGGCGTACGGAGTACCACAGTGGCGAAAGAATCCTTAGACGGGAAATGTAACGGAGGCCCGTCAAAGGCATATTCAATAAATGTCGCTCGTCAGACGGCTGGCAGATCGTCTGCGAGCAGAAAGGGAACGGCTCTGCGACCCCACCCACTGAGAGCTTCTCGTTTCCTTTTGGTGAAGCCAGGCTGACAAGCAAGCGTATGGGACACGAGGGTGAGAACGGACATTTAGAAAACTTTAAAACCACTCGTGAAGCTCCCACACGTGCCCCACAGGACAGATTATGCCCTCTTTAATTAGGATTACCGTCCAGTTATACCTCCGAACAGCCGTTATCTTAGATTCAAGTGAAACCGAGAATAAGGCTGCGGATTTACCAAGCGCTCAGGAAGGAAAACTCTTGTCATAGTCTTTGTAAGCTTCTGCTCACCAATCACTTTTTTCGTCTTTCTCATCTGGACTCTGCGACGCAATTCTGAGAAGAAAACGTATTTGGGTAACACTGAAGGAGAATAATGGCCGTATCGGTGATTAACGTTTTACTGAACACACAAGGAAACACTTTAAAAAGTCTGTTAACAAGTCCACATCTGTTCTATCTTTGGGATGGACTAGAAACATGGTTTAAATATGTAATTCAAGCTATAGTACTTGTCATCTATCGACAGAGGAAGTACACATTAGATAGTTCTGTACCAGTGTCATGTAAAGTCGATTTGGAGCGTGATATGTTTTAAAACTGAATGGCAGTTAAAAGCTATTGCCTTAAACCAGACTAGAAACTTTGCCTTTCGTGGTCATTGCGCTCGCTGATCCAACTAGCCTTCTTTTAAGGGCCGGGCGCAGTGGCCGAGCGGTTCTAGGCGCTACAGTCCGGAACCGCGCGACCGCTACGGTCGCAGTTTCGAATCCTGCCTCGGGCATGGATATGTGTGATGTCCTTAGGTTAGTTAGGTTTAAGTAGTTCTAAGTTCTAAGTTCTAGGGGACTGATGACCACAGAGCCATTTGAACCTTCTTTTGAGGTATGTTTCATTGTGCTGAAATACAATAAGCTACAGTTCTCAGATGTGAATGTAAGGCTTAATTATGTATACTACATTGATGACGCATTTTTAAAAAAGCACTTACACCAATGCACATTTCGTATAAAGAGGAATATAATTTCTTAAAGAACAATATACACGCATTTTAATTTATATTTGCATAACATTTTTTTTGTTCCCTTTATACAGGCTGTAAGGGGTATAATCGCAGATATTTTTATATGCGGTGCCTGAGTATTGTGATGTGTTGGTTGTTTGCTCTCTGTGTCGAACACTCTTCCCATTAACACAAATTTTACTATCTGCTGATTCCTACACTGTCATACTGCACTACTGAGCGGGCCACGACTGTTAATATAGACTAACAGTTCTGCGTCTATACGTCCACACTTCAACAACTGACCTAAAGCCCAGTAGAATATATGCATTTATGGGCTGCCCCTGCCACATATACTTTGAGTCATTAGCCAACCTAAAAAGATACAAGTTTTAATGGCTATAATTATTAGTCTGCAAATGAAGTAAATACTGATGTAATGTTGTTCAGTACACCGTCGTCCATCGCCAATAGAAATATCTGTGCTTATACCCATTACATCCTGTACAGATACAGAAATGCTTTTAGATATAACCTGATCGTTTTAAACGGTAGAATTGTAACAGTTGCCACAAAATATATATAACCATTTTACGGAATGCGCCTCCCTACAGCTCCAAGTGACACTGTTTTTCATCATAATCATCAAGTAACAATAAACAGTGGTCGGACATTCTATTTATCATTCAGTTCATCTCTTTGATCACAAGGCCGTGCAGAAATGCTGTGTGAGCGTCTTCATGGTTGGAAAATCTGTGGTAGCCGAAAAGATGAAAAGCGCATTGTATAAGATGTGGATCTCCCGTTCTTCCCGGAGACAGTGTTCCAATGTTTTTATTTACACTCTGTGTTTTCATGATACGAAACTACCTGAGGTCAGTATATTAAACTGCTCAGGACGGAATTCTTCTGAGCCGGTTGGTGCTGTGCTAACAGCGGTTAATTTGGCTGAGATCTGTGCTTATTGACCAGAGATTATGATGAATGGTTTTCGTCTGGTCTAAGAAATGATGTAGGACGTCTACTCCGTTGGGAAATGATTAATCACGTTTTGTCCACATACCCATAAGAAAGGTTTCAACGGGAGGGAGCAGAGCTCGAGGGTTGCTCTTCAAAGTTATCTACGGCGTTAGAAATCACCGGTCATAACTGCAGACCCAGGGCAATACTGTCGTTCGTAATGTTTCCCCCTTTACAGAAAGTAAGCGGTCATCAAAACGGACTGATAATGCCAGTTGTAAAGAGGCCACATAAAAGACGCAACATGTCAGATACGGGTGCATTCGGAAACAAGGAGACCAAGGCATACAGTCTGTAAGCTTATCGCAGTATAGAAAACAAGTTGAGTCCAAAGGGAACGGGGAATTAGGCTAATATCTTTTAATGCAGGAAATTCTCAAACCACAAAATCACCAGAAGTAGTGGATTTTACTTCGTATTTATTGTTCCTCCGCTCCTCCACAAACACTAAATTTACTTGAATCTTATGCCGCATCGGTTACTGAACTACTACTGGACTAATATATCACACATAAGAAAGTTTAACATTTTGTTTTATACCAACAAACGTGGACGCAGGCGACGTGTATCTTCCCTACTCCGTGGTCACACGGGCCGTGCTCGCCCCACTCACTGACTATACACAACTTGTCTGTTTACATAAATTAGCTCAGCTGTCGTACGTTAACTGTTTCAGTCAAAGTCCCACACTCAGGGAATGAGCGGATGGGAGGCAAGATCCTAGTGGAGGTGGTTTGCAATTGCCTTCCTCCCACATGTTTCGAAGTATCAGGTGCGTACCTGTGTCGCATGGGGGCTGTAATGGCGCTTGTACAATGTAGATTTGGGTTTATATTGTAATGGATGAAGGAATAAGACATGGCGAAACCTAATGGCTGCGCATAGCCTACTTCACCTGAACAGCGTCAAGGGGCCTCTGACCTTAACATCCCCAACGCCGCAGACGGATCACCATCGGCAGCGTCACATAACTTCAAGAAACAACGAGGAGAGACTGCAATTTAATCCAGGACATTGGCGCAAAGACTGGTGGCAGTTGCAATGTAGAGAGGCAAAGCAGAGGTTCCAAAAGGAACTGCGAGAGGTGAGGACGCGAAGTTGGGAAAATTATGTGCTAAACCAGCTAGTCGTGGACCCATGGAGGCTCCCCTATAAGCTGGTAAGAGAGAAAATCTGCTCTCCTATGGAGTTATCGACAGTCAGGGACGGGGACAGGATGACGGAGTCTTGGCTGGAGACTGCGGAGGTTCTCCCCCGGTCCCTGCTGCCTGACGACAGTGCGGATTGGGAGACTGAAGGGCAACAGCAACTGCGAAATGAAGATCAAAACCTATAGAACAATGAGACGGCTGGGCCAGACGGCATTGTGGCGGAGGTGGTGCAGTTCCTGGCTCCCCAGCTGACTGCGCCACTTACTCATCTCTACAATGAGTGCCTAAGGCAAAAGATGTTTCCGAGAAAATAGAAATGGTTCAAATGGCTCTGAGCACTATGGGACTTAACTTCTTAGGTCATCAGTCCCCTAGAACTTAGAACTACTTAAACCTAACTAACCTAAGGACATCACGCACATCCATGCCCGAGGCAGGATTCGAACCTGCGACCGAAGCGGTCGCGCGGTTCCAGACTGTAGCACCTAGAACCGCTCGGCCACTTCGGCCGGCAGGAAATGGAAAACAGCAAATGTAGTCATAATAAAGAAAGGACCTGATAGAGACCCTGTAGAAATAAAGTCACATGCGCCGATTTGCTTGTTAGATCTGTTTGGATACTGGAGAAATTGCTGACTGACAGATTGGCAGCACACCGAGTGTTGTGCGGGATGAGCAGCGGGCAGTTCGGCTTCAGGCCAGGGCGGTCGGCATCTGATGCAATCGCCCTGGCGGCCGAGGTCTGTGGCTCGACTCCGCACAAGTACGTGGTTGGCATCATGGTGGATATCAGTGGCGCCTTCGACAGCCTGTGGTGACCTTCGCTCTTCTCCTACTTGCGGGGGAAAGAGTGTCCAGGGCCACTATATGGTTGCCTGAGGAGCTATTGTAAGGGTCGGGAGGTCTGGCTATCATCCCCTAGCGAGAGAGTTGGAAAAGCAATCACTAAAGGATGCCCCCAAGGATCCGTTTTAGGACCCCTCTTTTGGGACATCCACATGGAGCCACTACTAGACAGTTTACAACAAAGCGAAGAAGTGCTAGAGGTGATAGCCAACGTGGATGACCTCCTCCTGTTGGTCGGCAGCCGCAGCCGGGAAGACATAGAACCGAAAATTGAGAGAGCCATAGAGAAACTCCAACAATGGTGTCACATGACTAAAATGACAATCTCACCCAGCAAATCCACATACCTGCTGTTAAATGGACATCTAATTAGAAATCCCACTGTCAGAATGAACGGCTCACCAGTTCTCCGGCGACGTGAGACACGCTACCTCGTGATGACTGGGTGTTGTGTGAAGTCCTTAGGTTAGTTAGGTTTAAGTGGTTCTAAGTTCTAGGGGACTGATGACCATAGATGTTAAGTCCCATAGTGCTCAGAGCCATTTGAACCATTTGAACACGCTACCTAGGAGTAATCATTGATGAGAGGTGGAACTTCGGGAAACACATTGATACTGTAACTCAGAGAGCTCTGCAGATATTAAACAATCTCATCTCGATAGGACGCAAAAGATTACATCTTCCCCCCCCCCTCCCCCCGCCCCTTATTAAACTTTACCATCAGAGCATCTTACGCTCAATAGTGGGTTATGGCTCCGGAGTCTGGGCGCACAGGTTCACGAGGGTTGTGCCCGCCTTGACAGTGAGAAGGGTCCAGAGAAGTGTGATACTGAGATCTGTGGGGGCCAGCAGAACATCTCCATGGGGGCCCCTATTAGGCATAATGGGGCTCTGCCCACTGGACATCAAAATAAGGGAACAAGCGGCTTGGTACTGGGCAAAAAAGGGGACTTATGAGAAAATTGTAGACATCATGGGTGTGAGGGTGGAGGACAAAAGGGAAGTAAGGAAAAGAGGGGAGGAACTTTGGCAGGGGTCTTGGGAGGTAGAAGAAACTGGACGTAGAACTTTCCAGTTCATACCAGATGTGAGGGAGCGCTTGGACATGAAATACTTTGAGCCAACACGAGGACTGATCCATTTTCTCACTGGTCATGGACCCTACCCGGTATACTTATGTCGATTTGGGAAGAGGGCTACACCCGCGTGTGACTGTGGCGTGTCTGAGGGTACTCCCGACCATGTGGTTTACGAGTGCCCCCTCTTCATTGATGTTGAGACTACATTTCGAGACAGACTTCCAAACCATGACACATATCAACTGCTTAGACGAAAGGACACTTCCTAACTGCTAATACATTGGCTAACGAGGTATCACGGAAAGTTTTAACAGAATACTTGAGGGGCATGTACTAAATAACTGAGACAACCAAAACCGATTGCGTCCAGAGCCCTATTCCCGTACCGCCTGTGCGTGGACTGGCCGACTTTCCATCATAGATGGAATCCGCCACGTGCAGGATTAGGGGGAGTGGGGTCAATGCTACCGATAAGGAAATGCACCGGATATGACGTAGAATAAGTTAGTTTGTAGGAGTTAGTTTAGGAAAATTAGGGAACTGCAGCGAATCAACATCGTGGCCTGCCCAGTGCCAGCGGCACGCTCTTCGGGTTTACCTCGAAGAGCAAGGCTATCAGAGTAGGTTTATATCTCACTGGCACAAATGTGACGCTGCACGCGATAGAAACTAGTTATAAGAAATAGATATAAGTCCTAGGTATTATATATTAAATGCCCATTGAATGTAATACCAGCTGTAGCTCACTTGAAAATTGTAATTACCTGCAACATAATTGTATAATTATTATGAACGACTAATCAGATAAGGAAGTGAGTTAACATTGTATAATTATTATGGTTTGTAATAAAGATTTTTTTTAAAAAAAAGACTGGTGATCAGGTACTGTAGGTCACAAGCTCCGCTCCCCCTTTCACCCAAATACTGGCAGTGTGAGTTTTCGAGCACTAGGATTCGAGCTGGCGTGAGGTAGCGTTTTCAGCTATGAAGATGAGTGTATTAACTATTACGTTCAAACGTTTCAAGTTTAACTCATAACATCTACTGTATTACATAACGCCATTACACGACAGCGGTTTCCTCAAAGGTTTTCTCTGAGCAACATTTTAGTGACCCTAGACATGGTATCTTAATTTACTAAAGTTTAAAACTGACACAACTGTATACAAGACGGAAACCGGGAATATTTTCATTATCAACACTTCGCTGTGCGTAGGCTTTCGAGTTGTGACGTATATACCACTGTCAAAAGCACTGAAACAATTCCGTGTTCGATACAAGAGTTCTTTTTTGATGCTATTTTGTCTGCTTGCGTGACTCTGTCGCTACTTATTTATTCAAAACACCTCTGATTAACCTACTATGGCAGAGTGGATCCTGTTCTCCGCCTATACAGGGGGATTTTTCTACCGTGTACAAACTCTATTGATTGATCGGTGAGAGGATACGGAACAAGAAAAGATCTGATGAGCTTATGACCGGAAATGCACGGTTTCCATGAAAGAGACCATTTATTTAAACTTAGATTGTTACATACATTGCGGTCTAATACGCGCTGTGCCATGCAGCCACAGTTACAGTATATGTTGAAAATGGTTTCCATGTGCCTCAACACATGCGTGAATGAGCCGTAGGCCCGTAGCACATTCCGCCTGACATGTTCACATCGGCCGGGTTGCACCCGAACAGTGTCGAAGGCGGCGTTGGTACCCTGGTCCAGTGTGTCTACATCTCGCATGGGCTCTACATACACGATACTTTTGAGATGGCCCCATAACCAGAAATCGCACAGGTTGATCCGGTGAACGAGCAGGCCATGCAATTGGATTACGTCGTCCGATCCATCGTTGAGGGAAGCCACGATTGGGATGCGTCCGGACGTTATGGGTGAAGTGAGGGTGAGCACCATTGCATAGCAGCCATATAACCGTTCGATTAATCAGTGGCACTTCTTCCAGCAGGCGATGCAAAGTCACCTGCAAAAAACGCCGATAGTTCGGGCCTGTTAGGCGACGTGAAAGAAAGACTGGCCCCAAAATGTAATCACCAATTATCCTGGCCCACACATTCCGGTTGCACCGATGGTGATGGTTCGCTGTCACCATAATATCATAATGCAGACTATCCTACAGATGACTGTTATGGAAGTTGAAGTTACCACTCCACATGCAGGATGGGTGACACAAATCCCGGAATCGAGGTTGCGTGGTGAAGAAGCAAGTGACAAAACTCCGCCTGATGTGGAAAGTCTGTCGCTAGTAAGCTCTGCACACGCTGTAAGTGATAAGGGTAGTAGCAACTGTAATTGAGAATGTTCCACAAGGTCGTGCGGGTTATTCTGCGTTGGCGAGCCAATTGCCTGGTAGTGACACGGCGGTCGCCTTCCACGGTGTTAATCGCATTTTCCTCCAACTCTTGTGTCTGAAGATTTCGGCTACGTCCCTCACTATGTGAGGGTTTGACGGAGGAGATAGAGAGGATCCAAAGAAGAGCGGCGCGTTTCGTCACAGGGTTATTTAGTAACCGTGACAGCGTTACGGAGATGTTTAGCAAACTCAAGTGGCAGAGTCTGCAAGAGAGGCGCTCTGCGTCGCGGTGTAGCTTGCTGTCCAGGTTTCGAGAGGGTGCGTTTCTTGATGAGGTATCGAATATATTGCTTCCCCCTACTTATACCTCCCGAGGAGATAACGAATGTAAAATTAGAGAGATTCGAACGCGCACGGAGGCTTTCAGACAGTCGTTCTTCCCGCGAACCATACGCGACTGGAACAGAAGAGGGAGGTAATGACAGTGACACGTACAGTGTCCTCCGCCACACACCATTGGGTGGCTTGCGGAGTATAAATGTAGATGTAGATGTAGATGTAGATGTCCTGCTTCGTGAAACGACCCTGTCTCGGACAAACACTGTTGACTGCTGTGATTATTGTCGGCGGGGAGAGATCTCCTGATACAACCTTGCTGCCCGCCACCCGTTTCCATTTGCCTTCCGTAAGTAAACACCATGTCGGCTAGCTCTCGATTCTGATATACAACAATTTTTGCAGAACGCTGCATCACATCCACTACAAGGTGAGTAAGCAAGGGAAGTGAATTGGACACATTACCAATTACTATGGAAGGAGAGGGCGCCAAGGCATGGCGTACGAGGAGCAGTACTACCCTCCAGGAGGAAACCATACGTATTGTAAATGTGGCTGCAACAAACTATGATGGAATAAATTGTATCTAGCATGGAAACCATGCATTTTCGGACATAAGTTCAGTAGACCATTTTTGTTCCGCATCCTCTCATCGTTCAATCCCTAGAGTTTGCACACGGTTAAAAAATCATCCTATATATTTCAAAGAAATTGGTGCTGGTTATCAGAAATCAAATGCAGTTGCCTCTGCATTAAATATCGACAAACTTTAATAATTAAACCACAGAGTCAGCGTTAACATGATTATTCCACTTATTCGCAACCTCACTTATTTTGCTTCTATAAGAATACGGAGGATGGAATAAAGTACTATTAACAATTCATTATTGTAATTCAGTTGTGTTTTATCATGCAGGCGACTAGTTTCGAACTATAAACTTCATTTTCAAGGCGGGCCTATTGAAGCTAAAATACAAAACATTACAAGAAAAATTAAAACTACACTACTGGCCATTAAAATTGCTACACCACGAAGATGACGTGCTACCGACGCGAAATTTAACCAACAGGAAGAAGATGCTGTGATATGCAAATGATTAGCTTTTCAGAGCATTCACACAAGGATGGCGCCCGTGGCGACACCTACAACGTGCTGACATGAGGAAAGTTTCCAACCGATTACTCATACACAGACAACAGTTGACTGGCGTTGCCTGGTGAAACGTTGTTGTGATGCCCCGTGTAAGGAGTTGAAAAGCGTACCATCACGTTTCCGACTCTGATAAACGTTCGATTGTAGCCTATCGCCATTGCGCTTTATCGTATCGCGACATTGCTGCTCGCGTTGGTCGAGATCCCCTGACTGTTAACAGAATATGGAATCGGTGGGTTCAGGAGGGTAGTACGAAACGGCGTGTCGGATCCCAACGGCCTCGTATCACTAGCAGTAGAGATGACTGGCATCTTATCCGCATGGCTGTAACGGATCGTGCAGCCACGTCTCGATCCCTGAGTCAACAAATGGTGACATTTGTAAGACAACAACGATCTGAACGAATAGTTCGACGACGTTTGCAAGCTCTGTTTGATTCAATGCCCAGACGTATCAAGGCCGTTAGTACGGCCAGAGTTGGTTATTCTGGGTACTGATTTCTCAAGATGTATGTATCATGGACTATCAGCTCGGAGACCATGGTTGCGGTTACCCTTGACACTGTATCACATAGAGGAGCGCCAGCGATGGTATACTCAACAACGAACCAGGGTGCACGAATGGCAAAACGTCATTTTTTTTTTCGGATGAATCCAGGTTCTGTTTACAGCATCATGATCGTCGCATCCGTGTTTGGTGACATCGTGGTGAACGCCATACTGGCGTATTACCCGGCGTGATGGTGTGGGGTGCCATTGGTTACACGTCTCGGTCACCTCTTGTTCGCACTGACGGCACTCTGAACAGTGGACGTTACATTTCAGATGTGTTACGACCCGTGGCTCTACCCTTCATTAGATCCCTGCGAAACCCTACATTTCAGCAGGATAATGCACGACCGCATGTTGCAGCTCCTGTACGGGCCTTTCTGGATACAGAAAATGTTCGACTGCTGCCCTGGCCAGCATATTCTCCAGGTCTCTCACCAACTGGAAACGTCTGGTCAATGGTGGTCGAGCAACTGGCTCATCACAATACGCCAGTCACTACTCTTGATGAACTGTGGTATCGTGTTGAAGCTGCATGGGCAGCTATACCTGTACACGTCATCCAAGCTCTGTTTGATTCAATGCCCAGACGTATCAAGGCCGTTAGTACGGCCAGAGTTGGTTATTCTGGGTACTGATTTCTCAAGATGTATGCACCCAAATTGCGTGAAAATGTAGTCACATGTCAGTTCTAGTATATTTGTCCAATGAATACCCGTTTATCATCTGCAATTCTTCTTTGTGTAGAAATTTTAATGGCCAGTAGTGTAGAAAACATAAAATTGCAATTCTCAAAATGTCCTGAATTACTCAGTGGATTGTAATATACCGACCTAACCATGCTTCGTTAGGCGACAGTCAATTTATTTCATGGCCGGGAGCACTGTCAATTGTCTTAGAACTGTTGCTCGACTGTACGTAGTACGCCATGCTGCAGAATGTGTTTCTATCTTCCTGTTTTTAACGTTCTCGTAAGTGCAATAAGGGACCAACTCCTAATCACGAAGAACACTCCCATACCGTAACACCACGTTGCCCGTCCTTGGCACTACACATATTGAGAAGTAATGTTCTTCACACATTTGCGTAACTCAGAACCATCCATCAAACTGCCACAAGGTGTAGAGTGTATCATCACTCCAAATCACTTGTTTCCAGTCATCCGCGGTTCAATGACGTGTCTCTGTAGATCACCTCAAGCGTCGCTTAGCATTGAATACAGAAGTGTGTTGCTTATGAGGAGTTGCTCGACCTCTGCAACACTTTATTTTAGCTGAATTCGAGCATTGGTTATTCCTGCACGATTTCTCTTCAGTCACATCACCAGCATCGACTTGGAGAGCTCAAGAACATTTGAAATGTCCCTGTGCTCTCTGACTTTCTCACTCAGTACCAGTCGCGACCATAGGTCAAACGCTATGGCTTCCCACACCATGACACCAGGTGTAACACAGCTGTGCCTCTCTCTTTTCCCACTTTCCCGTCATTCGTGCCGGAGGTGGCCACCCTAGGTGGTGGAGAACCACGAGTCATCGATGAACGCAGGAGTTTACGTTTCCAACTGATGACACTACTGCAAAAGCAGCTGTTTGTGTCGTGGTGTTGACGGCAGCCTACGCATGGAAATGTAATTCAATAATCTGGCTGTTGTAGCTACGCTCCGACTAATGGTGTGGGGAGATGCAGATTGTGGCAGGAGCGTCCGTTGGTTCTTACTGCACGGCAGGTGCAGGTACTGAGGCTTATTATGTGCTTGGTGTACATTACGGCGATCCCCCCTTGTGGTGCTCAGACATAGTCGGAAGCCTGGTAACGAATATCCCTATGTAGTTGATTGGAATACTGATGACGTGTACGCCCGTTGCCACTTACTCATTGGAACACAATCATAACCAAGTGCCAAAGAAATCTGGATATTGCAGGATTCAGCCAACCGGCCAAATGGAGACCCAAAATGAAGCAGCTTTCAAACTATGGCTAGTGCTGACAGTAATGTTTCACACAAGTATGTGTCATCTCCGTGATCTTCACAATGATGAATCATTAGCTGACACTGTTCACGCCTCTTGTATACCATACCAAGCCACGCGCAAAACTAATGCAGTCTGGGAGCCGTCAGGTAACTGGAACTCTAATCATTTACATGAATGCTGTTGATTTGTACGTGTACGAAGTTACATTGACATCCGACCATTTCGTCTGAGTGCTTCACTTTTCTCGTCAGGTGGTATAGTTAAACAAAACTTTGGTGCAGAGTTTTTTATTAAAAAAGCAAGATTAGTGCTGTCTCCTGCAACATACTGTCGGCTTTCTGTTAATATGTATTGCTTCTTTTTTTTTTTTAAATATTTTTGATAAGTTCCTATAGGACCAAACTGCTGAGGTCATACACACTACTTAATATAACTTACTAACTTACGCTAAAAGACAAAACACACACACACACACACACATGCCCGAGGGACGACTCGAACGGGGGGAGCCGCGGTGTATTGTTATTCCATGATATGTCACATGGTACAGTGTTATCACTTAGACAAAGGTGGGTCAAATGTGTGTCCATGTGTGTGAGAGTACTATTTACATCCAGGGCTCTTCTGGGGTAATGAGAGATGCAGCCGTTCTCAGTTCCCAGCACATTTGATGCTGTAGCGGCGACTGGTGGAAAGTGCGCCATATTTTGATGCGTGAATGATGAAATCTACGTCCACGTTTGCCATATCGTGGCCCTGTGTACATAAAAGATCTAATGGACAGGGTGAGCTTCGAGACTGTTTGTGATGACGCTGTAGTGAAGGGAACAATGTCGTCGCTGAATAGTGCTAGGAGGTTGATTTGAAGAAATTTTCTTCGGTGTAATGAATGCCAGCTAGCCTGGATGTAGAATAATATTAGTCAATTAAGATTAGCAGGAAAATCAGTCCTATGCAGTGGACAAATTAACCCTCATCGGTAGAGTGGTGGGTTCTTAGGTTGACTCCTGGAGGAGGCCCAGTTGACATTACAAAACATAATATCGTAGGTCGCTTTATTATAACATGAACAACATGAATGACTCAACAATGTAAGTATCCATGTCCACAGTATTTCTGCCTCTAAACATTTACGTATCACTTGATACAGAACAAGATATTAGTCTCTTCTCACAGAGTACAGTTGACGATAAACATTTATTCATAGTTCTGTCTAATACAACTATCGCACTGCTGGCTCGGCAGAGAGATAAAGCTGTCGTTTTTGGCAACGATTGTAGAGTGGGCTGAGCAGAGGTGCGCTCAGACGTAAGCAAGTGAGCTGATGCAGTGGCCTGTGGAAATCCTTATGGGGCTGTCTATACTGACTCCGCTCACTCATCGTTGCGTCTGGCAGCGACTAAGCCTTCTTAAGGCCGGTCCCCACTATAGCGCGGTGGCGCGGCGTGCGGCAACGGCAGCGGCAAGCGTTTTCCGCGTTGACGCGGCGGCTCGCGGAATTGGCGTTCCCACCTGGAAGCGGCAGACGCTAGCGGTAGCCAATGACGGACAGCCACTGAGGTACGGGCTGGGACCCACCGAAACGACCGGTGTGTTTGAATAACAATATCTTACACCTACATGAAGGAAAGACGAAGTTGGGTGAAGACATACCAATTTTTCATTTTCTGTACAATGTACTCTTTCACATATTTCAGTATTCATGTTTTCTCATTTCAACATAAACAGATTTCATGACTACCGTTCATGATTGTTCACTATCCCCTAACACATTGAAACAATGTACGATAAAAGAGATTATTCAGATAGTTAAGCGAGACAAAAATTTAAAATGTGACACGGTAGCAGGTACACGAAAACAGTAAGAACACAAAGGCTAGGTGGAAGGGATGAAAGTGGAAGCCACCTGATAGAATTTCCCACAGAGCATAATGTAATCATCGCCAGCACCTTGCTTAAGAATCACGAAAGAATAATATAAATTTGGAACAGAGTTTTCGAAACCAGATTTTAAATTGTAAGGTATTTCCTGGTGCAGACGCAAACCTGACTGAAGACTGTCAATAGCAAAAATAGCGTTCTGAAAAAGAAAATTTGTTCACATCGAATATAAATTCTAATGGTTGGATACTAGTTTACAAAGGTATTTGTGTGGAGTGCAGCCTTGTATGTAAGTGAAATGTGGACGATGAACAGTTCTGTCAAGAAGACAATGGACGCTTTCAAAACGTGGTGATCAATAAGAATGCTGAAGATTAGATAAGAGGATCGTGTGACTAAAGAAGTAGTACGGAATTAAATAGAGGAGGAAGAGGAAATTACGGCACAACCTTGACAACAATAGGGGCTAGTTGACAGGACGTATTATGGGGCGTCAAAGAGTGAGGACTAAGGGGTTGGGTGATAGTATTCTGATAATAATCATCTGTTGAAATGCTATTCTACTATTTTATCTACTGCTGTAAGCAGTGAATTTACTCTTCCATGCACTCCTCCACAAAACATTTAAACCAAAACTGAAATCAGCTGAACACCAAATCTTTCAACCACTGTCTGACAACTACTGGATTTACTTTCAACTTTCTATAATTATCACTGGCTAGCCACACATACATACAGATATAAAGAGAACAAAAATAAACAAACATTAGTTTTCAGCATGTAAATCTGCAGATTGGCAACATGTACATAAACAAACCAGACAGGAAGGGACATGAGGTGAACACACTGTAGTTACGACTTCAAATCAGAGTTTTCGGTAAAACGTCTAAAGCTAGTGACAGAAGAAAAAATAGCGAACATGAAAATGTGCTTATGTTCCATAATCTAAGTTTTAGTTCAACCTCCAGCATGTGACCAGGTGAGGCGAAACGTATATGTCCGCCAAAAACTCGATTCACTGTAAGTAATCAGTCATTCACGTAAAAAAAGATGTGAACTGTTTTATAATCTGCAAGTATCACATATCAAAACAAAACTGAATCATTCTAGATTCCACCGAAGATGCCTTAAAGTAAAAGGCGAAACGCGCGTTGAATCAGTAAAGTTCACTGGATAAAGAAAAAAAAGTTCGTTACTTTCCAAAGGAAATAATCAATAGCTGTAGATATTTAGTAAATTACATTTTATGACATACCAGCAAATTAGTTTCGGTTTAACTTCTCATAACACATGCTATTAAATGCTGTTTAAAACAATTCATCTATCCCTTCTAAAAAACTGAAGTTACTTTCATATCTCGGTAGATAAACAGATTTAGGATATTTATCATGCGACGAAATACATGACTTTTCACAAGTTATCGTTTGCAAAAAAAAAAAAAAACGTTTCGATTTCTTGAACCGTTTACGAAATTTGCGGTTGATACAACCACACGGTTTACGACGAGCAGGACGAAGTACCGATCGCGCCGCGAGCAACCCGCGCGCGGTCACGGCACAACCCGTCTGGCGACATATCATTCAATACCTCGAGAACGGTGATAGCTATCGATCTGCTCTCACCTTTAAAAACAATTTCGATATGTTGACTAAATTTCATACGCAATAATGTATTACCTAAAATGAACTGTACGCAAAGTCCACGCAATGCGTTTTTACCTCTGCACACTCATTCAAATTTCGTGTAAAGGTTTACGTAAATGCGATACAGCAAGTAACCACGACGAATAACGAAAAGAAATTCGGTCCTTTATCGAGAGAAGATATCAGACTGTAACATGACCAAGAATCAAATTTTTCTACCGAATAGTTTCCTTGGAATCGGATGATAAGTATTTCATAGCTGCCGCCGCGTCCGCGCCAGCGGTTCGGCGAAAGTTCGTGTGGCCCGGGGTTCCGTACCTGACGTCACGCTCAGCGCTTTCTGTGATTGGCGGCGCGCACCTGGAGCGCGTCACGCGGCAGCGGAAGCGGTTCGACATGGTCAAACCGCGACGCAGAGCCCGCCGCGCCTTGCCGCTGACGATATTTCCATGGCAACCACGCCGCTGACGCGCGGTTTTGACGCGCGGCAGCCCTAGTGGGAACCGGCCTTTACGGTCTCATCGCGCGGTACCGACCATGTTTCAGCACCTCGCTCTTCAGACGACACCACACTGTACAGTATCAGTGGTGTGCTAGTTGACAGTCACCTCGACTGAATATTCAGGCGTAACATTGTAAAGCTATATGAAATGGAACGAGTGCTTACGGTAGATTGAGGCGAGGGAACTGGCCGACTTCAGTTAACTGCGAGAATTCAATGGAAGTGTAGCTCATACAGGGTGTTTCAAAAATGACCGGTATATTTGAAACGGCAATAAAAACTAAACGAGCAGCGATAGAAATACACCGTTAGTTGCAATATGCTTGGGACAACAGTACATTTTCAGGCGGACAAACTTTCGAAATTACAGTAGTTACAATTTTCAACAACAGATGGCGCTGCAAGTGATGTGAAAGATATAGAAGACAACGCAGTCTGTGGGTGCGCCATTCTGTACGTCGTCTTTCTGCTGTAAGCGTGTGCTGTTCACAACGTGCAAGTGTGCTGTAGACAACATGGTTTATTCCTTAGAACAGAGGATTTTTCTGGTGTTGGAATTCCACCGCCTAGAACACAGTGGTGTTGCAACAAGACGAAGTTTTCAACGGAGGTTTAATGTAGCCAAAGGACCGAAAAGCGATACAATAAAGGATCTGTTTGAAAAATTTCAACGAACTGGGAACGTGACGGATGAACGTGCTGGAAAGGTAGGGCGACCGCGTACGGCAACCACATAGGGCAACGCGCAGCTAGTGCAGCAGGTGATCCAACAGCGGCCTCGGGTTTCCGTTCGCCGTGTTGCAGCTGCGGTCCAAATGACGCCAACGTCCACGTATCGTCTCATGCGCCAGAGTTTACACCTCTATCCATACAAAATTCAAACGCGGCAACCCCTCAGCGCCGCTACCATTGCTGCACGAGAGACATTCGCTAACGATATAGTGCACAGGATTGATGACGGCGATATGCATGTGGGCCGCATTTGGTTTACTGACGAAGCTTATTTTTACCTGGACGGCTTCGTCAATAAACAGAGCTGGCGCATATGGGGAACCGAAAAGCCCCATGTTGCAGTCCCATCGTCCCTGCATCCTCAAAAAGTACTGGTCTGGGCCGCCATTTCTTCCAAAGGAATCATTGGCCCATTTTTCAGATCCGAAGCGATTACTGCATCACGCTATCTGGACATTCTTCGTGAATTTGTGGCGGTACAAACTGCCTTAGACGACACTGCGAACACCTCGTGGTTTATGCAAGATGGTGCCCGGCCACATCGCACGGCCGACGTCTTTAATTTCCTGAATGAATATTTCGATGATCGTGTGATTGCTTTGGGCTATCCGAAACATACAGGAGGCGGCGTGGATTGGCCTCCCTATTCGCCAGACATGAACCCCTGTGACTTCTTTCTGTGGGGACACTTGAAAGACCAGGTGTACCGCCAGAATCCAGAAACAATTGAACAGCTGAAGCAGTACATCTCATCTGCATGTGAAGCCATTTCGCCATACACGTTGTCAAAGGTTTCGGGTAATTTCATTCAGAGACTACGCCATATTATTGCTACGCATGGTGGATATGTGGAAAATATTGTACTATAGAGTTTCCCTGACCGCAGCGCCATCTGTTGTTGAAAATTGTAACTACTGTAATTTCGAAAGTTTGTCTGCCTGAAAATGTACTGTTGTCCCAAGCATATTGCAACAAACGGTGTATTTCTATCGCTGCTCGTTTAGTTTTTATTGCCGTTTCAAATATACCGGTCATTTTTGAAACACCCTGTATATACAGAGTGTTACAAAAGGTACGGCCAAACTTTCAGGAAACATGCCTCACACACACAGAAAGAAAGTTTGTTATGTGGACATGTGTCCAGAAATGCTTACTTTCCATATTAGAGTTCATTTTATTACTTCTCTTCAAATCACAATAATCATGGAATGGAAACACACAGCAACAGAAAGTACCCGCGTGACTTCAAACACTTTGTTACAGGAAATGTTCAAAATGTCCTCCGTTAGCGAGGATACATGCATCCACCCTCCGTCGCAAGGAATCCCTGATGCGCTGATGCAGCCCTGGAGAATGGCGTATTGTATCACAGCCGTCCAGAATACGAGCACGAAGAGTCTCTACATTTGGTACCGGGGTTGCGTAGACAAGAGCTTTCAAATGCCCCCATAAATGAAAGTCAAGAGGGTTGAGGTCAGGAGAGCGTGGAGGCCATGGAATTGGTCCGCCTCTACCAATCCATTGGTCACCGAATCTGTTGTTGAGAAGCGTACGAACACTTCGACTGAAATGTGAAGGAACTCCATCGTGCATGAACCACATCTTGTGTCGTACTTGTAAAGGCACATGTTCTAGCAGCACAGGTAGAGTATCCCGTATGAAATCATGATAACGTGCTCCATTGAGCGTAGGTGGAAGAACAAACTAAAATCAGCTCTAACATGGAAATTAAACGTTTCCGGACACATGTCCACATAACATCTTTTCTTTACTTGTGTGTGAGGAATGTTTCCTGAAAGTTTGGCCGTACCTTTTTGTAACACCCTAGAAAGGAGGCCGCGTATAGTACATTTGTGATACCCACTCGTGAGTCCTGCTCGAGTGTTTGGGATCCTCACTAGGTCGGATTAAAGGAAGACATTGGAACCATTAAGAGAGCTACTGCTAGACTTGTTATCTATAAATCTGATACACGTGCGAATGTTATGAGAACGCTCCGTGAAGTAAAATGGGACTCCCTGGAGGAACGAGACCTTCTTTCTCGCGAAACATTATGGACGAAGTTCGTAGAACAGACATTTAATACTGTCTACAAGAAAATTCTGCTGCCACTAACTTACATATCGTTTTGATGAAACTTCCTGGCAGATTAAAACTGTCTGCCGAACCGAGACTCGAACTCGAGACCTTTTCCTTTCGCGGACAAGTGCTCTACCAACAGAGCTACCCAAGCACGACTCATGCCCCGTCCTCACAGCTTCAGCTCAGTTGGTAGAGCAGTTACCCGCGAAAGGCAAAGGTCCCGAGTTCGAGTCTCGGTACGCCACACAGTTTTAATCTGCCAGGAAATTTCATATCAGCGCACACTCCGCTGCAGAGTGAAAATCTCATTCTGGAAACATCCCCCAGGCTGTGGCTAAGCCATGTCTCCGCAATATCCTTTCTTTCAGGAGTGCTAGTTCTGCAAAGTTCGCAGGAGAGATTCTATAAAGTTTGGAAGGTGGGAGACGAGGTACTGGCAGAAGTCAAGCTGTGAGGACGAAGCGTGAGTTGTGCTTGGATAGCTCAGTTGGCAGAGCGCTTGCCCACGAAAAGCGAAGGTCCCGAGTTCGAGTCTCGGTCTGGCACATAGTTTTAATCTGCCAGGAAGTTTCATATCAGCGCACACTCCGCTGCAGAGTGAAAATCTCATTCTGGAGACATAGTTTTGATGTTATTATATTGTATTATCACCAGTTTCAGTGTCTCAAAGGTTGCAGACACAACATCACTGTTACAGTATTCTGCAGAACCCATTTCATAGATGTTGCCCACTGATGGGATCGTGTATACGACTGGAGTTCACCCCCTCGGCGTCGGTTAATGTCTGAAGAACGTGTACCGAGTCGGTGACATTGGCTGCAGTATAATAAAAGATCATTAAAATGACGGCACCTAGGTGTTTCACCTTATTACGCAAGTGAACGGGTGAAGTCCCACACACCATCAGTCAGAAGGATAGACACACAAAAACGAAAGAGAATGACGAGCAGAGCACTTCTGACGTAGACCGTATGGTGACTTGCGTGGTATGTGTGTTGAATATGGGTCCAGAACTATCTAGCTTACTGTGTGGTGATGAAAATGTTTGTTTAAGAAGTTGTATCAGACGCTACGAGGTGGAAAGTTGCTCACTTTAGGTTATAAAGTGAAACTGCAGGTGAATTTTAGCTCAGGATCAAAGAAGAACGACGGGTGTGTGTTTTATGTGGCAGGCAAGCCGGAGCCGAGGGTGCGCTGGCTGCTGGACGGCGAGGTGCTGGACGAGGAGTGCGAGAAGAACGCGGGTGACGTCATCGAGAACAGGCTGACGTTCCGCGCGGTGGCGCGCAGCGACCTGGGCGCCGCCTTCACCTGCCAGGCGACCAACACGCGGTTGGCGGAGCCGCGCGAGGCCACCATTCGTCTCGACCTGCACCGTGAGTACCGCAAGCCTTCTGCAATGATCTCAAAAAGTGGTCGGACATTAAAGTCCTGCTGGGAACACTGAGGGGAAGGAAACCGCACAACCTTTGCCATGAGGTCTTTGAAACAGCCATGGCCAGTGAGCAGTCTGGGCGTGTCTCATAGAAATTGGGAAGGGCTTGTCCATCTAGTTAGGAGGACTGAAAGTTTTTGAAATACTTCGGAACTCTGTTTGTAAGGGCAACAATATAGCACTGCCTAAACGATCAGGTCTGTGAATGGGCCATGCCACTAAGCAGTCTGGATGTGTGTCACAGAAACTGGGTGAGGTTGGCTCACATAAGTGACAGGGCTAGACATTTTTGGGAAGAAATTGCAGGAAACTCTGACTATAAAGGGAATAATGCAGCACAGCCTCTGCTATGAAGTGTTTTATCCGTGATTGGAGAAACAACAAATAACGATTGGCGTGAGTTCCAAATTCTGTTTATTGGCAACAGTTCCACAATATCAACAAACTTGTGCTTGATCAAGAGCAGCGTCTGGTCTGCAGAGTCCAAGTCCGGTATGGTACACAGTCGTAGTGTAGAGTCGTGCCGGGGTGCGACGTCGACGTAGCACGTAGGTAGCCCAACACGAGACTGCCAGGCGTGGCGGCGTAAGCGGCTATATAGGGCGAGTGGCGGAGGAATATGCCCGCCGTACCCGAGTCCGCTTGTCGTGTCCTGTTATGATTGGCGGCGCGGCCTCACGTAACTATCTCTCGGGAGGGCGCCGGCCGAAGTTGCCATGACAGCGCGGAGGCACTCAGAGTGTGAGGCCCGCGCATGCGCTGTACAGCTGTGCAGAGCTGCGCATAAGCAGGCCGCCGGCCTTTGGCTCTATGATGTAAAGACTGCGGCTAAGCAGCTGCAGGCGCCACGGTGTGGGCATTGACTATACCACATGAAATATATACATAGTCTCTATCTTGAAGGAGTCTGGACGTGTCTCACAGCAAGTGGGTTCTCCTTGTCCACCTAAGTAGAACGCTTGATCCTTTATGGAATTAAGAACTTCTAGGTACTCTGGCCCTAAGGTAACCATGCAACACTACCCAAACCATTAGGTCTGTGGAAGGGAATATTCATTAAGCCGTCTGGACTTGTCTCGCAGAAACTGGGTGAGGTTAATCCACCTAAGTTGGAGGATCGAATATTTTTGGGAAGAAACTGCTGAGAACTAGCTGTGACTATAGTGGAACAACGCAGCACTGCCTTTGCCGTCAGGGAGAGAGGCGTCAGTCTATTTCCTTCTTCAAACATCTCATTTTATTTCCTAAATTCCATTAATCAGTGTAATAGTCATAATTTCGACCATAGATTTGTAATGGTTGCTAATCTAAGTAATGATGTCAAAATGGTTCAAATGGCTCTGAGCACTATGGGACTCAACTGCTGAGGTCATTAGTCCCCTAGAACTTAGAACTAGTTAAACCTAACTAACCTAAGGACATCACAAACATCCATGCCCGAGGCAGGATTCGAACCCGCGACCGTAGCGGTCTTGCGGTTCCAGACTGCAGCGCCTTTAACCGCACGGCCTAAGTAATGATGTCAGTGATTGTAAACATCAAGCCATATTTTCTATAGATTGGCCTCGATGTTATGATTGGGAACTCTCATGCGGAGTAGTAAATATAGCTTGTGAGCCTTGGTTTCCGGCGTCATCGTTATGCCACAGCTGGAGCTGTGGGCTGTGGTCCTTGCAGACAGGTTCAAAATGACAGGTGGTGACACCACAGACTCTTTCCAATAGCGGGACGGTTATGCCCCTAGTGGGCCAGGGCGCAGATACTCTGCCGACCAACATTGCTCTGCTAAGTTCCATTCTGGTGAACCCACAATTTTTTCCCTTGGAGCGGGGGAAGACAGTGCGTACTAAATGGATCTGGCTAAAACTGCGAGAATGAGAAACAATGGCGAGGGTCACTCACAGCAAGTAAATGGCTGTGTTACAACCAGAGCCCACTTCGGTCAAAGTACGCTTCGCAGAGGGCATTCCACTTAGTCCAGTGACTTCCGCGAAGGCAAGTTAAATGGAAAACAGATTTCCATTTTCTGCTACGGAGAGGTAAGCGACGCTACTCATATTCGTTTATTGTGTATTCAATCCCCCACAGAATACAAGTTGCTTCAGTCTGACGCCATAAACAATGATGAGACGATTTCCTCCACCAAAAGGTGGGAGGTGTTCTCTGGCCGAGCGGTTCTAGGCGCTTCAATCCGGAACCGCGCGACCGCTACGGTCGCAGGTTCGAATCCTGCCTCGGGCATGGATGTGTGTGATATCCTTAGGTTAGTTAGGTTTAAGTAGTTCTAAGTTCTATGGGACTGGTGACCTCAGATGTTAAGTCCCATAGTGCTCAGAGCCATTTGAACCATTTGGGAGGTGTTCTTATTAGACGTTCTTAACACATACTCGAGGGTAGGAGACGAGGAGCTGACTTTTTCGTAATCTTGTACGCGGAAAAACCAGGGATAGGCGAACTGAAATAAATGACATAGAATTGCCAGGCAGAACATTCAAGAAATGGCGTCGGTGGGAAATCTATTGATAGAAGAACTTTTTAAACCAATTGCTCGGCCGTAGAATAGATAGCGCCTTAATAGTTACATCATTCGCCAGAATCTGGCACACCTTCTTCTATTGCAGTAGTGTGTTTTCTGGTGCGGACAGCTCAGAGCAGGGACAGGGGACGCGGTGGAGACTTACCTAGAGCTACGACTGCTAGTAGAAGACTCGGTGCTATAATTTCGAAGAGAATACTCATTCAGAAGTAAGACTGGAGCCTTACGGGCTTCAGCAGTATGCGGAACGTCTGCTCTGAGAGGCAGTCTGTACATTGTCTGACAAGTGGCGGTGGCAACCGTCGTTACAGTACGCACTTCGCACATATACACATCGATTATGGTCAGTTTATTTGGCAACATCGACTGGTTACGGAAGAGTGAAGTTAGATGCTTTTCGTCACTCAATTAAATAGATCCGGGCTCCTCAGTGACTACGCGAGGGAATTTAGTTACATTCCTAGTTTCCTTTCTCCGTTCGGTATAATGTTACAATCAGTATGTAAACATTAGTGACCATGTTTCCTAAATTGTTAGGGTATTAATTGTTTTTTCCCTAAATTTTGCCGGATTTACTGATGCCTGTTCAATACAATTAATTCGTTCTAATTAGCTGTTCGATTTGTCGTATACCCGATAAAGATCTACGTTAAAGTTTGACTTGTGCACACTGAGAATGATTGTAATACATTCTAAGCAAAAAAAGAAAAAAAAGAAAAACTCACCACAAGGGAGCTATTCGAATGGGATGGATATCGGTAAATGCCATGTACATGTACAGACCAACAAATGATAAAATATCGGAAAAATTGTTTTATTTATTCAAGAGAGCAGTTTTACAAACTGAGCAAGTCAATAACGCATTGGTCCACCTTAGGACATTATGCAAGGAGTTATTCGGCTTGGCACTGATTGAGAGAGTTGTTTGACGTCCTCCTGAGTGACATCGCATCACACAGAGTCCAATTGCAGCATTAGACGGTCAAAATCTTGAGATGGTTGGAGGGGTCCTGCCCATAATGCTCCAAACGTTCTCAATTAGAGGGTTGATCCAGCGACGTCGCTGGTAGAAACAGGGTCTGGCAAGCAGGAAGACAAGCAGTAGGAAATCCCGCCATGTGAAAGAGAGCGTTATGTTGCTGAAATGTAAGTCCAGAATGGCTTGCTATAAAGGGCAACAAACAGGGTAGTAGAACAAAGTCGACGTACCGCTGCGCTGTAAGGTTGCTGCGGATGAGAACTGAGGGGGTTCTGCTATGAAAATAAATGGCACCTCAGATCATCATACCTGCTTGTCGGGCCGTATGGCTGGCGACAGTGACGTTCGTATCCCACCACTGTACACGGAGTCTCCAGTCACGTGCTGGCCGTGCTGGCCATCAGGACTCTTTTGGAAGTGGGACTCATCACTGAAGACAATTCTACTCCAGACGATGAGATTCCAGGGCGAATGCGTGTCTGAAAACTCCTCGAACATTGCTGGGATACCAACCGCCTGTCGACTGCCATACTACCGAGAATCAGGAGTGATGATCTAGGGTGTCATTTATTTTCATAGCAGGACCACTTGGATTGTCATCCGCAGTACCCTTACAGCACAGTGGTACGTCGACGATATTCTACGTCCCCTTCTGATGCCAAGCTAGCGTAGGCTTACACTTCACCAAGATAATGCCAGCCTGTACGAAGCGAGAGTTTCTACTGCTTATGTTCGCGCTTTCAAAAACTTAACTTGACCAGAAAGGTCACCGGATCTCTCCCCTGCTGTGAATTTTCGAAGCATTATGGGCAGGGCCTTCCAATCATCTCGAGGTTTTAACAATCTAACTCGCCAGCTGAACAGAATTTGCAAGATATCACCTAGGAGGGCATCCAACGTATCTCTCAATAAATGACAATGCGAAACTGCTTGCATAAGTGCCTGATGTGGACCAACGTGTCACTCACTTGTTCGGTTTGTGAAGAACTTTCTATTGAATAAATCATCGATTTTTTCTGAAATTTTAATCATTTGTTTGTCTGTACACGTAAATTACATCTACAGATTTCCGTCCCATTCGGATAATTTCTTCGTAGCGTGTCTTCTTTTTGTCTTGGAGTGTAAATTTAGATTTACTTGGGCCAAGGCTTTATATCAGTAGTTATTGAATCCCTTTGTCTCAACAGAATGCCTTTAATGATTTTGCCAAGCACAACACCGAAGACTGTTTCCTCGGGGCCTCCTCTTAGCTTTCATCAAATTGGTTACCAATGGTTCTTAACTGAATACGTGAGTTCCTTGGGGAGCTATCTGTTTCTCAGCGTCTCAGCTGGTGCAGATAGCAATGGAAAGGCTTGGTTCATAGCTCAGTTATCGCTTGTAAAGTCTGTGCAAGAACCGCGTCCAATAAAATGTCTGGACGTATGTCTCGGAAACTGGCTCGGAGCTGTTCGTCCAATTGAGTGGGAACGCTGAACACTCATGGCCGTTAGGAATTCCTGGAAAATGTATTAGTGTAAGAAGAATGGAATGCCTTACATTCGTAGCCGTAGACTTACTTCTCATCCCTCACAGCATCTGGTCCTGAGGACCACTTTCTGTATTCTACAGCTGCCCTAACACCCGATGTCAGTATGTAACGCAACAGTTATACACATTAAACAGACAAACAGACTTTTTTAATAATATGATACAGTTCTCTTTTGTTTTCAGATATTTATTTCACTGTGTAGTACTTGGTAATCATGACGAAATGACGATATTTGAAAAATAGGTGTAGCTGTAAATCGTTGATTTCCTAAACAAGCGCTTTATGAACAATTGATCCACAAATGTAGCTGTTTTTGGACACTGAAAGAAGAAGACCATGTACATGGTACATATGTAATGTTGGTATGTAAACGACTCAGTTGAAGGTTTTGAAGCCACTCAGTACGAAAACTTGCGGTTCGTTTTTTTTTTTTTTAATCTAGTAAGTAATAGATTTATTAAGTATACTTATGTAAGGAACGGAAACGGGAACAGCAGCCACATATCTGCCAATACTATAAGGTGCAAGCATTGACGAATACTGATTGTTTTGCGCAATTACTTCATGAGCCCACTCGAAGCGTAAATGGTTGCTAAAGCTTACTTGACCTTTTAACAACAAATAATGCTGGACAATTAGTGAGTGTCGTGATGAATACAGGGATTAGCGATCACAACGCAGTTGCTGCTAGGCTGAATACCGTAACACCTACAACCATCAAAAAGAAACATAAAGTATATCTATTTAGAAAGCTGATTAAATGCTCTTAATGCCTTTCTAAGAGACAGTCTTCACTCCTTCCGATCTGAACATGTAAGTGTAGAAAAGTTGTGGAATGTTTTCAAAGAGATAGTACCAACAGCAATTGAGAGATATATACCACATAAATTAATAAGTGATGGTATTGATCCCCCATGGTACACAAAACGGATCAGATCGTTGTTGCAGAAGCAACGAAAAAAGCATGCCACATTTAATCCTGAATTCCAGTCAAGAACAACTGCCAAGATGAGAAACATAGAAGTAGATATCCCCGGTGTAACAAAGCAGCTTAAATCACTTAATAAAAGCAAGGCCTCGTTAAGAACCGTCAAATCCAGCGGTTAACGAACATTTCTGCACCCGTGTCTTGTTCCGCGTTTGTATTTTACATTTACAACCAACAGAAAATACTTATTTCACGCTCTGTTATTGGTATGTGTTTCGTCAAGCAGATAATTCATAAAAATTTAGTTTCTAGATTCATTAAAAACCAGAAACGGTAAATATTTAGAGATCACATAAAAATGTAGCTTAGGACCCGCCAGGTTAGCTGAGAGCGTTAATGCGCTGCTTCCTGGACTCGGGTAGGCACACCGGCCCCGGATCGAATCCGCCCAGCAGCTTAAAGACGGAGGCCGGTGTGCCGGCCAGCCTGGATGTGGTTTTTAGGCGGTTTTCCACATCCCACTAGGTGAATACCAGCCTGTTCCCCACGTCCCGCCTCAGTTCCACGGCTCGCAGACATCTGAACACATTTGCACTATTCCATGGATTACACTAGACACAGATAGTTGGGGTACACTAATTCCATCCTGGGTGTTACGGGGTGGCAACCCCTTCAATTAACCTTGACAGATCCGATTAACCATGCCGACCCTCCATCATTGCGGGAGAAATGTGCAAGCAAAAGAAAAGAAAAAGAATAAAAATGTAGCTTAGAATATTTGTTTGGTGCACCTTTTGATTAATTGTTAGACATATTCCGATCCCCAAATTCGTCTACAATTTTAACCCTGACGTTAACGAATAATCTTATATTCTGCAGTAAATTTTCTTGAATTTATATTTACTCGTATAAATTGCATATGGCCGTGTACAAAAATGTTGACATTATTCATATGATATGACAAGAATTGATTATTACAATTTTTACTCTTACGACTCCCTCTGGAACCATGGAACTTATTGTCTGGCGTCCTAACACACGTCTTATTATGGTGTGCTTACTTCTTGTCACTCTTTACCATATGTCCGTTTCCACGCATATCCTGCAGAGAACATGTACATTCTTATCATTCCACTTATTGTTCATCATCGGTCTATAACTCTGCGACTCGAACGCTTCGATTTTTCTCCAATTTTCCCGCAGGTCATGATTCACTACCATACACCGATGTAATCCATACACACATTTTCTGAAATTTATCCCTCAAAGTAAGTGCTATGTCTGATATTAATAGACAATTTTTTGCCAGGAAGGCCTTCTTTAGCTGTACTATGTTTGAGACAGCCTAAGTTGATCCCTGATTGTTTCAGTGATCTGTGGGCGGCAGCATCGCGGGCCTACGTCAACAAGTAACCTAAGGCAATTTTCTAAACGTCCCTATGGCAACGGTTCAGTGTTTTCACAGCTCTATAGAAGACTACTGTTTTCGCCTGCGAGCGTCAGCGCTTCGCAGCTGAAAGCTGACAGCACTGCTGCGAGCTGTCAAGATACCATTATCATCAGCGGATCTTATCATTGAAATCCTTTCACTGTGAATTTTAATTGCACTCTTGAACCTTTCTTTTACTTCCATCATTGCTTCTTCTGTCTATACACTGATCACTAGGGGGCGAAGAACTGGATCTCTATATTACACCATTTTTAATCCGTGCACTTTGGTCTTTGTCTTCGATTCTTATTGACTTCTGTTGGTTCTTGCATATGGTACTAAACATTACTCGTCTATGGGAGACCCTGTTCTTGTTTTCATGAGAATTTAGGACATCTTGCAACATTTTTCACCATCGAATACTTTTATTATGTCAACTCGTATGAAGGTGTCTTGATTTTCTGAAGTTTTGCTTCCACTACGGTGCGCAATGTCAGAAGTGCCTCCCAGGTACCTCTACGTTTCTGAAACCCAAACTAATCGTTATCTAACATAGTATCAATTTCTTTCTCATTCTTCTGTATATTATGGTTGTCTGTAATCGGGAATACATTGACGAACCAAAACATTGTGACCACATGTTTGTCTGTCCGCCTTTGGAACGAAATACATCACTGATTCTGCGTATCGTGGATCCGACAGTTTGTTGGCAGTTTTGTAGAAGTATGTGTCATTAGATGTCTATGAACAGGTCACGTAATTTGCATAAATAACGAGCGGTTAACATGTATACGTAGTGATGGCGTCCGCTAGTGACTTGGGTATATTCTATAGGATTTACATCAGGCGAATTTCGACGCCGAGACATTAACGTGAGGTCACTGTAATGCTCCTCGAACCCCTGTAGCACGGTTCTGGCTACGAGACAGGGACAATTATATTGCTTGAAGATGAAATCACCTTCGGGGAAGACATCAAGCATGAAGGGATGCTGGCGGTTGGCAGCATTTACTGCCACAGGTCCCAAGTAAGCGCAAGGAATGTCTCCCATAGCATAATACTCTCACGCCAGCATATGTCCGTGGCCCGCTGCAAGTTTAGAGCCACCGTCCGTCTCGATGAGACGTTTGTGGAGACGACCATCGACCTAGTATACCAAAAATGTGATTCATTTGAAGAGCTGACATGTTTCCATTGATTGACGGTGGAATTCCGATGGTCTCGTGCCCACTGCAGTCCTAATAGACGATGTCGTTGGGTCAGTATGTGAACACGTACGTCTGGTGTGCTGCGGAGTTCCGTGTTGAACAGTGTATGATGAATGGTGTGTTCCGAGACACTTGCGCAAGCATCAGCATTGTGCTCTTTCGGCAGGGATGTCACAGACAGCCATCTATCCTGCTTTGCAGAGCAGACACGCTTCCAAACCCCACTTTCTGTGAAGAGTCGTGGACGTCCAATGATTTAGCACCTAGTGGTAGTCCTCCGATCTCTTTCCGTAGATACTCACGACAGAAGTACGTGAACAGTCACCTGCTTCGCCGTTTCTGACACACTCGTTCACAAGTCCTGCGTAATAATGTGTCCTTTGTTAAAGTCGGTTATCTCAATGCATATCCCCATTTGCACATATATCTTCGCTATTGTGATCCACCGCCCATGTCTGCTCCGGTTAAATAATTTTTATTTACCAGGTCACGGGCCAGAAATGCCACCAGGTGGCATTCACGTCACGGTGGGCAGTGGTAATAATGTTCTGGCTTGTCAGTTATAAGCTTTTAAGCTGATTGTGCGATAGTTCTAACGGTTACCTGTCTATCCATCTTCGGGATTGTATAGATGATAATTACACGCTTGTCTGAAGATAGATCTCAAGTTTCACACCAGTTTGTACAGTCACTTGGTTCCTACTTCCTCCAATGATTTTAGAAGAAGGTGCAACAGTACGTCAAAATTGAGCGGATAGATAAAGTCTTGACTTACTTGACTTAATCCTTTTGGCCCCTATGGGGGCATAGGGCATCCAGGAGAACCCACCATCCGTCTCTGTCTTTGGCCAATTGCCTCAATTCTGCCCAGGTCTTGCCAACTCTTTTTGCTTCCCCTTCCACTGACCTCTTCCATGTGTCCCTAGGTCTCCCTCTCTTCCTTGTTCCCTGGGGATTCCATTCGAATGCTTTTTTCTCAATGGCTCCATCTGGTTTTCTCAAGGTGTACCCAAACCAACCCCACTTTCTCTCTCGTATCTGGTCTTCTATAGGTATCTGGTTTCTTATTCGTTTGTTATTCGCCAGAGATCCTCATTACATACTTTTTCTGACCACCAGATATTCATGATGCGCCGATGACGTCTATCCATGAAGCTTTGTAACTGGTATGTTATCTTTTTATCCATTTCCAGCTTCCACTAGCGTACAGAAGGGCTGCCTTCGCATTTGTATTAAAAATACGGGTTTTTGTATTGTACGTGATATTTCTGTTTTTTTTTTCCATATATTTTTCCTTCATACAACGTATGAGGCAGCATTTGCCTTTTTAATGCGGTTTTTCACGTCATCTCCAGCTCCACCATCTTCCGTCACTATACTACCCAGATACATGAATGAGTTGACAGTCTCCACCCCCCTGCTCCCCTGTTAACAGTGGCACCTCCATGTTCCCTGAATTTACTCTGTTGTCCTTTGTGTAACCTCCCCACAGAATTCATTCACATTTAGTGTAACCTCAAAACAGAAAAATTCCTAAACTTCTCAACAGTAAAAATTATAATTATGTCGTTCACATTCAGTGTAACGTCCCAACAAAAAATAAATTCAGTAACCTGGTGATAATACAATGTAACTAACCTCTCAATTAAATTGTCGCTCACTTGTAACTTTTCAATAATTGGCTGTGAATTTAACCTGGTAAATTTTGGACGTCAGCAGTGCTGCGTCATGGCCCTGAAAGATCATTCTGAATAAAAAAAAAGAAAAATTCTTACCTCAATGAAGTCGCCGGATAACGCATATGTATCCGCTCTTACAATAAATTTTTCTGGCACAGCCCTGTGCAATGCTGGCCGATAGATTTGTCATTTATGAAAGGAAACAACTGATTTTTCTTTTGCAATAAACGGGATGATCATGGATTGGAGAAATTAGTAAATTCTTTAAATTGAAATGAATGGTTGTTAAAAGTTATTTTTTTATGAGAAAGATTATTATTAGGACATTTTTAAAACATTTACATGGGACTTGAGATAACAATACTACATATGCTCGAGGCTGCTTTTTACCTTATACAATAATGCTCAGACTCCGGCACAGCTGCACCACGACCGGCCCAGCCAACACGATAGACCAGACCGCTCGCTAGCAACAACTTACTGCTACAGCTACACAGTTCCTACTGCAGTCAACACTGCTCTCTGGTCTGAGATTCTCTTATACCTTGCATATCGCAAGCAGCGCGTGAGCAATGCATCGAAATTACACCTGCTCGGACCTCTTACATAACCCTCCACTGGGGGGGGGGGGGGGGGGGGGGGGGCAAAAATTTGGCAGCGATCGTGAGTCAATTGGACTTGCCATGGCAACAAATTTTTCTATAATCTACTTAATTAACTAAGTCTACAGTCGCAGAGTATATACATTATTGATAAGTGCAGAACATATTAAGTAATGACAAAATGTATACGCACTGAGTTCAAAAGATATTAACAAATGACAAAGTGCACACGCACTGTATAAGTCTTTAGCATTTTTACATAACATATCATGAAGTGAAATAAAATGCACATGCACTGAATACAAAATATATTAACAAATGACATAAAGTGCACACGCACTGTATAAATCTTTTGTATTTTTAGGACAACTGATCTTATTAACAAATGAAATAAAGTGCACACGCATTGTAAAAATCTTTAGCATCTTACAAGAACTGATTACCCTAAAAATGAAATAAAGTGCACACGCACTGTAGAAGTCTTTAGCATATTTACAACATATCATGGAAATAAAGTGCACACGCACTGTAGAACTCTTTAGCATATTTAGGACGACTGATCATATTAACAAATGAAATAAAGTGCACACGCATTGTAAAAATCTTTAGCATTTTACAAGAACTAGGAAAGGAATGGGAAGCATTGCATCATGGTTGTAGCACAGTAGGTTGTACGTAGTTGCACCGAAAGTCCATATCTTTCTACAGAAGCACAAGACCAAGTGAGACAATCTGAAGTTCTCTTCCCTGAACTACGAGGTGTGGCTAGAAAAAAACCTGACTAGTACTGGTGAAACAATAAAACGAATGCAATAAGGCTGAAAGTCGCGTGTCCTGTCACGTGACTCTCGCTCCGCCTACTGCTCGAGTTTCATCTGCCTCCTGCACTCAGTCTGCCCGTGGCGTCTGTTTTAAGTAGTTGACGTTTTGTCTGTGCGTCGGAAAATGTTGAGTGTACAGAAAGAACAGCGTGTTAACATAAAATTTTGTTTCAAACTAGGAAAATCTGCAAGTGAAACGTTTGTAATGTTACAACAAGTGTACGGCGATGATTGTTTATCGCGAACACAAGTGTTTGAGTGGTTTAAACGATTTAAAGATGGCCGCGAAGACACCAGTGATGACACTCGCACTGGCAGACCATTGTCAGCAAAAACTGATGCAAAAATTGAAAAAATCGGTAAACTTGTTCGACAAGATCGCCGTTTAACAATCAGAGCAGTGTCTGAGTTAACAGGAGTTGACAAGGAAAGTGTTAGGCAGATTCTTCTTGAAAGTTTCAACATGAACAAAGTGTGTTCAAAAATGGTTCCAAAGTGTCTCACAATTGAACAGAAGGAACGCCGAAGAATGATTTGTTCTGACATCCTGGAAAACATTGAAAGTGATCCCACCTTCTTACAAAATGTTATTACTTGCGATGAATCGTGGTTTTTTACTTACGATCCCGAAACTAAACGCCAATCGATGCATTGGAAAACTCCTGGTTCTCCACGACAAAAAAAAGCACGAATGTCAAAATCGAAATTCAAGGCAATGATGATTGTTTTTTTTTTTACATCAAAGGGATTGTGCACATTGATTGGGTACCAGAGGGACAAACAGTGAATCAGCATTACTACATTAGGGTCCTGGTTACCCTACATGAGCGAGTACGGAGAAAACGGAACGATTTGTGGAGAAAAAAGTCATGGATCCTTCACCAAAACAATGCCCCAGCTCACAGTGCGTTGTCAGTGAAGACGTTTTTGGCAAAACACAACATTCCCATCCTAGATCATCCACCCTACTCACCTGATTTGACCCCCTGTGACTTTTCTCTTTTCCCTAAAGTCAAGTCAGCTTTGAAAGGAACTAGATTTGAGACTGTTGAAGCAGTAAAAGAAAAAGCGACGGAAGTAATGTATGGACTTATCGAAAATGATCTGCAGCATTGCTATGAACAGTGGAAAATTCGTATGGAGCGGTGTAGAGACCGAGGAGGAGAGTACATTGAAGGAGATAACATGAAATTGTAAATAATTGTAAATAAATGTTTCTCCAGCATCAGTCCGGTTTTTTTCTAGCCGCACCTCGTATTTATCAGTGTAGCCAAGACACTGAAATGTTGTATTAATATTCAATGTTATCATTTTGGTAGTACATTAGGTACACCAAACAGTAGGACCTTAATAACATCTCCATCGTTCAAGGTGGTGGACAGCATGATGTGTCAACACCACATTCTTGTAGAATCCATACTCTTTCACCAACGTAGAATTAGTCAAAAACAAAATAGTGCTCCATGATCATGAGGATGAACAGGACAAACGGATATTGCAGTAATTTCTGGTAATTAGGTCAGAAGGTGAAGGACATTAAGTCTTATGCTAGTCATCATACAGAATTACACTAGTCTGTCAACCAATCTGAGTAATTGTTGGCACTCATTGCCTAGTTACTAAACATTTCTGTACTATGTATGGAGTATTACAGAACATTATTCATAAGTCATCTGATTACAGTAAATATTGGCACTCATTGGCCAGTTACAAATCATTTTTATGCATTATTCAGAAGTCATCATTCAAAGCAAGAGTTAATTAATGGCATAGCATTTATACATAAGTCATCATATTACAGTAAACAGTGGCATTAATTGGCCACTCACTAAACATGTAGCAAGTATTGAATATTACAAAACACTTTTCATAACTCATCTGATTGCGGTAATTATTGGCACTCATTGGCCAGTTACAAAGTATTCATATAGTTTTACAAAACATTATTCAGTATTATTCAGAAGTCATCATTCAAAACAGGAGCTAATGAGTGTAGCATGAAGCTACTGGTATTCATATATGATACCATGTAAGTGACATAAGATAAATTTAAAATATAATCATTAGAACTATTATTCAAAGTCTGTATTACAATTATACATAGACATAATGGAATCAATACATGAAAGAAATTTGCGTTACAGTTAGGACTAGAAATATATCTTAAACTGGTAGCATTATTTGGTTGTATACCAGTGAAAGCTGGGACTGGTAATAGGTTTTTTTGTGCTAGCAATGCATTGCGTTGAGATCGATAATTAATTGCTGGGCATGAAAGTATTTGCTTTTGACTTATTGCTGGAAATAAGGATTAATAACGTCATTCGTCATGAGTCAGCTGTAGCAAGGTTATGAAACAAGTAGAGTATATGTGATCACATTCATGAATGATACACACAAATGGGTAAAAAAAATGCAAGTATTAGAACAGGTTTCATAACTAAGTGTTTATAGCATATTAATATCATGAAAAGCTTCTCCTGGAAAAAATACAAAATGGATTATTGAGCTGAAAAAAGAAATGCATATTATGCTGAAAAGTAGTGAACTTCGAATTAACAGGTAATGGAACGTGTACTCAATATGTATGTACTCTAGCTGTCTTTTCCAAAACATTCAGTCATTATACCATGCGACACAAGACATACTGTCAAAAGGAACTGCAACAAATACTTAAATAACTACATAGCATTTCTTAACTAACAGTAAATATGTAAACGTCATCACTATCATCATCTGCAAAGAAAAACTTCATTATTCATATTACCATAACTTCATCACTATCATCACCTGCAAAGAAAAACTTCATTATTCATATTAGAATATTCTTCATATAACTATTCATCGTAATTTATTATCATCTGCAAAAAAGACACTTCATTATTCATATTACCATTTACTTCATACAACTATTCATAGTATAGAGTTTCTTATTTTTAGCATATTTCATCACTAAAACTAAGATGTGTAGTTCGGTCTGACAGCCTGCATCAATCGCCTCGTATTCTGCAAGAAAAATAATTAATTAAGACTGCTATCACACGATGTGTATAGTATATTCTTGTTAATGCTTGTTAATTCTAATCCATTTACTCTTCATGACAAGATATTGCATTTTCTTTCGTTCATTCCGATGGTAAAATTTCCATTTCAGAGTAAACCACTGTGGTTTGTTTAATTTATTTCTTGTACACGTTATTGCTTTCTGAAAATGATGAATAAGGTTTAATATCTTGCATTTAAATCATATACTCATTAAATAAAAACTTGTTTGTAGTGATATAATTAAACATACAGCATAGGATGACAGAAAACGTATTATGTCAAAATCATACACAGAGTATCATAATGTAGTAGCAAAAATGTAGAATAGTGAAGATGTGAGATATCATAAGGCAAAATGTCAACGTCAACTGGTGTTTGTCATATCTTAAAGATTACATAGTGCATACAGACAAAAATTCTACTTTCGATAGGAAAACAACCATACATACACAAAAAATGGAAAATGTGCACGGTCTGATATATAACGACAAGAAAAGCGACCTACTAACCTTACCTTGCCGGGCACTTGCCAAGAAAAAATATGATAATCATCAGTAAGTAGTCACATACATAGAATTGCATAAGTGGTCATAAAATATGTAAGTTTATCTGGAAAAATGTGCACGGTCTGATGTGTAACGATAAGAAAAGCGACCTGCTAACCTTATCTTGCCGAGCACTTGCCAGGAAAAAATATGATAATCATCAGTAAGTGTTCTTATAAATATAATTGCATAAGTGGTCATATAAAAATCAGGAAATGGCATTACAGTGTGATAAATCATAAAGTATATTCATTCAATAAATGGTTTAATATTGGAGACATGGTGATTACCCTTGCTTTTTCTGGTTTTCAAAGTTTAGACGTGTGCTACATTGGGATGAGGAATGCTGCGAATTCGATATGGACCTGCGTATAGAAGCTCAAATTTACTGCATCTACTCTTTCCTCTGTTGGATAAATAGTGTGTGCGTACTAATATCTTCTGTCCAATGTGAAAGTCACGGCGTGTACAAACCTGTTTTTGCTGTCTCCTCCGGCGCTCTGAGGCACGTTTGATGTTGTTGAGTGCAATGTCAATTATTTCATGGTGGCGTAGTCGACGAGATGTAGGAAAAGATACTAGTTCTTTAATTTTGTTGGGTGGTTCAACATTTTTCAATGTAACAGTCGGAGATAACATAGTAGATTCATTTGGTATGGAGTTAATTGCATCCTGGAATGAGATGGTTCAAATGGCTCTGAGCACTATGGGACTCAACATCTTAGGTCATAAGTCCCCTAGAACTTAGAACTACTTAAACCTAACTAACCTAAGGACATCACACACACCCATGCCCGAGGCAGGATTCGAACCTGCGACCGTAGCAGTCCCGCGGTTCCGGACTGCAGCGCCAGAACCTCTAGACCACCGCGGCCGGCCCTGGAATGAGAGTTTTTATGGCAGTATATTCTACATAGTTTACCAATTTCTTTCATTAGACATTCACAAGGGTTCGAAGAAGCGTGATACTTGGATATATAGATCGGAGAAATGTTTCTAGCTCGTAACATACGTGTCCATATAGCAGATCGAAACTGTGGTCCATTGTCGGAAATTACTTTCAATACATGCCCTACATGAAATAAAAAATGTTTTACAAATGCATTCGAAATAGATTTAGCAGTAGCTTTGCGTAACGGAGTGAAGGTTACAAATTTCGAAGTGAGTTCAACAGCGACAAAGATGTAGCAAAAACCTCTATTAGATCTGGGTATCGGACCAAAAATGTCTACAGCGGCCATGTACCTCAATTTAACGGGTACAATGGGATGTAACGTAGGAATATGTGAAGTCGTGTCTGATTTAGCTTTCTGGCAGATTTTACATGACGCTAAAACTTGTCGAATACGTTTCTCCATGTTGGTAAAATAACAGTTCTGCCTCAGTATAAGAAAACATTTTCTGGCTCCGTAATGTGCGTAACTTAAATGAGTATATCAAATTAATTTGTTAACAAGCTCGTCAGGAATACATAATAACCAACTGTTGCTGTCAGGGTGAGAGCGGCGAAACAGTCTTTGCTCTGCTCTTGTGCTATGTCTCGTAATTATGCCGAAATAAAATTTTCGAATGCGACTTCTCTAATGACCTCGTTGTGGACGGGACGTCAAACACTAACTAACTAACGAATGCGACTTGCTGAATATACATGACGCTAGAATTTGCTTGGCAGAAGTTGGTTGCGATGTCTTGCTGATTGTTGCTGAGAGAACGGGATAGTGCGTCTGCTTCAATATTTTGCGTACCGGGAATATGAACAATTGTAAAATTAAATTCTTGTAAATAAAGTTTCCATCTGCTTAATCTGTCATGTGAAAATTTTGCTGAAAGTAAAAACTGTATCGCTCTATGATCTGTGTAAACGGTAGTATGTCTTCCATAAAGAAAATGCCTAAATCTGGTAAATGCCCATACATCACATAATGTTTCAAGTTCTGTGACAGAATAATTGCGTTCAGCAGGTGACAGAATGCGACTTGCAAAGGCGATGTTTTTAATTACTGTAGTGCCGTCTTCTTCAATTTCCTGAAAAATGTGTACGCCTAAAGCTGTGTTAGAACTGTCGGTGGCAATGGAAAAATTTCTAGTAAGATCTGGGTGTGATGAAAGAGGTGCATTCAACAAAGCTTATTTCAGATTGACAAATTCAGACTGTGCTTGGCTATCCCACAACCAAATAGCGTTTTTACCCGTCGATTGGCCTAATCTAGGGGTGTCTAAAGCAGAGTAATGAATAAATTTACGGAAAAAGCTAATTAATCCCAAAAAGCTGCGTAATTGTTTCTTCGTTGTAGGAACAGTAATGTCACGTAAAGCTTGAAGTT
The DNA here is from genome assembly GCF_023898315.1 of Schistocerca nitens. Taxonomy (NCBI): domain Eukaryota; kingdom Metazoa; phylum Arthropoda; class Insecta; order Orthoptera; family Acrididae; genus Schistocerca; species Schistocerca nitens. Next base: position 363,244,591 of record NC_064622.1, read on the forward strand.
TTTCCGGGTCAGGCGCAATGCCTTCTGCTGAAATTACATGTCCAAGAAATTTAATAGAAGTTTTAGCAAAGTGCGATTTGCTAAGATTAACTGTAAGTCCTTGTGCACGAAAAGTTTGTAACAGTTGTTCAAGAATCAAATTGTGTTCAGACCAGTTAGCTTATGCAATAAGAATGTCGTCTACATACGTTGTGATTCTGTCTTTAAGTTCTGTCGGAAGTATACTACTCAAACCGCGAATAAATGCTGCTGAAGAAATAGTTAAACCGAATGGTAATTTGCAAAACTGATAAGTCACCAAAACAGAGAAATGCTGTGTACCTTCTGCAGTTCGGATGGAGCTGAATTTGCCAAAATCCCGATTTCAAATCTAATGTGGAATAAACAGCAGTACCATGAAATTTCTGTAGAAGTTCTTCTAGTGTCTGTGGGCGATCTGTTTCATTAATAATAATGTCGTTCACATGACGCGAATCAAGTACGAGGCGAAGTGAACGATCCTTTTTCTTAACAATATGGAGCGGGTTTATGTACGGACTAACTGCCGGTTCAATAATTCCTTGGTCAAGCATAGCTTGCAATTCTTTCTTAACTTGATCTCTGTGAATATATGGAATGGGATAATGTTTGGCTTTAAACGTGTCGTGCTGTTCAACTTGAAATTCATACATAAAACCGGACATAGTACCAGGGACGTTGTCAAAAACTGGAGCTTCCTGTAAAAGAATATTGCGTAGTTGAGTACGTTCGTCGTCTGTATTTGCACTGCTCTGTTTAACTTTATCAGAAATCATTTGCATAACGTCATAGTCGGCTACGTCTGAAGTATTATAGTTGTGTACGTACGTATCTGTGAACAATGTGGAATGACAGTCTATGTTACGCGATGTAGAAATGACCTCTGTCAGATTAATTGTTTGTTCTTCTGCAGATAAAGCGTGCTGAAATTCTAATGCCAGTTGTACATTTTCATCCTTTAACATTAAATAGGAATTTTGAAAGTCAATAATTGCGTCGTGTTGTACCAAAAAACTCGTACCTAAAATAACGTCTGTTGTCAATAAGGGAACAATCCAAAAATTTGAGTGAAACGTATGACCTGCAATACAAAATGATAAGTGTGTCTGTAACTTTACATCTACTCCTTTACCAGATACTGCTCCTTTTACTTTAGTTTTGCCTAATGGTAACGTAGGATAAATATTCTCTTTGTTACATTCGTTGAAGGTTTCTTCATTTATAACTGACATAGGTGATCCAGAATCGATTACTGCTGAAAATTTAGATGATCCAATCTTTACTTCAATGACAGGGTGGGAAATGGTTTTTTGAATAACAGGTTTTTCATGCAAATGAGTGTCTCGGATGTCGTCAAAAGTAATAACATTTTCGTGAACAAGGTTCTCTGTGTCAAAAGTATTGCTTGCGTTGCTGGAAGATGCAACCTGTACTGTATCTAGTCAAATTCTTTCTGACGTGCTGTTATTTGCGGGAGGATGCTGTGGCATCTCAACTATTTGCACTGTTCTGTTATTTCTTCCTGACGTATTAGGTTCGGGATAATATCTACTGTCTGGTTCATTCATGGTACTCTGTTGTTTTGGATGATTGTGCTGCTGGTAAGATCGACTGTTATTAAACGTACGCTGAAAACTGTGCTCTTTACTTTTACGTCTGTCATAATAATCGTTGCTATACGGCGCGTTGCGATAGGAATTGAAATGATGTGTCTTCTGTACGTAGTGATTTTCTTGTTGCTGTGCGTTACTATTTGGCGGAGCCGACGCTATACGTATAGGCGGCGAAACATTAAAGCTTGGTTGACCTTGCGTATTACATTGTTGGTTAGGTATGCTAACCGGCTGGTTTTGTTGCTGTTGTGGGGAAAAGACTGTTGTTGCATAAATGTGTCTGCGATAGCTGAAAATTTTGTACATACTGATGATTACACTTCTTTCATTAAAATTAAGTTGGTAGTTCTGGAATGTCTAATGAAAATTGTCACTTTCGGTAAAACGTGTCATATCAGGTTTTCTTTACACTTTTCTAATCCTAGATAGATTGATAGCTGAAGAGTTGTTTTGATAGATATAAAGGATAGTAAAAGAGTAGGCAGCAGTGCAGAAAACTAAAGATGAAATAGCACTACTACAGCTCGGGGCCCTGTGCACGCTACGGCACATATTCATCGAAGTGTAATGAATACCCTGAGGTCAATTACGCGCTGCAAATAAATTTTAGTTTCCGCGTTACAGGCAATGCCGGTGAAAATTCAAAAGCAAATTGTTGTATCCAGTCAAAAGAGTGAATCTGTGTTCTGTCATTTTTAAATACCTTAAATTTGCTCATGGATAGAAAATGCCTGTAGTCAAAATTATCGTCTCTTTATGTATGAACAGGTTCAGGGTTGTATGATAATCTGTTTGTCTGTGACTGTTCGGAATCTAACTCATGTACTCTCTGTAAATTACCTAAATTATACTGGCTGTGTGAGTCTGACAAATGTTCGGTAAGTGGCGTATGCTGTGATGTGTTAAAGGCTGAAATCTTTTGCATCTCCGTCAATTCGTGCTATAAAGATGACAGTTTCTACGTAATGTATTACTGGACGAACCTATCTCACTGATCGTCTGCTGTAAATTTTGGAATTCGGGTGTTTGATTAAGCGAAACTGGTGACGTATCGTCTGATCTGGTGTCATTATTATTTTCGATAACATCAATACGACTGGCCAATTCATCATACTTTTCAGTCAGTGCTTTTACCTGATCATCGTTTTTAGTATCACAAGCATTAATTTGTTTTTGTATTTTACGTGTGGTTTTGTTCAATTTTTTAACGTCTGTTTTGATGGCATCGGGATCCTGTATTAGTTCCAACTTTTAAAGTCTGTTGTTCATTGCCTGAAAGTCTAATGTGTGTGTGTCTGTTTTTGTTTTAAGATCGGAGATTTCATCATGCAATTCGGTGTTCAACTGTTTGATTTAGTCTGATACTGTAGCAATATTGTTGTCTACGTATGTTTTTGCTATCGTAAACAATTTACGGTTATCTTCCTGTCTCTGTGCAGTAATTGTTTCCATGACTTGTTGCTTTACTTTATTCTGTTCCTGTATAAATTTACGGTAACGCATTTCACTGTTTTGTAGGTGGTGATTAAAACGTTCGTCAATTTGGCTGTTCTGTTGGTCAAATTTCGTGTCTACTTTCGCATCCAGTGTGCGTGAAAGTTCTTCTGACATTAATTTAAACTCGTCGCGTAACTGTGTTGCGTTTTCAGAACATTGTTTACCGACTGCACTAATTTCATCTCTAAGTAATTTAGTTGTGGCTGCATGTGTATTACTTAATTCTTGTGCCACAGATCTAATTTCTTCACTACTGTTCCTGGCACAAGCCTTAATTTCCTCACGTAATTGTTCTTTAGTATCATGACATTGCACGGCAATGGCTGTAATCTTTTCACTAAGCTGTTTGGAATTGTTGTCTGGTTTTTCATTCAACTGTTTGGAATTGTTGTCTAGTTTTTCATTAAGTTGTTTATTCGATTCATTAAGGTTATCTTGTTTTTCATTCAGTGGTTTGTTCGATTGATTAATGCGTTTGTAATTGTCGTCTTGTTCTTTCTTGAATTGTAGTAATAATGCTAAAACTTGATCCATGCCATAGTTAGCGACTCTATTTTCTATGCTGTGTATTGGTGTATCTGCATTTGTCGCGTTTTGTATAACTATTTGGTCATTCTCTGATTCTTGAAAAGGTTTACCAATCGGACGTGCACTGTTGGTCACTACATCGGAATCAAATAAATCTGACGTATTCTGACTACATTGTTCATCTTCGTGAGAAAAATTTATCTGTTCACAATTCAAATTTTGCAAACCGGGTGTGTCAAACTGGCAGCGTTCATTGTATTGGAACGTGCCGCGTCATCAATTGTTAAATTTACTGTGGACATAATTGAATTTGTTTGCCCATCATTAGGATTTAACTCAATACTAGTGATCGGCAGGCACTGATTATCTGTAACTAGACGATTATCACTATTACACTGAGTGTCGCAAGTATTATCGGTCAAATTATTCGAGTCGGCTATTTCACTCATTACACATCGCGATGTACTGTTAACAGTTTCTCGCGGCATTTTTCACAAATCAAAATTAAGCACAAAATGAAACAAAGACGAAACAAAAATGGAACAAACACAATTACAACAAAGAGCAATAAATTGCCGATGATATGTGAAAGAAAGAGTGACAAATTAGTAAATGCGTTGCGCCAGATGCAAACTACATTTAACTAAATAAGAGCAGATATATAACTGACTACTTCTCAGAAATTCACAAAGAAATACGATCCTGGCCGGTTGTCGCCAAGTGTAACCTCCCCACAGAATTCATTCACATTTAGTGTAACCCCAAAACAGAAAAATTCCTAAACTTCTTAACAGTAAAAATTATAATTATGTCGTTCACATTCAGTGTAACGTCCCAACAAAAAATAAATTCAGTAACCTGGTGATAATACAATGTAACTAACCTCTCAATTAAACTGTCGCTCACTTGTAACTTTTCAATAATTGACTGTGAATTTAACCTGGTAAATTTTGGACGTCAGCAGTGCTGCGTCATGGCGCTGAAAGATCATTCTGAATAAAAAAAAGAAAAATTCTTATCTCAATGAAGTCGCTGGATAACGCATATATATCTGCCCTTAAAATAATTTTTTCTGGCACAGCCCTGTACAATGCTGGCCGATAGATTTGTCATTTATGAAAGGAAACAACTAATTTTTCTTTTGCAATAAACGGGATGACTATGGATTGGAGAAATTAGTAAATTCTTTAAATTGAAATGAATGGTTGTTAAAAGTTATTTTTTTATGAGAAAGATTATTAGTAGGACATTTTTAAAACATTTACATGGGACTTGAGATAACAATACTACATATGCGTGAGGCTGCTTTTTACCTTATACAATAATGCTCTGGCTCCGGCATCGCTGCACCACGACCGGCCCAGCCAACACGATACACCAGACTGCTCGCTAGCAACAACTTACTGCTACAGCTACACAGTTCCTACTGCAGTCAACACTGCTCTCTGGTCTGAGATTATCTTATACCTTGCATATCGCAGGCAGTGCGTGAGCATTACATCGAAATTACATCTGCTCGGACCTCTTACATTTGTTTTGCCTGTATTTATCTTGAGGCCATCAGTCTCTGCTTCTTCTTTCAGCAAGTTTAATGTAGCTTGCATATCAGTCAGTCTTTGAGCTAATAAAACTATGTCATCTGCAAAATTCAAATCCTACAGACGTTCATGGAACCCCCACTGGATTCCTCGTCTCCTGCCTGCTGTCACTCTTCTCATAACTGAGTCTTGAACAAGTAGATAAAGTACGAAGTTAAAAAGTAGAAAAAGAATAAGCAGTGAAAGAAATCTGTGGGAGACCTTGCAACAACAACTGTGTGTATCCATAACAGCACATGCAGCGAACAATGTACTGTTGGGGAAAAACTTTGTCAGTTGTCAGTTTTGAAACGAAAATAAATGTTCAGTATTACGTGCAAATTCTAGTGCAGTCGTTTTAATGCTCTAGTACTAAAGGGCATTACCATATACTGAGTGCATTTATAACGTTTGTCGAATACTGTCGATGTAATTCTGTTTCATTAAATTTCATTTCGCGTATTACAAATTATGCCAAGTGTTCCACTATAGTCCTCTTTGCAGTATTACGAACAATTTTGTCCATAGAGATAACTTTTTCTTGTTGTTAACAAAATAACCAAAACCAGTTTGTTGGTACCACTCAATCCTCTAAGAGAAACTGGTACTCTTCCAAAATCTGGCAGCTATTCGTTCTAATAATGTTACTGATAATGTGGCCGACTTATTACTGGTTGTAGTGACTCTTCTTCACGTTTTTGTCACGCATACTTTAACTTCACCGCATTCAAATACACAGTTCTCATCATTCTCTCCCGATTAAAAGTGCAGTGTTTGATTTCCAACTTCCTTCATTAAGTAAATAGTAGATTAAGCTTTCCCAGTCGATGAACTGTGACTTTTTACTATATGACATAGAACTATGGAGTGAGTAGTGAAACTTAATTAGACAAAGGGTTTACACTTTGCAAGTTTATAATACTACTCATTTCACCTTTTAAGGTAACTGTGATAATATACATATAATCAATTTCATGGCCTCTCAACATGTTAGCTCTTGTAACTCAGCAACGGCGCGAATCTGTCAGGCTGTTCTAACAGTAGCAAAAATTTTGAAACGGTAGTTACATCCCAAATAGTAGAAACAGGAGTAAAGATACGAAGGTCACAGTGGTTGAAGTGCTTTATTTCTATGTCATGATGGGGAGGAGTATTTAGACAGTGGTTTCTCTTGTTACTTGAAGGGAGATGATTGGAGATAGTTCGTCTTTGCTGCTGAGCAGTCATCGTAGATGGCTGCCATGCTAAGGTCCCGGATTCGATTTCTGGTACTGCCATGGAACTTTCCTTGGGGGAAGGATCATATGGGGCCACTCTGCCTCAAAATGCTAATGAAGGAGCTGCTTGAATAAGAAACAGCTGCTCCACAGTGAAGAAAACGGCCGGGAGCGAGGTGTGGTGACCACATGCATCCGCATGACACCAGTAAACAGAGCATGAGACAGTGGCTGGTCGGAGTACCTTGAGCCCTCAGGGCCTGGAAAATGAGCTCGTATAATAACAGCCAACTATGATGGGGTGTTTGAGTGGATTGAGTGATGTCAACAATGTTGTCCAACGCGGCATCTCCTCGTGTTCACTTTGTTGAATCATTGTTTTTAAGAAGTCGTAATTTGTGCTGAAGTGAAAGGGAACATATGATGAAAATAAGTACGATACAGACTGCTGAATAGTTAAACAGTTCTACGGGGTCTTGGCATTCTTAAATCGGTCACGGATAGTTTAGTGGAACTTACGGTATGGCACGCAGGAGAAGGAGAGGGGTAAATTAGTAGAAGAACGTAAAGACTAAAAAATGTAAACGGCCTATAGAGATATTGGGTGTAGAGATGAAAGGAGTAGTATCAAGCAGGGAAAGATGGAGATCAACATAAATAAGTTAGTAGACTGAAAATTTAAACAGGAAATAGAGGGACAGAGAGAGAGAGAGAGAGAATTTAGCTGGCTCATCAGATGCTGCCATACAGAAGATTTTCGAGAAGAACATAATTAATGCAAGAGTGTTGTTGTTGTTGTTGTTGTTGTTGTTGTCTTCCATCCGAAGGCAGATCTGACGCAGCTCATCATACGAGTCTCTCCTGTTCAATCTTGTTCCTCTGTCTTAACCTGCTTTCTGTAGCTGCGCATAGGTCTGCCCCTATACTTTTACCTCTCGCACCTCCCTCAAATACCAAAGTGACGTTTCCCTGATATAGCTGGATGTATTCACTCAACCGATCCTTTGTTTTAATCAATCTTGCGATAAACTCCTTTTCGCCCCAATCCGGTGCCGTATCTCCTCATTAGTTATCCAGTCCTCCCATCAAATCTTCAGCATTACCACTGCGAAAATTGTAATCATCTCCTTCAAGACATAGGTGTTGCAGTCGCCTGTTCCAGTCTCTGTCATTCATTCGTTGTTCTATTACGTCGTCAACTAATTCATTGTCTTCTTAGGAAATCTATTTTCTGCCATTCTATCAACATGATCCTTTTTCCATTGAATTCTGTTCTTTTCTATCTTATCATTAAATGGAAAGATTTTTAAATGTGATGTTATTGTTTCATTCCTTATGAAACAATAACTGAAATACAGACATATTACATTAATTTCATTTCTGCTGCCCGCACATGTGATTTTTCGTTTTTTCTTATTTTCCCCGATTCGGGACCGTATATGAGAACAGATACAGCAATTACTTTACAGAATTTTATTTCTGTATATTTTCTTGTGTTAATTTCCAAAGTTTTTCCAATTGTTTTGCAGATAACTTGATACTTACAACCTTCTTCTCAATATCCTCGTCATAATTAAAACTAATATCATATCATGGATTATTTAAAGCGGATACTTGTTTTAAGATTTTCTCGTTTATTATTATTTGAGATCTGACTGGATTCTTTCCTTCGAAAGCCATTATATTCGTCTCTCATGCGGATATAGTTAAGTTTTAATATATCGCGTTTTGGCTCAAACTATATATACTGTTCTTGTAGTGTGCTAGTGAAAATAAATTCATCACACATTTTCTGTGCTATTCCTGTCTCCACCACAGACAACTGTAAAACCGATGACTATGAAGACTGTGACAGGCTCTTTGCCGCTTCATGTTTTTCCCTAATGGCGATAGCAACCTCACTTCATGGGCTGAGGAAAGACACCTTATGAGCTCAGTTCCAAACAGAATGGCACTTACATAAATTCCTCCGGTGTTAGGAGGCCCGTGGAAGAAAGTTTTCTGGCGTCAGCTGTCTCACGTTAAACTGCCTTCGCTGCTGACGTGACGTGATGTGGCGAACGTAAGGTGGATCTGCTGCCTCGCCTTCTGCTGTGATGAGAGAAGTAGCCTCGTGGGCACAACGCTCCAAAAATTTCGGCGTAGGCGTAAAGAGCGACGACTGCAGTCGCCGACGGAATTCACGGCACGCAACTGGAGTGAGGCAGCGTCGGGCTCTGGCGTGACGCAGTTTGAGGCTTGTTGAGGATCAGCCTACCCTGCGTCGCCTGGTGGTGTTAGGAGAACAGCGAGGCCAGCAGGCAGTGATGGACTGGGCTGCGGCACGGAACCAAGCTGCGTTCGCAAACACCGACTTGAGTTTTTCCTCAGGTGATCACAGCACGTCCCGTTAAAATGCTCCATCCTGTAATACTATCGTGACCGCCTCCCACATATAATGTACTTTATCAATCGTTTTCTCCTGTAGCATTTCCGCTGCTATCCCGAACGATATTTCTCAGCGCCATTTTGTGATGGCTCTCCTAGCCGGCGAACTGTGGTACTGTGGAGTGGATATTTTAATGCACACCAGCACTGCGGACGTGTGCCGACAAAGAAACAAAAAATTTAAACGTCCCCTTAGAACAATTATACATGACTGTGCTTAAAGTGACACACAATATTTTTAGCGCAACGCAATCTGACTTTCAATAATCCCTACAAAAGAATGGCCCTGACTAACATTAACCTATACCTTTCACAAATCACTTACCTCACAAAAATCTTCGTTACTCGAACTACTGCAATACAGCGAGCGCCTATACTGCCAGCTAAATAAAAGATTCAAACTACGGAAGGCAATAACTCCTGATAAGCATAGTTAGCAAATGAAAGATTTTGATAGAGAACAAACAATGTATTTACCTTAATAGTGTTCAAAAGTCATAATATATATATAGCAGTTCATGACATCCATTCATACAAATTTACTGTCTCTGTCCAGATCATCTGCTCTCAAAAATCTGCCATCTCACTTCCCCACATCCACCACTGCTGACGACTCACCTCCAACTGCGCAACGCTACGCGCTGTTCACACCCACCTGCCCAACACTACAATGGCAGACAACAATGCAAACTAGCCACAGACTGCACACAGCAGAGCCAGTGATTTTCATATAGAGCGCTACATGGCGTTACCAATATAAAAACCTAAACAGCCTACTTACATAGCCCCCGTGGTCCCCCCAAAAAATTTTACAAATTGTTTTGGGCATTGGCCAATACATTTGTTAAAATTTTTGCACAATTACAATAACAGAGAAATCAAATGCACACACTTATTGATACAATGTTGGTCAAAAGCTAAAATTTTCTCACAGTCCATAAAGACAGTCCTGATCGTTCATCACAGTAAAATAGCAGTGTTTTTCTCAAAGTCTGAGCAGTAAAAGAAAATGCACACGGAAGTATTGGATTTCCACGCAGTCTTGAAGAAGTAGTGTTGTCCTTCCAATGGAAAGACAGTGCTGACTCTTGACATGGAGACAGGTAATGGGCCACAACAGAGCAAACCCACAGCAGAGTCATTCGAAGTTTTGAAGAATATTGGTAGGTAGGTCATCACAGAGCAGACCCACTATAGTCTTGGTAGAGAGTATGGTATTGGTGGGCCACCAAAGGTGCAGACCCACTGCAGTCCTTGTAGAAATAATGGTACTGATGGATCATCAAAGATGCAGACCCACTGTAGTCCTTGTAGAGATGGCCAGCAACCATCTGTTGCGACTGTAAAGGTGCACAATCACCATCGAAGAGTCTTGCGGAGAATATAGCAAGTCCATGAACCACCACTTGTGCACTCACAATTTTTTTTTTTTGAAATGTCCTTAGAACCAGCAATGCTGTTATCCAGTCCCTTGCTGAATTATTAACAAACGTGCAAACACTATCAGTCCCTATTTCTCACATATTGTACATATACTATAACCAACAGAAATGTGTGCAGTGAAATGATACTTAATTTGAAGAACTGGTGTCTATACAATTATAAATTTACAACATAAGAATACAATTACAAAGGTAAAAAATACATCATTAAAGAACATAACAACACAAATAACATTTGTAGTACAGGCTTTACAAACGAATCCAAATATACATATACATCAACGTTACAGGAATTACGACATAAGTAAATATAGGAAAGATCAGAATAACTTTTGAAAGGAATTGTGACATAAGTAAATATAGGAAAGATCAGATTAACTTTTGAAACATCAACAAGAGCATTAAAACAAAACAGAATAAATAATGTCTAAATATCTTTACAAAGAAAATAACATAGTATTTGAAAAATTCTACAACATAAATCTTATTAGCTAAACACATAAAGACAGAAAAAACACAAATATACAAGAGTACACAAACACATACCAGAATACACAGGGGGAAAGGACAGGGTTTGTTTTCAGTGTAACATTTGGTACTGCAGTATTTTGCAAACAAAACCTTTTTTTTCTTGGAGATCTCCCTTCGTTCATCATTATTCCCAAAAAGTCCTATCTATACCTGCTTCATGTACTTTTTTCGTATAACTTCTCAATGCATATCTTCCAATTCATCGCAACTCATTCTCTTATATAGTCTACCCTCTCTTAATCTAACATAAATCTACTGAGCTCAGATGCTAAACTAAGGGACGAGGCAATGCAGCAGCATAAAACAATTAATACAAACAGCAGTGAAAAAAAATGGGAATTGTCAAAGCAAGCTGCAGTAAATCTAAATTACCAAGCAATGCAATACAACTAATATGAGCCAATGTGCAGCAACAAGAAAAATAAATCAGTAGTAAAACTAGCTTAACAGAGTAATACAAAGTGAAATTTAGTAGCACTATGCCTGGCAAACAGCAGCAGCAAATGTAATAACTTATATCTAAACATGACAAAGCTCAAGCAAAAAAATATTACACTAAAGATGGCCATGTCTAATACCTATGTCACATCTTAATACTAGAGTGATGCATCACAGTTTATTCTACCAAAGAAATTACCAAGTACTTGAAAAGAAAATTCTGTATGCAATTCCTGTGAAGGGAAATGCCTTTTTGTGCTCCTTCGTTTTTTTGAAGTACATCATAAAGTTATTCTTTACTGGGTCTGCAGGCATAAAATATTTATATTAGTACATCTATAAAATTTTATTTTAACCAATGCTGCAGGGCAGCTAGAAACTAGATATTAAACAAATTGAGCAATCTCTCAACTAGAAAGACAATAGATGTAAAAATGTTTCTCATCATTTCATTAGGAATTTTAGTAAATATCATAAATTAAGAGCTCCAAAGTGTAATCATATGTTTTCAAGTTTGAGCGTGTCGTATTTGCGATGCTTTCTACAAAGAAATGTCAATAGCAAGGATAATGGCCTCTTTTTTTTTTGTCCACCTAATGGCTTTCTTTTGCCAGACGACTATCTCTCAGCTGGGCGCCCAAAACGCATTACGTCAAGGTCACTTACCTTTCTTACTGAAATATTTACGACAGCAGTTTGCGCTACAGTGACAGTCTCATATAAAAAATTTCACAGGTCGAGAATTTGCGTTACAAATGTGTAGAAAATAAAATCCTATAAATATAACAGTGTCCAAAAAATTTTTGACAGCATTGTGATACATTCACGCATGTACACACATTTCATAATTCTTAAAGTACGATTCTTGTTTTCCAACAGCCTTTTCCACAAATCAGAGTCCCTAACCACAACTCATTATTCCTTGCTTTATTATACATATACATATTCGTCGACACTTCTTCAATATTTCATCATAAGAAATACGTGGCATAATCAAATTCCTCATATAGCATCTGCTTATTGATCATAAACATACCTCAACAGCATAATACACATTGTCGTCGTAATAATATCATAACATCTCAGTCAATTCTCAAAACCTTCGTAGCTTCCTCCAATAATTTCAAAACCTAAAAAAAAAATTCTCTTCTCATTTCAATAGTGTCATCTACCTCAAATGTACTTTCAAAATCATGATCCCATACCAAATACGACATTCAAAGCTCTCATAGTATCACAATGGTTCCGAAAAAATATGAACAGTTCACAAAGTACAGACAAATACAATTTCATAAATGTGAAGTTATCCATCTGTGTAATTGCGTAAACATGTGTCACTGACGTAGCAAAAAGAATGTTTGTTTCTCTGTTAAATAATCAGGTAGCTGTGTATTTTGTGTTGGAGAAATATGGTACCAATGTGTAAAGTCGTATAAGCAAATACCATATTAGCCAGGGCTCCTTGTGCTTACCACACACATGGTACACAAAGTAAGCGTGTACCCCCCTCAGGATTAATGTAGTTATACCCTTAGGTGTTACAGATTACAGCAATGGAATGAAAACTTTCTTTGTAATTAAAAAATCTTTAAAAATAAATGTTTTAAGTACAATATTTATCACTCAACTACTGCACTGAAGCGCTAAATTGTGCGTCTTGTTGTAACATAATCTCTGTCATTACTTAAGCGTAAAAAATGTGCCAAGTGTCGTAATTATCGTCCTCTGTAAGCAAAGTTCTGCTGAAGTCAACGTACTTACCTCGTAATAAACAAAAGTGAAATGCCTTGCGTATAGATATCGTAGTTATTAGGTACCTTACCTTGATCAAGAAAGTACTATAATGTAACGTATTGTTGTGCTACGGAAAAGGCTGTCTTATTGTAGCTATACCACAAAAGTTACTACTAAAACATGTTTTACTTTCCAGAATAATACATAAAACTGTGCAGACATAAAACAGAAACACCGCAAAAGCAACATTGTAAATTGTCACTCATTAGTAGCGTCGTGATATAATCGTGTAGCTGTCAAATAAACTAACCACTGTGTCATCTGATATCTCTCAGAAAGTACTTTAAATCCAGAATGTATTTTCAAGTAAACCAAAATGTTGCATTAAAATCTCATTAGCAGTACCAGTATATGTTCTAAGTATGTGAGCTTTATAGTCGTTATGTAATCGTGCAACAAACAAGCAAGAATGTACAAATAACAACACTGTGTCGTCTGTTCACTACAACAATGCATTCGTAATTTCTGTTGAAATAAGTTCTCTTAGTTCTTGACTGGATATTTAAGTTCAAACATTGTTGCATGTTAAGAGATTCTAAGTCTGACAAAGCATACTAGTAACGTGAAGTGAATAGTTTTATGGCAAAAACAAAGTTAAAAAGCAGATTATCTCTCAATAAACGGTTTTACATATGAAATGTGTTGCAATCTTTTACCCTTTATAGTGTGCAGACTTTCAACTGCAAAGCAATTATCATAATGTATACGTCGGTAAGGAATGCTATAATTTTTATCAGGGTTAGCGTGTATGTTATTTTTCCCTGAGCCAGCCAGTGCACTTGGCTGCCTGTGGTGCGAGTCATTGTCTGTTTCTTTGTTGGCGCGCGTCGTTATTGGGATTTGGAGGTCTAACTTCTACAAATTCACCTTGGCGAGAGTGCCCTACTCTGTTTGAATCACGCCAATTTTGATGAAATTCAGGTCTGTCGTTATGATTATATCGTCTGTCGTCATGTCGGTAGTTCCTGTAGTTTCTTTCTTGTTCGTTAAGTGGTGGAGAATTTCTCCCTGAATTATCACTGCACGGTGGACCATTGCGTCTGAAGTTATTCTGTCTCCCGTGATAATAATAGTTCTTGTTGCCATATTGTCGATTTCTATGATTGTCTCTGTCATATTCATTACTATGTAAATGCGATCTTTCTCTGTAATTATTGCTCTGCCAGTGGTTGTCATATGGGTGGTGTCTGTTTTGGTCACGATTTGTGTTGTGAGAATAGCCTTGTCGTGTCCAGTTATTATTTCTTTCATCGTGGAATTGTGACGGATGTGACCTGTAATTGTTGTGTTCCTGTTTTCGCGTTTCGCGATTGTCAATGTCAATTTCCAATTATTGTAACAGTCCCTGAAAAGCTTCAGTGTCATCTTTGCAACGTCCTGCCAAAATAATATGTCGTATATGTTCATGTAGTTTGATTAAGCAAATGCGGATGAGTTCTGAGGGGCTGTATGGGTTTGACAGGTATTGATTCTTGTGCAACATGTCTTCAAAATATTTCACAAGACTGGAAAATTCAAATTGTTTGAAATGTTTCATCATTATGATGCTATGTTTTACTCGGTCTTGTGTAACTTAAGACCAATATGCTGAGAGGAAGGCATGATAAAATTCTCCTTCACTGTGACAATCGTGAATGACCAATCGCATTCTTTCAGCTGGTTCATTTTCTAAGAAGCCACACATAAATTCTAATCTGTGCTCTAATGACCAGTTGGGAGGAAAACAATGAGAGAATTGATGAAGCCACGCTTGTGGATGAATGTCGTTGCCAGAATTCTTAAATGTTTTGAATTTACGTGTAGTAATGAACAGATTATAGTCAAAACCATCGTGTCGGCGAGTCGCACATCGCTCATTGTTACTTCGTTTCGGCGGTTCCATCCCAAAATCCAATGCGCCTTGCCAATTTCTTTCATAATTGTGGTTGTTCCGTATTTCTATGTCCCTCTTCCCGTACTGGAGCGCGAGTGTCCTCTGAAATATGTAATTCTTGTATTACTTGTGCCAACTGATCTTGTACTTCCCGGATTTCTCTTTTGTACTGTGTATTGATTTGATTTTGATTTTGTTTGAATTTTCTAATTTGTTCATACTCTTCAGTGTCCTTGAAGGCTACAGGTCTTGTGTCGTTCAGATCATCATCTACCTTTGTAGATAAGTTAGTGAACTGATCTGAAAGTTCGGCTACTTTATCCGTTAGTGAACTGATTTCCTCAGTGTGTTTTTCTGAACCAAGTTTCAGAGTGTCCATTTGTGTTGAAATCGTATCTACTGTGTCCTTTAAATTTTCCTGAGTTTTTGCAAGTTGCGTAACCGAATCGGTAGATGCAACTGAGTCAATTTTTGCTTGCAAGGTGTCGTGATTTTCATGGACAATAGTTTGCAGTTCTTTTGTGGCTGCTTCGTGATTCTGAATGCATTTTCATGACGCGAAAAAATAGGTTGCAAATGCTCACAAATTTGGGTTTTTACGTCATTACAGACTTTTTGACATTTCGATTCGATTTTATGTAACTCAGTAGTTAAATCTTCACGTGTTTGTTCAAGCGTGGTGTGAAGATTTTGTTCCATTGTGTCTTTTGAAGATTTTGTCCCTTTGTTTCTGATTTTGTTCAAGCGTTGTGTCTAACTTTTGTAGCCTTTCTCCCATTTGTTGCATTAACTGTAATAACAGTGCAGTGGTGTCTGAAACATGTTCCTCAGTGCTATTCGGCAGTGCATTTGAATCGGCAATATTCGCATTTTGAAGAGCAGAAAATGTGTCTTGATTTATTTGAGAAAACGGTGAGGACGCAAAACCTGAATCTACAGTATTTGCAAGATTGTGTCCTGTCATTTCGGAATCCTGAGGCGAGCTGTTGCCGACCGATCGATCGATAATGCTTCCCTGTTCACTAATTGTTTCACTGCCTACACCATTACTTGCAGCTCGCTCCATTTCCCTATGCACAATTACTAAATTACTATTTTGAACATTAGTTAATTCATTACATGGTGGCGCTAACACACTGCTTTCGTCTTCACTGTCATTTCTCAGTTTACTTTGGAGCCTAGTATTACGTCTTTCACACGCCATTATTGTCACAATATTTCACACGATAACACAGAAAAGCACAATTTGAAGAGCAAAAATAAGAGAACACATTAACATAGCACTGAAGAAAATATATAGTTAATTGCAAGCGCAGCTGCGTAATACTTGGTGCAAATTTACATGCATGCCACAAGTGTTTTACTGTACAACAATGAAAGCCTGCAACTACAAAGGAGATTCTCTCTACAATTATGCGCTAGCAATAAACAAAATCTACACTAATTACACAAACTACAAGAAATAATCTGAAGATTCCAGTGAGGTATCCTCGGCTAAGGGTCGACATATGAAACGTCCCCTTAGAAAAATTTATACATGACTGTGCTTAAACTGACACACAATATTTTTAGTGCAACGCAATCTGTCTTTCAATAATCCCTACAAAAGAATGGCCCTGACTAACATTAACCTATACCTTTCACAAATCACTTACCTCACAAAAATCTTCGTTACTCGAACTACTGCAATACAGCGAGCGCCTATACTGCCAGCTAAATAAAAGATTCAAACTACGGAAGGCACTAACTAATGATAGGCATAGTTAGGAAATGAAAGATTTTGATAGAGAACAAACAATGTATTTACCTTAATAGTGTTCAAAAGTCATAATATATATATAGCAGTTCATGACATCCATTCTTACAAATTTACTGTATCTGTCCAGATCATCCGCTCTCAAAAATCTGCCATCTCACTTCCCCACATCCACCACTGCTGGCGGCTCACCTCCAACTGCGCGACGCTACGCGCTGTTCACACCCACCTGCCCAACACTACAATGGCAGACAACAATGCAAACTAGCCACAGACTGCACACAGCACAGCCAGTGATTTTCATATAGAGCGCTACATGGCGTTGCCAATATAAAAACCTAAACAGCCTACTTACAAAATTAATTACGTGATTTCAGTTTCTGATAGTAATAACTAAAATTTCATGACTTCCCCTTACATAAAGGGTGTTTCAAACTCCTTGCATAAGACGTGACTTCATGAGGAACAATTTTGTTAGAGAAAAAAGGTTGGATAACGCTTCCCCAACGACATCACGTCCAGTTGTATTGATTATGTCCCTCACACGCTGTGTGCCGTAGGCACTCGTCAGTGGGCGTATGCCCCGTGTGTTGCCTATAACAAGATTAAACTTCCTGATTTGATTCTAAAATGTCTTTCTCCAATTAGAGAAACTTCTCCTTAAAGTTTTCTCGCTGGAAATCACTCTTTCGGTTTAGTGGTGTAGCTATCAAGCAGCACACATGGTTAGTAGATTCGGTCAGTTCAGTGAAATCTCTTCGTCCTGAAACAGCGAATACTAAAGAATGCCTAGCGTGTCCGGGAATCGTCAGCGTACATTTGGTTTCTGATGCTAGTTGTTCCCTATGGCGTGGTCTATGAACCTTACATGATTGATGCAAGGACTTTGAAACAGCTACTGGACACGCTTCTCAATTCTCAGATGCTGCCTCATTGCTTTTCCGCTTTGCTCGCAGCCATACAGTATTCCCGTAAATGGATAACAATGGTATGCATCCAAATTGAAATAGTGGTATCGCCTGTCGTGGCTTATTTATACAGATGCAAACCATCGTTTGTCCCCTTGCAGAAGTGCAGTTAGGCTTCGAGCAGAGGGGAAAACGAATGGGGTCACAACATCGGTGATGAGCAGCAAGTGGAGATTTGTATCAGACGGAAAGCGTGTCCGGATGGCCGAGGTGGTCAAGGCAACCATTCACGAGAAGTGGAAAACCCTGGTCCGAGTCCCGGTCTGGTCACAAATTTTCAAGTACAGCTGTTGAGTTATTTCAACGGTCATAGCAGGTAGATCACACAAATTTCCCTTTAGTTGCCGATATCTGGGATAATTATGCGATTGTTCGTGTCTCTTCAAATATTTCTGAAAGAACAGATACCATACATATATAATAGTAATGATATGCCTCGGTGAACAATACATCTACTTCAATGTGAGTGCATACCGTCGTTCGTCAGCTTGCAGGAATACTGTGAGGCTGCGATCAAAGGGTAAAATGAACGAATGCACAAAATCAGTAGTGAGCAGAACTTTGCAGTTTGAGTTGGACGGGGAGCGTATACGGATGGACAAGACGGTACAAGTGACTGTACGCAAGGAGTGGAGTATCAGGATTCAAATGGTTCAAATGGCTCTGAGCACTATGGGACTCAACTGCTGAGGTCATAAGTCCCCTAGAACTCAGAACTACTTAAACCTAACTAACCTAAGGACAACACACACATCCATGCCCGAGGCAGGATTCGAACCTGCGACCGTAGCGTATCAGGATTCGAGTACCAGTCTCGTAACAAATATTATAGTGGAGCAGTTGAAAGATTCGACATGCAAATCAACTAAATAATAAAAATTTGCTTTTATATACGAATATATAAGCACACCATTGATGTCTGTTCATGCAGACGTTTCCAAAAGAACAGACACGACACATACATAATTGTTTAGGTACGCCTCGACAGTCAATACGACTATAACAATTCGGAGGCTTGCCATCGTTCGTCTCCTTGCAGGAATATAGTGAGTTTGCAAGCAAAGGGGAAAATTAATCAGGTCACAACGTCAATCGTGGGCAGCACTTGGGAATTCGAGTCGAACGCAAATTTTGTCCGAATGGTGGAGGTGGTCATGGTGACCATTCGTGAGAGTGAAGAACCCAGTTTTACGCCTCGACGGACAGTAGGAATATCTCAGTACAGATGGCTGCCGTTTTCCTTTATCTTTCTGGAAACAGTGAGGCTGCGAGCAATAGGGAAAACGGACGAGTCGCAGCCGCGACGTCGGTTGTGAGCAGCACTTGGCAATTTGAGTGGGGCTGAAGCGTGTCCGGATGGAAGAGTTGGTCAAGGGGATCTTTCGAGAGAAGCGGAGAATCTGGCTTCGAGTCCCGGTCCGATCACAGATTTTCAGGTGCAGCGTATTTTAATACCCAGAGCAGCTAAGTCATACAAATTTCTCTTTAGTTGTAAATATTTAGGTTGCTTAAACCGATCGCAGGTGTCTGTTCATTCGACATGTCCGAAAGAGCAGACTTGTGACATGTATAATTGTGTACATTGTTATTTCTTCCGTAGCCCCACATTCCAAATCTGGATGAAGAAACATGAGTGTAGTTCAGAGATTTTGGAAGAAGTTATAAACTTTACCTTACAATCGAATGCCACGACGTTCGTATCATAAATTTACTTCGAAATTCGTACACTTCTAATACCCAGTAGGACAAATACACCTATCTTTTCATCATATTATCTTTTAGATATTATCTGTATGAAGTAATATGATTAAAATTGAATATAAAGTGCAACCTAAAAAAAAAGATGAGTGTGACTCGATGCAGCGATCTACCAGTTACGGAGATTAAACGCTAACCGCACGATCGCCGCCATCTCGTGCTGAGTGCTGCAACGTACCGGAACACTGCTGACGCGTAACACTTCTCTTGCGATTCCCTCGAAATATCATAAGTAGTACTCTTTATTACTCGTTCACTGTGTTACCTGTTATGGGCTACAAAAAGTATACGATGAGTATACGATGTTTAAAGTAAGGCTGTGATCCGAACATCGTGGCGACCCCTAGTTAGCTGAAGAGGAGATGTTTGAACACCTGCCTTTTATTTTATTTATTTCGTAACTACAGATCTATCAAGAGTTACCAACGTCTCCAGAATGAAAGAAAAATTAGTTATTGGTAGTAGGTAACCATACATAAAACGCTAGTACAACTGGCTTATAATCAGATAATTACATAAATACACTCCTGGAAATTGAAATAAGAACACCGTGAATTCATTGTCCCAGGAAGGGGAAACTTTATTGACACATTCCTGGGGTCAGATACATCACATGATCACACTGACAGAACCACAGGCACATAGACACAGGCAACAGAGCATGCACAATGTCGGCACTAGTACAGTGTATATCCACCTTTCGCAGCAATGCAGGCTGCTATTCTCCCATGGAGACGATCGTAGAGATGCTGGATGTAGTCCTGTGGAACGGCTTGCCATGCCACTTCCACCTGGCGCCTCAGTTGGACCAGCGTTCGTGCTGGACGTGCAGACCGCGTGAGACGACGCTTCATCCAGTCCCAAACATGCTCAATGGGGGACAGATCCGGAGATCTTGCTGGCCAGGGTAGTTGACTTACACCTTCTAGAGCACGTTGGGTGGCACGGGATACATGCGGACGTGCATTGTCCTGTTGGAACAGCAAGTTCCCTTGCCGGTCTAGGAATGGTAGAACGATGGGTTCGATGACGGTTTGGATGTACCGTGCACTATTCAGTGTCCCCTCGACGATCACCAGTGGTGTACGGCCAGTGTAGGAGCTCGCTCCCCACACCATGATGCCGGGTGTTGGCCCTGTGTGCCTCGGTCGTATGCAGTCCTGATTGTGGCGCTCACCTGCACGGCGCCAAACACGCATACGACCATCATTGGCACCAAGGCAGAAGCGACTCTCATCGCTGAAGACGACACGTCTCCATTCGTCCCTCCATTCACGCCTGTCGCGACACCGCTGGAGGCGGGCTGCACGATGTTGGGGCGTGAGCGGAAGACGGCCTAACGGTGTGCGGGACCGTAGCCCAGCTTCATGGAGACGGTTTCGAATGGTCCTCGCCGATACCCCAGGAGCAACGGTGTCCCTAATTTGCTGGGAAGTGGCGGTGCGGTCCCCTACGGCACTGCGTAGGATCCTACGGTCTTGGCGTGCATCCGTGCGTCGCTGCGGTCCGGTCCCAGGTCGACGGGCACGTGCACCTTCCGCCGACCACTGGCGACAACATCGATGTACTGTGGAGACCTCACGCCCCACGTGTTCAGCAATTCGGCGGTACGTCCACCCGGCCTCCCGCATGCCCACTATACGCCTTCGCTCAAAGTCCGTCAACTGCACATACGGTTCACGTCCACGCTGTCGCGGCATGCTACCAGTGTTAAAGACTGCGATGGAGCTCCGTATGCCACGGCAAACTGGCTGACACTGACGGCGGCGGTGCACAAATGCTGCGCAGCTAGCGCCATTCGACGGCCAACACCGCGGTTCCTGGTGTGTCCGCTGTGCCGTGCGTGTGATCATTGCTTGTACAGCCCTCTCGCAGTGTCCGGAGCAAGTATGGTGGGTCTGACACACCGGTGTCAATGTGTTCTTTTTTCCATTTCCAGGAGTGTATATGAAAGTGACGTGCAGGTAATTTGATCATACCCTACACGAGGGGTGCAAAAGTAGGTATACAGTAGCCATTATTATTATTATTATGTATTATAAAAATTAGGTTGGTACTGATATGTTGTTGTTGTTGTGGTCTTCAGTCCTGAGACTGGTTTGATGCAGCTCTCCATGCTACTCTATCCTGTGCAAGTTTCTTCATCTCCCAGTACCTACTGCAACCTACATCCTTCTGAATCTGCTTAGTGTATTCATCTCTTGGTCTCCCCTTACGATTTTTACCCTCCACGATGCCTTGCAATACTAAATTGGTGATCCCTTGATGCCTCAGAACATGTCCTACCAACCGATCCCTTCTTCTCCCCAATCCTATTCAGTACCTCCTCATTAGTTATGTGATCTACCCATCTAATCTTCAGCATTCTTCTGTAGCACACCATTTCGAAAGCTTCTATTCTCTTCTTGTCCAAACTATTTATCGTCCATGTTTCACTTCCATACATGGCTACACTCCGTACAAATACTTTCAGTAATGACTTCCTGACACTTAAATCTATACTCGATGTTAACAAATTTCTCTTCTTCAGAAGCGCTTTCCTTGCCATTGCCAGTCTACATTTTATATCCTCTCTAATTCGACCATCATCGGTTATTTTGCTCCCCAAATAGCAAAACTCCTTTACTACTTTAAGTGTCTCATTTCCTAAACTAATACCGTCAACATTACCCGACTTAATTCGACTACATTTCATTATCCTCGTTTTGCTTTTGTTGATGTTCATCTTATATCCTCCCTTCAAGGCACCATCCATTCCGTTCAACTGCTCTTCCAAGTCCTTTGCTGTCTCTGACAGAATTACAATGTCATCGGCGAACCTCAAAGTTTTTATTTCTTCTCCATGGATTTTAATACCTAGTCCGAATTTTTCTTTTGTTTCCTTTACTGCTTGCTCAATATACAGATTGAATAACATCGGGGAGAGGCTACAACTCTGTCTTACTCCCATCCCAACCGCTGCTGCCCTTTCATGTCCCTCGACTCTTATAACTGATATGAGAATGAAAAATTTGTTACCGAAAATAACAGAAAGAAGGTTTATGAAGTCACAAAAAGTGTATTGTCTTAGACGATCAACGTCTTAACTGGTCAAACTGCCAGCCTACAGCCATTACACATTCCTGCAGTCTAGTCTGTACACTCTGGCACTCTTTGGCACGCTGATCTTTATTGTTATGAGTGTCTTGGGATGCTTCCCCTGTGAGTCGACACGTGTCATCAGCTATGCGTGGTTTTCTTGCAAAGACGTTATCTTTGATAACACTCGTGTGCGTGAACTGTATTTGCGAGAACGTATATGTGTGTGCTGCCTACTTCAGAAGGAGTTTTGGCAGAGAACATACTTGTTTAGAGGTCTTTTTATTGTGTGTGTCTGTGACTCAACATGTTCACTGTTGAATGGGAATATAAACTATTTCAAAATATATCTGAGCTAAGAGAACCGGCGATCGCCCAGTGTCCATTTAATTGGACCTCATAGGTCTGTCCACCCATAGTAGAGTTATTTATGAAGAAACCCATGCACTGTTAAGTCACAGTGGGAGGGGGGTCCATCTTGCTGCAAGTAGGACCCTTCATTATACTGCTGTAGACGTAATTGTGTAATAACAGTACCCTGCAGCATGTTAATATAGGAATCGTCGGTAGTTAACGGTTCTATGGTAGACATAAAAGGCACGCCTATGCAGTAACCGCTGACTGATTCATCTTAAAACTCTCCTAGTCAGACGAACAAATTTTTCGCATTGCACCATCACTTTATATTTCTTGGTTCAGAAGAATCTCTCTGAATTCTAAAAGGCGATATCGGTAACCCTCTAGTAATCAATGATGTAATCTTAACCGATACACTTTTACAAACCTAAACGTTGAATTAGACAACGCAAGTATCTACAGGAAATATCTAATTGACCACAGATTCTCCTTTTGGATTTATCTTGGCTTTGGAAAAATGCCTATGAAACTACCATTTCACCACTCGTTGGCGCATTACAGACACACTCAGTTCGATCACTCTGTTATGCGACTTATAAATCTATAGCTTACTTGATGGAGGCGTATGACATTCTTCTGCCAATTTCTGTCGAAGCTATTCAGCATTCTCTTTCTCCCAGTATTGTTTAATAACGCAGTTCCGTTTCTCGTTGTTTAAATTACCAGCCACGATTATCGGAATATCTGAAAAAAGTAGAAAAGCAATCTTAGAGCAGAAACAAATAGCATACTTGTTGCATACGTACATACTCACCCCCAAGTATACGCCTGAGTGTACTATTTTGTCTACGTGAGGTTGTTAACATATTGATGATTCAACTGTGCGCATTTTTATCGCTGCTGGGTTCTCCCGCTAAGCTACTCTCCAATTATGATCCATGATGAAGCATGAATTCCAAACCGTGGAGAAATTGCACGAGTAGTTTCAAAATTCATAAATATTTCGTTGTTGGAAGATGTATGAAATTATTTGACAACCTGGCTCTGCATTTGCCTTAAAATACTCTAAGTGGACATACAAAAACAAAATGTTTAATGGCTATTACTTCTCTAAATTACCAATAGTGGATTTACGTCCATTTACTTTGTGCTAATGCTTTCTAAGACATCTATGGACCAAAATAGTTGTATATAATCGAGTTGAAACTTTCCTCTTCGTGAGCCAATCCGAGAAGGTAATGCTTCCAAGACTCGATGAAATAAAAACTGAGGCCGGAATAAGTTTTGAGTCATTTAACGATTTCACTTTCAGTCCGTACAACACCGCAAATATCGAGATTGGACGCAGTCAGTTTATCCGACTTCCTGCAGTGACAATCATCCCCTTGTACGTAAACTAGAAGCAAACGGGTGGCGCATTGTTGCTTGAGCTAGTGACACAGAAATTGGGTTATGCAAGTGATGGCCTGATAACGAAATTAAACAGTGAACGAATGTATCTAATGAGGGCTGATAAGAAAGATGTATGACACTCTGGTTTTTTACTTCACTGTTTACTTATAGCGCTTTCAGACTGTCGGCCAAAACTCCTTCTTCTGAAGCAGACAACACACACACACACACACACACACACACACACACACAATACATACAATAATTCGGGCAAGCATAGCTCCGCACACACGTCTCTGGCTGCCGATATCAGGCTGTCAAAGTCTTGCCTCGGCAGCCAAAGACAGTGATCACGTGTGTGCAGCGTTATGCTTGCGAGAATGTATATGCATCTGTTGTCTACTTCAGAAAAAGGAGTTTTGGCCGAAAGTTTACTTGTTTAGTTGTCTTTTTGTTGCGCCTTTTTGCGATTCAACATGGCCACTATAGTGTGGATGCATGAACTATTTCAGAATATATCTGAGCTAAAAATAGAAGCAAAATACGTTAAAGTGAGATAAATATGCATACAAACAACATTCGCGTACACTGCTTAACGTAAGAGAGAAGGGAATTCGACGATCACACTCTCTTTCCCTTGGCCTCTCTGGGCTGACCAACAGTTTCGCATCAACCGAAAATGTTTTACCCGCTAAGTTTCTACGACAATTGCTCTTAACTAATATATCACATTGTTCGCAAAAATTAACTTAAAAAAGAAGCAGATCATGGAGATAAATGAACTGTTGTTGTCGTGGTCTTCAGTCCTGAGACTGGTTTGATGCAGCTCTCCATGCCACTCTATCCTGTGCAAGCCTCTTCATCTCCCAGTACCTACTGCAACCTACATCCTTCTGAATCTGCTTAGTGTATTCATCTCTTGGTCTCCCTCTACGATTTTTACCCTCCACGCTGCCCTCCAATGCTAAATTTGTGATCCCTTGATGCCTCAAAACATGTCCTACCAACCGGTCCCTTCTTCTAGTCAAGTTGTGCCACAAACTTCTCTTCTCCCCAATCCTATTCAATACCTCCTCATTAGTTACATGATCTACCCACCTCATCTTCAGCATTCTTCTGTAGCACCACATTTCGAAAGCTTCTATTCTCTTCTTGTCCAAACTATTTATCGTCCATGTTTCACTTCCATACATGGCTACACTCCATACAAATACTTTCAGAAACGACTTCCTGACACTTAAATCTATACTCGATGTTAACAAATTTCTCTTCTTCAGAAAAGATTTCCTTGCCATTGCCAGTCTACATTTTATATCCTCTCTACTTCGACCATCATCAGTTATTTTACTCCCTAAATAGCAAAACTCCTTTACTACTTTAAGTGTCTCATTTCCTAATCTAATCCCCTCAGCATCACCCGATTTAATTTGACTACATTCCATTATCCTCGTTTTGCTTTTGTTGATGTTCATCGTATATCCTCCTTTCAAGACACTGTCCATTCCGTTCAACTGCTCTTCCAAGTCCTTTGCTGTCTCTGACAGAATTACAACGTCATCGGCGAACCTCAAAGTTTTTACTTCTTCTCCATGAATTTTAATACCTACTCCGAATTTTTCTTTTGTTTCCTTTACTGCTTGCTCAATATACAGATTGAATAACATCGGGGAGAGGCTACAACCCTGTCTCACTCCCTTCCCAACCACTGCCTCTCTTTCATACCCCTCGACTCTTATAACTGCCATCTGGTTTCTGTACAAATTGTAAATAGCCTTTCGCTCCTTGTATTTTACCCCTGCCACCTTCAGAATTTGAAAGAGGGTATTCCAGTTAACGTTGTCAAAAGCTTTCTCAAAGTCTACAAATGCTAGAAACGTAGGTTTGCCTTTTCTTAATCTTTCTTCTAAGATAAGTCGTAAGGTTAGTATTGCCTCACGTGTTCCAACATTTCTACGGAATCCAAACTGATCTTCCCCGAGGTCCGCTTCTACCAGTTTTTCCATTCGTCTGTAAAGAATTCGCGTTAGTATTTTGCAGCTGTGACTTATTAAACTGATGGTTCGGTAATTTTCACATCTGTCAACACCTGTTTTCTTTGGGATTGGAATTATTATATTCTTCTTGAAGTCTGTGGGTATTTCTCATACATCTTCTCACTAGATGGTAGAGTTTTGTCATGACTGGCTCTCCCAAGGCCGTCAGTAGTTCTAATGGAATGTAGTCTACTCCCGGGGCCTTGTTTCGACTCAGGTCTTTCAGTGCTCTGTCAAACTCTTCACGCAGTATCTTATCTCCCATTTCATCTTCATCTACATCCTCTTCCATTTCCATAATATTGTCCTCAAGTGCATCGCCCTTGTATAAACCCTCTATATACTCCTTCCACCTTTCTGCCTTCCCTTCTTTGCTTAGAACTGGGTTGCCATCTGAGCTCTTGATATTCATACAAGTGGTTCTCTTCTCTCCAAAGGTCTCTTTAATTTTCCTGTAGGCAGTATCTATCTTACCCATAGTGAGATAAGCCTCTACATCCTTACATTTGTCCTCTAGCCACCCCTGCTTAGCCATTTTGCACTTCCTGTCGATCTCATTTTTGAGACGTATGTATTCCTTTTTGCCTGCTTCATTTACTGCATTTTTATATTTTTCTCCTTTCATCAATTAAATTCAATATTTCTTCTGTTACCCAAGGATTTCTATTAGCCCTCGTCTTTTTACCTACTTGATCCTGTGCTGCCTTCACTACTTCATCCCTCAGAGCTACCCATTCTTCTTCTACTGTATTTCTTTCCCCCATTCCTGTCAATTGTTCCCTTATGCTCTCCCTGAAACTCTCTACAACCTCTGGTTCTTTCAGTTTATCCAGGTCCCATCTCCTTAAATTCCCACCTTTTTGCAGTTTCTTCAGTTTCAATCTGCAGTTCATAACCAATAGATTGTGGTCAGAATCCACATCTGCCCCTGGAAATGTCTTACAATTTAAAACCTTGTTCCTAAATCTCTGTCTTACCATTATATAATCTATCTGATACCTTTTAGTATCTCCAGGATTCTTCCAGGTATACAACCTTCTTTTATGATTCTTGAACCATGTGTTAGCTATGATTAAGTTATGCTCTGTACAAAATTCTACAAGGCGGCTTCCTCTTTCATTTCTTCCTCCCAATCCATATTCACCTACTATGTTTCCTTCTCTCCCTTTTCCTACTGACGAATTCCAGTCACCCATGACTATTAAATTTTCATAAATGAACTAGAAACCTCAAAGTTTGTGAACTGTTTGTGTTTCTTTGTGGTCGATTTGGCTAATAAGTCGACCAATGCGAAGAACTGTTGTGGAATCTACAAAACTCTTCGAGACGCCATTGTTCGAGGCAAATGTCGACATGTCTGTACGTAATAAACAATCTGTAAACAATATCCCCACCTCTGTTCACAGTGATGAACACACAGGAACGACTTGGATATGCTAAATGGCATCGAATTTATGCTATTATGTTACCCTGTTACCACATAGTACTTCCATACTGACCAATAAAAGAAGTAAGTATTTAAAAATATACATGAGATAAGGAACAAAATATGCTACGATCGGTGAAGTTTGATCGGTAAGTCTAAACAATCCACCTGAAATAAACGACATTCCCTCAGAATTATTAAGGTTTAAGTACCCTCAGACTGGAAGAATGTAATTTTTCCAAAACCAAAGAAGGCTGGTATTGACCGGTGGGAGCATTACTGAAACATGAATTTAGTAAGTTATGGTTGCAAAATACTCAAACTAATTACCTACAACGTATTGAAAGACTAGTGAAAATGATTTCGCGATATATCAGTTTGGTTTCCAGAGAAATCAAGAAACATGTCAAACAAACGGTTTTTGAAACTCTTGGCAGTAATACATTCTTTGGAATTCTGAATTTATCAGGCAGAAAATACAGTGAGCGAAAGGTTGTCTTCAGATTACGCAGAAACCAGTGTGCAGTTGGGACATGTGAAGGACATCAAATGGAGGCAATAATTAAGAAAAGGATGTGACAGGGCTTAATTCTATCGTATGACATACCATATTTGTAGTGAGAAAAACCCTAGTTCCACTGTAATACACTATAAGACAAAGAAAAAAAACAAAGAAGTACGACGCACCACGAAGAAATTATTCAGATTAGACGGAAACCGGTATATATGGTTTACATGTGCAGACGAACAAATGATTACAATTTCAGAAGTTTGTGATTTATTCAAGAGGAAGAGCCTCACAAACTGAGCAAATCAAGAAGGTGTTTGTCCACCTCTGACCCTTACAGCAGCAGTTGGTATTGATTGATACAGTTGTTGAATGTTCTCATAAGGATATCGGGCCAAATTCCATTTCAATGGCGTGTTAGGTCATCAAAATCCCGAGCTAGCTGGAGGCCCTGCCCATAATGCTCCAAATGATCTCAGTTGGGGTGAGATACGGCCACCCTGCTAGCCAAGGTACAGTTTGATAAGCACGAAAATAAGCAGGAGAAACTCTCTCGCCATGTGACGTCGGGAGTTATCTTGCTCAAATGGCTGCCATGAAGGACTACAAAATGGGTTTACAGTATCGTCGACGTACCGCTGTGCTGTGAGGATGAAGCGGTTGACGACCGAACGGGTCCTCGTATGAAATGAAATGGTACCCAAGACCGTCGTTCCTGCTTGTCGAGCCGTATGGCGGGCGACAATCATTTTGGTATTGTGTCACTGTCCAGGGCGTCCCCAGACAGTCTTCGGCCTGGAATCCCATTGCCTGGAGTGCAACTGTCTTCACTGATGAGCTCCGTTTCTAATTGAGCCCTGGTGATGAGCGACGACGTGTCTGGAGACCCACTGGATAGCGATGCGATACCAACCTGACTGTTTTGGCTAACAAGGTCGCCAGATCATTCCCCAATTGAAAACTTTTGAGAGTTATGGGCAGGGCAGTCCAGCCATCTAGGGATTTTGACGACCTAACTAGCCAATAGGACAGAATTTGGCCCGTTGTGCCTTAGGATAACATCCAACAACTATCAATCCGAACCCGAATAAAAGTTTGCATAAAGACCAGAGGTGGACCAACAAGTTGTTAACATGCTCAGTTTGTGACGCTCTTTCTCCTGAATAAATCATCGATTTCTTTGTTCGTTTGTAAATGCACAGAACATCTACTCCTTAGTGGTATATCGCTCTTTGTTTTTGTTCTTTTAGTAGAGTGTGTATACTTAAAACGCAGTTGTATGTTCTCAACATACATTACAACTGAGAAATATTTTGATTGATAGAACTAAAAACAATGCGTTAGTACGTGCAGAGGCCTTTTATTAATACAACAGGGTTTCCGTGTTCCAGTAGAAAAGCTTGAGAATTGTAATATAAAGGGACAGCATAAATCTTGTTTTTAGTATATACTCCTTAGTACGAGTTACTATTAGATATGGTATGTCATACAACCTTTGTTTTTTTTTATATTTGACAAAACATTTGGGTTTTAGTAACATATTTAACCTTTAAAAGGGCACCCATCTGTCAATTGCTTTGATATTTTCATAGGTATGAAAAATTGGTAATCTGGAAATAATAAACAGTGACTGACAGACTGACAAGAACTGTACTTCTCATTTTAAGTTGCATTAATGATTAGTCGTATTAGCAGATTACTTTACCTCGACTCTGTAATGAAATCTATATGTATGTACCGAAACTAGTTGTTATTATGACGTAATTTGTGTGCAACGCCTTTCGAAACAGTAGTGCCCAATAGTACATAATAACACCAAGTTACCATGTATAAAATGCTACGTGAGCGTCACTTTTAGATTGTTGTTGTTGTTGTGGTCTTCAGTCCTGAGACTGGTTTGATGCAGCTCACCATGCTACTCTATCCTGTGCAAGCTTCTTCATCTCGCAGTATCTACTGCAGCCTACATCCTTCTGAATCTGCTTAGTGTATTCATCTCTTGGTCTCCCTCTACGATTTTTACCCTCCACGCTGCCCTCCAACACTAAATTGGTGTTCCCTCGATGTCTCAGAACATGTACTACCAACCGATCCCTTCTTCTAGTCAAGTTGTGCCACAAGCTCCTCTGCTCCCCAATTCTATTCAATACCTCCTCATTAGTTATGTGGTCTACCCATCTAATCTTCAGCATTCTTCTGTAGCACACCATTTCGAAAGCTTCTATTCTCTTCTTATCTAAACTATTTATCGTCCATGTTTCACTTCCATACATGGCTACACTCCATACAAATACTTCCAGAAACGACTTCCTGACACTTAAATCTACACTCGATGTTAACAAGTTTTTCTTCCTCAGAAACGCTTTCCTTGCCATTGCCAGTCTACATTTTATATCCTCTCTACTTCGACCATCATCACTTATTTTGCTCCCCAAATAGCAAAACTCCTTTACTACTTTAAGTGTCTCATTTTCTAATCTAAATCCCTCAGCATCACCCGACTTAATTCGACTACATTTCATTATCCTAGTTTTGCTTTTGTTGATGTTCATCTTATATCTTCCTTTTGAAGACACTGTGAATTCCGTTCAACTACTCTTCCAAGTCCTTTGTTGTCTCTGACAGAATTACAATGTCATCGGCGAACCTCAAAGTTTTTATTTCTTCTCCATGGATTTTAATTCCTACTCCGAACTTTTCTTTTGTTTCCTTTATTTCTTTCTCAATATACAGATTGAATAGCATCGGGGATAGGCTACAACCCTGTCTCACTCCCTTCCCGACCACTGCCTCTCTTTCATACCCCTCGACTCTTATAACTGCCATTTGCTTTCTGTACAAATTGTAAATAGCCCTTCGCTCCCTGTATTTTACCCCTGCCACCTTTAGAATTTGAAAGAGAGTATTCCAGTCAACATTGTCAAAAGCTTTCTCTAAGTCTACAAATGCTAGAAACGTAGGTTTGCCTTTCCTTAATCTTTCTTCTAAGATAAGTCGTAGGGTCAGTATTGCCTCACGTGTTCCAACATTTCTACGGAATCCAAACTGATCTTCCCCGAGGTCGGCTTCTATCAGTTTTTCCATTCGTCTGTAAAGAATTCGCGTTAGTATTTTGCGGCTGTGACTTATTAAACTGATAGTTCGGTAATTTTCACATCTGTCAACACCTGCTTTTTTGGGATTGGAATTATTATATTCTTCTTGAAGTCTGAGGGTATTTTGGCTGTCTCACCATATGGTAGAGGTTTGTCAGGACTGGCTTTCCCAAGACTGTCAGTAGTTCTAATGGAATGTTGTCTACTCCGGCGGCCTTGTTTCGACTCAGGTCTTTCAGTGCTCTGTCAAACTCTTCATGCAGTATCATATCCCCATTTCATCTTCATCTACATCCTCTTCCATTTCCATAATATTGTCCTCAAGTACATCGCCCTTGTATAGAGCCTCTATATACTCCTTCCACCTTTCTGCTTTCCCTTCTTTGCTTAGAACTGGGTTTCCATCAAAGCTCTTGATACTCATGCAAGTGGTTCTCCTTTCTCCAAAGGTCTCTTTAATTTTCCTATACGCAGTATCTATCTTACCCCTAGTGAGATAAGCCTCTATATCATTACATTTGTCTTCTAGCCATCCCTGCTTAGCCGTTTTGCACTTCCTGTCGATCTCATTTTTGAGACGTTTGTATTCCTTTTTGCCTGCTTCATTTACGGCATTTTTATATTTTCTCCTTCCATCAATTAAATTCAATACTTCTTCTGTTACCCAAGGTTTCTACTAGCCCTCGTCTTTTTACATATTTGATCCTCTGCTGCCTTCACTATCCCTCAAAGTTACCCACTTTTCTTCTACTGTATTTCTTCCCCCCATTCCTGTCAATTGTTCCCTTATGCTCTCCCTGAAACTCTGTACAATCTCTGGTTCTTTCAGTTTATCCAAGTCCCATCGCCTTAAATTACCACCTTTTTGCAGTTTCTTCAGTTTTAATCTACAGTTCATAACCAATAGATTGTGGTCAGAGTCCACATCTGCCCCTGGAAATGTCTTACAATTTAAAACCAGGTTCCTAAATCTCTGTCTTACCGTTATATAATCTATCTGATACCTTTTAGTATCTCCAGGGTTCTTCCATGATACAACCTTCTTTCATGATTCTTAAACCAAGTGTTAGCTATGATTAAGTTACGCTCTGCGCAAAATTCTACCAGACGGCTTCCTCTTTCATTTCTTAACCCCAATCCATATTCACCTACTATGTTTCCTTCTCTCCATTTTCCTACGCTTGAATTCCAGTTGCCCATGACTATTAAATTTTCGTCTCCCTTCACTCTTTGAATAATTTCTTTTATCTCCTCATACATTTCTTCAATTTCTTCGACATCTGCAGAGCTAGTTGGCATATAAACTTGCACTACTGTAGTAGGCGTGGGCTTCGTGTCTATCTTGGCCACAATAATGCGTTCACTATGCTGTTAGTAGTAGCTTACCCGTACTCCAATTTTTTTATTCATTATTAAACCTACTCCTGCATTACCCTATTTGATTTTGTATTTATAACCCTGTATTCACGTGACCAAAAGTCTTGTTCCTCCTGCCACCGAACTTCAGTAATTCCCACTATATCTAACTTTAACCTATCCATTTCCCTTTCTAAATTTTCTAACCTACCTGCCCGATTAAGGGATCTGACATTCCACGCTCAGATCCGTAGAACGCCAGTTTTCTTTCTCCTGATAACGTCCTCCTGTGTAGTCCCCGCCCGGAGATCCGAATGGGGGACTATTGTACCTCCGGAATATTTTATCCAAGAGGACGCCATCATCAATTAATCATACAGTAAAGCTGCATGCCCTCGGGAAAAATTACGGCTGTAGTTTCCCCTTGTTTTCAGCCTTTCGCAGTACCAGTACAGCAAGGCTATTTTGGCTTGTGTTACAAGGCCAGATCAGTCAATCATCCAGACTGTTGCCCCTGCAACTACTGAAAAGGCTGCTGCCCCTCTTCAGGAACCACACGTTTGTCTGGCATCTCAACAGATACCCCTCCGCTGTGGTTGCACCTACGGTACGGCTATCTGTATCGTTGAGGCACGCAAGCCTCCCCACCAACGCCAAGGTCCGTGGTTCATGGGGGGGACTTCTAGATTACATTGTGAAAATAGCAAATCGGGTGTTATTGGTGCTAAAATAATGCTACAGAAATGAGATGTGAGATCCGCAGAAACAAGTTGATGTATATACAGCACGTCTTTTGTAAAAAAAAAATGCACCATATATCTTTTCCATTTCTATAGAGGAAGCATGTGCTTTAGACCTAATAAATACCCTGACAGATCAAGAAATTAATGGCATTAGTAGCTTAAGTGATGTATAAGTGATCAGTAAGCCTTTATGCCTGATGATGAGCTCTAGTGAGTAGGGCTGCTTCGCGAATATATTAACATCATAAGAATAACAACCTTAAACATAGTCAATGGAAGACAGCAAGTCTTTGCAGAAGATTAAGGTTGTGACGAACTTAGACACAACTTTTTTTTCTGTCTAGATCACCATTTACTTCGTGTAATTATGAGTTACAGCAGACTATTATCATCAGATCGATCATATCGGCAATTTAAAAACACGATACAACTAATTATGGAAAATAGTAAGTGATTTTTGTTTTGTTTTAGTCATCAGTACACTGACTGGTTTGGTATGGTCTCTCACGAATTCCAAATGCTTCAAATGGCTCTAAGCACTATCGAACTTAACATCTGAGGTCATCAGTCCCCTAGACTTAGAACTACTTAAACCTAACCAACCTCAGGACATCACGCAGATCTATGCCCGAGGCAGGATTCGTCCCTGTGACCGTAGCAGCAGCGCGGTTCCGGACCGAAGCGTCACGAATTCCTCTCTTGTGTCAACCTCTTCAGAGTATCACTTGCAATAACTGTTTGTTTTATGTATTCCAGTCTGTGTCTTCCTCTACAGCTTTTATCCCCTTTCACGCTCTTTCTGGTATCTCTGAATTTATTCCCGGATGTCTTAATACATGTACTGTTATCCTGTCCCGTTTCCTTCAGAGTGAATTCCATCCGGGTGGTTCGGTTGTCGCTGGATTATATGCAGCCCACAACGCCTTCAAATACCACGCACGAGATTTTTCGTATTCTCTCGCTCACTACGCGCTAACCATTAGCCCATCAGAAAAAAAACTGAACACAAAATTTTTAGAAGAAACTTATTATAATTAAATTATTACTGAGATTTGTTTTCACTAGAGGCCATAGTTCTCATATTATTCAAGAAAAACATATGGAGGTGACCTTCAAACGCGAGTTTCTTGAACAACTCGAAAACCATGGCATCCAGCGAAGACCTATTCCAGTTCAAAAATTAAATACGGTCCATTTCCCACAAAACGGTTCTCTTCATTTTTTTCTGTAGAACTAATAGTTTGCATGTAGCGAGTGAGAGAATATGACAGTCTCATGTGTGGTGTTTGATGACGTTGCGATTTGCATAATGTCCAGTTGTAGCGACAGCTGAGTCACCCTTTATGTTTCTTTCTTTTTTCATTCTCCGGAGAACCTCCTCATTCGTTATCTTAGGAGTCCACATAATTTTCAACACTCTTAAGTAGGACCACATCTAAGACGCGTCGGATTTCTTCTCTTCCGGTTTAACTACAGCCCATGATTCACTACCATCCATTGTTCCAGTTGTACGTTCTCAGAAATTTCTTCCTTAAATTACAACCTATATTTTATAATAGTGATCTATTCTTTGCCAGGAATGCTCTTTTTGCGTCTGCTAGAGCGCTTTTTGTGTCCCCCTTGCTTTGTCCGTATGGGTTATTTTTCTTCCAAAGCAATCGAATTCTTTAACTCCGTCTACTGCATAATCACCAGTTGTGATGTTAAGTTTCTCTCTTATTTCATATCTGCTACTCCTCAACTCATTCGTCTTTCTTTGTTTTACTATCGATCCACAATCTGTACTGATCAGATCCTTCTATCCATTCAGTAGATTGTCTAATTCTTCTTTACTTTCACTGAGGATAACAGTGTCGTGAGTGAATCTTATCATTAATGTCTAACCCTCAATTTTAGTTCCATCTTGAACCTTTCTTTTATATCCATGATTGCATCTATAGGCTGAACAGAAGGGGTGAAAAGTGCATCCCAATCTGATACCCTTTTTAATCCGAGCACTTTAACTCTGGTCTTCTAACCCTATTGCTCCCTCTTGGTTGTTGTACTGATTCTTGGTTCTTGTACATGTTGTGTATTATCGGTCTTTCCCCGTAGCATGCTTCTATTTTTCTCATAATTCCGAACATCTTGCACTATTTTACATTGTCGACATCTTTCCCACGTTGACAAATCCTACGAACGTCTCTTGATTGATCTTTAACTCTTTTTTCCACTTTCAAGTGCCATAGCGAAATGGGCCATCATCTAACATCTTCAGTTTTCTTTCCCATAGTGATGTATATTATTTGTGTCAGCAACTAAAATGCATTGGCTGTTAATCTCATTGCATGGTAGGTACCACACTTATCAGCACTTGCTATCTTTGGAATTGTGTCAATAATGTTTTCCCAGTAGTATGAAGCGATGTCGCCAGCCTCATAGATTCTCCACGCCAATGATTTTAGAAATTATGACGGAATGTTACCCATCCTTTCTGCCTTATTTGATTTAAGTCGCTTAAATTTGTTTTAAATTCTTACTATAATACTGGATAACCTGTCTATTTCTTATCGACTTCAACTTATTCCTCTGTTATGTGATCATACAATTACTCACCCCCGTAAAAGCCTTCATGTGCTCTTTGCACCTGTCCACTCTCTCCTCTGCGTTTAACGATAGAATTTCCATTGCACCCTTAATTTTGCCGCCTTTGGTTCTAATTTGACCGAAGGTTGTTTTGACTTTTCGACTTTTCTGTATGCTGACTGAGTCCTTCTGACGATAATACCTTTTAGTATTTTTTTTTTCGTGCAGCCATTTCGCCTTGGCTTCCCTACATTTTCTATTTATTTCGTTCCTGGATGATTTACATAGTTATATTCCTGCCTTTCCCAGAACATTTTTTTACTTCCTTCTTCGTTGATCAATTGAGGTATTTTTTCTCTCACCCAAGGTTTCTTTGCAGTTACCTTCGTAATACCAACGTTGGTCTTTCCAGCAATGATTGCTGTTTATTGATATCCTTTCATATTTAACTGAAGTGGCTACTGTGTTATTCCTTATCGCCGTAGCCACATCCACAACTTCAAACGCGCCTTATCCTTCCTCCGTATTTCAGTATTCCACTTCCTTCCACTCTAATTCTTCCAGATGAGTCTCTTAAGCTCCAGTGTACACTTCATCTTACTAAATTGCGATCTGAGTTTATACATGCTCCTGCATAGGTCTTATGAGGCAGTATCAGATTTCGGAATCTGTGTAACCATGATGTAATTCAGTTGAAATCTTCCCGTGTCTCTGGTACTTCTTCACGTACAGCTTCTCATCTTTCGTTCTTCAACAAAGTATCCGCTATTTCCAGTTGAAATTTCTTTCAAAACTCAATAAGTTTTTCTCCTCTCACCTTCTTACCACCAACCTCATACACTTCCGTGATCGTTTCTTCTATACCTTACGAAACATTCGCATTTCAAACCCCCTTGATTATTAGTTTTTAATTTCCCTTTACTTGCTGAATTACCTCTTCAAAATCCTCATATACTTTCTCTATCTCTTTATCTTCTGCTAGCGACGTTGAATGAGAACCTGAATTATTGGTGATGGTTTGCTGAGGATTCAAATGAGAACAACCCGATCACAGAATGGTTCACAGTGATTACCTTCCTATTCATAACGAATCCTACTCCCGTTAAGCCAATTTCTGTTGCCATCGATATTATCCTATACTCATCTGATAAGAAATCTGGGTCCCTTTACTTCCCACAGTATCTACATTGAGCCTTGGCAGTTCCCTTTACAGATTTTATTTCTTCTCTACCACCTTCAAGTTTGTGACAGTTCACACCTCTAGTTGTAGAATATTGCTATTTAATTTACTATTGCATCTTCTCCTCATGGTCACCTCCCCATTGGCAATTATCTCCAGGAATGGGAGTCTAATTCGAAATCTTTTGGCAATGACCATATCATCATGACACTTTTCCCATTATAGGGCACATGTCCTGTGGATACGCCCTTTGTGTCTTCAACGGAATTGTTTCCCTTGCTTTCTTCATCAGTCGACTTTGAGAGTCAGTTTGCCAGTTTGTCTCCGGGAACTCTGTCCGTTCCTCCGCCCTCTTTGACATGGCCATTGGCAGAACTAGAGTGACTTCTTCTGTCGAAAGTCTTCCGCCGCCGTTGCTGATTTTTATTCGGAATTTAATCGGTAGCTATGTTAGAATTCGGGTTTGACTAGCACTCAGACGCGTTACCGCTATACAGCAGTGAAGTGATGGAACCATGTAAATAGCAGATACTCGGTAGTAAGGAGTTAGCTCTTATTGTCGGTAATATACACTGCTAGCTGAGTGCGCGCATTGTCCAGGAAAGTGTTTATTCCATTTTCCTATTGGTCCTGCTCACTCTCTCTGTCCATCATCATCCTTTCTCTCGTCCATTTCCTCCACCCCCTCACTCTGTCCACCGCCTGAAACCTCTCCGTTCTTTCTTCATCTCCTCCTGCCCCTATCCATTTCCTTCTCCGCCTCTCTCAGCCTATCTCTTCTCTTTCTTTTCTCTGTCAGAATCCCCCTTCCCCTCCGTCTCCACGTTATATCACGCTCATCTCAATAGGAAGATGTTGCGACTTATGCTCATAGTATTTCTTTCCAGGTCGTAACTAATACGTGTACCAAATTTGGTTGAAATCGTTCCAGGGGTTTAGGATGAGCTTTTTACGCATGTCCTTGGCAGCTTACGCACATGTCAAATATATTTCACATACGTACAACATATTCCATACGTATCTGTACACTTGTGTCCCCTATATCTCTAGCGAATTTCGTTCAGCTGCTCAATGCTTAAAACGTACCTCCTTAACTATCAATCCTACAGTAGTCTATTTTTCGAGGTATATTTAGAAGCATATGTGGATACAGTCTGCGGAATTTGTTGTGAATACTCTTCGTAGTAAAGAAATAATAAAACAAACGTCATGCTTGATGGGGATTTTTTACAAATGTGGATGTAGTCTGTGGAATGTGTTGCGAATAGAGGTAGTAGTGGTAAAGAAGTAACACATTATAACATAATACATGACGCCGTAGTTTTTTATGCATCGCAGCATTTGACGTCATACCTCCTGATCATTGTGTCATATAATCGTACAGCTTTTTGTATATCCCCCGTATGTGATTACTGTCTGCGAAAAGTGTTGCTGGTAGAGTTAATACCCGAAGTAAAATATGTAAACATCTTACATGGTGCGGTAGTTTGTTACGCATCTAAATGTTTGTGACGTCGTATATCCTGAACTATGTGTCATACAATTATATGATTTTGCTAGTACATTCACAGATATATGTCAATACTGTCTGCAAAATACACAGAGAAGGCTGTTAGTAGTAAAGAAGTAATAAATTAAAACGTCATGCTTCATGCGGCAGTATTACTGCATGAATAACAAAAAAAATTATAAGCGATAAAATTTTTTCCTTGCGTCATTTTGTGCGGGTTGTCAGTGGGAAAACGTTTCGTAAAGGTTGAAATTATGTGTTAAATTCGTTGCGAGTCACTACGTGCTCTCATTCTCAAGTACTGGATTACTGGATATTTGAACGTCTTGGGATACACTGCTTTTTCACTATCACGCCTTTGATAGGTTTTTCTTACCCCCACACAGCTGATTTCCAGACAGTAAGTGATATGAGTACCAAGTTTGGTTGAAATCTGTCCATTAGATTAACTATACACGCATTTCTATAATATGTGTGGTTGGCGTCACCTGTCGTAATGACTTTTTTAAGTTATTGATCTGTTGATGGCAACCTGCTGAAAAGCGTTATCAGATGAAATAAAGGGCGATCTGGACAGAAAACAAAAACTGTGCTCAAACTTCAGTTGCAGATACATTCATATATAATACACTACTGGCAATTAAAATTGTTACACCAAGAAGAAATGCAGATGGTAAACGGGTATATTGGACAAATATATTATACTAGAACTGACATGTGATTGCATTTTCACGCAATTTGGGTGCATAGTGAAAGTGTTGTTAATAAAAATTCTCTATGTAAACTAGACTGAACTGCATGTGACTGCTTAAGTCTTTAATAAAACTTGCATCTGACTACGTATTTAACTGAACTGAACTTTATCTGACAGCATGAAAATATTGTTGGAAAATTAATACTCAAAATACACATCTGACTGAATGAAAGTTTAGTGGTAAAAATAAATGAAAGTCACCAACCTGCATCTGACTGCGTCTGTGGACTTAGCTTGTGCACTCCTTCCCGTTTAGCCGATAACAAAACATATATTCAACTCAGCCGTAGTGCAATGGCATAAAATTGTCATTCTAGATAACTTTACTCATTTTGGACCTGTTTGTTACTTAATAAAAATTCTGTCCTGATCTGAATAATTTGCCAACTGTGCAATAGCATATAGATGATTTTATTCTGATAAATGAAATAATTAGCTTATGGGAAATTCACTTTAATGTACCTTTTGGTTCAATGCAAGCACAGGATGCGGAGAACGACATAAGGTGTGAGATGAAACTCTAATTTTATCTAAAAATATTTATTGTTCAAACTTTTAAGGCACATGTGAAAAACTAAAAAAACTTCTATAGCATGGATTTACGAGAAAGTTTCAAAAAACGCTTATTGCATCAACAATGGGATTTCTATTTAGCTTTCAGACATTATTTAACCAAAGAAAACCTATTTTATTAATTATTCTTTCTAGTTTCCCCAGGTATGTGCCGAGTTTTGCTCAATATACAGCTTATTATGTGCGTAGCGCCAATTCTTACTTTGATGCTGTCACGACCCGGCTGCCTCCTGCAGGCATCTAGCTCCGACTCGAAACACGTCCGCTGTCTCTGCGCATCTCCTCACCACTACTCATACTTTTACCGCGTGCACCTAGCTCTGTTAGCTGTCAAAGATCCTACTACTGGAAGATGTACTACTCGTCCAACCTTGCGGTTGGGAACTATCGACATTTTTCACTGGCTCTATCCTGATCATATCTCAGCACATACCTTTCAATAGATCCTGAGAAATCAGTACCCAGAACTACCAACTCTGGCCGCAATAACGGCCTTGATACGCCAGGACATTGGGTCAAACAGAGCTTGGATGGCGTGTACAGGCACAGCAGACCATGCAGCTTCAACACGATACAACAGTTCGTCACGAGTAGTGACTGGCGTATTGTGACGAGCCAGTTGCTCGGCCACCATTGACCAGACGTTTTCATATGTTGAGAGATCTGGAGAATGTGCTGGCCAGGGCAGCAGTCGAACATTTTCTGTGTCCAGAAAGGCCGGTACAGGACCTGCAGCATTCGGTCGAGCATTATCCTGCTGAAATGTATTGTAGATGGTTGCTCTCTTACAAACGTCCCCATCTGTTGACTCAGGGATCGAGATGTGGCTGCACGATCCGTTACAGCCATGCGGATAAGATGCCTGTCGACTGCTAGTGATACTAGGCCGTTGGGATCCAGCACGGCGTTCCGTATTACCCTCCTGAACCCACCGATTCTGCTGACAGTCATTGGACCTCGACCAATGCGAGCAGGAATGTCGCGATACGGTAAAACGCAATCGAGATAGGTTACAATCCGACCTTTATCAAAGCCGGAAACGTGATGGTACGCATTTCTCCTCCTTACACGAGGCATCACAACAACGGTTGACCAGGCAACGCCGGTCAACTGCTGTTTGTGTATGAGAAATCGGTTGGAAACGTTCCTCATGTCAGCACGTTGTAGGTGTCGCCACCGG
Organism: Schistocerca nitens; assembly: GCF_023898315.1. Taxonomy (NCBI): domain Eukaryota; kingdom Metazoa; phylum Arthropoda; class Insecta; order Orthoptera; family Acrididae; genus Schistocerca; species Schistocerca nitens. The sequence continues at coordinate 363,285,778 of NC_064622.1, forward strand.
CGCCAACCTTGTGTGAATGCTCTGAAAAGCTAATAATTTGCATATCACAGCATTTTATTCCCGTCGGTTAAATTTCGCGTCTGTAGCACGTCATCTTCGTGGTGTAGCAATTTTAATGGCCAGTAGTGTATGTTGCAGTGCTGGAAAACAATATATTGGTGCTGCGGAGAGATATACTCACCAGCAGTAGATGAAACGATGCATCCAGCCATCCCAGGAAGGTAGTTTCAGACGCAGCTGGAGTGAGGCCGTTGGCGTGGTGTGTGCAGTTCGGCCCCTGGAGGTGCGGCTGACGGAGCGACCGGACCAGCTGGAGGCGGGCCAGCGCTACCAGGTGGCGTGCGAGTCGACGGGGTCCCGGCCGCCGGCGGTCATCACCTGGTACAAGGGCAACCGTCCGCTCAAGAGGTTCCGGGTACGTACTCGCTCCGCATGCAGGTGCATCCTCTCACAGTGTGTATCGACCACGCCAGTTGCCGCCGACAGAACAGGGGGCTCTTTTGGGGAAACTGTCAGTCATTGTTACTAAACAAACAAAGACAAAAAAACCTAGCACAGTTGCGCCACGAGATCTCCGCTATGGTGTCCTGTGAGCGGCGATCAGGAAAGGAAAATACTCCGAATTCCGCAATTTGTTCACAGGTAGGAGAGCGAAGGGTTCTTTCATGGCGTTTTACTTTGTAATATGTACTGTTGAAGTTCACTGTGAAACGTCCCCTTAGAAAATTATGGTACGTAAAACGTCCCCTTGGAAAAATTATGAATGACTGTGCTGGTAAACTTCTACGTTATTTGATACAATGACAGCTGACTAAAACTGAGCGTACTCAGGCAGTTCTCTCTTTATTTATTCTGATCATCTCTAAACTGACACACAATATTTTTTAGCGCAACGCAATCTATCAGTAATCCCTACAAAAGACTGACCCTGGCTAACAATAACCTATATCTTTCATGAATCACTTACCTCACAGAAATCTTCGTTACTCGAACTACTGCAATACAGCGAGCGCCAATACTGCCAGCTAAATAAAAGATTCTACCTACTGAGGGCACTAACTACTGATAGCCATAGTTAGCAAATGAAAGATTTTGATAGAGAACAAACAATGTATTTACCTTAATAATGTTCAAAAGTCATCTTATATACAGGGTGTTACAAAAAGGAACGGGCAATCTTTCAGGAAACGTTCCTCAATCACATAGAATGAAAATATGTTATGTGGACATGTGTCCGGAAAGGCTTACTTTCCATGTTAGAGCTCATTTTATTACTTCTCTTCAGATCACATTAATCATGGAATGGAAACACACAGCAACAGAACGTACCAGCGTGACTTTAAACACTTTGTCACAGGAAATGTTCAAAATGTCCTCCGTTAGCTAGGATACATGCCTCCACCCTCCGTCGCATGAAATCCCTGATGCGCTGATGCAGCCCTGGAGAATGGAGTATTGTATCACAGCCGTCCACAATACGACCACGAAGAGTCTCTACATTTGGTACCGGGGTTGCGTAGACAAGAGCTTTCAAATGCCCCCATAAATGAAAGTCAAGAGGGTTGTGGTCAGGAGAGCGTGGAGGCCATGGAATTGGTCCGCCTCTATCAATCCATCGGTCACCGAATCTGTTGTTGAGAAGCGTACGAACACTTCGACTGAAATGTGCAGGAGCTCCATCGTGCATGAACCACATGTTGTGTCGTACTTGTAAAGGCTCATGTTCTAGCAGCACAGGTAGAGTATCCCGTATGAAATCATGATAATGATCTCCATCGAGCGTAGATGGAAGAACATGGGGCTCAATCAAGACATCACCAACAATGCCTGCCCAAACGTAATCTGTGTTGATGTCGTGATTGCACAATTGCGTGCGGATTCTCGTCAGGCTACACATGTTGATTGTGAAAATTTACAATTTGATCACATTGGAATGAAGCCTCATCCGTAAAGAGAACATTTGCACTGGAAAGAGGATTGACACATTGTTGGATGAACCATTCGCAGAAGTGTACCCGTGGAGGCCAATCAGCTGCTGATAGTGCCTGCACACGCTGTACATGGTACGGAAACAATTGGTTCTCCCGTAGCACTCTCCATACAGTGACGTGATCAACGTTACCTTGTACAGCAGCAACTTCTCTGACGCTGACATTAGGTTTATCGTCAAGTGCACGAAAATTGCCTCGTCCATTGCAGGTGTCCTCGTCGTTCTAGGTCTTCCCCAGTCGCGAGTCATAGGCTGTAATGTTCCGTGCTCCCTTACACGCCGATCAATTGCTTCGAACGTCTTCCTGTCGGGACACCTTCGTTCTGGAAATCTGTCTCGATACAAAAGTACCGCGCCACGGCTATTTTCCCGCGCTAATCCATACATCAAATGGGCATCTGCCAACTCCGCATTTGTGAACATTGCACTGACTGCAAAACCACGTTCGAGATGAACACTAACCTGTTGATGCTACGTATTGATGTGCTTGATGCTAGTACTGTAGAGCAGTGAGTCGCATGTCAACACAAGCACCGAAGTCAACATTACCTTCCTTCAACTGCGCCAACTGGCGGTGAATCGAGGAAGTACAGTACATACTGACGAAACTAAAATGAGCTCTAACATGGAAATTAAGCGTTTCCGGACACATGTCCACATAACATCTTTTCTTTATTTGTGTGTGAGAATGTTTCCTGAAAGTTTAGCCGTACCTTTTTGTAACACCCTGTATATCTATCAATTCATGACATCCATCTTTACAAATTTCCTTTTTCTGGTGGACACACGTCCAGATCGTCCACTGATAGCAACCTCTCAAAACTGTGGCATCTCTCTCTCCACATCCACCACTGCTGGCGGCTCATCTCCAACTGCCCAACGGTACGTGCTGTTCACATCCAGTTGCCCAACACTACACAAGCGAATATTCCAACAATGAGTCCAACCAGCCACAGACTGCACACAGCACAGCCAGTGATTTTAATACAGAGCGCTACGTGATGTTACCAACATAAAAAACTAAACAGCCTAATTACAACTGTAGTTGCTTGAACAAGACCTACAATGCCAAAAGTTCTTTATTCGGAAGTGATCATAATTTTCTGTGTGGCTCAATCACACAATGTTTATTTGTCGCCAGTTCCTCAGAAAGTAGAATAGGTAATATAAAAGCCACATTATAAGCACGGAGTTCAAAATCGTATCTCTTCTGGATGATAATGCTTACTTTAAAATAAACGTGGAATAAAGCATGGTCCATACCAGTCGATCAACACAGGTATAAAGGAGTATTGTCATTTTATCTAAAATTCCGGGAACATGGAAGTAAATAGGTCACGCAAGTGGTACGCAGGTGCTCATCCCACTCCTAGCGCAACATGCGCGTTGTCTATATGTGACTCCAAACCGTGAAAATATTTTTTTTTAATTTTTATAACTATACTTCTGTATGTAATTGTTAGCATTGCCAAGTGGATGATATATGAGCATTATAAAATTATATAGCAATTGAAAAATATTTTAAGAGCATAGAGTCTAGTTACTTCTAAACGGGCGTCGTCCGTACCTCCCCATCGATACACGTTTGAACTAAGCACGTTACAGTTTCTCTGTTTAAGCATTCAAAACAGCGACAATCATTGTCCCGCCCTCTTTGGTACTCTTTATGATATTCGAGTAGCCTACATACTGTCCAAATAGACTACCGCCCATGGTTGACACTTCCATATCGAACCTATAAGCGCACAAGCAGGCAAGGCGCACGAATTTATGGAAGTTAGAGCTGTACTACAGGTGGCGATTCAAGAAGCCATGACGGGAAAGGTGGACATTGCATATTTTTTTGAACTGTACCGTGATGCTACCTGCCGAGAAGTAGTCAGACTAGTTCTGTCATATATCATCATTATTAAACTTCCTGGCAGTTTAAAACTGTGTGTCGGACCGAGACTCGAACTCGGGACCTTTGCCTTTCGCGGGCAAGTGCTCTACCAACTGAGCTACACAGATTTACTTCTGCCAGTACCTCGCCTGCTACCTTCGAGTCTCGGTCCGACACACAGTTTAATCTGCCAGAAAGTTTCATATCAGCGCACACTCCGCTGCAGAGTGAAAATCTCATTCTGCGATCATCATTATTGTCTGTTGCTCCGCTATTTTTTAGTAAAACCTTTTCAGATTTTCAGTCGAGTGATGTAAGAAAACCCATTTATATTGTTCTTCTTACCTGAGTTATAGATAGTGTAATACTTCTTTCCGATTAGATGTTTAAACATCTAGTTTTTTGCTGCAAATTTGTCTTTGTTATCTCTTTTCGTTTGATCGTTTCACCTGTGGTCCTCTAATATCGACATTGTGTCACATAGGGAAAAGTGCCCAGTGTGCTCTCCTCAATAAGAGTTAGACATCTTCATACGGAACGTCAGACGCATAATTCTACAAGTGAGACTGAATTCTAAACAATTTTGTACGTAAGGCTTTCATAAAAATTCCATCTCTTTTGATTATTTCGAATTAATTAATTTATATTTTTTAAAAACGTCCCTATCCTGTTACATTTAGCCTAATACAAAACTACTGTTGAGAACTGTCTGCTGCTGCCACCTGACATTGTTTCAGATACTGGACCCTTCAAGATGCTTAGAAAGTATGTCCGCAAATCAGAAAAACACGTATTGTTCGTATATATTATTTTATTATTCACCTAAAAGAATGATAGGGCTTCAGGGGGCGTGCTCATTCAACTTCAGTGGCCGGTGATACTAAAAGAAAAATGCGTTGTGCGCCACGAAGTGGTTTACTGGTAAAATTCCGAGGGCGTAAGTTTTTAAGGAATTAACCAATATACCACTTTTTACTATGTGTAGCTCGCGAAAAGACAGAGAGATTCGATCTCACACAGAGACTTACCAATAACCGTTGTTCCCGCGGATCGCTGGCGTGCGTAACGGCAGAAAAATGACTGTAGTACACATAGTGCCCTCAGCTGCACATCATATACTAGCTTGCTGATTATACCCGTAGATATCGATATATATCTCTTGTAAGAATACGTATTTTTAAACGCACTGTGTACTTTCTGCGCCTCACTCACTGTCTCTTGTGTACAGGAAGAGACTCTCGACAACTCGACGCTGAGTGAGCTGATCTTAGTGCCGTCCACGGAGGACGACGGCAAGGTGCTGACGTGCCGCGCCGAGAACCCCAACATCACCGGCGCCTACCTCGAGACCAGCTGGACGCTCAGCGTGTTGTGTGAGTACCACACGCAGCAGGCACGTCACGGGAATAGAGTGTGGGAGCGCCACTACTCGCGGCTTGACACGATAAATGGAATTAGCTTCTAAAATTAGCACTTCACACAACTGTTTAACTGCTTGTTTCTTCTGTATTATGATACAAGTGGGGAGAATCACCGTACTTCATTAAGGACTATGAATTGTGCCCGCAGCGAATAGGTAATAACGTTTTTGATGTTGCTGAGCAACAGTTGAATAGTATTTTTTAAAGCAATGACACAGTATTGTTGCCTCGTGCTACATGTGAACTTCCAGTTTGTTTGGTCATTCGTGTGGCACTATTACGAGTATCTGCACTGTACTGCCCATATCTATAAAGTTGCTTGAGGTGTCGTCGCTTTATTCCACGTGGCCATATCAAATTGTTGCAAAACGGACTGGCAAATACTCGATGTATAACTTTATTGTATCACTGCTAGCTGACATGTTATTGGCAGAGAGCAACAGTGAGAACACTACGTGTAATTGCGTAATTTATTCGATTTGAACAGTCACTTAAACTGACCAGTGCTCAAACTAGTTTAGACATACGAAGCATTAGCAGGAACTGGTAGATAAATTTCGTCATGTGGCTGCGTCATACCACACCAAAAGTCAACATTTCGATAATGTTCATATTAGAGGAGTCAGTTACGACGCATTTTCTGTTTCGAGCTAAACAATTCATTCGTTGATTTCAGTGTTGGTTATCACGATAGTTGTAACACGTAAAGATAAGTGAGATAGAAACAAAAATTCAGAAAATCGGCAGCATTAACCATTACATAACCACATCCAATATATATGTTGCCTGGCAATTAACTCTCATAACAGTGGCAGCACGTGGCTGAAAATATCAACTATTAAGATGTAGTCGACGCAATGACCACATATGAGGGGACAGCTCACAACAAAACTGTAGTAACCGGTATCAGACACGACCAGGACGACCAGCGTCGACGATAAGTCTCTGAATACCACGGAAAAACAACAGCGATGGATGGACAAAGAAGACAGGCAGAATCACAAGTCCGGAGATTGAGTCAAATCGAGAATTTAGACGTAGCAGTATCAGGAACTGAACAACGAGCACAACGAACCAAACGGAAGGACAATCGGAATGCGACTGAGGTCCGGGCTACTGCGTTACTGGCTCTGTAGCGTGGCCGCGAACGCTCATATGCTGGCGCGTGGGGCGTGAGGAGTGACCAACCCCTAGAGCTGAGTTGGCGACAGCGGCGATCGCAAATACTAGGAACGCCGCCTAGTGATTGTCGGCTAGGTCCATGCATTCTGGAGGTTTTCAGACTCTTTAGACCACGATAAAAGAACGCTAGCAAGGGAATTCATGAAAATATTGTGCAGGTTAAGACAACACATTGACAGAACAAAATGAAATTTTTATTTTTATCACTCACAAAGTAATATGAATTACAGTAAACTTCCGATTTTTAGTTCGAGGGGAAAAAGCTCTCATATATCGCTGGTGCCGCTTGATAAATTATTAGAATGTTGCACCTAGGTTTCACTGATGAGTACATGTAGAGAGCTATGATACAAAATAGTGATAGCAGTACAGAGGTCGTGTCTCTTCAAGTGTTCGGATATGAAAGAGGCTATTATTACAATAATAACAGTATATGTCACCGAAAACACTATTTCTCAACATATGGAGAATACTATGTCAAAAAATATGGTACAGTCATGGGAAGTCGCCTCACTCAAGGAGAAATTCCTAATAATGTACATCTGGAACACACCATTGAGTGGCAGTGACTCATAGTTTCTCATGGAATGTGTAAAAATAGAAACAGAAAAGAATAAAATCAATTGAGATGTCGAGCTATAGAAGATCGTCGAAAGTAATTAAGGACGTTCTCCACAGAATCAGCAAGGAAAGGAACCTATGGAACATGCTGACAAGAAGAAGGGACAGAATGATATATGCTTTAAGACATCGGAGAATAACTTCCATGCTACTAGAATGAGCTGTAGACGGTAAAAACTATAGAGAAAGACAGAGATTGGAATACATTCCAGAAAAAATTAAGGACGCTGGAAGTGCTACTCTCAGATGAAGAGGTTAGTACAGGAGAGGAGTCAATAGCACGCCACATCAGAACAGTCCGAAAACTGACGACCCAAAAAAAGTCAGACATTTCATAATTTCAAACGTTATAGTCTATGGCCCCCAACGGCAAGTGGATAGAACGTCTAACAAATATTCATAATAATGGCGATCTGTATTTGTATTGCACAAAGTCCAATGTATCGCAAAAATACTGATAACTTGGGGATCAATTGGAATATTATGGACTTGGCGCACAGATTAAGGTTTCCATTCAGATCCATTGTGGAAGCCACACTCATGCCAGACTCCTATTTCTGGTAAAAGTAATTTAAATACACTTAATTATGCATTGGAAATATAATGCACTGAAGTGAACAAGCCAGGAGGTAATTCTGCTAACATGTGAGTAGTTTAGTCTTCCTTGGTTACGTTATTGCGGTTGTAAGTCTTTGGAATACACTGGGAAATAGTCAGGTTCAAGACATTTGGCTTTTCCATTGTTTTCCCAAACACACTAAGGTCCATGATGGAATGTTATTAAAAAGTGAAAATAAACACTTTCCTATTTTATTTTTTCAATTTGTGTAACGCAGGAAATTGTAGTACTGAAAGGCTATTATTATTTCATTCAGTTTATTTTTAATTCTGAAACTTCATATTTCTGTGTTGCATTACTGTATTATGTTTGATTCTAACAGTTCTGGCTCTCCCTGCGATGCAGATGCCGAACGCAATAAAAATATCGGAAGGAATGGCCTCCAGGGAACTGCTATATTACAAAGCCCAAAATCAGAGCGTCCCACTTTTTCATAACCCTGTAATTGGCTCCCATTGCGACAAGTAAGTTTGCAGTTTTGCTCAGAAGTAGCCTTCCTTTTTAATGGAGAAACTTCACCCTCGGGCTCAACGACGATTCAAATAACGAGATGTCAACACACGCGAAAATAAGGCTACAACTCAGTATTCCACCTGAGCTGTAAGGTGAGTTAATGGTGTCACAATGACACCAAATTTCACCATGATTCTGCCCAACGCTATCGTCGCAACAGATTTTAGAAAACACGTTATTAGAGATGAGACAGCTTTAAATTTTACTTCTTTACAATAAGTGAACTTCAAAGGTCTTATCACAACTATTAAATGACACGACCAGATTTTGTTCTTGATCTGAATTTGAACTCATTGTTCACTGACGTGCACGGGTTGCTCCCAGGCATCACAGAACTATTCATTGCATTACCTCTAGCCGAACATGAGCACATCTCGCTGCTGGTGAAGAAACAATGAATATTTCGTAGCTGTAAGACAACAGCAAAATCTACCAAGTTCGAATCCTTGCCAGGCAAAAATAATTTTTACTGTCGTTACAATGAACATAACTAACATCTGACATCTGATTGTGCTTCAAATGGGTACTGGGTTCTGCTCCCCATCCATACAGCCCCTTCATGGCGTTTCATACTTCTCCATTGCACTTAATTACATACCTTTCGTGGTTACTTCTCAGATGCAATATAAGCTTAAGGGGGTTCCCAGTGCAATGCTAAGCGTATCGTCATTAATTTCTAGGTTTGGACATTCAGCCTTATAAACTGACACTGGTGAACACTTCGATACTTAATGCCTCTTTACCCCTAGTCGAGTCTCGATCAGACGCGAGCTTTGTTTGGTTAACAGTGGGCTCAAATTCAGATGATGAATTAAAGCTCATCATGTAATGGGCCCAGTAAGACTTCTGAAGTGTCACTTGTTGCAATGAAGTTTGATTTGCAAGCGTTAGTGACTGTCTCATCTCTAATAAAGTGTTTCCTAATATTCGTTGTATCGTGGTATTAGTTTACATCTGGAATGACTACCACAAAGAGTAGTGTTCTCTAGTAATCTCTTGTGGTACCTACTGTGTATAACAGAACGACTGTACTGCAGATGGTTTAGGGGACCTTCGAGACAGCTATGGTAAGTTGGTTGCATGTAGTCAGATGTGGCCTACACATTGAAATTCAGTGGTGGCCCACTTCTTCTGCTGTCGAATGTACCTGTCTGAGACTTTGACATCCATTCAGGTGTGTGTTGGATTGTCACTACTCTGGCGTCTGAGGGCGAGCAACCCTACACAGGGCATGTCGAACTGGCTGCCTGCTCTACAGTGAAGTGTGTGGGAGTCGATGCCCCAGGGGAAGGCGTTGTCTCATTGACGCCCAAAATGCCATATCGTGACGGCTTCTCGCGTTGATTCTGAGTGGCGTGTGAAATGCTTTCCCGTTACTCACAACAAAGCTGCGTGATTCCAAGGTTGGGTGTCGCAGTTCCGACCTCATCGCAGAGGCGTCAAAGGAAGAGGTGACGTGCAGGGTTCCACGACTTTGCAACATTGCAGAGGAGAGTTGTTAGGAACTTTGAGACAAATTTGAAACTTATGACTCACAATGGGAGACAATTCCAGGGTTTCGAAGAAAGCGACATAGTCTTGTGCAATGTATTTTATTTTATAGAACATTATCATTAACCGTTTCGACATACTGTCAAACGATATTGATATATTGGGCGTGAAAACGCTACGCAATCGAGAACATATATATATATATATATATATATATATATATATATATATATATATATATATATATATATATATACATCGAAACTATATGGCAAAAACTTACAGAACGGAGTCAAATTGGCTAACTATAATAAGTCGCTGTCGTCATGTGCCATCGGTCGTGAAACATTACAAGCATTGTACGCGTAGCTAGATACAAAATCATAAAGGTTAAAATTAAGCATTTAAACAAACCTTTCCGTTCTGAGAAAGTAGAAGATACATCATGTACATTAATTGTACTAGTGGAAAAAAATTAATCTCTTTATCAAAAGTGAAACAGTTGTTGAATTAAATGAGGTGATGTGGAAATTAGATGAAACTGAATATCTAAAGTAGTACGACGATAAATAGTTTGGACAAGAAGAGAATAGAAGCTTTCGAAATGTGGTGCTACAGAAGAATGCTGAAGATTACATGGGTAGATCACATAACTAATGAGGAGGTATTGAATAGAATTGGGGAGAAGAGGAGTTTGTGGCACAACTTGACAAGAAGAAGGGACCGGTTGGTAGTACATGTTCTGAGGCATCAGGGAATCACAAATTTACCATTGGAGGGCTACGTGGAGGGTAAAAATCGTAGAGGGAGACCAAGAGATGAATACACTAAGCAGATTGAGAAGGATTCAGGTTGCAGTAAGTACTGGGAGATGAAGAAGCTTGCACAGGATAGAGTATCATGGAGAGCTGCATCAAACCAGTCTCAGGACTGAAGACCACAACAACAACAACAACAACATAAGTTTCAGTGTCTGGGCAGCAAAATAACTGTCGAGTGAAAAGTAAAGAGGAATTGCTTTGAACAGCAAGGGAAATGTTTATGAAGAAGAGACCTGTTTTAACATCTAATATAATTTCAACGTTCAGGAAGTCTTTTGTGATAGTGGAGTGTAGCATTGTACGGAACTGAGACGTGGGCTATAAACAGTACACTCCAGAAGAGAGCAGAAGCTATTGAAATGTGGTATGGTTGTAGATCCCATAACTACCGAGGAGGTTCTGGGTCCAACTGTGGAGAAAGTAAGCATGTGCCACAATGTAGCTCAAAGAGTAGATAGGTTGACAGCACACAACCGTAAATATCAAGGAATACTAAAACTGATAATGTAAGGAAGCGTTTGATCGGACGTAAAGAATGTTAAGGGTGATCAAGGCTGGACGACAGCAATAAAACTGAAGAGATTGTAAAGATGAAACGTTCTTCCACAGCATAGATTTAGCGTAGAGACCTGAATCAAACAGACCTTCGGACCGAAGATTGCAACAAACATAATGTTTCAAATTTTTGAAAAAAATGTTGAGATGTTTGTGAATTACTAAGGGTCAAACTGGTGAGGTCATCGGTCCCTAGACTTACACACTACTTAAATTTATGGTAAGAACAACACACACATCCATGCCCGATTGAGGACTCGAATCTGCAGTGGGAGGTCAAATTTTTGAACATTCCAATACGGAGGAGAGTGTTCAAGCAATAGGCATACATAATCTGCAATGAATATGTATTGTACACGCTGTCTGGCGCGACACAGCAAACTACCATACAGCTCAAAATATATGTTAACATTTTGCTTATGCTAGATCAACCGAACTGGTTTGTATAATTGTATCTACCAATGTACAAGCGAAAGTTTACCATATTTCTCCGAGATACAGGGAGAAAACATCACGTCTAGACCGAACACCGCACTCGACCAGAAAAAAACCAAAGCGAAAGTTTGGTTACAGCTTATCATAAGAGTTTCGCCCACATGCATATGCCTTAACTCCAATGAACGATCTATATGAATCAATGCTAACCTGAAGAGTATGCCCTGAAGATCAAACCGCACTCTCAAGAGAAAAACATCAACTCGAAAGTAGCCTATGATTAAACTTAATTATTAACGATGTTGTAAATCACTGTGACTGTATGTTGACTGAGGTATAAACGCAGAGGACAGCGACGAGACAATTGGAAAATATTTGTTCCCATTAACTCGTTTTCGAGCGTCTTCAGGCGCCCTTTAAGATGAAGAATGCAGAGGCTTCGCAGTTATCTGTACTTTCATTTCAAGAAGGCCCCGAGTGTGTCGCCTGGGGGCGGACCGCGGCAGCGCGGAGACGAGAATGTAGCCGCGGCCTCGCCTCGTGTGTTGCAGTCGCCCCCATCGTGTCGCTGCGCCTGGGGCCCACGCTCAACCCTGACGACATCAAGGAGGGCGACGACGTCTACTTCGAGTGCCACGTCAGGGCCAACCCGCCGTGGAGGCGGCTCTCCTGGCTGCACGACGTAAGTACCTTCTGAGGCTGACAGAGGGCAGCACGGCTTGTCGTATCAACGAAACCGTGATTCGTACCAACTGAAGGAGAGAAAAGTACTGAAAAAACAGTTCAACGTTTTGTAAAATATTGGTCGAAAACTGAGAAATGAAAGAGAGCAGTGAATCGTTTGACACGTCTTTGAATAATTCTCGAAATTATGTACAACAAATGAGGCATGTCAAACGTTTCTCTGGTATTTTGCATTTCTTACGTGTAGACAAATCATTTCACAAAACAGTTGAGCGTATTTTTGTTTTCAGTTTTTTCGTTTTTAAGTTTTGTTTAGAAAGCATGAAAAATATACTATTCTTATTATTATTATTATTATTTGGTTAACTTGATACCCGTTTTTCCATGTTACCGTGCTATGAAAATTCGGACAAAAATTGTTCCTCATACCACTAATAAAATTTTTCGTAATTACATTCAAACAACCACACGCTGGTCCATTTTATATTCAACCTGTTTGCTTTCCACTCTTCGTTTTGCTATGCTAATTACGTTTTCCTTAATTATCCTGGATTCTTTACAGGTCTTCTTCGTGAATCTAGACTACATCTGGTTAATGAGATACCTTATTAGTCCATTTCCCCCCCCCCCCCCCCCCCCCCCCTTCGCTTGGCTATAATAATTAGGTGGCCGGCCGAAGTGGCCGTGCGGTTAAAGGCGCTGCAGTCTGGAACCGCAAGACCGCTACGGTCGCAGGTTCGAATCCTGCCTCGGGCATGGATGTTTGTGATGTCCTTAGGTTAGGTAGGTTTAACTAGTTCTCAGTTCTAGGGGACTAATAACCTCAGCAGTTGAGTCCCATAGTGCTCAGAGCCATTTGAACCATTAATAATTAGGTGTAAAATTCGTTAGTAATTTATAGGGGTTTCTATTTTCGCTGCGGCTCACAAAAGGACGTATCGAAAATGAATGCTGTTTCTCTCGTGAAGCTAAGATGAGATACGATGTGTAATAGTCAATGTTAGATGAAGGCTGCATTTGTCCACTTAGGCTGTACTTAATTAAATATTCTATTCATGACACAATTAGTGTCGTTTTAAAGCCATTATCCATAAAATACACATTAAACAACAAAAAGTACTAAACAAAAACAGAGCTCCCTATGCTTTGCTAATTTTTGGACTTACTTCCCTCTCCATCCCTCTCTTTCAGTCCTTCTTTTGGCTTTCTTGCTGCAATAATTTACCAACAGCCGTATGTATAGTAGAAATTCATTTCATGAGCTCCTTATGTGCTACCAGTTTCGCCATTACATTGATGCCATCTTCAGGCCCCACACGTCATAGTCGTAAAATCGCTATACACGGAAGTAGCCATATAACTGGATTCGTGAATCAAATCGTGCTGAAACAGCTCTTGGTGGCCAGGCGACACAGACTCGGCCTGTCCCCTTCCTTGCTATCCATACCACAGAAGCGCTGTTTTCCTACCAGTCAGTCTCCCGCATTACACCTATCCCCACAATCAACCCATATGAAACACATATCTTAATAAAAATTTAACTACCCCAAAAGACTAGTTCTCGTTCCCTTTTCTAACTACTCCAAAGAAATGCAATTTCTCACAGGCGGAGTGCAATATAGTACAGTATTTGTTCTCTCTTTCTCGCTGACCTTTGTTTTTAAACGTCATACTACATTTGTCTATGTGTTACCTCAAGTATCACCGAAGATACCATTGTTTTCATATACACCGCCAGACCAGAAAGTTAGACATCCAGATGGGAGGGAGACGTTATTTCAGTGATAACAGATTCTAGATAAATTTACAAAGAATGTGGCACTTTTTTGAGCCCAGTTATCATAGTGATATTGTATCCATTTTCGCCTCAATGTATGCCTTGGTTCAGTTGAGACTGGTACCATAATCGTTGTATCCCCTGCCGAAGTTAGCTAACCCCCAACTATTGCAACCAGTCCTTGATTCCAGGATACTTGCACTGGGATTGAACTGACCTCCGAGCTACTTCTACACGTGTTCAAATATTCATGGAGCCATGTGTCATGTGTGGATGAGGACTGTTCTGTTGAATAATACCACTACGATACTGTCGCAAATTACGCAACTCATGAGGACGTGAGATCCATTGTGCCATCAGATTTTTCTCAATGACTAGCCGTTACCAGATTTCATACTTGATGGCTCCCTACACCATGACACCAGAGTGACACCGCTTTTCCTCTCCACAATTTTGTGAGAATGAAACTTCACATCAGATTATCGGCATATTCGCTAACGATGATCATCCGGGGTAGTGCTGGACCGTGACTCTTTACTGAGCGTAAGGCTAGGCGCAAATTGAGACGCGTATAGCTGGTGTGGCGCGACGCAGCGCAGCGCGCATTTTTGTAACTTACTGGTTCATATGGGACCGTGCAAATTGCGACGCGACGCGACTGGGACGCAACGCGCGCCAGTGCCAGGTCGCGCGGCGTTGTGGTTGTGGCACAGTTTCTCGCGCCGCGCGAGTATTGCGGAAGGGGTGAGGCGGGGAGCGGGAAGGCAGTTATTGCGGTATGTTCACTTTAGCATGGCGCATATGGGCAGTGAAAGTATTGCCCATCCGAAAAATACGGTCTTACTGTATACTGAATTTTATTATCACTGAGTAATGCTTCGTTCCTCGCCCTTTAAGCGCTCCATCTCTTTTCGTTAGTACATAAAAGTTTTCAGTTGCATATATCTATACAGTTCTTCTGTTTTGTTTACTCTTTTGTCAATAACAATGCACAGTTCAATAACTGGTGTGCCATTAGCCACTGAGATTATATCTTCTGCCTCCATAATGTTTTCAGATCGTAAGAACGGACAGACATCGTGAAGGTACTGAATAAGGAAATAAGGAATATTAGAAAATCACGTGATTTAGACGCAAGGCAGGAAAACAAAATAAGGTTATTAACTTGTTGCCTGTTATGCTGGCGTATCTCTACGAACTGTTGCAAAAAGTCGAAAAGACGTAATTTCCACTGATACGACCCCTTTGAGCATCAGGAAAATATCTTACAAGGAATGAAGTACATAAGTTTCACTGTCGTTACTTGGATATGGATGTAACAAGATCCATTATACACTACTGGCCACTAAAATTGCTACACCACGAAGATGACGTGCTACAGACGCGAAATTTAACCGACAGGAGCCCGCATCTCGTGGTCGTGCGGTAGCGTTTTCGCTTCCCACGCCCGGGTTCCCGGGTTCGATTCCCGACGGGGTCAGGGATTTTCTCTGCCTCCTGATGGCTGGGTGTTGTGTGCTGTCCTTAGGTTAGTTAGGTTTAAGTAGTTCTAAGTTCTAGGGGACTGATGACCATAGATGTTAAGTCCCATAGTGCTCAGAGCCATTTGAACCATTTTTTTAACCGACAGGAAGAAGATGCTGTGATATGCAAATGAATAGCTTTTCACAGCATTCACACAAGGTTGGTGCCGGTGGCGACACATTCATCGTGCTGACATGAGGAAAGTTTCCAATCTATTTCTCATACACAAACAGCAGTTGACCGGCGTTGCCTGGTGGAACGTTGTTGTGATGGCTCGTGTGAGGCGGAGAAATGCGTACCATCACGTTTCCGACTTCGATAAAGGTCGGATTATAGCCTATCGCGATTGAGGTTTATCGTATCACGACATTGCTGCTCGCGTTGGTCGTGATCAAATGACTGTTTGCAGAATATGGAATCGGTGGGTGCAGGAAGGTAATACGGAACGCCGTGCTGGATTCCAACGGTCTCGTATCACCAGCAGTCGAGATGACAGGTATCTTATCCGCATGGCTGTAACAGATCATGCAGCCACGTCTCGATCCCTGAGTCAACAGATGGGGACGTTTTCAAGACAACAACCATCTGCACGAACAGTTCGACGACGTATGCAGAAGCATGGACTATCAGCTCGGAGACCATGGCTGCGGTTACCCTTGACGCTGCATCACAGACAGGAGCGCCTGCGATGATGTATTCAACGACGAACCTGGGTGCACGAATGGCAAAACATCATTTTTTCGGATGAATCCAGATTCTGTTTACAGCATCATGATGGTCACATCCGTGTTTGGCGACATCGCGGTGAACGCACATTGGAAGCGTGTTTTCGTCATCGCCATACTGGCGTATCACCCGGCGTGATGGTATGGGGTGCCATTGGTTACACGTCTCGGTCACCTCTTGTTCGCATTGACGACACTTTGAATAGTGGACATTACATTTCAGATGTGTTACGACCCGTGGCTCTACCCTTCATTCGATCCCTGCGGATCCCTACATTTAATCAGGATAATGCACGACCGCATGTCACAGGTCCTGTACGGGCGTTTCTGGATACAGAAAATGTTCGACCGCTGCCCTGGCCAGCACATTCTCCAGATCTCTCACCAATTGAAAGCGTCTGGTCAATGGTGGCCGAGCAACTCTTGATGAACTGTGGTATCGTGTTGAAGCTGCATGGGCAGCTGTACCTGTACACGCCATCCACGTCGTTATTACGGCCAGAGGTGGTTGCTCTGGGTTCTGATTTTTTATGATCTATGCACCCAAATTGATTGATAATTTAATCTCGTGTTAGTTCTAATATAATATGTTTGTCCAATGAATACCCGTTTATTATCTGCATTTCTTCTTGGTGTAGCAATTTTAATGGCCAGTAGTGTACTATGTACATGTGGACATGACTGCAAGCTAGAAATAGTCGAAAAGCAGTCACAAATAACAATATTTTAATTGGCTCACAGTGTTGAGAAAAATCATTTCAATTGTTGCATGCACATTAATAGCATTAATAATCTAAGTATACAAGAGGCTACAGAAATGAAAAAAATATTCCGTATTATTACGATAGTAGGAGTATTCTGAAAGAGTGTGGTGATTAGATGGCTAAAAATGGCTCTGAGCACTATGGGACTCAACTGCTTTGGTCATCAGTCCCCTAGAACTTAGAACTACGTAAACCTAACTAACCTAAGGACATCACACACATCCATGCCCGAGGCAGGATTCGAACCTGTGACCGTAGCAGTCGCACGGTTCCGGACTGCGCGCCTAGAACCGCGAGACCACCGCGGCCGGCTGGTGATTAGATATATTTAATTTGTTGAAATATATTGCTGACAAAAGCAGCTCTACCTTCATGTTAGTGTTCTTCAGTGTTTATGCTCAGCTGCTGAAAATACACTGACCATTGTGTTGTATCACAGATCAATTGTTCATTTTTCTCAGTAACAACTATTTTATTCGTGAATCACACATTGTCATATTGTAAGCTGTAGGTGAGAAACCAACATCTGGCATCTGGAATATCATTCCACTGAAGAAAATGGTCGTCATTATTTTAATACTGCTCAGATCAGGAGAAGGAATAAAATCCTTTGGTAAGATTCCATTCCAGTCGTTCAGTGTTACAAATACGACGGGTTAAGAGGATTCGATCAAAATTCCTACAGAATTGGCAATTTTGTGTGAATTGCTAACTTATTCTCACTCGAAGAAGCATCACCATTTATGAGTAACGGCCACATTTATCTTGTTGGCATGTTTAATTGTACTTCCTTTGCAAAAACACAGTGTAATTTGCTCAGACTCATCTCACAGCACCTATTGCGACAGAATCTGAAACAGTGTGTCTCATTAAACAAGTAATATGCAGTCAATGAGCTCAATAGCTTACTAAAAACCTCATACTGTCAGTTTGGACTAACATAAGAGAAGAAATTTCATGTTTATTTTCATAATAGGAAAATCTTGTTTCACTGGCTGTCGATAATTCTTAAAAAATTACAGTGACTGGAGTGAAAAAAAAAAAAGGAAGTATAACTAACGGTATATCGCCGTACATAAGAAAGTTCGTGTGTTTACGAAGTGGCAAAATATTCTCCTCCTTGTGTACAATCCAACTCTCGTTTCGATATCTCAAGTGGTTTAGGAGGTATGAGAGATGTTTTGAATACTTCATTCTCGCGGCGTCAGATCGAGATTGAGCGCGCTACATAGGATCCACTTTCTCGAGATCGGAGACAGATAGAGACTTCCTCCCAAGTCTAAAGAAATATTCAACGTGTTGGCTAAATTTCATACGCAGCAAGATGTTGTGTAATACGCACCAAACGCAAATTCATAGCGACCTCTATTTTTCATTGCTAACTTTTCGAATTTTGCTTAGCATCTTACTAAAATGTATATACCACAATAAGTATAAGCATTAGCGAGATTATGGGCACTTTGCCACGAAGCTGACATATAACGCTACAAGCAATGCAAAAATGAAATATTGTTACTGAATAGCTTCTGTAAAGTCGTTTGAGAAAGAGTACAGTGTGCTCGCGCTTCGTTGCTGTCAGCCCAGAGGTCGCCAACGGGCACGTGCAAAGTACGTGTGCGTTTATCAATATGTGTTGGACCCGCTCGACACGTGCGGAACGTGCGCGTAGCGCTGTGTGTCGTGTCACGTCACACGTGTTATACGTGTCTCAATTTTCGCTTAGCTTAAGGCGATGCCATGCTTTCCCGAGACGGGATTACTTCAAACGCATTTACTAGTTTTGTGGTGATAATTCTACTACACTTTGGATGGCAATTCCCTTGTCTGCTTGCTACTACTCTATTATCATTGGTTAGGATGACACAGAATGTTGCACGGTGTCCATAACCCGTTCTCGGAAGCAGGGGAAAATTTGAAGGAGCTACGCTATACTTGGTGCACGCCATAAGAATCCTCTATTGTGGTGGTCAGACGTGGGTAACGGAAACCTTGACGACAAGTATACCTGGCCTCTCGTCTCCATTGAATCCAGCATTGAGCAGCTGTCACATCCAAATCCGCAACAAATCTGGAAATTGCACGATTCGACCAGCCAGCCAAATAAAGAACCACAATGAGGCCTCTTTCAATCTCTGTCAAACACTGACAATGTTGTTTCACTAAAGTATGTAGGAACTCCGTGTTCTTCACAGGGGTCACTGAATATCTGACACTGTTCGTTCTCTTTATATATACTACCAGGCCTGGTAATAAGTGAACACGAACAGCGCTAACGCACTCTCGTGGCAGTTCTGTCTGTCACAGAGAATTGCAACTCTGACATAGCGGCCGATGGGGTGTAATGTAGGAAATGACTTTGACATCCGACTACATGTTCTGGCTGCTTCGCTTTTCTATTCAGGCAATGTTGTATTGTGTAACTTTTTCTGATTATGTGAACTGTGGTTGTCTTCGTCTCCTGTGAGAGCTGCACAGAGTGTAAACCCTGTTGCTGGTCCACAGGACGCGCCGCTGAGCCACAATCAGAGCGCGCACGTCATCCATAGCAACCAGAGCCTGGTGCTGCAGAAGGTGTCTCGCCAGGGCGCCGGCCGCTACGTCTGCGTCGCCGCCAACGCCCAGGGAGAGGCCGCCTCCAACGAGCTCGACTTCCGGGTCAAGTGTGAGTACAGCTCTCTATCCACTCTGCTCTACCCTGCCTTAGCGCTACGCCACGATTGGACATTGCGAGATCTCACCTACGTGGTGGAAACTCTTCACATCTTAATTTACTTCCTACTTTTCCTTTAAACCAGGCAACGGTCTTGCCGCAGTGGTTACACCGGTTCCCGGGAGATCGCCAAAGTTAACCGCTGTCAGGCGTGGTCGGCATTTGGATGGGTGACCATCCAGGCCGCCATGCGTTGTTGCCATTTTTCGGGGTGCACTCAGCCTCGTGATGCCAGTTGAGGAGCTACTCGACCGAACAGTAGCGGCTTCGGTCAAGAATACCACCATAACGACCGGGAGAGCGATGTGCTGACCACACGCCCCTGCTACCCGCATCCTCCACGGAGGCTGACACGGCGGTCGGATGGTCCCGTAGGCCACTCCTTTAAACCTGTTATTTAAATTCTGGGACAGACCACAAGATACACATACCCAAGGAGACACAAGAATTGGGATACCTCGCAATATCGTGTCGGAGCTCTTTTTACCGGGCGTAGTGCAGCAAATAGATCTGGCATGGACTCAGCATGTCGATGGAAGTCCCCTGCAGATATATTGAGCTGTGCTGCCTCTAAAGCATTGCCATTTCAGAAGTTTGTGCACGAACTGACCTCTCGATTATGTCCCGTACATGTTCGACGGGATTCATGTCGGGAAATCTGGGTGGCCAAATCATTCGCTCGAGTTGCCCAGGATGTTCGTCAAACCTGTCGCTTCATTTGTAGTCCAGTGACATGTCTCATTGTCACGCATAAATATTCCATCGTTGTTTGGAACATGAAATCCATTAATGGATGTGAAAGGACTGAGTAGTAAAATATAACCATTTCCAGACAACGATCGGTTGCGTCGGACCAGCAGTTCATTCTGTGTAAACACAGCCCACGCCATTATCTGCCACCGCACGCAGTGTTTTCTTGACCGTTAAGTTCGTAAGGTCATGGGTTCCGCAGCTCACTCGAATCCTATCATAGCTCTTACCAAGTCAACTCGGGACTTACCAGACCAGGCCATGGTTTTCCAGTTTAGGGTACAACCAATACGATAGCAAGCCCAGGAGAGACGCTGCAGGCTTTGTTGTGGTGTTCGCAAAGGCACTCGCGTCCGACGTCTGCTGCCATAGCCTCTTAACAACAAATTTCCCCATATTGGCCTGATACGTTCGATGTACGTCTCACATTGATTTCTGCGGTTATTTATGCTGTGATGCTTGTCTGTTAGCACTGATAACTTTACGCTAACGCCGCTGCTATCGGTCGTTAAGTGGTGAAAGGTAATGCCTGAAATTTAATATTCTCGGCAGCTATTGACACTGTGGGTGGCAGAATATTTAATTCATGTCGATTTCCGAAACGGAATGTCCCCATGCGTCTGGCTCTCCTCAGTGTAAAGTTGTATGGGGGGGGGGGGGGGGAGATTGTCAAAAAGGACTTAACAGTCTCGACAATTCGTACAAACTTATTAATACAACTTACAAACATGGTCTTAGTGCCATGTTGAGGGAAAACAAATCAGGTTTTGTCTCACGTGTTACGCTAGTACAAGATCGCGCCACCGCTGACGCTAGCGGCAATTGCACCGAAGATGGCTGGCTTTACTCGTCCAAGCATGTTGGCTTTGTGTTTTAGTTTAAGGGGCCATTGACAAGTGTGAAATGTAATTTTCGTACAGTAGGCCTGTTTTTCATAAATCGCGTAAATGCTTCATTGGAACTAGCTTTTTGGCTAAGACATAATAAAACCTCAGGTCTTCCGTATGCATACGACGATGTCTTAGAGCAAGCGAGACCAGTTTGCTTCTAGGAAGCTGGACGTCCACCACATGATTATTTGGTGTGTATTAATAAATCAGTTGATTTCTGACGTCTGGGATTTCCTAAATGCCTGTTTTCCAGATACGAGGCGCGCCAAATGGATGACTCTCACATTCACCGGGCCTGACACCTCTCTATCTCTTATTTTCAGGATTCATAAATGATAATAGTCCAATCCTTGACTGGCTTCTCTACGGGAGCTGAGACCTGGAATTTACAACGCAATTGAGCAAGTCCCACCTGACATGGTGCATTGAGTATGGCAAGAAATGGAGTTCAGATGAGATGAGAACTGCATGAAGTCACACTGAACTTGTGTACACCTTTGTAGACAAGGTTCAAAAGGCTCTGAGCACTATGGGATTTAACATCTGAGGTCATGAGTCCCCTATATGAGCACTATGGGACTTAACATCCGAGGTCATGAATCCCCTAGAACTTAGAACTACTTAAACCTAACTAACCTAAGGGCATCACACAGATCCGTGCACGAGGCAGGATTCGAAACTGCGACCGTAGAGGTCGCGCGGTTCCAGACTGAAGCGCCTAGAACCGCTCGGCCACAGCGGCCGGCCGTAGACAAGGGTAAGGAGAGGTGGTCTACAGAGTAACGCAGCAACTGTCATAATAGGAAAACTGGACAGGAGCAGTAATGATTAGTGTGCAAGTGACACAGTAAACAGATCATTTACTTAACTTGTATTTCTCAACACATATGAAGATTCATTACAAACGATGCGACAAGACATAGAGTCTGGTTCATACAATAGCAACAATAGTGAAGTTGAAGCCGTGAGTAGGTGCCGTCTACATGGCGACCCATAAGGAAGTGGCTCCGAGCGTGAGTGGGCTGGAACGCTGCCGCTGGCCTTCCTGTATTGCGCCGACAGAGGCCGCTCGGGGTACCGAACTGCTGGAGGTGTATTCAAAAAAGGGTACTGAAGCTGAAGATGAAAAGGCCACTGGAGGACAGTGGACATAAGAACGCAAGAAACAACACAGCCAATTCGTGAACAGACTTTGGGAAGAGTACGAGAAGACCAGGCTAACAAGTTCAATAGCGCTTTTTAAATGTGCATAACGGAGAACGGAAAATAAAAAGAAATAGGTCCAGAAATTTAATTAAGTACGTCATGAACGCTTATATTTCTTCAAAACTGGCGAAATTTTTTAATGGTTTCCGATTACAGAGCCAGTCAGTAACTTAAAGTTAGATTAACTTTTCATGGTTGGGATTCACAGTCATATAATATTTCTTAATAGACACCATATTCGTCGTTGACTGTATGAAATGATTATTATTACGATTGCAATTTCGACCTTAGAACCATTTTCGAGTAACACTCCAAAAGTTACCTAAACACAACAAAAACACAAAAATGAAGCACAGGGTATATGAGTAAATATCACGTCAAAATGTAGCCTTCTGGCTGCGAGAGTCCCACAAGATCCTATGAGTATGACACTTATTACATCATAAAATGTTGTTAAATATGTGCTGTATTGTCAGTGTTACCATCGGTCTAATAATGTATCACGTTAAAAAGCTCTCACATTGACTTAAGTGCTCGTAATTGAGATGAAGACAGAGCTCTGATATATAATACGTATAATGCGTATACATTTTTTACCTTGGCGTCACACTCGACCGTCGCCTCTCCTGGACTCTCCATCTCCGGATAATCCAAGCAAAGGCACGCTCCCGGCTCCGTCTCCTCAAGCTCCTTTCCGGCCGTACGTGGGGTCTGGACCCCCCCCCCCCACCATCCTCCACACCTGTAAATCCCTCATCCGCCCTATTCTTTGTTACGCCCATCTGGCCTGGATCTCCGTCCCCCCTACCTTTTATAAATCCCTACAAATGCTTGAACGCCATGCTCTCCCCCTCGCCTATCGCATCCGCCTCCCCTCCCCCACGCGGATCCTGTATGATCTCATCCCCTTCCCCCACCTCCCCCTTTTTCTTGAAAGGATACGGATCCTGTACACCTCCCGCAAATTCGATCGTCCTCACCCGCTTGTCTCACCCATCCTCTCCCACCCCCACCCGCTGCCGCGCCTGTATTCCCACGTTCCACCCGGTCTCCATCTCTCCACCCTCCTTACCCTCTGCCAAGGTGGTTTTCGCCAGCTCCCCCTCCCTGATGATGTCCTCCTCCCCTCCATCTACCCCTCCTATCAACTTTGCTCCTCCCCCCCCACACTTCCTGTGTCCTTTCCTTTA
Source organism: Schistocerca nitens (assembly GCF_023898315.1). Classification (NCBI taxonomy): domain Eukaryota; kingdom Metazoa; phylum Arthropoda; class Insecta; order Orthoptera; family Acrididae; genus Schistocerca; species Schistocerca nitens. The sequence continues at coordinate 363,309,528 of NC_064622.1, forward strand.
GGCACCCTCCCTCCCTTCTCTTCCCTTCCCTTTCCTTTTCCCCTGTCCCCTCTTTCCTCCCCTCTTCCCCCGGGCTTCCCCTCCCCCTTCCCCCCTTCCCCCTATCTCCCCTCCCCATGGCATCTGCTCTCCCCTCTCCCTCTCCCATACCCCCCTCCTCCTCTCTTGGTAGGTCCCCGGACTCGTACGCAGTTGGTGAACATTCGCGCGCCGGAGATCAACGCCTCGCGTTCTGTGTGTGCCGTCGTTTTGTGCTTAAGTGGTTCAGTGTTATTCGTTTTGTGCACCTACGTTCACGTGTGACAATTTTCGTCTCTGTCTGTGTCCAAATGTCTGAAAAATTTTATCTTGGACTCTACGCCCGTGAACGGCACCTTGCATTTAAAAAAATGTTTGTCTCCGTTTATATGGTCACCATCTTTTTTTTCTCTAATTGTCTTCATTTGTATCTTTGTGTTTCTCTGCGGCCAAAGAGCGGCGTGGTATGCTGCTGCAGGCCTGCCTGTAAACAGGTTTCAAAATAACAATAAAGAAAAAAAACGTATACATTTTATGAATACGAATGGCGTAAAACGCTCGACAGCAGTCCAATTCACTGTGCAGCACCACATATCGGGACAAAACTTCACAATACCTCTGCACAAATACAGGATGCATCCTACTTATTTACATAGTCTTGTTTGCTATAATAGAGCCTGGTTGATATAAAGCTTATAAGTGTATCCTTGGTGTGCACTATCTTTGCTACGTGGACAGGCAGTATCTTTAGTAATGTATTTTCGCGCCAACAGACTAAGCTCCACATGTTGTCAGTGCACCTGAGCTTTTATTTGTGACAGATTATTAGAACTATGGTAACATTGACAGCCGGCCGATTTGGCCGAGCGGTTCTAGGCGCTTCAGTCTGGAACCGCGCGACCGCTACAGTCGCAGGTTCGAATCCTGCCTCGGGCATGGATGTGTGTGATGTCATTAGGTTAGTTAGCTTTAAGTAGTTCTAAGTTCTAGGTGACTGATGACCTCAGATGTTAGGTCCCATAGTACTCAGAGCCATTTGAACCATTTTGAACCATTGCATTGACAATACAGCACATATTTAACAACATTTCACGATATAATAAGTGTCGTACGCATTGGATCTTGCGCGACTCTCGCAGTGAAAAGGCTACATTTTGACAACGACATGTCAGATAGTCTTATATTCTCACAGAATGGAAGTTATGTATATTTCTCAACAATTCTTATAATTACGCTACTATCTTACTGAAATGTTTGTTTAATTGTTTATACACACCCTGTGCTTTCTTTATGTTTTTTGTTGTGTTTAGGTAACTTTTGCAGTGTTACTTGGAAATGGCCCTAAGCCCGAAATAGCAATCGTAATAATAAACATTTCATACAGTCAACGGCGACTATGATGTATTTTAAGGAAAATTATCCTAAAGTGTCAGAAACAAAACGTTTATCATAAAAATTCCAGACACAAAGATTTACAATAACTTGCATCCTACTGCTGACAATAAGTACCTGTTGCCTCTTGATTATTAGTCTGTTTTGCCGCAAAGACGACATTGACAGGTGACACTTTAGTAGTACATGATTAGACGGTATATGACCTTTGTTGTTAATCGATCTATTCATCTATTTGTACTATATGAGTGAGACAGCGCCGTCCGCAGCTCGTGGTCGTGGGGTAGCGTTCTCGCTTCCCACGCCCGGGTTCCCGGGTTCGATTCCCGGCGGGGTCGGGGATTTTCTGTGCCTCGTGATGACTGGGTGTTATGTGATGTCCATAGGTTAGTTAGGTGTAAGTAGTTCTAAGTTCTAGGGGACTGATGACCATAGATGTTAAGTCCCATAGTGCTCAGAGCCATTTGAACCATTTGAGACAGCACCACTTGCAGGCTGCCGCTGACGCCGTTTGCCGTGTCTGTGTTTTTGGTGTAGTATCCAAATGGTAAAGTAATGGCTAGACAGAATTATAATAATAAAATCTATCCCTATGTGGGAATCACAGCAGCTGTTGCGTGCCGGAAATGGACTCTTAGTGATATGTAGAGTTTTGGGTCGGTCCTGGAGGAGTGGCTGAAGTTGTTGAGGTGACCGGTCGCGTAAATCAGGAAATCAAGGGAGTGCCGGTCGGGCATAGATTTTCAGTTGTCACTAGTAAATTGTATGGCTGTTGTCTAATCGTATTTGCAGTTCTGAATACACTTGTTTGTGTAACTGTGGCTGGATCAGAAGGCGCCAGGTATTGAACAACAATGATCCTAATCATTGTCACTTATGTTCATTGTCAAACACTTAGAGATTCGCTAACACAAGCGTGGGACATAGGGTATAGCAGATACTGTCCCTCAGTGCAATAGACCAAACTCGCTTTCCTTAGTAACAGTCTGCAAAATTCACTGTAAGTATCTCCTTTCGTTTGATCAGCTAGGCCTGGCTGATCGTCACACCAGTCAAATTATTTGTTAATTTCCTTCAATGCTTTTGTGTGACATTCTTTTCTCCATTTCACGACGAAATTCAGTCTTAGTCAGTGGTTATGTCCAGACATGGACATCAAACGAGCCAGAGTATCCTCCTCGAACGACAACGGCGCTTGGGTTTTCTTATATGGCGTGTCGCAGTGTGACAAGATTGTTTTTCTTTCACCTCCAAAGCTGACGATGTTCTCTGGCGTTGACTTTGCATTATTTATTGTCTACCTCAAAAGTACAAATGGTCATTGCTGATCATTTCCGTAAAGGAGGGAAGACACATTGAGCTGCTTATAACCATGCTTAGTTTATTACAATTCTGGGGATAGTACATACTGCATATTAATCCTTAGTGTGGATAACTGAGTTCTGCTACAATTAAGGAGACGGCTACTTTGCGAGGACCAAGCGTTGCAGCGACAAAAATCTGGGACTACCTTGTTGCCCTGCCTGCTGTCATATAGTGCAGGTAACACAGTTTATACCCTCACATGTTTTCTCTCAATTTTCTCACGCCGCTAGAAAACCTAAAAAACGATAAAAAGAGGGGAAACGAAATGCTTCCGTACAAAAAGTGTTGCAGGAAATAGTGTTCCATCGATCGTAGCAAATTTCCACTGCGCAACTTCAAGTAAGAGAAACGAGATGCGGACAGCTTCTGGAGAAATTTAATTTGTTTGTAGCACGGTACAGTCCCATTTACCACACCATCTGGTGCAGCCGTATTTCCACTTTTCTCATTTCTTAAATACGCAACAACTACTCCATCTAAAGTTTCCTTACCTCTGATTTTCCTTCAACCTACTCCAAGCATATGGCAGCGGAAATCTCTGCTCAACATTGTTTAAGTATAACACAGTGGTTCAGACCTTTTCGTTGCAAGGACCCCTTTAGTATTACAGGAAAAGGAGTACATATACTGCACACATATCTAATGTTAGCGTTGTTTGAATACCTCACTGCCTATGAAGAACGCACGGTTTCGAAGCTTATAAATATTGACGAGCTAGAAAGACGCAACACAAAATACTTGTGTGACGTAGTCTCGAGAACACAGTAGTATAAATTTTGCTGAAAGCCGTGCATTGATGTTAGGGATAGGACGAGGCCTCAGTTACACTCATCCATGTACAACAATTATTGTATCCAGGAGAGTTCTTCAAATAATGTGAGTTACATAAGTAGCAGGAAACGGACGTCTTTGCGTCTTTATCGATTCTGCACAGACCAATATGAGTGCTCGCCGTTTTCATTTCTTGGGTATCGCCATCCAGTAAAACCAGTGCACTCCGTGGCCAGAAGTCTTTGGGTAACACAATGAAAGCAGCTTGGGTGACACGAAGAAATTAACCTTAGTTTACACCACTGGAGATGCAGTGTGATGACGTTATACATGTGCTGTCAGTCACAGTCAGACGAAAGCTGTGCAGGTTGGAATGTGTCGGAGCTCTAATGGGACAAAACTGCTCGGGTGCAAATATATATTTGACTGACAGAAATTTGAAGCAGTTAGATGTGAACTAAATCAATAAATTTCCATTGCAGATACTTTTGTAGTTACTAGAAGAGTTGCAGTTATATCGCAGAACATGTCTTTACGAACGCACGGTCACTGGAATGTCTTTCCTTTAATTATTTTATACTTTCACTCCTGTCAGTTTTCCGCAACGATTATTCCAATGTCTTTATAACATACTACTGTAGGACGTTTTGTTACACTAGGCATCGTTAAAATGCAAGAGAGTGTGGTTTGATGTAAAGTGTATAGAATTGTCGTTCAGTACCAGATGTCAGTAACAGAATCGTACTACTACTGAACATTAATTATTTGGAAACTAGTCATCCACCTGAATGTATTAATATCAAATTTAATGTACGTCTTCGCCTAACTAGATGGAAATTCCGCCTCTTATATTGCAGAACATTTAACAAAATGCGTAGGCTTCCGCTGCGAGAGTCAACTGACATAAAAGTTTTCTGATTATGGCACCACTCACATATTGTTAAGATCTAACGTTTCCGTCACTGATTTCTCCAGTATAGCTTTTTATACTGTGACGCGGTGCAGTACATCCGTCCGCAGCTCGTGATCGTGCGGTAGCGTTCTCGCTTCCCGCGCCCGGGTTCCCGGGTTCGATTTCCGGCGGGGTCAGGGATTTTCTATGCCTCGTGATGACTGGGTGTTGTGTGATGTCGTTAGGTTAGTTATGTTTAAGTAGTTCTAAGTTCTAGGGAACTGATGACCATAGATGTTAAGTCCCATAGTGCTCAGAGCCCTTTGAACCTTTTTTTTTTTTTTTTTTTTTTTTTTTTTTTGCAGTACATCTAATTCACTAAATGTGATTACAGCAACCTGTTTCAACTGAACAGTTGCATGCATTCAGTGAAAATAAGATTGACACATTCTGTGTATGAAGAACATGTTGATGCACACCATTCAGTGTAGTATGAGTTGATAAACTGTATGTCTTTTCAAAAGCCAATCCTTCCGCAAGACATTTTTAATATTAATGTTCATTACTCCTTTTACTATTTTGTACAGTGAATTTATGTCTTAATTTTGTACATATTCAATGAAAATTTTATGTTCTGAGTCATAGCTCATCACTTGAAAGTCTCTCTCTCTCTCTCTCTCTCTCTCTCTCTCTCTCTCTCTCTCTCTCTCTCTCCCTCTCTCTCGATCGCTCTCTGTCTCTCTCTTACACGCGCACACACACACACACACACACACACACACACACGCACACGCGTACACTCACACATTAACTTATAATTCTACATCTGTATCTAACTATACAGGGTGGTCCATTGATAGTGACCGGGCCAAATATGTCACGAAATAAGCGTGAAACGAAAAACTACAAAGAACGAAACTTTTCTAACTTCAACGGGGAAACCAGATGGCGCTAAGGTTGGCACGCTAGATCGCGATGTCATAGGTCAAACGGATATCAACTGCGTTCTTTAAATAGGAACCCCCATTTTTGATTACATATTCGTGTAATACGTAAAGAAATATGAATTTTTTAGGTGACCACTTCATTCGCTTTGTGATAGATGGCGCTGTAATAGTCACAAATATATGGCTCACAATTTTAGACGAACAGTTGGTAACAGGTAGGATGTTTAAATTAAAATACAGAACGTAGGTTTTGAACATTTTATTTCGGTTGTTCCAACGTGATACATGTACCTTTGTGAACTTATCATTTCTGAGAACGCATGCTGTTACAGCGTGATTACCTGTAAATACCACATTAATGCAATAAGTGCTCAAAATGACGGTCGTCAACCTCAGTGCATTTGGCAATACGTTAACGACATTCCTCTCAACAGCGAGTGGTTCACGTTCCGTAATGTTCGCACATGCATTGACAATGCACTGACGCATCTTGTCAGGCGTTGTCGGTGGATCACGATAGCAAATATTCTTCAACTTTCCCCACAGAAAGATATCCTGGGACGTCAGATACGGTGATCGTGTGGGCCATGGTATGATGCTTCGACGACCAATCCAATTGTCATGAAATATGCTAGTCAATATCGCTTCAACCGCACGCGAACTATGTGCCGGACATCCATCATGTTGGAAGTACATCGCCATTCTGTCATGCAGTGAAACGTAGTAACATCGGTGGAAAATTACGTAGGAAATCAGCATACATTGCACCATTTAGATTGCCATCGCTAAAATTGGGGCCAGTTATCCTTCCTCTCATAATGCCGCACTATACATTACCCCCCAAGGTCGCTGATGTTCCACTTGTCGCAGCCATCGTGGATTTTCCGTTGCCCAATAGTGCATATTATGCCTGTTTACGTTACCGCTGTTGGTGAATTATGCTTGCGTCGCTAAATAGAACGCGTGCAAAAGATCTGTCATCGTCCCGTAATTTCTCTTGTGCCCAGTGGCAGAACTGTACACGACGTTCAAAGTCGTCGCCATGCAATTCCTGGTGGATAGAAATATGGTACGGGTGCAATCGATGTTGATGTAGCATTCTCAACGCCGACGTTTTTGAGATTCCCGATTCTCGCGCAATTTGTTTGCTACTGATGTGCGGATTAGCCGCGACAGCAGCTAAAACACCTACTTAGGCATCATCATTTGTTGCAGGTGGTGGTTGATGTTTCACATGTGGCTGAACACATCCTGGCCAAGCGGTTCTAGCCGCTACAGTCTGGAACCGCGCGACCGCTACGGTCGCAGGTTCAAATCCTGCCTCGGGCGTGGATGTGTGTGATGTCCTTAGGTTAGTTAGGTTTAATTAGTTCTAAGTTCTAGGGGACTAATCTCAGAAGTTGTCCCATAGCGCTCAGAGCCTTTTGAACCATTTTTTTTATAAGTTCCTCTGTCAGTTGTATCTGGTACACATCCCAGTTGGCGTAAGAGGAGATGAGGATGTTTCATTTCGAAGGCCATACAGTCCACAACCGCTATGCCAATCAGGCAAAATCACTGTGAGAATTGAGGCAATCTTTCCACACCGTGCCCTGCTGCGTCAAGAAGTCTGTAACTACTGCTGCTCACCGTCGTCTGACTGGAATCGTCGACAACTGAAAGCCTTTTTTAAGCGATAATCGCATGGATATATCAGGGGTACAGGGCGTGTACTCGAATGTTCGTAGTGGGTGAGGCTGATCTTCCAGATCGACTAGCATCTTGTGCTAAACTGCGACCAGAACCGAACTTGTCGCATCACCCCCAGCAGCCATTTTTGACAGACCTGCTATCTCATATGCATTCTTCATTCTCCGATGAGTGTCTGCTGGCGTTTGTGCTTCGGCAGCCAATAAAAGAGTAACAGCACGTTTCGCTGTTTGGACTCAAATTGTAATAACGTCACAATTGTTCACGTTTCTACCTATTCTTTCCTACATGTCGGTGCTTATATACCTGCATTGGAATCGTGCTACGTTACATATACGTTGTAGTAACGGACTCAGACAGAAACTTGTTGAGCGCCATTTATATTATTCGTGATTTTCGCCAAGATTACTTCACTGCTTTTCTGATTACCGATTACAGTTTGATCATCCTTATCTTCGTCTTCTTAACCTGCGGCGTCTTAGTTTCCATTATTTTCGCTGCTTCACTGCCCTAGCGTATTGGTATCTTCAGTTTTTTGTCGGCAGTCTCTTTTAATTTTTCACGTTGCATGAGGTAAGTTGTAAGAACATCTTCCCTTGCCCTCTTTTCAAAGTCAGTAAACGACTGCTCTTAAATATTAGTGCCACTGTGTATGCGGTAAAAATAAATTAATTTAGGCAAGTGATCAGGCACCTATGATGCTTTATTTTCGTTCCCCGGAGAACTTGTTGCGAATAACCACCACCACCAGCCAACCAGACTAAAACTGCAGGAGTCGCACTGTTAGATCTAGCCGTACTTGTCGTGTTAGTATTCCAGCTGAGATACAGTTTGCATACTTGCTGGTGCATTTAGCATCTTGAGTTGAGCCGGAGCTACTACACTACTTGACATTAAAATTTCTACACTACGAAGATGACGTGCTACAGACGCGAAATTTAAAAATGGTTCAAATGGCTCTGGGCACTATGGGACTTAACATCTATGGTCATCAGTCCGCGAAATTTAACCGACAGGAAGAAGATGCTGTGATATGCAAATGATAAGCTTTCCAGAGCATTCACACAAGGTTGGCGCCGGTGGCGAACCCTACAACGTTGTGACATGACGAAAGTTTCCAACCGATTTCTCATACACAAACGCAGTTGACCGGCGTTGCCTGGTGAAACGTTGTTGTGATGCGTCGTGTAAGGAGGAGAAATGCGTACCATCACGTTTCCGACTTTGATAAAGGTCGGATTGTAGCCTATGGCGATTGCGGTTTATCGTATCGCGACATTGCTGCTCCCGTTGATCGAGACCCAATGACTGTTTGCAGGATATGGAATCGGTGGGTTCAGGAGGGTAATACGGAACGCCGTGCTCGATACCAACGGCATCGTATCACTAGCAGTGGAGATGACAGGCATCTTATCCGCATGGCTGTAACGGATCGTGCAGCCACGTCCCGATCCCTGAGTCAACAAATGGGGACGTTTGCAGGAGAGCAACCATCTGCACGAAGAGTTCAACGACGTCTGCAGCAGCATGGACTATCAGCTCGGAGACCATGGCTGCGGTTACCCTTGACGCTACATCACAGACAGGAGCGCCTGCGATGGTGTTCTCAACGACAAACCTGGATGCACGAATAGCAAAACGTCATTTTTTCGGCTGAATCCAGATTCTGTTTACAGCATCATGATGGTCACATCCGTGTTTGGCGACATCGCGGTGAACGCACATTGGAAGCGTGTATTCGTCGTCGCCATACTGGCGTATCATCCGGCGTGACGATATGGGGTGCCATTGGTTACACGTCTCGGTCATCTCTTGTTCGCATTGACGGCACTTTGAACAGTTCAAATGGTTCAAATGGCTCTGAGCACTATGCGACTTAACTGCTGAGGTCATCAGTCGCCTAGAACTTAGAACTAATTAAACCTAACTAACCTAAGGACATTACACACATCCATGCCCGAGGCAGGATTCGAACCTGCGACCGTAGCGGTCGCTCGGCTCCAGACTGTAGCGCCTAGAACCGCACGGCCACTCCGGCCGGCCTTTGAACAGTGCACGTTACATTTCGATGTGTTACGACACGTGGATCTACCCTTCATTCGATCCCTGCAAAATCCTACATTTCAGCAGGATAATGCACGACCGCATGTTGCAGGTCCTGTACGGGCCTTTCTGGTTACAGAAAATGTTCGACTGCTGTCCTGGGCAACACATTCTCCAGATCTCTCACCAATTGAAAATGTCTGGTCCATGGTGGCCGAGCAACTGGCTCGTCACAATACGCCAGTCACTACTCCTGATGAACTGTGGTGTCGTGTTGAAGCTGCATGGGCAGCTGTACCTGTACACGTCATCCAAGCTCTGTTTGACTCAATGCCCAGGGGTATCAAGGCCGTTATTACGATTGTTCTGAGTACTGATTTCTCATGATCTACGCACTCAAATTGCGTGAAAATGTAATCACATGTCAGTTCTAGTATAATATATTTGTCCAATGAATACCCGTTTATCATCTGCATTTCTTCTTAGTGTAGCAATTTTAATGGCCAGTAGTGTATGTATACTGTATAGTTCGGATTCGATCGATCTTCCTGCTCACTGGTTCCGTAATGCAGGGTATATCCTAGTAAACATGTCTAGGTGTTTTTTTGGTTGCGGGACAGTAGTTTTCGCATGGTTGTAGCACTGTTTTAGTGTGATGCACTGTCTTGCTGTTCAGCAAAACAAAATCAGGTTCTTTCTACAGCATTCACATATTAGGCCCGTTTCACACTGGGACACTGTTGATGGTCACCAGCGACGGTCACTGACAGAGATAAATTCGTTTGAACTGGAGCATTCACACCGGTGCAGTACACCACCTCACCGGGACACTTTGACGCAGCAGTGACTCACCCTCGCCACATGTGACGGACACGGTCACTGAGTTCACAGAAGCCACTGCCGGACAAGCATTAGTTTTAATTGGAGTGTTCGCACTGGGACACGGATCACAGACATAGATCTATAGATTTTCCAACAGACAGGCAGTCATTTCTGAGACAGTGCCTCGAAATATTTATTATATATTATACTGTACACATTGTAGCCATGAGTTTATATTTCATTAACACAAAAGATTTTATAAGTTAAGTAGAAAGTCGCCCCGCTATTTGGGATGTCAAAAGCGAGGACTATAGCAACAAAGTGGTGGCTAGGAGGGTAATAACCTTCAAGCACATTTGCATCACTCGCCCCCTTTTGTTCTGCGTCTTAAGCCGTTCCGCCTTATGGTTAAAAAAACAGACTTAAAATATTATTCTTAATTACAATTACTTACGCGTATGTGGCTACTACAATAATGAAATTAATTTATTTATTATAATATTATTGAGGTACAAGTTCCTGACACACTATAATTTTAATTGTAAGTTCCAGTCAGTTCAGTGAATACAATAATGTGACTTATTACAGTTAACGTGGTAATAATTGCACAGTACCCATCAAAAATACAATGCCAGATGAACTATGAGGCCTAAGCACATTAACGTTCACGTATCATTTCTAGCAATTACATATTTTGCAGCTGCCAAGCCACTTCAGTTTCAGAGCTAACGAAGTAGTTTGCAAAGTCATCTCTGATACTGTTCGCAATATTTCCTCAACGAAATAAACGAGGTGACATGTCCTACAATCCCTGAGTAGTTGACGTATTCTCAAACGACATAAAGAATATAAAACAATCCTTTATCCAGCCGATTATGTAGCTGTGGCTGTACGTGTAATAAAAGTTTTTTCTTCATTCTTCTCCTCCGTCTCCTCCTGCTTAGAAGTACCAACAAAAGTTCCTCCTCGCTCGAGTCCATTTCACTAACTAATCAGTTGGCAATACCTGCGGTGTCGGACACCGGTGATCCAGGAGTGTTCACCACAACTACCGGAGACCGTCACTGGCGACCGTCACCAGTGTACCAGTGTGAAACGGGCCTTCGGTTGCCCTCTCTGCAGGCGTATCTCTGTGGTATGGTGTCGATAAGGCTACACTCTCTACATTTTTAAGAGTCCGACAAATCTATTCTGACAATTTTTCTTTCGTTGGTATTGTTACAGTAACTTATTTGTACTAAGTGATCTTACGACTGTTCCTAATACTTTGTTCCAGTATGTACTCTAGTCCTTAGAGGGGCTCCTTACTTCTGTTGTTCCTTAGCCGGTATAGTTGAGCATGGTTCGATTTCGCAGTGTGCGCGGTTTCGCCGGAAGGTAGCTTATTTCCAGCAGAAATATCCTGATATGGTTCACCTTGGGATGTATTTCCCCCAGTTTTGTTGGCAGTTGGATATTGTCCAGCTTATATGTCTCTACTGCGTCACTCATCGCAGTGCCTGGGTATTTGTTGCAAGACATTAAGGCGATTAGTATCAATCTCAGTATTTCTTCTCAAACTGAATGGCTTTCATTTCTGAAGCTACAGTTTCTCTTTATTTGAGTAAAAGAAGGTGCATACAAATGTGAGTGTGTTTGTACTGTTACGTGTCTCCACCCGGGTGCGGTCTTTTTCAAACCACGATATTTCGACAGCGTTCCTTGCCGTCATCTTCAGGTGATACCTGCAGGCGTCTCTGCTGAATCTCCTCCCGTTTATACTCTGATCGCTCCCCACCCCTTTTCCTGCGTCCTGTCACACGCGGCTTCGTGGAGTGGTGGTGGGGAGAGGCGGGCTGCTGGATGCGAACTGTGGAGCATCAGATGTTCTGTGGCCTTCGTCGGGCGCGGAAGTCGCTTTGGGTAAGGTATACATCGTGCAATCTGTTCGGACAATAGATGAAAGATGCCAGGAACACAGAAGGCACACTGAACTAAAGCAGCCTACAAAACCTGCGGTTGCGGAACATTACATGGTACTGGAGATACTATGGAGTACGCGAAAACGGAAGTTTTACGGCAGGCCTCGTCTTTTTGGGACTGTCTTCTGAAGGAGGCGATTGAAATACGTGTAGCTGATGGGCTGATGAACAGAGACGCCGGGTTCAAACTCAGCAAAGCCTGGGACCCAGCAGTCAGACAAGTAAAAGCACAGCGCCCACCCAAAGCGACTCCGCGGCCGACGAAGGCCACAGGGCATCTGATGGTGCACAGTTCGCATCTAGCAGCCAGCAGCCTGCCCCTCCCCACCACCATTCCACGCAGCGCCGCGTGAGGCAGGACGCAGGGGAAGGGGTGAGTAGCGATCAGAGTATAAAGGGGAGGAGATTCAATCTGCAAGTATCACATGAAGATGACAGTAGGGAACGCTGTCGAAATATTGTGGTTGGAAAACGACTGCACCTGGCTGGAGACCCGAGAACAGTACAAACAGTTAATTTGCCGGGAAAGCCTAAGATCACAAATGTGAATGTTCTTATTGCATCATAGTGAAATGGTTGTTTTTAGCAAGTCTTGTCGTTGTTACGAGAACTAGGACTCCTGCCGACTTCAACTAACCTGAACTGTATTCTGTGTGGTTTCCTCAGACGTTTCTAGGTGAATGCAGGGATGGTTGCTAACAAAAAACACTGGCCGTGACACGCCCCTTTAGCATCTGCGTGAGTTGTATTTTGTGGCTCCAGGCGATCTGCTTCCTGTACCTTCTCATTGATCCGTTACTGAGCTTTGACATTCGTAAACCAGTGGTTAGAGCCAGAAAAAATGGTTCAAATGACTCTGAGCACTATGGGACTTAACATCTGAGGTCATCAGTCCCCTAGAACTTAGAACTACTTAAACCTAACTAACCTAAGGACATCACACACATCCATGCCCGAGCAGGATTCGAACCTGCGACCGTAGTAGTCGCGCGGTTCCGGACTGAAATGCCTAGGACCGCTCGGCCACAGCGGCCGGCGGTTGGAGCCAGAAGTAATTTCCAGATATATAGCTTGAGTCGGGGGGAAAGGTGCATTTATTAAGGGGTGATAGTGCTTCTGAACAAATATCTACATATGGACATATGCCCTGTACTGAACACTCTCCAAAATAGAACACGTGTAATGTAAATTATGATTTGTTTTCTCTATAATTCAGACGTTGTCATGATTTACAACGAACCACACTATTGTTGAGGAAGTCGAGACGAACAGTTTCGTAAAGCATACTTGTGGTCTATCAAGTCAGGAAACTGTCTAAAAATGGCCCACAAAAACTTCTTCCAACACAGCAAATACGCGTCGTGAGATTTTCGGTATTCCTGCGCTCTCTTCACGCAAACTATTAGACCTAGAGATAAGCTGAATAGGACCTTCTATTAAGAAAATTTAATGTAGTTTAATTTTTTTGTGTGTCACGTATTCGCTGGCTGATGAAGTTTGCGAGTTATTCAACGAAAAGTGACGAAAGTGGTACGGAGTATGTTCTGTCTCGGGAACCATTCGGAATAGACAAATGTCTGTATAAAGTTATAGATTAAAATCAGTAGCACTGCCACTCCTCAAGGCATATACATTTTCTCCTTGTGGCATCACGTATCAGTACCATCCCATGGCATATCAAGGTTGGTAACCGAATGGGAAGACTCTGTCTGTTGCCCGTAGTGGTCACATAGGATCTGGAGGACCCAATGGTGTGCCCCCGCTGACCCACCCCTCCAGCGGCTTCGCACTAGGAACGCCCACTGCCGCCGCGATATAGAACAGCTGGCAGCAACCATTCGCGCCACTTGCACCCGGAGCGTCTATGCTACGACACCATCAAAATGGTTCAAATGGCTCTAAACACTATGGGACTTAAACATCTGAGGTCATCAGTCCCCTAGACTTAAACCTAACTAACCTAAGGACATCACACACATCCATGCCCGAGGCAGGATTCGAGCCTGCGACCGTAGCAGCAACTCGGTTCCGGACTGAAGCTACGACACCATCGTTCGTGCTTAGTACAGCGAGCGTCTTCCTAGTTGCTGTTGTATGAGATGGAATCTAATTCTTGCTGCATTATCTGTGGTGAGACTTCGTACGCTTGGAGAAATACAAGTAACTCTTCTGTTTGCTGTGTTAACTTGTTCGCTAGTTATTTCTGCTCCTTTCCAGCTTTCCTACGACGATAGTTGCCGTTCCACTCTGTAGCACACCTCTCCTTACCATTGTGTACGAAGGCGTAAGCAACGCTCATGACTCACCTGTAATATACGTCGGGATATAAGGTGGAAGCGTCGCTATCAGCGTCGCTTTGCTCATAACATATACTTATTTTAGCACATAGAGCTCATCAAAGATGTAGACGTCAAATGTATGCTTTTGACGATGTATACTGACCAGCCAGAACATGATGACATCCAACCTACTGTTGATTTAAGCCCATCCAGGTGATAGCAGCGTCATCTGGGAGGAATAACTACTAGCCAAACGTACGCAAGCTGCATGTAGTATCAGCGAGTTTGCTGTCCATGTGTATAACGGGAAAGGCGCGCGATCTATCTGAGTTTCACCGGGGGCAGATTGTGATGTCCCCGAAGCTAGGCACAAGCATTTCGGAAAATGCAAGACTTATTGGATATTCGAGGTGTTCTGTGGTCTCTTCAACACGTGGAGGAGCGAAGATGAAAACATGTCCAGATGCCGTGGGTTTGGGCGGCCATCCCTCCTTGTAGATGTCAGATGTCGTAGGCTGGGCAGGACATGGGGCGAACTGTGGGTGAACTGACATCAGGCTTAAAAGATGGGTGAAGTTTATTTGAACGCACCGTGCACCTAATACTCCTAACTATGGGCCTCCGCAGCTGATGACCCTTCATGTGCCAATGTTAACACCACGACATCAGCAACTACAACTGAAATGGGCAAACGAGCATCACCGCTGGACCTTGGTGCAATGGCAGAGCATTGCATGATCTGATGATTTCCGATACCTTCTCCATCATGTCGATGGGACAGTGCGAATTCGTCGTCTTCCAGGGCTATAGCTTCTTCACACTTGAACTGTGGGAAGGAGACATGTTGAGGGTGGTTCCACTGTGCTCTGGGGAACGTTCACGTGAACATCGATGCGTTCATTGGATTTCATGCAAGTCACCGCAACGGCCAATGAGTGTTGTACACTGGTTGCAGGCCAGGTGCAACCCTTCCAGACGATCATGTTTCCGGACAGTAGTTGCATTTTTCACCAAGGTGCTGCGTCATGCTACAAGGCCAAGAATATGATGGGGTGGCTCGAGGAACACAGTGGCGCGTTCCAATAGTTGTGCTGGCCTCTAACTCACCAGATCTGATCCCGATAGAACATATCTGTGATGTAACTGAACGTGGCGTCAGATATCGTCGCCCTCCAGTCCGGAATTTACGGGAATTATGTGACGTGTGTGCTTATGTGGTGCCAGCTTCATCCAGCGATGTACTAATGCCTCATTCCTTCCACGCAACGGCGCGTCGCCGCTGCTACCGCCTGGGGTACGGGCTTATGTCGATAGTAGCTCGGTGGTCATAATACTATGGCCGATCAATGTATGTTTCATTGGACTGAGCTGTCGACTATAAGCTAATCTTAGAGAGCCCAAGGCCATGTTAAAATGTTAATGTAGCCTGTGGTATCCCAAGGGTTGGATTCAACCGCCTGGAAAAGTGGTGTTCGAAATGTTTCAATTGGCTCTGAGCACTATGGGACTTAACTTCTGAGGTCATCAGTCCCCTAGAACTTTTTTTTTTTTTATTTTGGTCATCAGTCTACTGACTGGTTTGATGCGGCCTTTTTTTTTTATTTTGGTCATCAGTCTACTGACTGGTTTGATGCGGCCCGCCACGAATTCCTTTCCTGTGCTAACCTCTTCATCTCAGAGTAGCACTTGCAACCTACGTCCTCAATTATTTGCTTGACGTATTCCAATCTCTGTCTTCCTCTACAGTTTTTACCCTCTACAGCTCCCTCTAGTACCATAAAAGTCATTCCCTCATGTCTTAGCAGATGTCCTATCATCCTGTCCCTTCTCCTTATCAGTGTTTTCCACATGTTCCTTTCCTCTCCGATTCTGCATAGAACCTCCTCATTCCTTATCAGTCCACCTAATTTTCAACATTCGTCTATAGCACCACATCTCAAATGCTTCGATTCTCTTCTGTTCCGGTTTCCCCACAGTCCATGTTTCACTACCATACAATGCTGTACTCTAGACGTACATCCTCAGAAATTTCTTCCTCAAATTAAGGCCGGTATTTGATAATAGTAGACTTCTCTTGGCCAGAAATGCCTTTTTTGCCATAGCGAGTCTGCTTTTGGTGTCCTCCTTGCTCCGTCCGTCATTGGTTATTTTACTGCCTAGGTAGCAGAATTCCTTAACTTCATTGACTTCGTGACCATCAATCCTGATGTTAAGTTTCTCGCTGTTCTCATTTCTACTACTTCTCATTACCGTCGTCTTTCTCCGATTTACTCTCAAACCATACTGTGTACTCATTAGACTGTTCATTCCGTTCAGCAGATCATTTAATTCTTCTTCACTTTCACTCAGGATAGCAATGTCATCGGCGAATCGTATCATTGATATCCTTTCACCTTGTATTTTAATTCCACTCCTGAACCTTTCTTTTATTTCCATCATTGCTTCCTCGATGTACAGATTGAAGAGTGGGGCGAAAGGCTACAGCCTTGTCTTACACCCTTCTTAATACGAGCACTTCGTTCTTGATCGTCCACTCTTATTATTCCCTCTTGGTTGTTGTACATATTGTATATGACCCGTCTCTCCCTATAGCTTACCCCTACGTTTTTCAGAATCTCGAACAGCTTGCACCATTTTATATTGTCGAACGCTTTTTCCAGGTCGACAAATCCTATGAAAGTGTCTTGATTTTTCTTTAGCCTTGCTTCCATTATTAGCCGTAACGTCAGAATTGCCTCTCTCGTCCCTTTACTTTTTCTAAAGCCAAAATGATCGTCACCTAGCGCATTCTCAATTTTCTTTTCCATTCTTCTGTCTATTATTCTTGTAAGCAGCTTCGATGCATGAGCTGTTAAGCTGATTGTGCTATAATTCTCGCACTTGTCAGCTCTTGCCGTCTTCGGAATTGTGTGGATGATGCTTTTCCGAAAGTCAGTTGGTATGTCGCCAGACTCATATATTCTGCACACCAACGTGAATAGTAGTTTTGTTGCCACTTCCCCCAATTATTTTAGAAATTCTGATGGAATGTTATCTATCCCTTCTGCCTTATTTGACCGTAAGTCCTCCGAAGCTCTTTTAAATTCCGATTCTAATACTGGATCCCCTATCTCTTCTAAATCGACTCCTGTTTCTTCTTCTATCACATCAGACAAATCTTCACCCTCATAGAGGCTTTCAATGTATTCTTTCCACCCATCTGCTCTCTCCTCTGCATTTAACAGTGGAATTCCCGTTGCACTCTTAATGTTACCACCGTTGCTGTTAATGTCACCAAAGGTTGTTTTGACTTTCCTGTATGCTGAGTCTGTCCTTCCGACAATCATATCTTTTTCGATGTCTTCACATTTTTCCTGCAGCCATTTCGTCTTAGCTTCCCTGCACTTCCTATTTATTTCATTCCTCAGCGACTTGTATTTCTGTATTCCTGATTTTCCCGGAACATGTTTGTACTTCCTCCTTTCATCAATCAACTGAAGTATTTCTTCTGTTACCCATGGTTTCTTCGCAGCTACCATCTTTGTACCTATGTTTTCCTTCCCAACTTCTGTGATGGCCCTTTTTAGAGATGTCCATTTCTCTTCACCTGTACTGCCTACTGTGCTATTCCTTATTGCTGTATCTATAGCGTTAGAGAACTTCAAACGTATCTCGTCATTCCTTAGTACTTCCGTATCCCACTTCTTTGCGTATTGATTCTTCCTGACTAATGTCTTGAACTTCAGCCTACTCTTCATCACTACTATATTGTGATCTGTCTATATCTGCTCCTGGGTACGCCTTACAGTCCAGTATCTGATTTCGGAATCTCTGCCTGACCATGATGTAATCTAATTGAAATCTTCCCTTATCTCCCGGCCTTTTCCAAGTATACCTCCTCCTCTTGTGATTCTTGAACAGGGTATTCGCTATTACTAGCTGAAACTTGTTACAGAACTCAATTAGTCTTTCTGCTCGTTCATTCCTTGACCCAAGCCCATATTCTCCTGTAACTTTTTCTTCTACTCCTTCCCCCACAACTGCATTCCAGTCGCCCATGACTATTAGATTTTCGTCCCCCTTTACATACTGCATTACCCTTTCAATATCCTCATACACTTTCTCTATCTGTTCAGCTTCAGCTTGCGACGTCGGCATGTATACCTGAACTATCGTTGTCGGTGTCGGTCTGCTATCGATTCTGATTAGAGCAACCCGGTCACTGAACTGTTCACAGTAACACACCCTCTGCCCTACCTTCCTATTCATAACGAATCCTACACCTGTTATACCATTTTCTGCTGCTGTTGATATTACCCGATACTCATCTGACCAGAAATCCTTCTCTTCCTTCCACTTCACTTCACTGACCCCTACTATATCTAGATTGAGCCTTTGCATTTCCATTTTCAGATATTCTAGTTTCCCTACCACGTTCAAGCTTCTGACATTCCACGCCCCGACTCGTAGGACGTTATCCTTTCGTTGATTATTCAATCTTTTTCTCATGGTAACCTCCCCATTGGCAGTCCCCTCCCGCAGATCCGAATGGGGTACTATTCCGGAATCTTTTGCCAATGGAGAGATCATCATGACACTTCTTCAACTACAGGCCAAATGTCCTGTGGATTAACGTTACGTGTCTTTAATGCAGTGGTTTCCATTGCCTTCTGCATCCTCATGTCGTTGATGATTGCTGATTCTTCCGCCTTTAGGGGCAATTTCCCACCCCTAGGACAAGAGAGTGCCCTGAACCTCTATCCGCTCCTCCACCCTCTTTGACAAGGCCGTTGGCAGAATGAGGTGGTGGTGCTGGGTAGTGTTTAACGCCCCGACGACCACGAGGTCATTGGAGACGGAGCGCAAGCTCGGGTTAGGGAAGGATTGGGAAGGAAATCGGCCTTGCCCTTTCAAAGGAACCATCCCGCCATTTGCCTGAAACGATTTAGTGAAATCACGGAAAACCTAAATCAGGATGGCTGGAGACGGGATTGAACTGTCGTCCTCCCGAATACGAGTCCAGTGTGCTAATGGCAGAATGAGGCTGACTTCTTATGCCAGAAGTCTTCGGCCGCCAGTGCTGATTATTTATCAAAATTTAGGCAGTGGCGGGGATCGAAACCGGGACCGAAGATGTTTTGATTACGAATCAAAGACGCTACCCCTAGACCACGGGTCTAGTTAAACGTAACTACCCTAACGACAGCACACGCATCCATGCCTGAGGTAGGATTCGTTCCAGCGACCGTAGCGGTCACGCGGTTCCAGACTGCAGCGCCTAGAACCACTCGGCCATTCCGGCCGGCGCAAAGTGGTGTTCATCGTCCATGTACCCAAGCTCCTGTCGTTTTGGATAAGTAAGAGTTTCGTCGGATGTGTATTTGCGGAGTGTAGATGAGTGTAACGGGTGCGTCTATAGTGTATTGTTTGAGTTGTATTATGATGATATGAGGGAGTGAATGAAATCTGATGTCGGCACACATCACACTTCTCTGGGATACGATCAAGGAGACTGCCGATTTTATTATCACCATCAATATTGTCACGTACGGTCACTTAGTTGGACACTACGGAGAGTTTTGGAATTTAATCCAGAACATTGGTGAAAACTCGTGATCAAGAAATTTAGATCGCAATCTTTGTTTCCCTTTCTGACCAAATACTGGTGTTGAAAATTTCATCCACTGTCAGAATTGTAATCGGCGTCCTTACAAGTCGAGCATTGCAGCAAAAACTTGCGTTACCGACCTCCGCTACGGAGGCAAGTTAAGTCTACAGCGAATTGATGTGATCTTGCCCTAGCGCTAGGAATCGAACTTGCAGTTAATTACGCGATGTAACGATCCTTTCTCACACCTTACCATCCACGCTCTATACCATCGGTCATTACTTGCAGACCTATTTCCTTGGTCAGTTCTTCATGAAGTGAGCGAGTCTGCAACGGTGTATACGTTCCCTCGCTCTTGTACTGGATGATCAATTCTCAGGGTAGTCCTGTGGCAGTCGTTCAAATATCAGTAATAGTGGATATTGATGAGCACTGAATTCGCACACTTGGATCTACATCTACGTCATACTCCTCAAGCAACCTAATGGTGTGTGGTGGACGGTACTTTCCGTACCACTACCTGATCCCTCCAAGCTTGTTCTACTCGCGCATAGTGCGTGGGAAAATCATTGTCGGTAAGCATCTGTATTGGCTCTAAGTTCTTTCGCAGAAACTTTCTAGAATCTTTTAGGTATTTCATCTGGTATTGACGTCTTTCCG
Source organism: Schistocerca nitens (assembly GCF_023898315.1). NCBI lineage: Eukaryota > Metazoa > Arthropoda > Insecta > Orthoptera > Acrididae > Schistocerca > Schistocerca nitens. The sequence goes on from NC_064622.1 coordinate 363,329,954, forward strand.
CTACTAAGCGATTGTAGCTGCTTTTCAATTCAGCGATCGGTTATCTCAATATCTGGATCGTTTGAAATCAGAGCGTGGGTGGGGTCCCATTGCGTCCCTAGTCCAGCGTGATCTTATTTGATTACTGGAGTTATATGGGAGACGCAGGCTTAGCCGAGGACAGAAGTTTTTACAGAATAATTATTTGCTCTCGGCCCTTGACAACTTCCATTTCCCTGATAAACTGTAAGTTCTTCACTTATTCGTTCACACTAGGTACCCCGAGTGTAGATAGGTTCTGTTAGTAGTAGTAGTAGTAGTATGGTATTCTGCGTTACAGCAGGTCTTCTCATTGGTTAAGCCTCTTCCACTTTTGCCTGCCCATAGTCAGTCTTTCATTTCTGAATATTTGTCTCCTTTTATATTGTCCAGCATTTAATATCTTCTTTTTCCTCTTCCCCTTTTTCCCTCCACCATTCCTTCTATTCCTTCCTTCAATAAACAGTCCCTCCTCAAACAATGTCCAATCCAGTTCCGTTTTCTCTTTCTGATAACTTTCAGCATGTTTCTTTCTTCTCCAATTCTTCTCAATACTTCTTCATTCCTTACTCGGTCTTCCCATTTCACTTTTTCCATTCTTCCTCATATCCACATCTCTGGTGCCTCCAATCTTCTTTCGTCATCCTTCCTCAATGTTCAGGTCCGTTAATGAAAACTGAAATTTTAAATAAAAAGTGAAATAGTAAATAATAAATACATGTTAAATTACTGACTGGGAACGCCCAGCGAACCTCTCCTTTATGTATCGTGAGCGTTAAGCTCCTAGTGTTGCAGTTTAGTGTAGGTGATAACTGAGTGTGAAGTGTGGCGTCATGCTTGTGGTTTTCTTGATAGTGAGAGAGAAGGGAAGGCAGAAACCCGGTGGCAGTACATAGTCTACATTGTAACACGTAGACAATTCAGCCTAACTTCTCCATTAGATAGACGTATCTCTACCAACTACGGCAGATTCACTCACGCAGTGTAACACAACATAGGTGTTTCGAATTTAACACTGGACATTAATAGAGTGTCTTGTGACCAAGAACTGAACAGTGCCATCTTTAGCGCCCTTGCCCGACAAACACTGGCAGTCAATGTTTCTTCCATCACCAGGATTCGAAACGGCTACTTCCCTGTATAGCACGTCGGCAGGAATTTCGTTCTGTGGCCTTGCGAGTAATTATACAATCATTCGTCCATGACAGAAAACAAACTATATTTGGAAGCGCATGTTTACCATGAGTCGCTGTTCATGTTGCAAAAAAACATCACATGAAATGAGAGTCACTGTTTAGCGAGAGCAGCAGCATATGGACAGACTTGTGAACACCTGTCAATAACATTACTGAACTCACCAGTGAATATTTCGCTCAAGAAATGCTAATAATTAGCCACCTGTATCCATTATAATCAGTGCAGAGAGGTCATCGATAACTTTGCGCTACTTACAGCAACACTGAATGTTATACGAATCCGTACATTGATTCAAACACGTCCCCAACCGAATCTAATGGGAGACACACCAGAAAACTATAAATTTGGCTCTGCTGTCGCATAGGGAACTAACTCAACTGCAGATCACAGACGATTAACGCGTAACCAAGGCGATGTATATCCTCTTACATAATGTCACCAGCATGCATTATATTGGCCTTATTAAATACATGGCTACGAGGAATTATTCTTTAGGAAGATATTTATCGATTCTTTCATATTTGTCGGTTCTTTTATTAAACGACATTTGCAGCGACTGTTTTGCAGATAATTTTTAATAACGTGACAGTATCTGTATAATATACCACGGACTAGTTGGTGTGTGGGTAAAGGGGCCACAAAGAAACTGATAAATAAATGGCAACATTAGCCACATGTAAATTTATGTGTGATTTATCATTGGTTCTTCATCGTGTTGTAATCTTTCACTTTTATCGGCGTTGTGCATCACATACTAAACCTCTTGAATTTGAATGAGTGTAATTAAACCTCAAGTGTCCACCAGTTCCACGCAGAAATGTCTTGAATGTGCTACGCGAACTTATTAGTGAGTTACAGTGAGCAGCTCACATTTGATATGCTGTTCCTTTTCTGTAAAGAAATGTTAAGTACAGCTGTCAGTCACAGTAACAACGTTTTTATTCACTGCAAAGGCACAATTTCCAAACTACGTCACTGAAAGCGTTTTGGAACCGGTGTGGAAGGTGCGTAGCACAAAGCGAGTTAATTCATACGGCAAATTCCCCCATCCCCCAGCACATTCAGTTCCGGCGGCCGCAGTACTGTGCCCTGCGGAAAGCCACTCCATTACGGCGGTCGCGCTTATTCCCGGCTGCAAGGCGCCGGAATGAGCCACGCAACAGATTGCCATTAATCCGCTTAGGCGCTGATCTCCAAGTGAGTCTGCACCAAAGCCTGCCATTCACTGGCTGCCCTAACGTTTCAAAAGGCGATTTACTCGCCGAATCTGCAATTACTAACTCAGACTTGGACAGAAGTTACGAGCAATTTGCGACTGTAGGTGTTATTCTGGATGTAAACCTGTAACTCGCGTACATTTCTGTCCTTTATACATCCTTTGGAAATATTTCACCTTGTCTGCCATGTTCAGTTACATATTATTTCATTTGAATGAGCGAAATAGTATAAATTTTCTTGAACATATTCGTCCTACACGAAGGTCAACACCGTTAATCAACGTTAAGGAACAGACAAGACCTAAGAAACCATAACGGAATATGGTACATGCGACTGTTACTGAGCCACTTTATTTAGAAATGGCGGTCAGTTAACCTGGAAATTTATAGCATCTTTATTTTTGTGTATTATACTCCTGATAAATACAAATCACAACAGTTACTTTAGTGTGAATTTAGTAACATGGAAATCATACTCTAATTCTCTTGCTTTCGAAATATTTGTGGTGTATCCCTCAGCTGTCAACTATTATACTGTTCTCATTCAATACCTCTAGAGATTAACGTTTAGTTGCAGCCAGAGCTCTAAATTAGGTGAATAACTCTAGAGCTGAGAGTCGCCCATGATAGTGTTGTAAGACCTGTCTCAGCATAGGTATGTAGAAACTTAGGGAAAACGAAGGAAATGTGACTGTGAATTAGTGAATTTGGGGAATTAGAGCTGCGTTTTTCCCGAATGGAAGTCTGATCACCTCTTATCACCGTCATCTCTTCATGTAAAAGTAACCTTTTGCAACAATTTGACTCCAGTTTCAACAGCGATCGTTAAAAACGCTGTGACTACTGTAAATTTAACACGCAATTAGTAATATAATGTAGGCTTTCAAGGCCTGTGTCCCCGACATTTCGTTCCTGGCTGTGGGAGGCATCTTCGGAATTGAAGCGACAACTGCTTGGCTATCTCTGACTGGCGACATCGTTGCCACTTAAAAGTAGTCAATTATCGTTCTGAAACTTCCTGCCGGCCGGGGTGGCCGAGCGGTTCTGGGCACTACAGTCTGGAACCGCATGACCGCTACGGTCGTAGGTTCGAATCCTGCCTCGGGCATGGATGTGTGTGATGTCCTTAGGTTAGTTAGGTTTAAGTAGTTCTAAGTTCTAAGGGACTGATGACCTTAGAAGTTAAGTCCCATAGTGCCCAGAGCCGTTTGAACCATTTATTTTTGAAACATCCTTAGAGATTAAAACTGTGTGCTGGACCGAGACACGAACTCGCTTCTGTAAAGTTTGGAAGGTAGAATATGAGGTTCTGGCAGAACTGAAGCTGTGAGGACGGGTCGGGAGTCGTGCTTGGGTAGCTCAGATGGTAGAGCACTTGACTGGAAAAGCCAAAAGTCCCGAGTTCGAGTCTCGGTTCGGCAGACAGTTTTAATCTGCCAGGAAGTTTCATATCAGCGCACACTTCACTGCAGAGTGAAAATCTCATTCTGCAATATCGTTCTGTTGACGCAAAGTCGACATCCATATTTCATGTAACCTAACACTTCCTTTTCAGTGCAAATTATTTTGATGTCTACAAATCTCTATGACCATTCAATGACGAGCGATGCAAAAATATTAGCGACTGGCAGTAAAGGCTTATTCATGAATGGACTAACTTATCTCTGATCTACTGTGTCTGAAATATCTGATAGAATCAGTATGCAGTCACCCATATGTTGTATCTTGCCTTGTACAGAAAGAATGAAAAGTGCTTTTGTTAGTGGCAGACTATTTACTGAGAATTACTCAGTAAAACTTTTGAGTGTTTCACTTATTGCTGTTTTGTGTTGTTTTAGCTCTGGACTTGACAATGATCCCTACATCATTAGCAGAGAGCACTATTCTATTTTATTAGAAATATGGACTTTCCTTTATGTTAAGTAAGAATATTGCCCTACGTTGTTGACTGGTCAGCACAACTGACTGCCATGTGGGTGATCCAGTTTCGATTCCCGGTACTGCCAGCGATTTTTTTCTAGTTGATAGGACTGGCACAGGGTGCTCTCAGCCTCATGAGGCCAAGTGAAGAACTCCTCGACCGAGTAGTAGTGGTTACAAGGTCAACAAACATGACAACAACTGGGAGAGCAGTGTGCTGAACAGCGATGGGCAAAACTGCTCTTTTCAGGGATCTGATCAGAACTGCTCACTCACTGAATCGAACTAGCTCTTTCTCATGAGTCATCAGTCACCATTCAGTCAGTAAAGTAAATGAAAGACACGCACTATCCCTTTTTAATTTTACATGATAAGTCATTCAAATCTAAGGACTATAAGTTCAACTAAATACCTAGGAATTAAAATTACAAACGACTTAAATTGGAAAGAACACGTCGGAAATGTTGCGGGGAAGACAAAGCAACACTGCGTTTTATTGTCGGAACACTTAGAAAATGTAACAGATCTGCAAAAGAGACTGGCTACAATATGCTTGTACGTCCTCTTTTGGAGTACTGCTGCGTGGTCTGGGATCCCTACCAAACAGCATGAATGGAGTACATCGAGAAAGTTCATTGGAGACCAGTATGTTTTGTATTATTGTGAAATAGTGGGTCTCATTAAAAGAGAGGCGTTTTTTGTTGTGGGACGATCTCACAAAATTTCTCCCAAAATTTCAATCGACAACTCTCTCCTCCGAGTGCGAAAATATTTTGTTGACGCCGATCCACATAGGAAGAAACGGTCATCATAATACAATAAGGGTAATCAGAGCTCGTCCGGAAATATATATGTGTTTGTTTTTTCCGCGTACTTTTCGAGCTTCGACTAATAGAAAATTATTGTGCAGATAGTTCGATGAACCCTCTGCCAGGAACTTAAGTGTGATTTACGTAGTATCTATGTAGATGTAGATGCAAATGTAATTCAGGGTCACTGTCCGTATAATTTTATCTTATTGTAATCGATTTGGAAACAAGATAAGAAGAAAAATAACAGGTTTCCATTATGTCCCTTTTATTCTTAAGACTTTCGAAAAGTCTTACATTTTTTCCTTGTGTAAAAATAAAAAATATCACAATAAAATTCGGTATTTCGGTTTGGGAAAATATAAAAATAACTCCTTCTCGTTACATTTCGATAATTTTATCGAAAAAGATGTAATATTGAAAATTAAAATGAATATCAACCGCATTTTTACTTCTTGAAATTCTGCAGAATTGTGATTTACAAATAACATAACAATATATATCTAGTCTGACAATTACTGCAGGTTCTGGGTGGTGGCTTCCTTGGAGCAGACCAATTGTATCACCGGACACCTTCCAGACTGAACATTTCCCACCTTTTACGCCTGTAACCAGTCGCTGATTGGTCTTAATTTTAATTTGCTTGTACTTCAGCAAATTTTGGAAATTGGAAATGAGTGGTAAGCTCTTGTGGGACCAAACTGCTGAGGTCATCGGTCCTAGGCTTACACACTACTTAATCTAACTTAAACTAACCTACGTTAAGGGCATCACGCACACCCATGCCCGAGGGAGGACTCGAACGTCCGACGGTGGGAGCCGCGCGAACCGAGGCAAGGCGCCTAAGACCGCTTAGCTACACCGCGCGGCAGCAAATTTTCTTAAGGGAAAAAGTCTCTTACTGCAAAACTAACTGCTCTTTCTACCTCGTGAAAATTTTTCACTATTGATTTTTGTATTGCGTCTCGAACAGTGCAATGTAAAAAATGTGAAAAACATGAGACATATGGTGTACCCAAAGGCCATTGGCGTGGGCCTTGATTGGTCACCATATTCTCTGGATCTGAACACATACGACTCCTTTTCGAGAGCCATATTAAACACTAGAAGTACAGTAATAGCCCCAAACCATTGCTGTGTTGAAAGCAGCCATTCAGGAGGTCATCGTCAGCATAATGTTCCGACACATCAGCGGGTCATGCAAATTTCGCTATTCGTCTGCACCACATCATCGTCAATGATGCCAAGCATATCAAACATGTCATAACCTAAATCTGAGTACCTATAGTGATGTTTACATGTTGAATAGAGTGTGTGCACGCCGTTGTTTGTAACTAATTCACGTTTCTTTCATATAGTTCGACAGTTGCCACACCATAACATCAAACCATCAAACCCTCTAAGAATTTGAATGTTAAGAAACTACAAAAATTGGTTGTACATCCTCTTGATCTCATTTTGAGAAAATGCATTACTCAAATAAAAAAAAAAAAACAGTGTCACATAAAAACGAATATGACGCATTTAAAAAAAGTTATAGATGTTGGCCTATAGTGCATGAAATTTATAGTTTCGTTGAATGTGATTGGCAGTGCAGCATTGACAGATTTCATTGCGTGTTGTTGCAAGTTGCAAAGGAAAATTGGTCGGAAGTGAGAGTGTCACAAAAATATACTAAATCAGGGTCTTGCTGGGAACCAAATGACAATGGCAGGCTGCAAACAGATTAGAGACTCTCTTTGATTTCTCGGATTCAGAGTTGATTCTGAAGTGGAGTCAGATATTGGTAAAGATAATTCGTGAGAAACAATTTCTTTAATTTCTGCAGATGGATCCTTGACTGATTACGATCTTGATAGGCTTTCTAAGCCACACCGTTCCAGAGATAACTTTGGATGCTTGAACTTGCTGGTAGTCACCACATTTTCCTTCTTTTATCCAGTTTGGTAAAATCATATCTTATATTACTTAAAACTCTTGAATGTGGAGACGAAAAGATTGACTTGCGTCCTGCCGCTTTGAAAATACATCATATGGAAAAATTAAATTTCTTATTATGAGGATGAATTTCTCAAATAGTGAAAATCTAAAATGACAACAAGTGCATATGTACCACATTTTATAATCTATAAATGCATTAATATGTATATAAAATGTAATTTTGTAAAATACATACCGTTAATGTTACAATGAACAATGTCCAGTGGCACTCTAATGGAGAGCAGAGAATCGAAGTCAAACTGCAAGCTGAATCAGAGAACGAACCAAGAGAACTACAAGTCAAATCAGTGAATGAGCCAAAGGGCAAAGAGCAGGGTGACACCTGAATTGCCTTGTGATCCACTCCACTCCAACTCAGCAGCTCCTTGCACGATGATTTTTCAAACCAAAAGTAGAAATTAAAGGTGACAAACTGTTTTCTGTATTATTGCAGTGTCTGAGGGAGATACTTTTCTTTGCTTTATATTCTTTTCATGACTGACATAAGCTGTTCACGGTACTAAGATATACAAAAACACACATAACACACTGTGTGCAATATATTTTTTTCAGTATAGTATATGTCATAGGGACTAATTCATCAAGGTGGGTTTCCGCAGCTCATGGTCTAGTGGCTAGTGTTGTTGCCTCTGGATCACAGGGTCCCAGGTTCGATTCCCGGCTGGTTGGGGATTATCTGTGCCTGGAGACTGGATGTTTGTGTTGTCCTCATCATTTCATCATCATAATCATCATTCGTGACAGTCGTTTAAATGTATTGTATAAAACTTGTACTGTGTAAAAAATGGGACTGTGTATTGACACTGATGATTGTGCAGTTGAGCACACCAGACCCAAACATCATCATCATCATCATCATCATCATGGTAGTTGCAGTACTGTTGCAACAGCTTGCCCTAGAATCTCCGTTCCACAAACTGTCACTGGAGAGCGTTTATGAATCCGAAGAGATACTCTCCTTTGTTAGGAGCCAGTGATCTCTCACCCCTTGAAAGAATCTAGCTCTTTGAATCAGTTCATGAATGGATCGCCCATCTCTAATGCTGACCACAGGTCCCTCCATACTGCATACAGTGATGGCGTTGGCAGAGGATGATACGGCAATCAGTTGCGGCCGATTGGCCTGTCTAGGTTTGGATTGCAGATGTTCACCTCACACTGTTTATCAAAAGTAGAACTGTTCCAAGGATTGAACCCTGTAGAGTACCAGTAATAATTTGTCTCCATACAGAAGATTATTCATCATGCAAATTACTTGAACTATTTAGAAAGAATCTACGTCCCTTATGAGTTAAATTGAACAACTTTTTACTCCATAAAAACGATAAAATAAGGGTTTCCAAAACAAGTTGTGATTTGCAGACTTACATGCCTTAGATAGCCCACAAAGAGTTTTTGTAGGTGAAATCCTATCATTCGGAAATGTCAACACATAGTGACTGAAATGGTAGAGCCGGCCACGGTGGCCGAGCGGTTCTAGGCTCTTCAGTCAGGAACCGCGCGACTGCTACGGTCGCAGGTTCGAATCCTGCCTCGGGCATGGATGTGGGTGATGTCCTTAGGTTAGTTACGTTTAAGTAGTTCTAAGTTCTAGGGGACTGATGACCTAAGATGTTAAGTCCCATTGTACTCACATTTGAGCCATTTTGAAATGGCAGATGCCATGTTGAGCGATATTGTGTATGACTAACAACGAGTGCACCACAGTTCCTGACATGAGGCGCTCTTTGTCATGAGTGTTCCAAGACGTTAATGACACTACTGATAAAATTAACATCCAAAATGAACACAGACAGAAGCGACTGGAAATTAACGCACAAAATGGTGACACGGTGATTAAATGTCTGTTCGATATAACTAAAAATTTGACGCCACTAGCGTAGATAGGCTTATGTAATCACAGTTTTTTGTGTAATATGAAGGGCAACAATAATACATGATATCGTGTTTTCGCACTGAAACATCGCTACCATTTAACGAATACTGGAGAAAATACAATTGCAGCCCATCATATGAACTGCAATAAGTTGCTTCAAATGCTACTAGATTTCTAGATTCCAGCAGGATACGACTAGGAACAAAAGATCACGAAAATAACTGGACAATAACTTGCTAACTAATAATTTGGTTACTGATATAACAGAACATATCCTTCGGAAACGCTTATGCTCTGTTCTGGAAACAATACTAAAACAATCAGCAGTTTGACTTCTAAAATAATGTAGTACCGTTACACACTTTCAATAAGTGTCTCAAGAAACTCGATGATAAATAAAAAACGGCTAAAAGTTCCATTATATTTAGTAAATGCGTTCCATTCCCATACATTCGCCTGTGTGGCGTTTTTATCTTTTAAATTTTGTGTACCGTTGAATATGATGAAGTAAAACGGAAGATATTCGCATGTCAAACTGAAAAAAATAAATAAATTCCGTGGTATACCATAATAGCAAGGGACAGATACGAAGAGGACGTCCTCTCGCAGACTATTCAATGTTCACAAATCTGAAGCTAAGCGTTGAAGTCAAAAACAAATGTTCCCTGAGATTCAACTTGTACCCAAGGCGGAGAAAGAAACTGTAGCTCTAACTGCATAACAAGCAATTTTTTTTTTTTGCCTTTATCTAGTTCTTGCAGAAACGCTCTCCACATTTTTCTTGACGAGTAAGTAGAGCGGGAAATTAAAGTAAGTGGTCTTACTTACGAAACAAGCTTGCAATAAAAGAAAACCGGACTTTGTAAAGTAGTGCATGGAGGAAAGAGATAAGGAAATGAAGGTGCCTTTTAATGTCTGTAAAAGCTGTGTTTTTATCTACCTGTGCCCAAGCAATTTAGTCCATCAAGGGAAGCTAAGAAGAAATTCTGGAGGCCTTATGAACCACGGAGAATAGCTAGGTATAAATAGTTGTGTATTACTTACGTTCGATTGAATTAATCTAACAACAAGAAGCAAAATGTTGCTTTTTAAGCGTGTCTCCAACAGTAACTGCGTCATCACTTATCACTCTGTGATTCCTGGGTCGTACATGAAGTTCTCGGTAATGACAAGGAACAATTTTATATACGCCCTGCTTCGACGATTTGTGGCGTGAAGTTCGGAAAATTAAGAGCAACAAACTGAAGCTTCTAGTAGGCCTTTTGTGTAGCGTTTCATCTGAAGCGAATACAGCTTTTTTACGTTTAGTCAAAAGGAAACGAAACTCACAGGAAAATGAATATAACGCAAAGGTTCTTAAATGCTGGCGGAAACAGAATTAAGAGAAACTGTAAAGGAAAATAAACGAAAACATCTACGACTTTACAATGAAAGGAAAAGAATGGGAAAAATTCAAGTGTAGCAGAAATCGAAGTAATTAAACGTAGGGAAATGAGAGAAGGATGCTTTAAGCCATGTAACTACGTTAAAGAGGAATAACAACAACATTACCAACCGTAATTTTCGTTGAACGCTTCTTACCCAGGTGTGCATTTCCGTTTTCACATTCAGCAGGACGCCGTGCAAAAGTATTAGCAATGCCATATGTTTCGATTGCCTCCATCCTAAGCAGTCCAGTCCCAATAATTTGACCAACACCTATATTCATCTCCAACATGCAATAACCACTGGCAGCACTAGCAGTGGAAGTGATATAAAGCGTGTCGAGGGACAAGTAAAACAATGAAAGCGTCGTCGTAAAGCGGAAACGGAGCGATTTCTTTGACGCCCAAAAGAGAAATTTATTTTGTGCATGGTGCTGTTCAGAACCGGCACAGAAGCACCTTTGGCGCACCAAGGGTCATGTTGTTGTTGTTGTGGTCTTCAGTCCTGAGACTGGTTTGATGCAGCTCTCCATGCTACTCTATCCTGTGCAAGCCTCTTCATCTCCCAGTACATACTGCAACCTACATCCCCCTGAATCTGCTTAGTGAATTCATCTCTTGGTCTCCCTCTACGATTTTTACCCTCCACGCTGCCCTCCAGTACTAAATTGGTGATCCCTCGATGCCTCAGAACATGTACTACCAACCTATCCTCTCTTCTAGTCAAGTTGTGCCACAAACTCCTCTTCTCCCCAATTCTATTCAATATCTCCTCATTAGTTATGTGATCTACCCATCTAATCTTCAGCATTCTTCTGTAGGACCACATTTCAAAAGCTTCTATTCTCTTCTTGTCTAAACTATTTATTGTCCATGTTTCACTTTCATGCATGGCTACACTCCATACAAATACTTTCAGGAACGACTTCCTGACACTTAAATCAATACTCGATTTTAACAAATTTCTCTTCTTCAGAAACTCTTTCCTTGCCATTGCCTGTCAACATTTTATGTCCTCTCTACTTCGACCATTATCAGTTATTTTGCTCCACAAATAGCAAAACTCCTTTACTACTTTAAGTGTTTAATTTCCTAGTCTAATTCCCTCAGCATCGCGCGACTGAATTCGACTACATTCCATTATCCTCGTTTTGCTTTTGTTGATGTTCATCTTATACCCTCCTTTCAAGACACTGTCCATTCCGTTCAACTGCTCTCCCAATCCTTTGCTGTCTCTGACAGAATTACAATGTCATCGGCGAACTTCAAAGTTTTTATTTTTTCTCCATGGATTTTAATACCTACTCCGAACTTTTCTTTCGTTTCCTTTACTGCTTGCTCAATATACAGACTGAATAGCATCGGGGAGAGGCTACAACCCTGTCTCACTCCCTTCCCAACCACTGCTTCCCTTTCATGTCCCTCGACTATTATAACAGCCATCTGGTTTCTGTACAAATTGTAAATAGCCTTTCGCTTCCTGTATTTTTCCCCTACCACCTTCAGAATTTGAAAGAGAGTATTCCAGTCAACATTGTCAAAAGCTTTCTCTAAGTCTACAAATGCTAGAAACGTAGGTTTGCCTATCCTTAGGGCCATTGATGACATGAATGAACGACAGCTGCGGAGATGTGTACGGGTCCTCAACGACCGCTCATCAAACAGTGGTGCATTTGGGCCTCCGCAGCAGGTGCCTGGTTCCTACATCCACGCTGACTGCTGTTCGTCGGTGACGAATGTTGGAATTTGCACGGCAGTACCACAACTGGACGTCCACTGAGGGGTGACAGGTGGTCTTTTCAGATGAGCCACGTTTTATGCTCCATCTAACAGGTACCTCACGTAATTATGAGCGTCTCATCACATGAATATAAATAGGTGGGTCTTCTGTAACACGTCGTTATATTGGGATTCTGGTAATAGCAATCACTGTTAGCAGGGGAGAGTGTTGTACCTCGGACATTTTTCAGACTTTTGCCTCTAAGCAGACCTGAAATAATTTTGATACATTTTGTTATTACACTTTGATACGATAGATTTCATTTTATGTGTGTCGCTGTATTTTTCTGAAATAAAAAAAGTTACTCTTGAAGGTGTTTCCAAATGTGAAAAGTGTTCAGGAGTACAATATATCATACCGTTCAGATTTAAATGTGATGCGGTTTGGAAAATCATGCCAATACTGTACTTAACAGTCTATGTGTTACATTATTACACTGTTATACACCAATAATTAGTAAATGAAATAAAATTAGAAAGAAGTATTATCAGAAACAAGTTGCAATATAAATTATTGTCAATGAACACAAATTTCTATTTTAAAGACAAAGAGAATTCTTAAAATGTAAAATAAACTCAGGCCATTTACAAACATCGCGTGTTCCGTGGTAGGAGACCTTCTTCAGTTTTAAAAAATGGTTCAAATGTCGCAGTGAGCACTATGGGACTTAACTTCTGAGATCATCAGTCCCTTGAACTTAGAACTACTTAAACCTGACTAGCCTAAGAACATCACATACATCCATGTCCGAGGCAGGATTCTAACCTGCGACCGTAGCGTCACTTTTCAAGAACAAGATGGTTCACTTCTGACGAAGTATAGCTTGACCGTCCACACGTCAAGTGCTTAGTTTTAAAAATATGCAGAATTTTACTCCTCATAAAACTTTTTAACCGAAGAATCAACAGTATCCTCGAAATAGCTTTAATATACACTGAGGAGCCAAAGAAAATGGTTCACCTGCCTAATATCAAAAATGATTCAAATGGCTTTGAGTACTATGGGACTGAGGTCATCAGTCCCCTAGAACATAGAACCACTTAAACCTAACTAAGGACATCACACACATCCATGCCCGAGGCAGGATTCGAACCTGCGACCGTAGCGGTCGCGCGGTTCCAGAATGGAGCGCCTAGAACCACTCGGCCAATCCGGCCGGCTGCCTAATATCGTATAGGCACCAAGAGCACGCAGAAGTGCTACAGTACGACGTGGCATGGACTTGACTAATACCTGAAGTAGTGCTAGAGGGAACTGACACCATGAATCTGGCTGACTGCCCATAAATCCCCAAGAATACGCGTGGTTGAGATCTCTTCTGAACAGCACGTTGCAAGGCATCCCAGACATGCTCAATATAATTCATGCTTGGGAAGTCTGGTGACCAGCGGAAGTATTCAAACTCAAAAAAATGTTCCTGAAGTCACTCTGTACCAATTATGAACGTGTGGGGTTTCGCAATGTCCTGCTGGAGTTGCCCAAGTCCGTCTGAATCCACAATGAACATGAATGGATCCAGATGATCAGACAGGATGTTTACGAACGTGTCACCTTATCGGACCTCAGTCGTTTCTGAACCTATCACGGGTCCCGTATCACTCCAACCCCACACGTCCCACTGTCAATTTCCGGTGTTGACGGTCGCAAGTGAGGCGAAAAGCTTTGTGTCATGCAGTTAACAAGGGCACACGAGAAGGCCTTCGGTTTCGAAAGCCCGTATTTATAATGTTACGTTGAATGTTTCGCACGCTGACACTTGTTGATGGCCCAGAATTGAAATCTGGTGCAATTTGCTGAAGGGTTGAACTTTTGTCACGCTGAACAATCCTCTTCAGTCGTCGTTGATACCGTTCTTGCTGGATCTTTTTCTGGCGGCAGCGATGTCGGAGATGTGATGTTTTACCGGATTCCTGATATTGACGATTCACTCGTGAAATAGTGGTACAGGAAAAGTCCCCACTTCATCGCTACTTCGGAGATGCTGTGTCCCATCGCTCGTGCGTCGACTATAACACCACGTTCAAACGCATTTAAATCTTAATAACCCGCCATTGTAGCAGCAGTAAGCGTTCTGAGAACTGCGCCAGATACTTGTCTTGTATAGGCGTTGCCGACCGCAGCGCCGTTTACATACCTTTGTATTTGAATGCGCATTTCTACACCAGTTTCTGTGGCGCTTCCGTGTAACATTTACAAACGATGCATAGTAACACAACTTCCTGCTTCACAACAAAAATAGTACAGAAGGCCGTAAACGGCATATGGTGGTTTCGAGAGCGCATTTATTCATGCTATTCTAAAATCAGTCACTAAATAGAAACAACGACGTGGAAATGTCATGTCGCCGGCCGCGGTGGTCTCGCGGTTCTAGGCGCGCAGTCCGGAACTGTGCGACTGCTACGGTCGCAGGTTCCAATCCTGCATCGGGTATGTATGTGTGTGATGTCCTTAGGTTAGTTAGGTTTAAGTAGTTCTAAGTTCTAGGGGACTGATGACCACAGCAGTTGAATCCCATAGTGTTCAGAGCCATGTGAAATGTCATGTCTTAATAGGTACACTATTCTCCAGATATAACAACCTCCCTTAATGTATGAAAACAATCATTCTAAATTCGCTCAATGATAAACAGAGACAACAATCTATGGTTCGATTTTAACTAGTTGGTATCTGAAAGTTAAAGGATTGGCTGCTCCTGGCAACAATACAACATTATGAGAATACATTGTCGGCTCTCGCGGTGGTGCCACTTTCGCTGCTCAAAGCAACTTCTACATCTACATGATTACTCTGCAATTCACATTTAAGTGCTTGGTAGAGGGTTCATCGAACCACAATCATGCTATCTCCATACCATTCCACTCCCGAACAGCGCGCGGAGAAAACGAACACCTAAACCTTTCTGTTCGAGCTCTGATTTCTCTTATTTTATTTTGATGATCAATCCTACCTATGTAGGTTGGGCTCAACCAAATATTTTCGCATTCGGAAGAGAAAGTTGGTGACTGACATTTTGTAAATAGATCTCGCTGCGACGAAAAACGTCTTTGCTTTAATGACTTCCATCCCAACTCGCGTATCATATCTGCCACACTCTCTTCCCTATTACGTGATAATACAAAATCAGCT
Organism: Schistocerca nitens; assembly: GCF_023898315.1. Taxonomy (NCBI): domain Eukaryota; kingdom Metazoa; phylum Arthropoda; class Insecta; order Orthoptera; family Acrididae; genus Schistocerca; species Schistocerca nitens. The sequence goes on from NC_064622.1 coordinate 363,345,322, forward strand.
GCCCTTTTTTTGCACCCTTTCGATGTCCTCCGTCAATCCCACCTGGTAAGGATCCCACACCGTGCAGCAATATTCTAACAGAGGACGAACGAGTGTAGTGTAAGCTGTCTCTTTAGTGAACTTTTTGCATCTTCTAACTGTCCTGCCAATGAAACGCAACCTTTGGCTCGCCTTCTCCACAATATTATCCATGTGGTCTTTCCAATCTTTCCAACTAAAGTTGTTCGTAATTTTAACACCCAGGTACGTAGTTCAATTGATAGCCTTGAGAATTGTACTATTTATCGAGTAATGGAATTCCAAGGATTTCTTTTGGAAGTCATGTGGATAACCTCACACTTTTCGTTATTTAGCGTCAACTGCCACCTGCCACACCATACAGCAATCTTTTCTAAATCGCTTTGCAACTGATACTGGTCTTCGGATGACCTTACTGGAAGGTAAATTACAGCATCACCTGCTAACAACCTAAGAGAACTGTCCAGATTGTCACCCAGGTCATTTATATACACTCCTGGAAATGGAAAAAAGAACACATTGACACCGGTGTGTCAGACCCACCATACCTGCTCCGGACACTGCGAGAGGGCTGTACAAGCAATGATCACACGCACGGCACAGCGGACACACCAGGAACCGCGGTGTTGGCCGTCGAATGGCGCTAGCTGCGCAGCATTTGTGCACCGCCGCCGTCAGTGTCAGCCAGTTTGCCGTGGCATACGGAGCTCCATCGCAGTCTTTAACACTGGTAGCATGCCGCGACAGCGTGGACGTGAACCGTATGAGCAGTTGACGGACTTTGAGCGAGGGCGTATAGTGGGCATGCGGGAGGCCGGGTGGACGTACCGCCGAATTGCTCAACACGTGGGGCGTGAGGTCTCCACAGTACATCGATGTTGTCGCCAGTGGTCGGCGGAAGGTGCACGTGCCCGTCGACCTGGGACCGGACCGCAGCGACGCACGGATGCACGCCAAGACCGTAGGATCCTACGCAGTGCCGTAGGGGACCGCACCGTCACTTCCCAGCAAATTAGGGACACTGTGGCTCCTGGGGTATCGGCGAGGACCATTCGCAACCGTCTCCATGAAGCTGGGCTACGGTCCCGCACACCGTTAGGCCGTCTTCCGCTCACGCCCCAACATCGTGCAGCCCGCCTCCAGTGGTGTCGCGACAGGCGTGAATGGAGGGACGAATGGAGACGTGTCGTCTTCAGCGATGAGAGTCGCTTCTGCCTTGGTGCCAATGATGGTCGTATGCGTGTTTGGTGCCGTGCAGGTGAGCGCCACAATCAGGACTGCATACGACCGAGGCACACAGGGCCAACACCCGGCATCATGGTGTGGGGAGCGATCTCCTACACTGGCCGTACACCACTGGTGATCGTCGAGGGGACACTGAATAGTGCACGGTACATCCAAACCGTCATCGAACCCATCGTTCTACCATTCCTAGACCGGCAAGGGAACTTGCTGTTCCAACAGGACAATGCACGTCCGCATGTATCCCGTGCCACCCAACGTGCTCTAGAAGGTGTAAGTCAACTACCCTGGCCTGCAAGATCTCCGGATCTGTCCCCCATTGAGCATGTTTGGGACTGGATGCAGCGTCGTCTCACGCGGTCTGCACGTCCAGCACGAACGCTGGTCCAACTGAGGCGCTAGGTGATTTGCCGTCTATTACTACGAACTGCGACCTTCCTGACAGGAAATCACGAATCCAGTCGCACAACTGAGGCGACGCCCCATAGGCCCGCAGCTTGATTAGAAGTCGCTTGTGAGGAACGGTGTCAATAGCTTCCCGGAAATCTAGAAATACGGAATCAAGATCCCCTGTCGATAGCGGCCATTACTTCGTGCGAATAAAGAGCTAGCTGCGTTGCAGAAGAACGATGTTTTCTGAAACCATGTTGATTATGTATCAATAGATCGTTCCCTTCGAGGTGATTCATAATGTTTGAATACAGTATATGCTACAAAGCCCTACTGGAAACCGACTTCGTGCGTTATGATGTGCGGCGAAAGTACTCCAAAGAGGGGCACAGGGGAAACAGACTGAAATTTATACCACGAGTGAATTTCAGAGATGATACATAATTTTTGTAGAAGACAGAGGTTTTGAAACCTCTATACTTGTTACGAGTTAAATTCCAACAAAATTTCTTGAAAAAATAAGGTTATACACATGAAACACAAGGCGATACACAACATTGGAAAAACCTGTGGCTGAGCACGTTTTGTATTTATTAAAGAAGTAGAAAGTATTTCATTGAGTCCGTTAGTTTTCGAGGTATGACGTAAAATGAAAGGGAGCACAAACGTGACCACGACACCGTGGCTCGCTGAGTCAAACGCAGAAAATTAGTGGGGAATTTAATGCCTCAGTGCAGTATCTCGGCTTTATACGAAGACAGTAAGTGTCCAGGGCTTGCTGAATTGTGTACTTTTGGGTGTTCAAAATTCTGGGCAGCTGTTCAACATCTGAGTTCGACGCAGGATGAAAAGCAGTGGTCAGATGTGTTATGTCATCGCCTTTGAAAACACTGGGCCAATATCGGATATGATGTTTTGTGGTGCTATCTCTACGGCGAAGATCGTTGTTAGACTCCATTTTAGCAGCTGACGTCGCTGAGGTCATCAGGGTGACGTATGGGTAGGGAGCGTTTCAAGTGGATGGGCTTGGAAAGTCAATGTAGACCCGGTAAACATGACCAACTGAGAGTAGGCTAGGGGCAAACATTATGGGTGACCGCGACTAGTTTCTCGCACATACTTGACTGGTGTAGACCGCACTTACAGTATTGTCGTCAATGTCCGACCAATACACTGTGGGGACAAAATCCAAAGATCATCTAACGTCGGATCTCTTTTGCCTGGCGTAGTGCAGCAACTCGACTTGGGACGGTGTCATCAAGTCCCCTGCAGAAATATTGAGCCATGTCACCTCTGTAGCCATCCAAAATTGCGCAAATGTAGCCGGTGCAGCGTTTTGTGCACAAACTGACCCTTCGATTATGTTCCATAAACTTGCGATGGGATTCATGTCGGGCGATACGTTGGAACTTTCCAATGTTCTTCAAACCGACCGCGAAGAATTGAGGTCCGCTGACATGGTGCATTGTCACCCACAAAAATTCCATCGTTGTTTTGGATGACCTCCACGAATGGCTGGAAATGGTCACCAAGGTCCCGAACATCGAAAGGACCGAGTCCATTCCATATAGAGACAGGCCACACCATTATGAAATGGGTCTGCGCCACACTCGACCCCTATCACCAGCTCTTACCAATTAACGTGTTATGGTCCCTAGCGCAGCCGGCCGGTGTGGCCGTGCGGTTCTAGGCGCTTCAGTCTGGAACCGCGTGACCGCTACGGTCGCTGGTTCGAATCCTGCCTCGGGCATGGATGTGTGTGACGTCCTTAGATCAGTTAGGTTTAAGTAGTTCCAAGTTCTAGGGGACTGATGACCACAGATGTTAAGTGCTCAGAGCCATTTGAACCATCCTTAGCGCACGGTTTTCCAGTCGTCTAGGATTCAACAGATATGGTCACTAGGCCAGGAGAGGCGCTGCAGGCCATGTCATGTGTTGGCAAAGGCACTTGCGTCAATCGTCTGCATCCACAGTCCATTAACGCCATGTTTTGCCTGACTGTACTAACGGATACGTTCGTAGTACGTTCCACGTTGACATCTGCGGTTATTTCACGCAGTGTTGCTTGTCTGTTAGCAGTGAGATCTCTACGCAAACCCTGCTGCTCTCGGCAGCTAAATGAAGACTGGCGGCCACTGCGTTATCCTTGGCGAGAGGTAATGCCTTAAATGTGATATTCTCAGCACACTCTTGACGCTATGGACCTCGGAATAATGAACTCCGTAACAATTTCTGAAATTGTTTGTCCTGTGCGTCCAGCTCCAAGTAATATTTCGCGTTCAAAGTCTGTTAATTCCCATCATGCAACTGCAATCACGTCGGAAACCTTTCCCCCGCCAGTGAACTACCCTCTTATATCTCGTGTACGCTACACTACCACCATCTGTATATGTGCGTATCACTAGCCTTTGATTTTTGTAACCTCCTTTATAAGCGATGCCTTCATCCTCTCGTGTAATAGATTGATGATGTGATGCTGTTAATCACATACCTGGACTTTCCTGTAGCCAACTGTAGTACCCCCCTGTTCAGTGTTATGTTTGTGGCTCGTCTGTAACTAGGGCCATATTGCAGTTTCCTGGTCGACCGATACACGCACAGCGTACTTACTATTTTCTGGAGCGTTGGGTCTATTATTCTAGTTATCTCCCAGGCTGTCAGAGGGCAGCGTGTTCCTATTGTTTTCATCAAACAGGAAATAAAGTGTCTCTTGCCTATTATATTATGTGTCATTTTGGAAGTCAGATCTGGAGACATCTGGAGAGACTGAATAGGAGTCTCTAACCATTCTTTCCACCAACCTGTCGTCTTCTAAAGTTGTGTCCCCAGCGCAGAAGACAGCTCGTCAGTCGGCGGAGGCTGCTATGCTGTCATCTCGAACCTGTGATTCTGCTCTTTATGGGATGTCACTTGCATCACTTGCAGAGGGCAAGATCTGTAGTACTGACAGTGATGGTAGGCTACACTTCTCATGAATGTAGCCTGTTCGGTTGTTACTTAAATATTCACACATTTTATACTGTCTTTTACAACACTCGACATAGTATTCTTAATTCTACGGTAACTTTTCCATCCAACTTCCGATACAGAGTACGACATGTCCGTCCCTCTAGAACGCCAGAAACAGCGCAGCAAAAGTACTTCGTCTCCCAGGCTCGCTAAAGCTACCCGAAGGCGTCCGAAGCACTTCGTTGCAATAACGTCACTCTTATGTTTCTCAAAAGTAGTTAAATTTAATAAACAAGAACTATAGACTCGTAGGGTATCCATGAGAGATTGTCCTACTGAAAACTGGGTTAAATATAATGAAAAGTATATAAATAATTAATAAGAAAAGTTAGGCTTTTTGACGCCTAGCACCCGAACGTGCCGACCGGGCAGAAGCAAGTTCAGTACAGTTGGCGGACTCTCCCACTGTTACATGCTATACCATCTATCGGTTGTACCTCACTCCACTGTTGTACGATATACCACTTCACGTGTATCAAGCTGCATCAAGGCGAGCTTCTAGCAAAATAAAATACTGGCGGCCACACCCAGGAATATCACACTATCCAACTCCTGATGATAATGTACACTTCAACACTGGCGTTTTGAGCAGTGGTATGGCAGTGGGTTTCTTTACGTCTTTTAACAGTTGTGGTGTCTTACCGTGTTGGTTCGCTCGACCGTTAAAACGCGAAATTTGTACATTGTGGACAATGGCCAAGCGGGGTTTAGTTCCTCGTAAGAAAACATTAATTTTTGTGTCGTAAATAATAGCCAACGCCGCCTTTTCCATTTGCCTGTTATTCACCTACGTCACTGTTAATGATGTTGTTCCTGTTGTTGTCGCAGTTGCACCAAAGTTGTCCCTGATAAAGCAAGAACCATTGCACTCATGATATCCTAGTGTGATAGAACGGTTTGCGTTCTCCGTCTCGTCTTTTGTGTAGTGGCCTGAAAAACTAGGCAGGCTATGTCTGCGATTCACGCCGGCCGCGGTGGTCTAGCGGCTCTAGGCGCTCAGTCAAGAACCGCGTGACTGCTACGGTCGCAGGTTCGAATCCTGCTTCGGGCATGGATGTGTGTGATGTCCTTAGGTTGGTTAGGTTTAAGTAGTTCTAAGTTCTAGGGGACTTATGACCACAGATGTTGAGTCCCATAGTGCTCAGGGCCATTTGAACCATTTTTCTGCGGTTCACGTAGCTACTGGATACCAAGATAAATCCTAAATTGACAACAGAAACACGACACAGAGCGATCAATATGACTGCAAGTAATGTGCGCCAAAATGAGTAACGATGAACAAAGCCAGAATCGTTTAAGAACACACGTTCAGAGTTCCCACTCAGAATCCAGGTAGAGAAAGGCTAGGTTAAATTTGTCTAGTAAATTGCCATTAAGAAGACTTCAGTTAGGAGGTACAAACTGATGATTCACCCTCCGGGTCGTGTATGTATTTCCATCTCTATCTGACGTTTTTGTCGCAATCCGCAGCGGCCGAAAGTAGAGCTATCTGCAATGCAATTATCGCTGCCACTGACCACGTGTGCTCTGTATCACTGGGCTGGCGGAATGTTAGATCCGACAACAGACGGCCATGCACTTCATCATCTCCGTTATCTACCCGTTACATTATTGCTCCTTGTAGTCTTTGTTATTAATTAATTTCAATATTTACTTATTTTAAGGGTACATTACTTGGTTCCAATGTGGTCCTACAGCAAAACGAGCAAATAAATAAATTTAAGGACTGATAGGGGAGCAATTGGTGGTATGTATCCGTGCTTTACGGAATGAATGACAGTGGAAGTATAACTATGTAATTTTGCGTTGAAGATCTAGGAATACAATGGTAGGGGAACTCGGGGCGCAACGGGATACTTAATGTTTAACAATTTGTATAAAATAAGGGAACACAAGGAAACACTTCTTAAAGTGGTAAAAAGACATCTTGTATTATAACCTAATGTTCCTTATGTTAAACTCACTTAAAACTATACATTTTGCATTTTTTACAATTTTTCAGAGAAAGTCTTGCATCTTTCCCGTTCCGACCCACCCACGGGGCAGAATGGGATAAGTTATTTTTTGTTAAATTATTGCATAAACGTTGTATTTGAATTACGAATATCGTATTAAACTATGACAAAATGTTGATAAAAGGCAATTCAGACTAAGGAAAGCGTAATTTAAACAATTGAAAAGTCATTATTGAAATTAAGAAAAGATTTTAATGTCATTCTGAAAAATGTAAAATGCTTAATAACCACCACGCCACTAACTACTAGTCCTTTCGACAATAGTCACAAATCAGGATTTCCTCTTCATCTTCACTGTCTATTCCAGCACATGAATTGTGTGCCCACTTGAAACACCTCTGGCATGGGACCCAGCCCTCATTAGGAACGGAGTAGAAGTCCCCACGGTAGAGACACTCAGCATCCTCTCTCTATGATTCTCTCTTCACCATCATCTTCTTCCTTTTATTTTTCTTAAGGTCTTTGATGTCCTCTGTTTTGGTTTACAGTTTGATACTTTTGCCTTAAGTTGCATTGCACCTTACGTCTCTGTCCTGACAGTGTTCATATTTGTGTACCCTCCTCCTTTCTGTAGGCCTACTTTACGTGCGACAGCATTATGCAGTTCCTTCTTATAAGAAGAATTTGTTAAGACGGCGGTTTTTCCTTTTCGTCTTGTAGTCCGCCGAGTATTTTGACAGATTAGTGGGATTGGAATGACAGCCTCGGGCGATATCTGGAAAACTGAGTTTTTCGGTGAACACTGGTTGGGAGAGTCTGGCATCCATGAACATCCAGGCTGGGGGTCAATGATTGAGCCTTGGTCAGTCTTAGTCGTAGGCCTATTAGTGGCAGTTTCAGTAGACACTGGAGAGCCTGTAATCAATGTGTTAGATTTTTCATCTGTAGAGTTTGCAGTCGGACTTTGGCAGTTTTCGAACTGAATATCTGTTGGCGCTGATTGGATGTAGTGTGAGTCTGAAAACACATTCAGGTCCGACGGCCATATTCCAGTTCTATTGAATCCATTTCTAGCCGTCAGCATCGTTGCAGGACGTGAAAATGCGGCCCCAAATAGCGATGATATTTGGAAAAAAGTGACAACTTTTCGTGGATGGCTCCGTAGCCATTTTCTTTATCTCTTCACTGTAATAACAACTCAGGGGATTGAAAAACGTAACGTCCAGAGGTTTAATTTATGTGAAGTGTGTGGCGGTAAACGAAGGAGGACTACACCATTATCTCTAGCCATATCAAGCAGCTCCAGGTTTTTAGTGTGAGTTGAATGTACATGAACAATTAGAAGCAGAGGTGATTCTTTCGTGGCCTTAGAAAATCCCACAAACTTTCTAAACCATACTAGAAATAATAAGCCTCCTGGAGGCAATCCAAGCTCAAATTCTTGTTTCTTCTTCTTCCTTGGAAAGATAAGCATGCGCGGCATGTATAACCAAGATTCAGCCATTCAGATGACTGCTGTAACGGTTTCTCCACGTTCTGAAGATATTACCACTCCTACTTGCCTTTTCCCCTTAAGTGCTATTATTTTCGACTGAATTTTAGGATTAACTGTCAAGCCACTTTCATCACAGTTGAATATTTTGTCAATAGTCAGCTTGTACTTATCAATAACATTATTGAGAAGAGAGTTAAACTGTGAAACTGTTACTTTGTTTAATCCCATTGCCCGAGCACCAGAAGTATTTTCTGGGTTGCGAATAGACAGTGTAGGATGCTTCGTAATAAATCCTTTAACCCAGTCTTGTGCAGCTAGACACGTTTGTTTGCAAATCTGTGTGGTAAGCCATTTATTTCGCCTACTTGATAGGTTAGTGATCGGAGGTCTTTGATTGTTAGACCAAAACGTCTGATTTCCATTGACTTGAGCTATGTTACCAGCTCATGTTCTTGTTCTGCGGTGAACACCTGTTTAAATTTCCCATCTGATATGTCAATTATGTAGCCAGGATTACTCGTAGCTTTACGCACATATCTTTCCAATGTTGATTTCGGTACGTTGAACTGCTTAGATGCTTTTAAAAATCCCATTTGGGAAGATGAAACGGCTGAAACTGCTATTTTCATCGCTTTTACGCCCCATTACTGTCTATCAGTCTTTTTCATGTACGTTCGCACCGTATGCAACAGCAAGGGGGAAAGAAGAAAGAATATTGCTTGCTTTCTACTTGCATCAAAATATGACGGGGCAGAACGGGACACTAGCCCATTCCGCCCCATCGCGTTCCGCCCCAGGAACGCTTTTGAGGTTAACAACTTTTACGGAGTGTAATAACTGACGTATTTAAACACATTAAATAATTAAAGTATAACAAATGCCATGCACTTTAAGGGAATGTGTCATTTTACGGTATACAATTAACAGCTTACCGGGCGTTGAAATTCATCAAACGTTAGAACAATGCGAGCGGTAACGTGACGGACAACAATTCACTTAGATCTCGCACTTCAAACTAAATCAGAATGGCTGCCCTGACTTCTCTTCCATTCGGAGAAATAATTACATGCCCGTACAAAAGGTTGCAGCACTGTCCAGTCTAGAAAAGAGCAATTTCCCATTGTGCCCCGCTATCCCGTTATGCACCGAGTTCCCCTGTGGATGTAGGATTTTCGTTCACCGGATGACGTTCTTGCGTTATCAGTAAAGACGGAGACATGATGGGTCTAGCTACCCACTGGAGTCAGCATAGAACTAGCAATTTCAGGGAAATGGCGGTAAAATAGGACTTTTACAGTTTCATATAGCAACAAAGATTGCTTTTATGGTTTACTGCTTTAGTTAATTTCCACGTACAATTTATTAAACGTACGGCTAACTCATTTCTCTGCATGCTACCTCTTTGGATATACAGAAGTGTCCGTAGTTCGTTCTCCGGACAATCACTCAGAATTAGTATGGAGCTCATTCGCCGGCCAGTTAGTAAGTTCCGAGCACTGGTTCCGTCCGCAGCGGCTCCGTGTGCAGAGCTGCCGTGGTGAGTGGCAATTAACCCGAGCCAGCCGAGTCTGCTCGCAGCGCAACATTACCACTCGTCTCACAATGAGGGTTGTCTGAAGTGGCGGCTAAATTCCCGCTGATTCGTCGGCTCTCTTGTTCCCGTTATAGAGGGCCTTCTGGTACTCCTGCTTCCAGGTAAGGGCGTTCCGTGATTTGGTTGCCCTGCAAAGTACTTTGCATTCATACTCCGGCTCGAAAATACACAAGTTCGTACGGAAAGTTCCCGGAATAGATGAATAAAAACGCACACATGGGCGTACAGATTTTTTTTTATTAAATCTCTGTATTTGATAATCACTAACCATATTAGCATTTGCTTTAGCTGGTTCGAGAGGTACTTGGAACTGGCCGGAGTTGTTAAGGTGGTGGCTCACTGCTTTATGTGTGCCTGTAATTCTCTTTCTAGGTTCCTTTCGTCATTGATAAAAAGACATCCGTGTACGTACCAAAAGGGTTAATTGTGGAAATTCGGAGAGGACTGTCAACTGATGTTTCACTAGCGACGTGACGCCGATTCTCGAAGACAGATGACAAAATGGTAGATATCGAAATAGACGACAGAGGGATAGAGAAACAATTAAAATCGCTCAAAAGAGGAAAGGCCGCCGGACCTGATGGGATACCAGTTCGATTTTACACAGAGTACGCGAAGGAACTTGCCCCCCTTCTTGCAGCGGTGTACCGTAGGTCTCTAGAAGAGCGTAGCGTTCCAAAGGATTGCAAAAGGGCACAGGTCATCCCCGTTTTCAAGAAGGGACGCCGAACAAACGTGCAGAACTATAGACCTATATCTCTAACGTCTATCAGTTGTACAATTTTAAAACACGCATTATGTTCGAGTATAATGACTTTTCTGGAGACTAGAAATCTACTCTGTAGGAATCAGCATGGGTTTCGAAAACGACGATCGTGTGAAACCCAGCTCACACTATTCATCCACGAGACTCAGAGGGCCATGGACACGGGTTCCCAGGTAGATGCCGTGTTTCTTGATTTCCGCAAGGCGTTCGATACAGTTCCCCACAGTCGTTTAATGAACAAAGTAAGAGCATATGGGCTATCAGACCAATTGTGTGATTGGATTGAAGGGTTCCTAGATAAAAGAACGCAGCATGTCATTCTCAATGGAGAGGAGTCCTCCGAAGTAAGAGTGATTTCAGGTGTGCCGCAGGAGAGTGTCGTAGGACTGTTGCTATTCACAATATACATAAATGACCTTGTGGATGACATCGGAAGTTCACTGAGGCTTTTTGCAGATGATGCTGTGGTATATCGAGAGGTCGTAACAATGGAAAATTGTACTGAAATGCAGGAGGTGAAATGCAGGAGATGAAATGCAGGAGGTGAAATGCAGGAGAATCTGCAGCGAATTGACGCATGGTGCAGGGAATGGCAATCGAATCTCAATGTAGACAAGTGTAATGTGCTGCGAATACATAGAAAGAAAGATCCCTTATCATTTAGCTACAATATAGCAGGTCAGCAACTGGAAGTAGTTTATTTATTTAATCGTGTCTGAGCTACATCTGTAATTAATTAATACGCTATATATGCTAGATTACAAATACAAGTAAATGATAGTTATTCATTCATATATACATTCATGATCTTCACATATTATAAGTCGTCATTATTGTCTAAAGCAAGGCTCATATCTCTCTCCAGTGTTCGGCACGCTTCACTGCAGCGTCGTTGGCCAACCACAGGTCTTGGAGAGTGCATGGGGCCAGCAAAGATGGACAGGTCAGCAGGTGTGTCATGGTTTGTTTTCCTCCACATTGGCAGGGCTCTTCTTCGGCGTATCCCCACTTGATAAGGTTATCCTGTGATCTTCCCATTTGACATCTAAGTCTATTTAGGCTCTTCCAGACTCTCCATTCCAATTGTGATCCAGCAGGAAGTTTGTCTTTAATGTTCCAAATTTTCAGACTGCCTTTATCCAATATCTGTTTCCACATTGATTCTCTAGTTGTAGACTGACTTTCGGTTAGTGGACGTTCAACTTTTATGAAGTCTTTCCTAAAGTCTTGCCTCCGCTGGCTGATGTGCGTACAGGAGATGTCTTCTATCTTCGCACTGCCTGCTTCGTTCGGCCATCGCCAACGTTTGCCGTCTGATCTGTGGGGGGGCTATTCCAGAACACATATAAAGGAGATCACGGTTTGTAGGCTTCAGGCATCCCGTGATTAATCGACATGAGGCATTCAGTGCTGCGTCTAGCTTCTGAGCATGTGTCGATCTTCTCCAGACGGGGCATACATATTCAGCTGGAGCAAAACACAATGCCAGGGATGATGCACGTAGAATTTCAGGGTTTGCTCCCCAGTGTGAGTTGGTAAGTTTACGGATTATGCCGTTCCGTGTGTTGACTTTCGCTCTAGTTTTCTCTACGTGTTTCGTGTAAGACAATGTTCGATCTAACGTGACTCCAAGATAAACTGGGTTTGGGCAGTTTTGAAGTTTAACTGAGTTCCATTCCAATTGTAATTCCCTGTTTGCTTCTTTGTTGTTTAGATGAAATAAGTCTGCGTCTTTGCTGGATTAGGTCGAAGCTGGTTCCCGTTGTAATATTCAGTTAGTTCTTCTAAGGCATCTGTTAGGTTTCTCTCAATCTGTTTGATTAATCTAGATTGGCATGCAATGGCTACATCATCAGCATAGATAAAGCTTCTTGTCGTCGGTCCAACTGGTTGGTCATTTGTATACAGATTAAAAAGTAGGGGGGACAAAACACTACCTTGTGGGAGCCCGTTCTTCTGGTTCCTCCAGCGACATCTTTGTTCTTGAAATTCCACATAGTATCTTCTGTTGGAGATCAGTGATCTCACAACTTCAGTAAGGTGGTAGTTTCCCGTCATTTTGAAAATTTTTCCCAGAAGGATTTTGTGGTTTATCGTGTCGTAAGCTGCTGATAAGTCGACAAACACCACGCCAGTTTTTTCTCCCTTCTCAAAACCGTCCTCTATGTATTGTGTTAGGCAGATGACCTGGGCAGTGCAAGATTTACCTGGTCTGAATCCTGCTTGTTGTAGAATGATTTGCCTTTCTAGTTGTGGTGCTATTTTATTCAAGATAAGACGTTCATATAGCTTGAAAGGGCAGCACAGCAGCGATATTGGACGATAGTTCTTAGCATCATCTCTTGGTTTACCTGGCTTTGGGATAGCTACTACCTTGGCCTTCAACCATAGCTTAGGTATCGTCTTGTTTGACCAGCAGAGATTATAGAGTTCTAAAAGCCATTCCTTAGCTATGGGCCCTAGGTTCTGTATAAATTCATTAATGACGTCGTCGGGACCCGCGGCGTTCCTGGGTTTCAAGGAACTGATAGCAGCTTCCAGTTCTGTTGAAGTGAAGTATGGCTCAGGTGGTATTTCAGTCACTTGTGGCCTCTTATATGAGGTGGCAGTCTTACTGTTCCTGGTTGGTTTACCATTCAAAAGGAGCTGATGTGCGATTTGGTTAGCTGTTACGGAAACCTGATCCTTGGGGGCTGCCGGGTCGCTGGACAATCGCTTTATGAGGTTCCAAGCTCTTCTGCTACTGTGGTTCATGTCAAGACTCTCCAACGTATGTTTCCAGGACTCTTGTCTGTCTTTGCTTATAGTTTCAATTAGCTGATCCCCAAGTTTTATGGTTTCTTCACTGAAAGGGTCCATGCTGTACTGCTCCAGGTATATATTTGTTTCATGTCGTTGGAAACTCCAGGAATGTAGAGTGTTCTGCAGCCTCTAGGTATGCTGAGTCTTGCTGATCTTTTAACAGCTTGGACGAACTTTCCGTAGTTTTCAGTGTTTGATGGTAAATTTACGATTTCCATGTCTAAGGTGTCCGCAAATTTTTTCCAGTTGGCCCTTTTGAAGTTAAAACGTCTTTTAAAGGGTACTTTTTGTGGCAGTATTACTGGTCTAAACTTTAGCATGATTGGTCTGTGTTGGGAGCAGTTAATTTCATAAATTATCTGGGAGTACGCATTAGGAGTGATTTAAAATGGAATGATGACATAAAGCTGATCGTCGGTAAGGCAGATGCCAGACTGAGATTCTTTGTAAGAATCCTAAGGAAATGCAATCCGAAAACAAAGGAAGTAGGTTACAGTACGCTTGTTTGCCCACTGCTTGAATACTGCTCAGCAGTGTGGGATCCGTAGCAGATGGGGTTGATGGAGGAGATAGAGAAGAACCAACGGAGAGCAGCGCGCTTCGTTACAGGATCATTTAAATATCGCGAAAGCGTTACGGAAATGATAGATAAACTCCAGTGGAAGACTCTGCAGGAGAGACGCTCAGTAGCTCGGTACGGGCTTTTGTTGAAGTTTCGAGAACATACACTCCTGGAAATGGAAAAAAGAACACATTGACACCGGTGTGTCAGACCCACCATACTTGCTCCGGACACTGCGAGAGGGCTGTACAAGCAATGATCACACGCACGGCACAGCGGACACACCAGGAACCGCGGTGTTGGCCGTCGAATGGCGCTAGCTGCGCAGCATTTGTGCACCGCCGCCGTCAGTGTCAGCCAGTTTGCCGTGGCATACGGAGCTCCATCGCAGTCTTTAACACTGGTAGCATGCCGCGACATCGTGGACGTGAACCGTATGTGCAGTTGACGGACTTTGAGCGAGGGCGTATAGTGGGCATGCGGGAGGCCGGGTGGACGTACCGCCGAATTGCTCAACACGTGGGGCGTGAGGTCTCCACAGTACATCGATGTTGTCGCCAGTGGTCGGCGGAAGGTGCACGTGCCCGTCGACCTGGGACCGGACCGCAGCGACGCACGGATGCACGCCAAAACCGTAGGATCCTACGCAGTGCCGTAGGGGACCGCACCGCCACTTCCCAGCAAATTAGGGACACTGTTGCTCCTGGGGTATCGGCAGGGACCATTCGCAACCGTCTCCATGAAGCTGGGCTACGGTCCCGCACACCGTTAGGCCGTCTTCCGCTCACGCCCCAACATCGTGCAGCCCGCCTCCAGTGGTGTCGCGACAGGCGTGAATGGAGGGACGAATGGAGACGTGTCGTCTACAGCGATGAGGGTCGCTTCTGCCTTGGTGCCGATGATGGTCGTATGTGTGTTTGGCGCCGTGCAGGTGAGCGCCACAATCAGGACTGCATACGACCGAGGCACACAGGGCCAACACCCGGCATCATGGTGTGGGGAGCGATCTCCTACACTGGCCGTACACCACTGGTGATCGTCGAGGGGACACTGAATAGTGCACGGTACATCCAAACCGTCATCGAACCCATCGTTCTACCATTCCTAGACGGGCAAGGGAACTTGCTGTTCCAACAGGACAATGCACGTCCGCATGTATCCCGTGCCACCCAACGTGCTCTAGAATGTGTAAGTCAACTACCCTGGCCAGCAAGATCTCCGGATCTGTCCCCCATTGAGCATGTTTGGGACTGGATGAAGCGTCGTCTCACGCGGTCTGCACGTCCAGCACGAACGCTGGTCCAACTGAGGCGCCAGGTGGAAATGGCATGGCAAGCCGTTCCACAGGACTACATCCAGCATCTCTACGATCGTCTCCATGGGAGAATAGCAGCCTGCATTGCTGCGAAAGGTGGATATACACTGTACTAGTGCCGACATTGTGCATGCTCTGTTGCCTGTGTCTATGTGCCTGTGGTTCTGTCAGTGTGATCATGTGATGTATCTGACCCCAGGAATGTGTCAATAAAGTTTCCCCTTCCTGGGACAATGAATTCACGGTGTTCTTATTTCAATTTCCAGGAGTGTACCTTCACCGAGGAGTCAAGCAGTATATTGCTCCCTCCTACGTATATCTCGCGAAGAGACCATGAGGATAAAATCAGAGAGATTAGAGCCCACACAGAGGCATACCGACAATCCTTCTTTCCACGAACAATACGAGATTGGAATAGAAGGGAGAACCGATAGAGGTATTCAAGGTACCCTCCGCCACACACCCTCAGGTGGCTTGCGGAGTATCGATTTAGATGTAGATGTAGATGTAGAATGCACTCAAAAATTTATCTTACAGAAACCACAGGAGAGGGTGCGAGATCGCCGAATGCTGGGTGCCAACTCCGGTGCCTTAGAGCTAACGCCTTCCTCGTAGTACACGAAAGTCGCTCTCGGCCGACGTTGTGAGTTTGTGAACTACTGGGTCCCTATCTTTACAGAGTATGAATGCACTATACTAATCAGGTAGTGGGTCACTCGTATTTTAGCAGCCTTCCTTAGAGCGCAATACCAAAGCTACGAGGTATGTCGTAACACTTTAATCTGTTCACGTTTCAGAAAGTCCTCTGCAGCAACGGTAGATTTTTGTTGTTTGCTTCCGTTCGTAGTGTCTCCTATGCTCCTAGCACCTTCCTCCGACTGCCCACACAGTGTGTTTGCTGTAAATCTTATTTTATTATCATGGAATACGTGTGGTATCTGGTTTACAAAGCCCTAACTTAGCTTACACTGTACCTGCTAGGGCACACGCTCTCACATGTGACTGAAAAATCCATTTAATATTACTCCGAGTCAAGGTTCTACCGATTTGGTTCGATTTTATGCCGGCATACCGTAGCTACACCATTACCTTATCCCTCTCATGTTCTATCTGCAGGATCTGTAGCTTTTGCCTGAAAGCATGTCACATTTTTTAAAATCCTAAACAGTTTGCAGGAGACACACCTAACGGAGAGAAAGCTCACTATCACTCTGTTTGATAACTAATTCAAGGTACGTTTCCGTAGGCACATAAAATAGAAGAAAATCTCACTTCAGATTAGCTGTACGACTGATTGAAGATCGTTTGCCGTTTGTATACCTAGGTTCGATCCCCAGTCGATATGATGGTTTTTATATGTCACCACATCTTTCATCTCTGGCCGAGATGCACCGTGGTTCGGAATCTACGATAAATCGTTGGTGCCGTTATATCTGGCTGAGTATGTCAGTTCAAAAATTGGAGGAACGAAGTAGAATAGCGCCTCCAACAAGGCGATGCATAGTAAAGCACCGTGATGCGAGAGACTTTCTTATATTTGATGAGTGCCATCTTAGGGACACGTAGTGGAAGGAAAGCTCTCTACCACCACTGGACAACTGATTCAAAACAGTTTGCTGTATGCGAACTGGGACGAAAAGTTTGGATGTATCGGCGTCTTTATGGCAGTATCTCGATTGGAAATCCACATAGAAACTAATAAAGTCAACGCTGTGAAATAGCAATGCCAGTGCGTGCAGAATTCCGTCATCTTAGGAAACTAGAGACCGAGATGGACTTTATATTGCCCTAACACTTCTGTCTCCAACCCAAACACTCGGAACTGTCATCTCTGTGCCCTTCTGCACAACGGACAAACACAAAACTCTGCATATTGTACGTGCACATCTTCAGAAGGAATTGCTGAAAATCCAGGGTCGCCACTGGATAACCAGCTGGAAATGAGTATGAAAGTCATCTTAATTGGGTACATATTGCTACAATCGCGCTTAAGCACTCAAACAGAAATTTCTACTCATTCAAGACCCATACGTCAAGTACACTGAACACAAATATGCTTTTGATTGTCTATTACGAAGCGCATATTGTATCGTAGGCTAATACATTCTTCTATAATTAACCAGGCCACGAATTGATGACTGAGGGAAAGACACAAATGCCAAACGAGCAAAGTGTTTGGTGTGCCACACTTCATCAACGAAGTAAATCACTCAAGCCTGGTGGCGTATTTCTGCCCTTCTGCTCCTCTCGAGGTCCCTTTAACTAACAACTTCGCAGCCTTCGTCTGCTGGCATGCTGATCCAGCCAGTGGTTCTGTTGGCCAATCAGAATCCGTCTCATGCTCCAGGTGCCTCAAGTCTTTATTATTAATTTTTATATAAAATGTCAATTGTAATCTAGTTTGACAGTTCGTATCTAGGCCCTTAGTAGCGTACTTTAGGCCGAAAGAGAGAGCAGGCTGCGTCGCAAGCCGCTGCAGCTGACTCCACTGTGTTTCGGCGTTTTGACGACGAAGGCAATTACGTCCCCATTGTCGCCTTTGAAGACAGCTTTCACATGACAACACAAGTGGCGGTGGCCAGTTTTTCCTCCCACAACATGTACTGGATGCTTCTCTTCACGAAAAGAGCTCATAACGTTACAAGACAGTGGAAAAACATCTCGCAACTACTCCAAAACAGTTTGCAGTAGACACACTTAGTGGATGGAATAACACTGCTTAGTTGGACAACTCACTCAAAGCAGTGTACAGTGTGCTTTAGACACACATAGCGTAAGAACCCAATTATTACACCATTCCGTTCGTATGTACCTGGAAAATGATCTTTTTTGTACACAGCCGGAAAAATAATTGCGACGTCCTCAAGGACTAGATCATTTTGTTCACACGTGAGGCAACAGGTAGATCATGATTGTAGGGGTATTTTATAACAAATTCAGACCGACTGAAACGTATGTGGCACAGTAAAGGATGCCAAAACACTCACATCAGTACACAGTGTGCCCCCATCTATTGATAACGCAGGCGTGTTTTCTTGTATGCAACCGATGATAAATGTCCTCCGATAGACTGTCCCAAACATCTTGCACCTTTTGTTGCAAATCGGCAATAGATCTTGCAGGACCTGCAGAACGAGTGTTCCCGCTTCATCATGTCCCGTGCCTGTTCAATTAACGAGAGATTTGGTGATCTTGTTGGCCAGGGCAGTCGCTGTCCACCAAAGAAGAGCACATTGCGTCGCAGCAGCTGTATGTGGACGTACATTGTACTGCTGAAAAAGCACATCGCCTTCCTGTCGAAGAAGTGGTAGTAGCACGGGGATAATATTCGGTGCAATGTAGCTGGCACTGGTTACTTTACCTGTAGAAAGCCAGATTATCGGTGAGTTCGTAACTCATGCCACCCCCTTCCCCCTCTACATCATGTATCCTGGGATGGGACTTGTTTGTCCTGGGCGAATGTGCTCTTTAATAGGCAGCTCATCAGAAGAACCTCACAAGCATGTAAGTTCATCACTCGCATACAGAAACAACATAGCCTCTTCACTAGAAACAACAGGGTGCCATTCCACTCTCCAGTCAACTCTTTCACGACACCAGAGTATCCGTGTTTGGCGGTGATGTGCTATCAGCTATAGCACAGCGTCTGTGCTACGCGGATATTTACACTACTGGCCATTAAAATTGCTACACCAAGAAGAAATCCAGATAAACGGATATTCAATAGACAAATATATTATACTAGACCTGACATGTGATTAAATTTACACGCAGTCTGGGTGCATAGATCATGAGAAATCAGTGCACAGAACAATCACCTCTGGCCGTAATAACGGCCTTGATACCCCTGGGAATTGAGTCAAACAGAGCTTGGATGGCTTGTACAGGTACAGCTGCCCATGCAGCTTCAACACGATACCACGGTTCATCAACAGTAGTGACTGGCGTATTGTGACGAGCCAGTTGCTCGGCCACCATTGACCAGACGTTTTCAGTTGGTGAGAGATGTGGAGAATGTGCTGGCCAGGGCAGCAGTCGACCATTTTCTGTATCCAGAAAGACCCGTACAAGACCTGCAACATGCGGTCGTGCATTATCCTGCTGAAATGTAGGGTTTCGCATGGATCGAATGAAGGGTAGAACCACAGGTCATAAAACATCTGAAATGTAACGTCCACTGTTCAAAGTGCCGTCAATGCGAACAAGAGGTGACCGAAACGTGTAACCAATGGCACCCCATACCATCACGCCGGGTGATACGCCAGTATGGCGATGACGAATACACGCTTCCAATGTGCGTTCACCGCGATGTCGCCAAACACGGATGCGACCATCAGGATGCTGGAAACAGAACCTTGATTCATCCGAAAAAATGACATTTTCCCATTCGTGCACCCAGGTTCGTCGTTGAGTACACCATTGCAGGCGCTCCTGTCTGTGATGTAGCGTCAAGGGTAACCGCAGCCATGGTCTCCGAGCTGATAGTCCATGCCACTGCAAACGTCGTCGAACTGTTCGTGCAGATGGTTATTGTCTTGTAAATCTCCCCATCAGTTGACTCAGGGATCGAGACGTGGCTGCACGATCCGTTACAGCCGTGCGGGTAAGATGCCTGACATCTCGACTGCTAGTGATACGAGGCCGTTGGGATCCAGCACGGCGTTCCGTATTACCCTCCTGAACCAACCGATTCCATATTCTGCTAACGGTCATTGGATCGCGACCAACGCAAGCAGCAATGTCGCGATACGATAAACCGCAATCGCCGAAAGTTACAATCCGGCCTTTATCAAAGTCGGAAACGTGATGGTACACATTTCTCCTCCTTTCAGCATGCATCACAGCGACGTTTCACCAGGCAACGCCCGTGAATTGCTGTTTGTGTATGAGAAATCGGTCGCACACTTTCCTCATGTCAGTACGTTGTATGTGTCGCCACCGGCGCCAGACTAGTGTGAATGCTCTGAAAAGCTAATCATTTGCATATCACAGCATCTACTTTTTGTCGGTTAAATTTCGCGTCTGTAGCACGTCATCTTCGTGATGTAGCAATTTTAATGGCCAGTAGTGTAGAACGTGGTCTAGGGATGTGAGAATGTTCTACAGAACGGTCTTCAAAGCAGCGACACATCATCGATGCATTGTAGCCAACACATGCAGCAGGCAGTCTATACACCGATCCAGCATCCCGCAGGCACACAGTACGACCTCGTCCAAATGGGCGAAGCTGTTCAGCTGGAGTCCGTACACGTCGGTTGGGCATGGTTTGTACTCAAGAACGAATATCGCAAACACTGTTCACCTTTAACTCAGCACATTTGGTGTCAAAGCAAAGGGTCTAGAGTCCGACCTTCTGGGAGCAGTCTGATCGCCGATGACCGTGACGAATGAATTGAATCACTAACACTACAGTTCAATAGTATGCACATACCGTGTGCCTTTTCTTTTTAACTGCTTTGGGTTAGAGGCCACAGAGTAAGATACGTTTTTCAGCCTGATCTGTGAGGGTAATGCGACCTGTGGCGGTGTGGCGGTGTTGCAGACGCGCCGACGTGCCAGCAGGAGCGCATCATGGTGGTGGGCGCGTCACGCTCGGAGACGCTGGACATCGCGTGCCACGTGGACGCCGATCCGCCGGCGCGCGCCTTCCGCTGGAAGTTCAACAACTCCGGCGAGACGATGGAGGTGTCGGCGGAGCGCTTCTCCAGCAACGGCTCGGAGTCTGTGCTGCGCTACACGGTGCAGTCCGACCTAGACTACGGCTCGCTGTCCTGCTGGGCCGACAACGCCGTGGGCGTGCAGCAGGCGCCTTGTGTCTTTCAGGTAGTGGCAGCAGGTACAACCGGCTGGCCGCTTCACTTCCTACTCTACTGTACTACTAGCTTACTTACTAACTACTCTTAGAACGTAAGTCTACTGCAGTAACACGGCAGCCACAAAAACACTGGAATCTTTAATATCCTACGACGGACGAGATGGCAAGGATATTACTAATCTCCAAGTCGAATACTTTAAGACGTCTGAGCACCAGGCGAGAGTAAGTAGGAGGGGCCTGTGACGTTTCTGAAGCAGGAGGAAGACTGCTCTGGTGGTTTGTCGTGAATTTTGTAACTGAATGCTGCTATTACTTCAGCCCAAACGTCCCTTGTGGCAGAAAAGTGTTTTACTGCAGTAGTCCTTTAAAGGTGGCAGACTGTACTCTTACGAATTAAACACTTGTTTGACAGGGCGTCACTAAAACAGAAATTTGACACCTCAGTAATAAATACCTCTAAGAGTACGTTGCAGTATAGTATTTAACTTTCGTTCGGTATGGTACATGGCACTTGATGTTCTCTACGTAATTCAATAGAATCTTAATTTACACTCAAAGGCAACAGCAACAATGCACCACGAAGGAATTGTCCACTGCTGTCAGGGGCGTCTCAAGACGTATTTTCGGTCTGGTGTCTCACTGAATTTAGCAGGTCTTGAGTGATCTGTCCCGCTTCGGTGACCAACGAAGCCGTGTCTAAAGACGCCCCGGACAGCATTGGTATACTATCCTGTTGCCCGCAATACGGTCCGACAACTTGCAGTGATAGTCTGAGATGACATTTATTTCCACAGCGAGACCTCTTTGATGGTCAAACGCCACATCCTTACAGCGCAGCAGTTAAGTCGACAATTTTCTACGCCATCTTTTGCTGCCATTCGTAGCAAGCCATCCTGGGCTTAAGTTTCAGCAAGATAATTCCCATCTGCAAGCGGCAAGAGTTTCTACTGCTTGTCTTCGTGCTCACCAAATCCTATATTGGCCAGCAAGATCGCTAGATCTCTTTACAATTAAGAACATTTAGAGCCTTATGGGCAAGGTCCTAGAAGTATCACAGCATTATGTCGAACTAATGCGCCAATTGGATAAAACTTGGGACGCTGTTCTTCAGGAAGACATCCAACAACTCCACCAATCAATACCAAACCAAATAGCTGCTTGTATAAGGGGCAGAGATGTACCAACGAGTTAGGGCCGGATGTGGGCCAACGAGTTACTGACGCTCTCAATTTGTAAAAGTCTTTCTCTTGAATAAATCATCCAGTTGTTTTAATACTGTAATCCTTTGTTTGTATACGCACATCGTATCTACCGATTTCAGTCCGACTTGGATAATTCCTCCGTGGCATGTGGCTTTTTTCTATCTTGTACTGTACTTTGCTACCTCGTGGCAATCTTTGAAATATTTACTATGACTGAAAATTATATTGCAGACCTTTAATGATATTAGTTCTCTGTAAATAATGATTGTTAAGTCGGAATGCTGGCTTCAGGCACTGAACGAAACTAACTGCTGGGATTCCGAAGGCTTTCCCGGCGTAATAATTGATAATATTCTTCTCGGGTGCCCAGCGGGATCATAACGTCATCTTGACACAATATTTCAGCGGTACAACTGGCAGCCATCTTCAGGTGAGAGTGCTGGTACACGATCTCAGTTCCGGCGAGATCGTGTACCAGCGAGATCGTGTACCAGCACTCTCATCTGAAGATGGCTGCCAGTTGGACCGCTGAAATATTGTGTCAAGATGACGTTATGATCCCGCTGCACACCCGAGAAGAATATTATCCATTGTCTAACTGCTGGTTCGGAACTATATGACGTCCACGGCGCATCTTGTTTTGTGGCTGTCGGTGGAAGAATTTTCATCATCGCTAGTACGTGGTTGAAGCAGTGCAGTCCATGATTCACAGCGGTCTCTCTGTCCGCTGTTCACTAGTTTGTTTTTCATGAATAAGACAGTACTTCTTAGCAAGTTGAACGAGTTTATCATCTCTTTCTCTGATCATTTATTATTATCTGGCTCCTGATCACGAAAATCGTTTCGTTGAGGATACTACAGATTGTATAACCTACGCGATGCGCATATAATATCGGTAGATGTTTGGAGAGTATACTCGCTACCAGCAATCACAGTTATATCATCAGGAAACAGATATGTAATAGAATGAATCCAAGTCATATGTATAAAAAATTAATATACTTACCCATTGCCTCGACATGTTGTATACATAAATTAAAAAAATTCCAATACAAACTTTACTCTTGTCTTACTTGAAAATTTGTCCTGCTCTTCGATTTTCCAATTCCTGCAATGGCGAGTTACCATCCTTTGTACGTGCTTGTTGAAAAGTTTCACATAGTTTATGAATAGTAAATGTGTCTTTCTCTGTTGAAATCTGTTGCTTAATTATTTACCTAATAGCAAAGTTAAGAAGGTAAAATTAGTGACATTTATAATAATATGACGTGTTGTACATTTTATTTAAATACAAAGACAATTGGATGGGATCTTCTGGTTGTGTTGTGGGCAAGGATTGGGATGTGTGAAGTACCGGAAACAATGTTATAACGAAAAAGATGTGGGATGTGTATGAGTGAAGGGACTGATCAGCAGGATGTGTTAGATGAGTGGGATGCCACCTGGTACGTAAAGGGTAACAATTAGCCTTCGTTCCCCGGGGTGGGGGGTGGTGGGGGGGGGAGTAAGGTACTTTGGGATTAGAATGAAGGGAAAATCAAACGGAGGGCTCTATGGTTAGAAAGGCAGAATAAGATTTAAATAACTGTGAGTGCGAACATGGCGGTCTCGAGGATGGAGGAGAAGATAGTGTGTTGGGACTCCAGTCTGCCGGACAAAAAAATGGTTCAAATGGCTCTGATCACTGTGCGACTTAACTGCTGTGGTCATCAGTCCCCTAGAACTTAGAACTACTTAAACCTAACTAACCTAAGGACATTACATACATCCATGCCAGAGGCAGAATTCGAACCTGCGACCGTAGTGGTCGGGCGGTTCCAGACTGTAGCGCCTAGAACCGCTCGGCCACAAAGGCCGGCTCTGCCGGACAACAGGAGAGGCGAAGTTGTACAGATGTGTTGCTACTCCTATGCTTGAATATTTACCCAATTCCACTACCTTCAGACTTCGAACATCCTTGCTATAAAAATCTTAAGCTTGAGCATGCATTATTTCCATGAGGAGACTTTAAACAGAAAGTTGCATATTACACTGAGAAGAGAAAAGTGCAACAACTCAACGTGGCGTGGACTCGACAAGTAGACCCCTGCACAAATATTGAGCCATGGTACCAGTATAGCCATCCCTAATTGCGAAATTGTTGCCAGTGCTGGATTTAGTGCACAACTTGTGATATCGATTATGTCCCATAAATGTTCGTTCAGTGGGTCACCAAATCATTCGCTCGAATTATCCAGAATTTTCCCCAACATAACCGAGAACAGTTGTGGCGCATTGCCATCCATAAAAATTTCGTCGTTGTTTGGGAACATGAGGTCCAAATAGTCGAATATAACCATTTACAGTCAATGATCAGTTCATTTGGACCAGAGGACACATTCCATTCCATATTAACACTGACCACACCACTGTAGAATCGCTACCAGTTTGCACGGTGTCATGCTGACAACATGGTGACGGTTTCGCCGGGATTGCGTCGTACCATCAACTCTAACTGAAATCGGGCTCCCCTGACCAGGTCACTGTTTTCCAGTCCTCTAGGGTCCAACTGATAGGGACAACAGCCTAGGATAGACGCTGCAGGCGATGTCACCCTGTTAGCAAACCACTCGCGTCGGTCGTCTGTTGCCATAACCTATTAACGCCAAATTCTGCAATACTATCCAAAGAGGTACCGTGCGTTCGTTGTACGTTTCACATTGACTTCTGCCGTTATTTCACGCAAAGGTGCTTGTGTGTTAGCACTGTTGACTCTCCCCTAACGCCGCTGTGTTGTCCTTTGTGAGACGTAATGCCAGACATTTGATATTCTCGGCATACTCTTGACACCGTGGATCTCGGGTTATTGAATTCCCTAACGAGTTCCGAATTGGAACGTTCCATGCGTCTAGCTTCAGCTACCATTCTGCATACAAAGTCTGTGAACTCCCGTCGTGCGGCCATAATTACGTCGGAAACCTTTTCACGTGAATCACCTGAGCATAAATGATAGCTCCGCCTATGCAGTGCCCTTTTATACCTTGAGTACGCTGTACTGCTTCCATCTGTAATGGGCATATCTCTATCCCATGACTTTATTCACCTCCGTGTATTATGATAGACTAAGTAACTTTTGTTAAATGCTATACTATTGCATTTCAAAATGACACTATTATTCAACAGTCTCCAAGCGTCTGGAAAGAACGGTCGGATTTTTGTACCAACTGTTCAGTTATTCGATGGCAGAAATGTGCTACTTGGTCACCGAGTCAAATGGCTCTGAGCACTATGGGACTCAACATCTGAGGTCATCAGTCCCTAGAACTTAGAACTACTTAAACGTAACTAACCTAAGGACATCACACACATCCATGCCTGAGGCAGGATTCGAACCTGCGACCGTAGCGGTCACGCTGTTCCAAACTGAAGCGCCTAGAACCGCACGGCCACACTGGCCGGCGTCACCGAGTCATTCGAGAAGTGGCGTGTGAATGTCCTAATCGTTGAAAAGTTTCTTTCCCCTAGATTTCCTTTCAGTTTGACGAACAAATGGAAATCTTACAGTGCAGGATCTGGTCTGTATCATGGACGTTTGTAAACCTTGCAACAGGAACGCTGAAGTAAAACACGTGTCGTGCGTATCGTGTGCGGTGTTTCACTATCACAGAGGAGAACAATGCCTTTCCATCCTGTTCCAAGGCTATTTTCTTGGTGATAGTGATTGAGGAATGCAAAGTTTCCGATTCTGCAGACGATCGCGGAAGAAGGAATGAGGCAAATTTCTATTGTGCTTCAACAAAATAAAGTGGTATACATATGCTGGTTATGCTGGTCAATGTAAGGAATGAGCACAGTGAAACTGGTCGACATGCAGACACGTATGAATGGAAAATCTCGGTGTGAGTCATCGCACTGTAGTGGCATACATGTGCTGGTCGGTGCGGGAAGTCCCAAGTAAGATAGCAAATTTCTGCCATGACTCATCACAGTAAAGTGGCATGCATGTGGTGGACAGTGTATGAAATCAGCATAGAAAGACAGGTTGACGTCCACACACGATGTATGTGAATCTCTGTCACGGGTCGTGGCAGTGAAGTGGTATGTATATGCAGGTCAGCGTATGGAAACAGCAAAATAAGACAGGTTGATGTGGAGCCTGGCTTCACGAGGTGCAACGTATGAATCCAAACAATCGCACCGTATCATACCACTGACGCTAATATACACTGGAGTGATAAAAGTCATGGAATAGCGGTATGCACACGTACAGATCTTGGTAGTATCGCGAATACGAGGTATAAAGCGCAGTACACTGGCAGGGCTGTCATTTGTACTCAGGCGATTCATGAGAAAAGGTTTCCGATGTGAATATGGCCGCGCGACGCGAAATAACACTCTTTGAACGTGAATTTCATTTTGAAAATCGTTAGGGAATTCAATATTTCGCGATCTACTGTGTCAAGAGTGTGGCGAGAATACCAAATTCCAGTCATTGCACCTCGATACGGGCAACACAGTGGCCCACGGCCTTCACTTAACGACGGAGAGCTGCGGTGTGTGCGTAGAGCTGTTAGTGTTAACAGATAAGCAGTGCTGCGTGAAGTACAGCAGAGACCAGTGTGTCAGTGTGAAACGCACAGTGAACATATCCATTCGGACAGTGTGCTGTAATCTGGCGTCAGTGGTGACTCGGGTGTCTTTAATAACAGCACGACATCGACTTCAATGCCTCTCATGAGCTCGTGACCATATCGGTTGGACCACAGACGACTGGAAAACCGTGGCCTGGTCGCATGAGTCACAGTTTTGGTTGGTAAGAGCTGATGAGTTCGAGTGTGGCGCACAGCCTACGAAGCCATGGACCCGGGTAGTCAACAAGCTGTTGATGACTCCTTAACGGTACGGGCTGTGTTTACATGGAATGGAGTGGATCCTCTGATCCAGCTGAGCCGATCTTTGTTTGGGTATGGTTACGTCCGGCTAATTAAAGACCATTTGTAGCCATTCACCGTGTCACAATTGTTCGCTACTGTTATGAAGAACATTCTGGACAATTCGAGCGAATGATTTGCTTACCTAGATCGCAGGACGTTCACCACATCGACCATTTATGAGACATAATGGAAAGGACCGTTCGTGCACAAAATCCTCCACCGGCAACACTTCTCAATTATGAACGGCAAGGCACGGATCAAGGGGAGGGCAAACAGGCGGCAATTTCAGGGGGCGCTAAATTCATATTCTTGAAGAAACAACCTCAGTATCACACAGTGCCTGTAGTCCAGTGCACGCTGGACAATCGATTATTCATCCTTGTTGGTCTTTGAACATTTTTCAACACATTCCTAGTTGATTTCTGAACGAATCACAAGTTGATTTTTCTCTGCCAGCGAAATCCCCGTTGCATCTAGAAATGAAAAAAAAAAAAACTTTCCCGCAGAGAAAAGGGGACGGGATTATACGAACTGAGCGGAATAAATCCGAACGGTGGAATGCCAATCTCTGTTTGTTTTAGTGGTTAATTGTGTGCACGAATGAGTAGCAGTGTTATAATTATGAGCGAAATCCTCAGATTCAGACTACTAGATTGGAAATAAGCGACTATCAGGAATAAACTCGGCGTTTACAAGAAAATGAAATTTTGACAGGAAATATTTGCCAGATAGCTACAGTAGTAAGGGCTAGTTGTGCAGTGCCCAGTTAACAGCCGTTGGAGTTTATTCTCTGAATAGCGCGGAAAACACCTCCTACGAGCACGTAATAACGCGTAACCGGAGAATAAACGCAGGATAACTTAACCGGTGAGTCTGACAGTGTTAATGAACCGTTGGATAAGTTTTGGCAGTGTCAGGAACAGTTACAGAATTAGCGATGACAAGATTGTTTGTTAGAACGTGGAAGGACAAGAAACGGGCACATCACACAAATTATGGAAGAATATGACGATTCCAAATCTATAAGAAAATTTCGTACTGCTGAGTTCGATCTCAAGCTTGAGAAATTGGAGCGTATAAACGAAATGTGAAACTATTTCCTAACATAAAATTTTTTGCTTGTGGTAGGTCTAATAGGCATTTGATATTGGTACTTCGTGAATTATGTTCTGTCGTGTTATAAAAATGACCGTTTGTGCCAAAACAGTCTCGCTTGTTTGGCCTGTGTTGCAATTGCCGCCGTATTATGAAGACCTATTTCATCTAGCAGATGGCGACAGAATAGACATAGTGAGATCGAGACACCGCACCAGTCTTGGGTACTATTCGTATTAAAGATTTTCAGTATTAGACTATAACATTTTGATTTTTCATGTAGCGAAACGAACTTTGATGAGGTCATAGATTCTTTCTCAGAAAGGAAGACACGCCGTGTAGAGCTGTAGCATGATTGGAGAGAAAAAAAGTGCAGGGACGTACAGACTGAAGACATGTGTACTGTCTTGCTTGTGTCTTGTATTTACGGTCTTTATGTTTTAAATATTTAATTTTTTGTTTCGCAAAACAGAAAGTCATTAGATTATTGGCACTAAAGAGTGCAAATTTTTTGACGAGTTCTTATTCTTTCGGTTACACATATCCCATCCTGTATTAATTGTGAGGTTTTTTAAGAGGAGAGGACGTCAAACCGGCCGACTGGGAGCGTTAGGGGCACCACATGACTTTTTAATTTTCACTGTCCTCAAAAAGGTTTGAGGCCTTCCATTACAAAATATACACGTTTTAATTCCACAGAGCGAAATAGAGTGACGTGCGACAAAAGGCATAGCACTGCACTTTCTACATCTACATCTACATCTACATCTACATCTACATTTATACTCCGCAAGCCACCAAACGGTGTATGGCGGAGGGCACTTTACGTGCCACTGTCATTACCTCCCTTCCATGTTCCAGTCGCGTATTGTTCGCGGGAAGAACGACTGCCGGAAAGCCTCCGTGCGCGCTTGAATCTCTCTAATTTTACATTCGTGATCTCCTCGGGACGTATAAATAGGGGGAAGCAATATATTCCATACCTCATCCAGAAACGCACCCTCTCGAAACCTGGAGAGCAAGCTACACCGCGATACAGAGCGCTTCTCTTGCAGAGTCTGCCACTTGAGTTCCTTAACATCTCCGTAACGCTATCACGGTTACCAAATAACCCTGTGACGAAACGCGCCGCTCTTCTTTCGATCCTCTCTATCTCCTCTGTCAACCCGACTTGGTACGGATCTCTATACTCAAGTATAGGTCGACCGAGTGTTTTGTAAGCCACCTTCTTTGTTGGTGGACTACATATTCTAAGGACTCTCCCAGTGAATTTCAACCTGGCACCCGCCTTACCAACAATTAATTTTATATGATCATTCCACTTCAAAGCGTTCCGCACGCATACTCCCAGATATTTTACAGAAGTAACTGCTACCAGTGTTTGTTCCGCTATTATATAATCATACAATTAAGGATCCTTCTTTCTATGTATTCGCAATACATTACATTTGTCTATGATAAGGGTCAGTTGCCACTCCCTGCACCAAGTGCCTATCCGCTGCAGATGTTCTTGCATTTCGCTGCAATGGCACATTCAAGACCAAATAAGATCTTACATTTCCTCTAACATGTATGTTTTATATATCAAACTCCTCAGAATGATGTGCGCTCCAAAATGAACATATTTATGAAAAATCGATTTTCTTAAAACTTTGACGTCCCATCCCTAAATTTCGGAGAGTGGGGAGGGGGGATGCGCCACTATCTAGTTTCTGCCGTGGTTCGGAAATGTCGTAGAAACGGGGTTGTGGACGGCAGCAAGGCACAATACTGTATTTATGTAGGGGACTTCCAACGGGCTGTTGAATCCATGCCACGTCGATATGTTGCACTGAGACGGGCAGAAGGAGGTCCGAAACGATAGTAGGAGGTTGTTGTTGTTGTGGTCTTCAGTCCCGAGACTGGATTGTTGCAGCTCTCCATGCTACTCTATCCTGTGCAAGCTTCTTCATCCCTTTTTAAATTTTCTAACCTACGTTCCCGATTAAGGGATCTGACATTCCACGCTCCGATCCGTAGAACGCCAGTTTTCTTTCTCCTGATAACAACGTCCTCTTTAGTAGTCCCTGCCCGGAGATCCGAATGGGGGACTATTTTACATCCGGAATATTTTACCGAAGAGGACGCCATCATCATTTAATCATACAGTAAAGCTGCATGACCTCGGGAAAAATTACGGCTCTAGTTTCTCCTTGATTTCAGCCGTTCGCAGTACCAGCACAGCAAGGCCGTTTTGGTTAGTGTTACAAGGCCAGATTAGTCAATCATCCAGACTGTTGCCCCTGAAACTACTGAATAAGCTGCTGCCCCTCTTCAGGAACCACACGTTTGTCTGGCCTCTCAACAGATACCCCTCCGTTGTGGTTGCACCTAAGGTACGGTCATGTGTATCGCTGAGGCACGCAAGCCTCCCCACCAACAACAAGGTCCATGGTTCGTGGGGGGGGGGGGGGTAGGTATTAGGAGGTATGCCATGACTTTTGTCATTTCAGTGTAGACTGGTGGTACTCTGTAGGTATACAGTGATAATTTTCGGGGGAACCCGAAAGTGCATATTTGCAGTGATTAAGATTTTGTAAATCAGCAATGTACCTTTTTTGGCTGCGTGGGTACCGGTCACTGCAGTAACAAGCCGTTAACGTGAAGTGGGTAACAGCGCGCACGTAGCTACAGTAGTCGCTGTGAGCCGCTCGCTCGCTGCCGCTGTATCCGCTGCCGCGAGCCTGCAGAGTGCGCCGGTGTCCGCAGGCAAGCCGTTCCCGGTGCGCAACTGCTCTCTGAGCAACCAGACGGCCAGCTCGGTCGAGGTGTGGTGCCAGGCGGGCTTCGACGGCGGCCTGCCGCAGACCTTCGTGCTCGAGCTGTTCTCGGGCTCCGCGCCGCGCTACAACCTGACGGCGGCCGACGCGCCCGTCTTCCTGCTCGCCGACCTCGAGCCGGAGGTCACCTTCCGGGTCGCCGTCTTCGCCGTCAACGCCAAAGGACGGAGCCCCGCCGTCCTCATCGAGGAGATCACCTTCCGGGACGCCGAGCGACGCACTGGTCAGTAGCCTGCGTCTTTTCTGTTCTCTCAAGTTCCATCTGGCTTGTCTGGCATCTTCTCCTGTTCGAACCTCCTACATCGTTTCTAGCTTATATTCCAATCTTTGCCTTCCCCTACGAGTTTGCCCTCTGCTACTCCCCCTCCTATCACGGAAGGTGTGTGTAAACCACCACGTCAGCTCCTGCTCAGAAATACGTTGACAGAAAAAAACGCAAACCCGAAAAATTATTCCAGAATGTGGTTTTCACTCTGCAGCGGAGTGTGCGCAGATATGAAACTTCCTGGCAGATTAAAACTGTATGCCGGACCGAGACTCGATTTCGGAACCTTTGCTTTTCGCGGGCAAGTGCTCTACCATGTTTATTTTTTTTATTTGTTATTTTGTTCGCTTTAGTTCGTTGATCTGCTAGGGCTGGACGTCGCAAGACATCCATTTAAGTTCGTTGTTGATCTGTTAACTCAGTTTTTTTATTACAGAGGGCACGTTACCCTCTGACCGAACACGTTGAGCTACCGTGCCGGCATCATCTGAGCTACCCAAGCACGACTCACGCCCCGTCCTCACAGCTTTACTTCTCCCACTACCGCGTCTCCTACCTTCCCAACTCTACAGAAGCTCTCCTGCGAACTTACCCGCGAAAGGCAAAGGTCCCGAGTTCGGGTCTCGGTCCGGCACACAGTTTTAATCTGCCAGTAAGTTTCGAAAATTTATTAACGTGATTTCGGAAATACATCTGTTTTGGAAACATATTCAAGTGACTAACATTCCAAGCTTACAGGTTAATCTAAGTGTGCAATAAGCAATTGCAAATCTGAAATGCTGACACATTAATAATGGACTTAACGCTAGAATGTTGAATGACGGCATGCAAACGTGCATTCAATGTGTTGTACAGCTGCCGGATGTCAGTTTGTGGGATGGAGTTCCATGCCTGTTGCACTTGGTCGGTCAGTACGGTACTGTTGATACTGTTTGTGGATGACGCTGGAGTTGTCCGATTATGTCCCATACGTGCTATATTGGAGAGAGGTATAGTGATCGATGAGGGAAAGGCCACTTGTCTGTACCCTGTACAGCATGTTGGGTTACAATAGCGTTATCTTGTTGGAAAACGACCGAGGAATAATGTTGATGAATGGCAGCACGGCAGCACGACAGCTCGAATCACCAGACTGGCGTACAAGTTTGCAGTCACAGTGCGTTGGATAGCGACGACAGTGCTTCTCCTGTTATACGAAATCGCACCGCAGACACCATAACTCCAGGAGGAGGTCCACTGTGTCTAGCACGAAGACAAATGGTTCAAATGGCTCTGAGCACTATGGGACGTAACATCTGAGGTCATCATTGCCCTATAATTTAGAACTAGTTAAACCTAAGTAACCTAAGGACATCACACACATCCATGCCCGAGGCAGAATTCGAACCTGCGATCGTAGCGGTAGTGCGGTTCCAGACTGAAGCGCCTAGAACCGCTCGGCCACACGGGCCGGCCACGAAGAGATGTTGGTTGCAGGCCCTCACCTCCTACTAATCAACACACGCCCATCACAGAACCCAACAGACCTCCACCCTCCCCTCCAATGAGCGTTCGCTTGACACCACTGAAGCCACAAACAGCAGTGGTTTGGGGTCAGTGAATGCACCCTACAGCTATCAGTGAAGTAACGATTTGTGAGAGTTTATTTTGTGGCTACTGCTGCTCAAGTTGCTGCTGCAGTTGCAATACAGTGCTACAGAGCCATGTGCCGAAAACGAATTCTCGTGAACGACGCTGCCAACAGTCATGCGCAATGACTGTATTGCTGCCGAGATTTTCCGCAATGCCGGGCTTGGTAGCCGTGCGGTGTAAGGCGTCTTCTCACGGTTCGTGCGGCTCCCTCGTCGGAGGGTTCGAATCCTCCCTCGGGCATGGGTGTGTGTTGTCCTTATCGTAAGTTACTTTAAGATAGATTAAGTAGTGCGTAAGCCTAGGGACCGATGACCTCAGCAGTTTGGTCC
The DNA here is from genome assembly GCF_023898315.1 of Schistocerca nitens. Lineage (NCBI taxonomy): Eukaryota > Metazoa > Arthropoda > Insecta > Orthoptera > Acrididae > Schistocerca > Schistocerca nitens. Next base: position 363,378,540 of record NC_064622.1, read on the forward strand.
TATAGTCCTTACCACAAAATTCCAAAACTTCTATCCGCAGTATCGCAAAGGGAACATCCAGCTTCACGTAGCGCTATAACATGACTTCGTTCAAACTCAGTGGTGCGCTAATAACTGAGTCTTTGTCACCTTAAAGAAATCCTTAATTAATATCAACTGACCACGTCCAGTGTCAAAGGTATTTAACGCTCACGATCGTTATAGCGTGTAGCTAAAGTAAACGTGATTTACATCCTCATAGTGGAGCTGCTAGGGTCAAACTTAAGCGACTGTTGCGAACCTTGAATGTATATCATCTGTCACATGCAGAAACACGCCAACTAACTTTAGTTTATATCACACAGCTCCATCTTGGTGCTGCCATTTATTTTTCCGACAGCGTTCTTTGATTTCCACTACTAGTTATTTATTTTTATTTATTTATTTAATCAGATCCGATTGGGGATATCAGGCCCTCTCTTACATCGGGCCAGGGTTTCAAACGTATATCTTTTTTCTCATAGTTATCTAAGAAATAACATTTTTAATATGACAGTATTAAAATGATCTGAGTGTCTGTAGTGAGACTGTGAGCCAATTATTCTGACTATGAATGATTTAAGTTAATACTGCTAGCATTGCTCCTACTACTGCTGCTGCCAGTAATACTGGCACCAGTAAGAATGACTGTGATAATGACAATAATTGTAAAAACGGTTAAACTGGGAGACATAAAAAGAATTTTTAGGTATACAGAATAGATGCTGTCTGGTTCAGCGAGTTCTGGGGAAAGGAAATTTAAGAAGACTGCACCAGGTAAGTCTTCTGGGAAATGAGAAAGATCGGATTGGAAATTATGTACAGGGGCAATGGTAATCATTATTTTACTGTAGTAATATTTCACTGTCTCCTGAAGCTGGAGATGTTAACTTCTCTAATATAATGCGGGAGGTTATTCCAGAAAAGGATTCCTGCTACTGAGAAGGACTCCGAGAAAATGGCTGAACGATGAAGCGGGGCAGAACGGATTTTGCTCTGATGGGAGCGCGTATTTCTCCCATGTTGTTACGACGGTTAAGGTCGATGAGGGGCAAGGGGGCAGTGTACGTCAATAAGACTGTAGAAAAGTTAGAGGATAGGGAAATCCCTGCTCTTGTCTGCACTCAGCCAGGAGGCTGTGCATATGATGCTGAAATATACATTTGTAAAAGTAGTTATCTTTACAAGCTAACAACGTTTAAAAACCGTTACGTTGCAATATACACTGTTTCATCAAAGAGTCGAATATTACAGATACAACCAGCTTCCCTGAAAAAGAAATTTCAGGATAATATCGCTGTAATCAATAATCGGAAATATAAGATGCTGTAGAAGTTTTTTCAGGTCAAGAGGAAAAAGTTATTTCCATTTTTATAGAGTATGGAAGATGGTAATGCCTTCTTGTACGCTGGCCGGAGTGGCCGAGCGGTTCTAGGCGCTACAAAAAAAATGGTTCAAATGGCTCCGAGCACTATGGGACTTAACATCCGTGGTCATCAGTCCCCTAGAACTTAGAACTACTTAAACCTAACTAACCTAAGGACATCACACACATCCATGCCCGAGGCAGGATTCGAACCTGCGACCGTAGCAGTCCCTCGGTTCCGGATAGGCGCTACAGTCTGGAACCGCGCGACCGCTACGGTCGCAGGTTCGAATCCTGCCTCGGGCATGGATGTGTGTGACGTCTTTAGGTTAGTTAGGTTTAAGTAGTTCTAAGTTCAAGGGGACTGATGACCTCAGCAGTTAAGTCCCATAGTGCTCACAGCCATTTGAACCATTTGAACTCCACAATAAGATAACAGAGATATAGATTTGTAAAAGTTGTTATATTTACAACACAAAAATGTTTGAAAAATGTTATCTTATAATGTATACTGTTTGATCAAAAGTAACCGAACACTCCTACATAATGCGCGCTTCGTTTTGCTTTTACGCCTCGTACTTTCTTTTACGTCCTTTCTATTATAGTATAATGTATGATTTTTCTTATTATGCGTTTTATCGACTAGTGCAGGATTACATCTGTTGGAACGTGCTATATTCCTTAACATCTGCAGTACTTCTCGCTTATCATAATCTTACAAAGCCAGTCGTGTCGTTTCTTCTGTCATAAGCTTGAAGTAAGAACTTTTTTGTGCAAGCCTGTGGCAGGAAACCCATAAGTTGTAGTTTATTTATTATTAAATCTAAGTGGGAATCATTATTACATATACCTAAATCCAAGTAATTTGTACTATTTGTGGAGCCAAACTCAAGAGCAAAATTCAAATTATTGTTCTTAATATTTGCTTATCATTCTTCCTCAGTTGCTGTTTCAGTTATATTAATTGTGTGGATAAGAACCAATTATATCCAGCTTATGAATGTGAGACGCCCGCGCCCGGGTTCCCGGGTTCGATTCCCGGCGGGGTCAGGGATTTTCTCTGCCTCGTGATGACTAGGTGTCGTGTGATGTCCTTAGGTTAGTTAGGTTTAAGTAGTTCTAAGTTCTAGGGGACTGATGACCATAGCTGTTAAGTCCCATAGTGCTCAGAGCCATTTGTTTTTTTTATGAATGTGAGACATTTCAAATTTTATTTACCTTAAATTCCCTTTAAACCACAACTATTTGTAAATCTTTTGCATTCAGAAAGCTCTCTAGCTTTGTTTACCTGCACACAGGATACCTATCAGACTTTGAAAAGTTTGCTGACTCTTCAACGATTGTTACAGACACAAGCCATTACATTTACTCCCTAATAATATTCGTGATTAATAGCGAGACTGAACATAGGATGAATTCATCAACTGACAGCCACAACTGCAGATATAGAACTAAATTCCCATGTGGATCATACGCACATCTTTTGAAATCATAGTGTAGATTTATATTCTGGTGCAAAAGCGTACCACTGGAAATGAACCGGGAAATCGATTTACCGAAATACACTGACAGAAGGGAAAAAATAACAACACCTAACATTAATTAGTGTAGGGCTATGAGTTTTCGTACGTTTTCCACATCCCCCTAGGCGAATACTGGGCTGGCCTCCACGTTCCGCCACAGTTACGCGAGTTGCAGACATTTGAAACACGTTCGCACTATTTCACGATTTATACTAGACGCAGACAGTTGGGCTACACTGATTCCATCCTGGGGGGTACGGGGTGGCGGCAGGAGGGGCATCCGGCCACACCTAAAACTAACATTGCCAATTGCGTTGTAATCACGCCAACCCTGCGATCACTGAGGGACTTAGGCGTAAGCAGAAGAAGAACGAGTTTTCGTAAATATATTTCCCTAGATAACATATATAAGCGATTAACGTTCGAAGATCGCACGTTAATGTTAGCGGCAGATAAGCCATTGAGAATGTGCAGTCAGGCTGCGCGGGATAACCACAAGAGTGCTCCCGCTGCGATACGCAATCGCACCCCAGACCAAAACTCCAGGTGTAGGTCCGGTGTGTCTATTACACGAAAAATGGCTCTGAGCACTATGGGACTTAACATCTGAGGTCATCAATCCCCTAAAACTTAGAACTACTTAAGCCTAACAAACCTAAGGACATCACACACATCCATGCCCGAGGCAGGATTCGAACCTGCGACCGTAGCAGTCGCACTGCGCCAGCCTGAAGTGCCTAGAACCGCTCGGCCACCGCGGCCGGCTGTCTAGTACCAGACAGGTTGGGTGCAGCCTCTCAGTTTACCTCCTCCTAACCAACGTACGGCCATCACTGACACCGAGACAGAAATAGCTTTTATCAGAAAATACGAGAGATCTTAACCCCACCCTCTAACGACCTCTCGCTTGAAACCACTGACGTCGCAAATGGCGGTGGCTTGGGGTCAGTGGAATCCATGCTACATGGCGTCTGGCTCGGAGCTGTCAGTGAAGTAACAGATTTTTAGCAGTTTGTCGCGTCACGGTGGTGCCAACAGCTGTTCAAATTGCTGCTGCAGATGCAGTACGATGCGCCAGAGCCATACGCTAAACTCGATGGTCTGCCCTCTCAGTAGTACTACTTGGCCGTCTAGAGCCCGTTCTCCTTGTTGCCGTACATTCTCTAAGTCAACACTGCCAGCCGTAATGTAAAGTGGCTACATTCCTACTTTCTGCAGTACCGCATATGGAACATCCAACTAACTTCTCGTAGTCCTATTACACGATCTAGTCTAAACGCATGGAAGTGTTGATAATGGCATCTTTGTCGCCTTAAAGAAATTCTTGACTAACATCAACTCACCACGTCAAATCTCAAAGGAAAATAGCGCTCATGAACGTTACAGCGTGTATTTAAGGCAAACCTGATTTGCATCCTCATAGTGGCGCTACTAACGCCACAGTTATCCGCGTGGCTCGAAACTTGAATAGGCATCGTCTTTCCGATGCAGAAATATGCCTACCAAATGGCGTTAATGGCGTACAACTCCTCCTTGGTTCTGCGATTCTCTTTTCTGTCAGCGTATTTACAACAAAAAAGAGAAGACCTCATTAGCAACATGCTCCACAATTTATTAGAATCTATGACAGGTGATTGTGGTCTGCGTACAGTTAAATACGTAGTTTAAAGACGAAAACAGCAGCTGAATAATTTGGGAAATACATTCTTTTTTTAAAGTACCTACTTTTCTCCTTACATATGTACATAAAATAATGTAGAAACATTTATGGTAATTCTCAGTACATTAACACTAGCCATAAGTTCTTGCTTGCATAGCTTCTAGCATGCTTTACAGAGGTACGCAGCAGTGTTTGCTTCTTCCTGTCAATAGCCTGATTCGTCGCATACCTCTGAAAACTCTTCTCCATGATAACCCTTTATCAAACACGATGTGCGAATGAATAGTCAGTGAATGAATTGGAGACATCTGCGATAACAGTAATGGCATTTCCATTTGTTGATTTGCCAACCTATCTCTTCGCTTCGACAAGTTAAAGCTGAAAGGGCTGAACGTGTTCGCGTGAACGAATGGCTGTGCAGGAAGTTTGTAGTTTCCCATGAGAGGCTGACTCACGGTGCTGGCCGCAGCAGAGGGAGAGATGGGGGCAGGCGGTCTCGGAAGAAGTTGGCCACAGCCGCTCCGCCGCTCTCGCGATGCGGGCATTGTTCGTGCTAAAGAGTAGCGCACCCTCCCCCTGAATATGCGATCCGCAAAAGTCATAAATAAACAGAACCAGCGCGGCGAAACTTTTACAGATCAATTGCCGGAAACTCCAGATCCGTACCGTAACGCAGCGGCACGGTTGTCGAAAAATTCTGGGGGATATACTTCCTCTACAGACGTCTGATGGACAGAGCGGGTAGCCCAGGCAATCTTACCGTGCAGCATCTATTACCCCGCTTTTATAATATTAAAAAATTACGTTTTGAGTTCATCGATTAATGCGGATACGAGTGAAGTCGGTGCATTGACTTTCCGTCAATGTGACTTTATATCTGACAGAAGTAGTCGAGTACCCGCTTTTCCTCGGGTGTACATTTGTCTCATTCTTCTATTAGTCCACCTCCTCTTCCCTCTCCTCTGTCTATCTGCTCCTACTCCGTCTCTCAGTCTTCCTTCTTTCTCTGTCCATTTCATCCTTCTCTCTTCCTTTGTGTATCTCCTCCTCGTCTATCCATCTACCTACGTCCACCTCATACTCCGCCCTCTCTCCATCCATATCCTCCTCCTTCTTTCACGGTACTACTTCTCCACCCCCGCTAGCTGCCTTCTCCTCCATCTCCTCTATCTGCCATATCTCCCTCTCATTTGTTGACCTTTTGCTCCCCCTTCACGTGTCATTCTCATCCTTCTCTTTGCTCTCTTTCGATCTACCTTCTCGTCTTCCTCTCTCGGTCCATCTCCTCCTCCCCTCTGTTCATCTTCCCCTCACACTCTCCATCTCCTCCTCACATAGCTCAATGGTTATGATGTTATATGACCTGAACTATGTGTCGTACAATAATTTCGATCCATTAATCTTCTAACTAATCTGGTTCGCCACGAATTCCTCTCCTGTGCCAACCTTTTCATATCAGAGAAGCGCTTGCATCCCACATCGTTTGTTGGATTATTCAAATCTCCGTCTTCCTCTACAGTTCATACCTCTACACCTCCCTCTAGTACCACGGAAGTTATTCCATGATGTCTTACCCGAAGTCCTATCATCCATCCCTTTTTCTTGTCATTGTTGTCATATATTCCTTGCCTCGCTTTTTTGGCGGAGAACCTGCTCATTAACTTTCCTCATCAGTTCACCTAATTTTCGACATTTATCTCACATACTTCCATTCTCTTCTGCTTAGGTTTTTCTACAGTCAATGTTTCATTGCGAGTCATGCAGGGTGTGTCAGCTGTACTGCATGAACAGGGAAAATATAGTAAGCGGTAAACTTGTTTCTTTTCATCAGTTTGTTTAGGATGCCTGCGAGGAAAAGGTTAGCAAAAGTTTGAAATTATGTGTAAAGTTCGCTGCAAGTGATTAAGCGCTCTCGTTTTCAAATTCTGGATGAATAAAATCTGAATACTAATGGTTGATGGGCTACACTTCTTTGTCACTCCCATCCGCTCCCCTTTCATAGCTACGTAGTTCTTACACCCGTAGCGCTTCTTTCGAAACGGTAAGTGGTATGTGTACGAAGTTTGGTTCCAATCGATTCGGTACTTTAGGGGGAGATGTGGAATATACATTCATACATACGTTTTCATAGTCTGTATGGATATCATATACACATTAACCCGAGGCTTACGTAATCTCACATCACCTGTGTAGTTCGTGCTATATGGTGCGATAGCTGCAGTCGCTTTAGTTCGTGAAATGTACGTATGGCAGTTGTGGCTGGCAGAGCCCTCCTGGGACGTTCGAACGCCTGGTGCAATTCTTTTGTTTGACGCCACGTCGGCAACATGCACTTCTATGATGATGAAATAATGGTGAGGACTGCACACTCATACACATACACACAAACACACACTAAATGTAAATAATAGATTTCAGCTATCAGTCGTCCTTTTGAAATTTTTATTGGCAGATCTAGATTTCAGCAAATGAACTAGCCATTCTCAATGCACTACCATTTTTGATCAATGCATGTAATGCCTGTTGGTCGGGCTTCATTCACAGTTCATTGAATGCGGCAGCCACGAGTGCTGAATGGAGTTCCAGTAAAGCACTCGTGGCGGTCGCGAAGTGGGGCCGAGGCAGTTTCAGAAATTTTTTACAGTCTGACGATAATTTATGGATTTGTAGTTTTAGCTTGACGATGTCCACTATGGACAAACGGTAGTTACTTTTCTTCTGAAGAAGGTTGGGCTATCCCGACTGAAAAGTAGGTAAATTCTAGGCAAACGGTGCAACCTCGCACCACAAAATTGAGTAGTTTTACCTACTCCTCTTGTTTCGTTCTTTTTACCCTTCGCAGAATATGTCGAAGCACCAAGAGTGCCGTCCACATTGACAAGTGATTTGTTGCTGCAGAAAACAGGATTACATAATATCTATTTTAAGAACATCTACTAACGCTGTACAGGAAGTGCTTATCAGTAAGGTTGCGCAACCGGAAGTGAGTTTTCCAGCAACAAACAGACAAGTAAAATAATAGACGGAGAAAAATTCTAAGTACCACAACAGTGGACAACAATGAAAATACCCGCCCACCAACCCCAACAATGGACAGCCACCACCCATAGTAAACTATCTATAAGCACATCTTTAGGTCACTGTGAACACACTGGGGAACCCAGAGAGCATCCCAGAGAGCCCCAGAGAGCTAAAACACTAAGAAGAATCGCTTCTCGGCTTTTGGCAAGATCAATGTGTAGTCTTCTTTATTAATAAAATTATTTATTCTATTGAGGTAAAATACATCTACCCTAATGAAACAAATAACCTAAAAAGGGATTATTCTGCAACAAGGTCCTAGTAATACTAGGTCCCTTGTTGCTGCAGAAAACAGGATATATATTATAATTAACCTCGAAATCTGTTTTACCTATTTCGGAAAGACATCAGTTGATTTCTTCTACTTCCTCATTTTCATCTTTTCCCGACAACTGATGTTTACCGAACAATTTTTTGGTATTAATAATCTGTTAACGATCTACAACCGCGGACGTCCATGTAAATTTATGTATCTCTCTATGTTTGAAACGTCATTTTCTATTCGAAATAAATTTCAGTTTATAAAGTCTCATAACATTTGTCCATTCTGATTATGTGCTGAGTCTCCAGTTATTCCGATTAGACCCTTACTGGCTGCTTACGCAAGGATAGGTGTGTCATCAGCGTAGACGGCTAACGTCGTGTTTTGTGTTATGGGAAACCATTAACGTAGAGGTTGAACAAGATGGACCCCAGAATGCTTCCCTGGGGTACTCCATTTTGGATACCGTGTTGTGTCGATTATTTACCCTGACCGTCAGTGTTGAAACATGTTTGCGAGATACCAGCATAGCTTAGTCTGCGTATGGGGCCGTTTTGCCAGAGGCTGTCGAAAGATTTTTCGATCTCCAGGAACTCCGCCCTTGTAGCTTCGTTCATGTTGTAGCCGTATTTTATATGTTCGACACGTGGAGGAGTTGTTGTGTTGTTAAGTGGTGATTCCTGAAGCCGAATTGCAACGGTCTTAGGATGTCATTGGCGATGCAGTGCCTAGTGATGCGTTTTAGTATTATCTTTTCAACAGTGTTGCTGAGTGAGCACAGCAGACTTATGGGTCTGTAATTTTGTGGGAGGGAGTGGTCTTTCCCTGGATTCCTGAACGTTGGAACCTAGGCCGCCTTCCAAAAATCAGGGAGGTGTTGATGTTTTAAGATGGTATTCGTTATGTGTTCTACGTATTCTACGGCTCTATCCGTGAACTCCTGGAGGACACGGTTTTGAATGCCATCGGGACCACGGGCTTTCCTAGCATTGGTATGCTTGATAGACGAAGCAATTTCATTTGTATCTGTACGTCTGATTTCGTCGCACGTGGGCTGGGCTACAAGTCGTGTAACCTCCTAGACCGTTTCAAGTGTGAATACTGGATCTGAAGGAGTCAGATTCTGCATGGAGGACGCAGCAAGTATTGTGGCTATAAGCTCTGCCTTCTCCTTCGCGAAATATGCAGGGCACTCAGGTCCTTGTGGAATAGCAATGTAATGTCTCTCCATGGTGAAGTGTCACTCCAGGACATGTGGTATCCTCCGTGTTTCTGACCCCATTGATCGTTACTAAACGTTTGTATCTTCTCCTGTATTTGTTCCTGGAGTATTGTAACGCGCATCTTATAGAATGGGCGCCCGGTAAGCTGCGGGTATCTCCTGAGGAGGTCCTCGTGTTGCACAAGGAGGTCCTTATGACGTGCAGATGTCACTGTACACCTAACAAGGCCACTAGGTGTCACCTCCTCGAAGAAAAACGGATCAACAGTAAAGGAACGTGTGTGCTAACACCACACAGTGACATAAGCTGAATGCATTGGATGTTCCCGCAAAACATGTGGCAGAGTAAAACCTCATATGCCATAATTCTGTGCGCTCACGGCACCATGCAGAGTAAGTACCTCCTGCATCGAAAGAACGTTCCCCGACCACATAACATCCATTACTGTGCGTGCCATAAAACGAATGGCAAAGTCACGGCGATGTAGTCTATCTGAGGCTTCACTTCATGGATGTTCTGGATCTTGTAGGGATACCAGTGTAAAATGCTCAGCAAAATCTTTTGAACCGAACAACAGAGAGACAATTCCCTCACAAAGCTCAAGTGCTGGCTCTAGAACATGGCGCACGTGCTTTACAGTCGCCTGTTGCTTCGGAAACTTTATGAACAGCTGCCATGGGAAGAGCTCATTCCCCTGTCCCTGCTGCAGTACCTAATTGACGTTTTTATTCAAATTTCTTGATAAAGCACTACTATACCGTCGAAATTCATGCTGTCGAAAATGTATGTGATTATTTGACGACGACACTTCAGGACTACAGAATGGTTCAGGGGAAACACTTTGGCCTCCATCTCCTCCAATGCTCGATCTACTAGGTTTATGGTTATGAAGAAACTTGAAGGAATTGCTCCACAGCACTACTATACCGTCGAAATTCATGCTGTCGAAAATGTATGTGATTATTTGACGACGACACTTCAGGACTACAGAATGGTTCAGGGGAAACACTTTGGCCTCCATCTCCTCCAATGCTCGATCTACTAGGTTTATGGTTATGAAGAAACTTCAAGGAATTGCTCCACAGCACTCCAGTCAACAACTTCATGACCCGTGGTCTAGGGGTAGCGTCTTTGATTCATAATCAAAAACGTCTTCGGTCCCGCGTTCGAACCCCGCCACTGCCTAAATTTTGATAAATAAACAGCATTGGCGGTTTAAGATTTCCGGCATAAGAAGTCAGCTTCATTCTGCCAACGGCCTTGTCAAAGAGGGCGAAGGAGCGGATAGAGGTTCAGGGCACTCTCTTGTCCTAGGGGTGGTAAATTTCCCCTAAAGGCGGAAGAATCAGCAATGATCAACGACATGAGGATGCAGATGGCAATGGAAACCACTGCATTAAAGACACGTGACGTGTATCCACAGGACATATGGCCTGTAATTGAAGAAGTGGCATGATGGTCTCTCCACTGGCAAAAGATTCCGGAATAGTCCCCCATTCGGATCTCCGGGAGGGGACTGCCAAGGGGGAGGTTACCATGAGAAAAAGATTGAATAATTAACGAAAGGATAACGTTCTACGAGCCGGGGCGCGGAATGTCAGAAGCTTGAACGTGGTAGGCAAACTAGAAAATCTGAAAAGAGAAATGCAAAGGCTCAATCTAGATATAGTAGGGGTCAGTGAAGTGAAGTGGAAGGAAGACAAGGATTTCTGGTCGGATGAGTATCGGGTAATATCAACAGCAGCAGAAAATGGTATAACAGGTGTAGGATTAGTTATGAATAGGAAGGCAGAGGGTATGTTACTGTGAACAGTTCAGTGACAGGGTTGTTCTAAACAGCAGACCAACACCGACAACGATAATTCAGGTATACATGCCGACGTCGATAGCTGAAGATGAACAGATAGAGAAAGTGTATGAGGATATTGAAAGGGTAATGCAGTATGTAAAGGGGGATGAAAATCTAGTAGTCATTGGCGACTGGAATGCAGTTGTAGGGGAAGGAGTAGAAGAAAAGGTTACAGGAGAATATGGGCTTGGGACAAGGAATGAAAGAGGAGAAAGACTAATTGAGTTCTGTAACAAGTTTCAGCTAGTAATAGCGAATACCCTGTTCAAGAATCACAAGAGGAGGAGGTATACTTGGAAAAGGCCGGGAGATACGAGAAGATTTCAATTAGATTACATTATGGTCAGACAGAGATTCCGAAATCAGATACTGGATAGTAAGGCGTACCCAGGAGCAGATATAGACTCACATCACAATATAGTAGTGATGAAGAGTAGGCTGAAGTTCAAGACATTAGTCAGGAAGAATCAATACGCAAAGAAGTGGGATACGGAAGTACTAAGGAATGACGAGATACGTTTGAAGTTCTCTAACGCTATAGATACAGCAATAAGCAATAGCGCAGTAAGCAGCACAGTTGAAGAGGAATGGACATCTCTAAAAAGGATCATCACAGAAGTTGGGAAGGAAAACATAGGTACAAAGAAGGTAGCTGCGAAGAAACCATGGGTAACAGAAGAAATACTTCAGTTGATTGATGAAAGGAGGTAGTACAAACATGTTCCGGGAAAATCAGGAATACAGAAATACAAGTCGCTGGGGAATGAAATAAATAGGAAGTGCAGGGAAGCTAAGACGAAATGGCTGCAGGAAAAATGTGAAGACATCGAAAAAGATATGATTGTCGGAAGGACAGACTCAGCATACAGGAAAGTCAAAACAACCTTTGGTGACATTAAAGGCAACGGTGGTAACATTAAGAGTGCAACGGGAATTCCACTGTTAAATGCAGAGGAGAGAGCAGATAGGTGGAAGAATACATTGGAAGCCTCTATGAGGGTGAAGATTTGTCTGATGTGATAGAAGAAGAAACAGGAGTCGATTTAGAAGAGATAGGGGATCCAGTATTAGAATCGGAATTTAAAAGAGCTTTGGAGGACTTACGGTCAAATAAGGCAGAAGGGATAGATAACATCCCATCAGAATTTCTAAAATCATTGGGGGAAGTGGCAACAAAACGACTATTCACGTTGGTGTGTAGAATATATGAGTCTGGCGACATACCATCTGACTTTCGGAAAAGCATTATCCACACAATTCCGAAGACGGCAAGAGCTGACAAGTGCGAGAATTATCGCACAATCAGCTTAACAGCTCATGCATCGAAGCTGCTTACAAGAATAATATACAGAAGAATGGAAAAGAAAATTGAGAATGCGCTAGGTGGCGATCAGTTTGGCTTTAGGAAAAGTAAAGGGACGAGAGATGCAATTCTGACGTTACGGCTAATAACGGAACAAGGCTAAAGGAAAATCAAGACACTTTCATAGGATTTGTCGACCTGGAAAAAGCGTTCGACAATATAAAATGGTGCAAGCTGTTCGAGATTCTGAAAAAAGTAGGGGTAAGCTATAGGGAGAGACGGGTCATATACAATATGTACAACAACCAAGAGGGAATAATAAGAGTGGACGATCAAGAACGAAGTGCTCGTATTAAGAAGGGTGTAAGACAAGGCTGTAGCCTTTCGCCCTACTCTTCAATCTGTACATCGAGGAAGCAATGATGGAAATAAAAGAAAGGTTCAGGAGTGGAATTAAAATACAAGGTGAAAGGATATCAATGATGCGATTCGCTGATAACACTGCTACCCTGAGTGAAAGTTAAGAAGAATTAAATGATCCGCTGAACGGAATGAACAGTCTAATGAGTACACAGTATGGTTTGTGAGTAAATCGAAGAAAGACGAAGGTAATGAGAAGTAGTAGAAATGAGAACAGCGAGAAACTTAACATCAGGATTGATGATCAAGAAGTCAATGAAGTTAAGGAATTCTGCTTACTAGGCAGTAAAATAACCAATGACGGACGGAGCAAGGAGTACATCAAAAGCAGACTCGCTATGGCAAAAAAGGCATTTCTGGCCAAGAGAAGTCTACTATTATCAAATACCGGCCTTAATTTGAGGAAGAAATTTCTGAGGATGTACGTCTGGAGTTCAGCATTGTATGGTAGTGAAACATGGACTGTGGGGAAACCGGAACAGAAGAGAATCGAAGCATTTGAGATGTGGTGCTATAGACGAATGTTGAAAATTAGGTGGACTGATAAGGTAAGGAATGAGGAGGTTCTACGCAGAATCGGACAGGAAAGGAACATGTGGAAAACACTGATAAGGAGAAGGGACAGGATGATAGGACATCTGCTAAGACATGAGGGAATGACTTCGATGGTACTAGAGGGAGCTGTAGAGGGCAAAAACTGTAGAGGAAGGCAGAGATTGGAATACGTCAAGCAAATAATTGAGGACGTAGGTTGCAAGTGCTACTCTGAGATGAAGAGGTTAGCACAGGAAAGAAATTCGTGGCGGGCCGCATCAAACCAGTCAGTAGACTGATGACAAAAAAAAAAAAAAGAAAAACAAAAAAGAGGTTTGGACCTTCATTTCATGCCAGTATGCATAAAATAGTGGTGTCAACTTCAACGACTACTTAGATCAAAGAGCAAAAGAATGGATAGCCGTGGATGTACACAACAGTCCAGTGATGTTGATGCTCGAAAGTAATCGTGTATGGACCTGTGATTTTTGGATTTGTTTATCTTGTTTCGTCGAGTACTAACACCTCTGAAATTATTCTATACTTTTTAATACGTTGTGTAAGTGGTCTGGTAAATACCGTTCAGAACTCTTTGCGACTGCTCACGTATTTTATTGATGTGTGTACAAAGGTCGCAACACAAGGAAGCTGTAGCGAGGTTTTGTGAGTGAACAATACTTGATGGAGGTCGGGGAGTTGATCTTCAAGGTAAGTAAACGCATCGCATCGCACTGTAGTTGGACGAAATGAACCAATATTGTTGGATTAAAAAATGTTTTGTCATGTCTGTTAACACAGTCACATCAGTAAAATATCTAGCAGTATACATTCGTAGTAACTTAACGGTAACGTAATACTTTCTCCGACGTAAGCCTCGAGACAAGAGAACTATAATAAAACGGGAGAAATCACAGCTGATACGAGGTCTGCTTGCTGTCATTCTTTCCGGGCACTATTTCTTAATGGAACGACGGAAGTTATGATGGTAACCGAAGGACCCTCCAGTGCAGTACGTAAGGTGTCTTACGTTGTTCGTGACTGATGTGGTTCTAGTTAACCACGAGAGTGTTTGTTATGTGCAACCCGACTGGCTGTTAGCACAAGCATCACCGATCCTGGATTTCAAAAGAGAATGTTTGGTGGCAGCTGAAGCTCACCGAGTGTACCCATTCCTTGTTTGTAAGTAAAGATGTAGCAACGGTCGTTGCGTCATCGTGAATTTTATGTTGCTGAATGGGTGATTACTTCTCTTGTTGGTAGGTAACTTCAGCCAGGTAGCGCTTTTTGACGGCTGTGTTAGTACTTTTCATTAATTTTCTTTTTCATTTGATTTCGTTGATTTCTACTGTAGAATTAGATTTAATTCGGTTATCTGTGAAACATTTTGGTTAGGACTGTTACGCGGGGTGAGTCATAAATGATGAAAAATATATCGAGGACCGCATGCTGCTATGTGTAACACGTGACGCACCGTTGTTGATTTCGTTTTCCTCGGTGTACTGTGTACGTAAAACAAAAACACCTATTAACCATTGAATGAGATACCGACGAGCCTCACGATCACGACATGTCATTCACCCATAGATCAACACACGACACACCAATGAGCTGATGTATATCCGTCAGCGTTTGAAAAATACGAGAAAGAACAAATCCCATCGCAATGTATGGGAACTTGTATGAGATCTTGTGAATTACACGTCGCCGGCGGTAACGGAGTGTAGAGTCCCATGTTGGGGAATGTGTGTCCTCTAAGCGGAAAGAGTGGTCAACGGTGCAAGTAAAACCGCGGCGTGCATGACGTGCTTACATCACCTCTGCGCTGCTCTCTCTGCCCGATACTCGCCGTGTCGACAGCTGCTAACGGCCACGTCGCAGTGTTACTACCGTACCATCGCAAGTTTCACAAACGAGGAATACGCCGACATCCACCTCATCTACGGGCTTGCAGATGGAAGAGCTGACGTTGCAAGGCAACTGTACCACGAAACGTTTCCTAGCCAGCGCCTTCCATCCGCAAAAACTTTTTACTCTGTGGACAGGCGCTTGAGGGAGTATGGTGCATGTGTAGCACCTCCAGGATTTAGTGGTCGTGGCCGACCGTCGACGTACAGTGCGGATGAGGACGAAAAAGTGTTACAAACTGTTGAAGATGACCGAACAACAAGCACCAGTTGTCTCGCCACTGCGGTCGGAATGGTTCAAATGGCTCTGAGCACTATGGGACTTACCATCTGCGGTCATCAGTCCCATAGAACTTAGAACTACTTAAACCTAACTAAACTAAGGACATCACACACATCCATCCCCGAGGCAGGATCGAACCTGCGACCGTAGCAGTCACGCGGTTCCGGACTGAAGTGCCTAGAACCGCTCGGCCATCGCGGCCGGTGCGGTCGGAATGTCACTATCTATTGTTAGGCGAGTACTCCATGAAAATCATTACCATCCCTTTCGCATGCAAATGGTACAGGCATTATTTCCGGAAGACTACCAGAGAAGGATGGACTTCTGCAACTTTATCCTACGGCGTCAGACCCACGACCAGCATTTTTCACGAACAATACTGTTCACTGACGAAGCCTGTTTCACGAAGGAGGGTATAGTGAATTCGTATGATTGGCACGGCACGAGTGGGGGGACAGTACTTATAAACCGCCACTGCAGCTTCTAGTCATGTGTTTCTATGTTAATTTCGATTTGTACAGCTGTATTGTATTCGTTTGTGTTAACTGCCATATACCTGTGTAGTTGTATTACGTATTCTGCATCTATGTACTTGTTTCTTAAAACAAAGTCTGGGACACAAATCCAAATTATAAAACATGCATGTACAGCAGTGTAGTCGCTCTTCACGTTCCCTTCCATATGTCAGCGTAACCGGTATGAGATACATGTTGGCGCTGTCACCGCTTGGAGTATCACGCAGACCGTCGTTTGACGCCGCACATCTCGCCTTCTCGTGAGCAGCTAGACAACCAACAACACTCGCATGTTGTGCCGTGTTGCCGATCTGTCCCCTTGGCCAATGTCGGCGCAGAATAACACCCAGAAGTCCACTTCATACACTCCTGGAAATGGAAAAAAGAACACATTGACACCGGTGTGTCAGACCCACCATACTTGCTCCGGACACTGCGAGAGTGCTGTACAAGCAATGATCACACGCATGGCACAGCGGACACACCAGGAACCGCGGTGTTGGCCGTCGAATGGCGCTAGCTGCGCAGCATTTGTGCACCGCCGCCGTCAGTGTCAGCCAGTTTGCCGTGGCACACCGAGCTCCATCGCAGTCTTTAACACTGGTAGCATGCCGCGACAGCGTGGACGTGAACGGTATGTGCAGTTGACGGACTTTGAGCGAGGGCGTATAGTGGGCATGCGGGAGGCCGGGTGGACGTACCGCCGAATTGCTCAACACGTGGGGCGTGAGGTCTCCACAGTACATCGATGTTGTCGCCAGTGGTCGGCGGAAGGTGCACGTGCCCGTCGACCTGGGACCGGACCGCAGCGACGCACGGATGCACGCCAAGACCGTAGGATCCTACGCAGTGCCGTAGGGGACCGCACCGCCACTTCCCAGCAAATTAGGGACACTGTTGCTCCTGGGGTATCGGCGAGGACCATTCGCAACCGTCTCCATGAAGCTGGGCTACGGTCCCGCACACCGTTAGGCCGTCTTCCGCTCACGCTCCAACATCGTGCAGCCCGCCTCCAGTGGTGTCGCGACAGGCGTGAATGGAGGGACGAATGGAGACGTGTCGTCTTCAGCGATGAGAGTCGCTTCTGCCTTGGTGCCAATGATGGTCGTATGCGTGTTTGGCGCCGT
The DNA here is from genome assembly GCF_023898315.1 of Schistocerca nitens. Lineage (NCBI taxonomy): Eukaryota > Metazoa > Arthropoda > Insecta > Orthoptera > Acrididae > Schistocerca > Schistocerca nitens. The sequence goes on from NC_064622.1 coordinate 363,395,608, forward strand.
GCAGGTGAGCGCCACAATCAGGACTGCATACGACCGAGGCACACAGGGCCAACACCCGGCATCATGGTGTGGGGAGCGATCTCCTACACTGGCCGTACACCACTGGTGATCGTCGAGGGGACACTGAATAGTGCACGGTACATCCAAACCGTCATCGAACCCATCGTTCTACCATTCCTAGACCGGCAAAGGAACTTGCTGTTCCAACAGGACAATGCACGTCCGCATGTATCCCGTGCCACCCAACGTGCTCTAGAAGGTGTAAGTCAACTACCCTGGCCAGCAAGATCTCCGGATCTGTCCCCCATTGAGCATGTTTGGGACTGGATGAAGCGTCGTCTCACGCGGTCTGCACGTCCAGCACGAACGCTGGTCCAACTGAGGCGCCAGGTGGAAATGGCATGGCAAGCCGTTCCACAGGACTACATCCAGCATCTCTACGATCGTCTCCATGGGAGAATAGCAGCCTGCATTGCTGCGAAAGGTGGATATACACTGAACTAGTGCCGACATTGTGCATGCTCTGTTGCCTGTGTCTATGTGCCTGTGGTTCTGTCAGTGTGATCATGTGATGTATCTGACCCCAGGAATGTGTCAATAAAGTTTCCCCTTCCTGGGACAATGAATTCACGGTGTTCTTATTTCAATTTCCAGGAGTGTATTTACAGATTTTTACCATTCAACTGCATTGTCATTTATTGACATAGGAACATGCGGAAAACGAATTTATGTTTGTAGCTCAGTGTGTGACAAATTTCACGACATATGTTTCCTCATTTATGACTCACCCTGTACTTATCGCAGTAGTACAGCTTGTTTTCTTCTTAATTAAGGATGGACTATCTGTATTTTATTCAGTCTAAGTTACGGTTTCTGTCTTATTCAGAAAACCATTCACATCTGCAGATTGTAGTCATCGACACTCGTTCTAGTTTTCCACAATGTCAGGCTCAATATTGTCTGCTATCAATAGCACATTTCACAGAATCGATAGCTGAGAAGCACTGAAACGCTGCTTTATGTCCGCATCTCGATCCTTCCAAAGCATCGCGCTAAATCACACTGGCGACTGTGGCCGGAATCCACGCACACTTCATGTCGTATGGCACGCAAGGAAAAATATAGTATTTAGATCTATATACGTATTCCGCAAACCACCAACAGTGCGTCACGCATTATACCCCGTACCTCTACTACTAGTTTGCTCTCCTGTTCCATTCGCAAAAAAAGCGAGCGAAAAACGACTACTTATATGCATCCGAACGAGCCATAATTTCTCCCTTTTTGTCATCGTGGTTCTCATGCAAAATATACGTTGGCGGCAGTACAATCGTTCGGTAATCAGCTTCAGATGTTGGTTCTCTAAATTTTCTCAATAGTGTTTCTCGAAAAGAACGTCGCCTTCCCTGTAGGTACTCCCATTTGAGCTCGAGAAGCATCTTCGCAATACTTTGTTAGAACTTATCGGTAACAGATCTGGCAGCCCGCCACTGAACTGCTTCGATGTATTCTTTTCATCCTACATTGTGCATGTCCCAACCACTCGATCAGTACTCAAGAATAGGTCACACTGGTGTCATATATGTGGTATCCTTTACAGATGGAACAAACTTTCTTAAGAATCTCCTAATAAACCGAAGTCTGACATTCGCCTCACCTACTACAATCCTCACGTGTTCATTCTATTTCATACTGCTTTGCAACGTTACGCCCAGTGTATAGCAGACACTACTGATGCTTTATTCCAACATTAGGTGTTTGTTTTTTTCCTATTCATCTACTTTTTTCTACGTTTACAGCTAGCTGACATCCATCTCACAATCAGAAATTTTTATCTCTATCGTCTGTATCCTGCTGCAGCTTCTCAGCGACGTCACCTTCCCGTACGCCGCAGCAACATTAGCAATCCACCGCATATTGCTACTCACCCTATCCGCCAGAATATTCACGTACATACAAAATAACTGTAGTCCTACCACACTTCCCTGGAGTATTTCCGACGATACCATTGTCTCTGATGAACACCCGTCCTGTATAACGGCAGGGCTGTGTTACTTAAGAAGTCTTAGAGCCAATCACATAACTGGTAGCATATTCTGTATGTTCATACCTTCGTTAATAGCCTGTAGTAGTGCACCGTGTCAAATAATTTTTGGAGATCAGCTAATATGGAATCTGCCTGTCGTCCTTCACCCGCAGTTCCCAGGATATCATGTGAGAAAATAGCAAGCTGAGTTTCACGCAAGTGATGTTTTCCAAACCGTGCATTTAGTGAGAAACTTTTATCTGCGGAGTCGGACTTATTTGCTCACCTACACCATCAGACCAATGTAAAAAATGATCGACAGCTTCACTTTGACCACCACGACTGGACAAAACTCCAAAGTCATACATTAAAAGCCCAACAGCTATCTAGCTAATCTCAGAAATATTCCAAAATCCTACCACTAGTAGTTTACTATACGGCCATTCAGTTGGCTACTAGCAAAAAAAAAAAAAAAAAAATGTTCAAATGTGTCTGAAATCTTATGGGACTTAACTGCTAAGGTCATCAGTTCCTAAGCTTACACACTACTTAACCTAAATTATCCTGTCCGCAGCTCGTGGTCGTGCGGTAGCGTTCTCGCTTCCCGCGCCCGGGTTCGATTCCCGGCGGGGTCAGGGATTTTCTCTGCTTCGTGATGACTGGGTGTTGTGTGATGTCCTTAGGCTAGTTAGGTTTAAGTAGTTCTAAGTTCTAGGGGACTGATGACCATAGATGTTAAGTCCCATAGTGCTCAGAGCTATTTGAACCTAAATTATCCTAAGGACAAACACACACACACACACACACACACACCCATGCCTGAGGGAGGACTCGAACCTCCGCCGGGACCAGCCGCATTGGCTACTAGCAACTTTCGTCGATAATCTCCATGACAGCGTGACAGCAATACACTAGATAAAAGCCACATAAAAGCACCTTATTCCAATTTCAATGGGAAGGAAGCTCGTAAAGTCCATCTCGTTCCCTAAACACCAACGTCCAGCCGGCTACTTGCCTCCACCACCTCACGGTAGCTCTCTACCTATTGAGCATCTGTACTTTCGCCACATCCACATGATCACTCGTTAATTCACAATTAAGTGCCTGCAAGATTGTTCACTGATTCATCTAATTATTTTCCAACATCTCGAATTTTGAACAGCGCGCTGGAAAAAACAACACTTAAATTTTTCCGTGAGATCTCTGATTTCTCTTATTTAATTGTGATAATTTGTCCCTCTGCAGATGGGAGCCAACAATATATTTTCGGATTCGGAGGAGGAAGTTGGTGACTGAAATTTCATGAAGAGATCCTCGGGCAATGAAAAACGCCTTTTTGCAATAACTGCCATCCCAGTTCTCGTAGCGGCAACACTCGCCCACAAAGACCAGAATGACTCAACCCAAAATCAAATGTCAGAATTTTGGGCTTCTCTTGAATTTGCAAATCGCAAGAACAAAGTCCTCGGTTAATGACGAAGTATCCCCTCCTCCAGACTTCGGAAGTACGCTATGAAAGACTCACCTCCGCTCACTGGAGCCACGGCCTCAACATGCCGCATGTGCTGCCGGTCAACTCTCGACTTCGCCAGCTGCAAACCACTTCACTACGCTATTTAATTTGGAGACGATTCAGCCAGTCTGATGCAGAAGCAGAACGTAGGCGTTTTCAGTGGCGTTTCCTCCTCTTCCTAATAGGTGCTGCTTTCTGGTTGGGCTTTTAGATCTTTTTCAACATCAGGTGTCGTAAAACACCGGCCCTCAATTCACATAGCTTTAAGCCAGCCATTTACACTCCAGCTACAACCCATTTAGGAGGATTAGGGAAAGACCAGCCCATTACCCGCTCGCTGGAGAACATCTCGCTCTCCCCCCCCCACCCCCCCACCCCACACCTCCTTAAGCACATGGCTCACACCGTCACTGATACTGGCTGTAGCGATGGCCACCCGACGAACATTCAGACGTGGTCAGGAAATGATGTGTTACAACACGAAAAGAAAAAACTTATCGGCACGTTAATGCTGTGTGTTGATCTGAGTGTCCCAATTCAGAACGTAATTTTTCACAAGCAACCCTTTTACCATACATGCTATATACATACATCTTACGACCCACCCTTATAACCCCAACTCTCTCCGTACGTCTTTCATAGTTTATAAAGTTTTTGTTCCATTCATTCATGGATCCTAGTCCAGAAAGACATTCCTGAGGGTTTCTCTGATACTGAGAAATCACAGGGGCAGGCGATGAGATTCGGTCTAGCAGACAGTATTAATCTACACTCCTGGAAATTGAAATAAGAACACCGTGAATTCATTGTCCCAGGAAGGGGAAACTTTATTGACACATTCCTGGGGTCAGATACATCACATGATCACACTGACAGAACCACAGGCACATAGACACAGGCAACAGAGCATGCACAATGTCGGCACTAGTTCAGTGTATATCCACCTTTCGCAGCAATGCAGGCTGCTATTCTCCCATGGAGACGATCGTAGAGATGCTGGATGTAGTCCTGTGGAACGGCTTGCCATGCCATTTCCACCTGGCGCCTCAGTTGGACCAGCGTTCGTGCTGGACGTGCAGACCGCGTGAGACGACGCTTCATCCAGTCCCAAACATGCTCAATGGGGGACAGATCCGGAGATCTTGCTGGCCAGGGTAGTTGACTTACACCTTCTAGAGCACGTTGGGTGGCACGGGATACATGCGGACGTGCATTGTCCTGTTGGAACAGCAAGTTCCTTTGCCGGTCTAGGAATGGTAGAACGATGGGTTCGATGACGGTTTGGATGTACCGTGCACTATTCAGTGTCCCCTCGACGATCACCAGTGGTGTACGGCCAGTGTAGGAGATCGCTCCCCACACCATGATGCCGGGTGTTGGCCCTGTGTGCCTCGGTCGTATGCAGTCCTGATTGTGGCGCTCACCTGCACGGCGCCAAACACGCATACGACCATCATTGGCACCAAGGCAGAAGCGACTCTCATCGCTGAAGACGACACGTCTCCATTCGTCCCTCCATTCACGCCTGTCGCGACACCACTGGAGGCGGGCTGCACGATGTTGGAGCGTGAGCGGAAGACGGCCTAACGGTGTGCGGGACCGTAGCCCAGCTTCATGGAGACGGTTGCGAATGGTCCTCGCCGATACCCCAGGAGCAACAGTGTCCCTAATTTGCTGGGAAGTGGCGGTGCGGTCCCCTACGGCACTGCGTAGGATCCTACGGTCTTGGCGTGCATCCGTGCGTCGCTGCGGTCCGGTCCCAGGTCGACGGGCACGTGCACCTTCCGCCGACCACTGGCGACAACATCGATGTACTGTGGAGACCTCACGCCCCACGTGTTGAGCAATTCGGCGGTACGTCCACCCGGCCTCCCGCATGCCCACTATACGCCCTCGCTCAAAGTCCGTCAACTGCACATACCGTTCACGTCCACGCTGTCGCGGCATGCTACCAGTGTTAAAGACTGCGATGGAGCTCCGTATGCCACGGCAAACTGGCTGACACCGACGGCGGCGGTGCACAAATGCTGCGCAGCTAGCGCCATTCGACGGCCAACACCGCGGTTCCTGGTGTGTCCGCTGTGCCGTGCGTGTGATCATTGCTTGTACAGCCCTCTCGCAGTGTCCGGAGCAAGTATGATGGGTCTGACACACCAGTGTCAATGTGTTCTTTTTTCCATTTCCAGGAGTGTATTACACTCCACGGCACACTCAAAAGATCATTCTAGAACTAGAAAAAAGGATTTCAATTACACTATATTGTGAATCCATATCTTGTCGTTGGCATAAAATAGCGCCTGTGATGTGTATTGCAATTGGGCTGGATCTGTACAATTGCCTGTAATAACGATACCTGAACGTTACTGACGACCATATATATTATTCCTCAAGTTAACATCCCTTAATAAGTGCTGATCTTACGGTTATGAATGATGTATCGTCAGAAAGGTTTTCTAACAAGGTTCTGACATTTCATACGGATTTTGCGCTAAGACGCATTATTTGTGGAAAATTTTAAGGTAAAAGAGTCTTTTAAGTATCATAGGCAGAAAGATGTAACGAATGATCAGCTTCATACCTTTATTTTACGAAGCAACCTCATTCATCACGAATAAGAGATTCCCTTTTCATATTATCTAATTACAAATACAATTTTATTTTTTGAAGTATTTATTAATTGGATAATTTGTGTATCTCATTGTTACAAATAACAATCGTGACGGCTGCGGTAGTCCATTATCTCTGCCCAACGTACAAGCTGACTTTTCCAAACGACAAATATATTTTTCAGTGGCCACTGGAATTGTGATTTACTTTTTGCTAGTATAAGTGACAGCAAGATAATTGCCTATTAAAATTGTTTTCGCTATGACTATAAATAAGGGGCCGGCATAAACGCTTCAGTGTGCTGGACTGTGTGTATCAAATTGCCTCGTTGCTTATGGACAATTGTTTGCAGCCTTTTCAAGTATAACTAAATAAACTAACAATTTTTTATCCCTAAAAGAAAATTAAAAATGAAAAGTACACGAAGGTTAGCCTTACGTCAAACATCGTTTAAATCGAGGTATTGCAATGCTCTGTTTTGTTCAATGTTATGTGCATGGAAAGCTTCGCACGTGTACCCTTGTATAAAAATAATTTATACTCAACTTTGCAGAGAAGCAACATCCAAAGTGGTCACGCCAGACCTAAACTCGTATAAGCAACAGAACTGTTGCGAGTAGGTACGAGGAGAGTACGTGCTCATACAGCCCCGAAAAAGTCAAGTGCCGACCGTGAAAGTTGCCTATAGTTTTAGACCTTCCCTCTAAGTTGCCCCTTCAATCTACGACGTGACACATTTATCTCAACCTTGAAAAACATGTCGAAGACCTCGGCTGAGAATTTTGTATTTGGGCTTTTGAGGAACGTACTGCTTAGAAAACCCCGCGTCATCGTTCTGGAAATGTCTCCCTCGCAAATGAGAGAGGAAGAAGTGACTGAGAGCCAAGTCAGAAGAATACGGGCCGTGGGGCTAAATTTCATAGACCAGAGAAGCAGCATGTGCCACTGTGGCCTATACAGTATTAGACAGGGTGTTGTCATGACGACAGTACACTTTTGAGAAGTTTACCTCGACGCTTCGTCTCGATATGCACCCTTATCCTACCCGAAGACGTTAGTAGTTTCCTCCTGCGGCGGTGTGCCCCTCACAAGCATATTCCGTTAGCACCAAGTTGTGTAAATCCCCCTCCCCCAGAAAAGTCAGTATCAACTTGCTCGTCTTTGTCATTGATGGTCAAACCATATAAGATTCACGTTCTTGCTCTGCTCTCTTATTTCGGTGTCATAGTGACATACCCAGCACTAGACATTGACGATTAGGCAGCTAAGAAAGTCGTATACATTGGACTGACGCAGCAGGCATTTTCCTACTGCCTCGATTCCGAAGCTTTTTATGGGGAACAAGCGGGCGACGACCTCTGTCGCTGTCAATATGTAGCGCAACATGTTGAAAGATAATCTATGATTTTCAGTTTTTCCAGTACAGCTTAGTTTGTGACCCGTCCGTCTTAATAGAGCGTCGTGGCCTTCACTTCTCATGCGAATGTCGCTTCTTTACCGACGGCTTGTGTGCCATGTCGTTCTTAGTCACCCGTACTAATCTAACCACACTGGAAGCGTCCGTGCGGCCTAACCACCGTACTGCACAATGATACGTCATAGCTGCACAGCTCCGTTCAATCAGCATTGTGTAGTAGAAAGCGAACCTATCCAGTACATGTGGATTTAAGAGAGACTACTAACAAAGAAAGAAATCTTGAATAATTAATGATCAATACATCTCATTTCAGATTCCGGCCACATTTTTAACTACCGACATTCTGATGAAATCGTTGTTGCGTTACCAACGTTTAGAGGTACCCCAAACATCAAATGCAAATCAACTCCTTATTAAAACTTCAGATTCATTCCATACTGTATTCCCAAACCTGATTTCGGTTCAAATGGCTCTGAGCACTATGGGACTTAACATCTAAGGTCATCAGTCGCCTACAACTTAGAACTACTTAAACCTAACTAACCTAAGGACATCACACACATCCATGCCCGAGGCAGGATTCGAACCTGTGACCTGATTTCGGATGCGATAGTTTTGGGAGACTTTAGTTATTTTCTGAAGACGGTGGTAACCGTTTTATTGAGATACATTCAAAAGCGTGTTCCTCTTTGGGGAGGTGCAGTGATACAAGGAAGACCTTTTTTCGACTTCATGAATAAATATAGGATGTGAAAGGTATGTGGACAGAAAACGTTGTCGTATCTCTACGTACCAACTGTTGGTGCAGGGCCTATACTTTTAGGTTGGAAACTCACTGTAATGTGGTTTCTCTGAGGTCATAGAACCTCAGGGCGCAGACGTCCCTGTCCCTGTTCGCCAGCTTCTGTTCAGACAAGTGGTAGCAGCCTCCGTTTGACCGCTGTATGATCTTGGCACTTGCAGCCGTAAGTCAGTTACAGTTTGCCTGTTCATTAATTGAGCAGATAGTTTTTCCCACGTAGGGCGTCACCGTTTAATATCAACGTTCACATACGTCACACTGCGACCGTGAGTCGACCCCTCAGCCATGTGCTAAGTAGCCACGAGAACCAACCGCTTTGTGTCCTCGATTGCTGTCTCATAGCCTCGGCTCTCTCTCGCTGTGATTCTCGCATGAATAAAATTCTCTTCAACACGTTAATAATCCAGGTTTCGTTCAACTCCGTTCGATAGTAACAAAGGATATTTGGCTATTATAGTTCCAAACTAAAAGGGCCAATAGATGACAGAGAAACATGCAAATAACCCAAGGCATAGGTTATTGACTGATACGACGTCTTATGATCGAGTGCATGAATACCTAATAACAGAGTCCCCGACGGTCCAAACTGTTTTTATATCCCTTTGGGGCTATTTGGCGAAGTTAGGTAAGAGGTCAGTTGGCGTAGTTATACCTAATAAGTCAAATCTAACAAGACCATCAACGAATCCAACAGTCTCAATGGCCTCCTGATCAACTTGAATATATTTAAATAAATTTGTTTTGGTTAAGTACTACGGCCGTTAATTTTCTGTAAAGATGTCCAAACCGATGGCAAAGACATTTACTTGTCCACCATGGTCAGAAAGGAGAATACAGGAAATGGCCAGACGAGGAAGATTCAGTTTGGTACCACCAAAGTAAAGCTGTCCGAAAATTGCACTCACTCGTTTAAATAAAACCCGGAACTAATTCTATCTGCCTAATTGCAGATAACTATTTTTTTCTTGAAGTACATTGTTTGTTCATACATTTCCGTTCATATTATTGTTAATACACTCCTGGAAATGGAAAAAAGAACACATTGACACCGGTGTGTCAGACCCACCATACTTGCTCCGGACACTGCGAGAGGGCTGTACAAGCAATGATCACACGCACGGCACAGCGGACACACCAGGAACCGCGGTGTTGGCCGTCGAATGGCGCTAGCTGCGCAGCATTTGTGCACCGCCGCCGTCAGTGTCAGCCAGTTTGCCGTGGCACACCGAGCTCCATCGCAGTCTTTAACACTGGTAGCATGCCGCGACAGCGTGGACGTGAACGGTATGTGCAGTTGACGGACTTTGAGCGAGGGCGTATAGTGGGCATGCGGGAGGCCGGGTGGACGTACCGCCGAATTGCTCAACACGTGGGGCGTGAGGTCTCCACAGTACATCGATGTTGTCGCCAGTGGTCGGCGGAAGGTGCACGTGCCCGTCGACCTGGGACCGGACCGCAGCGACGCACGGATGCACGCCAAGACCGTAGGATCCTACGCAGTGCCGTAGGGGACCGCACCGCCACTTCCCAGCAAATTAGGGACACTGTTGCTCCTGGGGTATCGGCGAGGACCATTCGCAACCGTCTCCATGAAGCTGGGCTACGGTCCCGCACACCGTTACGCCGTCTTCCGCTCACGCCCCAACATCGTGCAGCCCGCCTCCAGTGGTGTCGCGACAGGCGTGAATGGAGGGACGAATGGAGACGTGTCGTCTTCAGCGATGAGAGTCGCTTCTGCCTTGGTGCCAATGATGGTCGTATGCGTGTTTGGCGCCGTGCAGGTGAGCGCCACAATCAGGACTGCATACGACCGAGGCACACAGGGCCAACACCCGGCATCATGGTGTGGGGAGCGATCTCCTACACTGGCCGTACACCACTGGTGATCGTCGAGGGGACACTGAATAGTGCACGGTACATCCAAACCGTCATCGAACCCATCGTTCTACCATTCCTAGACCGGCAAAGGAACTTGCTGTTCCAACAGGACAATGCACGTCCGCATGTATCCCGTGCCACCCAACGTGCTCTAGAAGGTGTAAGTCAACTACCCTGGCCAGCAAGATCTCCGGATCTGTCCCCCATTGAGCATGTTTGGGACTGGATGAAGCGTCGTCTCACGCGGTCTGCACGTCCAGCACGAACGCTGGTCCAACTGAGGCGCCAGGTGGAAATGGCATGGCAAGCCGTTCCACAGGACTACATCCAGCATCTCTACGATCGTCTCCATGGGAGAATAGCAGCCTGCATTGCTGCGAAAGGTGGATATACACTGAACTAGTGCCGACATTGTGCATGCTCTGTTGCCTGTGTCTATGTGCCTGTGGTTCTGTCAGTGTGATCATGTGATGTATCTGACCCCAGGAATGTGTCAATAAAGTTTCCCCTTCCTGGGACAATGAATTCACGGTGTTCTTATTTCAATTTCCAGGAGTGTATTTACAGATTTTTACCATTCAACTGCATTGTCATTTATTGACATAGGAACATGCGGAAAACGAATTTATGTTTGTAGCTCAGTGTGTGACAAATTTCACGACATATGTTTCCTCATTTATGACTCACCCTGTACTTATCGCAGTAGTACAGCTTGTTTTCTTCTTAATTAAGGATGGACTATCTGTATTTTATTCAGTCTAAGTTACGGTTTCTGTCTTATTCAGAAAACCATTCACATCTGCAGATTGTAGTCATCGACACTCGTTCTAGTTTTCCACAATGTCAGGCTCAATATTGTCTGCTATCAATAGCACATTTCACAGAATCGATAGCTGAGAAGCACTGAAACGCTGCTTTATGTCCGCATCTCGATCCTTCCAAAGCATCGCGCTAAATCACACTGGCGACTGTGGCCGGAATCCACGCACACTTCATGTCGTATGGCACGCAAGGAAAAATATAGTATTTAGATCTATATACGTATTCCGCAAACCACCAACAGTGCGTCACGCATTATACCCCGTACCTCTACTACTAGTTTGCTCTCCTGTTCCATTCGCAAAAAAAGCGAGCGAAAAACGACTACTTATATGCATCCGAACGAGCCATAATTTCTCCCTTTTTGTCATCGTGGTTCTCATGCAAAATATACGTTGGCGGCAGTACAATCGTTCGGTAATCAGCTTCAGATGTTGGTTCTCTAAATTTTCTCAATAGTGTTTCTCGAAAAGAACGTCGCCTTCCCTGTAGGTACTCCCATTTGAGCTCGAGAAGCATCTTCGCAATACTTTGTTAGAACTTATCGGTAACAGATCTGGCAGCCCGCCACTGAACTGCTTCGATGTATTCTTTTCATCCTACATTGTGCATGTCCCAACCACTCGATCAGTACTCAAGAATAGGTCACACTGGTGTCATATATGTGGTATCCTTTACAGATGGAACAAACTTTCTTAAGAATCTCCTAATAAACCGAAGTCTGACATTCGCCTCACCTACTACAATCCTCACGTGTTCATTCTATTTCATACTGCTTTGCAACGTTACGCCCAGTGTATAGCAGACACTACTGATGCTTTATTCCAACATTAGGTGTTTGTTTTTTTCCTATTCATCTACTTTTTTCTACGTTTACAGCTAGCTGACATCCATCTCACAATCAGAAATTTTTATCTCTATCGTCTGTATCCTGCTGCAGCTTCTCAGCGACGTCACCTTCCCGTACGCCGCAGCAACATTAGCAATCCACCGCATATTGCTACTCACCCTATCCGCCAGAATATTCACGTACATACAAAATAACTGTAGTCCTACCACACTTCCCTGGAGTATTTCCGACGATACCATTGTCTCTGATGAACACCCGTCCTGTATAACGGCAGGGCTGTGTTACTTAAGAAGTCTTAGAGCCAATCACATAACTGGTAGCATATTCTGTATGTTCATACCTTCGTTAATAGCCTGTAGTAGTGCACCGTGTCAAATAATTTTTGGAGATCAGCTAATATGGAATCTGCCTGTCGTCCTTCACCCGCAGTTCCCAGGATATCATGTGAGAAAATAGCAAGCTGAGTTTCACGCAAGTGATGTTTTCCAAACCGTGCATTTAGTGAGAAACTTTTATCTGCGGAGTCGGACTTATTTGCTCACCTACACCATCAGACCAATGTAAAAAATGATCGACAGCTTCACTTTGACCACCACGACTGGACAAAACTCCAAAGTCATACATTAAAAGCCCAACAGCTATCTAGCTAATCTCAGAAATATTCCAAAATCCTACCACTAGTAGTTTACTATACGGCCATTCAGTTGGCTACTAGCAAAAAAAAAAAAAAAAAAATGTTCAAATGTGTCTGAAATCTTATGGGACTTAACTGCTAAGGTCATCAGTTCCTAAGCTTACACACTACTTAACCTAAATTATCCTGTCCGCAGCTCGTGGTCGTGCGGTAGCGTTCTCGCTTCCCGCGCCCGGGTTCGATTCCCGGCGGGGTCAGGGATTTTCTCTGCTTCGTGATGACTGGGTGTTGTGTGATGTCCTTAGGCTAGTTAGGTTTAAGTAGTTCTAAGTTCTAGGGGACTGATGACCATAGATGTTAAGTCCCATAGTGCTCAGAGCTATTTGAACCTAAATTATCCTAAGGACAAACACACACACACACACACACACACACCCATGCCTGAGGGAGGACTCGAACCTCCGCCGGGACCAGCCGCATTGGCTACTAGCAACTTTCGTCGATAATCTCCATGACAGCGTGACAGCAATACACTAGATAAAAGCCACATAAAAGCACCTTATTCCAATTTCAATGGGAAGGAAGCTCGTAAAGTCCATCTCGTTCCCTAAACACCAACGTCCAGCCGGCTACTTGCCTCCACCACCTCACGGTAGCTCTCTACCTATTGAGCATCTGTACTTTCGCCACATCCACATGATCACTCGTTAATTCACAATTAAGTGCCTGCAAGATTGTTCACTGATTCATCTAATTATTTTCCAACATCTCGAATTTTGAACAGCGCGCTGGAAAAAACAACACTTAAATTTTTCCGTGAGATCTCTGATTTCTCTTATTTAATTGTGATAATTTGTCCCTCTGCAGATGGGAGCCAACAATATATTTTCGGATTCGGAGGAGGAAGTTGGTGACTGAAATTTCATGAAGAGATCCTCGGGCAATGAAAAACGCCTTTTTGCAATAACTGCCATCCCAGTTCTCGTAGCGGCAACACTCGCCCACAAAGACCAGAATGACTCAACCCAAAATCAAATGTCAGAATTTTGGGCTTCTCTTGAATTTGCAAATCGCAAGAACAAAGTCCTCGGTTAATGACGAAGTATCCCCTCCTCCAGACTTCGGAAGTACGCTATGAAAGACTCACCTCCGCTCACTGGAGCCACGGCCTCAACATGCCGCATGTGCTGCCGGTCAACTCTCGACTTCGCCAGCTGCAAACCACTTCACTACGCTATTTAATTTGGAGACGATTCAGCCAGTCTGATGCAGAAGCAGAACGTAGGCGTTTTCAGTGGCGTTTCCTCCTCTTCCTAATAGGTGCTGCTTTCTGGTTGGGCTTTTAGATCTTTTTCAACATCAGGTGTCGTAAAACACCGGCCCTCAATTCACATAGCTTTAAGCCAGCCATTTACACTCCAGCTACAACCCATTTAGGAGGATTAGGGAAAGACCAGCCCATTACCCGCTCGCTGGAGAACATCTCGCTCTCCCCCCCCCACCCCCCCACCCCACACCTCCTTAAGCACATGGCTCACACCGTCACTGATACTGGCTGTAGCGATGGCCACCCGACGAACATTCAGACGTGGTCAGGAAATGATGTGTTACAACACGAAAAGAAAAAACTTATCGGCACGTTAATGCTGTGTGTTGATCTGAGTGTCCCAATTCAGAACGTAATTTTTCACAAGCAACCCTTTTACCATACATGCTATATACATACATCTTACGACCCACCCTTATAACCCCAACTCTCTCCGTACGTCTTTCATAGTTTATAAAGTTTTTGTTCCATTCATTCATGGATCCTAGTCCAGAAAGACATTCCTGAGGGTTTCTCTGATACTGAGAAATCACAGGGGCAGGCGATGAGATTCGGTCTAGCAGACAGTATTAATCTACACTCCTGGAAATTGAAATAAGAACACCGTGAATTCATTGTCCCAGGAAGGGGAAACTTTATTGACACATTCCTGGGGTCAGATACATCACATGATCACACTGACAGAACCACAGGCACATAGACACAGGCAACAGAGCATGCACAATGTCGGCACTAGTTCAGTGTATATCCACCTTTCGCAGCAATGCAGGCTGCTATTCTCCCATGGAGACGATCGTAGAGATGCTGGATGTAGTCCTGTGGAACGGCTTGCCATGCCATTTCCACCTGGCGCCTCAGTTGGACCAGCGTTCGTGCTGGACGTGCAGACCGCGTGAGACGACGCTTCATCCAGTCCCAAACATGCTCAATGGGGGACAGATCCGGAGATCTTGCTGGCCAGGGTAGTTGACTTACACCTTCTAGAGCACGTTGGGTGGCACGGGATACATGCGGACGTGCATTGTCCTGTTGGAACAGCAAGTTCCTTTGCCGGTCTAGGAATGGTAGAACGATGGGTTCGATGACGGTTTGGATGTACCGTGCACTATTCAGTGTCCCCTCGACGATCACCAGTGGTGTACGGCCAGTGTAGGAGATCGCTCCCCACACCATGATGCCGGGTGTTGGCCCTGTGTGCCTCGGTCGTATGCAGTCCTGATTGTGGCGCTCACCTGCACGGCGCCAAACACGCATACGACCATCATTGGCACCAAGGCAGAAGCGACTCTCATCGCTGAAGACGACACGTCTCCATTCGTCCCTCCATTCACGCCTGTCGCGACACCACTGGAGGCGGGCTGCACGATGTTGGAGCGTGAGCGGAAGACGGCCTAACGGTGTGCGGGACCGTAGCCCAGCTTCATGGAGACGGTTGCGAATGGTCCTCGCCGATACCCCAGGAGCAACAGTGTCCCTAATTTGCTGGGAAGTGGCGGTGCGGTCCCCTACGGCACTGCGTAGGATCCTACGGTCTTGGCGTGCATCCGTGCGTCGCTGCGGTCCGGTCCCAGGTCGACGGGCACGTGCACCTTCCGCCGACCACTGGCGACAACATCGATGTACTGTGGAGACCTCACGCCCCACGTGTTGAGCAATTCGGCGGTACGTCCACCCGGCCTCCCGCATGCCCACTATACGCCCTCGCTCAAAGTCCGTCAACTGCACATACGGTTCACGTCCACGCTGTCGCGGCATGCTACCAGTGTTAAAGACTGCGATGGAGCTCCGTATGCCACGGCAAACTGGCTGACACCGACGGCGGCGGTGCACAAATGCTGCGCAGCTAGCGCCATTCGACGGCCAACACCGCGGTTCCTGGTGTGTCCGCTGTGCCGTGCGTGTGATCATTGCTTGTACAGCCCTCTCGCAGTGTCCGGAGCAAGTATGATGGGTCTGACACACCAGTGTCAATGTGTTCTTTTTTCTATTTCCAGGAGTGTATTACACTCCACGGCACACTCAAAAGATCATTCTAGAACTAGAAAAAAGGATTTCAATTACACTATATTGTGAATCCATATCTTGTCGTTGGCATAAAATAGCGCCTGTGATGTGTATTGCAATTGGGCTGGATCTGTACAATTGCCTGTAATAACGATACCTGAACGTTACTGACGACCATATATATTATTCCTCAAGTTAACATCCCTTAATAAGTGCTGATCTTACGGTTATGAATGATGTATCGTCAGAAAGGTTTTCTAACAAGGTTCTGACATTTCATACGGATTTTGCGCTAAGACGCATTATTTGTGGAAAATTTTAAGGTAAAAGAGTCTTTTAAGTATCATAGGCAGAAAGATGTAACGAATGATCAGCTTCATACCTTTATTTTACGAAGCAACCTCATTCATCACGAATAAGAGATTCCCTTTTCATATTATCTAATTACAAATACAATTTTATTTTTTGAAGTATTTATTAATTGGATAATTTGTGTATCTCATTGTTACAAATAACAATCGTGACGGCTGCGGTAGTCCATTATCTCTGCCCAACGTACAAGCTGACTTTTCCAAACGACAAATATATTTTTCAGTGGCCACTGGAATTGTGATTTACTTTTTGCTAGTATAAGTGACAGCAAGATAATTGCCTATTAAAATTGTTTTCGCTATGACTATAAATAAGGGGCCGGCATAAACGCTTCAGTGTGCTGGACTGTGTGTATCAAATTGCCTCGTTGCTTATGGACAATTGTTTGCAGCCTTTTCAAGTATAACTAAATAAACTAACAATTTTTTATCCCTAAAAGAAAATTAAAAATGAAAAGTACACGAAGGTTAGCCTTACGTCAAACATCGTTTAAATCGAGGTATTGCAATGCTCTGTTTTGTTCAATGTTATGTGCATGGAAAGCTTCGCACGTGTACCCTTGTATAAAAATAATTTATACTCAACTTTGCAGAGAAGCAACATCCAAAGTGGTCACGCCAGACCTAAACTCGTATAAGCAACAGAACTGTTGCGAGTAGGTACGAGGAGAGTACGTGCTCATACAGCCCCGAAAAAGTCAAGTGCCGACCGTGAAAGTTGCCTATAGTTTTAGACCTTCCCTCTAAGTTGCCCCTTCAATCTACGACGTGACACATTTATCTCAACCTTGAAAAACATGTCGAAGACCTCGGCTGAGAATTTTGTATTTGGGCTTTTGAGGAACGTACTGCTTAGAAAACCCCGCGTCATCGTTCTGGAAATGTCTCCCTCGCAAATGAGAGAGGAAGAAGTGACTGAGAGCCAAGTCAGAAGAATACGGGCCGTGGGGCTAAATTTCATAGACCAGAGAAGCAGCATGTGCCACTGTGGCCTATACAGTATTAGACAGGGTGTTGTCATGACGACAGTACACTTTTGAGAAGTTTACCTCGACGCTTCGTCTCGATATGCACCCTTATCCTACCCGAAGACGTTAGTAGTTTCCTCCTGCGGCGGTGTGCCCCTCACAAGCATATTCCGTTAGCACCAAGTTGTGTAAATCCCCCTCCCCCAGAAAAGTCAGTATCAACTTGCTCGTCTTTGTCATTGATGGTCAAACCATATAAGATTCACGTTCTTGCTCTGCTCTCTTATTTCGGTGTCATAGTGACATACCCAGCACTAGACATTGACGATTAGGCAGCTAAGAAAGTCGTATACATTGGACTGACGCAGCAGGCATTTTCCTACTGCCTCGATTCCGAAGCTTTTTATGGGGAACAAGCGGGCGACGACCTCTGTCGCTGTCAATATGTAGCGCAACATGTTGAAAGATAATCTATGATTTTCAGTTTTTCCAGTACAGCTTAGTTTGTGACCCGTCCGTCTTAATAGAGCGTCGTGGCCTTCACTTCTCATGCGAATGTCGCTTCTTTACCGACGGCTTGTGTGCCATGTCGTTCTTAGTCACCCGTACTAATCTAACCACACTGGAAGCGTCCGTGCGGCCTAACCACCGTACTGCACAATGATACGTCATAGCTGCACAGCTCCGTTCAATCAGCATTGTGTAGTAGAAAGCGAACCTATCCAGTACATGTGGATTTAAGAGAGACTACTAACAAAGAAAGAAATCTTGAATAATTAATGATCAATACATCTCATTTCAGATTCCGGCCACATTTTTAACTACCGACATTCTGATGAAATCGTTGTTGCGTTACCAACGTTTAGAGGTACCCCAAACATCAAATGCAAATCAACTCCTTATTAAAACTTCAGATTCATTCCATACTGTATTCCCAAACCTGATTTCGGTTCAAATGGCTCTGAGCACTATGGGACTTAACATCTAAGGTCATCAGTCGCCTACAACTTAGAACTACTTAAACCTAACTAACCTAAGGACATCACACACATCCATGCCCGAGGCAGGATTCGAACCTGTGACCTGATTTCGGATGCGATAGTTTTGGGAGACTTTAGTTATTTTCTGAAGACGGTGGTAACCGTTTTATTGAGATACATTCAAAAGCGTGTTCCTCTTTGGGGAGGTGCAGTGATACAAGGAAGACCTTTTTTCGACTTCATGAATAAATATAGGATGTGAAAGGTATGTGGACAGAAAACGTTGTCGTATCTCTACGTACCAACTGTTGGTGCTGGGCCTATACTTTTAGGTTGGAAACTCACTGTAATGTGGTTTCTCTGAGGTCATAGAACCTCAGGGCGCAGACGTCCCTGTCCCTGTTCGCCAGCTTCTGTTCAGACAAGTGGTAGCAGCCTCCGTTTGACCGCTGTATGATCTTGGCACTTGCAGCCGTAAGTCAGTTACAGTTTGCCTGTTCATTAATTGAG
This sequence comes from Schistocerca nitens, assembly GCF_023898315.1. NCBI lineage: Eukaryota > Metazoa > Arthropoda > Insecta > Orthoptera > Acrididae > Schistocerca > Schistocerca nitens. The sequence goes on from NC_064622.1 coordinate 363,414,314, forward strand.
CAGATAGTTTTTCCCACGTAGGGCGTCACCGTTTAATATCAACGTTCACATACGTCACACTGCGACCGTGAGTCGACCCCTCAGCCATGTGCTAAGTAGCCACGAGAACCAACCGCTTTGTGTCCTCGATTGCTGTCTCATAGCCTCGGCTCTCTCTCGCTGTGATTCTCGCATGAATAAAATTCTCTTCAACACGTTAATAATCCAGGTTTCGTTCAACTCCGTTCGATAGTAACAAAGGATATTTGGCTATTATAGTTCCAAACTAAAAGGGCCAATAGATGACAGAGAAACATGCAAATAACCCAAGGCATAGGTTATTGACTGATACGACGTCTTATGATCGAGTGCATGAATACCTAATAACAGAGTCCCCGACGGTCCAAACTGTTTTTATATCCCTTTGGGGCTATTTGGCGAAGTTAGGTAAGAGGTCAGTTGGCGTAGTTATACCTAATAAGTCAAATCTAACAAGACCATCAACGAATCCAACAGTCTCAATGGCCTCCTGATCAACTTGAATATATTTAAATAAATTTGTTTTGGTTAAGTACTACGGCCGTTAATTTTCTGTAAAGATGTCCAAACCGATGGCAAAGACATTTACTTGTCCACCATGGTCAGAAAGGAGAATACAGGAAATGGCCAGACGAGGAAGATTCAGTTTGGTACCACCAAAGTAAAGCTGTCCGAAAATTGCACTCACTCGTTTAAATAAAACCCGGAACTAATTCTATCTGCCTAATTGCAGATAACTATTTTTTTCTTGAAGTACATTGTTTGTTCATACATTTCCGTTCATATTATTGTTAATACACTCCTGGAAATGGAAAAAAGAACACATTGACACCGGTGTGTCAGACCCACCATACTTGCTCCGGACACTGCGAGAGGGCTGTACAAGCAATGATCACACGCACGGCACAGCGGACACACCAGGAACCGCGGTGTTGGCCGTCGAATGGCGCTAGCTGCGCAGCATTTGTGCACCGCCGCCGTCAGTGTCAGCCAGTTTGCCGTGGCACACCGAGCTCCATCGCAGTCTTTAACACTGGTAGCATGCCGCGACAGCGTGGACGTGAACGGTATGTGCAGTTGACGGACTTTGAGCGAGGGCGTATAGTGGGCATGCGGGAGGCCGGGTGGACGTACCGCCGAATTGCTCAACACGTGGGGCGTGAGGTCTCCACAGTACATCGATGTTGTCGCCAGTGGTCGGCGGAAGGTGCACGTGCCCGTCGACCTGGGACCGGACCGCAGCGACGCACGGATGCACGCCAAGACCGTAGGATCCTACGCAGTGCCGTAGGGGACCGCACCGCCACTTCCCAGCAAATTAGGGACACTGTTGCTCCTGGGGTATCGGCGAGGACCATTCGCAACCGTCTCCATGAAGCTGGGCTACGGTCCCGCACACCGTTACGCCGTCTTCCGCTCACGCCCCAACATCGTGCAGCCCGCCTCCAGTGGTGTCGCGACAGGCGTGAATGGAGGGACGAATGGAGACGTGTCGTCTTCAGCGATGAGAGTCGCTTCTGCCTTGGTGCCAATGATGGTCGTATGCGTGTTTGGCGCCGTGCAGGTGAGCGCCACAATCAGGACTGCATACGACCGAGGCACACAGGGCCAACACCCGGCATCATGGTGTGGGGAGCGATCTCCTACACTGGCCGTACACCACTGGTGATCGTCGAGGGGACACTGAATAGTGCACGGTACATCCAAACCGTCATCGAACCCATCGTTCTACCATTCCTAGACCGGCAAAGGAACTTGCTGTTCCAACAGGACAATGCACGTCCGCATGTATCCCGTGCCACCCAACGTGCTCTAGAAGGTGTAAGTCAACTACCCTGGCCAGCAAGATCTCCGGATCTGTCCCCCATTGAGCATGTTTGGGACTGGATGAAGCGTCGTCTCACGCGGTCTGCACGTCCAGCACGAACGCTGGTCCAACTGAGGCGCCAGGTGGAAATGGCATGGCAAGCCGTTCCACAGGACTACATCCAGCATCTCTACGATCGTCTCCATGGGAGAATAGCAGCCTGCATTGCTGCGAAAGGTGGATATACACTGAACTAGTGCCGACATTGTGCATGCTCTGTTGCCTGTGTCTATGTGCCTGTGGTTCTGTCAGTGTGATCATGTGATGTATCTGACCCCAGGAATGTGTCAATAAAGTTTCCCCTTCCTGGGACAATGAATTCACGGTGTTCTTATTTCAATTTCCAGGAGTGTATTTACAGATTTTTACCATTCAACTGCATTGTCATTTATTGACATAGGAACATGCGGAAAACGAATTTATGTTTGTAGCTCAGTGTGTGACAAATTTCACGACATATGTTTCCTCATTTATGACTCACCCTGTACTTATCGCAGTAGTACAGCTTGTTTTCTTCTTAATTAAGGATGGACTATCTGTATTTTATTCAGTCTAAGTTACGGTTTCTGTCTTATTCAGAAAACCATTCACATCTGCAGATTGTAGTCATCGACACTCGTTCTAGTTTTCCACAATGTCAGGCTCAATATTGTCTGCTATCAATAGCACATTTCACAGAATCGATAGCTGAGAAGCACTGAAACGCTGCTTTATGTCCGCATCTCGATCCTTCCAAAGCATCGCGCTAAATCACACTGGCGACTGTGGCCGGAATCCACGCACACTTCATGTCGTATGGCACGCAAGGAAAAATATAGTATTTAGATCTATATACGTATTCCGCAAACCACCAACAGTGCGTCACGCATTATACCCCGTACCTCTACTACTAGTTTGCTCTCCTGTTCCATTCGCAAAAAAAGCGAGCGAAAAACGACTACTTATATGCATCCGAACGAGCCATAATTTCTCCCTTTTTGTCATCGTGGTTCTCATGCAAAATATACGTTGGCGGCAGTACAATCGTTCGGTAATCAGCTTCAGATGTTGGTTCTCTAAATTTTCTCAATAGTGTTTCTCGAAAAGAACGTCGCCTTCCCTGTAGGTACTCCCATTTGAGCTCGAGAAGCATCTTCGCAATACTTTGTTAGAACTTATCGGTAACAGATCTGGCAGCCCGCCACTGAACTGCTTCGATGTATTCTTTTCATCCTACATTGTGCATGTCCCAACCACTCGATCAGTACTCAAGAATAGGTCACACTGGTGTCATATATGTGGTATCCTTTACAGATGGAACAAACTTTCTTAAGAATCTCCTAATAAACCGAAGTCTGACATTCGCCTCACCTACTACAATCCTCACGTGTTCATTCTATTTCATACTGCTTTGCAACGTTACGCCCAGTGTATAGCAGACACTACTGATGCTTTATTCCAACATTAGGTGTTTGTTTTTTTCCTATTCATCTACTTTTTTCTACGTTTACAGCTAGCTGACATCCATCTCACAATCAGAAATTTTTATCTCTATCGTCTGTATCCTGCTGCAGCTTCTCAGCGACGTCACCTTCCCGTACGCCGCAGCAACATTAGCAATCCACCGCATATTGCTACTCACCCTATCCGCCAGAATATTCACGTACATACAAAATAACTGTAGTCCTACCACACTTCCCTGGAGTATTTCCGACGATACCATTGTCTCTGATGAACACCCGTCCTGTATAACGGCAGGGCTGTGTTACTTAAGAAGTCTTAGAGCCAATCACATAACTGGTAGCATATTCTGTATGTTCATACCTTCGTTAATAGCCTGTAGTAGTGCACCGTGTCAAATAATTTTTGGAGATCAGCTAATATGGAATCTGCCTGTCGTCCTTCACCCGCAGTTCCCAGGATATCATGTGAGAAAATAGCAAGCTGAGTTTCACGCAAGTGATGTTTTCCAAACCGTGCATTTAGTGAGAAACTTTTATCTGCGGAGTCGGACTTATTTGCTCACCTACACCATCAGACCAATGTAAAAAATGATCGACAGCTTCACTTTGACCACCACGACTGGACAAAACTCCAAAGTCATACATTAAAAGCCCAACAGCTATCTAGCTAATCTCAGAAATATTCCAAAATCCTACCACTAGTAGTTTACTATACGGCCATTCAGTTGGCTACTAGCAAAAAAAAAAAAAAAAAAAAAGTTCAAATGTGTCTGAAATCTTATGGGACTTAACTGCTAAGGTCATCAGTTCCTAAGCTTACACACTACTTAACCTAAATTATCCTGTCCGCAGCTCGTGGTCGTGCGGTAGCGTTCTCGCTTCCCGCGCCCGGGTTCGATTCCCGGCGGGGTCAGGGATTTTCTCTGCTTCGTGATGACTGGGTGTTGTGTGATGTCCTTAGGCTAGTTAGGTTTAAGTAGTTCTAAGTTCTAGGGGACTGATGACCATAGATGTTAAGTCCCATAGTGCTCAGAGCTATTTGAACCTAAATTATCCTAAGGACAAACACACACACACACACACACACACCCATGCCTGAGGGAGGACTCGAACCTCCGCCGGGACCAGCCGCATTGGCTACTAGCAACTTTCGTCGATAATCTCCATGACAGCGTGACAGCAATACACTAGATAAAAGCCACATAAAAGCACCTTATTCCAATTTCAATGGGAAGGAAGCTCGTAAAGTCCATCTCGTTCCCTAAACACCAACGTCCAGCCGGCTACTTGCCTCCACCACCTCACGGTAGCTCTCTACCTATTGAGCATCTGTACTTTCGCCACATCCACATGATCACTCGTTAATTCACAATTAAGTGCCTGCAAGATTGTTCACTGATTCATCTAATTATTTTCCAACATCTCGAATTTTGAACAGCGCGCTGGAAAAAACAACACTTAAATTTTTCCGTGAGATCTCTGATTTCTCTTATTTAATTGTGATAATTTGTCCCTCTGCAGATGGGAGCCAACAATATATTTTCGGATTCGGAGGAGGAAGTTGGTGACTGAAATTTCATGAAGAGATCCTCGGGCAATGAAAAACGCCTTTTTGCAATAACTGCCATCCCAGTTCTCGTAGCGGCAACACTCGCCCACAAAGACCAGAATGACTCAACCCAAAATCAAATGTCAGAATTTTGGGCTTCTCTTGAATTTGCAAATCGCAAGAACAAAGTCCTCGGTTAATGACGAAGTATCCCCTCCTCCAGACTTCGGAAGTACGCTATGAAAGACTCACCTCCGCTCACTGGAGCCACGGCCTCAACATGCCGCATGTGCTGCCGGTCAACTCTCGACTTCGCCAGCTGCAAACCACTTCACTACGCTATTTAATTTGGAGACGATTCAGCCAGTCTGATGCAGAAGCAGAACGTAGGCGTTTTCAGTGGCGTTTCCTCCTCTTCCTAATAGGTGCTGCTTTCTGGTTGGGCTTTTAGATCTTTTTCAACATCAGGTGTCGTAAAACACCGGCCCTCAATTCACATAGCTTTAAGCCAGCCATTTACACTCCAGCTACAACCCATTTAGGAGGATTAGGGAAAGACCAGCCCATTACCCGCTCGCTGGAGAACATCTCGCTCTCCCCCCCCCCACCCCCCCACCCCACACCTCCTTAAGCACATGGCTCACACCGTCACTGATACTGGCTGTAGCGATGGCCACCCGACGAACATTCAGACGTGGTCAGGAAATGATGTGTTACAACACGAAAAGAAAAAACTTATCGGCACGTTAATGCTGTGTGTTGATCTGAGTGTCCCAATTCAGAACGTAATTTTTCACAAGCAACCCTTTTACCATACATGCTATATACATACATCTTACGACCCACCCTTATAACCCCAACTCTCTCCGTACGTCTTTCATAGTTTATAAAGTTTTTGTTCCATTCATTCATGGATCCTAGTCCAGAAAGACATTCCTGAGGGTTTCTCTGATACTGAGAAATCACAGGGGCAGGCGATGAGATTCGGTCTAGCAGACAGTATTAATCTACACTCCTGGAAATTGAAATAAGAACACCGTGAATTCATTGTCCCAGGAAGGGGAAACTTTATTGACACATTCCTGGGGTCAGATACATCACATGATCACACTGACAGAACCACAGGCACATAGACACAGGCAACAGAGCATGCACAATGTCGGCACTAGTACAGTGTATATCCACCTTTCGCAGCAATGCAGGCTGCTATTCTCCCATGGAGACGATCGTAGAGATGCTGGATGTAGTCCTGTGGAACGGCTTGCCATGCCATTTCCAGCTGGCACCTCAGTTGGACCAGCGTTCGTGCTGGACGTGCAGACCGCGTGAGACGACGCTTCATCCAGTCCCAAACATGCTCAATGGGGGACAGATCCGGAGATCTTGCTGGCCAGGGTAGTTGACTTACACCTTCTAGAGCACGTTGGGTGGCACGGGATACATGCGGACGTGCATTGTCCTGTTGGAACAGCAAGTTCCCTTGCCGGTCTAGGAATGGTAGAACGATGGGTTCTATGACGGTTTGGATGTACCGTGCACTATTCAGTGTCCCCTCGACGATCACCAGTGGTGTACGGCCAGTGTAGGAGATCGCTCCCCACACCATGATGCCGGGTGTTGGCCCTGTGTGCCTCGGTCGTATGCAGTCCTGATTGTGGCGCTCACCTGCACGGCGCCAAACACGCATACGACCATCATTGGCACCAAGGCAGAAGCGACTCTCATCGCTGAAGACGACACGTCTCCATTCGTCCCTCCATTCACGCCTGTCGCGACACCACTGGAGGCGGGCTGCACGATGTTGGGGCGTGAGCGGAAGACGGCGTAACGGTGTGCGGGACCGTAGCCCAGCTTCATGGATACGGTTGCGAATGGTCCTCGCCGATACCCCAGGAGCAACAGTGTCCCTAATTTGCTGGGAAGTGGCGGTGCGGTCCCCTACGGCACTGCGTAGGATCCTACGGTCTTGGCGTGCATCCGTGCGTCGCTGCGGTCCGGTCCCAGGTCGACGGGCACGTGCACCTTCCGCCGACCACTGGCGACAACATCGATGTACTGTGGAGACCTCACGCCCCACGTGTTGAGCAATTCGGCGGTACGTCCACCCGGCCTCCCGCATGCCCACTATACGCCCTCGCTCAAAGTCCGTCAACTGCACATACGGTTCACGTCCACGCTGTCGCGGCATGCTACCAGTGTTAAAGACTGCGATGGAGCTCCGTATGCCACGGCAAACTGGCTGACACCGACGGCGGCGGTGCACAAATGCTGCGCAGCTAGCGCCATTCGACGGCCAACACCGCGGTTCCTGGTGTGTCCGCTGTGCCGTGCGTGTGATCATTGCTTGTACAGCCCTCTCGCAGTGTCCGGAGCAAGTATGATGGGTCTGACACACCAGTGTCAATGTGTTCTTTTTTCCATTTCCAGGAGTGTATTACACTCCACGGCACACTCAAAAGATCATTCTAGAACTAGAAAAAAGGATTTCAATTACACTATATTGTGAATCCATATCTTGTCGTTGGCATAAAATAGCGCCTGTGATGTGTATTGCAATTGGGCTGGATCTGTACAATTGCCTGTAATAACGATACCTGAACGTTACTGACGACCATATATATTATTCCTCAAGTTAACATCCCTTAATAAGTGCTGATCTTACGGTTATGAATGATGTATCGTCAGAAAGGTTTTCTAACAAGGTTCTGACATTTCATACGGATTTTGCGCTAAGACGCATTATTTGTGGAAAATTTTAAGGTAAAAGAGTCTTTTAAGTATCATAGGCAGAAAGATGTAACGAATGATCAGCTTCATACCTTTATTTTACGAAGCAACCTCATTCATCACGAATAAGAGATTCCCTTTTCATATTATCTAATTACAAATACAATTTTATTTTTTGAAGTATTTATTAATTGGATAATTTGTGTATCTCATTGTTACAAATAACAATCGTGACGGCTGCGGTAGTCCATTATCTCTGCCCAACGTACAAGCTGACTTTTCCAAACGACAAATATATTTTTCAGTGGCCACTGGAATTGTGATTTACTTTTTGCTAGTATAAGTGACAGCAAGATAATTGCCTATTAAAATTGTTTTCGCTATGACTATAAATAAGGGGCCGGCATAAACGCTTCAGTGTGCTGGACTGTGTGTATCAAATTGCCTCGTTGCTTATGGACAATTGTTTGCAGCCTTTTCAAGTATAACTAAATAAACTAACAATTTTTTATCCCTAAAAGAAAATTAAAAATGAAAAGTACACGAAGGTTAGCCTTACGTCAAACATCGTTTAAATCGAGGTATTGCAATGCTCTGTTTTGTTCAATGTTATGTGCATGGAAAGCTTCGCACGTGTACCCTTGTATAAAAATAATTTATACTCAACTTTGCAGAGAAGCAACATCCAAAGTGGTCACGCCAGACCTAAACTCGTATAAGCAACAGAACTGTTGCGAGTGGGTACGAGGAGAGTACGTGCTCATACAGCCCCGAAAAAGTCAAGTGCCGACCGTGAAAGTTGCCTATAGTTTTAGACCTTCCCTCTAAGTTGCCCCTTCAATCTACGACGTGACACATTTATCTCAACCTTGAAAAACATGTCGAAGACCTCGGCTGAGAATTTTGTATTTGGGCTTTTGAGGAACGTACTGCTTAGAAAACCCCGCGTCATCGTTCTGGAAATGTCTCCCTCGCAAATGAGAGAGGAAGAAGTGACTGAGAGCCAAGTCAGAAGAATACGGGCCGTGGGGCTAAATTTCATAGACCAGAGAAGCAGCATGTGCCACTGTGGCCTATACAGTATTAGACAGGGTGTTGTCATGACGACAGTACACTTTTGAGAAGTTTACCTCGACGCTTCGTCTCGATATGCACCCTTATCCTACCCGAAGACGTTAGTAGTTTCCTCCTGCGGCGGTGTGCCCCTCACAAGCATATTCCGTTAGCACCAAGTTGTGTAAATCCCCCTCCCCCAGAAAAGTCAGTATCAACTTGCTCGTCTTTGTCATTGATGGTCAAACCATATAAGATTCACGTTCTTGCTCTGCTCTCTTATTTCGGTGTCATAGTGACATACCCAGCACTAGACATTGACGATTAGGCAGCTAAGAAAGTCGTATACATTGGACTGACGCAGCAGGCATTTTCCTACTGCCTCGATTCCGAAGCTTTTTATGGGGAACAAGCGGGCGACGACCTCTGTCGCTGTCAATATGTAGCGCAACATGTTGAAAGATAATCTATGATTTTCAGTTTTTCCAGTACAGCTTAGTTTGTGACCCGTCCGTCTTAATAGAGCGTCGTGGCCTTCACTTCTCATGCGAATGTCGCTTCTTTACCGACGGCTTGTGTGCCATGTCGTTCTTAGTCACCCGTACTAATCTAACCACACTGGAAGCGTCCGTGCGGCCTAACCACCGTACTGCACAATGATACGTCATAGCTGCACAGCTCCGTTCAATCAGCATTGTGTAGTAGAAAGCGAACCTATCCAGTACATGTGGATTTAAGAGAGACTACTAACAAAGAAAGAAATCTTGAATAATTAATGATCAATACATCTCATTTCAGATTCCGGCCACATTTTTAACTACCGACATTCTGATGAAATCGTTGTTGCGTTACCAACGTTTAGAGGTACCCCAAACATCAAATGCAAATCAACTCCTTATTAAAACTTCAGATTCATTCCATACTGTATTCCCAAACCTGATTTCGGTTCAAATGGCTCTGAGCACTATGGGACTTAACATCTAAGGTCATCAGTCGCCTACAACTTAGAACTACTTAAACCTAACTAACCTAAGGACATCACACACATCCATGCCCGAGGCAGGATTCGAACCTGTGACCTGATTTCGGATGCGATAGTTTTGGGAGACTTTAGTTATTTTCTGAAGACGGTGGTAACCGTTTTATTGAGATACATTCAAAAGCGTGTTCCTCTTTGGGGAGGTGCAGTGATACAAGGAAGACCTTTTTTCGACTTCATGAATAAATATAGGATGTGAAAGGTATGTGGACAGAAAACGTTGTCGTATCTCTACGTACCAACTGTTGGTGCTGGGCCTATACTTTTAGGTTGGAAACTCACTGTAATGTGGTTTCTCTGAGGTCATAGAACCTCAGGGCGCAGACGTCCCTGTCCCTGTTCGCCAGCTTCTGTTCAGACAAGTGGTAGCAGCCTCCGTTTGACCGCTGTATGATCTTGGCACTTGCAGCCGTAAGTCAGTTACAGTTTGCCTGTTCATTAATTGAGCAGATAGTTTTTCCCACGTAGGGCGTCACCGTTTAATATCAACGTTCACATACGTCACACTGCGACCGTGAGTCGACCCCTCAGCCATGTGCTAAGTAGCCACGAGAACCAACCGCTTTGTGTCCTCGATTGCTGTCTCATAGCCTCGGCTCTCTCTCGCTGTGATTCTCGCATGAATAAAATTCTCTTCAACACGTTAATAATCCAGGTTTCGTTCAACTCCGTTCGATAGTAACAAAGGATATTTGGCTATTATAGTTCCAAACTAAAAGGGCCAATAGATGACAGAGAAACATGCAAATAACCCAAGGCATAGGTTATTGACTGATACGACGTCTTATGATCGAGTGCATGAATACCTAATAACAGAGTCCCCGACGGTCCAAACTGTTTTTATATCCCTTTGGGGCTATTTGGCGAAGTTAGGTAAGAGGTCAGTTGGCGTAGTTATACCTAATAAGTCAAATCTAACAAGACCATCAACGAATCCAACAGTCTCAATGGCCTCCTGATCAACTTGAATATATTTAAATAAATTTGTTTTGGTTAAGTACTACGGCCGTTAATTTTCTGTAAAGATGTCCAAACCGATGGCAAAGACATTTACTTGTCCACCATGGTCAGAAAGGAGAATACAGGAAATGGCCAGACGAGGAAGATTCAGTTTGGTACCACCAAAGTAAAGCTGTCCGAAAATTGCACTCACTCGTTTAAATAAAACCCGGAACTAATTCTATCTGCCTAATTGCAGATAACTATTTTTTTCTTGAAGTACATTGTTTGTTCATACATTTCCGTTCATATTATTGTTAATACACTCCTGGAAATGGAAAAAAGAACACATTGACACCGGTGTGTCAGACCCACCATACTTGCTCCGGACACTGCGAGAGGGCTGTACAAGCAATGATCACACGCACGGCACAGCGGACACACCAGGAACCGCGGTGTTGGCCGTCGAATGGCGCTAGCTGCGCAGCATTTGTGCACCGCCGCCGTCAGTGTCAGCCAGTTTGCCGTGGCATACGGAGCTCCATCGCAGTCTTTAACACTGGTAGCATGCCGCGACAGCGTGGACGTGAACCGTATGTGCAGTTGACGGACTTTGAGCGAGGGCGTATAGTGGGCATGCGGGAGGCCGGGTGGACGTACCGCCGAATTGCTCAACACGTGGGGCGTGAGGTCTCCACAGTACATCGATGTTGTCGCCAGTGGTCGGCGGAAGGTGCACGTGCCCGTCGACCTGGGACCGGACCGCAGCGACGCACGGATGCACGCCAAGACCGTAGGATCCTACGCAGTGCCGTAGGGGACCGCACCGCCACTTCCCAGCAAATTAGGGACACTGTTGCTCCTGGGGTATCGGCGAGGACCATTCGCAACCGTCTCCATGAAGCTGGGCTACGGTCCCGCACACCGTTACGCCGTCTTCCGCTCACGCCCCAACATCGTGCAGCCCGCCTCCAGTGGTGTCGCGACAGGCGTGAATGGAGGGACGAATGGAGACGGGTCGTCTTCAGCGATGAGAGTCGCTTCTGCCTTGGTGCCAATGATGGTCGTATGCGTGTTTGGCGCCGTGCAGGTGAGCGCCACAATCAGGACTGCATACGACCGAGGCACACAGGGCCAACACCCGGCATCATGGTGTGGGGAGCGATCTCCTACACTGGCCGTACACCACTGGTGATCGTCGAGGGGACACTGAATAGTGCACGGTACATCCAAACCGTCATCGAACCCATCGTTCTACCATTCCTAGACCGGCAAGGGAACTTGCTGTTCCAACAGGACAATGCACGTCCGCGTGTATCCCGTGCCACCCAACGTGCTCTAGAAGGTGTAAGTCAACTACCCTGGCCAGCAAGATCTCCGGATCTGTCCCCCATTGAGCATGTTTGGGACTGGATGAAGCGTCATCTCACGCGGTCTGCACGTCCAGCACGAACGCTGGTCCAACTGAGGCGCCAGGTGGAAATGGCATGGCAAGCCGTTCCACAGGACTACATCCAGCATCTCTACGATCGTCTCCATGGGAGAATAGCAGCCTGCATTGCTGCGAAAGGTGGATATACACTGTACTAGTGCCGACATTGTGCATGCTCTGTTGCCTGTGTCTATGTGCCTGTGGTTCTGTCAGTGTGATCATGTGATGTATCTGACCCCAGGAATGTGTCAATAAAGTTTCCCCTTCCTGGGACAATGAATTCACAGTGTTCTTATTTCAATTTCCAGGAGTGTACATCCACGCAGAATTTACTTTTGTTGGTGTATTCTCTTTTTACAAGGAATATATTATTTAAATATTTATTCTTTATAAAAGGAAGTTACTTCAAGTTTTGAAAAAAAAGTAATAAAATAAAATATCGTCCCTACCCGTATGTCATGCAACTCACACCTAGATCTCTGCCAACTAACTCCACATCTGAGGTTAGTTGGCATACTTAAAGACCTTTAGGAGAAGTATTTAAATACGTATTTAATTAATGTATTCTACATGATTTTGTAGTAAAGCAGCTTAGCTATCCTCTGCGTTCACCAGAATCACTCCAAATATTACCAAAAAATAAATAAAAAATAAAAAAAATTTGAAAAATCAAATACCAAAATCTATGCGTACTAGCTCCGGTAATTTAGTGTTTTCGAGGTGATAACTAACTATCGCAACGTGTGTGCAGCCTCAGAGGGCGTGTCTATGTCGCTGCCGCCGCTGCTGGGGGCGGTGGCGGGGGTGGCGCTGTCACTGCTAGCGGCGGCGCTACTGGTGGCGGTCCGCCTCCGCCGGTCATCGCGACGCCGTGCCGCCGCCGCCCCCGACAAGCCGCCTCTGGCCGCCGCCGCCCCCAACGCCGCCGCACACGCCGCCTCCGGCGTCACCGCCACCGCCGTTGCGGCTGGACATCCCGTCTCCGTCAAACCGCCGCCGACACACCCCACGCTCGACGAGAAAGACCCTGACGTCATTCCGGCCAAATTCGGCGACGTCAGAGGCGAGTACCTACTCTATTCATTTCTATCGTCTTCGTGGTATGCTGATGACTCGTTTTATTATTTACTTATCCAGGCAAGATTAGGGATTACGTAAATTGAGGGTAGAGAAGGATGAAATGAAGGGAAGGAACTGATCGTATCTGCTGCATCTGAACTTTATGAGAAATCAGTGGCGACGTATGAAAATGTGTCGCACACTGGCGCTCGATCCCGGGATCTTTTGGTTACTAGGCAGTTTGCTTAACTACTGCGCCACCCAGGTGCAGTGTTAATAGCAAATGCTTGGACTATCTCGGCACGATCCCCAGGTGATAACATTCCACCTATCGTCACCTACCCATAGTCCCCATCCATGTCCTCCATCCTCGCTAATTTTAGATTCCTGCTGGAGGTCGAACGTAAATATGCATCTTCAATGAAGGTTGTGCCCATCGAGGCGAATCAGTTATGGGCTCTGTTCTTTATGTGGTGTCTGTTCTTTTGGACATGTCAGAAAGAGCAGACACTGCGCATTCATATAGAGGATTATGTATATTAACTCTTGAGCATGTCCGCCTCCTAGCTTCCCATCAGCGCCTGTTTAAGGCCTAAGCGACACAAACCACCACTTTCGGGTGCCAGACTGGCGCCATAAGTTTACCGTAAGGGGTGTGCCACAGTTACTAGCGGTCACTTGGAGTGCCTAGCTGAGAGGGGAGCCAGGTGATCACAAGTGCAGGATCTGTGTGTGGTACAAACCAAGCTAACTCAAACAGGTGCACGTATAAAATAGGGAAGGAGACCGGGAAGGGGGACGCCAAATGATGTCGCTAATTTATAAAAAGGTTGCGGTGTTGCAATGTCTTTCTGATTACGATGCACAGGTCCTTTGAACCTGCATGCACTAGGCAAAGTTGATTTCCGCCTGTTTATCAAAAACATGTCCTCGTGAAAATATATTGAGGTAGACACTGCGGCGACCACAGCCGTTATGAAATACATCAAAGGAATTCGCAGTTGTGAATAAGGACTACAATCAGCTGTAGTCGTGCACGGATAGCCAAATCGTAAGGCGACTGCTCGCGATTTGCGAGAAGTCTGGATTCGAGTTGCAGGCAGTCACAAATTTTCATTGTCGTCATTCCATTCTACAACTGATGGTTGTCCTTATTCGTAACTGCGAATTCATTTGATCAGTTTATAAAATGTCTTCGAACCTGCCCTTCCCTGTCTGCCCCGCCGCCCAGTTGCATTTAAGCAGGCATATCATCTTTATTACATTCATTTCGATGTACATGTTTTAAGAGTTCTCACACCAACAGTAGCTACATCGATGTGCTGAAATACGGGATGTAACAATACGGTGTGACGAATCTTTCAGGGAACATTCCTCACACATAGAAGAGTAGAGTATGTTATATGGACATGGGTCCAGAAACGTTTTATTTCCATGTTACTGCTTATTTCTGCTTCTCTTCATAACCACATTAATCATAGAAAACACAAAGATATAGAGCGTGCCACAGTTAAAATAAAAGTCATAATAAATGGAATATTTCTCTTTGAACACTTGACGCCCAGCGACATGAGGAAAGGAAGAAAGCAAGCAAGATGAATTTAACGTTCAATCGACCTTGATGTCATTAGAGATGGGCCACGATCTCAGATAACAGAATGGTGGGGAAAAGATCCGGCCACGTTTCTTTTTTTTTTCTTAGGAATCTGGAGAAACTTAGGAAAATAGCGGAAAATCTAAATCTGGATTGAACTGTTGTACTCTCCATTCCCTGGGCTCTACATCGGATCTGATCCCACAAGACTTTTATTTGCGGAGGCATTTGAAAGATCTAGTGTATTGTATCGAGGTTTGCAACCGGAGTTTATGATCTCTCGAATTTCTCGGTGCAAGTACTTTCGCGTTAGTCCGTCAGATGTCAACACATTTACTTTGGCTACGGGTAGCAACTGCACTCGACTTCTATAAGGCTCGTTTGGGCATCTAAAGGTGGAACAGCCCGGCCGTCTACTACAGTTAGCCGAGTGCCTCTCAGCTGCCCACTCCATGACCATGATGCGTGAAAGTGAGATGAAGCAAACTGCGAAAGCGAAAATTGATGAGAAAGAATATACACTCCTGGAAATGGAAAAACGAACACATTGACACCGGTGTGTCAGACCCACCATACTTGCTCCGGACACTGCGAGAGGGCTGTACAAGCAATGATCACACGCTCGGCACAGCGGACACACCAGGAACCGCGGTGTTGGCCGTCGAATGGCGCTAGCTGCGCAGCATTTGTGCACCGCCGCCGTCAGTGTCAGCCAGTTTGCCGTGGCATACGGAGCTCCATCGCAGTCTTTAACACTGGTAACATGCCGCGACAGCGTGGACGTGAACCGTATGTGCAGTTGACGGACTTTGAGCGAGGGCGTATAGTGGGCATGCGGGAGGCTGGGTGGACGTACCGCCGAATTGCTCAACACGTGGGGCGTGAGGTCTCCATA
This sequence comes from Schistocerca nitens, assembly GCF_023898315.1. NCBI lineage: Eukaryota > Metazoa > Arthropoda > Insecta > Orthoptera > Acrididae > Schistocerca > Schistocerca nitens. The sequence continues at coordinate 363,429,928 of NC_064622.1, forward strand.
GTACATCGATGTTGTCGCCAGTGGTCGGCGGAAGGTGCACGTGCCCGTCGACCTGGGACCGGACCGCAGCGACGCACGGATGCACGCCAAGACCGTAGGATCCTACGCAGTGCCGTAGGGGACCGCACCGCCACTTCCCAGCAAATTAGGGACACTGTTGCTCCAGGGGTATCGGCGAGGACCATTCGCAACAGTCTCCATGAAGCCGGGGTACGGTCCCGCACACCGTTAGGCCGTCTTCCGCTCACGCCCCAACATCGTGCAGCCCGCCTCCAGTTGTGTCGCGACAGGCGTGATTGGAGGGACGAATGGAGACGTGTCGTCTTCAGCGATGAGAGTCGCTTCTGCCTTGGTGCCAATGATGGTCGTATGCGTGTTTGGCGCCGTGCGGGTGAGCGCCACAATCAGGACTGCATACGACCGAGGCACACAGGGCCAACACCCGGCATCATGGTGTGGGGAGCGATCTCCTACACTGGCCGTACACCACTGGTGATCGTCGAGGGGACACTGAATAGTGCACGGTACATCCAAACCGTCATCGAACCCATCGTTCTACCATTCCTAGACCGGCAAGGGAACTTGCTGTTCCAACAGGACAATGCACGTCCGCATGTATCCCGTGCCACCCAACGTGCTCTAGAAGGTGTAAGTCAACTACCCTGGCCAGCAAGATCTCCGATCTGTCCCCCATTGAGCATTATTTGGGACTGGATGAAGCGTCGTCTCACGCGGTCTGCACGTCCAGCACGAACGCTGGTCCAACTGAGGCGCCAGGTGGAAATGGCATGGCAAGCCGTTCCACAGGACTACATCCAGCATCTCTACAATCGTCTCCATGGGAGAATAGCAGCCTGCATTGCTGCGAAAGGTGGATACACTGTACTAGTGCCGACATTGTGCTTGCTCTGTTGCCTGTGTCTATGTGCCTGTGGTTCTGTCAGTGTGATCATGTGATGTATCTGACCCCAGGAATGTGTCAATAAAGTTTCCCCTTCCTGGGACAATGAATTCACGGTGTTCTTATTTCAATTTCCAGGAGTGTATTATGACGGTGGTAGTAAAAATCTTTGCGAGACAGATTTTCGTTATTGACTGATAAGGATGTCAGCTACACGTATTGTGGGAACTGCTCCTCTCTGTTATCTTACAGCCCGCCCTCCTGTCTTTATAGTTCTGAACGCAGATGTTTAGAGGAAACTACAATGTGTAAGTTCTGCAGCGTTACCAATTTCAGTGATAACTACGGCAATAAAGAAATGTATGCCAGAGGTCTTCTTCCACTTACATTAATATTAGGTATAGGATTTCGTGCGTTACGTCAGGAGATTGTAACCGCAGGTTCAGAAGTGGGTCATGAAGAAGTCCCTAACGTCTTGCCTCATCCTACGACAGTCGCACGAAGCAGTGAAAGACACACCGATCAAATACGGGAGAGTAAGATGCCCAGCATTATCCTGGCCATTGACGCGAGTGCATGTGAGTCTACACCTTGACATGACCAAAGTCATGGCATACCTCCTAATATCGAGTCACACCTTCTTTTTCCCCTGCGTAGTGCAGCAACTGGACGTGGAATCGACTCAAGAACACGTTGGGAATCCTCTTCAGAAATTTTGAGCCATGCTGCCTCTGTAACCGTTCATAATTGCCAAAGTGTTGCCGGTGCAAGAGTCTGTGCGTCAGCTGACCTCTGTTCATTGGGATTAATGCCGGGCTATCCGGGTGACCAAATGATTCGCTTGAATTGTTCAGATATCGAACAACTGTGACCCGGTGAATCACGGCCAATGGTCTCGAAGTAGCCGAACATAACCATTTGAAGTCAATGATCGAGTCATTGAGACCGGAAGACCCAGTTCACTTCATGTCTTCACAACCCTCACCATTATGGAGCCATGACCAGCTTGCACAGGAGTCATCTGACAAAGCCACGGTTTTCCAGTTGTCTAGGATCCAACCGATTACCGTCACGAGACCAAGCGCTGCTAGTGATGTCGTGCTGTAAGCAAAATCATACGCATCAGTCGCCGGCTGCCATATCCATTAACGCCACATTTCGCCGCACTGTCCTTACGGATACGTCAGTCATAAATCCCGCATGAATTTCTGGGTTTATTTCACGCTATGTTGCAAGTATGTTACACTGACAACTCTACACAAACGCAGCTATTCTCGGTCGCTAAGTGAATGCCGTCGACCACAGCGTTGTCGTTCGTAAGAATTAATGCCTGAAATCTGTTATTCCCCGCACACTCTTAACCCTTTGAATTTCGTAACGATTTTCGAAATGGAAGGTCCCATGCTTCCAGCTGCAACTACCATTCTTCTTACAAGATCTGTTAATTTCCGTCGTGCGGTCATAATCACGTCGGAAATCTTCTCAGGTGAGTCACGTGAGAACAAATGACAGCTCCTGTAATGTGCTACCCTTTTATAGCATGTGAACGCGATAAAACCGCCATCTGTATATATGCGTATCGCTATCCCATGACTTATGTGACCTCAGTGTGTGGTGCGATTCGTAACGGAAAATGTGTTACCTGTGTGTTGCTCTGCATTTTGTATAGGCTATATACTCGTACATTAGGCACTGCGAAATATGATATTGGTGACAACTCACTTTTCTAAGAAGGAAAATATCTGGGCAATTTATTAAAAACTACATTGAGGAAACATTGCTCAAATTATTAAGGGTAAATCCCCAGCATTGTAAATATTTCATTTATCGTTAACCGGGACGCCAATGTAGGCAAGAGTTCCAATGGATTCAGCACTCTGCACGCATTATACATATATTTAACATAGCCCTGATACGAGTATTTGTTATTTGATAAAAGAGAGTGCAGTGGTTATTTCCACCACTTATGGTGCCAGAGATACTGTTCATTTCATCAAGAAAACCGGTGGCGAGTTCGATACAGAAGAGGTTGAAGCAAGAGACAGAGAGTAGATGGAGCAGATATAGTTAGGTAACACGATAAAATCGTGGAAATACTTCCAGAGAGAGGTATGCCTGAAAAACTTGCTGGTTATGAAAACAACACTGCAAAAGAGATCGTGATATACTAAAGGCCAGTTTTCTTGTTCAATACACGCTGCGTGGTCAGGAAATGAAAATTACTCTTGGTTGCATAACTCCGGTTTCAGTGTCACCGGTATTTTGACTGTGCAGTACAAAAGTCGTACCGTCCTCTGCTAACTGTCGATACCAAGAAAGCTGAATGACCGCTGTCTCCGGCTTAGTGATGAGAAAGTCAATATTCGGACGTTGCACAGAATATTAACCTTTCTGGGGCCGCCCTTCCGGTTACTGGAAATGATGCCTGTTGCTGATGTAACGAGACTGGGCCTCAAATATGTGATGGAATGTGAGTTCCTGACTGGATAGATGTGGCGCGAATGTCTTACTCTGCTTTTGTGATACTTGAAAATATTTATTTACGTCCGTTGAGCGAATGGCAGTAGCACATAACAGCCAAAAACATTGAGTCTTGCAGTGACTAGGCTGTGACCCATGTCATACTCAATCTATCGATGACTTTGACTCGTATTTAACTCGAATTGACAGTGATGACGACTATGACCCCCTTGTGAGATGAAACCGTGACCGTAATCTCTTTCGTAAGCTACCTAATGTAACGAAAATAATGTCTTTCTTCCAGCTTCAAGTGTGATTAGCGAAAGAAATTTCAGTTGCATAATCTCCTTGTAAATTTCCAAAGCGTTTCCAGTTTTTCGGTATTCTATCAAGCAAACTATTTTCCCTTCTGGATCACAATGATGTCGCGATTAAACTATACCACCCAGGAATATATGTATACAGTGTAATTAAACTAATCTGACTGTAGTTCCACCAGCTGGTGGCGACGCCAAACTGCAGACACAGTTTCAGTCAGTAGGGATCGGGAAAGCCAAGCCCAAGCACGGTCGGATCGATTAACTATGATTGAGCAAAACGACTAATTTGCAGACTTTTAGAACGTAACTCCGGTGCAAGATGTACAGAGCCTTCGTGTCCGTATTCTAGAAGTCTGTGAAACAATACGCAATTATCCATGATACATCAGCGCAACAGGGATTCAATATGACAACGGGTATTGTTCAAGTGGTTCAAATGGCTCTGAGCACTATCGGACTCAACAACTGAGGTCATCAGTCCTCTAGAACTTAGAACTACTTACACCTAACTAACCTAAGGACATCACACACATCCATGCCCGAGGCAGGATTCAAACCTGCGACCGTAACAGTCGCGTTGTTCTGGACTGAAGCGCCTAGAACCGCTCGGCCACCGCGGTCGGCACGGGTATTGTGAAAGGCTTTTGAAATCCAGGGATTCAATGTGATGGCGGGGTGATGTATGTACCGTTGCTCTGGGAGCACATTTTTAACGTTTCATTTACTAAAGTTACAGGTAATTTTAAAACCGAGGCAGTCACGGCTAAAATAATTATACGTTACTGATTGAAAATTCATACAGTAGAGAGTTGTTCCAATATAGGTGTTAAAACTACTAAATACAAACCTGAATGGAGAGTCCAGTAGTCCGCTGTAGCCGTATTTGTTCAAGTCGATTTAGTTTCACAGTATCGAACAAATGTTCATAGCTTTTACATCTACATCTACATCTACATGATTACTCTGCAATTCACATTTAAGTGCTTGGCAGAGGGTTCATCGAACCACAATCATACTATCTTTCTACCATTCCACTACCGAACAGCGCGCGGGGAAATCTAACACCTAAACCTTTCTGTTCGAACTCTGATTTCTCTTATTTTATTTTGATGATCATTCCTACCTATGTAGGTTGGGCTCAACAAAATATTTTCGCATTCGCAAGAGAAAGTTGATGACTGAAGTTTCGTAAATAGATCTCGCCGCGACGAAAAGCGTCTTTGCTTTAATGACTTCCATGCCAACTCGCGTATCATATCTGCCACACTCTCTCCCCTTTTATGTGATAATACAAAACGAGCTGCCCTTTTTTGCACCCTTCCGATGTCCTCCGTCAATCCCACCTGGTAAGGATCCCACACCGTGCAGCAATATTCTAACAGAGGACGAAGGAGTGTAGTGTAAGCTGTCTCTTTAGTGGACTTGTTGCATCTTCTAAGTGTCCTGCCAATGGAACGCAAACTTTGTCTCGCCTTCCCCACAATATTATTTATGTGGTCTTTCCAACTGAAGTTGTTCGTAATTTTAACACCCAGGTACTTAGTTGAATTGACAACCTTGAGAATTGTACTACGTATCGAGTAATCGAATTGCAACGGATTTCTTTAGGAACTCATGTGGATCACCTCACACTTTTCGTGTGCCACCTGCAACACCATACAGCAATTTTTTCTAAATCGCTTTGCAACTGATACTGGTATTCGGATGACCTTTCTAGGCGGTAAATTACAGCATCATCTGCGAACAACCTAAGAGAACTGCTCAGATTGTCACCCAGGTCATTTATATAGATCAGGAACAGCAGAGGTCCCAGGACGCTTCCCTGGGGAACACCCGATATCACTTCAGTTTTACTCGATGATTTGCCGTCTATTACTACGAACTGCGACCTTCCTGACAGGAAATCACGAATCCAGTCGCACAACTGAGACGATACCCCATAGGCCCGCAGCTCTTAAGGTATGCATTCTAATGCTCATGCGTACCAGACTTCTTTGCTTCGAATGATTATTCCTGTCACATTCCTAAATATTGAAGATTCCTTCTGAGACGTGATGTCCGTATAATCAGACCGAATTTTCAGTACTACCAAAACGCGTACAGGAACACTAAACGTTTGCACGCATGAACCACTGCAGTCTAGCACAATTAGTTAATTGGCTGTGGCCCAGACTACAACTGGATGACGTATCCAGTGACAATTTCAGAATGAGATTTTCACTCTGCAGCGGAGTGTGCGCTGATATGAAACTTCCTGGCAGATTAAAACTGTGTGCCCGACAGAGACTGTGTGCTCTACCATCTGAGATACCGAAGCACGACTCACGCCCGGTACTCACAGCTTTACTTCTGCCAGTACCTCGTCTCCTACCTTCCAAACTTTACAGAAGCTCTCCTGCGAACCTTGCAGAACTAGCACTCCTGAAAGAAAGTATATTGCGGAGACATGGCTTAGCCACAGCCTGGGGGATGTTTCCAGAATGAGATTTTCACTCTGCAGCGGAGTGTGCACTGATATGAAACTTCCTGGCAGATTAAAACTGTGTGCCCGACCGAGACTCGAACTCGGGACCTTTGCCTTTCGCGGGCAAGTGCTCTACCATGGTAGAAATTGTTTATTCCTTGTGGAAGGTTAACGTTGAACGTACGCCAAAATGCACGCTCCACCGCAGTCGCAGACAAGCTGACGTGACATAGTAGCCATCTCGCTTTCAACTGACCTGATATGCTCTGCAGGCAGTGCGGCACTGGAGCACTCTTGTGGTAGTATTTGAAACTTTACATCATTCTCTTTCAAATATACCTAACGGAATTCACATACAGTGTATAGTGTAGGAAACATAACCAACAGAAAGTGATTCCACCTTTCTGAATCACTCTGTTTTTCATGCATCTTAAGGTGGGCAACCCAGCTTATATCATCTGCCCCAGTTGTGGATGATATATGTATGTTTGCCTATCTCAAGGTGCGAAAAATTTTTTCCCAGGTGAGTTTTATTTTGTCCACCCTGTATATACATTCGTATTACACGCCGATGGCCCAGGAAGAGTGTTGGTGTAGTGCTGAATTTCGCTGTACATCATGAGAAACCGAATAGTGACAAGAAATAAGTAGTGTTTCGTAAAAATATTTTCTTTTTAAAATTTCGTCTTGATCGCACCACGTATGCTACAAGAACATAGGTGGAGCACTCTCAACTGTCTGACATCACAGCAGCTGAGATGAGTGCTCGACCTACCGTCTTCAAAGGATGCCATGGGTCTGATGATGGTCACGTGATATTACCGAAACCGGTCACCTATGTTCTTGTAGCATACGTGGTGCGATCAAGACTGAATTTTAAAAACAATTTTTTTTCTAATTTTTGATCGCTGTTCCAAAAATTTTTATTAAAATTGTTCAGTATTGTGTGTTGCCAGAATGCACGGGGGGCAGCGACCAGCTGGTGGTGCGTCGCGTCTCGCCGCCCACGCGCCCCACGCCGCCGTCCAGCGGGTCTCCAGCGCCGGGTCAGCCGCTCTGGCCGCAGCCGCGCACCTCCTCGCCCCTGGTACGTTACTCTACTTCTGTCCAGCGACTCACTGAAATCACGGCTATCTCCGGAGCAGGGCCCTGGGCCGCATTTACACACTCGCACGTTACACTGCATCGCAGAAACTGACGCCACAAACAGCACTGCACTCGAGGGTTGAAGCCACATGAGCGGCACTCGTTCCCTGTCACTCGCTTTGCACACTGTAAGAACGAAAGCGGGGGCGGCAGTTTCCTCATTCACCACAACACAGATGCACGCTCGCTGCGTGTGGGACAACAGGAGTTACATACTTCTACCGAAGGCCATACTGGAGAAAACTAGAAGAAAAGTTCATTAAACTGTAAGTCCAGGCACCACTGCTATTGAGATAATAACCTTTTCCCTGCGACTTCACTCATTTACGCCTTCAACACATACACTGATCATACTTCTCCTTCCACCTCCGTATCCACCCTCCCTCTGTCTGCCACCTCATCCTCCCACTTCCGTCTCCTCCCAATTCTCACTGTCTCTCCATCTCCTCCTCCACTATTGGCCATTTCCTCAACCCCCCTCTCTTACCATATCTTCCTCTCCCTCCCTCCCACCATATCCTCCTCCCTCTTCTCCTTCCCATTTTCTCCTCTTCCCTTTCCATCAGCCCACCACCCCTCTACATCTTCCACCTGCCACATGCATCCCTCATCTCCCCTCTCCTTGTCAATTTCCTCCTCCCCCTCACTCTCTCCATCTCCTTCTCTATCCATCTCAACCTGTCCCTAGCCATGTTCCTAAGTATGTCACCTGTTCAATAAAGCCAATACTACTTACACAACATTCCTGTCATGCAGGGCAGACTAAACATCAGGAACTTGATATTGGTTTATTTGTCCCTGGCACAGAGGCCATCATACAAAGGAGGTCGAACAGCAGGCTGATACTACTCCAACAGAACATGCCTCTCATGCAGAACAGCCTATGGGTCTGGGGGCCAGAAAAACCGTTTCATTCTCCTGACTACTAGGCTACACTGCGAAGCAGGTTGATTTTGTTCTCACACAACATGCCGGTCATGGAAAAAACACGTTTCTCCCTCTCTCTCCTGTTGGGGCAAGGAGGATACAAACTCACAGTTGTGATGCTGTTACTGTGGTAAATTAGACTGAAATCTATTGGTGTTTTGGAGAACATCCCAGGCTCATACACACACACACACACACACACACACACACACACACACACATATATATATATATATATATATATATATATATATATATATATATATATAGTGTCCCAGCTATCTTGTCCACCCAAAATATCTCTGAAACAGTAACAGCTATTGGAAAACGACTTTCACCGGTATCAATATTTGGAAACATTCTAAAACGAAAGCATATGTGTTTTTTAACACAAACTTATGTTTTTTTTAAATTGACCTATATTTTTTCTTCAGCAATCCATAGCATGACAAAGCACATAAACAATGGCGTTGATTGCATCGCAATATTCCCATTACATCCCGAGATATTAAGACGCGAAGTTGACGCTTGAAACACCCGACATGCGCTGCTAGCGCAAGTCCTGAGGCTAAGGCGTGAACCCCATGCTGCCCGTAATCCCGATGTGATTGACATGCGTAATCACACTTCCATACTTATCAAGAGGTCCGAAACGAATAATACGGTCTGCTGCCATCCTGCTGCGATTACGGGCAGTGTGGTGTCACCGCCAGACACCACACTTGCTAGGTGGTAGCTTAAATCGGCCGCGGTCCATTAGTACATATCGGACCCGCGTGTCGCCACTGTCAGGATCGCAGACCGAGCGCCACCACAAGGCAGGTCTCGAGAGACGTACTAGCACTCGCCCCAGTTGTACGACGACTTTGCTAGCGACTACACTGACGAAGCCTTTCTCTCATTTGCCGAGAGACAGTTAGAATAGCCTTCAGCTAAGTTAATGGCTACGACCTAGCAAGGCGCCATTTGTACCATTGCATGTATCTCAAGATAGTCTCATTTGTATCATCAAGAATGCTGTATACCAAAGGACGATATAAAAGTTAAGTGTTCTAGTAGCTACGTTCTTTTCTTTATCACATTCATTACGAATCCTGTTCCAGACTTCGCGCCAGTCGGCGTGTGTGTACGTGTGCCCTTTCGGCTACCCGTCACTGTGGACTGGCTGCCTTGTCAGTCCACTACAGGCAGCATGGGGTTCACGCCTGAGTCTCAGGACGTGCGCTAGCAGCGCATGTCGGGTGTTTCAAGCGTCAACTTCGCGTCTTAATATCTCGGGATGTAATGGGACTATTGCGATGCAATCAACGCCATTGTGTATGTGCTTTGTTATGCTATGGATTGCTGAAGAAAATATTGGAGGTCCATTTAAAAAAAACAAAAGTTTGTGTTAAAAAACACATATGCTTTCGTTTTAGAATGTTTCCAAATATGTACATGCATGAGCCCCAGCCCTACATTGATACCGGTGAAAGTCGTTTTCCAATAGCTGTTATTGTTCCAGGGATATTTTGGGTGGACAAGATAGCTGGGACACCCTATATATATATATTTATATATAGTCATTATATGTCCAGCGATATGAAGATGCTACGACACGAATCGTCAGATATAAGGAAGATATACAGTGTGGTCAGAAATAGCCTAAAGTGCATGTAAGGGTGCTCCATGGTAGATTCTGCTGAGAAATAATAATTTCTTAGGAAAAAAAATTCTATATGTTGTTCCGTTTCTGAGTTAATTAGCATTGTATTTAGCCAGTCAGGACGTTGTACATCCAACTTCAAGTTGGTAGCCAGAGACGGTGTCATCAAATGTGTTCTTCTTTTGGTTCCTTAGAACAGTCTGGCTAACTTCAGTTAATTGATTCGGAAACACGAATTTTTTTCTTAACAATTTTACCTTAGCACAGTCTACCCTGCCACACCTTTACAAGCTTTTGACACTTTTTCTGACCAACCTGTATAATTGTTCATAGCTATGATTGATGCACGAAATAACCTCAACAGTAACTGCTACGGAAGAATGGAGGGGATACCATTTTTATCGGAACATAGGGAAAGGTTTTGGTTGCAGTGTATTGCCTTGTAGGCGACTGAATAATTTACTGTTTTTGCAAGGGTCACATTCAATCCTGACTGGTTAAAATGACACCTTTAAGTTCTAGTATTTTGTAACTGAACTGACAAATAAAAAGTAAATGTACACGTCAAAACCACTAAGAACTGATGCGACCATGTAGTGACGAATTTATCATCTCTATTTCATTGTACACTTCCCTTGATGGGCTACAGACACCACACAGAACCTCTCTGAGGGAAATGGAAATGTAGTAAATCTAATAACAATTAACTTGCATTTAGAAACCTTATCATTTATCACTGAAATTAAACATCAGATGCAATATCACCAAGACATTTACTATCTTATGTTACTTTAAACCATTACGTATCAATATGGGGAGTCGGTATGGATTAGCAACAGCAGAAATGTAATTCTATTTCGATAGACGATAGTGGAGAAATGGAAGTTGTCACTCGTTGAACTCACTAGCGTGAGGTCTGACTAAGCATGCGATTAATGAAATGGTGGCAGTCTGCTACAACATGGCGTCCTATACCATGCCTTTAATCAGCACTGTTCCCAGAATACTGAAAATTAATTATTCGTATTGCTAGCTAAGCATGGTAACGTAAAGGAAGGAAACAGCTCAAGGCCCATCAATGGCTTCAAAGTCCAACTACCTGAATGATTTCGAACTGACACTGTGCCTTAAGTGCTAGTTTCTGGAACCCACACTAAATAGTTAAACGCCACACGCAGTAGTCAAAACAAAGTAAATCATTCCTCGCTCCCAGTGACGCTGATGCCATCGGGTTTTAATGCGACCTAATTTCAACACGAGCTATCATCCGACACTGTCCGCCCCTGGTAGCTCAGTGGACAGCGCGACGGAATGTCATCCCTAACGGCCCGGGTTCGATTCCCGGCTGGGTCGGGTTCCGTACAGGTCGCGATTCGAGACAGGACACCGGTCCATCTGGAAGGCCAGCATCAACTGGGAGACAGAAGTGGGAGACAATTAAGCACCCACTCTATAGTCCCGATCTCTCCCCTTGCGATCATCACGCTTTCGGCACATTGGAAAAGGCCTTGGAAAGTCGATGATAACTGTAGAACGAGGGCGTGCAGCAGGCAGTTACAGACTTCTTCACGCAGTAAAATATGGTTCAAATGGCTCTAAGCACTATGAGACTTAACATCTGTCCCCTAGACTTAGAACTACTTAAACCTAACTAACCTAAGGACATCACACACATCCATGCCCGAGGCAGGATTCGAACCTGCGACCGTAGCAGCAGCACGGTTCCGGACTGAAGCGACTAGGCGCTACAGTCTGGAACCGCGTGACCGCTACGGACGCAGGTTCGAATCCTGCCTCGGGCATGGATGTGTGTGATGTCCTTAGGTTAGTTAGGTTTAAGTAGTTCTAAGTTCTAGGGGACTGATGACCACAGATGTTAAGTGCCATAATGCTCAGAGCCATCCACTGAAGCGACTAGAACCGCTCGGCCCCAGCGACCGGCCATGCAGCAGGACACGGGGTTTTACCAAACGGGTAGCTTCAACCTGGTGCATCGTGGGATGATTTCCTGAATGTTCTTGGCTATTTTGCCTGATTGACATATAGATTCTGGTTTAAATGGCCTTAGAAACGAAACTTTATGATCGCCCCTTGTAGGAGTATTTGTATGCCTAAGTGTATTCATAAATTTGCGTATGTGCCTTCATCCGCATGTGCATATACGCACATAGGATCCATATATGTCACAGAAACTTTCTCGCTGCTGAGACTTGCTGCTGTTTGTATTTGCTGCGTAGGCTATATGAATACATTTTATGCAGAGAATGACACAGTCTCTGGTTGAGGGATCTGAAAATCGCGTAGAAGGATGCGTTCTGATTACAGGAGTTCTGTGAAGCCTGTTTCTATAAGCAAAAATTTTTAACGTTTGATATTAACTCGATAGCTCACAAAAAACGAGGTAATGGAGTTTTCAACGGCTAATTCTCTGAACATTTTCAGGCCACGTTTCCGTTTGTATCGTAAAGTCACTCTACACATTTAGTGTATAGTTTTTGACAAAGTAAAAATAAAATGTACTCTTATGATATATTCTTGGAAATGCCATGTAGTGTGTGATCTCTAAAACAGACTATATCAACTGTGGAGGCATGCTGTTGGTCAGCGCACACCTTGCTAGAAATGCCAAATATCGATCATGTGATCTACTTTGCAGATGACGTCACCGACGGAGCAGGCGACGTCCTCGGCCAGCTCGGAGAGCGGCGGCGCCCCGCGGCCCCGGGACCTGCGCCTCAGCAGGCACTCGCCGCCCCCGCAGCCCACCACCCCCGCGCCGGACCTCGAGCTCAACGGTCACGCCATCAAGGAGCGCCTCATGACGTCACGAATCCCTGAGAGTTGCGTATGATGGGACGGCGCCGGCGGCCGCGCACCGCTGGTCCGCAGGATGATGGCTGCAGACGCCACCGGCCACTACCTGGCCACGGATGTCTAACAGTCTGCGAGGAGCTGACTGCAGGCATCACTGGACGCTGCCTGGCTGTAAATCCTGGAAGTCCAGTCTGCAGCCGCTGAGCTGCAAAGAATTGGCTGCTGGCGCCATTGGCTACTAGCTGCTCACGGATGTCTAACTGAGTCACATGGGGCTGACTTCGGACACCACTGATGGCTGCCTGGCTTCAGAAGTCCAATCAGTCTTTACTGTAGTCTAGGGTGTCGACTGCTGACGTCACTGGCTGCTACCAAAAGGTGCATGTCTATCTGGTCTTTATGGTGGTGGAATCAGACGTGACTGGACACTGTCTGGCTATGTTAGTACACACAACAACACCGCCGAAATCCACAACATTCGCAGAAGATGTCATTGGTTACTAGCTGGCCACGTGTATTTATCTGTGTACAGCTGGTTTCAGAGACTTGTGGATACAATGTAATCCCGGAAGTGCAACCTGAAGTTGTTGAAGAGAGTACCAATGACAACTACTTTGCAACAGATGCTTCATATGCGACCACTGGACCCAGCGGTGCCCTCTGCAGACGCTGTCATCAGCCGTCCTCGAACGCCTAGTATGTCGCCAAGTCGTCTGAAAGACGACGCAGAGAAACTTTGCCCCTGACGATGTAAGTCCCATATGCGCAGAAGCATTTATCATCCACGGACATACCCAGTTGGAGCAAGGTTTCCATATTGGTTGCAATGGAGAATTCGGAACTGTCTGAGTGATTATAGCTCAGGCTTGTGTCTCGCATACAGTAGGAGGATTTGTTTTCTGACATGCTTGAACTGAAATTTCGTATTACGTGCTGGTGTCGTCCTATGTAATGGAGCATGACAGGTACTATAAGAAAGCGACTAAGGCTGACCTTCGAGTTGCCAGAAATGGTTTTCATGCGATGCCGTAAAGTACCTATTAAAAGTAAACGACTACTTGTCGACACAACACTGCAAGCGTCAAGACTTAGCAAGCCCGTTGTGTGTAAATGTTTCTTGCGACTTCACACTGAATGTACCGACTGTGTTGTCAGCATTTGCAGTTAGTGATCAATTCCTCACGAAGTAGATACCACCGTGGACCCTTACAGAACATGTGTCTACCGGCTTTTTATTGTCAGACCGACATTGCTGGCCTTTTTCACTACTTTCTCCTAACAAGAAACTGAAGAGAGCATTATGTTACGTTAATTTCATAAAATAGTCTACAGATCGTCCTAAAACACAAGAAATTCGTCTATGTTATGTGCTTTATAGTGATATGAAAAGTTGTCCAGTTGTGAAGAAAGGAAATCTAAATCATATTCAACATTCATAAAATTTGAAAGTCAAAAATTTATTTATTTTTCTTCTGCGCAGCGCCATAGTACACATTTTTTTTATTTATACGTTATCGTGCAGTTTTCTTTCCTTTCATTGTGTTCAGGCATTGAAACTTGTGGTGTATTACTGACCAGAATTATTGGCGGAACTGTGGTTACATTTGTCTATACAGGGTGTTTTTAAATAAATGAACAGTGAGAAAGTTTCGGGGAAATAAGCAGCTCTTCTAGGTGTGGATCAAGTTGTCGTTAGTTAAATAAAATTATTGTTTTGATGACCTTCAGACGACACTTCTCAAACAGTGAAACGCTGATATCCTATAACCTTAATTCTGAAGAAAGCTGACTGTCCACACTGTATCAAATAAAAAGTACCGAAGTAGCTACCTGCCGTTTATCATTAAATTGGTGTTGTGTGTCGAACGATCAAATAACGATGCTGTAACGGAGGGAATAAAAGTAAAGGCGTATGTGAGTCCAAATATGAGTGCAAATTACGAGATCAAAACTATATCACTGTGTTCTTTGTGTGTGATACTCGGACATTTAACGTATACGTTTCCTGTCGTGCTGTCGATTCATTTTCAGTCAGAACTGTGCGCGTGACGAATGATTTGGTAGGTGAAAGAAGCCGCAGGGAATCGTTGATCTCATAGCAACGAACAACAAGACTCTTAATTGGTGAGACTCTATTGATGTTTTATGTGTGTAGTGTTTTATACGTATAATAAAAGACTTGCGCGGCGTTTCCGTAAAAAGAATGTTTTATGTGTTATCACTGTATGAAATGTTCGACAAATGTATATATTATTGACTAATGAAATCGTTAAAACTGATGTGGACAATTTTTGTGTCTAGTTCAGAACTCAAACAATATAAACCTGTGATTCTGATCGAAAATGTGTTTTCCTAATGTATACCCATTGCCCAATATTATGATCCTGACGAGTGTATCAATTTTCTTGGAATGTTCTGTGTAGAAATTACATGCAAGGTTGAATGCCTCAACAGGAGGCATATAGAATCTTATAGTGTCACTGATGTTATCTAAAGAGTTGCCTAACATCAGCGTTGTTCGAATGCACCAGGTACTTCCAACCATAGTTTCTTCTGCATAACCATTTCCTTCATCTCTGCCGAAAACTGTTTACACTAAGGTTTCCTCGTACGCCAAATAAGGTTTGTTCAGCAAACTTAGGAAGAAACCATTGCAAGTTACGATAGCTTTTCATTTAGAAGTACATGTTACACATCAATTTATATTAAGAGGAGCAAAGAATTCAATAAAAATATTTGACAAATCAGTCATAAAGACATGCTTTCTAAGGTTAAATAGGAGATGAAACAATGAGGCAAGCTTACGCACTGCTAAATTAACCCTGGCATCACACACTTTAATTTTAAAGTAACTCAAATGTAGGTCATCATGGGGTAGTAACGATTAAATCATTTGTGAAATTAACGTGTGGTATTAAGGAAATAGAGAGTACTCAGAATAAAAAGAAAATCCAACTTCTGATTTTCGTGTACATCCTTTCGCATTGCACTCTCCCCCGAAAGAAATTAACACATACTCGTGCAGTGATGTAATCTCGTTAAACAATCGATTTTACTTTCATAATGGTTGAATATTCTAGAATACACTGTTCTCGTGTAAAGTGACTTCATCTACACAAACAAAAACGTACATAGTATTGGTTAAAAACAGTCTTGGTTGCAGTTCTAGCTTTTTATTTTTCAACGACGCGTTTCGCCTTATTTAGGCATCTTCAGGTTATCTTTTCTAGATGGACGCGAGAGGCACCAAGATCTGCATAACGCGTTCCCGTTCAAAGGAGCGAATTACAGAGAAAGATGGATGCTCAGGTAATTCGCATAATGCACCACAGCCAACCAGTACGTAAATGTACGTTTGTTTAAAATTGTATATCTTCGAAAATTTTTCGCCAGTTGCTATGAAGTTCTGTCACAACATTGCATTACAATATGGGCGTGTTTTTATATACCTACTGGAGAGCGATTTGGTATCTGAGACGCTGAGATCCAGTAGGGTCTGAGGCACGCCTTAGTCGTACCCATATGAAAGTGAATACGAGAGAAATCAGAGACACCTTTTCGTGAATGTTCTTAGACACAGTTAGGGCCTAAGGCATGGATGAACTCACCATAAAATCAAGAGGAGTCAAGAAAATGCATACATGCTATAATCTCAAAATACACGTGGGGTGCTTCAGGCTCTAATGGACCTCACATACTCTTGTTCAAAATCATAAATATCCGAAAGTTTTACACCGATTGATTTGTGACTTTGACCGTGCCTTGTAATCGAATACGCGGGTGTTTCTTCACACATGTTAAAAGGTTTTGCATCACCTCGGTTCCGAGAGTTCCGCAACCTGTAAAGAAAATTGGAATAGAGATCAACATAAACATCATTTCCGCCCTCTTTGTGGCTCATGAAAACCACACTTTGCATGTTGTACCACCATACAGCGAGACCTTCAGAAGTGGTGGTCCATATTGCTGTACAAACCGGTACCTCTAATATCCAGTAGCACGTCCTCTTGATTGATGCACACCTGTATTAGTAGTGGCATACTATCCACAATTTCTTCAAGGCTCCGTTGGTTATCCCATGCATGTTCAATAGGATCCATGTCTGGAGAACATGCTGGCCACTCTAGGTGAGCGATGTCGTTATCCTGAAGGAAGTCATTCACAAAATGTGCACGATGGCGTGCGAATTATTGTCGATTAAGACGAATGCCTCGCCAATATGCTGCCGATATGGTAGCACTACCGGTGGGAGGGTGGCACTCACATATCTTACAGCCATTACGGCGTCTTTCCTGACCACCAGAGGCGTATGTCGGCCCCACATAATGCCACCCCAAAACAGCAGGGAACCTCCACCTTGCTTCGCTGGCTGGACATTGTGTCTAAGGCGTTCAGCCTGACCGGGTTGCTTCAAAACACGTCTCCGACTATTGTCTGGTTCAAGGCATATGTGACACTCATCGGTGAAGAGAACGTGATGCCAATCCTGAGCTGTCGATTCGGCATTTTGTTGGGCCCATCTGTACCGCGCTGTATGGTGTCGTGGTTGAAAAGACGGACGTCGCCATAGACGTCGGGAGTGAAGTTGCGCATCATGCAGCCTGTTGAACACAGTTTCAGTCGTAACACGACGTCCTGTGGCTGCACGAAAAGCATTATTCAACATGGTGGCTTTGCTGTCTAGGTTCCTCCGAGTCATAATCCTCAGGTAGCGGTCATCCATTGCAGTAGTACCCCTTGGGCGGCCTGAGCGAGGCATGTCATCGACATTTCCTGTCCCTCTGTATCTCCTCCATGTCCGAAGCGCTTTGGTTCCTCCGAGACACTGGGACACCTCCCTTCCTGGCATTAAGTAACAATGTGAACGCGCTCTAACCGCGGTATTGACCATCGAGGCATGGTTGTACTACAGACAACACGAGGCAAGTACCTCCTTTATGGTTGAATGACTGGAAATCGTCAGCATTTGGACCCCCTCCGTCTCATAGGCGCTGCCCATGCTTGGTTGTTTACATCTTTGGGCGGGTTTAGTTATATCTCTGAACAGTCAAAGGGACTGTGTCTGTCATACAACATCCACAGTCAACGTCTGTCTTTAGGAGTTTTGGGATCCGGGTGATGCAGAACATTTTTGTTGTGTGTATATACCAATTGGAGCACCGAATGATGTAATCAAAGTGTGATATACATTTATTATATATAAATTTATATACCATATAACGCACTCATAGGTATGTAAAAACACTCACATATTCGAATGCAACGTTGTTTCATAATTTCATAGAAGTTGGTGAAAAACTTTCAGAGATTTAAGATCACAAACACTTACACTGATATAAATAAAAGTGTAATATTCGTTTATTCAAAATTGTAAATCTCCGAAAGTTCTTCACCGACCACTGTGAAATTTTGAAACAACGTTGCATTCGAATACGTGCTAATTTTTATAAACCTGCTTTTAATATATGTAACATACCGATGAATATGTAATATATTGGGAGAAAACGTTAATACCAAAAATGTCCAGACGTTCTTGACAGATTTACTTCAAACATTCATACGGTACCGCAGAGTACATTTGGACGGACTTAGGCTACATTATATATAGTTAGTATTTATGGCTTATTATTACAATATTATTACAGAATTTGAATCTGCAGAAAAAATAAACGCTAGAGTTGAGAGAGAGAGGGAGAAGGAGATGGACCGAGAAAGAGGGATGTGATGGTGGACTAGGAGACAGGGTAGGAGGAGATAAAAAGAAGCGAATAGGGGGAAGGAGGTAAAGTACAGAGAGATAGGGAAGGAGGGGGAGATGGGCAGAGACAGGATCATGATAGGGTGCGGACATCGGCCTTAACTCGTCAAACAACTAAATTAGCGTCTGCGTGAATGAGAAGTGATCATATTATGTACACAACGGCACCTGCACATCATGACGTCGAAAACCTGGCCCCGCCGTTGGATAAGCAGCTGCAGCAGCAAGTCGTATACTCCTAGCCCACTCATTTGTTACATAGTTTAATTCTTAATTTCTTCGCGTGTTTTTGGTACTTGCATTGTTTAATTCATAAATTTCGGGCGTATTATAGTATTTGAGAGTTGTAGCATCGCGTTTTAGTACCTGAGTAGTGTAAATTCGCGTAGTCGTTTGTCTTCTGTTTTTGTTTTGAACGGCCAGTGTCGGTTGGTCACAGTCAGTGTGCTCCCTGCCGCCGTTGGATAAGCAGCTGCAGCAGCAAGTCGTATACTCCTAGCTCACTCATTTGTTACATAGTTTAATTCTTAATTTCTTTGCGTGTTTTTGGTACTTGCATTGTTTAATTCATAAATTTCGGGCGTATTGTAGTATTTGAGAGTTGTAGCATCGCGTTTTAGTACCTGAATAGTGTAAAATCGCGTAGTCTCCCTCGGCTGCCGAGCAATGTGTCAGCAGTGCGCAAGTAGCAGCATTACTGCAGTTACTAGGTAATCTTGTATTTTAATAGCCGTTTGAATTTTGTCGATTTGTTTGCGCTCTCTGTAGATTAGTTCAGACGTTCTTTTCACAACAGTTTTTAGCATGGATAGGGACTGCAACTGCTGTGTTCGGATGCAGGCTGAGTTGGCATCCCTTCGCTCCCAGCTTCAGGCAGTGTAGGCTTCGGTCACACAGCTTGAGGCTGTTGCCAATGGGCATCGCTGTGGGGGTCCGGATGGGGGTTTGTCGGGGACGGCCAGCTCGTCCCACGCATCCCCCGATCGGACTACGACTGTGGTTGCCCGGGATACTGCCCGCATTGAGGCTTATCCCTCACCTGTGGTAGAGTGGGAGGTCGTCTCAAGGTGTGGTAGGGGGCGAAAATTCCGGAGGGTTGACAGAAGGCCTCTCCAGTTTGTCTGACGAACCGGTTTCAGGCTCTGTCTCAGGCTGATACTGATCTTCGGCCTGACATGGCTGCTTGTCCTGTTCCAGAGGTTGCCCCTCAGTCTGCAAGATCCGGGCGGTCGCAGAGGGTGAGCTTACTGGTAGTTGGGAGCTCCAACGTCAGGCGCGTAATGGGGCCCCTTAGGGAAATGGCAGCAAGAGAGGGGAAGAAAACCAATGTGCACTCCGTGTGCATACCGGGGGGAGTCATTCCAGATGTGGAAAGGGTCCTTCCGGATGCCATGAAGGGTACAGGGTGCACCCATCTGCAGGTGGTCGCTCATGTCGGCACCAATGATGTGTGTTGCTATGGATCGGAGGAAATCCTCTCTGGCTTCCGGCGGCTATCTGATTTGGTGAAGACTGCCAGTCTCGCTAGCGGGATGAAAGCAGAGCTCACCATCTGCAGCATCGTCGACAGGACTGACTGCGGACCTTTGGTACAGAGCCGAGTTGAGGGTCTGAATCAGAGGCTGAGACGGTTCTGCGACCATGTGGGCTGCAGATTCCTCGACTTGCGCCATAGGGTGGTGGGGTTTCGGGTTCTGCTGGATAGGTCAGGAGTCCACTACACGCAACAAGCGGCTACACGGGTAGCAGGGGTTGTGTGGCGTGGGCTGGGCGGTTTTTTAGGTTAGATGGCCTTGGGCAAGTACAGAAAGGGCAACAGCCTCAACATGTGCGGGGCAAAGTCAGGACATGCGGGGACCAAGCAGCAATCGGTATTGTAATTGTCAACTGTCGAAGATGCGTTGGTAAAGTACCGGAACTTCAAGCGCTGATAGAAAGCACCGAAGCTGAAATCGTTATAGGTACAGAAAGCTGGCTGAAGCCAGAGATAAATTCTGCCGAAATTTTTACAAAGGTACAGACGGTGTTTAGAAAGGATAGAGTGCATGCAACCGGTGGTGGAGTGTTCGTCGCTGTTAGTAGTAGTTTATCCTGTAGTGAAGTAGAAGTGGATAGTTCCTGTGAATTAATATGGGAGGAGGTTACACTCAACAACCGAGCTAGGTTAATAATTGGCTCCTTTTACCGACCTCCCGACTCAGCAGCATTAGTGGCAGAACAACTGAGAGAAAATTTGGAATACATTTCACATAAATTTTCTCAGCATGATATAGTCTTAGGTGGAGATTTCAATTTACCAGATATAGACTGGGACACTCAGATGTTTAGGACGGGTGGTAGGGACAGATCATCGAGTGACATTATACTGGGTGCACTATCCGAAAATTACCTCGAGCAATTAAACAGAGAACCGACTCGTGGAGATAACATCTTGGACCTACTGATAACAAACAGACCCGAAATTTTCGACTCTGTATGTGCAGAACAGGGAATCAGTGATCATAAGGCCGTTGCAGCATCCCTGAATATGGAAGTTGATAGGAATATAAAAAAAGGGAGGAAGGTTTATCTGTTTAGCAAGAGTAATAGAAGGCAGATTTCAGACTACCTAACAGATCAAAACGAAAATTTCTGTTCCGACACTGACGATGTTGAGTGTTTATGGAAAAAGTTGAAGGCAATCGTAAAATGCGTTTTAGACAGGTACGTGCCGAGTAAAACTGTGAGGGACGGGAGAAACCCACCGTGGTACAACAACAAAGTTAGGAAACTATTGCGAAAGCAAAGAGAGCTTCACTCCAAGTTTAAACGCAGCCAAAACCTCTCAGACAAACAGAAGCTAAACGATGTCAAAGACAGCGTAAAGAGGGCTATGCGTGAAGCGTTCAGTGAATTCGAAAGTAAAATTCTATGTACCGACTTGACAGAAAATCCTAGGAAGTTCTGGTCTTACGTTAAATCAGTAAGTGACTCGAAACAGCATATTCAGACACTCCGGGATGATGATGGCATTGAAACAGAGGATGACACGCGTAAAGCTGAAATACTAAACACCTTTTTCCAAAGCTGTTTCACAGAGGAAGACCGCTCTGCAGTTCCTTCTCTAAATCCTCGCACAAACGAAAAAATGGCTGACATCGAAATATGTGTCCAAGGAATATAAAAACAAGTGGAATCACTCAACAGAGGAAAGTCCACTGGACCTGACGGGATACCAATTCGATTCTACACAGAGTACGCGAAAGAACTTGCCCCCCTTCTAACAGCCGTGTACCGCAAGTCTCTAGAGGAACGGAGGGTTCCAAATGATTGGAAAAGACCATAGGTAGTCCCAGTCTTCAAGAAGGGTCGTCGAGCAGATGCGCAAAACTATAGACCTATATCTCTGACGTCGATCTGTTGTAGAATTATAGAACATGTTTTTTGCTCGAGTATCATGTCGTTTTTGGAAACCCAGAATCTACTATGTAGGAATCAACATGGATTCCGGAAACAGCGATCGTGTGAGACCCAACTCGCTTTATTTGTTCATGAGACCCAGAAAATATTAGATACAGGCTCCCAGGTAGATGCTATTTTTCTTGAATTCCGGAAGGCGTTCGATACAGTTCCGCACTGTCGCCTGATAAACAAAGTAAGAGCCTACGGAATTTCAGACCAGCTGTGTGGCTGGATTGAAGAATTTTTGGCAAACTGAACACAGCATGTTGTTATCAATGGAGAGACGTCTACAGACGTTAAAGTAACCTCTGGCGTGCCACAGGGGAGTGTTATGGGACCATTGCTTTTCACAATATATATAAATGACCTAGTAGATAGTGTCGGAAGTGTCATGCGGCTTTTCGCGGATGATGCTGTAGTATACAGAGAAGTTGCAGAATTAGAAAATTGTAGCGAAATGCAGGAAGATCTACAGCGGATAGGCACTTGGTGCAGGGAGTGGCAACTGTCCCTTAACATAGACAAATGTAACGTATTGCGAATACATAGAAAGAAGGATCCTTTATTGTATGATTATATGATAGCGGAACAAACACTGGTGGCAGTTACTTCTGTAAAATATCTGGGAGTATGCGTGCGGAACGATTTGAAGTGGAATGATCATATAAAATTAATTGTTGGTAAGGCGGGTACCAGGCTGAGATTCATTGGGAGAGTGCTTAGAAAATGTAGTCCATCAACAAAGGAGGTGGCTTACAAAACACTCGTTCGACCTATACTTGAGTATTGCTCATCAGTGTGGGATCCGTACCAGATAGGGTTGACGGAGGAGATAGAGAAGATCCAAAGAAGAGCGGCGCGTTTCGTCACAGGGTTATTTGGTAACCGTGATAGCGTTACGGAGATGTTTAATAAACTCAAGTGGCAGACTCTGCGAGAGAGGCGCTCTGCATCGCGGTGTA
This sequence comes from Schistocerca nitens, assembly GCF_023898315.1. NCBI lineage: Eukaryota > Metazoa > Arthropoda > Insecta > Orthoptera > Acrididae > Schistocerca > Schistocerca nitens. The sequence continues at coordinate 363,452,766 of NC_064622.1, forward strand.
GCTTGCTGTCCAGGTTTCGAGAGGGTGCGTTTCTGGATGAGGTATCGAATATATTGCTTCCCCCTACTTATACCTCCCGAGGAGATCACGAATGTAAAATTAGAAAGATTAGAGCGCGCACGGAGGCTTTCAGACAGTCGTTCTTCCCGCGAACCATACGCGACTGGAACAGGAAAAGGAGGTAATGACAGTGGCACGTAAAGTGCTCTTCGCCGCACACCGTTGGGTGGCTTGCGGAGTATAAATGTAGATGTAGATGTAGACATGATAACGAATGCGATCCGGCAGTGTCAGATCTCCTCTGAGCATTCACACGCGGAGTGTCCGCCGTGATACGACGTGGTGCCACTTCTGTATCGACTGGGCGTATCACTGTCTACCATGTTAAAGTAAGCCGCACTTATGGTCGACATTCAGAGAGTCGGCGGTGCTTCAGATGTCGTCAAACTATTTGCGTCGACAGTTGTTTTCCTGCAAAGAGGTTATTTCGTGGCTCGAGATACGTGACGTGGCTGCGCGAACCTGCACGTCCTAGCAAACAACGTCAGTCCTCTAGGGCGCTAGTCGCATCGGGTTGCAGATATCCTGCATGGCGTGATGTACGGCTCTTCTGTTCCTATAGATACCTTATTCGCACGACAATCATGCGATTACGACCAATGCGAGCAACAATATCTCCGCTATGTGTCGTTGATGTTTCTCCTTCTCACAAGATGCACAGCTGATCGTCTCACTACCAACCAACATTCAAATTTGATTGCTGACTAAGAAAGCTTCTGCGTAATTTTACTTGTATATAAAAATTAGATGGCGTTACTGTTACCTCCCTTGTGCTATGACGTGTATATCCAAGAACATAGTACTCATTTTGATAGTTTGGGTCGGCCGGGGTGGCTGAGCGGTTCTAGGCGCTACAGTCTGGAACCGCGCGACCGCAACGGTCACAGGATCGAATCCTGCCTAGGGGAAGGATGTGTGTGATGTCCTTAGGTTAGTTAGGTTTAGATAGTTCTAAGTTCTAGGGGACTGATTACCTCAGAAGTTAAGTGTCATAGTGCTCAGAGCCATTTGAACCATTTTTTTTATATAGTTTGAGGTTTAATGAACTGCAGTGTGCGTAATCTTCATAAACTGCTGTAGTGGAAGATTATAGATTGCTGTTCTTCCTGAGGAAAATGATAAGGCACCAGCTCTTCTGTACATTTAAGCGAGTGTGTGAGTAATTCTCGAAGTTGTGACGGAAACTTTTTTATCAGCTGCACAGTTACTACAATCGCCGTCAGTGCACCTAATTCAATATACAATTTTTCTGCATATTTTCGAATCACTAACAAATATTTAATTGCCATCGGAGATATTTAAAATCTTAGTCATCATGGAGAGCCAACCATAACCCAAGCCCCTCATACAAACTGTTGTGTGAAGTCCCTTAAACATAGCCACTGACTCATGAAATTCACCATTCCGAATGAATCACATACTCAATTGACGTTTAAGCATGAAGTCCCGAACCCTTTCAAATATTATCAATGATACCTCTTTTTCACGGTAGAAAAATGTAATTTTATTTAAAATCAGAAATTACCTGTTAAATTTTCGAAAACTGCTGCAGTTTCAAAACTGGTACATATGTTCAAAATAATCACCCTACGCCTGTGTGCATTTTTGTTCCCGAAACTGCATTCAGTGTACTCTTAGCTTTGACGTAGATTGTTTCAGCACCCGAACTTATTTTGCCTCGAATCTTCCAAACATTTTCAGACAATTTTCGTAAGCTTTTCCTTTTAAATATCCGCAAAGAAGAGTCATAAGCAGAGACGTCCGACAACTAGGAGTCACGAAGCTTTGCCTATCGTGCGTTCTTTTGTGAAGGTTTCATGAATACATGGCAGGTATTGCTGCACGTATCTTCTGGAAGAAGCTGTCGTACCTTTGTTGTTCCTTTACCTGGGAGTAGACGTTCACGAAAATTTTAAGAGAAACGTCTGTACTGACAGTGTTTTAAAGGGAAGATGACGGGCAATTTTTTTGCCAATCCTGTGCACCGACATGCAGTCTTTTTTTTTAACAAAAAGAAAGAAAAAAAGAGGAATGTGATGTACGATGTGGGATTATGTACCGGAACAGTACCGATTGGTCTGGCAATGTCGGACATGATGGTCTAATAATAAAGCTCATGTGTGGAATCAGAACGACACCTGGTTCGGATTCCACGTTAAACTCTAGGTTCGCTTTGTCTGGCAATACTATTCGGCTACACTAGCGAAATGCAAACAGCTGAAGTAGCACACAATTTAAAAACATTGCACTGGCCTGTTGAGCTAAACGGAATTAGATTAATTTGGCTATTTGAATCGCCATGAAAATAAAACACGCTCCATCATGTATAAAATCCAGTGCTTGATCAAGTTCAGCAACATTTTTGAGCAAGCTCTCGCAATTCTTAATCCTCTTTTCTTTATCAGCTAGAAGCAATGTCCAGACACACGGAACGAGGTAAGTTTTCTAATATGATTTTTTAATTACAGAACGACAAGATGTATACTTGACAGCAAAAAAAGTGGGTCACTGCCGAATACAACCAACATAACGTAGCTGTGTTGCAGGTCGTCTAAACACCAAAACCCCCTGGGGTACAGTCGTTTGACTACACACAACGGGTACCACAAGAGACTACTAAAAGACCAAAGGTCTTTATGGCAGTCAGTCTAAGCGTCAACTAATATCGTCATACAAAACATATTAGAAAACACGTTCATAGCGATGAGACACCCCATAACACTCATAAACTAACCTTAATTACAACAAGTGACATTCCAAAAGTTCTGAGAAAACGGAATATTTTACATATATCGTACAGTAATCCTTAGTCAAAATTAAATACTTGAGACAATATATGGAGTTACAAAGCTGTACGGCAATTGGAAGAAAGTTTTTCGCTCTCTAAAAGGTTTTCCATCCACTTGCTGAAGGTCGCTCAACGGCGAGTGGCTCTGGAAACGGGATATTGGAAGAACCAGTAGAAAAACGTGATTAAAAGGCAACAAGCACTCTAAGGAAATCTCAACATTAACAGTGAATCACCAGTAATATCTTTGTTCTCGTAACACATCAACAACTACGTGTACACAAATTTGAACTTTAAATGACATGACCAACGTCGTCGTTCTGGACCTGGATTCAAACCCAGCACCTACAGCCATTGCTAACTAAGCTAAGCTTTGTTCGTGCCTTATTGAGACCGGATAACTAGACATAAAGAGAAGTGAAGTATAGACTTTTCCACCAGTATCAGTTATCAATTAAGATCCTGAAAATAAATGACGAAAATGTTTGTACTGAACTGGGAATCCTGTCATAACAGTTACCATCCTAGGAACTACCCCCAACGACGTTTAATATGGTGTTATTCGCAAGGAACAAGGTATGCTCCTGTTTAAAATCGAAATGCCATCATATAAAGCTTGTGATGCGGATGCGAACCCAGCACCTAATCGGATTGTTAAGGAAGTACAGTAATGCTCAAAAGTATCCGAACGACCTGGATTGCATTTCGCCTGATTCCCATGCAGCCCACATAGCGCAGCTATCTAGCAGGTCCTCTAATCGCTCCTTGATACAGTCGTTTGACTATTGAAAATGGTTCCCAGAAGTCACCACTAGAAAACGCTGCTCTGTATCGCAATAACTCAGGATGTAAAGTAATACCACGATACTACAAATATCAGGGAACACCTCGTCACAGATAAGACTGTCCTTAAATCTTGTAAGCTCGCATTTGTTGCAAGAACTGACATACCTGAAATGTTACCACTATCATTACTACGTCAGATAGTTAATGCACGTAGTATGTTCGTCGTATTAATGATTTCCTCTTCAAAGTAACATACCATACTTGTTATTTAACACAAAATGTCATTAAAAATTAACGTTATTCACGAGCAGCTAGTTGAGAATATGTATGAACTTCAAATGACACGACGAACCGCCTCGTTCTGCATATGGATTCAAACCTAGGTCATGCAAACTAAGATTCCGTGACTGACGGAAATTAACAGTCATTCCTGACTAGGCATAAAGAGAGTGATATACCTCGATTTTAGGCAGTATCAGTTAACAAATATCAACTTTAAATTACATAACGTAAACATTTTTAACGGACGCGAATTCCTAGCCAGCATCTATTGTCTCTGTTAACGAACTACGAGAGATGTTAAATATTGCTCCTTCACAAGTAACTTACTTGAAATGCAGTGAGGTAAAGCTTTGTGTTGGACGGGGATTCGAACACAGAACCTAATCGGATTGTTATCGAAGCACAATCAACTTTGACATATCGGATTTTCTCGGCAGTAGCTAGATGTATTAACTGAAATGACGAGACGAAACATTAATTTTTTCCTTCCCAGGACTCAAACCCGGCAAGTATCGCTGTTATATTCTAGAGAAAAGGAACGTTAAGTATGGGTTTCTTACACCAGCAGCGACATGTGAGCATGTTTGAACTAGAAATAATATGACAAAGAGTTCAGTGCTGACTAGGGATCGAACTCCAAACATATCGTTGTTCACTACACACAAAGAGACGACACTTACCGAATTTTTCTCCACCAGCAGCTCGGAATAACATCCTTGAACTTACAGTGATCTCGCAAATAGTTGTGTGTCTCACTAGGAGTCAAAATCGTCAGATATCGTTAGTGTTGACAACGAATGAAAATACATTAAAAATAAAATTTATTATCCACCAGCAGATAGGTGTTCTCATGCTTGAGCTTGATAATACATAGTGAAAAGTTTAGTGCTGGGCCAGGATTCCGACCCATTCATGCGCAATATGTGGAGATGTTGAGGAGTCTGCAGTTTTGAACAAACAACAAGTCGTAGTCGAGGTGTACTGTCACGAAGTGATCAAATTCCGCGTTAAGGGCGGTCTGAGTTGCATTACCAGTTCAGAACCAATTTTATCGACATACAGAAGCTCAAATAAAAGACGGAATAAGTGTCCTGTGACCATACACAGGGTTTGTTTCGTCACTAGAAATAAATAGCTAGTATAAGAAAGGTTACTGGTGATAGAGTTTGTACATGTCACCACTCCCTACTTTATTGTGGTTGCACCTAACGTCTACTTGGTAGAGAAGGAATTTAATGTGATTTTCAGATCACAATGCCGTTATACCTTCTTCACTTGGCGTAGCCAGAAGAGAATAGAATCTGCCTCTCCCTATCAAAAATCATCGGCAGAAGTTGGAAGCGAACCGAGACCATCATCACATGAAACTATCACCAGTCCAACAGACCACCAAACCCTCTTCTATATGACAAATTTCTCTATCATAACACCGTTGCGGCACACAAGATGAGAATTATGACACACAGGCTTCCTGTAGTGGTTTGCAGGATGTTCAGTACATTCATTTACTTCGTTGACCGAATCGCCATGAACTAGCTGCCTTGGCTACCCAGTGCATTCATTCGACTCTATTTTTCAATAACCGAAAAAAATAATGTAACTGCCACCTACACAGAACTGCCAACAGCGTAGGATGCAAAAATTTAAATAGGAAGTCTTCCTTTCCATCTGAGCTACTCTTATGCGCTATCTGTTTGTTGAAACCATCGTGCAGTGGAAAAGAAATTATGTAACTGTCTGTCTCTCAGAAGTCTATATCCGGCCATATGGATTATCTCACAGCACTGTGGAATGCCAAAGTTCTGGAGGAACTGTTGTTCACTTCCAGAGGTGCTGTAGCTACGTCACAGCTAGTAGCGTAACGGTAAGCGTCGCGCACTGTTGATAAGACGTCGCGTGTTCTATTACATTCGCTACTACATTTTTTTTTAAACGCAATTCTGCTGTCTGCTGAAGTTAAGAATTTAATGGAACTTTGAACATAATTATCTTCACTTCTCAACCCAAAATAGTCGCATGTGGAAAAAAGGCTAACTTCTGCGTCATTTTGTTCTTTTCACTTTTAACAGACGGCCAGGCAGCAGATGCATCTCGAAGCTTTTGTATTATGTATGGGGAGAGTGCATCGTGCCAAAATAGAAAAGTAATTTCTACATTAGCTGTCGTCTGGTAGTGGCATTTTATTCTTCTTCAAAACTGGTTTGTGAGCTTTAACTCAGAACAAGTTTTCTACGTGCATGTAATCAATAAACTGCATGTGCATTGTCAGACTGTTATAGATAACATCAGAGAATTCGCATATTTCGTTGATGATTAATTTCTCTCTCATGTTTAGTATTGTTTTAACAACACTAAAAGAAACCTTACGAAAACTGTGCACTGTATTGTAAGAAAGGAAATAAAACTACCCACGATAACCTTACGACGAAAGTAAGTCTGTTTTAACAAAACTGAGTATCTGTACACAAGTGTGCCTCTATCTGCACGAATTAGTAAAACACTACTCACTTAGATTTCGATTGGGTCTGTGTTTAAATGGTATGCTGTGTCATACTCAACAGGTATGCAAACGTGGCATTTCATAAATAAAGTTACGTATTCCTAGAAACCCAAAATTTGCTTGTCAGCTGCGGAAAATTGGAAATGTCGTGTGACGACGGCCTCCCGTCGGGTAGACCGTTCGCCTGGTGCAAGTCTTTCGGTAGGCGCCACTTCGGCGACTTGCGCGTTGATGGGGATGAAATGATGATGATTAGGACAACACAACACCAAGTCCCTGAGCGGAGTAAATCTCCGACCCAGCCGGGAATCGAACCCGGGCCCTTTGGATTGACAGCCTGCCGCGCTGACCACTCATCTACCGGGGGCGGTAGCAGTGGAAAGAGTGTTACCTGTTGTGCAGCATCGTAAGTTTTTCACCATTGCACTTTGAGCTGAAAGTATTTTCTTCCGATTTGCTTATCGATGTTTGATCTGACTGCTTGTAGCTCTTATACAGAAGGGATAAAAACGTTATATTCAGCGAGGCTGGAACCGCGAACCATAACAGTTGCGTTTTCACAGGTCAGCACGTTTCCACAGAGCTAGCGGATATTTATGGTTTGCTCTTTCGTCTTACGAGGCCAATAGTGGCTAGAACTCGTAAACCGCTATTTACAGGACAAGATTAGTTGCGATTGCCACGTTCAATGACTTTGCTGGGCAGAAAATAGTAAATTTACAATCTTCTGTTACACCTCAAGCGATAACAACTCAGGTTATTCAATGGAAATGACACGAGAAGTCAAGTGATCTTTGAGGCTTAATTCCGTGCACACCAGGAAGTAACTCGTCGATCACAGAGTTGCTAAACATACCTTATGTTGTTGCCAAATCTCAGTTACATTACCAGCAGGAAGAAGACGAACCGATGCGATCCTACAGCGGGCCGGGAAGTGACCATAGCTGGCGCCTAAAAGACGCGACTGCTACGGCCTGGAATACGTTATGCGTCTGATTCGCAATTCTGTAACTAGGTTTAGGGACTGGAGCTTAGTTACTAATAATACCCAGAACTGACTGCTACTAAGCATCATAAGTCAGTAACTCTCATAGTTGTTTTTATATGTCTTTCGTAACTGTACTCAAAACTAAGAAACTCATTCACGGACGTTTTCGTGCCTCGCCGATGTCGAGCACAACAAACAAATAAAAATAAAAAGAGAATGTGTGTGTGTGTGTGTGTGTGTGAGAGAGAGAGAGAGAGAGAGAGAGGGTAAAAAATTATTGTAAAGAAATTGAATACTGGTATCTAAAGAAATCTTTCATTAAAATAACTCGTTCCACATCATTACGAAATGTCGTATTCATGATCTATGGAACAAGTATTAATCTAATCTAATCTAATCATATCATATTGCTGACTACCCATTAAGAGTCATGAAGTACCGAAATTTTCGCCTATATCAGTAACCAAATCTAAACTCGAAAATACAAGACGACAGTTTTTGTAATAAACCGGGACTCCTATCAAGACCCTTACGTCCCCGTTAACTAATCATGAAAGATGTCTGATATACCTCAAATCAGAAGTAACGAAGTGTGTATGAATTTAAAGATGAAGCGCATGATGTGAAGTTCTGCGACGGAGATACGAACTCAAGACGTAATCGGATTGTTAACTAATTAAAATCAAATGTTACGCATCGGTTTTTCTTGCCAGCTGCTAGGTGTTTAATCTAAAATAAGGACCCAAATTTTTGTGCCTGAGCGGCAATCGAACTGCACTCCTATCGTTCTTCTTTATTGTCCAAGAATATTGCTGAAGTATCAATTGCTTATTCACCAACAGTAAGATGTGTGTGTGTTTGTCCAGAAATTGTTGGCAACATGAACAGACATTAAAAATGCACGTTAATATTCACTAGCAGGCCGGTGTGCACGTGATAGGGCTTGAAATGAAATTATGAATATTTTTGTTCTGAATCAGGATTCGGACCCACATATTTACCTTTGGAGGAGACCCTAGAGAAGACTGCAGTCTTGGGAAAAGGAATGAAATGATTGAACTATAATTTTTCGAGAGATTCAGATCCTCGAAAGAGGAGATACGAATTCGAATCACAGTCCAGCACCAAAGTTTTCAACGTCTCTAGTTCAATCAAGTACTAGTAAAATAAGAGCCCTGTTCCTTTAGACGGCTATCAGTTCATCAAATAAAATAAAATTTTCTAATGTAAGTAAGTTTACTGGTGTCAGTATTTCTGTTTACCCCGACATCCACCTATGTCATTTTCCAACGTAAACCGGCTCTGCCCAGTTTGGAATGAAGGAACGTGATGTTTAATGCGGATTCTGGATTATAACATCTTTCTCTTGAGGTTACCAGAGGTAAAGTAAATATGTTTGTGCCTCTTAAAAGTAAATGCCTGAACCCACGCATTTCACTTGTGATAGTTCGTTCCAACAGACCATTGTGGCCCCATTTCCCAGCCCCAGGAGTGTGCTCTAATGGATGATGTGCTTAGCTTACTAAACTAGTCTCGGTGAAAAAAAAACGCGAGTCTATTAAATGGTTAAGTAGAAGCAAGCTTCTGACGTGGAGATTATGCTATTCTCACGTCAGTAGGATGTTAAGACTCTTCTAGGCGTCATAGCCTCGATTTGAAGCCATTTTGAATTTTTCACTAATTCAGGAGATTTCTTTGTTCGAGAAAATCCACTGTGAAGTGTGAAGTTGCCGTATAATTCGATTATCACCGTCATTATTACTATCATTTTCTTCATACCGCTGCTGGAACACATGTGCCTGAAGATCATTTAAGTCCTTTTGGTCATTATAGAAGTAGTTGCCCAAGAACAAGTTCTTTCCCTGTCTACGGAATCCTTTTCATGTTAATGTCAAACATCAGCAATTACTCGTAGATCACATTAAAACTAAAGTAATTCATGAAGACGTTACTTGATAACGAAAACGCGCTGCCTTTCTTCATTTACTTGCGCCTAGAAATGGCTGTCGAATACTGCCGAACCAAAAGCCAAGGGATCTTACTGCCTTCCAATATACGTCGCTGACGGTTCTTTCATATGATTTGATAGACGTGACCTGTTTCAAATTGTGTAAGACGTAGAATGTTTTAGAAAATCAATTGTTTTCCTTTGCAATAAACAGAAAGATTTTCATTCTAAGCTATCCAAGTCCAAAATTTTCGCAACATTTGTTCAAATTTAATATTCGCTTCCATAATGTAAGGAAAGTATTTCACAGTTGCAAAAACCGCATCAGACTCACTGTCCTTACATTTAGTTGCTGGCCATAAATTCTAGCTCAAAGTGACGCCAGTTTAAGTAACCTAATGTAGCGAAGACTGTTTGCCAGTGCTCTTTCTCACCGGAAAATATGCAATTCAATCGTTGGGCTCTATACGTACACCGTAACAGTAATTTCTGTGTGTATGCAATGCATATGGATTGTAGAATTTAGTGGTGCTCTCTCTTCCACTTCTGTGTACAATATGCCTGACTTAAACGGGCCCTTTATCATTACAGGCCCTGGTCGGTGCAACATCATATAGACAACAGTAATGTGCTTATACTGACAACCTCATTGTTCGTTTTATCCGATTTTGTAATCATTTAAGTAAAACAACATGACCTTCGAGTGGAAGATATTTCGTCCCCCTTTTCCTTCTGTGAAATTTTTCAGTAAGTTTTTTGCCTTCGAACTAGCGAAATGCGGCAGAGTACGGCTGGTAAACGATTTACAAACTACGATTTAGTGCCGTTAACAGGATTTCTTTAAACACTGGCGTAGCTGAAGGAATTTAGTTTCTTTTTAAATCGTCTTATGCAGCAACGTTCACAGATATCTCAAATAGGAAAAGTTCTTTTTCCAGGTACGAAGGTTGTAAAACAAACTTCCCACTGTTTGTGTCAGTTTGATCTTTTCGTCTGATAGCACTGCGTAAGTATTTTGTGTAAGAAGTATTAATGTAGTGTTCCTGTAGCTGTGGGAATCATTGGTAGAAAATGAGTTTCACACCAATGGGAACAGTACTGATAAATATTCAAAATGATTATCAACCTAAGTCTGCGTTCATCCACAAACAGAGGCGTATTTCTAAAATTGAAGCTAAACTACGTATCTTTGTCTTCCTTGAGTGGGCATTGGAAGGCGTTTACACACACGTAAAAGAGGGTAATCCCAAAGGTAAGGTCTCCTAAGGGACACGCAAGTGCCAACGCAGGCACAAACGAGAGATCCTTAATTTTAATGGCAAGCAGAAACCACAGTGTTGGCTGCATGGTGGCAAGGTGATAAAGAGCAAGACTATGGATACGAAGGTTTCAGATTCGATCCCTCACCAGTCACGCGATTTTTATGTGCGTTTTACACATGTTTGCCCTGGGGCAGTGTTCGTTGATGTGAAAAATGCTGAGTTGCACTGTGGTCAGAAAGCCACGTAAAACTGCAGGTTCCCCTACTAACTGACTGGGTAAGTCAACTCAAAGGTCGGATGAAAGCAACAGCATACACCCTCCCCCCCCCCCCCCCCGAACAAGACCGTGCCTATTAGAGCACTGTGGTACTGTGGTGTTCAAACCCTCTTGCGACTGTGACTGCTTTGCTTTCTGTGGGTTCCAAAACTAATGATCTTCGGGTTATTAACATTTTTGTGTTTTCATGTTGTAGCTTTTATACCAGTAAACGTTAAGTAACCGGCTGAGCACTGTCACCATTCGAGTTGTCAAGGGGGTAGACGACGATGCTGTCGACCCCAGTTATAATTTTGGTCATGGCTATGTTTCAGTCGAATACCTCTATGGGCCTCTCTGCGTATTTCAAGATATACTTTTATACACTTGGTACGCTTCCAAATTGATATGTGATAGAGCTGTATTTAGCAACATGAATCAGATATGTTTTCCGTGCAATATATCGGACAACACGTCAGTGCAGCGAGTTTTCGTTTATGTGTTGCGCATGGTGCAAGAAATATTTGTGTTTTGCTTACTTCTGTGATAGGTTTCACCCCACTGAATGCGAGCAAGCTCACGAATAGACTGTTAATAACTGGAATTAAGCAATAAACACACTTAAAAGTTGTATTTTTGCATTATGTATACCGATGAAAATAACTGTAAACAGGTTATATGCCTACTTGCTTAGTATCGCGCTTCTCGATGCTTTCCTCAAAAAATTAAAATAAAAAGAGAGAGAGAGAGACAGAGAGAGAAAACAGAAATGTATTTCAAATATCAGTTCAGTGATGCCATGTTCGTCTCGTGATGTAAAGCAAGGATAGTTGATAGGTAATATCTCGTTGTACTAGTGATATGTATGGCTGCGGGGTTCTTTGTTTTCTCTCTGCAAACAACTAGAACAGAATTCAGTAACAAAGTGGTAAGATCACCTACTCAGAGCACCAATTAAACACTCAGCCATTCTTAGTTATTTTGTTAATCGTCTGTAATGCAGTAAACATCCTTGATTATTGATTAGTAATTACTACCATTGTTATTGCTATTCGTCACCCCACAACAGCTTTCCTATCACTCATAGTCGCCGATGCACGTAACGAATAGATCGGGATGAATGGAATGTGGGATGTTTCATCACGGAGAATATATACATTCATCTCGGCGTCTTGTGTCAGGGTAATATGAAAATCTCAACAAGTAAAGACGACACCAACTATTTCTGTCCACTTAACACCATGACGACAGACAAATTGGCGTCTCACTGTATTTTGATTATAATTCGTTAGCCTTTTTGCGACCTCATTTTAATACCTCGTGGGAGCAGGCATAATATTTTGCTTTTTGAACACCGAACAATAACGCACAAAGATAGTAGATGGAAGGATACAAATAAAAAATCAGTCTCATGGGTGTGGATCCAGTTCATCATAAGAAGCCTAAACAAGGGGGAAACATTACAAAAGCAATGAATACGCTGGTTAGTATACATTATCTGTATTGATCTGAAGATGAAAATGCGCAGATCTGCACAGTGCCCGCATCTGCACTTTAGTTTCAGTCTTAATGGGCATAATTTTTAGTTTCTTCTCTTCTGAATGATCAAATGAATTGATTATTACGTGGCACGGAATAATTAGGTAACTGTGTTTCTTACAGCTTCCATTCGCACCAATATTTTTCTACATTCTCGTGCAATTTATGAAATTCTACTTATATGATCCCAAGACTGCACATAGATGCAATCGATTTCGAGGTTCAAAGTGTTTGTTATCTTACTTTTCGTGATAGGTTGGCAAAGTTGATTTCCAAAAACTATTTATTGTACTGAAATAATCTTCTGTAACAAAGTAACAAGGTAAGTGTTTTATTCGTATATATTTTGTGGGAAACTGTAATCGTGATGGAAGATTACACACCTGAATGTTTGACACAACTGGTAGGAGAAAACGCTGCATATTAACCAAATTCCGCGCCTCCTCTCCGTATCCTACTATGACACGAGCACAGGATTCTCCTCCTATAACGCTACAGAGCTGTTCCTAGCACAGCTGAAAATTGGTAACATCGTCACAAACATTAGGCAACACTGTGACAGTGTAATCACTTCCGCGTATGGTACTAAACTGACTCGCTAAATTCTCTTGATATTCCCTTTCCATTTGAATGACTCCTGGTGTATAATCCTCAGGTAAACTAAGACACTGAGACAGAAATTTCAATTTTTTGGCTAAAGTAAAGCTATTCTTCACATAAGTGACAACTTTTAATATCTTTCACGATGCTTATGAGCTTGAGCGACCAATACCATGACGAGAGTGGCGTGCTGGCAGCAGTGTGTCCGTAGCCCCGTGGTACCGCCCGTGTCTCGTGTTCTAACCGTGGTAGGGGCAGCGCGTGCGAGCTTTCTTTGTGTATTATTTCATGGAGCTGCGAATTCCCAGAAAAAATTCTGTAACAAAATCAGAAGAAAACCTTTACACATCAAATCCTCTTGGCCGTTCGACTCAGTAAGTTGTGTTAATGGTCGTAGATCTCGGCTTTCTGACTGCCAAGCTGCTATACAATACAAGCGTCTCTGAAGAAATTCGAATCGACCGTCAACGATACGAAATTCAATAATGTTCTTTACTTAAGACTCCCATGCCAGGATGATAAGTATGAAGGAAATAAATTGATTAGCAAATAGCAAGGAAATACTATCAGTTCAAAGTGCAATGGTGAAAAACTTACAATGCTGCACAACAGGTTCGCCTCTTTCCGCTGCTGACAAGCAAATTTTGGGTTTCTAGGAATACGTAACTTTATTTATGAAATGCCACGTTTGCATACCTGTTGAGTATGACACAGCATACCATTTAAACACAGACCCAATCGAAATCTAAGTGAGTAGTGTTTTACTAATTCGTGCAGATAGAGGCACGCTTGTGTACAGATACTCAGTTTTGTTAAAACAGACCTACTTTCGTCGTAAGGTTATCGTGGGTAGTTTTATTTCCTTTCTTACAAGACAGTGCACAGTTTTCGTAGGGTTTCTTTTAGTGTTGTTAAAACAATACTAAACATGAGAGAGAAATTAATCATCAACGAAATATGCGAATTCTCTGATGTTATCTATAACAGTCTGACAATGCACATGCAGTTTATTGATTACATGCACGTAGAAAACTTGTTCTGAGTTAAAGCTCACAAACCAGTTTTGAAGAAGAATAAAATGCCACTACCAGACGACAGCTAATGTAGAAATTACTTTTCTATTTTGGCACGATGCACTCTCCCCATACATAATACAAAAGCTTCGAGACGCATCTGCTGCCTGACCGTCTGTTAAAAGTGAAAAGAACAAAATGACGCAGAAGTTAGCCTTTTTTCCACATGCGACTATTTTGGGTTGAGAAGTGAAGATAATTATGTTCAAAGTTCCATTAAATTCTTAACTTCAGCAGACAGCAGAATTGCGTTTAAAAAAAATGTAGTAGCGAATGTAATAAAATACAGAACTTCGGCATTCCACAATGCTGTGAGATAATGCATATGGACGGATATAGACTTCTGAGAGACAGACAGTTACATCATTTCTTTTCCACTGCACGATGGTTTCATCAAACAGCGCAATAGAGTAGCTCAAATGGAAAGGAAGACTTCCTATTTAAATATCTGCATCCTACACTGTTGGCAGTTCTGTGTAGGTGGCAGTTACATTATTTTTTCGGTTATTGAAAAATTGAGTCGAATGTATGCACTGGGTAGCCAAGGCAGCTAGTTCATGGCGATTCGGTCAACCAAGTAAATGAATGTACTGAACATCTTGCATCACAGGACACTTACTCCATCTTTTATTTGAGCTTCTGTATGTCGATAAAATTGGTTTTGAACTGGGAATGTAACTCAGACCGCTCCTAAAGCGGAATTTGATCCCTTCATGACAATACAGCTCGACTACGACTTGTTGTTTGTTCAAAACTGCAGATTCCTCAACATCTCCACATATTGCGCATGAACGGGTTGTAATCCTGGCCCAGCACTAAAATTTTACTATTTATTATCAAACTCTAGCATGAGAACACCTATCTGCTGGTGGATAATAATTTTTATTTTTAATGCATTTTCATTCGTTGCCAACACTAACGATATCTGACGTTTTTGACTCCTAGTGAGACACACAACTATTTGCGAGATCACTGTAAGTTCAAGGATGTTATTCCGAGCTGCTGGTGGAGAAAAAACGGTAGGTGTCGTCTCATTGTGTGTAGTCAACAACGATATGTTTGGGTTTCGATTCTCAGTCAGCACTGAACACTTCGTTATATTATTTCTAGTTCAAACATGCTCACATGTCGCTGCTGGTGTAACAAACCCATACTTAACGTTCCTTTTCTGTAGAATATAACAGCGATACTTGCCGGGTTGGAGTCCTGGGAAGGAAAAATTAATGTTTCGTCTCGTCATTTCATTTAATACATCTAGCTACTGCCGAGAAAATCCGATATGTCAAAGTTGATTGTGCTTCGATAACAATCCGATTAGGTTCTGGGTTCGAATCCCCGTCCAACACAAAGCTTTACCTCACTGCATTTCAAATAAGTTACTTGTGAAGTAGCAATATTTAACATCTCTCGTAGTTCGTTAACAGGGACAATAGATGGTGGCTAGGAATTCGCGTCCGTTAAAAATGTTGCGTTACGTAATTTAAAGTTGATATTTGCTAACTGATACTGTCCAAAAATGAGGTATATCACTCTCTTTATGCCTAGTCAGGAATGACTGTTAATTTCCGTCAGCCGCGAAATCTTAACCTGCATGATTGATTCAAATGTCTCTGAGCACTATGGGACTCAACATCTGATGTCATCAGTCCCCTAGAACCTAGAACTACTTAAACGTAACTAACCTAAGGACATCACACACATCCATGCCGGACGCAGGATTCGAACCTGCGACCGCAGCAGTCACGCGGTTCCGGATTGAAGTACCTAGAACTGCACGGCCACCGCGGCCTAGACTGCATGACCTGGGTTTGAATCCATATGCAGAACGAGGCGGTTCGTCGAGTCATTTGAAGTTCATACATATTCTCAACTAGCTGCTCGTGAATAACGTAAATTTTTAATGACATTTTGTGTTAAATAACAAGTACGATATGTTACTTGCATGAGGAAATCATGAATACGACGAACTTAATACGTGCATTACTTATCTGACGTAATAATGAGAGTGCTAACATTTCAGGTATGTCATTTATTGCAATAAATGTGAGCTTACAAGCCTTAAGGACAGTCTTATCTGTGATGAGGGGTTCCCTGCTAGACAGCTGCGTTATGTAGGTTGCATGGGAATCAGGTGAATTCTAATTCAGGTCGTTCGGATACTTTTGAGCACGACTGTACATAAAATCATAAGTTAAATATCAAATGTTTTCACCAATAGCGAAATGCTGGAATCTTAATTGACGATCGAATTGTTTTTGCCTGATTGGGATTCGAACCCATCATCTAGCACCGTCGTTTTCTAGCCAGGAACAGACGATAAATAGCTATTCTTGGTTCACCAGTAGCGAGATGGGCGCATGTTTAGCTAGACATCAGGCGCCGAAAAGTTCTGTGCTGAATGGAATTCAAACCCCGCACACGTGGTCATGAAGAAACTTTAACTACCAAATTCTTTTCCAATAATAGCTAGGAATGGCATGTTTGTACTTTCAATGATGTGATGGAAAATACTGCTGGCTAGAAGTTGAATCCATAACATGTCGTTGATCGTGTTCACAACGAACATAACGTCAAACCCAAATCCGTTTTCACGAGTCGGATGGAGAGGAATGTTTGAACTTGAAAAGATGTAAGGAAACGTTTGATCTTGTAATGTTGTGATAAAAAGCTCATCATGTGGCTGCGAGTTGAAACGAACACGTTACAGCTGACAACGCACGAAGAGACGTTGAAAATGCAACTATTTTTCACCAGTAGTTCGGCGTGCACACGCTAGGGCTTGAAATGAAATAATGAATATTTTGTGCTGATCATGATTCGAAACCAGATAGGTGCCTTTCGAGGACGCCTAGAAGAGTTTGCAATCTTCGGGAACACAGTGAAATCGAATTCTAATCCCAGTCCACCACCACAATTTTCAACGTCTCAGTTTCAAATAAAGTAAGGGCCTTATGAACTTACATGGCCATTGGTTCATTAAATGAAATATGTTTTCTACTTTACGACGGCTTGCTGGTGACAGAGTCTCTGCCTTACGGGGTTTCTCCATCTGTCACAGCTCAAACGTATGCCCAGTCGGCAGCGAAGGGATGTTATCTTTACTGCGGATATTGAACTACGGAGATTACTGGCGTTATGCACTTGGCGTTACTAGGGGTGAAGGAGAGCTACTTGTGTGTGTTAAAAATCTAAGCCTGACGTGAGTTGTGAAACTACACGTTTTACACATCAATACAAGATTAATCCACCAGACCACAGAACCCCCTGCCATGCACATAATTATAAATTGTATTCATTTAGATGTAGATGCAGATGTCAAGGGACGCGTAACAGGAAGGAGGGCGGGATCTGGGAATGGATAGAAGTGCAGAAGTGTAAAATACAAGCGTGAAATGCTTGCAAAGTATTGGTTACTTAGGTGTGCCACAGTTCGTTTTATCTTAGGACCGAGAGATAAGGAAGGACTGTTCTCAGAACGAAGAATGAGTTATAGGGAAGGGGAGATCAAAGAATACGATTTCATAGGTGGTGAGAGGAATGATAGAGAGTAAAGACAGCAGAAATTAAAAGAGAAAATGTAGCGTCATTGGAAACCGTTAGATTTATTTACAAAGTTTTGGGGGATTCTAATAGAACGTCACTTGCGGTGATAGTGTCAGAGAGAGAGAGTGTGAGAGAGAATAGAAGAGATATTAACAACGAGTAAACATAATTGTTCAAATGTGTGTGAAATCTTATGGGACTTAACTGCTAAGGTCATCAGTCCCTAATCTTACACGCTACTTAACCTAAATTATCCTAAGGACGAACATACACACCCACGCCCGAGGGAGGTCTCGAACCTCCGCCGGGACCGTCCATGACTGCAGCGCCTCAGACCGCTCTGCTAATCCCGCGTGGCGAGTAAACATATTATGTAATCGTTGCGTATTGTGTGGAGGACGGAGGGTGTATTCATGGATGGAGGGGAAGAGAGAGACTTATTTGAAATAACAAAAACTACTGTGACAGTGTCCATCTACGATGATTAGTTTGTAAGTATGTAGACAGGGTATAAATGAAATATAGAATACTTAACAAACTGTATATTCAAAAGAAACTCACTTGAATTAAAAGGGCAACTCAAAGGAAAGCTAACCCATATTGTATCTTTTCTGTTGCCACGCGATCTTCCACTAGCTCCCAATGAGGAAAAATGACGAAAAAGAAGACATAACAAAACATTTTAAGAACTCTAATATTTTATCCATAATCCTTCATTATCTTGTACTTCTACCACGCGTCTTGTCATAGAATGTATAAGCCGTCGGACGTAACAGACGGAAGAATCAACTGCCTCCCAGGCTTCCAGGACGCAGTCCCAAAGAGCGTCCGCAGTAGTTGGTTGGTTTCGTGGCCAGTTCTCTGTTAATGTTCTGGCGACCTCAGCCCACATGTTTTCCATGGAGTTCATATCAGCCGCCCGTGGCGGCCAGTCCATGACGTTGACGCCAATCGTGGAGAGCCGCTGCTGAACAAATGCAGACTTGTGAATGGGAGAATGGTCCTCTTCCAATGTGACGTCTCCTTCTGCGCACAGCATTCGCACTGACGAAAGTATCACATTTTCCAATATGCGGGCATACTTGCGCTGTCCAGAGTTCCTTCTATCCTGTGAAGACTTCCCGCCCCTCTCGCAGAATTCCAACCCCAGCAGGTAACAGATAGCCGGCCACTTCTTCTCGTCGTGATTACATATTCGCGTCGGTGGCGAGTCCCTTGCCGCCTGTAAACGATTCGTGGACCGTCGTTATTGGTGGAAAACACCTTCTCATCAGTGAAAATGACGTTGTGATTCTTGAGTTTCTCCCGGCGTATTTGATAATCAAAATATCCACGGGTGTGCTGCCGGTCTATAGTGTCCAACGGGCACAATATTTCGGCGATCATACATGTCGCCATCATCAGGTGAACTGACGGACTGAGCTCCTGTGAACGTGCCGGCACGGAGATCCGTACGCTATGGCTGCTCAGAGGGAACTGGGTTCGGTCGCTGCTGCTCTCATCTATTACTTTCCCCTCTTTGGGGAAGTGCGAGGGGGAGTTTGTAGCCTTTCGGCTTTTGCTCCCCTGTGTACTTGTGTGTGTGATTATTTCTGTACTTTTTGGTGTCTGTGAAATGTGATGATTGTTCTGTGTGTGTCTGGTACTTGCCTGAGGTTTGGCGAGATAATTGTGGTAATTTGGGTGGGAGCAGGATTTGGGAGTGGATATTGGGATTTTCTCTTCGACTTAGTCGTCAAAGATCGTCATGGGGCGATTGTGTTTATCGCGGGACATGTCATACCGACCTAGGGAGTGGATGAGGGCGTTTCCCGACCTGGAAGAACGTTCATAGAAGGCCCTTGCCAGGTCTTGAAAACGCTCTCTAAGGAGTGGGATTTCAGCAGCGGCATGCAAATCGTCAATGGGGAATCCGAGAGGTAAACGCAGTGCCCTCCTGAGGGCGCGGTTCTGCAGCCTCTGGAGTTCGTCCAGGTGCTGCTTCGCCGCGTATCCCCAGACAGGACACGCGTATTCCATGACTGGCCGGATCAGGGCCTGGTATACGTTCACTCCTACTGAGCAGGGAAGGGAGCTGGATGAGTTGAGGATTGGGTACAGGATGGACATTCTGGTGCAGACCTTCCTATGGACCTCATCTACGTGGGGTTTCCACGTAAGACGAGAGTCCAAGGTTACGCCAAGATACTTGGCGGTTCTGCGCCAGGGGAGTTGGGTTCCATTTAGGTGTAGGTGGAGGGGGGGGGGGTGTTGAGGAGGTTCGCGCCTTACGAGCCTACGGGTAATCAGCATGGCGTGCGTCTTTTCGGAGTTGATGGTGATTCGCCAGCGACGGGCCCTACTTTCTGTGTCATCTAAAACCCTTTGAAGCCTACGGATGACCAGGTCCTTGTTCGCGTTTCTTGTGTAGAAGGCTGTATCGTCAGCGTACTGAGCGGTGTGCACCAGGGGGGCCGTTGGTGAGTCCGCAGTGTACAGACTGTACAAAACGGGCCCCAGGACCGATCCCTGTGGCACCCCAGAACGAATACGCCTCTTAGTGGAGGTGGCTGTTTCTACTTTGACAGAGAAAGTTCTGTTCGAGAGATAGCTTTTGATCTGCTTAACTATGCTCCCGGGGAACCCTTGTTTGTACAACTTGTAGAGTAGCCCTCTATGCCATACTGAGTCAAAGGCTTTGGCTACGTCTAGTAGCACTACCCCGCAGTAGCCTCTGTGGTTGAAGCCCTCTGTGGCTGCTTCAACCACTCTCATGATCTGTTGTGGGGCAGAGTGGTTCTGCCGGAATCCGAATTGGAAATCCGGCAGAAGTTGCTCTCTGGTAATATGTTCCTGTTTGGGTCTTAGCAGGAGGCGCTCATAGATCTTGCTGAGAGTTGGCAAGACGCTAATCGGCCTGTAGTGCTGCGGGAATAGAGGGTCTTTCCTTGGTTTGTGTATCGCGAGCACTTCCGCGTGTTTCCAGCAATCTGGGAACTCGCGGGTACGAGTAATCTCGTTGTAGACGTTCGCGAGGTGTTCGATCGCCGTGGGTGGGAGGTTTTTGACCAACTGGTTGGTGACACTGTCATGTCCTGGCGCCTTTTTGGAGGGGAGAGACCTAATTACTTTTGCTACGTCTTCACGGGCAAAAACTGTGGGTTCGTCCTCTGGGTCCTCCTCAGCATTGAGGAAGACAGCCAGTTGACGACGGACCACTCTTTCATGCTCATCATCCTGGGGTTCTGCCGCTTGGAACTGCTTCTCGAAAGTGTCGGCGAGGGCGTTGGCCTTTTCAGCATGGCTGTAGGCCAGACCCCGCTCGCCGTGCAGTGGCGGCATCCTAGCGCGTCTTTCTGTGAATTGTTTGGTTGCTTGCCAAAGTGTGTGATCGTCTACTTTGAGGGCTGTGAGGCGGTTTTGCCATTGCTGGTTTCTGTGCTCATTGAGCGCTACCTTCAACTCTCTCTGTAGACGATTGAGCAGCCTCCTTGTGGCATGGTTTCTGGTTGTCTTCCACTCTTTTGCCACTCCGTTCTTATGTCGAATTTGAGCTAGCAAGTGTTCCGGGAGCTATATTTGCGGCGGCGGGCCATCCCTTTGTGGAGGGGTGGCCTCTTCTGCTGCCTGCAGGATGGTACCTGTTAGGTCTTGTAGCGCTTGCTCTACTGTTTCGGCAGTAGGTGGCGGAGAGCGAGCGATATCAGAGGCGACAGTTTCTCGGTATCGCTCCCAGTTTGTGCGTTTGTAAGACGTCTGGTACCGTGGGAGTGCTACCCATTCTCGCACGTCGACCTCTAGAATCACTGGGTTGTGGTCGGAGGACATTCTGTTGATTGTCCTCGCGGTCACAAACCCCATAATCCTCCTGGTGAGAGCTATGGGTTCGGTCGCGGCGGCGGCTGATTTAAATATTCTCCGCCCGCGGCGCTCTCCCTCCGCCGTCCGCGCCCCGCGCCACGGTCGCGCGGTGGAACAGGTTGCGGCGGCGTCTGAGATGACGTCGGTGTGATGGCTCTGTCCGCCGTGGTCGTCACAACTATACGTTTGCTCGATTTACTCTTGATTAACCCAATCGCTGGTTCCCAAGCCTTGCTAAGATTATAGCCACAGTCACAGTGTTGTTAGAGAGGCCATCGAAATTCGCACCAATGACGACCTCATAAACCGTGACTGTGGCTATAATGTTAGCAAGGCTTGGGAACCAGCGATTGGGTTAATCAAGAGTAAATCGAGCAAACGTATAGTTGTGACGACCACGGCGGACAGAGCCATCACAACGACGTCATCTCAGACGCCGTCGCAACCTGTTCCACCGCGCGACCGTGGCGCGGGGCGCGGACGGCGGAGGGAGCGCGCCGCGGGCGGAGGGTATTTGAATCGGCCGCCGCAGCGACCGAACCCAGTTCCCTCTGAGCAGCCATAGCGCACGGATCTCCGTGCCGGCACGTTCACAGGAGCTCAGTCCGTCAGTTCACCTGATGATGGCGACATCGCCGGTTCAAGGCGCTTCAGTCTGGAACCGCGCGACCGCTACGGTCGCAGGTTCGAATGCTGCCTCGGGAATTAATGTGTGTGATGTCCTTAGGTTAGTTAGGTTTAAGTAGTTCTAAGTTCTAGGGGACTGATGGCCTCAGATGTTAAGTCCCATAGTGCTCAGAGCCATTTGAACCATAGACCGGCAGCACACCCGTGGATATTTTGAAAATGACGTTGTCCCACGAAGTCCTCAGATGGAGCTCCGCAAATGCTAGCCGGTATAAAACGTTGTCTTCGCTGAGCTCTTGTGTCACGGCGGATCGTCGTGCATGCAGTCCAGCGTCACTCAGCCTTCGGCGACTCGTGTCACTGGAGCTGGGGAAATTGGTCTCCCTCCGCAACTGCTTCGCGTTCAGAAAGGGATTTTCTCTGCTCCTAGACACTAGGTCCCTGTCTTCCTGCTGTGAGATCACTCTCTTCCTGCCAGGAGCCCTTTTGGTGGTGCCTCTTTCAAGGCAGATCCTCCACCATCTCGTTGCAGTGGTATGTGGTACTCCATACCGTCTGAAAGCTTCTCTGATGGAACATCCTCCTTCCTCAATGAGAGCGACGACTCTACCTCGGCCGGCCGGAGTGACCGAGCGGTTCTAGGCGCTTCAGTCTGGAACCGCGCGACCGCTACGGTCGCATGTTCGAATCCTGCCTCGGGAATTAATGTGTGTGATGTCCTTAGGTTAGTTAGGTTTAAGTAGTTCTAAGTTCTAGGGGACTGATGACCTCAGATGTTAAGTCCCATAGTGCTCAGAGCCATTTGAACCATTTTTAGACTCTACCTCGAATGGACCTTTCCCAGTTAGCCATTATGGCAGACAGCCTGATGTGTATTTCTGCTTGCCGCTCTTATACTGATTTCAGGAGAGGAGGTAAACATATTTACGTCAAACGGAGCGGTAGAGGCAGAGGCATGAGGCGCAGCCGTGCTGGCTCGTCCCGGGCCCACCAACGTCACCGCCAGCTCGCTCACTTGCGTCTCGCCTCGGCCAGCCTGGCTGGACCGTAGCTCGCGAGCCGCGGCTAGTACAGACCCGGGCCGCATGGCCACGAACACCCCTTGAAGGATCAAAAGTTACACCTAATCTACCCAAGTCTGTAGTAGAAACTAACGCAGCTACAGCTATTATGCTATAACATGTGCAGGCACACCTACAGTTGACGATTTATTCAATTATTTGACCAACAATACTTTCAAAAATACATTCATTTTAAACATAGCTACCACAAAATATTTCACCTAGCTGGCAATAGCATGACGTAGGAAACTATACTTTTTTGTAAGCGCTGTGCATTAGATGTAGCCTTAAGAAAACCTTTATTCAACCACGACAACTAAGCGGAATGTAAAAGTAAACAGGTTTGGCGGCAGCTTCTCCAAATAATAGTATATGTTTAGTATATAATACACGTTTTGTGCACTTATAACATGTACTCAGTGTCTCTGAAACAATACGTGCTGCACGACGGAAATTACTTTCTGCTGAGGCACTTCATATACATCTCAATGATACACGACTACTAGAGAACATTGCTCTTTACAGCAGTCAATACACTTGCAAATTAACATCATGATATCGCAGATATTAGGCAACACGTTATTAGGGATGAGTAAGGCCTTAAGGTTTGCAACTAAACATGCTACTCCTAGCTACTACTGAATATGAAGTTGATTATTAACGTGTCTTCATAACCATGTGTGCGGCGCTCGACTCTCAGTCAGCATAGACGTTTTCGTTACCTTATTTCTAGTTAAACGTGTGCACATCTCGCTGATGGTGGACCAACATTGGACATTTCTCGTCTGTTCCTGGTTAGACAACGACGGCGGTAGGCGTCGGGTTCGAATCCAGGTCAGGCAATACCACTCCAGTCATCATTTAGGGTTCCAACCCCACTACTGATGACAAACTGTGATATCTACATTCTGATTTTACGTACTTATTCAGCAATCCGATTAGGTTCTGGGTCGCATCCTTGTCCCCAGCATTACATGATGGCATTTCAATTTTAAACATGTGTATCCTTTATTCCTTGTCAATGCAACACTATACATTGTCTTTTGAGGTTACTTACGAAGAAGGTAATTGTCATTTTAGGGTTCCTGCTTTCGAACAAACATTATCGTCATTTACGTTCAAGTTGAGAATTGATAACTGATACTGGTGCAAGCGTCAATATTTGACGTCTCTTTCTGCCTAGTGATCGAGTCTGTATAAGGCACAAAGCTTTGCTTGGTTAACAATCGCCTTACGTTCTGGGTTTGCATCCGGATCCAGAACGAAGACGATGGTCATGTCTTTTAAAGCACAACTTCGTGTAAAAGTAACTGTTGAGAGTAACGTGAACAATGATATTACTTGTGATTCGCTGTTAATGTTGGGATTTCCGTACAGTGGTTGCCGCCGTTAATCACGTTTTCTTTTAACTGCTTCATATTACATAAAGTTAATGCGAAACCACTCCCCGTTGAAAGTAGAACGACGTTCGGCATATGTTGGGTAAACCTTTTAGACAGCAAAGAACTTGTTTCCAATTGCCATACAACTTTATAAATCCATATACTGTCTCAAATATTTAATTGTGCCTAAGGATTACTGAACGATTTATGTGACAAAACTAGTTGTCCCATAACATTTGAAATGTCACTTACTGTAACTAACTTTAGTTTACAAACGTTAAGGACTGTCTGATCTCTTCTGTACTATCGTGGTGTTACTTTACATCTGGACAGACTGTCATAAAGACTGGTGTTCTCTACTAGTATCCATTGTGTACCTTACAACGACTGTACTGTGGAGGGTTGCGACTATGTGCAACACAGATATGCTATGTTGGTTGCATACATTCAGGTGCAGCCTACACGTTGGAATTTAGGGGTGACCCACTTTTTTTGCTGTTGAGTGTACATTTAATACCCGACTTTGTTGGTCTGTCAGTAGCTTTATACAAGATGTTTCCAACTTACGATGACATTAAGAATTAACTGTCGACCAGCCTCAGCTTCTCAGGGATAGCACTGAGTACCTATGGCCAGACGACTTGTCTGGCATAGCGGTAACATTATGTGCACATACTTCCATCGTGAGTCAGTCTATCCTTTAGCGGAAACCGCGTGCAAAATTCTACAGTAGCTTCATATATAAACAGAAAAAAAGGTGGAGCCCTTTAATTTGTAGAATGTAGTGGCATACGAATGCGCCTCCATACCTAAGTAGTCAAAGTGAATGGCTGCCCTATGGAGGACCCGGGTTCTACTCACGGTGCTTCCTAGTTCTTTTCCGTGGAGGGAGGATTGTTACGGGGTACACTTAGTCTTGTAAAGGCAATTGAGGAACTGCTTGATTAAGAATTACAAAGTCAGGAAAATGGGCAAAACGACTGGGATAGTGGTGTGCTATCCCTCATCGCATGGTGCTGCATGGCAGAGGATGACACGGCGGCCGGTTGACATCCCTTGAGCCTTCGAATCCTGGTCGGAGTAATATGTATT
This sequence comes from Schistocerca nitens, assembly GCF_023898315.1. Classification (NCBI taxonomy): domain Eukaryota; kingdom Metazoa; phylum Arthropoda; class Insecta; order Orthoptera; family Acrididae; genus Schistocerca; species Schistocerca nitens. The sequence goes on from NC_064622.1 coordinate 363,478,393, forward strand.
TAGTTAGTTCTGGTCAAGTTTCGGTGATCTCTGAACTATGGCGGCTGTTTATTGCCTTTTCCGCCAGATACCACCTACTCTGAATCTGACTAGTTCGTACTTCCAATCATTGTCAAGAGGTGTCACTCCAAACGTTATAAATTTCACTGGTTGGCTTAAATGATCATACGGATATAAGTGTCAAATACACACTCACTTACTTTAACAGAATGTGACAATACTGGAATAATACAGAGATCGACAACAAAATCTTACAATAACTGTAAGCAATTACGCAACCCGCGGCAATCAGCCATGCTGATTACTTGATCGGGCAGTGGGAAAACAATACAATTGCTATGTGTTGCTTACGGAGCGGTACCGCCTTTGTCTTGGACACATTGTATACGGCAATTCTGCTCCGCCCAAACATACCTGAAAGGGCCGCCTCCAACTGCCCCACACTCAGTTCCCCTTAGATGCCTAGGACTGCTCCCAGTACCTATTAATCCTGCTACTGCACCTTATTTCGTCAATTAGACTCTTTGCAATACTCAGAGTCTCCCATCAACACCCCCATACCACAGAGTTAGTTCCCTGTTCTACATCTTAAATTCTTCCTTCCCCTTAAATATCCTATTCTACTCATACACTTGTCGTGGATATTTAAACGTTGTGGTAACACTACAATATAAAAACACAAAACGTCAAATCAGAACATCTTCAACAGTGTAAATTCCCAGTTTCATTTGATTTGTGCTACCAGTTTCAGCGTTACATTACTCCGTCATCAGGCCTCCTGACCGACATGTAGGTAGAATCCCATCTCCTGTATAATCGAAATAGGAGACAGCATACAGTCACTGGTAGCTGTAGATCTGGTCTTTACACAGCGATCTTCCATGACGATCGAAGTGATTGCTTCGAATACAGTGACTGTCCCAACATTAATTGTACAAGAGATGGGATTCTTCCCACACGTCGGTCAGGGGGCCTAAAATTTGAGTGATGTAACGCTGAAAATGGTAGCACAAATAAAATTAAACTGGAAATTTAGACGACTAAAGGTGTTTTGATTTGATATATTATGTTTAACAGCAGAGGTTCCGCAATCATCTTGTATAATTATGGACCTACGAAAAAATACAAAATATTATAAAACGCTATGAAACAGCTGTCTCGCTGCTTTCAGTCCGTACTTTTTCTGGAGGAATTCCTATAGAAGTAAGGAAATGTTTACGGAGCTATACCCAAATATATGATCCATCCACAAACTGGAACCGTGGTCCTCAGTAAGATTTATCCGGCCGCAGTGGCGAGCAGTTCTAGGTACTTCGGTCTGGAAGCGTAGAACTGCTACGGTTGCAGGTTCGAGTCCTGACTCGGGCATGGATGTGTGTGATGTCCTTAGGTTAATTGGGTTTAAGTAGTTCTAAGTTCTAGGGGACTGATGACCTCCGATGCTAAGTCCAATAGTGCTCACAGCCATTTGATTTGATTTCCTATAAGCATCACAGATGTTCAGATGTTTGATGAATAGGAGTGTTTTGGAAAGTTATCCACTCAGCCTTTTGATGAAAATGAGTGCATGTTTAATAAGCAACGGCAGTTACACTTAACTTGTTAAAATGATGTCAAAGAGGAAAATAAATGATCAAGGTTGTTGGAAATTACCTAAGAAAAGATGAAACACAACTGTTGTAATAAAAGATCACATTTGTTTATGTTTTACCATGGTGATCGGAGTATTCGCTCGTTATCAGATGAGCTATAATTTCTTTATTTGCTTTAATTGCAGGAATGTAAACAGTAAGATCACTGATTTACGATGCCGTGTACATGGAATACACATGCATCTGCTTATATCGTTAATTTCACGGAGAGGATCTACGAATGACGTACTGTATGGCATCAGAAAACGCCGGAATTTACTCACGCTTGTGTGAAAGAAATTAGGACATAGAGAACTTACGGCTTTGAGGTGATGTAAGTAATGACACAACGCTAACACATTTTTCGCTGTATCGTTGGCATTGAGGAGGTTTAGCACTTTTACAAAATTTCGTACTCGAGTCAAATGCTGTCTGAAAATAACTATTCTACTTCCCGAGCGCACCGAAGCAATAATTAATTTGCAAAATAATAAAACTGCTGCTCTGACCTTATCCACGTACAAGGGAACCATAATTAATTTTCCGGTTTCGTTCGTAATTATGACGGTCTACTGACTCTAAATATCTAACGGAAGGCGGTGGACTTCGCTAAAAGCGAAACATTGGTGAGTAAAATACTCACCGGTCTCTCATTAAATGCGTAGTGAGCACATTCTGCTCTACTTTGTTTCTCTTTAATAAAAAAAATGGCTCTGAGCACTATGGGACATCTATGGTCATCAGTCCCCTAGAACTTAGAACTGCTTAAACCTAACTAACCTAAGGACATCACACAACACCCAGCCAAAACGAGGCAGAGAAAATCCCTGACCCCGCCGGGAATCGAACCCAGGAACCCGGGCGTGGGAAGCGAGAACGCTACCGCACGACCACGAGAAGCGGGCTCTCTTTAATTAGTGGATGCTCTTGAAAGTAATGCACCAACATATGTATGAAAGAAATAATGTTCGTGAAATCCAGTCACTGTTAGTCGAGCATACCACTTCCTCTCTCCAGCATTTTAAAGAAAAACAAGACTCAAATTTTTCTTTAATACGATGTGAGTGAAGCTCTATAGTATATATCTAAACTACGGGCTGGGGCAGATAAAAGTGGCCCAGGTGAGTGGATACGATGGAGCGTGAATGTACGTTTATAACATCACACGTGACGCGCACACCACGTATACGCCCGCCATGTGATCCACACCGGTTCAGAGCGTAGTGCAGGCCGTGTCAATGTGAGTGGAGCACTGCGAAGGGGGCGATGGTACTCCTCAGAGTGGAGCAACAGGTGTTCGTTGTGAAAACAGAGAGTGGATATGGCGTGGCCAGTTGTTTGCTCAGAAGTTTAATTTTGTCAAACTGCCAGGAAAGAGTGCCACGCAACGCTTAGTCGGAAAATGGCGTCAGACAGGATGTTTGGAACAAGTCAAAAAACATTCCGAAACGTACCCGCACATCAAAAAATGTAGCTGCAGTTCATCAGAGTGCTACCAAATCAACACGATGCCTGTCACCGGAATATCACGTCAATCATGTGGTCCAGTACTCCACCTGGACCTACGCATGCATTCGTGCCTATTGCCTGTTGTCCATGCAGGAGCTCCTTAGCGACTCAAGTTTTGTGAGTGATAGTTCACTAACAATAAACGTCTTGGACAGGGTTTCACCTAGATAGAGTCATGTGTTCGGGGCAGCAGAGAATCCGCATAACTTTCTTGAAACACCGCTGCACGATCAGACCTCGGTGTATTACATTGTCAACATTTTGATACCATTTGTGGCAGCATTAAATGAGGAAGAAAGGCTTACAGTTGCTTCCAACAGAATGGAGCAACTGCCCATATTTCCGGCCGAACCTTAGAGCACATTTACACGGTCTTCACGACTGGCAGAACTGTTAGGTCAGTCTGGTCACAGCCTTACTGGGCTATCCAGGTCTCCTGATCTGTCAGGGTGTGATTGTCTGGAGAGCCCTCTAGTCTAAGGTATGTGTCAACGGCGTTCACAGTCTTCAGGAACTGCAGCTGAACTTTTCGAATGAGATTGCAGGAATTCCAGTAGTCCAGCTTCTATCCGCATCCGGAAACTTGCTCACTAGTCACCAAAAGTGTCAAAAAATGAAGCGTGGTCGCTTTCAACATCTTATAGAGTCAGGTTAGTACAGCATTTCCTATCTTCTGCTGTGTTTCTTTGTATCCCGGAACTCTGTTATCCGTGTCAATTTTATCTGCAGCACTCTATATATCTGTTCACCCCATATAAAAATTTAATTGTAACATTAGGTGTTTACAGTGAAATCTTCCCACAATGTTCCTCTTTAGAGCAAAGAAATATCAGAAGACTTCAATATTTTTTGATTCAGCAGAATGTATACCACATGCCCGTATAAAATCTACTTTTTCACGGAATAGGTTGTATACTTTGCGTCAACTTAGCGGTTTCTACAAATTTCGATTCAATGTACTTTACTTTAAATACATACGACATAAACGTCCCCATGCACTATATAACTTTTAACAGTGCAAATGTCTGATACTTCCATACACAAAGTGCCTAGCGTTGATACTGTACCACTTACGTTCATCCAGTATACACATGATAGCGCTGACAGCGACCCCAGAGAGTTTGAAACAAGGCGAATGGAAGAAAATGTGGGAATCAAAATGAAGTCTTGCTGACTTCTCTTGACTGCCAAACTACATTGTTATAAGCGTTTGTCCAGATTTCACGAATTTGTAATTCACCAGGAAGGAAACAGCCAGGTAAATAAAATGACGCGGAGTTTATAAAGATATAACCTTCTCTCTCTTCCATCGCATGGGGTGCACGTGGTATCCTGCTTGCAAATGTCTGAAAATCTTGTCATTTTTCTAAAACTATCACAGTGTGTAAATAGACTTACTGATGTATTGTAGATGTAAATTCTATGTACCACGCGCACAGACTCCAAGCGATATCTCGGTAGTTTTCTTCACTTTGGGCACGTCCCTATGGGAAAACATTTTCGGAGAATGATCTGGCATTTGCTTTCAACATCTGTTGAAATTTGTCCCTACATCTTTGTAGAATGTATAAGTGCTTTACATTTCCATCTTTTGTGTTGCCAGGGGCTTCTTAGGATGGTCGTAGTTCAGATGACAGCTGCTGCATTGCGCCGTTGTGTGCCGTTGATTCTGCAGTATCGTGAGTATCATGGACCATATCAGTACACACTGAAAACAATAATAATACGCTAACTAAAATGGAGAGCGCTAGACCATGAAAACCTTGAATAAATGCTGCCAACGTAATACTGCTGTGTTTAGATTCTTGCGGGACATGTTGATTTTAATTTCATGTTTTTGCGAGCTTATGTTCCGTGCAGAAAAAGCCATTTCTACGGTTAATAAATTTTGCGAGTATGTGATAGCTACTGGACGTGTATAACATTAATCAATCCCATCAGTTGGAGATCACTTTGCAGCACGCTCAGAGGACTTGCACGTGTTACTGACCGCCATCTTTCGGTCTAAATAGTTGCGTGAGGGGCATGGTTTCACCGTACGGAAAGATCGGACAGACAACTGGCTGTAGTGAAACGAGTACAGAACGAATATTTATGATGTGTACTCAGAACGATAGAGTAGAAAGTGTAGTAGGCACAGTTCCTTCCAGAAGCCCCAACCTCGCGAAGGCCGTAAGATTGTTCGAGTGACTCCAGTGGGTATAGGGATAAATACAGCTGAAATACGGATAGAGGTTACAGGCACAGAGACACGACGAACCGTCAAGGAAAGGTTAATGGGAGATAGTAGAGATCCCGCGTTGCCGTCCGCCTTCCACAGCAGACATCATAACACAGACAACCCGGACTTTCTGGGTGTAGGGCATGGTGTTATGTGACGGGTCTGTTTTCCAGTTTTTGTGCGTCCATCCTTTTGGCAGCAGGTCTTTGGGACTACGGCTCTTTACTATAGTGAGGAGAGGAAACCCCTACAGTCGGCCTTATAATTTTATTTATTTTGTAACTACCAGTCCCCGTTTTCAGAGCTGGTGAAACGTTACAGGAAGCAGTGATTCTCGATACCCACACCATTTTAACTCTTGGGAGTATCGTTTAGGTAGGTGTTGGACACGACAACAGAACTAATCTGACAACTGTTGAAGACTGACTGGATGCCCCAGTCTGAAGCAAGAACGGTAAACATGGTTGATTATGGCACTAATGGCGTATTCCAGAAGGATAATGGAAGACCCCATACTGCACTGCTGACAGCGAACAGCTGGGAAAAGACACGGATCCTCGCCTCGTAGGTAGGATCTGCTAAATTGACCACACAGCATGTCATGGATTACTACCACAGCGAACGACTTGAATAACAAACGAATCCTTGCCTGGTAGGTAAGGTCGCCTATTTTGACAACCATGCCGTCAGTTAGCAATCATCACAAACGCAAATAGCATGTATTTCAGACATGACAAGAAATTTATCAAGATGATTTTCGGAGGCTATTTGTCTCCATGCCACAATGAATACAAAATTCGTCTCAGGGGGTCTCACCTCGCACCGATGTCGATGAATGATATCACTTCCGAATGTAATAAAGTTCAACCAATTAATACCTGATAAACATCGGACTGGCGTGTGAAGGTGCAAAGCTTTTCATTTCCGCCAGTGTATATGTATATTATTCCTAACGTTCTGGAAAATGTGTCCCAACACTTTGACGGCCACCAAGTGTTGAGAACTGATGAGTCCGATTCATTTTGCCTCGTACAACGATGATGGTCCAAAGCAAAAAAGATGAGTACAGGTAAGCAGTGTTTATTGTAGCACACTTATATGATTACACAAAATTGTGGAATCTAAGGTATGATTAGAAAGACCGATGAAAATGTGTGTTGAATTAAAATTTCAAGCAGAACCTGAAAGATCTGAAGATAGGATACGGTACCATTTATATTTTCATCAACAAAATTGCTCGATGTGAGACGTAGTGCGCCCTTAACAGCATTAATACATGCTCTTTGCATTTGATATCCTTCTTATGTTACGAATCGTTTAAAAAACATTTTATCGCTTTTTTTCATCCATATGTTATCTTCGTTATCTATACATCCCCGTACTGAGGAATGATCAAAGGCGCTTTAAAAGCTGAGTTATAATGTCGTTGGATGGCATCCTTCCATCTAAAAACAACAGAAATGTTTGTCTTGTGACACTATCTATTATGTGTCTATATGACTAAAGCTAGAGTCGTGATAGGCAGTGACCCGGAACGTTACCGGTGTGGTACTGCCAGTATGGAGCCCTGAGACGAAAACGTTGGTACTGCCAACTTGTAGCACTGGAAGGGTCCGTACGGAACTGCTGATACTACTGACCTGAGGCGTACTTATCAGGATCTAGCAGTCTAGCAGTGGCCTAAGCGGTACTACATGGCATCGCGAGGGACACGTCACCTAGTGTATAAAAATAGTGCCCTGCCGACAGCGATCTCTGTTGCGACAGGCACGCTGCCAGTCATCGAGGCTGGTGCCCCCCATACGCTGTGAAGGCGACGTGTAACTCTGTGGTAAATAGCCCAGGCACGCAAGGAAAATATATCTGTTTTGATGAGAGCCGTTTACGCACGTTCGCCTGCTGAGGCGGCTACCCTCACGCCTTGCCTGATGCGCAGACGAATACACCACCAGGTGGATGCAAGTGGTGAAACGGGTACTATCTCGTGATCAATCACGCTCAACTTTCCTAGCAAGCTGAACCAGTTAGGTGGATTCCAAAAATTCTTAATAAACCAAGACTCTTACTTCTTGTAAAATACCGCTAATAGAATCTGATAATGTCGACTGAAGCCAAAGTTGTCTATAATAAGCAGGTGGTTAAAGCTTGATGTGATGTTATAAATCATGCGTACGCTAGTACAGCAATTGTAGCTACTTCGAACTTCTGTGACTCTTTAACCTAATGCTGTCCAACCAGAAAAGTACTTGTAATTCACTGCTAATCTGTAATGAACCTGAATGAGATTTTCACTCTGCAACGGATTTGCGCTGTATGAAGCTTCCTGGCAGATTAAAACCGGGTGCCGGAGCGAGAACTCGGGAACTTTGCCTTTCGCGGGCAAGTGCTCTATCAATTGAGCTACCCAAGCACGACTCATGACCCGTCCTTACAGCTTCAATTCTAGCAGTACCTTGTCTGCTACCTTCCAAACGCCACAGAAGCTCTTCTGCGAACTTTGCACTCCTGGAAGAAAGGATATTGCGGAGACATGGCTTAGCCACAGCCTGGGGGATGTTTCCAGGCCAGAAAGGCAAAGGTCCCGAATTCGAGTCTCGGTCCGGCACACAGTTTTAACCTGCCAGGAAGTTTCATATCAGCGCATACTCCGCTGCAGAGTGAAAATCTCATTCTGGAAACATCCCCCATGCTGTGGCTAAGCCATGTCTCCGCAATATCCTTTCTTCCAGGAGTGCTAGTTCTGCAAGGTTCGCAGAAGAGCTTCTGTGAAGTTTGGAACGTAGGAGAAGAGATACTGGCAGAACTGAAGCTATGAGGACGAGTCGTGAGTCATGCTTGGGTAGCTCAGTCAGTGGACCACCTGCCCGCGAAAGGCAAAGGTCCCGAGTTCGAGTCTCGGTCCGGCACACACTGTTAATCTGCCAAGAAGTTTATTGTTGTGAACCTTCTCACTCTTCGCCTTTCTCCCATTTCGCTTCAGAACGTGGAATGGAAATCGCTCACACATTTACAAAATAGCAAATACATTTCTGTGGGCGAACGTATTTATTACGTCGGACGTGGTATGAAGCTATGAGTAGGTAAACAAAACTTGCATTATTACTGCATATTGGTTGCTCAAAATCTGCAAAATGCTGTGACTGTAGTTCATAGTAAACACGCTTCTTAAAATACTAGCATGCCTGAAAGTGCAAAGCTTCACAGGAGATATTCTACCGTAGTCTAAACTGACACTGTTGTTGCAACTTTCTAAGATCACTTACGAGAAATTGTGTCTCACAGTCCCTTTTAAATGGTGTGATTACAGATTCTAGCTGTGAGAAAGTTTTGAGCTGAAAATAAAATAATACCTCTAATTTTACTGTTTTCGTGCTCTTATATGCGCCTACGTGATAGTCTATTATGAAGCTGTCTTCACACATTGCAAAACAAAGCTTGCTTCTGTTTATAAATCGCTGGAATATCCACTAGTCTCCACCAACGTCGTCATCGTGGAGTTAGTGTGTTAACTGATGTGAGTGCACCCGTGGAGGTAAAAGTATGGGGACATGCGCTGTACTTCGTTCTGAAGCCCGTGAGCAGGGCCTGCCGCCAGCTTAGATACCCCAAAACATTAACAGACTATGGTTTACAACTGCTTCTTGTTTTTGATTTCTGCCGTGTGCACGTAAAAGTTGTTTTAAATACTGTAGCTTGTTGGGATTTCGTGACACTAGATATTGAGCGTCAGTGACAGACGGGAGTGAAGGTCATTATTAAGTCAGGGATGGCGGGAGGGAAAGCGACGCTTTGTGGCGGTGGAATGGGCTCTGAGCACAATGGGACTTAACTTCTTAGGTCATCAGTCCCCCAGAACTTAGAACTACATAAACCTAACTAACCTAAGGACATCACACACATCCATGCCCGAGGCAGGATTCGAACCTGCGTCCGTAGCGGTCGCGCGGTTCCAGACTGTAGCGCCTAGAACGGTGGAATGGGTTCTTACATGTGGCTCAGTGGGTGAGTGTGAATGAAGCATTGGTGGTTCCACTATCAGTCATTTATTGACACGTAAGTGTCAAATAGAGTATTACATTGTGTTTTAACTCGATCAATTCCTCGCGGCATCTGTGCGGTGAGGAGTGGCAGCGCGCAGCCTCTATGGACCACTGATGCGGTTCGTGTTGCAGCGGAGCGCCAGTCAGCCTGTGTGGCCGAGCGGTTCTAGGCGCTACAGTCTGGAGCCGCGCGACCGCTACGGTCGCAGGTTCGAATCCTGCCTCGGGCATGGATGTGTATGATGTCCTTAGGTTAGAAAGGTTTAAGTAGTTCTAACAAGGGAACCTCCCCATCGCACCCCCCTCAGATTTAGTTATAAGTTGGCACAGTGGATAGGCCTTGATAAATTGAACACAGATCAATTGAGAAAACAGGAAGAAGTAGTGTGGAACTGTGAAAAAATAAGCAAAATATACAAACTGAGTAGTCCACGGGTCACGGAGCGTCGTGGTCTGGTGGTAGCGTGAGCAGCTGCTGAACTAGAGATCCTTGGTTCAAGTCTTCCCTCGAGTGAAAATTTTATTTTCTTTATTTTTGCATAGTTATTATCTGTCCTTTCGTTCATTGACGTCTTTGTTCACTGTAATAAGTTTAGTGTCTGTGTTTTGCGACCGCATCGCAAAACCGTGCGATTAGTAGACGAAGGGACGTGCCTCTCCAATGGGAACCGAAAACATTTGATCGCAAGGTCATACGTCAACTGATTCCCCCACAGGAAAACACATCTGATATATTCTATACGACACTAGTGACGGCATGTGCGTCACACGACAGGAATATGTTGTCGACCCACCTAACTTGTACACTTGGCGAAGGGGTAAAAAGATTCTTCTACCTTGCCCGATTTAGGTTTTCTTGTGGATGTGATAATCACTCCCAAAAAGTGATGAAAACATAAGAGTTTGTCACATAAACTGAAAATAAAAAATTAAACTCTTTACTTGATGGAAGATTTGAACCACGGACCTTTCGTTCCGCAGCTACTCACGTTACCACGAGACCAAGCCGCTCCTGCGTTTCCTCTCTCCTTGACGTTGCCTATCTTCCCATGAACTACTCAGTTTGTATATTTTGCTTATTTTTTCACAGTTCCACACAACTTCTTCCTGTTTTCTCAATTCATCTGTTTTCAGTTTTTCAAGGCCTATCCAATTTGCCAACTTATAACTAAATCTGAGGGGGGTGCGATGGGGAGGTTCCCTTGTAAGGTCTAGGGGACTGATGACCTCAGATGTTAAGTCCCATAGTGCTCAGAGCCATTTGAACCATTTTTTTTCGGCCCATTCTTCCTTTCAGTACCGTACCCGTGACCCTCAGCGGCGTCGGCGCTGTGTTCTCCTTGTGAATTACCTCGTTGAGTTATTAACAAGCGACTACAGTGTGGCGCGGTCTGCTCCGTTCCGGAATCGAACCAGCAACCCTCAGGTTCCGCGTCTTCTGGCGGAGTTCATCAACCTCTAGGTTCACTGGTTACCCATTCGTTGAGTCAGCAGTCCCTTTCTCCTCACCAGCCACCTGGGTAAGCACCACACAAACTTCTTTCTGGCAACATCTGCGATGGCAACTTCTGCGTTGACCTCTTGACGCTGTACCGGCGTCTTCTTCTGTCGTAGCGAAGTATGACGTCCGCTGACTAACCATCGGTCCGTCCGTACAGGTGACGTTCCTTTGTCTCTTCTTTCTCCCCTCCAAGGACCACCTCATGCCCATTTGTCGGAAGTATTTATTCGGTGTTTTCGCCAATATCCCTAAGTTTCTAGGGTAGCGACTGACGCTCCGGTCATTGATTTATGTTTTTCGCTTTGGGCAGAAACGTCATCAATGTCGACACACGTGCTAGCTTCACGTGTTTTCCCTCTATGCTGGCGCGGTCGGATATTGCCCCATCGTCCTCCTCTGCATCGCCAGATATGTCGTGTACGTGAGTTCAGTATGTTGACAGTTCGTGGAGCATTGACCGCCGATGTGCGAACTGCGCTGCTCGTTATTCTCCTTGGAAGCATTGCCCATCTGCTCGGTCGTTCATCAGTCCATGCGTTGACAGCTTCTGCACAAACTCCACTGGTCACTGGTTTCCTTATTCGACTGCTGCTGCTTCCGTATATAGTGACTCAATGCCTTCAAAATGTTCACTTAACTTATAATAAGCCATTACATTTTTTTTGGCGGATCTCTGCTTTGAACAACCATAAATAATACATAATTATTATACACTCTACAATACTAAGTATTGCAGAGCTTACGTGAATAAAGTAGTGTCAGTAATGCAGTCTCAAGCGCTTTGTGGCTTGAATGTGTATTTAATCCAGCAATAGAACACATTTTTCCCAATTAGTGTAACTGCTTTCATTTGTGCATTTAAAATATTCAAGAAGAAAAGTATGTGATACGAAAAGGATACTTTCGAAATCCACTAGGATCCTCTTTTTCTTTACTTGCGCCGATAGCTGATGAAGCTACAATTCCGAAAGCAATGGTTCTTCGCCCACTGGTACTGATTCTTATTCGTTGGATTTTCAGCTTTCAACTAATGTACACAACATTCTTAATGTTTACATTTGTATAGGACTTCCCTACGTTTTCCTTGTTAGCCTACAAGTGTGTGCTGTGGGGACAGAAGCAATGCATGCTACCATATCTTGTACATGTAAAAAAGAGAAAGATTTTTGAAAAGTCAACGGCACAGAAATGGATCTAAACATATCACCATGCAGAACAGAGTTCTTGGTTTATTAGACTGTGAGTGCATCAGTCTCTCAGAAGTTTACACATCTTCGTACTTCGAAATCTTAGCAGTAAAGTGTCACTCAGTGTGTACCCAGTAATAGCAATGAACAGCGAAAAAAGTTTCAGCACTGAGCAATTGCTATAAGCCTCACCAGTTGCCAGTTCCGCTTGTATTAATGAGCATTTAAACTAATACCTTCTATTTTAATTAGCACAAAAGACTGCCTTGTGAATAAAGTAATGGTCTTAATTTAGAAATTGGAAATTGAGGTAAGTTCCTATGGGACCAAACTGCTGAGGTCATCGGTTGCTAGGCTTACACACTACTTAATCTAACTTAAACTAACTTAGGCTAAGGACAACACACACAAGCATCCAAGTCTGCACCTTAGCAGAAAGATTTTATGTCGTAATTTTAAGGGAACTGAATTCAAAATTTATATTCCTCTCCTAGATCCTTAACATATGTTTTATGTACTTTCTGTTAGGATGAAAAACAGAAAAAATGAAGGCAAAGCATTTTTCCTAATACGCACTGTTGAAAATCATGTGTGATCTGTATCCTTATAATTTTGAGAACATATTTTGCTAAGTTTGTTTAGTTTCCAATTTTTCTTGCCCACAACATCGTCCCATTTGCAGTGATAGGAAATCTAAAGACAAATGACAGAAACAAAACCACAACCGCAAAAGTAAACACCACAGTCCTGTATATATAAGAAAATATCGCTTGAACGGTTCCATTTACGAATGAAATGCTATTCCATTAAACTTTAGATTACGAACACAACGATCAGTATACCCGTAAACGACACAAGTTGGCATATTTGATCAATCAACTACGAGTCCACAATTCAAACCACTAAAAGCTAATGTTTTGGGGTAAATAATATGTCGGATTCAGGTTCGTGACGTCATGACAACTCCCTTTACTTTTACCTCCGTAGGTGGGCCATAGATTATTGACGATCACTGTAACCGCACAAATTGGCGGATACCACCGTCTCAACGAGAAAATGATAAAATTTCAAAGTAAATTCCCTTAACATCTCCGGTGCGTTGACTCATCGTAGAATTCACACTGTATAATTTCGAGAACGTTTCTGAACAGGATGCGAGATTTGATTGTACCGGGTTGAAATGTACAAGATGTTTTGCATAAAACAATAGACGAACATACCGTGATATATTTTTCAGGTGTTGTGTCACTCTTATCGACATGTCATTTTTAGAAACCCCTTGACCCTCACAATGATTCAGCCAACTATTTATAAACTGGTTCACATTTCAGTACACAAAAACTGCTCTCAGTCCCTACTCGTAGCACAATCTTTACAATGGGCAAAATTCTCAGTTTCCACTCTACCAAAATAAGATGAAAATAGTTCGGTATACTGCCGAGGAGAAGTCTGCATTTACGTTCGCTTGATGAAACTGCAACTGGTTCTACGATTCTCTGTGTATTGTGAGCTTCAACCTTCCGTTGTTTTCTGCGCTGAATCGTGAAACTCTTGGTTCTTGCCTTTCTTCTCTCTTCCGAAATCAGCAGCTCTTGTGATTCCAATTATGTGTCTAATTATGGAATCACACTTTTCATCGAAATTTCGGTATACTGTAGTAACAATGGCGATGCAATAGTTTTCTAATATGTTCTATGTTCTTCTCGTCATCACACCTTAATACTACGTTCTTTGTCTCAACGGAACGTTTTTCGGATCTTTTAGAATTTTTCCAGTTTCACCTACCACAAAAACTTCTGATCTTTCCTCCAAAATTAATCAATTTTCCATCACTTAACTCCATGTCTGCATCCGTCCATCCACACGCTTCAAAGGACTGATCAAGTTTGACTGTACTTCAAATATTCACATTCTTCACGTTATTCCTGTGATTCATTGCTCTAAGAAAAACACCTTTCCCTTGAAAAAGCTAACAGAGTTTTCTACCAATAGTCAGACATGAATCTCCCGTCCATCTTAACACTTGTGACTGTCTGTCTTCATTTGCCATTCTCTCTCTGCAAAATTTTGCAAAGATAACATTTCCTAATGGGCTAATGTGTTATTACTTATAGAGTACATAGCAGGTATACACTTTTTAAAAAAGGACCATTATAGAATCACTTTGTAGTCCAATTTTATTTTCTGTCTGTCTGTCCGACTGTTAAGGCCCCTTTTACTCTGGAGCGGGTGGACGTATCAAGTTTAAATTTCTGTCACATACTAAGGGTTACGGCCTATTAGCGGGGTAGAAAATTTAAGCTTCTCGGTTAGTGCAGTCAAAGCATACGACCACTTACGTCACATATTTTGACACTCGCAGCCTCACTCGTCGTAAACTGTAGGGTACCTCCCGTTGTCCTACAGTCATGAAATCGAGGCAAGGACCAAGGTTTCGCAGTATAAGTAAAGGAAAAATTTGAAATTTATTAATTCGTAATAATGTCAAACGAAAAAAGAAAATGTTTCTGTTATTTGTTCTCCGACTGTCTCTTCTTCTGTTAAGATCCCTTTTTCTTAGGAACAGGACGCCATTAAAGTTAAAATTTATCGCACATACTAAGGTCTACGGTCATTTTGCCAGACAACATCATAGATTCTGTTTCTTCCAATTCCGCAATATTTTTTGGAATCTGAAGATGTCTAGCGACACTTAATACTTCTGTAATTGACCTATATTTTTTACGCATTTCCATACCATGGACCCATTGGATTCATTATGTCTAATTCGAGAATTTTGTGGATATTTACATGCATAAATATTTTGTTCTAAGGTTTATCAGTATAATATAAGACAGCTGTGATCATTTTTACCACTTTTGTTAAATTTAGAGGAGTACATTTATAATCCTGGATAATTTTCATTAAATAAATTACATAATAAACACTGAAGCATAAGCCATCAGTATTACGACAAACTTTTCTCAGACTGGCGGTTATGGTATTCACAAAGAGCAAATCACTAAGCAAACAAGGATGACATTAATTTTCATAGTTATTACCACAACACAGCGATGGTCCTGGCACACTTAGAGCACACTGTCTCTGTTTTTCTGTCCTTTGAAGCAGCGCACAGTGAACACCTTCTGTTCTGACGACTCACTGTGCTGTAGCTGCTACTGCTGTTTTGTGTTTTAGGAATAGTAATGAATTTTGTCAAATCTAGGCATATGGATTTCTGCGAAAAGGGTCATCTCTTTGATGAAATGTCTCCTCTTGTGCAAAAGCCCTTCTTGATACATGAGATGTTGTGCTTTCTTAATAATAAAGGCATTTAGAGTGGATACATCCATAATGTTGCACCACAGAGCCATTGACCACCATTTAGTGTCTCTTTTGCATGTATTATTACGCACTAGTTGATCGATAACGTCCACAACACCCTTCGTTTGGTTATAGAATTTCACAATCTCAGGCTTCCGCTTTTAATGTTGTTCATCTATAGATTTATCATGATGCATGTTACTTGTACATCTACATATACATGACTACTCTGCAATTCACATTTAAGTGCTTGGCAGAGGGAACAACGAACCACAATCATACTATCTCTCTACCATTCCACTCCCGAACAGTTCGCGGGAAAAACGAACACCTAAACCTTTCTGTTCGAGCTCTGATTTCTCTTATTTTATTTAGGTGATCATTCCTACCTATGTAGGTTGGGCTCAACAAAATATTTTCGCATTCGGAAGAGAAAGTTGGTGACTGAAATTTCGTAAATAGATCTCACCGCGACGAAAAACGTCTTTGCTGTAATGACTTCCATCCCAACTCGCGTATCATATCTGCCACACTCTCTCCCCTACTACGTGATAATACAAAACGAGCTGCCCTTTTTTGCACCCTTTCGATGTCCTCTGTCAATCCCACCTGGTAAGGATCCCACACCGCGCAGCAATATTCTAACAGAGGACAAACGAGTGTAGTGTAAGCTGTCTCTTTAGTGGACTTGTTGCATCTTCTAAGTGTCCTGCCAATGAAACGCAACCTTTGGCTCGCCTTCCCCACAATATTATCTATGTGGTCTTTCCAGCTGAAGTTGTTCGTAATTTTAACACCCAGATACTTAGTTGAATTGACAGCCTTGAGAATTGTACTATTTATTGAGTAATCGAATTCCAACGGATTTCTTTTGGAGCTCAAGTGGATCACCTCACACTTTTCGTTATTTAGCGTCAACTGCCACCTGCCACACCATACAACAATCTTTTCTAAATCGCTTTGCAACTGATACTGGTCTTCGGATGACCTTACTAGACGGTAAATTACAGCATCATCTGCGAACAACCTAAGAGAACTGCTCAGATTGTCACCCAGGTCATTTATATAGATCAGGAACAGCAGAGGTCCCAGGACGCTTCCCTGGGGAACGCCTGATATAACTTCAGTTTTACTCGATTTGCCGTCTATTACTACGAACTGGGACATTCCTGACAGGAAATGACGAATCCAGTCGCACAACTGAGACGATACCCCATAGGCCCGCGGCTTGATTAGAAGTCGCTTGTGAGGAACGGTGTCAAAAGCTTTCCGGAAATCTAGAAATACGGAATCAACTTGAGATCCCCTGTCGATAGCGATTTGTCATGTATTTTACAAACCCACAATGGCCCCTTAATGGAACTAGCTGTTCATTCTCCGTAACACGATTACATACGTGTATTTCTTTGGAGAAAACTAACCATCGTCATTTGTTTTGTAAATGCAAATAGACTTGAATTTACTACTGTGCTCCTACTTGGCTTCAACTCTTTTGGAATTTCTCCTTTATTCTACCTCATTGTTACTACAACAGTGAGGTTTCTACTCAACATATGTTCTGCCAATGGCACACTTGTAAGATAATTACCTATGGTAACATTTCTGGCTGTACTAACAATATTGCCTGCAAGATCCTTCGCTGTGGTAAGGCCTAATTTTTTCTGGTCTGACTTACCTAGTTCTCTTCGCGTGTACACAATCTTGTCAATGGCATAACCAGTTTCAGCTTCGCACATCCAGAATATTTTCATTCCATTCCATTTGGCATGTATTGTACAAACCCACAGTGACCCCTTAATGGAACTAGCTGTTCATTCTCCGTAACATTACTTTTAGGTATCATTATTTTCTTGCACTGTTCTGCAAACATTTTCCAGACATAGGATACAGCAGCAAGCTTATCAGCTTATAACCCAGCCTCTCTTCTTCTTTTGTAATAAAATGTTATGGACCTTCTTACTGCCTCAAACCGACTCAGTCATTGTAGCTGTATGCAACGGGTAGGAGAGCTTAGCCAGAAAAAGTTTCCTGATTGGAACATTACAACCCTTATCCGCTCCAATATGAAATAAAATTCCCCAGAAGGGGAACATTTCGTCTCTAGGTAGATCATACCTGTTTATTTTCCTGGGTACACAAACTCTTCTTACTCCTAGGTTTGTGCAACTCACAATTTCATCCACAATAGCTAGAGGGATTTATAAATCCCAAGTATCTTTTGGGATGTAAGTGATTATGCTTCCTGTTGGTCCTGCAATAAATTTCGCCAGATTGTGTGCAGGCATTTTATTTTGCACTGGGAGTCACTTATTCCATTGCATACCGTTTGGAGCAATATATGTATATATATTAGCATTTTCGCTACTTATTGGTACAGGGGCATTATTACCTACGTCATTGCTGTCATGTCATCATCATCATCATCATCATCATAATCATCACTATCATCATCATCACCACCACCAATACTTTGTTCTTCACTCAAAGAGTTGCTCGCCGCTGCCCAAGGAACAACTTCATGGTTTTCGTCTGAAGCAGTACTTATATCTGAAAGAAAATCATAATCCTCAGATACACATCCACTGATAACTGATTAAAAATTTGAGCTTGATAAGCGTATGCTATGTTCTTTCCTGTTCCTTCTTTTACATTTAAATTCTGACATTCTATCTGAAAAAGGTAGTGTGAAGAAATAATCTCATTACTCCCTTATTTTGCCGCATGTAGGAATGTAACTTCTGTTCATTTAATTGTTTAGTATTTCAAATGAAACTTGCCTTTCTTCCGAGTTCGTATCGAATATCGAACACAACACTGCTATGAAGCAACGTCTTACATCAATGTATTGCTTCACATACTCGTAATAATGCACTACAATATTTCATTCTGTTACAGAACACAGGAGTACGCTACCTGACAGCTGAACAGAGTTGCGAGTCGTAACTATACATCTTTTGCAGTGACAACAATGTGCAGGTGTACCAATAATGCATTACCTGAATTCCAACAAAATGTAATCGATTACAACCCAACCTAATTTGATGGCACAGCAACAGAAACCACACGGTCCATCGGACCCAGGTTATGTAAATCTGTGGTATAAAGACGAAAATGTTAGTGACACTTAAAACAGATTTCTGATGGTTCTTTTAATCTGTTACTGAATACTGCAAGAGAGCATACTTGATGAGTTGGGCCACAGTTTTAAGTCTTTCATATATCAATTAAAACTTAAAACTACTGCGTGTTTGTTGGAACTAGGGTATGGATACAAGGGTTAAACTTGACAATTTTTATTAAGTGTGCAGAGTAGAACGTCCAACAATAGCTAGCGCAATTCCAGGTTGGGGCTTAACTACGAATGTCACAATCTAAGAGGTGCTGTGAAAAGTGGATCATGTAGAATGCATTGCTCAAATAACCGGGGCGCTGCACACGGCGATAGTCAGTGTGTACATTTTGATACGTTCGAGTCCGGTTGATGGCTGTTTAGTGTCATACAATGTAGTCCGGTTGATAGCTGTTTTAGTGTCATACAATGTCTAACCAATGTTGCTGTACAATGCATAGACACCGCAATGTACGTTAACAACGATAACTATTATAGTCCTCGTCTGTTTGTTGCAGAAGGTTTCAACATAGATATTAAATACAAAGCCAAAAATACTACTTTACTGTATGTATCCTCCAGTGTAATGTTATCATTAATCAACCAAGGCATTACAAGAGCTAACACGATTATCGACAACGTTTCGAATTTAATACTTGAATAAACATTTTAATTTAATAATAATCTTGTGGTGTTGCCGTTCTTCTTGTTATATCCGTGCTTGTACGAAAATAGGATGAGGAATTACACTTTATCCAAGACACCTTTTTTCTTTTTTGTTTCATCCAGACTTGTTGCAGCACTTTTTGTGCTATTTTCAGTGGGTTATTTTTCATTTTCTAACTGTAAAATTGTGACATATTAACATTTATCGAAACTTTTGGTACACAATATTTACAATTATGAATGAATAATTGTTGTAAAATATTATACATCACTTATTCATAGTTCACAGTTAGGATACATATTAAAGACCTGATGAACTGATTGTTGTTTGTAACATTATGCCAAAGTTCTATTTATAGCTTGATAGGCAAAAACAGTGGATGTATGCACTAGTTTACTACATCCACTCTTTCAGCCAATTAAGCTATAAATAGAACTTCGACGTAATGTTATAAACAACACACAGTGCATCAGGTAGTTAATACATATCTCAACTGTGAACTATGAACAAATAATGCATAATATTTTTCAACAGTTATTCATTCATAATTGTAAATATTATGTACCAAAAGTTTCGCTAAGTGTTAATATGTGGCAATTTTACAGTTAGAAAATAAGAAATAACCCACTGAAGATTGCACAAAAGGTGCTGGAACATGTCTGGGTAAAACGAAACAGAAAAAAGATGTCTTGCATAAGGTGGAATCCCTCATCCTATTTTAACTTAATTTTCTATTTTCATACAAACTAGTAAAGCCGTGTTTGACCACAGTCTTGACCGATCATGAGTGCTGCAAACGCTCCAGTCTTCTAAATACGTAATCGCTCTCGCCTTAAAAATACCTATATTGATGCTATACGCTCCGGGGGCTATTTTTTCTTAGGGGAAATGTTCATTAGTTCCAGTTTCATGGGAATTTAAGTGACTGGACAAAATTTCAAAATTCCATATTGTTTGAAGTGAAGTATCAGAAATCAGTATCTATTAGTCACTTTTACTGCAATTACATTACTTTAATTACTATAATTTAAAAATGATTCCTGAGCGCATAGGATCGCAAAAGATTACGCCGATGCCCTTTAAACTTTGATTTCGCTAACTCAAACATTATTGAATGACGAATTAAAAAAAAGAAAGTTTAAATAATTGGTGTTGCTAATTAGGAAAACCTGTTAATATATCTCCAGAATAAATAAATTAACTAAAAAATTACTATAACAAATGTGAAATTACACAATAAACTTAGACTTAAAATTGAATCATTCACGAAAGTCTTGAAATTATCGGAACTGATATCTGACCAGTATCGACATCGGTAACATGCAAAAATCGTCTAAATTTTCGATATCTGGTGCGGATGAACTACCTACGAGCATAATTACGTTTTCACGGAATCTTCAGAGCGCAAGTCCTACTAGCACTTGGCCAATTCTTTTTTTATAGATTTCAGTCATTGGCGTCGCACTGGCTGATGATACAAGAATAGCCGAAAATATGTCCTTTAAACTGCGATAACAGTTTTAACGAGATTAATATTAGAAATTTTAAAGTTAGTACTGTTGATTCCAAACCATTTTACTATCTAAGTGTTATGCAAACGATTCCATCAATGAGTAGGATGTGGAATCTCCTGTCACTTTCAGATACGCTGGTTTGCATTTACTCACTGGACTGAACTGCTCCAGAATTTTATTTCTAGAATATAAACGCGGAAGAGTTAGATGTATTAATTCTCTGAGCCAATAAAGTTACCTTAAACTATTTTAATGATATGCAATGGAAGATAGGTATTTGCTTGGGAGGTATCGAAATCAGATATCTGCATGGAATCTGATAAATGGTAAAGGCAAAATTTCCAATTGGAGGAACATTCCCTCTGCGTGTCTTTGCGGTCAGTCTTTATTCGTAAATCTGGCCTGTGCTGTATTTCAAGATATTACTAGTTTCCTAGTTCTGCTGCAGCCAAACAGCGAATGCTTTTGAAACTATCTGCCAGACTGAAACGTAAGTCGTATCTGTCGTAATTCGGGGCGATACTAACAAGCGCTATGGCGTAAGATGTAGACGTAATGTCAGTATTGGGGAAGCCGAATGAGGTTTTTAAATTTTTGGAAGACTTTTCAGAAAGGGTAACGCGTATGTAACGGAAAATGGATACAAGACGTCACTGCAATCTATCGCCTTGTACTATCACTGCCGTTTTCGGTGTGTATACGTAGATATGGATCGGGATTCAAGCCGTTTCGGTACGCTAGGGATTTTCTTTACAGAATTTATGTTGTTGAAGTGGGAAAGTAAGCACCTATATTTCCTATCCCAAGAAAACTGCGTTTTTTTGACGCGTTACACATCTCACACCGTAGCAGTAATGAAATACACCCACAATTTACTAATGGGTTGACTGATTTCACTGCTAGAGAACGAGGTTATCAGCTCCCATTTCAAGTGTAGTGGCACGGGTACCTGAAATTTCGAAATTAAAAATCAAGCCTACGTATCTGTAAAACCAAACATTAAAATGTAATACAATCACTTACAATCGTTCTGATCGACTGGAATACATTTATTTTTTGCATGGTAAATGCAGAGAGTTCTCAGGCCCGTAATACAATTCTGGTGTACCAACGTATCCTCTGTAATAGGTGACTATACTTCTCACTCTTTGAAGGTATTCGTTTAAATGACAGGCGAGGAAAATGCTTCGAATTCTGTCATTGTAATCTTGAATTCGGACTATCACGTTCAAATTCTTAAAATTAATTTAGTTAACATTGCCTATTCCATGAAAATATAAAATTACGAAAATACGCACTGCAGAGGCCAATAGTCAACCCATAAAGCAAGAAGAGCATCATGTTCAAGGAGTGTGTACCCTAGAATGAGATTTACACTCTGCAGAGGAGGGGAGATTAAAACTGTGTGCCGGACAGAGACTCGAACTCGGGACCTTTGCCTTTCGAGGGCAAGTGCTCCACAATCTCAGCTACCCTGGTCTCGAGTTCGAGTCTCGGTGCGACACACAGTTTTAATCTGCTAGGGAGTTTCATATTAGCTCACACTCCGCTGCAGAGCGGAAATCTCATTCTGTAAACATTCCCCAGACTGTAGCTAAGTCATGTCTCCGCAATATCTTCCAGGAATTCTAGTTCTACAAGATTCGCAGAAGAGCTGCTGTGAAGTTTGGAAGGTAGGAGACGAGGTACTGGCAGAAGTGAAGCTGTGAGGACGAGTCGCGAATCGTGCTTGGGTAGATCAGATATCAGATGGTAGAGCACTTGGCCGAGAAAGGCAAAGGTCCCGAGTTCGAGTCTCGGTCCGACACACAGTTTTAATCTGCCAGCCAGTTTCAGTGTGTACACTGTCTCACTAAGAAAGTGGTGCACCCAGATGGGGAGGAGGAAATGAAATGAAACTTCACGGATTGTAAGGGTATGTAGTGTTATTTCGGCGATTACAGTACCGAATTAAATTTATAAATAATTTTCCAATGTGAGCCGACTTAACAGTGTGACGCTGCAACGCCTCTGAACTGGATCCTTGATAAGATTCGGTTGGGCAGTATGGCATATAGCCGTTCTATCCTCTCGTGATGAAAGCTCGCCCCCAACTGCTGTAACTGTTCCTTGATATCACTGATACTAGCACTGGGACGGATTTGACATTCGAGCTGATTGGAGACTGATCTGGGGATCTCCAGACCGCAAGATTACCTCAGCATCACGTACACAGTTCACAGAGACACTCGCCACGTGAGGGCGGGTACTGTGCTGTTGAAAAACGGCTCCACGGTACTGTCGAATGCGGGGTTACACATGAGGATGCAGGATGTCCTTGACGTCCCACTGTGCCGTCAGAGTACCCTCAATAACTACCAGCCGTGATATGAAATCATACCTGATGGTTCGCCACATTATGGCACCGGGTGCAACACGGCAGCGCCTCTCCAAAACTCTGGATTCATCACTGAACACATTGCGACCCAATTCATCCGTAGTCCACGCTCCTCAGCCACGATACTGCTCCAAACGCAGTTGTTCATGTTGCCGTGTTAACGGTAGGCTGCGCTTGGGACAATAATTCTCTAGTCCGGCTGTTGACTAGTCTCCGGCCAATGATACAGAATGTTGCAGGGCGTCAATTATTTGTTCTTTCTGGCAGGTGTGAAGGGGTTACCATGTGCCTGGTATACAGTATAGCGATCATCCCTTATGTTGGTCAGACGTGGTCAATTGGAACCCTGAAGAGAGATATGCCTGCCCACACTTATCCACGCAGTCCAACATAGCAACCTCGTAAAACGCAGTTGCCAAGAGCGGCACGCAAAGAAATATGTATTCAATGGGATATACCAAAAGGAAACTGAGTAGTAAGTGGATGGTGTAGAGTTGTCAAATGATCCAAGGTGTCGAGTGCTTTGACGATCGAATGTGGCGGTTTATTCACAATGTGTGAAGGCTACAGGTGATTCATTAAGTTTGGGGGAGGGGGTTGGGGGGGGGATGTTTCCTACCATCACTTGAGTCCCCTTTCCGACTTGGTTGACTATGATTTATTTCAACATTATGGGTGACCAGTCATTGCCCTTGTTTCTACTTGATCACGATGAGTATGCTGAAGACGCTTCTGTTGTCTCAGATAACGATGACCTTGTTTACAAGGATGAACGTAGAGGTTTTTTATTTTGGCGAACAGTCAGGCACCCAACTGCACCCAAAATAGCCCGCTTAATCGCCCGACTTCAATTACAAAGAAAATGTGAGTGACTATCTAGAACCGGTGATGAAAGTAGCAGTCACAATCTCAACAGTTTGATAGCATTGCGGGATACAGTGAAGAACAAGTGGGTTCAATTGGATACGGCTCACCTGAAAAACTTGGGGACTCTGTTCCACACCGAAGTTGGCCATTGTGAAAGCTAGAGGCGGTGTTACACGCACGGTATGCTGTGTTCTAAGGACGACAGCGTTCTTTGTCTGACTACCAATTAGGTCATCCATATTGTGAAGATCAAACCCTTGCCTCACAGGATTATTTGTACCCTATAAATGAGTCTCGGGATGGGAAAAACACATAGACTTACCATGAAATTTACCCGGATGTGTTCTATTACGATTCAGATTTACTGAAGGCAGGGAAGTATTTTAACAATTCGACTTATTCGTCGGACAGAGGCATAGATGGAAGTTCAAGACACCAAGGATAGGGGCATGTGGACTTGGTGGTTAACCCAAACATATTTCTAATTTTATTCGATACTCTTCCCTATCAGGCGACACTGAAGACTTGTGTTAGAACGGTTTGCCCTCTTGCTTATAAGGTCTGCCTTTTTTGTTCAGCGCATTGCCATTATGTTGGGAAGGACACCGACAAGTAGACAGAAATGTCTTATTTCCAGAAAAGGTCAAGGGTCACCTATTTTCGTTTTACTTATCGGTGTTTTGGCAGCCTTACTAACAACAACTCCAGCAGCACCTTCACATACACAAATAGATGTCATAACACCAGCCCAGGCCATCTGCAATGAGATATCTGACTTGGTGGCTGGCGTATTAACGATTTTAGAGAGCGACGTTGCAAACAATGGAAGTTACATAGCCTTGAATAACATTTTTGCCCTGTCTATAGTAGCAGTCTTGTGATCCATAGCTCCTGGACCTTCTGTTCCGACAAACCGTCAGTTCCTTTGACCATACTGGATGTATGATACAGCAGTTAACACCCCATGAGAGAGCGTCTAAATCACGCCTCACACAGCTTGATAACCTTTGCATGAAAGGACTGTACCCGCAAACGCTGGCCACGGAAACCAGCGCATCGGGTTTGGGACCTATGGCAGATCCTGAGACGTAAGGAGCCAGCTTTTATGTGTTTACGTAATGTGAGTGAATTAAAAGGTGAGTATCGAGGCAGATTCACGATTCACTCTTTCCATTATGTTCCGCATGTCGGTTACAGTTTCTTTTATGCCGTTCCTCTTGAAATCCACTACTAGATATGACACATTGAAAATTACCTTCACGTATTTGAACCACCATAAATGTTTCTCACAAGGGGAAGGCCTCAGACACGGCCAACCGATTCGCCTCAAATTTGGCAGGTCGCTTGTGTACAACCTAAAACGAAGGAATCTGAGGTATTTTGGGTCAACACCCCCGCGTTTTTGAGAAAATCACCCCTAAAGGTTATGACTAGCAATCGACTCAAAATTGGAGGGATCGATAGATAATTATAAATAGAGTATATTTATCATCAGGTATTGAGTCGGAAAACACATACTTTTCCAGAAATCGAGGTAATAAACTTTTACAACTGCCGCTTCTGTACCCACATGGTAAACACTTTTCGCCGGCAGCGCCGATAGCCCAACGGCCAAGGTAAGCGCCGGCACGGTAACTCAGCGTGTGCGGTCACGGGGTTCGCTGCCCTCTCTAATAAAAAAAACTGAGTTAATGGATCAACGACGAACGGAAACGGGCATCTTGCGACGTCCGCCCCGAGCAGATACAACGAACAAAATGAGAATTTTTTTTTAAAAAAAAAGGTAACTGGCTGGGAATCGGATAACCTGCGTTCGAATCTCGAAGTAACTTCGCGGATGTTCTTTTTTCGTTTGTATTTCCCCATATCTCATTTGATAGGGATAGGTGGGTTAATAAGGTAAGTAAATCAATAAGGAATGATAATAATAAGGTAGGCAAATAAATTTATCAAACCTCTAAACAACTAAACAACTAAAATGTTACTCCAGGTCACTTTACAATGGCTCTTCCAGTCACTGATACGTGTCCTCACTTTTCTTCGAACAACTACATGGATGGTACTTGTCATATAAAGATGAGAAACAAATATACTCATGGCACCAAGAACATCTAATGAATACAATCTTTCGACAGCTACACTGTTTCTTCCGAAGAGTCGGCGGAAAAGAAACTTGGTTTACACTTAAAAATATGTCTTTTCCGGGAATTAATTTTGATGCGTACCACGCATACAATATCATTGCCTGAAAAATCGGTGCTGAAACTTGGTTATGAATTATGCTGTGAATAGTTATTGCATCCGTGTGGTTGTGCAATTCCGGCTGGGTTTCCAGAAGCACACTGCAATTCTGAAGCCTGGAAATAAAGTTTTTAACCTGGCGATAGAAATAAACATCACACGGCTGGCACACTGGTGTGCAGTTTGGCGGTATTACTTTTACTGTCCACGTCGGCTGACCCTCGCCGGCTATAAACATTGTGTCACGTATTGTAGTATTAATTTGTCCACTCCAGCAATCCAGTATTAGACAAAACTTGTTATCAGAAACGCATGGTTTTAAAACGTTCTCAAGAAATGTTGTGAATCGCATTCGTCAGTTTCCCGGATTTGGAGCAGGTAATGTAAGCATTTTTCAACGAGTCGGTTAAACGATTGACCTCTTCTATAACCCGAGGACCAAATGTAACATTCATTTCTTGTGAACACAGGAAAACCTTAGGCAACACTTTGCCAGTGGCTTTGATGGGATATTGCGCCGTGTACGAGTGTGTTAGTTTGTTTTTACTACCAACTGAGACAAGGATCCGTTTTTCTCTATTATGCGATAACGTGCGTGGAATGTTCACCCAACACTCGCATCCTGTTTGAGCGGTGTTGATCACGTAATCACGATTAAAATTGGTCAAAAGTGACGTCGTTTGCTCTGCTGAAAAGAGCCGCCACTCTCTGTATACCTTCGATATTTTGTACCTCCTTATGAGAGACGTATTTAGTGACGTGCCGTTGACGAATTTTATACTCCGATTTGAAATTTCTTGCCAAAGATAATGATGCAGCAAACGTAAAATCCTTGTTGGTCGTATACTGAAGCGCTGCACCTGCAGCCCACCCCTGGAGTATTCTCGTTGTTACATTCTCGTTACAACAACGAGATTCGACAAATCGGTCGTATGTCCACTTGTTTATCGCTTGGTATTTGTCGTATCCTGTCCCTCCTTTAACAATATCACTTTCCCGCAGATTCAAGTCCTTCTTCCTTTTCAGGGCTGCTGTTGCTCCATTCTTTTGCAGTGTTTGTAAGTTCCAATTTGGATGATTCCTGACTAGCGCTACCGCCTTTACTTTCACTTCAAGCGGTGTAGCGTCGTAGTTCAATCGTTTAGTAACCGGTTCGTAATGCTCATCGGGAACAGATGAAGCACATATTCCCGGTGAGTGGATATTTCCAAAGTGTTACGACCATTTTGCAATTCACTAGTCGGGATATCTTCCACTGAATCACCTTCCGCTTCGTCTTCATGGTACAGTACTGTACTTCAGTATCAACAAAAGTCATTTCATTCGTCAGTTCCAAAAATCGCTCTACGATAGCCGCTGCTATCAATCTGGAACGAAGAGAAACAGAACTGCCTGCTTCCGGTAGTGCACTGATAATTTATCTGTTTTGCAACACTTTTACAAATCAAAACACAGCGTCGGTAACTTCCCGCACGCCATCGTCTGTGGCAGGCTCCCAACTATATATTACAGCGCTAGTCGATGGGTGTACATCCTCCATTATTTAGATTATGCACCTGAAAGATATGACACAACAAACAATAACTAGTTACTACGACATAAACAGACGAGCTAATTGACCTAGTAGATAGTGTCGGACGTTCCATGCGGCTTTTCGCGGATGATGCTGTAGTCCGCAGAGAAGTTGCAGCATTAGAAAATTGCAGCGAAATGCAGGAAGATCTGTAGCGGATAGGCACTTGGTGCAGGGAGATGCGACTGACCCTTAACATAGACAAATGTAATGTATTGCGAATACACAGGAAGAAGGATCCTTTATTGTATGATTATATGATAGCGGAACAAACACTGGTAGCAGTTACTTCTGTAAAATATCTGGGAGTATGCGTGCGGAACGATTTGAAGTGGAATGACCATATAAATTTAATTGTTGGTAAGGCGGGTACCAGGTTGAGATTCATTGGGAGAGTCCTTAGAAAATGTAGTCCATCAACAAAGGAGGTGGCTTACAAAACACTCGTTCGACCTATACTTGAGTATTGCTCATCAGTGTGGGATCCGTACCAGGTCGGGTTGACAGAGGAGATAGAGAAGATTCAAAGAAGAGCAGCGCATTTCGTCACAGGGTTATTTGGTAAGCGTGATAGCGTTACGGAGATGTCTAGCAAACTCAAGTGGCAGAGTCTGCAAGAGGGGCGCTCTGCATCGCGGTGTAGCTTGCTGTCCAGGTTTCGAGAGGATATGTTTCTGGATGAGGTATCGAATATATTGCTTCCCCCTACTTATACCTCCCGAGGAGATCACGAATGTAAAATTAGAGAGATTCGAGCGCGCACGGAGGCTTTCCGGCAGTCGTTCTTCCCGCGAACCATACGCGACGGCAACAAGAAAGGGAGGTAATGCAGTGGCACGTAAAGTGCCCTTCGCCACACACCGTTGGGTGGCTTGCGCAGTATAAATGTAGATGTAGATGTACAAACTACATACAGTACTCGTCATTTGTTACTTACGGAAGAACTCACATTCAGAAAACGTATTTTATTCGGCGCATTAACGATGGAAAAATCACTACATGTGTCCGCGAGGTTCGCGGCAGCCTACTGACGGGAAACAACTCTTTCCGATTTACTTCTATAAGGCTCGTGCTGGACACCTTCACTCTTCCAGGTTCATAACTATGATATGACGAAGAGGCAACCGAGACAACATAACTCTCCCCGCATGCACTCTGCCCCGTACCGCGCTGTAAAGAAGCGTCGCGCGGTTGGCTATCTGTGATCCCTCGTGAGGAATTCGCAGCACTCTTACTCGGAGTTGTTTTCATTTGACAAGGCTTAAAAGTTTAATACTTTAGTAACTCACAGTGTTTGGGAAATTGGTTTGCCTATCTTATTATTATCATTCCTAATTGATTTACTTACCTTATTAACCCTCCTATCCCTATCAACTGAGATATGGAAAAATACAAACGAAAAGAATACCATCCGCAAGGTTTCTTCGAGATTCGAACCCCTGTTTTCCGACTCCCAGCCATTTGCTTGGCCGTTGCGCTGTCGGCGAAAAGCGTTTACCATGTGGGTACAGAAGTGGCACTTGTAAAATTTCTTTCCTCGATTTCTGGAAAAGGTTGCGTTTGCGGACTCCATACCTGATGATGAAAAATACTCTATTTACAATTATCTATCGATCCCTCCAATTTTAAGTCGATTGCTCGTCATAACCTTTAGGGGTTATTTTCTCAAAATTGCGGGGGTGTTGACCCAAAATATCTTCGTTTTAGGTTGTACACAAGCGACCTGCCGAATTTGAGCCGAATCGGTTGGCCGTGTCTGAGGCCTTCCCCTTGTCAGTTCAATCACAATTCCGTGGTAAGTGGCGTATTTGATGTGCAATATCCGATCAAACGTTCCACGGGATGCTATGCTGGTTAAGGTGGTACTTTCTAAGATTACCTTCGTGAATAGGAAAGTAGGAATTCCTCCTACCTGTGTTCTGTGAAGCTCTTCTAGATGATGTCCCCAAAAGGTAGAGCACTGGATTCTTCGGAAGATGGAAGCAGGTGACTTGTGTTTCTAATCAGAGGTGTGGCCAGCAAATTTATATGAAATAATTCCCAGGATACCATTACAGTGCGTTTATTTCCGAACGTCATAAAAGAGTAGCAGTTTGTTATCTTGAAACGATTCCTTTTACGAAGTTAGTAAGTTCCGAGAACGTGGTAAAGCCGAACAGTATAAATTAACGATATTCGAACACCATTCTACCGCCTGTTGTCATTTATGAAGAGTCGCAGAGTGCGTCCTAACGTTGACTGGAGAGTCTGACACGCAGCCAGAATCTCTTGCTTACGTCGTCACACTTATTAGCCCCTCGTACATCTTCGTTAAGTTAACAATACTCATTGGTTAACTGAATTTTCGGGTCTCCTGCATAGTGTTATTATTGTAGTTAATCCCAGACGACCCGTATGCTCTTCCCCGTACCAGTTAAGCCAAAATATGACTTACAGACATTAATACACACACCAAAAAAGTTTTGCGTCATTCCGGTTCCCAGAATTCCTGAAGACAGACGTCGACTATGGATATTGTATCACAGATATAGTCCCTTTGACTGTTCAGAGATGTCATTAAACCCGCCCAAAGATGTAAACAACCATGCGTGAGCAGCACCTATTAGACAGAGGGGATCCGACAACTAATCAGTTCCAGCCATTCCACCAGGAAGGAGGTACACGGCTCGTGTTGTCTGAAGTTCAATCTTGCCTAGACGGTCAATACCGCGGTTCGATCGCGTCCGCATTGTTACTTTGTGCCAGGAAGGGCTCTCAACAAGGGATGTGTCCAGGCGTCTCGGAGTGAACCAAAGCGATGTTGTTCGGACTTGGAGGAGAGAGACAGGAACTGTCGATGATATGCCTCGCTCAGGGGCTACTTCTGCAGTTGATGACTGCTACCTAAGGATTATGGCTCGGAGGAACTCTGACAGCAACGCCACCATGTTGAACAATGCTTTTCGTGCAGCCACAGGACGTCGTGTTACGACTCAAACTGTGCGCAGTAGTCTGCATGATGAACTTCAGTCCCGACGTCCACGGCGAGGTCCAATTTTGGAACCACGACACCATGCAGCGCGGTGCAGATGGACCCAACAACACGCCGAATGGACCGTTCAGAACTGGCATCTCTTCACTGATGAGTGTCCCATATGGCTTCAACCAGGCAATCGTCGGAGACGTGTTTGAAGGCAACCCGATCAGGCTGAACGCCTTAGACACACTGTCCTCCAAGTGCAGCAGAGGACGTTCCCTGCTGTTTTGGGGTGGCATTTTGTGGCGCTGATGTACGCCGCTGTTGGTCATGGAAGGCCCCCGTAACGGCTGTACGATACATGAATGTCATCCTCCCGATCGGTAGTGCAACCATATAAGCAGCATATTGGCGAGGCATTCTTCATGGACGACAATTCGCGCCACCATCGTGCACATCTTGTGAATGACTTCCTTCAGGATAACGACATCGCTCGAATAGAGTGGCCAGCATGTTCTCCAGACATAACCGCTTTCGAACATGCCTGGGATAAATTCAAAAGTGGTGTTTATGGGCGACGTGATCCACCAAGCACTCTGAGGGATCTACGCCGAATCGCCGTTGAGGAGTGGGATAAACTGGACCAAAAGTGCCTTTATGAGCTTGTGAATAGCATGCCACGAAGAATAAAGGCATGCATCAATGCAAGAGGACGTGCTACTGAGTATTAGAGGTACCGGTGTGTACAGCAGTCAGGACCACCAGCTCTGAAGATCTCACTATATGGTGTTACAACTTGCAATCCGTGGTTTTCGTGAGCAATAAAACGGGCGGAAATGATGTTTATGTTTATGTCTGTTCCAATTTTCTGTACAGGTTCCGGAACTATAGGAACTGAGGTCATGACAACCTTTTTTTGATGTGTGTATTTAGTAAAGTACATCTTTGCTGTCGAGTAAGTTCCATTCTCAAGGCTCGGGTTTCCTCCCCGCTCGTATAATTCACCTTCGCCCCATATGTTCCGGCTGCTACCTCTGTCTCCGTCGAAATGAGGACATTCTTGTTTCTAAAGATGGAACGGTGGGTACTCGTTCCTCTAGCTAGACATTTCGTAAAGAGATATGTCAAACGACCCAACAACCACCTGCTGTCTTCATAGAAGAGGGAGCACTAACTGGTTTCTCGTTTCACATCTGTAGGCCATGTAACTCATTGTAGATGATTTACTCTACAACCGGGACTGTTCTGGTTATGTATTTGAGGAGAATGCAAAATATCTTATTTGTACAATGTTCGCTCTCCCTCACTGTTTAAATATACTGGAAAGGATCCGTCGACAGCTGCTTTGTAGGTGACATGCAGTTCAACTCTACGGTAGATCGCAGAGGTCAACCCTGTAAGAAAAGACGCACTGAGGCGAACAAAAAGAATAAATATAGACTAAACACACAGGTCACGCCTAATTGATTTACTTACCTTATTAACCCTCCTATCCCTATCAACTGAGATATGGAAAAATACAAACGAAAAGAATACCATCCGCAAGGTTTCTTCGAGATTCGAACCCCTGTTTTCCGACTCCCAGCCATTTGCTTGGCCGTTGCGCTGTCGGCGAAAAGCGTTTACCATGTGGGTACAGAAGTGGCACTTGTAAAATTTCTTTCCTCGATTTCTGGAAAAGGTTGCGTTTGCGGACTCCATACCTGATGATGAAAAATACTCTATTTACAATTATCTATCGATCCCTCCAATTTTAAGTCGATTGCTCGTCATAACCTTTAGGGGTTATTTTCTCAAAACTGCGGGGGTGTTGACCCAAA
Organism: Schistocerca nitens; assembly: GCF_023898315.1. Taxonomy (NCBI): domain Eukaryota; kingdom Metazoa; phylum Arthropoda; class Insecta; order Orthoptera; family Acrididae; genus Schistocerca; species Schistocerca nitens. Next base: position 363,510,909 of record NC_064622.1, read on the forward strand.
ATATCTTCGTTTTAGGTTGTACACAAGCGACCTGCCGAATTTGAGCCGAATCGGTTGGCCGTGTCTGAGGCCTTCCCCTTGTCAGTTCAATCACAATTCCGTGGTAAGTGGCGTATTTGATGTGCAATATCCGATCAAACGTTCCACGGGATGCTATGCTGGTTAAGGTGGTACTTTCTAAGATTACCTTCGTGAATAGGAAAGTAGGAATTCCTCCTACCTGTGTTCTGTGAAGCTCTTCTAGATGATGTCCCCAAAAGGTAGAGCACTGGATTCTTCGGAAGATGGAAGCAGGTGACTTGTGTTTCTAATCAGAGGTGTGGCCAGCAAATTTATATGAAATAATTCCCAGGATACCATTACAGTGCGTTTATTTCCGAACGTCATAAAAGAGTAGCAGTTTGTTATCTTGAAACGATTCCTTTTACGAAGTTAGTAAGTTCCGAGAACGTGGTAAAGCCGAACAGTATAAATTAACGATATTCGAACACCATTCTACCGCCTGTTGTCATTTATGAAGAGTCGCAGAGTGCGTCCTAACGTTGACTGGAGAGTCTGACACGCAGCCAGAATCTCTTGCTTACGTCGTCACACTTATTAGCCCCTCGTACATCTTCGTTAAGTTAACAATACTCATTGGTTAACTGAATTTTCGGGTCTCCTGCATAGTGTTATTATTGTAGTTAATCCCAGACGACCCGTATGCTCTTCCCCGTACCAGTTAAGCCAAAATATGACTTACAGACATTAATACACACACCAAAAAAGTTTTGCGTCATTCCGGTTCCCAGAATTCCTGAAGACAGACGTCGACTATGGATATTGTATCACAGATATAGTCCCTTTGACTGTTCAGAGATGTCATTAAACCCGCCCAAAGATGTAAACAACCATGCGTGAGCAGCACCTATTAGACAGAGGGGATCCGACAACTAATCAGTTCCAGCCATTCCACCAGGAAGGAGGTACACGGCTCGTGTTGTCTGAAGTTCAATCTTGCCTAGACGGTCAATACCGCGGTTCGATCGCGTCCGCATTGTTACTTTGTGCCAGGAAGGGCTCTCAACAAGGGATGTGTCCAGGCGTCTCGGAGTGAACCAAAGCGATGTTGTTCGGACTTGGAGGAGAGAGACAGGAACTGTCGATGACATGCCTCGCTCAGGGGCTACTTCTGCAGTTGATGACTGCTACCTAAGGATTATGGCTCGGAGGAACTCTGACAGCAACGCCACCATGTTGAACAATGCTTTTCGTGCAGCCACAGGACGTCGTGTTACGACTCAAACTGTGCGCAGTAGTCTGCATGATGAACTTCAGTCCCGACGTCCACGGCGAGGTCCAATTTTGGAACCACGACACCATGCAGCGCGGTGCAGATGGACCCAACAACACGCCGAATGGACCGTTCAGAACTGGCATCTCTTCACTGATGAGTGTCCCATATGGCTTCAACCAGGCAATCGTCGGAGACGTGTTTGAAGGCAACCCGGTCAGGCTGAACGCCTTAGACACACTGTCCTCCAAGTGCAGCAGAGGACGTTCCCTGCTGTTTTGGGGTGGCATTTTGTGGCGCTGATGTACGCCGCTGTTGGTCATGGAAGGCCCCGTAACGGCTGTACGATACATGAATGTCATCCTCCCGATCGGTAGTGCAACCATATAAGCAGCATATTGGCGAGGCATTCTTCATGGACGACAATTCGCGCCACCATCGTGCACATCTTGTGAATGACTTCCTTCAGGATAACGACATCGCTCGAATAGAGTGGCCAGCATATTCTCCAGACATAACCGCTTTCGAACATGCCTGGGATAAATTCAAAAGTGGTGTTTATGGGCGACGTGATCCACCAAGCACTCTGAGGGATCTACGCCGAATCGCCGTTGAGGAGTGGGATAAACTGGACCAAAAGTGCCTTTATGAGCTTGTGAATAGCATGCCACGAAGAATAAAGGCGTGCATCAATGCAAGAGGACGTGCTACTGAGTATTAGAGGTACCGGTGTGTACAGCAGTCAGGACCACCAGCTCTGAAGATCTCACTATATGGTGTTACAATTGCAATCCGTGGTTTTCGTGAGCAATAAAACGGGCGGAAATGATGTTTATGTTTATGTCTGTTCCAATTTTCTGTACAGGTTCCGGAACTATAGGAACTGAGGTCATGACAACCTTTTTTTGATGTGTGTATTTAGTAAAGTACATCTTTGCTGTCGAGTAAGTTCCATTCTCAAGGCTCGGGTTTCCTCCCCGCTCGTATAATTCACCTTCGCCCCATATGTTCCGGCTGCTACCTCTGTCTCCGTCGAAATGAGGACATTCTTGTTTCTAAAGATGGAACGGTGGGTACTCGTTCCTCTAGCTAGACATTTCGTAAAGAGATATGTCAAACGACCCAACAACCACCTGCTGTCTTCATAGAAGAGGGAGCACTAACTGGTTTCTCGTTTCACATCTGTAGGCCATGTAACTCATTGTAGATGATTTACTCTACAACCGGGACTGTTCTGGTTATGTATTTGAGGAGAATGCAAAATATCTTATTTGTACAATGTTCGCTCTCCCTCACTGTTTAAATATACTGGAAAGGATCCGTCGACAGCTGCTTTGTAGGTGACATGCAGTTCAACTCTACGGTAGATCACAGAGGTCAACCCTGTAAGAAAAGACGCACTGAGGCGAACAAAAAGAATAAATATAGACTAAACACACAGGTCACGCCTACAAACAGTTTATTAGTATTTTGAGTAAAACATAGGCAGCTTCAGTATCTTCCTGAATAGTTGTCAGTTGGTAAAGTCATTTTTGAAAGGACCTTACTCCAAAATCGCAGGTTTTCAGGAACTGAGGCAAACATTCAGCAGATAAGTATACGGAAGGTAACAGGATGGGCTTTTAATCGTTTGAAGAACGGAATGAGATGGATGTTTTTCCGTTACTGCGTTTGTCAAGTTTTGCATTCTCATTGAACAAAGTGGTGTAAAATCCTGGAATAATGTTCTTTTCTCGAGATAGTAGTAATTCGTCCGCATGGTCAAGTTACGTTTCTAATAGGGTTTTGTACTTATACATTTTCTCAGTATTGTAACTCTAATCCAAGTACGTACAATATGGTTTCACTAATCGTTATCATCAACAGCATTTTTACGTACAGACCATTTCATTAGATCATCATAGAAATACCTGTATTCATACAAAATATAATTAAGTAAATATTGTATATCTTGCATTTTGTTCCTGGTCCAGTGTAAGCCTTTTCAGAATTAAAAACCATAGACACTTCTGGAAATAAAAGATCCTTGGTACTTCCTCTATTTTATGAACGAATACTTGACAATTTTATATCTCAGAACACTGTTCAAAAATAATAACAGCTGAATTGTGAAACATAATGCATAGTGCATTAGGTTGAGAGGTGGCATCCCACTCCCACACTTAACAACATTGCCAGTTATAATAACATTCACATTTTAGGTCACAATCTCGGTATCCCCCAGTACTACATTTAGTATGTGTGGTTTATGAGTTTTTTTACATGGGGAAATTGTGGGCTGAATGTTCTTATAACTGTATGTGTAACCTGTAGAGCACTTGTGCCCGAGGGGCCGCAGTGGAGGCGATGGAGAACAGGGAGAGAGACGAACTGGGGGCCATGAATGCTGAATGCAGTGACCTGGCTGTGTGAGTGATTCTGGGAAGCAGCACTCCGTGGATCGTACTTGCAGAGGGGCTTCTGGACGAATTCCTCTCCTCCTGCCACTTTGGGTCGGACAGAAGGCTGCCGGTTCGCAAAACCCTTTTAGCGGGGCCATCCGGCAGTTCATCGCGAAGGTGCCTAGCTGGCGGAAAGAGGCTGGAGGAAACCATTTAAGAGAGGCTGCTGTAAACTGAGCTTTTGTGCAAATGCTGGTAAGGTCATAAACACGTTAGAGGCTGGGACGATAAAAGCAGAGCGGCTGGTTTACGTGTTTAGTGCAACACACTCCCCCCCTCCCTCCTGATGCCAGGAAGTCGCCAGTTCTTTCAGCGAGCGGCATAAACATATATTGCAGGGGAAGCTTAACAGCCTTACTCCAGAAATTGGAAATGGTCGGCCCGGAAAAATTAGGTCTCTCCGTAAAAGAGGGACTGTGGTCCCGTCTACGTAGATGTCTTTTTGCCAAACCACGGCCATGCCCACCGTGAGAACAACGCCTCCCTAGTCTAAAACAGTCTTTTTTCAGACAAGAGAGATTTGGAGCCGCTAACTGGCACCTCTCAGGTATGCAAAGTGGAAGATTGCTCCCCCATAGCCCGCATCTCGTGGTCGTGCGGTAGCGTTCTCGCTTCCCACGCCCGGGTTCCCGGGTTCGATTCCCGGCGGGGTCAGGAATTTTCTCTGCCTCGTGATGGCTGGGTGTTGTGTGCTGTCCTTAGGTTAGTTAGGTTTAAGTAGTTCTAAGTTCTAGGGGACTTATGACCAAAGCAGTTGAGTCCCATAGTGCTCAGAGCCATTTGAACCATTTTTTAGCTCCCCCATAATGGCAGTGTTGTGTGTGGATTGACTACCAGAAGAGACATTCAATGACTAGAGCATAGTTCGATTGGTTTGTGCAATGTGGAGGTTTTGCTAATTCAGCGCCCATGCCGAGGCTTGGTGGAAAGTGGTTGTAATTATTTGCCTTCTTCTTCTTCCGGTCTTGTCCTGGTGGAGAACTCCAGGTTTTTGCCTAGGGGGTGAGACTTCTTGTCTGTATCTTTTGATGGACTAATAGGCAGTGGCAGTTTCCAACTGTACCTACAGTGGAACTACATAGCGCCTCCGACATATCTTGTGTCACGAGGGTGAAATTATTCGTCCTGAGTTGGCCGAATGGTGTTTGGCAATTCCAGCCCGCAACGCCGTGCTTGTAATTCGAATTGGTTTGGACAGACCAGCGAACGGACGCACCTGTCTTGAATTCGGGGCTGTGATAGAGAAGTTTCCCATCGTTCTGATAATCATAATGCCAGACCGCGTACTTTGCAAATTTTCGTGGACGCGTCAGAACATTACAGCTGCCACAGCGCACCGCTTCTCGCCCACAGTACGCCGTTTTCTGCTTCCGCCTGAATCAAGGTGAAAGGGTAAAATACTACTGCACCGGCGTAGGATATTCACAGCTCCCTGTTCTCTGGTGAAACACAGTTTGTATTACACTTGGTCGTAGTTCATTGGGTTGTTGGGTTGGGTTGGGTTGTTTGGGGGAGGAGACCAGACATCTACATCTACATCTACATTTATACTCCGAAAGCCACTCAACGGTGTGTGGCGGAGGGCACTTTACGTGCCACTGACATTACCTCCCTTTCCGGTTCCAGTCGCGTATGGTTCGCGGGAAGAACGACTGCCAGAAAGCCTCCGTGCGCGCTCGAATCTCTCTAATTTTACATTCGTGATCTCCTCGGGAGGTATAAGTAGGGGGAAGCAATACCTCATCCAGATACCTCATCCAGAAACGCACCCTCTCGAAACCTGGACAGCAAGCTACACCGCGATACAGAGCGCCTCTCTTGCAGAGTCTGCCACTTGAGTTTGCTAAACATCTCCGTAACGCTATCACGCTTACCAAATAACCCTGTGACGAAATGCGCTGCTCTTCTTTGAATCTTCTCTATCTCCTCTGTCAACCCGACCTGGTACGGATCCCACACTGATGAGCAATACTCAAGTATAGGTCGAACGAGTGTTTTGTAGGCCACCTTCATTGTTGAGGGACTACATTTTCTAAGGACTCTCCCAATGAATCTCAACCTGGTACCCGCCTTACCAACAATTAATTTTCTATGGTCATTCCACTTCGTTCCGTACGCATACTCCAAGATATTTTACAGAAGTAACTGCTGCCAGTGTTTGTTCCGCTATCATATAATCATACAATAAAGGATCCTGCTTTCTATGTATTCGCAATACGTTACATTTGTCTATGTTAAGGGTCAGTCGCCACTCCCTGCACCAAGTGTCTATCCGCTGCAGATCTTCCTGCATTTTACTACAATTTTCTAATACTGCAACTTCTCTGTATACTACAGCATCATCCGCGAAAAGCTGCATGGAACTTTCGACACTATCTACTAGGTCATTTATATATATTGTGAAAAGCAATGGTCCCATAACACTCCCCTGTGGCACGCCAGAGGTTACTTTAACGTCTGTAGACGTCTCTCCATTGAGAACAACATGCTGTGTTCTGTTTGCTAAAAACTCTTCAACCCAGCAACACAGTTGGTCTTATATTCCGTAGGCTCTTACTTTATCGGGCGACTGTGCGGAACTGTATCGACAGCGAGGTCATCGGTCTCATCGGATTAGGGAAGGACGGGGAAGGATGTCGGCCGTGCACTTTCAAAGGAACCATTGCACCATTTGCATGGAGCGATTTAGGGAAATCACGGAAAACCTAAATCGGAATGGCCGGGCGCAGGATTGAACCGTCGTCCTCTCGAATACGAGTCCAGTGTGATAGCAACTGCGCCACCTCGCTCGGTGGTCGTAGTTGATTCCATTTTAATAGAGCTGGGCTTACAGTGGATTCATGTTGACATCAACAAAGTAAGATTGCGCTGTAAAAGGGATTAATTCAGGGTAGAAGTTGTATTGCTTCCACCCCAATGTACGCTCCGGCAGTGAGAAACTATTCCTTTTCTGATTTCTGTTTCTCATTTTTGTGATTTTTACGATTTATCAGCTAGTTGTAGTTACAAAAGTGTTTCACTGTTTTTATTTGATTTTGGTGGTACATGGGTACACTAGAAATTTAAGGTCCAATCTTTCTAAATTAATTAATTTTATTATTAATTTGACTTCTAGAAGCGATCACAGGCATAGACAACAAAAGTGTGATGGTTAAATTCACTAATTCAAACAGAAAAATTGAGTTTATATATGATGACAGTAACTGTTCTTGAAAGAACAGGTACTGTTGATGACCGTGCAGCTTTTCCCTGGAATAAATGATGACTAACTGAAACCCTCGGCTGCCGACAGGTGTTGTTGATATACCTCGATGTGGACAGCTGAAAATGTGTGCCCCGACCGGGACTCGAACCCTGGATCTCCTGCTTACATGGCAGACGCTCTATCCATCTTTTTTCTATTTTTTTAAATATATAACGTCGTCGTGCGACTTGTAGTTAAAGACCAGTTCTTACAGGAGCGCCTGAAGTGTCTCCGCCTACAGCAGGCCAGCTCGTCCCAACGTGTCTTCTCATTGCGTAGGCATGGATTCTGGGTAGCAGATCTATTCAGTTCGGTTCGGTTAATACAGTTTTCAGCTTCTCAGGGCTTGGACGTTCCAGCTACGAGGTGGGTCATCGAAGGTGCTCAGTAAGAAATTGGAAAAATATTGCTTATAGCGTGGGTTGCGTATCAGGACGCAGTGTCGTTCGTTAAGTCCAATTTCCCAGCGTAGACTTGTCGCCAGAAGTAAAAAGATAGCGGATCGTGTGGCCACAGATCCAATTCACAAAAAAATGGCTCTGAGCACTATGGGACTCAACTGCTGTGGTCATAATTCCCCTAGAACTTAGAACTACTTAAACCTAACTAACCTAAGGACAGCACACAACACCCAGCCATCACGAGGCAGAGAAAATCCCTGACCCCGCCGGGAATCGAACCCGGGAACCCGGGCTTGGGAAGCGAGAACGCTACCGCACGACCACGAGATGCGGGCTCCAATTCACAGAGTGAGTTTTGGCGGAGGGGTAGAAAGTCTGATCGGGGTACAAAAGCATGTGGACGTCGATCTGAGCTGGTGTCTGTCGAGTAAGAAACGCCAAAATTCGCCGCGCAAGTGTCCAGACGTCGAACGCTGTGCCACAGTGGAACGGGTGGACATCCGTGTCATCCACTCCACAGTGGGTGCAGAGGGATGAATCGGCGAGATGGATGCGGTGCAGACTATCTCGGTTAACTTGTTTGCCATTAACGGTGATGTACCACGCTGATTGAACGTCTGATTCGAGAAAACGCGCATGGATCGCCTTCCATATGTGTCGCCACACGTACTGTGGATACTTACGTCTGATGGGGTTGGACGGGCGGCACTGTTGTAACAATTCGGAGAATGTTTTCGTAAGGTACAAACGTGTAAGTGGTAAGGAACAGTAGACATAACTGAACTCCAGGAAAAATCGTTGGATGTAATAAAAGGGGGTTGGAATGGTCGATGCCAGTACCGGGGCGGACAAGGAGGCCGGCGCAAAGTTGTGAAGCAGGAGGCTAGTAAGGCTCTGTGGTCAACGATGCCAAAGTTTTAGTTGTGAGCTGACGTAAAGTGCCTTGACACGAGTCGGCACGTGGATGAGTCCCACCCCGCCACGATCTCGTGGCAGTGCAAGGGATTCCTATTGCACCTTGAATAACTACCCCGAGCTGACGAAGGAGCCGAAAGCCATCAACAATCATCGGGCCAGGAGATTTGGGACTGGTAGTACTTGAGCCACGTGTGGCATACGGGAAGCATGATACATGTTCACGTATTGCGCCCGTTGGATAACGTCGAGAGCTCGTAGCCGGTGATCTGCGAGATTAGCTCTGATTGTCTGTAACAAGCGTCTACCATTGATAGTCGCTAGTCGTATGGTGGCGGCGACACTAAGGGGGGCAACGCATCTCTTCGGCAAGCCCTCACCAATGAGCAGGACCTTGGATTTTGACACGTTGAGGCAGCTCCCCGACGCTTCGCCGTAAGTCGCCACCCATGTCAATGCTGCTCGTACTCCATCTTCACTGCGCAGATATAGTACTATGTCGTCTGCGTAGGCTGTACAACAAAAACGGTGGCCGTGCATAGCCATACCTTCCAAACGTTGGCGCATGCCCTGGAGCAGGGGTTCCAAGGCGAAAGCATACAAAATCGTGGAAAGAGGGCAGTCTTGTCGTACAGATCGTGCGATGACCAGGGGCGGTGTGAGGCGACCATTGTACATGATTTTAGAGGTTGCACTACTCAACAGGCGCATAACCACTGTGACAATACCGCCAGGAAATCCCGTATGCTGAAGAACTGTCCGTAAATAGAAGCGGTCAACACGGTCGAAAGCCTCGCTAAAGTCCAGTGAAGCCAAGATGCCAGGGAGACTTTGATAATGCGCCAATGCTATCATGTCTCTGTAACGGCAAAGGGCCGTACGGATGTTGTTGTCGCCTCCTAGGGAAGTCTGGTCGCAGGATGTGACGTAACGTGCTACCTTCTTGAGTCGCGATGCCAATAGCCGTGTGAATATTTTCATGTCGCTGTTGAGCAAAGTAATTGGTCGATAGTCCTGGACCCTCGATAACCCGTGCGGTTTATGTACGGGGATAATAATGCCATCTAGAAAGGCGCTCGGGACCACTGTCATCGGTGACATCAGCTCTTGTGCGGTTGCCGTCAACGTGGAAGCCAACAAATAGTGAAAACTTTTATAAAATTCGATGGGTATACCGTCAGGTCCAGGAGATCTGTTATCGGAACCCGCCTTGATAGCATCTACCACTTCATCTGTGGTTACGTCGTCTTGGAGGTCATGCACTGCATCCTCCGGAAGAGTGTTCGTTGTAAGCTGAGCGACTTCTGTGATCAGTGCTGCAGAATGCGGTACGGCTGCGTATAGCCCGGCAAAATGAGCATGGAGAGCACGACCGATGCTTTGTTGGGTGTCGTGCCGGCGCCATTCCACATCAGTGAGGACTTGGATCAGAGCTCGTCGTCCTCGTTGTCGTTCCTGAAGGAGGTGGTACATCGACGGACGTTCTTGAGGGATACGATTAGAAGCACGAGAACGGAATACAGTTCCTTTCAAGTAACGCCGCATGATCAAGGAGATCAGCGCCTTCGTGCGATAGACCATCGACTGCCGGGCTGGCGAGAAAGGCATCGTCGCACAGTCATGTAGTATGGTGTAGTAGAAGTGCAGGGTATTAGTTTGCCACGCATTAGAATCTGAGCCACCGAGGACACAGATGAATAGCGCGACTGCGAGGACTTATCCCTTGCACGCTTCCCGTGAGACTCACATTCCCAACTGTCCACAATTCAACATATGCAAAGTATCTTATAGACATTTGCCCATCCACTCATTACTCGCGCACGCTTTGGCGGTTCCCGTAAGAGTTTGGGCAACCTGTGCGCATTCGCACAGCACCTGTCGGCAGCTGAGGGTTTCAGTTAGTCATCATTTATTCCAGGGAAAAGCAGCACGGTCATCAACAGTACCTGTTCTTTCAATAACAGTTACTGTTTTCATATATATAGTTAAAAGGCTACCCAGCCATTGACCTTGGTCTGTGCGAATGCGCACAGGTTGCCCAAACTCTTACGGGAATCGCCAAAGCGTGCGCGAGTAATGAGTGGATGGGCAAATGTCTATAAGGTACTTTACATATGTATAATTGTGGACAGTTGGGAATGAGTGTCTCACGGGAAGCGTGCAAGGGATAAGTCCCTGCAGTCGCGCTATTCATATGCGTCCTCGGTGGCTCAGATGGATAGAGCGTCTGCCATGTAAGCAGGAGATCCCGGGTTCGAGTCCCGGTCGCAGCACACATTTTGAGCTGCCCACATCGAGGTATATCAACAACACCTCTCGGCAGCTGAGGGTTTCAGTTAGTCATCATTTACAAAAGTTAAGGGTGTAGATCACGATTTGGAGGTTTTTAAGAAGGTAATACTTTTCTTTATGAAAAAGTAATGACATTTAGCATCCTTGAGACTTATAGTTACGATTAAAACAAGCGACGGCTTGTAAGGTAATCGATTGATGGCATGCGAAGATGATCACCATTGAAAGGTCGTTGTTGTTGTTGTGGTCTTCAGTCCTGAGACTGGTTTGATGCAGCTCTCCATGCTACTCTATCCTGTGCAATCTTCTTCATCTCCCAGTACCTACAGCAGCCTACATCCTTCTGAATCTGCTTAGTGTATTCATCTCTTGGTCTCCCTCTACGATTTTTACCCTCCACACTGCCCTCCAATGCTAAATTTGTGATCCCTTGATGCCTCAAAACATGTCCTACCAACTGATCCCTTCTTCTAGTCAAGTTGTGCCACAAACTTCTCTTCTCCCCAATCCTATTCAATACCTCCTCATTAGTTACGTGATCTACCCACCTTATCTTCAGCATTCTTCTGTAGCACCACATTTCGAAAGCTTCTATTCTCTTCTTGTCCAAACTAGTTATCGTCCATGTTTCACTTCCATACATGGCTACACTCCATACAAATACTTTCAGAAACGACTTCCTGGTTGTTGGTTACCCAGGAAAAAAAGTGCTTTGCAAAATGATGTCGCTCTAATGAGATCGGAAAAACACATTACAGTGTTTGGAATAAAGCCCTTTTCAGGAAGAAAGATATATCTATGTTTATGAAATCTGGTACCTGTCTTAACTCAGTCTGTCAACATCTGGAGTAAGGCTTTTTCAAAAATGACTGCATCAGCTGCCCATAATGTGACAGTGTAACTGAAAGTGGAGAATGAAGTAACTGCACACGACACGTTGAATTCAAGTGCCAAGTAGACTATGTAATACAAGTACATCTTATATAAAATCAGATGTAGGTCATGCGAACCTCGAAGCAGGTACATTATTCAGGTTTCGTGACAGAAAGTGCAAGAGGTAGTGCAAAGAATCGTCAGCTACAAGCTATGAATGGGGAGGAGCGCTCTGAACACAGCACCGTGAACTGGTGTGTCCAGTTCCGGAGTCGCCGACACATTACGGCGAACCACTATTACCCTATACAGATCCGTACAGTAGACGTCGAAACAACTTCTTGGGTGAGAGTGTTGATGAACTGGTATTGTTTCATAAATTTATGTATATTCTTAATTTCTGCGAGCATTAGCGTGAGGTACTTACGCACAGCCTTGTACAAAGAAATTGTGAACTGTATAGCCTTTGTTGCTTGGAGAAGTGGCATGCATTTAATTAGAACCTCGCTGCACCTCACTCTCGCGTGCCTTCTATAAATACTTAAGTACATCTACGAAACTGCTTTTAGGAAATTGTTGTGGACCTGCTGATCGGCGCCGTCGTGATCCAGAGTGTAGAACACTACCTTCCGGTCATGGACGTCGCCGGTTCGATCCCATATGGTCCTGATATTAAATGAATACCAGGAAATGAAAGGTGGTGTCAGCGATGCCCCGTCTCCACGCCCCCACTCCACCCCTATAGCGTTTCGGCGGAGAAAGGCTGCACCTTCGCTCTGGCCAATGGACCGGCCCCGGGCTTCCACCACAAACTTCTTTTACCTTGATGTGCTGGTTACGTTCTGAGCACCAGATCCCATGTAGTGGCGCCATTAAATTGATACTTCCCTGAAACGAAAATACGTGCATTAAACCAATAATCAAACATACACTGTGGTGTTGGTGGCGACAAGGATATTCTGTATGGCTAGAAGAATAATGATTTAGGTTTCTGAATTTTTTTACAAATCTTTAACATAATGCAGCGCGTCAGCAACCGTATATGTATAGAAAATAAACAATTTTTTCAGCCTTCAGTTGGCCTTTTTTCACTCGAGTATCCATCGAGCCCTTTCCATTCCGCTTTCGCCAGTAAACTTACAGAACGAATTAAAAGTTCTCGAAAACATCGCTCAGAATAATGGATATAATCCCAGTATAGTGGGACAGGTGTTCAACAAAAAAACACGAAAGAAGACTACCACCCTTTCCAGTTCAGGTACCCACAATCAACACCAGGCAACGAAATACATATCAGTTTCCTTTATAGGTAACATATCCTATAAGGTAGGTCATTTATTAAAAAACCTAGGGTGTAAAGTTTCATACTCTACCACCAACAACCTCAAAAAGACTTTAGTTCATTCTCTCGATAAAGGTACTGATAAATCATCGCTGTCAGGTGTGTATAAGATCACGTGTGCTGAATGTCCTCCTCATTACATTGGCCAGACAGGAAGGACCCTGTCTGTTAGGTTTAAAGAGCAACTGCCGACAAAAAGCGGTGGTGGAACATGAGGATCTACATTTGCTGAACATCTGGTCCAAAAGGCGCATGCTCCCAAGCCTCTAAAAGACGCAGAGCTTTTGCATAATGAAGTCAAGGGATGCAGGCTAGACACCCTAGAAGAATTGCAAATTTTTAAACATCTTATTATTGATTGAGGCAACTTACTTAATGATCAGTTGAAACTAAAAAATAGAAGTTATTTCGAAGGATTTCAACCTTTACTCCACTGGAGTTGACCCACAGTCCGCTTGGAATGGCCGATGCTGTTTCCCTATCTGCTTTGTTCCTTTATTATAGTGCGATTGTACATGTGTGTCTTTGTATTTCGTAATATCCTTGGTAATGACACATACTTGCTAAGGCGTTTTTATGTTAAAGACATTTGTGCTTAGTACGCATGGTTTCGACACTAATTTTTTAGTTACTGTAGCGGGGCTTCGCACTCTAACTATAATATTTAAATGTAAAAAAAATTATACCTTGGTTTTGTAGTTTGTTCTCAGGTAAATTGTTTGATGTTGCCATACCAATAGATAGGTTTGTCCATTTGTAAGACGGCTTTCAGTCACATTTTGTTTATATGTATATTTGCTCTATATAATTTTCAGACAGTTTGTCTCTCGCGCCTGCGCTTGCGCTTGCGCTTGCGCTCGCGGATGCGCTTGGCTGCGGCCGAGCCTCGCCGCGGAACTGCTCGCGACGCCTAGTTTCCGTGCCGCTCACATGTGGTCCTTATTTCTGGCCGGCGTAGCTTCGTCTACGTTCGCCTTAATGGTTTTAATTTTGACAGACATAGCCTTATGATTATGCGTCTTTATTGTTTTAATTTTTAATCTGTGACATGGCCAGTGTTTGGCTCTCAAAATAATTTAATTTCTTGTAAGTACCACGATTTCTTTATTATTCAATCATTAGACTGATGATGCATTTCAGTGAGTAATATATGTCCGTATGTAGTTTAATTTATAGGTTCTGAAGAAGATTCCATTACTGGAATCGAAACCTAGGTAAACGACTAAAAAATTACCTTGCAACTGAAGGCTGAAAAAATTGTTTATTTTCTGAAATTAACAGCTATTTACTCGGTAGGATTTTTTTCACACATTTAACACGTAAAGAAACTGACATTAATTAAATGTGAAATTATTAATGACATTAAATAACTTAATGTCCAACATGCCTTTTACCCTGAGGGTCTATCGAAGGTGGTACAGCTGAACAACTTGCTGTTGTCAGGGGAAAGAATTAACTGGTCCTCTTCTGAATGAGATTTTCACTCTGCAGCGGAGTGTGCGCTGATATGAAACTTCCTGGCAGATGAAAACTGTGTGACCGACCGAGACTCGAACTCGGGACCTTTGCCTTTCGCGGGCAAGCGCTCTACCATCTGAGCTACCGAAGCACGACTCACGCCCGGTACTCACAGCCTTACTTCTGCCAGTATCTCGTCTCCTACCTTCGAAACTTTACAGAAGCTCTCCTGCGAACCTTGCAGAACTAGCACTCCTGAAAGAAAGGATATTGCGGAGACATGGCTTAGCCACAGCCTGGGGGATGTTTCCGGAATGAGATTTTCACTCTGCAGCGGAGTGTGCGCTTATATGAAACTTCCTGGCAGATTAAAACTGTGTTTCCGACCGAGACTCGAATTCGGGACCTTTGCCTTTCGCGGGCCACATTTCATGTGGCCACGGTGTGACTTTATATTTGGTGACTGTGACGTCACCCGTGACTGGTTGCCTTTTGCAGTATATCGCGACGATTCCCAAGAATTTCATGCCATATCCAACAAGCATACAGAAATTTCCAACGGCCGCTGCTGACCTCTGCGCAAGGCAGCTGCAAGCAGCGACTTTCACTGTCGTGGCCAGTCTCCCGCTTGTGAGGCCAAACTGATGGATTCTAAGTGGATCGCTTTCGTGGTGTTCCTCTATCGAAACGAATTGGTGGATACGTGTGGCTTCATCACGCGACTCCTGCTGTAGTGGGACGAAATTAAGCGTCACCCATCCACCACTGTCAGCCCAGTTTGCAGGTGACTATAACTTAATATGTTACGAGATGAATTTTCTATGCAAACAGAAACTGTTCGTAGAGAATTATTGGAATCTATTAAAGAGGTCTCTACCAAACCTGTAGAGATTTCTTCAATAGATAATGTAGAATTAGAGACATTAACTCATCAAGTAGAAAAAGATCATACCGAAATCGAAAACATGAAATTTTTAATTACTGAAATATGCAGTAACCTTGAGACTGCCAAAGATAATATCATTGACGAAGGTACAGAGCGTTCACATCGTGAACACAGTGAAGAATCGATATTAGCTAATCGCGTATCCAATACAGAAATGCGAATACAGGAAATTACTAAACGGTTATCGGAATTAGATAATAATGAAAACATTTCAAGTAGTAGAAGAAATAACGTAATCAGAGACAACAGTCGCATCGAATTTGCTAGCTCGGACGACAACAATACGAATAAAGAAATCACGGCAAGCCAAGCCGAAGCTACTCCGTCTCTGCAACCTAAACAAAATCCAACTATTTCTCTCGCAGAATGTTTGGATGACATAACGACAAATTCAAATGTAGCAAGTCGATTTCCTGTATTCAAACCAGGAGGCGAACTTCACCCTATAATCTTTATAAAAGCTTTTGAAACATCATTATCTCCTAAATGGAGTAATGAAAAACGGATTCAATTTGTAATAGGACATTTAGAAGCAGAAGCTGCGGAATGGGCAGTACTGCATAGAACTGAATTTAGGGACTGGGATGATTTTGTTAAGCAGTTTAAACAAAATTATTGGTCAAGAGGAAAACAACAACACTTAACTTTAGAGTTGTTAGACCCTCCTCCATATTCTAAACGGTGGGGAGGTTATAGGAATTATTTTGAATGGCATTTAAACCGTGCTAAATTAATTGAAGAACCAATTATTGAAAGTCATTTAATACGAGTCCTAATTAGTAGGTTACCGTATTATGTAAAGGAAAGAATGATAGAAAGAGAATGGTCACAGCCGTGCGAATTATTAGGATATTTAGAACAGTTAGATATACTTAATAGAGAAAGGGAAGACGAGAAATTTAGATTTGGTAGAAATGACAATCCTCGAAATAATAATAATTCAGAACCACGAAAAGCTAACAACAACAATCATAGCCGGTTTTGTTATATAAAACGTCAATCTAAAGATAAAGAGAGCCAACAAAATCGTGGTAATAACTCTAAAATGCGGAAATTACACAATAACGATCATGAGATAAATCATCCTCAAGTAATTAAGGAAGGTCAAGTGGTAGGTGACGTTATCATAGAAAGTTCGGAAAACTAGTAAAGTCCTTTAGTATGGGTCAACTAAAGGGAACTGTTAGCCAAGATTATACAAGACCCAATTGCAATTTATCATTAAGCTGCCAAAAGGACGGTGATTGGCAACAAGATTTACTTCAGGAAGACAATCAGATAAGGGAGAATATAACTTATAAACCCGTTATTAAAGGTTATATTAAAGATACCGAAGTAAATATTATAATTGATTCGGGTAGCGAAGTAAGTATTTTATCTAAAGAATTATTTCAGCTTAAAAGAAAATATTGGAGTTTCCCAACCTTACCTGTAACTGGGGTGAAAATTATAGGAGTTACTGGTAAAAGAAGTCAAAATATTACTGAGGAAGTTTATTTAACTTTTGAAATTGCTAAAAAATTAATTGCTCACTCTGTACTTGTCGTAGCCAACTTAAATGTGGCCATAATTTTAGGTATAGATTGGCTGTGTAAATATAAAGCTATAGTAGATTTTAAAGACTCTTCCTTAACCATCCATAAGGAGGCATCTGCTTTTAAAGTGAGGTTTTCTTATAATCAAGTACCTGAAAATTGCTACGAATCCTTACAGATTAAGTACGCACCGACCATGAACCCATTAACAGATTTTAGTGATCTTGAATATGCAGTATACCAGTGTCCGGCTAGTAATAGTATCGAAACCGAAGTGAAAGAAAAATGTTATTCTACGAATTGTCTAGCCGAAGAATTGTCTAGCCGAACAAGAAAAGGAAGAGTTGGAATCTTTGTTGTTAGAATTTAGAGCCGTCTTCTCAGATGAACCGGGGAGAATTAAAGATTACGTTTGTAAACTTAAGATTAAAGATCAAAAACCATTCTTTAAGAAACCTTATCCTATTCCAGTACAATTCAAAGAGTCGGCTAGTAGAGAAATAAGTAAGATGCTAGAACAAAACATTATCGAACGATCATGTAGCGCTTTTAACAGTCCGTTGTGGGTAGTTAAGAAAGCTACTGGTGGGGTACGACTGGTTATGGATGCCCGTGAATTAAATAAAATTATAGAGATGGAAAGAGACAGACCTATTCCTATGGAGGACGTACTTCTTAAGATTGCGGGTTCTCGTTATATGAGTACAATGGATTTAACTGCTGGCTACCATCAAGTAATGTTACACCCGGATTCACGGCAATATACGGCTTTTCTTTTTGAAGGCAGATCATATCAGTTCCAAGTTTTACCTTTTGGACTTAATATATCAGTGTCAACTTTCATTAGGGCATTAGATTCTGCTTTGGGTCAGCAATTGTTACAAAAGATTATTTTATATGTAGATGATATTCTGGTAGCTACTAAAACGTGGGAAGAACACGTAACGATATTACGGGAATTGTTTAACCGTTTAATTGACGGAGGAATTACTTTAAAATTATCTAAGTCTTACTTCGGAAAGGAGGAAGTGAGATTTTTGGGGCATATAGTGGACAGTAAAGGTATTAGGCCAGACCCAGCACGTATTGAAGCTATTGCTCGATGCCCGAGTCCTAGAAATCGGAAACAACTGAAATCATTCTTAGGAATGGTAGGATTCCTGAGAAGATTTCTTCCAGGGCAGGATATTGTTAATCCTAAATTACTAGATTTATTAAAAGAGAAGTCAGTATGGCTCTGGGGACAAGAGGAAGAGGAAGTTTTTAATAAGATAAAAGGAGCGTTAACCGAAGCCAAAATGTTATACCACCCAGATTTCAATCAGGACTTTTGTATGTGTACGGATGCCTCTGATTATGGTGTGTCTTGTGTAATATTCCAAGGTGATCTGACCAATGAAAAGGGAGTCAGCCCAGTTTGCAGGTGACTATAAGTTTAATTTAGTTTTGTTTATGTATTTTTCTTAATATTTGTAATAGCTGTGAATTATCTAAAACTTTTGTATTTTTTATGTTTCATGTACGGAGAGGGCGGCGCAACGAACGGAGACAGCATCTTCGTTGCCGTGACAATGAAAAGGGATTATATCGGCCTATTGGATTCGCTAGTAGAACTTTAAATAAACATGAAAGAAATTATTTTGTATCCGAGAAGGAAGCTCTCGCAGTGGTATGGGGTTTTCAACGATTTAGAGGATTATTAATGGGAAGAAAAACAATTGTATATACTGATCATCAGGCTTTAATCTTTTTGAACAATTGTCGGTTACTTCACCGTAGGCTATTACGTTGGGTATTATGCTTGCAAGAATTTCAGTACGAAATTAGGTATATAAAAGGATCTCAGAATGTAGTTTCGGATGCTTTGTCGAGGCTTCCCGTAGGAATGGAGAATATTAACATTGCAGAAGAACCAGGAACAAATTACCATGTTTATTTCCTTTTAACTCAGGAGAACGAACGTAAGGTTAAACGGATAGTAACTGCTATTAGATGCAATCAAAGAAATGATGATCAATATAGGGACCTTATACAAAACCTTAATAAGGGGGACGAAACAGTTAACACCCGGGGCGTGTGGTTATATTTTAACGACTTGTTGTATTGGAAAGCACAGAGGGAACACCAGAGATGGAAAATCTGCATTCCGAAAACTGTTGTGTACGAGTTAATTACTTATATTCATGAAGGTTACGGGCATCTTGGAATTCATAAATGTATTAAACATCTAATGAAGTATTATTATTTCAAAAATATGTCCCGTATTGTGAGAAGTATTATTAGGGCTTGTGAAACCTGTCAAAAGGTTAAAGTTAATAACAAATCTAAGCGTTATAAATTATATGCTATAATTCCTCGAGGTCTGTGGGATCTACTGTCATTAGCTTTTTTCGGCCCTCTGCCTCGTAGTTCAGGAGGATTAACTTATGTGTTTGTTGTAATGGAATGTTGGTCCAAACATGTGAAGCTATATACTTTGAAACGAGCGAATACAGCAAGCGTTATACGCTGCCTCACCCGAAATTACTTTGTTAACTGGGGCATTCCTAAACGACTTATGTCTGACAACGGTAGTGCCTTTATTAGTCAAAGATTTCAAGATATGATAAAACAATATGGAATCAAACATATCTTAATTTCGAAATATCATCCTCAAAGTAATTTAGTAGAAAGAGTCATGAAAGAATTAGGACGATTATGTAGAACTTATTGTGCACATAAACATACTCGGTGGGCCAAACTAATGCCTGAATTCGAAAAGATATTAAATGAATTGCCTCACCTAACGACGGGATTATCACCTATAGAAATTTTAGGCAAACGAATTATAGGTGAGCCTTTACTAGCTGCTCTACCTTGGCCACCAGTAAATGAGATCCAACAATGCATCCCAGACGAAAAAAGTTTGCGAGCAGATTGTTAAAAATGCCGAACGGAGAATTAAAAGTTATAATCAACATGCTATAGAACCCTCATTTCAGGTAGGAGATCTTGTGTTAGTACGATCTCATCCTAAAAGTTCTAAAATCGGTAAGGAATGTAGAAAATTCTTCTTTATCTTTGAAGGTCCATATGTTGTACATAAGATTGTACATCCCAAAGCATTACTTCTTATGGAACCTTCATCAGGTGTAATTAAAGGATTATATAGTGTTGATCAAATGAAACCCTTCATTCCTAAATAAGTTAATACTTAGTATAGGTTACACACGGAAGAGCGTTCATAGTTTATTCATGTGAAGTTTTTCGTGATAGTTACATATTATTTTAAAGAATTAATCAGAAAGCTTAAACAAGTGTTCTACAATAATCTACTGGTACTTAAAAAAGAGAAAGATAACCAAAAGGGGGATTTATAAGGAAGAAATTTTGCTATTAGGTCAAAAGGAATTTTGTATATTTTAAATTTACTCGGATAGTAGGAACCAAAGGGGATGGTTAATAATTTTAGGGACCATGGGCGTCCAGAGCTATATGGCTCACGCGAACATAGCAGAGTGCCTTTAATAGAGGTTTGTAATAATGTTAATATAGAACACACCAAACGGGGCTCTCTCGCTTGTTTCTCCTAAATAAATTGCCATTACCCAACAAGGTGTCCGAAAGTAAAGAAAGCCGTGCCGAGATTCTAAAGAGAGTTTTGCTTGATTTCTTCTTGACCTCAGGCATAAATAAGGCATTAGGGAAAAGAATGACGTAAAGTAAATAGTACTATTAGTTATTGTGAGAAACTTATTAGTAATATACATTTTGGAAAGAATAACTCTAGTAAGTGAATAAAACTGAAACTAATGTATCACAATTTGAACGCTCTGTCCTAATGTAACAACGTTAAAGAACGTACTAAATTAGTATTTATTAGCAACTATTAAATGAAGAGGAGTAATCTCCATATAATCAGTTATGAATTACCATAATAGCACAATTAAGAGTAAATGACAAATAGTCACAACAATATCGTATTAAAAGGATTAAATCTATCTAAGAGCAAGGACTCTAGATTACATAAAATGTGAGGAAAATGTATTAACAGTTAAATATTGTATATTGAAAAGTTTATTTTCGGTTAAAACCTGACAAACTGAGCTTGTGAGTGGGGTATGTAGTGGGACGAAATTAAGCGTCACCCATCCACCACTGTCAGCCCAGTTTGCAGGTGACTATAACTTTAATTTAGTTTTGTTTATGTAATTTTTCTTAATATTTGTAATAGCTGTGAATTATCTAAAAGTTTTGTATTTTTTATGTTTCATGTACGGAGAGGGCGGCGCAACGAACGGAGACAGCATCTTCGTTGCCGCGACCAGAGAGGAAATTGCTGGCCGCTATACGTCGCGGGTCGACAGCCAAGGAGCAACAGAAGATCCTGGAACCGAGTTGTTGTGTCGTGCTTCTAAAAATTAAAAATGAATTTTTTGTACTCTTTTTGTACAACAATGACGTCATATAGAGCTTAATCTTATTGAAAAGTCAGTCCTAGTTTGTCAACGGTCAAGTTCACATCTGTATGTGTAGTAAGCAAATAAAATAGTGAATGCTACTAAAGTTGAAACACGTGTTCTGAGGATTTATTTATAAAGAATTATGTGAACGGATTAATAATATATTTGACAAGATTATTGCATTCTGACAGCGTTCATCGAAACTTTGAATCTCAAAGGTTTATTCAATGTGTGATTCTGATATCGATTAAATCAAGATAACGTGTGTCAATATAATTTCTGAGGAGAAACAAACGAAATTTAAATCGAAAAAGTTTACGAAAGCCAAATTGGCTCAAGTGACGTAATTCTGTGCATACGACTCAAATGATGTTTTACAGTTTCGTTCAAGAACCATTCTATGACAATTTAAAAAGAATATAAATCATTTTGAAGTGGGTTGTAACTGACGTAGGTGACGAAGTCTGCACATGGTCATATATCAAACGAAAATCGGTTATAACAAACCTATACGTCGTCACACTACACTGCCTAGGTCTGTCTGTCATGCAGCGAGCCGAAAGGTTAGGGATGCCCCAAATCTCACTTGCCGTCAGAAATTAAGTCCAGTTCAACTTAAGATTCCTGTTCTGGTGCTTCTTAGTAACATATGATCTGATACTAAAATGACGGGAGACAGTTCTTAGTGGGCACTGTGGTTATGGATGGAACATGGTGTCATCATTTCCAGTCGATAACAAAAAGGTTGAACTAGTGGTGAATTTCATCGTTCCCCACTTACTCACTTCCTGTGGAAGCTGAGTTGTCTTTCGCTCTATTAGGTCTACGACTTCGCTTCCGCCGTTTTTTCCCGACGTTCGAGACACTATTGTGCAAAGTTTATACAAAATTAACGATTCGAAGTACTCATGATCGCTGTCCACACTTTCTCCCATATTTCGTGCAGTATGCGAATCCATCGGCAGAATAAGTGGTAGTCTTTTGAGGAGATCCATGAATCGATCCGAGTTAGCACTTGTTAATATGATCAGAAGTGCTGATCAGACAGGCGATTAGTGATTCATCGAAAAAACTGATAGTAAGAGGGAACAATGTCTGGAGAATGCAGCGGGTGCAGTATGACTCCCCGTTTCAATGTCTCCAAGTATGTTTTGATCGGTTTTGCAACTTGTCATCGAGCACTGTCATGCTCCAAAATTATTTTTTCACACCCATCGCAGTGTTGTAGACGTTTGTCTTTCAGTACACAGCTCAGACGCATCAGTTGCTTTCAATAAAGATCTCTCGTGAATGTTTCCGACGGTTCAGAAGCGTCGAAAACTTACTCTCTTCCTCTGTCATGCCGTTCTTCGACGTGAAAATCACCTTTCTTGTAGAATTGAAACCATTCTCTGCACTTTCTTTGACTAATAAGTGCCTCATCGTAGGCCTCACCCGGCATTTTATGAGTCTCAGCCGCAGATTCCATCATGCTGAGGAATAAAATTAAAACTTTCCGGAACTGATGAGAATTGGAATCGTAAGTTGACACAGTCGAGAATAATTTTATGACGCAATCAGTAATCAATATTTACTAATGCTAAGATTATTGTACGGCATTTATGACCTACCAGCTGCATCACCAATCGCCGCTGCTGCCATCTACTGCAAATTAGCGGAAGCAAAGTTGTAGACCTAATACGTGAAGACATCACTAATGATGAAACATGTACCCGTCAGAATTAAACTTGACGATCAACACTAAAGGGAAACTTTATCTTCAAATGGCCATAGGAAGCTACCAGTCAGGAAGAGTCGCAATGTGCGATTTATCTTCACGATTATGCAAGGCACAACACTGCTGATACAATACAGGATATACTGACCTTTTCTTCATGGATCATTCACCTCGCACTTCGGATTTATTACACTGAAAACACGTGTTTATGCATTCAAAGATATCCTTGAATTTCTTCTCCTGCGTGACTGTATGGATTCTGGAAATTTGTGGTAAGGTCTTATGGGATCAAACTGCTGAGGTCATCGGTCCTTAAGCTTATACACTACTTAATCTAACTTAAACTAACTTACGCTAAGGACGAAACACACATCCATGCTCGAGGGAGGACTCGAACCTCCGACGGGGTTACTGTATGGAATAGTGTCTCTATTGTTATCCACAGTCCTGCTGCCGCGCGGGATTAGCCGAGCGGTCTAGGCGCTGCAGTCATGGACTGTGCGGATGGTCCCGGCGGAAGTTCGAGTCATCCCTCGGGCATGGGTGTGTGTGTTTGTCCTTAGGATAATTTAGGTTAAGTAGTGTGTAAGCTTAGGGACTGATGACCTTAGCAGTTAAGTCCCATAAGATTTCACACACATTTGAACATTTTTGAACAGTCCTGATTTATTGATGTTGCAGGAAAACATGTAGGAGAGACATAAGTGACATGCGCGGTAAGATAACTAACCACTCAGTTTGTCCATCCTTCCGTGTAGCATGAACAGGGGATTAATATCAACGTTTCGCATGTTGGAGTCACTAAGAAATCGCACAGCGAATCCTCTGCCGACAGTTCAATTTGCGTTTGCTACGATATCTGATTAAAAACATCGGGAAACGTTAGTGGAAATTATTATGGGGAGTTCCTTTATGAAAGTTTCATTTTTCCGTAAGAGCCGGTATCAGTAAAGGTAGTGAATTTGGACGCTGGAGGGAAGTTGACGTAACTCATCCATTGGATTTAATTCGGGGCTCTGGGAAGACCAGTCGACGTCCGGAATGTTATTGTCCACAAACCGTTGGCTCGCAGATGCTGCTTTATGACAGGGTCGAATGTCATTCTTGTACAAAGAATAATCGTCTAGAAATTCTGCCTCCCGCCATTAAAGTTTTCTTAATCGCAATAAGGGCATCACATCCTAACCATGAATAACACACCCATGTGGCACACACCACTTCCTTCGTATTTCACTGTTGGCTGCTGGCACTCCACACGACGGCAGGGATTTTTCTCCAGGTATTCACCATTCTTAAACCCTCGAGTTGGATTGATGCAGAGTGCACAGTTATTCATCACTCAGCAGTACTACTTTCCACTCATATAACATCCAGTGCGGTAGCTCTTGGCACAACTTTGCAAGCGCGACGGGACCGGTCTCAGGGTTGCCGCTAACGAAAACGCAGCGGGACCGAACTGGAGGGGCCTGAGAACAAACAAGGCGGACGGGCGGGAATGGAAGGGACAACCGATCGAGACACCATGATCAGAAACAAAGTGTGGTGTCACCGCCAGACACCACACTTGCTAGGTGGTAGCTTAAATCGGCCGCGGTCCATTAGTACATGTCGGACCCGCGTGTCGCCACTGTGTGATCGCAGACCGAGTGCCACTACATGGCAGGTCTAGAGAGACGTACGAGCACTCGCCCCAGTTGTACGACGACGTTGCTAGCGACTACACTGACGAAGCCTTTCTCTCATTTGCCGAGAGACAGTTAGAATAGCCTTCAGCTAAGTTAATGGCTACGACCTAGCAAGGCGCCATTTGTACCATTGCATGTATCTCAAGATAGTCTCACTTGTATCATCAAGAATGCTGTATACCAAAGGACGATATAAAAGTTAAGTGTTCTAGTAGCTACGTTCTTTTCTTTATCACATTCATTACGAGTCCTGTTCCAGACTTCGCGCCAGTCGGCGTGTGTGTACGTGTGCCCTTTCGGCTACCCGTCACTGTGGACTGGCTGCCTTGTCAGTCCACTAAACAAAGTATTAAGCAATGTCTGTAAGCGAGATATCAACTGACTCAATGCGAATACCAGAGTGCCTCAATGAGTCTTTTTTTTCCTTTATTGTGGTTTCATTCCCCTGCCCCATATGGGCAGCGGAGGGCTGTCAGCGGTACATTCCGCCGCTCTTCAGCCGCTCAATGAATGAGAGAGGGACCACGTGCCCTACAGTGGCGTTCTGGTGTTAGACTTGGGGCCAGGAGCGCGCGCAGCTATGGCGTACGGCGGGACTGCTGCAGAGACCTCTAGTGGTCATCGAGTTCCATGCCGTCTGGTGCGGATTCGCAACCCGCGGCGTTCGGTACCAGAACAACATGAAACTTTGCTTAGCACTGACTGCAGAAATGTGTGGCTTATTGGGAACTGCTCGACCAATGTATCTCATTCTTCTTAACTCTCTAACAA
Source organism: Schistocerca nitens (assembly GCF_023898315.1). Lineage (NCBI taxonomy): Eukaryota > Metazoa > Arthropoda > Insecta > Orthoptera > Acrididae > Schistocerca > Schistocerca nitens. The sequence continues at coordinate 363,536,244 of NC_064622.1, forward strand.
GGGGAGGCCGCCAATTGTGAAATTCAGATTCGATTCATACTGCGCATAATAAAAGCTAATGGCCAGAGGTGTAATGTGGCAAAGCACCAAGATGCACTTCTCAACCGTTGTCTAGAAAATCGACAGTTAAAAGAAACCGTTGCCGTGAAATACTCCCTACGATTAACAATTTTCTACAGCGTCGTGATGCAGCGGTAAGCGCTCGGGTTCTTAATCCGAAGGTCGCCGGATCGAATCTCGGGCCATGCAAACTTTTTTTTAGTATTTGTTTTTTGTAATATATATATATATATATATATATATATATATATATATATATAATTCCCGGCAATCAGTTGCAACAATTATGCATATACGAGTAATAATTTGTTGAAAGTCGTTTGTCGTGGAAAAACTGGCGACTTCGAACATCATTATGTTTTCCGCAAACAAAGTTGTATTTCAGAAATGTTATTAATTGTCTTCATAATGTTAACCACGTATAGTTAACGGAAGACGTAGAAACGGTATTCCGAAACGAATACGTATAGCGTAAGTCAAACGTTCGAATCGGAACAGAGACCCCACGAGCACAAATTTGCTGTGACAGGTATGAAATATAAACTCCGTTGCTCGCTCGTTACACTTGAAGGACAGATGTTGAATGGGCCGAAACGAGCCGCCGCATAACAGCGTAGTTGCCTGTTAACTTCGAAAGAAGGTAGATGCGGTCCCTAGCGCAACTTATAACATCGTCGAAAATCAGTGCGGACGGGAGAGCTTTGGTACACCCTGTTAAACAAACGGAAAAATGGAGGCGGTACAATTGGAGAGCGATCCGCCTTCACCAACATGCATAAGCAATTCATTAATGTATATATATTAATGTATATATATTACGAACCCGAGCGCTTACCGCTGCGCCACGACGCTGTAGAAAAATCATTAATCGTAGAGAGTATTTCACGGCAACGGTTTCTTTTAACTGTCGATTTTCTCGACAGCGGCTGAGAAGTGCATCTTGGTGCTTTGCCACATTACACCTCTGGCCATGAGCTTTTATTATGCGCAGTATGAATCGAATCTGAATTTCACAATTGGCGGCCTCCCCTTGTAAGCACAGTTACTGTACTAACTGGACTGCTGGCAGCACTTTGGAACTGACGAATGATTCCTTCTGCTAATATCGTACGATATTTTACATCCATCTTTTTAACACTGGACGGTTCCTGTCCGTCAGTGTACGAGATCTGTCTGGTCTTGGTTTAGTTGTGGTTGTTCCTTCGCGTTTCCGCTTCAAAGTCAGATCACCAGCAGTCGGGTAGGTTTAGAAGGGCCGGAAAGTCTCCCACGGATTTGTTACTCAGGTGACATTCAATGACCAGTGCCCGCTTTGGGTCATTGAACTCATCTGACAGACTCATTCTGCTGTCACTGCGTCTCTACTGAAAACTCAATACTACCCCCGCCTCGTTTCATACTGGCGGGTCTGCATCTCACGATATCTACTAGTCACTTCTGCGTTACATAGAGTGTCCGGATATTTTTATCATACATCATAATTGTCATGTACATTACTTGAAGTGTTGTAATTTTCAAGACGTTCAACATAAGCGCTTCTGAAAGAATCAGTTAGATATTTGGTTATACTTTCCTATACATGGCTGCCTTAGACATGGGTTTAAAAGCATATGTTTAGCCATGTCCTATTATCGTTAAAACTACTAGATATATCACTTTTCAGATACCCCACTGGGACAAGCTGACTGCGGAAAGATAACGACCGAGTCACCTATTGAGTACTACTACTTTTTATTTCAAAGCAGCTGCAGTCGCTAATGCTGGTAGTTGGTTCAAAGAATATGGCAGCGAGCCGTAATGATTCCGCTGTGTTTAATGATCACAATTTTGCTATCACTGATCGCGGTCTTATTAGGGAAGTTGGCGAAACTGAAAATACTTCTTCTGGGCTTGCAGCGCTGGAAGGGTCAATCTTGAGTTCTTCCTAACTTATATGTTGTTCGGACAGCTTACGGTAATGCAGATGGCTGATGGATTTCACACCCGCCGATGTTTCGGTAGGTACATACTCCGTTGTTTCCAGTGCACAAATATAACGAGAGGAATAAAAAAGGGATGATTATTTGTCCCGTCGACAGCGAGGTCATTAACGAGAAAACACAAGCTCGGATTACGAGGGGGTGGGGAAAGAAATCGGCCTTGCCCATTTCAAAGGAGCCATACCGGCATTTGACTGAAGCAATGTGGGGAAATCACGGAAGAGGTAAATGTGGATGGCCGGACGGGGATTGAACCGTCATTCTCCCGAATATGATTCCATTTTCCAACCCCTGCGCTGTCTCGGTTGATGCAACGAGAGCGCGCTATGGAAGAACTCTGAAACATCGGTGTACGGAGCATATGAAGGAGGATACCTGCACCGTAATGAACCAGCGCCACCACATAAAGGTGACCAACATTCAGAATTTATCGACAGTAAATATTAATTACGTGTGTGTGAGCAGGTGGCATTAACTTTGTCCCTTTGTTATTAGATCTGGAAGAGAGCGGGATTCCATCCAGAATTTAAGCACATACTGCCATCGGTATTTATAGCGTCAGCCGCTAATTTAATTTCAAGTGTTACTGTAACGACAATATCCCAATAGCTGGAAGTGCACGTCATACACTGTGAGATGTTATATTCCATAGTCCGGCTAACGGCAAAGCAATTGTCTATAAAAGCTGATTTGCTTGGCTGTTGGAAGTACGCATGGCGCTCATGGTCAACACATTACTACTCCACGATCCTGATCGTTTGACCAATGTACGATGTCATACACTGGTTAGACGATCAGACTCGGTTGTATGAGGTGCGGTAGACACGCACCCAACGCTAGCCGAGATCATCTTCTACAGATCCTCAAAGGGCACTTATCTTAGATGGTGGTTCAAAAGCAGCCTTCATACCATGTATAACACTCCTTTCTGTTACAGCTTGTAACGTCTTCGTTCGGGCGTACGTTAACTCTTTAAAGCCTGTACTATGGTAAGTTGACGGGCTTCACCTTATAAGAAAGGATTTTAGTAAATATGTTGACCGCGTGTACCTGAACGGAGGCAAAATCAGACTTACACCCACTCAGTAACAACAATGATACGTCAAGCAAGTATAAAGTGCAACTACACGTTAGGACGGGCAAGGAACATACACAGCAGATGCTACCAATTGTTAATAATACGGTCGCCAGCCTAATTAGGCATTAAGTGAGTTTTTTCCTTGTACAAGTGGGTGTACGTACAAGCATAACAAAACGTAGTAATACTGCATTATATGGCAAATTTTAGAACCAGAAGAATCTACTGAACTAATATTTTCCCTTTCTGTACTAATTTGGACAAGCTATAAATACACAACATTACACTATAATGATTACTACAAACTGCGTTTTGTCTATTGATCCGACTGAAATCGGGCATAGGTTACCCTAGAAATAGCACTTTTGAAACACACATACAATGTCAATTTTAATAAGGGTAAAACACTGATAAATTTAGGTTTTATATTGACTTTAACTTTGCTGGTCAAATCAGTTCAGTACACTTCAGAATTTAAATGAATAGAAAAGAAAAGAGTGGGAGGGGGGGGGGGGGACCCTGAAACTGTTATGATCACTGTGTTGAAACTATTGACTATTGGAAGCATTAAGCACTCAAGATTTGCAGTATATGAGTTACTACTCTTTTTGTCTTATTACTTCCTCATTTAACTACCATTATTTTTGTCTCCAATTAATTAAGCTTCATTACTAAACCAATTCCAAAATTATCTTCCAACTTTGTCAGACCTTTGTTCTTTGCTTATATTTTCATTAACAATAAAGCTCCTTAAACATCTTTCTAGTATAGATAGGTCTGCAGGTAATTCTTACTAACATAAACTTTAAATCTTCATTTCGGGGCACTCGGATTGCACAACATGTGGAAAGGACACTGTCTAGGTTAGTGATGAGGAAAATTAATTAATAGGACAATTCTAGTAAAAGTTAAGTTGTTATTGAACAGTCAGGAACAAAATGAACACTGGTCCACACGAATACAATTCTAAAGTTTCAACCTGTTCGTGTCGATGCGGCGGTTGGCGGGCGGCGAGATGGCGAGACGCAAAGCACACATACGAGGGACGTTCAGAAAGTAAGCTCCGATCGGTCGCGAAATGGAAACGACTATGAAAATCCGATAAAGCTTTGCACAGATGTGTTGGGTAGTGTCTCTAGTATAACCCCAGTTAACATCACGTCGCTCTTCTCATTTCTGAGCTCGCAGTGAGTGCGTAAAGATGTCTAGAAAATAGTGTCTGCCGCCAAGTACGAGGGCCTGGTGAGAAATTTCGCCTGAAGCTATGCAGCTAACATTACATAACTGTCGTGCTGTTTTTTCTTCAAGACAATTCTCAGCCGCATTCTGCAGGGGCAATGAAGATGCTCCTGCATTGTCTTCAAATGGAAATGTGAGATTACCCACCTTTTACCGCTCCCCTACAGACAGGGTATTCACCAAAGGTTTTGCATTCCACATATCCTAATACATTGCCTACGTATGGACCAGGCGCACAATTACAATTTTAAACATGTTACAACAGATTCAACATGGGTTACACTTCAATTCTGTTATAGCATCGCTTGAAATTTGACATAAATATTAATATTCACATCGAAAGTTGCTTACAGTTTCTTTAACATAATGACACGAAAAGAAAAAGAAATGAAATCAAACTATTGCTTACACTAATTTATCGAAAATCAGAAGGAAAAATTATTATATGTACAGTTGTTGTTGTTACAAGCTACACCATAACCCCGAAGCTGGAGGCAGGTTGTGAAATAAAACAATCTTATTAAGGCAATTATGGTATAACGCAACAGAACAGTGTTACCCACAGAGAGGAATTTTCTAGGTTGACCGTGTTGTACCTAACGGAAATTGCTTTGTTGTTGTTGTGGTCTTCAGTCCTGAGACTGGTTTGATGCAGCTCTCCATGCTACTCTATCCTGTGCAATCTTCTTCATCTCCCAGTACCTACTGCAACCTACATCCTTCTGAATCTGCTTAGTGTATTCATCTCTTGGTCTCCCCCTACGATTTTTACCCTCCACGCTGCCCTCCAATACTAAATTGGTGATCCCTTGATGCCTCAAAACTTGTCCTACCAACCGATCCCTTCTTCTGGTCAAGTTGTGCCACAAACTCCTCTTCTCCCCAATCCTATTCAGTACCTCCTCATTAGTTATGTGATCTACCCATCTAATCTTCAGCATTCTTCTGTAGCAGCACATTTCGAAAGCTTCTATTCTCTTCTTGTCCAAACTATTTACCGTACATGTTTCACTTCCATACATGGCTACACTCCATACAAATACTTTCAGAAACGACTTCCTGACACTTAAATCTATACTCGATGTTAACAAATTTCTCTTCTTCAGAAACGCTTTCCTTGCCATTGCCAGTCTACATTTTATATCCTCTCTACTTCGACCATCATCAGTTATTTTGCTCTCCAAATAGCAAAACTCCTTTACTACTTTAAGTGTCTCATTTCCTAATCTAATACCGTCAACATCACCCGACTTAATTCGACTACATTCCATTATCCTCGTTTTGCTTTTGTTGATGTTCATCCTATATCCTCCCTTCAAGACACCATCCACTCCGTTCAACTGCTCTTCCAAGTCCTTTGTTGTCTCTGACAGAATTACAATGTCATCGGCGAACCTCAAAGTTTTTATTTCTTCTCCATGGATTTTAATACCTACTCCGAATTTTTCTTTTGTTTCCTTTACTGCTTGCTCAATATACAGATTTAATAACATCGGGGAGAGGCTACAACCCTGTCTTACTCCCTTCCCATCCACTGCTTCCCTTTCATGTCCCTCGACTCTTATAGCTGCCATCTGGTTTCTGTACAAATTGTAAATAGCCTATCGCTCCATGTATTTTACCCCTGCCACTTTTAGAATTTGAAAGAGAATATTCCAGTTAACATTGTCAAAAGCTTTCTCTAAGTCTACAAGTGCTAGAAACGTAGGTTTGCCTTTCCTTAATCTTTCTCCTAAGATAAGTCGTAAGGTCAGTATTGCCTCACGTGTTCCAGTATTTCTACGGAATCCAAACTGATCTTCCCCGAGGTCGGCTTCTACTAGTTTTTCCATTCGTCTGTAAAGAATTCGCGTTAGTATTTTGCGGCCGTGGCTTATTAAACTGATAGTTCGGTATTTTTCACATCTGTCAACACCTGCTTTCTTTGGGATTGGAAGTATTATATTCTTCTTGAAGTCTGAGGGTATTTCGCCTGTCTCATACATCTTGCTCACCAGATGGTAGAGTTTTGACAGGACTGGCTCTCCCAAGGCCGCCAGTAGTTCCAATGGAATGTTGTCTACTCCGGGGGCCTTGTTTCGATTCAGGTCTTTGAGTGCTCTGTCAAACTCTTCACGCAGTATCGTATCTCCCATTTCATCTTCATCTACATCCTCTTCCATTTCCATAATATTGTCGTCAAGTACATCGCCCTTGTATAGACCCTCTATATACTCCTTCCACCTTTCTGCTTTCCCTTCTTTGCTTAGAACTGGGTTTCCATCTGAGCTCTTGATATTCATACAAGTGGTTCTCTTATCTCCAAAGGTCTCTTTAATTTTCCTGTAGGCAGTATCTATCTTACCCCTAGTAAGATAAGCCTCTACATCCTTACATTTGTTCTCTAGCCATCCCTGCTTAGCCATTTTGCACTTCCTGTCGATCTCATTTTTGAGACGTTTGTATTCCTTTTTGCCTGCTTCATTTACTGCATTTTTAAATTTTCTCCTTTCATCAATTAAATTCAATATTTCTTCTGTTACCCAAGGATTTCTACTAGCCCTCGTCTTTTTACCTATTTGATCCTCTGTTGCCTTCACTACTTCATCCCTCAGAGCTACCCATTCTTCTTCTACTGTATTTCTTTCACACATTCCTGTCAATTGTTCCCTTATGCTCTCCCTGAAACTCTGTACAACCTGTGGTTCTTTCAGTTCATCCTGGTCCCATCTCCTTAAATTCCCACCTTTTTGCAGTTTCTTCAGTTTTAATCTACAGGTCATAACCAATAGATTGTGGTCAGAGTCCACATCTGCCCCTGGAAATGTCTTACAGTTTAAAACCTGGTTCCTAAATCTCTGTCTTACCATTATATAATCTATCAGATACCTTTTAGTATCTCAAGGGTTCTTCCATGTATACAACCTTCTTTCATGATTCTTAAACCAAGTGTTAGCTATGATTAAGTTGTGCTCTGTACAAAATTCTACCAGGCGGCTTCCTCTTTCTTTTCTTAGCCCCAATCCATATTCACCCACTACGTTTCCTTCTCTCCCTTTTCCTACACTCGAATTCCAGTCACCCATGACTATTAAATTTTCGTCTCCCTTCACTATCTGAAAAATTTCTTTTACTTCATCATACATTTCTTCAATTTCTTCGTCATCTGCAGAGCTAGTTGGCATATAAACTTGTACTACTGTAGTAGGTGTGGGCTTCGTATCTACAATAACGCGTTCACTAAGCTGTTTGTAGTAGCTTACCCGCGTTCCTATTTTGCTATTCATTATTAAACCTACTCCTGCATTACCCCTATTTGAGTTTGTGTTTATAACCCTGTAGTCACCTGACCAGAAGTCTTGTTCCTCCTGCCACCGAACTTCACTGATTCCCACTATATCTAACTTTAACCTATCCATTTCCCTTTTCTAATTTTCTAACCTACCTGCCCGATTAAGGGACCTGACATTCCACGCTCCGATCCGTAGAACGCCAGTTTTCTTTCTCCTGATAACGACATCCTCTTGAGTAGTCCCCGCCCGGAGATCCGAATGGGGGACTATTTTACCTCCGGAATATTTTACCCAAGAGGACGCCATCATCATTTAATCATACAGTAAAGCTGCATGCTCTGGGGAAAAATTACGGCCGTAGTTTCTCCTTGCTTTCAGCCGTTCGCAGTACCAGCACAGCAAGGCCGTTTTGGTTATTGTTACAAGGCCAGATCAGTCAATCATCCGGACTGTTGCCCTTGCAACTACTGAAAAGGCTGCTGCCCCTCTTCAGGAACCACACGTTTGTCTGGCCTCTCAACAGATACCCCTCCGTTGTGGTTGTACCTACGGTACGGCTATCTGTATCGCTGAGGCACGCAAGCCTCCCCACCAACGGCAAGGTCCACGGTTCATGGGGGAGGAGGGGGGGGGGGGGGGGGAATGGCTTATCGGAAATGAAAGTCAGAATTACGTAAATATTGGAACAGTAGCAAACAATATTTTTGCCTAGCGATACTGTTTAAAGAATAAGGAAAACGGTCGCCAGCCTAATTAGTCAAGAGAAAGATTAACGTTCTCGTTTAAGAAAGTGGATATGAGTAACTTTAACGGATAAACACAACCTATACTTGGCCGCACGCGAGTGCAATGAACTCTGACACATATGTTTACGGTAAGATTGAAGCTAGCAGCTAGAGCAGCACAAACTATTTGCAAAAATATAACAGATACCGAAACACTCTATTACTTTCAGGACTTGTTCAAACTGAATGGTCTTTATAACATTATTATTAACATTCACATTGGACATAGGTTAAGTCTCTCTCATTTAAATACTTTACTATTTGAAATGGAAGTTAATTGGAATCCACTAACAGGTTGCTTCTCACTATCTTTTGAATAAAGAAATTATGGTTTTCATAAGTAGTGGTCTTCCCATTACTTGTTACCTAGCATTAGCATAATAGACAAACTGTGGATCCTGTTATACTATTAATATGCACTTCCAATACACAAGAGAGACAAACACTTAGCAATCATGGACATATAATTTTTTACTATTGCAGTTTTCCACTTTTACTACAGTGAAACACAATGTTGACAAAATGCAAGAAACTGACTCACCTTTTAAACTTTACTACAGGTAGCACTATGATCATTAACTAAGCAAAACTTTATAAGCCTCAATTTTAAGAACTTTAATTTATAAAAGGAACAGCAAATTTTACTTTCAAGTAAATGATTAAATAGGTGACTTTGAAACTTCACAAAACTACATTTACTGCCTGCCACAATTTCACTAAATCCACAGTAAATCTGAATATGCCCTTCTCACCAAAGATCAAATTACATTATGTAATTACCTGTCTAACTTCGAGGCTTTCATTTTTTCCACAAAATAGGACACTCGGTAATCATAATTCAAATGGAGAGGAACCTGAGAGGTGTTGTGATAGGAAAAAATGAAGGTAGGTACATAAAATTCAGTTATAAGTTACCTTATATTTGTGCACACTAAATCACCCAATAAGCTGATCCTTCACTGTACATTATTATACTAATCCTTGACAGTGATTGTGCAATGTGGTGGCAACTGCATGTTGGTAGGCGGATTTGCAGACATAATTGCTGGACTTTGGCCCTTCTTGGTGACGAGGACGAATATCAGTTCCAGAATCGTTCCAGCTATTTATCCATCCATCCGAGGCATTGGAAAGTAGCAGAAAAAGCCTCTCTCGGAACCAGGACAATATGCCACTTGTACATGGCGGTGCACAGTTTGGTAGCTCGTCCCCGACTGACTCTTGTTCGACCTTTTCTACCTAGGCCAACCACAATTTGCGCGCGCTACACAGTTCCGTTCCCGAGGGGAACCACTACCCCTTTTACACACAAACTAACTAAGAATCCTAAGTGAGGATCAGCAGTTTACATAACAGTAATCAAATACATTAAATAAAACAGAGCATTTCTACCAAAATTATTCATACAGAAATTACAATTATATACAGTAAGTTTTGTTCCATCCAAATGGGACAAAGAATTTAAATGACAGATACACTACATTGCATAGAATCAAATCAAGACATCAAAATTCTTACAAAGAAAGGAGTATACAATTTTATGTTGTCGATTGAATCAAACACATTTACGGAAGCTTAACGATGTAATATTAAATGAAACAAAAGCAAAATAAATCAGTAGAACATTAGAGTTATGGTGTTACACATGTTTCAGAAAAATATGACCAATCTTATTGGAAACTCTACCTGTTTAAGGCATAAAAATCGTAGACTTGGGTCCCAAGTCGTTATTTTCATCTCTCACTTTGTCGTGTGTTTCAGTACAACCACTCTATCGAACTAACTTCCGGATAAGATAACTCAGCTGACGATTTCGAGAGTTTCACATGACAAATGAGCAGCGCATGAACCAGTACCCCTTCACACTGAGCCGCTTGGTGACAACTATGAGCCTGAAGATGCAAACCGGTGTGCATTGGCTTCCTATAAAAGGCGTGTCCCAATATACCGTCAAATGGTTAATTCACAGCCCCTCCTAAGTAATCTCCTTAAGAACAAAATACTGAGCATAATTAAAAACTAAGAACTTTAAAATTTCGAAAGTAAGTTTCGACTTTGAATCATTGGCTAAAGAAAGGTTGTTTCTGATAAACTGAAAACACACAGTACCTATTGTTTTAATAACCTCAAATTTAAAACCGATGGTAGCTGATACTAAAGCATACAATGTGGGACAAAAATATTTAAAATAACAACGACGTACTTTCCAAAACAAGTATAGTGCATTGACCTGCATATGATGAGATCAATGACGATTCTTACCGGGAGACCGGATAGATACTTCCAAATACTAGATATTCTGCGATAGGTACAGCACAAAACAAGTATAGTGCATTGACCTGCATATGATGAGATCAATGACGATTCTTACCGGGAGACCGGATAGATACTTCCAAATACTAGATATTCTGCGATAGGTACAGCACAAAATTTGAAGTAAGGAAATTATTGTTTGATCTCTGTTAGTGAAAAACACTGTTCTACAATTATATTAATTTCCAATATATATCCTTTAATAAAATGTTGCTCAATATGAACGTCTTAGCAGTCGCTAATAAATTAATGTAATATCATATTTTTTGAAAAAATATATTATGCCTTTTTTTACGATTGTTATCTTCCTTTGAGTCAAACTCACCATTCCTCAGCACTGGGACAAGATGAGATTTTTGCATTAGCTTTTAAAATAGGCTAAATAATTGTGATAATATTAAAACAAAAATTTATGTACTCAGCTAAAGTGCAATAAAAGAACATTCCATTAATACACGCGAAAAAAGAGCAATTATCTCCAAAACTGGAATTATTAAAACTGCTTAACCACCAACATTGCCAACTTAGCCCGTCGCATCTCTCAAGTTGGAAACTCTCTTATAAATGGGTGCAATTATGTGTAGACTCTCCCTGGGCCTCATTGCTATGGTTCTCGATTACCATTGTGCTCGTTTCTCAACAAACGGCCTGCAATATTTCAATCCCAATGTACTATTTCAAGGACCCAGACCACACTGAAAATGGTCTATAATTACCGAGCGAGGTGGCGCAGTGGTTAGCACACTGGACTCGCATTCGGGAGGACGACGGACCAAACCCGCGTCCGGCCGTCATGTTTTACGTTTGCCGTGATTTCCTTAAATCGCTTCAGGCAATGGTGAGTGGTTCCTTTGAATGGGCGCCGCAGACTTCCTTCCCCATCAATCCCTAATCCAATAGGACAGATGATCTCGCTCTTTGGTCCCCTCTCCCAAATCAACCAATCAACGTCTAAAATTAGACTTGGTAATTTCATAAGTTACATATACTCACGGAAAATGGCTTCTGTGTTACAAAACATGTCTGGGTGTACAAGACAAGACATAAACATTATTTAACAGAAGGTTTTTCTTTAAAACAGGAAATCACGGAGAAAAACTTGATTCAGCTAAATATAACATCTTAAAATTAATTCTGAATACGGGAAAATTAAGGATAGCACAGAAACACGTCGACACATTTCCCTCGACATTGTGCAGAAAAGGGCTCCAACTTGCTATCACTCTCGCTGGCGAGCCGCATTCAGTCTCAGGGAACGGAACAGAATCGAATCGTATGTCAACTATTCCAGGAGTTCGTAAAGCTCATTGACAAAGAAATTAGCTTTAGCAGATCAAAGCGCTTCCACTGCTGTGTGTTTTGCGGCGAGACAAACAGCGAAGGATTTCGGCGAAATCGGCCTATGACCGTGTTTAATGCCAGATGTGACACAGTATTTGCCATGGCTGCCGGGGCGGAGCCCTCGCGTTCCTGAGGGCGAACTTTGGAGATACGACAAGAACTCTATCTCTAGGTTCCTCCCCAGCTGACTGCAAAGTATTTGCTTTTATGTCGGTTTGCTGACTTTTGCTTAACTTCAACACCACTTCATGAAGAGGGAACGGTATTGAAATAAGGCCATCAGGATGATTATAGAGAACGCAACAAAGTGTATATTAAGTGGCCGGAGCGTTTCGATGAATTGTGTTGTCTGTCTCTGTATTTAATTTTGAATTAGTCTTTTATACTCCACTGCTCTTAAAATTTTACTTTTTGACGTTTCTCTCAGTAATCATTGATGTTAATAGCAGCAGCAGTAAATGAAAGTTCAATGGAAGTAAAGTAATCCACTAATGTAGAACACTTCTAAATCTGTCCAAACTCTTTGGAATGCAATACTGTCACAATAGGTTTGTACCGCATTGTGATTTTCCGTAAAGAAAGAGTGTCACTGATGGTTTGCGAGTGTGTCATTTTCTGCTCAGTGACGGAGGCGCAATACCTTTGCATGAATATACACAAGAAATACTATTTTCTAACATTAGCGTCTAAAAGTTTCCGAGGTTTATATTCTCCGATTGCAGGAATACATTCAACATACTACTGCAGGAAAGGGTACGAGAAGCAAAATAATACGAACACTTCGCATACAACACAAATGTAAATAGCAGCACTTCAAGTTTGTAATTTATTCCAGGAACACTTCGCGTAATGAATTAAAAATGTAACTGGTGAGGTGTTTCAATATACAAAATAATTAATTACACTGCTCTGTTTGTTTCCTTTTCCTTCCATCCAGCTGCTGCCTTCAAGTGCCCCAAACAGGTAACTAGCATTACTACATCCATGATTTTTTTCTTAATTTGTACCGTTTCCATTTTGATATATTAGTTGCACATTACTTCAGCCTTACAATTTATTCTTAGCCTTAAATTCCAACTTGCACTATTATGTAGTTCCGTTACGTTTTGAAATTTTCCTGCGCTAGTTGTTACCAGTAAATATGACGTTAACCATATAACGACGGCTGTTCGGATACGTTGCTTTAACATGTAGTAGTTTTTAAATGCCCAGTCTAAGCGTCTGAAATACATTCTGTAGGACAGCTGGCAAGAATTTTGTTAATACGAAATATCCTTGTCTGCCTGCTTTAAATTACTCATTTTTCAGTGCTCTGATGGAGTCTGGTGCAAACTGAAGAAAATAGTCAGTTATTAGTAAAGCAATTCAGAAATTCATGGACTGTATTTCTACTAGGTGTACTGAAGGGAAATTCCTCATATTGGGAATAAATGCAACGTAGTGTGTATAAAAAAAAAAAAAAACCTTCCAGCCTCAGGCTAGGAAATTAGACATACACTGATGTGCCAAAATATTACGACGACCTGTTAGCAGTTGTTTGTCCGTCTCTAGATTAAAATACATCACTGGTTCTGATGAGTTTGTAGAGGTATGTGGCATGTCTAAGCACAAGCCATTAAATTGGCGTAAATAAAGATCCGGTGATTTGTGTACGCGGTGATGGGGCCCGTTCGCGAGCCAAATGGGTTCCATAGGATTTATGTCAGGTGAATTTGGTCACCGAGACATATGTTGAGTTCACTATAATCCTCCTCAAACCACAGATAGCCGCCGCGGTGGCCGAGCCGTTCTAGGCGCTTCAGTCCGGAACCACGGGGCCGCTACGGCCGTAGGTTCGAATCCTGCCTCGGGCATGGATGTGTGTGATGTCCTTAGGTTAGTTAGGTTTAGGTAGTTCTAAGTTTTGGTGACTGATGACCTGAGATGTTAAGTCCCAATAGTGCTCAGAGCCATTTGAACCATTTGAACCACGGATAATTTTTCTGCTGCAAGAGGACATCGCCATCGGGGAAGGTATGATGGGATTCAGGTCGTTCGTCGCTGTTTGTCTTCCATTACTACCACGGATCCCATGTGAGCGCAGGAGAATAATACTGCTAGCACCAACCTGCATCCGCGGTACACTGCACGTTTCAAGCCGACGTTCGCCAAGACGCCAGCGCTTTTAGAGACGACCAGAAACCTACTGTAGCAAAAATGTGAATCACTCGAAGAGATTATACGTTTCCATTGATCGACGGTCGAATACCGATGGTACCATGCGCACTGAAATCGTAACTGACGATGTGGTTGGGTTAACATAAGAACACGTAGGTTGGTCTGTTGCGGAGCTCCATGTTCAACAGCGTACGATAAACTGGGTGCTCCGAAGCACTTGTGCGTGAACCAGCTTTGTGTTTTTCGGCAGAGATGCCACAGATCACCATCTGTCCTACTTTACAGAGCAGACAAGCCTCCGAACCGCACAATCTGTGACGAGTCGTGGGCGTCCAACCATTTAGTGCTTAGTGGTAATTTCACTGTCGTTCTACTTCCTTCCGTAGATGCTCACGACAGTAGAGAGTGAATATTGGACCAGCTTCGCCATTTTCGAGGTACCTGTCCGTAGGGTCCGCGTAATAATAGTCTGCTCTTTGTCAGTTTCGCTTATCTCAATGGATGTCCCCATTTGCAGCTCGTATCTTGGCTAGTATGATTCCCGAACGCGTCTGCTCCGCTTACATAATTTTGCTACCGCCGGACGTGCCCTCTACGCCACCAGACGGCATCCAACGTCGCCAAGAGCAGTGGTCATAATGTTTTGCCTTATTAGTGTAAATACAGGGTGATTCAAAAAGAATACCACAACTTTAGGAATTTAAAACTCTGCAACGACAAAAGGCAGAGCTAAGCACTATCTGTCGGCGAATTAAGGGAGCTATAAAGTTTCATTTAATTGTACATTTGTTCGCTTGAGGCGCTGTTGACTAGGCGTCAGCGTCAATTGATGCTAAGATGGCGACCGCTCAAGAGAAAGCTTTTTGTGTTATTGAGTACGGCAGAAGTGAATCGACGACAGTTGTTCAGCGTGCATTTCGAACGAAGTATGGTGTTAAACCTCCTGATAGGTGGTGTATTAAACGTTGGTATAAACAGTTTACAGAGAATGGGTGTTTGTGCAAAGGGAAAAGTTCTGGACGGCCGAGAACGAGTGATGAAAATGTAGCACGCATCCAGCAAGCATTTGTTCGCAGCCCAGGAATATCGACTCGCAGAGCTAGCAGAGAGCTGCAAATTCCACAATCAACTGTATGGAGAGTCCTACGAAAAAGGTTAGTTATGAAACCTTATCGTCTGAAATTGGTTCAAGCACTGTCTGCAGCTGATAAGATTAAAAAAATCGATTTCTGTGATTTTATCCTTGCTCAAATGGAAACAGATGAATCTTTCGTTTCAAAGATTGTGTTTAGTGATGAAGCAACTTTCCACACTAACGGGAAAGTCAACCGTCACAATGTCTGTATATGGGGCACTGAGAATCCGCGGGAAACAACTCAGTATGAACGTGACTCGCCTAAGGTGAACGTTTTCTGTGCCATTTCAGCCAATAAAGTTTTTGGTCCCTTTTTCTTCGAAGGTGCTACTGTAACTGGAATACAGTATCTGGAGATGTTAGAGAATTGGCTGTTCCCTCAGCTCGAACAAGAAGCACAACAATTCATATTTCAGCAGGATGGAGCGCCACCACATTGGCACTTATCTGTCCGTAACTACCTGAACGTCAACTACCCGAGGCGATGGATCGGCCGCCAGGCAGCCCGTGACAGAGCACTTCATCACTGGCCTCCAAGAAGCCCTGATCTTACCCCCTGCGATTTTTTCTTATGGGGGTATGTTAAGGATATGGTGTTTCGGCCAACTCTCCCAGCCACCATTGATGATTTTAAACGAGAAATAACAGCAGCTATCCAAACTGTTACGCCTGATATGCTACAGAGAGTGTGGAACGAGTTGGAGTATCGGGTTGATATTGCTCGAGTGTCTGGAGGGGGCCATATTGAACATCTCTGAACTTGTTTTTGAGTGAAAAAAAAACCCTTTTTAAATACTCTTTGTAATGATGTATAACAGAAGGTTATATTATATTTCTTTCATTAAATACACATTTTTAAAGTTGTGGTATTCTTTTTGAATCACCCTGTATTATGGAGGTTGTCTGCACTCAACTGTTCGCTTGTAGAGCTCTCGAAGACACGGTCAAGTACTGTCATAATAACCGCCTAAAGCCAAATTATGGGACACTACTTTGCTCAGTTCATCCAAGAAATGGGGATGCCATAAGGGGGAGTGAAATTAAAACCGAATGTTCGCGATAACACACAGTCCGCGTGACAGATGACCTCACTCTTGTTACGTTTCCAAACGGTCATTGCTGCGTTAATGGAACGGCGCACGGGTGCACGCAACTGTTGTGACGTTTCTTGTTGGCTGGTTTGTCTAGTGCGTTCTTACTGCTGTTGACATGGAGTAAACAAAAACGAGCTGGTGGATGAGGGTGCCGCAGTAAGCGAAATTCATCGTCGCATGTCCACCGTGTACTGTTACACTGCATGCCTCTGACATATGTACACCAGTGGCAGAGGAGATTCCAGGAATGGCGCTCACCACTGAAAGAAGATCAGCTCTCAAGACAGGCCCATCGAGCCGTTGGCCCTGGTGTGATGGGATGGATGGACGGCATTACTAGGGGAATAGAAGAATAATGGCTGATGAAATTCATGTTGCCATTAGCCATTTCTCAGTGCATGCCGTCGTCAGAGACCACTCGCATTTCCACAGACTATGCTCTTAGGGTGCCGCATCACATGACAGAGGGACAAAAGTTGGAGAGGATGGTGTCACGTTTGAGTCATCTACTACGGTGCCACGAAGAAGAGCGTTGGTTTATGTCTCGTATCGCCGCAGGGGATTAAACGGGGTGCCGCCATTTCGAGCCCTATGGCAAACGACAAAGCCACCAGTGTAAACATCTCACTTCTCCCTCGCCAGACAAATCCGAAGCTGTTTACACAAATTCCAGTACGGTCATGATGACCTCCTTGTTTGAGTGCAGAGACCCTCTGCTAGCCGAGTTCCCACCGTGTCGAATATCAAACAATGCTCTGCACTATGAAGAAACTTTGTAGAGATTAAGCCGCGCCATAAAGTGAAAATATGCGGATATGCTGTAGGATTGAAACATCCTGTTGCACGATAACGCCGCGCGCACACTACCAATCGGACAGGGGCTAAGATTCGGAGATTTTCTTGAAAAACACTGAAATACCCTCCGTACCACATTCTTCACCGTGTGATTTTCACATCTTTGGTGACCTGAAGAAAGACATGCGTGGACGTCTGTTCCAGTCCGACCAGGAAGTGCAAGAGTTCTGCATCCGTCAGCGGCCTACCGCGTGCTACGAAACTGGATCTGATCTTCTAGCCTCTCAGCGGAATAAATGTCTTAACGCGTGTGGTGATTACTTTTGAATGGAGACATTCCAGTTGAGACGGGTGATCGATTTCATTTGGCTGCCCTGTAAAATGAAATTGTACATCACATGGGTACTCATAGATAGCTTGTAGTAAATATGAGGACCCACAAACTTACAGGAACCACCAGAACCCCTCGAAAATCTGCCCTGCAAATATGTTTCTGTACAGTAGAACATTGAGTACCAGTTTGACTAAATTCTATACGCGCCAAACTAATTGATACAGCGTTTAATGAGACTGAACGCACTGTACAGTGTGTTACGACGAATACCTGTCAGTAAACTGTGCTAAATTATGCAAATAGCACCAGCAATATTCGCAGAAAACTAATCCCTTGTTTGGATATGATCCTCAACAACCAAGACTCAGATAAAGGAAGAGCTTTATGCAGGAAACTACGATAATTCCTTGATATCTCGGAGCTCATAGAGTAGAATTTACGCACACAACAAAGCACAACGAAGCAATGTCAAAGACAGTTCTGCCATATGTTCACATTTGTCTTATGTTACATGGAAGATGCAAAATACATTAAGAACTGGGCACCACGAGGTAGTGTCAACGTTAGGAAATAGAATTTTGGCTGTGACGGTGAAATTTGCCAATGTGGTGACTCGTAGAACCAAAAATACTTGCAAGTCTTCAGAAACCTGCTACCTACCTGCACTACCAGTGGTCTTGCTGCAGCACAACAGCTAAAACCACTGAATACCTATCTCCACACAGAATACGTGCAGCATTATCTTATTATTTATTTCCACCCTCTCTGTCTACCTGTCCGCATTTCATAATTCTTGTTGTATGTATCAGTCTGTCTATTTTTATTGTGCTTATTTCCCCACTTTGTTTTAATGAATTGTCTCACTAATTAATTCTTCGTAGTTAATTCATCTCTTTGTGCATCTTATTAATGCTGTTACCAGTAATGTAATATTGTCGTGTCCTGGCCACGTAAACTAAATACTCTCTGCAAGCTTCTGATTTCAGATTTTGTACACTTAAAGTCTGAGCCAGTAGCACGAAAAGATTCACTGCACTGACCATATTTCCACTCAAATGATAAAATATACACTACTGGCCATTACATTTGCTACGCAACGAAGATGACGTGCTACAGACGCGAAATTTAACCGAGAGGAAGAAGATGCTGTGACATGCAAATGATTAGTTTTTCAGAGCATTCACACAAGGTTGGCGCAGGTGGCGACACCTATAACGTGCTGACATGAGGAAAGTTTGCAACCGATTTCTCATACACAAACAGCAGTTGACCGGCGTTGCCTGGTAAAACGTTGTTGTGAGGCCTCGTGTAAGGAGGAGAAATGCGTACCATCACGTTTCCGAATTTGGTAAGGGTCGGATTGTAGCCTATCGCAATTGCGGTTCATCGTATCGTGACATTGCTGCTCGCGTTGGTCGAGATCCAATGACTGTTAGCAGAATATGGAATCTGTGGGTTCAGAAGGGTAATACGGAACGCCGTGCTGGACGCCAACGGCCTCGTATCACTAGCAGTCGAGATGACAGGCATCTTATCCGCATGGCTGTAACGGATCGTGCAGCCACGCCTCGACCCCTGAGTCAACAGATGGGGACGTTTGCAAGACAACAACCATCTGCACGAACAGTTCGACGACGTTTGCAGCAGCATGGACTATCAGCTCGAAGACCACGGCTGCGGTTACCCTTGACACTGTATCACAGACAGGAGCGCCTGCGATGGTGTACCCAACGACGAACCTGGGTGCACGAATGGCAAAACGTCATTTTTTCGGATGAATCCAGGTTCTGTTTACAGCATCCTGGTGGTCGCATCCGTGTTTGGCGACATCCCGGTGAACGCACATTGGAAGCGTGTATTCGTCATCGTCATACTGGCGTATCACCCGACGTGATGGTATGGGGTGCCTTTGGTTACACGTCTCGGTCGCCTCTTGTTCGCACTGACGGCACTTTGAACAGTGGACGTTACATTTCAGATGTGTTACGACCCGTGGCTCTACCCTTCACTCGATCCCTGCGAAACCCTACACTACCACTAGGAACTAAATGGTTGGACGTCCACGACTCTTCACAGAACGTGTGGTTCAGAAGCTTGTCTGTAGGGTAGATGATGATCTGTGGCATCTCTGCCGAACGAGCACAATACTGGTGCACGCACAAGTGTTTCGGAGCTCACCGCTAATCTCCATTGATATACATGAAGCTCGGCAGCAGGCCATCTCTACGTGTCCACATGTTGACCAACGACATCGTCAACTACGATTCCGGAACCATCGGAATTCGACAGTCAATCAATGGAAACGTGTCAGCTCTGCGGGTGAATTATATTTTTGCGGCACTAGGTCGCTGGTCGTCCCCACAAACGTCGTCATCAAGGTGAACGGCGGATCGAAAAGTGTAGCGCACCACGGACGCAGTCTGATGGGAGCGGTATTACGCCGTGGAAGACGTTTTCCCACACTTGCATGGGATCTGTGGTAGTAATGGAAGATATCCTGATAGCTGGGAACCACCTGCATCCCTTCATACATGATGTCTTCCCCGATGACGTTGTCATCTTACGACAGAATAAGTGTCCGTGGCTCGGAGCCATAATCGTGTTACAGTGTTTTGAGGAAGATTATACTGAACTCACGTTATGTCTAGGCGATCAAATTCGCCTGATGTAAATCCTATGGAACCCATATGGGTCGTTATCGGGTGCCATCACCGCGTACGCAAATCGTCCGCCCGTTATTTAAGCGGATTAAACGACCTGGCCGTAGATATCTAATGCCACATACATCCACAGATCTACCAACAAACTGTCGGATCCGCGATACGCAGAATCAGTGAAGTATTTCGTTCCAAAGATAGAAAAAAAAAAGCTATTAATCAGGTGTTCATAATGTCTTAGTTCGTCAGTGTACCTACCTCTGACAAGATAGAGAAAGTTTATGAGGATGCTGAACACATAATACAATATGTCAAGGGCGATGAAAATCTAAGAATGATGGGGGTTTGTATTGCAAATGTCGTGGGAGGGGAAGAATAAAGAGCTACGGGAGAATATGGGCTTCGTAGTAGTAATGAAAACATAGAGTCCTGCAATAAATTTCAGCTAGTAATAGAGAACATTCTATTCTAGAATCACTAGAGGATGATGTTTATATGAAAAAGGAACGGTGACAGGGGAACATTCCACCTGAATTACATCGTAATCAGATAGAGATTCCATAACCAGATATTGGACTGTAAAGCGCACCCAGGAGCATTTGTAGACGCAGATCAAAATTTAGTGATGATGAAGAGTAGACTGGAGTTTAAGGATGTAGAACGTCAGACGGGCTTACTTGGAACAGGAGAGTTACCGTAGGACATTTTAATTTCCGCTGTCTATACTTTTACAAATAAATTCATAAAATTTTATTCAGCGTGACCAGGAGGGATTCAGGATTCATAATAATAGCAGTATAAGTTCAAAAATATAACAAAATAACGTTTTACATGTGAAATTTTATCATGTTTTCACTTAATACTGGCTGTTTTTGTTGCTATAGGTACACTTTTCTTCATAAGTAAGAGAGATTCTTTGATGGGTTTTGCACAACATATAAACCATACTTACGGGTTATGAAACTCTAGAATTTTCCAAATCTATTAAAAACTGTAGTAAAAATTGAGATAATTATAAAATTTGAGTTTTTCTAAACGTGACGTTTAAAATGTAACAGGTTATTCAGTTTTTCATAAATTAAATAAATTCTAATACAACTATAAGTATGGTACGTATGCTGCGCAAAATTCATCGAAGAATCTATCTTACTTGTGAAGAAAAGTGTACTTATAACAACAAATGCAGCCAATAATAAAAGAGGAAACAATGAAATTTCATACGTAAAAGAAATTATTTTGTTATGTTTCTGAACGTCCGCTGCTATGAGTG
Source organism: Schistocerca nitens (assembly GCF_023898315.1). Lineage (NCBI taxonomy): Eukaryota > Metazoa > Arthropoda > Insecta > Orthoptera > Acrididae > Schistocerca > Schistocerca nitens. The sequence continues at coordinate 363,557,753 of NC_064622.1, forward strand.
TGAATCCTGAATCCTTCCTGGTCATGCTGACAATGTTTTATGAATTTGTTTGTAGAAGCATAGGCAGTGGGCATTACAGTGTCCTGTGATGCCTCTCCTGCTCCAAGTCGGCCCGTTTGACGTCCTACTATCCTTAAGTGAATCTTACAGAATAATCAATATAGAAGTAAGTGGGTTACTGAAGTACTGAACAAGCATGAGACACGCTTGAAGTTCGCTAAATATGTGGATAGATCTATTGAGAGTAATTTTGTAGGTAGTTCAGATGAAGGAAGGAGACATCTCTAAAAACAGCAATCACAGATGTTTGTAAAGACGATCATATGTAGTGGGACGGTAACAGCAAAGAAATCTTGGAAAACAGAAGAAATAATTGGTTTACCAACGAAAGAAGGAAGTAAAAATGCTCACTGAAAGTCAGAAATACATCAATATGAGTCATATAGGAGTGGAACAAATAGGAAGTGCTGTGATGCCAAAGTGAAGTGGCTGACACAACATATAGAGAAGTTAAATTAACCGTCGGTGAAATTAAAGGCAACGGCGGCAGCATTAATAGCGTAGTGGGAATTTGGCTGTTAATTCAGAAGAGAGTGAGGAAAGGTGGTACGAGTATGCTGAAGCTCTCTACGAAAGAAAAAATTGTTTGATAATATGATAGAAGTAGTGAAGGCAGCAGAGGATCAAGTAGGTAAAAAGACGAGGGCTAGTAGAAATCCTTGGGTAACTGAAGAAATATTGAATTTAATTGATGAAAGGAGAAAATTTAAAAATGCAGTAAATGAAGCAGGCAAAAAGGAATACAAACGTCTCAAAAATGAGATAGACAGGAAGTGCAAAATGACTAAGCAGGGATGGCTAGAGGACAAATGTAAGGATATAGAAGCTTATCTCACTAGGGGTAAGATAGATACTGCCTATAGGAAAATTAAAGAGACATTTGGAGAAAGGAGAACCACTTGCATGAATATCAAGAGCTTTGATGGAAACCCAGTTCTAAGCAAAGAAGGGAAAGCAGAAAGGTGGAAGGAGTATATAGAGGGTCTATACAAGGGCGATGTACTTGACGACAATATTATGGAAATGGAAGAGGATGTAGATGAAGATGAAATGGGAGATACGATACTGCGTGAAGAGTTTGACAGAGCACTGAAAGACCTGAGTCGAAACAAGGCTCCCGGAGTAGACAACATTCCATTGGAACTACTGACGGCTTTGGGAGAGCCAGTCCTGACAAAACTGTACCATCTGGTGAGCAATATGTATGAAACAGGCGAAATACCCTCAGACTTCAAGAAGAATATAATAATCCTAATCCCAAAGAAAGCAGGTGTTGACAGATGTGAAAATTACCGAACAACCAGTTTAATAAGTCACGGCTACAAAATACTAACACGAATTCTTTACAGACGAATGGAAAAACTAGTAGAAGCCGACCTCGGGGAAGATCAGTTTGGATTCCGTAGAAATACTAGAACACGTGAGGCAATACTGACCTTACGACTTATCTTAGAAGAAAGATTAAGAAAAGGCAAACCTACGTTTCTAGCATTTGTAGACTTAGAGAAAGCTTTTGACAATGTTGACTGGAATACTCTCTTTCAAATTCTAAAGGTGGCAGGGGTAAAATACAGGGAGCGAAAGGCTATTTACAACTTGTACAGAAACCAGGTGGAAGTTATAAGAGTCGAGGGACATGAAAGGGAAGCAGTGGTTGGGAAGGGAGTGAGACAGGGCTGTAGCCTCTCCCCAATGTTATTCAATGTGTATATTGAGCAAGCAGTAAAGGAAACAAAAGAAAATTTCGGAGTAGGTATTAAAATCCATGGAGAAGAAATAAAAACTTTGAGGTTCGCCGATGACATTGTAATTCTATCAGAGACAACAAAGGACTTGGAACAGCAGTTGAACGGAATGGATGGTGTCTTGAAAGGAGGATATAAGATGAACATCAACAAAAGCAAAACGAGGATAATGAAATGTAGTCGAATTCAGTCGCGCGATGCTGAGGGAATTAGACTAGAAAATGAAACACTTAAAGTAGTAAAGGAGTTTTGCTATTTGGGGAACAAAATAACTGATGATGGTCGAAGTAGAGAGGATATAAAATGTAGACTGGCAATGGCAAGGAAAGCGTTTCTGAAGAAGAGAAATTTGTTAACATCGAGTATAGATTTAAGTGTCAGGAAGTCGTTTCTGAAAGTATTTGTATGGAGTGTAGCCATGTATGGAAGTGAAACATGGACAGTAAATAGTTTGGACAAGAAGAGAATAGAAGCTTTCGAAATGTGGTGCTACAGAAGAATGCTGTAGATTAGATGGGTAGATCACATAACTAATGAGGAGGTACTGAATAGGATTGGGGAGAAGAGGAATTTGTGGCACAACTTGACCAGAAGAAGGGATCGGTTGGTAGGACATGTTCTGAGGCATCAAGGGATCACCAATTTAGTATTGGAGGGCAGCGTGGAGGGTAAAAATCGTAGGGGGAAACCAAGAGATGAATACACTAAGCAGATTCAGAAGGATGTAGGTTGCAGTAGGTACTGGGAGATGAAGAAGCTTGCACAGGATAGAGTAGCATGGAGAGCTGCATCAAACCAGTCTCAGGATTGAAGACCACAACAACAACAACAACAATATGATAGAGAAGTAAAGTGGAGTCGATATGTTAGAGATAGGGGAATCGGTACTACAGTTACTATGTAATAGAGGTTTTGAAAACTTACGATCAAATAAGGCGGAAGAGATTCAAAATGTTCCATTGGAATTCCTAAAGGCATTGAGGGATGTGGCAGCCAAATGACTGTTCAGATTGGTGAGTATAATCTACGAGGCTGGCGATGTAACGTATGACTTTCGAAAAAACGTCATACACACTCTCCCGAAAATAGCAAGAGCTAGTAAGTACGACAATTCTCGCATAATCTGCTTAAAAAATCAACCATCGAAGTTGCTGACAAGAATAATACTTAAAAGAACGGAAATTATAGTTGGAGATCTGTCACATGTCGATCAGTTTGGATTTAGGGAAGGAAAAGGCATCAGACAGGTAGTCCTGATTTTACGCTAGAGAATGGAAGCAACACTTAAGAGCCGTCACAGCGCATTCACAGGATCTGTCGACCTTGAAAGAGCGTTTGCCAGTGTAGCATGGTGAAAGGTGTTCGAAATTCCGTGAAAAGGCGGACTCAGCTATGTGAATGTATGGGTATAAGAAATACGGGTATAAGAACCAAGAGGGAGCTATAAGAATGCACGACCAAGAACTAAATGCTCGGATTAAAAAGGATGTAAAACAAAGATGCAATCTTTCGTCTCTAATGTTCAGTCTACACATCGAAGAAGTTACGACGGAAAGAAAAGTGAGCTTAAAGTGCGAGATTACAATTCAGAGTGAAAGGACATCAATGATAAGTTTTTCTGATGACATTTCTGTTCTCAGTGAAAGTGTAAAAGAAACACAGAATCTATTGAATGGAGTTTAGAATATGCACTGCGGGTAAACCGAAAGACACACGAGAGTAAAGGGAAGTAGAAGAAATGAGAACTGCCAGAAAGCGAAATAGAGGAAGTTAACGAATTCTGCTACTTTCGTAGCAAATTAACTTACGAGGGACAAAGGGAAGAGGGCACAAAATGGTGACTAGCGCAGACAAAAAGGGCTTTCCTGACCTACTAGTATCGAACATAGGCGTTAACGTGGGGCAGATAATTTTGAGGATATACATTTGGAATACATCATTATACGGTTGTGAATCGTGGTCTGTGTGGAAATGAAAAGGATCAAAGTGTTTGAGTTGTGGTGCTAAAGAAGAATGTAGATAACTGGGTGGACTGATAAGCTCAGGAATGAGAAAACGCGAAGAGAGGAATATATATGGAAAACATCAACACGAGGAAGGGACAGGATGAATGGTTCTGTGTTGAGAAATCAGTGAGTGACTTTCGTGGTATCAGAGGAGGTAAGGAGGATGAACTTCTGTGCGGATGCACAAACAGTGCCCGGGAATCGGCGGTAAAGCCGAGAGTAATGAGTATGATGGGCAGCAGCACTATAAGTTGCGAATGTGGGGCTCACGGGAGGCGTGCCAGATATAAGTCCCTGCAGTCGCATTATCCTCTGTGTCCTCGGTGGCTCAGATGGATAGAGCGCCTGTCATGTAAGCATGAGATCCTGGGTCCGAGTCCCGGTCGGAGCACACATTTTCCACTGTCCCCGTTGACGTATATCAACGCCTGTATGCAGCTAAGGGTATTCATTTCATAGTATTGATTTAATTGTGATTTCATGCTTGCTGCTAAGCCACCACTTCAGCGAACATAACTTTGTACGGCGACGGTCCGTAGGAGGAAAATTTCGCAATTTTGTTACCATCAGTGGAGAAGATGCAGTTCGCCGCTGCGATGAAAACAATGCTCTGTTGTCATGGTGGATGATGGTTTCGGACACTTCCATCTGTAGTTTATGTTTCTCATCATATCGAAAACACTGGAGGTTCTCAAGAGACAATCAAGCTGCAAATAGAAACCTGTGTCTGAAATCGTCATCCACCGAGGCAACAGAGCATCAGAATCATTGGAGACAAGTCCTTCCTGTGGAGCTAGCTCCATCTCCTGTACTGGGGATCGTGGCAATCAGTGACGATCACTGAATAACTAACAACGTTAAGAGACTTTCAACTTATGGCCTGTCAGCGTACAAAGTCACGTTTAGTGCCGAAGTGGTAGGCGCTGGCATCCTTGACTTTGGTGCTCTTAAGGGGTTCGATCATTGGTTTCTGTTGTCGTGATCTTCAGTCCGAAGTCTGATATGACGCTGGTTTCCATTCTGATGTGCGAGCGTCTTAACCACTGTATAGCTGTAACAACCTACATTCATTTCGGTCTGTTTATGGCATTCAAATCTTGGTCTCCCTCTACAAAGAGATCCTGCATAAAATGGAAAAGAAACATAAGATAGTTATATGTACTGTGCCTTCACAAAAGTGGCTAGCACACTGGACTCGCATTCGGGTGGACGACGGTTGAATCCCGCGTCCAGCCATCCTGATTTAGGTTTTCCATGATTTCCCTAAATCGCACCAGGCAAATGCCGGGATGGTACCTTTGAAAGGGCACGGCCGACTTCCTTCCCTAATCCGATGAGGCCGATGACCACGCTGTTTTGTCTCCTCCCTCAAACAACCAACCAATCAACCTTCACAAAACTGTTGTTTAGTAATCATTAATTTCCGTAATTCAGTGCAAAGACAACTCCACCGTGCTCACAAACCGCTTACAGAATTTCAAAATCTTTGGTCCCTTGGAAGCCCACTTCTTCACACCAACTTCATACACCTTCTGTCTAATTGTTAGTCCTTGACTCGTTTGAATTCTTATTTTCATACATTAAACGTGCAGAAAATTCACACCAATTTTCCTTGTCACTCCGTACTCCCACGTTCCAACTGTCCGTTATCTCAATTTAACACAGAGTTAAAGTGTCTGGGCATGACACATATGCAACAGAAAATATACGTGTACCGTATTTTCTGTTTAAGTCTACACATGTCATACATTTAGGTGGCATAAAAGAAAGGAAAATAAATAATGAAAAAAATTCTGTCAACTGCTCTTGTTGAGAATAACATTCAGAGAGTCACGCATTGGCCAGCAGGTATAGCGTGAGATTGTGCTCTGGTTGAGAGACAGATCTCATGTTAGAGAGGAGCATAGCTCAGACACTCGTACGGCCACTGATATTTACATTTTACTCTAATCATAGTAGATGAACGACAAGATCAATTCTTTAAACTTGCCAAACTCGATTTTGTTTCCTGTTGTGCAGAAACGAATATGTAACGTGTCGTCGAAGCATCGCGGACCCTTAACATTTTTGCCCAAAATGTCATCACACTTCAGTACTGTATTTGATTGTCTTTGTAATAGTATTTTCTCTTACAGATCCACGTGTTTTAAAATTCTCTAAGAAATTACAAAAATAAGATTAAAATAAAAATCTACGTGTAATATCGTGTATACAAAGTCGTCCGGCGTTGTCTGCCAATGTTGGTCCCTGAGTAACTTTTGATGTACTCCACAAAGCGCTGCACCTTTTAGCTTTTATTTCCTATTACCTCTGAGCAGGAATTTCCTAGGGCCGCTCGTCTGTTAGATAACTGGGCTATATAACCCCAGAGAGCTATACTGCTTGGCTCTCGTAACTTTAACCATTCCGTTTTCAGAAGTTTCTTGTCTTCCTCTTGAGGACACTGTAGTTCCTTCGAACTATCTACTTCTGAAGCATTAATAGCGCAGAATTTTGGCGCAGGAGATCATGGCAAAAATTGTAATATTTAATAACTCATTAGTAAACTTATCTTACTTTCCCTGGGAATTGATATGCGGAGCCACACCATACGAATAAGACGTAGTTCGTGCAGTTGTCTACATGAGTGTTTATATGACTCACACTGGGACATATTTATATCGTGCATTTTGAAAGAAAGAACGAACTAGAAAATTAACACGCAGAAACTCTAATAAAAAAACGAAATCAAAATTCGGAATTTAAGTTTATGCACAGAAAACAGTAATCGGTATTAATTTGTTGCGATATAAAACAAATAAAACTAATATCTACCATTGTTTTTATTGGTTTAAAGTAATGCCTCTCAACATAGTTTGAAATGAAACCGTTAGCTATGTTCCCCTATGAACATTTAATGACGTACATCTGATTCACTTAGGTTATTAGTAGCACTGAGATGAAACAAGATCTCGTTTTTGTAGATGCCAGATAGGGCCGCGATTTTCCCTTAGTGGTGGCGTATAAAGCAGAATAGTTTCTAATGTCAGAAATTTCACAGTGTTCAGGAACTGACACTATCACACGACATTTCTAAACAAGCCACCAAATTATGTGCTTGAATTATTGTGTTACAGAAAGGCAAGATCAGTAGTATTAAAACGAAACTGCGACGCGAATAATGCATTCCTACGGTGAACGCAGTTCGGTCTGGCTTGGTCAACTACAGTGTCGCATTTGATGGTATTATCCAGCGTCTACCTTATGTACAACGTTTATCATGTATCACAGGAATTTTGGAAAAATTTGGAATTTTGTGGTAAGGTCTTATGGGACCAAACTGGTGACGTAATCGGACTCGTACCTCCGACGGAGGGTGTGTGTGTGTGGGGGGGGGGGGGGGGGTAGCCTGCGAACCGTGACAAGGCGCCCTACAGCGCTCGGCCAGAGCTTTAACATAATTCATTATAAAGCACATTGCGCCTGTTGTAAACGGAGCCCGTCAGCTCAACCGTAAGAGATGCCTGTCAGTTCGCCACCGCCTTCACGCATACTTGCGACCACGAACTTCAGTGTCTTAGCGGTCCTGCCTGTTCCTCCCGTGCTCGTAAGACTCTTGGACACTCTGGTGCCGTTTGTAGCAGTTCTCTGGTTTAGCGCGTAGATGTAGTTAAATTGGAGGGTACTTGAAAGTCTCAATGGAGAACAAAGTTTGAAATAAAAGGGTACCAGACACGACCCTGGAAAACGGGTTGGGCAGATAAGGGTTTCGAGTCTATTGCACGGCTGTGTTATAACAAATATCTGTAAATTTGTCTTGAACAAAAATTTAAATAAAGTTAAATTTCTCAGATTGTTAAATACTCGATTTTTTAGACACTAAATAGCAAGAAATACCAAATGATTAAATAGTGTGCAAAATTACAATGTTTGTGGTGCAGAGTGCTCAGCAGGAAAGGAGTGTTGATTTTCATAGCTCACAGTTACTGAACTGCTGTAGAAAATTTGAGAAACAATTTAAGGAAATTAATCTCAGCACCTGAAGTCACATTCATTACAATACCACTTTATGGACCCAGATTAAATGAGCAACCGAGTGGTGGGAGGAGTTTTCTACTCATACTCTCGGGAGACTTTCGACAAACACTTCCAGCTATTCCCAAGTCAACACCAGCTTACAAGATCAATGTAAAAAAAAACCGGACCTCTGGCCACGCATACAAATACTGCGACTGACAAAAATCATGAGAGTTGAACTATCGAAAGACGAAACAACAGCACATTTTGCCCAACAACTTTTACAAATAGGCGAAGATACATATACTACTAGCCAGAAGAACGGGCTTAATTAACTCAAAAGTTATTTCTGTAACATAGCTACAACAGAAACCGAACTCACACTTTCCACAACTATACCAGTCCCGATTGGCTGTTTGGAAGGGAACTTCGGCAATCAAAAATAATATTCCAGAATGAGATTTTCACTCTGCAGCAGAGTGTGCGCTGATATGAAACTTCCTGCCAGATTAAAACTGTGTGCCCGACCGAGACTCGAACTCGGGACCTTTGCCTTTCGCGGGCAATTGCTCTATCATTTTTTTTTTAATCTCATTTTGTTCGTTTTCTTTCGTTGTATCTGCTCGGGGCGGACGTCGAAAGACACTCGTTTCATTTCGATGTTGATCCATTAACTGAGGTTTTTTTATTACAGAGGGTAGCTAATCCTCTGACCGAACACGCTGAGCTACCGTGCCGGCTCATCTGAGCTACCGAACCACGACTCAACGCCCGACAGTTTTAATCTGACAGGAAGTTTCATATCAGCGCACACTCCGCTGCAGAGTGAAAATCTCATTCTGGAAACATCCCCCAGGCTGTGGCTAAGCCATGTCTCCACAGGATCCTTTCTTTCAAGAGTGCTAGTTCTGCAAGGTTCGCTGGAGAGCTTCTGTAAAGTTTGGAACGTAGGAGACGAGATACTGGCAGAATTAAAGCTGTGAGGACCGGGCGTGAGTCGTGCTTCGGTAGCTCAGATGGTAGAGCACTTTCCCCCGAAAGGCAAAGGCCCCGAGTTCGAGTCTCGGTCGGGCACACAGTTTTAATCTGCCAGGAAGTTTCAAAAATAATTTTGTCGACGATACGAAACTTATAAAGTATTGCTTGTGTTATTCAGGCATCTTCTTCAAGCACACTCCAAATTCTCTCACTGAAACAGATAAAATAGATTGTTCCTTAACTTAACTGCACACATATTGCTGCCCTCACCTTATCCATCTATGGAAATTACAGTTAGAGCGACTGAAATTCATAACATAAAGGTGGCCCGTAGTGATAAAAGAAATTCAGAAATTTTAGTAGAACCACATAACGAACTACTAAATTGCGAGGATCCTCCTGAGCTTCTTGAAATAAAAACAGAAATCCCAATAAAAACCCCACCGGAAAATATAAACCCACTGACAAATCAGGAAGTCTACAAAGCTTTAAGCGAGCTCAAAAACTACAATGAAGGTGGAGAAGATTAAATATTTCCACAACTCTGGAAATATGCTGCAGCACCCTTGAAGATATCATTACATCAATGCACAGTTAAAATTTGGATCAGAGAAGAGCTACCAGTACATTGGACTATGGCCATCATACACCCATTGCGCCGGCCGGTGTGACCGTGCGGTTAGAGGCGCTTCAGTCTGGAACCGCGTGACTGCTACGGTCGCAGGTTCGAATCCTGCCTCGGGCATGGATGTGTGTGATGTCCTTAGGTTAGTTAGGCGACTGATGACCTCAGAAGTTAAGTCGCATAGTGCTCAGAGCCATTTGAACCATCTGAACACCCATTGCACAACAAAGGAGAAAAATCAGATGTGGACAACTACAGAGGGATTCCCTATTGACTGCACATATAAAATATTTTCAAGAATTCTCTACAATCGCAGTAAAGATCAACTTGAAAAAGAGCTAGGAGAATATCATGGAGGATTTAGACTCTGGAGAAGATGCCCAGAACAGACCATCACATTAAAATTAATAATGTATACCCACAAAAGGTGACAGAAGCAACTAGTCATAACCTTTGTAGCCTTCAAAAAAGCTTATGATTCCATCCACAGATCTTCTATGCTGGACATATTAAGGAATTTTGGACTTCATCCCAAATTAATAAAAATGATGAAATTAACCCTTACAAAAACCGAGTCCAAAGTAAAATTCAGAGGAGGACTGCCTAAGCCATTTACGATTGAAACAAGGTTAAAACAAGGAATGGTCTATCACCACTGCTTTTCAACTGTGTTCTTGCATACTTGAGAGAATGGTACGAAGAGAATCCTAAAAACATAACAATTGGAACCAAGAAAGATGATATAAGCTTAAATTGCTTGGGACTCACAGATGACATGGAATTACTAGCAAATAATATACAAGAAGCTAGATATCAAATAATAAGCCTGCAAAATATAACACAAAAAGTAGGACTCCAGATATCTTTCGAAAAGACCGAGATGATGGTAACAGACCCGTCAGTAATAGACCACGAGACAGTAGACAACAGAAAAATTAAAATAGTGAAGCCTTTTAAATATCATAGAGAGATTATAACACCTATGTCGGATGAAAAACCTGCTTGGCAAGAAAGAACCAATAAAATGATAAAAGCTAGAAAACTGAAATGGTCTACATCCAACAATAAATGTCTATCAGTTCAAACAAAATTAAAACATTACAAGACGGTGGTTCAGCCAGAGGTAACATGCACAAGCGAGACCCGTTTTAAAGTCACTCAGAGAAACAGAGTCAGCAAAATACTAAAAGTAGAGAGAAGAACAACTAGAACATGCATAAATAAATAACACCAGAAGGAAGAACAATGGCAAATAGTGCTGAATAAAGTAGTGTACATAAAACTGGAGACCGTCACAGATACAATACGTAAAAAGAGGATTTCTTTCTTTGGTCACATAATGAGGACACCAGAAACCAAATTAGCAAGAAAAGTATGCAGAAACTGTGGAATCTGGAGAAACAAGAAGGATGGATCAAGGAAATTAAAGAGGATATGGGAGAACTAAATAAAACCTCGAGTGATCTGCAGAAAAAGGCAGAAAATCTCAAGAAACAGAAAGACAATAAAATAAGATTTAAACCAAAGGTAGACAAACGACACACAATTAAAAGGGTATTTACAGATGAGGACAGGCAGGAAAGGTCAGAACGAATGCTAAGATGTTGGGCAGTCAAGAATGGACAAAACATGCGCTTACTGAAGAAGAGGACCAGGAAATGATTGAATAAATTGGTCCAATGAGGCTGTAACAGCAAATAATAATAATAATAAAGAGCTTTGTCTTGCCAATGCAGTGGCTCACTGGTGGATGCCCAGAATGGGTACAAAGCTCACAGCTGGAGCAGCTCAACACGATGCAAAGAAACACGGTATGGGACAGTGCAATGTGCGTGTGGCAGCTGGGTGGCAGGAACGTGTCACTCGCACATGGGCAGCATCAACTGACACCTTCTGAGAGATGCAGAGCGGCGAGGAAGAGACAAAGTGTGCTGAAAGCACCACCGTTGGGTTGAGCAGGTAGGCTGCTTCGACGGACACCAGGTGTGCCACTCACTGCTGAGCATTGTGGGCTGTGCAACTGGGTGGCAACACGGCCAGCAGCAGGTTGCCACTTAGGCGGCAAGTAAGCTGCAGCTGTACCTCACTGCTGAATTGATACATTCCCGCCAAAGGCGGCATATAGAGCTACAACTGGTGGACAAGATCGCTACGTGTTACAATAGGCTGGAGAGGGCCAGGCGAGGGCAGCAGGCGGGACTCGATTGAAGTTTGTAGCATCAAATGAGCCATGTGATCCATTGGCAGACGGCAAGGAGAAGCAGCAAAGCAGAGCACCTGATACCTGACATGAAGACAACACGCCAATCAGACTTTTGTATTTTTGTATGTATTGTATGTGAAGTTCTGAGCTCGAGTATCAATATACCAAAGTAGTTTGATGTAACTCTCAAAAGCTATCAAGAAAATAGGGTTTGGTTTCACGCTTTCCAGTTATATTTACTGTAGTAAAGAAGGGAAGGGATAATTCGTAAAGATGAAAAAAATCCACAAATTTTTAAATGTGAACGAACTATCTTTTACAAGAGACAGGTAAATATGGATCTGCCAAAAGTAGATGTTTGCGTACGGTGGAGGAATGTTGGATGTGGATGGGAAATGCCAGGATGCGCCGTATTGAAACTCGTCCTTGAACTTCAAGTGTTTTATTATTCCCAGCTACAGCGCTGCATTGCTCTCAGTCTACGTCACAGGGTCCCATGATGCCGAGGATCCCACTTCGCTGTCTGCAAAACAGCTTGGCACAGAAGGGCTACTACCTCAGTGACCCATACGGCGGTGTGCCGTCCATGTACAACTGCGGAATTTTGACATCAGGATTCGCGGCAGGCAATTCAGCAGCCTTGGTCCCCACTGCCTCAGTGCCACAGGGCGGCCCCCTGCATGCTCCTTTGCCATCGTGGCTAAGATCGCGGTGACAACAAGTGCCTGCGATGTGACAGCCAAATCTACGGCCCTCGCTTCGGGATGCCACTGGCATGTGTTTGGAGCCAAGCAGACTGCCTCGAATAGCGAGCCGTCGAGTGGCCCGCCGGTGGCTGGCTATGAACCCTGCGTTGGCCTCAGGGGGTCGAACCAGCGACCCACCGTGGACTCGAACGCTGGCGCCCCATCTGCTGCTGCTTGCAGCCGGTGGCGTGCATGCCCCGCTATCCAGGAGAGCTGCCACACTTGAATCCCCTCGTTAGAAAACCGGCACCTATTTATACATGGCTATGCACCTCTGTTTTGGTAATGCGCCGCTCCAAGTCACGTACTCATAACACCTAGGTTGCACCAGTGGGCCCCTTCTGCCTGTAACTTGCGCCATGAAAACCATGGCGTTTACTCTTTTCAGCAGTTCGACGGCCCTGTGGCCTCCATTCTACTTTGCAACCACTGGTCAGCATAACTTACTGTCAACAGGCCCGTGCCTGGCTGTAACTTGTGGGCACAGAAATATGGCACTGAATCCAACTTTCCTATCTTAAACGGTGGTGTCGCTACAGTTACAATAACAACCGCATTTTTGTATGAAATATTTAATTAGAAATAAGAAAATGCGCATTTTTCGTAAAAACAACCCTTATGTGTATACTAATTAGCATATATTTCATCATCTCATATTTAAACGACACAGGTATTTAAAAAGCTGAATCTGCTGGGTATCGAAACGAGACCCCCTGTGACAGAAAAAAGACGACAGAGACCCCCTGCCTGTGGCAAACTTAATTAGCATATTATAGATGGTAAGAAAACTTAGTGGATTTTCTTGAGAATATTTGAGAGCTGGATCGAAATGCTTCCGGAATTTCATATTTGACTTCTAAAGTTCACGTATCATAAATATGAATTATTACACGGACCATTTTGGCGTGTGGGCTCCTATAAGTCATCCAACAATGAATCATGCAACAATGGAAAGGCAGCGCCATTGAACTGACGTTGTACATGAGCAGGTGGGCAGAAAGTGAGCCATTAGGTTTTGCTGTTTTTTTTTCCGAATACCACCACACGTAGCAGGAAACTGACATCATGAGAAGGAGACAGCGCCACTTCACACACTCAGTGGAACTATCGATGCATATTTTCCTTCTTGGATGACAACAATCCAATGTCTAGGGAAGAGTCGGTACTAAGAATAGCAAATGAGTGGATAAACTGCTCACGGTATTGACGCCCCAACTCTGAGGTGGGTTAAGGAAAGAACTACACAGAAAATTAAAGAAAATTGTCTGTATTTGGGACAGCAGATAAATGTTCAATGTCGGTTATTAACGAAATTCCAAAACTCAAGGTCATCTGCCTCGCTGTCAGCAAACATGTAGTGGACTGTGTGTCCACAAAACCCAGAGTTCGTGTTCGTTTGTGGGAAGCATCCCAAGTCCGGAAAGAGGAACAGTTGTGGACATACCTGATGATGAGTTGTTTGGTTAATAAAGCTCTTCGCACCAAACCATCTGTCGCCAAGCCCCACGGGGCTATGCTCGAACATGTCCAGGACATCACAGACGACACACATTGGGGTGTCTCCAAGGTGAATCCTGTGAAGGCATGACTAGCGTACTTGCTTCCCATTGGCTGTGAGGTACAATGCAGACTGGACAGCAGTGGCAAGATAAGGAGCGAACACCGATTGCCAGGCAGGACTCCAGCAGATGTGAGAATGTTTCCCCTCAACCACATTTGGTGTCCTGTTCTGAGGAACAAAACAATAAATCGCCTTCGTGGAGATCAAGTGCGTTTACAACAGCGCATAACCGACATATCGAGAAAACCAAATGGAGTAAAAGACGTGCAGTAGGACGTCTGAAAGCTGGATAGGGACTGAAAGAGGGTCTGCAGCTACTGGCTGGTGATCCTCGTGGGGCAACAGTGCCACAGCACTAGGGAGCTGAGGAAAAGGGCTATGACATCCTCTGAAGGTGATCCCTTAGTTAGAGGGACTTCCTTTAAGCAGGTATACTTGTCAGCTGACTTCAATCTAAAAAAGGTGCAGCTCTGACACCAACTACTACTGGAATTTTTCCATGAGTGATCCCACCACCACCCACTATACTGTCACCTATAAGCTCTGCCAGCCTCCTCTTCCCACACTTATTGAGATGCAGGCCATGCCCAGTGAACTACTCATGGACCCAACTGACACCACTGAAGTGTGACCCGTGCCCTCTGCCATCAGCGCCCTCTCCAGCCCCATGTTAACGCGCCTAACAGCTGCATTAATTTTGAGGCCGATCATGACGCCAAAACAGTTGCATGAAATGCACATTTATGCCACCAGTTTGAGCTGCTATCTTTGCCAGGTCACCACCTACATCACATTCCCCGTCCCTATCAAGACTGTTTCCTGCTCCACCCGCTGTCACTACCTGATCCTCAATCATCTTACATAACTCCCCTATGCTGTCAGTCACCCTAGAAAGGGTGTTCCACAATATTGGATACGCTGATAATACCGTCGACGTCGTTTCCTTCTTCTCTACAGAGTGACATTCTGTGTAATGAATGGTCATCTCACTCCTTCCATCTTGATCCATCAAGGCTGCCCCTTTAACTGCTATCAGCACTCTTGTAGGCTTTCGCCTCGGAATCGATGCTCTATGTCCCGTCAGTGTCTGTCTGGGATGTCTCTCGATGGCCATGTCTTTTGCTGCACAGCTTATGCGGACGATTTCGTCCTCGTTCTTTGTAGTGGTGCTGAGGTCACAGAGTCTTTCCAGTTGGTTCTTGTAGCTGCCTTAACGTCCACACATCGAGTGCTATGGCTACAGGTTCAGGGCTTCCCGAGGACAGCGGTGCTCCATTGGGTGTAGCTGCTACTATCCGATGCTTAGGATGAGATTTCACAAGTGATGCACGATGCACCATTGCCATCAACTCCTGACACCTACTATCCCAATTACGATCTGGACACCTAGATCATAATTTTCAAGCCCCTGATCTTTAATAGGCGCAATATGTTAATGTATATTTGGTATCATTCTCCATTCCACAATGGCCAGCCATATTATAGCGGCATTCGGTAGGTTCATTTGTCATGGCTTGCTGGTCAACATTCGGTACAAGACACTCACCCTCCTACGGCTCCAAGACAGTTTAGGTTTGTGTCATGTGTCTGACAAGTATACCTGCTTAAAGGAAGTCCCTCTAACTAAGGGATCACCTTCAGAGGATGTCATGTTTCCAAGTAGAGAAGGAATTAGCATAGTTCATAAAAATCTGACGGGTATTTGAGATCAAGTTAGTGAACTGTTTATAGATATTGACTCTTAAATTATTGGTTTAGCGGAGCACCATTTAAATAATTTGACAATTTAGAGGGTTCCTTTACCAGGCTACAGATTAGCTTTTTGGGGGAGTGGCTATGTACGTAAAAATTTGTCCATTTGTGTCCATAGACGTATCACGGCACTGCACTGAACAGATATTTGAATGCTGTGCAGAGGCAGATGAATTTAGTGAAACTAACTTCTAATTGTTGTTGTTTATAAATCCCTTAACTCTGTCTGACTCCAGAGCTTTTCTGCTCAAGCTAGAGAGGCTTCTTGATTCACTTTGTAGGAAGTATCAGAAATTAGTTATATGCGGTGACTTCAATGTAAATTTAGTATATGATGCTGCAAGAAGATGTTGGTAGATCTCCTATATTCATATAATCTGATGCGGACTGTGTTTTTTCGAACTACAGTGCAGTGGAACACTAGCACAGCCATAGACTGTATTTCTTATTTATTTATTCTGTTAGTAACAGGGTGAATAGCCTTTCAGACCATGATGCACAAATTTTAACACAAAAAGGCATTTGTACCCAAACAAATGACAAATTTTTTTACAAACTATGTAGGAACGTTGATCCAACAACAATACAGAGTTTTTTAAACCTTGTCAAGGAACAATAGTGGTAGGATATTTAAGGTGCCAATAACATAGACGATGATGTATGAGACAGGCGAAATACCCACAGACTTCAAGAAGAATATAATAATTCCAATCCCAAAGAAAGCAGGTGTTGACAGATGTGAAAATTACCGAACTATCATTTTAATAAGTCACAGCTGCAAAATACTAACGCGAATTCTTTACAGACGAATGGAAAAACTGGTAGAAGCGGACCTCGGGGAAGATCAGTTTGGATTCCGTAGAAATGTTGGAACACGTGAGGCAATACTAACCTTACGACTTATCTTAGAAGAAAGATTAAGAAAAGGAAAACCTACGTTTCTAGCATTTGTAGACTTAGAGAAAGCTTTTGACAACGTTAACTGGAATACTCTCTTTCAAATTCTGAAGGTGGCAGGGGTAAAATACAAGGAGCGAAAGACTTTTTACAATTTGTACAGAAACCAGATGGCAGTTATACGAGTCGAGGGGCATGAAAGGGAAGCAGTGGTTGGGAAAGGAGTGAGACAGGGTTGTGGCCTCTCCCCGATGTTATTCAATCTGTATATTGAGCAAGCAGTAAAGGAAACAAAAGAAAAATTCGGAGTAGGTATTAAAATTCATGGAGAAGCAGTAAAAACTTTGAGGTTCGCCGATGACATTGTAATTCTGTCAGAGACAGCAAAGGACTTGGAAGAGCAGTTGAACGGAATGGACAGTGTCTTGAAAGGAGGATATAAGATGAACATCAACAAAAGCAAAACGAGGATAATGGAATGTAATCAAATTAAATCGGGTGATGCTGAGGGAATTAAATTAGGAAATGAGACACTTAAAGTAGTAAAGGAGTTTTGCTACTTGGGGAGCAAAATAACTGATGATGGTCGAAGTAGAGAGGATATAAAATGTAGACTGGCAATGGCAAGGAAATCGTTTCAGAAGAAGAGAAATTTGTTAACATCGAGTATAGATTTAAGTGTCAGGAAGTCGTTTCTGAAAGTATTTGTATGGAGTGTAGCCATGTATGGAAGTGAAACATGGACGATAACCAGTTTGGACAAGAAGAGAATAGAAGCTTGTGGTGCTACAGAAGAATGCTGAAGATAAGGTGGGTAGATCACGTAACTAATGAGGAGGTATTGAATAGGATTGGGGAGAAGAGAAGTTTGTGGCACAACTTGACTAGAAGAAGGGATCGGTTGGTAGGACATGTTTTGAGGCATCAAGGGATCACAAATTTAGCATTGGTGGGCAGCGTGGAAGGTAAAAATCGTAGAGGGAGACCAAGAAATCAATACACTAAGCAGATTCAGAAGGATGTAGGTTGCAGTAGGTACTGGGAGATGAAGAAGCTTGCACAGGATAGAGTAGCATTGAGAGCTGCATCAAACCAGTCTCAGGACTGAAGACCACAACAACAACAACAACAACAACATAGACGATAAATATAAAGCTTTCCTTAAGAAATTTCTCATGCTCTATGAGAGTTGCTTTCCATTAGAATGTTCAGAACTGGGTACTAGCAGTAATAGACAGACTGGATGGCTGACTAGTGGGATACAGACATCATGTAGAACAAAGCAGGAATTTTATCAAAAAATGGTTCGAATGGCTCTAAGCACTATGGGTCTTAACATCTGAGGTCATCAGTCCCTTGGACTTAGATCTATGTAAACCTAAGATCATCATACACATCCATGCCTGAGGCAGGATTCGAACCTGCGACCGAAGCAACCGTGTTGTTCTGGACTGAAACCTCTTAGAACCGCTCGTAATTATATCAAAATGTTAGAAGTAGTGACAATCAAGCTACAGTAGCCCATTACAGACAGTATTATACGGAATTTAAAAATGTTATTAGGAAGGCAAAGAGTATGCGGTATGAAAATAGAACAGCTAATTCACAGGATAAAATTAAACCATGTGGTCAACCGTGAAGGAACTGTCTGGTCTGGACGATATAAAGTGAGTTCGTAGTAAAAATACTTCTCTTACTGATAAATCAGATATATGCACAATATTTAACAGTCATTTTCTGAGAATTTCTGGTGAATCAAATGAAAATTTAATTTCTACAAGGAATCATATAACTTTCTTGGCAAATGCCTTTCCGAGATTGATATCTAAAATACACAAGTGTGATACAAACAAGTGGGAGACTGAGTCAGTAATCAAATCACTGAAGACTACGGACTCTCATGAATATGGGAGTGCCTAGCAGAATATTAAAGTAGTGTGCTGTACATGTTAGCCCTGTATTTAGCCATTTTTTTATTTTTTCCTTTAGGAATGGTCAGTTTCCTGAACGATTAAAGTACTCACTAGTAAAGCCGCTTTATAAAAAGGGAGAGAGGGATAATGTAGACAATTTTAGAGCCATCTATATGTCATCTGTGTTTGCTGAAGTTAATGAAAAGGGTGTGTATGTAAGGATAATTGATCATTTTAAACCACGCGACCTGCTATCAAACGTACAATTCGACTTCAGAAGTCGTTTAACAACTGAAAATGCTATATTCTGTTTTCTCTAGGAGGTACTGGAAGGGTTAAACATAAGGTTTCGAACTCGAGGCATATTCTTTGATTTAACTAAGGCATTTGAGTGTGTTAATCATAAAATACGGGGAGTAGCTCACAATTGGTTCACCTCTTACTTCAGCAACAGACGGCAAGAGGTCATTATTCACAATCTGAGAATGGCTGTGATATGGGCTCTGAATGGGGGTACAGTCAAGTGTGGGGTGCCCCAGGGATCAGGGTTGGGGCTACTCCTGTTCCTTATTTATATTAATGATATGCTCTCTAGTATTATGGGTAACTGTAAACTATTTCTGTTTGCTGATGACACTAGCTTGATAGTAACGGATGTTGTGTGCAACATTGGGTCGGTTTGAAGTAGTGCAGTTCATGACGTAAGTTCATTGCTTGTAGAAAATAAACTAAAGCTTAATCACAGTAAAACTTAGTTTCCACAGTTTCTAACACACAATTCAACAAAACCTGCCGCGTTAATTTCACAGACTGGGCGTATGATTAGTGAAACTCAACAGTTTAAATTTCTAGGTGTTCAGACAGATAGTAAATTGTCTTGGAAAGCCCATGTTCAGGATCTTGTTCAAAGACTTAATGCTGCAATTTTTACTATTCGAATGGTACCTGAAGTAATCGTTCGACATGAAAATTAGACTACTTCGCTTACTTTCATTCATTTATGTTGTATGGCTTTATATTTTGTGGTAACTCTTCCCATTCTAAAACGATATTTTTAGCTGAGAAACGAGCGGTTCGGGCAATAAGTGTGTAAGTCCACGCACCTCGGGTCGACCCCTGTTCATGAGTCTGGGTATTTTGACATTGACCTTTCAATATATATATTCCTGTCATTTCTTGTTAACAATATTACCTTATTCCCAAGAATAAACAGCTTTCACTCAGTTAATACTCGGCAGAAATGAAACCTGCGTTTGGATCGATTTCCTTAACTCTTGTAGAGAAAGGTGTGCAGTATACTGCTGCAGCCATTTTCAATAAGCTACCACTCGAATTCAAAAATCTTAGCAGTAATCCACGCGCTTTCAAATCGTAACTGCGGACTTTTCTCATGGGTCACTCCTTCTTTTCTGTCGAAGAGTTCCTTGAAAAATTAAGTTGATTCTTGTTGTATTGCTGATTGCGTTTACTTAAACTTATGGACTGACTTTTTTCGGGTTCATTAACATTTTATTTTTATCTGTTATTATTTTTATGTTGTAATACCACGTACTGACACGTTCCATGACCGTGGTGATTTCCTTCTCAATTTGGTTCTACGGAACTCGACGTGTAAATAAATAAATAAATACCATTAATCAACGTCCTCCAGCGGTGGCGCCTATTATGTGGTGCATAGACTGAAGCTTCTGCGCTAACCTGTCACGTATGCTTACCCTGACCATGGGTTTTCCAACGTAGCGTCGACAGTGGGCAGTGAGCCTTGCCTGGAATGATTCACCACCACCTATCACTCTGCGATTGCAGTGAATCTTAGTATGGTCTCGATTAGCAAGCATCAGTTTGGTGATGTAATATAGATTGTTTTCAGTTTTCAAGGTCCCTGGCCACACCACAATTTTTGGTGACAGAGACTGATGGCACAGATACAGCCATCATGGTCAGGGGATTCAATAGGCCAGACTAGAGAAGCCTGAGTCCCATTTACAATATTGGTCAGATATAAACGCGACTGAGACAACTGGAAGAGTGGCTAGTGAAAAGGGTAAACCCTGGATGATCACCATCAACATGCTCTCTAGAGCCCACGAGGTTGAGGTGCTGGACATTTTCTGTTACTGCTGTACATGGAGTGTGATGTGGCAGCTGGTCTCTAAGCTCCTGGATGGAGTTGCAGTCGCATTCCGTGATCAATGCATCCTGCCAAGCAAGGTGGAGAGAGATGACTGTCTCAGAGAAGAAATTTGAACATTTTCTGCAGCGAGCCAAAACAGATACTGCCTCATGATGACTGGGTGTTGTGTGATGTCCTTAGGTTAGTTAGGTTTAATTTCTAAGTTCTAGGTTATAGGGGACTGATGACCATATATGTTAAGTCCCATAGTGCTCAGAGCCATTTGAACCAAAACAGATAGCGCTTAGTCAGCAGCTCGTGGTCGTGCGGTGGCGTTCTCGCTTCCCACGCCCGGGTTTCCGGGTTCGATTCCCGGCGGGGTCAGGGATTTTCTCTGCCTCGTAATGACTGGGTGTAGTGTGCTGTCCTTAGGTTAGTTAGGTTTAATTAGTTCTAAGTTCTAGGGGACTGATGACCATAGTGCTCAGAGCCATATGAACCATTTGAACAGATAGCGCTTATGTATTTATGATTCTGACGCCACCTAATCCTGGAACTATACCTCGAGCATCCAGGAGAGGGGGAAATGCATCAGCGAGGACAGAGTCACATAACGGGTTTGTTACCCCACTACCGGTAAGGGAAGCATGAGAGATGTGTGCCATAATCCAATGGGTAGCACAAAAAGCTGCAACATACAATTCTTGTTTGAGGGGAGTGACAATATCGGCAGCATGTATCATTTCATGGAGTAATGCTACTTTATGGTGCACATAAATGACATTGACAAGAACTGTTGCTATGCAATAAATCTGGAAAGCTGCCTTTGCCAGGTGGGTGGGCGATGCAAACTCAGAAGATGCATGGGGAATTTCCTGCCAGGCTTCCATGAAAGTGCTTATTACTGTGAAGGGGAGGGGGAGAGGTCGACTTCACACCGTGGCTTCCATCGCCCTGTACACCTCCAGCATCGACGTCGTCTCCCCAGGAGACAGACATCACACTGGGCTAATTGAGTGTAACACATTTAGAGGTAGCCCACAGGTAGCCTCAGGAACAGAAAGGGAGGCAACGCATTGGACACAGGTGAAGGAAGGTTGGTGTCTGTAGATGGATTCTGACTGGACACTGGCAGGGAGAGGCCTCACGTCGTCCAGCGCTAGGTCATCAGAGGAAAGCGCATCAACAGTTGGAGGGTGATCAGCTCGTGCGCACATTTGATGGATCAAGGGCTAAGACGTTATCCTTTCCGTTTCTTCTGTGACAATTGTTTCCTGACATTCTGTTCCATTATAGATGGCGGACTACTATTGCCTGACATGTGACCAGCCGGCAAGGAAGCGACGTTCGGTACAGCTCTATGGTCAACAACAGACGTCTTGTCGCTGTCGACAGCCGGTAGTGCTGTAGGAGATGCAGGAAAAACATATCCTATGTCATCAAGAGGGGTCGACACCGGTGCTGACAGATTCAGAGTGGTTGGAGCAGGCAAACTCGTTGCAGACGCGTGTGATAGAAGTAACACTGTGGGCGCCACAGGGAAAGCGACGATTGCGATCGGCGTCTGAACCTGTGTACAACAGAGCCATTCCGAACGGACATGGTTTTGCTGCCGACAACCAGAACAAGTGTGCATATGGCCATTGTACATGACTAGAGCCCTACAGCCACCAATAACCAAGTAAGGAGGCACGTGTTTCCGTAGTTCAGTTTTGACCTGATAGACACCACTGAGGACACAGTTGATTTCGAAGTCCGGACTGACGACATTGGCGTAAGATTTAAAGGCACCTATCACAACTTCTAATGACACTTCAAATGGGAATTCGAAAACCCTTGTAAGTAGGCTGTTTAGGTTTTCTTATTGGTAACGCCACGTAGCGCTCTGTATGAAAATCACTGGCTGTGCTGTGTGCAGTCTGTGGCTAGTTTGCATTGTTGTCTGCCTTTGTAGTGTTGGGCAGCTGGATGTTAACAGCGCGTAGCGTTGCGCAGTTGGAGGTGAGCCGCCAGCAGTGGTGGATGTGGGGAGAGAAATGGCGGAGTTTTGAAATTTGTAAGACTGGATGTCATGAACTGCTATGTATATTATGATTTTTCAACACTATTAAGGTAAATACATTGTTTGTTCTCTATTAAAATCTTTCATCTGCTAACTATGCCTATCAGTAGTTAGTGACTTCCGTAGTTTGAATCTTTTATTTAGCTGGCAGTAGTGGCGCTCGCTATATTGCAGTAGTTCCAGTAACCAAGATTTTTGTGAGGTAAGCGATTTGTGAAACGTATAGGTTAATGTTAGTCATGGCCATTTTTTTGTAGGGATTTTTTGAAAGTCAGATTGCGTTGCGCTAAAAATATTGTGTGTCAGTTTATGCACAGTCATGTATAATTCTTCAAAGGGGACGTTTCATACCCTCAACGTTCGGAGGCTAAAACCAGCGTGGTCAACCACGACAGCCCAAATATGGCCGTGAGTGTATCGGAATTTGACCTCGTGGAGTGGTACAAAGGCAGCTCACAGCTCTTCATTCGCCATCTTGATATAGACAGTGCTACTAAATATGTAAAAATGATTCTCGAGGACATATTGTGATGGGAGACACATTTCGTCCCATTTAAACCTTTCGACTTCATATACTTTTGGTCTTGCATGATCCAAAGGATAAGATAATGTAATAATCATGGGACTTGGCGATAGCTAAACGCCATTATGGTTGATGAATACTGAGACGGAGGCAAGCCTCTACGACGAAGTAAACAAACGCGCGTTCTCTCACAGGCAGCACAACAGTCGAAACGCAACCAAGACGTACTCGCCTCACCTGACGAAGCCAGATTGATGCACTGGTCGGGATGCAGGTAAATGTGACGATGGCTACGGTGGACACGCGTGCTCTGCCCTGCATGACAGCGGCTGTCAATCACACGGCACGCACGCGGATAACATGCTGTTGGACAGCGCGGCCTGGTGCCCTTGTGACAAGACTCTGACCATGCAGGCAGCAGGCAGCGAGCGGCATGCGCCGTGGAATGTGTGGGTGTGTTACTCAGGCTGCACGGCCAAGTGCAGGCACAGCTCCTGGCTTGATACAGCGGCGATATTTCTAATTGGGCACACAGCGTTTAATGCAAGCCATAATTCTGCAGTCACCTTTCAGACTGAACACTGGATTATATCACTATTCTGACATCAATTGAATCGGATGCGGAGCGGGGCAGGCGAGCTTTCCCACGGAGGTGGCGAAATGAAAGAGTGAATTTTGTTGAAACCGAATTACATTCCTGGCATACGGAATACCGAATGGGATCCCCCTGGGCCAGAGGAAATGGTTGTTATTCTAGGAGTTAGGGCAAAAATATCAGATGAGTAGGGGACCCGACAGGTGGCGGTTCATGTCCGTATGGATGGTGGGCAGGACTAGAGGCATATGGTGGGAGCCGTCTACTCTGGATGAGTGGCAGAGTAGAGTGTCTGCTCTGTTTCCAAGATGGAAGTGAAGAGAGTGGCATAACTGAACTCTTCCCTCTAAGATCCTCCCGCAAGCATGCACATGATTCAGTTCCGACGTTCCACATCTGTTGGTAAACTAGTTTATTCAGTGTCTAAAATCATCCCTTGTCAGCAGCTTTTACTAGAATGAACAGATCCTATCCAGGAGGCAGTGTTATGGAAAATATTACAAAAATAAACAGAAAAGTAACTCTGAGAATACATATTAAAGTGAAAGCAATACTCACTCTTCCAACAGCCTTGTCGTAGTGATAGTATCGGTTCCCAATAGATCAATGAAGTTAAATGCTGACTGACTTGGCTAGCACTTAGATGGGAGACCGTCTAGGTCTGCCGTGCGCTGTTGGCTAGCAGGATACACTAAGTTCTTGTGAGGTCGATTGAGGAGACACTTGAGAAGCAGCAGCTCCGGTCACGAAACCTGAGAACCGCTGGGAAAGTGGTGTGCTGACCACATGACCTTCCGTATCCTCATACAGTGGCGTCTACTGCCTGAGGATGACACGGCAGCCAGTTGGTACCGTTGGGCCTTTCGACAGCTGTTTGGATGGAAAGTAATACTCCCTCTATGATGAAATATGACGTCCATACGTCAGTGGTTTCTGCTGCAGAACTTATCTATAACTCTGGAGTTGAAACATATATTCTTCTTAATTCTTCTGCCTAAGCGCACTCTCTGAGTTCATGAAATATTTTGACAAAATGGTCAAATATTTGTCATAAGGAAGAATAAAAGTGGCACAGCTAACCTCAGAATCTCTTACAACCACGCAGAAGCAAAATGAGCAGTATTAGTATCTTATAAGATGCGAACCCACTTCCTTCGTTTCCGAAACTCGTAATCTCTAACTGCACAGCCACAATGAACACAGAAAACATTTAACAATATCATTATTTATGTTAAGATCTCTTGAAGGCTTTTATCACCAATTTGTGATTAACTGACATTTGATTCTAAGAAAATGTACTAAGTTTGTGATAAATCTTTAGTAGTTTAAAATGTAATTAAGTTAAGTAGCGTAAACCTGCGTGAGAGTAAAACATAGCACTTATCAATGGGAATTCCAGTTCTAATGTTTTATTGGCCACTTAGATAGAGCTCTGACAGTGTGTTGGGAAGATTGTTAGAACCCCTTGTTATGTTCATTCTTGCCTCTACTGATATGGTGTCATGACGGCTGCATTGTAACACGTGTTAAGTTCGGCTCGCGAAATTTAGTTGAATTCGAAGATGTTCTCGCAGGTGGTGTTGTGTAGTACAAGTGGAAATCGTGTAAACAACAGTGTTCTGTGCAGTAGTGCTATTTTTTTTCTGTGCTCCGCCAATATCTTCGAGAAAATGGTAAACAGAAGAGTCAACAGCAGCGCGTCCAGCAGCGGGGAAGCAGCAGGTGCGGCGGGTCTGCTCCTGGCGGAAGGTGCGGCCGCGCCGCCCGGTATAGCGGAGCTGGTCCGCTCTGAGGTAAACGCTGCGCTTCGCGATAAAAACAGTCTCGATCTGACAGCAGGCACTATATCAGATACGGTAACGGCGGCAGTGTTGGCCAAAATGCGTGAAACTGTTGAGGCCAATACTGCCGAAATTACAGCACTAAAAAGTCTGTGTCTGAATACGAGAAAAAGGCACGAGAGTTGGAAGTGAAACTATCTGCCGCAACAGACGAGCTAGAACAGTACCAAAGGCGAAATAGTCTACGACTGTTTGGAGTAGCAGAAAATAACGAAGAAGACACAGAGAACCTGCTTATAGAGGTTGCGCGTGAAAAATTAGATGTTGAAGTGACCAAGGCAGACATTGACAGGAGCCATCGGGTGGGACGAAAACTACCAGGTGCTACCAAACCTCGTCCAATAATAATTAAATTTCTCTCGTACCGAAAAAGGGCAGAGATCTTTACCCAGAAGAAGAAGTTAGCAAGGACAGGGCTTACAATAAGGGAAGATCTGACACACGAACGGCTAAAGATTTTAAACAGTGCCATATCCCATTTCGGTCTTCAGAATGTGTGGACTCAGGATGGCTGAGTAATCATTAAGACAGCAGCTGGAAAGAAGACAGTCACAAACATGACAGAACTGAATAGTATTAAGTGAAGCTACTCGAGCCAAAAGTGCAAACTTAACACCATTTGCAAATTGTAACAGCCCTATACTCAGATATAGTCTTGTAACTGTATTAACTTTTTAATAATACCCATATTTGTACCTTCAACTAATTGTTTTTGTAACTGTATTAACTTTTCACTATTTTTTTGTGTCTGTAGCTCTAACCATTACTTAATTTTAGTTACTGCTAATACTTTTTTCATTTTCTCAGTTTATTCTCTTCCATTCTGTAATAGTTCTATTGCAATTATTAGTCTCTAATTTAGTTCATTAATCACCCATCTCTTCGGTTTAAATTGTTCATAACAAAAATCACCATCAGTATCACTTTAGCAAATTTCAATCTAATTGTAGCTTCCTACGATGATCACTACCAGTATCACTTTAGTAAATTTCAATTTAATTCTAGCTTCCTACGATAATCTATTAATTATTAAGCTTACTAATCTCTGCTGGCAGCATCGGCCTCTTAAATCACTCCCCTTTCCCTTATTTCCACCCCAACCTGTTTCAAATACGCTAATTATATTTCTCCTCTTACGACATAGGATACACAGTGACACACGGCCGTCACTATTTTGGTCATATTCTCCTTGCACCGAATACCACTAATCCATTTTCTATACTCCCGCAACCTCAGGAAATCTCTTGCAGTCGCCTTTCTGTCGGCACTCGCGGAGTCACAAACAGGGCGCGAAAAATCTCGGACACCCCTGTGTTATGTCACTTGGCGGAAGCACCGGCCAGTGCCCCTCGCGGCAGGTAGTGCCTAACAAAGGGACAAACCGGTCTGCCACCCTACTCCAGGCTGCTCAGCGGAACGCGTCAGAGCTTTTAGCAGCCCCCTGCAACATCCAGTCTTTACCTGCACATTACGAAGAACTTAGCCTCCTCTTCAACCAACTAAACTACCATGTAATCCTCTTATCCGAAACGTGGTTGAAACCACACATATCCTCTGCATCTATTCATCTCCCAGGGTACACATTTCTTAGGGCAGACAGATCAAAAAAGCGAGGTGGCGGGGTCGGCGCGTATATACGAACAGATCTCAAAGCGAAAGTCTTATGTACGTCAAATCCTGCTGAAGAAAAAGAGGCTGAATTCATGTTCATTGAAATAAATATACAAAGTCGGAAATTCTTGATTGGCGTCGTGTACAAGCCGCCAAAAATAAACTCAATGAGTTCCTTCCAGTCGGAATTACATTCACTTCAGTGTCAATACGAACATGTCATCGTAATAGGTGACTTGAACATAGACCTGCTAAGAGACACTCCCTCCGCAATAAACCTAAGAAGACTGTTTAGTTGCAATAGCATGAACATTCTTCCATTACAACCTACACACCATACGGCGCACAGTCATACTCTTATAGACGTAATCGCAACGAAACAGACTGACAAAGTAAGAGATGTTGGTCAAACATCGGCCCCTGGCCTCTCAGCACATGGTCTACTCTGTGCAGCCCCCAAGGATCAAATCGCGTTACATAACTTGTAGGAACATGAAACGTATTGACCTTGATGCTCTAACAGCCGATTGCTCAGAAATCTCATGGCATCAAATAATCAGAGAACCTACAATCGACGGCAAAATTAATGAACTTGATGATAAACTCACTGCCCTCTATGACAAACATGCACCTGTGTGCACAATCCGTGTAAGAAAATCTCCTGCTCCATGGCTGACAGCTGAACTACGTCAAATGATAATAGGGATGCTGCCCACAGGCGTTTCAAGGCAGATCCGAAACCCGAGCGTTTCGAAGAATACAGAAAGCTACGGAACAGAGTGAAACAATGCATTCGCAATGCTAAAATCAGGCACGCTCGCTCCCTTGTATGCAGCGATCTGACGCCCACGACTCTATGGAAGAATCTCCGTAGCTTGGGGGTCGGAAAGGCAAAATCGGAAACTACTTTTCATGTGTCAGCTAACGAATTAAATGAATTCTTCTCTGCACCTCTGAATACCAGCACGGCTGATAATTACCGTCCACAAGGATCCCCAAACAGGATAACTAACAACAATACCTTCCATCTAAAACATGTAACAACAAATATGGCAAGAAATGCAATAATGAGAATCTCTTCTGATGCAATAGGCAACGACAGTATCGGTATAACCATGATTAAGAATTTTGAAGGTACAAATATGGGTATTATTAAAAAGTTAATACAGTTACAAGACTATATCTGAGTATAGGGCTGTTACAATTTGCAAATGGTGTTAAGTTTGCACTTTTGGCTCGAGTAGCTTCACTTAATACTATTCAGTTCTGTCATGTTTGTGACTGTCTTCTTTCCAGCTGCTGTCTTAATGATTACTCAGCCATCCTGAGTCCACACATTCTGAAGACCGAAATGGGATATGGCACTGTTTAAAATCTTTAGCCGTTCGTGTGTCAGATCTTCCCTTATTGTAAGCCCTGTCCTTGCTAACTTCTTCTTCTGGGTAAAGATCTCTGCCCTTTTTCGGTACGAGAGAAATTTAATTATTATTGGACGAGGTTTGGTAGCACCTGGTAGTTTTCGTCCCACCCGATGGCTCCTGTCAATGTCTGCCTTGGTCACTTCAACATCTAATTTTTCACGCGCAACCTCTATAAGCAGGTTCTCTGTGTCTTCTTCGTTAACTGACATATTTAATTCTTCCCTCGTGAACGGAATATACCCCACTGCATGGAAAATAAGCATAATTCGACCCATCCCTAAGATCGAAAACCCGCAACTGCCTAGTGATTACCGACCAATTAGCATACTGCCTGCTGTTTCCAAAGCACTTGAATATATTGTTCATGACCAAATCACTGAACACTTGCATGAATTCAGTTTATATGACAAATTTCAATCCGGTTTCCGTAAACATCACAGCACAAACACTGCTCTAATTAAAGTAACTGATGACCTGAAATGTGCCATCGACAATCGAAAGGCAACAATATTGACGCTACTGGACTTCAGCAAAGCTTTTGACACATATTGCTCGGAAAAATGCAACAGCTTAATTTCTCTGATAGTGCAATGAGATGGTTTGAAAGCTACTTAAAAAACAGACAGCAATGTGTTGTCTGCGTAAATGAAAAATCTTCCTGGAAACATGTTTCCTCGGGAGTGCCACAAGGATCAGTCTTAGGACCACTTTTGTTTTCTTTATATGTCAACGATATTTCGTCGGTTCTGTCCTCCTGTAAATATCATTTCTATGCCGACGACCTCCAGCTCTACCTAAGCGTCAGACCTGAAGATGTAAACACTGCAATCGCTCAGATGAATGATGATCTGTCTTCAGTAGTGACATGGACGAAGAACTTGGGGCTTAAACTAAATGCAAAAAAGACGCAAGTAATCTTAATAGCCCATCAGAAATTAATAAGTTCAGATTTCCGCGAACGGCTACCTCCTATTCTGATCGATGGTACTCCACTACCATATCAGAAAACAGTGAAGAACTTGGGTGTAACTTTGGATGAGCATCTCAACTGGCCGAAAGACGTCTGCTTGTCTCTATGCTCTCAAAAAGTTTCGGAACATATTTCCACATGACTTGAAACGCCAGCTCGTGCAAGCACTCGTTCTACCGAACGTCCACTATTGTAATGTGATTCAAAAAGGCACGAGTAGTGAAAACAAAAGACGGCTAGAGCTAACCATGAATGCCTGTGTGCGTTACACCTGCAACATTCGCCGATATGATCATGTTAGTGCTTCATACTCCGAGCTAGGGTGGCTGCGGCCGGACAAATTGCGTGACTACCACACTCTATGTCTACTTCACCGACTCCTCGTCGCGCAAGCACCCCAGTACCTTGCTTCAGAGATTAAAAACCGAAAAAATCGAAACACGAGGTCACTCTTATTTGGTATCCTAACTGTGCCCACTCACAAAACAAAAACTTTTGCAAACTCCATCTCAGTTGCCGCTGTCCGCCTCTGGAACAAACTGCCCCTTACCTTGCGCAAAATTCAATCTCCTGCTGCTTTTAAGAAGAAGTTGAAGCATTTCCTACTATCATCCTCATAAAGTTCTCCACAAAATTAATGTACCAGGCCAATCCTCTCATCTGTCAAATAGCAAAGCTAGCGTCTCCTATCTTGCTCCTGAGATGCCTTCCTCTTCATCTATCTCCATTTACCCCACACAATCTTCTTTTCCTTTATATTTCCTTAATTATGTTTCATCATGTCTCTCTATTCTTGTCCTCCCTTCACCATGAGTCTCCCTCATATTCCCTGCTGCCAGCAC
The DNA here is from genome assembly GCF_023898315.1 of Schistocerca nitens. Lineage (NCBI taxonomy): Eukaryota > Metazoa > Arthropoda > Insecta > Orthoptera > Acrididae > Schistocerca > Schistocerca nitens. Next base: position 363,588,213 of record NC_064622.1, read on the forward strand.
TCCTATCTAAAATTTGTCTCTTCAATAATGTCTAATTATAACAGTACTTATGATCTACGAATATAAACTCTATATGTATGTATTTTTCCAGGTGTACCTTTCTAATTGTTTATTTTACTTTTTGTACTAGATGTAGTTTAACATGCCTTCTAAAATATATGAATGTAAAATAAGTAGAATGCCTGGTTAGATGTAAGAGAGGGCCTGATGGCCCTAATCTTGCCAGGTTAAATAAATAAATAAATAAATATGCTATTGAGAGGATTGCAGCAGACGGCACAACAGAGCATCCACAGTCGAACACAAAAAAGCTGTGGCTCTTCTCATAGTGGACTGTATCAGAGCTGAAATCATTTCAGCACTCGACAGTGTAACTTCTACACTCCTGGAAATTGAAATAAGAACACCGTGAATTCATTGTCCCAGGAAGGGGAAACTTTATTGACACATTCCTGGGGTCAGATACATCACATGATCACACTGACAGAACCACAGGCACATAGACACAGGCAACAGAGCATGCACAATGTCGGCACTAGTACAGTGTATATCCACCTTTCGCAGCAATGCAGGCTGCTATTCTCCCATGGAGACGATCGTAGAGATGCTGGATGTAGTCCTGTGGAACGGCTTGCCATGCCATTTCCACCTGGCGCCTCAGTTGGACCAGCGTTCGTGCTGGACGTGCAGACCGCGTGAGACGACGCTTCATCCAGTCCCAAACATGCTCAATGGGGGACAGATCCGGAGATCTTGCTGACCAGGGTAGTTGACTTACACCTTCTAGAGCACGTTGGGTGGCACGGGATACATGCGCACGTGCATTGTCCTGTTGGAACAGCAAGTTCCCTTGCCGGTCTAGGAATGGTAGAACGATGGGTTCGATGACGGTTTGGATGTACCGGTCACTATTCAGTGTCCCCTCGACGATCACCAGTGGTGTACGGCCAGTGTAGGAGATCGCTCCCCACACCATGATGCCGGGTGTTGGCCCTGTGTGCCTCGGTGGTATGCAATCCTGATTGTGGCGCTCACCTGCACGGCGCCAAACACGCATACGACCATCATTGGCACCAAGGCAGAAGCGACTCTCATCGCTGAAGACGACACGTCTCCATTCGTCCCTCCATTCACGCCTGTCGCGACACCACTGGAGGCGGGCTGCACGATGTTGGGGCGTGAGCGGAAGACGGCCTAACGGTGTGCGGGACCGTAGCCCAGCTTCATGGAGACGGTTGCGAATGGTCCTCGCCGATACCCCAGGAGCAACAGCGTCCCTAATTTGCTGGGAAGTGGCGGTGCGGTCCCCTACGGCACTGCGTAGGATCCTACGGTCTTGGCGTGCATCCGTGCGTCGCTGCGGTCCGGTCCCAGGTCGACGGGCACGTGCACCTTCAGCCGACCACTGGCGACAACATCGATGTACTGTGGAGACCTCACGCCCCACGTGTTGAGCAATTCGGCGGTACGTCCACCCGGCCTCCCGCATGCCCACTATACGCCCTCGCTCAAAGTCCGTCAACTGCACATACGGTTCACGTCCACGCTGTCGCGGCATGCTACCAGTGTTAAAGACTGCGATGGAGCTCCGTATGCCACGGCAAACTGGCTGACACTGACGGCGGCGGTGCACAAATGCTGCGCAGCTAGCGCCATTCGACGGCCAACACCGCGGTTCCTGGTGTGTCCGCTGTGCCGTGCGTGTGATCATTGCTTGTACAGCCCTCTCGCAGTGTCCGGAGCAAGTATGGTGGGTCTGACACACCGGTGTCAATGTGTTCTTTTTTCCATTTCCAGGAGTGTATTTATCACGGAGAGGGCACAACAAAACACGTTTTCCTCCATTTGTTTTCATACTAGTACACATTCGAAGACGAATGACACAATGTTAGTACGATTTTCGGCTCGCATCTGAAGAAAAACAGCATTATTTTAGTAGAATATTTAGAGTGTGCTGTTATCACCGGCCACAACTTTCGGGGGGCAGGCTAGCTTAGCATGATAGCGCTGATGAAGTTAAGTTTTGGTAGGAAAGGGAGGGTGGGGGTGAGAGATGGTACGTGTTACATGCTGTTGCGGGTTTGGGGGTCGAACCTGGGACTCCAGATGGCCGAGCTGAAGCCGGGACCCACCGCACTGTATGTCGTCAGGAGGGTGAGCAATTTCAAGAGCGTCGAGGGACAGTCAGAGTGATAACACCGGTATGTGGCAGCATTTCTTTATTCGGCTAATTTACAGTAATCAATGTGTGCAGCGTAGTGTCGGCGTGCCCCCCGCTGCTGTGCCGCGAGTCCAGCTGTCTAAGCAGACTCCTGGTATGATGACGTCACTGCTCCGTCATCAAAGCCACTCGGCTGGAAGTAGGCCGCGCTCTTCCCGGTGGCCGCCCGCAGATGCGTCACGTCTTGCGCCGAGCTGCTCGCGATTCCGAAGACTGCTACATTCCCTGGTCATCGCCGCCCTCCGCCCCGTTTTCCCTGCTCTGTCTGACCATGGGACGAAGGTGGATGAACTGGTCACCCGTGGCTCTCGGGCCACCGCTGCTCCCAGGAGAGGACCGGCCTGGAATCCGCGCCCTCCTGGACGCCGTGCCGCATCTTGCCGCTAGTGGTAGTTACCGGGTGGCAACACCCGCCGCCGTCTCTGGCGCTGTCGCAGCACTGCTGCGCCTCTCGCAGCGTATGCCTCGCCCGGACCCTGGTACGCCAGGTGGGAAGCGAACGTCGCCCGTACACTGGAGTGGAAGCGAGCCCCTCATGGACACGCTGCAGACCGCTGTCACTGTCGTCTTTCAGGCAGACCGTGTGATCTCCAAATTCCAGGCTGCCGTTCCATCCCGACCCAGTGTTGTGTCCCCGGGGGCGGAATATAGCCCGAACAAGTACATAGAAACAAAGTACGAGTTTATGCCGAACACTTATAGCACTGCTGCCAGTCTGGCCACTATAAGCGTAGACCAGCACAGATCCGCCCCGACGCTCAACTGACCCAGTACACTCTTGTCTCTAACTAAAACTGCCTGTCTATTTATATGGGTTTTCCCCTCGCTTCTGACGTAGTGTCAGAGAGAGACAGAAAGTATGGCAGGGATAAATTCCCACACGTCAGCCACTTGCGAATCACCGTCCTGGCTCTGGATTACTGCCCCGCTGCATACATCGCAGTAACTTCAAGCAATGTTGCGGCTTCCTGCCTCAATGTTGCACCACTCAAAACAAATCGTGCGTGCAATACTGCTGCTGTCCCAGCTCCGCGCCCACAAGTGTGCTGTTTACTTTGGCAGGCCTGCTGGCTGTAGTCTGTTACCACACTCTACCGCCGGCCGGAGTGGCCGTGCGGTTCTAGGCGCTGCAGTCTGGAGCCGAGCGACCGCTACGGTCGCAGGTTCGAATCCTGCCTCGGGCATGGATGTGTGTGATGTTCTTAGGTTAGTAAGGTTTAATTAGTTCTAAGTTCTAGGCGACTGATGACCTCAGAAGTTAAGTCGCATAGTGCTCAGAGCCATTTCAACCACACACTCTGCCACCGGCCCCAGATTTCATGGCCCAACCGCGCCTTCATTGACTTTTGTTGAATTTCGCCTTCCCTCGACTAGGACTGACACTAATACAGCAATGCAAAGGATAAAGGTCTGAAATAAAGTTTTAAATAAATTTCTAGATTTCCGAGTCTGTCTAGCCATCATGTACACATTATACGAGCTGCGATTGAAAAGTTTTCGTCTTCGATTTTTTCTTGCTGTCTGTTTCAGCACAGTTTGGTTCATCGATGAGGAGAGAGTAAGATATAGGGACTGTATTCTGTAGAAAAATATGTATATTAATACAAATGGCTCTGAGCACTATGGGACTCAACTGCTGAGGTCATAAGTCCCCTAGAACTTAGAACTGCTTAAACCTAACTAACCTAAGGACAACACACACATCCATGCCCGAGGCAGGATTCGAACCTGCGACCGTAGCCGTCGCGCGGTTCCAGACTGTAGCGCCAGAACCGCTCGGCCACCAGCGGCCGGCTATATTAATACAATTTTTTATTTCTGGTCATTACTGAAATTAATACTTGAGTTTCCGTGGGCTACGTTTAGAGGGATTCAAATCATTAATCGTCTATCACATCATAAAGAATTTTCCCTCGCACAGTGATGAAACAGCTAGATAAAAGAAGTGTGATCACAGTAGACAAATATTTCCCTCTTAGGTACATGCCCAACAAAGAAAATTTGTGGCTATTTCTGAATACTGTGTTAGCAAGTTGCCAAAAGGACTAAAATTAATTGCCTGAGCAAAAACGTGAAACACCCAGAAGGGGAGGAGGAATCGAAATGAAACTTAATGGTTTGAGAGTGAATGATATGTGATTTCAGTACAGTTGCAAATTTATGAAGTACTTGGCAGTACGAGGAAAGTTATCAGTATGACGTCACAGGCCATCTAGTCTAGATAGGCACACTTATTCCGTCGGCAAGCGTGTCCTCTGCTGCGGTAAGCTGGGCTGGTCCTTCATATCATGGGTACTGTCACTGAGACCGAATAGACGTCCGAGCTGGCCGGACACATGTTCTAGCGGCAGCAGATCTGGAGATCTTGGTGGCCATGGGAGTACCTCAGCAGCACGCAGACGGTTCACAGCAACACATTTAATGTCTGGACAAGCATTATCACAATGAAAAATTACATCGTGTTGGTGACACAAGACACGTTACATATGAGGACGCAGGATGCGCGTGATGTACTGTTGAGTTCTCAGAGTTGCCTTATACACTACGAGCGGTGACCTGAAGTCATACCTGATGGCTCCCCGAACCGTGACACCAGGGGAACACCACTGTGCCCAGTACCTAATTCTAAAGTTTTAGGTGCCAGAACGCACCTCTTCAACCATACAACGTAGCTGCCGCCCCCCTCCCCCGCCCCCGCTCCGTGCCTTAATAAACCCACTGCTGTAGAGTTTTAAAACCTGTTATAAAATTAACAGTGAGAAATCATACTTTTACAGAATACTTTTCTGAAATTAGGGTTTTGAAACACGATTTCTTATAACCAAAACAATAAAACCACATGGTTTAATACAAACAACAGCTGCTACCGTCTGTCCCAGTAGCAGTGTCGCTTTTCTTCCTAGTTCTGTTTCATACATGTCGGTGCAAGTGGGTAATCTTCGTGAAAGCACATTATACAGACACTTGTGTTAAAACCTGTGTACTTTATTTATTTTTCATTGATACACGTAACACGAGACGTAGCCACGCTATTAGATCGCTGTCAGTCGCAAACAGTTGACACGAAGGTTACCCATATGAACGGATCGCAATCTCGGAACGAAGCTCTCCACTTTTCTTGAACACACAAACTCCTGGCGATCGCATCAAGTTGGTCACCCTTCGTCATATTCACTGGTGACAGTTCCGTTTCGATTTATTACATGTGTACGATTTTAAATCTCTTGTGCTGACTTCTTCCAGTGACTTTCACAAATGTTCTGGCACGCTCCGGCCAAAATTAAGCCCTGGACGTGTTTCTCCAAACGATTTGACGAATGGGACATATCCCCAGGTCGCCGCCACACTCGCTGATGATGGTCATCAGTTATACGGAGTACAGCAGATCCATGATTAATGGCTGAAAACAATGTGTCGCATTTCATTAGTATCCCTAAGTTAGAGCCCACGGCACCAATCCAAACGCTGCTGTTTATGATGTGCTCTTGTGCTCTTGCCGTTAGCCTACGCATTGGGTGGTAATTCCCTATTAATGATGCTACCAGCCTCTTACCTGTGGTGCATGATGACACATGATGTTACAGGAATTCCATTGTTTGTTCCCCAGTGACAGGCATGGACGTGTAATGTTTACCAACTGCTTGGTGAACAACATCGACATCCACCCTTGTGGAGGTCGGACATGCTTGACTCGTACCTTGACGACGAGTGTTCCTGGCCTTGTTCAAATGGCACTAAGCACTATGAGACTTAACATCTGAGGTCATCAGTCCCATATACTTAGAACTGCTTAAACCTAACTAACACACATCCATACCCGAGGCAGAATTCGAACCTGCGACAGTAGCAGCAACGCGATGCCGGAATGAAGCGCCTAGAACCACTCGGTCACAAAGGCCGGCTGCCTTGTGTTGCTATGCTGTTTAACACCGGAAAGACCACTGTTACATCCGGTTGACCCATAAATGGAGACCCACAACGAGGCCCCTCTCAATTGCCAATGGTGCCGGCGTAAGTGTCTCACACGAATACGCATCATTTTCGTCTTCTTCAAAGTGATCAATGAACATTTCAAGTTCTTCGCGCCTTATAAATGACTTATGAGGCCTGTAACAATACTATAGTTGAGTTGACGTACAACTGATACCTGACAATTGCAGCGGGCTGCGCGTTGCAGCTTTGCGGACATACATCAACCAAAGAGTTTCTAATCGTATATATGGCAACGCCTCAGTATTGTCACAGTTTTGTAGAAAGATACTGTTTGTATTTGCAGCCGTTACCGCTTCTCAGACGAAAGCTGGCAACAGTGCTACGATCTGTCATGGAACATACTGCGTCGTCTCGACTGAATGCATGTATTCTTGTGACCTTTCACCTGTTACTGAGAACTGCTGCTAGTAAATAATTTACTTACCCGACTCTGGTGTGTACAAGTAGATAGTAACATTCACATCTGAACATACCTTCTGGATGCTTCACTGTCACAGAGAGTGTTAGGATAGTCAAATAATGGGGCTGGAGGTTGGATTGTTTGGGGGAGGAGGCCGAACAGCGAGGTCATCGGTCTTATCGGGTTAGGGATGGGAAAGGATGTCGGCCGTGCCCTTTCAAAGGAACCATCCCGACATTTGCCCGGAGCGATTTAGGAAAATCACGGAAAACTTAAATCTGGATGGCCGGACGCGGGATTGAAACGCTGTCCTCCCGAATGCGGGTCCAGTGTGCTAACCATTGCGGTACATCGCTGGGTTAACGTAATAGTCAATTAATTAATTTATTATGTGTGTGCTAGTAATGCACGCGGCTTTCATTATCATCGATTTCCCATCCGCTAGCCGGCCGCGGTGCGCGAGTGGTTCTAGGCGCTTCAGTCTGGAACCGCGCGACCACTGCGGTCTCAGGTTCGAATCCTGCCTCGGGCATGGATGTGTGTGATGTCCTTAGGTTAGTTAGTTTTAAGTAGTTCTAAGTTCTAGGGGACTGATGACCATAGCTGTTAAGTTCCATAGTGCTCAGAGCCATTTGAACCATTTTGAACCAATCCGCTAGGAGTATACTGGTGTCGCGGTATTTACAAACTCTTGTGCTCCAGGCACGAGTTTCCCATTACCCCATCTTAGGGCCGCCGCCGAGGTCTCGTACAGCCGCGACCTTGATGCGTATGCTGACCGCCTCGCGGTCCAGTGCTTCACAAACACACGTATAATTACATCTGTTGGCTTATTAGCCTGCACGACAGCGTAGGATTGACAGATGTACTGCTTCATAGCTGATTACAAGGAGAAAGACTTTTATCGCGATCCACGCTAATGACAGCGTGGCTACTGCTGTGATGTTAAAACTCCAGAGGTGGTGCGAACGTCTCAGACAGATGAGAAGCAATATAACATACAAATATGAACTACCTAGGAGAAGTTTCTGCTACTGGAAAGCAACGAGGTAAACCTGAACCAGAATCTGCAGAAGGTGGGTACGTAAGTCCGTTTCTCCAACTAAAGGCGCAATCAGTACTGAAGAAATACCTTATGGAAAACAATCCGTATACCGTGGGAGGGTTCACAGAGGTGTTGACCGACAAGCAGGAACCATTCTACTACCAGACTTTATATTAGCACACTGGACTCGCATTCGGGAGGACGACGGTTCAATCCCGTCTCCAGCCATCCTGATTTAGGTTTTCCGTGATTTCCCTAAATCGTTTCAGGCAAATGCCGGGATGGTTCCTTTGAAAGGGCACGGCCGATTTCCTTCCCAATACTTCCCTAACCTGAGCTTGCGCTCCGTCTCTAATGACCTTGTTGTCGACGGGACGTTAAACACTAACCACCACCACCAGACCTTATATTAGGAGATAGTCGGACGCTTTGTTTCATTGATAGACACTAACTGATGGAAAGCACCAGCAGCCGCTGGAAATTGACATATTCCGTGCCCCAAGTTCATTTTCGTAAGTGGTTATTATTCGATTGACAGTATCCGACGAAGGTTTTGTTCATTTTCCACGACAGAAAATATGATGAAAGACATCATTCGCTGAAACTTCGTATTATAGCAGAAAATGTGCACGTCCTGGGAGCTAACAGCAAACGGCCACGAGAACTGGCGTAAACGGACATGACAGAATGTCATTGTAAAGGATGCGGATATTTTTCCTCTCTACCCAGAAAGCGCAACAGCTTGATAAAACTGGCATTTCAAGATCCGAAGAGGTTACCCTCATAAAACGGTAGCAAACTGAGATTTATTTATTTTTTCTTTATTTACTTGCAAAAAGAAAAAAAAAGATGGTTCAAATGGCTCTGAGCACTATGGAACTTAATATCTGAGATCATCAGTCCCCTAGAACTTAGAACTACTTAAACCTAACTAGCCTAAGGACATCACACACATCCATGCCCGAGGCAGGATTCGAACCTGCCAGCGTAGCGGTCACGCGGTTCCAGAGTGGGCGCGTAGAACCGCTCGATCACAGCAGCCGGCTATTTACTTGAAACGTGTTCTATTACAGAGTTTGTAATAACACATATAGGCCTATGTTATGTGTGTGTTGGGTGTGTGTGGAGTGAAGTGTAATGTATGTGTTGTATGATAATGACGATGTGAGAAGTGAGGGGGGGAAAAGCTGTTGCCGACACTCGCGGTGAGCACAAAGGGGGTCGCTGGGCTTAACGTCCTCATCCGTCCCCAACAGCTGTGTCACATACTCTCACTTAACGAGACACTGCGAATAGGTTTGGTATTTAAACCAGGACAGTGGTCAGGAACCTAACGCCACCATCTCTCCTCTTCTTCAAGAATGAGATTTTCACTCTGCAGCGGAGTGTGCGCTGATATGAAACTTTCTGGCAGATTAAAAGTGTGTGCCGGACCGAGACTCGAACTCAGGACCTTTACCTTTCGCGGGCAAGTGCTCTACCACCTGAGCTACCCAAGCACGACTCGCAAGAGAGCTTCTGTAAAGTTTGGAAGGTAGGAGACGAGGGTCAGGCAGAAGTAAAGCTGTGAGGACGGGGAGTGGGTCGTGCTTGGGTAGCTCAGTTGGTAGAGCAGTTGCCCGCGCAAGGCAAAGGTCCCGAGTTCGAGTCTCGGTCCGGCACACAGTTTTAATCTGCCATGAAGTTTCTCCTCCTCTTTCTGATCAAATACTCGCAGTGAAAAATTGTTCCACCGTCGGCGTGCGCCCGGGTCGAGCGCCACCACACAACCGTGTGTTGGTGACCTCGGCCACGGAGGCGGGTGAGTAGACTGGAATGAAAAATGTGAGTGTGAATACTCAGCGGCTTAACATCTACATGGGTCATCCGGAACACCGCACAAAAGCCGGTGTAACTATCAGTCGCTATTTGTTACACTACTGGCACTATATTTTATGCTTTTTTCCTGGAAACGTACGCATATTTCTTTTTTTACACACACACACACACACACACACACACAACCCCCTTCTCCCCAATAGAGGCACTCGCACGCACAGGCACACACACATTATACAAAACGTTACGTGTCAGGATATTTATATCGCAACGGCCGACAAGCAACGAGAGGAACAGGCTAGAAACATAACAATTACATTAAAATTGGTCTTATGACCAGATCATCAAGAGTGCGAGCGCTCCGGTAAAACATGTGTTACATGCATTAAAGTTATTATACATGTGTTATCAAGGCCTTTAGAAAGGAGGTAGCGGAGTATTACGAGTGTTAGAATTTCTCTAGTCGGATACACCAACGATGGCGGTTCGCTCAGGTCAAGAAACGGGCGGGGATTGCATTGTTGCCGGTTCCAAGTGACAGCTGTGGTACGCGTATACACGTGCTTTGCACTTGATATAAGCGTGTATCCTGCAAATAATGTCTCTCACTTGATTGTGCAAAATTTGTCGCTTACCACTACCATCAGCCCACGGCAACTCGCTACAAACGAAATAAAATGGCTCTGAGTATTATGGGACTTAACATCTATGGTCATCAGTCCCCTAGAACTTAGAACTACTTAAACCTAACTAAGCTAAGGACAGCACACAACACCCAGTCATCACGAGGCAGAGAAAATCTCTGCCCCCGCCGGGAATCGAACCCGGGAACCGGAGCGACGGAATAAAAGTTCTCTAAATAAGTCGCTACGACTACGTTTAATTCCCGCATTGTCTGTGACATCCACAGTAGAGTCCTCGGAAAAGTAGTGAAACGTCATTGGCTATAAACGAATGTGTGACGTAGGTGCGCAGAATGAGCCTAAACTCGATCGCCATCGTTTGTGACTCCAACTACACTCCTGGAAATTGAAATAAGAACACCGTGAATTCATTGTCCCAGGAGGGGGAAACTTTATTGACACATTCCTGGGGTCAGATACATCACATGATCACACTGACAGAACCACAGGCACATAGACACAGGCAACAGAGCATGCACAATGTCGGCACTAGTACAGTGTATATCCACCTTCCGCAGCAATGCAGGCTGCTGTTCTCCCATGGAGACGATCGTAGAGATGCTGGATGTAGTCCTGTGGAACGGCTTGCCATGCCATTTTCACCTGGCGCCTCAGTTGGACCAGAGTTCGTGCTGGACGTGCAGACCGCGTGAGACGACGCTTCATCCAGTCCCAAACATTCTCAATGGGGGACAGATCCGGAGATCTTGCTGGCCAGGGTAGTTGACTTACACCTTCTAGAGCACGTTGGGTGGCACGGGATACATGCGGACGTGCATTGTCCTGTTGGAACAGCAAGTTCCCTTGCCGGTCTAGGAATGGTAGAACGATGGGTTCGATGACGGTTTGGATGTACCGTGCACTATTCAGTGTCCCCTCGACGATCACCAGTGGTGTACGGCCAGTGTAGGAGATCGCTCCCCACACCATGATGCCGGGTGTTGGCCCTGTGTGCCTCGGTCGTATGCAGTCCTGATTGTGGCGCTCACCTGCACGGCGCCAAACACGCATACGACCATCATTGGCACCAAGGCAGAAGCGACTCTCATCGCTGAAGACGACACGTCTCCATTCGTCCCTCCATTCACGCCTGTCGCGACACCACTGGAGGCGGGCTGCACGATGTTGGGGCGTGAGCGGAAGACGGCCTAACGGTGTGCGGGACCGTAGCCCAGCTTCATGGAGACGGTTGCGAATGGTCCTCGCCGATACCCCAGGAGCAACAGTGTCCCTAATTTGCTGGGAAGTGGCGGTGCGGTCCCCTACGGCACTGCGTAGGATCCTACGGTCTTGGCGTGCATCCGTGCGTCGCTGCGGTCCGGTCCCAGGTCGACGGGCACGTGCACCTTCCGCCGACCACTGGCGACAACATCGATGTACTGTGGAGACCTCACGCCCCACGTGTTGAGCAATTCGGCGGTACGTTCACCCGGCCTCCCGCATGCCCACTATACGCCGTCAACTGCACATACGGTTCACGTCCACGATGTCGCGGCATGCTACCAGTGTTAAAGACTGCGATGGAGCTCCGTATGCCACGGCAAACTGGCTGACACTGACGGCGGCGGTGCACAAATGCTGCGCAGCTAGCGCCCGCCATTCGACGGCCAACACCGCGGTTCCTGGTGTGTCCGTTGTGCCGTGCGTGTGATCATTGCTTGTACAGCCCTCTCGCAGTGTCCGGAGCAAGTATGGTGGGTCTGACACACCGGTGTCAATGTGTTCTTTTTTCCATTTCCAGGAGTGTATAATACGCTCCTGGTTTCAACACTGTTCACCAAAAGCCTACAATTGTAGCAAGTAGATTAATATCTCTCATATTTAACGGACTGAAACGAGTTTCAGCAGCGCTAACAACTACCAAGACGGTATGCCGCTCACCCGCCTGCCGTACACTCAGCCTACACGAGAAGTCAAAGTCTGCCGCTCATTATCTAGCGCTTTGCGGTCTGGGTCATGGGGTATCGGTTTCGATTTCCCTGCCGGATTGGGGATTTTCTCTGACTGCGGATTGGGTGTTCGTTTTGTCTTCATCATTTCATCATGATTCGAGAAAATAGCGAGACTGGACTTCGGAGAGTTTGTGAATTAGTACGGGCGTTGACGAACACGTCGTTGAGCTCCCCACGAATCAAACACTATCATCACGAGAAGTCAAAGGCACTAAATCTCTGCTAGCTGTGAAATTTACCCCGTCTACCAGGGGAGTGTGACAGAATTGAAAGCAGATGATAAACTGTGCTCTATCAGCACTTATTAAGAGGCACCACAAAAAAATGGTTCAAATGGCTCTGAGCAATATGCGACTTAACTTCTGAGTTCATCAGTCACCTAGAACTTAGAACTAATTAAACCTAACTAACCTAAGGACATCACACTCATCCATGCCCGAGGCAGGATTCGAACCTGCGACCATAGCGGTCGCTCAAGAGGCACCACACACTCACGAGGCGGTTACCCCCAACTTCTTAAAATTTGCATATATTCCGATTGTTTATCTCAATCTGGCCGGCCGGAGTGGCCAAGCGGTTCTAGGCGCTACAGTCTGGAACCGCGCGACCGCTACGGTCGCAGGTTCGAATCCTGCCTCCGGCATGGATGTGTGTGATGTCCTTAGGTTAGTTAGGTTTAAGTAGTTCTAAGTCCTAGGGGACTTATGACCTCAGCAGTTGAGTCCCATAGTGCTCAGAGCCATTTGAACCATTTTTTATCTCAATCTGACTTGTCTCTACCGTATGCTACAAGGTCTCTCTTCTAACGTAAGTTTTAATTATTGGCTTTCTGATCTAATTTTGTATTGCATTTGTTGAGACAATATTTGTTGCGCATCCTTCGCTAGTACCCACCTAGGGGGACAGTTAGGGGTGTTTGCAGCTCACAGAGACCCACTTGAGCCATTGTTATGACCTGCAGGGTGGTCATTTCCAAGTATCTGCGGTGGTATTGATCTGCAAATGGCACAGATAGATGCTCTAGGCTGTCGCTCTGCCCTTACAGAAAACCCAACGGACAGAAACAAAATGTTTTGATGTATTAAAACGGTTGGGAGGGACTTCTGTATCGTTACATCGTGCGCGCACACACCTACACTCTCTCTCTCTCTCTCTCTCTCTCTCTCTCTCACACACACACACACACACACACACACACACATACACAACCTAGACACGTATGCAGCAACTAAAATAACCACTGATCACAGGCACCACGTAACAGTGTGCTAAGCACTGACATCGACAACACAATCATGTACCGCGCGTAATGAAGCATATGCATTGAGCATAAAAGGCTCTGAACCATAACTATTTGTAGCTTAAAAGTCTAGTAGCGCGAAGTATAAGTTACAAGTGCAGCAGTTAACTGACATGTATGTTTATTCCAGCCGGTGAAGATAATACAGTCAATTAAGGAGAAACGCATTGGACGAAAACTGTTTACCGGGCGGAGATATGTCTGAAAATCAGATAACAATGTCAGTTCACTGAAAATAGTAACTTTCACCTACATTAAACGATCCAAGCAGCACACGCCACGTGTCGGCGAACAACAGCGCCTAACGGGACGTCTATTAGTTAGTTGAGGTTTTTTTAATTTAGACCTCCTCCCTCTTGGTTGGATTTGGAAAGATGTGGTGGGAGCCCACTGCGCTCTAGTAAGGTTTAACCCATAGTAGCGCAAAAATATGTGAAAGCGATTTGTTTCAACTTTGTTTTAAACATTGATTAAACACTTGAATCAAATAATGTTTTATTTAGAGAGTGTATAAAAACAGCTAGTATTAAACGTTTTCCAGGATCCCTAAGAAATCGACCTTTTATTGATATGTAAAATCGATATTGAACCATTCGTTACATTGTTGATGAAAGACAACATTGTTAGTACTTACCTTTGTACTGTGTGATCTTCAGTCTCTTGAGTTATACGTTCAGTAAAAGAATTCTTGTCACTGAACTTCATCTTAGCTTCCGTCCACAAACGATTACTCGCATTTGTGTATCGACTTGTCACCGTTTCACACACGTATTGTAAAAGTTTTGATACAACATCGACTTTATATGCGTTGCAGAATACCACAAGTGACTAAATGACACACACTGATTTCGGCCGACGGGCGTGGAAACCACCATATGAAATCTGACACTTCTGTGGCACTTGTTTTAAGTAGAGAATCCCGGGTATGCACACGTTTCAGACATTCAGTTCACTTCAGAATGTCAGTAAATACTGGTGGACACTTTAATACTGTCTATGCTCGCTATTAATTTTGTGAAACAAAATGTTATCCATTATAATATTGTATATTCTCTGAATCAAAAATTTGACGTCAGACTTTCATAGCCGCCCCCCCCCTCCCCCCCTCCATCATTTAAATGTGATGTGAGATTTTGCCGGATGCTTCCCCCGCCCTCCCCCACAGCATTTGGAGCTCAGGTAATTAAAGGGCTGCCCTGCAGCAACCTGTTAAAATTTGAGCCGTGCGTCAAAGGCGCCACTCTCGTTTGTCGGAGTAGTGGTTGCGACAGTCCGCGCTATAATATGAAGTATGAAAATCCCAGCAGTAGTTCGTGGGAGTAGCCTTCACATACAGACAGATCAAGCTGGGCAGGGGACTGTTATCATAGTTCAACCAATTTGCTACAAATATTTATAAATTATAGACACGAACCTTCCTCGTGTAGCTATGTGATCAAAAGTATCCAAACACCCCGAAAAACATAAGTTTTTCAAACAACTTATGGGAATTCAGCCAGGTAATATTTACAGCGACCGCCGATATTTCGGGGGCAGTACACCCTGCCATTTTCAAGGCACAAACTGCAACGGACAGGCGATGTACAGGCAAATTGAAAGCCTCTGTTCTCGGAGTAATTCAGGAAAGACAACATACACACTGAACGCTAGTGCCACCAAAGATGACCAAAGTCAGAGATATCGATAGTGAGACTACGAACTAGCAGGTGAGGTAACATTAACTCTGTCCCTCTGTTTTTTTGACAAGGTTGAGTGCAGGATTCCAGGCAGAGTTTAAGCAAAAACCTCTATCCCTGTTTACAAGGTTACCCGCTAATTCCATATCAACTTCCTCCTTAATAACACTGTCCCAATGGCTGGACGTGTATGCCAATATCTCAGTATTGTGCTATAATACCGGGTGACCAGTATTCAAGCAATGTTCGGCAACAGCAGATCTACTTGGCTGCTGTATTCACGTGTGCCGTTTATGCTCAGTACATCGGTCCTACACAGTGCTGCGTCTCACCAATATATGCCACGCCACAGCTACATGAAATGCGATATACATCCGCCTTACGCAAACCAAGATCATCCTTAATTGAACCCCAAAGCACTCTAATTTTAGATGGAGGTCGGAAAACGCATTTCATCTCGTATTTCCGTAAAATACGACCGATCTTTTTTGAAGTGCTTCCTACGTAAGGCAAAAAGGCAGTAGACGTAGGTGTCGACTCAGTATTATCCTCAGTCACCCGATGCACAGTTATTCGATAGCGCAACGCGCGTCCAATCTGTCTTTCAGTACATCCATTTTGACGAAACGTAGTTTCAAGATGGGACAGCTCAGCTGGAAAGGTCTCATTATCATAAATGACATGTGCCCTGTATACCAAGGTATGAAGTACCCCTTCACGATGAGCTGGATGCTGACAACTAATAGCCTTAAATAGAAGTCGGTGTGAGTACGTTTCCTGTAACCTGCATGTCCTAATGATCCATCATCCTTCCTCCTAACCAAAACGACAAGAAAGTGAAGGCAACCATCCTTCTCCACCTCCATCGTAAAAGGAATGTTCGGATGGATCGAACTCAGATGTGCTAAATAGGCATCCAAATTCTCCCTGCCATGATGGCAAACAACAAAAGTATCACCAACATATCTGAAGAAACAGACGGGTTACAAAGGTTCCGACTCCAAAACACGTTCCTCGAAGTCTTCCATAAACAAATTTGCGATCACAGGGGACAACGGACTACCCATCGCAACTCCATCTGTCTACTCGTAATACTGGTCATTGAATAAAAAGTAAGTAAATGTTGCCAGCTAGTTCGTAGTCTCATCTACCTAGCTGACTTCCCGTAAGTTGTATGAAAATTGTATACGCCCGGAGAAACTCAGGTCTCACATAAGTTTTTCATTTTAGGTGTATTGTGCTGCCACCTACTGCCAGGTACTCCATGTCAGCGACCTCAGTATTCATTAGACATCGTGTGAGAGTAGAATTGGGCGCTCCGCAGAACTCACGTACTTCTAACGTAATCAGGTGATTGGGTGTCACTTGTGTGATACGTCTGTACGCGAGATTTCCACACTCCTAAACATCCCTAGGTCCACTGTTACCGATGTGGTAGTGAAGAGGAAACATGAAGGGACAAAAACAGCACAAAAGCGTACAGGCTGACCTCGTCTGTTGATTGACAGAGACCGCCGACTGCTGAAGAGGGTCGTAATGTGTAATAGGCAGACATCTAGCCAGACCATCACACAGGAATTCCAAACTGTATCAGCATCCACTGCAAGTACTATGATAGTTAGGTGGAAGGTGAGAAAACTTGGTTTTGTAGGTCGAGCGTCTGCTCATAAGCCACACAACACACCGGTAAATGCCAAACGACGCCTCGCTTGGTGTGAGGAGCGTAAACATTGGACAACTGAACAGTGGAAAAACTTTGTTTGGAATGACGAATGACCGTATACAAAGTGGCGATCCGATGGCAGAGTGTGGATATGGCGAATGCCGGGTGAACGTCATCTGCCAGTGTGTGTAGTGCCTACAGTAAAATTGGGAGGCGGAGGTGTTACGGTGTGGTCGTGTTTTTCATGGAGGTGGCTTGCACCCCTTGTTCTTTTGCGTGGCACTATCACAGCACAGGACTACATTGATGTTTTAAGCACCTTCTTGCTTCCCACTGTTGCAGAGCAATTCGGGGCTCTATCTTTCAACTCGATCGAGCACCTGTTCATAATGCACGGCCTGTGGCGGAGGGGCTGCACAACAATAACATCCCTTTAATTCACTCCCCTGCACACAGTCCTGACCTGAATCATACGGAAGAGCTTTGGGATGTTTTGGAACGCCGACTTCGTGCCAGGCCTCAGCGACCGCCATCGGTGAAGCACTCCGTGAAAGATGGGCTACCATTCCCCAAGAAACTTTCCAGCACCTGATTGAGTTTATGCCTGCGAGAGTGGGAGCTGTCATCCAGGCTAAGGGTGGGCCAACACAATATCGAGATCCAGTATTATCGATGGAGGGTGCCATGAACTTGTAAGTCATTTCCAGCCAGGTGTCCGGTTACTCTTTGATCACATAGTGTATTTTTGTATTGCCCATACCAGTTTATTTGGTGCTTCAGTGTATATGTGGGTATGACAAACACTTTTCTCTCGTTTGTACCACTTCTTTGTTACCAAAGCTCCTCAGATTTTCCATCAGAAAAAAGCTGTAATGTGTAACATGTATGGAAGCACAATTTATGTGTATGTTGATACACGGAAGTGCCAAAAGTTATGGTATACCTCCTAACATCGTGACGGTCATCCTTTTACACGGCGTATTTCGTGATCTCCACGTGACTTGAAATGTTGCTTTAAGGGGCTCCGGAAAGGCTCAAAATCACGAAAAGTTCAATTTTTACTTTTTTGCGTTTTCTGAATCTGCAGACTATTGCCTTTTAATAGATATATAATTTATTCAATTCCGAAGACTACAACTATTTTTAAATTTTTTTTTAAATGTGTTCTACATGGGCGTGACCCACTGTGGCGCTGTTAAACTGCTGTCAAATGATGTTATTATTAACGTCCGTGTTCATCAGGTACATTTTAGTGATGTGAGCTAAAGTATGTGTTGTGGCTAACCTGTGATGGTTCAATATATATCGCTGGTGTGATTGTCGATTGTTTCATGTTTATTTACTCTGTCGTTATCTCGAAAATATTCGTAATTAATTCTGTTTCTTGAGTCACTGTTTTGTTGAAATATAATAATGAGTAAAAGTAAAGTTATTAGAAGTCCTCTGAAGGCTTTTAAGAAAAGGAGAAATGTTGGAAAGCCAAAGGTATGTGTTATTACTGTAAACAATAAAGACGATAACCAAGTGAGTGAACCTAACCTCTCAAGTACACCTGCCCATAGCAGTCAATGTGGGAAAGAAAATACTTCACAGAAGAACCTTGGTTCAATGAGTGAAAACTATGAATGTTTTATGGGCGAATCGGATGTGAATGAAATATTTGATATGTCGGTTCTCAAAGGAATTTTTTCAAACTGTGTAAGATGTATTCATTGTAGTGAAGTTGGTCTGGAACTCTCCATAATAAAGCACGTAGGACTTGTTAGTGAAATACAACTGAAATGTGATAAGTGTTCATACATGACCACCTTTTGGAACAGTGTTGCAGTAACTGCAACTGAAGAAAATGGTAGCAAAATCTACGAACACAACAACGAGCGATGCTTGCTTTAGACAAGGAACGCCTTCGGGCTGCACACAGGGCTGCAAAGAGTCTAGAAATACAAGCAAGAGTAAACAGGAGGAGGAACAAGAGGAAGCTGGAGGAGGAGTTTGCAGAGGATGAAGATAATCCATCCTATGGACCTGAATGCACTAAAAAATTAATCCAATCTTTGTCGCTCGATTCCCAAAACTTTTATTTTCTCATACTAATTACATGTTTTCTAAGGATCTTCCAAACATATTTGTTTCAAACTTTCAGTAAATGTTACACAGTACCTTCTGCATAATTTAACACAGCCTTTTTCCAAAAAACTGTATATTTTTGAATATATAAATAAAAAATTGCAAAAAAAGTTGTGAATTTTCATTACAATTGAAAAAAAATCATCTTTAATAACTGAACTAAAATTTTGTAAAATCCCTGTGTTAAGTTGTAGCCCATATTCCAATAAATAATCTGTAAAAAGTTCAACTTCCTACCTCAAATACTTTGTGAGGAAAGATGTAATTTATAAGCGTTATTTTAACATTGCAAGTATAGGGCGTTCCGGAGCCCCTTAACTCAGATTGCTCAGCGCTGAATGGTGACACAGAAATTACTGGGAGTGACATGAAAACAAAGGAATTGACCATGGAAGAGATATGATTGTATGCATTATTATGAAAATTCTGAAAATAAAATAGAGATTGACATGAGAGGTAGCTACCTGAACAGGGTAGAAAACTCTGCAAGGAAATTATGTGTTGCATTGCAAGAGATAAGAAAGACTGGTACGTAGAATCCTATATCACCGTAATATAGCCTGGTGTCCCAGGTTTTCCTGATTGGTAGACGCCAAGTCGACGGATGTTCCCTGCAGAAGTATTGAGCCACGCTGCCTCCATAGCCGTTCATAATTGCGGAAGTCTTGACGGTGTAGGATTTTGTGCACTAACTGACCTCTCGATTATTTAACTGTTCGCCATTTTTTAACAATTTACGTTCCAGCTTGGGTTTGCCGTCTGATTTATCAGCCGCTTTAGTGAATGACGCGCGGGCTGTCGACAACGTTTTACTTTTTATCCGCCGAAGCAATATGACGAAGGCCATTTAATTTTTAATTTTGGACCGCCATTTCTGTATGGTTTTTGTGTTTTTAGCCCTTTTTTCACGTGCCTGTTATTAGCTGTCTCGTTCTGTCCATTGGGACCGACGTGTAGTCGTTTAACTCCTCTCTGTGTTCGTGTTCTGTAGTTTTGACTTGGGCGCGTATGACCCCAGTTGTTTTTTGCGCTCTAAAGCAAAATAAAGCAAAACAAAACATTTGATTTTGCCAGTTTATGTAATTTATTATCATAGTATATATGTGACACAATTCCACCATGTTTACTCTAATACTAGCTAGTAGCAATTTTGTCTTCCTCCCCTGGATTTATGGGAACATGTCTTAGTAGTCCGTCATCTTACGTTACGAACACATCAGGTTACGCTCCTGTTCTTGCGCTACCTCTGCATCTGGATACTCAGGAATGATGGTTTACAATTTCGTTTAAAGTTGATTAGTTATTGCTACCTAAAATATTATGTATTTTGTATACCAGGTTGTTTGTTATATTCATACACTATGTGACTAAAAGTATCCGGACACCTGGCTGAAAATGACTTACAAGTTCGTGGCGCCCTCCACTAGTAATGCTGGAATTCAGTATGGCCCGCATCTCGTGGTCGTGTGGTAGCGTTCTCGCTTCCCACGCCCGGGTTCCCGGGTTCAATTCCCGGCGGGGTCAGGGATTTTCTCTGCCTCGTGATGGCTGGGTGTTGTGTGATGTCCTTAGGTTAGTTAGGTTTAAGTAGTTCTAAGTTCTAGGGGACTGATGACCATAGATGTTAAGTCCCATAGTGCTCAGAGCCATTTGAACCAGCCAATTCAGTATGGTGTTGGCCCACCCTTAGTGTTGATGACAGCTTCCACTCCCGCAGGCATACATTGAGTCAGGTGCTGAAAGGTTTCTTGGGAAATGGCAGCCCATTCTTCACCGAGTGCTGCACTGTGGAGAGGTATTGATGTCGGTCAATGAGGCCTGGTACGAAGTCTGCGCTCCAAAATATCCCATACGTGGTCTATAGGATTCAGATCAGGACTCTGTGTAGGCCAGTCTATTACAGGGATGTTATTGTCGTATAACCACTCTGCCACAGGCCGTGCATTATGAACAGGTGCTTGATCGTGTTGAAAGATGCAATCGCCATCCCCGAATTGCTCTTCAACAGTGGGAAGCAAGAAGGTGCTTAAAACATCAATGTAGGTCTGTGGTGTGATAGTGTCACGCAAAACAGCAAAGGGTGCAAGCCCCTCCATGAAAAACACGACCACACCGTAACACCAGCGCCTCGGAATTTTACTGTAGGCACTACACACGCTGACAGATGATGTTCACCGGGCATTCGCCATACCCACACGCGGCCATTGGATCGCCACATTGTGTACCGTGATTCTCAACTCCACATAACGTTTTTTCCACTGTTCGATAGCAAAATGTTTACACTCCTTATACCAAGCGAAGCGATGGTTGGCATTTACCAGCGTCATGCGTGGCTTAAGAGCAGCCGCTCGACCATGAAATCTCAGTTTTCTCACCTCACTGTCATACTATTTGCAGTGGATTTTCATACAGTATGGAATTCCTGTGTGATGGTCTGGATAGATGTCTGCCTTTTACACATTACGACCCACTTCAACTGTCGGCGGTCACTGTCAGGCA
This sequence comes from Schistocerca nitens, assembly GCF_023898315.1. Classification (NCBI taxonomy): domain Eukaryota; kingdom Metazoa; phylum Arthropoda; class Insecta; order Orthoptera; family Acrididae; genus Schistocerca; species Schistocerca nitens. The sequence continues at coordinate 363,609,590 of NC_064622.1, forward strand.
GCAGACGAGGTCGGCCGGTACGCTTTTGTGCAGTACGTGTCCCTTCACGTTTTCACTTCACTATCACATCGGAAACAGTGGACCTAGGGATGTTAAGGTAGTGTGGAAATCTCGCGTACAGGCGTTTGCCACAAGTGACACCCAATCACCTGACCACGTTCGAAGTCAGTGAGGTCGCTGATATGGAGTACCTGGCAGTAGGAGGCAGCACAATGCACCTAATATGATAAACGTATTTTTTTAGGGGTTTCCGGATACTTTTGATCACATAGTGTATTTTAGATCTCTGAAGATGGAAATAATAATTAACTGCGACGCTGTGACCAGTAAAGTCATTCTTCACCCGCTGAATGACTTAATGCAATCTAGCCAGCCTAACGACAGATTTATGCGTTATTACCGAAGCATCTCCGTAGAGATTCTATTCATTACGTTACACTAATTCAGCCAGACGGGTGTGCCTTCATGTCAAGGTCATTATTTTATTTCAAAACTGTGGTGTTCATTGATTCGACAAATGAAAAGAATTAAAATAAAAAACTTAGATTTAAATAACATGATACTTCTATCATGATATTAAAATTTTAACATATTGAAAAATGGGAATTATATGATATAGGAAAAGAATTATTAAAACAGGAAACATTGCAAGCAGAGGTGAGCAAAGTCACGCAGCGAGTATATTAGGTGGTCAAACTATACCAAGCTTGTTTGCCGCCAGGACGGACGGCGACACACGGCTCGAGGAACAAAGGCGGTGCCGTCCGCAAAAGGAAGCTAACAAAGGCCTAGGCGATACAGAGCATTACATAAGCTACAACAAACTGAAACTAAAACTAGATTACACCTTTCCTGGTGGGATGAAGCACAAATCAACGTGCAGGCACAAAGAAACGTCTAACAAGACTTCTGTGGTAGTAAGAGAAACCAGGCTCAAACGAACTAAGGCCAATTGTAATAGTTGTTTTGCTATACACTTTTCAATACCAGATACCTAAAGTTTCCTCAAGTATTACTACAGATCAAAAAAACTTTTGCTTACTTTTAATTCATTAAGTATAACCTATATATAATTTTATAATATATCATGGTATTAAATAGCCACTCTAAATGATTGACAGAAAGCGCCAAAGTTATACAGGCATAAAAAACAGTTTGCATCAACCCTAGAACCCCTGAAGATAGACGTTGACTGTGGATATTGTATCACAGACGCAGTGCCTTTGACTGTTCAGAGGGCCGGCCGAGGTGGCCGTGCGGTTCTAGGCTCGGCAGTCTGGAAACGTGAGACCGCTCTGGTCGCAGGTTCGAATCCTTCCTCGGGCATGGATGTGTGTGATGTCCTTAGGTTGGTTATGTTCAACTAGTTCTAAGTTCTAGGGGACTAATGACCTCACAAGTTGAGTCCCATAGTGCTCAGAGCCGTTTGAACCAACTGTTCAGAGGTGTCACTAAACCCGCCCAAAGACGTAAAGAACCATGCAGGAGCAGCGCCTATTAGACGGAGGGGGTCCGACAGACGATTATTTCCACCAGGAATGTTGTCTGTAGCCCAACCATGCCCTGCAGTTAATGAGCGCTACCTACGGATTATGGCTCTGATGAACCCTGACAGTAACGCCACCATGTTGAATAATGCTTTCCATGCAGCCACAGGAAGTCGTCTTACGACTCAAACTGTGCGCAATAGGCTGCTTGATGCGCAACTTTAGTCCCGGCGTCCATGGCGAGGTCCACCTTTGCAACCACGACACTATGCAGCACGGTACAGATCGGCCCAACAATATGCAGAAGGGACCGCTCAGGACTGGCATCACGTTCTCTTCACAGATGAGTGTCGCATACGCCTTCAACCACACAATCGTTGGAGACGTGTTTAGAGGCAACCCTGTCAGACTCAACACCTTAGACACACTGTCCAGCGAGCGCAGCAAGGTGCAGGTTCCCTGCTGTTTTGGGATGGCATTACGTGTGGCAGACGTACGCCCCTGGTGGTCATGGAAGGCGCAGCGGCTGTACTATAAGTGAATGCCATCCTCAAACCGATAGTGCAACCATATCTGCAGCATATTGGCGAGGCATTAATCTTCATTGATGACAATTCGCACCCCCATCGTGCACATCTTGTTAATGACTTCCTTCAGAATAACGACATCGCTCGAATAGGGTGGCCAGCATGTTATTCAGAGGTGAACCCTATCGAACATGACTGGGATAGATAGAAAAGGGCTGTTTATGGACGACGTGACCCACCAACCACTCTTAGGGATCTACGCCGAATTGTCGTTGAGGAGTGGAACAATCTGGACCAACAGTGCCTTGATTAACTTGTGAGTAAGACGAATACAGGCATGCACCAATGCAAGAGGACGTGCTACTGGGTATTGGAGGTACCAGTGTGTACAGCATTCTGGACCACCAGCTCTGAAGGTCTCGCTGTATGGTACAACATGCGATGTGCGGTTTCATGAGCAATAAAAAGGGCGGAAATGATGTTTATGTTGATCTTTATTCCAATTTTCTGTACAGGTTACGGAACCAAGGCGATTCAAAACTTTTTCTGAGGTGAAATTTCAGAAAGCCGCTAGTGCTAAGGGAAATAGGCTACAATAACGCGGCCTGCAAATTAATGGCCATTATAGCAAACGAAATAGTAGAGAGCAGGAAGTTCAACTTCCGATCAAGCTTGCAATTAGGGAGGCAATCCATTTGCACCTCTGACGTCACAATGTAGCAGGCGTATGGGGACCTTAATCACTATGAGTACAGTTGCCAATTTGTACACAGTTCGCGATATAGGGAGCTCCAATTCAGGAAGTTCAAAATCATTAAGTTCAGCTCGCTGGAATATGGCAACTACGGTCTTTATAGCTGTACTAACGTAAATAATAGGGAATAGAAATTCAAGCTCACGACGAATTTCACAACTAGTTGCTTCTAGCCTCAAGTTTAAACTGAGACAAAACTCTCTCTTCTTTTGTTTTTTGGAGAGAATCTGGAAGCATATCTAACTGGCTAGTACAGCTCAATTATGAACTACAGTCGAAGAAACTTCGGACACATTCTGGTAGGACGCTTCTCGGGGAGAGAGACAATAATTGTGCAAAAATTAACGACCGCAAGCACTCGTGCAAAACACAAAAGTCAACCTGTATTAAAAGCACTGCAGGAAAATTCAGACGTTACCTCTACGGCAAGGCTCCAGAGTCCACAACGTAAAACAGAGTCTAAAAGTCCTCACAAATTTCGTAATAACATGAACCGGTCGCCCGCATCCGGCACGGAACATCGGCAAATGCAAGGTCCCTGTTGTTTCTCATCTGCTTGTTTTCCAGGACGTAGGTTGCCTGAGACATATAGCTAACACGCATCATTGCCCAGCATGTAGCTTGCTTTCAACTTGCACCGGCCAGCCGAAACGCGCTCCTGCCCCAACACGAACGCAACACTGTCAAACCACCGCCACACCACTACCTCGTTGGTATCACTTGAACCTCACACCGCGGTTCCTGCCACGGCCTGTAGTTTGGAGCGTGCTCCTACTCCCCGCCCCTTCGTTGAGCGGGCAATCAAGAGGTCGAAGCGAGCCGTACTGCTATACGTACATTCACTTTTATACTATATATGCGTTCTTTGCCCAGTGGCTTAATAAATGGTTTGCGGATGTAGCAACATATCGTGTCCCACCGGAAATGCTATGGAATATACTATTTCCTGAGCAGTCACTCTATACCGTCCAAAAGTGTCCTTTTGCTATCGACAATGCGTGCTAGCAATGGATTTCACGTGACCTCTTCGACAGACTACGCTTTGCCGTCTCATATCGGAAGATACAGACCCTCCCCACACTTACATTCAAACGTAGTCATTGATGGTAATGCACTTTCAATGTCGTCGAGTAAGATTACAGCTCACGCTTCCAGTTTTATAGTAATTATTGTGTTGCAGTTGGGTACAAGGTAAAAAAGGGAGTTGTAGTCTGAAAAAGTCGATGAGTATTATCTGTCTGGAAAGGAAAAACTCGTGCCGGTTCTCCCTTCAGTTTAACCTAGGTTTCCCGGCGATCCATCGATATCCTCACTAATTAAGCGTTAAGGAAGGAGTGGTGGTACTCAATTTCAGGCGAGACGCTGACTAATTAGCAGAACGGCTAAACTTACGGCAACGACGAAAAGTTCTGCAGCACAACTAAAAGAGAAGAAATAGTAGCATGTTTCAGTTACGTTACATCCACTTTACAGGTGGTTTCGTGTTTCCCTATGTCTCATCTTTACAGAGGTTGAAGACAAGAAATACGACACTGGTGTTAAATATTAATTACCGGAAAATCAGAATAGTGCACACTCAGTATGCTATTAGGAAAATATACAGGTTGGTCCATTGATAGTGACCGGGCCAAATATCTCACGAAATAAGCGTCAAACGAAAAAACTACGAAGAACGAAACTTGTCTAGCTTGAAGGGGGAAACCTGATGGCACTATGGTTGGCCCGCTAGATGGCGCTCCCATAGGTCAAAGAGATACCAACTGCGTTTATTTTAAATAACAACCCCCATTTTTTATTACATATTCGTGCAGTTCGTAAAGAAATATGAATGTTTTAATTGGACCACTTTTTCTCTTTGTGATGGATGGCGCTGTAATAGTCACAAACGTATGGCTCACAATTTTAGACGAACAGTTGGTAACTGGTACGTTTTTTAAATTAAAATACAGAACGTAGGTACGTTTGAACATTTTATTTCGGTTGTTCCAATGTGATACATGTACCTTTGTGAACTCATCATTTATGAGAACGCATGCTGTTACGGCGTGATTACCAGTAAATCCCACATTAATGCAATAAATGTTCAAAATGATGTCCGTCAGCCTCAGTGCCTTTGACAATACGTGTAACGACATTCCTCTCAACAGTGAGTAGTTCGCCTTCCGTGATGTTCGCACATGCATTGACAATGCGCTGACGCATGTTGTCAGGCGTTGTTGGTGGATAACGATAGCAAATATCCTTCAACGTTCCCCACAGAAAGATATCCGGGGACGTCAGATCCCGTGAAAGTGTGGGTCATGGTATGGTGCTTCGACGACCAATCCACCTGTCATGAAATATGCTATTCAATACCGGTTCAACCACACGCGAGCTATGTGCCGGACATCCATCATGTTGGAAGTACATGGCCATTCTGTCATGCAGTGAAACTTCTTGTAGTAACGTCGGTAGAACATTATGTAGGAAATCAGCATACACTGCACCATTAAATTGCCAAATGGGGGCCAAATATCCTTCCTCCCATAATACCGCACCATACATTAACCCGCCAAGGTCGCTGATGTTCCACTTGTCGAAGCCATCGTGGATTTTCCGATGCCCACTAGTGCATATTATGCCGGTTTACGTTACCGCTGTTGGTGAATGACGCTTAGTCGCTAAATAGAACGCGTGAAAAAAATCTGTCGTCGTCCCGTAATTTCTCTTGTGCCCAGTGGCAGAACTGTACACGACGTTCAAAGTCGTCGCCATGCAATTCCTGGTGCACACAAATACGGTGCGGGTGCTATCGATGTTCAAGTAGCATTCTCAACACCGAAGGTTTTGAGATTTCCGATTCTCGCGCAATTTATCTGCTACTGATGTGCGGATTAGCCGCGACAGCAGCTAAATCACCTACTTGGGCATCATCATTTGTTGCAGATCGTGGTTGACTATTCACATGTGGCTGAATACTTCCTGTTAACTTAAATAACCTAACGTCCAGGATACCGAGCAGCATACATAGCACACGCCTGTTGGGCATTTTGATCACAATAGCCATACATCAACACGATATCGACCTTTTCCGCAATTGGTAAACGGTCCATTTTAACACGGGTAATATATCACGAAGCAAATACCGTCCGCATTGACGGAATGTTAGGTGATACTACGCGCTTATACGTTTATGAGCGCCATCTATCACAAAGCAAATAAAAGTGGTCCAACTAATTCATTCATATTTCTTTACGTACTACAGGAATATGTAATAAAAATGGGGGTTCATATTTAGAAAATCGTAGTTGATATCCGTTTGACCTATGGCAGCGCCATCTATCGGGCCAACCATAGCGCCATCTGGTTTCCCCCTTCTAGCTAGACGAGTTTCGTTCTTTGTAGTTTTTTCGTTTGATGCTTATTTCGTGAGATATTTGGCCCGGTCGCTATCAATGGACCACCCTGTATATTCACAGGATACCTTAAACAGAAAGTGTACATTATCTGATCGAAAGTATCTGAACACCACTCTCAAATGCGGAATTGACACTAGATGTCACCTGAGGTGCAACTGCCAGAATAAAGGAGGCGTGGGGGTGTTACACCGTCACTATAGAAGTAGAAGCTGCAGAATGGGTCGTTCTGTAGAGCTAAGTGACTAGGGATGGCGACTTGCCAGCGGCGTCATCTGCGTTATAAAGCCGTCGGACATTGTGGAGGGTGGTGGTAATAAAAAGCTAGTTACAGAGTACTACCAGCAGTCCTGTTTGCACACAGAGCTTAAAAGAATGTGGTACAATGGTCGGGCAGGTCCTAATAAACGACGCTGTTCTGTAATGAGTGCTAAGCGATGCTTTAAATGGCGTTAAGAGCAACGTCACTGGACAAAATGTTCAAATGTGTGTGAAATCTTATGGGACTTAACTTCTAAGGTCATCAGTCCCTAAGCTTACACACTACTTAACCTAAATTATCCTAAGGATAAACACACACACCCATGCCCGAGGGAGGACTCGAATCTCCGGCGGGACCAGCCTCACAGTCCATGACTGCAGCCCCTTAGACCGCTCGACTAATCCCGCGCGGCGTCACTGGACAATGGGTGTCTGGAAACGAGTAACGTCGAGTGACGATTCCGGCTAACTTCTGTCGCAAATCGAAGGAATGGTTTGTGTTTGACGAGAGCCAGGAGAACATTAACTGCCATCACGTGTAGTGCCAACAGTGAAGCATAGAGGAGGAGGTGCTACGGCATGGGTGTGTTTATCTCCATTAAGACGGGGTCCCCTTATTGCAGTCAAGATATCGCTAAATGCGGTAGGATATGACCACATTTTACAACATTGTGCACATAATAGAGGAACAGTTCAGAGGCGAGTGTATCAGCACGACATTGCACTCATATTGAGACTATGTACTACTTACGACGGGTCTAAGGCTTCGCACCTACGTGCTCATCGTTACCAAAATGTATGTGTCATTGGCTACATGACTCCTACTCACTTCCTACATTCGGCCTACCCTTCAGTTTACAGGAGCAGACCCACGCGCCTCCTTCCAGGCGGGATACAAAACAGATTGTCTTCTATGTCGTTAATATAAATCAGGAACAATAGACGGCCTACAATACATCCTTGGGGAACGTTGGATATTACTTCTGTTTTACTCGATGACTTCCCGTCTGTCACTGATAACTGTGACCTTTCTGAAAGGAAATCACGAATCCAGCGAATCCAGTCGCACAACTGAGGCGATATTGCATAGACACGCAGTTTGGTTGGAAGACGCTTGTGAGGAACGGTGTCTAGAGCCTTCTCGAAATCTCAAAATTTTGGAATAGGTATGACTTCCCCTGTCGATAGCACTCGTTACTTCATGAGTATAAAGAGCTATTTGTGTTTCGCAAGAACGATATTTTCTGAACCCGTGCTAACTATTCGTCAATAAATCGTTTTCTTCGAGGTGCTTCATAATGTTGTAAGTATATGTTCCAAAACCCTACTTCAAATCGACATATGGGCATTTAATTCAGAGGTTTCTTACTTCCCTTTTTGGGTGTTGGTGTAAACTCAGCAATTTTCCCGTCTTTAGGTGCGGATCATTCTGTGAGTGAGCGTTTGTAACTAGGCTAATTATTTATCAAGAGGGAAGAAGAGGTATATTGACAGTTGTAGATTAAGCGACAGAAAAGTCAGCAAATTATTTGCATACAAAGAGAAAGGGGATGCATGTTTTGTAGGCGACAGGAAAGTCGACTTGTCAATAATGAAGAGTGAGGGAGGAAAGGCAACAGGCGACGTGTAAATCGTCCGTTAAGTATTGCTAATGGGCGGAGTTGTTTCCGCCAACTATTTTATGAAGCACAAGGGAGTAGACATTTTTTCGATATAGGACATAACACTATCTAAATCTTACAATAGACATTAACGTCGTAAATAAGATTTAAATAGTAGGCCACACGTAATATGAAGGATAGACAGTGATGCAACACACTGATTTTAAATATGGAAAGAATTTGGAATAACATAAGTAACCCCTACATGTTCCAAAGTGCCTTAAAGCTCGTGTATGAAAGTCAGTAGAAAATACTCACTCATTACACGAATAGAGCTCCAATAGTACTTTTTGTAGCAACAATGACACCCAAATGTAGAAGGAATGATACCTCATACTGTGGAATGAGGCAACGATTCCATAAATGAGCTCGAAGCAAGCAATGTCTCTGTGAATCGCAATTGTAATACTCTGTAGATATGGTTTAAAGAGCATAACAGGTGACGCCGACTAGCGGCACGAGCCGTTACCGAAGTGGGTCAGTAGAAACAGGCGGTGGTAAGCAAGACCACGAAGGGCAATGCCCCAGCTGTATGTAGCTGCAGCTGTGACGAAAAGAAAAACGTTGCGGAACCACTGCCGTAGTACGTTGTAAACAGTACCATTGTTTAGAAATACCCTATATCAAAGTACATTATGTATATTTATTTATTTATAATACTGTACGAAAAGATGTTTATTTAAAAATTTGTTCAAAATTTATAGGAAACTAATTTAAGGCACTTTGTATTGTTTGATGGGACTGTACTTGAGCTCTATTCTGAGGTCGGAGACGGGAGAATCAACTGATGATCGTTGAACTCAGCACCAGTTGGGAAAGTGTGGAGCTTCATAATGCAATACAACATCATGGACAACACAATCATACATAAGGGTTGCTGTCGTTGGTTGCTTGGGTATGTTCTGGTACAATGGGTGAGTGTACAGTTCTTCCGTCTCCATATGTTTGTGAAATGTATGCATGTTGTGCTTGTTTTATTTGTAACCATATTAAGTGGATGTCTTCATGACGCATTCAAATATAATTAAGTGGAGAATGGCATGGTGACGAAAACTGTAAAGTGTAAAGAATTGAAAGGACGGCAGTGCACCGGTTAGTAATATAGCAATGTAACTTCTTATGAGAAATACTTTGTTGAATATAATGGACGTTAATGCGCTGATAGTAGTTTAACAGCAGTATCAAATTTTGCGATTGAAACTTGACTAGGAGATAGCGGACTGCCATGGAGCATTCTGGCAGCAATTATAGATTGTAACATTATCAACAATATAAAGATGCAGAATAATTCGACTTTGAAAATCAATTAATTCCCCTCATGAACCATGCCTCAGTCATACAGATAGTCGTACCGCAGGTGCGACCACAATGAAGAGGTATCGGCTGAGAGGCCAGAAAAACGTGTGGTTCCTGAAGCGGGCAACAGCCATTTAACACATTGCAGGGGCAACAGTCTGGGTGACTGACTGAGCTGGCCTTGCAACATCAACCAAAACAGCATCGCTGTGCTAGCACTGTGAATGGCTGAAAGCAATAGGAAACTACAGCTGTAATCTTCCCCTGGGCATGCAGCTTTACTGTATGGTTAAATGATGATGGCGTCCTAAGGGGTAAAATAGTCCGCAGGTAAAATAGTCCCCCATTCTGACATCCAGGCGAGGACGCCCTTATCAAGAGAAACAAAACTGGCCTTCTAGGGATCGGAGCGTGGAATGTGTGATACTTTAATAGGGCAGGTAGATTAGAAAATTTAAAAAGCGAAATGGAAATGTTAAAAGTAGATATAGAGGGAACTAGTGAAGTTCGGTGACAAGAGGAACAAAACTTTTGGTCATATGATTATGGAGTCATCAATACAAAATCAAAGACGGGTAACGCAGGAGTAGGTTTAACATTGAGTAAAAAAAGTAAGAATGCGAGTAAGCTACTACCAACAGCCTAGTGAACGCATTATTGTAGGTAAGACAGACAAAAAGCCCACACCTACCACAATAGTAGAAGTTTATATGCCAACTAGCTGCGCATATGATGAAGTTATTGAAGAAATGTATGAGATAAAATACATTAATCAGAAGTTAAGTGAGACGAAAATTTAGTAGTCACGGGGAACTGGAATTCGATAACAGGGAAAGGCAGAGAAGGAAAAGTAGTAGGTGATTATGGAGTGGGGGTAAGGAATGAAAGAGAAAGCCGTCTGTTATAAGTTTGCACAGAGCGTAACTTAATCATCGCTAACAATTGGTTTAAGAGTCGTGAAAGAAAACTATGTACGTGGAAGAAACCTGGAGACTACATAAGACTTCACATTGATTATATAATTGTAAGTCAGATTTAGGAACCGGGTTTTAAATTGTAAGACATTTCCAGGGGAAGCTGACCACACTTTTTTTGTTATGAACTATAGATTAGAACAGAAGAAACTGCAAAAAAGGTAGGAACTTAAAAGGGATGGGGCCTGGATATACGGAAAGAAGCAGAGGTCGTATTGGGTTTCAGAGGGAGCATTAGGGAACGGTTGACAACAAAGGGGGAAAGAATTACAGTTGAGAAAGAAGAATGGATAGCTTTGAGATACGAAGTACTGAAGGCAGAAGAGGATCAAGTAGATAAAAAGACAAGGACTAGTAGAAATCCATGGGTAACACATGTGATATTGAATTTCGTTTATGAAAGTAGAAAATATAAAAATGCAGTAATTGAAGCAATCCAATAGGAATCCAAACGTCTCAAAAATGGTATCAACAGGAAGAGCAAAAAGGCCCAATGGAAATGTCTAGAAGACAAATGCAATGATGTAGAAGCATATATCACTAGCGGTAAGATAGATGCCGCCTACAGGAAAATTAATGAGAACTTTGGAGAAAAGAGAACCACCTGAATATCAAGAGCTTAGATGGAAAACCAGTTCTAAGCAAAGAAGGGAAAGGAGAAAGATGGAAGGAGTATATAGAGGGTCTATACAAGGGCGATGTACTTGAGGACAATATTATAGAAATGGAAGAGGATGTAGAAGGAGATGAAATGGGAGATACGTTACTGCGTGAAGAATTTGACAGAGCACTAACTATTGATAGCTTTTGGAGAGCCAGCCGTGACAAAACTCTTCCATCTGGTGAGCAAGATGTATGAGACAGGCGACATAGCCTCAGACTTGTAAAAGAATGTAATAATTCCAATTCCAAGGAAAGCAGGTGTTGACAAGTGTGAAAATGACAGAGCTACCGGTTTAATAATTTACGGTTACAAAATACTTACACGAATTCTGTACAGACGAATGTAAATGTGGTAGAAGCCGACCTCGGGGAAGATCAGTTTGGATTCCATAGAAATGTTGGAACACGCCAGGCGATACTGATCCGACAATTTCTGATAAAAGGTTAAGGAGAGGAAACCTACGTTTACAGTATTTGTAGACCTAGAGAAAGCTTTCATAATGTTGACTGGAATACTCTCTTTCAAATTCTGAAGATGCCAAGGATAAAATACAGGGAGCGAAAGGTTATTTACAATCAGTACCGAGCCAGATGGCAGTTATAAGAATCGAGGGACACGAAAGGGAAGCAGTGGTTGAGAAGCGATTGAAATAGGGTTGTAGCCTACCCTCTTGTTATTCAATCCCTACATTGAGCAAGCAGTAAAGGAAAGAAAAGAAAAATTTGGAGTAAGATTTAAAATCGAGGGAGAAAAAATAAAAGCCTTGGTGTCTACCAACGACATTGTAATTCTGTCAGAGGCAGAAAAGGACTTGGTAGAATAGTTGAACGGAATGGACAGTCTTTGAAAGTAGGATATAAGATGGTCATCAAAGAAAACGAAACGAAAGTAATGGAGTGAAGTCGAATGAAATCAGGTGATACTGAGGGGATTAGAAAATTAGACATTGAAAGTAGTAGAGCAGCTTTGCTCTCGGGGCAGAAAAGTAACTGATGATGGTGGAAGTAGAGAGGATATAAGATGTAGACTGCCGATGACAATGAAATTGTTTTTGAAGGAAAGAAGTTTGTTCATCATTTCTGTAAGTATTTCTATGGAGTGTAGTCCTGTATGGAAGTGAAATATGAAGGATAAATAGTGGAGAGGAACAGAAAATATAAGTTTTTGAAATATGATGCTACAGACGAATGCTGAAGATTGGATGGGTAGATCGCATAGCTAATGAGGAGGTACGGAATATGATTGGGGAGATGAAGAATTTGCGGCACAGCTTGACTAGGAGAAGGAATCGGTTGGTAGGACACGTTCTGAGGCATCAAGGGACCACCAATCCAGTATTGGAGGGAAGCATGGAGTTTGAAAATAGCTCATGGAGACCTAGAGATGAATACACTAAGCAGATGCAGAAGGATGTAGGCTGCATCAAACCAGTCTTTTGACTGAAGACCACGACAATAACAACAATTAGTTTTTAGTCACGAAATAATTAGGTCTACGATTACATAAGTTAATTAATAATCTGATAATGAAAAATGCAAAGCAGCTTAAAGTTTTGAAACACAATAACGAATCACAGTTATAGTGGATTAGCAAGTCTGTTAAGAGCTGATAGCAAAAAAAAAAAACTATAAAAATTTCAATCAAAATAGGCTTATTTCCAAAACTGAATTTTGTCTGCGAGAACATCCCAATTTTTCAAGCTCTCGATAGAAGGCGATGTGTAATATTTATGGGTTGGCAGTTATTATATTCAAGTACTAGGAGCTCTTAGAGTAACTGAGCAAGCACCAGCGGGAAGAGTATCTAACGTAGTGTGAGGTAGAGATGACTGATGATTTGCTCGCTACGGGTGACGTGAGAAAGGCCGCCTAAATTGTCGTCCTTTTCCGCGATTGGATGAAATGATAACCTTATGTTATTAATGTTAGAAAAATTAAACAGTGTATTTACTTTCAGTCCATGTAAAAGTAACTCCCAATAACAGACTATCATTTCATTATTTCAGAATTGTTAACTACCAGCAGAGTAGCAAACAGTTGCTAGACGAAAAGGGAACCGATGCACTTCGGAAATCTTCGGATCACGCCTAATTTCGATGACGGACGAAGAGGTTCGACTCTAAGATCAGACCTGGTTCGGCAGTCTCGGAGGACAGACATGCTGTACGCAACAGTCGGTATCAGTTAAGATTTAATATGCAATGTCCATTTTGTAGACCATGAACCATGGACCTTGCCGTTGGTGGGGAGGCTTGCGTGCCTTAGCGATACAGATAGCCGTACCGTAGGTACAACCACAACGGAGGGGTATCTGTTGAGAGGCCAGACAAACATGTGGTTCCTGAAGAGGGGCAGCAGCCTTTTCAGTAGTTGCTGGGGCAACAGTCTGGATGATTGACTGATCTGGCCTTGTAACAATAACCAAAACGGCCTTGCTGTGCTGGTACTGCGAACGGCTGAAAGCAAGGGGAAACTACGGCCATAATTTTTCCCGAGGGCATGCAGCTTTACTGTATGATTAAATGATGATGGCGTCCTCTTGGGTAAAATATTCCGGAGGTAAAATAGTCCCCGATTCGGATCTCCGGGCGGGGACTACACAAGAGGATGTCGTTATCAGGAGAAAGAAAACTGGCATTCTACGGATCGGAGCGTGGAATGTCAGATCCCTTAATCGGGCAGGTAGGTTAGAAAATTTAAAAAGGGAAATGGATAGGTTAAAGTTAGATATAGTGGGAATTAGTGAAGTTCGGTGGCAGGAGGAACAAGACTTCTGGTCAGGTGACTACAGGGTTATAAACACAAAGTCAAATAGGGGTAATGCAGGAGTAGGTTTAATAATGAATAGGAAAATACGAACGCGGGTAAGCTGCTACAAACAGCATAGTGAACGCATTATTGTGGCCGAGATAGATACGAAGCCCACACCTACTACAGTAGTACAAGTTTATATGCCAACTAGCTCTGCAGATGACGAAGAAATTGAAGAACTGTATGATGAAATAAAAGAAATTATTCAGATAGTGAAGGGAGACGAAAATTTAATAGTCATGGGTGACTGGAATTCGAGTGTAGGAAAAGGGAGAGAAGGATACGTAGTAGGTGAATATGGATTGGGGATAAGAAATGAAAGAGGAAGCCGTCTGGTAGAATTTTGCACAGAACACAACTTAATCATAGCTAACACTTGGTTTAAGACTCATGATAGAAGGTTGTATACATGGAAGAATCCTGGAGATACTAAAAGGTATAAGATAGGTTATATAATGGTAAGACAGAGATATAGGAACCAGGTTTTAAATTGTAAGACATTTCCAGGGGCAGCTGTGGACTCTGACCACTAAGGAGATGGGACCTGGATAAACTGAAAGAACCAGAGGTTGTACAGAGTTTCAGGGAGAGCATAGGGGAACAATCGACAGGAATGTGGGAAAGAAATACAGTAGAAGAGGAATGGGTAGCTTTGAGGGATGAAGTAGTGAAGGCAGCAGAGGATCAAATAGGTAAAAAGATGAGGGCTAGTAGAAATCCTTGGGTAACAGAAGAAATATTGAATTTAATTGATGAAAGGAGAAAATATAAAAATGCAGTAAATGAAGCAGGCAAAAAGGAATACAAACGTCTCAAAAATGAGATCGACAGGAAGTGCAAAATGGCTAAGCAGGGATGGCTAGAGGACAAATGTAAGGATGTAGAGGCTTGTCTCACTAGGGGTAAGATAGATACTGCCTACAGGAAAATTAAAGAGACCTTTGGAGATAAGAGAACCACTTGTATGAACATCAAGAGCTCAGATGGAAACCCAGTTCTAAGTAAAGAAGGGAAAGCAGAAAGGTGGAAGGAGTATATAGAGGGTCTATACAAGGGCGATGTACTTGAGGACAATATTATGGAAATGGAAGAGGATGTAGATGAAGATGAAATGGGAGATAAGATACTGCGTGAAGAGTTTGACAGAGCACTGAAAGACCTGAGTCGAAACAAGGCCCCCGGAGTAGACAACATTCCATTGGAACTACAGACGGCCTTGGGAGAGCCAGTCCTGACAAAACTCTACCATCTGGTGAGCAATATGTATGAAACAGGTGAAATACCCTCAGACTTCAAGAAGAATATAATAATTCCAATCCCAAAGAAAGCAGGTGTTGACAGATGTGAAAATTACCGGACAATCAGTTTAATAAGCCACAGCTGCAAAATACTAACACGAATTCTTTACAGACGAATGGAAATACTAGTAGAAGCCGGCCTCGGGGAAGATCAGTTTGGATTCCGTAGAAATACTGGAACACGTGAGGCAATACTGACCTTAAGACTTACCTTATAAGAAAGATTAAGGAAAGGCAAACATACGATTCTAGCATTTGTAGACAGAGAAAGCTTTTGACAATGTTGACTGGAATACTCTCTTTCAAATTCTAAAGGTGGCAGGGGTAAAATACAGGGAGCGAAAGGCTATTTACAATTTGTACAGAAACCAGATGGCAGTTATAAGAGTCGAGGGACATGAAAGGGAAGCAGCGGTTGGGAAGGGAGTAAGACAGGGTTGTAGCCTCTCCCCGATGTTATTCAATCTGTATATTGAGCAAGCAGTAAAGGGAACAAAAGAAAAATTCGGTGTAGGTGTTAAAGTCAATGGAAAAGAAATAAAAACGTTGACGTTCGCCGATGACATTGTAATTCTGTCAGAGACAGCAAAGGACTTGGAAGAGCAGTTGAACGGAATGGACAGTGTCTTGAAAGGAGGATATAAGATGAACATCAACAAAAGCTAAACGAGGATAATGGAATGTAGTCGAATTAAGTCGGGTGATGCTGAGGGAATTAGATTAGGAAATGAGACACGTAAAGTAGTAAGGAGTTTTGCTATTTGGGGAGCAAAATAACCGATGATGGTCGAAGTAGAGAGGATATAAAATGTAGACTGGCAATGGCAAGGAAAGCGTTTCTAAAGAAGAGAAATTTGTTAACATCGAGTATAGATTTAAGTGTCAGGAAGTCGTTTCTGAAAGTATTTGTATGGAGTGTAGCCATGTATGGAAGTGAAAAATGGACGATAAATAGTTTGGACAAGAAGAGAATAGAATCTTTCGAAATGTGATGCTATAGAAGAATGCTGAAGATTAGATGGGTAGATCACATAACTAATGAGGAGGTACTGAATAGGATTGGGGAGAAGAGGAGTTTGTGGCACAACCTGACCAGAAGAAGGGATCGTTTGGTAGGACATGTTCTGTGGCATCAAGGGATCACCAATTTAGTATTGGAGGATAAAAATCGTAGGGGGAGACCAAGAGATGAATACACTAAGCAGATTCAGAAGGATGTAGGTTGCAGTAGGTACTGGGAGATGAAGAAGCTTGCACAGGATAGAGTAGCATGGAGAGCTGCATCAAACCAGTCTCAGGACTGAAGACCACAACAACCACAACAGTTGGTTCGGCAGTCTGGAGAGATCTCTGGTTGTTTGAATATGAAATTGGGGACAGTTTGATAGCAATTAGCAAGTACTCAGTTCATTGTTTTGATTCTTTTTATGAAAGCGTGAAGATCGGAAATTATTTGTGATTCATAAAGTGATATACACTCCTGGAAATTGAAATAAGAACACCGTGAATTCATTGTCCCAGGAAGGGGAAACTTTATTGACACATTCCTGGGGTCAGATACATCACATGATCACACTGACAGAACCACAGGCACATAGACACAGGCAACAGAGCATGCACAATGTCGGCACTAGTACAGTGTATATCCACCTTTCGCAGCAATGCAGGCTGCTATTCTCCCATGGAGACGATCGTAGAGATGCTGGATGTAGTTCTGTGGAACGGCTTGCCATGCCATTTCCACCTGGCGCCTCAGTTGGACCAGCGTTCGTGCTGGACGTGCAGACCGCGTGAGACGACGCTTCATCCAGTCCCAAACATGCTCGATGGGGGACAGATCCGGAGATCTTGCTGGCCAGGGTAGTTGACTTACACCTTCTAGAGCACGTTGGGTGGCACGGGATACATGCGGACGTGCATTGTCCTGTTGGAACAGCAAGTTCCCTTGCCGGTCTAGGAATGGTAGAACGATAGGTTCGATGACGGTTTGGATGTACCGTGCACTATTCAGTGTCCCCTCGACGATCACCAGTGGTGTACGGCCAGTGTAGGAGATCGCTCCCCACACCATGATGCCGGGTGTTGGCCCTGTGTGCCTCGGTCGTATGCAGTCCTGATTGTGGCGCTCACCTGCACGGCGCCAAACACGCATACGACCATCATTGGCACCAAGGCAGAAGCGACTCTCATCGCTGAAGACGACACGTCTCCATTCGTCCCTCCATTCACGCCTGTCGCGACACCACTGGAGGCGGGCTGCACGATGTTGGGGCGTGAGCGGAAGACGGCCTAACGGTGTGCTGGACCGTAGCCCAGCTTCATGGAGACGGTTGCGAATGGTCCTCGCCGATACCCCAGGAGCAACAGTGTCCCTAATTTGCTGGGAAGTGGCGGTGCGGTCCCCTACGGCACTGCGTAGGATCCTACGGTCTTGGCGTGCATCCGTGCGTCGCTGCGGTCCGGTCCCAGGTCGACGGGCACGTGCACCTTCCGCCGACCACTGGCGACAACATCGATGTACTGTGGAGACCTCACGCCCCACGTGTTGAGCAATTCGGCGGTACGTCCACCCGGCCTCCCGCATGCCCACTATACGCCCTCGCTCAAAGTCCGTCAACTGCACATACGGTTCACGTCCACGCTGTCGCGGCATGCTACCAGTGTTAAAAGACTGCGATGGAGCTCCGTATGCCACGGCAAACTGGCTGACACTGACGGCGGCGGTGCACAAATGCTGCGCAGCTAGCGCCATTCGACGGCCAACACCGCGGTTCCTGGTGTGTCCGCTGTGCCGTGCGTGTGATCATTGCTTGTACAGCCCTCTCGCAGTGTCCGGAGCAAGTGTGGTGGGTCTGCCACACCGGTGTCAATGTGTTCTTTTTTCCATTTCCCGGAGTGTATAATTGCACTATTTATCGTATTCTGCGAGCAAAAAGCGAGTGGCATCCAATGTAAAAAACTCAATTGAAGATGTAGTTCTTTATACAATATCAGTTCCTCACTGTCCGCCTCTTGCAGCTGAGTGGTCAGCGTGACGGAATGTCATACCTAACCGCACGGATTCGATTCCCGGCTGTGTCG
This sequence comes from Schistocerca nitens, assembly GCF_023898315.1. Classification (NCBI taxonomy): domain Eukaryota; kingdom Metazoa; phylum Arthropoda; class Insecta; order Orthoptera; family Acrididae; genus Schistocerca; species Schistocerca nitens. Next base: position 363,627,798 of record NC_064622.1, read on the forward strand.
GAGATTTTCTCCACTCAGGGACTTGGTGTTGTGTTGACCTTATCATAGTCATTTCATCCCCATCGACACGGAAATCGCCGACGTGGCGTCAGCTCAAAAGACTTGCAATAGGCGAACTCTCTACTCGACGGGAGGCCCTGTCCACACGGGGTTTCCATTTTAGTTTCTCACTAAGAGTTTATTACAGCCTCAAGATACGGATTCACGGTCTAAGTGCTGTTTTCGGCAGAGGGGACAAAATTATAGAAGATTTCAGGTTGATGAACATTAATTAGAACTTAACATTCCTCTCACGACGGTGGAAGCAAAAGGCACCTCGCGTGTACTGCCATCTTAATACAAATGTGATCAGTGACACGTCATCTGCCGTAACACAGATGAAGTACGAAGGAGAGGTACGAAGCAGAGAAAGGTTTATCATCTGCACATATAAACTGGAATAGGCATGCGTATTGAAATACAGAAATATGTAAACAGGCTGAATATGGCACTGCGGTCATCACCGCCTCTACAAGATAACAAGTGTCTGGCGCAGTTATTAAATCGGTTACAGCATTTGCGACATAGCGATGAAGGGGGGATTTTCCCGTACTACCATTTCACGAGTGTACAGTGAATATCAGGAATCCGGTGCGGCCGGAAAAAGATCCTACAAGATCGGGACCAACGACGACTGAACAGAATCGTTCAACGTGACAGAAGTGCAAAACTTCAGCAAACTGCTGCATATTTCAGTGCTGAGCCATCAACATGTGTCAGAGTGTGAACCACTCAACGAAACATCATCGATATAGGCTTTCGAAGCCAAAGGCCCTCTTGTGTACTTTCGATGATTGCACGACACAAAGTTTAACTGGGCCCATTACCACCGACATTGGACTGTTGATGACTGGAGATATGTTGCCTGGTCGGACGATTCTCGTTTCAAATTGTATCGAACGGATGGACGTGTATGGTATGAAGGCAAATTCATGAAGCCGTGGACGCTGAATGTCGGCAGGGGATTGTTCAAGCTGGCGGAGGCTCTATAATGGCGTGGGGCATGCTCAGTCGGAGCAATATGCGACCCCTGATACGTCTAGATACGACTTTCACATGTTACACGTACGTAAGCATCCTATTTGATCACCAGCATCCATTCGTGTCCACTGTGCATTCCGACAGACCTGGGAAATTCCAGCAGGACAATGCGTCACCCCACACGTCTAGAATTGCTACGGAGTGGCTCCAGGAACACTCTTCGAAGTTTAAACACTTCCAGCAGACCCTACAGACACGAACATTATCGAGCATGTCTGGGATGCCTTGCAACGTGCTGTTCAGAAGAGATATCCACCCCGTCATACTCTTACGGATTTAAGGACAGCCCAGCAGGGCTCATGGTGTCAGTTTCCTCCAGAACCACTTCAGACATTAGTCGAGTCAATGGCACGTCATGTTGCGGAGCATCTGCGTGCTAGCGGGGGCCCTACAAGATATTAGGCAGGTGTACCAGTTTCTTTGGGTCTTTAGTGTATATCTCCCTCTTACCCCCTCTCTTTTTCAACTTGCCATATTATGCATCAATATTTTTACAACAAAAAGCCCCTGTGTTGCAATCGTATAGTCCGCGAAGTCAGTGTTTTAATTACCGCTCCAAACATTTTTTTTTTTTTACTTTCATTTAATTGAAAGTTTATGCCCGGTCGCTGTGGCCGAGCGGTTCTAGGCGTTTCAGGCGGTTCCAATCGTGCTTCGTACATGAATGTATGTGATGTCCTTAGGTAAATTAGGTTCAAGTAGTTCTATGTCTAGGGGACTGATGGCCTCAGATGTAAAGTCTCATAGGGCTTAGAGCTATTTGAACCATTTAAAAATTTATGAACAAATATGGAATTGCATTCTTTCATCAAATCAAATTCCTTTCCTAATTACTGGTCACATGAAAATTATATTACTTATAATAAAAATGGTAAAAAATCGGAAAAGACTTATTGTTAATGGAAAAGTAGAAAATAAAAATAAAGCCATTAATAACGACGAAAAGAGCGTGATACAAGTTTGGTAAATCTGTGTTCGGCACTGACCATCTTCAAATCCTTTCTGTTATTAAATCATGAATCCTCTGGCGGGTTAGGTGCGGCCCGCCGCGCAGTTCTACTAATAGAAAATTGAGGAGGACGATTCAGTCTTGTGACAGGAATTACATTATTTCAAGACAGCAGCCATTTGTGTCGGAATTGCGTCTGGAGTTATTCCACATCTACACAGTGGGATAGCGACTGTTGTTACATCTAGGCGCTACAGTCTGGAACCGCGCGACCGCTACGGTCGCCGGTTCGAATCCTGCCTCGGGCATGGATGTGTGTGATGTCCTTAGGTCAGTTAGGTTTAAGTAGTTCTAAGTTCTAGGGGACTGATGACCACTGCAGTTAAGTCCCATAGTGCTCAGAGCCATTTGAACCATTTTTTTGATCTGTTGTTACAAATTATATATTTTAATAGAAGAAAGAGTTGATCAGTGTCCACTGATTAACAGTTTTTCGCTGCCAGTGGTGCAATTACGTCGCGTCCGAAAGGCAAAGTGAGCTTGGAAGCTGTGCGGATAATTCTCCGCCGCTTCCCACATTGATGTAGTGAGAAAGAGGACTGGAACACACGGAGCCATTCAAACAGCTCTCCGACAGAAAGCGGCTACAGGATCTACGGTATTGAGTCACCCTGGAGAAAAGACGACTGCTGTAAAAGAGCCCGGTGGACGCAGTGACGCAGCACCTGCTGTGTACCTGGTCCACGCGACGGCGGCGTATTAATTAGTCGTAATGGCCAAGTTGGCCGCCGTGTAATTCACACGCCGCGCTGCAACCAAAATATATCTCACCCGAAATTAACTGGTCCGGCCGGCCGCGGTGGCGAGTATGAAACTTTTACCGGGCGACACCGCGGACTGTGGCGGCAGTCTGCGCACTTTAATTAAAAGCGCCTCTCCTCACCTGGCGGTCGCGAGTAATCCGGGCAGCCAGCAAACACAACCAGAAACTCCGCACCAAGTTGGTAGCACTGCGCGCCGTGGGAGGGGAGACCCCGCCGCGACAGTTAGTGCCGCAGTGGGCTACGTGTTTCAGTTAATGCCGGCGCGCGGCCCAAAGATTATCTCGACAGAGAAAGACGGCGCTCGAGCTCTGCCTTCCCAGGCGTACCAACGCTCACTGTGCTACAAGGCAGTTGGTCTCCGTACTCTCTAGTTAAATATTCAGACACTTATTTTTTGTGTAGGAACGTCGGCATAGATCACTGGACATATTGTTCGCCCCGATAGCAGAGTGGTCAGCGTGACGGATTGCCCATCCTACGGGCCCGGGTTCGATTCGCGGCTGGGTCGGGGATTTTCTCCATTGAGGGACTGGGTGTTGTCTTCATCATCATTTCATCCCCATCCTGCGCCCAGGTCGCCCAATGTGACGTCGAATGTAATAAGACCTGCACCAAGGCGGCCGGACCTGCCCCGTAAGGGGCCTCCCGGCCAATGACGCCAAACGTTCATTTCCATTTCAGTGGACATATTCATGGGACTAACTGAAGTACTTCGCTAACTCACAAGCAATTATCATTCAGTCTAGAGCGCGACCTACACTGCATATCAGACTGTCAATACAATGTCTGAATGAACACACCGTCATTTGACTGTATTGTTTATACTTAACTACGACCTTTTCGGTCTTTTATGCCATTTTAAAGTCAATGAGTTTTGTCAATTACATACGTCACTTGAAAATGGCATAAAAGGCCGAAACGTGAGTCGTAATTAAATAAAAGAACAGTGCAATCAAATGGCGGTGTGTTCATTTAAAGATTATTGTTTGATTCTTGCTAAGCAACAGCAAAAACTATTAGTACAATCTGCATTCTAAAAACTTATACAGGATCAAAATAAACGTTACGCGTGTTCAGTTCTCTTTCCTTTTTCACACATCTAACGTACACAGTACATTATCATTATTTTATATGACAAAGCGGACATCAGGTATCGGTAGGTTCAATTGAACCTAGTGAGTGCCCTCCGCAGAAATTTTTGAAAATTGAGGCAGAATTATTTAATTGCCGCTTTCGATATAATGGACAGGGTAGAGAGTCTTCAAATACGCGGTCCTGGGGAAAGACTTGGAATTGAAGTAACTAAACTTTCTAAAAACTTTACCAAAATACAGTAGCTAAAGAAAACATAAGAATATGGTATATACATGCAAAAACTGGTTTGCAAGTGGACTGAGAAAAGTTTGGTTGGCAGAATATAGCATATAGTCCTACGTAACAGAACAAATTGGGTTTTGGTGAAACGTGCATTGCTGTCATACCCCCTCCTCTGCCCGTCCTCTGTCCCCCTTGAGCTCCCTTTTTTGGATGAGCTGTAAATAACGGGAAATTAAAAAGGGGGAATAGGATGATATCCTGTTGCTTGCGAGAGTCGTCACAGCCCATATGGTTGCCACATTTCCCATGTGTATTTAGGTCTAATGTATTACCCAATTACGTTAATGGCTATAACTAGTAACCCAAGACGGTCTCCTTATTTTAGTTAGTGTTATTTATATCCAAATATGTATACAACTATCAAACATGGCTGCCTCTGTAATTACAGCTTCATTATCTTAATTGCTGTAATTTACTATACAATGTGTCCGACTCACTATTATGTCACTATCAGGCTGCCCAGCGTAAGTCAGACACTGTGACATTATAGTGGACGTCTAAAACATTGGGAAATTAAAAATATTCAAGTAATTATTACGTTAGAACGCACACATTGCAGTTCATACGCAGAAGGAAACGACTCACTGTACAGCTCTAGTCTACATTTTTAGCAAGTACCACTGTTATTTCTTTCACGTGTGTCCATCATTACCAACACACCACTCTCCCGGAGTTTATCGCGTTTCGTGACCTTTGGACTGCTCCTAATAAGTCGAGTAGCTGCTTAGATGATCTCGTGAGGCTGTGTGCACACTGTACCAGTCTTCCCACCAAGAAAAATACCGGAAATCGACCCCATATCCTCCATGTGGCACTCGACTGTGTAGACCACACAGTTACGGAGGTGGACTGTGGATACAATGATTGGCAGTAAACCTCTGTATGAAATCTGTTTTCTCGTTTTCGCCTTTTCGTGAGACATGTGAAAGGGAAAGTGATATGGCGCCGAGAACAATACTCTCGGATTCTCAGTAGTAAACCTCTCTGTGATGTGCGATGCACGAGTGCTACTTAAGTTTGTTCAACATCTTGCACTGGCTAAATGACAGATGCGTGACACGCTGCACTGGATCTTGTCTCCCTGCTTTAGTAATTAATCCTGGTATGGGTGTGAGACTACGAGTAATTCTCAAAAGTTGGTCAAATAAGTGTTTTGCAATACACATCTTTAGTAGATAAATTTCCTTTTGTAGTCGCTCTACTTTAGGTTGGTCTGGATGATTCATCCCAAGTACTTTACGGATGTTACCAATTTTGTGGATTGGAAATAACTGCAGTTTAATTGGTTTGCCCTTCACAAAGGACAAACATTGTTACAGCACATCACTGGGTGCTGTTTTCCTCATCTGGAACAACGTCCCTACAGAATTATACTGTCTATCATTAAGTTTAGAATACTGATTATACCGAAAACACAACCCTAGGATTACATAGCACCTGTCACTTACATGGAAGAACAATATGTATATTCTCCCAGAAAATCCCATCCCCATCTGGAAACTCAATGATAATAAACTTTAAGGCACCATATGACTGACCTTACGCTACATAACATAATGAGAGCGGTTCAACAGCTTTTAACCCAAGAATTCCAGAGTCACCAATGACATATTCACCACTGTGTCCAATAAAAATGTGAGCTTCTTATAATTTATAACATCTACTAAAGAACACTCCACCTCAGCATACTTCAATGCGGCATTTAAGCTTTCTGAGTATGCCCAGCAGCGGAATGGAGTTCCTGTTGTTGGTTAAAACTTGATTATTCCACATGCCTTCATTTCGTTTTACATCCCTGCAGTCGTCCTGCTGCTGCTAAATTGCACCAAATTTCCTGTGCTGTGGTTTATGACACTGCCTCTGGATGTAACCTGAATTTCCCCATGTATAATACCTTACATCATTAGAGAAGGCGCCTCTTTTATCCAACAGTCCTGTTACCATGTCTATCGCCTCAAGCGTCTTACCAGACCAGATGGCAGAAGCCAAATCCTTGAGGATTTGTGTCTATACTTTTACAAACTAGATGGCGGTCCCCCTTAGGAAAGTATAATATACCCTGCGTCCATCCTGCTGGAGAATAACATTCCTTACTTTGACATTCTCCACTAACTCGTATGTATGTGCTTTAATTTTTCTTACAATGTCGACAGAACTTTCACTGTCTCGTAGTGCCCCTATGATACCGCACTCAGCTGTTTCCAATAGGATCTTGATCCATTCTGCTTTTTATGGCGCTGCACAAGACCCTCCTTTACTTATCACAATGTAAGCGTATAGTATATAACACGTTCCTTTGCTCTCCCTCCAATCACCTCCTCTTTCTTGTAGCGAAGCCTTTCCATTCAGTATTGTTTCTTATATGTAGTCATTCTACATTAGGTCGCTACATTTGGTAACTTCCAATTATTTTACGACTATTCTGTTTCTAGAGATTTGTCATCAATATTATAATCATGCCACATTGTGTCTGTTTGCCTATTAATGTGCGGTATTTTACATTACATGTGTCCAACTCTAAGTTAAGTCCTACTACAGGGACGGCCCAGAATTCGACTTGCAGACCCTGCCTTCCCCGTGAGTACCACTGTGCTTGGTCAAGCTGCCCATTTCCTGCACCGCCACACCACGCCGTGTGAGCGATTGACCTGGGATGGTGGGTACAACAAATTTTCAGTATTACGTAAATAACTGAGTACTTATACAATTTCTATTTGGTACAAACTGTAAGCGTGCCGATCGACGCAGACAATTGCACAGATTTTCGCTCTCAGGTTGCCACGTAATCCAGGATTATTTACTTTCCAAGTCGAAAGAACTTCTTCACACATACGTTGGCCGAAATATTGTGGAACTATACCCGAGGGAAAAATGCCCTGTACAATTTTAACGCAAAGGGATTTGTGTTTGAAACGGAAAACACACTGCAGATCAATCACTTATTTCCGCACGTGCACCGCTGCACTTTCCACTGAAACAGCAAATGGCCTCGAAATCAGCTCGAAAACATATGTGTTTAAACCGACAAACTCTGGAAGGTTGTAGGGGACATCAAAACAAATACTTTCCCTATGTCATTTCTTCCTATGAGGAGTATTTAAACCGGTAGAGGAAGATTTTCTGGCGGTAAATTAATTAAACCAACAAACACTTCTCCATTTTTTATGACCAAGAGACATTAACACAACCCAATTTCAATTACAACTGATTTTCAAAACTGCCTCCATTGACACGTAAACAAAGGTTACACCGTCGGATCATGTTCGGTCTGACACGGGCAAAAACCCCAGGAGTATCCTGAATTGTTCCTGCTGCTGCTACTATCCAGGCAACCAGATCCGCTTCTGATGCAACAGCAGTTGCGTAAACAACAGAAAAAAAGGCCAGAGGGGATCGAGCAGGCCATGGTACAGGAGCACCTCTGCCAATCCACGTTTCTGGGAACCGTCGGTCCAGGAATCGACGCACACGACGACTGAAATGTGCCGGTAATCTGCTAAATGACCCGGTCTCATGCAGACGTTGGTACATAGCAGCAAAGGTCGTATGATGCGGGATATGGCGATTAGGATGTATTGCGCACCAACCATATCAGTGTATTCACTCCAGGTGTATCGCTCCATTTGTAAACAAAGACAATGCACTTCTACACTGGTGGCGAGCAGTTGCCTACAACTGAATATCGTAATAAGCCCTCTAACAACTGAACGTCGTAATACGGCCTCTAACAGCTGAAGAGCGCAATACGGTCTCCATCCGTTTAAATAATCCTCATAGGAAAAAATAACATTAAGGAAAAGTATTTGTTTTGATGTCCCCTACAATCTCCCAGAGTTTGTCGGTTTAAATATTTTTCACCCTGTAGATACGTTAACATATACACATACCTTCCGTGTTTCATTCTTACCTTTCACCACACTGCTTCATGAAACAACAACAACACGGAAGCGCTAGCACGTTGCGCACCACCTGGCATTGTCGTTTTTACCTGTTTTCATCTGTCAGTAACCTAGTTTTTTCAACCGCCTCATAACTGATGCTCGCCTCGTGTGCTTTTCGTACTGAACAAACAGAGTCTGAAAAACGTGTTTACCACACGCAAACAAGCTTTTAGCACACTGCTTACATAGCGCCATTAGAGCATTACTTCCACCGAAAAGTTCGATGATCTGTTTGCGTTACACATAGTTACATAAAGTCGTTCACAAAATCTAGTAAAGTCGGAAACCTAATCTTCTGTACCCTTCGGCAAACACCCATGAACCGACAAAATTAAATTTGTCTTTACAAGTCGTTTTCAAAGGGTCTATAGACGTAGTATTACTAGTTGGTAATGATGTGTAAATTCCAAAACAAACTGAGGTCTTTAAAAACTGGCGTCGTATTGGGAAGCACAGATATTTTATTTTACAGTATATCATGAAGACTGGATCCCTTTCACGGAGCATCTGAACGGCGAAGAAGAGTGTGCATCAAAAGCCGTTTAGGTCAAAATCAAACCTATTGTCTGCATGGGCGACATCCTAATGTTACTATAGCTTATAGCAGTTCACGTGCTCGAAAGAAACAGCAGAGTGATCAGCAACAAATTATCTACGTTCACAATACAAACAAAATATTATGCAGAGATTCTATTCTAATTTTCAGCAACTGTGTTCAACACTTAAACACATACATTACCTCTAGGACGTTTTTCTTCCATGGTGACGATCGTTTGTTACTGCAAACTTGATATGAATCAGTTAGTGTCAGCTTGTGGGAAACAATTTGTCTGGGTTGGAGGAACTAGGAGATAATAGTTATAATCGCTTTACTAGGGATGCTATAAGTATCAGCTGGTTCAGTAGAATGTACAACTTTCGTAATAAAAGGAAAGCTTCATGGGAAATAGAGATGGCAGCTTCAGGCCATCGAAAGGATCGCATCATCACTGTGTCAATTCAAGCGTTCCTTTTTATAATCTTGACACTTTTATCATATTTATACTTCACGATTTAGTTTTTAAATGTGATATTTATAAATCATAAATAGCTCACACGATACTGATACCAATAAAGTATTACTACTCATTTGTCCAGCCAAAAGAAGCGAATCCTCTAATTTTATAGCACCTTACAGGTCCCTGTGACAGCACTGCATTATTTTACTTTTAATCAACTGACAGTACCAGAGTATAAGAGGCCTAACAAGTCTGGAACGTAAATAACCATTCATTTGTAACAAGTAAAACATATGATTTTTTTAATTACATCCATATTTAGCAGCCTCAAACGTGACTGTGTTCAGTACACTGAAACTATAAATTCAAAAACACCTTCAGTCACACCTTCTCGTGCTTTATCAAATACGCGAAGCATTTCGGACCATGTGGCTTAATCATCAGGTGACATTTGTCTTAGCATATGCTTTATTTTTTTCTCTTGAATGAGGTGAAATGTATATTCCTTCCATGGAAAGGTTTGATGTTAGGTTATGACTTTCGTAAGTAAATCGCGGAAAATATGGACGAAACAGTGGAAAAAGTGATCAGTGTTAGCTTACCATACAATCCAAGAAAAGTATTTTTAACTTTTTATCACCATCATACATACTTTTCTCCATCCTTTTGTACATGTCACTTCGTTCAAGGGGCACATTAGCACACACATGTTTGTAAGCACTTCACAGATGTTTTTGTACATGATGTTATCGAAGATTAATTTATTCTTAGTGCCAGAGATGTAATTATTAAACAATTGAGATACGCAGGGAATAACTGTAGAACAGGTCTTCAAAATTTAACTGTGGCTTATGAAATCTGTTTGTTCTCTTAACATAGATTCTGGTGTTTTTGATTTTGTGAATGTATATCCCAAGTTCTTCTGACAGATTTAGGGATTTATCATTATATTCTATAACCCAAATGTTTTCTAGATCTTGATGACATGTTTCGTTTCCAACCTTTGTTTTGCAATAATTGATTTTTCGGAGTGGTTGTGTATGAAAGCATTTACGTACTCTTGAAAACGGGTTTCGAAGTTTCTGCTTGTTTTTCCTACGTAGTTGGCAGGGCAACTGGGGCATAGTACTTCGTACACTCCACTGTTGTTGTATGTTTGTGTATTTCATTTTATGTTATGCAAAAGTAAGTTTCCTAAATTATTAATAGTTGAGAAAACAACTGTTAGATTTGTTCTTTTGGATAAGTTAGCGATTTTTTGTGATATGGGCCCCTTTTCTGAAAACAACGTAACAGAGCTTAAACAAGATCCAACTGTAACATTCAAAACAAAATCATAGAAAAGGTTAATAAATCCGATTTTCTCTTCACAGAAAAGCAAGCAAAAACATGCACTTCAATGAGTCTCACCGCCCCAAGACTGAGAGCTCAGCCTAAGACCCATAAATACACTCCTGGAAATGGAAAAAAGAACACATTGACACCGGTGTGTCAGACCCACCATACTTGCTCCGGACACTGCGAGAGGGCTGTACAAGCAATGATCACACGCACGGCACAGCGGACACACCAGGAACCGCGGTGTTGGCCGTCGAATGGCGCTAGCTGCGCAGCATTTGTGCACCGCCGCCGTCAGTGTCAGCCAGTTTGCCGTGGCATACGGAGCTCCATCGCAGTCTTTTAACACTGGTAGCATGCCGCGACAGCGTGGACGTGAACCGTATGTGCAGTTGACGGACTTTGAGCGAGGGCGTATAGTGGGCATGCGGGAGGCCGGGTGGACGTACCGCCGAATTGCTCAACACGTGGGGCGTGAGGTCTCCACAGTACATCGATGTTGTCGCCAGTGCTCGGCGGAAGGTGCACGTGCCCGTCGACCTGGGACCGGACCGCAGCGACGCACGGATGCACGCCAAGACCGTAGGATCCTACGCAGTGCCGTAGGGGACCGCACCGCCACTTCCCAGCAAATTAGGGACACTGTTGCTCCTAGGGTATCGGCGAGGACCATTCGCAACCGTCTCCATGAAGCTGGGCTACGGTCCTGCACACCGTTAGGCCGTCTTCCGCTCACGCCCCAACATCGTGCAGCCCGCCTCCAGTGGTGTCGCGACAGGCGTGAATGGAGGGACGAATGGAGACGTGTCGTCTTCAGCGATGAGAGTCGCTTCTGCCTTGGTGCCAATGATGGTCGTATGCGTGTTTGGCGCCGTGCAGGTGAGCGCCACAATCAGGACTGCATACGACCGAGGCACATAGGGCCAACACCCGGCATCATGGTGTGGGGAGCGATCTCCTACACTGGCCGTACACCACTGGTGATCGTCGAGGGGACACTGAATAGTGCACGGTACATCCAAACCGTCATCGAACCCATCGTTCTACCATTCCTAGACCAGCAAGGGAACTTGCTGTTCCAACAGGACAATGCACGTCTGCATGTATCCCGTGCCACCCAACGTGCTCTAGAAGGTGTAAGTCAACTACCCTGGCCAGCAAGATCTCCGGATCTGTCCCCCATTGAGCATATTTGGGACTGGATGAAGCGTCGTCTCACGCGGTCTGCACGTCCAGCACGAACGCTGGTCCAACTGAGGCGCCAGGTGGAAATGGCATGGCAAGCCGCTCCACAGGACTACATCCAGCATCTCTACGATCGTCTCCGTGGGAGAATAGCAGCCTGCAGTGTGATCATGTGATGTATCTGACCCCAGGAATGTGTCAATAAAGATTCCCCTTCCTGGGACAATGAATTCACGGTGTTCTTATTTCAATTTCCAGGAGTGTACCATGTTACATTGAGTCGTATTGTTAACTCTAAGAATACCTATCTCCAAAGTCACCCAGTTACTAAACGAAATTTTGAGGCAGTACCATACTTTTGGTAACTCATACTCAGTTAAGAACACAAATGAATTAGCAACTAATATTGAAGATATAAATACTCCTGTGGTGCTAGGCACTATAGTACTGGATTTTAACTACAGAATTGGCGTTACTGGTTGTTCATGTTCTGTAGCATTAGTACCCTCTGCTGACATCAGTTATCTGTATAAATATTGCCCGTATCCACGTATCTAGGCAATTACCTTCACTTACTATGTATCTGGATATATAGATTTTGACGTTGCTGATTACATCAGAATAATTTGATGGTACGTCCAGCTGGACCAACGGATTTGCCACAGTCGAAACACTGATTCCCATTAGATCACCGAAATTAAGCACTGTCGGCCTTGACTAGCACTTGCATGGGTGACCGTCCAGGTCTGCCAAGGACTGTAGGAATGTGAGATGCACTCAGTCCTTGTGAGAACAACTGAGGAGCTACGTGGTTCAGAAGTCACGAAAACTGACATCGATTGGGAGAGTGGTGTGCTGACCACGTGCCACTCCATACCCGCATCAAGTGACGCCTGTGGGCTGAGGACGACACGGGAGTCGGTCGGTACCGCTGGGCTTCCCGAGGCTCTTTTGGACGGAGTATGTATGCCTGGTATACATGGCTGTTAATGATGTTAATATTTTTATGTTCTGATGTATCACGAGGCTTGTTGAAGATTTTTCTTCAGGTAATTGAACGTAGTTTGTTATACCACGCTAATTCTCTTTATAACAGATCTGCAGATAGCAGTGGCCGAAACTTGCAATTATGAATTTTACAATTTATGATATCTAGACGGACCTTTACAAATAAAGTGTCATAATATGCTCGCAGGCTCTTTTACGGACTTCGTATCTCCAATCGATAAAAGTGATTCATTTGCCACGGTAATCGGCGATCAGATGTCTGCGCACCCTCCGTTTCGCCTCTACTGGCAGTAGCTATGCTTAGAAGTGAACAGAGTGTGCTACATTAGCTTTAGGGTACAGCCGCGCCATACTAACGACTACGTATTCCTGGAGAAGAGATTCAGCCACTTAAAAGGGTCGCATTGTGGGACTGTGGGAAGCTGGATGGACGTATACGGAGTTTGCTACACATGCTGGGTACAGTGGATTAGTAGTGTGTTACCGATTTCAGCAGTAATCTCTTTAATCTCCCTACACCTGTAGATAACGTTCTGAACGTCTGCGTATTAGAGATGTACGACAGGATGGACGCTTTGCCCGAGCAGCTATAGCCGACCAGATATCAAGAAGGGACTTAATCCGGGCGTATGTATCACCTGCTATGCCAGCAAGGGGCATTGGGTACCGTCTGCATGCAACAAGATTGACATCATATGAGCCTCTAGCCAGACTTCTACTGGCTTCATAGCACCATCTATTCTGGTGTCGTGAAACGAATGGTTAGTGGAATGGCGCTAAGTTGCTATTAGTGATGGGAATAGGTTCTGTGTGTGTGCGAGTGATGGTCGTACACGTATATACCCGGCAGACTAGCTATTCCAGACTGTGTTCGCCCATGACATTCCTGAATGAGATTTTCACTGTGCAGCGGAGTGTGCGCTGATATTAAGCTTCCTGGCAAATTAAAACTGTGTGCCGGACCGAGACTCGAACTCGGGATCTTTGCTTTTCGCGGTCAAGTGCTCTACCATCTGAGCTACCTAAGCACGACTCACGACCCGTCCTCACAGCTTCAATTCTGCCAGTACCTCGTCTCCTACCTTCCAAACTTTCACAGAAGCTCATCTGCATACCTGCATGCAGAAGTTTGGAAGGTAGGAGACGAGGTACTGGGAGAATTGAAGTTGTTAGGACATGTCGTGAGTGGTGCTTGGGTAGCTCAGATGTTAGAGCACTTGCCCGCGAAACGCAAAGGTCCCGAGTTCGATCCTGGGTCCGGCAAACAGTTTTAATTTGCCAGGAAGTTTCACGACACTCCTGTCTCACCCCAGGTATCATGGTAGGGATGGGGCGAAGTGACATCAGTTGCAAGTCGCGGTTACGTGTGATGTCTCTGCAGTGTAAAGCAACCATTTTTATTGCCATGCTACTGACGTTTCGTGGACGAGAAGGTGATGTGGTTTTGCAGCAGGACAATGCACGTCCACATACGGCTGATGCGACTCAGCGGGAAGCCTATTGTGTGCAGCAACTGGCCTGGCCAGCAAGATCAGCAGATCGTTCGCCAATTGTACACTTACAGGACGTCATTGTCCAGGACCTGCAAGATGCATCGCCAAATTGGACCTGAAATATTTTATAATTACAAATCTTGAGAATTATAACCATAAAAATTTTCTCATATAACGGAGATAAACAAACAAGTAAATCAAGTCTAGTAAATCATGAAAGACGCAAGATGCGTGGGACAGTGTAACGCAGGATGCTATTTGGTACCTTTGTGTTCGTTTGCATGCGAGAATACACGTCTGTGTTGCCGCCTACAAAGTGGGATACGTGCGTTGCTTCCCCCTTTACTGTAACGTGTGTGTTTCACTTAGTTCGAATTTGTTATCACAAACTCTTAAAACTATGAACTACCTGTTATTTCAGTTATCAATCAAACGACATTGCGCTTGAGGGTGTTGCATTTTTTTGCCAACAGTATGCTTAAAACAAACGTATTGAAAGCCGCTCAAGACGCTACACAAATATAAAGAAGCGAATTGCGCATGGCAATAAAAGAAACAGCATCTCGTTTAGTTATGTATACTGATGACAACTCCAAGAATACAGACGAAAGTAAGAGACGACGTAAGACATAAACAAACGACGCGGACAAGTATTTGAGCCCGCATCTCGTGGTCGTGCGGTAGCGTTCTCGCTTCCCACGCCCGGGTTCCCGGGTTCGATTCCCGGCGGGGTCAGGGATTTTCTCTGCCGCGTGATGGCTGGGTGTTGTGTGCTGTCCTTAGGTTAGTTAGGTTTAAGTAGTTGTAAGTTCTAGGGGACTTATGACCACAGCAGTTGAGTCCCATAGTGCTCAGAGCCATTTGAACCATTTTGAACAAGAATTTGAGGTTCGTGATTGTAGCAAGTCTACCGGTCTTCCACAGCTAGAAACTAGATAAAGCACATTGCCAGCCGGGTAGCCTATTACAGCCCTAGGGGGGAGGGGTCGCCTCACGGAAGCGCGGGCCGGGCGTATCGCTGCCCGCCATCTCCTCGTCTCCCGCGAAACGGCCGCTCGTTCTGGGCCGGGCTGGGCTACGGCTGCCGCCGAATTATTGTTTTATCGGCGCAGAGTCTTTTATTAGATTGCCGGCTGACTGGGCGGCCCGGCGGGGCCGATCAATGACGTCGGAAGCCCCAGCAGTAACCCGCTCCCAAAGAACTGCGCGGGTCTGCCAGTGAAGAGCGCTATTGAGTCCGCCTCTAAGGTACAGGCCGGCAACCAAGTCTGCCCTCTCCGAGTGTAGAAGGACCGCGCGACGTTACGTTAACCGTTTGCCCCACACCGTAATATATTCAGCATCACACACAGGCAGATTCTGTATTCCTAGATTTCCCCAGTGCAGACTGTTAACGAAGGTCTGTGTATAAGGAATAGTATCCCGCATATGTCAGTGGCTCGGAGACATCTTGAGTAATAGCATTCTTAACTTGGCCCACGATGCCGAGTATTAATCAGTCAGGAGTGCGCCAAGGAAGTGTGCTGGGACCGTTGTTATTCTCTACTAGAGGACCTATGTCCGTCTGAACGTTTATTGGAGTAACGTGTAAAAATTTGGAGTAGATCGGTCAAGAATTTTTCGAACGTTCTGCTAACATTACATAAAAAAGTACCTCCGAATGATCATTAGAGTATCGTGTAACAATTTGAAGTAAATAGATAAATAATACACTCCTGGATATTGAAATAAGAACACCGTGAATTCATTGTCCCAGGAAGGGGAAACTTTATTGACACATTCCTGGGGTCAGATACATCACATGATCACACTGACAGAACCACAGGCACATAGACACAGGCAACAGAGCATGCACAATGTCGGCACTAGTACAGTGTATATCCACCTTTCGCAGCAATGCAGGCTGCTATTCTCCCATGGAGACGATCGTAGAGATGCTGGATGTAGTCCTGTGGAACGGCTTGCCATGCCATTTCCACCTGGCGCCTCAGTTGGACCAGCGTTCGTGCTGGACGTGCAGACCGCGTGAGACGACGCTTCATCCAGTCCCAAACATGCTCAATGGGGGACAGATCCGGAGATCTTGTTGGCCAGGGTAGTTGACTTACACCTTCTAGAGCACGTTGGGTGGCACGGGATACATGCGGACGTGCATTGTCCTGTTGGAACAGCAAGTTCCCTTGCCGGTCTAGGAATGGTAGAATGATGGGTTCGATGACGGTTTGGATGTACCGTGCACTATTCAGTGTCCCCTCGACGATCACCAGTGGTGTACGGCCAGTGTAGGAGATCGCTCCCCACACCATGATGCCGGGTGTTGGCCCTGTGTGCCTCGGTCGTATGCAGTCCTGATTGTGGCGCTCACCTGCACGGCGCCAAACACGCATACGACCATCATTGGCACCAAGGCAGAAGTGACTCTCATCGCTGAAGACGACACGTCTCCATTCGTCCCTCCATTCACGCCTGTCGCGACACCACTGGAGGCGGGCTGCACGATGTTGGGGCGTGAGCGGAAGACGGCCTAACGGTGTGCGGGACCGTAGCCCAGCTTCATGGAGACGGTTGCGAATGGTCCTCGCCGATACCCCAGGAGCAACAGTGTCCCTAATTTGCTGGGAAGTGGCGGTGCGGTCCCCTACGGCACTGCGTAGGATCCTACGGTCTTGGCGTGCATACGTGCGTCGCTGCGGTCCGGTCCCAGGTCGACGGGCACGTGCACCTTCCGCCGACCACTGGCGACAACATCGATGTACTGTGGAGACCTCACGACCCACGTGTTGAGCAATTCGGCGGTACGTCCACCCGGCCTCCCGCATGCCCACTATACGCCCTCGCTCAAAGTCCGTCAACTGCACATACGGTTCACGTCCACGCTGTCGCGGCATGCTACCAGTGTTAAAGACTGCGATGGAGCTCCGTATGCCACGGCAAACTGGCTGACACTGACGGCGGCGGTGCACAAATGCTGCGCAGCTAGCGCTATTCGACGGCCAACACCGCGGTTCCTGGTGTGTCCGCTGTGCCGTGCGTGTGATCATTGCTTGTACAGCCCTCTCGCAGTGTCCGGAGCAAGTATGGTGGGTCTGACACACCGGTGTCAATGTGTTCTTTTTTCCATTTCCAGGAGTGTATATCAAGATTTTTGGTAACAAGCTTTCTCCATTATGCGCTACAAAATGCTAATATATGCGAATGTTAAAAAATATACATATGTAGCCTATATCAGTTCGAATGCTCATTACAATATCGTGTAGAAATGTGAATTAAATCGGACAAGACCTTTTCAATCATTTTGATGAAATCGTTAAACAGTGACTTGTCTTCACATATTAGTATAAATATAGATGTACAGTGCATACATGAAATGACGGACAGGGTAAACAGCATCTGCCGGTATTTGCTGATGACGCTGTGGCCTACGGAAAGGACTTGTCTTTGATTGACAGTGGGAGGGCACAAGATGACTGAGACATACTTTCTAATTCGTGTAATGAATGGCAGCTAGCTGTACATATAGTGAAATGTAAATTAATGCAATGACTAGGAGGAACAGTCCCATTATGTTTCAATACAGCATTAGTAATGCGCTTCCTGACAGTCACCTAGGTGTAACGTTGTAAAGCGAAATGAAACGAAATGAGCGTGTAAGGGTCGTAGAGGAGAAGCTGAATGGTCGATTTCGGTTTGTTGGGAAAGTGTGATTTATCTGTAAAGGACACCATATCTGGAACATTAGTGCGACCCATTATTGAGTAGTACTCGAGTGTCAGAGATCTCCACCAGGACGTATTAAATGAAGACACCGAGGCAATGTTGGGTCGTGCTGCTAGATTTGTTACAGTTAGGTTCCAAGTCCACAGTAGTGTTAGCGGAGATGCTTCGTGGAGTCAAATGGGAATCCGTAAGAGGGAAGACGACGCTCTTTTCGAGGAGAACTTTTAGTTGTTCGTGGCATAATGGACTTAGATATGATGTTGAATCTGTTTCACTAGAGGAAGAGTGTTAATGTAGTTTTCTATTTTCCTCAAAATTATTATGCAAAGCCCTTGTGAATACGTAGTAATACTGTACTTGGTGCCGGCTGGTGTGGCCGAGCGTTTCTAGGCGCTTCAGTCTGGAACCGCGCGACCGCTGCGGTCGCAGGTTCGAGTCCTGCCTCGGGCATGGATGTGTGTGATGTCCGTGGGTTAGTTAGGTTTAAGTAGTTCTAAGTTCTAGGGGACTGATGACCTCAGATGTTGAGTCCCATAGTGCTCAGAGCCATTTGAACCATTTTGAACTGTACTTGGTAATACCAAGCTAGTCTTTCCATTTTTATTTTACAGTAAAAATCTTTCATATTTCAGTTTTTATTTATTAAATGAAGGCAAGTTCAGAAAGTTGTTTTAATAGCAGTAGGACTCAAATATTGTAAATTGCATGTACTTGTTAAATTCGAACTGTCTTACGAAATGTACAAATGGAAGTAAAAATTTAAGACGTGCAATTTGCTTTGAGACTGTTCTCTAGATTGCATTTTATGTTTTACTTTACAGCATATAATAAATACTGAAATGTATCAGGTTAACGTCTTGTACAGTTTTATGACACTAATAATTATTTTTAATTTATAATGGAAGAGATTATGGTGTATCAGAATACTAGCCAATGACTTGTGGACATGATGACGTGACTGACTATACAAATTTTCCCAACTATATCTTTTGTCATTTTTCGTTACTTTTGTGTCATTCTTACGATTGCTGATAGACTGCACCTTGTGGCGCCAGGTATTCATGATTTCATGATATTTTGATATTATCTGGGCTACCTTTTATGCTACTGTCTGTAATAGTACACTTCTGCATTTTTATTTTTTCGCCTGTTTTTACTTTTCCAACTTAGACCTGAAGATGGTCGGCAGAGCAGACCGAAAGTAGAGAAACTAGAGAAATAAACAATGAGCCACAGCATGTTTCTTCATTTATTGTAATAATAGAGATCATAGGTAATGAAACGAATAATGGCAACTAACCGTAGGACATATTCGAATCACTCACTCTCTCTCTCTCTCTCTCTCTCTCTCTCTCTCTCTCTCTGGCACTGCCGCTGCATCTTTAACAATTGTAATTCTCTCTCTCCCTCTCTCTACAAAGGAGCGTAGAGAAATTGCACTGTCTTCCGCTGGGAATCTTAAGAGCACGCAAAAATCTAGAATCACGCTCGTATTTGCAAAATATTGGAAGGGTGTGAGGTGAATTTATCTTGTATTTGCATCGCCTACATTAATTTGAAACTGCCATTCAACCGTACATCTGTTTAAAGCACAAGAATATGGGCCAGTTCATCAGCCAAGGTAGTGGGAGGCAGTGTGTCACAATGTCCCACCGTTATTTCCGTCCCTCACCTTACTCTCGCTGTTTCTTTTACGTATTGAGAAAATGTGTGTGACTGTGAGATTATTTATTTTCATTGAATTACAAGTGTGAACTTTCTTTTTTATTAGTAAATTCTAGGTGAAACTGGGAGCGTTGTGTATTGCTAGAAATGACTCTACATTTATTAATCACCCCGAGCGACGGTACTTAATTGTAATGGAAGTTGAAACTATCAAAAGGCCGATAAATCACATATTTTGTGCTGCTACATTTATTAAATCAGGGGACTTTGTGGTTAGCCTACAATAGACAGCTTCACCACAAGACTGAGTACCATAACATACAGATCAACCAAATATACAAGCAAAAATATCTTCATTTAAAAAACCTGATAACAGTTAGCTTGATGCATTCGCGAGAGTCTCCACGTCTTCTAAACTGACTAAGCGTAGACCAGATGTGGCTTAAATTCAAGGAAATAGTATCGATGGAAACTGAGAGACAAACACGAAATACATTAACAAGGGATAATACTGATCCCCCGTGGTACACAAAACACATCAGAACACTGTTCCAGAAGCAACGAAAAAGCTTGAAAATTTAAAAGAACCCAAAATCTCCAATACTGGTGATGGTTTACTCAAGGGCGAAAATTAGTAGGCACCTCAATGGGAAATGCTTTTAATACCGAGTGGTTTTTAAGTAAAATGTAGCTACTCACACAGGTCTCGTGTGGCTGTAGTTATCGTATCGTAATGCACCTTGGTAGACATTCTAATGTGCTAATGTGTAACTGACTTACGCTGGAACACAAATTAGTTCAAATTGTGGCCACCAGGTGCAAATCTTGCGCTGTACGCTGTTTGTATGGTGGTACGATATCCACGCTGTCATTTGACAAGCCATGACGTGTGTGAACAGTGTGGCTATCGACAAGAGAGACCGTGCGCTGTTAGTGGAACTGTTTTGTGTGAACGGCAGCTATTACATCGCTACATTGACAGAGTATCGCCGACTGGAAGGTCTGAGGAGAAGCCTGATATCAATAAATGGTTTAAAGAAGACGAGGGTGAGAATTGTGTGGCACCTGGAAGGCGTCCTTTCCCGCTCAAAGTTATATATTAGGTTGCTTAACTGACCGTTAGCACGTGCTTCGCGTAGTGCTAGTAGTCGGGCGGTGTCAGGAAAATTGTTCATCCCGCGGTCAACAATATTGCAAGTTTTTCGGTCTAAGTAGTACTAGGTCTTGACGGAGCAGCAACTGGAACCACATGGTCTGCAGCAGCGTTCTGAATTTGCTCTGTGGTTTCTGGAACAGATCGCAGTTGACGATATACTGTCGGGGAATATTCTATGGAGTGACGAGGCACGCTTTACACAAGAAGGTGAAATGAATTCACAGAATTGCCGAGTTTGGAATACTGTTAAACCATGTGTTGTACACGAAGAGTCACTGTGGTGTGGATTCACAAGCACCTTTATTCTCGGTCCGTTCTTCTTTGAAGAGAGTACACTCAGAGAGCGTTTCAGGTGTACTGTGACGTCGGCACGTTATCAAGATCTCCTCGTACAGCATGTGAATCCTACGTCGGCGCCTTGGGAGAGCACAGCTGTGTGGAAACCACGGTTTTCATTCAAGATGGGGCAACACCTCACATCACTCGTCCAGTGAAAGACCTGCTTAATGCAGCCTTCCACGAACGTGTTATCTCCAGAGGTTTTCCAATTTCATGGCGCGCAAAATCACCTGATCAGAATCCATGTGACCTTCGGCTCACTAAGAGAATGTGTTTAGTAGGGACACGTTCGGTTTCCACCTGATGAATAGGCCAGTATACAGGAACAAGTTGCTCATATTCCACCAGAACTCCCGCGAGCAACTGTTGCTACGTCGTTTTACGGATGCAACATCTCGTCGACATGTCCGGTGCTCATACTGCACACATTGCGCAAGTTGGGTGAAAAATAATATCACTGAGATTATTATGCCTTTCTCATAATCCATGGTTTCGGTGTGGGGCGGCGGTGGAGCGAGTGGACTGCTGCAGCCTGTTGTGGGGTTGTGAACCACTGAGGGCTACGTCGGGGACGAAGCCTCTCTGCCTTTTCTAGGTCCTCGGTTCAACACAATATAATACAATACAATGCCTTTCTCTTTTGCTTGACCTTCTCTGCCCAAGTTCCGTTCCTATGTTACATACGGAATCATTCAATGCATCTTTGTGGCATTTGCAGCGCCAGATTTGCGCCCTGTGGCCAAAACTGGAAGTAACTTCGTTACAACTTAATCGCTTCTGCATTAACTCAATAGTATATCTATTAAGTTTCCATGCTCCACTATAATCACAGCCCACACTGGACCTTCGTGAGTAGTTGCAGTTTAATTATAATCACCCATTAGTTTCCACAATCAAACTATGTCTCGAACTCTGACAGGAAATCCTAACAAATCAAATGGTTCAAATGGCTCTGAGCACTATGGGACTCAACTGCTGAGGTTATTAGTCCCCTAGAACTTAGAACTAGTTAAACCTAACTAACCTAAGGACATCACAAACATCCATGCCCGAGGCAGGATTCGAACCTGCGACCGTAGCGGTCTTGCGGTTCCAGACTGCAGCGCCTTTAACCGCACGGCCACTTCGGCCGGCAAAATCCTAACAGATTCTGGTCGTATGTAAAGTGTACAAGCGGCCAGACACAGTCGATAAATTCACTGTGCGACAGAAGTGGTAATGTTATCGACGACAGTGTCACTAACGTTGAACTGATAAACACGGCTTTCCTAAAGTCATTCACCACAGAAGATGAACAAAATGTTCGAGAAACCAAATCAAGAACAGCTGCCAAGGTAAGTTAGAAGTAGATATACTCAGCGTTGCGTAGCAGCTTAAATTAGGTTTAAAGTGCAGTCTTCGGTGTGAATTGTATACCAGTTGGGTTCCTTTCAGAGTACGCTGATATAAAACTCCGTACTTAGCAATCATATTCACTAAACACCCATACCTACGAACTAGAAAGTTGAATAGGTCAAAACAATACTCCGCAAACGAAATAGGAATAATCCGCGTATCGCTAACGTCGATTTCCAGTATGGTTCAAATGGCTCTAAGCACTACGGGACTTAACATCTGAGGTCATCAGTCCCCTAGACTTAGAACTACTTAAACCGAAGTAACCTAAGGACATCACACACAACCATGCCCGAGGCAGGATTCGAATCTGCGACCGTAGCAGCAGCGCGGTTCCAGACTGAAGCGCCTACAACAGCTCGGATCGGCAGCATGATTTTGGAACATATACTCTGTTCTAACATTATGGACTATTTTCGAAGAATACGATCTATTGGTAACCAGTTAGGAACGATTCAAAAATTATCATAATTGTCAAATACAACTTTCTCCACACGAAGTAATGAGTCCTTTCGACAGAGAATCTCATATTAATTCCATACTTCTAGATTTCCAGAAGGCTTTTGACACAGTTCCTCACAAGCATCACCTAATCAGAAATGCGTGCCATTCGTCTCTGTGCTATCGGATTCGTGATTTCCTGTCTGAAATGTGACCGTTCGTAGTAATTGACTAAAAGTCTGCGGGAAAAACAGAAGTAACATATGGAGCTCTGCTGCTCCTAATCTATCCAAATGGTGTAGGAGACAATGTGAGCAGCGTTCTTGGATGGTTTTCAAATTACACGTTCATTTACCGTTTGGTAAGCTCAAAACCATTTGCCAAATATTTTACACAAGACATATGTGTGGTGCGAAAAGTGGCAATTTACCATTAATAATGAAAAGTGTCACGTCCTCCACATCGGCATAAAGAGGAGTCCGTCAAATTTCGATTACAGCATAAATTAGCAAAATTTAAAGTCCATCAGTTCATCTAAATACCTAGTGATTACAATGAAACGGATGTTCACATTGCTATTCTTCTGCAGAAGGCGAATGAGAGACCGCGTTTCGTTGGCAGAACACTGTCTACATTACGCTTGTCCGTCGTCTTCTGGGGTATTTCTGCGCCGTGAGGGATCCGCAGCAGAAGATTGAGGGAGGACATCAATGAAGTTCAAATGACAACCGCTCGAATTTACTATCGCGAAACAGTAGAGACAGTGTGAAGCATATGATACGCGAGATGATTTAGCAATCATTAAAAAAAGTCTTTTCTTTCCTGCGGCAGTATCTCTTCCTGAAAATTCGAGTAACACCTTTTTCGCCCGAACGCAAAAATATTTTGTTGGTGCCCATCCACACGGGGAAAAATGATAGTAAAATAAGCGAAATCAGAGAATGCAAGGAAAGATTTAAGTATTAGTTTATCCCACGCGCTGTTCGAAAGTCGAATGGTAGAGAAATAGCTTGGATCAACCCTCTGTCGGCACCCAATTGTAGGTTCCAGAGTAGTTATGTAGATGTAGAAAGTAGAACGGAAAGAAACTGTTAAATTTTTGTGATACATTCGGGACAAGGTGTTTGGGATTCTTGTAATGAAAGTCATTCATTCAGTACCATAGCAGAACCGCCAGAACGTCGGGACCGGACGGCAAACACAACGTCATCATAATTTCATCTCTTCTGCCGACACACAATCAATGGTAGGCCATTTACTTCACTTTCAAGTCCAGACAAATTTGGGAGGAAGTAATTTGTCACCCGGCTCTCCTTCAAACAGTGTGCGCCTTAGGAATCTTAACAGTAACCATATCTGTGATACGTGATGTCTCCCTTGTGCTGCCTGAACAGGTTTCTCGTGTCAGCCTCCCCAGAAACAGCGCGCAGACTCTTCTGTGTACATGATACCGTTGACGCTAAAATAATGGTTCCTCACGTTATAATGAGATCCTTAGTAGGAACGGCGCTGAGCTACAGAGAATCATCCGATGCGTCGCACTTCCGTTCAGTCCACGGTGATTGTGCACAGGTAAACCAAAACGTTATGACCACTTGCTTAGCAATGCGTCTGTCCACCAATGCAACGGAAAACAGAAGCGATTCTATGCGTCACGAATTCGACAAGCTCTTAGTAGAATTCCGTGTGTTGGCACCACATACCTGTGGACACGTCTCGCAATTCTCGTATATTACGAGCCAGCTTTCTGTACGCCTGGCACTGCCATTTCTCCTCCCCACCCCCCTCCACCCACCTCTGCCGCTTCTCACCTCTCCATCCCCCCTCCACTAGCGTCCCAAATCTATTCCATGGGGCTCATATCGAGTAATTTAATAGCCAAGGTATTGACTTGAGTTCACTACCATTCTTCTCAAATGACTGTAGCACAATTATAGCGCTGTGATATGGACATCCCGCTGAAAGATATTGTCTTCGCCGGATAAGACAATGAGAGTTGGCAATACTCGTTTAGGATTTAAAGGTTGGCTACAGCGCGCATACACAAGCTCTGGAATCTAAGATATTGTTGTCGCGTTTCGCAGCGCACGGATTAATTAGTGTCAGTTTGTAAGCCAATGTAGGAGCCTGCCTGCTGTGGTGCGCACGTGTGTTGGGCGAGGAGTCGTCGCCGAGCTGCCGTACTGCCGTGTCCGCCAGCAGCGCGACACAGGATTTGGTATTGAATTGATATTTTTTTATAATTTGCAGCGCGCTTGTTAATTTAAAGAAAAGGGTTTGCGTATGTGCGTAGCAACAGACGGTAATTTTGATAATGATAGGAGTTGAATTTTTAAGGGAAACCATGGTTAGGCGAATAGATTAACTATTGATTTTTGTCATTGATTTCTTTTGTAATTGTCAGGGAATTGTTTCACTATGTATATAATCGAGAAGTATTTCAGTCTGTCTCAAGAGTTTGATTAATTTGTGACACTGTTTTAATGCAACTGGAGGCAGATTTACATACGAAGCGATTGTTCAAAGAGCATCTAGCGTTTTGTTAATTGAATGAGAATGAATCGCTGTCAGATCATACTTTTTGAAAAAAGGAATTACGTGTTTGGGTTATCATTTATCGAGTTTAGATTTGACCAAACCTTTCTCTAGAATTATATGTAGTTGTAGTAAGAAGCAGCAGCCGCAGCAGCAGCAGGAGCCGCCATACAGAACATGCACTCCACTCAGCATGAATAATGTTTTTTTATGTTTTTGTTAAATAATGGAATGCAGCAGATCAAGCAGTGGCAGCAGAAAGACCAAGTAAGTTATTTGTTGCGCACAGGTCCAATTAAAATAAATAAGGTGCAGGCGATCTCTGTAGTAGTAAAGTTAACAAGAGAACAAGCACGAGATTTTCAGTAGAAAACACGAGATAAGAAGGTAGAGCTCGCGACTTTCAACATCAGACGCAATGGGATGCAGGTAACCTACAATACTTTTCACGTAGTCCACAGCTGTAATGGTACCTTCGACTACTACTGCAGGTCCTATGCAAGCTCAGGCGTATGTTACCCATAGAAAAACACTGCCACTACCGGTCAGTGCTCAGGACGCAGCAGCCGTTCGCCTGAGTGACGGCATTTCTAGACGCCACTGTCATCCTAGTGTAACTAGAAACGTGGTTCATCCAACCAGGCGGGACGTTCCGACTGATTCACGTTCCAGTCTCGACCAATACCGCATCCATTGCAATAGTGACTGACAATGTTGTGTCAACATAGGAAAATGTAGAGGCCGTTTGCTGCGGAGCTAATTGTTCAGCAAAGGGCGGTGAACAGTGTACTCCGAATCACTTGTGGCTGCACCAACAATGTATGTCATATGTGAAACAGATCATTCTCTACCTTCCTTTATAGAGAGGACGAGGTGACGAGGTGAGGAAGTGCACGTTGTGACTTTCTCGTTCGTTCGCACTCCGTCAGTCACTTTCCATAGAAGTTCACGATAGTAGCGCGTGGACAACTGACCAGCATCACCGTTTTGGAGACACTCGTTCTCGCGTGCCGGACAATAACAAACTGCCGTTGGTCAGATTCGCTTAATTCAATTGATATCCCCACTTGCGGTCAGTACGGTCGATACAATGATTTCTCATTCATCTGTGCTCCGCTTTTCTGTGCCTATGAGCTCTGTGCAACGTGCAACGCCTTCAAAAACCACACGCAAGGTTTTCACATTCTCTTCCTCGCTACACGCAAACTATTAGTACTGCAGGAAAAAAAACACGATCTTTATGTGGGAAATTTAATGTAGTTAAATTCTGTGCTGGGATACGTTATCGCAGGAGGCCATAGTTTCCGAATTATTCAAGAAAAATGAATAAAAGTGACCTTCAAAGGCGTTTCTCTACAATAACTCGAAAATCTTGGCCTCCAGTGGACTACAATAAATTTCCTACAAAAACTGTCCATTTTTTTCTGTAGGACTAACAGTTTGAGCGTAGCGAGGTGAAGAAAATGAAAATCTCACACATTATTTTTGAAAGCTTTGGGGGTTGCGTAAAACCCATAAGTAGGGGATCGGGATTAAACTGTTTTCTTTATTCCGTCACGTGACCGCACGTTCAACAGGTGGCAGTAGATCTCGCACTAGGTAGCGGTCATAGCGCTCTATGAGACGCCCTAGAGAAAACTACTCGCCGACAGGCTAGATGAACGCGACCGGTTAGCATGCCTGATATCAACTATGTGGAAACAGATGTACTACCAACTGCTACCACTAAATCACCAGAGCTATTATGGCCAACGTACAAATTGGGTAAAATGATCGTTGCTCCTAAAACATTTACTTTATGACTGATTTCGAATTGACTCTTTGATCATGAACACCTGTTCACTGGCTGAACTAAACCTTGTCTGAAAGAAAATGAAAAACTGATGTACCAAAAGTTCTGGTTCCTATTCATTCAAAAACCACCACCAGAACCAAAAACGCGAGAGTTAGTCTAAGCAGTAGTAAATATGCAAGGCTAAAGATGATGAACACGACGTTCTTTTGTATTCTCACTTGCACACATCACTGGTGTTGATAATTCGTCGGACTTCGCTCCTTGCTTTCCTTCACTCAAGCAACGTTTTCTGGAATTCGAATTCATTTCAGATAGTTACGCCACTTACTCTCAAGAGAATCCACATCGATCCATGTTGCCACTAAGTTTTGCATTGCGGACTTCCCTGGAGGTTTTGCTTAAACACTCTCTGGCTTGAAGGTCACCAACAGCGGTACACATAACACTCGACAATGAGTGCTCACTATTTTAACGTGAGCACCATTTGTTGTCGCTAAACACGTCTTCTCCTCCTGCTGACTCAAACGTAATGACACAGTGAAATATTGTGGTCAGAGCTTCCCGGAGACGTGCGTGCTCAGATATGTGAGAGCAACAGACTGGTTCACAGAACCACGGTTTCTGGAGTTTCTGAGATGGTGAGTTCTTCTGTTTGTTAACATGAATCAATTTCGTGTTACGACTCAAACTGAGAGCAAAGGGTTTCATGATGCGCAACTTCACTCCCGACGTCCATGGCGAGGTCCATCCTTACAACAAGGCGCCATTCAGCGCGGTAAAGTTGGGCGCAACAACATGCCGAATGCACCGCTAAGGATTAGCATCATGTTCTCTTCACCGATGAGTTTTGCATATGCCTTCAACCGGAAAACAGTCAGAGACGTGTTTGGAGGTACCCCAGTCAGCCTGAACGCATTAGACACACTGTTCAATGAGTGCAGAAGGTGGAGGTTCCCTGCTGTTTTAGGTGGCATTATGTGGGGCCTATGTACGCCACTGGTGGTCATGGAAGACGCCGTAATGGCTGTACGATACGTGAATGCCATCCTCCGACCGATAGTGCAACTATATCGGCAGCATATTGGCTAGGCATTCGTCTTCATGGACGACAATTCGAGCCCCCATCGTGCACATCTTGTGAATGACTTCCATCAGGATAACTACATCACTCGACTAGAGTGGCCAGCATGTTCTCCAGACATGAACCCTATCGAACATGCCTGTGATAGTTTGAAAATGGCTGTTTATGGACGACGTGACCCACCAACCACTCTGAGGAATCTACGACGCATCGCCGTTGAGACGTGGGACAATCTGGACCAACAGTGTCTTGAGGAACTTGTGGATAACATGCCATGATGAATACAGTCATGCATCACTGCAAGAGGACGTGCTACTGGGTATTAGAGGTACCGGTGTGTACAGCAATCTGGAACACCACCACTGAAGGTCTCGCTGTATGGTGGTACAACATGCAATGTGTGGTTTTCATGAGCAATAAAAAGAGCGGAAATGATGTTTATGTTGACTTCTATTCCAATTTTCTGTACAGTTTCCGGAACTCTCGGAACCGAGGTGATGCAAAACTTATTTTGATGTGTGTATATTGAGCAATGGTGGGGAGCTGTGGTAATGCCATTTATGATTTCAGGCAATCAGTGGCATGTTGCCACTGCAGTCTAAGAAACCACAGTGACATATAGGAAGGAACACGGAGGATGGAAGATTAGTGTTGAACCCATCACTGATAGCGAAGTCTTTGGAGGTGAATCACTGTGTTGTGTGTGTGTGTGTAATTAACTGAGAAGCTTACATCACACGGTGCGCAGAGTACTGATTTACGGTCCACGTGATGATAATATCACACATTTCTAAGTGATCCTCACGAAACTACTAAATTTTTTATAAAGTAATTACTCAGTTTTTTAAAGTGAGATACCGTATACAGTTGCACTGTTTAACACAAGTAAAGCATACAGTCGCACTAATCTGTACCCGAGACTTCAATTAACCGGGGTAAGAAATATGAGGGAAACGTTTATACCATGCATCATCATAATGTTTCCGATGTATGTGCCATAACTTTGATGACTTGTGATAAAAAATTTGCGTATTCCTAACCGGTGCAGTATATCTACGAGGAACGTTACAGGGGTAAGTTTGCAGAATGAGTCTGTCATAACACAGCTGAGAGATTCCCAAGACCGAATCTAATTTTCCAGTATGCAGTACATGCTTCCAAAAGAGGTAGATGGTAGTTACTTTACAACTTCCTTTAAAAATGTTACGAAAGGAAACCGATGTTTACGTCTCTGTAAAACTGAGATGCCTGCTGTTTTGCCATCTTGATCTCCCAGTTCAAGTTCTGTCATCCAGATCGCTCTCATTGCAACAAACCAAAAGTACGCACTTAATGTACACTAGTTATCATCAACAGAAATCCCACATTATCTTCGGATGTTGTCTCTCTACGCTAACTAGAGTTGTATTAAACTTTTGTAATAAAATTATATTTAGTTACCGATTATCATTAAAATTATTGAATTATCTTGCCACTCAAAGTGACTTCCATTCTTATCTAGAGATTTGTTGTTGCTGTTATAGTCTTCAGTCCAGATGCTGGTTTGATGCAGCTCTCCATGCTACCCTATTCTGTGCAACGTTATTCATCTCTGAGCAACTGCTACACCCTACATCCATCTAAATCTGCTTAGTGTACGTATTTATCCCTTGGTCTACCTCTATTAGTTTTACTCTCCACGCTTCCCTCCAGTCCCAAATTGGTGATCCCTTGATGCCTCAGAACGTGTCCTACCAACCGACGCCTTCTTCAAGGCAAGTTGTACCACAAACTTTTCTTCTCCCCAATTCTATTCAGTAACTCATCATTAGTTGCTTGATCTACACGCCTAATCTTCAGCATTCTTATGTACCACCACATTTCGAAAGCTTCTATTCGTTTATTGTCTAAACTATTTATCGTCCATGTTTCACTTCCATACATGGCTACACTCCATACAAATACATCAGAAAAGACTTCCTGACACTTAAATCCATACTAAATGTTAACAAACTTCTCTTCTTCAGAAACACTTTCCTTGTCACTGCCAGTCTATATTTTATATCCTCTCCACTTCGACGATTATCAGTTATTTTGCTCCCCAAATAGCAAAACTCATTTCCTACTTTAAGTGTCTCATTTACTAATCTAATTCCCTCAGCATCATCCGATTTAATTCAACTACATGCCATTATCTTCGTTCTGTTTTTGTTGCTGTCCATTCCGTTCAGCTACTCTTCCCAGTCCTTTGGGGTCTCTGACAGAATAACGAAGTCATCGGCAAAGCTCAAAGTTTTTAGTTCTTCTCCATTTTAATTCCTAATCCGAATTTTTCTTTTGTTTCCTTCACTGCTTGCTCAATATACAGATTGAATAACATCGGAGGAGAGGCTACAACCCTGTCTCACTCTCTTCCCAACCACTGCTTTCCTTTCATTCCCTTCGACTGTTACAACTGCCATTGTGGTTGCTGTACAAATTGCCTTTCGCTCCCTGTATTTTACCCCTGCCCCCTTCAGAATTTGAAAGAGATTATTCCAGTCAACATTGTCTAAAGCTTTCTCTAAGTCTACAAATGCTAGATTATCTTCTAACATAAGTCGTGGGGTCAGTATTGCCTCACGTGTTCCAACATTTCGACGGAATCCAAACTGATATTCCCCGCGAGAAGCTACTACCAGTTCTTCCATTCGTCTATATAGATTATGAGTCAGTATTTTGCAGCCGTGACTTATTAAACTGACAGTTCGGTAATTTTCACACCTGTTAACACTGCTTTCATTGGGATTGGAATTATTATATACTTCTTGACGTCTGAGGGTATTTTGCCTGTCTCATACGTCTTGCTCACCAGATGGTAGAGTTTTGTCATGGTTGGCTCTCTCAAAGCTATCAGTAGTTACAATGGAATGTTGTCTACTCCGGGGTCTTGGTTCTACTTGAATCTTTCAGTCATCTGCAGTATCATATCTCCCATTTGATATTCATCTACATCCTCGTAGATTTCCGTAATATTATCCTCAGGAACATCGCCCTTGTACAGACACTATACATTCCTTCCACCTTTCTCCTATCCTTTCTTTGCATTGAACTGGTTTTCCAAATGAACTCTTGATATTCATACAGGTAGTTCCCTTTCTCCAAAGGTCTCTTTAATTTTCCTGTACGCTATGTATATCTTAGACATAGAGATATATGCCTCTACATCCTCTAGCCATCTCTGATAGCCATTTTGCACTTCCAGTCAATCTCATTTTTGAGACTTTTGTATTCCTTTGCGCCTGCTTCATTTACTGCATTTTTATATTTTCTCTTTTCGTCAACTAAATTCAATACCTCTTCTGTTACCCAAGGATTGCTACTAGCCCTCGTCTTTCTACATATTTGATCCTCTGCTGCCTTCACTATTTCATCTCTCAAAGCTACACATTCTTCTTCTAGATGTATTTATTTCCTCCCTTCTTGTCAATCATTCCCTAACTCTCTCTCTGAAATTCTCTACAACCTCTGGTTCTTTAATTTTACCACATCCCATCTCCTTAAAATTCCACCTTTTAAGCAGTTTCTTAAGTTTTAATATACAGTTCATAACCAATAAATTATAGTCAGAGTCTACATCTGCCCCTGGATATGTCTTACAATTTTTAACCTCGCTCCTATATCTCTGTCTAACCATTATATAATCTATCTGAAATCTTCCATTGTCTCCAGGCCTCTTCCACGTATACTAAATTCTGTCATTATTCTTAAACCAGGTGTTAGCTACGATTAAGTTACGCTCTGTGCAAAATTCTACCAGGCGGCTTCCTCTTTCATTCGTTACCCCCATTCCATATTCACCTACTACTTTCCCTTTTCTTCCTTCTCCTACTATCGAATTCCAGTCCCCATGACTATTAAATTTTCGTGTCCCTTTACTATCTGAATAATTTCTTTGTTGTATCATAGATTTTTTCAGTCTCTTCATCATTTGCGGAGATAGTTGGCACATAAATTTGTAGTACTGTGGCAAGTGTGGGCTTCGTTCAAAAATGGTTCAACTGGCTCTGAGCACTATGGGACTTAACTTATGAGGTCATTAGTCCCCTAGAACGTAGAACAACTTAACCCTAACAAACCTAAGGACATCACACACATCCATGCCCGCGGCAGGATTCTAACCTGCGACCGTAGCTGTCACGTGGTTCCAGACTGTAGTGCCTAGAACCGCTCGGCCACTCCCGTCGGCTGTGGGCTTCGTCTCTCTCTTGGCTACAATAGTTCGTTCACTATGCTGTTCGTAGCAGCTTACCTGCTCTCCTACTTTTTTTATTCATTATTAAACCTACTTCAGCATTACCCCATTCGATTTTGTATTTACAACCCTGTATTCACCTGACCAGTTGTTCCTCCTGCCACCGAACTTCACTAATTCCCACTATATCTAATTTTAACCTATCAATTTCCCTTTTTAAATTTTCTAACCTACCCGCCCGATCAAGGGATCTGACATTCCACGCTCCGATCCGTAGAACGCCAGTTTTGTTTCTCCTAATAAAAACGTCCTCCTGAGTAGTCCCCGCCCGGAGATCCGAATGGGGGACTATTTTACCTCCGAAATATTTTACCCAAGAGGACGCCGTCATCATTTAACCACACAGTAAAGCTGCATGCCCTCAGGAAAAATTAGTGCTGTAGTTTCCCCTTGCTTTCAGCCGTTCGCAGTACCAGCACAGCAAGGCCGTTTTGGTTAGTGTTACAAGACCAGGTTAGTCAATCACCCAGACTGTTGCCCCTGCAACTAATGACAAGGCTGCTGGCCCTCTTCATGAACCACACGTTTGTTTGGCCTCTCAACAGATACCCTTCCGTTTTGGTTGCACCTACGGTACGGCTATCTGTATCGCTGAGGCACAAAGGGCTCCCCAACTCACGACAAGGTCCATGGTTCATGGGGGGGATCTAGAGATTTACATCATTTAACACGATCTAGAGATTTACATCATTTAAAAAATGATTTGCTTATCCTGTCACATAACCCCTAATTATTATTAAAACATTTTCAAATTATTATTCAATCAAATCCATTAACTACTATTGGATTAATTGTTTTGTAGTGATAACATTGTCTTCCAGTACCCTCCACATTGAAAAATTACATGGTGTGGGACATGTGATCTTGGAGATCAATCGTTCTCACCCCGCCTTCCCGACCACTCCTGAGAGATGTCATCCAATAATGCGCGGACTTGTAATTTGTAGTGTGGTGGAGCACCGTCCAGCTCCCAGATGGGGTTGTTTCGAACAGCTTTAAGTACAGAGGTATTGAGTAATTCAGCAACAAAGTCTCTTAACAGTTCAAGATACCTTTCCGCAGTCATGGCCCCGTCGAAAAAATAAAAACCTATCAATCCTTCGGTCCATATAAAAACCCGAGAGCCAACTCCTGCTCAGTGACAAACAGCAGTTTTTCAGAAGACCAGTGCACGTAATTTTGTTCGTTAGCTCTTGAATTTAACTTTAACTCGGTTCATCAGACCACACATCGTTGTTTTGAAAAAGTTAGGATCATGTTCACTACTGATTACAATTACAGAATTCTAGCTTTATGTCAGATTCATCCTTGTTTAGGACGGGTAGTAACGTAAGATTCAGGTGTTTGTTATATTTATGACATTTTTTTCAAACTTCTTCTTTGGAAGCTCCTCTCACAGAGTTCTTGGTTGATTGAACGGATTCCTGGACAACGAGTTGCAGATTTTCTTCAGTAGTTTCTAAGTCAGCTACAGTATTTGTTACCTTGAACCTTCGATTTAATCTCTACGTATAAAAGGCAATGTCCAAACTGACTGAGAGACTCATCATCACCCAGGCAAATCCGCTAAGGAAAGACACTTGAAATTTGGAGAATGTGTGGATCTTATACTGTAGATGTCGTTTAGGAAGGAGTTTTTCAAAATTGCAACCCTAAGAGGGTGAAACAGAGGATGAATGGCTTTTGGAGAAATGTCCCTATTAAGGGAGTTTTGAAACTAGACCTTTTGGTTTCTCGGTCAGGAATAAAGAAATGGCCGCCCGCTGTGATCGAGCGGCTGCTACGGTTTCATTTTCGAATCCTGCCTCGGGCATGGAAGTGGTTGATGTCCTTCGGTTAGTTAGGTTTAAGTAGTTCTACGTCTAGGGGACTGATGACCTCAGATGTTAAGTCCCATAGTGCTTAAAGCCATACGAATAAAGAAATACACTCCTGGAAATTGAAATAAGAACACCGTGAATTCATTGTCCCAGGAAGGGGAAACTTTATTGACACATTCCTGGGGTCAGATACATCACATGATCACACTGACAGAACCACAGGCACATAGA
The DNA here is from genome assembly GCF_023898315.1 of Schistocerca nitens. Lineage (NCBI taxonomy): Eukaryota > Metazoa > Arthropoda > Insecta > Orthoptera > Acrididae > Schistocerca > Schistocerca nitens. Next base: position 363,662,439 of record NC_064622.1, read on the forward strand.
CACAGGCAACAGAGCATGCACATTGTCGGCACTAGTACAGTGTATATCCACCTTTCGCAACAATGCAGGCTGCTATTCTCCCATGGAGACGAACGTAGAGATGCTGGATGTAGTCCTGTGGAACGGCTTACCATGCCATTTCCACCTGGCGCCTCAGTTGGACCAGCGTTCGTGCTGGACGTGCAGACCGCGTGAGACGACGCTTCATCCAGTCCCAAACATGCTCAATGGGGGACAGATCCGGAGATCTTGCTGGCCAGGGTAGTTGACCTACACTTTTTAGAGCACGTTGGGTGGCACGGGATACATGAGGACGTGCATTGTCCTGTTGGAACAGCAAGTTGCCTTGCCGGTCTAGGAATGGTAGAACGATGGGTTCGATGACGGTTTGGATGTACCGTGCACTATTCAGTGTCCCCTCGACGATCACCAGTGGTGTACGGCCAGTGTAGGAGATCGCTCCCCGCACCATGATGCCGGGTGTTGGCCCTGTGTGCCTCGGTCGTATGCAGTCCTGATTGTGGCGCTCACCTGCACGGCGCCAAACACGCATACGACCATCATTGGCACCAAGGCAGAAGCGACTCTCATCGCTGAAGACGACACGTCTCCATTCGTCCCTCCATTCACGCCTGTCGCGACACCACTGGAGGCGGGCTGCACGATGTTGGGGCGTGAGCGGAAGACGGCCTGACGGTGTGCGGGACCGTAGCCCAGCTTCATGGAGACGGTTGCGAATGGTCCTCGCCGATACCCCAGGAGCAACAGTGTCCCTAATTTGCTGGGAAGTGGCGGTGCGGTCCCCTACGGCACTGCGTAGGATCCTACGGTCTTGGCGTGCATCCGTGCGTCGCTGCGGTCCGGTCCCAGGTCGACGGGCACGTGCACCTTCCGCCGACCACTGGCGACAACATCGATGTACTGTGGAGACCTCACGCCCCAGGTGTTGAGCAATTCGGCGGTACGTCCACCCGGCCTCCCACATGCCCACTATACGCCCTCGCTCAAAGTCCGTCAACTGCACATACGGTTCACGTCCACGCTGTCGCGGCATGCTACCAGTGTTAAAGACTGCGATGGAGCTCCGTATGCCACGGCAAACTGGCTGACACTGACGGCGGCGGTGCACAAATGCTGCGCAGCTAGCGCCATTCGACGGCCAACACCGCGGTTCCTGGTGTGTCCGCTGTGCCGTGCGTGTGATCATTGCTTGTACAGCCCTCTCGCAGTGTCCGGAGCAAGTATGGTGGGTCTGACACACCGGTGTCAATGTGTTCTGTTTTCCATTTCCAGGAGTGTATATGTTAAAGCAGTTTTGGGAATTCGATCATATAGGGGCAAAACAGTGGATGAAAGCTTTTTATGAAAATATATCATTATTAAAGAACTTCTAAAGTAACTTTAATGCTACATCTATGATCGCTGATATTTGACTTCGAGGTTACCATTAAAAAATTGCATGTTTCAGTGTTTATGGAAACTGAACTCCTAAGGGGTTATATAGGGGATGGGATTTCTTATGAAAATATTTTATTATAAAAGCACTTTTAAAGCCAAACGTATGAAACTTTAAATTTGGTTTCTCAGTTAGAAATTAAAAAAAAATACATGTTTCACTGTTTTTGGAAATTCTATGCCTATGGGGAAGAAACGGAGGATGAAAATTTTTATGGAAACATTTCACTGTGTAAGCATTTTTGAATTTAAATGTATGAAAATTTGTATTTGGCTTCTGTCACTGCTTTTGGGAGTTCAACCCCTAAGCCAGGGGATGAAATAGGGGGGGGGGTTGAAAAGTTTTATGGAAATACTTCACTGCAAAAGCATTTTTAAAGCTAAATCTTTGAAAATTGGAGTTTGGGTTTTCGGTTACAGATGGAAAAATACCCGTTCCACTGTTTTGCGAAATTCAGCTCCTATGGGGGTGAAGTACGGTTAGACTCATTCACTGACTGGCCATCGCCTAACTGAAATCGCTAAGGTTAGAAACATTAATTTTGGAGAGTGTGTGCATCTTATACTGTGGGCAAGGTTTCAGAAGGTATTGTCCGAAATTCCAGTCCTAAGGGTGTGAACAGGATATGAATGGCTTTTTGAAAGTATGTCACGAAAAGTGAATTTTGAAGCTACAACAAAGAAAACTGATACTTGGTTTGTCAGTCAGAAAAACATAGGTGTTTCAGCATTTATCGAAATTCAACCACTAAAGCGATAAAATAGTGTGTGAATGTTTTTTTGAAACTAAATAATTACTAAAGAACTACTAAAGGATTTTAAGGTTACATCTAAGACAACTGGTATTTGAGTCCTCCGTTAGAAATAAAGGGATACGTGTTTCAGAGTTTTTGGAAATTCATGCCATAAGGAAGCGCGAAAGGGGATGACAATATTTAAGAAAATATTTCGTTACATTACAAAATATTTAAAGCTAAATTTATGAAAATTTCTATTTCGCTTCTCCGTTAGATATAAAGAAATATTTGTTAGAGGATGAGAGTTGCCATGGAAATATCTCCACAAGACCGCAAAAGTTACAACAAAAACTTTGGACTACCAGAATCGCTTTTTGGTCAGAATCACATTCGGAAAAGATCATATTTATATGGCCTTAATTAGCATGAGAAGCATAGAAGTTGTTGAAGTTTGTGAACATAAAAATAATTTAAAATACTCTCTGCAGCCCATGTAGTCTACGCTAGCATAGCGCAAAGCTAGTTATAGATAACTTGTCTGCATGGTGCCTTTGTATGCGGGAACACTACAAAGAAAGATCGCCTTACATCTTCATAATTTCTATCAAATTTCCACCGCAAATGTGAAGCAAACACGCTCTGATATGTAGACAATTTTTTGCTAAAAAAGAACACTTTTCACCCTTACACTGAATGCACAAATGACGTCACCGCTCACACTGTCACTGCTAATAACAAACCAGTTCCTTTCATGACTCTTTACTCAAATTTCACTCCTAACAAGTTTCGCGATTTTATCAATGTGGCGGATATGAATTGCGTAGCTAAATTTGACCATCGACGGATATTCGCAACGGCTAACTGTGTTATGCAGCACCTAGAAGAATGGTGGTAGCAGAAATGTCAGACAGTCTTCTTCAATTTTATGTTCCTTAAGTATAGCCAACAGAGTCTGTTACACTTTCATATATGATAGAAGTAAGCTGGCATCCCTTTTCCTTGAATTAAGGAACATTATTCTAATTGCTTTAAAATCAATTCCAAAAGTCACATTGAATTTCATTCTTAAAAATAGATACGATTGAAGGTGCGATCTACGGATTGTTGCTGTGGAGACAACGAGACAGCTTTATCAGATACGACGTAGTGTAGTCTCTTCCCAAAGAGTCATCGTAACAACGAGAGCACGCTGACAACTTTTACTTTTGCTGTTTTTACAACGTAGCGCTCGATCTGCACATGATAGGCAACTTAGGCTGTTAGTGTGTTTAGATGCGGTCATATTTCGCGGTAGTAAGATTCACTGTCGATCTTTTCCAAGAGAAATACTTTCATTTTTTTTGTGGAAAATCGCTACAGTCTGGTTCAGGAACTGCGAGCTGTATTTTTGCCTGCACTTCAAACTACGTTCATTAAGATATTTACGAGTATAGTCGATCAGGTTGAAGTACAGTAGAACTGTTGTGCTCAGTGAGTGAAAATTTTACAATCAGGTTTATCCATAGTAATCAGTCGCATATAAATCCGTATTTTTTGCAGAACTAGCTGGATTTCAAGTTCAGTGTAGCCATCACGAGTGCTAAAAGTAAAAATAAATATATTTATCAGGAATTTGAACTGGATACATCAAGAACCGTTTTAGCAACCGTGCAGCTTAAATATTACAAGACAAAACACACCGTTTGCAAGCGAGCCTTGTAGACATGTGGTTTAAACGTCTTAAAACTGTCTATATAGTTTATGTTGTGATTATTTATATTTTATGAGGATCTGATGTGTATTGCCATTTGTAACTAAGTGCCATCTAGTATTATGGATGCACGTTGTGCACTGTGGCTGGCTGTGCATGATTTTAAACAGCAGCCTCAATGTTAATTTATCTTAGGCAGATTTTATTATTTGTAACATCATGTTCATTTTCAAGCTGTCGTAGTCTACATGACTCACAGCTATACAGCATGTTGCGTCTTGTCATGTAATATTCAAGTCGTTCAACTCCTAAAATGGTTCTTGATGTATCCCATTAAAATGTCGGATCTCTGTGATTCTTATTCTTTCTTGAACTGGTGATGACTATATTGTAGTTGCAATACGGCTATGGTTGCAATAAAATACAGATTTGTATGTGACTAACTGTTGTGTTCGTCTATGGTGATATACCGTATAGTCGAGTTCGATCCTAGTAATCTCTACGCCCTTTGATACTCAGACAGTTTGGGCGACAGTTGACCAACTCGGTTGTTTGATTCAAGTGTGTCGCTGTTGTTAGTTGCACACCTTCTTGACTGTTTTGATGGACCACATAACTTGCACTATACTCTATTCGAGAAAGAAACATGTTGTCACGGCCGCTTCAACTTTATTTGCATCCGTTAACCGAAAGTATACGGTTGCGTGATTAGTCGTCAGTATTATGGGTAATGCCAAAGAGTAGAGTTTGGAATGTAACAGGGAGAGGGAAGTTGTGTAAAACTTTTTAAAAATCGGACTGGAATTATAACATTCGAAGCAGATAAAAGAAAAGCTGTAGTTGTGAAAGGAGTGAGACGGGACTATAGTTTATCTCCGATGCTTTTCTCTACACTAAGAAGTAAACGAAACCAAAATGACGTTTGAGAAGGCAATTAAAGTTCAGCGAGAATAAATAAAAGCTTTGAGATATGCCGATGAGATTTTAATTCTGTCAGTGGCGACAGAGGACTGCGTTATCAGTTGAACGGTAAGGGTAGTGGCCTCAGAAGAAGTTATAAGACGAATATCAACGGAAATTAAACCTTTGAAATGAGATTTAGTTAATCTTCAAAATACCAAGGGAGTGGGGTAAGGCCCGAACTATTGAAACTATTTTAATCTAATCAGTAACTTCACATTTTGAAATTCTGAAAAAGTATTTATTGTTTTAACGACTTCTTCTATTAACTTCAGTAAATGTTTTAAAGTGTTCATCTAAATCCAACCCAAAAACTTAAGTCTTAGAATGGATGTCACTTTCCACAATGTATGTCATAATCAATATTTTCAGGTGCAGAATCTTACTTACACATCAGTACTAATTTAAAGAGTACGTTGTGAGTGAAAGTCAACTACAATGAACAGAATTTGCATTTCTTAAAATTATTTTTAGGGTAGGTTCAAAGTATCGCCTTTCGATACCATTCTGGACCCTACTTACACATTGGTATCCATTTGAAAAGCGTGATGTTAATATAAGCCAACAAGAACTTAAGAATTTTGATTTCTTTATTTTTTGTGGGGTGAGCATGAAGTAGTCTCCAATTGGTAATGGGCGATACGGAAAATAAACAGCTATGGTGAAATCAGACGATGCGGAGAAAATTATGTTAGAAAATGATATAGTGAAAGTAGTAAATTAGAGTCGCCATTCGGGTACGAAAATAACTGATGATGGTCGAAGTAGAACGATTGGAAATGGAAACAAAGGCGTTTAGAGCAAGACAAGTGACAACATTTACTATAAGTTTTACTGTGACTACCCCATTTACAGTGGTATTTGTGAGGAATGTAATCTTGTACAGAAGTGAAACGCATAAGGTTAACCGTTTAGACGAGAGGAGAATATAAATTTAGAAATGTGGGCCTAAGGATTAGATGGGTAGATGGGAGAAGCAATGCAGAAGTACTGAGCAGAATAGAGCGCTGGAAGAAAGTATGGATAACTAATGATGTACAGGGAGGTCAAGGCTTGAAAACAGTCACTAGATTCAAATGGATGTAAATTTCAGCATTTATGTAGAGATGAAGGGACTTGGACAGGGAAGATTAGCACAGAGGGATGATCATACCTGTACTCTGAAGACTGCAAAAACAGTAACAATATTCAGAGAGCGAGATGAAGTCGGACGTACACGTAAAATCAGTGTAATGAAAGACAAAAGAAAAATACAGAGTTATTGGAAGGTTTCTATGAAAATAAGGATTCTTTGTCTCTGCAAATCCTACCCAGTCATTCTTGTGCGAGAGCTAGCCGTAATTCGTAAATAAATGTAATGATTTACAAGTCTGATCATATTATTTTGAGCGCGTTAGATATTAAATATAACTACGCCAGAGTGTGTCAAGATAAAAATAATGATTTCGGAGCCAAGATGACCATTTATAGCACATTCACTTAAATGAATGAGTTCCTGGAAAGTGAGACGTGTTCGCATCATCGACACTGACTACAGACGTGTCCAAAATTAGTCGTAGACTCTATTTCACCCCCCCCCCCCCTCCCGTGCTCGAGCAGGGCACTCTTTCCTCATAGTTCTGCCATACTTGTTGATATCCGTAATGATGATGTAATCCATTTGTTAACATTTGCCGTTGAACTTTTAGTAAATGAAATTGTAATTGTAAATGTAGTAGTATTGAAAAAGATGATAGCATTTTTGTATTGCATTGTCAATAAGTCAAACATTTACGATGAGAGGTGATATGGTCACCGTGAAGATAACAGCAATCGAAAGAAAATATGTAAAAACCACACAATGTGTTAACGATGGCCCTATATTGCGGGCCATGAATGGTTGCCACAATATTATTATGTTTCATCCCATTAACGAAGTCAATCACGCTTATATTGTACTTTGGTCTGCTCCTGGTAGCTGAGTGGTCAGCGCGACGGAATGTCATACCTAACGGCCCGGGTTCGATTCCCGGCTGTGTCGGAGATTTTCTCCCCTCAGGGACTGAGTGTTGTGTTGTGTTGTCCTAATGATCATCATCTCATCCCCATCGACACGCAAGTCGCCGAAGTGGCGTCAACTCGAAAGACTTGCACCAGAATACAGTCTACCCGACGGGAGGCCCCAGCCCCACGGCATTTCCACATTGTACTTTACTTGTCTCTTTAGTCATTACGATTGAAACCAGCCATTGAAAGAAACAAGTACTTGTGGTAGTAGACTATTGTTGTTTTTACATATTGTCAACATTAACGTTATGCATGTTGACGCCGAGTCTGTTGCGAAAGTTCCTTTTACGTTTCGTTCACTAAGGACCAAGTTCGCTTCTGTCAAAATTTTGCCACACTCCCAGTTCATGTGTGTTGAACATCGGTCGCTTATGGAGCTGGTAATATGTCTCCCTACCGCATCACACAGCTATAGTAGCGAATTTCACTACTGGTCATTAAAATTGCTACACCAAGAAGAAATGCAGATGATAAACGGGTATTCATTGGATAAATATATTATACTATAACTGACATGTGATTAAATTTTCACGCAATTTGAGTACATAGTTCCTGAGAAATCAGTACCCAGAACAACCACCTCTGGCCGTAATAACGGCCTTGATACGCCTGGACATTGAGTCAAACAGGGCTTGGTTGGCGTGTACAGGTACAGCTGCCCATGCAGGTTCAACACGAAACCACAGTTCATCAAGAGTACTGACTGCCGTATTGTGACGAGCCAGTTGCTCGGCCGCCATTGATCAGACGTTTTCAATTGGTGAGAGTACTGGAGAATGTACTGGCCAGGGCAGCAGGCGACCATTTTCTGTATCCAGAAAGGCCCGTACAGGACCTGCAACATGCGGTCTTGCATTATCCTGCTGAAATGTAGGGTTTCGCAGGGATCGAATGAAGGGTAGAGGCACGGGTCGTAACACATCTGAATTGTAACGTCCACTGTTTAAAGTGCCATCAATGCGAACAAGAGCTGACCAACACGTATAACCAATGGCACCCCATACCATCAAACCGGGTGATACGCCAGTTTGGCGATGACGAATACACGCTTCAAATGTGCGTTCACCGCGATGTCGCCAAAGACGGATGCGACCATCATGATGCTGTGAACAGAACCTGGATTCATCCGAAAAAACGAAATTTTGCCATTCGTGCACCCAGGTTCGTCGTTGACTATACCATCACAGGCGCTCCTGTCTGTGATGCAGCGTCAAGTGTAACCGTAGCCATGGTCTCCGAGCTGATAGTCCATGCTGCTGCAAACGTCGTCGAACTGTTCGTGCAGATGGTTGTTGTCTTGCAAACGTCCCCATCTGTTGACTCAGGGATCGAGACGTGGCTGCACGATCCGTTACAGCATGCGGATAAGATGCCTGTCATCTCGACTGCTAGTGACACGAGGCCATTGGAATCCAGCACGGCGTTCCGTAGTACCTTCTGAACCCACCGATCCATATTCTGCTAACAGTCATTGGATCTCGACCAACGCGAGCAGCAATGTCGTGATACGATAAACAGAAATCGCGATAGGCTACAATACGACCTTTATCAAAGTCGGAAACGTGATGGTACGCATTTCTGCTCGTTACACGAGGCATCACAACAACGTTTCACCACGCAATGCCGGTCAACTACTGTTTGTGTATAAGAAATCGGTTGGAAACTTTCCTCATGCCAGTACGTTGTAGGTGTCGCCACCGGCGCCAACCTCGTGTGAATGCTCTGAAAAGCTAATCATTTGCATATCACAGCATCTTCTTCGTGTCGTTTAAATTTCGCGTCTGTATCACGTCATCTTCGTGGTGTAGCAATTTTAATTGCCAGTAGTGTAGTTCTACGATAGACGTTCAGTAAGTAATACAAAACGTATTTACGCAGACAGTTTGGGTTGATAAATTGCGGGATTTGTTGTGGGACATCTTGGGATATTTCTGCTTCATGTCGTATGGTTTCGTGAAGTTGTGCTAGGTGGCGACGCTTTATGTAGCATTCAACATTGGCGTCTGTGACGGAGGTATGTTCCAAGCAGAGAACTGACGTTGAATTTCATCTGGCTGAAAATAAGAGCATTGTAGATATTTATAGGTGCTTGTAGAATGTCTACGGAGACCTGGCAATGAACAAAAGCACGGTGAGTAGGTGGGTGAAGTGTCTGTCACCACCATTGTTGCGCAACCCTGGACGATCTGTAGAATGCCAGTCGACCACTCACGACTATGACTCCTGAAGTGTTGGAACGTGCGCTCATTCTCATTTGGGGTTATCGACGGATCACAATCAAACACCTCGCTGCACAACTGGACGTCTCTGTTGCTGATACACTCGTTACTGTACTGTTGGTCCTGATCCGTCCCACATCTCATATCTCGCACCTTCCGACATCCATAGGTTTTGCTTAATAAAGGCACTCCGTGGGAAGCAGAACGCGGATGATGGGGAGATTGTTTGCGCAGCAAGACGTTGGCTCCGACACCGACCAGCAGAATGTTACCATGTGGGGGGTACAGGACCTCCCAACAAGGAGGAGCAAGGGCGTTACATTGAACGGAGATTACGTTGAAAAATAGAGGTATATAGCCAAAAGGGGCGGAGAATAATGTGGTCTGTTGGAATCCTGAATAAAACCAACCTGCTTTCAGAAAATACATGTTGCCTTACTTACTGAACTCCCATCGTGTATACGCAACAGTTCACGATCCGCAGTGTGATATGAACACCATTAGACGATGGGACCAATCCCGAAATACTGCACATAAAATGGAACCGACAAATCGGCTGTACGCATTGCAGCACACCCATTTATCGTGGAAGCGGACTTAATGTGGAAACGCTGTACCAGAGGTGCCGCTGAGGCCGTTCGTTTATCGTTTGACGTCGGCCAGCAGGAGTTGCACGACTGCTCGTCTCGACCGACAGCAGCGCCTGCCGAGCGTCTGGCGTGTGAGCCGCTGTGGCCCCGGCTGGGACCGAAGCGACGCCCGGCGTCGCGACGGCAGTGCCGGCGGCGTCCGCCGGCCTCGCCCCTCCTCGCCTCGCCGGCCACGGCCTCCGGTCGCGGCCCACGCGGACGCGGGTCGATAAGTCCGGCGGCGGCGACGCGGGGGCAGCTGTGGGCTGTGGCCCTCAGGCCCGAGCGCCCTCCAAGAGGCGAGCCCCCGAGGGCGCAGTGTGACGGTGGCGGATCGGCGGAATGCGTCTAGTGTGATATCACCGGAGCCACTCTCGAACGCCAAAAAATTAGTAATATTAAGGAAATATCACACTAATACCTGCCTCTAGCCTTCATAACGGTCTCCACACGACGCTTAAGAGAGTTCCTAATTTTCTTTAGGTACTATTTATTTATACTATAATGTCGACTTTCACGGCCGGAAATGTCATGTCCATTATAATTATCCGGGCTCTTATGCCGTGGTCGGTTGATGAATTCTGTGTCAATTCCCATTGACACAGAATTCATCAACCGACCACGGCGTAACAGCCCGGGTAATTATAATGGACACTATTTGTTTATATTGCCTACTATATCGACAATTTCGACACCTGCTACCGGGAATCCGGTTTCGTAAACAGCACAATAGCCTCTGATCGCAAATATTTTTTTATTCAGTTAATGATCATTATCATCATCTTAAGAGTGATCTAAAAAGAGAAAATGTGCATATTCATGAAAGTACATAAAATTAGGATGTCAAGTAACACAAACTATATCATAATACACACTACTGGCCATTAAAATTGCTACACCACGAAGATGACGTGATACAGACGCGAAATTTAACCTACAGGAAGAAGATACTGTGACATGAAAACGATTAGCTTCTCAGAACACTCACACAAGGACGGCGCCCGTGGCGACACCTACAACGTGCTGACATGAGGAAAGTTTCCAATCGATTTCTCATACACAAACAGCAGTTGACCGGCGTTGCCTGGTGAAACGTTGTTGTGATGCTGCCTCGTGTAAGGAGGAGAAATGCGTACCACCACGTTTCCAACTTTGACAAAGCTCGGATTGTAGCCTATCGCGATTGCAGTTAATCGTATCACGACATTGCTGCTCGCGTTGGTCGAGATCCAGTGACAACAGCCATCTGCACGAACACTTCGATGACGTTTGCAGCAGCATGGACTATCAGCTCGGAGACCATGGCTGCGGGTACCCTTGACGCTGCATCACAGGCAGGAGCGCCTGCGATGGTGTACTCAACGTCGAAACTAGGTGAACAAATGGCAAAAAGTCATTTTTTCGGATGAATCCAGGTTCTGTTTACAGCATCATGATGGTCGCATCTTTGGTTAGCGACATCGCTGTGAACACACTTTGGAAGCGTGTATTCGTCATCGCCATACTGGCGTGTTACTCGGCGTGATGGTATGGGGTGCCATTGGTTACAGGTCTCGGTCACCTCTTCTTCTCATTGACGGCACTTTGAACAGTGGACGGTGCGTTTCAAATGTGTTACGACCCGTGACTCTACCCTTCATTCGATCCCTGCCAAACCCTACATTTCAGCAGGATAATGGTTCAAAATGGTTCAAATGGCTCTGAGCACTATGGGACTTAACATCTGTGGTCATCAGTCCCCTAGAACTTAGAACTACTTAAACCTAACTAACCTAAGGACATCACACACATCCATGCCGGAGGCAGGATTCGAACCTGCGACCGTAGCAGTCGCGCGGTTCCGGACTGCGCTCCTAGAACCGCTAGACCACCGCGGCCGGCAGCAGGATAATGCACGACCGCATGTTGCAGGTCCTGTACGGGCGTTTCTGGATACAGAAAATGTTCGACTGCTGCCCTGGCCAGCACATCCTCCAGATCTCTCACCAACTGAAAACGTCTGGTCAATGGTGGCCGAGCAACTGGCTCATCACAATACGCCAGTCACTACTCTTGATGAACTGTGGAATCGTGTTAATTCTGCATGGGCAGCTGTACCTGTACACGCCATCCAAGCTCTGTTTGACTCAATGCCCAAGCGTATCAAGACAGTTATTACGGCCAGAGGTGGTTGTTTTGGGTACTGATTTCTCAGGATGTATGCACCCAAATTGCGTGAAAAGGTAATCACATGTTAGTTTTAGCATAATCTATTTGTCCAATGAATACCCGTTTATCGTCTGCGTTTCTTCCTGGTGTAGCAGTTTTAATAGCTAGTAGTGTACATAGTCTGGAAAGTTAGCAAACATACAACACAAAGTCAGAATAAAGAGAACCTGTCAAAAGCCACTGTGAGACGTGCAGCAACAGAGTTGATGAAGTTATGGAAGGTACCGACAGGAATGTAGAGTCATGCCGAGTCGAGTGCAGCGGTCACCTGCGCTATATTTCTCGGCTGAGGAACTATGGTGCGAGCAGCCCGATCTAGGCGGTCGCATAGATTCGCGACAAACCCGGGTAGTTTGGGCCAGGAGAGTGCGGTAAACTCATCCTGGTGCTCTGCGGACCGCGCACATACACTGTGAGCTGGGTGATACGTTGAGCTGGCCTTATGGCAGATGCCATCCTGCCGAGTAAAAACGAACTGCATATGGTCATCAAGGACAGATGCATATATACGTTGATCCAGTGTGTCTTCCGGTACGACGAGAGCACCCAGTCCACAACACTGCCTTCTGCGGCCTGGACCCTTCCAACGATTGTTACAAGGTGTTTGATTTCTCTCCAATGAAGAAGTTACCTGTAGCCCTTCAGTGGACTCCAGCTGCGGTATTGGCTAGCAAATTCGTCGATGAACAACAGACAGCAAGATAGCATCAACATGGCACAACGAGCCTTTGATTACCCCTGTCACCTATGTTCTGTGGTGCACCACACTTGCGTCGGCGCTGTTTTTGGATGACGCCATTTTGCTATGCACGGTTTATTTTAACCAGGACGGCATGAAAAATGTTTACAAACAGCCAGATGAATAGAGCGTCTGCCATGTAAGCAGGAGATGCCGAGTTCGAGCCCTGGTCGGGGCACACATTTTCAACTGTCCCCGTTGACGTATATCAACGCCTGTATCCAGCTAAGGGTATTCATTTCATTGTATTGATTTAATTGTAATTTCGTTTCGACAAAGTTTCCTCCCTTGGCCCCAACGTGACTTTATGACCCCAATAGTCAGTTAATGTGACGTAACGGATCCACCACACCCACCACTCCAAGCCTGCTCTAGCTGGAAGACCCACGTAAGTCGCCTTAATTAGTTTCCATTCGTTCTGTCGATTCTGCCATGGTGACATACCCAATGCATTTGGTCGTCCTCTGTGTAGGAATTAATTCCAGCGACGGGGAAACCCCGACGACGCTCACTCACTCACTCACAGTTCACTTCAGCTTCATTACTAAGAATTGGATATTTTCTGTACATTAAATGTTTTCTCACTTCTGTTTCAGATAACTTATTTGCTGATTCGTTCATCAAGTGCAGTGCCTTGAACTACGTCCCTTAGCGTAACAATGTATTTGTTATACAGGACAGATCTTTGTAATGTGGGCAGTGTAGTGTGATGTGATCTGGTACACCAATGTCACTGTATGCACACATAGCTGTCGCGCGTTCTTTATCTTGTATAAATAGTCAGGGTGTGGGCCATGATTTCTCACGCAGCGAAGCATGCCTTTAGCTGGATTCGTGACCACTCTCTAGTGAATATTTGGAAATATGCCTCGCACCCTGCGACGTGTTGTGGTATTGTCCTCGTCTCTCCGTCACTCAAGTACTTTCCATAAGATAAGATCTCACTCGTTGTTATTTCTTCATACGTTATTTCTCTCATCTTGAGAACATTCAATTTTTCGAGGAAGTAGAGAGATTCTGTGAATCTGACATGGTATTTATCGGGCACATGCCTAGTATGACCGACAGCGCCTGCACCTGTGTTGGCCCAAAGGTTCCTGTAAGTCTCAGTAGCACATTCCCCTGTGTAAGCGTTAGGAATAATATATTGTTGTATCGCAGTCTGTATGCCCAGACGCTGACGGCAAATTCTATGTTGTCAGTAAGAAATGCATCATGATAGATTATAAACAGTCGTAGTGTGATCATAAAATGAATCATCCCCTGTCTGAAGGACGGAGTGGCCGAGTAGTTCTAGGCGTGTAAGCCTTAGGAACAATATATTGTTGTATCGCAGTCTGTATGCCCAGACGCTGAACGCAAATTCTATGTTGTCAGTAAGAAATGCATCATGATAGATTATAAACAGTCGTAGTGTGATCATAAAATGAATCATTCCCTGTCTGAAGGCCGGAGTCGCCGGGCAGTTCTAGGCGCTACATTCTGGAACTGTTCGACCGCTACGGTTTAAGTAGTTCTAAGTTCTAGGGGACTGATGACCTCAGAAGCTAAGTTCCATGGTGCTCAAAGCCATTTGAACCATTCCCTGTCTTGCCAATTTGTGCGTAACCCTAGTGGCTTTCTGACACGTCTGAGAGATACAGTGAAGTGAAAATAGTCACGGGATACCTCCTAAGATCGGGTGGGATCTCCGTTTGCCCGATGCAATGCAGAAACTCGTCATACATGGACCCAAAAAATCGATAGAAGTCCCACGCAGATTAACTGAGTCATCCTGCCTCTATAGCCCTCCATAACTGCGAAAGAGTAACACGTACAAGAATTCGAGTGGGCAATTGATTTGGGTGCCAGGATGTTCATCATATCAATCGCGAACAAGTGTGGCCCGATGAAAATTCCATCTTTATTTGGGAACATTAGGTTAGTTAGGTTTAAGTAGTTCTAAGTTCTAGGGGACTGATGACCATCGATGTTTAGTCCCATAGTGCTCAGAGCCATTTTTGAACTGCCCTGTTGTTATACCTTGCATACGCGGTACGACCGACATTTGTATATGTCCACGAATGGCTGCTCAAACAGCCGAATAGAATCGTTTTCAGGCAATTACCGGTTTAATTTGAACAGAGGATCCAGCCCATCCCATCTAAACACAGCTCACGCAATTGTAGTGCAACCACCATCTTACACAGTGCCTTGTTGACAACTTGGGTCCATGGCTTCGTGGTGTCTGCGCCGCACACGAACCATAACATCATCTCTTACCAACCCAAATGGGGGCTCATAGGACTAGGTCAGGTTTGTCATTCGTCCAGGATCCTACCGATATGGTCACAAGCCCAGAAGAGGCGCTAAAGGCGATGTCATGCGGTTAGCAAAGGCACTCGCGTCGGTCGTTTGCTGTCATAGCCCATTACCACCGCATATCGTCGTACTGTCCTAACGGTTACCCTTGCCATACGTCGCACATTGATTTCTTCGGTTATTTCACCAAGTGTGAACACTGACAACTCTACGCAAACGCCGTTGCTCTCAGTCGTTAAGTAAAGGCCGTGGTGGGCTGTAATGCCTGAAATTTGGTGGTATCGTCAAACTATTGACACTGTGGTTCTCGGAATATTGAATTCCCTGACGATTCCCGAAGTGGGATGTCCCATGCGTCTAGCTTCAACTACCATTCCGCGTTCAAAGTCGGTTAGTTGCCATCGTGTGGCCATAATCACGTCGGATACTTCGTAACATGAATCACAGTACAAACGATAGCTCTGCAAATGAACTGCTCTGTTTTTCTCTGCCTCTTGATGACTGGGTGTTGTGTGATGTCCTTAGGTTAGTTAGGTTTCAGTAGTTCTAAGTTCTAGGGGACTGATGACCATCGATGTTTAGTCCCATAGTACTCAGAACCATTTTTGAACTGCCCTGTTGTTATACCTTGCATACGCGGTACGACAGACATCTGTATATGTGAATATCGCTGTCCCGTGGCCTGTCACCTCAGTGTATGTGTTTGAAGGTTACGTTTCTTGTTCAAATGTATGCTCAAATACATCCATACATCAATCCATAACACGAGCGAGGGCTGACGTTTAGATTCCTTTCGTTTTTGGGTTTTCAGTAATCTGACTTTTGATGAATCCAGTCGCTATTTCTTCTCCTTTGCCAATTCCTTCATCCCTGAATAGCACTTGCACCAAGGTCCTGAATTATTTGGTGGATGTATTCCGATCTCTGATTTCCACTACCGATTTTGTCGTCCAGAGCTGCACCTAGTTCACTGGAAATTATGCCTGATATCTTAACCATGTCTCTTCTTCTTATCAGTGTTCACTGTAAGTTTCTTTTTTTGACTAATTATACGAAGAAATTAGTAATTCTATATGTCACCACTCTGCTTTCCGTAGCATCACATCTCAAACTCATTCTATTGTTTCCTGAATTTCTGGCAGTCCACTATTCACTACGTAACAATGTGCCCCAAAGTAATGGGATTTTTGGTACTAGTAGATGGATGTTGCGCAAGAACCTCCTCTTTTCCAGTGATAGTTTGCTTTTCAAGTTCTCCCTGCTGCATCCGTTACGTGCTATTTTGCCTCCAAGGTAGCAGAATACTATCGCTTCATATACTTTGTGTCCAATTTTGAATTTCAGTTTACCGCTAACCAAATATCTCCTGAATGTCGTCTAAGGGCTCCTTATTTCGTTTTGCATTCTACTTTGTATTATTCTCGTCAGGAACTTGGATGTATAAGCAGTTAAGCTACATGTATGGTAAATTTCGCATTTATCTGTCATTGCTATCTTCTGGATTTTGTGAAAGATATTCTTGCTAAAGCCAAACGGTATATCTCCAGTCTCAACGTTTCTTCACATAAACTTGAACAGCCGTTTAGGTACCATTTGCTGCAATCATTTAAAACATTCTCATGAACCGTTATTGATCAATTCGACCACCCATGCGGACTTCATCTCAGCCTCGTCCCCCCCCCCCAAAGCTGAGTGGTCAGCATGACAGATTGCCGTCCTGCGGGCTCGGGTTCGATTCCCGGCTGGGTCGGAGATTTTCTACGCTTAGGGACTGTGTGTTGTGTTGTCTTCATCATCATTTCATCCCCATCCGGCCCGCAGGTCGCCCAATGTGGCGTCGAATGTACACTACGGGCCATTAAAATTGCTACACTATGCAGAAATGCAGATGATAAATGGATATTCATTGCACAAATATATTATACTACAACTGACATGTGATTACATTTTCCCGCAGTTTGGTTGCATAGATCTTGAGAAATCAGTACCAATAACAACCACCTCTGGCCGTAATAACGGCCTTTATACGCCTGGGCATTGAGTCAAACAGAGCTTGGATGACGTGAACAGGTGCAGCTGCCCATGCAGCTTCAACACGATACCACAGTTCATCAAGAGTAGTGACTGGCATATTGTGACGCGCCAGTTGCTTGGCCACCATTGACCAGACGTTTACAATTGGTGAGAGATGTGGAGAATGTGCTGGCCACGGCAGCAGTCGAACATTTTCTGTATCCAGAAAGGCCCGTACAGGACCTGCAACATGCGGTCGTGCATTATCCTGCTGTAATGTAGGGTTTCGTAGCGATCGAATGAAGGGTCCAGCCACGGGGCGTAACGCATCTGAAATGTAACACCCACTGTTAAAAGTGCCATCAATGCGAACAAGAGTTGACCGAGACATGTAACCAATGGCACCCCATACCATCACGCCGAGTGATACGCCAGTATGGCGTTGACGAATACACGCTTCCAATGTGCGTTCACCGCGATGTCGCCAAACACGGATACGACCATCATGATGCTGTAAACAGAACCTGGATTCATCCGAAAAAATGACGTTTTGCCATTCGTACACCCAGGTTCGCCGTTGAGTACACCACCGCAGGCGCTCTTGTCTGTGATGCAGCGTCAAGGATAACCGCAGCTATGGTCTCCGAGCTGATAGTCCATGCTGCTGCAAACGTCGTCGAACTGTTCGTGCAGATGGTTGTTGTCTTGGAAACGTCCCCATCTGTTGACTCAGGGATCGAGACGTGGCTGCACGATCTGTTACAGCCATACGGGTAGGATGCCTGTCATCTCCACTGCTAGTGATACGAAGCCGTTGGGATCCAGCTCGGCGTTCCGTATTACCCTCCTGAACCCACCGATTCCATATTCTGCTAACAGTCATTGGATCTCGACCAACGCGAGCAGCAATGTCGCGATACGATAAACCGCAATCGCGATAGGCTACAATACGACCTTTATCAAAGTCGGAAACGTGATGGTACGCAATTCTCCTCCTTACACGAGCCATCACAACAACGCTTCACCAGGCAACGCCGGTCAACTGCTGTTTGTGTACGAGAAATCGGTTCGGAACTTTCCTCATGTCAGCACGTTGTGTGAATGCTCTGAAAAGCTAATCATTGGCATATCACAGCATCTTCTTCCTGTCGGTTAAATTTCGTATCTGTAGCACGTCATCTTCGTGGTGTAGCAATTTTAATGGCCAGTAGTGTAATAAGACCTGCACCAAGGCAACCGGACCTGTCCCACAAGGGGCCTACCGCCCAATGACGCCAAACGCTCATTTCCATTTCCATGTCAGCCTCCTTGCTGGAAGGGGGTTCTGATTACGAGGCTGGACATGAGACGTAGCTCTTTAACACATGGCTTCCTCCTCCGGCTGGAGGATCCATCACTCAGTGTGGTTTGTGGTGTACAATTTTCAGTTCAGCATATTTTGGCAACGTGTGTCTTATATACCGATATTAGAGCAGCATTAAATCTCGTTGAAGATCTGCCCTCTAGCCTCGCTGATACTGATTCCAGAGTTACAAGAGTAGTGATATTTTGTGAACTGTCAGGCCTGATCCTTAAATTGGTGTGAAATGGAGACAGACCTTAATGCATTATAACTGTTCCAGGTATGGGGACAGCCTTCGTCCCCGTCACCTCCTCCCCCTCATGAGATTGGCATGCTACCTTTTCGTCAGGGCGTTGATGACCATGATGTTGAGACCCCCTCATCTAAAATCATCATCATCATCCAAAACCGAGAGGCAGACAACTTGATGCATACTACAAGCTGAATACTGATGTGAATACTGGTGAACAGCCAGCCTTCCTCCATTATTCGGCCATCGTGGATGAGCTGCAATCTTCCATCCTAGCACCGACCAGGTGAGGCCTGTCCCTGCAGCCTCCTGGCAGACTCGTGAATATCTGCTGCAGTATTGATCGATCCATGACAGGTGACCAGAGACGAGTCTTCAAGGCAACTGTCATACTGGAGCGTAGTCGGCTGTCTCCAAGTGAGCACACGATTACTTGTCTTCGAGAGCGCAAAGGTGGAAGCCATACTGTTCATCACAAAACGTCTGTGCGGGCAGCGCCTCCTCCGCCCCACCGCCGACTCCAGCATGGCACGCGGCCAATAGCACTGACCTACGGTGGCGACGTCATGACCCGCTGACCAGACATCACCAATCTTTTGCTGCATACACTGATGAGCCAAAACATTATGATCACTGCCCACCTTGTGGTTGAATGGCTCCTGGTGGTGTGGTTGCATGTGACGCAGTAAGGAAAGAATGTAAGCGGAAGAGAGACGAATTTGTAGTCATTACAGTGAAGATGCAGGCAGCAGATGGCTGAATCCAGGGCGCGTTGTTGTGCCGCTGGGGAGGGAAACGAGAAAATCTCAAACGGCGAAGCCTACTTCGTGGGCATCTATGAAAAGTGGCTGGAGGATGGAGAGATAGAGAGTAGGCCACATGATGATTGTTCCAGCACTGGGACAGGCAATATCTATGAAGGTGAGAAAGAGAGATAATGGCCACCTCCTCGTCCCTCGTTTAGTGAATGATGTCGCGTCGTTTGATCAGTGCTGTCTATGCCCCCTTTGGTTTCATTGTAGTAGAGATTGATGTTTGTCTTTTTTTCTCTCTGTCGACTCATCCACCTTGTTATCATTGTGTTGTGTGGAAAGGAGGTTCTTAGTAGGCTTTAGCTTGGAGATGTATGAAACCAAGGTAACTGGTTCATTGCCTGCCGGCCGAAGTGGCCGTGCGGTTAAAGGCGCTGCAGTCTGGAACCGCAAGACCGCTACGGTCGCAGGTTCGAATCCTGCCTCGGGCATGGATGTTTGAGATGTCCTTAGGTTAGTTAGGTTTAACTAGTTCTAAGTTCTAGGGGACTAATGACCTCAGCAGTTGAGTCCCATAGTGCTCAGAGCCATTTGAACCATTTCATTGCCTGTTTTCGGATATGTGAATAAGAACTTTGAGGAAAATAGCTCTCGACCCTGCTTTAGCTGTTCTGGTTTGTGTTTTCTCTTACTCTTCAATGTTTCCGTCAAAGTTGTCATCATTGTAAAGCTCCTCGGCTAGGTCTATGGCTGTGTAATAACGATCTGTTGTTATATTTCTTCCACTTCCTGCCAGCGGATTCAATAGGCATCCAACAACTGCGTTTCTCGGCAGATCGTTCATGCTTCCCCGCATAGACCTGCATTTTTGGAACATACCGGATGTATGCATCTGATAACATCCTAATCAATATGTCATACTTCCCCTGCTTGTCTTTCATAAAGACCTTAAAGGGACATCTTCCTAGAAATTTGGAAGGTATTTCATCGATCGTTAGATCTCCACTTGGTATATAGTATCTCATAAACATTTCATCTATTTTGTCGAAAACTTCAAGAAGGTATCCTGCTTTCGTCTTTCGGTTCTTATCATCAAATCTAATCAGGGACAGAAGTTCTGCACGTCGAATAGGACGTATTGTAGCTATGTAGATATTATTTCTCAGTATTTTCCTCCATAAGTTATTTGTGCCCATGAGTATCAAAATACCAATCGAGACGTATATTTCTTCTATCGTAGTGGGTTTTAAGTTCTGATTACGAGCTTCTTGCGTTGTATAGTAACGATAATCTTAATTATTTCTGGAGTTATAAACTTTTTGAAAGATTCTAACACACTAGTGGTCAAGCCTTCACGTTTCAAACCTTCACAAAAATTCACTATGATTTGTACTGACCTGCGTATTTGCCTGAGAGTCGCAGTAATATATTCCCTACCGCTTTTTGCTGTAACAGTGATGGTGGAAGCAGCTGCATGCTGATATGAAACTTCCTGGAAGATTAAAACTGTGTGCCAGACCGAGACTCGAACTCGGGACCTTTGCCTTTCGCGGGCAAGTGCTCTACCAACTGAGCTACCGAAGCACGACTCAGGTCCGGTACTCACAGCTTTACTTCTGCCAGTACCTCGTCTCATTCTAGCTGCATGCTGTTCATCAGGGTATGAACGCCGTGAACTGGACTCATTTTCAATTACTGAGTCACTATCGTATGTCACAACGGTATCATCTTTTTATGGATCACTTTCTCCACCTTCACTTGCTTCATTTATTATAACTGACTTCTCTTCACGTGTGAGAAACCTGTAATAGTGATGAGACATTTTATTACAACAGCGCGTAATGTACAACTACTCAAACAACAAAGGAGATTTACTTCAAAACAACAAAAGCAACAGAATACAGCGGTACCAACAGTCAGAAACTGTAGTTCTTTCTGCCACATTCAGAAAAATTTTAATGAGAAAATTTGTGTCACTTATATTTAAGGGGGGGGGGGGGCAAAATCTACCCGCTCTTAAATTAAATATAACAGGCAGATTTAAATACTTCACAAAAATTATAAAACCATGTCAGCACAAACTGTAGATATTTTTCTACAACTACCTAAATTCTTGCTTCTTCACTCCAACGAATAGATATATTACACAAATAAAACAAATATTGCGGGAAATTTTTGCCCCTTTAGTGGTGCTGGGGTTAAGAATGCTTACGAAATAATACCTCTAAATAGTGACTACCCCAAGGCAACATATTGATTTTACAACGATGTTTTGCTTCCAAACCCATTACCCTTCCCCGCATATTGCTGCTGCACCTCGGCAGACAAACTGGAACAAAGGGTCTACATTACATCTCATGAACTGAAACTTCCTGCCAGAGTAAAACTGTGGCCGGACCTTTGCCTTTCGCTGGTGGCTGCTCTACCATCTGAGCTATCCAAGCACGACTCACGCACCGTCCTCACAGCCGTACTTCTGCCAGTATCTCGTCTCCTACCTTCAAAGGCAAAGGTCCCGAGTTCGAGTCTCGGTCCGGCACACAGTTTTAATCTGCCAGGAAGTTAGCGCACACTCCTCTACAGAGTGAAAATCTCATTCTGGATCTAATGAACTGTTCGTTACGTTCGGCAAAATGCTTATTCGAGGGCGTTTTACTAGCAGTGCCAACAGATGTAACCACCTAATGTTCGAAAAACGTAGGAATTGCTGACAACTGTGTTATTGTTTGGCCTTTGAGATGATTCTGATACAAATAAACAAAACGCATTTTGTATTATAGAAAGGCAGGAAGGACCATTGCCGTTCGACAGCAAGATTCGTGATCATTCACTGAAAACAACATAAATTGTAGTACAGCATGGAAAAACCATACGGAGTGACAAAAATGAAAAATTAGTGGCGGGAGAAGTAAATTCCAGACTAAGATGCATAAAAACTTCAGTGTCCTTTAGCCGAGTGGAGTAACTGCCAGTATTGAGATACACATTTTGCAATAACAATTTTTTTCTTAACATGAATAAACAGTATGCAGGTTCTGAGAAAGTATATTCACTCAACGTGATAACAGAAATTTCAACGCTTCACAGCGGCTGTCACATGTCGGGCACCAGCAGCGGCCGGTGTTAGTTCCGTATCTGGACGTTGTATGGGCTTGTGGTTGGTCAGAGCCTAGAGAGTAACTGGTCACTGATAGGTGGAGCATAGACCTAAACACATGTATGTGGAGGAGTACATATGCGGTGTCGCGAGGAGACTTGACCGCGCAGACGCGACTGCAGAGCTGTGTACCGCGACCTACACGCCACGCATCGGCACGCCTTCAGCCACTGTGGCGCCTGTAGGAGGCTTGATGGTAACTCAGTAACTATTCTATTGACGAACATACTCGGAGATGAGGCAGGAGCCGTGCCTGGCCCGCGAAGCATATACATAAATGTGGTCGCTGAATATGCAGGGCCGCAGCTCTGCTTCCAACGTAGGAAGAACACTCGTGCTTCACCCACAAGAGAGGAAGAAAGCTCACGAAAAACATATGTTACCGAGTGATGAGAATTGCTCGTTGAATTACTTCTACTGCACAGCTGCTATATATTGTACTGTCAAGGACCGTTCTGTCGTATTCTTGGGCCTATTTTTAGTGTTGTAATACAGAACCTTACAAGTAGCATTTGTAACCACTCCGTAATTTAGGTTTGTACATTTTTTGAGTCATCATCATCCGACTTGTTAGATGTGATCCACCACGAATTCGTCTCCTGTGTCAACCTTCTCAGAGTAGCAACTAACGTCCTCCATCGTTTGGTGGATATATCCCTGTCTCTGCCTTTCTCTACAGTTTTGCCATCTACAGTTCCCTCTAGTACCATGGAAGTCATTCCCTCACGTCTTAAAAGATGTCCTATTATCCTGTCCCTTCTCCTTATCAGTGTTTTCCACATATTCCTTTCCTCTCCGATTCAGTGCAGACCCTCATTCCTTACTTTATCAGTCCACCTAATTTTCAGCAGTCGTTTGTAGCACCACATCTCAACTGCTTCGATTCTCTTCTGTTCCGGTATTCCCACAGTCCATATTTCACTAGCATAGAATTCTGTGAGGTTGCAAGGGATAGTGTAATAGTATAACTAATTTGCTGGATGTGGTAATGTTTACTGTGGAAGAACAGTTGGGATGTAGCAACCACAATTCAATATATTTATGGAGTCACCTTCTTGACAAAAAGAGGAGGCAGCATATAACAGTTTCATATAGAATTACTTAGTTACATAATTGCCTGTGTCTCAGTGCATAACTTGGTACATATGTTAATGATGTAAGGTGTGATTGTCTTGCTAATCATTGGATTTCACTGAAATAGGAGTACTCCATAAACATAAGAGCTCTTCAAAATAGTTCAAAACTCAAATTTAAAGCATAGTAGCAGGGATAATATTTTGGACATTAAAGAATGTGTTTTATATAAAAATTAAGCTGTAAGGATTTTTGAGAACCCAAGAATAATGAGTTATTGTTTTTTATTGTGAAGGTACTGTTCAGTTTTCGATCTGTGTAGAGCAAAATAAGTATTTCGTAGGCCACACCTTTTAGGCAAAGAGGTGATTAAACAAAAGAAGAGGGGTGAAACCGCCAAAAAGTGAAGTGCCCTTAAGTATGTAAATAATCTGATTATTTCCTACAAAATAATATAATGTATTTAGTTTTGGGGATTTTGATAGTGTAACATTGTAAATGCATTATGTCCATGTTTAGAAATAATATATTTGACTAATGTAGTGTCACGTGACCGGACACAGGACAGGGGATAGGGGACAAAGGTCGAGGTCTTTTGATCGTGGTCCGTCGGTGCGGTAAGGTCGGTGCGGCTAAGAGCCGCCGACATATTATCACGTGGCCATCAGTTTGTTTTGTGGATGTGATTTAGTAAAATAAAAACGTTTTCATTCTAAACTGTTGTCGGTGTAAATCATTTGTGAACGATCGTGATTTAGACAAATACTTGAATTCATTCACTGCTGTACTTAGGCTGGCTATTTACTCAATATAGGGCGCGAATGCAACTGTGCACAACCGAATCCCTTTTGCAGACGACTCATGATGAAAGGTTGTGTACAAGCCCGAGTGAAGTTGCAATTCCCTTCTCTGTTCATTTTCGGATATCTCTTCCTGTAGTAGACTTTTCTTGGTCAGAAATGCGGTTTTACTAGTGATAATCTGCTTTTTAATCCTCCTTGCTCCGTAAGTCCTGGGTTATTTTCCTGCCTAGATAGCAGAATTCGTTAACTTCATCTGCATCATGATCACCAGTCCTGATGTTAAGTTTCTCGACTACTTCTCATTACTTTTGTCTTTCTGCAGTTTACTCTCACACCATATTCTGTACTCGTTAGTCTGTTCATTCCATTCAAGATGTCCTGTAATTCTTCTTCAGTTTTACCTGTGATGATAGAAATGTCATCAACGCAACTTATAATTGAAATCCTTTGACCTTGAGTTTTATTTCTAACTTTCCCTTATTTTGGTAATTTCTTCAATGTATAAATTGGACAGTAGGGGATAAAGACTACATCCTTGTCTTACGCACTTTTTAATCCGTGCCCTTAATTCTGGTTCTTCCACTGTTAATTTTCCCTCACGGTTCTTGTACATGTTCTATATTACCCGACTGTCGCTATAATTTACCGCTATTTTTCTCAGAATTTCGAACATCTTGCATCAGTTTACACTCTCGATCGCTGTCTCTAGGTCCACAAATCGTATGAAAGTGTATTAATTTTCTTTACTCTTGCTTCCATTATCAATCGTAACGTCAGAATTGCATCTGTTGTGCCTTTGATTTTCCTAAGGCTAAAGTGATCATGGTCCATTAGATTGTCAATTTTCTTTTCCATTCTTCTTTATATTATTCTTGTCAGGCTGTCACCCTGATTGTGTCATAATTTTTGCACTTGTCAGCTCTTTAAAACTTGAGAATTGTGGATTATATTTTACCGAAAAATTTGTGGTATTTCGCCAGATCCATATGTTCTACACAGCAGTGTGAATAACTGTTTTGTTGCCATTTCCACCAATGATTTTAGAAATTTTGAAGGAATGTTATGACTATCTTCTTCCTTATTCAATTTTTTGTCCTCCAAAGCACTTTTGAATGCTGATTATAGAACTGGATCTCCTATCTTTTTTACATCAACACCTATTTCTCCTTCTACCATGTGCTCAGAGAAGTCCTCCAATCATACAGGCCTTCAGTGTATTTCCTCCATCCAACCGGTCTTCTGCTCTGTATTTAATAGTGGAATTTCCATTGCACTCTTAATGTTGCTACCCTTGCTTGTACTGTAATTGAAAGCTGTTTATCTACCAGTGTCGCCTAATGCTGAGGAGGCAAAGGCGGGTGCTTCAAAATTGGCTCTGAGCACTATGGGACTCAACACCTGTGGTCATAAGTCCCCTAGAACTTAGAACTACTTAAACCTAACTAACCTAAGGACATCACACACATCCATGCCCGAGGCAGGATTCGAACCTGCGACCGTAGCAGTCGCGCGGTTCCTGACTGAGCGCCTAGAACCGCTAGACCACCGCGGCCGGCAAGGCGGGTGCACTCTCGGTTCAAAAAACAACACGCCAATGACGACAGGCAAAAGTTATTAGAAATTTGTGCTTCTGTAAAAGAGATCTATGTGTGCAGAGTACAACAACTTTCACAACCATTAGTTTAGCAAAAAATCTTGCCGAGAACCCAAGAAAATCCTGTTCCTACTTAAAACCGCTTCTATCCACTCACTCGTTGACCAGTCTGATGAAGGAATAGAAGACAGCAAAATGAAGCTCAAGTTTTAAATTTCGCTTTTAAAACATTGTTCATATAAAAAGATCGTGCAAATATTCCATCTTTTGATTGTTGGATAGTGTTCCCTACACAGGACATAGTAATAGGTATCTCTCTGGTAGAGAAGTAAGTTCAAGAGTTGAAAACAGGAGATCCGCCACGGCCTGACAGAGATTTTACAGAGAATATTCTACGGCACTTGTCTCCTCCTTAGTTAGAATTTATCGCAAATCTCTTGTCCAGCGCAAGGTTAGAAGCGAATGGAAGAAAGCGCAGGCGACTCTGGTATGTATATAAGAAGCGTTAGAAAATGAACTTCGTAAATACGAAAACCCCTTTAGTTTGCTTCAGAATTATTATAATTTATTCTGAGTCTGAACATAACGAATACCCGTGAGACGGAAAAGTTTTTGTCCACAAATCATCAAAGATTTAGAAAGCCTCAATCGTACAAAACTCAGATTGACCTTTTCACCCATGACAACCTGCGAACCATTGCTGAAGGGCGACAGATAGACACGATATTTACATGTTCACAGATTTCTGGCAACCGTTTGACACGGTGCACCGCTGCACGCTGTTTATGAGCATACGTAATAGACTCCCTCCAATAGCGTGGCTCGAACACTTCTTAAGTAATAAAAAAACAACTAAGACTAGAACGGAGTACGTTGCCCTCAACGGTAGTGTTCGTCATAGTCAAGGGTATCGTGAGGAGTGCCTCAGAGATGTGTGATAGGCTCTCATTTGTTCTGTGTAAACTTAAATGATCTGAACGACAGGGTGAGCAGTAATCTATAGCTGCCTGCTGAGAACGCAGTAATATACGGGGGAGTATCATCATTGAGTGAGTTTAGGATACATGGTGACTTAGACACAATTTCTACACTCGTGCTCATTAATTAAGGATAATTGCAGAATGTGGTGCCACGCAACGTGGCAGTACACAAAACTGGCGCTAATAGCATAAGCATATAAGGAACAGACACGGCACAGATCCGTAAGTCCATGGTATTGGTGATAAGTTGAGAAAACTGTTTCCTGAGCATTTACCCCGACATCAATACGGTGTATAACCACCATGCACACGTACGCAGGCCGCACAACGGGTTGGCATACTCTGGATCAGGTGGTCGAGCAGCTGCTGGGGTATAGCCTCCTATTCTTGCACCAGTGACTGTCAGAGCTCCTGAAATGTCCTAAGTGTTTGAAGACGTGCAGCGATACGTTACCAAGAGCAACCCAGAGGAGCTCGATAGGGTTTAGGTCTGGAAAACAGGCAGGCCACCCTATTCGCAGGCCACTCCATTATCTTCTGTTTCAATGTACTCCATAATGGCAGCTCGGTGGGGGAATGCTTTACCATCCATCAGGGGGAAGGTGGGATCCACTGCACCCCTGAAAAGGCGGTCACACTGGTGAAAAATGACCTCCAGATACACCTGACCTGTTACAGTTCCTCTGTCAGAGACATGCAGGGGTGTACGTGCACCAGTCATGATCCCACCCCACACCATCCAACCACGACCTCCATACAGCTCCCTTTCAAGGACCTTAAAGGGTTGGTATCTGGTTCCTGTTTCATGCTAGATGAAAAGCCTTCGAGAATCACTGTTCAGACTATACCTGGACTCGTCCGTGAATATAACCTGGGGCCACTGTTCCAATGACCATGTACTGTGTTCCTGACACCAGGCTTTACGGGCTGTCCTGTGACCAGGGCTCAGTAGAATGCACGTTGCCGGTCTCCTGGCGAATAAACCATGTCTGTTCAGTCGTCGGTAGACGGTGTGTCTGGAGACAACTGTTCCTGTGGCTGCAGTAAGGTTCCGAGCAAGGCTACCAGCTGTACTCCGTGGCCGTCTGCGGGCACTGATGGGGAGATATCGGCCTTCTTGTGGTGTTGTGCACTGTGGACGTCCCATACTGCAGCGCCTGGACACGTTTTCTGTCTGCTGGAATCGTTGCCATAATCTTGAGATCACACTTTGTGGCAAGCGGAGGGCCCGTGCTACGACCTGCTGTGTTTGGCCAGCCTCCAGTCGCCCTAGTATTCTACCCCTCATAACGTCATCAATATGTGTTCTTTGAGCCATTTTCAACTCACAGTCATTATTAGTACATCTGAAAACGTCTGCACACTTAATCGCTGCACCGTACTCTGGTCATGCACTTACACGCCTCTGGGTATGTGGATTACTGCCAGCGCCACCGTGCGACAACCACAGGTCAAATGCACCGCATGGTCATACGCCAAGATGATTTAAACCCGCACACCTCCCACCAGGCCGTTGTTTCACCATATATCAGCATTATCCATAATCTATGAGCTTGAGTGTAGTTGGAGTGGTGAATGGAAGCTTGCTGTAAATGCAGAAAGAATGTGAATTAATACAGATGAGCAGGAGAAACAACCGCGTTCTGTTCGAATACAGCATTAGTAGTGTGCTGCTCACAGACTGCCGTCGATTAAATATCTAGGCGTAACGTTGCTATAGCGATCTGAAATGGAACGAGCACGCAAGGACTGTAACAGGGAAAATGAATCTCGATTGTTAGGGACAACTTTAGGAGATTGAAGCTCATCTACATAGGAAACCGCATATAGAACACTTGTGTTACAAACACTTGTGTTACAAACACTTGAGTCTTACTCGATTGTTTGGAATATCACTTGGTCATATTAAACGAAAACGTCGAAGAGATTCAGAGGCGAGATTTGTTATCGGTGGTTTTGATCAACGCGCAAATGTTGTGGAGATGTTATTGAAAAAGCTGGCACTGATGGTGAGATATCGGCCTCCTTGTGGTGTTGTGCACTGTGGACGTCGCATACTGCAGCGCCTGGACACGTTTCCTGTCTGCTGGAATCGTTGCCATAATCTTGAGATCACACTTTGTGGCAAGCGGAGGGCCCGTGCAATGACCTGCTGTGTTTGACCAGCCTCCAGTCGGCCTAGTATTCTACCCCTCATAACGTCATCAATATGTGTTCTTTGAGCCATTTTCAACTCACGCGCAAATGTTGTGGAGATGTTATTGAAAAAGAACGAGTTTAGTGCCGGCAATGTACATTTCGCTTAAGAACTACGAAAATAAAATAGGAGAAATTAGGGGTCGTAGCGAGGCATATAGACAGTCGTCTTTTCTTCGCTCTGTCTGAGAGTGGAACCGGACTGGAAATAATTATTAATGAAGAGTGCCGAAGAAGATGCACCATCACCTGATGCAAATTCGAAATCCACTAGTTACCTCCTGCGTTTCCTTCATCTTATAATACTATGCATGAAAAGCAATAATATCACCAGACGAAATACAAAAATACAAGTTGTACAAACAGTTGTTATGTTCTATGTCCAGTCTCCTTATCTAGTCAATGCTTGACGGCGTAGTCATTAAAACTTGTTTGGATCGCCCTGGTAGATTCACAATTTACACTCCTCGAGAACGTGCCAGCGGGTCTCGTTCGGTACTCCACAACCACAACTTGGGGCGGTCTAGTTACGCTATTTGTGGCGGTTGTACGGCCACACTTTACGTCTTGTCAAAATACGCTTCCTATTCTGCCACTCAAGACGTGGGAGAAGAGCATCCTTCGACCTCTGTAGTGGGTCAATAAGGTGTCGCACTACAAATGAAGCATTTGAAGTCCAGATTACACGCCATTTGCAGTAAGTAGTGAGGTATTTATCAGTAAGTTGTTGGACCAAATGCAGGGGTAGATCTCTTGAACGAAGTCGGTTTGTTGTCAACCTGAGAATATCTCACTGGATGGGAAGTTGAAAAGATTATCCAATGTTTTTGAATACTTTTTTAATAGGAGTTCTTCGCAACACAGGAGGGCTATGAAGTCGAGTGTTGACAATCAGTACAGTGGAGTAGTTCTTTCTCACCTAGACGTGATTCTCATGACTATATCGAGCTGAATGCGCATCCTACTTACATGTTAGCTGTTCACCACACAGGAGCAAGATATTCATCCATAGAAAAAATTAAACACAACGCAACAGTTAGAAGTGTACAATTATAATGGTGCTCCCATAGAGTACAGTAATATTTCTAAATAAGGTTATTTCCTGTGTTTATTTTTCAATATTTTTTTCGAGATGCTTCCTGTGCTACCAAGAAATTCCAGGATTCATTGGGAGACTGTTAGTGAACCAATGTGTCGTCCATGATGCTCTGTTATTTAAGTGAAAAGTCCTGACCTCGTTTTTAGAGAGATTGGGTGTGAGTCTGCACATGGTGAAATTCATACGTAATTTTTTGAATTCAACAGTTACACTGTTTCCAGCACTTTTGAACTCTTTGTGCAGGAGCGCCACTGCTAGATCGTTAAATACCCTACATGTGTTCCCTAGGTGGTTCTAAACGAGTAAAAGTGATCTGATAGAACTATTTTCTCAGTAAGAACGCATGGAATCAAATTTAAATCTAACTAGCTCTTAGCCTCCAGACAAATAATATTGGACGTAGCCTCATAATACACCAGCTCAATACAGAAGGGCCTCCCACACTGTTCACAGGAATCCCACATCGTACCGTTCACTGTCTGCACTAACTGTAGGGACAAATTACATTAAATTCTTTTAAGGCGTACCTCGCAAGACTACCATTATCCTGCCAATTTCGTCTAAGGTAATGGGGAATTGCAGAGCCGTGCAACGGTCTTATACAGGAGCTATAAAAAGTACCTATAAAGAGGTAACTTGTATTCGTGTATGCATGGCTTTAGCGTTGCAGAATTCGAATGTTGAGGACGATGGTGTCGGCGTCGCTAACTGAGAGACGTGGCACAGTGTTATGTGCTGGAATCTTCTCAGGGGAGCGACGGTTCAAATCCACTTCTGTACATCCCGAATTATTGTTCTGCGATTTCCATTGTTCAAAATGGCTCTGAGCACTATGGGACTCAACATCTTAGGTCATAAGTCCCCTAGAACTTAGAACTACTTAAACCTAACTAACCTAAGGACATCACACACACCCATGCCCGAGGCAGGATTCGAACCTGCGACCGTAGCAATCCCGCGGTTCCGGACTGCAGCGCCAGAACCGCTAGACCACCGCGGCCGGCTCCATTGTTCACTTATGGTGAATGCTGGGATGTTACTTTTCAAAAAACAGCAGCCGTGAGGCAGGACAGAGCTAGCTGGTCTTAGTATGTTGGACAACGGCAGAATGATCAATTTTCCTGACTGATTCCACGTCCGGAAGTTTATACACTGCTGGCCACCGTAAATGCAACACCAAGAAAGACAAGAGGTAGCACAACAAGATTTACTTTGTAGATAACATGTTGACCAAGTATCAAATGATTACGTTTACAGACGTCTGTGACATGTGGTTCCTGCCAGAATCAGTAGCCAGGGTAGCCGCCATTGTTGGAGATCACCGCTGCCACACGTCTCGGCATTGAGTCAAAGAGACGTTGGATGTGTTCCTGGGGTACAGCAGCCCAAGCAGCTTCCACACGTTGCCAAAGATCATCTGGTGTGGCAGCTGGGGATGTAATCTGAGTCACTCGTTGAACAACCATGGACCACATGTTTTCTATCGGCGAAAGATCCGGAGAGCGAGCCGGCCAGGGAAGCAATTCAATCTGGTTATTGACGAAGAACCTTTGGACAATGCGTGCCACGTGTGGTCGCGCATTATCCTGTTGAAATATGGCTGTGGCCGAGCCCTGAAGGTAAGGAAGGACAACTGGCTCCAGCACCTCGGATATGTAGCGCCGGCTATTTAAAGTACCGGCAATGCGTACTAGAGGCGTGCGAGAGTAATATCCAATACTGCCCCATACCATAATACCCGGTGCAAGACCAGTGTGGCGGTGCATAATGCAGCTGTCCTGCATCCTCTCTCCACGGTGTCTCCACACTCGAATCCGACCATCGTGGTGCTGCAGACAGAAGTGTGCCTCGTCAGTAAAGACAACGTCATTCTATTCTGCCGTCCACATCCGTCTGACATCACACCATTGGCGACGGAGACGTCTGTGGTTCTGCGTCAATGGTAGACGAAGCAATGGACGTCTTGCGGACAGACAACTCTGCTGTAAACGGCGTCGAATGGTACGCGCAGACACTGGATGATGCGTTACAGACGCAATGTGCTGTGCTACGGTTCGGGATGTCACTGAGCGATCCGTCACTGCCATGCGCACAATTTGCCTATCAGCACGTGCAGTGGTGCACCGAGGTGAATGCGATCGACCACGTCGGTCCGTCGTACCCTCCTGCATCCAACGGTCACATATCCGCATTACAGTTGTTTGGTTTCGTCCAACACGACTAGCGATTTCTCTGTATGATAATCCACAATCTCGGTAAGCCACTATCCTTCCTCTGTCGAACTCAGATACTTGATCAAAAGATGTTCGCTGTTGTCTACGATGCGTAACTGATCGTCTTGTGAAACAACCACAAGGTAAACACGTGTGCCGAACGTACACTCGTCGAAATCGCCAAGCCTAAATGGCGCTATGAGGTGGCGCCACAGGCGCGCGTGATGTGCGTCTGCGATGAAATTCTAATCAGTTGCATATCTCATCGCTGCAAACCCATGGTGTGAATTTCACATGATTCGGATGCTTCCTTCAGGGTGTTGCATTTACGGTGGCCAGCAGTGTAGTTTGTAACTCTGGCAGAACCTTGCTACAGAACGAATCGGCGATGGGTCAGTTTTCTGTATTTGTTAAAGAAAATCAGTAACAGTTTCACGCTGTACTTTGTACTACAAAAGAAAACTCAAAAGTTTGTCTACCTCAAGTGCAGAATTTACATTGGCGGTGAAAAAAAGCGAGTCGGCGCTGTGGTTACCACACTGGACTCGCATTCGGCAGTATGACGATTCATATCGCTATAGGACCATCCAGGTTTAGGTTTTCCGTAATTGCCCTGGATCGGTCCAGGAAAATGTCAGGATAGTTCCCTTAATAGGGTTCGAGGTCACTTTCCTTTCCTATCCTTTTGTCATGCGAGCTTGTGCTCCAACTCTAATGACTGCGTTGTCGACGGAACTTTAAACTCTAATTTTCCTTTATTCGACCGTGTAAGCACTCGTGTACATGGTGAAATGGGTGCCACGTGCGCTCAGTATTTCCGAAGTATCGACGTTTCGTGCGACTAGGTTATCCTTGTCGTTGCAGGAGTACTATTCATCACCGTTTGTGTAGGACATCACAGACAATGGTTACGATGTGTAAGATATGGTACTTCTACAAGTTTAGCGATTTGGGTATGTGGCATCCAGGTGACAAATTCAGATTTAAAATTAGTGATACATGGATCGCGGACTTACAGAAATTTTACATAGGCCGTTTTGATAACTCTAACTATAAACTGTGGTATGGTTTTCAAGATAATAAATTCTTGAAGGAATTCACAAATTTGTAAAACGCAGTCATTTATTACGGCCTTATTCTGAACATAAATACAAGGTATTAAGGCTGTAGGAACAGATATTGTGATCATTGGTCCCTCAGCATGTACCTACTGGAGTGTGTTAATTGTTTTTTCTCTGTGTCTGACAGTCTTCCAACAAACACACCACGTAATTTACTACCTGATCTTTCCTGTACGGTCATAAACGAATCACGAAGTAGACTACGTTTGTCACTATGGACAGACAGTTTTATGTTCATGGATGCACACTTCAGTACCTGACCTGCTGCCGAGCGGAAAATAAGCATTAATGCCTTGCTGGTGCCACGCGTACTTGGAGATGCTAACCAACCTATAAAAATACTACTTATAATGTCTGTAATTATCAGTCCGAAAATAATGTAAATGTTGGTTTACTTTTGTGCAGTACACTGTCCTAGCTATCGATAGAAATATCTGCGTTTATACCCCAAACGCCGGCCGCTGTGACCGAGCAGTTCTAGGCGCTTCAGTCCGGAACCGCGCTGCTGCTATGGTCGCAGGTTCGAATCCTGCCTCGGGCGTGGATGTTGTAAGAGGTCCGAGCAGATGTAATTTCGATGTATTGCTCATGCGCTGCCTGCGATATGCAAGGTATAAGAAAATCTCTGAACAGAGAGCAGTGTTGACTGCAGTAGAAACTGTGTAGCTGTAGCAGTAAGTTGTTGCTAGTCTGGAGTCTGCTCTGGTCTGGTATGGTGTATCGTGTTGGCTGGCCCGGTCATGGTGCAGCGATGCCGGAGCCTGACTATTATTGTATAAGGTAAAAAGCAGCCTCGCGCATATGTAGTAATGTTATCTCAAGTCGCATGTAAATGTTTTAAAAATCTCGTAATAATAATCTTCCTCGTAAAAAGTAACTTTTAACAACCATTCATTTCAATTTAAAGAATTTACTAATTTCTCCCATCCATGATCATCCCGATTGTTGCAAAAGAAAAAAAAATCAGTTGCGTCCTTTCATAAATGAGAGATATATCGGCCAGCATTGCACAGAGCTGTGCCGGAAAAATTTATTGTAAGAGCAGATATATCCGGCGACTTCATTGAGGTAAGAATTTTTCCTTTCTTTATTCAGAAAGATCTTTCAGGGCCATGACGCAACACTGCTGTCGTCCAAAATTTACCAGGTTAAATTCACAGTGAATTATTGAAAAGTCATAAGTGAGCGACAGTTTAATTGAGACGTTAGTTACATTGTATTATTACCAGGTTACTGATTTTTTTTATTGGGACGTTACACTGAATGTGAACGACATAATTATAATTTTTACAGTTGAGAGGTTTAGGAATTTTTCTGTTTTGAGCTTACACTAAACGTGAATATTATTTATGTTAATATTTTCTGTTTTGATGTTACGCTAAATGAGAATGAATTTTGAGTTTAGATTGAACCAGAAAGAATTTTGTGGGCAGGTTACACTGAATGACGATATCTATTTATATTAATGATTTTAAATTATTGTGGGGAGGCTACAATGTGATGTCCTTAGGTTTGGTTTAAGTAGTTCTAAGTCTAGGTGACTGATGACCTCAGATGTCAAGTCCCATAGTTCTTGGAGCCATTTGAATCGTTTTATACGCGACACACCCTGTATATACATGACATTTGACTACTCCTATTACAGTCTTCAAGTCATCGTACAGGGACTTGGTTGCTAAAATTTTGACAAAGAACCCACGTTTGGAAATATACCGTTTGTATGTAAAATAAGTACGAAGTTCGCATCACCTTCAAATCTCCCGCTCCATGGTACCCACTCAGTGGAGACAAGAGCTGGATACTTCCTAGCAGATTAAAACTGTGTGCCCGACCGAGACTCGAACTCTGGACCTTTGCTTTTCGCGGGCAAGTGCTCTACCAACTGAGCTACCGAAGCACGACTCATGCCCGGTCCTCACAGCTTTACTTCTGCCAGCTGTGAGGACCGGGCGTGAGTCGTGCTTCGGTAGCTCAGTTGGTAGAGCACTTGCCCGCGAAAGGCAAAGGTCCCGAGTTCGAGTCTCGATCGGGCACACTGTTCTACTCTTCCAGGGAGTTTCATATCAGCGCACACTCCGCTGCAGAGCGAAAATCTCATTCTGAAGAGCTGGATAGTTTACAGGAGCCCTTACCACGGACAATGCTTCGAGTACCAGTCCTTGGGATCTCTTCTATGTGATGAAGTAAGTCCTCTTCAAGGTTGAGAAAGCAGTGCGTCCGTGGACCAAAATCAACTCTTCTGGTTGCAAACATACTGGTTTCTCGCAGCTATTGTAGCAGTCGACGAAAATGATACGTGATGTCGTAATTATAACGGAAAGTGGATGTCTGTTCCCTCTAATCATTTACTGTAAGTACCTCTTGAAGTAAGTCACAGTTTTCCTCCCACGCTAAGACCATTACTCAATAACAATGGCCCGTTGTCAGGCGAGAGTACATGCTCGCCTGCTGACATAGGTCTCCTGCAGTAAGAACAATAGGTCATAGTGTGCGAATGAAGTTGTACGGGTACTTGAATTCCCAAGTTGCAGTACGCGGGACACCACGATTCTTGTGTCAAAAATTTCTTCATTTGCAAACAGACTTACCATGAAGTCTGTACTTGGATCAAATGCTACTACGCTTCCAGTCTTAGTGAAATGGTGCCAAAAAGGCCGTACAGTTGTGATTGATGGTAATCCCGAAGTAAAGCCATTGTCATCGACCACAGACTATGACATCCGGGCAGTCGAGGAACCAATTCTCAGCAATCGCATGTTTTCCAACGATGAGGTCGTTCGCACAGCGGATTTCTGTCATGGACGAACTGAACTACTGGCAGACCACAGTTGAAATGTGGTACAGGGTCAAGAAAAGTCCGTTCAGTGAATAAAAACATATAGTACGTATCAAAGGTGAGGGAAATAATAAAAAGAGTTTCCCTGTTACCTACTGGAATGCTTTAGCAATGGAGCATTATCTTACTAGGTCAGATTTTGGTTTCAGCATAAAGCCAGTCTTCGCCTTTCTTCGGAGACGTGAGTTGCCTCCGTCTGGCTACGCCCTCACCTGCCTAGCAGCTGTCCGTCCCTTAAACCCCTCCCCTAATCCCTCCACCCCAGTCCTGCCTCAGGGAGTTCACTCCGGAGTTGATGCAGCGATATGCAATAAAGTGGAAAAGCCATTTCCATTTCCTCGGGCGCGCAGCCAGCCAATCTGGGCCAGGAAGGAAAAGGGAAGCCCGCACATCCGCTGCTAAGTGAATGAGAACTGTTATGCACGCCACCGCATAGCCCCGCCTTTCTGCTAGCGGGCGCCTCTCTCCGGACCGCCGACGTTCGATACCTTCGCTGATCGCCAGGTGATCGGTCCGACAGTTTTTCATTGGCATGACACCCATATAAGCGTGCATCACAGACCTCCTCTTTGTGGATTATGGTTGTTCGTCACGATAAAATCGCATTTGCTACAAAGCCCACTAGCGCACAGTAGAGTATAAGGTGCAATAATCCTGAAACGTCTCGCAGTACCGGCTGAGACACAATCGTCTTGCAAGGTCTGAAAACTGTTTTAGGATGTTCTTGCCTGGACTTAGAATCGTTTATAGAGGATTTAGTGTTTCGTAGGAACATTGTAATTTGCTATTAGATATGACGAGAACAAACCATTGCTTTATCTGCGTGGTACTTGTTGCAAGTGAAAGGAAGTAGCTTCTCGCTGCGGTAAAAGGAAGTTTTATTTTGTCAAAATCAGACATTCTGAGCCCGTGGCTGTGTACAAAATGTAGGTTGACTCTTACAGAGAAAACAACAGCAACCAGCCACTTTTTACAGTGCTATTTATTTACTTAAATAGCGCCGTTACTGGTTTCGAACCAAAAGGTTCATCTAGAGATGGCCGGTTCGCTTTAAGATATATTTTGAATTAGGTTTCACTTTTTGTTTTTCCAAATGATGAAATTTCCTTGGTGTAATGGTATCCTACAACCAACTGTAATTGTGCCCCATAGCGATCTTAAATAATGCAAACGAATTATTGTAGTGGAGATGTTTAGGTTACTTGCGTAAGTAACACATCTTTAGTAAATCCGCAGCTCCTGGTCTCGCGGTAGCGTTCTCGCTTCCCGAGCACGGGGTCCCGGGTTCGATTACCGGCGAGGTCAGGGATTATCTCTGCCTCGTGATGACTGGGTGTTGTGTGTTGTCCTTAAGTTAGTTAGGTTTAAGTAGTTCTAAGTTCTAGGGGACTGATGACCATAGCTGTTAAGTCCCATAGTGCTCAGAGCCATTTTTTGAACCATCTTAAGTAACACGTTTTACCGAGCGAGGTGGCGCAGTGGTTCGACACTGGACTCGCATTCTGGAGGACAACGGTTCAATTCCGTGTCCGACCATCCTGATTTTTCCGTGATTTCCCTAAATCGCTCCAGGCAAATGCCTGGATGGTTCCTTCGAAAGGGCACGGCCGACTTCCTTCCCCGTCCTACTCTAATCCGATGAGACCGATTACCTCGCTGTCTGGTCTCCTTCCCCAAATAACCCAACCAACCCAAAGTAAGGCGTTTTGTTTACATCATTTAAAATCGCTATGAGGCACAGTTACAGTTGAAATGACAGTCTGACATCTTGTTTTGTTTGTATCTTAACGTGAACTAACCAGTAACGACGCTATTGATGTAAATAAATAACTCTCTAAAAAGTCACTGGTTGCCGTAGTTTCCCCTGTAAGAGTCAACCTATACTGAAAGGAAGCTATTTCCAACAAGGATCATGCTAATGTTAACCCTGTTTTAACAGTTTTCCCGGTTAGTCTCTTCCATTAAGGTCCAGAATAACCTAACTTAATGCTCTTACAATACACGAACTCCTTACTTTATTCAGTACATCGTTACGCAGCATCATCTCTCATCAGCTACACACATCGTTCAGGTCGTCATAGTGGTCTATGAATAACACTCAATTAAAAGCCAACAATTAAAATATCTACAGGAACCAAGGAGAAGCATGCGCCACTGCTGTTTGACATTTTATGTAAACGAACACAGACCAGAAACAATGTCGCCAACTACTGTACTGAAATACCGTTGCCTGTTACCACAGCAATCATTTTATTCTACTTTGAACTCTACGAGATGTCGTTTCAGTTTAATTTTCACATCGTGTGTGGTACCGGGTGCTTCAGAAACGATTCATCCGATTTCACAACACTACATCTCCTGCACGTATGAAGATAGAAACTTCGGGTCGATTGTAACTTACACCACGAAACCAAAAATTTAGTAACTGTAAACTGACTAGGTTGCTAGTAGTGGTTTACCATGGGCATCTAGTTCCCTCGTCCACCCATTTATTAGCGAACGTTCGTCGAGTCAAGAAATTCTGAAGGTAAAACGTACAAATACACGAATCAGAATGTTGTCTACAGCTTTTGCAGGTACAAGACTGCCATTTTAAGAGCTGAGGGCTTACCTACAACTTGTGGAGAAACAATGCAGCAGTTATAACAATCGAGGGACATGAGAGACAAAGATATCAGCTGAGAAAGAATTTGTGGCGCGTGTTGCGCTGTCCCCCATGTTTCCCGATACACTCATTAAGCAAGAAGTAAGCAGAGGAATGTGGCGGGGGGGGGGGGGGAAGAGAAACTGAGAAAGTGAATTAAACATAAAGGATAAGAAGCAGACATTTTCAAACGTAGCTGATGACGCTTTAATTCTGTCAGAGATAGCAAAGTACTTGGAAGATAAGTAGAACGTAGTGGATGTTGTTATGGTAAAAGAGGTTATCACATGAATATCGACAAAAGTGAAATAAGATTAACGAAATATTGTTCAGTCCAGTCAGGCGACGGTGATGAAATTAGATTTGAAAATGAGACTCTGACTCACTTGATGCTATAGACGAATTTGCTATTTCGGGAGCAAAATGACACAACGGAGAGGTAGAGAAGATTTAAATGCAAAATGTCAACTGTAAGAGAAGCTTTTCAGGAGAAGAGCAAGATTATAACATCGAACATAAATTTAAGTTTTAGGAAGTATTTTCTGTAAGTATTTGGCCAATGTCTAGCCTTGCATGTAGTACAATGTAAGACAGTACAGACAACAGTAGAACAGAAGCTTCTGAAATGCGGCCTTCAGATGAATGTTGAAGGTTGGATGGGTTGATCGAATTACTAATGAAGACTTAAGGACTCGAACTAGGAAGGAAAGATACATCCGGTACAACTTTATTAGTTGAAGGGATCGCTTGATAAGACACACCAGAAGACTTAAAAGAATAATTCGTCTGGTAATGGTGGATGTGTGGGGAGTAAGTACTGTAGAGGGAGGCGAAGGTTTCACTACAGTAAGCAATTTCAAGTCGATGAATGCAGCAGTTGCTGTACACTGATGAAGAGACTTGTATAGGATAGATAACCGAGCAGAAATGTATTAAGCCAATCATGAACTAAAGACCACAACAACAACAACGAATTCAGTTTTTACGTTCTCTGCAAGATGTCTTTTCTTGTGCAGCCTGAAATTTAATGCTACGGTCGATGCTGTTATCCTGAGCAACGACGTCTGCTCTTACTCGTGTTCCACCCGGTGTTACCTGATGTACTTAACTTTGTGCATATGTAAGTTTCTCTGTTGTATTCATCATTTCTATAGTACAGGTAGTATAATTAATTGTTCCATACGACACGATTTATGATGTGGGCATCATGTGTTAGGACTGTGTTTGCTGTTTTTATCCTAATTAAAATCTGGGATACATTGTCAATGTGTAAAGTATCCTGGAAAATTGTATCATTTGTAGGATTACTGTGTCAGTGCCTTGATTAAACCCTCTGAGACGTTGTCAGTTTGCGAGACTGTAGTTTTTACTTGAATTAAACTCTCATTTTGGAATATACCTGTTGTGAGAGCTGATTTAATGACTGAATTGGCCTCACAGTAGGCAAAGTAAACGGTGAATAAAATAAAGACACAAAGGATTAAAGAATATTACCAGCCAGTGGCCAGTGATTTATATCAATGGGTCAAGTTGATAATTTGCACCACAGCAGGATTTGACTCTGTGTCTCCCTCTTACTAGGCAGAAGCGCTGACTCACACACCAGTCCGGACACAGTGGTCGTCACAACCACACGGACTACCCTAGCACGCTTCCCATCAGACCCAAACTCTCAACTTATGCTACACCCCACTGTGTCCCTGTGTTCCCGATCATTAGCCTCATTACTCGCGGCATCTCGCCGATTCCCGTAAGATTTCGAGCCTGGTGTGCGTCTGCACTGAAGAGATCACTGGTCGGCGCCTCCGCAGTTAATTAACATATGTAGTGAATAAAGTAATTAATTCGCATTTGTAAGTCCTGGGAACATATATTGCGTGACCACAGCATTAATACAAGTTGGTTATTTCTTATCGGGACAACCCTTTCGTGCTCTCCATACCACTGCAGAACTAGACAAATGAGTAACTGAATAAATATACACGCATCTGATTACGATGGTACATCTCTGCTGGTATGTCTACAAACCTGTATACCTTCATGTGCCACTTGTGGCCTGAAGTCGGAGTGCTTTTTATGCTGTATACCTTGAAGCACTTAAACACTTTTGCCTGCGTCCACAGGTGTCATCAATATCCCACTCCTTACTAACACGTTAAGTTCGGTGAACTTACTTTAACGAAGCTGCAAAGTCCAAATATGAATAACACAGCAGAGAGAGGATTACACAGTCAATTACATTTCATAGAATAATTATATCCTTGCATACGGTGACGATGGTATCTGGCAAAAGAGAAGGATATATTACAATTTTTCTAGTGATACCACTGTTGAGGCCTAAATGAATTTGTACACACCTGTTTATTTCAACGTGTCACTATATGTGCGAGCGTTTTTGGTGGTCTTGGCAATGAAAATAACGTTAACTACACAAGAGTCCCCTGGTCAAAATAAACTACATAAATCCTGTCTCTTTTCGACAAACGATAAGAAAAAATAATGTATATCGCTTCTACAATAATTTCCTGTTGACACAACCAAGAAAATACATGGAAGTGGTGTAAAAAGGCAAAATTAACTTGCAGTTCACATGAAACAAAAACAAAAAAAAAACGAATAATTCTGCTGCGAAATTTACAAGCTGTACTTGCAAAATATTGTCTGTAAGCTAGGATTTATTACCATTTGCATTTCAACGAAGCTAATTACATCAGATATAAATACAGATGAGCAAATAGCGAATGGATAAAACTGCCCTTTAGGCTACCTACTTCAAAACCGTTCACAGGATCGGGTAGCTCCTATTCTGTGTACAGCTGCCATTAATACGAAATCATGTGTAATGAGAAATCGGGGAAAGCCACGGGATTAAAGTAGCTCTGCGAATTTTAGCAAGAACTAACTGCTGCAATGAATTTACATACAAAGCATGGCAAGATCTCATCAAGTAAAAATTCTTCCATCACAGTCAGCTCAACGGAAATTTTATCTGTATGTGTTTTTCACTCTCGCTACCAGTTTTTACTGGGGTCATACAAACAACTCTCGAAGGTATTGCTATCTGCCACGCACGTGCCGAGGAAAACACCATTGTATTCTGTGGACTAGACACCGACAATCGCACGCACTTTGGAGATTCCGTTGGCCAGTACATGCCTGCGTGGAGCAATTTTGTCGCAATAATGAGGCGAGGCTAACCGTCACGTATCGAGATCCCAAGCAGATCCACAAATAGCTCACGTGCACGGTAGTTCGTATACATTATCATTCATGTAAATCCGTATACCGTAAGAAACTGTGGCTATCTAGTTGCTACAACAGTGATGTTTGATTAAGCTACTCCACATCACTCTTCAACTAGTAACGTGTCGTTCAAACTGGAAGCACACTCCTCCAGGTGAAGAGATAGTATCCTAGGATAATGCAATTAGTCCGCAGCTCGTGGTCGTGCGGTAGCGTTCTCGCTTCCCCCGCCCGGGTTCCCGGGTTCGATTCCCGGCGGGGTCAGGGATTTTCTCTGCCTCGTGATGACTGGGTGTTGTGTGATGTCCTTAGGTTAGTTAGGTTTAAGTAGTTCTAAGTTCTAGGGGACTGATGACCATAGCTGTTAAGTCCCAGAGTGCTCAGAGCCATTTTGATAATGCAATTATCTCTGCCAGTAGAAATAGCGTCTGATCATACTTGCAGCTGAAGATATACTGTTGCCATTTGTAGCAAACTGAAAAATGTTTATTTGATAGCACCGTAGATAAGAAACTACGGTGAATCTAGCGAATGTCAAGTCGGCAGAAGACCCAGTGTCTAACTGTTCCGCACATCTAAACTGGCAGCCAATGAGATTATGTCTCCGTGTGAGCACCTAAGAGTTAGTAACCATGGATGGTTAAACCTGTAATCCTCTGGACTGTTCCTTCGCTGTTCGTCAATGTTTAAACTCTTTCATTCATTGGCGCACACAGCAATAATGTGTAACGTTTGACTGATTGGATGGTGTGTTCGTCTAATGTCCATGTGACATAAAAAGTCCGCTATCCACAGTAAATCTCCTGTTGGCACTGCCCCCCACCCCTCCGCCCCACTCTCTCTCCCTCCTTCCCTCCCATCCTCCTCTCTCTCCCCACCTTCTTCTTTCTTTATGCTATCCAACTACTAACTAGATACTGAATTTACATTGGATGAAGACACTTTCTGAGCAGCCAGCTAAAAACTTCAAAGTTACTAAGCAGTCGAAATAATTTATTTATATTCTGGTATATATATCAGATTTAATATAGAACTACAACTGTAGCACTATACGTCAACACTAACACGAAGTAAGGGGCTGTGGAATATGCTTAACAGTTTGGAACGCTTTTCTTCATTTCAGCTACCTAAGTTCGTAGAGTAATGTATTTGTTGTTAACAGTATTAGTGCAATCTGAAGTCCTCTGATTATTAGAATAACCATTTCCACTATACAGTACCGAACCTGGCCTCGTCTGTTGTCGAATCTTTCTCACAACAAAGTTTCCCAAAGCTTTCCTTTGACAGCTTGGTCGGCGAATGGCGGGACAAGGGCTTTCTATTTGTCGAATGCCGTCGAAAATAATTGAGCTGCTAAGTTCAAATCCCCAACGGCTCAACAGGTTTTTAAAAGTGACTGCTGTATGGAAGAAATTTTTGCCATATCTCATTTTCTCTACAGTTCACTATGACCAGTGCACACATAGTGTAATGTGGTGATTATATTGTAGAT
Organism: Schistocerca nitens; assembly: GCF_023898315.1. NCBI lineage: Eukaryota > Metazoa > Arthropoda > Insecta > Orthoptera > Acrididae > Schistocerca > Schistocerca nitens. The sequence goes on from NC_064622.1 coordinate 363,706,232, forward strand.
CACCATAACAGAAAACTGCCGGCAATGGAGGATAATGTGGCATCCATGTCCACGTCATCCTCATCTAATAGCTCTAAGCTGCCTGTCAGAATACTACATGACAGCTTCACTTGCTCGGAATTAAAGTTATCGGTGTTGACAGGTCCCACTCATTTTCCATCACTTCCCAATACATTGGCGCAACTACATCTAGGGGAACACTGTACATTACTTAGCTCTTCAGACAAAGGCTCAACCATACACAAGGACTTACGCAACACATCAGTTCCTGTATCTTTCGGTATGGTAACTTGCGAATTCACTTTAATGGTTTTTGTGCTCAATTTCGATTGCTTCTCCTAGTCAAGGGGTGACCCTTGCGAAAGTAATCGTTTCCTGACCATAAAACCGACATGAAATGGTTCCATCCATCTCTACTAAATGCCATTCTGGGTCACGTTTCTACTAGGAAAACCATTCATAAAGGATACGTCTTTGTTAATAAGAAGACTCATGTTTCTTCCATTTGTCGCAATATTTGATGTACATTGACAAATATGGACGATGACCGATTAATACAGTAGATAAGGAAGGTATGACATCGAAGGTATGACATCCACATTATTCAGGGCTCAGTTCTTTGGATTGTTATCGCTGTGACTATCTCAAGCACCAACCGCCTTATCACAATGGTAATATCGTTTCATGTCAGATAACTGAAGTAAAGCGTTGTCGAGCTTGACTAGCACTTGGATGGGTGACCATACGGAACTGTCGAGCGCTGTTGGCAAGCGGGGTGCACTCAGCCCTTGTGAGACGAACTGAGGGGCTACTTAACTGAGAAGTAGCTCTGATCACGAAAACTGACCACATGCCCCTTCATATCCGCATCCAATGATGCCTGTCATCTGAGGATGGCAAGGCGGTCGGTTGGTACCATTGGGTCTTCCGAGGCCTGTTCAGACGGAGTTTAGTTTTAGTTTATAGTATCTCCAGCTGTTGTTTTATGCAATAAACCTTCCTAATTCGGTGCCGTTTCATTAAGATGTAATGCAATTCTACGAAACCATTTTTCAGCATCCAAGGGTGGCTGCAGCGGTGCGAAATTTCATGGATTTACGACTGCATGCATGTACGAGTGAAGAACAGACATTTGATTTATTGAAAGTTATTTGTGAAACATTCCAGAGTGAGATTTTGACTCAGCAGCGGAGTATACACTGATATGAAACTTTCTATCATATTAAAACTGTGTGCCACACCTACAATCAAATCGGGACCTTTGCCTTTCGAGGGGAAGTGTTCGGTGGAGCAGAACTGCGGTAGAGCACTTACCCACGAAAAACAAAGTTCCCGAGTTCGAGACCCGATCCAGCCCACAGTTTTAAGTTGTGCAACATTCTCTCATTAATAACCAAAAAGGTATTTCTTTCCTAACTTCTCAAGTGAAAGTTTGTCTTGGTTTCGCATTAGAAATTCGCTCTAAAACAGTGAAAAAATTCTTTACTACGACTATATCTGCATCAACATCTACCCTCCAGAAGCTACGTTATGGTGTATGGTAGTGGGTATTTTGTGTACTGCAGTCACTACCGGTATTCCCCGTTGCAATCTCGAATGATGTGCGGTAAGAACGGTTATTGGTAAGTCTGGGAGTGAACTCGAACACTCCAGTTACGCATCTGTGGTCTTTTCAGGAGACATACATGGCGTAAGTAGGCTGCTTAGGTTTTTATGTTGGTAACGCCACGTAGCGCTCTGTATGAAAATCACTGACTGTGCTGTGTGCAGCAGTCTGTGGCTGGTTTGCATTGTTGGAATATTTGCTATTGTAGTGTTGGGCAGTTGGACGTGAACAGCTCGTAGCGTTTCGCAGTTGGAGGTAATCCGCCAGCACTGGTGGCTGTGGGGAGAGAGATGGCAGAATTTTGAGAGCGGACGATCTGGACGTGTGTCCATCAGAAAGAGTAAATTTGTAATACTGGATATCATGAACTTATATATATATATATATATATATATATATATATATATATATATATATATATATATATATATATATATATATATACTGTCAAAATCTGTCATTTGCTAACTATGACTATCAGTAGTTAGTGCCTTTAGTAGTTAGAATCTTTTATTTAGCTACTTTTGAAAACATTATGGGAGTGGCAGTGATCAATGTGTTACAAATATTTACTGTCAAAAACAGTCTTGATCACGATTTATTTATCAAGGTGACCGGTTTCGACCATTACTGTGGTCATCTTCAGACCATTGAGTAGGAGCCTATTTCTGTTGGACAGTCACTAGTAGTGAGCCTCCAACAGAAAGAGGCTCCTACTGAATGGTCTGAAGATGACCACAGTAGTGGTCGAATCCGGACACCTTGATAAATAAATTGTGATCAAGACTGTTTTTAATAGTAAATACTTTATTTAGCTGGCAGTATTGGCGTTCGCTGTACTGCAGTAGTTCGAGTAACGAAGATTTTTGTTAGGTAAGTGACTCATGGAAGGTATAGGTTATTGTTAGTCAGGGCCATTCTTTTGTAGGGATTACTGAAAGTCAGATTGCGTTGCGCTAAACAAATAGTGTGTCAGTTCAGGGATGATCAGAATAAGTAAAGAGAGAAATGTTTGAGTACGTTCAGTTTTGTTCAGCTGTTTGAAAATCAAATAACGTAGTGGTTTTCCAGCACTGTCATTTATAAAATTTTTATAAGGAGATGTTTCAATGGGAGGAAGCAATACGTAGATTTGTTAACGTTCCTGGGGACTTACGGCCTCCGAATTTTGACAGTAAACCACACTCTGATACAGACCTCGACTCTTGTGGTGTCTGCCATTGGAGTTACACGAACATAGCTGTACGTATTTCTTGCTTAGGTCTACGAAAAACAAATAAATTACATTAATCCAAAGTTAGTGGACCTGGTGACTTTCTACTCCCATGACGATGACCGAATAAAACAAAAAATGCAATATAATCACCACAGGTATTAGAAGATTTACTGCAGCGCTCTCGGGGGTTCTGAAACCAAAGAACCTCAAAGAAAGGAGACCACTCATCAAAATAAAAATGAGTGTTGAGTTGGACGTTGTTTTATGCTTAGTTTCCTACTGCTAATTACCAACCCATCTCATTGAAAACATACACTACCTATTCCAGATGATTAATCCCATAAATTATGTGCATTAAGAATCCATATTATTAACTATAGCACTGAAATGAATCAACAGTCAATAAAAATTTGCACAGTGGAAGCTCTGTGTGTATCTGTCCCGCAACTTGTACACCCAAGAAATATACAGAATGAAAAAGGAAATTATGTACTTTGCTGCGTAGAATGTACGTAGCTAAATTTGTTAGGAGAGGCGAGACTGCGAACCTGGGAAAGGTAGGACAAGATTACGGAAGATTAGATAATTACAACAATTTCGAATAAATCTCTTCTGAGATGAAAATAGCAAAAACAATGGTAGTTTAAATCACAATTTATGCATATGAGGGGTAAATACCAAAGGTATGCAACGCATAATCACGTGTCACCGTAAGTGCTAACCTCGAGCTCTTACATCAATTATAAGAGCGCATTGAATTAAAGAATATGGCAAGAAAATATGTCCAAATGGATCAGAATAAAAGGTACCCTCCGCCATGCACCGTCTGGTGGCTTGCGTAATGTGTACGCATACACACATGTACAACACCGTCGAATTACTGGGTGGTCAGTACGCAAGTTAAGATTCGCGGAAATCAACTAATGGAAATTACGCGACAGTAAGACGCCCATATTGTGGCACCGGTTTTGACTGCTAATACAGATAATAGGTTTGATCGAAGGCGTCTCGCGAAATATATATAAGAAAGGTTCCATTACACGCAGCTTGCAGCGGAATCTGTCCGGAACGATACAAAAAGCTTGCGTCATAGTGATGTGTATCATACTGCAGTCATTTTAAGAATATCCAATAATATAACAGGACAAATCTCAACCGTTATTTGTTGAGAAGTTGAGGGATAAAATGTCATTCCCGTTTTCTTCTAGATAATGAACCAGAGTCGGTCTGACAGGGAGCGGAAATTCTGGATTAATGACGTCCGAATCCCATGGCTAAATTTTTATGTTGCAAGTATGACTAAAGCAATGTAAAATGATTTGCATAGTGTCACGAAGTTTTTAATAAGTGAACTATAAAGGAGATAATACTCTTTATATGCAGTCCATATCAGTCTTAGGACAGCATAAGTGAGTCTGTTGGAGACACCATCTCATGCTGTGAGACCAAACGCGTCGACACAGAAGATACTCTCACTGTGAGTGCATAATACGTGCCGGTTGTCCATCGTTTGGCGATAAGAATTCGCGTGTATGCTTAGCTGGCGCCACCCTTCGGGCTGCTGGTCGGCAACTAGCTTCTAGGCTATTCTAACAGGTTTCGGGATTGCAGCCGGATCATGTTGAGCTCTTACCACAATATTTCGGCTGGAAAGCTTTCAGCCATCTTGAGATGTCGCAATTGGCGTCCGGACACCTGAAGGCGGTTGAACGGCTGCCAGCCGAAATATTGTGGCAAGAAGTCAACATGTCCTGCTGCAATCCCGATACCCAAAAGAATGTTCAGTACTCCGGGAAAACCTCAAACATCAGAGCTTCTAGGCTGTCGAGGAAATTTCCTCTGAGGCGAGTATTTGGTGCACGGCCGAGATGAAGGGCTGTCTGTCGGCTCTGTGACTTGCTGCGATTGACAAGGTAAGGAATGACGGGAGTCTCCGCAGAAGCGGATGGAAAAGAAATACATGGAAAACACTGGTGGGTCGCAACTAGCAAGTCAGAAGACTGGTGACTCAAAAACAAAGAAAATGTGTAAGTCGGGCCCGATTCTTCTACTGATCTCAGTTACAGGAAGCGGTCTGTGGCCTTTACTGGGCGATCGGTGATGCTTGACGTCGCCTTCCAAGCTCTTGATCCTGCAGCCACGACGAAATCTGCACTGTGGCCTCCGACATTACCTTCGCAAATGAATCAACTACTGAAAGTTCAGTTCAACAGCCAATAGTGGGGGTTAATAAAACTGACAGAAGAACTAGAACAAGTCACTTAGTACGACACTGGTAATTTATAGGCGATCTCGACATAATATATTACACTGGGCAACAACCAAAAAAACGTCATGGGTTTCTCAGCTGATTTAGACTAATGTTGGTGTTCTGAGTCCGAATATCACATTGATTTCGCTCTATCAGGTCAACTTTTTGAGATACAGCCATAGGCCTACATGACCATTTTTCCCTGAAATGTAAGCCTTTTTATAGGCTTGAATATGCTAATACTAGGGGTTTTAAGGGGATTATTCAGGACATATGAAAACAAAAGAAGCCTTTAAGATTGTAACAGTTAATCATTCCAATAGATGCCTTTTTTTCTTACTATAGTATAAAATTTATTCTAATTTTTATTGTCTGACAGTCAACTGCATATTTCTGTTACTATTTCAGATTGATATGGCTTCTGCGCGACGTTCATGCATGAATAATCCAGACGTTTTCTGCTACATCTGCGGAGAATACACGCTTTCAGTGGACAGGAAGAACATCACGGGATTTGTGAAGAACGCCTGCCAGGCTTACTTTCATGTCAAGCTGGGTGACCAAGATAAGCCCTGGGCACCGCACACGGTCTGCAAGAAGTGCGTGGAATACCTCCGGCGGTGGACGAAGGGCACGAAAACTGAAGTTTGGGATTCCGATGGTTTGGAGGGAGCCCTTTGACCATGCATCGGATTGTTACTTCTGCGCCATCAATACTACTGGCATCAACCGGAAGAATCGGCACAGCCTCCAGTACCCCGACCTTCCATCTGCCCGCCATCCAGTTGCTCACTGCGAAGAAATTCCTGTACCAGCGTTCACAGAGCTTCCTAACATCGACGACGAGGCCACCACTGCAGACGAGGGAGGATATATAGCAGACGAGGAGTATGAAGCACAAGATGGTCGGCAGCTCTTTTCACAATGTGAGCTTAATGATCTTGTTCGGGATCTCAGCTTGTCGAAGACTTCATCCGAGCTGTTGGCCTCCAGACTCAAAGAGAAAAATCTACTTTTACGAAAAATCGATTTTTAAAAATTTCTGTAGCAAAAAATCCTGACCTGATAGAACAAAACCAAGGTCATTTTAGGACTCAGGGCATCAAAATTAGTCTAATTCAGCGGGAAAATCCTAGACTTTTTTAAAAAAAAATCTTTTTTTGTTGCCCAGTGTTATTAAAGTGGCATTGCACATATCTATAGAGATCTCAAGAGATTATCTAAATAGTAACAATACATGACTTTTCTTCTAGAGAGAGTTTTACACTTGACGATTATTTCTCATCCAGTTTACGTTCCTACTCGCGCGCGATTTCTTGCATAGCGAATTAGGACTACCCGCCCATCGTAAATTGAAGCTCGTAGCTGCGTTTTAGCTCTCCGAATTACTCCAGTAGTGCGCCGTTTACCTTAATCTCCGGTTCTGGGTGACTCATCCCGCCGCTAGATTTCACACATTAAAATATTTCACTAGAACTGCCATAAATACTGGCCGGTTTCTCTTTTTACGCGTTCTGGAACTGCACGAGACTAATTTAAATGCCAGTATTTCAGCCGGCGCACCCATTTCCCAGACAATGAACGTGTTCACCAACTGGAAATGCTGCACTCGCCGGTTAGGAGTCCGAGTTTTATTATCCCCGTTGAACTTAAAGTAAGATCTATTTAACGTTTCTTAACGTATTTCAGAAACTTCCTACTCTCTAGTGTTTGCATTAAACTGCTATACATTATTGTCTCACTACTTGATAAAAATTCGTTTGAAATTTTCAGAAATACATGTTGTAAACGTAAATGAAATAAGGAAAGTGATTGCTACACTGGGGTGAGGGAGGAGGATACAAATTCTCCAAATAGATTTACATCTAAAACGCACGACTTGTGGTGAGACGCTGCTCCCATGGAATTGAAGTAATTTCACTATTTTTGTAGAAATAACCTCCATTGTGAGGCGAGAGGTAACTTATGCCAATCAAAGTTTGGTCTATAGTGAAGAAATGCTTTCCAGGTGTTCCTCTATAGCATAGTCAACCGAAAAAGTTATTCCGGAACCTATTTAGAATTCTTGAATAACACGTGTTCAGAGAAAAACGCAATGATTCTATTGGATTGTCCTTTGAGACAGTGCTCGATTTGTAGAAATAGAGGTTCCCGTACTGTGATCTCCCAGGGGATGTTTTTGAAATTAGGACTTCTTAAAACGCTATTTTGATACTTTTATGAGATTTTAAAAGTGTAAATACAACATTTCTTTTGCATTGCTTCAACCGCAGCAGCAGTTCTATCGCGCCACAACTCAAAATCCGCAGTTCTGTTTTTTTCCGTCATAGGTATCCATACGGCGCACTCGTACGTACTGTCACATATCAAGCACTGCTTTTAGATTTACTAGCAGTGGTGATGATATTGATTTATAAACACAATCCTTTTTGCTTCCTTTTGTAGGCGCCTTTCCGCTGGATATTTGATAATTTCTTAAAAAAGACCTGCTGGGAAGGACGAATTCTGACGCATCAAAGGTAGGTTAAACGCCTCATTCTCCTTTCCAATAGCAGCCCCATCTCCTGTTACTGACTTAGAAAAGCATAATGACACATATTTATATAACTGGTGTTTTGCAGGGAGTTTGAAAGCAGTTCACTAAAAGTGGATTAATAAAGATCTTGAAAATATGAGTACTGACATTTGAGGGAATTAACATTTTATCCATTCCGTTGCTCCGCAGAGAATGTATGCAATTAATACCGTATTCCTAGATCAGTGTAACCTAATTTCAAGAACTATGCATTACATTTCCTGGGTCCTAACAGTATTGTATTTTAATTGTATAATCTAGTCGGCTCTTTGTAGACTTCGAAACAATTCCAATACCTTTACATTTATCCTTCACGCTGACTGCATATTCCTGCTCTGAAGATGTTCTACCAAACTCAGAGGAAATCAGGTTCCATAAAATGTAATGAAAGCATGTGATGCGCCGGATTTAGGTGGGATAGGGATTCGGCTCGTGGGTTGTACAGACGTAGGCTCAGTTTAATGAAAATGTAATTAAACATGCAAGGTATCAATACACAGTATATAAATTACTCTGGCTAACAATCAAATTCTTTGTAATCCGAATAAAACTTTGTAGAGCCTGAGTGGTAATATCCTCTTTAAAATAACAATAGCCAATATATAATAAATAATCTGTCGTTTGAATGGTAATCAATACAATATAACAATTAACAGTAAATGGCTCTTGGCCTTCAGAAGTTGGGCCCTTATTAAGTCATTATAGTAGAAGATATTCACTTATGTAGGATAGATACTAATAATACATCCACTATATTTTCTAACTCTAGTACTTCTAATTTCACTCGATCACCAACACATTAACTGTGCACAACACCCACAAAACTACTCTGCTCGCCTGCTTGGGTCTAAATTATCAGGTATACAATTACAATACGATGAAACAGTCACTTAAGACTATAGAACAATTTTCAGTACACTTAAGTGAACCTGTGGCTCGATAAGAACAAAATCATAGCACAAGTCATAGTGGCTTTTTAATTCTCATTCATCCACCACGGTCTCACGTGCAGCGTATACTGATATAATAGGACTGCTCACTGACCTAAGACGTAACATGCACTGCCACATGACTGCATGTAATTCACAATTAAGTCATTAAAAAACTCTCACAAATATCCATAACACATTGAATTCCAATTGACAGCAATGCACCTTCGCACAGTTGTACCTAATACTGTACCTCAACTTCAACCCACTGACGGTTCTAGGCGCTGTAGTCTGGAACCGCGAGACCGCTACGGTCGCAGGTTCGAATCCTGCCTCGGGCATGGATGTGTGTGATGTCCATAGGTTAGTTAGGTTTAACTAGTTCTAAGTTCTAGGGGACTAATGACCTCAGAAGTTGAGTCCTATAGTGCTCAGAGCCATTTCAACCCACTGACATCAGGATACCAACAGCAATTGCAAAAGCACCCTGATTGTGATTCTTATAATATGTGATGCAATTCATCACCTTCGCTGCTTTATTGATAGCGCGACAGTAGAAGGCAGCATCCGATGCCTCAGATTGATGTCCACATGACAGCCGCCCTTGCCGACCATTGTGGGTCCGGTATCGATCCGCGCGATCTCCATGAGACCCCTTGGACTTTGCTCTTCGCAGATCAGCTTTGTTCGCGTCTCTTCAGTAACTGACTGCTCCGCCTGCTCCGCCTTCTACCAGCCACGCCATTGTTGCCCGTGAGCCATGCAATGCCCGAGCGCCGACTCATGCCTAGTCAGCCTCTGCCCTTAGGGTTCTGCGGCGCTGGCTCAAGCTGAAGCTGCTGTTCCATCGCGGTACAGGAGACTGACCACTCGACAGCACCGCACTATGCCCAGCCCGGCGAAAGGAGAACTTCGGCCATCGCGCCAATGTTTGGCCCCTGATGGAGCGCTGCAGGGATACCATCCCCTTCCACGTAGTAATCGCTTGCCTCCACAAGACGTTGCCAGTTATCATACTGCGAACCCACCACTGCCGTCCATGCTCTCCCCTGGCAGCGGTGCTCACGGTGACCACGCGGCTCATATCATCTGTACGCTGGCGCCACCAGTGCCCCATACCAAAGAACACCATCACTGGCACCTGGGAAAACAGTGGTGCTGTTCGACATGGCACATGGCTAAAGGAGTACTGTATTTACTGTTCAAAATGTACATCACCTGCGACTGATACTCATTGAAGAGTTGATTATACTATCCTACCATGAGATAGTGACACAAAATTTTTGTGTAACCCTAGTTTAAGTCTTAAAGTTTCCCAGCATTAATATTAACCCACCATTTCGTGTTACTCTATTAAGTTATATATTTAACCTGTGCAACAAACAAACTTCAATCCATAGTCGCGCATTCTTATATTCGTGCTTCCCTTTGTTTTTCGTGAAAAAGTGGAAGTTGAAAGTAAGTTGAACGAAACAAAAAGTGAAAATTTCGTTCTTCTCTGAATAATTCCTCTTAAAGCAAATGTCAGAGCACCGAACAGTAACTGACATGTGTTATTCATGTAGTCCCGTGCTCTCAGGCACCATGGCAGTTTGGAGTTTAAAAGATAAACACTGTTAATAGTAATGAAGTTAATGCAGCACTGGATTTTATTGCGTATATCTTCGAAGCTTCGGAGAACAAATTTGTTGTAGTTTTGCTTAATTAAATTACATTTTATGTGTTACAGTTTGGCGTAAAACAATATTGTCGACAGGTACTGTATACGTTAAATGGTTAATAAATAATTGTTTGAATACTCTTTCACTAAAAGAAGTAGGCTTCTGCGCGAAACAATGGAATATCGAAAACACATTTCAGTTAAGTTTAGGGATAATCTAACATACTTACTATGCTGCACGTGTCTTCCTCTTTTGCGTTCGTCTAATTTTTAGTTCATCCCCAGTGTGTCCTCTTTCTGCCATGTTTCAAAGCAATTCTGTAAATTTTTCATGCATGCTTAAATATTTAATACGTTCAGATACATCAGGGTGCTCATTCTCAACCGCCTAATACCGCAGTGTTGGGTTTCCACCTCAAAATTCTACGCATATTTTGCATAACCGGTTTGTGTTGTATTGTATGTTAACCGGGGGCATAGAAACGACTTAGAGGCACCGTCCCCCCCGCAGCTGCAGTGGTCCAAAACCCCACGACGACTACCGCAATCCACTTCACCCCTCCGCCGCCGTACACCGGCCCCCGGTGAACCCCTTCCCCCCCCCCCCCCCCCCTTCCCCAGGGAACGTCTCACACCAGACGAGTATAACCCCTATGTTTGGTAGGGTAATTGTGTTGTACACTTACGTGGAGCACTATCACCGACATAGTGTAGCTGAGGCGGAATAAGGGGAACCAGCCCGAATTCGCCGAGGTAGATGGAAAACCGTCTAAAAACCATCCACAGACTGGCCGGCTCACCGGACCTCGATACAAGTCCGCCGGGGACCAGGCGCTCCTTCCAAATCCGGAAAGCCGTGCGTTAGATGGTTCAAATGGCTCTGAGCACTATGGGACTTAACATCTGTGGTCATAAGTCCCCTAGAACTTAGAACTACTTAAACCTAACTAACCTAAGGACATCACACACATCCATGCCCGAGGCAGGATTCGAACCCGCGACCGTAGCAGTCGCGCGGTTCCGGACTGAGCGCCTAGAACCGCTAGACCACCGCGGCCGGCCCGTGCGTTAGGCCGCACGGCTAACCGGGCGCGCTCATAAATAGTTTAGTGCTATGGAACGTGTGACGAAATATTGTTCTTTTCGTGTCTACAGTCACCCAAGACACAAAACAGGTGCAAAACTTACATTTCGGAAGATAATGGCCGCCCGAACAAGGCAAGGGTATTTTGCTTGTTGTCTTCGTGCTTGCCAATACCTACCTTCGCCAACAAGGCCGCCGAATTTGTTCCCAGTTGAGAACCTTTGGAACATCATGGGCAGGGATAGTTGGAGGACCTGACGACCCATTTGGACAGAATTTGGCACGATATGCCTCGGGAAGACATCCAACACCTCTATTGGCTCTGAGCACTATGCGACTTAACTTCTGAGGTCATCAGTCGCCTAGAACTTAGAACTAATTAGACCTAACTAACCTAAGGACGTCACACACATCCATGCCCGAGGCAGGATTCGAACCTGCGAACGGAGCGGTCGCTCGGCTCCAGACTGTAGCACGTAGAACCGCACGGCCACTTCGGCCGGCCAACACCTCTATTAATCAAAGCCAAGCCGAATAACTGTTTGCATTAGAGCTAGTCGTGGACCAACGCATGACCTACTTGGTCAGTTTGATAAGCTCGCCCTCGTGAAAAAAATCATCCAATTATTCTGAAATTTCAATCATTTTTTTGTCTGCATATTTACATCATATCTATCAATTTCAGTTTCATTTCATTAATTCCTTTATGGTATGTCGTTTCTTTCTATTAAACAGTATTTTATAAATTCATAATATCACGAATTTCACTTTTTAATGCAAGGTGTAACAATTTATAAACAATTTCAGCAGGGTACAAGTAGGCGCATGCAACAGTGGGAAATTGTCAGATCTACTTTTTTCCCTTTCTCGTGATGACTGGGTGTTGTGTGATGTCCTTAGGTTAGTTAGGTTTAAGTAGTTCTAAGCTCTAGGGGACTGATGACCATAGAAGTTAAGTCCCATAGTGCTCAGAGCCATTTGAACCATTTGAATCAGATCTACTTGCCAGTAATTCGAGTGGTAGTGAAAAACCTGCAAAATAATTATGTTACTCTGATCACATTTTGAAGATACTGCTATGGTGCAACATATTTTTTGGTTTCTTGGTTTCTTTCTTTACTTTTCGTACCAAAGAGGACTGCAAAGGTGTAGGTTTTTTTTTCTTTCTGCATATGAGGCTTGTAGCTCCTTTCTGAGGAACTTTTAGCTTTTATTTTCTGCTTCTGTGTGATGATAACGTTTCTACATATATAAAACGTTTCTACATATATTAAAACTGTAATCTGTTTATGTTTACTTTCTTTTCTCACATCAAAGAAAATTGCAGAAATAAGGTTTCTTGTTTCTTTCCATAAAAGTTTTGAAACTATCATCTACGAAGATGTTATTTTCATATTCTGCCTTTGGTTGCTGAAAACATTTCTACGAATATAAAATAGTAACTTCGCGTGTAAGTTATAAATATTGTAATCTATCTAATATTCTGCGAGAGATGAGATTTCCACTCCTGTACTGAGAAAACACTACTCCTCGTCTCCTTAGATACTGAAAGATCTGTTTCTCGTGACATCTAGTGGTCAAGTCTGCATTACGTGGCCGTCTTCGGGTAGTTTTGATCAGATAGTTTGTAGTCCATATTTCAGAAGTAGTGAAATAATTCCGTAAGTCACAGTTTATTTGGCAAGCATTTCAACTCTAACAAATCAAATTGCACTTCCGCTCTTTACTGTTATTATAACACAGCTTCCATAACAGTTAGTGATATTCAAGATTGTTCCTCATGATATTTAACAGTTCTTCATCATTTAAACCGGTACTCTGAAACCCACGAAATCTAGGTAAATCTCATGAATGACAAACGACTGTGTCTTATTACTTACATACGATATTTAATATTCATGACTTGGATCAATCTTAATAGCAGTACTACTTCTGTAATTACTCTATACCACCTGGTTTATTACTTAATTTCCCATCTGTTGGCCTTCTTACCCTTTTTAACTCACTGTGTACATTATTCTCATATCTTATATCGATTAAATAAACTATATTATTGCAATTTTCTAACGCCAACCGACGGAAAAACTAACTCCACCTGATTCAAATTAAACGCTCACAACGAACTCCTTGGAATTATACCACCCATAACTTCACTCGTCTATGTCTCTGCCTTAATCAGTCAACAAATCGACTTTTATTTCTTGAAATTATGCAGCTGTCCGCCTGTTTATTATATTTTATGAAACATTCATTTGCCGTTTCCACTGTGCCAATATTCCTATCTGTCTTTTTATTGTGTAAAACCTTCATTTTGTGAATCGCTATGTCCAGTTTTATACTGTATTTCAAAATTTTTACCCTCATATGGCCGAAGAGCTGTGACTTGTATCCGCTGACAACCCACCACCCGCCCATACGGGCCATAGGGATGAAATGACATTAAAGGATAAATAAGTAGCAGTTTTGGTGTGGCAGGCTATGTTATTGTCGGTAAATACCCACTACCCAATCCACATACATTATTTTTCCTTCTTCTTGTGGTGAATGTTAGTAGCGTAGTACTTGGACCTTCACCTTTTTTTCCTAGGCTCAGCGCACAATTACGAGCATCAGAAAGACGAATGGGCATCTCCTAAATTTTGTCAGTTTCAAATGGTTCAAATGGCTCTGAGCACTATGGGACTTAACATCTGACATCATCAGTCCCCTAGACTTAGAACTACTTAAACCTAACTAACCCAAGGACATCACACACATCCATGCCCGAGGCTGGATTCGACCCTGCGACCGTAGCAGCAGTGCGGTTCCGGATTGAAGTGCCTAGAACCGCTCGGCCACAGAGGCCGGCTTTTCCGTTTCCATGCAGACCATATGTGTTGGTTATAATTATTTTCACCTTACGAGAATTTTAAATCCCTGTCATATGGATTGAAGCACAAGTGTTCTTGCTTCAGAGTGTTCTTGCAATGTTTCCCATCATTAACTCGGAACTCATACGTCTTACTTGGTACAGCTGTCCTGGTAGCTGATGGTTTGACCCCACTTATCTTCCGATAGCAGTAGTCGTGCGTAGTGATTTGGCTCTTAGCTGAATACTACGGACAGGTAGGTGGCGAACATCTCAACCAGTCTGGCGATCATGAACTTTGCGGCTGCAAAAGGGGAGCCCTTCATGGCAAGGTAGTTGTTTAAATAAAGACTACACAGCATACAGTTTGGATTTTAACTAAAGAAATAAGTAGGATTACGTTCGCAGCCCGGGCCTGGATCAGAGCGGAGACTGGCAGCTCCAGGTCAGGTATCGCGGGCGGCGGAGATCGGAGAGCCCTTCCATTCTACCAGGTGGCGTTAAGTACAGACACAACTGTTCCTACCACACAGTATACTGTACAGACTATGCCATTATGTGCCGACCATACATAAAAAAGTGTTTAAGCATTGTGAATTGCTTGATTTCAGATGAAATTACACAGTAAACTGGCTGCTATAAATAACCTCACAGGTTTCTACAAGCGAGCTACTCCCCTTTTTCCTGGTAACCCGGTTTCCGACGTCATGCTACAGCTGCTCAAGTATTCTACGTATTGGTTTCTGACGTCATACAGCCTGTATACCCTGGTCGCCATGTCGGAACGCCATTTTAAATTTCCGGAGGATTTGTACTTGGGACAACAGCCGTATTTACAAAGGAGTAGGGGAAAACCCTACTAAAATTTGAATTTCCCACCATTTTGTACATAGGGAAATTGGGAGGGGGGGGGAGGGGAGGGCGTCCCATGACTAATCGATGACGTCAACGATTAAGTCATCGATGACGTACTCTGCACCAGAATGCCACTCAAACAGAAACCAGAATAAACGTAAGCAGTGAGTATGTCTAATGGCAAATCCTTAACTAATTTGAATTCCACATATGAAAAAAAGAACAAGTGAAACACTAATAGCTTTAACTTGTGGCAATGGTTGTAAGCCCTTAAACATAGCAGAGCAGAGTGTCAATTAATACAACTTACGAAAATCACATCGCCAAAAATTAGGACCAAACGCAGTCGCTAACTGAAATGAGACCAGCGGTATCAGGGAGTGATCGCAGATCTGGTACGGGGTAGCACAGGTAGCTTGAAGCCGCGTGTGGTAGCCGCGTGGTCTGGGGCGTCTTGTATCGGTCCTCACGGGTCCCCTCGTCGGAGGTTCGACTCCTCCGTCGGGCATGGGTGTGTGTGCTCTCCTTAGCGTAAGCTACTTTAAGATCGTTTAATTAATGTGTAAGTCGAGGGACCGATGACCTCAGCAGTTTGGTCCCATAGAACCTTACCACAGGTAGCTTGAAACATGCAAGGAGAGTGCGAATAAAATGAAGCATAGCAGAGTGTCAATTAATACAACTTACGAAAATCACATCGCCAAAAATTAGGACCAAACGCAGTCGCTAACTGAAATGAGACCAGCGGTATCAAACTATTCTCACGACCCATCCCTGGGACACAATCTGATAAAACAGCCAATTTAAATCGTAAGATGAAACATTTAATTTTATCCCACAACGGCAAGATCAATTAATCGGCGGAAACCATTTAACACGAAAACAGCACACTGATTTCAAGAATGTCGGCAAGTGTTAAGCATAAAGTAAACGGCAACTGCGCTTAACTGAAACGAGATCTGGCACATAGCACTGGACAGCTTATACTGTACTAGGGCTATTCGGAAAGTAAGTAGCGATTGATCGCGAAATGGAAACCAGTGCAACTATCAGATATATTTTATCGGGAACAATTAGCTACAGCTTCCAGCCACTGCTCTACATAGTCACCACTAGGTCTTAGACATTCGTCGTAGCGTTGTGCCGACTCTCCAATACCCTCGTCATTGAAGGCAGCCGCCTGTGCTTCCCGCCAATTCTCTACGCTCATCCATAGCTCGTTGTCTGTGTGAAAATGCTGTCCTCATAGCCAGTAGTTAATGTGAGCAGAGATGAAACACAGCGGGAGCCAATTACGAGCTGTAGCGCGGGTGATCAAACACTTCCCATCCAAAACGCTGCAGGGTCGTTTTCGGTAGCCATCCAGATTGCTGCCGAGAATTGTCAAGAAGTAGGAACCGTATAATAGCTCTGTAATGTGAGTTGCATAACATCAGGCGAAATCTCTCACCAGTTCATACTTGGCGGGAGATACTATTTTCTACTCATCTTTATGTGCTCATCATGCGCTCAGAACGGAAAAGAGCAAAGTGATGTAATCCATAGGCATACTAGAGACACTGTCGAACACATATGTGCGAAGCCTTATTTGATTTTCACAGTGGTTTCTATTTCTTGACCGATCTGCACTTACTTTCCTAATATCTCAGTTTTGGGGCACACGCTCACTGTGACAGGCTAGGTTCAGAATTGTGCTCATCGAGTACTGTTCTTTAGGATGAACAGGGGCTTTCCCAAGATGTCACTGTGTAGGGAAGCAGCATACTCACGCCTTATAAAATTTACATCAGTCTTTCCATTGTGTGCCAGCCTAGTCCGCTGTAACTAGCTCTGACGTCATAAATATTGCGCAATACTTTAAAAAGAAGTAAATAACCTGAAACGTTTCTAGCATGTCAGGAGTAATACAAAATCAATATGTGTTGGATATCAGTTCAATAACTTTAACCATTTTCGAAATTTGGATGTTTTTCTGTAAAAATCATTGGCGCAACAGAAAAGAGCTAGAAACTTAAAAATTTATATTTAGATTCCTTTTGCATAATAATTTAGTAGAAACAGTATTCTGGATCTCACAAATTAAAATTTTAGTTGAAATTCATGATTTTCTTGTTTTTGTCTTAGAAATTAAGGAAGCAAGATACATTAAGTAGGCAAACAAATAAGGCTAGGATGTTTAAATTTAAATAGAAGGGAAATCCGCTATAATAATAAAAATGTGAGAACTTTCAACACAATAACTATAAAACTATAGCTATAGCGTATCTCCAAAGAGCAAGTTCGGAGCTCGTCCACTGCGTGAAGTGTAGTTAAATTAATTCTCTCGCCCAAAATATTTGACTTAGCCACGTTAGACTTTTAGTATGGTTACTTACTTGTGTGCTGATTGCACAATTAAATTGAAAGTTTCATCGGCCATCACCAAAGGAAGCAATGATTTATTCGATAACTTAAAGTGGTGCATTACTAGCCCAGCGGCTAGTCGGGAGAGCAGATTTGATCAGGCGTTCCCTTCGCCGTCCGCACCGCGGCTTTATATGTAAGAACGCTGCACGAGAAAAGGAAGGCCCCAGTTCTCTCCAGACGCTGATTAGCTCACCACCTGTGCCAGGAGTCGCGTCGCGTCGCGTCGCGTCGGTATCGTTGATATAAACAGCCTCCAATGCAGTAATAAGTTACTCGGGATACGCGTAACCATGAAATCGTTTTCGAGTGAAGTGTTAATTTTGGGATGACGTTAATGATCTATTTTTACTTTGCGTATGTCGTATTTTCACGTGCCGCCGCAAGGCAGACATTCTGCCATTATTAGCGTGGCGTTTGATGAACATTATCATAAAATTTTGGCGAGCATTCACTTAAACATTTAATTTGAAAAGTTATAGTGGCATCAGTGCATTACACTCTGAACTGCTCTGGTAGTTGGATTGTGTGGATTCTTTTTGGTCTGTGACTTTCAGAATATAGTGAATATTTTAGAGAGACAATCTCCTAATTTCTCAGAGTTATAAGCTGTAGCTATAAATGTATTTCTCAGATGAAGTGGGCACTAGGAATTCTAATTACAGGCTTCACATTTTGCTAATCACTTTCTGGTTGCCAATATTGTAGTTAGAGAGCCAGTATTAAGAACGGCAAACAGCATAAATACAAAACATTTATTCTATTATTCCACCCGCCGCCCCACAACTGGTACACCAAACTTCTATTGGCTGCCTCCAGAGACCCACTGATTTTGACAGTTGGCAATACTCCCTTAGGATTTAACGGTTGGCTACAGCACGCATACACAAGCTCTGGAATCTAAGATATTGTTGTCGCGCTTCACAGCGCACGGATTAATTAGTGGCAGTTTTGGAAGCCAGTGTAGGAGCCCGCCTGCTGTGATGCGCACGTGTGTTGGGCGAGGGGTCGTCGCCGAGCTGCCGTACTGCAGTGTCCGCCAGCAGCGACACAGGATTTGGTTGTTGTTGTGGTCTTCAGTCCTGAGACTGCTTTGATGCAGTTCTCCATGCTGCTCTATCCTGTGCAAGCTTCTTCATCTCCTAGTACCTACTGCAGCCTACATCCTTCTGAATCTGCTTAGTGTATTCATCTCTTGGTCTCCCTCTACGATTTTTACTCTCCACACTGCCTTCCAATACTAAATTGGTGATCCCTCGATGTCTCAGAACATGTCCTACCAACCGATCCCTTCTTCTAGTCAAGTTGTGCCACAAGCTCCTCTTCTCCCCAAGTCTATACAATACCTCCTCATTAGTAATGTGATCTATCCATCTAATCTTCAGTATTCTTCTGTAGCACCACATTTCTAAAGCTTCTATTCTCTTCTTGTCTAAACTATTTATCGTCCACGTTTCACTTCTATACATGGCTATACTCCAGGATTTGGTATTGACATTTTTTTATAATTTGCAGCGCGCTTATTAATTTAAAGAAAAGGGTTTGTGTATGTGAGTAGCAGCAGACGGTAATTTTTGATAATGAAACTTCCTGGCAGATTAAAACTGTCTGCCGGACCGAGACTCGAACTTGGGACCTTAGCCTTTCGTGGGCAAGTGCTCTACCAACTGAGCTACGCAATCACGACTCACGCCCCGTCCTCACAGCTCTACTTCTGCCAGTACCTCGCCTCCTACCTTCCAAACTTTACAGAAGCTCTTCTGCGAACCTACCAGAACCAGCACTCCTGAAAGTAAGGAGCACTTTCCCGCGAAAGGCAAAGCTCCCGAGTTCGTGTCTCGGTCCGGCACAGAGTTTTACTCTGCCAGGAAGTTTCATATCAGCGCACACTCCGCTGCGGTGTGAAAATCACATTCTGGAATTTTTGATAATGATAGGACTTGAATTCTTAAGGGAAACCATTGTTAGGCGAATAGATTAAGTATTGGTTTTTGTCATTGATTTCTTTTGTAATTGTCAGGGAATTGTTTTACTATGTAGTTAATTGAGAAGTGTTTCAGTCTGTCTCAAGAGTTTGATTAATTTGTAATATTGCTTTAATGCCACTGGAGGCAGATTTACATACGAAGCGATTGTTCAAAAAGCTTCTAGCGTTTTGTTAATTGAATGAGAAACAATCGCTTTCAGAATATAGTTTTTGAAAGAAGGAATTACTTGTTTGGGTTATCATTTATCGAGTTTAGACTTGACCAAACCCTCTCTGCTGAATTATATGTAGTTGTAGTACGCAGCAGCAGCCGCAGCAACAGCAGGAGCCGCCATACAGAACATGCATTGCACTCAGCATGAATAATAGGTTTTTTTATGTTTTTGTTAAATAATGGAATACAGTAGATCAAGCAGTGGCAGCAGAAAGACCAAGTAAGTTATTTGTTGCGCACAGGACCAATAAAAAAACTAAAGTTCAGGCGATCTCTGTAATAGTAAGGATAACAAGAGTACAAGCACGAGAGTTTCAGTAGAAAACACGAAGTAAGAAGCTAGAGCTAGCGACTTTCAGTTTCTTCGTACGATGTGTAGTTGACCACCTTGCCTGCTGAAGCCACGCTCGTCTACCCACTGGTGCCGCTGTCGTGGACTCGTCCACGCGCTCTTTTGAAGGCGCCCACTTAGCTTGTCCGCTAGTAGTGGAGAGGGCGCTCCAGTTGAGAATCGTTACGTTGCCTCTTAACCGCGATGTCAGGTTTCTCATTTGCGTTCCTGGTACGTTAGTGGCTCTTAACTCGACGCTCACGCTCTCTGTGGCGCCACGAACGAAACCGTTATTGAGTAACAGAGTCTCACAACATATAATATAGGCAGGAGCTAACAGGACTCAATGAGGCATATGCTGCGGTAATCGGTTTCCTACATTTGAACGAAGACAATGCTGGAAAAAATATTTGCTAAGACGGTAGATGTGTATTGCAAAAGATTTAGGCGTCCGGTTACTCCAAGATGTACATATGCGACGGCAAAAATGTTAAATTCGTTATGGAACGGCTTTCAGTATCCTGTACAACATTTTGGACATGTCTCACGTCATAGTCCGCTGGGTTCCCTGACTGTTCACTGTGTGTCATATGTAGGATGTTTCAGAGTCATTGAATCAAACGTCTAGGGGTAACAGGTCACGTTCAGTGGAACAACTTTTGTTAGGGACAAAATGTTCGGTTATGCTTCCTGGTGATAGATGGCGTCTTTTCATTGGATTCGTCGGCCCACTGCATGACTCTCTAACTACATGCTGTCGTTTTCAGCATGAAAATCTCAGAACGAAGAAAGATATTTTAGGCGGATAAAGAACTTTATATTTTCCTTTTAAAGTCGACCAGATGACTAAATTGTAGGCAAGGTGCGTCGCATACACACCGAAGAGGTAAAGAAACTGGTACACCTGCCTAATATCGTGTAAGGCCCTGCGAGCACACAGGAGTGCCGCAACACGACGTGGCACGGACTCGACTAATGTCTGAAGTAGTACTGGAGGCAACCGACACCATGAATCGTGCAGGGCTGTCCATAACACCGAAAGAGTACTGGGGGGGGGGGGGAATCTCTTTTGAACAGCACGTTGCAAGGCATGCCACATATGCTCAATTATGTTCATGTCTGGGGAGTTTGGTGGCCAGCGGAAGTGTTTTAAGTCAGAAGAGCGTTTCTGGAGCCACTCTGTAGCTATTCTGGACGTGTGGGGTGTCGCATTATCCTGCTGGAATTGCTCAAGTCCGTCGGAATGCTCAATGGCATGAATGGATGTTGGTGATTAGACAGGATGCTTACGTGGATGTCACCTGTTAGAGTCGTATATAGACGTATTAGGGGTCCCATATCGCCCCAACTGCACACGCCACAGACCATTACAGAGCCTCCTCCAACTTGAACAATTCCCTGCTGACTTGCAGGGTCTATAGATTCATGAGGTTGTCTCCATTCCTGTAGATGTCCATCCGACTGACACAATTTGAAAGACTCGTCCGACCAGGCAACATGTTTCCAGTCATTAACAGCACAATGTCATTGTTGATGGGCCCAGGTGAGACGTACAGATTTGTGTTGTGCAGTCACTAAGTGTACACGAGTGGGCCTTCGGCTGCAGAACATATCGATTATGTTTAGATGAATGATTTTCACGCACACGCTTGTTCAAAAATGGCTCTGAGGACTATGGGACTCAACTTCTCAGGTCATTAGTCCCCTAGAACTTAGAACTAGGTAAACCGAACTAACCTAAGGACATCACACACATCCATGCCCGAGGCAGGATTCGAACCT
This sequence comes from Schistocerca nitens, assembly GCF_023898315.1. Lineage (NCBI taxonomy): Eukaryota > Metazoa > Arthropoda > Insecta > Orthoptera > Acrididae > Schistocerca > Schistocerca nitens. Next base: position 363,727,973 of record NC_064622.1, read on the forward strand.
GCGACCGTAGCGGTCTCGCGGTTCCAGACTGCAGCGCCTAGAACCGCACGGCCACTTCGGCCGGCCACACGCTTGTCGATAACCCAGAACAGATATCTGAAGCAATTTGCGGAAGGGTTGCACTACTATCACGTTGAAAGTTTCGCTTCTGTCGTCGTTGGCCTCGTTCTTGGAGGATTTTTTTTTCGGCCTCAGCGATGTCGGAGGTTTGATGTTTTACCGGATTCATGATATTCATGGTACACTTGTGAAACTGTCTTACGGGAAAATCCCCACTTCATCGCTACCTCGGAGGTGATGTGTCCCATCGCTCGTGCGCCGAGTAAAACACCATTTACAAACTCACTTAAATCTTGATAACCTGGCATTTTAGAAGCAGTAACCTATCTAAGAACTGCGCCAGACACTTGTTGTCTTATAGAGGCGGTGCCTATAGCAGCTCCATATTCGTGCCTGTCTACATACCTCTATTTGAATATGCATGCCTCTGCCAGTTTCTTTGGCACTTGTGTGTATGCCACAGGTCGCCTACACCCTGACGCCTGTCAGCAGTATACTGTAGAGTAAAAGACACACTACGTGAGCAAAGGTATCCGACACCTGGCTGAAAATGACTTACGAGTTCGTGGCGCCCTACATCGGTAATGCTGTAATTAGATATGGTGTTGGCACACCCTTACCCTTGATGACAGCTTCCGCTCTCGCAGGTGTGCGTTCAATCAGGTGCCGGACGGTTTCTTGTGGGATGGCAGTCCATTCTTCACGGAGTGCTGCACTGAGAAGACGTATAGATCTCGGTCGTGAGGTCTGGTACGAAGTTCCAAAACATCCCAAAGGTGTTCTTTAGGATTCAGGTCTGGACTCTGTGCAGGCCAGTCCATTACAGGGATGTTATTGTCGTGTTACCACTCCGCCACAGGCCGTGCATTATGAACAGGTGCTCGATCCTGTTGAAAGGTGCAATCGCTATCCCTGAAATGCTCTTCAACAGCGAGAAGCAAGAAGGCGCTTAAAACGTCAGTGTAGGCCTATGCTGTGCTAGTGCCACGCAAAACAACAAGGGGTGCAAGCCGCCTCCATGAAAAATACGACCACCGCCGCCTCCGAAATTTACTGTTGGCACTACACACGCTGGCTGATGACATTCACTGGGCATTCGACATAACCACACTCTGCCATCGGATCGCCACATTGTGTACCGTGATTCGTCACTCCACACAATGTTTTTCCACTGTTCATTGTCTAATGTTTACGCTTCTTACACTAAGCGAGGCGTCGTTTAGCATTTACCGTCGTAATGTGTGTCTTGTGAGCAGCCGCTCGACCATGAAATCCTAGTTTTCTCACCTACCGCCTAACTGCCGTGGTACTTGGCTCCTGATGCAGTTTAGAATTCCTGTGTGATAATCTGGATAGATGTCTGCCTATTACGCATTACGACCCCCTTCAACTGTCGGCTGTCTGTCAGTCAGCAGACGAGGTCAGCCTGCACGCTTTTGTTCTGTACGTGTCCCTTCACGTTTCCACTTCGCTATCACATTGGAAACAGTAAACATAGGAATGTTTAGGGTTGTGGAGATCTCGCGCACAGATGGATGACACGAGTGACAGCCAGTCACCTGCCCCTGTTGGAAGTCCGTGAGTTCCGCGGATGGCCCCATTCTGCTCTCTCACAATGTCTAATGACTAATGAAATCGCTGATATCGAGTACCTGGCAGTAGCTACGTCTAAAATTGCTAGAATGGAATACTGTTTCATGACCCTGTAGGATACCTATTAGATGGAATGTTTGTCTAGTTTCATGGCCCTATAGGATCCCTATTAGATGGAATGTTTGTCTTTCTTGACGGACCCACCGCTTTTCACTAGCAAAGTGCTCGAAGATAATCTTTAACTTATACAGACAGATGAATATACAAATATAGTGCTGCCAAATCGGAGCTGTACTGTGGATGTCGAATACTGAGACCAAGGCAGATGTAGAGCTCGTGTGTGGTGTGGAATTGTCAGGTTGAAGGAGAGAGTTCTCCATGTGTGGACCAACTCTTCAATTCGAAGTTCAGTTGCGGCACGCTGTTTCTCACGCATCGACATGGTTAAGTTACATGAGGTGTGTGAGAAAAGCAATGAGATGAGAACACTGCGAGCGATCTAGCAAACGCTGTGTAGTTTTACTTGTGTAGTCCAGAGTGTGTTCATCTCTTCTATGTGCTTAGTCTAAGTTTCAGCTCCGTATATCCATCAAGTGATTTTTGAGAGCGCCATCAGTCAAGTTATGTTTTCGTTGTGTGTTATGAAAATGGAACAGTGAAATTTAGAGTAATACCATGCCATCAAGTTCTGTGTTAAAGTTGAGGAATCCACGAGTATGACCTTCTATAAGTCGAAACACATTTTCACTGGCACAAATCATTTTTGGATGGCTGAGAACACGTTTAAAATGAACCTCGCTCAGAGAGACTTTCAACTTCAAAACCCGACGAAAACGTGGAAATGCGTGTTCTTGTGAGATCACACCAACGCTTAGGAACAATTAAGATACGTGCCCTGTTAAATGCAAACAGTTTCATCGTACATCAAATTTTGACCTAAAATTTGCACATGTGAAATGATATGGTAAAATAACATTCACGGCTGGGAATCCCCACCTGGGGAAGTTTGGTCGCCAAGTTGCAAGTCATCTCAGTTGTTACCACATTGGGTGAGTTGCGTGTTGACGGTATTGCGGAGAACACAACACCCATTCTCTGATCCCATAAAATCTCCGAACCGCACAGGAGTCGAGCCCGGGCCAGTTGCATGGCATCGGACGTGCGACCACTCAGCTAAGGAGACAGACACATTCGAAAAAACCCATAACTCAGCAGGACAATAAAAAAAAAGTTCGTTGCTTTTCTTGAGAGGATTGCCAATGAACACGAATAGTTCAGTAGTGTGGTCACAGGTGATGAGTCCTAGATTTTTGAGTATGATCCTGAGACAAAGCGGCAAAGTAAGGAGTGGAACACTGAGACATCTCCTCGACCGAAGAGAGCTCGAATGAGCAAATAAAAGATCAAAACAATGATGATTTGCCTTTTTTGACTGTAGGGGTATCGTGCGCAAAGTATTTGTTCCTCCAGGACAAATGGTCAAACATGTGTTTTACAGAGATGGCTCAGGAAAAGGACGAATCGAGTGACACCTGACATTCCAAGAAAGCGGATACTGACCCAAGTCACACGGCCAGTTCCGTCACGGAATTTTTTACTTCAAAAAGCATTCCTGTCGTACTACAGCCGCCCTATTCACCTGATCTTTGTCCTGACAATTTTCTTCTCCCGAAATCGAAAAATGTCTTAAAAAAGCTTCATTTTGAGACTGCTTAAAACAGTCAAAAGAATATAACCGACATGTTAAAGGCCCTACCAATTGAAGCAATTTAGCATGTCTATCAAAACTGGGAACAACGATTCCGTCGGTTTGTAGCTGCCAAAGGGAACTATCTTGAAGGGGACAATATTGTTCTTTGAAAAGAAATCGAAAAATAAAAAATAAGTTTCATTCCTTTTCTGACACACCTCGTACATGGTCATCTCTCGGTGTTCTCTAGCGACAAAAGACTAAATATGTAGAAATGTTTTGTTCTAAAAATTTAAAGAGTTTTCACACAAAAAGATCGAAGTTATTACTTTTCATCACGCCTTCGTAGATTAATTACAGTACGCACAGATGCATTTCAAAGGTGGCTCTTTCCGCGCTCTATACGTGAATCGAATGGGAAAAAATAATAATAACTGGTAGAATGAGGACTACGCTCTGTGATGCACTTCACAGTGTTTCAATGAGTATGGATGTAGATGTATATGCAGATTCAAAACGTCTGTCGAACCAAGCCAACGGGAGAAATGTAACACGCATCTCATACCAATCAAAATGGTTCTCTTAGCCGTCTAATTACCGTGGCCCAGTAGTTTGTGTATGAGTATGAGTTCTAGGCAGAGAATCAGAGCAGTCAGTGGAAGCAAATGGATTCACCACTGCCGAAATGTGTGTGTGTGTGTGTGTGTGTGTGTGTGTGTGTGTGTCGTTAACGGGCGATCATCGGCGAGCTTATCAGCGCTCTTACAGTTTTAAAGGAAACGAATGTTGATAAAATGGGATAATTTGTTGTCACAGTGGGGAAAACCGAAAAAAGGACACACGCCAACAAACTTGTTAAGAGGACACTCACTCACTCCAACCTCATTCGTAATAATCTACACAATGATTCTGACAGGCCTTATGTCATTGGAGAAAGGGTGAACGGTTCTATTAATGGTTCTATTACTGGGATTAAAACATAAGTAAAACGAAATATGAGCTAAAATAACGGTACAGGGAAATGTGAATGGCTGACCGCTTACAAAAATCGTGAGTGAACTAATTACTCTGTTAACATTAAAGACATCTCCCTAAGAGATTAAGCAACAAACTGGACTTGTCACAAAACATTACATCTCTCACCCGACCGAAGAAGGCGAAGACCCAAGCATCACAGGGCAGGGTAATGTTGAGTGTCTCTTGGGATAGCCTTGATGGGATGAACAGTCACAGGAGCATACTGCCGAAATCTGACAATATTGCAGAACACTGTCAAGACTCCAGTAGTTTACAAACGTTACGAAATGGATTCGAATTTGCGAATCTGGACTGACGTTAGCTGTTTGCGATGTATGAGAATTTCTGACGGACAGGGACGAGAACCGGACCGCGTGCTTATCGCGAGCGGTCACCTTAACTACTTCGCTATCCGAGAACGCATGCAGGACTTACAAATGTCACGGAGTCCACAACCCTTAGGCATACGGGGAGACAAGTATTTTATCGTCATTTTAGCCCGTCGAGGTATGGATACATTATTGATGGTTGCTATGTCTGTGTTTATACAGTGTGTGTATCTTCACATTACAGGCATACTTTCATGCATGTCGGAATCACATTGTAATGTGAAGATAAAGGAAATTTGGAAATTTGTGGTAAATTCCTACGGTACCAAACTGCTGAGGACATCGGCCCCGAAAAAAAGGCCCTGTATAAACACACACATCATAACCATGATGAGATGTACAAATGAAGTGGTTATCGTAATAATTACGCGTTACAGTACAAACGGTGGGTTTTGAGTCCTTTGGATCTGCCTTAGTTTTAGGTTAATAGTCACAACAGTAAGAAAGAACGGATGTAGACTGAGCAATCCCATAGCCTCTTCTAAAAATTTTTCTCGGCTTAAACTTCTATAGCCCGGGTTCCCGGGTTCGATTCCCGGCGGCGTCAGGGATTTTCTCTGCCTCGTGATGACTGGGTGTTGTGTGCTGTCCTTAGGTTAGTTAGGTTTAAGTAGTTCTAAGTTCTAGGGGACTGATGACCATAGATGTTAAGTCCCATAGTGCTCAGAGCCATTTTAAACTTCTATATATTACAGTTTCGCTGAATGGCCTTTCACAAGACAGGTTTTTCTGAAGTGAATTTACAGCTAAGTTAACTGATGAATGACGGCAAATTACAAACTGTAGAGGATAGCAGCACAGTGCTGACAGTGGAGTTTTGTGATAGTGGGTGCATACTTGGGCTAAGTCCGTGAAAATGTGTTTTGGAAGCCAAGTCTCTCGTGCCCCATCGTGATAGTGCATGTGTGGATTACGCGAGCTACGGAAATCAGCATACCTAAATCGGCTTTATAGTACACAAGCGATATCGACACCATCTACGCTACGGCGGCGTGACAAGGACTGTTGAAGTGGTAGGCTGTGAGCTTCAGAAGATAGATTCAGCTGAAGTAGGCATTTTATAGATACAAGGACTACTTTGTTACTGTTTGTTTACAAGAATTGGACCTTCAAGCTATTGTCGTCGATAGCGAACAAAGTGAAGACGTTGTTCAGCGTCACCCAGTGTGCCGAACAGAGTGTCGATGCGGAAAAAATACACATCTACACCGACTTCTACATGATTACTCTAGAGTCCACAATTAAGTGCCTAGCTGCGGTCTTACAGAACCACCCTCAAGCTATTTCTCTACCGCTCCACTCTCAACAACGTGCAGGAAATACGAAGACTTTAGTCTTTACATACAAGCTCTGATCTTTCATGTTTTGTGGTTATTTCTCCCGATGTACGTCGGCACCAAAAATATTTTCAGACCCTAAGGAAAAATTTGATGACTAAACTTTCATGACAAATTCCTGCACAAGGAAAAAGTCTTTTGTTTTAATGAGTGACACGAATACGCGTACATATCGGTGGCACTCTCTCCCCTGTTTCACGATAACACAAACCGAGCTGCCCTTCTTTGAACTTTTGCAATGTCTTTTGTCAGGCCTATCTGATGCAGATCCCACACTGCACAGAAATGCTCCAGAATAAGGCGGACAAGTGCAGTGTACGCAGTCTCCTTATTAGACCTGTCGCGTTTTGTAAATGTTCTCGAAATAAATTGCCATCTTATGTTTGCTTTTCCCACAACATTTTCTGCATTATCGTTATTCATAACAGTAATCTCTAAGTATTTACTTGAATTTACAACCTTTAGATTTGTGTGTTTTCTTCTAACCGAATTTTACCAGATTCCTTTTAGTACTCATGTGGATTAGTTCAAACTTGTCGTTATTTCTAGTCAATTGCCACTTTTCGTACCAAAAGATATCCTCTCTATATCATTTTACAATTGGTTTTGATGATATGATGATTTTACAAGGCGCTAAATGACAGTATCTTCTGCAAACAGTCTAAGAGGGCTGCTCGGGTTGTCTCCTAAATCGTTTATGTAGGTCAGGAACACCAGGGGGGCCTCTAAAACGTCCTTAGGAAACGCCAGATATTACTTCCGTTTTACTTGATGACTTTCCTGTTAGTTGTGAACTATGATCTTCCTGACAGGAAATAACGAATCCAGTCAAAACAATTGACGCAATACTTCACAATTTAACTAGAAATCGCTTGTTAGGAATGGTGGCAAAAGCCTTCTGGATATCTAAAAAAGTGGAATCAATTTGACATCCCCTGGATAGTTCTCACTACTTCATGTGAATAAGGAGCTAAATGTGTTTCCAAAGACTGATATTTTCTGAAACAGTGTTTGCTATTTGTTAAGCGTTTGCTTCGAGGTGATTCATAATGTTTGAACACGGTATATGTTCCATAATGCTACAGCATATAGACGTTAGTCATATGTGACTGTAATTCAGCAGTTTATTCCTATTTACTTATGGCGTACGACATGCATGACATGTGAAACCTTCCAGTCCTTCCTTACGGATATTTTAGACGAGCGAATCTTTGAGTATTGTTACTAACTGTAGTCTAGGATCAGTTGCGCTTCGATTGCCGAGGGGGAAGGTTCTTGTTTATATCACTTGCCGCAGCGTCGCTTGTGTGAAGTTATCCTCGTTAGCCTCCTACCCGCATTATTTATCTATTGTGTTCGTCTTCTTACAGGGGCGTCGAAAAAAAAAATGGTTCAAATGGCTCTGAGCACTATGGGACTTAACATCTGTGGCCATCAGTCCCCTAGAACTTAGAACTACTTAAACCTAACTAACCTAAGGACATCACACAGATCCATGCCCGAGGCAGGATTCGAACCTGCTACCGTAGCAGTCGCGCGGTTCCGGACTGAGTGCCTAGAACCGCTAGACCACCGAGGCCGGCCAGGGGCGTCGGCCGCTCCGCTATAACTACCACGTTTTCCACGTATATTCCATGAAAAGGCACTGTGAACTTTACTTTCGATAAAACACTGCGACACGTGCAGCCCGGGTCTCTAGAAATCAACTACTGGCTTGTCGATACAATTTATGTTAACTCAGACCAGCCTCACACCGTCTATTTTGACGCAGACGGGTACGTGCTTTACGTGAAATTTATGGATTCACTTCACGTTCAAATATTATTGTCGTGACATAGTTCTCAATTCCCGTCACAATTCCCGTTCAATCATCGCTGTAATTCCGTTAGAATGGTGTCACTCGCAGATGATGGAATTGGCTATACCTCTGAAGGTTCAAATGGCTCTAAGCACTATGGGATTTAACATCTGAGGTCATCAGTCCCATAGACCTAGAACTACTTAAACCTAACTAACCTAAGGATATCACACACATCCATGCCTGAGGCAGGATTCGAATCTGCGACAGTAGCAGCAGCACGGTTCCGGACTGAGGCGCCTAAAACCGCTCGGCAACAGCTGCCGGTGGCTATACCTCTGTTAGAGTGTTCAACCGCCCACCAGAGATAGATGACAACTTTGTAACCGACATTTTCACTCCATATTGTAACGTGTAAAACGTACGTCGTGAACGTTGGTCTACTCCAAACAAATTATAGTGTTATAGTGGCATTCGTTCTGTGGAAATGCATGCCAAACGCAATATTCCAAATATTACAAGTGTGTAGTACCGCATTCATTTCTCTATACTGGTCACGAGGGAACCCACTTCTCACGTAATGAAAGAGGACAAGCTCGGTCTAATTCTCCACAGAGTTTTTGTATTAAAGTCGTAATTACTGCAGCTTCGCAAATTAATGTTTGCTGATCTTCTTCCTTCCACTCCGGAAGTCGGATCTCCTTCTACATCTGATCGTAGTGAACGAAAAGACAGTTCTGATAATCGCTTAAATGAATTTCCTCCTTTAACTCCGCGAGAGGCTCAGTAATCCATTGCCGCAGTATAGAACCTGCAACAGTGACAAACAAGCCATGTCGCTCTTACGAAGGTGAGGGTGAGGATTTGGCTGTGCTTTCTTCTGCTCCAACCTCGGCCGCATCGATTTTGTCCACTGCTCCTCTCGATGAAACGGTATCTCCCGTCCGTAGTACGGTGAATGACGAAGTTGTCTCCAGCATCCCTCTTGCTCGCTTCTGAACTGCCTTTGTATGGGGAGTTAGCTGCGTCACCAGCTTCGTCTTTGTGTCTCCTTTACAGTCTGGGACGTGGCAATGTTCTAGTGCTCCTTCGTCTTCAGCCGCTGTCGATTTCCTGAATTTGCTGCCTACAGTGAGAATAAAATTAGCGATAAAGCATCGCCAGTTGCATTGGTGGCTCCACAGAATGCTTTCGCCTTAGTGACTATACCTGCATTACATGTTCCTCGTTCGAAGGAGCAGGAAGCTGTGACCATGACTCCTCCCTCACCTTCGTCTGCAGAGGCCGCCATGCCACACAACCGACGCAGACAGCTCATGCAATCTGACCGTGCTGTGGCGCGTAAGAAGCCTAAGAAAAAACGTTTCGTTGACTGGGGATTCTGGTCCCCCGAAGTCTGATTCATGTGTGGACTCCGCAACGGGCCTTGATGCTCAGCTGTCTACGTAAGTCTGCTCGGAACGTTCGGTACACCGCTGTTGAGCTGTAGTCAACGACCCAAGCCTACACATTCATTTTCTTAAATGTTGACCGTGCTTAATCAGAACTGCGACTGTTTTCGCTGCGTCAGTTCATCTATGATTTATGTGCAGACATTCTACTCTTGCAGGAGGTGTTACTTAGGCGTTTCTCCTTGCCTGCTTTTCGTATGATCTTCAATATAGCGCCCGAGTATTCTACGGGGACCACCTTATTCTTCCTGTTTCTCTGATAGAAATACTGGATTCTGGCAGAGCCATATGTTGTCAACATTTTAATCTTACTTTGTTTCTTTTATGTGCTCCTTCGGGCCCTGGCCACTCAGTGGATCGTTCGCGTTTTTATAAAGGGGAAATTGTTTATCTGCTGATTAAGAGTCGACCGGATATTCTTTTGGGTGTTGCGTCCTGCGGTTCTGGCTCCAAATTTTAATTACTCTCGTGAATTGCATGAATTGTTCCGCTCCTTACGTCTTAAAGACGTCAGGATATGTAAATACTCAATGTTAATTAAATTTAACCAGTTTACTATGACTTCTAATAGCAGATTAGTTAGGCTTTAGTTGTCAGACTGTATGTGCGATATCATTCTTAACGTTGAAATAATCAAAAAATGGTTCAAATGGCTCTGAGCACTATGGGACTTAACATCTGTGGTCATCGCTCCCCTAGAACTAAGAACTACTTAAACCTAACTAACCTGAGGACATCACACACATCCATGCCCGAGGCAGGATTCGAACCTGCAACCGTAGTGGTCACGTGGTTCCAGACTGAAGAGCCTAGAACCGCACGGCCACACCGACTGGCTTGAAATAATCCCAGGATCCTTTACGGATTGCTGCGCTGTGTCTATAACTCTCAATCTTTAAAGTAAAATTGTTTCGCACTCCGTGGATATCAAACGTCGCTCACCTAGGTGACCCCTCTCTCAATGGTCCACTGGGAAGTTCTCTTCCATCTTTGACTGGTGGACACAACTGACAAAACCGAATATCAGGCACGCTTTGATAATTATTTATGCTGCCAACGACCGAGACGTTCGGAATAGTTACGGATACTACTATTCCATCCTGCGTGAACTTTATGATTCTACGGATCACGCCCCTTTACGAATTGCGGATATTAAACGTGTAAGGGCTTCGAAAAGGATACAAATGGAAGGTTTAAAATTCGATACAAGCCACGTTCATTGGTGACGGAAGAACTGAATTCCTGATTTCATTTTCTTCGCTATCAGATACGTCGCTGGCGCACTTGTATTCATTCTCTTACGTAAAATATTGGACCCACCGTAATGGCGCAAGCTGATAAAGTACGTGTCTTACGCCGATGCTACTTAGAAATCTACTTCGTCGATGAGTCCAGTTGTACCTAGTACGATCCACTAGTCAGCACCTTGTATACTAAAAGTACACCTCAACAAAATGAAACGCTATTAGTTGCCTTCCAGCCGGAAGTTTACAATCTTATTGCTGTATTGCCCTCTCAAAAGTCCCCGAATCTGGGTGGACTTTCCAAGGAATTTTACTTCTGAATGAAGTGTTACAGCGAAGGGTAATGGGAAAAATTGTTTGTGAAACGCCCTGGACCGGCTGCCCCTGATAGCATTCGCTCAATTACTTTGTTAAACTTCAATTATATGACTGTGGCGAGGGCAGTTGATAGTAGGAAGTCGGCTCTGATCGAAACAATTGTTACAAAACATCAAAGTTGCTTACCCCTTCTTACCATTCTTGCCCGTCTAGACGAGTGTCCCGATGTGATTTCGGTCGCTGCTGTAACGTCCGTCTTTTTGGCCCTTGCTTTTGTAGATTTTGATAAGGCACTTCACTATCTTAACCACGACTTTTCGTTCGGATTCTGGAGACAGCTGGCTTTACTGTTGACACGCGGTGAGTGTTCTCAGATTTTCTTATGTATCTTTCAGCTTCGATGGTCGTTAATGGCCAGCTGACGTCCACGATAACTATCCGTCGGGGAGCGCCTCAGGGAAGTTCGCTGTCAATAACTTTGTTTGTGTTGTGTCTCAAGACCATATTTCGGATGCTGGCATCCCAGCTGAAGGGTTGTACGCTTTCCGGAGAGGCTATCGCTGTTCGTCCACAGGCGGATCACGTGTTGATTCATCTTCGCAATCCTGTGAATATGCTTCGACTGAATGCTGTAATCGATGATTATTGTCGAAGTTCAGGTGCACTACGTAATGAAGGTAAATAAATGCAGGCTTTTTACTTTGCGAGGTTTTGACGAAGCGGTTGTTCCATGGTCCACTGCAGTGAATCAGCATATGGGTCTCGGTATCACCATTGGTCGTTGTCCATTCTAAACGGCGACGCTCAACTGGAAGTCTGTTACGGACTACATTCAGGGAGTGATACTAGAACATGAAAGGCGTTCTCTCACTCCGCTCCAGAAAGTCCTAATACTGGACCCATGTGTCTTATGCTAAACTTATTACGTGCCCAAGTTTATCCGCTTCCTTGATGGCGAAGAAATTGCAACTGCTGTTTGGTCGTTTTTTATGGAAATGAAATATCTTTTACTTACGGTACGAGGTGGTTGCAAGGTGCCGTGGTGGAGAAGAGTTTGTATCTCTTTAATTCTGACGAATTTAGCATGTGAACGAGACATGCACTCTACCCCTTCCTTACCTACCACCTAATTAATTATGCACAGAACGGAAACGAAAGGAAATAATGGTGGACCCTGCTAGTTGGTAAAATAGGGAGTGCAAATTCACAATAATTTAAGAAAAATCGTAATCTACTCAGAGTAAAAAAGGGAACTTTATCATAATAAACCACAGGAATGGGATTCTGCATATCTACGAAAATATATGTCGATTAAATATTACAATGAGATTTATTACTCATCAGAACATAAAGGCACATGATTATCATCACAGACAGTAGGTTATAGGGTAGGCTTTACTGAAGTGTTATGAGAATAACAGTCGGCTCGAGAACAAGGGACTCCTTACTCTCTGTGATGCAATAGATTGACGTTAATGACTGGAGGTCCTAATGAATCAAATATTACTCTCCTGACTATACAGCAGTATCTCGATTAGCAGTGAGATCTCAAATGGGATCACACGGAGAAACAAGCAAGGTGGATTTGTAGCAAAGCTAGCGCTCATGCTGTTGAGGACTTCAGTATAAAACTGATAGGTTCTACAATGCTGGAACCGCAAAATACTTCACCAGTCCTGAAATCTGTAGCGAGCCGTCGGTAGGCAGCGTTCTGATGATGTAGGCGCCGACTTCTGCTGTGCAGCAACTCTGTGTCAACCCTTGGCCTCAAACGCTGTCCGAGAATTCTAAGTTCTGCTGAAAAAATGCGACTAAGTCGCAAGGCCGTTCGACTCCAACGAAGATCAGATCCCGAATGCACTGCGCCAGCACAACGTTAGAGTGAAGCCAACATTGCTCAACTCCCTGCTATCCTCGAAAACCGCGAATCAACATTCAGTGCTGATTCCAAAATTCCCCCCACACTGTCTCAGAACATCATTCGCGCCAATAGCGACCGTTCCCTCCAATTTCGAGCTGGGATTTATGTCAACTAGCCTCATTTTAAGTTGACCGTTCATGCCTCTACTATTCAGCTGAGGACACTGAACTTGCCGTTTGACCGGCTACGAAAACAACCTGCCTAGAACACCGGCCCTCTGGCGCCAGAGAGTAGTGCCCAGCAGGGCACGGTCCACAAGTATTCTCAGAGTCGTGCAGACTCTGAGTCAGTCGTCGGCAGCAGTCTTCGTTTCAGACGCGCCGGAACGGTAAACACATGAACTGCGGTGACACTCAGGCGTCTCACGGGTCGTTTCGCTCTGCACACAATAGGCGAAACTCGACCGACATCAGTCGTTCCCCCAGGCGCTTAAGCCCATTGATGTACGACCCTCTCAGTATTCGCAGAAGTGCAGCCCCCCACCGGAAACGCAGTGTGCGGCGTCCTCCGTCGCTCGCCTCACACAGGCCACCCAGGGAAGTAACCCAACATGAATAGGAATCAAGTGAAAAGTATTTTAAGCTTTCAGTACAAATACTTTCATTACAACAACCTTATTCGGCCTGTTACCACTGTGCAATAACAACATTGATCAAATTTATGAAAATGAGAGACGATATGCAAAAGAGGGCATGGAACCTCTCATGGTAAAAAAAGCCTCATTGCTTTCGGGAGATGACCCTGACTGATATACAAAGGAAGACGCAGATTCTATATGTGCGACGTACTGTTTTGCTGAACACTCATAAAACTCACACATTCGTGTCTCGTTTATTTCTCTCTGTCTGTCCTGCTAGTCTTGATCCCCCTACTGATGTTGGTCGCATAAGTTATAAGTTAAAACACATTCATGACTCCTATCTTGCAGTGAGCTATTTAGGGGCTGATATTTTATGGAGACCTGTCCTCACCGTGGAATTCCTAGACTCGTTGGGAAGGAATGCCTTGCCCGAATCTCGTTGAAAGGGAATCGCCGAAAACAGCCTATACGACAGTTTGGTTCGATAGCAATCTTCCGATTTTGCTTATGAGTGTAGCAACCTCGAGGTGTAAGGTAGTTACGAATGAGCGACTTCCCCGTATTGGTCTTAGCGACACAGATTTATGTAGTCGTTGTACTATACGACATCGCTTTATTTGTGGAGATAATATGAAAACTGGCTTTGGGTCAGGACACAACTGCATTCCTTACTCGATCTTCTGAGAGAGTACACTATGGAAATGATACTGCACCCAGATTCTTCCTTCTTTCCACGGTCGAAAACCTATACCGTAATGTCGTTGCTGGGACACTTCGTTCACTATGTCGTAGAAGACGAGGGAAAAGATCACATACCCTTGAGGCAGTAAATGATCATTGCTTATTGGTCATGCTTGCTACTGCCTCGATATCGAGACCTCCTCGCCAACATGATGAATCTTGTTTTTCGTCTTCAAGGTCTTGGTTTTTCTGTTTTTCTGATGGCAGGATTTTCCCTTGTGATGTACGTTCCCTTCTGTTTTGCTCCGGCTTGTTCTCTCCTAGATTACCTGCTCGTTTTGTTTTTCTGTTTTGCTTCAGTGTCGCTCCAGTTCTACTGTAGAATGTGTATAGATGAAGCATATGTACACAAGAGCTTATAGAATCCTTGCAGTTAGACTAGAAGTTTTCTCTAGACGAAAGGCTTACTTTGCGATTTGGAATGTAATATCATTTTCTTGTCCATCTGCTTTTTAATTCTATATAAAACTAAAAAAATTGATATAAAATGAAAATTAAAAAAAAAAACTAGATGAATAATTTGTTGATACCTAACGCTACCTTGGTAGTGGTTTTTCGGGTATGTTCACTCCTTTTTCCTTTTCTCTTTTTTCATTATATTGTTATCATAATATTTTTTTCTCATATTTGCAGCTTATATTACTTGCTGATCCGACTATTGTCTTCTGAAGTTTCACAATAGTACAAGTAATACTCTGATAATAATAAAAAATGGTTAGGGTATCTGATTAGCGATCAGAATGTACTCGATCCCCGTTTCGAAACCCGCCACCGCTTAAATTTTGATTAAAAGTCAGCATTGGCGGCCAAAGACTTCCGGACAAGGTTTCCGCCTCATTCAGGCCATGTTAAAGCTGGTGGAGGCATTCTGCCAACGACCTTGTCAAAGTGGGTGGAGAAGCGGACAGAAGTTAAGGGCACTCTCTTGTACTTGGGGTGGGAAACTGCCCCTAAAGGCGGAAGAATCAGCAATGATCGATGGCATGAAGATGCAGAAGGCAATGGAAACCAACGCATTAAAGACAAACAATGTGGCCTGTATTTGAAAAGGTGTCATGATGATCTCTCCAATGGCAAAAGATTCCGGAATAGTCTTCCATTAGAAGCTCTGGGAGAGGACTGCCAAGTGGGAGGTGACCAAGAGAAAAACATTGGACAACCAACGGAAGCAGGACCGTTTTACGAGTCGGGGCGTGGAATGTCAAAATCTTGTGTGTGGTAAGGAAGCTAGAAAGCCTGAAAAAGAAAATGCGAAGCCTCAGTCTAGACGTAGTAGGGGCAGGGAAGTGAAACGGAAAGAAGACGAGGATTTCTGGTCGGATAAGTACAGTGTAATATCAACAGCAGCAGAAAACGGCATAACGAAAGTAGGATTCAGTGTGAATAGGAAGTTAGGGCAGAGAGTGTGTTACTGTGAACAGTTCAGTGATAGGGTTGGTTTTATTAGAATCGACAGCAAGCAAACACCAACAACGATAGTTCCGGTATACATGCCGAGGTCAAAAGCTAAAGAGGAAGAGGGCACTGAAAGGGTAATACAGTACGTAAAGGGAGATGCAAATGTAGTAGTCATGGGGTACTGGAATGCAGCTGTGGGGGAAGGAGTAGAAGGAAAGGTTACAGGAGAGTATGGGATTGGGACAAGAAATGAGAGAGGAGAAAGACTAATAGAGTTCTGTAATAAGTTTCAGTTAGTAATAGCAAATACTCTGTTCAAGAATCTCAAGAGGAGGAGGTACACATGGAAAAGATAGGGTCATACGGGAAGATAACAGTTAGATTACATCAAGGTCTGACAGAGATTTCGAAATCAGATACTGGATTGTAAGGCGTACCCAGGAACAGATATAGAGCCAGATGACATTGTAGTAGTGATGTTTAACACATTAGTCAGGAAGAAACAACACACAAAGAAATGGGATACGGAAATGCTAAGGAATGATGAGATACGCTTGACGTTCGCTAAGGCATTAGATACAGCAATAAGGAATAGCTCAGTAGGCAGTACAATTGAAGTGGAATGGACATCTCTAAAAAGGGCCATCACATATGTTGGAAAGAAAAGCACAGGTACAAATAAGGTAACTGCGAAGAAAGTGTGGGTAACTGATGTAATACTTTAGTTGACCAATGGAAGTAGGAAATACAAAAATGTTCCGGGAAATTCAGGAATACAGAAATACAAGCCGTTGCGGAATAAAATAAATACTAAGCGCGAGGAAGCTAAGACGAAATGGATGCATGAAAAATGTGAAGAAATAGCGAATGACTGTCGGAACGACTGGCTGAGCATATAAGAAAGTCAAAGCAACTTTCGGTGAAATGAAAAGCAAGGATGGTAACATTAAGAGTGCAACGGGAATCCCACTGCCAAATGCAGAGGAGAGAGCGGAAAGGTGGAGAGAGTACATTGGAGGGCTCTAGGAGGGTGAAGATTTGTCTGATGTTATAGAAGAAGAAACAGGAGTCCATTCACAAGGGATCCAGTATCAAAATCAGACTTTAAGAAATCTTTGGAGGACTTAAGATAAAATAAGGCAGAAGGGCTAAATAACATTTCATAAGAATTTCTGAAATAGTTGGGGGAAGTGACAATTAAACGACTATTCACGTTGGTATGTAGAATGTATGTCTGGCGACATACCATCTGACTTTCGGAAAAATATCATCCACTAAATTCCGAAGACTGCAAGAGCTGACAAGGGCGAGAATTATCGCACAATCAGCTGAACAGCTCATGCAACCAAGTTGCTGGCAAGAATGATATACAGAAGAACGGAAAAGGAAACTGAGGATGTGTTGCATGAAGGCCAGTTTGGCTTTAGGAATGATAAAGGCTCCAGAGAGGCAATTCTGAGGTTGCTGTAGATAATGGAGGCAAGACTAAACTAAAACCAAGACAGGTTCATAGGATTTCTCGACCTGGACAAAGTGTTAGACATTTTAAATTGGTGTGGGGTGTTAGAAATTCCAAGAAAAATAAGCGTAAGCTATAGGGAGATACGGTAATATACAATATGCACAAGATCCAAGAGGGAATAATAAGAGAGGACGACCAAGAAAAAAGTGCTGGAATTGAAACTGGTGTAAGACAGGGATGTAGTCTATTGCCCTTACTGTTCAATATGTACGTCGAAGAAGATATGATTAAAATAAAAGAAAGGTTCAGGAGTGTAATTCCAGGTGAAAGGATGATATGATTCGCTGCTGACATTACTATCCTGAGTGAATGTGAAGAAGAATTACTTGATGTACTGAATAGAATGAACAGTCTAATGAGTACAGAATACTGATTGAGAGTAAATCGAAGAAAGACGAAAGTAATGAGCAGCAGCAGCAATGCGAACAGCGGGAACCTTAACGTCAGCATTTATGGTTACGAACTGAATGAAGTTAATCAATTCTACTACCTAGGTAGCAAAAAAACCCATGACGGATGGAGCAAGAAGAACATTAAAAGCAGACCAGCGCTGGAAAAAAGGGCATTCCTATCCAAGAGAAGCCTACTAGTATCGAACATAGGCTGTAATTTGAGGAAGAAATTTCTGAGAAGGTAAGTTTGGAGCCCAGCATTGTATGGTAGTGAAACTTGGATTGTGGGAAAACCGTAACCGAAGACAATTGAAGCATTTGAGATGTGGTACTACAGAAAATTAGATAGCCTGATAAGGTAAGAAATGAGCAGGTTCTACGCAGAATCGGAGAGGAAAGGAATATGTAAAAAACATTGTAAGGAGAAGTGAAATTTGTTAAGACATCAGGAAATGACTTCCATGGCGCTAAAAAGAGCTATAGAGGGCAAAATAAATAGAGGAAGACAGTGGTTGGAATAGAGGACGTAGGTTCCAAGTTCTACTCTGCGATGAAGAGATTACCACAGAAGAGAAATTCGTGGCGGATCGCAACCAACCAGTCAGAAGACAGATGACTTAAAAAAAAAAAAAAAGGTGGCTCTGGTAGCGAAAGAATGTTAATCAGCATGTGAATTGCTCATGTTAGTGTGTCATTGTAAGATAAAAATCAGAATATATAGTGGTTTTCCTTTTCCAGTGGAGATTCTTTAAACATAATGTTCAAAATTCCACATTTGCTGAACGTTTATTCATTATTAATATTTCCATTAAAGATCTGTGAGAAACCGTAATTTCTCCCGAGAAGATAAGGGGGGCGGAAATTGGAGTTATGTGATGAACTGGAAGTTTTTAAACACTTAGTATCGTAACATGTTAAGTGATCAATTTAAACATGCGAGTTGACAGTTTCTTGAAGATTTTAAATTGATAATCCCACTGTTTGCTGTAGATACAGTTCGTTTGGTGGTCTCTACTTGTCATTCGTTGTTATCAAATTACTATTTCCAATTTCTATGTTTCTGTAAAACATTTTATCTCTTTCGATTTATGCTCCTTTTTACTGTTACAACTCGTTTTTGGTATTCCCCCTTCTCCTCCATACCTCCAATCTTAATGCATTTTTGGTACCAAAAATTTTTTCTCATTCTCTTTTCGGTACAAAGTGACTGATAGTCTGCAGTTTATCTGTCTGCTATGCGCATATGTTTTCACGCAGGCATGCCACCTGCCTATGTTTCCTATTTCGTGCACTGCGACAATTTTGTCTGTCGCTGCACGGTACCAGCCACATATGGGCATTTAGTGTCGTTACACTGCCATTCAATTCCACGTACATTTTAATGTGAAGACTTTTATGCTTCGCGCAGCAACAGTAGAAATGTTTTTAATAGATTTTATTTGGGTTTACTGATGGTTACACATACCATGTTACTTGAAATGAGCTTCTACACTCTGACATTTGTCGTCGCAGATATGTGATTTTACGAGTAAGTAATTGTTATGCTGTTATCCAGTGGCTTTGTACATCCTTGTATCTTGATAGTTCTTTTTAACTATGCTGTAAAAAATTTCCTCATTAGGTTCATGTACTTCTGAAGGAGACAATTTTTAATCGTTAGAACCATATTCGAAATTTGTTAATGATCACTCACACCTGCAACAGCTCAGCTGATTTTTTCAAGTCGTCCATTTACATGCACTGTTGCTGAACGACATCTATGTTTAAAAAAAGGACTGTGTCGAAGTAGTGGGAAACGTTGGTCCTTAAGGAATGTCATAAGCCTTCATGTCAGCCACGCAGGCTCCAGCCGAAACCCATTTAGGTGGTTTAAGGAAAACCAGGTCATCACTCCGAGACAGTAAACAAACTCGTTTCCGCAGATACTGGCTCTGGCGAACGCGTTACTCACAGGTATAGTACAAGGGCACCACCATGAAATGATACAATGGTAGGAAGTGATCGACGATGAGGGACAGTAAAGTGCTGATGGAGAAGGGGTGGCCGATCACGCCGGGGGTGCCGATGGACTTCACAGGAGATGCCTAGTTTGTCAGCTCGCAGAGACGGCCCCGCTTTCTGCTGGAGAGCCCTCCGCCGGCTCGGCTGTGACGCGTTTCCTCGTTACGGCACTGCGGCCGCAGACGCCTCGAGGGCGTCTTAAGGCCACCCCCGCTGCCGCCCCCAGCGCCTCCCGGCGTGCCTTGTCCCGCGCCACTTGAGAGCCTTCCCGGGCGGCGCCTGCCCTGACGAGCCCCCACACGGCACTTCCTTCCTTCCTTCCTTCCGTCTTACCGGGGATCGGGCGGACGGCGGCGACGGCGGCCGCGCACTCGTGTCGCCCTCGCCGTGGTGGGGCGAGGCGGGGCACGGCTGGGTCTGCCGGCGGCTAACGGCTTTATGAGGGCCGTAACGACGCTCTTCAGCCCTCGAGGGGCCCCGGACGCCGCCTGTCCGGCCGGACACTGCTGCTGCGCACGCCGGGGGCAAACGAGCGCGCATTGACGCCGCCTGCCGGCGCCACCTGCCAGATGCACCGCGACTCACCGCCTCTGCCGGCTAGCCCCAAAGCGAGGGGAGCTCCCTGGCCCCACGTCTAGGGGAACCTCCAGACAATGCCTCGTTACCAGTACTCCAGCCCAGGGCACATTACACGGGTCCACCGCCACTCCTGTCCTAAACGCTGTCCGCACACGGACTATGCTTTCGAACGTCGACGTTTACAGTGCCGCGTTCCATGTGCTCCTAAATGCACAGAAACGATGCGACCTGTGCATACTGTGCATACAGAGCCCAGTTAGAAGAGAAGGCCAGTGGAATACACTTTACTGAAAGGATCACTCCAAAGAAATCCTTCAGTTAAAATTGGGGACACAAACATCAAACGAGCACACATTACGCGGTATCTTGGGGTACACATAGATGAAAAATTGAATTTGCACGAACACATAAGGCTAACAACAGACAAAGTGTTGTGTACATAGTTCCGCGTAGTCAGCGCGTACACAACTTTCCCACTAGAGCGCGCCCCGCTATGTACAACAGCGCAGGCGCAGCGCTCGTCCGTCTCCGCACTACGAGATGGCGCTGTCTTAGAGACGGACCAAATTCTGCTTCCGCCGATCCGCGTATTAATATGTAACGCAGCCAATGAGATTGCTGCTAATGTAGAACCTTTTCTCCTCGCGGATCACGCTCGCGCAGTGATAGCTGAATGCGCGAGGTATTATAACGAGTGTACAGACCTCCGATTAGTCAGTCTGCATTAGTCTATAGTCAAGTTTCAGTCTGCACCTAATAAGATTACCATATTCCTGTACATAGCCATGAAGAGAAATGTATAGACATTCTGTCAACTATCAGAGATATGTGAGAATAAGATTAACGTACCAAGACCAAAGGAACTTCAGATTGTCAATTGTAAACAGCATCCAGAATCAAGTTAAATAATTTCTATGCTTCTTATTATTTTAATAAATGTGTGTGAAAATTATTCAAGTTCTGTTTAAAGTTGGTCACCGTCAATCTGCTACTCCAAGCGTACAAGTGGCATTTCTATCGTCTGACCTAATGGCAGAAGATAAACACGCCACGATAAGACCACGAGACATATTGCTGACACTCGCCTACTTCGGTAGAGCGACAAGTCAAATAATCTGATGGTGTGTGTACCGAAGGTCGTACAGTACGCACACCACACAAAGCAGAAAATATACTACACAAACTGGCGAGGCTAAATTCAAGACAGTACAGACTACCTCTACCAGTCATGCGTACATACCACTGTGCTCTCTTCGAATCAGCACTCAGCTTCGCAGCTAGCACGTGGGCACATAGCCCGAACGTGGTCACCAACAAAGCATTGGTCAGACGAGGGCAGAGAAGTGTCCTACTTAGGCTATCCGGAGTCTTCGGTACCACCTCAGCGGATGCACTGTGTGCGGTGCTCGGAATATGCCCCATAGATATCACGATCAAATACAGAGCTGCAAGGAACTGGTTAAAGGTGGGGAGACTAGATAAGGTACACACAATAACCGGTGTGCCGATAGAGACGATACGTCACCTTAAAAGTTGGCGTTTGGATACATGGCAAGGTGAGTGGGATGTAAGTGATAAGGAACGTAGACTGCACGACTTCTTCCCTGACATAAGGGAGCGGTTGAGAATGAGACATATCGATCCCAGCCGCGATATGGTACATTTCTTAACCGGACACGGACCTTATCCCACTCACTTAAACCGTGTGAGTCTGAGGCGGACACCTACAGGCACATCCGGGGAAGAAGGTTCCCCAGAAAACACTGTCTTTTTCTGCGGGCAATACGCGAAAAATAGACATACACTACACTTAGACTACACAGGTACAGACATTGATATATACACAGCAATAACAGACGAAGAACAATAGGCACAATTAAACGCAGTGACAAACAGTATTTCAAAAACAACAATTGAAGAGTACATGCGAACACGACATTACAGACATGCCTATGTGCAGCGTAACAACAATCTCCAGAGGATGGACAGCGATAGCCACAGTGACAGCGAAAATAGTAACAATGAGGAGGAACAGGAGGAGAAAGCTGAGATGAGACAGTAAATAAGCAAAAGTGCTGGCGATCTAGCCAAGAAAACACCAAATGTTGTACATGGATGTGCACCTAAAGTAGTTAATACATAGGATTAGTAATAAATAGGATAAGCAACATTATTTCTCTACTAATAACCATTTGTATGTGTGTGTATGTGAGTGTGAGTGAGTGACTGGCGGTCAACAGCTCGAAGAAACCATTCCGAGGTATTCACCGTCAGTCACATTCGGTGATGGTATTAACAAATCTCTCCGCTACCCTATTTTCTTTTTATATTCTCCTTAGAAAACAATAAAATTTTATTTATATTTCAACCTTAAATTATTGTTATTTTGAAAAGTATCATTCTTTGTAAATGTTGTAGATAAAACAAAAGAAAAGAAAACTGTAAAAAGATGAAAAACGAAAATTGTAAGATGTACGACCTGTTTTAAACATCAGGTAACACGTCTATAATTTGGCAATAAATAAATAATACTTTACGTCTTTTCTTAGTGGTATACAAGACCACAGCGCGCTCCAACGGCAGTTGTCGACTGTATCTGGCTCCCACATCACACTGTTTCGAAATGGACTAGCGTAAAAGTCCTGTGTTAGTTGTATTGAAAGATGCTAAGCCCTTGTTGGCTTGTCCGCTTCCTTGTTTATGATGTTTATCAGACACTCGAAATATCACCCATGGGGCCGAAGCGATTAAAGTCGTGCAGTAACGTATGATCGGATGCTGTGTACTCTAAATGCATTTTTTCTGCTTAACTTGAATGTTGACTCTGGTATCGTTTCTATATTTTTTAGCCAATCTGAGAGTGTGGCCGCTCTGCGACAGGCGGTGTGGTTGAGATAATCCCGTGTGGTCGGTCTACAGAATTCCGAGAAGGCGGCCGGTAGGTACAAATATCGGGCCGGGCTGACGACAGAGGCGACCGCTGGGGAACGGTCGGCTGTATGCCTTTGCCTGGATATCGCGGCCAGTGGAGCAAGTGGCTGGGTCTCCGGAAAATACACTGCTTAGCAGCGCTTACTGGTCGCCGTCTCAGCGTCAGACATACTCATTGTGAGAGTGGCCGTTTCAAAACTTGATTTCTGACACTGTGGGTGCTTGACAGATAGGCACCACACGTACACGCTGTTTAGCAGTTCTCAGTTGCAGTTTCTAACGCCTCAGACCTCCTGCATCAGGCAAAAAAGGAGAGAGATGAATGGAGGGCCTGGAGATGGCTCATGCTTACGTCATAAAGGGCCACTCAAATATGGCGGCAAGTATCCCAGTGGAGATGGAGTTTCAGTGGTGGTTCTGGAGGGGCTGTACGTGGTGTACGGTATGGGAATCATTGGCGTATGACCCGACGCATAACCTACCGAAGTGCAGGAGCGTGGAGGAACCGAGGCTAGCTAGTTTTGAGAGCTGGTGCGTTGAGGAAAGATTTCGGAGAATCTCGTCTGAGCCGCCAGAGAGAGGTCGTGGCATCTGTCCTACACCACCAGAATGAGTGTTCCATCGTGGGGCAGAAGACCAAATTATTGGTCGACATAGGAGTGATTACTGTCACGACAGCCTGGACAGAGTTTTACAGATCCCGTTCGCAATTGTCGGTCGGAATAAGTTACCTTCTGAATAAGTGACCTGTTGGGAAATTATCCGCGGCTGCGTTTCATAACGAATGTTGTCTACAGCCTGCAGAGCAGCCAAGTACTGATAGCTATCTACCCATGACCCGACTTCTGAGTTTGGTAAAGTGTTCACAGCCCCAGCAAAGTAGGGACTTGTTCATTCATGCTGTCGCTCTCACCCGCATGCACTATTACATTGTGGCCACACCAGAAATTATTGCACGTGTGAAACTGTAGATGAGTAATCTCACTCCATCACTGCTGCATAGCGTAGTTGGGTTTTTAATCCATTTGAAATTCCATCCTGCTCACAATAGAACGTAGAGAACGGTGGGTACATAGGAGACTCATTTGACTTTGTCAGCAGCCCATTCTCAGATACATTTTTTTGTCGATTATATTACAGAATTATTTCGTTGTTGTCTCTGTGTCCTAGGATAATAAATATTATAGTGATATCCAATCTGATTGTCATTTCAGAAGTTAAGGTACCAGGGTTAATTTCCTTTCTCTGAATTTTTGGGGGATATTAAATTATAATCAAAATGCACTGATGTCCAAAATTAAAGAAACAAAATGAAATTTTGCAAAGTTACATTTTTTTGTCATAAAACAGTATAAACAGGTAATAGTAAAGTAGAAACAATGTAATGAATACAGAACGCAAAGAAGTCCAACATGCATAACGGCAGATATAAGTATCCTACGTTTTTTCCAAAGGTTTTTCACACACATTCCGACAACCAGTTAATGTGCTCAGTATGGGTTGTGGCCACCTCTGGCAGCAATACAGGCCTGAAAACAATGGGCATGCTATGAATGATGTCATAAGCCTCTTGTTGAGGCAGTAACGCGCAATCTTCCTGCAGAGCTGCTTATAGTCTTGGAGAGTGGTTCGTGGACGCAGACGTGACGCAAGCCGTATCCCTAGTGCATCCCAGACAAGCGCTTTGGGATTCAAATCGGGAGAGCGAGCAGGTCACGCCATGGGTTCAAGAAAATATCAACCACGCATGTTCTATGAGGTCGGAGATTGTCGTCCATCAATACGACATCTGAGCCCACAGCACCTCGCAACAACCGCAGATGAGGTCCAAAGATCTCGTCACGATACCTCACAACAGTTAAACCTTGCCGATTCACTCGCACAATTACATGAAGAGGGGTTAGTGTGTAAACATAATCCCTGCCCACACTATTAGGGATCCTTCTCGATCTCCGTCTCTTTCCACAATGTTTGGGTCCGGATATCGTATTCCACGTCCCATCCAGATGCGAATGCGCCAAGAAACAGTCTCCAGACCAAGTCGGGACTCATCTGTGAAAACAACATTGGCCCACTGTTCGACTGGCCAGGTTCCACGTTGATGACTCCACTGTAGACGTTCCCTTCCATTAAGTTACGTCAGAGTTACACATACAACATATCCCCAGTAATAAAGGCCATTCTGCGGAAGACTTCTGTATATAGTTTTCCTCGTCACAGCACGTCCAGTGGGTGCTGCGATGTGAGATGCCGGTTGCTGTGGAGTATTATGGCGGTACCGTCATGCCCTTTCCGGCAAAATACCGCCTCTCTTTCAGATATCACACTTGGTCGGCCCTGCCCTGGTCTTCGGATACACTTTCGGTCTCTGTAAATTTTGATTACATCCTAGAAACAACAGAACGATTCACATTAAGCGATCGGCCCAAATCAGTTTTCGACAGGCCTGCTTCCTTTCTTTGTACGGCCGGCCACTGCAGAGAGTCTGGTAGGCATCTTCTCTGTGCGATACTGCACAATCTTGTGAATGTGGAACTACCTGGCAAACACTACCTCGTTTCATGCAAGCCCTGACATCATCGTTGGCATGGTTATCCTTTGTCCAGAACAGGACCATACGAACATCTGATTGACAGTATGTTTATACTGTGGATTAGACACAGGATGGAGGAATAGCGGTTCGTTTCTTTAATTTTTTACACCAGCGTATATTATGGTGCAAAGTGTCAACTTTTGAACTACTCACTCAGGGGCCCAAATAGTTTCGTCCAGTGTTAATTATTATCCACTGCATAATAGACAAAGTAGTACCTCAAGGAGGCGTAGGGTTAAATGTAATTCCCATCGCGATGCAAATTTATATAAAATCAGGAGAACATCTTACCTCTTCACCCTGGCACCCCATACTATAAAACCACGCATAGCCTCTCTTGTCCATATGCTAATTATGTTGATCTGTCGCTAGTATACACAAATAAAAAATTAAATATCCATGAACATGTTCAAAGGCAAAAAAGGAAAGTACCATGTTCAGTCAATAAGGGCCTCTTTACAGCATTTGACACACAAAACTTAATACAAGAAAGTGCAAAATGTCATAGTGCTAATAGTTCCGATTGTCTTGTAGATGAACCCAATCAAACAAATCCACTCCTTAGAGTGCACTCACATTTACGAATCATCTAAACTAGTAGGGAAATAGATGCAAATTAATTAAATTGACCACTTAATAACCCCCACCTCCTGATGAGATCATGGGTTTTCCCCAACCAGCATGTGGGTACCTTCACCAAACCCCTCTGGGAAATCCTGAGCGCTTGCCCATTCGTTCCCTCTCCCAGTTTCTCCTCCTTTCCTCCGACTACCTCGCACACCCCTGGGAATGAAGGGAAATCATTCAGTTTGTGTTGAGCTGCCATGCTGGGAGGATCAATATCGAATTTATTTATTTAAACAATTAGGAATGATCTCAACAGAGGATGTCCCTCCCATCACCCCCTCCTAGAAAAAAACTGCGCGAAAAATCACTCTGCTGGATTGTTGGACTGTGAGGGAGTCACAACAGTACGCGAATATACTGTCAATCACATTGCATTAAATAATTTAAGGCATTGGAATATAGTTTAAATAATGGTAATATAAAATTTGACACATTGTATTAAACATTTAAGGGCATTGGAATATAGTTTAAATAATTGGAATATAAAATTTAATATGTTCACCTTCAGGTTCAGAGACAAAGAGACCTAGTTTGCCACATCACCACCAGAGAGCACTATTGGCCCCCTGACCCACTCTCCTCTCCCTCACTCCCTTCACTACCAATCTGCCTCTCCTCCTCCACTTTTGAGGGGGCTTCAGTCTGTGCGGATAGGACATCTTAATTTTGTATAATCTGTTCAATGGACGATATGTCTGTGTTGGCCATATAGAGTTTAATAGCTAAATTAGCTGTAATCATGCAGCTGAGGACTGTGCCCATAGCTGCCTGCACAATGCTAGGAAGGCGAATGTATAAAGAAGACAAAAACACTTCATGAAATAATGAATAAGCAGCAGGATGGGCTAAGTTACAATTCACAATGACAAATACTTGTGCTGGAACTGTAGACCATTTGACAGAAGTCCAACCAGTCTTCCGAAACACAAGTGGTGAAATGCTTATCCACTCCAGTTCAAGCATCCATTTGTAAAATTGAGGAGCGGGGATAATTTTAATAAGTGTACTACATGAAAACACACAATAGCTCCATACATGAAGAATGGAAAAGAAAACTAACGGATTCCAGTTCCATTTTTTCCGTCATTCAACTGCATTTTCTTTGTCTGTGTGAATGCTTATTGCTTCTTCTTCTTCTTTGTTCAGCGGTGATGGCTGACGCGTCCAGACCAGCATCAGCAACGACATCAGGCTTGTCAGGACCTGCAGTGACCTCCGACACATCAGGACAAGCATCTGAATTGGCACCGTGGGATCCTGTTGCACACATGGTCAGCATGCCGGAGTGGGACAATGATGTGCTGTTGTCTATACGACTCAGTGATGAATACACCAAGCCTGTCCCTGAATTGCACAACTGTGCTGGTGATCCTACCCTACACGGTACAGGTAGTACTGGCTGCCACTATATGAGCCATCTCAGAAGATTCTCATGTCACTGCAATGAGGATAAGGTGTAGACACTTGCTTTTTGCCTCAACATACATTTTAACATCCACAGGTTTAAAACATATGATATCAGTATATTAGCAACTGTAGAAACCAATGAGAGTGGTGTGTTGTTAGAAAAAGAGATTTGTCTAAAAATCTTCAAAGGCAGTCTACTGTTCGTAAAAGGGATAAAATGAAATGTGTTGGAGCCTGTGTCAGTCAGCAGATGGACACCGAGCACTAGCCATCTCGTTCCACACCAGACATTAAATGTGATGCTCTAATTCTCAACTACAATTTTTCATGATGACGCAACACTCCTGTGAAATCAAGGAACACAATCATTTATGTGCAACACTCCACCATTACAATCAAATTCGGTCTAGTGATGTCATTATCATGTACCTTGGAAAGACTCAACAGACAACTGCACTGTGTAAAATGTGTGTACCAAGTCATTGTAGACTATCTCCGAATGTGTAGTGTGCATGCTAACGATTTACACCAATGTAACAATACAGTTTCGTGATGGCTGGGTGTTGTGTGCTGTTCTTAGGTTAGTTAGGTTTAAGTAGTTCTAAGTTCTAGGGGACTGATGACTATAGATGTTAAGTCCCATAGTGCTCAGAGCCATTTTTTTGAACAATACAGTTCCGAATGAAACTAAAAGATAGTCAATAAGTTTAAGAGAAATTTAAGCCGAATTTCACGCATTCAAGAAACTGTTATTCGGTGAATTCTGTACAGGAGTGACGGTGAATAAGGAACCTGTTGAGTTTTCAGATGCACGTCATCCAGTGTATAATTTTCGAATAATACACACATCATAATAAGTTTTGCATCACCCCAGTTCCCAGAACTCCTGAAGACAGACGTTGACTGTGGATATTGTATCACAGACATAGTCCCTTTGACTGTTCAGAGATGTCACTAAACCTGCCGAAAGATGTTAACAACCATTCATGAGCAACACCTATTAGATGGAGGGTGTCAGACAGCCGATCAGTTCGAGCCATCCCACCCTGAAGGAGGTACACGGCTCGTGTCGTCTGCAGTTCCACCATGCATAGAAGATCAATATCGCATCTCAATGGTGTCCACGTTGTTATTTTGTGCTAGGAATGGCCATCAACAAGGGAAGTGTCCAGGCTCGTCGAAGTGAACCAAAGCCATGTTGTTCGTACATGGAGGAGATGCAGAGAGTCAATAACTGTCGATCACATGCCTCGCTCTGGGCACCCAACGCCTACTACCGCGGTGGATGACCGCTACCTGCGAATTTGGCTCGGAGGAACCCTGACAGCAACGACACCATGATGAATAATGCTTCTTGTGCAGCCACAGGACGTCGTGTTACGACTCAGACTGTGCGCAGTAGGCTGCACGACACGCAACTTCATTCCCGACGTCCATGGCGAGGTCCATCTTTGCCATCACGACACCATGCAGCGCGGTACACATGGACCCCACAACATACCGAATGGACGATCAGGATTGACATCACGTTCTCTTCACCGATGACTGTCGCATATGCCTACAACGAGACAATCGTCGGAGTCATGTTTAGAGGCAACCCAGTCACGCTGAACTCCTTACACACACTATCAAACGGTTCAAATGGCTCTGAGCACTATGGGACTTAACACCTGTGGTCATCAGTCCCCTAGAACTTAGAACTACTTACTCTAACTAACCTAAGGACCTCACACACAGCCATGCCCGAGGCAGAATTCGAACTTGCGACCGTAGCGGTCACGCAGTTCTATACTGAAGCGCCTAGAATCGCACGGCCACACCGGCCGGCGACACAGTATCCAGCGACTGCAGCAAGGTGGAGGTTCCCTGCTGTTTCGGGATTGCATTATGTGGGGACGGCATAGGCCCCTGGTGGCCATGGAAGACGCCTAAACGGCTGTTCAATACGTGAATACCATCCTCCGACCTATAGTGCAACCATATCGGCAGCATATTGGCGAGGCATTCGCCTTCATGGACAACAATACGCGCCCCAATCGTGCACATCATTGAATGACTTCCTTCAGGATAGCGACATCATCGACTAGAGTGGCCAGCATGTTCTCTGAACCCTGTCGAACATGCCTGGTATAGATTGAAAATGGTTGTTTGTGGGCGTCGTGATCCACCAACTACTCTGAGGGATCTACGCCGAATCGCCGTTGAGGTGTGGGGCAAAGTTGACCAACAGTGCCTTGATGAACTTGTGGATAGTGTGCAACGACGAATACAGGCATGTATCAATGCAAGAGAACTTGCTACTGGGTATTAGAGGTACCGATGTGTACAGAAATCTGGACCACCACCTCTGAAGGTCTCGCTGTATGGTGGTACAACATGCAATGTGTGGTTTTCATGAGCAATAGAAAGGACTGAAATGATGTTTATGTTGATCTCTATTCCAATTTTGTGTACAGATTCCGGAACTCTCGGAACCGAGGTGATACAAAACTTTATTTGATGTATGTATAATACTAACGTATTTTATTTGAGTCAAACATATTCCAGAATCCAGAAAAAAGTTAGTGAGGGACAATGCAAACCCCAATACAGCTTTCAAACAAGACAATTTGTATCTAAACACGTTTAGCATGCACATGTAGCAACCAACATACCATTCTGTGATTTTGCAAAGATATGTGCAGATTGCTGGAATCAAGCACTGTTTCTTTTTATTGATAAATTAAGTAATGGTAGTATAACGGAACTTCCGCGAGTTTAGCTATAAAAAAGTTATGTGTATCTTAGTATACAATATGGACAAGTTCGTACACATGTCAGCCACTCAGCCAGGCATGAGACGTTTGCCTAGACGGAGAATCGCGTCTGTACATAGATGGAAAATTACAGTCTCTCGAACTTAAAGTGAAGGATCTAGAGATGTACGCCGAGACTCTTCTGAGAGTGATCAACGAATTAGATGCTACGGTTAAGGAACTAGAGACATGAACCAGCATCATTCTGAGAAAGAAGGTAGGTGTAGAATTTGATGGAATTGAAAGGAAAGTTCATGACTTAACTCTGAAGGTTGAGCGAAATGTACATAAGGGGCAGCCTGTGAAGCAGGCTGCTTAGTATATAGCAAGATGTCAACTAAGCATAAGGTCATCGCTGGATGTAAGGGCGTTCGAGAGAAGTTATACACGCTAAGGTTAGGTCATTTGGATCAAGATCAGACTCTGTGAGAAACGTTTAAATCAGTTTCTGAGTCTCTCGACGAACTCTCAAAGAGATTACACAACGACGACGGTGATGCTACTGCCAGTTCCATTAACTGCCACAGTGATGCTAAGATCGACAAAACATTCGGAGTCGTTGATTATTGAATGCCCCCCGTGATTTTGAATTAGTGATTGATAAGAAATATGTATTTCCCCAACGCTCTGAGGGTTGTGAGTGTTAGCGATGTTGGCACATTTCATTGTAGTTGTAGTTGTATTCTCGACGCCCTTGCTTGACACAGCCCTGTCTAATTTTACTATTACTCTCGCATGCTCACAGAACGGTTTTGGATGCGCTTCGTATTAAGGAAGGCATAGTAAGTTTAATGAACTGCGCTGTTCTTACAACTGTGACTGCTAGGCAAAGCTTACGGCGGTTTCTCTCGGCCGGTGGTTGGCTGTCATCGGAGTAACGCAGTCTACGCCCTCACATCCACCCACGCGCTAACGCCCCAGCGATGCTCGGCTGTCTTCCCGCCCCAGGCGTTCACTCTCCCTTTCTCCATTATATCGCGGGGCGACTGATTCGATTGAGGGTGGTGCCAGCGAGGAAAAAGAGGGAACGAACGCGTAGGAGCGGGGGATGGGGGACGGCGGCAGCGGTGGCGGCGGCGGCGGTAACGTCTCTCTCGGACGCCAGAAAATCGCTTTCCCGGACGCGGACGCTGGGAAAATAAATCCCTGCCCCGAGAGCAACTCGATCTTCCGCCCGCGGCTATGACACTGGCGGCGGCGGCGCGCAGCGACCCAGCCGATCCCCCCTGGGATCGCCGCAGCGCCCGGGCTGGGTAGCAGGCGCTCGACGCTAGCCCGCGCTACACTGACCCGGCGAGCGGCGACAGCACGCGCGCCGCTTCTGCGACTCGCATAGTCTGCGAGCGGATGAATATCTTCATTCAGACGAATGATGTAGAATACTGTACCAGCGAGTCCATCGGTTTTATTCAGTATCATAACATCCTTTGTTTCAGCATATACCTGGCGTGCATGTGGCCTAGCGTTTCACTGCTTCCGATATTTCGGCTAACAATATTTCGGCTAATAACTGTACATGCATCTTTACGTCGGTCTCTGACAAACGTTTAATCACTTGATACAATACTGTGGAGTATACTCGTACGCGTCAGAGGTAACAGTGTCGTCAACAAGTGCGTCTTTCACAGATTAAAACTTTGTGTATGTAAGAGTAAATTAAGTAAGGGCAGAGCCGGTAGTTTGACAACGTGTTGAATTGTATAGTTGATTATTAAAATGGATGGAACCATGAAGAAAAGACTGCCTCAGCTGTGTGATAAACCATTATTTCTGATCTTTCACGACGTCTGAGACAAATTTTCACACAGATGTATGTAAACAAGAGTATAAACGATTAAAGATATCTGAGGATTGGCTCTAACGCCACGAAACTAATTGGATCTGACGTAAAAATTTATCATATAGTTGAAGCGGTCTCTTTCATCATGGTTCAGTTCCACAGCTGTGAATGCCTATAATACAAAATTTACTAAAATGAATTGGCATGTTCAAATAATTTACGAGTTTGCTGCCAGGTGACGTCGTCGACAACTGCCGATATTTCGACAGGAGCACACCCTGCCATTCTCTAGGGACATCTGCAAGGAGGAAGCAATGTGCAAGGGAATTTAATACCTCGGTTCACAGAGGAGAAACAAGGAAGATACCATTCACAGAACAAGTAACCACAAAGTCAACACACAACCAAAGATAACCAACATTAGAAATATCGGTAGTGACTATTAATATACAGCTGCGGTAGCCCTAATTCTGTCCCTACGTTTTTTGATGAGAGACAGAGCCGCATTCCAAGCAGCATTTAGACAAAATCCACCATTCCTGTTCATAAGGGTCCTTGATAGTTTTCTTTCAACAGCTTCCTTAATGACACTATCCCAATAGCTGGACATGCAAGCCAGAATCTCCGTGTTGTTGTATTCCATAGGATGACTGGTGTCAAGGCAATGTTCTGCGATAGCGGATTTGCTCGGCTGTTGTAAGCGTGTGTGATTCTTATGTTCAATACACTGTCTTCCACAGTCTTGACTGTCCGACCAATATATGACGTGCCAAGTTATGGCATGCGGTGGTCGACGACGTCACCCGGCAGCAAATCCGTAAATTATTTGAACATTCAATTTGTCAGGAAAAGTTAAGGTCTCACATTGAATTGGCATGTGTTGGAATGCCAGGCAATGAGGATTCAGAACAATGATTCCTCTGAGAGTATATACGCGAAATAAGTTGTTTAGATCACTTCTT
Source organism: Schistocerca nitens (assembly GCF_023898315.1). Classification (NCBI taxonomy): domain Eukaryota; kingdom Metazoa; phylum Arthropoda; class Insecta; order Orthoptera; family Acrididae; genus Schistocerca; species Schistocerca nitens. The sequence continues at coordinate 363,761,099 of NC_064622.1, forward strand.
TCGGTTGATGAGGTTGCCTGCTAACTGTATTTTCATAGCCTAATTTTCCACTGATACCATGCAGCTTGTGACCAGTATTTTGACCGTCCTGTGGGGCAGATAATGGCCAGTGGAACTATGACGGCGTGCGGAAAATTAATGCCTCAGATCTTTTATGGGAAAATACTTGTTGTTGTTGTTGTGGTCTTCAGTCCTGAGACTGGTTTGATGCAGCTCTCCAAGCTACTCTATCCTGTGCAAGCTTCTTCATGTCCAGTACCTACTGCAACCTACATCCTTCTGAATCTGCTTAGTGTATTCATCTCTTGGTCTCCCTCTACGAATTTTATCCTCCACGCTGCCCTCCAATGCTAAATTTGTGATCCCTTGATGCCTCAAAACATGTCCTACCAACCGATCCCTTCTTCTAGTCAAGTTGTGCCACAAATTTCTCTTCTCCCCAATCCTATTCAGTACCTCCTCATTAGTTACGTGATCTACCCACCTTATCTTTAGCATTCTTCTGTAGCACCACATTTCGAAAGCTTCTATTCTCTTCTTGTCCAAACTGGTTATCGTCCGTGTTTCACTTCCATACATGGCTACACTCCATACAAATAATTTCAGAAACGACTTCCTGACACTTAAATCTATACTCGATGTTAACAAATTTCTCTTCTTCAGAAACGATTTCCTTGCCATTGCCAGTCTACATTTTATATTCTCTCTACTTCGACCATCATCAGTTATTTTACTCCCTAAATAGCAAAACTCCTTTACTACTTTAAGTGTCTCATTTTCTAATCTAATCCCCTCAGCATCGCCAGATTTAATTTGACTACATTCCATTATCCTCGTTTTGCTTTTGTTGATGTTCATCTTATATCCTCCTTTCAAGACACCGTCCATTCCGTTGAACTGCTCTTCCAAGTCCTTTGCTGTCTCTGACAGAATTACAATGTCATCGGCGAACCTCAAAGATTTTACTTCTTCTCCATGAATTTTAATACCTACTCCGAATTTTTCTTTTGTTTCCTTTACTGCTTGCTCAATATACAGATTGAATAACATCGGGGAGAGGCTACAACCCTGTCTCACTCCTTTCCCAACCACTGCTTCCCTTTCATCTCCCTCGACTCTTATAACTGCCATCTGGTTTCAGTACAAATTGTAAATAGCCTTTCGCTCCCTGTATGTTACCCCTGCCACCTTCAGAATTTGCAAGAGAGAATTCCAGTTGACGTTGTCAAAAGCTTTCTCTAAGTCTACAAATGCTAGAAACGTAGGTTGGCCTCTTCTTAATATTTCTTCTAAGATAAGTCGTAAGGTTAGTATTGCCTCACGTGTTCCAAACTGATCTTCCGCAAGAGCCGCTTCTACCAGTTTTTCCATTCGTCTGTAAAGAATTCGCGTTAGTATTTTGCAGCTGTGACTTATTAAACTGATAGTTCGGTAATTTTCACATCTGTCAACACCTGCTTTCTTTGGGACTGGAATTATTATATTCTTCTAGAAGTCTGTGGGTATTTCGCCTGTCTCATACATCTTGCTCACCAGATGGTAGAGTTTTGTCATGACTGGTTCTCCCAAGGCCATCAGTAGTTCTAATGGAATGTTGTCTACTCCCGGGGCCTTGTTTCGACTCAGGTCTTTCAGTGCTCTGTCAAACTCTTCACGCAGTATCTTATCTCTCATTTTGCCTTCATCTACATCCTCTTCCATTTCCATAATATTGTCCTCAAGTACATCGCCCTTGTATAAACCGTCTATATACTCCTTCCACCTTTCTGTCTTCCCTTCTTTGCTTAGAACTGGGTTGCCATCTGAGCTCTTGGTATTCATACAAGTGGTTCTCTTCTCTCCAAAGGTCTCTCTAATTTTCCTGTAGGCAGTATCTATCTTACCCCTAGTGAGATAAGCCTCTACATCCTTACATTTGTCCTCTAGCCATCCCTGCTTAGCCAATTTGCACTTCCTGTCGATCTCATTTTTGAGACGTTTGTATTCCTTTTTGCCTGCTTCATTTACTGTATTTTTGTATTTTCTCCTTTCATCAATTAAATTCAATATTTCTTCTGTTTCCCAAGGATTTCTATTAGCCATCGTCTTTTTACCTACTTGATCCTCTGCTGCCTTCACTACTTCATCCCTCAGAGCTACCCATTCTTCTTATACTGTATTTCTTTCCCCCATTCCTGTCAATTGTTCCCTTATGCTCTCCCTGAGACTCTCTACAACGTCTGGTTCTTTCAGTTTATCCAGGTCCCATCTCCTTAAATTCCCACCTTTTTGCAGTTTCTTCAGTTTCAATCTGCAGTTCACAACCAATAGATTGTGGTCAGAATCCACATCTGCCCTTGGAAATGTCTTACAATTTAAAACCTGGTTCCTAAATCTCTGTCTTACCATTATATAATCAATCTGATACCTTCTAGTATCTCCAGGATTCTTCCAGGTATACAACCTTCTTTTCTGATTCTTGAACCAAGTGTTAGCCATGATTAATTTATGCTCTGTGCAAAATTCTACAAGGCGGCTTCCTCTTTCATTTCTTCCCCCCAGTCCATATTCACCTACTATGTTTCCTTCTCTCCCTTTTCCTACTGACGAATTCCAGTCACCCATGACTATTAAATCTCCCTTCACTACCTGAATAATTTCTTTTATCTCGTCATACATTTCATCAATTTCTTCATCATCTGCAGAGCTAGTTGGCATATAAACTTGTACTACTGTAGTAGGCGTGGGCTTCGTGTCTATCTTGGCCACAATAATGCGTTCACTATGCTGTTTGTAGTAGCTAATCCGCACTCCTATTTTTTTATTCATTATTAAACCTACTCCTGCATTTCCCCTATTTGATTTTGTATTTATAACCCTGTAATCACCTGATCAAAAGTCTTGTTCCTCCTGCCACCGAACTTCACTAATTCCCACTATATCTAACTTTAACTTATCCATTTCCCTTTGTAAATTTTCTAACCTACCTGCCCGATTAAGGGATCTGACATTCCACGCTCCGATCCGTAGAACGCCAGTTTTCTTTCTCCTGATAACGACGTCCTCTTGAGTAGTCCCCGCCCGGAGATCCTAATGGGGGACTATTTTACCTCCGGAATATTTTACCCAAGAGGACGCCATCATCATTTAATCATACAGTAAAGCTGCATGTCCTCGGGAAAAATTACGGCTGTAGTTTCCCCTTGCTTTCAGCCTTTCGCAGTACCAGAACAGCAAGGCTATTTTGGCTAGTGTTACAAGGCCAGATCAGTCAATCATCCAGACTGTTGCCCCTGCAACTACTAAAAAGGCTGCTGCCCCTCTTCAGGAACCACATGTTTGTCTGGCCTCTCAACAGATACCCCTCCGTTGTGGTTGCACCTACGGTACGGCCATCTGTATCGCTGAGGCACGCAAGCCTCCCCACCAACGGCATGGTTCATTGGGGGGGGGGGGGGAAATACTTAGATCACTTAAATAAAACAAATGTTATTAACATTATACGACTTTATTCTTCGTGTCCATATGTTTTCTATCCTGTGCCACTAGAGGGTTTCGAATTATAGCGTTTAACATGGTGCTGTGTAATGTAACTTTATATGTACGTGAGAAACAGCGCGCTGTAACCTATTCGAAGAGTTAGTCCACACATGGAGCATTCTTCATCATGACAATACCAGACCACACACGATCACTGTGACACCTGCAACATTCTGACGCCTTGAGTTCACTATTATCCTTCATCCTTCACAGAGTTCCGACTTTTCATCTGTTTCCAGGAGTTCTAGAGCAGTTTGCCGAACTTCGCTTTGATAGTGATGAAGAAGGGGTGAGGTGGTGGCTCGGTCAACAGAGTCAGATGTTCTACAAAGATGGTATCAACAGACTTGTCTCCCATTGGGAGGAATGTGTTCGTCGTCAGTGTGATTATGGTGAGAAGCAAATATGTGGACTTGAAGATTAAAGATGGAGAATATAATACTTATGCTTTTATTTAAAAAGCTCTACAAGTTTTCACATAAAAACTTCTGGGCATTACTTTTCAGTATGTCCTCGTACAATGATCACTCACTGTAGATTTTTTGGGGAACAGAAATTTAGTGTGCCGGAGGCGCTCAGTATGACGTTCGTCTATAGTGCGTCCTGTACCATTTACCACGAAGAATGCTCCTGAAAATGCGCAGAACACCAAGGAACTAACAGATCGACACACAGAAGTTAAATATAGTAGAACAAATAGCAGTAGAGAATGATTATGATAGCCGTCTGATGCAGACGTTATACCAGAACACACGTAAGTTGACAAGAATGGAACAGTGCACACTCGCACAAGATCTTGCATAATAATACAGAATATGTTTTCGTTTGTAGATAACAGGACTTGTAGACATTCGTTCCAAGATGGCCGCCGAGTAAGTGACGCCAGAAACTGTTTCCAGAAAGTTAAGTGATTTAGTCAGGAATATAATTTAGTTTAACACTGACAACAAATTAAATACGTGCATTAGTGTATCGTTTAGTCTTGCCGTTAAAGGTTTCACTTTTCTTTGCGCATTTTTTTCAGAAAACACGAAAATATCGTAACTTAGTGAAGTCGCGTTTAGGCTTAAATTTTGTAAACGTGTTTGTTCCTTGTTTCACGGTAATTTGACTAGTTTATCGGTAACAAATAAGTAAACTACCGTAAATAGCGTATAACTTCATTATTTTAATACAGATTTCAGAAAAACAGCGTAAATGTATATCAGAAACTTGCCTATATACATTTGTTTATAGGCCTAATTCTCGTAACGTATTTGGAGACTCAGACTTAAAGTATCTCGTTTAATTGTCCTTTTTTTCATTCCATCGAGTGAAATATACAATAAATAGCGTATACCTTCATTGTTTTAATACATATCTCAGAAAAACAGCGGAATTTTAAATCAGAAACTTGCTAACATACATTTGTGAATAGGCTTAATTCTTGTAACGCCTTTTTTTGATTTTCGGTAATTTAATTGATTTATTATAGCTAAAGTATTATTTTTGCCATGAGTGAGGAGTGCCTGACTTGCTGTAGAATTGTTAGTTCCGGGGTTTGGTGTGATGGATGAAGTAGTTTTTTTCATTGGGGGGACTGCAGTGGCGTGGGTGTCGGGAAAGTGGATCAGGCTCATCAGTGGTTATGTAGGATTTGCAGCAGAGATAGGAAGATAGTGGAACAGGAGGGGAAAATTGCTGCCCTTCAGGCTGACCTAGATCAGGCTAGGGAAGATCTGGACAGGTTAAGGAAGGAGAAGGGCAAAGAGAGGTTGGAAGTGGCAACAGGTAACTGAAGGAACAGGCGTAGAACTAAGTCTGACAGTTTTGTGGTGAATGTCAAAAATAAGTTTGACCTGTTGCTTCAGTTAGAAACTGATGAGCCCCAAGCAGAGGTAGGTGTAGACAGGACACAACAAACTTTCAATAGGAAATTGAAAAAGAATGTAGGAAAGTCATCGAAAAGGAAGAAAGTTTTGTTGTTAGGCAGTTCTCATGCCAGAGGTGTAGGCCAACTTCTGCAGGAGGAATGAGGACCAGAATACCAGGTTACAAATTTTTTCAAACCAAGTCTGGATCAGGTGACAGAGAATTTAGGTTCACTCTGTAAAGGATTTACCAGGGAAGACACCGTGGTTATTGTGGGAGGGCCAGGGAACAGTATCGACAGAGATCCTGGGTACAGTATAGAGTGTGACCTGGTAAAAATTGCGTCGACATCGAGACACACCAATGTTGAATTTGTATCTGTCCTGAGACGCCATGACCAGCCTCATTTGAACTCTTCTGTTGGGAGAGTTAATTTGGAGTTGGAACGGCTGCCTGTGTCAGGTGCGGGGGATCATATTGATGTGGTTCCTGTTGATTCTCTCAGTAGGTGGGACTATACCAGGCACGGCCTACATCTTAACAGGAAAGGGAAGGGTAAACTGGCTGGGGTAATAGCAGGAAATTTAAGGGGGACAGGCACTGCCATGAATGGTAAAATACCAGTGGTTACAGGTGTTGGAGCAGCACCTTTTTTAGGATAGGTAAGACAGAAAGATGTCAAGTTCTATGAGAGGTCAGGATTGAAACAAATCTTCAGTTTAGGAAAGAAATTAAACAGCACAATTCTAGCACATTGGATCACAATCACGGCTGTCAATTATAAATTTTCACCAATCACCAGAAATTTTATCTCCACCAAGTTGTATCTCAGTCCTAGGTAATTGCATTGATGATTTAAAGTCATCCAACCCAGTTGACATAATCTGCCTCTCTGAACATCATGTGATCACTGGTATAGGAACTAGGCCTAAGCACGAGAAAGACGGGAGAGTACTGCAAATGTTAGAATAAGGAAAGGTTTACATAAAGGTATAATTAAAAATAATGTAAGTATATTTCATCAAAATAATGCGAGTTTAAAGAATAAAATAGATGAGCTTCTGGTTTGTTTAGAAGATTTAGAAGCTGAGGATGAAATAGATATACTATGCCTGTCTGAGCATCACATTGTTACTGATATGGATATGGTAAATGTAAGTGGATATAAGCTCTCTGCACATGTAATTAGAGAAAATATGGAGAAAGGAGGAGTTGCCATGTATGTCAAAAGTTATCATTGTGCAAAAAGTATATAAACAAAAAAGTTTTGTGTAGAGAAACATATAGAAGCATGTGCCTGTGAGCTCAAATTAAATAAAGGCACATTTATAATTGTAACTATATATAGGTCCCCATCGGGAAATTTTCATCTATTTCTGAAAAATTTGAACTCCTTGTTGTGCTGTCAGACAGGGGAAGCAAATTATTATTTGTGGGGACTTCAATGTAGATTCTCTGAAAGACGGTAATAGCAAAAATAACCTTGAAGTATTACTCGGTTCTTTCAATTTGACACCCGTTATTGATTTTCCTACTAGGGTGGTAAAGGATAGCAGTTCACTGATAGATAACTTCTTTATAGACCAAGATAAGTTTAACCAGATAAATGCTCAGTCTGTTGAGAATGGTCTTTGTGATCATGGTGCACAGCTAGTTACAATATATGATATAGCTCCATTCAGCAGTACTAAACACTCCTCCAAAGTAATACGTTCAGTCAACAATTTAACAATTGCAAATTTCAGGGAAAGCCTACAGCAGTTAGACTGGGATGAGGTGTACTGTAAACCTGATGCCAATTTAAAATATAATTTATTTCATGACACTTTTGTAAATGCATTTGAAAACTGCTTCCCCAAGAAAATAGTTAAATATACTCGTAAGAAACCATGTAACAAACCATGGCTTACTAAGGGTATAAAAATATCTTGTAACCGGAAAAGGGAAACAAGAAAGAGCAGTGACCCAGAAACTATCAAACATTATAAAAACTACTGTGCTATATTAAGAAAAGTTATTAAAAAATCCAGAAATATGTGTATCAAGTCTGAAATCAGCAACTCTGATAATAAAATTAAAACAATTTGGAATATTATTAAAAGAGAAACAGGTCAACCAAGAGCACAGGAAGACAGTATTACCATCAAATTGAATGAAAATTTTACGAACAAAAAGTCAGAAGTTGAAAATATTTTTAATAATCATTTTCTAAATCTTCTGGGTACAGTAGGATCCAGGTGTTCATTCGAAGATGCTAGGCTGTTAATGGAAGAGGCCATACCTATGCAATTTGATACAATTGAAATCTCACTCACTTCTCCCTCTGAAATTAGGAAAATAATAAACTTGCTTAAAAGCAAAGACTCACATGGAATTGATGGCATTTCCAGCAAAATACTGAAAGCTTGTTCTCAACAGATAAGTAAGATTCTCAGTCACCTGTGTAATAGCTCTCTGGAACAGGGCATTTTCCCTGATAGACTGAAATATGCTATTGTTATACCTTTGCATAAAAAGGGGGATTGATCTTATGTCAACAATTACCGTCCAATCTCCCTTCTAACAGCTTTATCCAAAATTTTTGAGAAAGTAATGTATTCAAGAGTAGCTTCACATATCTGTAAAAATGAAGTACTAACAAAATGTCAGTTTGGTTTCCAGAAAGATTTTTCAACAGAAAATGCCATATATGCTTTCACCAATCAAATTTTGAATGTTCTGAATAACTGAACACCACCCATTGGGATTTTTTGTGACCTCTCAAAGGCTTTTGATTGTGTAAATCATGAAATTCTGCTAGACAAGCTCAAGTATTGTGGCATGAGTGGGACAGTGCACAAATAGTTTAATTCGTACCTAACTGGAACAGTGCAGAAAGTTGAAATAAGCAGTTCTCATAATATGCAAAGATCAGCACATTCCTCAAACTGGGGAGCTATCAAGAATGGGGTTCCACAAGGATCGGTCTTGGGTCCTTTGTTGTTCGTTATATATATTAATGACTTGCTGTTCTATATTGATGAAGAGGCAAAGTTAGTTCTCTTTGCTGATGATACAAGTATAATAATCACACCTGACAAACAAGAATTATCTGATGAAATTGTCAATAATGTGTTTCAGAAAATTACTAAGTGGTTCCTTGTAAACGGACTCTCACTGAATTTTGATAAGACACAGTACATACAGTTCCGTAAAGTAAATGGTATGACACCATTAATAAATATAGACCTTAATCAGAAGCATATAGCTAAGGTAGAATATTCAAAATTGTTAGGTGTGTCCATTGATGAGAGATTAAATTGGAAGAAACACATTGATGATCTGCTGAAACGTTTGAGTTCAGCTACTTATGCAATAAGGGTCATTGCAAATTTTGGTGATAAACATCTTAGTAAATTAGCTTACTACACATATTTTCACTCATTGCTTTCATATGGCATCATATTTTGGGGTAATTCATCACTGCGGAATAAAGTATTTATTGCACGAAAGTGTGTAATCAGAATAATAGCTGGATTCCACCCAAGATCATCCCGCAGACATTTATTTAAGGATCTAGGGATATTCACAGTAGCTTCTCAGTATATATACTCTCTTATAAAATTTGTTATTAACAACCAAACCCAATTCAAAAGTAATAGCAGTGTGCATAACTACAATACTAGGAGAAAGGATGATCTTCACTATTCAAGATTAAATTTAACTTTGGCACAGAGAGGGGTGATTTATACTGCCACTAACGTCTTTGGTCACTTACCAAATAGTAGCAAAAGTCTGACAGATAACCAACAAGTATTTAAGAAGAAATTAAAAGAATTTCTGAATGACAACTCCTTCTACTCCATAGAGAAACATAAGCCCAGTTTGTAAGGTGAAAAGGTCTACTTGCGGACGAAGTTCCCTAAAACGTGCACGCTGCTTTGTTTGCATTTCAACAACAAAGAAGGCTCTGAGCACTATGGGACTTAGCTTCTGAGGTCATCAGTCCCTTAGAACTTAGAACTACTTAAACCTAACTAACCTAAGGACATCACACACATCCATGACCGAGGCAGGATTCGAATCTGGGACGTTACGGTCGCGCGGTTCCAGACTGTAGCGCCCAGAACCGCTCGGCCACTCCAGCCGGCACAACAAATAAGAAAAGATATTTCGAATCTATCTGTAAGCAATCGTAAAATATGGTAGTGACATTCTTCACACGGAAAAATTACGTTTATAGATAAAGAGATCTGTTAGGTCGCCATCCAAACTCGCAGTAATATTTATTTGTAGAGAGGCGGTATCTACACACAGCCTAGCAATGTAGAAACAAATAATGTAACGCAACAACATACAAAACTGTGTCCAGGCCTAATTTCTTTATAATAACCAATACTTAAAACATAATTACATTTTGCAGAATTGAATAAAGAACATCCACTAACGATGCCACAAACGTGCTGAAAAATGTTTGTGATCATCTAAAAAACCGTTGTTTGCTTAACAGTCCGATTGGAAAACCAGTAATGCATGCCTAGAAAGAAAGAAATAATGGAAACGTATCGTGAAACTGGATAGTACTGGCAGGCCGATTAATAGCTACATCACACGATTTAAACAGCTGCAGTTTCACAGAATGAGCGGCGGATGTGTTGACTTGTCTGCTTAGGGCTTGCTACCAGCAATAATCAGGCTCCATGGCGCAAACAACACAAGAATATTTTATTAAGAACACACACACACACACACACACACACACACATGAACAGCGCTGCACGTCTGCTTTTAGCCAGACTGTTGAGTATCGGCACACTGAGAATAATTTCCGTCGTAACACATTAAAACGACGACGGACATAACGAAGAAAAACGTAAAGAGGGCCATAGTGTATTTCTCTGCATCAAGCTGGATCGAATTTAGCACATCTAGCTAGTTCAGACATTGATGTTAACATGTTACTGACATAAATAAGATGAAATTACATTTTACGAAACAGATTTCGTTATTTGTACGCAGGGAAACTAGAGCGAAACTGGAGGTTCAGGTCACTTACAGCCAAAATGCGGCATTATTTTTTTCCGTTAATGAGTAATGGAATTTGAATATTGGAACATTATTATTCACGAGAATATAAATAGGATCTTTCAGTTTCATCATATTTGTTGAGTCTACAGCGGTCATGTAAATTTATGGTTTAGTAGGGATTCATGAGAAAATTTACACGACCTTTCAGTTCTATCATATTTATTGAGACCACAGCGGCAAATACGTTATAAATTGTCGGTTTGGTAGTACACAACTGATGCTGCACTACTTATTTTTCTTCTCGTTATACAGTACTACACTACGCCGACAGGGTATAGATACTTTTGTGAGTTCATATTTTGTCCATTAGTAACAGTTTTATAACTGCTACGCATCCTATTTGTAATATTTAATATGATTATTCTCTAGAGTGGGGCGTTCCATTCTCAACTAAGTCTTTATCATACTTACTGTAAACAAAATACGCGTATAAAAGTATATGCAATGGGAACAGGGCAGAGAAGTACCGATAGTCGATGATCGAACAGTAAGCATTGGGTAATAGAGTGAGAGAGCGGGCCGTGATTGTTGTTTTTAAACATACCTCTCTGGTGGGTAGTCGCTAGTCGCTTCTCTGCTGAACATATTTGCTCGACATGTATGCAGGTTAAAAAGAAAAATACCTGACTTCTTGGATTGGCCACAAGTGTTGTGCAGATGGTTTTATTCTCAAGCTGCTGGAGAGGAAAGAAAAAATTCTCGCTGCCACATTGGCCTGAGGTAATGCGAGGGTAAACTGCACTCCCTGCTGAGCAAATTGCCCGATTGACCCGCCTTCTCGTAGAACTCGCGGGTACTCTGTCGGAATCTGTCCCGCGCCAGCAGGATGCCTGTCTCGTGTAGCGGAGTTAAATACAACCAAGGTAGGTATAGAGCGAGCTTGAGAGCCAGATTCAGCATCCTCGCTGATGTGACACATGACACAGATAAACTGGCGACTTCCTTACAGTATTAAGCAGGATAATGTACATGCACATAATGTTTGACAATGACTACAGTAACAGTAATTTGTTGTGGAAATATACTTTGCAAATGCGAATTTAAACAGACGACGATATCGATTGCTTCTTGTTAGCATGTATTCAGTGGAAGCAGACACAGAGGTTATATATATATATATATATATATATATATATATATATATATATATATATATATATATATATATATATATATAAGAACTGAACACTGGCTTTGCACAACAGCACTGACTCCCTATCAAGCCTCCATCTTCAAGCCAAATTCTGATTCTCGTGTCAGCCCACTTGTTATTCCCCCAAAACTCGAACAGCAAGTGGACTGAATCCTGAATGGGAATTTATTGAGGAGATAGGCATCCTACGATAGTCCGTGCAATTGTGCATAGCTACTGTGCCAGGGTGGTGTAGTGGTTAGCGCATGTGCCTACTGGGCAGGAGAACTGGGTTTGTATCCTGGTCTTGATAGAAACTTTCATTTGTCACTTCAGTCTGCGTATATATTTCATGGACCGTTGAGAACTCGTTAAGATCTCTGGAACGACACAGTTTCATTTCAAACCGACATTATTTTCATAGTAAATGATGTAATGATTACTTCCATCTATCAGTAAGTAACGTGTTATTAAAATCTTTAACGCGAAGTTTAAAGCAGTTTCGTTTTCTTCGTTTTCTTTTTTGAATGTATTTCTTCTTTAAATATTTTATCAAATCATTATTTGGTAACAATGTGCGTAACAGTAACGGTGTGAAAGTTTCGCATACGGTACACGTTGTTGGTACCTGTATTCATATTGTGAGGATCGTGCTAACTTTTGACGACGAATTGTCTAAGAAAGTAATTCCGGATACAGCCTGAATTCAAAAAAAAGTTAAAAAAATATTGCTCCTCATACACAATGCTAGACCCATACATCAAACTAGTAATGTGATTTAGATTTTAAACACGAATTTCTAGCTAGGCAGAGAAATCTTACTTTGCACAACGATTTACTACAGATATTGCGATCGGCAATTGAATTTACATGAACCTGAGTAATCGTAATGGCCAGTGGCACTGCCACAGTCGTAACACCGGTTCCCGTCAGATCATTGAAGTTAAGCGCTGTTGGTCTCGGCTAGCACTTGAAGATTGATCGTCAGTGTACACCGAGTGCTGCTAGCAAGAGGGATGCACTCATTCCTTGTAAGGCCAATATAGGATCTACCTATTTCAGAAGTAATGTCTCAGGTCACAATGATTGACAACAGCCTGGAGAACGGTGTATTGACCACATACTCTTCCAATCGGCAACCAGTCACACCTCTCGGCACAGCTGTTGGTTGGTACCAATGGTCTTTCCGTGTCCTGTTCGCAAGGAGTTTAGTTTGAGTTTCAGTGAGATCCTCCACCATAATCTTCGCGATGCTAACAAAGAAAATAGCCATGCTCTTATTGCAGTTGTGCTCATCATCAAAAGCCAAACAGGATCTTAGCACCAAGTAGATCCGCTAAGAGCTAACTGCATCAACAGACTCCAAAACTAGCTCTTCTTCAAACTTCACTATAACACAAGTTCCTCTATAGACTTGCGACCTAGAATGTACCGCGCAGCAGGCTGTCACCTGTTTGGTCAACTCACCTGTAACTCAAAGAATACTTCCTGAACATCTTACAGACTAACTCTAAGGTCAACTATGCTGTTAGCAGTCGATAAACGGTTCCAGAATTGTATCCTTGTCGTAATTCTGCGATAGCTAATGCACGAAAAAATTGACTAGTGGAAGTTGCAAATTAAACAGTAAAAGTTGCGAACTTAATAGCCAACAATTAACTTTTTACGTAATCTTGAAATCCTTATTCCAGTCATATCGCATGATTCCATTTCGAAACACAGTAGTTTGAAATAATTTTTCAGTTTGCATCTTTAACCATTGAGCTGTTGTTTAATGGGGTCTACAAAGGTCACCCATATTCGTATTATTAACACCTACAAACAGTTTCTGTTTTGTGTCAATTTTTACTCATGTTTGGCATTATGAGACTCCGGCCAAGCCGAACGCAATACATTATTTTTCATGATGGAAAATTGAGACAACGATGGATACCTTGAAAGTGCAAGTTGGTTTACGTTCTGAAACTTGCCATTTATTAATTAGCTATATTTGTTTGTGAACTACCAGGTTCTTTCAGTTATTCGTGAAACTTACTACGATTCATGTGCGTTTGTGTCACGAAACGGTTTATGTTGTATCCATAGTTCATACTTTCTTGTTCTCGCTTGCTAATAGGTAACGTGACTTTAACAGCAACTGTCACAGAGAGGCTCGTGCTTCCATATCTCAGGCGTTTCATGTTCCATTTCTCGGAATCAGGCGAGAATGTTTTTGCTCTGTTGTGTAAACGCTGATGGAATATAGTGAAGTTACTTCATAAAGTCTTACAGTGACTGGGTGTTATAGGGAGTATCAGTCCCCACGAAAACTAGGATATCTCCCTTTCATTACCTATAGCATCATGCCGTAAGAAAAGCGTTTGATTTTGAATGCTGTCCTATTACTAGTTTGTGCCCTTCAGATTCAGAATCCGAAAATTTATAAAGAGCGCACACAATAATCCTTTAAGATGATAAGTTAAGAGGGAAGCCAGCCTTATGTTTTGAGGTGATTAACTAGCAGGAAACAATGAAAACGGATTTCTTATGGAGGAGGTGTAAAAGGAGGTAATTAGTAAATCAGTACCAAGTATTGGAAGAAAGTAAAGCTGAAATGCTGGTAAAAAGACAGTATTTTAAATGATGTTAATGGAAGCGGAGAATAAGCTAGATAAATTAGATAGCAGGTTACGGAAGAAAACAGGTGAAGTGCAACACGCTAGGAAAAAAACATGTGAAACTATAAACATATTTAAAATGAAGTGGACAACAGACTAGGAAATTGGGAAGAGGAAAAACAGTGAACTGAAGATGACATTATACGTTTCATCGATGTAAAAAAATATTAATTGAACGATTTAACCCTCCCAGTACCACTGGAGAGAATGTCACTCCATAAGGACATTGGCAATGCATTTATCCCTTGTTTTCAGTGCTATTGTTTTCAAAACACTATTTTCTTCCTCTGTGTCAGTTGTATACTATGAGGTTTTGTCCATTATTTACGTTTACAGCACATTAAAATTCATTTATAGTGTTTGCACTGAGTGCCACAGTGGTCAGTATGACTCCAACTTAAATTGTTTGTTTGTTTCTTTAATGTAACACTTATGAGAATAAAATGATGATTTTACCATGAACGGCCGTTATACAAAACATCTACAACAATGAAAATTTTATTTACTGCCCGTTTTTGTACCTATTTTTATGATGCCTATTTTTTAGGTTTCTCCCATTAGCTGTTGTTGTACCCTTCATAGTACCCAATAAGCACATTGGAAAATATGTCTTAAAAAAATGGTTCAAATGGCTCTGAGCACTATGGTCATATGTCCCCTAGAACTTAGAACTACTTAAACCTAACTAACCTAAGGACATCACACAACTCCCAGTCATCACGAAAAATATGTCTTCCTTGCATATGACTTTCTCTCTGAGTTAATTGTATCCAATGATTTTTTCAGGTTTATATTTACAAAAGATTGAAATTTATTCCTGTTTTTTTGCACTGAGTGCCACTGGGCTCAATAAGACACCAGTCTAAATTTCATTTCGTCTCTTGAACGTAATATTTGTGAAAATAGGATCATAACTGTTACAATGAATAACTGTAATGTGTTTATATGTTTCTTCATTAAAATATTGCCAATATGTCTGGCGCGAATTACTTGCGTTCTGTATGAGCTTAGTGGTACTCAGTGAGACAAAAAAATTCTGGGAGTAAAAGGGTTAAGCTAGAGTGGAAAAGTGGAATGGGAAATATGGTGTCAAAATGGATACAGAAGAGGCGGAAAATTTGATATAAAGGAAAGTACATGTAGAGAAAATACAGAGTGAGTTTGCGACTGGCTTATACAAGTAGGTAGAATGCTCGGATAAAAATATTGAGGCCCAAACGGTTAAGTGTATAAAAGGTAACAAATGAACAATATTATGTTCAGAATTTCATGAGGGACATAAAAAATGAAATAGAAGTGGAGGACTCTTCTGAGTGTGGATATAGGATGAAGTGTTTGGAAAAGGTCGCTTGGAGTAAAGGTATCTCGTTGATCTACTAGAAGTTTTAACAATACAGGTTTTGATCCTAATGACAATTGTATCCTGTTCATTTAAGAGGTAATGTGAAAGAGCCAGTTCACTTCTGACTGATCGGAATAGGATGTAGTAAGACGAGCCAGTGTGGTGCAACAGATAGATGAAACTTTTTTCAGGATTTTGTCACAGGATTTGTAGTAAATAATGGTCCAAGCAAGAACAAAGTAAAGTGATTGTATAATTTAGGAAGGCCTTCTGTTTTTTGTAGGAGAACGAAAGGGAGCATGAACGAGTATTGTAACTGGTGATTAAATTAAAACGTTTGGATAGCCCACGGAGTGAAAAGGAAACACTGAAAGTACCGTCCTAGTAAGAGATGTGTCTGAATAGGTCGCAAATGTAGTATAAGATGTTGTGAGGTGCGGGTGGTCTTATTGTGATTAGATTTTATAGAAAAATCATGAAAATTATGACACCCCCAACCCATTACAATGTGTGTCTCTGTTGGTACTCTGTTGTAAATGCCTAAGCAACAGTCGGTTCCAATGCCATATCTGCAGTGCCAGCAACAGAGCTTGACATCCTGCTAACAGAAGCAGCCGTCAACAACTGTTTGCAGCCATACTACTGGCTTCATCTGTCAATGATAAGCTCCATGAAGCTGTTGCTTCTGCAGTTCGACACACTATCGCTTGATAACAGGCGGATGCCGGTCACCGACCCTTTTCAGACCTTTTGATGGTGTCACAAACATCCGAGCCGTGATAAAAATAGCTGTTTTGAAGAGCGCGCCGCAGCGCGTAGTGTGATGAAGTCGTCGTCCGTTTCTGGCGGTGGCGCCGCTGTGGCAATCGCAGCTTTGGTGTCTCCCTCTGGTGGGAAAGGGGAAAGGTTGCCTGTTCACATGCATTTAAGGGGCACTATGAGCTCGCCAGTCAGTCAGTCCGGGGAGTCTGGGTCAGTCTCTCGTCCCCAGCTTGCTAGTCCGTCTCTCGTCCGCATTTGTGAGGCAGTTAGTGTCTGTCTGTCGTCCGGACTGCTAGTACGTCTTCCGTTTGGATCAACATTTAAGGTCGGCAAAATGAGTGTCTTTCCACTCAGCCAGTAAGAGAGCTCAACGAGTGGTCGCCCGGTTCGGGCTTAGTTCCCGCATATGGGTCTGCGCGTTAGGCCGCCAGTGTGCTCGAGTTTGCTCAGGAAATGGTCATTGGCGGTTTGATCGATCGGTTGGTCGGTCGCGCACTGAGACACAAGATGACTTGTCCGTCTTGAGCGTCGGCGCATGTGAGGTCGCCACGTGAGTCAAAATGGCTCTGAGCACTATGGGACTCAACTGCTGAGGTCATTAGTCCCTTAGAACTTAGAAATAGTTAAACCTAACTAACCTAAGGACATCACAAACATCCATGCCCGAGGCAGGATTCGAACCTGCGACCGTAGCGGTCTTGCGGTTCCTGACTGCAGCGCCTTTAACCGCACGGCCACTTCGGCCGGCTGCCACGTGAGTCCAGTGGGCCGCGCCGTATAGGGAGGGGTAGTGGCTTCGCAGTCGACACGAGAGCAACAGGAGTCAACCCACGACATCATTCTGGCCGGTGCGAGCTGCAACGCCATGAGACGGGAGATCGGCGCGCCTGCCTGTGTCCGTTGAAGCGGCTGGCAGCGGACGGTTCGGGAGAGCGATTTGGGGGTGCTGCGCCAGGTCTTCTCGAGAAATTAAAGTTGATTGGTGATATGTTGGCTGATTTACTCTTATTAAATTATACTTGTTTTCTTGGTCAGTCTCACGTCCCCAGCTTGCTCGCCTGTGTCTCGTCCTCATTTGCTAGGCAGTAAGTATCTGTCTGTCGTTAGGAGCTGCCTCTGTCATGTTTGTCAGATTTGGTGTGTTAACGAATTTATTGCTTGGAGTGTAACGGCCTGATTCCTGAAACATGTTTTGATCTTGCCTATCATCTTGAGAGGCGGTATCTGTGTACTGTAGAGCATCTTAACTTGTTTGGCCAACCCTGTAGAATTTTATATAAGATTGCATTTTATGGGCTTTTATTTAAATGATCATTTTAGTATATAAAGTTACCACCTATTTACAGTGAGACTTTCTTAGACGTTAAAATCAAGTTGCACCTTCGGTGACAAAGTTAATATTTAAATTTTTAGTGTTTTGTACCATTTCCATCCCTCCTTCGGGGGTGTATAGTTTTTGTGCTTGTGTGAATTGTTAAAACTTTAATTTTAAAGTAATCTGGTGTGTTGCAGATTTGCACCAGTGTAGTCTTTCAGAGGCTGTTGTGAGCGGTTGTAACTACGACCGTGTCAAAAGGGAGCGGCAAGGTTCTCTGCCCGAAAGCTCATACAGTCAAAACTTGTTTCTTTCTGTCTCTGAATAAATTGTAAGTTGATATTTAGAGGGTGCTTTCTGAATATAATTTTAAATCTGTTTCTTTTATAAAAATTTTTTAGGCATTAGTAAAGTGAATAAAATTCCCATGTGTTAAAAGCAATTTGGTTATGATTTCATCAGTTACTCCCTGGCAACTATTTCCACGCTTACATAGTGTGATGAAAGGTGTTAATGTCCTTGATGAATCGCTACTAAATCAAATGAATTCTTACGAATATTCATTGAAAATAAATCACGGTTCAACACCCTATGCTCTCACGGAGTTAGCACTGAGTCGCTGAATTTGAACCCTGCCCTGATGAGCCAGCAGAGATATCGATCAGCTGGGCAGTATGTAACGTCCAGTCTGTGTCCACCAAGAGTTTTCAGCATCACTATGCCGACACTGGGCTGTGAACGAGGCACCTCCACCTGTGGTTCTGGCAGCCAACATTCCGCCAGCCATCCGCCCCTACCCTTCTGCCACGGGTCCAACTCCGCTCTGGGCAGTGCCTTCGGCGTGCGTGGTGCGGCAACATACAATAAAGTACAAAATGTCTCTGCCCTTTCGCATACCGTCCCCAGCTAAGCCACAAGTGGCGCCCGGGTTGTAGCCATCGTGTCAGCAGCATTGTGTGAGCAGTGTTTCGCATTCATTGACAGTATGTCTGCAGCATCACACCTGTCTCCCATAGACTCGATCACATCCTGACAAGCAAGAACTATACTCCTATTTCTCCCCAAATACTCTGCCCACTACACTGGCGCCCAAGATGAAATATATTTTTGCGGCACCTCTAATTCAACCATCTATAGTAATCTTTATTTAAACAAATTTAACTGGTGTATTGTTTTCCCCTACTATAATTTACTCAAGCCCATAGTCTACTTAGAAGGAAAACTACAGAATAACTCTGCTATTAAGGTAAAATAGCTGCCTTTTCTATAGGGCTAGCAGAAACCTCTTTAATACACGAAGGACGCAAGGTAAAATACTCCTTACCCACCTTAAAAAAAGGAGCTAGGAGTAAACTGCTGCCAGATAGCGTATGTCACCTGCTTCTTATGTATAGCCACCAAACTACTACCAGAGAAGACATAAACAGGACTAAAACAGGCAGCTGACAGAGTGTGTATAACGGTTTGCAAATACAGCAACGAGTCTGACAGTGTACAGTCGTACTTTGTATTCATACTAGGGAAGACTATGGGTCGTCGCCAACGTTCATTCTGTCTGTGTGCCTGCAGCGCAGAATCGCGCCAAAGCAGAAGCTGTACTTAGGAGCTTAGGAAAACGTGTTCACTGTCGAAACAGATTCCTAATTTATCACTAAGGACAGTCTTTAAATTACAGTGTGGTATGGACAAAACAGACCATTCCAAACGAAGATAACCATTAGCAGAAAGCGAAACATCATAGAACACCATATGGCCCTGTGTAAAACACTATACACGACGAAGGTAGAGTCTAGGGCGCGAGAACGTTTTGGCACGGGTGGTTCAAAGCGGGAACTTGAAGAATAACCCGTCTTTCCTTTGGATGCCTTGGACTTAGGCGCCCAGTCATTTAGTGCACGAGTGGGTGTAAATTGTGGAACACGGAATGACATCAAATATGACGAGCGGTGTAACAACAAATGAAACCGCCGTCGCCATATTTGGCAGTTTTCCCTCTTAGAACTCAGTCAATCTGTGAACAGCGCATAGATTCTGGATAACAGAACCACGTGAGTGACACAGTTACTAGCACACTCATTTCGTATTGGGGAGAAGCAGTTCAAATCCCCGACTAGCAACCAAGATTTAGGTTTTCGACGATTTTCGTCAGTTTTTCAAGGAAGATGTCTAGATCCATCTCTGACGGTCTTATTGTCGTTGGGACCTTAAACTATAAACTTCATTTTGCTTCACTTTCGAATACTAGGGGTATGAAGAAGTGGTCAGCATTACAGACTAGTTTAAGAACTGAAGCTAGTTATCGGTATGACAGGCAATGGTTTCCTGGCAGTTGGCAATTTCCGCTCTGAGGTACAAATTTACCATTATATTTGTACGTTCTACTGAATGTACCTGGCACAACAGGAAAACGGAAGATGTGATGAAATTTAAGGAAATACGTTACTGTTATTAGTCCTGCGAACTCAGCTCGCCCTTTTCCTCCAAGAGACCCACAGCGCAGTGGACAACATCGCTCACGCTTATGCCGTGTTCCTTGACTTCAGTAAGGCATTTGATACCGTCCCGCGTTGGCGTTTAATGAAAAACAAAAATACGAGCTTACGGAGTATCGGAGCAGACCTGCGATTGGATTCAAGACTTTCTTGCAGATAGAACTCAACACATCGCTCTTAACGGAACTAAATCGACAGTTCCGGATTATCACAGGGATGTGTGATAGGACCGTTGCTGTTTACAATATATATAAATGATCTAATAGAAAGCCTCGGATGCTCTTTAAGCCTATTCGAAGATGATTCAGTTGTTTATACCAAAGTAGCAACGCCTGAAAATAGTTAGAATTTGCAGAGCGACCAGCAAAAAATTGATGAATGGTGCAGACTCTGACAGTTGAACCTGAACGTAAATAAATGTAACATATTGAGCAAACATAGGAAAAGAAATCCACTACTGTACAGCTACACTATTGATTACAAACAACTAGAGACAGCGCCTGCAGTAAAATATCTAGGCGTAACTATCCATAGCGACCTTAAGTGGAATAACCATATAAAACAGACAGTGGGAAAAGCAGACCCGACTCAGATTCATCGGAAGAATCTTAAGGAAATGTAACTCATCCACGAAAGAAGTGGCTTATAAGGCGCTTGTTCGCCCGATTCATGAGTACTGTTCATCTATCTGGGATCCCTGTCAGGCAGGACTGATAGAGGAGATAGACAAGATCCAACAAAGAGCTGTGCGTTTCATCACGGGATCGTTTAGCTGGTGGGAGAGCGTTACGGAGATGTTAAACAAACTCCACTGGCAGACGTTACAAGATAGACGTTGTGCATCACGCTGGAGTCAGACAACGTATTACTTCCCCCCAGATACATCTCGCGTATTGACCAAGAGGAGAAAATTTGAGAAATTAGGGCCAATACAGAGGCTTACCGACAATCATCTTCTCACGCACTATTCGCTAGTGGAACAGGGTTAGAGGAATCAGATAGTGGCACCGAAAGTACCATCCACCACACACCATTAGGTGGCTTGCGGAGTATGATTTAGATATAGAATATGATATCTGATACGTCTCGTGTTCGAGACGTTAACTTTTTTTATAGTGAAGTAGTCACATTCGATCTTAACACAAATAATGCACCTAGTTACAACAAAACTTGAGAACACAAATTCCTCAGATACCAAATGAAAAGTGTAAACTGCAAGCAGCCTTTCCCCACTGCGGAGTAATTCGTTTCTCACCCACAGCCGCAATTGCACTGCTCGGAGCATTGGTTTCAAGCGTTGCAGAGTAATGTGAAGATTGAGCGGATATGATCTCACAGTTGTTCGCAGCACTTCTCGTACTGCTTGAAGATCGCACATCGTCTCCTGATCCTCAGCCATTGCAAAAGTAACGTCTTCAACAATTTGTGGCGCAGTTGGTCGTCAGTCTCTCTCAAGGGCAAACCGAATCATTGGTCGATCCTTCCAATCGGTGTAACCACAAAGATGAACAGATCTGAACGCTGTCATGTGTACTTTAAAGCATATTTGTTGCACTGGTCAAAATACAGGGAGCAGAATGCTATTTACAACTTGTACAGGAATCAGACGCAGTTATCAGAGTTAGCAGGCGTGAAAGGGAACCAGTGGTTCGGGAGGGAATGAGACGGGGTTGTAGCCTATCCCCGATGTTATTCAGTATGTACGTTTAACAAGTAGTAAAGGAATCCAAAGAAGTATTTCAAGTAGGTATTTAAGTCCAGAGAGAAGAAATAAATACCTCTAGGTTTGCCGGTGACAATGTGATTCTGTCAGAGACAGTATAGGACTTGGAGGAGCAGTTTAACGGAATGGACAGTGTCATGAAAGAAGGGTAAAAGATGAACATCAACAAAAGCAAAACAAGCTTAATGGAATGTAGTCGAATTAAATCAAGAGCTGGTAAGGGAACTAGATTAGGAAAGTAGACACTTAAAGTTGTAGATGAGTTTCGCTCTATTTCTCTGGAGTGTAGCGGTGTATGGACAGTTTAAATAAAAAGAGAATAGAAGCTTTAGAAATGCTGTGCTGCACAAGAATGCTGGAGGAAGACTAATGAGGAGGAAGACAAGAAATTTGTGGCAGAACTTGACGAAAGAAAGGATCGGTTGACAGGACACATTCTGAGACATCGAGGGATCACCAGTTTAGAACTGGAGGGCAGTGGGGGTGCTAAAAATCGTAGAGGAAGACCAAGAGGCGAAGAGAGTAAGGGGATTCAGAAATATTTACGTTGCAGTAGTTATTCGGAGATGAAAAGGCTGGCAAAAGACATAGCAGCATGGAGAGCTGCATCAAAACACAACGCTGGTTGATTGGCTATTTCCCTTCGGAAGATCTTTACAAATGAAACTTCCTGGCAGATTAAAACTGTGTGCCCGACCGAGACTCGAACTCGGGACCTTTGCCTTTCGCGGGCAAGTGCTCTACCAACTGAGCTACCGAAGCACGACTCACGCCCGGTACTCACAGCTTTACTTCTGCCAGTACCTCGTCTCCTACCTTCCAAACTTTACAGAAGCTCTCCTGCGAACCTTGCAGAACTAGCACTCCTGAAAGAAAGGATATTGCGGAGACATGGCTTAGCCACAGCCTGGGGGATGTTTCCAGAATGAGATTTTCACTCTGCAGCGGAGTGTGCGCTGATATGAAACTTCCTGGCAGATTAAAACTGTGTGCCCGACCGAGACTCGAACTCGGGACCTTTGCCTTTCGCGGGCAAGTGCTCTACCAACTGAGCTACCGAAGCACGACTAACGCCCGGTACTCACAGCTTTACTTCTGCCAGTACCTCGTCTCCTACCTTCCAAACTTTACAGAAGCTCTCCTGCGAACCTAGCAGAACTAGCACTCCTGAAAGAAAGGATATTGCGGAGACATGGCTTAGCCACAGCCTGGGGGATGTTTCCAGAATGAGATTTTCACTCTGCAGCGGAGTGTGCGCTGATATGAAACTTCCTGGCAGATTAAAACTGTGTGCCCGACCGAGACTCGAACTCGGGACCTTTGCCTTTCGCGGGCAAGTGCTCTACCAACTGAGCTACCGAAGCACGACTCACGCCCGGTACTCACAGCTTTACTTCTGCCAGTACCTCGTCTCCTACCTTCCAAACTTTACAGAAGCTCTCCTGCGAACCTTGCAGAACTAGCACTCCTGAAAGAAAGGATATTGCGGAGACATGGCTTAGCCACAGCCTGGGGGATGTTTCCAGAATGAGAATTTTCACTCTGCAGCGGAGTGTGCGCTGATATGAAACTTCCTGGCAAATTAAAACTGTGTGCCCGACCGAGACTCGAACTCGGGACCTTTGCCTTTCGCGGGCAAGTGCTCTACCAACTGAGCTACCGAAGCACGACTCACGCCCGGTACTCACAGCTTTACTTCTGCCAGTACCTCGTCTCCTACCTTCCAAACTTTACAGAAGCTCTCCTGCGAACCTTGCAGAACTAGCACTCCTGAAAGAAAGGATATTGCGGAGACATGGCTTAGCCACAGCCTGGGGGATGTTTCCAGAAT
The DNA here is from genome assembly GCF_023898315.1 of Schistocerca nitens. Taxonomy (NCBI): domain Eukaryota; kingdom Metazoa; phylum Arthropoda; class Insecta; order Orthoptera; family Acrididae; genus Schistocerca; species Schistocerca nitens. The sequence goes on from NC_064622.1 coordinate 363,784,790, forward strand.
GAGATTTTCACTCTGCAGCGGAGTGTGCGCTGATATGAAACTTCCTGGCAGATTAAAACTGTGTGCCCGACCGAGACTGGAAACATCCTCCAGGCTGTGGCTAAGCCATGTCTCCGCAATATCCTTTCTTTCAGGAGTGCTAGTTCTACTAGGTTCGCAGGAGAGCTTCTGTAAAGTTTGGAAGGTAGGAGACGAGGTACTGGCAGAAGTACAGCTGTGAGTACCGGGCGTGAGTCGTGCTTCGGTAGCTCAGTTGGTAGAGCACTTGCCCGCGAAAGGCAAAGGTCCCGAGTTCGAGTCTCGGTCGGGCACACAGTTTTAATCTGCCAGGAAGTTTCATATCAGCGCACACTCCGCTGCAGAGTGAAAATCTCATTCTGGAATCTTTACAAATGTTTCCACAAAGTTTCGTTGTGCTTTCAAGTAGCGAAATATACATAATTTACGACTGTCACAGTGTTGAAACGGATTCATACAGCGAAATAGACTAAAACTATAAGACCATGGCGGAGACATGGAATCAACGTCACATTGGCCTTATCTGTACTACATGCTGCGATATACAAATGATTAGCGTTTCGGCGCAACCACACAAAACAATAGGGAATAAGGCCACCTAGATTACTAATGTAAGGAAACTTCAAGCAGCGGATTTCCCATTCGAAAATCGCATTTGAATACTGATTGTTCATCAGAAGATCGTGATATGTCCCCTGAACCAAGTAAAATCATCTGCCTGCATTTGTCGCAGTTTGATATTATTAGCATCATAGTCTATTAACATACGGGTTTGTCACTCTGTGGAACCCCACGACTGCCATGTCAATGTGGAATCGATGGATTCAGAAAGGCCTTGCTAAACGCCATGCGGTATCTCAATGGTCACAAGAGAATACTGCCCGTGAGGTCAGATATGTAGTTCGCTTGGCCATACAGGTTCAGGTAGGCACAATATGTACCTTGTGTCAGGAAAGTAGCTTTTTTTAGCAAGATAAGTAGTCAGTCTACTGTGCGATGACGCCTGGAGCAACTTCCCTCGGTGCGACAGCAGAGAGGAACGCACCGAGAGCTGTGCGCTGAAAAGTAACACGTACACACCATGTTTGCATAGCTGATAATGTGGACATTAGGCGTCTCATTTCTGAAGTGTTAAAGTCGTATCCTTGGCGGCTTCATGACACTATCTTTGAATGATATAACGCAGTACTATACATTTCTCGTGCTTCCAAAATCTACAAATCTACCTCAACACAGAAGCTATTCGACTGTTCCCCCTGTCCGCTCGATCTAAACCATGTCCACAGTCATTTAACATCTCTTGTCAAGAGTTACTCACTGGTTGGGAGGCTGCTACTCTACAACCGCTGACGTGTGCTCATCTGTCATCGAAGCTCAGCTCGACGGGCTACCTAGCCAGGTTAATACATTAATGAAAACGACCTGCCAAACGCCACAATAATCACCTTTTGCAGCGTGGACCGCAGAACAGAATCACTGATGTTACGGAAAATACAAAGGGGTTGTGGAGCCATGTCGACAACATTGCCGTGGCAAGCTGCGCTAGTTTTTACAGTTGAGGATCCATGGTGCGAATAGAACACTCGAGATAATCCCACAGGTTCTCTGTTGCCCTTAAATCCGGGAAGTCTGGTGGCCACAAGGGTGCGGTAAATTAATCCTGGTGCTTTTCGAACCACGCGCGTTCACTGCAAGCTGTTTCCTGCTGGTACGTGCCATAAGGCCTGGGAGAAACAAACTGCACGTAAGAGTGGAGATGACCTCCAACGGTAGGTGCATTCATGTGTCTTCCAGAATGACGAGATCACCGAGGGAATGTCACGAAAATGTTCCTCAGACCATAACGTTCCGTCGTCCAGCATGGATCCTTCCTACGATTTTTGCAGGGTGTCGACCATCTGTTCAACGGAGCATAAAAACATAATTGATATGAAAAGGCTACATGTCGGCCAATGAGCGGCAGGCAGCACGAGTGCACGAAGCAGGTGCCTGCTGCGGAGGCCCACACGTAGCTTCGTTCGCTGAAAGGACGTTGAGGAGACACTGCTGGTAGCCCCTTGGCTCATCTGAGGAGTCAGCTGCTCAACAGTTGTACGTCTATTCGGCCGTACACATCTCTGCAGCCGTCGTTCAGCCCTGTCATCTATGGTCCTTAATGCACCACAGTTGCCTCGTCGCTAGTTTTGAATAGTGCCATATTGCCATGCACCGTTTACTTTAACCACGATGGTATGCAAGAAGTTTAAGAACTTAGCTATTTCGGAAATAATTCTGCCCTTAGCCCGAAAGACAATGATCATGCCCTACCTGGACGTCAGATTCTGACAGCGACTACGGTTTTTACACGTCCAACGACACGCTTTATATACCCTCCATCTCTAGTATCTACACTTCCTGTCTGTCGTGGTTATTGCACGTTGATGTTGAATATTAACGTGACTGGACAGTGTATATACTCATAGTAAGTAAAATTTCGTTATTTGCTATCCTTCGTGATATTGTAGTTTAAATGACGAACAGTGTTCTAAGCGGGCACTGCATCGGTCATTGAGACTTCCAGATATAGGATATGTACTCAGTTTTTCAACCGGTTCAGTTATCTTCGGAAGATGAGTATATCTGATCTTTCTAAAAATGTTTGTTCACAGTTCTTGGATATAGTATCCCAAGAACGAAATTAAGTGTTCGGTGTAAGATATCATTGTTCGTTACTGGAATGAATACAAAAATCCTTTCCACAGACAATGTGAATTTTGCTAAGAGTGTAAAGCCTATTGCTTACTATGCACCGAATACTTGTGTAAGAACCAACCCTAGCGCTCTTATTCTCACTTGTAAGGATTCGTTAGTCACGTCATATTTACTCTCTACGTTTACCTTCTTTCCATTTTTATTTAGTCGGAGCCACTGAGAGGCAATATGGATTTACATACTAAGAAGAAACTGCTGTAACTACTATTCTCATTTTTGAGTGAGACTGGCATAAAAAGAAACAGAACAGTCAGCGAATGAATAATGTAACACTTTCGATCAAGACGTAGTAAATAAAAGCGAAAATTAGTGGCAAACCCATATTTCGGACGAGATAATGAGTAAGCGTTTTATTTATCTTCGACAGACGGCCTATTTGCCTGTCAAACTGTTACAAACTTAGCTGAGTCGGGTTTTACTTTCACATAAAGTGCCTTTTCTGAAGCAGTATTCAGTAATGTTACTTTCTTTATTCCAACGAGTCTGGAATCAGAACTGGAGGTTGCTTCATTTTCACTCACGCTTTTTTGTAGCCGCTGTGTTTGTTTTATTTCAGCACATATTTAAATTCGCACTCGCAAAGAACATTTGGCTGCTTTGCACACATTCATGTACACATGAAAGCACGACAAGAGTTGGCACTTTTCAAATAAAAGCAACAGGCTATGATGTTAACAGCGAATATAATATCACAGTACTCAGAAAGGCAGTCTGCTTGTTGTTAAAAAATGCACGTATAATTCGGTGCAGTGCATACCCTCTCTAATGAATTTGATATGTATTGTGTTTAGCCATCATAGGACCACAATAGCAGTTTAATCCACATATAAACAAGAGAAAAACGGCAGATGATCTATTACGTTAACGGTATTGCTGTTAGAGAGTGGAAAACAGATACAATGAATTATAAATGGAAAGCGGGGAAAGCTTTGAAGAACTATGAGTCAAAATAAAATATAGCAACGATTTTTGTGGATTATGTGAGAGAACAAATGCGGAAATACGTGCACACCAACAGCGATGCAATTACTAGCGCTAATTCTCAGTAAATTACGGGTGGGATGTTCGAAGCACGAAAGGAACACACACTTAATTCAAGGGCAAAAGAAACTGAGAATAAGAAAATGGAAACAGAGAAAATAATTATAAGGATATTACCATTCTTCAGGCAAGTACAACAGTCACAGAAAATCTGAGACATGATACATTCCACTTCAGCCTATTACAATTGCTTTTTATCCATTACTCACCAGATTCATCTGTTTTGCAATTTTCACAACTGGGTTTGAGATTCGAGCAGAAGGAATATCAGTAATAAGATTTGCTGTTAATATTGCTACCCTCAGGGAAACTGAGGAAGAATTACAACTATAAAATGAAAAATTTTGTGAAAGCCAAAGTATAAGACGCAGTGGACATTTATAAAAAATGAGAGTACTCAATCAGTTCCGAAGAGGTGGCATCTTTATGTTGCAGGATAATGCCCACCCATATGTCGCCAAGGTTGTTTTGAACAGGCAGCAGAAGTTTCGTTGGAAGCCCTAGGACATCCTCCATATGCTAAATCCGCGAGTAACTGGATACCGATGCACACGTCAGACAAACAGGAGAGGAACGATGACGACGCAAGGCGGGAATATTGCCTGCGGAAGGGACTAAAACCCACTCCGGTGTCGGGCAACTGGGATGACCGAACGGCAAACACGACACAAGAAGAGCAATTCAAGTCACAACGAAGCGCAACGAATTTCGACATAAAATGTCAACAGTTCAAGTACGGGCCAGAATCCAAATCGAGACCAAAGACGGGAAACAAAGCAATGTCGTCGAGGAGTATGCAGTAGTACGGCGGAGGTAGTAACAAACGCTGTCAGACGAAATACACGAATGACTGAGTGGCCTAGGTGCGGTGGTATTTATGCCGTCCGCGAGGGACATCAGTGGCCGCTGTATTCATGTGGCGAGACGGGAGCGCTCTCACTAACACGAGTGCAATGCTGCTGCGACACTGCCATCGTCCATCAAAATCCATTTGCTCCGGTGGGCATTCAACTATCGCGCAGCCCGAGACCACATCCTCTCACCCCACCTTGCCAAAACCTGTACAGGATCCCAGCAATATGGACAGTCTGCTCAGGACTGAGACGAAAAACACTGTGGGCATGAAGGAAGCAGCCAATTTAGCCGTCGTCGAGGGGCGACTGGAGGCTCAGAAGTCTCAGAGACATCGGACATAGGCTAATCACGACATTCCTGCAACCTGGTGATCGTCCTACTTCTATGATGCTGAGGTTGCACACGTGGGGGCGCGTGGACTACCGCCACTTGAGACTTAACAATGAATCCTTTTTTAGGCGGCTGTGCAATTTCGAACAAGTGAGCGATGCGCAAGATATCTTCTAACTACGGGTTATCCAGTTTCAACGCCGTCATGCGAACCTTTAGGTTAGGCGCCAGTTGAACCACCACGTCACGAATCAGGGAGTCGGCGTAGGAAGCCTTGCAGCGTTGAATGGTGCAGATGTTTTCGTCTGAGTCTTGCAAGTCAGTGACCAACGAGTTGGATAGTTATCGACTCTTCATGGCACTGATGAACCTCAAGCCCGGTGCCATGAAAGAAGAGGGCGACGGGGTCAGACAGACGGGCCAGTTTTTCGATGGCAGAAAAAGTGTCTGTCGATGAAAATATGTATCTTAGACCTCCATAGCGCCACTGGAAGGCGGAAAAAAAGGAGAACAGAATATGGTGTCAACAGGAGGGATGCCAGTCCCTGGGGCACAATGGCATTCTACAAACGGAGTTTGTCCACCAAGAGCTGAAGCGACTTTTATAACAGGTCTGTCTGCATCTGGTGCTGGAGCATCAGCTACTGCTGTTGCACGAACGGACTAACCAGTTCAGCTTCCATGCTACGAAACAACTTGCTTTTCCTTGCGTCAACTGCTGTATCCGCGAGTAGTCGAATACAGGTGCCCACATAAGAAAAAAAAAAAAAAACAGGAGAGGAACGAAGACGATGCAAGGCGGGAAACCACCAACAGACGGGACTCAAATCTACGCCGGAGTCGACCAATAGGGTTGACCGTACAGTGAACACGACACAACAAGAGCAAGTCAATAGAAACCTATGGAATAATGAAGTGCAACGAACCCCACCAGGTCAAGTACAAGCCCAAGTCGAGACTAAAGAGGAAACAAATACCAAAGAGAAGTCGGCGACGAGTAGTTAGTAGTTCGGTGGAGATAGTAACGAACGCTATCAGACGAAGAAGCGGTCAAAGTACGGCGATATCTATGCCAACCGCGAGGGACACTGTTGGCCAGTATATACACCTGACGAGTCAGTGGCGCACTGACTAGGTGACTGCAACGGTGGGGCGACACTGCCCTCTACCGTCCATCGAGATCCTTCCACGTCGCGCAGTACCAGACCGTACAGTTTCGATCTCTCTCTATACGACTTCCAACTTTTTGGACGCTAGGAAAAGATGGCCATCGTTTTGCTCTGAACGAGGAGGTATATGCCTGGCAGTCATCATGGTTCTGTATGCTACAGAAATAATTTTTCCTTGAGCCCATTGACTACCTTAACTCATGGTGGGTTACATGATTTGTTATTACGTCTGAAATAATGAACAATTTACTATTTTCCACATGTCTCGTTTTCATTTAACTGTCGCATGTCTCATTTTCATTTGACTGACACATATAGCGATGAAGCGATAAAGAGTGGTAGACATGAAATTAGATATAATTCGCTGTCATCAAGATGGTTCAAACTTTAATGATGACTCATAATCAAAAGGCAGAAACTCGTCAAAAGTTCACATCAGTTGCGACCAAGAGTACTTTTAAATAGTTTAAGCACAATGAGATAAAATTGTCAACATTTTTTGAGAACAGATACCTTACCAATCAACTGAAATAGATGTACCCTTTGTTGACAAATTTTTTATGTAAGTAAAAGAAACCTGATCAGGAAACAAATATAGGAATTCGAGAAAGCAATAAAAAGTAAATGTGGTAAACTTTTACCAAATTCTATTCAATGGGCAATCATACGATCAAGTGGTTATGGAAAAAGAGCATTAATAATTGACAAACATATTCTAGTTCCAGGGTGGTTAAATTAGAATAATGTTAAAAATTTACATGTTTACTCCAAAAGTTTAGATCAGCCAAACTACTTGGAATTTATAAAAAAAGGTGTGAAAAATAGAACAGAAGAATAATGAAAAACTAACTACTTTGGTAGAAAATACGATTAAATTATACCACCACATCACCTTTAACAAAATTTAGTTGCAGTTTTTGATGACTTCATTCTTGAAAACAAAGATGAAGTTAAAGAATATTTTGTTATAGATAGAAATAAGGGAATAGGCTGTTTTTACTTGGATCAAACTATTTAAAAAATACCAAAATATTTAGTAACGCATAATCTTAATTTTTAAATATTTCCAGAAAGATGACACAAATTTGAACTATATTTATCATGAGTTCATTGGAAGTGATATCAAATTTGATAATTTTAAAGAAATGTGTTGTAAATGTTGGAATGATTGCTTTGGGTTTTTTGCAATTGACATGACTAGAAAAAGAATGAAGCAAATATAGAAATAAAATAATAGGTTTTTAACAAATAATCATTGCTCGTTATTGCTTATCACAATCGTTGACCATAATCGTTTATCATAGTTAGTGAATGTCAAAAATAATTTTAAATCACTTTTTTCATCCCTAATAAATGTTTCCCAAATACAATCCTGAAGTTGTTAAAATGGCTAAACGAATCTGAAAGAAAGTTGAAGAATTGAAAGAACAATTCAAGCTTTGGAAAAAATTATCAATCGCACATTAGGAAAAATATAAAAAAGGAGATCAAACTTGCTATTGACGTTATTGTACTAGTAAAACAAGGAATCCAAGATTTATGTGATAAAGTTATGAAAGCTATTGAAGAAATCAGAAAGGTTGAAAAGTAAATGGTTCCTTCTCACCATAAAGAGAATTATGATGATATTTTTCCTACACTGTCATTCTTTGAAAGAACTTTATTTTATACTGAAAAATCCATTACCACAAAGACAAAAGCAACTTGAAGAAATGCAGAACAGCTGGAACAAAAGGAGAAAGCAAAATATATTTTACCTAAAATTGCCTATATTGTTATAAAAATGTCAACATATATTGTTGCTCTAAATGATTAAGTTTTTGGATTGCATTTTAGAAATGAAGTTAAATTTTTACAATAATAATAATTCAATGAAACATAAAAATTACAAAGCTACTCATGATTTGATGAAACATTTGACTGAAGTAATGTCGAAGATGAATATGCTTGAGACAACTATGAAGACTTATTAATAACAACTAAAGCTGTTCTCCAACATATTCATCCTAATACAAATAAACCTAAATGAAGTGGAAATGAGAAATATAATTAATTAATCAGTCTCGTGTGGTTGGAAATAAGCAAACCAACAAGCCCCAGAAGAAACTGAAAGCAAGTTTATTAAATTAATATTCACAAAAACCCATCTAATGTGTTTCGATGAATGATGTTACTTGATAAATTAAAAGTAGTTCATAGTGAAGAAGCAGCTGGTTAATGCCAATTATCATGATGAAAAACTTCTCATAGCAGAGATGTTAACAAATAAATTTAGTGATTTCATAATCGATAATCCAAAAGGAATTCCATAATTAATAAAATGTTTGAATAATTTACAACACATAGTTTGAAAAAATGAAAAATATGAAGAAGGTTTATTAATCGCTTGGTTAACAAAATACTATTTGATATGCATCTCCCTGGCTATGAATACTGTCATCCTGGAACAAATTTAAATGGAACATTATCAATAGGTAAAAAGCTATTAATCCATTAGATGAAGCCTGTAAACAATGTGACATGATATAGAGAGATCATAGAGAGTTAGAAAAAAATCACAAAGCAGATAAAGAACTTCAACAAGCTTTAAAAGAAGGAATCCATGCTTATGATGCTTCATTAGGAGAAAAATTAGTAACTGCAGGAGTTAGAGGTATAATACATGGAAAAGGAAAATCAGGAATTGGCACTGATGTTGAGAAAAATGGTTGGGCCCTATATAATTATTAGTCTTCATAAATTTTTAATCTATATAAATGAATAATTTTTCATACTTTGTTACAATGTGACAGAACGAAACCAAACTCAACTAAAATTAAATGAAACAGTGAACTATTAGAAGGTATTGATCAGTTTTTAACTGATGCAGAAAAAAGAATGACAGTGAGAAAAGCTGGTGGAAATTCAGTTGTTCAAAGACGTACACCAGTTCAAGTTGTCAAATGTGTAACAGAAAGACAGTCCTGGATTAACAAATCATAAAGCTCGATTTTTAACCTTACTACTGGCTGTATTACAATGTCTAAGAAGTACTGGTTCACTACCTGGTGGATCTGTAGCAATTACAATTGCAGTAATAAACAAGAAAAAAGCTGTTTAAGAATTAGAAGAACAAAAATGAAACAACCTAGCAATCGAGGAAAAAAGCTGGCACAGGACTAAAAAAAGTAAAATAGTATTGAAGAAATAATTAAAATTTTTAAAAACACTTTATCTAAATTTGACATAAAAGAGTTAGATAGACAGTTGAAAACTAATTACTCTTGTGGTGTAGCTACAATTAATGAATTAGCTATAATTAATCCTGGAGAATATGGATGTGGAATATTAAATATAGATACATTTGATTTTGTTGGTACTTATTGGATTTGTTACTATAAATCGAAAGATTTGAAATATGTTTTGATTCATTTAGAGGAAATATACCTAAACAACTAATAAACTATTTGTAAAAAGGATTTATACTACAGTACTGAGAAAACACGAACCTTCGATGAAGAAACTTGTGGACATTTCAGTCTATGTTTTAAAACTAATATTTGATAATTAGATATTTTTGGAAGTAAGATGCAGCCTGAAGGCACACAATTTACGGTCAGGTAAAATTAGAAAACATAGAAAATTAATCAGACACAAAGACTGATCTAAAAATAGAAACTTTAAAAATTTTCTAAGTAATTATATAACATTTTTAAAGTAACAAAAGGGCATATTGATTTCAAAGGTAAAAGGCTAGTAGATTTATTAGATTCTATAATTGGCAATGATGCAGTGACCAAAAAATATTTAGGAAATGTGTTAACTAGTTCTGTTACAAAACCTCAGTCCAAAGTTATTGTAATAAAGCTCACTAAATATGTCACTACATCATATTTTATTGAAAAAGTTAGTCAACTCGATAAAACTAATCTAACTAATTACTTTACAAAAAGGAGGTAGAGAAAGCTTTTGCAAATTACTTCTCAAAGGTAGATTTAATACCACACGTAAGTCAGTTAAATAAATCAGAAAAGAATGTGTGACAGACAAAAACTGAAATTTCATTTTGTTAGAGGTAAGGATATATTGAAATATACATTTGAATACGATGTAACGATCAAGAGCATAATTTTGTGGCCAGTACAGATGGTGATTTGTGATCTACTGATTTTAAAATACATTTCAAAAGGCATAATGTTAACAAATTAGAAACTTAACTTCTAACTCACTTCCATAATACATACTTGAAACGAAATTGTAACATATAAAACTTTTAACTGTAACTCAGTGAGTTGAAACTGTCTCTAATTAAAGTGAATTACTCATATTTGGGTGAACATATGATGATGAGAGAATGGAACAACAATTTAACTTTTAATAAATTTTTATATAAATGGATAACTATATCTACTGTTTGAAGTGTAAAAAACTTGCCGAAACAGAGTAACAAAAAAAGGAAGGCAGAAAAATGAAGGTCTTCATTAAATTTGTAAAAGAAAGCAGACTAAATTCAAAAAAAAAAATTGTAGGTAAAGGGGTGAACGAATCAGATGTCTCATCAAATATTAATCAAGATATTATTACTGAATTACGTAAACTAATGAGAAGAAAATTTAAAAATAAGAAATGAAATTTCTCTCAGTAACGATGATTTATGGCACACTGTTTTAAGTGAAATGGATTTAGGTTATCTGAAAGGAATTTCAAAAGTAACTAAAGAATATAAATATTCATAAACTGTTGTTGATGTTCTTTCATAATTTGCTTGGGCTGTTCCAGTTAAAGGTAAATCAGGCAAGGATGTAGTTAATTCCTTTGAAAAATTATTTAAGTCGAGAAAACTAAAAAATTTACAAATAGATAATGGTACAGAATTCTATAATGAAGAATTTCAAAAACTAATAAGAAAATATCACCCTTATCATTATTCAGCTTTTACTAAACTAAATGTATCTCTTGCTGAAAGATTTAACAAAACATTGCAAGAAAAGATATGGGGAAAATGTGACTTGGAAAGAAATTATAAATAGACTGACATAGTTTCAAAACTATGTTGATGAATATATTAACACAAAACATTCAACAACAAAAGTGAAATCAATGGAAGTTAATGACAGAATTATAAAAAAACTAATGCTGAATCGAATGGAGAAGGGAAATGTTACATATTGATGAAGTTAGAATTAGTAAATTAAAAGGAATAATTTTAAAATGATGCATTACCAATTCGTCAACAGAAATTTTTTATAATGGATCTATTACTTATTCTAACCAAATCACATACAAATAAAGGCATCGGATGGAGAAGAAAGAAAAGGAAATTTTTTAAGTAGGAATTATAGAAAACAAAATATCGTGACATGTATCTTGCCTTAAAAGTATTCAGAAAGGTAGGAGATAAGGCATATTTTAAATGGTTAGGTTTTGATAAATCACATAATAGTTGGTTAAATAAAGATAAAGTTGTGACATATAAATATTAAATACATTTTTTTATATAAATGTATCAAACAGTAAGTCTGAGAAAGTAAGACCGTTATCAATTTACATCTGTATGTTACCCTGATGATTAAAATATTTAATAGATCAATTACCTGATGAAAATTTAAATTATATATATATATATATATATATATATATCTTAAAGGAGTAGATATTTCTATTGTATATGAATAGTTAAAAACCAGACCACAGGTGCTTACAACACACTGTAATTCCAAACTTAAATAAAATATCATTTGCAATCAACAGATTCTTTTTCTCAAATAATGGACTTATTCTTAAAAGAAAATGACACTTTTGAATTTAAATTTTTTACAAATCTAATAAAAATAATTTCTAGTAAATAATGAGTTTAAATAATCTAAAATTAAACAACTAGGAGTGAAAGGTTATGCTAAACTAAAAGAGGTAAAACCTTACTGCTTTGATTAATTATAATATTGAAAATTTGTATTTTGAGGACTATATTAATTGTATTCAACATCAACTGAAACATATAGCACTAATAATCGTAGGTTATAGAAAAAAGAATAATCTATTTAATAATACAGTGTGTTACTTTACACCATGTAATCGAAATTTATCTAAAAATTATATTAGAGAGTTTCAAGCCTCATTAATTTGAAATGCAGTTTCATGATTTCTAAAATTATCTGAAAATTTTGCTCAAGACAAATTACACTTGTCTGCAATATCATCTAATCGAATTAGAGAATTGGACGAATATTGAGGAAATAGCAAGTGCAAAGAGTCTTTTGCCCACCAGATAAAATGCAAATATTATAGGGAAGTGTCAAAGACGATCTCGGTTTGCGGAAGGCCGGCATATACCTGATTCCATGTCAACATGGGAAGACTTAAGTTGGACAGACAGTGGGGATCATCGAAGATCGTTGCCAAGAACATCAGAGGCACACTCGTCTTGGGCACCTGAATAAGTCGGGGGTTGCAGAGCACTGTTTGTCCGAAAATCACAAAATGGACTACCAACATACTAGGTTCCTGGCACAGACATCTAAATATGAGTACAGCGTCATTAGAGATGCTATCGAAATTCGTACCAGGGATGGACTCATCAACCAAGATTGCAGCTACAACATCAGCAGGCCATGGGAACCAGCACTGAGTCTAATTAAAAAGTCGCTCAGCAAAGGAAACAAATGGGTGACGAGGCAATTACATCGATGCCACCATAGATGCCGACCCCAGCATCCCACTGACTGCTGATGTGTGGGTGCAAACCGTGGAGAGAATTCCTCTCGAGGGAGGGAATTTAAGATGGCCACCCACCCTCAGGGGTTTAGTTTGTCAGGGCACCAAACGATGGCGACATGTCTCATCGTTGAAATATTGTGCCCGTAGGACACTATGGACTGCCAGTACACCAGTGGACTGTTCAAGCAAGAAATATGTTGGGAGAAACAGAAGAATCAGTTTTAGTTTATGAACTTGCTGACTAAATAGCTTTATATACATCAGATGTTTATGAATCGATTATGTATTGATACTACAATGGTTTATATTTAGAATTACTTCAAGATAATATTGCCGCTACTAAAAATTTGTATGGTAACAAATATTAGCACCATCGACTGTACCAAGTACACCAGTTCAACCAACACCACCTTTATACCAATACATTGATCCATTGTATAAAATTAAGAGATTCGGTCACACTGGAAGGCTGAGTGGAAAGTACGAACACTTGTTACTGACAAATAAAAATTTAAAAAGTTTTTAAAAGTAGGTATGGATAGATAATGATATGAATGCACAATTAATAATTTATTCTTTAACATTCTTATCACAAAATTTACAAACTAAAATTGCTATATATCAGAGACCTAGAGTTGAAATTGTAATATTTCCTGACTACAAGATTTATGTGAAACATTTCCACAGATTACAGTTAATTCCAGGATATTCAAAACCACTATCTTGCCCAGGATTACAAAAAAATAATATAAACTCGATAAAACCAACTATTTTTTTACCAAAAATTATAAAAAAATTGTAGGAGTCAATATAAAAATACATTGTGGATTGAAAGTAAACTTAAAATTTTTTGGTAAGTACAAAATGCAGATGAGAAAAAATATTATGAAATTTAGCTTCCAGATAAGAAACTATAGTATCACAAATGAGAGGCAGTCAATTACAAAAATTAAGAATGGCGAACATTATATTTTATTGTGAATGTGTAATTTTCAAGCATGAGGGTCAGAATGGACACTAAACAGAATTCTTGGATTGCAACTAGGAATTAATAGATATGTTCCATTGATTGAAAGGATAATGTAACATCAAATTACCAGATAAAATAAAATAAAAATAAAACATGTAATAACTTAAAAAATGAAGATCAAACCTGTTTAGTGTGGTCTATAAAATCTGCATTATATCCACTAGACAAAAATGCAGAGGAAGTTACAAAATATAGGAAAGTTGGGCTTGACCTTGGTTAGAAACTAGAAATATTTCAATATCTTATAGTGGCTGATAATTTTCCAAGAATCAAGAGTAAATTTAATATGTCTATCAATGTCTAATCGTTTGATGAAAAATATCAGATATAACCCTTAAAAATTACGAAATGTAAGAAAAAGAAAGATGTAACTCTTATTTATTTTAAGAATGAAAGTAATTCAGACTATTGTTGTATAAAAAATGTGTGTAAGCTAATTTGGAGATGGATTAATAAAGACGAAAAGGAAAATTTATTTGTGATTTATGTTTACTCCGTTTCAGTATTAAAGAAAAATTGGATAACAACAAATAGAGCTGTTTAGTTAACAAACTATTAAAATTATAATTGCCAGAAAATGTTACATATGCATATTTCGAAAATGAAGAAGATACACAAGAAGTTCCATTTGTTATTTATGCTGATTTTCAAGTTTTACTATTGGAGGTATACAACTGCCAGCCCCCCCAGAAAATTGATATACAATGAAATATCAACAGATGAACCAAGCACATTCTGTTGTTACATGATGCACATTAATGGGTTTTATAAAGATCGAGTTGTTTATAGAGGAACAAATTGTCAAAAAAGTTTTTTGAAGGCATAAAAGCAGAAGCAGAAGATATTGGAAAAGTTTATTCTGAAATTCAAGAAATTAAACTATTAACTACTCAAGAATAACCAAGATACAATAAATCTAAAATTCATAGAAGTCATTACTCACAGAAAAATATAAAGTTTCATCAGCATGATTATTTAACAGAAAAATATATAAATCCTTTATGTAGCAATTGTAACCTAAAATTGACACATCCAAGTTTGGTACCAATTTATTTACATAATTTAGCAGTATATGATACATGTCTATTTGTGAAAGAACTTGGGTAGAATAACAAAAAAACAGATTTGATACCAAACAACAAAGGTAAGAGAATAGAATAAGTGAAGATGAGGTTTACTAATAGATTTAAATTTATGGCCAGTTCACCTGATAAACTTTCATCTGAAAAAAGATGAAATCAAAAATATAGGAAATTCATCCAGAAAATTTATTTAATCTTGTGATCAGAGATGCATTCTTTGAAGAAATTTTAAGAGAAAGAATTACCAGCAAAAGAAGAATTTTACAATAAACTGGATGATTTTGAAGTAAGTGACGAAGATTATAAACATGCAAAATTAGTCTGGGAAAAATTTAATATTAAATGTCCTGTCGAATATCATGATCTATATCTGAAAACTTTTGTATTCTTGTTAGCTGATGTTTTTGAAAAATTTTGAAAAGCTTGTACATGGACCCATCTTAGTATTTTACCACACCTGGTTTATCTTAGGATGCAATGTTAAAACTGTTTAAATAACCACTTGCTCTTATACGTGATAATGATATTATTTTAGTGGTTGAAAAATGAATAAGACATCATATATCACAGTTTTGTAAAAGATATTTTACAGAAAACGATAAATACATGAAAAGTTAACACAAGAAAAAGATATAAAATTATTTAGCCTAGTGGTTTCAGACAGCTTATATGGTTATGCTATGAGTCAGTATATACCATGTGGCAGATTTGAATGGGACAATCAAAATTCTTTTGACAGTACAAAAAGAAATGAAATATCCCATACTTCTAAAATTGGATATATTTTCAAAGTAGATCTAGAATATCCAAAAGAAGTACATGATTTACATAAAGATTAACCATTTTCTTCTGTAAATAAAGTAGTACCTGGAAGTAAATAGAATCAATTACTGATTACTTTGAACATCAAATGTAATTATGTAGTTCACTACAGAAATCTCAAACACTGTCTGTTCCTAGGAATGAAAATAACAAAAGTACATAAGTCTTAAAATTTAACCACTCAGATTGGTTAAAGAAATATATAGATTTGAATACTCAAATGAGAATGCAATTCTGAAAAATATTTCTACAAATTGACTAATAATTCTGTTTTGTAAGGCAATGGAAAATATAAAAAACAGAGTGGATATAAAATTAGTGTCAGATGGAGAAAAGTGTGAGAAATTAATAGCTAACCCAACATCAAACATAGAGCTATATTTAATGAAAATCTCATTCCCAATCATACAAATAAGACAAAAATCACATAATAAACCCATCTATGTATGATTCTCCCCATAAAATAATGATACTGAAATATGGAGAAGGTTTTGAATTGTGTTATTTACATAGGGACAGCTATATCTACAGGATACAAATTGATGATTTTCATCAACACATGATTCATTACTTAGATACAAGTGATAATCCAACAGATAATATTCGATATTCCACAAGTAAACAAGACAGTTTTGGAAAAATGAAAGACAAACATTACAGAACTCAGCATCTGATTTGAAGTAAAAAACATGACATTTATTTAGTCAAACTAAATAAAAAGACTTTTAAGATCCTCCTGATGACAAAAGATATATTTTGGAAAATAATAGATACATTACTATACTGACATTATGCATTGACAAAAAAAAAACTAATAAAGTCTTCTGTATCAGTGGAAACTAATCAAGAAGCTCAACAATGTAAATGTCTTGAAAGAGATTAAAAATAAGTGAGTTAGAGATAAATGTTTTATATAACATTAGTGGTTGTGAATATTTGACTAATAATATGGACAAAAAATTTGTATGGATCTTAATAACAACTTTAAGATTACTTTACCGGACAGATATTCTAAATTAATCACTGAATGAGATTTTTTCCTATTAAACCTCAATGATCCTTAAATGAACAATACCAACAGCTAAAGCAGTGTAGCCAGTGTATGAACGAAAAAAAATCTTAATTAATTTCATGATGATAAATATTGAATAGATGAACACCATAATACATGTGAAGAGTGACATACCAGAAAATTTAAGTTACTGTGAATGCGATGGAATCGTAGTTAAAAAGACACTAAAAACATGAAAAATCAACAGTTCATGTCAATCTTATTGCAGCTCAAGAAGAAAGAACTAGGAAAATTTTAGGTAAGTAATAGAACATATAAGAATTTTTTTAATTTATGTTCTTACATTCACCTTTTATAAAAAATACATTGGACCCATGAGCCAGTAAAACAATGGAATAATTTTAGTTTTTTCCATTAACTTTAATTCATTTATTTTTTCTTACATGAACCTTTTATAAAAAAATGTTTTATTCGTTTTTCTCATGTTCACCTTTTCGGAGAAAAAATAATTTTTTTATAATAAGTGAATATGATAAGAAAAGAATGTTCATTTTTTATTTTTCCCTAAGTAATTTATAATAAATTAGACTTATTTAAATGAAAATAAGTGAATTAGACCTGAAATTTGGAATATAGCAGGAGCAAGTTGCCGGTTTTGGATACTTTGGGACAGTCATTGCATGAGCCAGGACTGAGCCAAGTGAGCCAGAACCGACCCTTTTCTCCTACTAGCATAGATTTTAGTTTGGGGAAGTAGTTTGTAAGAATGCATGGCTGGGACACAGCACTGTCTAGCAGAGAAGCTTGAGCTGTGGGGTAATCGAAAAAAAAAGGAAATCGAATCATTTGGAAAGTGAGGATGTTGACAGCTATGTGGGCTGGTAGGATAACAAATATTCAGATCGTCTTCCGTATCGAGAAGGAAAGGAAGATGGCGAAAAATCTGCCAGAAGAAGGGACACGACAGGAAATAACTACCATGATGATACAGTCGTGGAGGGTAAAAGCCGTAGGGAAATATAGAGATTGGAATATATTCAACAAATAATTGGGGATATACGATGGAAGTGGTAGTCTGAGATGAAGGTTTGTCACAGTTGATAAATCGTATCGAATGCGTCACTCCAGACATGAGCCTAATCAACACCCAAATACGTAGTTTTTAGATGGTAGATAATATCTCGCTGGACATTGTTGTCTGTTAGACGCGTCTGAAAGGAGACACTCGAATGTTTGCCTAGCTACAACCTGAAAATTTCAGAACAAAAAAATTTAGTCAATAATGGAAAATTAAGCAATATCGATGAAGGCTGAACCTGTTCTCATTTCACAAATATGTAAAGATCTATCTCACATCCGTAACTGAAACTGACAGAGGTCTGGAAAATATCCAAAGAAGAGTGACTCGCTTTGTAACAAGTTGATTTAGTAAACGTGAGAGCCTCTCGGAGCTGGTCAGCCAAATGCGGTGGTGGATGCTGCAAGGGAGGCGCACTACATCACAGTTTACTGTTGAATTCTGAGAGTGTATGTCCCTAGATCAACTAATTTTGTTTTCTTCTCCTAATCAGAGAGATTCGTGCTCTCACGGAGGTTTACGAACAACCATTGTTGCCGCGAACTCTTCACGAGCGGAAAGAGGGGGGGGGGGGGGCTCATAGTGATACACAAAATACCCTCCGCCACGCGCTGTAAGTAGTATTGTGAAGAATATATAAAAATCGATGGGACCATTGGAGGGTACAAACAAAAAACAAGTTTTAAAATTAGTAGTTGCAGTCGTACGAAACATCGACGACGTACAGAAGGTTCAAATGGTTCAAATGGCTCTAAGCACTATGGGACTTATCATCTATGGTCATCAATACCCTAGAACTTAGAATTACTTAAATCTAACTAACCTAAGGACATCACACAACACCCAGTCATCACGAGGCAGGGAACGTACAGAAGGCTTTCTTAAAAGCTGACCAATGAAAACGATAGTATTTTCATTTCTATGTTTGGTAGAAGACCCGCTGTAATCGCTGTATAACAATTATGACGCCAGATACCGTACCACGCACACTACGTCTAGCAAATAAAACCCCAGAATCGAACCTGCAATCTCTTGCATGCTAACCCAAAACGCTATCAACTGTACCAACTGCATAGCCGAAAAGCCATCCTCTGTCAGAGATAGCTACTGTGCACGTGATTACAGTGAGGCGTAGGCTGTGTACTCGTTTGCTGTTTGCGTAATGTCGCAGCTTAAAGAAACTAACTGCACTACACTTAATTACGCTTGCGGTCATGTTACTGTGTTTAGTGTCGTCGTCCAGAAGACATTTCTTTATTTGGACGTCAAGCTGAAGGAGATATCGAGAGATTAAAACAGCTAGGAGGAACTAAGCGAAAATACATGCAGAAATAATATTTTAGTTGACAGCGTGTTCACGACTCTTGCTTTGTGCGAAAATTTATGTGCAAAGCAAAGTCAGGCAGGCTTGTTCAGGGATGATATGCCATTGTGGCCAAAGCACTGTAACATGATCATTTCCATATAAAGTAGGAGAAAGCTGGTAATTAAGAATGCCCACAAATCCTATCACAACCAACACTCTAATTCGTACGAAAATGTTGAGGCTTTTGTGACCACTTGTTAGCGTATTGCCCGATGACTTCTCACCCGGATTCATTGGTCGTTGCCTGTTTAACGATTTTCCTGACTTCTCGACACGCGAGTGGCTGTCATTGTCAAAGGTTATCGATTAATTGCAAGTGGCATACTGGAGTTGAGCTCAAGGCCGTATATGTTACGTATCTGTCGCACCAACACCTGAGGGATTTCCGTGGTCAGAAGTAAGCCTCAGGATAATCGGATCCTGATTCCCGTGCTGCAGCGAAAGACCGTTGCTTTTGGCGAGTGTGGGCACACAGCGATAATGACGAGTGAGAGGACCTCAGATGTTAGAGCAACAAGTATGTGAGGTTGAAGCATTAGTGACAATAGCTACTTGTCTGGTATTATTTTAATTTATTTTTGTATTAACCGCACTTTATTTCCATCAGCTACAAAAGTTTTACTATAATTTAATAATGAGTGAAGTACAACGATGTTACTCTCCATTTGCTGACTTGCAACGTTCCAATTTTACTGGTGAGATAAATCTCGTCTCACTGCAGCAAGATGCAGTTGCAGTACGGCGTCACAACACAAGAACGTATGACCTCCAACATGGTGGTACTGGGGACCAGAACGAACGGAATTTCATTCGCTGCTGACTGCGAAGGGGCGTCGCAACATTCACAGTATCTTCTACACTAAGCTGTCTCTGAAACACGTCGTAGCAGGACCTATCGACGTAAAATACGCTGGCGTCGAAATTTAATCTACTATATCCGCCCTGATAAGCACACATTAAGTACATCCTTGGGACTTCCACGGTTCCCCAGACAGATCATATTATTAGTGGTATCTACAGACATCAAAAAAAGTTTTGCATCATCCCAGTTAATAGAGCTCCTGAAGATATCGATACTGTATCACAGACATAGTCCCTTTGACTGTTCAGAGACGTCACTAAACTCGCCAAAGATGTAAACAACCATGTATGAGCAGCGCCTATTAGACGGTGGGGAAGGGGGAAGGGTGGGGGTGGGAGTGGGGGGAACGGTCCGACAGCCGATCAGTTCCAGCCATTCCACCAGGAAGGAGGTAAACGACTCGTGTTGCCTGTAGTTGAGCCATTGCCTAGACGGTCAATACCGCTGATCGATGGCGTCCTCATTTTTACTTTGGGCCAGGAGGGCTCGCAACAAGGGAAGTGTCCAGGTGTCTCAGGAATGAATCAAAGTGATACAGAGGGACAGGAACTGTCGATTAAATGCCTCGCTCAGGCAACCCAAGGGCTACTGCTGCAGTGGATGACCGCTACGTACGGATTATGGCTCGGAGGAAACATGACAGCAACGCCATATGTTGAATAATGCTTTTATTGCAGCCATAGGACGTCGTGTTACGACTCAAACTGTGCGCAATAGGTTGCATGATGTGCAAATTCACTACCGACGTCCATATTTGGAACCACGACACCATGCATCGCGGTACAGTTGGGCCCAACAATATGTCGAACGTTTCTCTTCACCGACAAGGGTCGCATATGCCTTCAACCAGACAATCGTCGGAGATGTTTTGAAGGTAACCTGGTCAGGCTGACCGCCTTAGACACATTGAAGCAAGGTGGAGGTACTCTGATGTTTTGCGGTGGCATTATGTGGGTCCGATGTACGCCTCTGGTGGTCATGCAAGGCGCCGTAACGGCTGTACGATACATGAATGCGATTCTCCAACCGATAGTACAACCATATCGGCAGTATTTTGGCGAAGCATTCTTCTTCATGGGCGACAATTCGCTCCCCCTTCATGCACATTTTGTGAATGACTTCCCTCGACTAGAGTGGCCAGACATGAATCCTATCGAACAAGCTTGGGATAGATTGAAAAGGGCTATTTATGGACGACGTCAACCGCCAACCACTCTGAGGCATCTACGCCGAATCGCCATTAAGGTGCGGGACAATCTGGACAAACAGTGCCTTGATGAACTTGTGGATAGTATGCCATGACGAATACAGGCATGTATCAATGCAAGAGGACGTGCTACTGGGTATTAGAGATAGCGGCGTGTGCAGCAGTGTGGACCACCACCTCTGAAGGTCTCACTGTGTGGTGGTACAACATGCAATGTGTCATTTTCATGAGTAATAAAAAGTGACGGTAATCATGTTTATGTTGATCTGCATTCTAATTTTCTGTACGGGTTCCGAAACTCTCGGAACCGAGGTGATGCAAAACTTTTTTTTGTGTCTGTATAACAAGCATAGGTTACCGTTGGCAAGTTAGCTCACTCCTGCTACGTCATCCGTCCGAGAAGAACTGCGATACAAATGACAGAAATGACGAGACTTTTCTATTGTCTTCGTACATGTTTTAGGTATCTACGATCACGTTCTATAGCAAACTTTTTATTAATTTAGCAGAAAGTTTGAGTTATTCTCCTGACACTTAATATTAGCATCGTAGTTATTTGATAAGCTGCAGGTATTTTACGTTGGCTTCATAAGTGAGGACCAGGAGACTTTTATTCTTACGCACAGAAGGCTGGAAATGGTCCTCGTCCACAGTGAGGTGTATTGCTGTAGTGTACTGAGATGCCACACAGAAGATTTGGCGACAGTGGGTACCAGAAGTATCGTGGGCGTCATTCCGCAGCAGGAACATCGCTGGGAGCAAACCAATCACGCCGCCCACAAAAATCACGCTGCCTGGAGCGGCAGAGCCACTAGGAAGAGAGATGCGCGCTTACGTAACCGTTCACGACGAGACGTTGTCAGTTGCAAGTTTTACGTCAGTCCGAGTCTTGATATCGAGTTCGCGCAGAACGTTCGCAGTGACTTTAAGTCGTCGAGCTAGACAGAAACAGTGGCCGATGGATACGGTAATGATGGTAGGTCTTCAGTAGATATTGAACAGTGAATAGAACTATCGGACATCGAGAGAGACTACCTGCCTAGAGATTTAACTGAGTACTATTTGTATGGAACGGTTCTATAAATAGTACATCAAGACAGAAGATTAGTTTTCTTCTGACTTTAGTTCATAAAACGAGATTTGCTTTGTGTTCATGGAACTGTAGTCAACACAGGACACATACGCTAAACTTGATTCCACACTGGCTGTAACGAACGTTACCGAAGTCGAGTAATACAGTTTATTGTTTACTATTCCGTATTACTTTCACTGTGCGTGTGCTGCCCTAGAACCCACGTGCCGGCAGGTGTGGCCGAGTGGTTCTAGAAGCTACAGTCTGGAACCACACGACCGCTACGGTCGCAGGTTCGAATCCTGCCTCGGGCATGGATGTGTGTGATGTCCTTAGGTTAGTTAGGTTTAAGTAGTTCTAAGTTGTAGGGGACTCATGACCATACAAGTTAAGTCCCATATTGCCCAGAGCCATTTGAACCATTTTGAGAACCCACGCATCCGTCCTACCAAGACACTTTTAATAGTCGTTTTCAGCGTCAGCGAGATATTCGTCAAAGTGAACGTCTCCAGTCCACAACAATTATGTATAGAAAAATAAGAACATCAATTTTTATTTTTAATGGTGTAATGAGCTTACATAAATGTGAATGACACGTTTCATGATAGTCGGCCAAGGAACAGGAATTGACGAGAGTACTGCCTGCATAGTGGTGATACAAGTTATGGCCAGCAGTATGGTGTGCCAGCAGCTTTGGCAAAGTCCCCTTACTCACGAGACCGCTGTTGTTGAACTATTCCACGATTATTGAAATTAAGATCTCCTACTATTTCGATTACGGAATTGAGATTCAGATGTCTAAACACCTCAAGGTCCGTTGTTTGATGCTCCTGTGAGCAGCAAATTGGTGTTGTATTGTAGTGCACCAGCTACGTCCGTGGGTTGCGAACAGTGGCTACATGATTATGTGGTTTCTTGAGAAATAAGTGGAGAAATCTTAAAACAGTTGTGGACAACTGAACTGTAGCAGCAACAGGGTGTGGCGGATAGTGCTTGGGGTACATTACCTCAGGAAATAGCACAATGCCAAACAAAGCTGCTGCGACGAGGTAAATGATGGCACCTCTAAATCAGAATTGTGCTGAACTCCGCCAGCAGTCAGTTCGGTATGGGAGGAAGTCTTTAGCGGTGGTGAGATGACAGATTAATCCGGCAGCGAAAATGACAGTTGTTAAATAATATTTCCACTGTTGGTCTTACTACAGCGCAATGAGGAAGGAAGTGGGACAGTACCTCATTAGGTTCCCCAGCAAATAAATGCAGCAAAGATGAGCTTCTTCCTTCAGAAACTATACCGGAAGAAATTTTTTCCACAACCTAATATCCGGGTTGGGTCTATCGCGAATAAGAAACCACTGAGTTATACAATTAGTATTTGGAATGTGAAGCCATTAGGTTACCCTATAAAACGGTGAAACGTTAAAATGGAAATAAAGAGACTGCAAGAGCATGTCATCTGTATTATTGAAATTAAATTAACTGTAAAGGGGGTTTTGTGTGGTGATGACTGCAAAGTAATTTTCTGTGGGGATGTAAACAGAGAAACGTAGTAGAAATAATTCTAACGAAAGAATTGGGGTAGCAAGTTAACTGCAGTATAGTGACAGAATAATGCTGGTATATCTTGCGGTACAATTATTACTGAAGTTTACATGCCAACTACGGGGCACTCAGAAGAAGAAGTCGAGAAAATTTATGATCAACTGGGAGAAGCTTTAGACTTAGTCAGTTAAAAGAACAATGTTGTAACCATTATTGACTGGAAATGCAGTAGTTGGAAAGAATGCAGAAAGAAGTGCTGTTGGGAATTTCCGGCTGGGGAAGAGAAGTAACACCTGCTGGTTAATTTTTCCCAAGAATAGAAGATGACACTTTCCAGCACACTATTCCAAGAGAAGATGAGGAGGAGATACGCGTGGATTTTGTCAGACGAAACAGGCAGATACCAGATTTATTGCTGTATTGCGGACATAGTTACCGAAACTATCTACATGTAACCTAAACTGCAGCTACAGATAATATGAAAAATCAAGTCCAGAGTAATTTCGATGTGACAGAACTGAAGAATATTTAAGATTTATTTACGAGTAAGTCTGACTGTAGAGGCAGCCAGCACAAAAAAGTGAGAAGTGGAAATCCTGATAAACGCAATAATAGAAACTGCAAGGAAATGCTAATCCTCAAATCGCCATCAAGAAAAAACTATGGATAATTGTTTAGTAATTAAGGTAACTAAGAAAGAAGGAAATTCCAAAAGTCTTGGAGTGATGAAAGTAATAAAAATTTTAACAGCCTCAAAAGGCAGTTCGCTGAAGCAACCAACGCGCGTGGTAAGAGCGATATCGTTTTCCCATTTCAACATTTGCACGTCGAAGCTGCAGCCTCTCTTTCAAATGAAATCCAATCCTCGTCATTATTATAATGCAAAAATAACATTTTGCACTGACTATTAATGTAAGCATTGTTTATAGTCACCAAGTTCGTTGCTTTCCAACGACAACTCATTTGCCAGAAGGAAAGACAAACAAAGACAGTGCTATCTTGTCAAATTTAAAATTACATTGTTTCTTTTCTTATCGGTTATGTAACGTAGCTTACCTTCAATAACATTGTACCATGGGCGTTCAATAACTAACACAAAATATTTTTTTCCCTGAAAGCAGGTTGGTTTTATTCTGAATTCCAGTACACCATATTATTCTCCACTCTCCTGTCTACAAAACCCTATCTTCCAACATAATAATCTGTTTAGTGCGACTACCTTACGGCACCTTAGAGGTACCACTGTGGCGGTGGCCGTCGGAGGCAACATCTTCGTGCATCAATAACCTCCCCATTGTCCTCGCACCGCTTCCCGCGGAGTACATCTTTCATTGGAGCAAACAGAGGTGCGAGATGCGGGCTGTAGCGTGTATGAGGAAGGAGGATGAAGTTCTGTGACCGTCTCTCGGGTGCGCAGACTTATGTGAGGCCTTGCGTTGTCATGGAGAAGGAGCAGTTTGCTTACATTTTTGTGGCGACGAACACGTTGAAGTCGTTTTCTCAATTTCCCGAGGATGTGGCCGATCAGGCGACCCACAGGATGTTGCAAAGGTTTGGTGACCTTGTTGCGATGATGCATTGTCCAGCGACTCAACGTGATTTTATTCACTGTCAGGTCTCCGTAGACAGTCTGCAAGGACCTGTGAATATCTGCGTGGTTTCCATCGAAAGACACTCAGTGACAGTTCTATGCTTGGAACGCACCTCCGTTTCAGACACCATTCTGAAAGCTACGATTAGCGCCGCCTTCGTTCTCCCCATCCTCCCCCTCGGAACTTCATGAAACTATAGGGGCAGAAACGGAATATTTTACGATGTACCACAACGAATTTCACATCTTTTAACAGAAACTAACCGAGAAAAATATGTTGCTTTACTTATTGAACGACCCCCGTACTTTCTTAAAAATAACCAAACCTATATATGGAAAGCAGGGTGTTACACTATGCTGTCGAAGGTATTATGTGACAAACTGATGACAGTTGTGTTTCGTTACCGTTTTATGGAGTTCCATATTATGAATGAAAACCATAAAACACTTACGAAACGGGACTGAAGTCAAAGAATAATATGTCTTATATGTCTTGGCTGGCCGAGGTCGCTAAGCGGTTCTAGGCGCTTCAGTTCGGATAAGCGCGACTGCTACGGTCGCAGGTTCGAATACTGCCTCGGGCGTGGATGTGTGTGATGTCGTTAGGTTAGTTAGGTTTAAGTAGTTCTAAGTTCTAGGGGACTGATGACCTCAGACGTTAATTCCCATAGTGCTCAGAGCCATTTTGGTAAAAGGAAACAACACCAACAAAGGTGGTTTGAAGCAGGAGAATAAGGTGTTTTATTAAAAGAAAACAACAGTAGACAAAATATTTCAAAAAGTCAACCACAATGTGTGAGGTAAGGACAAAATTATTTATCTTTTTTCCTTTCTATATGTTCTCATCTGTCCTCACTTCCATCTCCTGCACTTCCATTTGTGTCGGCTTGCCCCCTCTCACCCTCTCTGTCCATATCCTCCTAACCCCTTCCGTCTCCACTTCATCACCTCTACCCGAACAGGAGGTTGGTTGTTCATTTTTTGTTTTGTTTTTGGTCATCAGTCTACTGACTGGTTTGATGCGGCACGCCACGAATTTCTTTCCTGTGATAACCTCTTCATCTCAGAGTAGCACTTGCAACCTACGTCCTCAATTATTTGCTTGACGTATTCCAATCTCTGTCTTCCTCTACAGTTTTTGCCCTCTACAGCTCCCTCTAGTACCATGGAAGTCATTCCCTCATGTCTTAGCAGATGTCCTATCATCCTGTCCCTTCTCCTTATCAGTGTTTTCCACATATTCCTTTCCTCTCCGATTCTGCGTAGAACCTCCTCATTCCTTACCATATCAATCCACCTAATTTTCAACATTCGTCTACAGCACCACATCTCAAATGCTTCGATTCTCTTCTGTTCCGGTTTTCCCACAGTCCATGTTTCACTACCATACAATGCTGTACTCCAGACGTACATCCTCAGAAATTTCTTCCTCAAATTAAGGCCGGTATTTGATATTAGTAGACTTCTCTTGGCCAGAAATGCCTTTTTTGCCATAGCGAGTCTGCTTTTGATGTCCTACTTGCTCCGTCCGTCATTGGTTATTTTACTGCCTAGGTAGCAGAATTCCTTAACTTCATTGACTTCGTGACCATCAATCCTGATGTTAAGTTTCTCGCTGTTCTCATTTCTACTACTTCTCATTACCTTCGTCTTTCTCCGATTTACTCTCAAACCATACTGTGTACTCATTAGACTGTTCATTCCGTTCAGCTAACGAATAGTATTATTGATATCCTTTCACCATGTATTTTAATTCCACTCCTGAACCTTTCTTTTATTTCCATCATTGCTTCCTCGATGTACAGATTGAAGAGTACGGGCGAAAGGCTGCAGCCTTGTCTTACACCCTTCTTAATACGAGCACTTTGTTCTTGATCGTCCACTCTTATTATTCCCTCTTGGTTGTTGTACATATTGTATATGACCCGTCTCTCCCTATTGCTTACCCCTACTTTTTTCAGAATCTCGAACAGCTTGGACCATATTAAATTGTCAGACGCTTTTTCCAGGTCGACAAATTCTATGAAAGTGTATAGATTTTTCTTTAGCCTTGCTTCCATTATTAGCCGTAACGTCGGAATCGCCTCTCTCGTCCCTTTACTTTTCCTAAAGCCAAACTGATCGTCACCTAGCGCATTCTCAATTTTCTTTTCCATTCTTCTGTATATTATTCTTGCAAGCAGCTTCGATGCATGAGCTGTTGAGCTGATTGTGAGATAATTCTCGCACTTGTCAGCTCTTGCCGTCTTCGGAATTGTGTGGATGATGCTTTTCCGAAAGTCAGATGGTATGTCGCCAGACTCATATATTCTACACACCAACGTGGATAGTCGTTTTGTTGCCACTTCCCCCAATGATTATAGAAATTCTGATGGAATTTTATCTATCCCTTCTGTCTTATTTGACCGTAAGTCCTCCAAAGCTCTTTTAAATTCCGATTCTAATACTGGATCCCCTATTTCTTCTAAATCGACTCCTGTTTCTTCTTCTATCACATCAGACAAATCTTCACCCTCATAGAGGCTTTCAATGTATTCTTTCCACCTATCTGCTCTCTCCTCTGCATTTAACAGTGGAATTCCCGTTGCACTCTTAATGTTACCACCGTTGCTTTTAATGTCACCAAAGGTTGTTTTGACTTTCCTGTATGCTGAGTCTGTCCTTCCGACAATCATATCTTTTTCGATGTCTTCACGTTTTTCCTGCAGCCATTTCGTCTTAGCTTCCCTGCACTTCCTATTTATTTCATTCCTCAGCGACTTGTACTTCCGTATTCCTGATTTTCCCGGAACATGTTTGTACTTCCTCCTTTCATCAATCAACTGAAGTATTTCTTCTATTACCCATTGTTTCTTCGCAGCTACCTCCGTTGTACCTATGTTTTCCTGCCCTACTTCTGTTATGGCCCTTTTTAGAGATGTCCATTCCTCTTCAACTGTACTGCCTACTGCGCTATTCCTTATTGCTGTATCTATAGCGTTAGAGAACTTCAAACGTATCTCGTCATTCCTTAGGGCTTCCGTGTCCCACTTCTTTGCGTATTGATTCTTCCTGAATAATGTCTTGAATTTCAGCCTACTCCTCATCACTACTATATTGTGATCTGAGTCTACATCTGCTCCTGGGTACGCCTTACAATCCAGTATCTGATTTCTGAATCGCTGTCTGACCATGATGTAATCTAATTGAAATCTTCCCGTATCTCCCGGCCTTTTCCAAGTATACCTCCTCCTCTTGTGATTCTTGAACAGAGTATTCGCTATTACTAGCTGAAACTTGTTACAGAACTCAATTAGTCTTTCTCCTCTTTCATTCCTTGTCCCAAGCCCATATTCTCCTGTAACCTTTTCTTCTAATCCTTCCCCTACACCTGCATTCCAGTCGCCCATGACTATTAGATTTTCGTCCCCCTTTACATACTGCATTACCCTTTCAATATTCTCATACACTTTCTCTATCTGTTCACCTTCAGCTTGCGACGTCGGCATGTATACCTGAACTATCGTTGTCGGTGTTGTTCTGCTGTCGATTCCGATTGGAGCAACCCGGTTCACTGAGCTGTTCACAGTAACACACCCTCTGCCTTACCTTCCTATTCATAACGAATCCGACACCTGTTATACCATTTTCTGCTACTGTTGATATTACCCAATACTCATCTGACCAGAAATCCTTGTCTTCCATCCACTTCACTTCACTGACCCCTTCTATATCTAAATTGAGCTTTTGCATTTCCCTTTTCAGATTTTCTAGTTTCCCTAGCACCTTCAAGCTTCTGACATTCCACGCCCCGTCTCGCAGAACGTTATCCTTTAGTTGATTATTCAATCTTTTTCTCATGGTAACCTCCCCCTTGGCAGTCCCCTCCCGGAGATCCGAATGGGGGACTATTCCGGAAACTTTTGCCAATGGAGAGATCATTATGACACTTCTTCAATTACAGGCCACATGTCCTGTGGATACACGTTACGTGTCTTTAATGCAGTGGTTTCCATTGCCTTCTGCATCCTCATGTCGCTGATCATTGCTGATTCTTCCGCCTTTAGGGGCAATTTCCCACCCCTAGGACAAGAGAGTGCCCTGAACCTCTATCCGCTCCTCCGCCCTCTTTGACAAGGCCGTTGGCAGAATGAGATTGACTTCTTATGACGGAAGTCTCCGGCCGCCAATGCTGATTATTTATCAAAATTTAGGCAGTGGCGGGAATCGAACCCGGGACCGAAGAAGTTTTGACTGCTACCCCTTGACCACGGGTATTTGTTTTCATGTCTTAGGTGGTATGTCTACCAAGACTGGTTGAGGGCGTTCAATGGATATAGGTGGAGCATTTTACTCGTGGTTTTACCTGCGTAGGCACATATTTTAGCCACATTTAAGGGATTTCAGACATATTTGTATTCGAAGTTCACCTGTATCTCTAATGAATTTCGCTCTGTAATTCGGTCGTCACGCAGCTCAATGATAATGAGGTCATTTCTCCTGTGTGTCGTATAACGATATAATTTGGCAGGTTGATTCTCTGTTATCGGTGAATACTGCCTCCAGTAGGTGTTGCGAAAACGGTTAGCGGTAAAGAGGTAATAAATTCACTCGTCATGTCTGATGCGACAGTTTTAGTGCACGAACACTGAAAATGTGGTAGGCGAAAAATTTCCTTTTATTATTTTGTAAGTGTTGTCAGTGAGAAGAAGTTCATAAAGGTTCAAAATTATGTTTAAATTTTGTTTCAAGTCAGTAAGTGCTTTCATTCTCAAATACTGGATTAATCAAGTCTGAATATTCGCACATTAGCGATACACTTCTTCTCAACCTTTACCCCTAGGCCGACCCCCAAAGCCCGAAAGTGATTTGTCTACAAATTTTACTTCAAACTGATTCAGTCTTTCGGGAACGTATATACTGCACAAGATAAAATACTTTTGAATCATTGGTCATGTATGGAACGCAAGTAGATATTATCTTTCGGGTCTCTCTCTTTTTTTTTTTTTTAAGAAAAAAAGAAATACTGAACTTTGAGCATTGAGTTTTCCATATACACTGACGGAAGAAACAGCAATTATTTTTTATTAAAGTAGAGTAATGAAATTTCGGGAATACATTTATCTAGGCAACATCTTTAAGTGATTAATACTGCAAGAGCACAGGCTACTGTAAGCACGAGGTACACTATCGCAAATGTGAAATATTGATACTCTAATACCGGTGTAACCGCCAGAATGTTGAATGAAAGCGTGGAAAAGTGTATCCGTTCCGTTGTGCAGATGCCGGATGTCAGTTTGTGGGATTGAGATCCATCCCTGTTGCACTTGGCCGGTCAACATAGGAACGGTTAATTCTGTTTGTGGATGACAGTGTAGTTGCAGTCCGATAATGTTGCACATGTGCTCCACTGGAGACATATTTGGTGATCAGTTTGGCCATGTCGACACAAATCTGCAGTCAGAGTGCGTAGGAAAACCACGAGAGTGTTGCTGCAGTGACACGAAATCGCTACACAGACCATAACTCCAGGTATTGTTCCAGTGTGTCCAGCATGCAGACAGATTGGTTGATGGCCCTCAACTGGGCTGCTTCTAACGTACACATGGCCGTCACAGGCACTGAGGCAGAACTAGCTTTATCCAGAGTATACAAGAGACCTCCACACTGTCCTCCAACGAGGTCTCGCCTGACCATTGAAGTCGAAAATGGCGGTGGTCTGGGGTCAGTAGAACGCACACTAAGGTTGTCTGTCTGAGCTGCCATTGAACTAACAGATTGTGACAGTTCGTTGTGTATGCTGCAGATACAGTACGATGTGTCAGAATCATCTGCCGAACGTCATGGTCTTCCCTCTCGGTAGTGCCACGTGGCCGTCCGGAGCCCGGTCTTCTTGCGACTGTACATTCTCGTGACAACCGCTACAAGCAATCACATGCAGTGGCTACATTCTTGCCAAGTCTACCTGCAGTAGCGCACAAGGAACATCCAGCTTCTCGTAACTCTATTACGCGACATCGTTCAGAGTCGGTGAGACACTGATAAAGACGCCTTTGTCGCCTTAAGGGGCTCCGGAACGCCCTATACTTGCAATGTTAAAATAACGCTTATAAATTACATCTTTCCTCAGAAAGTATTTGAGGTAGGAAGTTGAACTTTTTAGAGATTATTTATTGGAATATGGGCTACAACTTAACACACGGATTTTACAAAATTTTAGTTCAGTTATTAAAGATGATTTTTTTTCAATTGTAATGAAAATTCACAACATTTTTTTGCAATTTTTTATTTATATATTCAAAAATATACAGTTTTTTTTAAAAAGGCTGTGTTAAATTATGCAGAAGGTACTGTGTAACATTTACTGAAAGTTTGAAACAAATATGTTTGGAAGATCCTTAGAAAACATGTAATTAATATGAGAAAATAAAAGTTTTGGGAATCGAGCGACAAAGATTGGATTAACTTTTTAGTGCATTCCAGGTCCATAGGATGGATTATCTTCATCCTCTGCAAACTCCTCCTCCAGCTTCCTCTTGTTCCTGCTCCTGTTTACTCTTGCTTGTATTTCTAGACTCTTTACAGGCCTGTCTGCAGCCCGAAGGCGTTCCTTGTCTAAAGCAAGCATCGCTCGTACCATGTTAGAACCTATCTTCATTCCCATATTTCTAAATACCTTGCACCTGACAATGTTGCCATCATTGAAAGTCGCAACAGCATCATACACACCAAAGTGAAGTGTTTCTATTCCAACAAATACAGTCTTGGGGATTCTCGAACATATAACACTATTTACACTTTCATTAGGGTTTTGAGTTTTTCCGTGAATACACTTTTTCAACAGTTCAGGTGCTGCTAAGTCTCTGAAAATAGGTTTTATCACCTCCATTATTGCATGAGGCAGACTATGCTTATGAGTGTACACTTCACCAGTTAGCAATCCTTTGTTGTATTTACACCAACTGTCTTCTTCTTTGGGACACAAGCTATGTTGGGGATTTTCATCGTCTTTATTGCTTACAGTAATAACACATACCTTTGGCTTTCCAACATTTCTCCTTTTCTTAAAAGCCTTCAGAGGATTTCTAATAACTTTACTTTTACTCATTATTATACTTCAACAAAACAGAGACTCAAGAAACAGAATTAATTACGAATATTTTCGAGATAACGACAGAGTAAATAAACATGAAACAATCGACAATCACACCAGCGATATATATTGAAGCATCACAGGTTAGCCACAACACATACTTTATCTCACATCACTAAAATGTAGCTGATGAACACGGACGTTAATAATAACACCATTTGACAGCAGTTTAACAGCGCCACAGTGGGTCACGCCCATGTAGAACACATTAAAAAAAAATTAAAAATAGTTGTAGTCTTCGGAATTGAATAAATTATATATCTATTAAAAGGTAATAGTCTGCAGATTCAGAAAACGCAAAAAAGTAAAAATTGAACTTTTCATGATTTTGAGCCTTTCCGGAGCCCCTTAAAGGTTTTTATGACTGCCAGTGACTGTCTACATCCAATCTCAAACTAACGCTCCCAACCGTTGCAGCATTTAAGTAAAGCTGATCTGATTTGCATTGTCATAGTGGTGCTAGTAACGCTTCTATTGTGTGACTGGCGCAAAATTGGAATAGACATCACATTCCATATGTAGAGACACGACCCTCCACTTTATGTCGCGCAACCTGTTGCTGTTGCGATATTTTTTTCCGTCAGTGTATATCCATTTTTATAGTATGTATGCATACGTCGCACAAGATAAATTACGTTTGGACCGTTGTTTGGGTACGGACTGAAGTACATGTTTGTTTTCAGTTCCCTTGCAAATAAAACATTGAGTTATGTGCATTTAGATTCAGTTATCCACATATGGCTGCAGCAACCTGCCTGATTTTGTCAGTAATGGAATGGAAATGAGCGTTTGGCGTTATTGGCAGGGAGGCCCCTTGCAGGCAGGTCCGGCTGTCTTGGTGCAGGTCTTATTACATTCGACGCCACACTGGGTGACCTGCGCGGCAGATGGAGATGAAATGATGATGAAGACAACACAACACCCAGTCGCTGAGCAGAGAAAATCCCCGACACAGCCGTGAATCGAACCCGGGTCCGTAGGACGGCAGTCAGTCACGCTGACCACTCAGCTAGCGGGGCAGATGGTAATGAAATGATCGTATGACATTTAGTTGCCTGGAATCCACTTCGGGGTTCGGCCGTCATATTCCTTTTACTTGACGCCACTTTGGTGACTTTTGTGTCAATGATGATGAAACACACTACACCCAGACCCCTGCCGGGAATCGCACCCTTGCCCCCTTGCATGGCAGCCGATAACGCTACCGCTTCGCTACGGAGGCGGACATTTTGTCGGTGATTGAGTAGAATGAATATTCAGTTAGATGCAGTGTCTCTGTCGCAGATATCCACATCTTCGATCGATGTTTTATAGCCTGAAATGTTTGATAGCAGAAATCTACGTAGTCTTATTGCCTTTTACTCATCTTCTCAATATTCTGATAGGGTATACACATATGAAAGTTGAAGTAACCACGTAAAGTCAGACAGATTTTTCCAGCTTGAAATCGTATATATAAAATAAATTTGCAGTAGACTGCACACTTTCTAAACAAATTTCGTGTGGAAATTATTACAGATGGATTCTCCACTATGTTTTCCCGTGATGAAGTACCTTAAACTAGACATTTCAGGACAAAAATTACTGTACTGAGGAGCTTAAAACCGTTCGCTAACGATGCCGCAAAGCGGAGAGTGGCGGCGGGGTCGGCCGGTGGTGGCGCCACAAGTCACCGCTGATAAGCGTGACGTATTCGGCCGCTGCAGTCGCCGCACCGCCAGCCACGGCCGTCGCGCTCAATTAGGCGCGAGGCAGCTAACGCTGTCGGACAGCCGGTTGCGCCGGCGACGGCTGGGTGATTTATCAGACGTGAATCGGCTGCAGTCACTCTCGATTCTGGCGTGATCGCGGTCATTGCCTGCGCGCCTCTCGATTTCGGCCACAGCCACCAATGTGTATTCGTGTAAGGCTGTGCGTGACATGCTACAGCAAGATGGCGACAGCACACTTCATTTTCGGTGTGCTGGGTTTCTAAACTGAAGGTTCGTATTGCGATAGCGACTTGAGATTAAATTCGCACGAAAAGAAGTACACAGTATCAAACCTTGTTTGAATCTAGTTCAACGGCCTTTTAGCACGAATTACATTTGTACTAGACACATCAAAAAAAGTTTTGCATCACCTCGTTTCCGAGAGTTATGGGACGTGCGCGGAAAAATTGAATGGAGATCAATATAACCATCATTTCTGCCCTTTTCATTGCTCATAAAAACCACACATTGCATGTTGTACTACGATACAGCGAGGTCTTCGGAGGTGCTGGTCCAGATTGCTGTAAACACCGGTACCTCCAATACCCAGTAGCACGTCCTCTTACATTGATGCATGCCTGTATTCGTCGTGGCATACTATCCACAAGTTCATCAAGGCACTGTTGGTCCAGATTGTCGCACTCCTCAATGCCGATTCGCCGTAGATCACTCAGAGTGGTTGGTGAGTCACGTCGTCCATAAACAGCCCTTTTCAATCTATCCCAAGCATGTTCGATTGGGTTCATGTCTGGAGAACATGCTGGCCACTCTAGTCGAGCGATGTCGTTATCCTCAAGGAAGTCATCCACAAGACGTGCACGATGGGGGCGCGAATTGTCGTCCATGAAGAAGGATGCCGCGCCAATATGTTGCCTATATGGTTGCACTATTGGTCGCAGGGTGGTATTCGCATATCGTACAGCCGTTACGGCGCATTTCATGACAACCACGGACGTACGTCGGTCCAACATAATGCCATCCCGCAACAGTACGGAACCTGCACCTTGCTGCACTCGCTGGACAGTGTGGCTGAGGCGTTCAGCCTGACCGGGTTGCCTCCAAACACATCCCCGACGATTCTCTGGTTGAAGGCATATGGCATATGCAACACTTGTCGGTGAAGAGAACATGATGCCAATCCTGTGCGGTCCATTCGGCATGTTGATGGTCATATCGGTACAGCGCTGCATGGTGCCGTGGTTGCGAAGATGGACCTCGCCGTGGACGTCGGGAGTGAGGTTGCGCATCATCCAGCCTGTTGTGCACAATTTGAGTCGTAACGTGACGTCCTGCGGCTGCACGAAAAGCATTACTCAACATGGTGGCGTTGATGTCAGGGTTCCTCCGAGCCATAACCTTGTAGGTAGCGGTCATCCACTGCAGTAGTAGAACTTGGGCGGCTTGAGCGACGCATGTCATCTACAATGCCCGTCTCTCTGTACTTCCTCCATGTCTGAACAACAACGGTTTGGTTCATTTCGAGACACCAGGACACTTCCCTTTTTGGGAGCCCTTCCTGGCACAAAGTAACAATGCGAACGCAATCTAACTGCGGTATTGACAGTACAGGTATGGTTGTAGACAACACGAGCCGTGTACCTCCTTCTTGGTCGAATGACTGGGACTGACCGACTGTCGGACCCCTATTGTCTAACAGGCGCTGCTCATGTGTGGTTGTTTACATCTTTCACCAGGTTTAGTAACATCTCTAAACAGTCAAAGGGACTGTGTTTTTCATACAATATCCACAGTCAATGTCTGTCTTCAGGAGTTCTGGGAACTGAGGTGATGCAAAACTTTTTTGATGTGTGTAAATTCGTTGTTGGATTCCAGTTTAACGATGGCAGAATTAAGAACTTCTATCCTTAAGCACAGTTTAACAGCTCATGCATCAACATAATAAAAATGGAAAAGAAAATTGAAGATCTCTTATACGACAGCCAGTTTGATTTTAGTAGCCGGCAGCGGTGGCCGAGCGTTTCTAGGCGCTTCAGTCCGGAACCACACGACTGCCTCGGGCATGGATGTGTGTGATGTCCTTAGGTTAGTTAGGTTTAAGTAGTTTTAAGTTCTAGGTGACTGATGACCTCAGTACTCAGAACCATTTGAACCATTATTTTTATCTTAGTAATGATACAGCCACAAGAAATGTATTTTCACTGTATAATTTCCTGGCAAGGGTTGTGAAAAATCAAGAGATATTTATGTGATTTGTCTGCTTTGAAAAGGGTTTAATAACGTAAAATTGTGCAAGGTATTCGAAATTTGCAGAAAAATAGGTGTAAGCTGTGGTGTAGGACTTCATATATAACGGTGAGGAGAAGTGGGCTACTGTGTGGTGTGGCAACTGTCGTTGAGCTGAATGGGAACAGAAATGACCAGCAAGCAAGTCAACCCAAGTAATAGGATATTCACTTGTAATTCTCCAAGCGTACGAAGACTCATTACAAATAATGCAGTAACAAATGGAGTCCAGCTATCACAATGTCAGAAGGAACAGACGGCAAGCAGCAGTGGGCTGAGCAT
Source organism: Schistocerca nitens (assembly GCF_023898315.1). Lineage (NCBI taxonomy): Eukaryota > Metazoa > Arthropoda > Insecta > Orthoptera > Acrididae > Schistocerca > Schistocerca nitens. The sequence goes on from NC_064622.1 coordinate 363,821,723, forward strand.
CTGCCACTGGGCGTCCTATACTGTGGCGGCAGAGAGCGCTCATAGTACAATATGGCGCATTGGGTGCGCACCGTTGTGTCCGCCATAACATGCGTTACCACTATCGGCACCTAACGGAAACTTGCAGTTACGTTGACAACACTGATACGCCGGTATGGTGGTACCGATACATGATATCACATAGGCTACGGGGAAATATTGGTAATATTTATGAGAATCGTGAGATCGCAAAGATTAGAAACGAATTTCCTTGGTTTAGAAAAAAAGATGTAAGACAGGCATGCAGCCTAATGTTTTATTAATTTCTATGGTGATGAAATGATCACAGGAATAAATAGTAGGTTCAGGAGTGAGAAGAAGGTTCAAGGTGAAAGTATATTAATGGCAAGATTCGCGCGTGACATTGCTATACTTACAAGGGAACCTCCCCATCGCACCCCCCTCAGATTTAGTTATAAGTTGGCACAGTGGATAGGCCTTGAAAAACTGAACACACATCAATCGATAAAACAGGAAGAACTTGTGTGGAACTATGAAAAAAATAAGCAAAATATACAAACTGAGTAGTCCATGTGTAAGATAGGCAACATCAACGATAGAATTATGTGAGAAGTGCCGTGGTCCCGTGGTTAGCGCGAGCAACTGCGGATTAAGAGGTCCTGGGTTCAAATCTCCCCTCAAGTGTAAATTTTACTTTGTTTATTTTCGCAAAGTTACGATCTGTCGTTCGTTCATTGATGTCTCTGTTCACTGTAATAAGTTTAGTGTCTGTGTTTTGCGAGCGAACTGCAAAACCGTGCGATTAGTAGACGAAAGGACGTGCCTCTCCAATTGGAACCGAAAACATTTGATCGCAAGGTCATAGGTCAACCGATTCCTCCACAGGAAAACACGTCTGATATATTCTATACGACACTGGTGACGGCATGTGCGTCACATGACAGGAATATTTTGTCGACCCACCTAACTTGTACACTTGGCGAATGGGTAAAAAGATTCTTCTACCTTGCCCGATTCAGGTTTTTTCGTGTATGTGATCATCACTCCCAAAAAGGTGATGAAAACATAAGAGATTGTCACATAAACTGCAACAAATGAATGCAACAGTTTCACAGTTGCACAGTTTTCTCTGTGCTCTGTCAAAACATGTTTTTAACGTTTTCAAATTTTTCCGTGTGTAGACCGTCAAATCCTGCATATGTGCAAGCAAATCTGAACATGTCCTGGAATTTTGGAGAGCGACGTTAATTATGTGTGAGTGCTTGAACTTCGATAATTGTCTTAAAATAAAAAAGTAAACTTTTTACTCGAGGGGATACTTGAACCAAGGACCTCTCATTCCGCAGTTGCTCACGCTAACCACGGGACCACAGTGCCCCTCAGCTCGTATTATCCTTGATGTTGCGTATCTTGCGCATGGACTACTCAGTTTGTATATTTTGCTTATTTTTTTCATAGTTCCACACAACTTCTTCCTGTTTTCTCGATTGATCTGTGTTCAGTTTTTCAAGACCTATCCACTGTGCCAACTTATAACTATATCTGAGGGGGGTGCGATGGGGAGGTTCCCTTGTTAGTGAAAGTGTAAATAATCTTCAGAAGAGACTGAATAAAATGAACAGTCTAATGTATACACAATATGTATTGAAAGTGAATTGAAGAAATAAGAAGCTAATGATAAGTAGTAAAAATAATAAACTTAACATAAAAATTGGGATCCACTGTGTAGATGAAGCTATGTTCTCCTACCTTGGAGGACATATAAAGCTGATTGGTACAGCCAAAAAAGGCTCTCGTAGCCAAACGAAATCGATTATTATCAAAATTTGGCCTTAATTTGAAGAAGTAGTTTCTGAGAATGCTCGTTGAAAAGTATTAGTAAGAACCGGTTCATGATATTTTCCTTGATTTAGCTTGTTACTCCATCTCATTTTGACACCTCTCACCTTCGGTGCGCTTCTTACGTCAACCTGGAGAAAAACTGAAATGTGGAATATATTATTTCAACTTTAGTTAACGTTATGATGCAAATCCATATGATCTGCAGCAATTTAAAACATATTTATAAATGTATAATTACTATCCATTATTTCCCACCTAACCCACACCTGTCTTTTATATTACTTGTGTCTTACATTCCTATGTTCTTTCATTTTAGTTCCGTCATGGGTAAAAGAATCAGTAAATGTGTGTTTCAGCTTTGTATTTTCCAAGGGTTCTAGTGTGGCATCTTCGTCTGCTGTGTTGACAATATGACCAAAAATGAGCGCCTTCACCAAGATAAAGAATTTAGTTCCCTCTGTGTAAGTCATTAGACTGTTGTTAGATTGGTGGCAGAATGGATCCCTTTGGTACTTCCGGTTCCTTGGGTGTTTCTCTGGTCAGCAAGCATGTTCGGGATCTCTGCTGCTGAGGTTTGGTGACTGACCATTGTCAGTGAAGAACAACCTTCGTAATTACGAATAGTGATGAGTCTTGTAATCTACCCCTCCCTTCTTCGTTGTTGGTACGGTCCACTGTGGTAAAGTTTCTTCAGAAGGTTCGAAAAAAGTAAGATTTACGATACACCTATTACTTATCTTTTCCGCCCAGTTGGCTCCAGTTCTTCCTTTCTAGGGGACTGATTCTTGAAGCTGAAATTCTCACATTTTACGTTCTCATGGTTCAGTTGATGTAATTAATGTTGAAGAATGACACTGCAAAATTTTTTTCTTTACGATGATTTGCTGTCTCACATTTTACTGCCTTTTGAATTTTTACCTTAACAAAGCCGAAGTCACATTGTCGTCCAAAATACAAAAATACGTCCGATCACATCAGAGGCATGCTTACTACTACCTCACTTGCCAAGGGTTTACAATTTTACTTGACAAATACATTTCTATTAGTTTAGATTATTGTTTTATAAATGAATCCAGAAATAAACATAATAAACAGTACTAGATTGCGTAGTTAATTATAGAAATTTTAAGTGTACCAAATATTTCGTAATTTGAAATGTTTCTAAAAAACAAATTTAACTGAACGTTCAGAGCTAGTACATATCGATTGTAACATCGAAAATAAAGTAATTCCTTTCCATATATTTTAGCTTCAAATATAAAGAATTGTCCATAAAATTATTTGTAAATTTTCAGGACAGCTGAGATAATTCTGACCTGTCCTAAATTCGAAATATTGCTGGTATCGCCTACTAATAAGGAAGAGTAATGCTAGAGGAGGAGGACCCTTTAGAAGCTGTCTGTGTTTTCAGACTAAATTAAAGATTCCTTCATTTTATCTTGCAGGTTTGTTTTCAGAATCATATTCCATAACTTATTTAGAAAATGGAGTCATAGAATTTTCATGATTTACTGATTTATTCAGGGACTAGCTTTGTTTCACTGGAACTTTCGTATGCAGTAGCGTGAGTCTCCTCGTGAGGCTTAATTATGTGAGAATAATCCTTTCTTTAGTGTCAATGCTTATGCTGTGTCTCCGTGAGCGTGTAATTCTTTCCCTTGATATAATTTCAATATGTTCCGAGCTTCCTTTGCATCCTCTGTCCGTGTGTTTTGTCCCATTTCATTCAATGAGCCTTCACATCCAACTATTCCTAATTCCAATTATCATCTCTCGTTACATTGTATTCCGTGCCTGAACTCTTATTTGTGCGAAATTAATCCTTGATTTCTATGTTTCTGAAACTTGCTTTGTTGTGTGTAACCCACGCTGCCACGAACGAGTTTAATCCCCAACTTTTCTGGTTCATTATTTAACTGGCACTGCTGAATTACCCTTAACCTTCTCCGAAGGCCATGTTGCTTATGCAGTCAATTTTTTATCGTTTATGATAATTCGGGTACTTGATGTGTTTGTCGAATTAATCATTCACTTCTTCTCTTTCATTTTTTTTTTCAGACGTGTATTCGGATCGCTTGTTATAGTTCTGATTTTATCTACTGTTAACTAAGGTCAGTCGGTACGAATCTTTTAGCTGTCACTGTGTGTGCATTGTAATGGTATTACTTCCATTCATCTTTAATCTTTTCCATGTGAATCCAGTCACAAGCGAGTTAATCTATCCTTTCCTAGAATTTCGTGTGTGATTCAAGAAATAAATGACTTTTGGCAGCCATAGTGACTCCCCCCCCCCCCCCCCCCCATGAACCATGGACCTTGGCGTTGGTGGGGAGACTTGCGTGCCTCAGCGATACAGATGGCCGTACCGTAGGTGCAACCACAACGGAGGGGTATCTGTTGAGAGGCCAGACAAACATGTGGTTCCTGAAGAAGGGCAGCAGCCTTTTCAGTAGTTGCAGGGGCAACAGTCTGGATGATTGACTGATCTGGCCTTGTAACATTAACCAAAACGGCCTTGCTGTGCTTATACTGCGAACGGCTGAAAGCAAGAGGAAACTACAGCCGTAATTTTTCCCGAGGACATGCAGCTTTACTGTATGATTAAATGATGATGGCGTCCTCTTGGGTAAAATAGTCCCCCATTCGGATCTCCGGGCGGGGACTACTAAAGAGGACGTCGTTATCAGGAGAAAGAAAACTGGCGTTCTACGGATCGGAGCGTGGAATGTCAGCTCCCTTAATCGGGCAGGTAGATTAGAAAATCTAAAAAGGGAAATGGATAGGTTAAAGTTAGATATAGTGGGAATTAGTGAAGTTCGGTGGTAGGACGAACAAGACTTTTGGTCAGGTGATTACAGGGTTATAAATACAAAATCAAATAGGGGTAATACAGGAGTAGGTTTAATAATGAATAAAAAAATAGGAGTGCGGGTTAGCTACTACAAACAGCATAGTGAACGCATTGTTGTGGCCAAGATAGGCACAAAGCCCATGCCTACTACAGTAGTACAAGTTTATATGCCAACTAGCTCTGCAGATGATGAAGAAATTGATGAAATGTATGACGAGATAAAAGAAATTATTCAGGTAGTGAAGGGAGACGAAAATTTAATAGTCATGGGTGACTGGAATTCGTCAGTAGGAAAAGGGAGGGAAGGAAACATAGTAGGTGAATATGGATTGGGGGGAAGAAATGAAAGAGGAAGCCGCCTTGTAGAATTTTGCACAGAGCATAACTTAATCATAGCTGACACTTGGTTCAAGAATCATAAAAGAAGGTTATATACCTGGAAGAATCGTGGAGATACTAAAAGGTATCAGATAGATTATATAATGGTAAGACAGAGATTTAGGAACCAGGTTTTAAATTGTAAGACATTTCCAGGGGCAGATGTGGATTGTGACCACAATCTATTGGTTATGAACTGCAGATTGAAACTGAAGAAACTGCAAAAAGGTGAGAATTTAAGGAGATGGGACCTGGATAAACTGAAAGAACCAGAAGTTGTAGAGAGTTTCAGGGAGAGCATAAGGGAACAATTGACAGGAATGGGGGAAAGAAATACAGTAGAAGAAGAATGGGCAGCTCTGAGGGATGAAGTAGTGAAGGCAGCAGACGATCAAGTAAGTAAAAAGACGAGGGCTAATAGAAATCCTTGGGTAACAGAAGAAATATTGAATTTAATTGATGAAAGGAGAAAATATTAAAATGCAGTAAATGAAGCAGGCAAAAAGGAATACAAACGTCTCAAAAATGAGATCGACAGGAAGTGCAAAATGGCTAAGCAGGGATAGCTAGAGGACAAATGTAAGGATGTAGAGGCCTGTCTCACTAGGGGCAAGATAGATACTGCCTACAGGAAAATTAAAGAGACCTTTGGAGAGAAGAGAACCACTTGTATGAATATCAAGAGCTCAGATGGCAACCCAGTTCTAAGGAAAGAAGGGAAGGCAGAAAGGTGGAAGGAGTATATAGAGGGTTTATACAAGGGCGATGTACTTGAGGACAATATTATGGAAATGGAAGAGGATGTAGATGAAGACGAAATGGGAGATAAGATACTGCGTGAAGAGTTTGACAGAGCACTGAAAGACCTGAGTCGAAACAAGGCCCCGGGAGTAGACAACATTCCATTAGAACTACTGATGGCCTTGGGAGAGCCAGTCATGACAAAACTCTACCATCTGGTGAGCAAGATGTATAAGACAGGCGAAATACCCTCAGACTTCAAGAAGAACATAATAATTCCAATCCCAAAGAAAGCAGGTGTTGACAGATGTGAAAATTACCGAACTATCAGTTTAATAAGTCACAGTTGCAAAATACTAACGCGAATTCTTTACAGACGAATGGAAAAACTGGTAGAAGCGGACCTCGGGGAAGATCAGTTTGGATTCCGTAGAAATGTTGGAACACGTGAGGCAATACTAACCTTACGACTTATCTTAGAAGCTAGATTAAGAAAAGGCAAACCTACGTTTCTAGCACTTGTACACTTAGAGAAAGCTTTTGACAACGTTAAATGGAATACTCTCTTTCAAATTCTGAAGGTGGCAGGGGTAAAATACAGGGAGCGGAAGGCTATTTACAATTTGTACAGAAACCAGATGGCAATTATAAGAGTCGAGGGGCATGAAAGGGAAGCAGTGGTTGGGAAAGGAGTGAGACAGGTTTGTAGCCTCGCCCCGATGTTATTCAATCTGTATATTGAGCAAGCAGTAAAGGAAACAAAAGAAAAATTCGGAGTAGGTATTAAAATCCATGGAGAAGAAGTAAAAACTTTGAGGTTTGCCGATGACCTTGTAATTCTATCAGAGACAGCAATGGACTTGGAAGAGCAGTTGAACGGAATGGACAGTGTGTTGAAAGGAGGATATAAGATGAACATCAACAAAAGCAAAACGAGGATAATGGAATGTAGTCAATTTAAATCTGGTGATGCTGAGGGAATTAGATTAAGAAATGAGACACTTAAAGTAGTAAAGGAGTTTTGCTATTTAGGGAGTAAAATAACTGATGATGGTCGAAGTACAGAGGATATAAAATGTAGACTGGCAATGGCAAGGAAATCGTTTCTGAACAAGAGAAATTTGTTAACATCGAGTATAGATTTAAGTGTCAGGAAGTCGTTTCTGAAAGTGTTTGTCTGGAGTGTAGCCATGTATGGAAGTGAAACATGGACGATAAATAGTTTGGACAAGAAGAGAATTGAAGCTTTCGAAATGTGGTGCTACAGAAGAATGCTGAAGATAAGGTGGGTAGATCACGTAACTAATGAGGAGGTATTGAATAGGATTGGGGAGAAGAGAAGTTTGTGGCACAACTTGACTAGAAGAAGGGATCGGTTGGTAGGACATGTTCTGAGGCATCAAGGGATCACAAATTTACCATTGGAGGGCAGCGTGGAGAGTAAAAATCGTAGAGGGAGACCAAGAGATGAATACACTAAGCAGATTCAGAAGGATGTAGGTTGCAGTAGGTACTGGGAGATGAAGAAGCTTGCACATGATAGAGTAGCATGGAGAGCTGCATCAAACCAGTCTCAGGACTGAAGACCACAACAACAGTGACTTTTCTGTAATGTTATTTCACGAGTAAATTAGTCACCATCTGCCCTTAGCATTATTAAGTTCTTTCTCGCAAAAATGGTTCAAATGGCTCTAAGCACAATGGGACTGAGGTAATCAGTCCCCTGGAGTTACAACTATTTAAACCTAACTAACCTAAGGCCATCACACACATCCCTGGCCGAGGCAAGATTCGAACCTGCGACCGTAGCAGCAGCGTGGTTCCGGACTGAAGCGCCTAGAATCACTCGGCCACAACGGTGGTCTTTCTTGCATGTTCATGATAATTTTACAGAAATAAGTTTTCATTGAAAATGTTTACAGTTTGTATCACTGTTTAATTTCCCCCAAATTTCCTCACCTCAGTTCCCTAGGCAGCATCCTACGCATTACCAAAGCGCAGTTCAAGACAAAGCAAGTGTCTTACGTTTCTGTGTCAGAATGTAAACTATTTACGTGAAATGCGCTGAAAGAGGCAATTATTTTAGTGGCCATGACTAACGCCTGTAAGACGTCGATAAATTTAAGATTTTATCTCCCACCGAATAGGCGTAGAGTATCAGAAGTTGTTTGGTATAACGAGGATTACCCTCTTTAGTGTTTTTCAGTGATGCTGTCGTTTTCGTGCACTGATATTCGGTTTCAATCGTTAATTTGTGCTAGTTGATGCGAGATCTTATAGTGTGCAGTGAATGGCTTCAGCACTCAGCGCTCAGTTTTATTTCATCTAGTTTTGGCACAGCCAGCCACACATATCGCAGCCCACACACACTGACAATTTTCATATAATCAGCTATTTCCATACAACCAACCGCTCGTACATAATGTCTAGAGGATGTCATTGTATAAAAGTGAACCACAAATAGGGGGAAAATCGGAAAAAAAGAGAATCGAAGCATTTGAAATCTGATGCATTAGAGGGAAGCTGAAAATTAATGTATTAATAAGAAATCTGGAGATTCTCTATGGAGTCGTTGAGAAAAGAATTATGTGGAAAACACTGACAAGAAGGATATGTGTTATCACATTAGGGAATAACTTTCTTGTGTTCACTTCAAACTTCCGGGCTGATAAGCCGTGGTCGAAGTATAAAACTCTCTCCTGACGTTTCGTCTCCCGCAGTCGGAGACGAAACGTCAGGAGAGAGTTTTATACTTCGACCACGGCCTGTCAGCCCGGAAGTTTTAAGTGAAGACAATACCGGCCGTGAAAGCTTACATTGTATGAACTTTCTTGTGGTTATATGCACTTGTAGAGGGTCAAAACTGTAAGGTAAACAGAGATTGGAATATACCCGAGAAATAGTTGAGGACGCTGGGATTAAGTGCTTCTCTGAGAGGAAGAGACTGGAAAAACGGCGAATCGTGAAGGGATAACATAACGAAACAGAGGACGGCTGAACCAAAAAAAATCATTGAGCACAAGGAAAGTACAAAAAATCTCAATTTTCTGCTGCTATTTGTTTACCAGTATTGCCGTCGTTCTGTCCCCTACTAAATCTGTCTTAATCTGACTACTTATAAGTGAATAACGTGCATTTCTTGCCGCGCGGAGTGGCCGCGCGGTCTATGGCGGATTGCACGGCCCTCCCGCCGCCGGTTCGAGTCCTCCCTCGCATATAGATGTGTGTTGTTCTTAGAATAAGTTAGGTTAAGTTAGTTTAAGTAGTGTGTAAGTCTTGGGACCGATGACCTCAGCAGTTTCCTCCCTTAGGAATCCGCACACACAATAACGTGCACATCCCTTTCCATTTCTTGATAGATATTAGTTTTTTTTCTATTCATAGGAAGAATATACGAGATATGTTCATAATAATTTAATTATCACTTCTAGAAAGTAAAGTTACGTAATTACTGTTTTGTTTAATTAATTTAAATGTCTACAGTTGTGTTCCATATTGAAATTCCGGCGTCACAGTACCGCAAAATGCCGATAGAAGTGCCACAATAAAATGGTGTTATCCATCTTTATTATAGCAGTGACTGTGCCATTTCGCCGTTTTATTTTGGCTCTTTTAGTGTCGTGCTGCACGTTGTCAGGACTGCTGGCAAATAAACAAATAAGACTTAAGATTATTGTTTCGATATGATAATGATGCGTTTATGACTAATTCTCGTAGAGCTTTCTGCGAGCAGTTGTAAATGCCTTGTTTTTGTCATCGTCCATACCAAACTAATTTCTAAGAGTTTTTCGTAGATTTCTCGCTGAGAAATGCCTCGGATTTATGTGAACACATTATGGGGACATTTTATACGGTATCCTTAACACACTCGCTGCTGATGTTTACATAACGCCAGTTACACCTCTCGCCCTACGATGAAGCTTGTGACGTCTCACATCTCTCTTCATCGTGTGTACTATTTGTATCTGCAGCAAACCGACGTCAAGGACGTTATTCTGTAACTTTGCGTGTCTGTTCATTGCTCTTCTTATACACAGAAGTCATCTGCGCTCAAAGTGCAAACTAAGTAAGGGGCCAATGCCATGATGAATGTATATGTAATAGCTATAAGCAGCATACAAAATAGATTATACTGCCATAAGTTTACGTTTCACAGTTTTCTGATAGATAAGAAGACTGAAGAGATGAGATGATTTGTAGCGTGCAGTTGTATACGGCCTGGTACGTTGGCTGTGATTCCTTGGAGGAAGACTGAACTGTAACATGAAGTGTAAAAACAAGTAAAAGGACTGAGGTAAATAATCTGCAAGGCTTTGCTGTATGTCAGGGGTTCACATCGGAAGCTTTTTTCCAATTTTCAATTTTTACGCTACACTGCAAAATAAACTGAAATAATCCTGAACGTGCTGTGTTTATTAATATTTTCATAAAAAGCATCAAAAAGAAAGACAAAGGAAAATCTACGAGTGCTAATTCATTTCCAGTTTTATTATTTTACATTTGATGATTTACACGTGGTGGTGTGACATTCATCGTTAAACACGGAAGTAATAATGTTCTCAGTATCTGGCATATATTTTCACAATTATATGGTTATTTTAAAGTTTCCACAGAAAAACAAACTTCATATACATTCATGGGTCAAACGGCTCTAAGCACTATGGGACTTAACATCTGAGGTCATCAGTCCCCTAACTAACCTAAGGACATCACACACATCCATGTCAAAGGCAGGATCTAACCTGCGACCGTAGGGGTCTCTCGGTTCGAGACTGAAGCGCCTAGAAACGCTCGGCCGCAACGGCCGGCCCGACGAGTGCCAAATACACACTTCTGTCACTTTTTTTTCTGGCCAAGACCTGCATATACGATACATTTGGAGGAAATCGATGACGATCGGTAGATGCGGTACCCTGGTTAATGAATTTCTTAAGATTGCTAAATTCTCGAGGTTGCTATTGACGTTCAGCATAACGCGACTAACCAAATTTAAGTGTCAAAACTAATTAGCCTCCATCAGAAGCATTTCCTTTTTACGCCATGTTCATAGTCACTCCGATCACCCGTGTCTCATGAAAGACTGAAGAACGTCGGATGTAATGATTCCCCTACAGCGTCGATTACTACACAGGCAGGTCAGAAACGCCTTCCGCTTCACACAGTGAAACATTCACCGCGAAAGCCGACGAAGTGCCAGTTACACCGTGACTGCAGCTGACGTCTGAAACTGTCGGCAACACCGCGCCTCACATTGATGTGTGGCGAACACGGGCAGCTGGAGGCTTGTGTGTAACCAAGTTACTCGCCGGCGTCCAGATCGAACACGGCCCGCTGATAGCACGTCACTCCACGCGCCACGCTGTCACGGTTGCTGAACTGGCAGTGCCGCAACAACATCGCGGGGTCTGACGTCGGCTCTATTCCAGCCAGTCAGTGGAAGTTCCAGTGGCACATCGGTGCTGCTGTGTCACTAATCAGCGAGGGCAATTATTGGCAGCTCAATTCGCGATCGCCGCAAAAGGCCCAGCGTCGAGTTGTGTCCTATTGGTAACAGATAAAACCTTTCCTCGCAGAATAATTGTTCCAACAGATGACAACGGGATTACGCCTGCTCTTCATCTTTGATCCTTCCCCCTCTCTCTGTCCAGCTGCTCCACCTCCCCCCCCCGCGTTTCCATCCCCCTCCCCCTCCCCCATCTGTTCATCTCACCATTCCCCCACTTCATGTCCAGCTACTACCCTCCCCCAACCTCACCGCTCATCTCCTCCTCCCTCCTCTGTCTATTTACCTCTTCTTTCCTTTCACTGCCCACCTCCCCCTCGCTCTGTCCATCTCCTCCTGTCACCGCTTTCTGGGCTGTCTCCTCTCTCGGCCTGTCTCTTCCTCTTTTTCTTTATCTGTTCCACTTACTTTTCCTGTTCATCTCCTCCTCCTCCATCCCCCAGTCTGCTTCCCCATCACCCACTCTCTATCTAGCTATTCCTCAACGCTCTTTGTGTGCCCAACTCCTCCTTCCCCATACCTTTCAGTCCATCTCTACCTCGCTCCATCTATACACATTCTCACATCCACCAAAATAAGAAGCTGACATTCCTTGCCTGCACAATTTTTATTTCTAGACTCTAAGTAATACGTGTATCAAATTTGACTGAAATCATTCCAAAGGTTTAGGATGAGACTTTTACCTATAGCTTTGCCCACAAACTCACATGTTAAATATAAACATATCAAAAAAGTTTTGCATCACCTCGATTCCGAGAGTTCCTGAACCTGTACAGAAAACTGTAATAGAGATCAACATCATTTCCGCCCTTTTTATTACTCATAAAAACCACACATTGCATGTTGTTCTACCATACAGCGAGACCTTAAGAGGTGGTGGTCCAGACTGCTGCACACACCAGTACCTCTAATACTCAGTCGCACGTCCTCTTGCATTGATGCATGCCTGTATTCGTCGTGGCATACTATGGCATACTATCCACAAGTTCATCAAGGCACTGTTGGTCCATATTGTCCCACTCCTGAACGGCGATTCGGCGTAGATACCTCAGAATGGTTGGTGAGTGACTTTGTCCATAAACAGCCCTTTTCAATCTATCCCAGGCATGTTCGATAGTGTTCACGTCTGGAGAACATGCTGGCCACTCTAGTCGAGCGATGTCATCCACAAGATTTGTACTATGGGGACGTGAATTGTCGTCCATGAAGAAGAATGCCTCGCCAATATGTTGCCTGTATCGTTGCACTATCGATCGGAGGATGGCATTCGCATATCGTACAGCTGTTATGGAGCATTTCATGACCACCAGCTGCGTACGTCGGCCTCACATAATGCCCCCCGAAAAAAGCAGCGAACCTCCACCTTGCGGCACTCGCTGGACAGAGTGTCTAAGGCGTTCAGCCTGACCAGGTTGCATCCAAACACGTCCCCGACGAATGTCTGGTTGAAGGCATATGCGATACTCATCGGTGAAGAGATCGTGATGCCAGTCCTCAGCGGTCCAATCGGCATGTTGTTGAGCCCGTATGTACCGCCCTGCATGATGTCGTGGTTGCAAAGATGGACCTCGCCATGGACGTCGGGAGTGAAGTTGCACAGTGCGCATCACTCAGCCTATTGCACACAGTTTGCGTCTGTGATACAATATCCACTGTCAACGTCTTTCTTCAAGCGGGAATCAGGATGATGTAAAACTTTTTTTGATTTGTGTATTTCACACATACAGAGCGAACATTAATAAAAACGATAAGCTACAGGGGACGGATTCCAGACTGGAGGTAAAAAGGTCCTATGAACATGTGCCACGGTAGGTGGTGATGACGGATGAATGTTCCTCTGACCACGAGCTGTGTGCTGCTTGTGTGTTGCTGGCTGCGTGAAAGATGCAACGTACTGTGACAGGCAGACATGGTGTCTTTGTACGTCTAAGCACATCGGAACGGTCGATAGGTAGCACGGAAACAACAAAACAAGTACTGTCACAGGTGCCAACAACATCAGTCAACGTTTCAAGTTCTTTTTGGTCCTTTGTGGGATCACGGGTCATTTCAGACAGACGAATGTGCAAAGAGGCGGCCGACTGTGCGTACACCACATTTGGAAGATAGGGTTCTACATGGTACTGAGACGAACCCTAGTACAAGCTCCAGTGGAGTAAGTCAAAGTACGATTACGTTTGTCGTGAATGACAACCGATACTATCCCTATCACCTGCAACGTGTTGAACATTAGTTGTAAGCTGGATGCAATGCTACTGTGTACTGTGTTCCAGGATGATTTGTTGTCTTTCCCAGACATATGTTGATAGGAGGTTCTTTCCCCGTTTCTATTCAATAATCCGTCTTAAGACGTCATACAGGATGCAGCACTTTTTCACGCATCACAGTACATGACGTGATGTCAAAAATGGTTCAAATGGCTCTGAGCACTATGGGACTCAACTGCTGTGGTCATCAGTCCCCTAGAACTTAGAACTACTTAAACCTAACTAACCTAAGGACATCACACACATCCATGCCCGAGGCAGGATTCGAACCTGCGACCGTAGCAGTCGCACGGTTCCGGACTGCGCGCCTAGAACCGCGAGACCACCGCGGCCGGCGACGTGATATCTGTATTTATAATATTTCACACTTTTTTTTTACACATATTTCACCTTTGTCTCTAGCAAACCTCGCCCTGCACTTTCAGTTTCACGTAGCTCAGTTTTTATGATGTCGTATCTCCAGAACTATATGTCGCACGATATACAATTTTGTAGGTGCAACCGGTGCTATACGTCTACTGTCTCCGAAATATATTTCGAATAGAGTTAGTAGCAAAGAAATAAAAAATTAAAACGTTATACATGATGCGCCAATTTTTTTACGCATTACAGTATCTGACGTCTTATCTGATGAACTATGTATCGTGCAGTGATGTAATTTTTTTGCTGCATCAGTCGTATAAGTGAATAATGTCCGCAAAATGTGTCGTGAATGAAGGAGTAATAAATCAAAACATCATCCCTGATGCTAAAGTTTTACTGCCTGAATATCGAAAATGTAGTAAGTGAGAATTTTTTTCCCTTTCATGTTTTGTGGAGGATGGCAGAGAGAAAAAGTTTCTTAAAGGTTTGAAATTATGTATTATTGTTTTTTCAAACCACTAAGTGCTCTCAGTCTCTAATACTGGGTGAATAGTTGAATATTCGCTCGTCGTGGTCTACACTGCCTTTCCATACCCATCTCTACCACTATGGTACGTAGGTGGTTCTTAGCCCCACAGCGATTATTGCCTAACATATGTATACCGATTTGGTTGAAATCGACCTAGCGATTTAGGAGGAAATGTGGCAAACACATTTACAACGTCTACGACTACACTGCAAATAATCTCTCCAGCACATGTGAATCATCCATCATCTGTAAAATAATAAAAGGGCTGGTACCTAATTTTATACTCCTAGTTCTCGTGCACACCTTACAATCCCTTCCTGCAAATTCATTTTAAATCTCAAATTATTTTTGGCCTTTCTTTTTCATATCTTTTTCAATGCAAAAAATAATAAATACCATATACTGAGTATTATTTGGGTTTATTTACAGTATAACTGACGTACAGATTGAAAATAAAAAATGTTTCCGCTTAGGAACCCTCTGATTCCCGTTCTATACTCTTTCCGCTTCGCCAAACGCCGCCTGGAAAGTACGCTGACATAAACCGCTCATGCCTCACCCGAACTGTGCCAAAAGTGCTTCTTCTTCCGCTTGGCCAATGGAATTCCCATTTCCGTCACTTATCTTTCTGGCCGAGCCTAACATACCCCATACATTTGGATGACATCGTTGATGTCGAGCGTGCGCGGTTCGCTTATAAGCTCAGAAAGCTCAAGCATGTGCTAAAATTGTTAGTAGATAAGACGCTTAACAGATTTAACATTTTCGGCTCTGTACCTTTACTGCAATTGGTTTCAAAATAGAGGACCATGTAAATTTCGTGTATGAAACACTACAACTTTTTAAATGTAGACTCGCTTTGCAATTGGGCCAACGGCTTTGCCACAGTGGTGCGGTTCCCGTCATATCACCGAGATTAAGCGCTGTCGGGCTGAGCAAGGACTTGGATGGTTGACCATCCCTTCTACCGAGCGCTGTTGGAAAGCAGGGTGCACTCAGCCCTTGTGAGGTAAACTGAGGATCTGCTTGATTAAGAAGTAGCGGTTCCAGTCTCGTAAAGTGACATACGGCCGGGAGAGCGGTGTGCAGACCACATACCCCTCAGTATCTGAATCCAGTGACGCCTGAGAGCTGAGGATGACACGACGGCCGATCGGTACCGTTAGGCCTTTATGGCCTGTTCATACGGAGTTTAGTTTAGTTTCGTTTAGATTCGCTTTGAAATTCACTGAAAGATATTTTCGAAGCATCGGTGGATTGCGTAAATAAATTTTGTAGAGCTCACCCGCTGCCGTCCGCTGTTACAGATGCCTTCCACACTGAGCTTATACGGCTTCAGGAACTAGGCGTCATTTCACAGGTCTCAACCTGTCACTGTGGTTTGCCTTTGGCTGTAATTAAAAAACCTAATAGGTATTTACTCATTTGTGCCGATTTAAATACAGCTATGAATGCTCAGTCAACGTTAATCCGCCGGCCGTTATGGCCGAGCGGTTCTAGGCGCTACAGTCTGGCCGCGCGACCGCTACGGTCGCAGGTTCGAATCCTGCCTCTGGCATGGATGTGTGTGGTGTCCTTAGATTAGTTAGGTTTAAGTAGTTCTAAGTTCTAGGGGACTGATGACCTCAGACGTTAAGTCCCATAGTGCTCAGAGCCATTTCAACCATTTTCAACGTTAATCACTATCCTATGTCTCGCCTAGAGGACTTGTCAACAAAGCTAACCGTTACCAGTAATTTCCAAAAATGGATTTCAAATATGTTTAGCTACTGCTACCCACCTCATCCACACCCAGTGTCTCACTACATCATATCGTCTCCCACTCTTCTTTTTACCAAATTGATACTCGTCTATTCAAGGATAATGCCCGGCCTCCCCCATCTCCTCCCTGTCCCAGTTGTGCCCCATATCCTAATAAAATGAGAAAAAATTTCCACACAGAATGGAAACCAGTCTGAAACTGAATCTTCCTGTAGATTAAAATTGTGTGTTGGACCAATACTGGAATTCTGGACCCTTGCCTCTAGTGGGAAAAGTGTTGTACCGATTGAGCGGTCCAAGCACGGCCAGCGAACCGTACTCTCATCTTCAATTCTGTCAGCATCTCATCTACTACCTTCAAAACTTCTAGCAGTTATCCTGCGTGTCCTGCTGGACTAGCGCTCCTGGAAGAAAGGATATTGTCATATCCTGTCTTCCAGGCCAGGTAGTACAGCATTATTTGTCTACTTCCTAATGTAATTGTTCTCCCCCGAAAAGCAGAGGATATTCAAGGTGTACGAAGGAGGGTAGCACGAGTGGTCACAGGGTATTTCCCCCATTGGAGAGTGTTCCAGAAACGATAAATGGCTTAACTGTCAGACGCTTGAAGATATATACAAAGAACTCTACGTAAAAGAGTCAGATCATGAAGTTACAAGAATCGGCATTAAGTGCGAAATGTCGGAATATATAACAGAAACTTCCTATATCGTCCTGGTAGGGAAGGCGGATGCAGTATTAGAATAATTAGAGCGAGCACAGTGGCACTGAAGGAGCCATTTGTATTGGAGAGAACTGACCCCATAAGTAGACAAACATGTCAGAAAACTGTTGCACGGTGAACGAAAAAAGGAATGGCAAATCTAGAAGAACGCAATATACTCAAAATGTGAGATGTTTCACAGAAACTCGAAATTGAGCACGAGCGTCAATGCGGGATACTTTCCACAGTTTCAAGAACGAAACTCTGTCCCGAATTCTGGCAGAAAATCCAAAGACTCATACTTGAAGTACACAAGTGGCAAGAAGGAATTAGCACCTTCATTGCGCCATAGTGAAGGTAATTTTATCTATGACAGTGCCGCTGAAGCAGAGTTATAAACACACTTTTCCGATATTACTTCTTCAAACAAGACGAAGAAAGCATTCCGTAATTCGAATCAAGAACTGCTGATACGTGAGTTTGCCCAGGTAGGAAAGCAGTCTAAATCACTTAATAATGGATGTCCTTCGGTCCAGATTGTATACCAATTGGATTCCTATTAAGGTATGCCGTATTTATCAATCGTATATAACCGCTGGGTCGATGGAACATCTGAACCTAAAGACTGGTAAACTGCACATGTCACACGCCCAAGAATGGAAATAGGAGTAATCCTATGAATTGTATATGCATATTAGTCACGTCGATTCGCAGTAGGAATTTGAAACATATACCGTGTTGAAATTCTTCGAAGTAAACAATCTGTTGATATATACAGTCAGCACGGATTCAAAAAACATCGTTCTAGTGAAACACAGCTAGCTCCTTGTCCTCACGAAGTAATGAATATTATCGACAGAGACTGATTCCCCGCATCTAAATCTCCAAGGGATTTTTAACACTGTTCCCCACAAGGGTAATTATAATCAAGTTGTGTGCCTATGGAGTTCGGCTCAATTATGCCATTAGCTTCGTGAATTCCTCTCTGGAAGCTCACAGTTCGTATCAATTGACGGAAAGTCCTCAATTGAAACAGAAGTGATATCAGTCGTTCCCTAAGGACGTGCAATAGACGCTCTGCTCTGCCTAACCCATATGAACGATATATACTATATGAGTTCCTTGCGGGGTCGGGGAGTGGCTATGTACGTAAAAAACAGTACTCTGTGTCCATAGACGTATCACAGCACTGCACGTAAGAGCTATTTGAAAGTTGTGCAAGGGCAGTTCAATTTACTGAAACTAAACTTCTAATTGTTGTTGTTTATAGGTCCCATAACTCTGACTTCAGACATTTCTGCTCAAGCTAGAAAGGGTTCTCGATTCAGTTTGTAGGAAGTACCAAAAATAAGTTATATGTGGCGACTTCAATATAAATATTGTGTATGATAGTGCAACAAAGAGGATGTTGGTAGATCTCCTAAATTCGTAAGATATGGTGCAGAATGATGTTTTTCATCTAAGGTTCAGGGAAACAGTAGCACAGCCATAGACAATATTTTTATTTACTCTTCATTACTAGACGGGCATTCCGCTAGTAAAAGATGAATGACCTTTCAGACCATGATGCACAGATTTTAGCATTAAGAGGCTTTTTTACTCAAACAAATGTCACATATAACTACAAACTATTTAGGAAAGTTCATCCAATAGTAATAGAGTTTCTTAAACCTTGGCAGGGAACAGGAGTGGCACGATGTATATAGTGTCGATAACATAGGTGATAAATATAATGCTTTCCTTAACAGATTTCTCATGTTCTTTGAGAGTTGCTTTGTATTAGAAGGTTCTAAACGGGGAACTAGCAGTAATAGGCAGCTCGGGTGGCTGACTATTGGGATAAGGATATCATGAAGAACAAAGCGGGAATTATATCAAAATGTTGGAACTAGTCACAATGAAGCTACTGTAGCCCATTACAAAGCGTTTTCTATGGTGCTTAAAATGTTATTAGGAAGGCAAAGAGTATGTGATATGAAATAGAAAAGCTAATTCACAGGATAAAATTGAAACCATATGTTCAGTTGTGAAGGAAGTGCCTGGTAAGCACAACAAGGTCAACGATATAAAGTCAGCTCCTAGTAAAAATATTTCTGTTATATGTACAGTATTTAACAACCATTTTCTGAGTACTGCTGATGAATGAAATAAAAATTTGGTTTCTACAGGGAATCCTATAACTTTCTTGGAAAATGCCTTTCCCAGATTGATGTCTGAAATACTCTATGATACAGACAAGGGGGAGATTAAGTTAATAATTAAATCACTGAAGAGTAAGGATTTTTTTAAGTAACTAAGCCATTTGATTGTGTTAATCACAAAATATTATTCCATAGGTTGGACCATTGCGGAATACGGGGAATAGCTCACAATTGGTTCACCTCTTACTTTAGCAACAGACAGCGAAAGATATTTATTCACAATTCTGAGTAGGGCTGTGATGTGGGGTCTGAGTGGGGAACAGTCAAGTGGTGGTGGGGGGTGGGGGGGTGCTCAGGGATCAATGTTGGCACCACTCCTGTTCTTTATTTATGTCAGTGATATGCCCCCTAGTATTACAGGTAATTGTAAAATATTTCTGTTTGTTGATGACACTAGCTTGGTAGTAAAGCAGGTTGTGAGCAACACTGGCCAGGTTTTAAATAGTGCAGTTCATGACATAAGTTCATGGCTTGTAGAAAATAAACTAATGCTAAATCAAAGCAAGACTCAGTTTTTGCTGTTTCTAACATACAATTCAACAAAACCTGACATTTTAATTTCACAGAATGGGCATATGATTAGTGAAACTCAACAGTTCAAAATTCTGTGTTTTGATAGATAGTAAACTGTGGTGGAAAACCCACATTCAGGATCTTGTTCAAAGACTTAATGCTGCCATTTTACTATTCGAACAGTATCTGAAGTGGGTGAGTTCGACACAAAAATTAGTATACTTTGCTTATTTTCATTCGTTTATGTCATATGATATTATATTTTGGGGTAACTCTCCCATTCTAAGAGGATATATTTGGCTCAGAAACGGGCGGTTCGGGCAATGAGTGGTGTAAGTTCACGAACCTCTTGTCGTCCCCTGTTCCCGAGGCTGGGTATTTTGACACTGGCCTCTCAATATATTTATTCCTTACTGTCATTTCTTGTTAACAGTATTAGCTTATTCCCAAGAATAAGCACCTTTCCCCAGTTAATACTCGGCAGAAATCAAACCTACATCTGGGTCGGACTTCCTCAACTCTTGTGCAGAAATATGTGCAATATGCTGCTGCATCCATTTTCAATAAGCTACCCCTCGAATTCAAAAATCTTAGCAGTAATCCACGCGTTTTCAAATCGAAAGTGAAGAGTTTCCTCATGGGTCACTCCTATTCTGTCGAGAAGGTCCTTGAAAAATTAAGCTTAATCTTGTTGTATTGTTGATGGCATTTACAAAAACTTATGGATTACTTTTTTCGGGTTAATAAATATCTCATTTTCAATTTTTATTACTTTTATGTTGTAATTTCATG
The DNA here is from genome assembly GCF_023898315.1 of Schistocerca nitens. Lineage (NCBI taxonomy): Eukaryota > Metazoa > Arthropoda > Insecta > Orthoptera > Acrididae > Schistocerca > Schistocerca nitens. The sequence continues at coordinate 363,842,167 of NC_064622.1, forward strand.
TACTGACATGTACCATGACCTTGGAGATTTGCTCCTCAATTTGTTTCCATGGAACTTAACGTGTAAATAAAAACAAAAATAAATCAAAAGTATCCTGACACCACCAAAACATACGTTTTCCAAATTACGTGGATTTTGCTGCCACCTTCTGCCAGGTACTCCATATCAGCGACATAACTAGCCATTAGACATCGTGAGAGAGCATAATGGGGCGCTGCTTGGAGCTCATGGACTTCGAACGTAGTCAGGTGACTGAGCTTCACTTGCGTCATACGTCTGTACGCGAGATGTCCACACTCTTAAACATCCCTAGGTCCACTGTTTCCGACGGATATTGAAGTGGAATCGTGAAGCGACGTACTGCACAAGTAGGCAGAGGTCGACCTCCTCGTTTTGGATGGCAGAGACCGCCGACAGTTGAAGAGGGTCGTAACATGTATAGGCTGAAATCTGTTCAGACCATCACACAGCAGTTCCAAACTGCATCAGGAACCACTGAAAGTACCATGACAGGCGGGATATGAGAAAACTTGGATTTCATGGTCGAGCGGCTGCTCATAAGCCACACATCACGCCGGTAAATGCCAAACGACGCCTTACTTGGTGTAAGGAGCGTAGAAATTGGACGATTGAACAGTGGAGAAACGTTGTGTGAAGTGACGAATCACGATACACGATGTGGCGATCCGATGGCGGGGTGTGGGTATGGCGAATGTCTGGTGAACGTCATCGGCTAGCATGTGTAGTGCCACCAGTAAAATTCATGGACGGTCGTGTTGTGGTGTGGTCGTGTTTTTCATGGATGGGGCTTGCACCCTTTGTTGCGTCGCGTGAAACTATCACAGCATAGGCCTAAACTGATGTTTTAACGTCCTTCTTGTTTCTCACTGTTGGAGAGCAATTCGGCGATGGCGATTGCATCCTTCAACAGGTTCAAGCACCTGTTCATAATACACGGCCTGTGGCGGACTGGTTACACGACAATAACATCCCTGTAATGGACTGGCCTGCACAGAGTCCTGATCTGAAACCTATAGAAGACCTTTGGGAAGTTTTGGAAGGCCGACTTCGTGCCAGGCCACACCGACCGACATTGATACCTCTCCTCAGTGCAGCACTCCGTGAAGAATGGGCTGCCATTCCCCAAGAAACCTTCCAGCACGTGACTGAACGTAAGCCTGCGATAGTGGAAGCTGTCATCAAGGCTAAGAGTGGGCCAACACAATATTGAATTCCAGCATTACCTATGGAGGGTGCCACGAACTTGTAAGTCATATTCAGCGAGGTGTCCGGATACTTTTTATCACGTAGTGTAGGAGACAATCCGAGCACTCAACTTCAATTTTTTCAGCTGATACTGCTATTTAACTACTTACAAAGTCATCTTAAGACCAAAACCAATAGCAAAGTGAGTTAGACAAGATATCTGTATAGTGCGAAAAGTGGCAATTGGTCCTAGTAATGAAAATTGTAATGTCATCCACATGAGTGCACAAGACAATCCGTTAAATTTCGGTTAAACGATAAACCATACAAATCTAAATGCGGTCACATCAACCCAATACCTAGAATCACAGTTATGAACAACCTACAGTATAACGACAATATAGATAATGTTGTGGGGAAGGCAAGCCGAAAACTGCATTTTATTGCCAGAACACTTAAAAGATGCAGCAGAAACTGTTTACACTTCAGTTGTTTGTTCTGTGTCAGAGTACTTTTGTGGAGAAAGAGGTCCTTACGAGATGGAATTGACGGAAGACATGGGAAAAGACCAAAGAAGGGCAGCTCGTTTTGTATTGTTGCATCCATGATGGTAATCATTAAAACAAAGGCGTTTTTTGCTTCAGCGAGACATTTTCACGAAATTTCAATCTCCAACGTTTTCTCCATAATGTGAAACTATTTTGTTGACACCCACCTTCATAGGGACATATAAGCATTGTAATAAAATAAGAGAAGTCAGAGCTCGTACCGACATATATAAGTGTTCGTTAGATGTTAAGGGAGCGGAACGGCTGAGAAACAGTGTGAAAGTGGTTTGATAAACCCTCTGCCAGATCCTTAAATGTGAAATGCAATGTATTCATGCCGATGAAGTGGTAAGTGAAAGCTGCTGACTGTGGTTTTATTTCATTGTCTTTTCTTAGATCCTTTCTTTGGCCCTTTTACGAGACAACTTGTAATTGTGCAATAGAAGGACATCAGTAATTGTACAAAAGGGTCGCTTTGCTCTGACACCCAGAAGATTCTGATAAAAAGCTTGAATTGCTTTTATGCTGAAGTGTGAACTGTGAGGCCACACTTTACTTGGCATAATATTTCGATAGGCATGCTGTTGAACACAATAAAATATCATTTACTAATAACTATGAAATAAATTTTATTCCTGTAAGGTCACTACACGCTTGAATACAGTATAAATAATCCAATAGAGATAAACTTAAATAACGTAAACTCCTAGTACCTAAATTTATGTACAGTTAAGTACGACTGAATCTCCACATGTGTCACTGCACTTCATGGTACGCAATGCTTAGTAGAAGGAACCGCCCTCGGAGAACGAACTTTACACTTACCGTTTTTGAGTAGACTGATTGGTGTTCCTATCGCCTCTAATTATTCTTTTTGAAGTCGGCCATTAGGCGAACACCCCAACCCCTTCCATATGTCAGGCCTCTTTCACTAGCACTTTATTTATTACTAATTCAAATTTCATACATAATACTTTCATTTCCATTCCTTATTCGGCAATATTTTTTTTAGCTATTTGTATTGTTAAGTGTGAAGATAAATCGCTTATTGTGCAAATGACTTCATTATTTGCTAAATCTCGATCTTTCTCCTAGGACAGTGTGAAGCTTTCCTCTCTTAAAAAGATCCATTGAACTTTCGTTGGGTGATGTAGGGGTTTCTGGTTCGCCCGGCGGCTAACTGACACGTCAGAAAAAAAAAAAAAACAAAAAAAAAACAGTGAGCTGTCTGCCAATCCCCATTGTATTCCGTTACCGCCAAGACCTATTGTTCACGTACGCCTGTTAAAAACTCTGCTTTATGTTCCCTAACAAATGTTACTGAGCAGGAAATTATATATGATTTTGTCATAGAATCTATTTTTCTATTACTTTTTTAATAGCGCCCTCCATCCGTAATGCTGGAATTCAATACGGTGTTAGCACAACCTTAGCCTTGACGACAGCTTCCACTCTCGCAGGCATATGTTCAGTCAGGTGCTGGAAGATTTCTTGGGGAATGAAAGCCCATTCATCATGGGGTGCTGTACTGAGGACGGGTATCGATGTCGGTCGGTGATGCCTGGCACAAAGTCGGCATTCCACAATATCCCAATGGTGTTCTATAGGATTCAGGTCAGGCCTCTGTGCGGGCCAGTCCATTACAGGGAAGTTATTGTCGTGTAACCACTTCGCCACTGGCCGTACCATATGAACAGGTGCTCGAACCTGTAGAAGGATGCTATAGCCATCTCCGAATTGCTCTTCAGCAGTGGGAAGCAAGAAGGTGTTTAAAATATAAGTGTAGGCCTGTGTTGTGAAAGTTCCACGCAAAATAATAAGGGAAAATGAAGAGCCACACGGAATGACAGGTCCTTTTAATCGATGGAAAGGCCACTCAAATTCTGAAGAACCCACACTGGTAATAGTGCAGTCCACTGCATATCGCTCCCATACGGATCACGAAGAAAATGTTAGACCAATTACTGCACCTACAAGGAAATCTGAATAGTAATTTCAGAGGGAGAAAAAAATTGCCCCTGAGCGTTTAATGGACAAAATACTGTAATGCGGAATATCAGACAAACTGTATGATTGGATCGAAGATATGCTAGAAAACGAAACACAGCATTTAATTCATAACTAAACTAAATCTCCTGACATAAAAATAACTTCTGGCGTACCTGAATATAGCATTATAGGGCTTTTGTTTACGAAAGTACATGTAAATGACAACTGAACTTCCAAGTGGCTTTTAGCAGCTGATACTGTTGTGTACAGAGAATTGGCAACGCTACAAAATAGTAGCGAAATGTAAGAATATGTGTAGAGGACCGACGGTTGGTACAAGTACTGCTATTTATCCCCTACTTCATGACCTTAACAAGGAAGAAAGATCTATTATTCAATTACTACACCATTGCAGAGCACCCACTGGAAGCAGTCACATCCTATGTGACATTACGCAGTAGGTAAGTCAGATACCAGATTGAGATTTCTTACTTCTCTTTTCTGTTTACATGATATTCTCTCTCTCTGTTTGTTCCGTTTCTAGTATACATTCTTTTATTTTTGTTGACGTATTTCTTTTCACAAAGACAGTAAATGTCACGAATACTACATTTACGTAAAGTTTGTCTGATTTTTAAATTACTCTATACTGACTGGCGCGCTATACCCAATTAGGACTAAATATAATAGTAATCTGTACTTTTAAGTGACGGGAATAGTTGAGAGATAGTGTTGGAGTGGAGGTAAAGTAGTGTGCACGGTTCTAAAATTCCTTTGAAGGGATTGTTGTGTAGTAGAATTAGCACCTTGACTTGTGGAGAACGAATTAAAAGAAGTACTTAAACTGTATAGTATAAAATGAAATTAGATTTGAAAGACGCAGTAGAGTGATAGAAATTTTTGCTACGTCCTGGCGTAATGGCGACATGTTAAAGCTGATTAGCGAACCATGTCTTATTTGAAGCTTAGAGCGGCTATGAAGTTATAAAGGAAGACAGAGAAGGAGACTGCAGTTTTGAACAACTGACGGAGGTATTTATTGGTATGAATAACTAACAAAGAGATGAAGCTGGACGACATTTAGGTTCATTCAGTGGCAAATATCGTCTGCGTCAAGTACGAGGAGTTTAGTGGCTGATGGAGAGTGAACTAAAATTTATGGTCGAAAGGGGAAGTCTTTTTCTTTTTTCCCTTCAGTCATCAGTCTTCTGACTGGTTTGATTCAGCCTGCCGCAAATTCCACTCCTGTGCGAATCTCTTCATCTCACAGCAGCACGCAACATACATCCTCAACTATCTTCTGGACTTCTTTCAATTTCTGTCTTCCTCTACAATTTTTATCCGCTAAAGCACCCCGTAGTACCACGAGGATAATCCCTTGAAGTCTTAACATAGTTCTATCGTATCGTCCATTCTTCTTGTCAGTGCTTTCCACATAACTATTTCGTATCTGATCCTGCGGAAAATGTCCTCATTTTTTACCTTATCAGCTCAACTAATTTTTAACTTTCTGCTGTAGCACCACCACATCTCAAATGCTTCTCTCCTGTTTCTGCTTTCCACGGTCAATGTTTCACTACCATGCAATTATTTAGTACATTCTCCGAAATTTCTTCCACAAACTAAGACCTGTGTTTGATACTATTAGACATCTCCTGGCTCTTAATGCCCTCCTTTCCAGTGCTATTCTCTTTTTTTAAGTCGTCCTTGCTGTGATCTTCATCTGTTATTTTGCTACTTAAGTAGCACAATGTCTTAGTCCGTCTTGGTAATTCCTAATTTTGATTTTAAGTTTCTTGCTGTTCTCATTTCTGCTACTTCTCATTACTTTCGTCTTTATCCAGTTTACTCTCAAACCATATTGTATACTCATTACGCTCTTCATCCCATTCAAGAGATCCTGTAATTCTTCTTCACTTTCACTGAGGATAGCAATGTCATCAGCAAATTGTATCGTTGTTACCTATCCACCTTGACATTTAATCCCACTCTTAAACCTTTCTTTTATTTCTGTCATTGTTTCATCGGTGTATAGAAGGAACAGTAGGAGCGAAAGACTACGTCCTTCTCTTACGCCCTCTTTAATCCTAGCACTTCGTTCTTGGCCTTATAGCCTTATTTCTCCCACTTGGTTCTCGCATCTCGTACATGTGGTATATTACTGAAGTTTACGTATAGCTTACCCCTACTTTTTTCCTGTATTTCGAAGATCTTGCAGAGTTTGGCATTGTCAAACTCTTTTTGCATGTCGGAGAAATACAAAGAACGCGTCCTCCGTCAGTCTTAGTTCCATTATCAACCGCAACTTCATAACTGCCTGTCTGGTGCTTTATCTTTCCTGATGTATCCTGCCTACTTGTCAAGTATGGGCTGGCTATGAAACCTGCTTCTCGGATCTCTGGACCACAAATCAAGCAAATCGTGTTAAAGAGTTTTATTACGAAATGAATCAAAAACAATACTTAACTTTGACAATAACACAGAAGTGTCCCAAGCAAAGGGTGACATGCAAATAAGATATCTCTTCAATATATACAAAGCTAATACAACTGAAGTTCTATGCAGGTTGCTGGTCTTGATACTTATGTAGAAGCGGGCGCGACTAGTCGGGAGCGGCGCTTATTTTCTCTTCGCCTAGAGGCCGTTGCTGTCGCGTTGTCGTCCTAGAGAGGGGTCGGTCAGCGTGCTATTGGCTGACGACTTCTTCAGAGTCCTCTCTGCGCTACCGTTCCCGGCTGGCGTGCCGGCGCTTTACATTACCCCGGAAGATTTCCTAAGGCCAAACTGATCGGCACCGAATGGATTCTCAATTTTCTTTTCATTTTTCTGTATATTATTCTTGTCAGCAGCAGGGGTATGAACAAACAGTTACTGTCAAGAATTAACCTGTGCACTGACTGTGCCCTATGAATGAGCAAATGGTTCAAATCAAATGGTTCAAATGGCTCTGAGCACTGTGGGACTCAACATCGTAGGTCATAAGTCCCCTAGAACTTAGAACTACTTAAACCTAACTAACCTAAGGACATCACACACACCCATGCCCGAGGCAGGATTCCAACCTGCGACGGTAGCAGTCCCGCGGTTCCTGACTGCAGCGCCAGAACAGCACGGCCACCGCGGCCGGCTATGAATGAGCCTCGCAGCTTGAAATATATAAACGTTATGTGAAAATTGCAGTCTGAAAAGTAAATCAAGGCTATGACATAACTGGAGGGGCCCAATAAAGATTTTATGTGGAATGAAATACTGAATATATGTGTAAATCTTCAAACGAATAATTATAATCTGGTGTGTTGTGTGTACCATTGCAAGATATTGTTTTGAACAAAGTCCCACGACAAGTTCGTAACAGGAATTTTCATTGAGTTGTGAATCTTCGTCAAGTTAGTAGATGGACAACATTCTGGAGTACGGTTGTGCTTGCGTAGTTTCAAAGAAATTTGCTCAAAATGTACGCCAGGGGTGGCCATTTGTGACATACGGACGAATAGTTATAGCGGGAGAGGACAGGAGATCACGCAGCATCCAAATCAAGCTGTCGACGTCAGAAAGGTAAGAAGTACGATAAAAACATCTCTAGTAACTGAAGAAAAATAATAACAAGCCGCACTGTATGAAAAGAAAACTTTGTGAGTTCTGCGACGAACATTTCTGTCAGTTAGGATAATACACAACAGGAAGCTTTTGAATTAAATATACAATGTATTTTCTTTTATTCAGAGTTTGATCTGTGGAAATAATAGGCACTGTAGCGAGTTTGACGGGTTTATCCAGATACAATTTAAACGGAAGCCCTCGTTGTAGGAGGAAATTTTTGATCAATTATATATATATATATATATATATATATATATATATATATATATATATATTGATCGTGACCGGGCCAAATATCTCGCGAAAAAAACGTCTAACGAAAAAACTACAAAGTACGGAACTTGTCTAGCTTGAAGGGTTAAATCAGATGGCTCTATGGTTCGCCCGCTAAATGGAGCTGCCATAGGACAAACGGATATCAGCTGCGTTTTTTTTTTAAATAGCAACCCCCATTTTATTACATACTCGTAAAGTACGTAAAGAAATATGAATGTTTCAGTTGGACCACTTTTTTCGCTTTGTGACAGATAGCTCTGTAACAGTCACAAACGTATAAGTACGTGGTATTACGTAACATTCCGCCAGTGCGGACGGTATTTGCTTCGTTATACATTACCCGTGTTAAAAGGGACCGTTTACCAATTGCGGAAAAGGTCGATATCGTGTTGATGTAAGGCTATTGTGAGCAAATTGCCCAACGGGCGTGTACTATGTATGCTGTATGCTGCTCGGTATCCTGGACGACATCATCCAAGTGTCCGGACCGTTTGCCGGATAGTTACGTTAGTTAAGGAAACAGAGTGTTCAGCCACATGTGAAACGTCAACTACGACCTGCATCAAATGATGATGCCCAAATAGGTGTTTTAGCTGCTGTCGCGGCTAATCCGCATATCAGTGGCAGACAAATTGCGCGAGAATCGGGAATCTCAAAAACGTCGGTGTTGAGAATGCTACATCAACATCGATTGCACCCGTACCATATTTCTTCGCACCAGGAATTGCATGACGACGACTTTGAACGTCGTCTACAGTTCTGCTACTGAGCACAAGAGAAATTACGGGACGATGACGGATTTTTTGCACGCGTTCTATTTAGCGACAAAGCGTCATTCACCATCAGCGGGAATGTAAACCGGCATAATATGCACTATTGGGCAACGGAAAGTCCATGATGGCTGCGACACGTGGAACATCAGCGACCTTGGCGGGTTAATGTATGGTACGGCATTATGGGAGGAAGGATAATTGGCCCCCATTTTATCGATGGCAATGTAAATGGTGCAGTGTATGGTGATTTCCTACGTAATGTTCTACCGATGTTACTACAAGATATTTCACTGCATGACAGAATGGCGTTGTACTTCCAACATGATGGATGTCCGGCACATAGCTCGCGTGCGGTTGAAGCGGTATTGAATAGCATACTTCATGATAGGTGGATTGGTTGTCGAAGCACCATACCATGGCCCACAAGTTCACCGGATCTGACGTCCCCGGATTTCTTTCTGTAGGGGAAGTTGAAGGATATTTGCTATCGTGATCCACCGACAACGCCTGACAACATATTGCCTGACTACTACTACTACTACTACTACTACGTGATCAGGCCCAGTGGACCGCACGCATCTACAAGTTTCCTCCTCCACTGTATTCTGTCCATTGCTGCTATCCGCCATTCGTCCACATCTATTGACACTTGGTTTAAATCTTCATGGAGTCCATCCCTCCAACGCTTCCTGGGTCTTCCTGGCGGTCTCTTTCCTGTAGGTGTGAAATCCAGGAGCTTTCGAGGCCATCTGTGATCCTCCATCCGGGCCACATGGCCCGCCCACTGCATTCGTTTGGCTTTGACAGTTCGTGCTACGTTGGGCTGCTGGCATAGTTCCTCAAGCTCTCGGTTGTATCTGATCCTCCATTCCCCTGTATCTGCATCCAGAACCGGACCGAAGATCTTCCGAAGCACTTTTCTCCCAAAAACAAGGAGCGTATGGAAGTCCTGTTTCCGGATACTCCATGTCTCACAGCCATATAGAACAACAGACTGGATCAGGGTTTTGTACAGTCGAATCTGGAACTGTCTGGAGAGAGATTTGGACCGATGCAGTTGTGCTAGGCTGTGGTAAGATCGGTTTCCTGCTTGTATTCTGTCATTGATCTCTGCTTCACATGACGAGTTCTCAGTGAAAAGTGCCCCTAGGTATTTGAATTCTTGGACTCTCTTGTAGGAATGGTCCCCAACCTGCAGTGATTGTAGATGATCAGCAGTCTGACAATGACCACGTGTCATAACGAGGTACTCTGTCCTGGATTCGTTTATGTTTAGCCCAAATTTGCTGGCAGCCTCCTTTAGTGCTTTGGTCATTTGCTCCAACTCCTCTTCCGACCTAGAGAGTAAACAGATGTCGTCTGCATAGGCTAAGTACGGCAGTCTTTTCCTTCGATTTCAATCCCTTCGTTCTCTTGGAAGGTCTCGCGTACGATCTACTCGAGGGCAAAGTTGAACAGGATAGGGGACAACCCATCTCCTTGTCTGAGTCCTGTCACAATTTCAAACTCCTCAGTTACGCGATTTCCCATCTTCGCCTTTGCACGTGTTTCGTTCAGACAGATCTTTATCAGTTTGATGAGTTTCTCTGCTATGCCAAACTCCCTTAAACAGTTGAGCAGGCTCTTGCTATTTATGCAATCATAGGCCTTAAAATCAACGAGCAAAATATGCAGATCTTTTCCATATTCACCCAGTTTCTCAGTGAGCTGCCGGAGACTGAAGATGTGATCTACTGTTGACCGTCCTGGCCGGAAACCTCCCTGGTACACCCCAATCACCGATTCTGCCACTGGCTGAATTCTATGTATGAGGCAATTGGACAGGATCTTATAGCAGACGTTAAGCATGGCGATTCCTCGATAGTTGTCACATTTCAGTTTGTCGCCCTTCTTATGTATTGGAAAAATCAGAGCTGTTTTCCATTCTCCTGGTAGTTCTTCTTTGGTCCATATTGCCTGTATCAGTCGGTGTATTTTTTCTGAAAGTTTCTCTCCTCCTGCCAGGATCATTTCAGCCTGTATTCCATCTTCACCTGGACTCTTATTCTGTTTAAGGTGTCTGATTCTGGTTTTTTATCTCATTCAGGGTAGGTGGGGGATAGTCTGCATCTGCTGTAATTGGGTACTGGAAATCAAACTGCAGTTCGGGTTCATCACAATTTAGCAGCTGTCGATAGTACTCTTTCCATCTCTCAGCTATGTCCCTATTGTTCGTCAGGATCTTATCACGGGAATCTTTGACAAATTTCTGCTTGGCCTGGTGACCTTTGCAGAGGTACTTCACCTTCAGAAACATTTCCCTATTCTTTTGTCCTCTGAAGTCTGTTTCTGCTTCAGTGATGATATTCCTTATGTATTTGCTCTTCTCAGAATTGCTTGTGTAGTCTTTCGGACCTCCTCAAATTGTGCTTGGGCCTGTGCCAGATTTGTCCCCTTCAGCCATTTGTTCCTGGCTTCCTTTCTCCTTTCCAGGGCATCTGCACATTCCTTTCCAAACCAGATCTTCTTGCCCACTGGGTTTCCCATGAGTGTTTCCTTTGCTGTATCCCTAACTGAGCTCTGGATGTTTCCCCACATTCGTTCGAGGTCCTGATTCGCGTCCATTTTACTGAGTGCTTCAAAGCGGTTACTAAGTTCCAACTGGTATCTGGTCTTCGTTGCCTCATCTTTCAGTTTCTCCACATGGTACCTTTCCACTATTTTTAACTTAGGCCCCGTTCTTCCTTTACACCGTATGTTTAAACGGCCTGTGACCAGGAAATGATCACTCCCACCTTCGGCACCCCGCCCTGTCTTAACGTCTAACACCAATCTCTTGGTTCTGAGATCAAAGGCAACATGGTCTATTTGATTTACAGTTCTCCCATCTGGTGATGGGTGTATGTTTTCCGCTGGAAGTTTGTGCTGGAGATCAACAACCCTAATGATGTAGCGAAGCTGATGAACCTAACTCCATTGTCATTGCTTAGGTTGTGTAGACTGTGCCTACCTGTTGTGTCTAGGAATATTTGTTCTTTCCCAACCTTGGCATTCATATCACCAAGGAGGATCCTCAGGTGTCCATTTGGTATAGCGTCCATCACTGCCTCTAGCTCTGCATAGAACTCGTCTTTCACTTCACATTCGCTCTCCTCCGTGGGAGCATGACAGTTCACAAAAGTCGCCTTAATATGCTTTACGTCCAGTTTTAGAACAGATATTCTTGGGTTGACTGAAACGACATCTGAAACATCAGTGGCCAACGTCTTACTAACGCAGAAACCAGTGCCTAACAGATGACCTAGTTCACAGGCTCCATACAGAATTGTACAGTTTTCAACATCAATGCTTCCACCATCGTCCCACCGGATCTCTTGCAGTGCAACTAGATCTAGTTCGTACCTCTGAATTTCCGTGACCACACTGATTGCAGCTCCTGTCTTGTACAGACTCCTTACATTGCACGTTCCAAATCGTATATCGTTTCTTTGCCACTGACGTCGTCTATTTTTGTCAGTAATATTCCGAGGCTTACTTGTGGTCTTGAAAGCATGTTTAATTTTTTAAGGAGAGAGGGTGCTCGCCTCCCGTCCAACCTGCGGTGTTACCCTCACAGCTCACAGGACTGCTGGCTTTTCTTAAGGGGTGGGCTCCCATCATGGGTTATAAGTAGGAATAAGAACATTGGAAAGACGCCCTCGGGCCTCGAAAGCTAATACCGTTGGGGTCGAAAAAGCCAAGGGAGGCCGACAGGGAAGGAGAAAGAAGGAGTCTGAAACAAGTAAGTGGAAGCAACGTCAGACTCAGCTCGGGTTCCCTGCGGTCGCCACCCGCGTACTTTTAGCTGAAGTCCCCTGCGTTCTGTTACATGAACCATTAAAAGAAAAAGTAGAAGAATGTGAATTAGGGTGTCCATACATTAAAGCTAAAGTAAAAAATTGGGAGGGTAAATGTCTCATTGACACAGGGAGTCCTATTTCAGCCATTTCAGAAAAATTCAGAAATAAAATTAAAAACAGTGTTGATTTTGTTGAGGCGCCTGTGATGGGAGTAAAGATAAGGGGAGCTGCAGGAAAACACAGTAAAGTCATCAAAAGTCAAGTATTTTATCATTTGAAATAGAAGATGTAAAATTTGAGCAGGGTTGTCTTGTTATTCCAAGTTTAGAAGAGAACATATTGCTTGACAATAATGTAAAAACAAATGCTTATTGCTTAGCTTTGGCATACAGAACCTATTAAAGTAAACTAGAACTTGTTTACGTTGTAGTATGGTAAATAAACTGCATAAAATATTGCAAGAATTCATCAGTTACCGTTAATGAAACAGGTATATCGAGTTTAGCTTGTGCGTCCGTTTAGTTAATTTTTATTTCTACATAAGATTTGTCCATACATTTGATGAATGGCTGAATGTAGGCGACTGAACGTATGTATGCAGTCTACGAATTAAAAAGAGGAGAAAGATTTGAGATCCAGGCTGGTCATCTAATAAAAGTCTATTTCCGTTATCTTTCCGTGTGTAGAGGGAAACTGAATTATGTCGAACTCAGATTGAATTCTGGGCAGGTACTAAAGAAGCAGCGTAGTTGAGATCCGAACAACATGTTACATCTGCGGAGAGTATGAAAAGTCATACGTGGTGTCCCAGGACGAATGGTCAGTATTCAGGGATATCACAGGAATGAACATCTCGAGGAAAAATCGTAAGTTCTAAAACATAAACCTTGAGAGCAATGAGTATGTCTTTGTCTTCGATAAACGAATCTCTTGTACTGAAATCTCTTTGCTTTCCATTTTCTGGAAGTTCCTGTCGGATCACCGACGTTGTCGGTCTAGGCTAGCGCTTGGATGGGTCACCGTCCGTGTCTGCCGAGCGCTGTTGGCAAACGTGGTGCACTCAAACCAGTGATCCCGACTGTGGAGCTACCTGGCTGAGAAGTAGCGGCTCTGCTCACGGAAACTAACGACGGCCGGGAGAGCGGCGTGCTGACTACTTTCCTCGCCACATCATCATGCAATCACGCCTATGTCTGAGGAGGACACAATGGTCGGTCGGTGCCGGCGAGCCTTTCCAGGTCTGTTCTAACGGAAATGAATTGGACTGTATTAAAAAAAAAAAAAAAAAAAAAACAAGAAAAAACTATCCAGTAAACATGGGGTCTAAAATGCATACCGAAAGAGCTAGGAGCATCTATCATCTTTGCTACTGTGAAATATATCTCTTCTCCTGAACAAGAGCTCATAACTGTGAAGGCGTAATTCTAGATCAGATGTTTACTGGAAAATTTTCTCTTCTTTTGGTCTTTTCTACCTCCTCCCGAAATATGTAAAGCAAACAGCATGCTGTAGACACGATATGTTTCATAGAACTGAAGATTAAGAAGTGCAGCATTTCAGCATTTTTGAGCTCATGTTTACCAGTTTTTTTTTTTTTTTGCTTCGAATGGTCGCTCCTGTCATATCCCTAAATACTGACCATTGTTGCTGGGACACACTTCGCCATTGACTTCAGACTGATCTACAGAGAAAGTGTGTTCGTGTAAATATAGGACTTCTTTTACGTTTGAATGTAATCTCTGCACCACATTTATTACTGCCTATATTGTGCTTTCACAGGTCGTTTCTATATTCTAAAAGCGACACTGTAAACGTTGTTCTGAAAGTTTTGTACCAGAGGAATTGTATCTGGAAAAATAAGTACGATCATCTTGATGTGAGTGTGCCCATCCGAAAGCGAAGATTATCACCAGTATTTGTTCGTGGCCATCTGTCGTGGAATAGGAGAAGTAGATATAACATGGTGCACCGAGTTTTCGAGAGCGCATGCGGTACATAGGCAGCCATATGCATTATTAGTGGGCTAACACCACTATTGCTAGATTGTTACATCCGACACTTTGGTGTGGTGTGCGGGCGGGAAGCTGTGGTGAAAGAATCTCAGTACCGCGGCGAACGCAGTCAAGAATAGTTACTGAACAACAACAACAACAATTTTGCAGTGAACACATGGTGTGTCGTGGTGCGATCACTCTGTTTTTAAAATAATGGAAAAGCCACGATCGCTTCAAAACCGTTTACTAGATGACCGGTTTCAGCACTCTGAAGGTGCCATCATCGGATCTGAAACGTGGATTAACATTCATAAAACCATGTGGACATCATGACACATGAGGCTGACCATCTGATAAAAATCATTGTCACAACCAATAAATAGTAATGATGCCGACCGGTGTTAGGCGAGCAGTGGTAGTTTCATCTGGTGACTTCAGTTTTATATTTATGAGCGCAGTTTTTTATTATTTTTTATTGGTTGTGACAATGATTTTTATCAGATGGTCTGCCTCATGTCCATATGGTTTTATGAATGTTAATCCACGTTTCAGATCCGATGATGGCACCTTCAGAGTGCTGAAACCGGTCATCTAATAAACGATATTGAAGCGATCGTGGCTTTTCAGTTATTTTAAAAACAACAACAATGTCTGCTATTCACTGATTACATGCAGGAGGTCTATGGTTGCGGCATTGGAGCCGGCTGGAGCTAGCGGGCAACCAACGAATATACTAAGTCAGCAGAATGCTTCTGCACCATAACAGCGGCTGGCGTCGAAGGTACCTTTGCTGACCAAAGTCGAGAGTCATATCCGCAACGGGACCCTTATGCCTGAGCTGGTGTACACTGCTCGCGGCCCATGGCGGCAGGCAGGAACGTAATGATGTCTTCTGTTGAACACAGCGCTCTTGGAGATGGGCTGAAGCATCCATCATGTGATGGCATCCCTTTGCGGAATTCGCCTCGGTGGGTCCCATTTGAAGCCAAGAAGAATCGGGACTAGCTGACAGATTCGTAGACCAGCGGCTTCACCCTCTGATCACGCTGCTCGATGAGGCTTTAGTTCCTTGGTCAAAACGTCGAATAATGACTGACGTATAGAGTGCACTATTCGAATGAACAGTGGACACGGAACACAGCTAATGGCAAAGCTGGGAGAAAATGAACTTGCTCTGGTCGGGGGTGTTACAGCAGGGTCTAGGTTACCGTTATGTAGGTGGCTGTGGAAATATCGCTTGGTGCCACCACATGAAGCAGTGTCGTCCATCACTAACGGTAGACCACCGCATTGCAGAGTGTTATGCTTTCTATCCTACTCTGGGTAGGCAGAACTTAGTTTAGGACATCTCACGCTGGTGGTAACATGGAGACAGGGGGGTACGAAGCAGGTGGTTACAGAGGTTAATGGCAGCGGAGATTACGAGGTGAACGAATAACCAAAGGAAGTACAAGCCTAATACGAGGGTCAGTCAAAAAGTAATGCCTCCTATTTTTTTTTCTACGTTTAATTGTCAGGAAATTTAAATGCAATTACATAGGTTGCAAACCACAACATTGAGGATCATTTTGTCATTTTTCAATGTAATCTCCACCCATCTCTACAGTTTTGGTCCATCTTTGAACAAGGGCATGTATCCCAGCACCGTAAAAATCACAGCTCTGCTTCCTAAGCCATTGACGCACAGATGTTTTGACGGCCTCCTCATCTTCAAAATGAATCCCACGATGAGCTTCTTTTAGTGGCCCGAACAGATGGAAGTCTGATGGTGCCAGGTCAGGGCTGTATGGGGGATGAGGCAAAACTTCCCATCCAATTTTGACAATCTCGTCAGAGGTGTGACGACTGGTGTGTGGTCTTGCATTGTCATGCAAAAGAAGAACATCTGCCATTGATTTTGTTGGGCGAACTCGCTGAAGACGTGCTTTAAGTTTTTTGAGGGTTGTGACGTATTGAACAGAATTTATTGTGCATCCCTGCTCCAAAAAATCAACCAGAATCACACCCTCTGTATCCCAGAAAACTGTTGCCATAACTTTCCCTGCCGATCGCACAGTTTTGAATTTTTTCTTCCTCGGCGAGCTTGTGTGACGCCACTCCATTGACTGCCTCTTTCATTCGGGTTCAAAAAAATGCACCCATGTTTCGTCCCCGGTCACAATTTTTTTCAGAAACTCATCTCCCTCCAAACGGAAGCGCTGCAAGTGTTGGGAGGCTATTGTTTTCCTTGCCTCTTTATTCTGATCGGTTAACATTCTTGGAACCCACCGTGCACAAACTTTTGAGTACCCCAATTGTTTAATAATCGTGATCACACTGCCTTTACTAAGAGAAATAATGCGACACACTTCATCTGCAGTCACCCGACGGTCACCACGAATGATGTCATCAACTTGCTGAATGTTGTGTGGAGTCACTGCACTCACCGGCCTGCCGCTCCGCTTTTCGTCAGTCAACGGTGTTTGCCCTTCAGCTTCCTTACAACGACGAACCCATCGTCTAACAGTGCTGACATCCACTGTCACAACACCATACACCTTCTTCAGTCTTTCATGAATGCGTATGGGCGTTTCACCTTCTGCATTCAAGAATTCAATCACACAACGCTGTCTCAAACGAACATCGATGTCGGCCATCTTACAAACTTCTGCTGTGCTGCCACCTGTTGACACAGAAAGTTACTACTGCAGTGGATTGCAGAAGAAGGTTTGAGGAATGGCGCCAAATTCAAATTTTTCACTTAACTTAATTTCTTTAAGTAGAAAAAAAATGGGAGGCATTACTTTTTGACCGACCCTCGTACATTCAAGTACATACAATAATCCAGGGACCAGTTGAAATCAGACACTTAAATCAGTCAGTGTCAAAACTCTGTTATTCGATGGCCCATAAATGAAGGCTTCAGTGTCTACCGAGACACTGGCTATGAATAGCCAGGCTGCAGTGTTTAGTGGTAAACACTCGTTGAATGCAGTGTCACCTCATGTGTTTGCTGCGGCTGCTGCACCTTGTGGCTGCAGCCGTCGCCTGGAATCCGAGTATCTCTGTCGTGTTGTCTCTGTCTGCAACCGCGATAGGCAGGGAATCCGTAATATCGTCAGATACTAAACTTTGCCAGCATTATTGATGTTCCAGGCTGCAGAATTACTTCGGTAGCTGGCTCACATGCTGCTTGGCTAGTCACAACGGTCTGCCATATGCTGATACTAGAATTTCTTCCCCCTTTGGAGTGTCACATATCGATACCACCACATCATTACATTGGTAACAGAACAGCAAGTTTCCTTTGGAGGCTGATAGTGGTCTTACAGAATTTGGAAGACCCAATCGTGTCCACCCACTGAGCCACACTCCAGCAAATCTGTACTTTGAGCGCCCTCTTCCGCTGGAATATAGGATGACAAGTGGCAGCAACTCAGGCCATTCGTGCTCTGAGCTACCTTGCAACGATAGCTTCATTCTTGTCTCATCCTTGAGGACATTCTTAGAGCTGGACTCTATTTCTTCTTGCACCATTTGTAATGAGTCTTCATACATTTGGAGAAATACAGGCTCACCAAATCTTCTGTTTGTTGTGTTACTTGTTCGCTAATCATATCTACTCCTGTCCACCTTTCTTACGACCACTCTGTATTCCATCTCTCCTTATTTTTGTATATGAAACGGCATTCAACAGAAAATTTCCGTCCTCTGGATGTCTGGCTCTTGCTGAATCTGTGAACAACTAAAACAGCGTGGTTCTTCCGTGTCTGTTTCTTTTTCCCTTGAATCTACATGGTACACCACTACTTACTCTTTACACATTGTTTCTCTTCCCTAAAGTCTCCATTACAAGGTGTCTGGCACTAATACACCTGTGCTCAGTCAACTACATAGGTAAGTAGTGGACTGGGAGTGGGTGAAGGGATTTCTTCTAGTGGTGGATGTGGATCTGAAAGCGATCACCACGATTAACAAAGTTTCCAAAGACGAAATCCCCGTTACCATGACTCATTGATGGTACTCGCTGCCGTATTGCTAAATATGAAGTACTGTTCTGTGCTCATCACCCATTCTGTGCTGTTGATACCTTGCTGGGTGAAGTAAGTATGGTGAAATAAATGGTACTATTCAGGGAGCTCAAGTTTTTCACAAGTAGGGTTTAAATAGATTTATTGAGTAGATACACAGAGGATACTTAGTTTCAAAGTTGTAGTGCATGATATTGTCGCTGGAAGTTGAGAAATCTGTCCGGAGATGTCACATTAAGCCACTTACAAGATAAATCATAGGCTCAATATTGCCGTACATCGTCTAGCATTTCTCTATATTTAAAACTAAACTTTTCCGACGTCGAATTCTAGCAATTTTTCCATTCTTCCATAAATTATTTTACAATCATGACTGATAAAACCGTTGGTTTGGTCGTATTAAAACCCATCAACATCCGTCTTCTTTGGAATTAGAGTTATCACGTCCTTCTAGAAGTCTATGGAATATCTATGCTTAAGCACACGAGGTGTAGTAGTTTCTAACTCTACCAAGGATCTCAATAATTCTGAAGGGTTTCGTTTCGACTTAAATATTTCAGTGCTTTGCCCAACCCTTCTCATCCATATCCTATCACTAACCACTTTTTCACTTTCTATAATATTGCATTCATATTCCTTTTCTCTTGCATAGCCATTCTACATGTTTCTCCGACCCTTCAGCTTTCCGTTTATTAATACTGGCTTGTCTTCTGAGCTGTTTACATTCACATAGGTGCTTCTCTTTCCTTCAATCTTTATGCATTCTATGCACGTTATGTATGTTTTTAAAGACTTGGATTTGTCCTGTAGGTATTTCTGTAATCCATGTTGCACTTTATCTCAATCTCGCTTTTCAGACGACTGTTTTCTCATTCGCCTGCTTCATCTGCTACATTTTAAATTTTTCTCCTTTGGTCTGAACAAATTCAGTAGCTCTTTTTTGTCTTTATACATATTTTATCATCGGCTGCCTTAACTACTTCATCTCTCACAACTACCCACTCGACTCATATTATATTCCTTTACTATATTTTAGTCGGTCGTTACTGAGCTGCCGGTGAAACTCTTAAACCGTTTGGATCATTCATTTCATCTAATATCATTAAACTGAATACTTCCTGCTTCGATTTTTATGTATTTTATCCCCCACTCCTTCAATATGTCGCCTCTCACCTATTCGTCTTCTACTGTACTCCTTTATCATTTTTCAAAGTCATAAATTTCACTCTGAAATTCTCATGAACGTCTGGATCTTTCATTTCATCTAGGTATTATCTCCTTAACTTTATACCTTTTTACAAATCTCTTCAGTTTTAATCTGGAGTTCATAATCCACATCTGTCCTGGATTTGTTTTGCTGTTTAAAATCGGATTTAAACATTTCTGTCTTAACACTATATACTCAGCCTGAAACCTTCTATTGTTTGCAGGTCTCTTCCACACATACAATTGTTCTCCTACGATACTTCCTTCTATTCACTTGCCTGCTATTGTGGAATTCAGGTCTTCATTAAAATTAAACTTTGGTCCCTTTAAAATATCAGAATAATTCCTTTAATACCATATATTCCTTCAATGTCTTCATCAACTACACAGTTATTTGTGAATTAAACTGTGTGGCGAGTGTTGGCTTTGTGCCTGTTTTATTCCCTAACTGATTTTGTGATGACAGCCCTGTATTCACCTTATCAGAAGTTCTATCGTATGTACCATGTACCATTGCAGTTCGCTAGTTCCGTCCCTTTACATATCCTCTAAACTTCCGATTCCATTAAAGGACCTATAATTTCACTCTCCAATCCAAAGAATGACAGATTTCTTTTTTTCCAATATGGACAGCCTCCTGAGTAGTGCCCTCCTAGAGGTCTGAACGCGAGTCTATTTTACATACAGGATATTTCACATAAGACGATGGCGCCATCATCTATCCACGCAGTACAGTTACGCTGCCCCGAGGAAAATAACGACAGTAGTTTCTGTTGCTTTCATCTGTTCACAGTAACATCATAGCACCACCTAGTTTCCTAATGTCTGAAGGCCAGGACAGTTAATTATTCATACTGGAGCCACTGCAATCTGATTGTACCATATTTGCACGTTAGATGTCGTACATCAACAGAAAATGTGTCGTCGGCCAGTCATGCATGTCCTATATTCCCCAACAACCAAGCATGGGTGAAATTTGAACCCAGTAGGATGGTGACTGAACTGGAAAGTTTATATGCATGCATTTGCACTAACTAGAAATACGCTCACATTTCTTGCAGTAATCAGTGGAGACTAGTAATCACACAGGAAAAATCACAAGTATCTTGCAAATGGGTCATTTGAGGGATGATGTTTTGCTCTATTTTACTTTTAATCGGGACAGCTTTCTCTACTAATTGTTGCACACATTGTATACCTTTGTCTGGAAATATGCGCATGAGATCGCAGTCTCTGTAAACTTGAGCTATTATAGAATCACTTCTTTTTCCCATCCAAGCACTGTGAGTGTCCTTCTTTGAAAGTCCTTGCGTGTGTGCTGTAAATGTGACATTTGGTTACAAGATGCAAGCTGTAGTAAATTAACAACAAACTTAATAGCTTGTGATTGAAATTGCATTCGTGGGTTAAGATAAAACTGAACAGTATGACATCAAAATTAAAAGAAATATTTGTTTAGAGTTAATGAGAAGAAATTTCAATTTGTGGATAAGGCAGCCACATATATCAGTGTCCCATATAGGTGACTGACTAATTTCATAGATAATTATGACCCAGCGTACTACATTTATTGCCTCGAATTTAAATGAGTAAACCAACTGAGATTGTCATTTCAATTTTTGTTTTTATTCTCAGAAAATATTACTTAAGTGAGCCACACATCATATGAAGATTAATTTGTTTGTATTAGTAGAGGAAATGTTGTTTTCTGTTGAAATTACACGAATAATTGTACCGAGGTTTTACATGGAAACTTTTTCCTACTAGTACACTACCTTTCCATTATGTTTAGTGATGTTATAATAAACGGTGTAATGATAAAAGCTACTTTTTGACTCAAAGAACCTATTTGGATATTTTTGCTTCTCTAGAGCCATTATCCTGTACTAAACAGGAAACATTACTAAAATCCTGATAATCATATGGCTGAAGTAACGAGTAAAAATCTTAGAGTTACTGCAGTGAGGCATATTGATGCAAGGTCGATTTTACAAGTTCGTACACTTGTTTTATTGTGGTACTAACAGTGGAACACAACGAAGAAAGATTTTTGATGGAATTACTGAGCAGGGAAGCAGTAATAAAATTGTGGTAATGTTTCGAAAACCACTACATGTTCTTTTGTTTTAGTCTTCGGAATAACAGTACTTGCTATGATTAACTAAAATTTAATTAACAAAAGAGGTATTGATGTAAACCGTTGCTCATTAATAGATATCAGCAAATTCAGTCTGTCGTGTCAGGCAGCTGCATTATGTAATAGCGTTACCACGCAGTAGCCTTTAATGTTACCATTGCATGACTAGCTTATGTCCTGGAAGATAGCACATTACGTAAGAGAAAGAGAACTACAGGTATCCCATCGAGAAAACAGTTGTTGATTAACATTCTACAGGAAAGTAGTTTAGGGACACTTCTTTTGATTTCGTTTGACAGAACGGTAAAGAAAACATACAGATCATCGTTATAAGGAATGTCATATTACGTGAGAAAATTTTTTTCGAAGGTCTGTGTCTCCTTGAACTGTTGGGGTATATTTTAGGCGATGAATATATTTGACCTGTGACACTTTGAATGGCTGTGGTTTCTCAAATATACAAGGTAGCCTTCTGGTCCTCCACATGTTCTTTTGTGTTGTTACACAATGGAGATATATTTTTACCTGTGAATTAAAGTAATGAGAGACTTTTTGTATTGATATTCACAGGTCAGCAGCTTTCACCTGACATTCAAGAAATGAAACGCAAATACTGTACTTTAGTCTTTCATAAGTTGTGAACCCGGGTTTTAATTTCTTAGGTTCATTTTGATAGAACATAAGGTGTACAAAAAAATCGAAAGGTGTTAAGGTATGCTGTACATCTATCCCACTATGAAATCTGTATGCCTCTAATAATGTTAACTAAAAATGAATTTTTAATTTGCTATTCAAAGACGTGTTATTGAAACAGTATACTGTAGTGTCACGGAATAGTAAAGAGGTGGAAACGTGGAATATTGTCAAGGTTTCGTTGCCTATGCCGAGAGCCAGAGGCAGTAGGTTAGCCAAGATGTAGGAAAATTTCACATATATCGGAATGTGTCGTCACGCAAGGGCTATGGCCTGGTTACACACAACAGGCGAGAGAGAATTGCTTAGCACGCGGGTTGTGTTAGACGGAAACTTTCGTAGAGTGCAAGACAGAGGTATAGCGTCAGCTGTACTGCATTTCATAACTTCGGGTAAGTCTGCCGTAACAACACGTAACTCTGTCGCAAGAACGCCTAAGGGGCGAGTACGACAGATAGATCAGCAGTATAAGTGGAACGAATGCGTTCATTACAAACGAGCTGCATAGCGCTCAGCTCGGTGATCGACATGTTAATCTTTATTAAGGAGATGTTGCAGTAAGGGCGGCCCATCCAGCAGCAGACGTGAGGGGACAGTACCAGCTCTGGTCCTCTCTGCTGCCGCTGTCAATCATCAACCCAGGATTAGCAGACATCGCGGCAGACTCGCTCACCACCAATGCTGACCACATCAGTGAGCCGTCGTCGAGATCGTGCTGGGCCTAGGCCCTGTGCATTGGCCGTATGACCGGGTGAGCCGACGACGCTGGGGGACTGCAGCCCGTTCCGCCCGTCCACCGCGGACGAGCAACCAGGAGGAGCAGGGAAGAAGACGGGGTGGGATAGAGTACACTCCGCACTACTAGAACGCCTCTCGTGCCGACAGCGCCAGGACTCCAACGCGGAGCCTCCTACGCACAGCGGCTTGCTGTCCGCAGCCGAGTCGGCCAGCCAGCCGTGCGCCACCAGCCACGCACGGCCGAAGTACGAAGTAAGGACATTCCTTCGCTATGTCACAGCATGCGGCCGTGACTGTGCGGCCTTGAGCTGGTGTCATCGCTACAAGTCAGGTCGGTCGTTGATATCACCAAGCTCAGCCAGCCTGTATTATGCGGGCCACATTGTACTCGGCAGGAATAAAGGTATTATGAATTAATAATGTTTCTTTGGCGTGTCTGACGCGTCCACAGTCATTTCCTAGCATCCTGACAACTGGAGAGGTCACCGCTCGGCCACCCAGTCCATCGTAGGCGACCGGGACCACCGGGGTGCCTACAGTACTTAACATGTTTGCAAAAGTATTTTGACTGTCTTATCTTGTACACAATTTATAAAATTTAACTTCTTCACATAATTCATAGTCCAGCAGACTGTAATGTCATTTTCCGTTAGTGACATAAGTCACGTAATTTCCAGACAGCCACAACACAAAATTTGTTTTCTGAGCGGGGCAGAAAACATAGCTGGGGAAGTGTAAATTATCTACGATAATTTCTCTACTGACAGCCTTATTTACAAACGCTGCTCCTTTTTGGACTTTATTCCATATGTCTTCATATCCTCGATACATAAAACGGTGGTCCAACATGTGAGCCGCATTTCATCTAGTGCACGCGTTCGTGTCGTCAACGGTGGTGGGGTACAACTTTTCCTTACTACTAATTACATTATTAAAACTTCGATACCATGTCGCCTCTGTCTCTTAGGATATGAAATTAATGGTAAAGTTCTTCCAAATTGTTTTCCAGTCTTAATTTGGATACCTTAATTTCATTTTATTCAGATTTTCTGTGGTTTTTAATCTCTCCATGATCTTCCTGCAGTTCCTAAATTCTTTGTTCTTTACAGTACACTGCATGTAGCTTACCTCAAGGAAGAACTAGCCAACACATTTCAGTTTATAATTACTTCCGCCTGTATCTTGAGGTAACCTTAGATTCTCGAACTTTGTAAACTTATATACTCTGCCAGTTACGCTATTAGATTACATTTCAATAATCTGTAGCAAACTCTTAATGTACTAGTATAATGTCGTAATCCTCCACTATACGTCACATAGACGTAACCCACCGTCTTGCGGAATTAACACAACTTACCGATTGGGTGTTTACAAAATATTCTCTGTCCATATAAGTCTGCAAATCGTAAATATAATGTTTTAGCTATGATCTTGGGACTGACGCAATTAGACCTATACACAGTGTACGGTTTTGGATAAAATGAACCAATTAATTATTATAATTTTCTTTAAAATGTTCAGGTCTCTGGTCTCATCGAATATTGTCATACCTGTGATTCCGTCCATCACTTAAAAGTTGTTTGTTATTGTTGGAAGCGGACATCAGTGAAAAGTGATGGAGTGATGTGCTAATCCACGGAATTTGCTCATCTCAAGCGAACGTCATTATCACGTTTGAGATTTAAGATTGAGCTTTTCATCTTGTGAACGATAGCACCTTTCGCATGAATCGTCAGTACTTCTACGCGTAATAATGACTCCAACGTCTTCAGCACACCCACTGTCGAAGTTTTTAATGCCTGATGCTGTGATGCCCTCGAGGTACACATTCAGTCTCCCGTGAAACGGTTCTAGTGCAATAGTGTATACGATCATTGACGAAGGAGCTCCCTGCGGAACGCTGTTTTTTATCGCAATGGGTCAAATAAAAAGCCTGTATATGGAAATATTAGTTTGTATTCCTTCAGCAATGTTAAAAATGGTAAGAAATCTTCACTAAAATCCACATGTGTCATCGTTCTGACAAGGGGAGGCCGCCAATTGTGAAATTCAGATTCGATTCATACTGCGCATAATAAAAGCTCATGGCCAGAGGTGTAATGTGGCAGAGCACCAAGATGCACTTCTCAGCCGTTGTCGAGAAAATCGACAGTTAAAAGACACCGTTGCGGTGAAATACTCTCTACGAGTCATAGTTTTCTACAGCGTCGTGGCGCAGCGGTAAGCGCTCGGGTTCGTAATCCAAAGGTCGCCGGTTCGAATCTCGCGCCTTGCAATTTTTTTTATTATTAGTTTTTTGTAATTCAAATATATATATATATATATATATATTCCCGGCAATCAGTTGCAACAATTATGCATATAATAAGTTGTTGAAAGTCGTTTGTCGTGGAAAAACTGGCGACTTCGAACATCATTATGTTTTCCGCAAACAAAGTTGTATTTGACAAATGTTATTAATTGTCTTCATAATGTTAACCACGTATCGTTAACGGAAGACATAGAAACGGTATTCCGAAACGAATACGTATATCGTAAGTCAAACGTTCGAATTAGAATAGAGACCCCACGAACACAAATTTGCTGCGGGAGGTATGAAATATAAACTCCGTTACTCGCTCGTTACACTTGAAGGACATATGTTGAATGGGCCGAAACGAGCCGCCGCATAACAGCGTAGTTGCCTGCTAACTTCGAAAGAAGGTAGATGCGGTCCCTAGCGCAACTTATAACATCGTCGAAAATCAGTGCGGACGGGAGAGCTTTGGTACACCCTGTTAAAAAAACGGAAAAATGGAGGCGGTACAATTGGAGAGGGATCCGCCTTCACCAACATGCTTAAGCAATTCATTAATAGTTATATATATATATATATATATATATATATATATATATATATATATATATATATGAATTACAAAAAACTAATAACAAAAAAAATTTGCAAGGCGCGAGATTCGATCCGGCGACCTTCGGATTACGAACCCGAGCGCTTAACGCTGCGCCACGACACTGTAGAAAATTGTTAATCGTAGAGAGTATTTCACCGCAACGGTTTCTTTTAACTCGATTTTCTCGACAACGGCTGAGAAGTGCATCTTGGTGCTTTGCCACATTACACCTCTGGCCATGAGCTTTTATTATGCGCAGTATGAATCGAATCTGAATTTCACAATTGGCGGCCTCCCCTTGTGAGTAAATATTATTGGTTGAGCCCGGCGAAAGCCTTTTATAAAAATCTGTAAGAGCCTTCTACGAATAATGTTGGTAAGATGGTATTGGCACCCATATATACACATGGAGCTTTAAAAATACTCGCCCCTGATGGGCGTGGTGCTCTCCCACTACTTTCTCTTTTAGTGATCTCATTATTTCTTGAAGTACAAGTGCAATTGCTCAGGAATCCGAGTTCATCAGATGTAGAGATCTAATTTTGCTGAGTTCTTTCACTTCTGTGTTTTTACCGTTTTGTATTAAAACATTTTTTCGGAACTCGTATGGACCAGTAACTCCTATCCGTAAACTGATTACCTACTGTAGGCCAAAATTTTCAACAAATTCCACAGGCAATGGTGACTTATGGGTACTCAAAGTCTTAATTACGTCTAACACCACATCGCACGTTATCTGAGCTGTGGTCACCGCCAGTCATACAGTTCCCTATATTGGTATTTGGGAGCAAATCTCTTGCAACACCTGGTTAATGCTGGGTATCAGTAGGCAATGGACTATAAAATCTGTAAGCTTCAAGTAAAATGTCTTTCGGTCCTGAAAGAGCGTTATTGCCTTCTTCTCGGAGTTAATTAAAATAATTTCCTCTTATGTTTCTTTATTGTTCTATTAACAGACACAATGAAGTGTTTTCCTCCTCCATAGTTGTTTTGACTCGAAATTTTATTTTTAATCCTTCCAGTTGTGTATTATTAATATTTTGAGTTTATCAGCAATCATTTCTGTTTACTAAAATCTCTTCAGAAATTTGCTGATCCAAAAGTTCCCTCAAACAATAGAATTCAACGGTACTGCGAAACCATCTCGCTTTCTTTCACTGTTGCAAGCTACCGGGGTTGATCTCAATTTATTTTTAGAACATAAGGTCCACTACTCGATACGGGACCTGTATTTATGTTGCATTAGGAGAGCAGCCTGCTATAAGACTTCTGTTATTCAAGCAATTATAGCCTCTTACCGAACATTGATATTCAGTTTTCACAACGGGTGGCCGCAATATTTTCATTTCCTCTTCAGGCTAATGCTGCATTTCAGTGTGAGATGGTCGTAAAAGATAGTGGGGATCACTTCACTTCCATTAATTTTATGTTATAGGTTTGATGTTACATACTTTCCACCGATCCTGCTTTGTAGTCGACTAATAATGTATGTATATTTCACCAGCGTGGGGTATTTAACTTCCCACACATCCTACCACTTCCTGTTTGTCAGCACAACTTCCAGTTGTCTGGTGGAGCTAAAATTTGGCCATTGATCTTTTCTGTGGCTTACAGAGCTAAAATCAGCGCAGCTAAAGCTTCTGTCGGATTCTTTTTGGGTATAAATGACGCTTTTAAAAAGTTTAGCCCTATTTTCTCTTAGTTGTTTCCTGGGAAAGCATAAATATTTAATACACTAATATTAAAAAGTTTCCATAACTGAAGCTCGTCCCCATATCAGGAGCTTCTGGAGCTATATCTAAGATCTCTTTGCAATGTGGGTCCTAAAATTTACTTATATTAAATCGCTGGAGTAGGGCTCAGTATTCCACTGGTACAGAAAATCTTAAAACAAGCCAGTTTTTCTTCGCGTTGAATCTTGGTCACGTTATATGTTAGTTCCGTTTTCCTGCACAGGAGGTAAGAAACTTAGTTAACGAGGGGTACTCCTTTCCGTTTCAATTGTATCCCGTTCCATACTATTTTTTATCAAAAAATTATGACATCTCATAAATTTAGATTTCTCTTCTATGTGGCTAGACTCTTTTCATATCATGTTCCGTTTGTTCCTCTTTTTCGTTCACATAATCTGTACCTTTTTCTGAGAGATAACAGCCTTACTCCATTAGAATCCTGTCGCTCAAATCTGAGATGTCAAACGTCGCCTGAGTCTGTTTACTAATGTCAAACTGAGAGGCACGTTTCAGAACTATGTTTTGACATAGTTTTTGGAAAGAAGGTGGTACGCCAGATGACACAAACGTAGTATGAGTCTACGCTTATTGCTGGTTCAATGGCGGAAAGGGTTCCAGCAGAGGAGGAATGAGGCTTCCGCAGTGCGCTAAAGAAGAGGGAGTAGCAGCATACCGGATTGTCCGAGGTTAGTCGAATACACATCACGATGACAGTCGACCATGTACTGAGAACTTTGTCGCCAAATGGAAGTTCGCGCTGTTATTCGTTGTCATCCATCAACTCCAGGACATGTCTAGTCAAATTGTTGGTCACTAGTGTTATATGTTCAGTGAAGGAAAGGAGATCGTGGAAGATGAAGGTCGACATGGGGATCCCTCGACATCAACGAATGAAAATAACATTGCTACAGTACAGGACATGGTGTTAGCGGACAAGTGCATAACGATGTCAGACGTGGCGTCCACAATGCGTATTGGCGATGCTCAGCGCCATGACACGCTCCGTGATGTGCTGTATTACAGAAAAATGTCCCCAATATGGGTCTCGAGTAACCTGAGCCCGGATCACATGAGTGCAAAAATGGGAATCAGCCTTGATCACTTTATGTGGTACTTGCGAAAGAGATACAGCCATTTCATCAGTGAGGAGAAAATTCAGTGTGTCAGCCTCCGCAGGAAAGTTTATGGCAACAGTGTTATCATTTATTTCTTCCAGCACGGGACGTTCGAAGCACCACGCTACTGGGACACTCTCACGGCCATTCGACGAAACATACCAGGGCTCTTGAGTGAAGGTGTAATGCTCTTGGAAGACAAGCAGAATTACACATAGCAAGATGCAAACAGGATCAGATTCGTGCCTTCGGATGGTTGAGACTGAACCACCCGGCCTACAGTCCCCATCTTGCCCCATTGGAATTTCATCTGTTCGCTGTGCGGGGTAGCCGCGCGGTCTAGGACGTCTTGTCACGGTCCGCACGATTCTCTCCGTCGGAGGTTCGAGTCCCCCTCGGGCATGGGTGTGTGTGTTGTCCTTAGCGTAATCTAGTTTAAGTAGTGCGTAAACTTAGGTACCGATGGTCCCAGCAGTTTGGTCCCATAAGACCTTACCACAAATTTCCAAATTTCCTTTCACCTGTTCCCTGCATTCCAAGCCACACTCTCGGGACGTCACTTCCAAACCAATGCTGAAGTTGAACACCCTGTGTGACAATTCTTTACCTCTCAAGGCACCCGAGTTTGCCTGCAGTGTTTTATTCTTCAAACTAACTACATGCCACAACAAATGTGTCAATATCGATGGTAACTATGTCGAAACAAAGTGCATGATGTATTGGTGATGGTGCCATCGGCTATTTGTATTTGGCAGTTTAGTTTTTGTGTGAAACTCAACGTCCCTCGTACGTTTGTCGGACTCACACCCCCTTCTAGACATCTTCCAAGCCTTTCAGATGGGTATTTTACTTGCAATGCTTCATTTTCCCTTAGAGTTCTTAATTTTTTTTTTTCTCGTAATGCAAGGACCAACTTTCTGCAGCTTTATCTGGCAATCTCCTCTTCTTGCTACACTTCCAAGACTTTTTCAACACTCTAAAAGAAGATTAATTTCGCGACTTTTCAGGAGATGTTGCAGATGATCTATCTGAAATTCTATTCCTTCTTTGTCACGAAAGACATCTTGTCACCTTGTTCAGCCACTCCATGGTTGCACTTTCGTCCAGTGATTCTATTCCTCTGGACACTTTCCCCAAGTTCGTAATATGTTGACGAGCGGTTTTCTTCATACACACATTTTCCGTTTCTGCCGGTTTCGAACCTACATCCACATTACTATCATTACCTCTGCTTTTGGCGGCCAGTATGCCTGGAAGTGTCATTTCACGTGTCGTAGTGATGGTACTCTTACGTGGCCCTGAATTATGAAGGAGCACGGAAACGTTCGTTTCTGGCATGTGATTGCTGTTCGACTCCTTGGAAAGTGTACAGCGACAATACAGTCACACAATCTCTATGAAGTGTTTTTCCCGGTGTTTCGTCAGTTGTTCGGAATCTCTTGGTAAACCATGGACGACACCAGAGTCTGAAGCAACAGTATTACTGAAACCCTCTCTCTGGCGTCACCTTCGGACCATCTTCCTGCCACATTTGGTGGTACTCTGTCATATGGTCTGAGGGCATTGTTTATTCCTTCCAGTGGCATTTTGAAAGTCAGCTCAAATACTCCGACTGTACGAATTCCAAAATCCAGCATGACTGATTACAACAACACTGATACATTTTAGTTTGAGTGATGAAAGCACATCAAGCCATTCAGAAGATCGATAACCCATAACAGGCGTACATACCGATCTGCATTAAATGCCTCCGGATTTGAAGCAATACGGTATCAACTGTGTTTTTGATATAATGGACGAATACAGAAAGCTGTTTCTGGAAATCATTTATATTCCTACAGAGAAAATTTTCATTACCCATAATAATCGTAAACGAAAGCACAACATGTGATTTTCAATTCTGCACCAGGCATTTTTATCGATTTTGTGCAGTTGTTATGTACATCCATTCTAAGAGAGTTTTTCGAAACGGTATTGATCCTTGAATTTTTCCTATCTCGTACATTGTATCTTTGCTCCTGCGACCTGTGGTATATTTCTTTCATATAATATACACTGAATCATACAGCTATCCCTTCAGGGGCGCGCCTCCCCTCTGTTGAGTAGTTATAGGAGAGTTTCTATTTGGTGATAAACTATCACAGAAATTATCATTTTAAAACTCACGCGATGACTGAAACGAGGAATTGCAGTTAAACAAATTCGACGGACAGTATTTAGTATTTCGGCGTGCTGTATTTCGCTGCCAAGAGCGACTAACCAAATGAGTACTATAATTTTGCTGACCTCGTCGCAGTTTCATCAAGGACTGCAAATAAAGTTTGTTGCGTTACTATGAACTACACTGAGGTGACTAAAGTCAGCCGCGCGGACTTAGCCGAGCGGTCAAAGGGCTCCAGTCATCGACTGTGCGGCTGGTCCCGGCTGAGGTTCAAGTCCTCCCTCGGGCGTGGGTGTGTGTGTGTGTGTGTGTTTGTCCTTAGGATAATTTAGGTTAAGTGGTGTGTAACCTTAGGGACTGATGACCTTAGCAGTTAAGTCCCATAAGATTTCAAACACATTTGAACATTTTGACAAAAGTCATGGGATAGCGTCACGCGCATATATAGATGGCATTAGTATCGCTCATACACAGTGCATTGGCAAAGCAGTTATTTGTGCTTAGGTGATTTATGTTAACGGATTATTCACGAGATGACAGCCGCACGACAAACAATTACGAAGCTTAAGGCGGAATTGTAGTTGGAGATAGACGCATCGGACATTCAGTTTCGGAACTTTGTAGGGAATTCAGTGTTCCGAAATCCACAGTTTCAAGAGTGTGCCGTGAATACAAAATTTCATGCATTACCCCTCACCATGGACAACGCAGTGGCCGACGGCCTTCATTTAACGAACGAGAACAGTGTCGTTTGTGTACAGTTGCCAGTGCTAATCGACAACCAGTACTGCGTGAAATAACCGCAAAAATCAGTATGGTACTTGTGACCATTAGGACAGTGCAGCTATATTTGGCATTAATGGGCCATGGCAGCAGTCACGAATGCCTTTCCTAACCTCACAACATCGCTCTACTGCACCTCACGCGGCCTCGTGACCGTATCGGTAGCACTCTAGCGATTGGAAAACTGTGGACTGGTCAGATAAGACCCAATTTCAGTTGTTGGCTGACTGTAGGGTTCAAGTGTGGCGCAGACCCCAGAAAGCCATGGGCGTAACAATAGTAGGGAGACGGTGGCACGAGCGCAATTTTGATATCAAATTGATATGCAAATTAACGAAACTGATCAATTAACTACAAATCATCCCCACTCACCCCAATCCCCACCCCAGGGGAGTCAGGGTTTTTTTTCAGCCTTCACGTGGGCCCTGCACCCCCCCCCCCCCCCCCCCGGCACCACAATCATCCACCTATCCTGTTGGTGGGAATATCAGATATTGGCAGGAATTTCAAATTATGGCGGATATTGCGAAATGTGGTGGGAGTTTTTTTGGTCCTAGGGCTGTGCTGGCGTTCCATCCCACACCCCACACGGGAACTATCAGGAAATTAAAAATGGCAGTACCCTTTTCAAGGACTAGACCTTGGTCCTCCTGATCGGAGAGCCAACGTACTTCCCCTCAACTTACGGAAACCGCCCAGATTTAGGATGGGAATGTTAGATAAGTGTACTTTATTTATTTTGGTTGGGAAACCGAAGTAAAGATCGCTACTAATTATGTAATCAGTCCTAATTACACAACTATATGCACAGCTCTATACAGCAGTGCCTAAAATAGCAATACAGCTCAAAGATTGTCGATGCCATACAAAGGGTGCTAGTCTGCTGTGAAAAAATTTCAGAGTACCACTACAAACTAGTGGCAGACATACTCAAACTCTATCCTTCACCTACAAGCTGACGGGAAAAAGGCAGAAGTGGGAGGTACCACCAATATTTTTTTTGTTGGGAAATATATTCAACTGATGAGGTGATGGTGTAGGACAGAGATGAGTTTAATGAATGTAGTACCTTCCAGCAGACATATGAGGACTGTTTCTATCGCTGTTTGACATTGGAGTTCGCTACAGCCGGCCGTGGTGGTCTCGCGGTTCTAGGCGCTCAGTCCAGAACCGCGCGACTGCTACGGTCGCAGGTTCGAATCCTGCCTCGGGCATGGATGTGTGTGATGTCCTCAGGTTAGTTAGGTTTAAGTAGTTCTAAGTTCTACGGGACTGATGACCACAGATGTTAAGTCCCATAGTGCTCAGAGCCATTTGAACCATTTTTTTTGTTCGCTACAGATGCCTGTTTCACAATCAACCTGCAGCATGGGTAATCGAAGCCAATACTCGCTACCACAACGGATAAAAATGCTTCACCGTTCTAACTACATATCTAAATTGTATGAAAAGTGTGGTGTCACCGCCAGACACCACACTTGCTAGGTGGTAGTTTAAATCGGCCTCGGTCCATTAGTACATGTCGGACTCGCGTGTCGCCACTGTCAGGATCGCAGACCGAGCGCCACCACAAGGCAGGTCTCGAGAGACGGACTAGCACTCGCCCCAGTTGTACGACGACGTGGCTAGCGACTACACTGACGAAGCCTTTCTCTCATTTGCCGAGAGACAGTTAGAATAGCCTTCAACTAAGTCCATGGCTACGACCTAGCAAGGCGCCATTAGTTACTTCATGAATCTAAAGAGTCTCACTTGTATCATCAAGAATGCTGTATACCAAAGGACGATATAAAAGTTAAGTGTTCTAGTAGCTACGTTCTTTTCTTTATCACATTCATTACGAATCCTGTTCCAGACTTCGCGCCAGTCGGCGTGTGTGTACGTGTGCCCTTTCGGCTACCCGTCTCTGTGGACTGGCTGCCTTGTCAGTCCACTACAAAAAGAAATCAGCACTCGTAATCAATCAGTCATTTTCAACCCTTGTACTGGGTAAAGTTGTCCCTAAAGATTTCAGATGGGTGGCAGTTGAACATTCGTTCTACTATGTGTATGGCCGGCCACTAGCAAAATTATATGTCCTCCTACCTTCCCTCATTCCTCTCCAACCTCCCTCCCTCCCTCCAGCTAAAGAGGCGACACAAACACTTTCTGTTTCCAATGATCAACTGCTACCGAACGCCATGCGCTTTTTCTGTGACCTACTGCCATCCCTCCACGGTTGCTGGCTGCACCCAGACCATCTTGAGGCAACGGTGCAAGCATCGGTACTCTGCCAACAAAAGAGGATGTAAAGCCAACTAAACAGTACGAGTCAAATGAGGGCCACCCCATGTGCCTCTTGTTTGTTCATCTAAAATTTAAGAACACCCTCAGCCCAATACTCCGCCCCCTGGTCAGGACGCATCTGCCTAGGGCGACCACACTCCATCCCCTGCAAGTGGCCGCCTTCTGAATGTGAAAACACTGCACTGTAACAATTATATTTAACATCAATGCACCTCCTGTGATAGAGCATCAACTGAAAAGGGAAACACAGTATAGTTTTATGAGCAAAGTTAGTACAATTTTTACGTTCGACAGCAGGAGACAATTCGCGTCTCATTATCTTGCGACATTCAGTGAAGGGCACCACTGCCGATTACATATGAATAAAATTCAGAGAACTATACAAATCCAACCTGCATGAAAGCAGGAAAAAAACTTCCACTGTTTGCTGCAAAAACTATTTATCAGCACAGAATGTGTTATTTAGAAAAGCATCTATGTTAAGCAATTTATTTCCGCTTGAGGAACAAATTACAAGACCTGATAGTGTCTCTCAGTTGAAATCAGTGTTTGTAAGTAAACCGTCATGCAAGTGTGTATTATAAACGTTTCAGGCACGTGAACTAACATTATAGCATTATAGTATACAATTTTTCCATCTCATTTGCTCACATGTCAGAAAAAACACTATCATTTTATGTTGGTCAAAAACAAGCTATAATTCAAGAGGATGTTACTGTTTTGCATACTATGTCAGGTCCCATTTTACCAATGTGAGCTGTATCACACCAACGTTTACATAAGAAATCATGGGAGCCTGTCTTCTGATAGAACCTCTCTTACAATACATCGAGAAGCAAATACCATCTGCGTGTTGACATAGAGCATACTACATATACTCATATTGCTCCGCTGGAGCTAATGACTAGTGCTCATATAAGTCGCTTGCATAGGTCTGCAAAGCGTTTTGCCAGAGGGGCCATATATCCAACAGCCTATTAATCACAATCGAGGGTTTCTGTATTGTTCCTTCATAAGAAGTTGCAGACATTGTATTTTTTGGCTGTAGAACATCCAAGCAGTGTATGACTACAGCTTTGTTCACCACCATACACTTTATTTTTCTACCATGAGATCAAGGTCTGTGTCAGGTGATAAACTGGCATTAACATGTTTCGATTCATTGGCTCTCACAGAAATCTGAACATCACAACGTGTAAACAATGCGATTCCCACAACACACAGGTTGGTGGAAACGAAACACAGATGCGATGTTTCTCATTGACAAAAATCTAGGAGACAACACAACATATGCAAACTGGAAGAGTTTACAGGATTGTACAGCATTTCCAACAGGTGTCTGTAGGTGATGAAGTATACAGTTAATTTCATCATCCCCTGTGACGTGGTAGCGGACATCTCACATTCCATTTTGAAGATATAGTGTCTTAATTTAGGATTCATGTAGAGGATTACTGTTCCATTGCGGAGCATCGCCAGAAGGTGCTGTTAACAATAGGCTTGTGCTACTGGAAATAAAAAGAGGTACTGTTATCTTGTTGCTGGAAAAAAGATACTTGTGGAAGGCGTCATTGCATATGGAAGTAGAACAAGTAGGCAGCATTGAGGAACGCTTCGAAATAACTGAAGGTGGTCACCTCAATATTTAATCCCATGCTCCACAATGGCACGTAGCAAATTTCATGTGTTCCACCAGTGCTCTCTCCGTCCCAACCAAGTGGTACAAGTCAATGAGTATGTGGCAATCAACAGCATACCAGTCGACAGATGTGATGGGAAAGACACTATTGAATTGAGACAATGTAGTATAATATGCACTGGAGTTGATAGTGCAATCAGTTTTAGCAATTTTACCAGTTGTTCTGTAATTTCAACGACAGGCAGTGACGCAGCAGATTGCTTCCCAGTTTCTGTATCATCACTAAATCTCTAGTACACAAGCCTGCAAGTACGATATACTCGATTGTGATTTCAGATAGAGGAATGTGCAGTATGGTCATATACACCTTATACTAGATTGTGAATGCATATAGACAACTGTCAGGTATGTCCATTCACTAGATGCACCGAAGTGTACCAAACAGAGACCTATTCCTTTGTAGTTAGATATCTACATATTTCCAGCAAACTGATAGTAGTGCAGAATTTACGATTGTTACTGGCCATCTTTCTCTGTATGGATAGGCGTCACAAAGTATTCTTGTATTCCCAGTATCAAGTCAGAGACTGACAGAGATCTCCCACATTGCGCTGACAAATCCTACCGGCAACGTGGTCGCCAATTAAATCTGCAATTGACTATGAGTTTGAGGATCATATGCCCACTACATTCCACAACAGGACGAGCCGTGTCCATAACTGCTGTTCAGCAAAGACTGTTCCACACCAGTGTTATGCATTGCTCTCATACAAGTGCACAAGATCTCTTCAGATGCATGCATGTCAAGGAGGGTAGCACCTCTTATCTGTGTAGAAGACATGAGAATGTTGCAGCAATATAATAGATGGTTAAGAAGATATGTGTGGTTTTTATACACGATGGAGATCCATGCATATGGAGTTTGAAATCAATTTTGCTATCAATGCTGATTAATCCACTGTCTGGAATCAGTAACAGGAAACTACTGGCATGAGAGAAATGATCATAGGGCATAAACACATACTCCTATGGCTACATGGTTCTGTAAATGCTATATTGTTACAGCCATATTGTTTTTGAAGTATTAGTCATACAGAATGTAACGCTCTTAATAGTCTAATACAGGATATATTTGTCCAGCATCAGACATACAACCATTTCTGCCCCAGGCACTACGGCGACAAACTTTAAAATAATAAACTGCTTACTTCTACACTATTCTGCTGTCCTAGTAAGGCGTAGACAGCGTATGACCGCCATTAGAGCTGCTTATAAACCAACTAGAACGAATTCAGGAGACTGTTGGTCTGTCTATTAGGAAATTAATGGATTTTATACGTATTTTTAAGTCAGAAACGTTTGTACCCTGAATGACATTTACCACGTCACTCGTACTTACTATTACCAGTAGTATTGATTTGATGGTTGCGTCAATGTCTCACTAGGATATGGATCGAGGAAAAACCGCCGTAAATATCTCAATAGTTGATAGATTGAGGCACCACGCTCGCCCTGCTGCACGAAAATGCACACGAAGAAGCATCAACGTCTTACATGGGACTAAGCACTACAATTATTAAGCAAAGATGACGTAACAATGTTATTGCTGTTTACAGAAGCATCGCCACGACTCCGATAGCATTTCTCTTACACAGAGAAGCCCTGGTCCAATGTTGGGTAGTTTTGCTCATCTGTAGGATCATATAGGAATTTTGTCCTAACACCATATCTCTCGAGCACACGCCCCCCCCCCCCTCCCACTATTAAAGATGATATACGTAGCATCGGTTCCACCTACTAAAGAACACTCTCGACAATGGTTTAAGTCTGATAGATGCATTGATTCTACCCCTTAATAGTTAACTAATAACATTACTTGTGAGAACCAACCGTAATTCGCTAATATCTATATTCGATTGCAAGTGTGGGAACACTGTTATTGCCATCAATTTGTCGTAATTTCAGCAGGTTTCCGTGGATTTTTACTGTCGCTCTACCCGTCTCAAATACGTGGGTTTTTGTGAAACATACTTCAACAGAGGTGACGTAAGAATTACACAGAGGCGCTGCATTGAAGGAGGTGAAACATATGTATCCCAATCCATAACAGTGTTTTCGCACAAGTAGTCAAATATAGATTTTAGCAAATTACATTGGTTCTCACAAGCCATGTCATTCCTTAAGTATTAAGAAGAAGAATCAATGCGTCATCAGACTTAAAGCATCCCCTAGAGTGTTCTGTAGGAGAGTGGACCAGTGCCATATATATATCACCTTTAACAGTGTGGCATGGTTTTTGGACGAAATTGCTATATGATCCCACACATGAGCAAAACTACCTGACATTCGACCAGTACTTCTTTGTGTAAGAGAATTGCTACCAGAGCTATGGTGATGCTACTGTAAATAGCAATAAGACTGTTACATCTCCTTTGGCTATTGATGGGGGTGCTTAATCGCTCATAAAAAGTTGCTGCTTCTTCGTTTAGATTCGTACAGCAGGGTGTGCGTTGTGCCACATTCTATCAGCTATCGAAATGTTTACGTCGTTTTTCCTCCGCTCCATTTCCTCGTGAGACACTGACGCAGCCGTCAAAACCGATACTACTGCTAATATTATGCGCGTGTGAGGTGGGAAGTGAAATTGAGAGTACATATGTTTCTGACCTAGAAAGATCTATAAAATACGTTAATTTTCCTAAATTGCTTCTTGTTGGCTTATAAACAGCTCTAGCGGCGAATATACACTACCTATGAGTTCCTAGAACAGTAAAATAGTGTAGAAGTACGTAGTTTACTATTTAAAAGTTTGTCACCATAGCGCTTGCATGATGGTTGTGTGTTTGACGTATTAAGAGCGTTGCATTCTGCACTACTAACACTTCACAAACAATATGACTATAACAATACAGCATTTTAGATACAGTACCATGTAGCCATAGGAGTGTGTGTTTATGCTCTATGATCATTTCTTTCATGCCGGTACCTTCCTGGTACCGAGTCCAGACAGTGGAATAATACTTCACAATTGATACAAAAATTGATTTAGTTGAAATGTTTCGAACTCCATCCATCTGGAATTCCATCATGTATGAACCACATGTTTCTTCTTAACCGTCTGTTATATCACCGCGGCACTCTCATGTCTATTATAACTGATGAGAGGTGCTAACCTCCTCGGCATTCACGCTTCTGGAGAGATCCTGTGCATTTGAATGGGAGCGATGTGTAAGATTGGTGCGGAACAGTCTTTACTTAACAGCAGTTATAGACACAGATCGCCTTGTTCCTTCAGGAGACGTGGAATGTTGTTGGTGTCATAATTTTGGTCAATTGCAGGTTGAATTGGCGACAGTGTTCGAGGGACGGTTGGTCAAGGACAAGATGGGAGGGATCTGTTATTCTCTAACTTTATCCTAGGAATACGAGAATACTCTATGATGGTCATCCACACAGAGAAAGATGGCCACTCGTAATCGTAAATTGTGCACTATGATCAATGTGCTGGAAATACGTAGGTAACCTAAATGCAACAGAATATTGCTCTGTCTGGTTTACTTTGGTGTGTATGGCTGAATGAACGTGCTGCACAGTCATTTGTCTGCATTTGCTATCTGGTATTGGTAGTTGCAAAGTAGTGGAAGGGTTATTCAGCCCTAGTAAAGAAACTGGGAAGCAATCCGCTATGTGACTGGCTGGTATTGAGATTTTAGATCAACAGGTAAAATTAATAAAACTGATATTGCTGTAAACTACAGTGTTTATTACAGTACATGTCTCATGTTAGAGGTGTCTTTTCCATCCCAGGCATCACTGATATGCTGCTGATTACCACATAACGTCTGATGTTGGTTCAGGTGAAGAGAGCCTTGGTGGAACACGATATCTGCTACCTGTCACTCTGGACCATGGGACTGAATATAGAGGTCATCACCTTCAGACTGTTCTTTGGAAGCGTTCCTCGGTGCTGCAGACTCGCCCTGTTAATATAAGGAAATAATGCCCTTCAGAATGGAACACCGAGATATCTACTACCTTGTCACTTTAGAAGATGAGATTAACTGTATAGGTCATCACTAGAGATCAAATTATATGCATTTGTATGTTGCACATGCATTCGGATATTTGGAACCTTTTCACTGGTCATTGCATTTTTTTTTGGTCATCACTCTACTGACTGGTTTGATGCGGCCCGCCACGAATTCCTTTCCTGTGCTAACCTCTTCATCTCAGAGTAGCACTTGCAACCTACGTCCTCAATTATTTGCTTGACGTATTCCAATCTCTGTCTTCCTCTACAGTTTTTGCCCTCTAAAGCTCCCTCTAGTACCATGGAAGTCATTCCCTCATGTCTTAGTAGATGTCCTATCATCCTGTCCCTTCTCCTTATCAGTGTTTTCCACATATTCCTTTCCTCTCCGATTCTGCATAGAACCTCCTCATTCCTTATCAGTCCACCTAATTTTCAACATTCGTCTATAGCACCACATCTCAAATGCTTCGATTCTCTTCTGTTCCGGTTTTCCCACAGTCCATGTTTCACTACCATACAATTCTGTACTCCAGACGTACATCCTCAGAAATTTCTTCCTCAAATGAAGGCCGGTATTTGATATTAGTAGACTTCTCTTGGCCAGAAATGCCTTTTTTGCCATAGCGAGTCTGCTTTTGATGTCCTCCTTGCTCCGTCCGTCATTGGTTATTTTACTGCCTAGGTAGCAGAATTCCTTAACTTCATTGACTTCGTGACCATCAATCCTGATGTTAAGTTTCTCGCTGTTCTCATTTATACTACTTCTCATTACCTTCGTCTTTCTCCGATTTACTCTCAAACCATACTGTGTACTCATTAGACTGTTCATTCCGTTCAGCAGATCATTTAATTCTTCTTCACTTTCACTCAGGATAGCAATGTCATCAGCGAATCGTATCATTGAAATCCTTTCACCTTGTACTTTAATTCCACTCCTGAACCTTTATTTCCATCATTGCTTCCTCGATGTACAGATTGAAGAGTAGGGGCGAAATGCTACAGCCTTGTCTTACACCCTTCTTAATACGAGCACTTCGTTCTTGATCGTCCACTCTTATTATTCCCTCTTGGTTGTTGTACATATTGTATATGCCCCCTCTCTCCCTATAGCTTACCCCTACATTTTTCAGAATCTCGAACAGCTTGCACCATTTTATATTGTCGAACGCTTTTTCCAGGTCGACTAATCCTATGAAAGTGTCTTGATTTTTCTTTAGCCTTGCTTCCATTATTAGCCGTAACGTCAGAATTGCCTCTCTCGTCCCTTTACTTTTCCTAAAGCCAAACTGATGGTCACCTAGCGCATTCTCAATTTTGTTTTCCATTCTTCTGTATATTATTCTTGTAAGCAGCTTCGATGCATGAGCTGTTAAGCTGATTGTGCGATAATTCTCGCACTTGTCAGCTCTTGCCGTCTTCGGAATTGTGTGAATGATGCTTTTCCGAAAGTCAGATGGTATGTCGCCAGACTCATATATTCTACACACCAACGTGAATAGTCGTTTTGTTGCCACTTCCCCCAATGATTTTAGAAATTCTGATGGAATGTTATCTGTCCCTTCTGCCTTATTTGACCGTAAGTCTTCCAAAGCTCTTTTAAATTCCGATTCTAATACTGGATCTATCTCTTCTAAATCGACTCCTGTTTCTTCTTCTATCACATCAGACAAATCTTCACCCTCATAGAGGCTTTCAATGTATTCTGTCCACCTATCTGCTCTCTCCTCTGCATTTAACAGTGGAATTCCCGTTGCACACTTAAAGTTACCACCGTTGCTTGTAATGTCACCAAAGGTTGTTTTGACTTTCCTGTAGGCTGAGTCGGTCCTTCCGACAATCATATCTTTTTCGATGTCTTCACATTTTTCCTGCAGCCATTTCGTCTTAGCTTCCCTGCACTTCCTATTTATTTCATTCCTCGGTGACTTGTATTTCTGTATTCCTGATTTTCCCGGAACATGTTTGTACTTCCTCCTTTCATCAATCAAGTGAAGTATTTCTTCTGTTACCCATGGTTTCTTCGCAGCTACCTTCTTTGTACCTATGTTTTCCTTCCCTACTTCTGTGATGGCCCTTTTTAGAGATGTCCATTCCTCTTCA
Source organism: Schistocerca nitens (assembly GCF_023898315.1). Classification (NCBI taxonomy): domain Eukaryota; kingdom Metazoa; phylum Arthropoda; class Insecta; order Orthoptera; family Acrididae; genus Schistocerca; species Schistocerca nitens. The sequence continues at coordinate 363,883,896 of NC_064622.1, forward strand.
ACTGTACTGCCTACTGCGCTATTCCTTATTGCTGTATCTATAGTGTTAGAGAACTTCAAACGTATCCCACTTCTTTGCGTACTGATTCTTCCTGACTAATGTCTTGAACTTCAGCCTACTCTTCATCACTACTATATTGTGATCCGAGTCTATATCTGCTCCTGGGTACGCCTTACAGTCCAGTATCTGATTTCGGAATCTCTGTATGACCATGATGTAATCTAATTGAAATCTTCCAGTATCTCCCGGCCTTTTCCAAGTATACCTCCTCCTCTTGTGATTCTAGAACAGGGAATTCGCTATTAGTAGCTGAAACTTGTTACAGAACTCAATTAGTCTTTCTCCTCTTTCATTCCTTGTCCTAAGCCCATATTCTCCTGTAACCTTTTCTTCTATTCCTTCCCCTACAACTGCATTCCAGTCGCCCATGACTATTAGATTTTCGTCCCCCTTTATATACTGCATTACCCTTTCAATATCCTCATATACTTTCTCTATCTGTTCATCTTCAGCTTGCGACGTCAGCATGTATACCTGAACTATCGTTGTCGGTGTTGGTCTGCTGTCGATTCTGATTAGCACAACCCGGTCACTGAACTGTTCACAGTAACACACCCTCTGCCCTACCTTCCTATTCATAACGAATCCTACACCTGTTATACCATTTTCTGCTGCTGTTGATATTACCCGATACTCATCTGACCAGAAATCCTAGTCATCCTTCCACTTCACTTAACTGACCCCTTCTCTATCTAGATTGAGCCTTTGCATTTCCCTTTTCAGATTTTATAGTTTCCCTACCACGTTCTAGCTTCTGACATTCCACGCCCCGACTCGTAGAACGTTATCGTTTCGTTGATTATTCAATCTTTTTCTCATGGTAATCTCCCCCTTAGCAGTCCCCTCCCGGAGTTCCGAATGGGGGACTATTCCGGAATATTTTGCCAATGGAGAGATCATCATGACACTTCTTCAATTACAGGCCATATGTCCGGTGGATACACGTTACGTGTCTTTAATACAGTGGTTTCCATTGCCTTCTGCATCCTCATGTCGTTGATCATTGCTGATTCTTCCGCCGTTAGGGGCAATTTCCCACCCCCAGGACAAGAGAGTGCCCTGAACCTCTATCCGCTCTTCCGCCCTCTTTGACAAGACCGTTGGCAGAATGAGGCTGACTTCTTATGCCGGAAGTCTTCGGCCGCCATTGCATATTTTAACTAAAAACTAGTGACGATTCATATTTCCGCTTTCTCGATCTAGTTTTGATGTCTCACAGGTTCACCGCAACCTAGAACTGCGTGCAATCGCTAACCGAGAGGCCACTGCGTAGAGAAGTCGTTACAGAAGAGGAACAGGAGCAGGCAGACAATGTCAATGCTCCTGCACCCGCGTCGCCAGTTAATCCCCTCCGCTGTCATACTGTACGCGTCGGCAACAACTAAAATACGCAAGCTTGCAGTCACACGTCCATTGTTTCAGTGTTGCTTTTTATTTACTTGTACACAATTGAATGTGTTTACGATGTGTAATATGCAACGTGTCGTGCGCCATGCAGCCCGAAAAAAGAAACGTCATTTCGTGGATAACTGGAACATTTACATATGACGGAATTGTTTTATATTGTCGAATTTGCGAGAAAAACGTTTCGTGCCAAAAAAGACAAGTCTTCATATCGCAGGAATGTAGACGAAAGGACCATGACAACAACTTCCGACAGCAGCAAGTTGCAGTAGAAGGGATTTGTTCAAAGGCAAACCAAAAAGTCAGTTTAACATGGATCTATGTAAAGCATTCATTGCAAGCAATATTACTCTTCAGAAACTTACAAACCCTATCCTCAAAGGCTTCCTGCGCAAATATTGCTCAAATCAAAATAGACCAGATGAATCAACAGTGCGTAAAAATTACATACCAACAACTTATGTAAATGTTCTGGAAGAAATACGCAATGAACTCAAGAACAGCATTATCTGGATTTCAGTTGACGAAACTACATACATTTGTGGCCGTTACGTTGCAAAGTTAATTATATTGGTGGTGTAAAAGAAGAGCCTTCTTCTTCCTAATTAGCAGCCAGCAAAGAACCTGAAAAAGTAAGTGATTCAACAATCGCCAGATTTGTGTTTGAGTTTATTAGAATAATATTTCCAGAATCTTCTGCAGATGAAAGGGTGTTTGCGTTTGTTTCAGATGCTGCTCCCTATATGATCAAAGCAGGAAAAGCCCTCTGAGTATGTTATCCCAATTTGATTCTTCTGACGTGCTTTTCTCACGGAGTACATCACCTTGCTGAAGAAATACGTTCCACGTTTGTGAATGTAAGTAAACTGATTTCGTCCACAAAGGAAGTGTTTCTAAAGGCTCGTGCTCTCACAATATATAGAAAGAAAAACTATCAAATGTGCCTCCCAAGACAGTGGTAACTCTCTGAGGTACGTGGGTCGAAGCTGTGTTGTTTTACAATTAACGTCTCGAGGGCATTTGATGTGGAGTAAACAACTTCGATAGGCTTTAGCAATTTGCCTGTGCAAGGAAGGTTTTTAATGATTCCGGTATTAAAAAAGACATTGCTGTGATCAGCACTCATTTTTCCCCTACACCTGCAAGTATTAAAAAGCTTGAATCTCAAGGTTTGGCGTCGAATGAATCTATTCAATTAATGAATAAAATTATTCTAATGAAATCCTCATTGCCAGAGGTATTCTCAAGAAAAGTTACAGAAAAGTTTGAAAACATTTTAACCAATAACACAGGCTTTGAACACTTGTGAAAAATTGATAGCTTTATTAATCGGATGGGTGAACTTTTACTAGCAACAATAAGTGCGAACATAGCAGCCAAATTTAAATACTGCTTAGTTACCTCAGTTCAAGTAGAATGGTCCTTTTCTGCTTAAAAAAATACTTGGTCATTTATGTTTACAATACTAGAAAAATGTAAAACAAATTGTAAGTGATGCTTTGGTCGAACAGTATTAATTAAAAGTTAATGTTGTTCAAAAATATTCATGATTGTATGATGTTTTTTAAATAAAATATTATGGAGTTTTTGAATGTGCCCTTCTGCGGTTGGTATATCTCGAAGTTGAGTCTGTACATATCGATTGTTTCGCTGTGATTCACTCGCATCAGATCCGCTTGTTACCCACAGCAATAGCAAAGAAGTAACAACTCTTGAAACACGGTATGAATCAACATTTTGCTAATTTTTAGAAAATAATCCCAGAAAGCCCCCCCTCCCCCCCAACCACTATCAGAAAGTATTCAGAAAATGATATCAGCGGTGGTGCCGATTCTTCGGGTGGCCAGCGCTCTTTCTTGTAACTGATATGCACAGGTCCGACTTTGAGATATAATTCGCGCAGTAACTACCATGTTTAATATCATTTGCCCTTGCAAATTCCAACACTTTTCATGAATGTTTAAGCATTTTTGATGCATATTTGCATGCATGTGTTGATGTTTTTATGATACACATAATTCAGTCTCTAGTCATCACCTTTGGATAGCTGTTGGAACCGCTCTACAATCCTGCAAATATTCCATATGTTGTGATGTCTTCCACATTCTTTTCAATGAGAAATATCGCCTCTGTGTTTTGTGGCTGCTGAATAATTTATACTACGCGACGTTCAGCTTTCTGCGAGAGCCAATGGACAGAGACGTGTTAATGTCGGTTTGGCACGTGACACAGACCTCGAAGTCGTGGTAGAAAAATGAAATGTAAGATAGTGCAGGCAGCTGTAGTTATAGATTGCTTGGATGTGTTACAGCCAGAAAAACATTGTATTGAACTGCTGATGAAAGAACAAAACAGGAATACTCTGTTGAGACTGATAGCCTGTTATTGATGGTCTTCCTCCACGACGTTCGAGAAAACCTTGTGCAGATCTCTGCAAGTACTTCAGGCACTGGCCACCAGCTCCAATCAAGCGATATATTTATATGTAATATACTCGATGTCAATATTTGTTTTTCGATATGTCAGGAGAGAGTGAGTGACGCAGAAGGTTCTATTACAAGGACTGGTATGACTGGTTAAGGGTTGGGTTCATATAGTTCTCTCGAACTACACCGATTTTGCTCATAAAACTAATGGAAATAGGCTGTATCTATTCTTATGGCATCATTATATTTTATTTCATTCTTCATAGCCTCTAATTACAAAGTAGTCACCGCTTGAATTATAACTCATTGTCGAACCTAGAAATGATAGTGAGCCGGCCTGCTAAACCCGCAGGACAGAACAGGTAGTTTAAGTTGTGGAAGGGGGCCAAAATAAGCGGCTGTCCGTTACACTCAAACATACAACCCTTATTTGATCAAACATTACGATAGCCAAGGAATATTTTTAAAAAAAGTTTTAGTTTTGGAACTTAATTAGCGGCTGAATGCGCCGTACAATCTCATGCGTTAAGGCCAAGACCAGTTTAATTTAAAAACGGCTGAAAGCCAATACCTTAAAGCTTAACCAAAATCAGAAATTTAAAAGGCAAAGCCTTACCATAAAAGAGTTCCTTAATTAGGCTGAAGGCCCAAAGAATATGACTTTAAGAGCAAACAACGTAAATTCAAAATCGGCTGAAGGCCCAACACTTAAGATTCAATAACATTAATTTTAAAAGTGCCAAAGGCTTTAAGTAAATCAGTTCTTAAATTAGGATGAAGGCCCAAACCAGAATGAGATTTTCACTCTGCAGCGGAGTGCGCGCTGATATGAAACTTCCTGGCAGATTAAAACTGTGTGCCCGACCGAGACTCGAACTCGGGACCTTTGCCTTACGCGGGCAAGTGCTCTACCATCTGAGCTACCGAAGCACGACTCACGCCCGGTGTTCGCAGCTTTACTTCTGCCAGTATCTCGTCTCCTACCTTCCAAACTTTACAGAAGCTCTTCTGCGAACCTTGCAGAACAAGCACTCCTGAAAGAAAGGATACTGCGGAGACATGGCTGAGCCACAGGCAAAGGTCCCGAGTTCAAGTCTCGGTCGGGCACACAGTTTTAATCTGCCAGGAAGTTTCAAGGTCCAAACCATTTAGCACCTTAAGAGCAGAACAATTTTAATTCAAAATCGGGTGAAGGTCTCAAGAATCTGACACTTTAAGAGCAAAGCAACTTAAATTCAAAATCGGCACAACGCCCAACACTTAAGACTCAATAACATCAATTTTAAAAATTCCAAAGGCTTTACATAAAACAGTTCTTAAATTAGGCTGAAGGCCCAAACCATCTGACAAGATAAGGGCAAAACAACCTTAATCTAAAAATCGGTTAGAAGCCATACAAGTACAAACAACAAGAACAAACAAGCAAAGGCAGTACACCCAAGGGCGCTCAGAAGTTATGAGGGTCGGCCTGGAATTCAAACAGAAACGCCTAGGTGAGACAGGTAGTCGGCCCAACCATTGTCGAATGGATGACAACCCAACCGACAGACAGTCAACGCACCCACCAACAAGACAACGTCCGCTTCATCCGACCAGCACACAACAGGGAGTTCACTGGAACAATGTAGAAGGTATTGGCGCCCACAACCAATTATACATTGAGCTGTCAAACTACACACCGTGCTGGACAGCGACAACACGATGAAGAAAATACACTGGCTGAATTTAATCAACAGGCCAGGACAGGTAGCCGGAGCGTTAACGGCCACAAGGCGGAAAATTCCGCTGGTGCATTTCATTGCAAATAATCAAGTACAGTTAGACTCCACCGAAGCGTGGCTAAAATTTGCCAACTTGAAAACACACGTTGTTGCTCGCGAGAGTATTCCAACAGCCGACAACGAACTCCAAACGACACAATGTAAACAGTCTTGACTTGCTGGTAGATTAAGTCAAAACTCAACTTTCATGTCGAAGATCGGTGAACCATGAACCTCGTAGCAACGGGAGCAGCACCACACACTTTGAGACCGAATAGACGCAGGACAGCGGGCCCGGCCAAAATACGCGCCACGGATATTTCCCCGCTGCTCCACGCCAACCGAACAACTGCCCAGGCCCGGAAACGGTGAAAGGACTAAATATACGTCGGCCGATGAGACGAGCAAATGAAGGACCAACTACCTACGACCATCCTACTCCACTCTGCCTCTGTCGGACAGTTGATATGTGTCGCTAGCGGTCGGCGAGCACTGGCTGTCGGCGCCTCACCGGCGCTCCGTCCCCCGACTTCACTGCTGCTGCGTCCCGACTGCCCTGCTGGTGTGTCCCGAACTGACTGGCAGATACACGATGACCCCGAAATACTGTCGGTCGCTCCAGAGATGGTACAACAGTGCAGTTATCGATATGTACTGCTGCTGCCGGTCACGGGCAAGTAAGGCAGGAAGTTAGTGACGCCAGTAAATGTAATAAGAAAACGAAGCGGCAGTACCGTAACTGAAGATGAAAAACAATAAATGTCCCCAACACGAGCACTGCACGGCTCAGATAGTGCATTTTGCCGAAATGTGTGTAGATTGCATGAAACAGGCTGTTATGAACAAACTGCTTACAAAACTAGAACGCAAGAATCTGCTGCTATTGCGAAAGACTGCCTGCTGGATTAAAGAAATTTTACACGCATGTCGGTGGAGGGGAGTTATAGAGCAAAAATGTAAGCAGGCAGATAGTATTTGGTTTCGATGTAATGGAAGAGAGACAGAGACGCAGTGAAATCGTGTGACATGTTCTACTACAAGACAAGCACTGACGATTGGTTTCATAAAACCCAGTGCGATATAGCTTTGCATTGGTAAAGTAGGACTTGCCATAGTGTAAAAAAAAGCAACATCCTCTTTAAATTCAGCTTCTTGTTGTCAAACATAAAATGATTGTATTTTATCCGACATATGAGCAAATGATGGTAAAGATTGTATTCTTTAATGTCTGAAATATTTGTAATACACATTTGCATGATATTCATCTACAGACACTGATTTCACAGCGAGAGACACTATCAGGTCATGTAATTTGTCCATAAAGGTGAAAGAAACTGCTTAACACAAATGTTTTTTTCCTTCAGAGTTTAAATTGTCCCTTTTTCTTTACTATGATGATAGTTTCGAAATAATGAGGACATTCTGTGGTGGTTGATAATTTTCACAGTAAAATAGTGGATAATTTTTTCCTGGTTTTGTTAAGCGTAGACATGTATAGGCCTCTAAAATCGTTCATATGTAAGCGTCAGCGGTGAACTTGATAAATGTCGCAAAATAATGAGATCCGAATTGTATTTTGCAGTCAGACGTAAAAATTATACCGACTTTATTCGTAACACTAAAACGTACTTCAACTATTCCCATCGAAAAAGAACCCTTATGATAGTCGTGATTGTGTTTCCCTTTTTCATAAATAATAAATTATAAGAGGTGCATTGAAGTTAAATATAATTGTTACACTGCAGTGTTTTCACATTCAGAATGCTGGCACTTGCGGGGGATAGTGTGTGGTCTACCTAAGCAGCTGCTCCCTGATGTGGGGGCGACATGTGGGGCAGTGCTGCTCAGTTTTAGATGAACAAAAAGACGTACTTGGGGCAGCCCTTATTTAGCTGATATTGGTTAGTTGGCTTTACATGCTTTTGTGTTGACAAAGGACCAATGCTTGCACTGTCGCCTCAAGGCGGACCAGGTGCAACTAATGACAGCAGGGGGATGGCATTAGGCTGCAGAAAATGCGCACGGCATTGGATAGCAGCTGACCATTTGAATAGGTTTGTGTCCCCACCATAGTTAGAGGAACGGAGGGAGGGCTGGGTAGGGCTGAGGGGAGGTAGGGGTGCCTGTAATGTTGCTACAGCCTGGCCGCCTTTCGAGGGGAATGCACATTTAACTATCATCCATTTGCAATCTTTTTGGATGACTTTTCTAGGTACATGTGTTGCATTATGACCCATCGATTACGAGAGCTAGGTTTTTTTTTCACCACAATTTAGATATATAATTAGAACAGTTGAGCATTTTCCAACACTTCTGGTAGTGTGTATTCGCTTCATTTATCTGCACTGCACGGTGACTATCAAGCTGGCATCTGTAACGTATTTCCACGTCAGTGATAGATGCTTACAGGTAATACACTTTGCGAGGTGTCCACTTGTCCGTGTAGACCGGTTTTGTAATATAATTTATGAAAAATGACCTGAGATATGTAGAAGTGATTGCATTTTTGACACTACTGAATCAAAGATGTTGCCTGAGTGGCAATATCGATTGTAAGTAGAAGTGTGTGGATTGCAGTAGCAGTTCTCATTGCACTTTGTTATAGGTAGGATATAAGGCTTAAGTTTAGTGGCTAGCTGTGCAGTTTAGTTGTTGGTCTATATACGCAGCATAATGCAGTTTTTATAAAATGAAGTGATGATCGGTACTGTTTGTGCTCACACAGAGCCTGTAAATGTTAGGTCATAGCTATTTCTATAAAAGTGTAAAGTGTGTATTATTAATTTCTAAGGCTATAAGATTATCAAGGATTAATGTGATACTGATCGTTAACAATACTGACCATTGACCAATGCATTTACAGAAGAGTAATTCATTGATACTGTAACTCAAAGGTAAAGCAACTGGAACAAATTCGTAAGGTAATGATATTTTGTATATTTAAGTGGTATTCTGAAACTTTTTCATAGCAGGATAACACCAGTTGTATGGCATCGCCAATTTTTAAGCTGTATTGCGATTTTACGCACTCCTTGTGTGGCGCTATGCTTATAGTTGTGTAATTATAAGTGACATTTTTGATTAATTACATATCATTACTGCAATTTCCCAACTAAAATAAGTAGAGTACACTAATCTAACCTTCCTCCCGTGCATCTGAACAGTTTCCATATGTTGGTATGGTGGAGTTGAAGTCCCTGTCCTGAAGGACCAGGATTCGAGTCCCAGAAAGAGTACTGCCATTTTTAATTTACCATCAATTCGTGGGTGGGGGATGGGGTGGGACGTCAGCACAGCCATGAGACAAAGAATTGCCCACCAGAATTCGCAATTCCGCCATCTTCTAAATTCTTGACAAAATTCGAAAATCCTGCAAATAGGTTGGATAAGGAGAGGGGTGGGGAGGGGGAGTGCTTGAGGACTCATATGCAGGCTGAGGAAAACCCATGGGGGTGGGGATTATGGTGGGAGTGGGGGCGCCTAGAAGGTGGTGTGGGATGACTGTTAATTGATCAATTTAATTAATTTGTGTATCAATTTGATATCATGGGATTCATATTTTCAGACAAGGATATTACATCACCCGGCTGCCACTGTTCGGACTGGTTTGAAGAAAATTCTAGAGAGTTAGAGTCAACGATCTAACCACTTAAATCGCCAACCATGGATCCCATCGAATATTTATGGGCCATAATGAACACGTGAGTTTGTTCAGAACGTCCGTCACTGACAAAACATTCGCTATTATGGACGGCTATAAAGGCAGCATGACTCAATATTTCTGCGTGGGACTTCCAACAACTTGTTGAGTCCATGCCATGTCCAGCTGCTGCTCTACGTCCGGCAAAAGAGGGTTCAACACTATATTACGATGTATCCCATGACTTTCGTCATCTCAGTGTGTTTGGCACTTGGAAGCGGCTTAGAGAGAGTTCAAAATTCACAAATCTCTTACTCACTCCACTTCATAGTTCAAATGGCTCTGAGCGCTATGCGACTTAACTTCTGAGCTCATCAGTCGCCTAGAACTTAGAACTAATTAAACCTAACTAACCTAAGCACATCACACACATCCATGCCCGAGGCAGGATTCGAACCTGCGAGCGTAGCGTTAGAGAGAGTCCCTGCAAACACCTTGAAATTATGGGTTGTACTGATCTAAATATTCTTTGATGTCTTGCATTTCTAACATCATGACCCTACTTTGTGGGCAAATTGTTAAGCGATTACGAATATCAGGAAGTCAAAATTCAAAATGTTATCAGATTACGGGTTTCAGATTAGAAGATTAAAATCTGAAATTTTTGCGTTTATTATAGTACTTATTTTTCCAAATTTACGAATCTCAGGGAAGGTTTGACTATATTTGGACACGAATCAGTTATTAGGGGGAAGGAGAGGAATGAATGAATCGGGTCAACATTGTTCGTCGTCTCGTGGTGATGTCGCCGCCAGACGTTGGGTCTGTCCAGGGTGTCCGCTTGCAGCAGTGGCGGCGAGCCGGCAGCACTCAGCGGTGTCCCACCTTCACATCGAGGTTCCGCATTGTCCTCTGCATTGAAAGTTCACCGTGAATCGCGTAGCGAAACCACTGATATCACGGTGTCGGGAGGTGGATGTTAGGCAAGGAAATCGCAATTCTCAGCCGAGTATATCATTTCCAAGCACTGGACCATAAGGCTTCGTCGAATTAACATAAAATGGGAAAATAATAACTCCAAATCACGATGAACGTTAGTATGGGAGTAAGGATCAGATTGAAAGTCAGCAGACTAAGGCAGCTTTATTTCTCGGCACTCCTCGAGTTTTTCTCCTCTCGGCTTTGTTATTGGCGGACTAAATTTTCAATGTCCCACCACAGTTGATCGCCGTTTCGTGACCACGTCTCCTACAGCATGGCGGAAATTTTCCATGTTGCAGGACTGGTGCGTGACTCGAGAACTGGCGTCTTTCTCAAATGTACACCGTCGAGACTGTTTCGAGTAGTGGTCGCACGTTGTCTCGATGTTCTTCCGCGTTCCGTAGTTGTTGTTAAAACAGCCACACAACACATCTTTATAACGGCTCTCTCGGCGTGTGTCGTGGACTGTCCTTTGTTTGTGCTTCGTCTAAGAATCTGCTGGTCTTCATAATTTATAACCATCCTTCTCGATCTTTGGGCAGGCTATATTGCTCTGCACTTCCACAGTTTCATACGTCTCCCAGCGTGAATTCTTGGCGATTTCTGCCAGCTCTCTATTCAGTACCTGCAGTAATCCATCAATCACCACCACGTTTCTCGATTTTAAAGCAAGTGAGAACTGCCGCTGCCACAGGCCAGGAGTTCCACATGACTGGAATTGTGCAGTTTTGACACTTTCTCGTTCAGTCTATCTTATTGCCTGCAAGGGACCACGAATTATCTGCACGTTTTCCAATACCCGACCTGGACTTGGCAGGGTCTGATCCTTCTTAGCGAGGCAAGTGGATCCGCCAGTAAGCCCACACCATCATGTTGTTGCAGAATGCCCCATGCTCGCATTTCTGGTGGCCTCCAGATGAGGTCCGGCCTTCCTTTCGTTCCAGGTTGCTGACACTAGGAGGCAGTGAAAGCGTCCACCGACGGAGGTGTTAGAGGCTAGATGGGGGTATGAGCGTCTGTAGACGTCAATAAATGAGTCCTCTTGTCCTCTCAATCTTCGATTCCTACCTGCACGTAGTGGATCTGTTAATCTGAGCAGTCTCATGGAAGGTTGAGTACCCAGCAGAAACTGGATAGGTGAGCAGACAGGAATTGCAGTCAGTGAAAGGCAACAGGAAACCACCGCTACTTTTTCCCAATACAGAGTCATGCCTTTACTCAGTCTTAAAGTAGATTGATGAGCGTGCCCCGAGTCGGATCACAGGAGGCAACATGATTGGGCCTCTAAATTCACACATTCATCCAAGCCATTCTTACAAATCGTTAAAATGGTAGCAACTTGGAATGTAAGAGGCCTCTTGTAGAGACAACAATGGTTATCATAAAAAATTAAATGGAAGTTCATGGACTAGAGGTACTTGGACTCAGCAAAATACACTGCAAAATATGAGGCCACTTCGTGACTTACGCAAACAACACGGTGTAATTTTCTGGAAATGAGGCTGTGAATAGAAATGAAGTCGCTATGGTGATTCTTGAATCAATGGTAATGCTGGGATTGGTTATGAGTCCGCTAGAGATGAAATAATCTGCAGTAACATGAAGCTTCTTTTGCAATGTCAATATCATCTAGTTTTGTAATCCCACATGCAGCTTTAGAGCACAAAATAACGATTAATTTTTTGAACTGCTAGAACAGATCACCAGAAAGTACTTGGAAAAGAAATGTCAGTCATGTAGGGTGATGTTAATGTGAAGAAACAGGAGACTATAGACGATGGGTACATGAGGCCTGTAGCTGAGCCTTATGGCTTAGATGTGAGGAATGAACATGAGAAGTGGTTCCTCGAATCGTGTGAATAACATCTTATATCTTCAACTTTTGTAGTCCTGTCTTCCTCAGTTGCGTGTAATATTACGGTGTATTGATAATTTTTACTTTATGGGCCGTCTGGCTTCAACTGAATGAAACAGAACTTTCGTGCCATTCTCCTTTCGCCTTTATTTTCTGCAAGGCATCTTCAGTGGCCTGGAATATGTACATATTTTTGCTATTTAGTTTACATTTTGGTCAATGTACCTATATGTTATAAACAGTTTTGGTGGTTGGTTTCTGCTATTATGTAGTAATATTTAGAACTGTACTTACAGGATGTGTGAATGATTTTCTACATATTACGCCCCTGTTCCATTTTTGGTGTCGTTCCACTTTTTGTAGATGCCACTTGCCGATTTTTTTCCACATTTCACTGCACTAGGAAATGAACACTTCTTTTGATACAACGTTTTAGTTTGTGTTACCGACTGTCAGATGTTATTACTGAATTTGAAATATTATCGCCAACTTTCGAGTGTGGATTTTGAAGTATCTGTGATATGTTTATGTATGCATTTCTGTCTGTGAGTGTGTGTGTTTCGGTATGATATAGATTTTTTCTTTTTTTGTGTGCTGTGTGCTGTGTGTGTGTGTGTGTGTGTGTGTGTTTATCCCAAAGGTGAGGGTAGATTTTTTATATATATATATATCTCGGTGGTACCCTTTTCTTGAATTATCCACTCATCATCACACATGGATTTCTCCTGCAGAAAGCGTTAGGGATCAGACTGATTTCATTTTGATGAGACAACGTTGGCGTGCTTCAGTACTGCATTGCAAGACTCTTCCTGATGTTAACTGTGGCGGTGAGGTACTATGCTGTCCTTGAAAATGCGAGTAAATTCATGAACAAGGTAAGAACAAGATAGGTTCGTAATACAGACAGGCTCAAAGAGTTTGGGGAAAGCTCCAAAATCCAACAACTAATGGAGAAAGAAGGAGCTCTCTAAGATGACACAAAATGGAAGAGACAGTCATTTCGTCGCTTTCAGAACAGTTTACTAAGATCTTTGAAACGGAGCAGCCGTGGATATCGAACGCTACACTACTACTGACAGAAGAGAGGTCAATACACTGAAGAAGTATAGATATAAATTTCTCGTGATGAAGAAGCATACAAAGTACATTGCCGCAAAATACACCGCAATTGTCGAACTTTATCTCACAATATCTGTCCAGTATTTGTGGTAAAAGAGAGTAGCATAAAAAGCTAGATAAAGAAGGTAACCGAGAACTCAAACCGCACACTTGTGTAATACATGATGTAAATGTCAATATTATCGGCGAGAAGAAAGAAGCAGTAGTTATGTAAAGTGGCAGAATAAATGAAGGTCAGATTCGGACCTTACATGAGAGCTTTATACATCTCAACGAGAAGGTGAGTATGACACCTAACTTAATTTGGCGGTTATGAGAAAATGTTTCTTTCAGTATGTAATGAAAAAGGGGTGACATGCAATTGACATAATTAAGACAATGCATATGAGAAGAAGGTGAAACAAGAAGAGAGATGCGTTTAAGTTTGGAATTCTGAGGGGTGAGAGCAGAGGCAAGGCTGCGCCACGGGAGGTACAACGGAAATCACTTAAAGGGGTGTCACAAGCCAGGTCACCGACCGACCAGCTGACTCAGAAGGGGAGAGCGAGTTAACAGGCCATCCGAGGGAGGACAGGAAAGAAAACTTTTAAAACTGCGTTTTCCAATTCCAAATGGATACTAAATGAAACGCCCGCTAAACCCGCAGGGCAGAATAGGTGATTAGGATTGTGGAATAGGCCAAATAAAGTAGAGATCTGTTTCACTTCAGAGTTGTAATTTATTGTAATTTAATAACACATATAAACCAAAATGGCACATAGCCGAACATTTACATTTACGAGTTTCAAAATCCAATTCTTTCACGGCTGAAGGCCTCCAAACAAGAAATCTTAAAAATCAACAAGATCAGTTTGAAGTGACTGAAGACACGCAGTTAATATTGCAAATAAAATAATTAAAATATACATTATCCACCACTATATATATATATATATATATATATATATATATATATATGAACGGCTTATTTCAGTAGTGGTACAAGTCCATTTTTGTTCATAGTGAGATACAGAGTCCTAAAGTTAAATGAGCGCTGAAAACTCTGCAGTTGAGATACCAGAAATATTCAAGCATATGGCTTCTTGCTAGAGATGAACCTGTCTTTCTGTTTGTTTGGCTCATTCATTTCAGAAGCATTATAGACAGAAAAGTGGAGGTAATGGCCACTATTGAAATAAGCCCTTTATATATATATATATATATATATATATATATATATCACAGCTAGGGTGAAAGCCTCAAGACAAAAGTGGATAGAACAAACATAAACAAGGTGCAACACAAACGGCTAAAAGCCACAATTAAGTTTCAGAATTTTAAAATTTAATACCATGATCTTTTAAGGCAGAAGGTCGTAATGTTTTCGCTTAAGGGAAATTATAAGAATAAGGCTTTAAGCGGCTGAAGGCCCACAGTTGATTTTACAAAAATTCAAAAATACCTTAAACCTTTAAGTTTTAAGTGATCAAAAGCAACAAAACGACAATAACTAAATTTAAGAACAAGGTTTTAAGTGACTGAAGGCCTGCTGTTGATTTTTCAAAAATTCAGAATACCTTAAACGTTTTCGTTTCCAGTGGCTAACAGCACAGTAAATGAAAGGACAGCACAACAACAGTAATTTTCAGCAAAATAACCACTTGACAGAATTCATACTTATTTATACGGGCCCGCATCTCGTGGTCGTGCGGTAGCGTTCTCGCTTCCCACGCCCGGGTTCCCGGGTTCGATTCCCGGCGGGGGCAGGGATTTTCTCTGTCTCGTGATGGCTGGGTGTTGTGTGCTGTCCTTAGGTTAGTTAGGTTTAAGTAGTTCTAAGTTCTAGGGGACTGATGACCATAGATGTTAAGTCCCATAGTGCTCAGAGCCATTTGAACCATATTTATACGGGCTGAAGGCCCTTCATTTACATAAAACGCAATATTTTTTTTTTTAGCATTGGCTATAATAGATTAGCAACAGACCATTAAACACCCACGAAAAGGACAGTATAGACAACGGCACACAGGTGCCTCCTGGAGGGGGGGGGGGGGTGCCCTGGAAACATTACCGTTCACTTAGGTGAGACGTGTGGTGGGCCCAAGTACGAGGGCTATTCCGAAAGTAAGGTCCGATCGGTCACGAAATGGAAACGACTATGAAAATCCGATAAAGCTTTGCACAGATGTGTTGGGTAGTGTCTCTAGTATAACCCCAGTTGGCATCACGTCGCTCTTCTCATTTCTGAGCTCGCAGTGAGTGCGTAAAGATGTCTAGAAAATAGTGTCTGCCGCCAAGTACGGGGGCCTGGTGAGAAATTTCCCCTGAAGCTATGCAGCTAACATTACATAACTGTCGTGCTGTTTCGTCTTCAAGACAATTCTCAGCCGCATTCTGCAGGGGCAATGAAGATGCTCCTGCATCGTTTTCAAATGGAAATGTGAGAGTACCCACAATACAGCCCGTAATTGTCTCCCTCTGAGTTTCAGCTCTGGTCACATCAACCGCTGGTTATGAAGACAACATTTCGGCACAAGACAACGAGCCGTAGGCCAGCGTAGAGAATTGGCGGAGAGCACTGGCGGCTGCCTTCTATAGCGAGGGTATGGGAAAGTTGGTACAACGCTACGATACACGTCTAAGTCGGGTCGGCGACTATGGAGATAAGTAGCTGCAAGGTGTATCTAACTGTTGCAAATAAAACATTTTTGATTTTTACCGTGGTTTCCATTTCGCGACCTATCGGACCTTACTTTCGGAATAGCCCTCGTACAATTGATCCGTCAGCAACCCAACCAAGAGACAGTCACGCACCGACCGACCAAACGACTGGCTATCTACCAATCGGCACATGAAAACTCCTAGACCAAACCGTTACGGACATGATTATCCACAACGAAATATATATTAACCTGCGAAAACCACACACTGTGTTGGACAGCGACAACAGGTGGGGAAAGGACACTGCCTGAAATTACGTTAGTGGCCAGGGCAAGTAACCGGAATACTAAAGGCCACAAGGAACAAAATTCCAGTGGTACACTTGAATATAAAATAAGGTAATATAGTTAACTCCACCAAAAAAGAACACCGCCTGAATTTACGTCAGTGGCCAGGGCAGGTAAGCAGAACACTAACGGCCACAATGCAGAAAATTCCGCTTCTGCACTTCAATTGTAGTGAACCAATATAGTTAATTCCACCGTACGGCGGCTCTATTTCACCAGTATAACCACTCGGTGTTGCTCACAGGAAAAGCCCGCCAACAGCGAACCACCGAAACGAACGGTACAACATGAACGGAGGTGGCTTGGGTACTTACCACACCACTCAACTTTGACGTCTTGGGTCGGTGAGGCACGAAGCTCGTAGCGATCGGACAGCGCCACACACGCTTCGACACTGCAGGGACCGCCAGCGGACGCAGCCGACTTCTCCGCATGGAGATATCCTCCCTGGTCCGTACCAGCCGACCGACTACCCTCAGAATGCGACAACATCTAAAATAGTCGTCAGTGGTAGAAAAGCCAACTACACACACAACCTGACACACACTTGCAAGAAGACCTGAACGATACCCCACAATAACTAAGCACGCATGAAGACAAATTGGGGTCGATGTACACACACATAGCCGACTCATGAACGCTCGGCGAGCCAAAACGCGTCGTCCGGAAGTACGACCGACCGATGATCCACCAAGACCGTGGCCCGGCTCAAGTGATGCGTGGCGGCAATGGCCGCGCGAGCCATGTCGACGCAGACCTCAAAGCTCCAACCCGACTGCACTAGCGCTGCATTACAACTCCCCGACTGGCAGGTCTGGACTGCGCTCCAGACACGTTCCAACTGACTGGCAGCCCGAACTCGCGACCCGAACTGGCTTACAACAGACAATGACCAGGAAGTAATAGCAGTCCTACAAAGTTACTACGAGAGGGGATATATTAATACGCGCTGCTAGCGCTGCTAACGGTCCGACAAAACAGCAACTCAGTGACACCAGTAATTTAAATTAACGTAGTCAGGTGGAATTACATTAAAAACGTGAGCCACGCACGGCTCGCTAAGGAGACCAGTGACGCATTTTCGATCACGTGTCCAGTGACTGGTACACCCGTGAGAGAAGTACGCATTTTGACGTCTGGCGCAGGTACAAAACGTCCGATTGTCGGAAACGCACTAGGAAGGAGTAAAGAGCAAAAGTTTCGACGCAGTTTGATGGTAGAGCCCTTGTGATTGATAGAGTTTCCACAAAATAAGAGGAGCGCTGCTATCAGTCGAAAGAAGCTGTGACGTAAAGAATGAAAGACTCCAGGTGGTGAGACAGTTCAGCTATGAGAAAGACAAGACGCAAATTTTGAGGGGAATCTTCTCTAAACTGGCGCCTAGTGCAGAATGGAGAGCATAACGCTCTGTACGACGCAGAGAAGAAATTTGGGTGAACACTGCGTTCACAGCGGCTGACGTCCAGCTAGATATTATGGAAATTAGCTGTGGCATCGTTTAGCTCGAACTGCAGAGAATTAATTAATTGTTCTAGCGAGAACTGAGAGGGCATTATAATATGCGCGGTGCTTCAGCCATGCACTTGTATATAGCCATATTCTAAGACTAGGGATGAGTACAGGTTTTCTCGCTTAACAAGAAACGTAGGGAGAGTTTATAATAACAAAAGTCAGCAAAGGTCTTAATTAGTTTTGTAGGAACTCCAGAGAAGAGAGGGGATTAGCAGGCGACAGCTCGTCGCAGCTTAAGGTAAATACCGCGAGCAGAGACGTAAACTTGTTGGTTCATTAGCTTGCGTCCACTGTAAACTCGAGCGACCTTGGGTAACCTTTTGCTCAATTTGTCACATAACTAACCATCCACCGTAGACTTGATTGTCATCCACAAATATTACCGAAATTTGAACCGGATCGGATGATTTATCGTAGTACAGACCAACATCATAACGAAATCGTAAGAATAATTTTGTAAAGAAACAACTAATTAAACTTTAATATTGTCGTGTATAGGATAATGTAACTTTCTGAGGGTCAATATTTAATACTGTTGTGTTTAGGGTTATTTATGTTGTTGATGACATGCGTTATCCTGACAACTGTTTTAACATTGTCATATGATAAAATGTGTAAAAGCGTGTATTTCTATGCTAATTTTGAGACATTAAACAAGTCACTACAGCTCACACAATTGCCCAATCCTAGAATAAGCAACCCAAATATATCATCTTACAGTTAGACCGAAACAACACTACGAAACCTTGTATTGCAAAGGAAATAACGTCGAAGAAGCGAACACTAGCACGGAATCAGATACGGAAAACGATAGTCCGTTCAGGGAAATCGAAAATGCCATGAAGCATTTGGAAGTCAACGAAGCCCCAGTTATGTACAGTATATCCAAAGAAATGCTAAGGGTGATGGGAAAGTAAGGCATACGTGCTTCACATTTAATATGTAATATGGTGTGGAAAATTACTGACTGGCCTGAAGACTGGCCATCTGTTCTAATTCCTTTCCACAAAAATGGGTCAATAATGTTCCAACTTTCAGGTCAAAACATTAACATCACATGCTAATAGAGGCCTACTCGTAATGGATGAACACCGGAAGAAATTTATGCAATCTCAGGTTCCTGCAAAACATGGAGATTTTTTGGCAGGTAAAGGTGCTCAATGTGCTTATATTGACAGTTATACTGCAAACATAGAGGACGATGGTGAATAAACGGAGTTTTTCGGTGGCGAATGGAGTCACAAAAGCTCTATAATATCTGTGGAGAGTGTGCCATCAGGGTACATTGGATGACTGGGACGGTGAAATTTTAATAACAACAGGAAAATAAACAGTCCGCACTTTGCTCATGATATACTCTCACCGCGGAAACTGAGGAAGATCTTAGCATTTTTTTTTTCTAGCGAAGGCTGATATAAAAGGGGTACTCAAAGGAAATCAAGAAATTTTCGTAAAAATAAGTCCACAGCTTATTATTTAACAAGTAAAAGCCTTAACTGTTAATACATTTGTTCCATTCTGAGACAGTCCGGTCAATGTCTTCATGGAAAAACATTTGCTCTTGCCTACAGAACTGCGACGGTAGCCAGTCGTGCGAACCTTCGTCCGAAGCAAATCGGCGGCAAAGGATCTACTTCTTCTAGACACCAAAAATATGGATATCACATGGGAAGAGATAGGGCCTGTGTGGAGGTTATGTAACGGCATCGCAGCGAAACTTTTGCTACTTACTTGAAACAACTTTGGCAACGTTGCCAAGGTTATTTGGAATACACAATTTTCCCTTAAGCCATTCTACATCTACATCGATACTCTGAAAATCATACTTAAATGCCTTGAAGGGATTTCATAGAACCACCTTCATCACAGTGCTCCGTTTTTTTACTATCGAATAGCGTGAGGGGAAAGACGAACATTTACACCTTTCCGTGCGAGCTCTGGTTCCCTTATTTCATTATGATAATCTCCCTGTGTAGGACGGCGTCAAAAAACATATTTTGCATCAAGAGAATAAAGTTGGTGATTGAAATTTCGCTAGTAGATATCACCACAAAGAGAAAAGTCTTTGTTTTAATTATCTCCGCTCCAAATCGTGTATCATGTCTGTGATACTCTCTCACCTATTTTTCTGTAATACAATACGTACTGCTTTTCTCTGAATTTTTTTATGTAGTCCATTAATCCTATCAGGTAATTATAGCACACCACGCAGCAGTACTCCAAACGAGGGAGGACATGGGTAGTGTAGGCAGGTTCTATAGCAGATGTGTTGCACTTCATAACTATTTTGCAAATACAACGCACTCTTGGGTTAACCTGCCCCACAACATTTTCTTTATAAATCTAAGATGTTCGCACTTGTAATTCCTATGTATTTAACTGAATTTTCGGCCTTTATATTTGACTGATTTATCGTGTAACTGTAGTTTAACGGATTCCTTTTAGAACTCATGTGGATGGTCTCAAACTTTTCATTATTTAGCTTCTACTGCCAATTTTCGTACGATACATATACCTTATCTAAATCGTTTTGCAATCGGTTTTGAATTTCTGATGACTTTACTAGACGACAAACGGCAGCCTCATCTGCTAATAACGTAAGACGCCTGCTCAAATGGTTTCCTAAAACGTTTACATAGATAAGGAACAATATTAGACTTATAACACTACTTTGGGCAACACCAAAAATCAATTCTGTTTTACGCGATGACTTCGTGTCAGTTACCACTAACTGTGATTTCTCTAACAGGAAATCATGAATCCAGTCACATAACTGAGACAATATGAGACAATATTCCGTAAAGCACGCAATTTAACTACAAGCTGCTTGTGGCGTACAGTGTCAAAAGTCTTCTTGAAATCTAAAAGTAATATTCAAATGGCTCTGAGCACTATGGGACTCAACTGCTGAGGTCAGTAGTCCCCTAGAACTTAGAACTAGTTAAACCTAACTAACCGAAGGACATCACACACATCCATGCCCGAGGCAGGATTCGAACCTGCGACCGTAGCGGTCTCGCGGTTCCAGACTGCAGCGCCAGAACCGCGCGGCCACTTCGGCCGGCTCTAAAAGTAAGGAATCAATTTGAAATCTTTTGTCGATAGCACTCAACGGTCCCTGTGAGAAAAGAGCTAATTTTGTTTCAGAAGAATGACGTAATTCATAACGTTCGAACACAATATTTGTTCCAGAATCCTGCTGCATATTGGCGATAGTGATATGGGCCTGTAATTTAATGGATTACACCTACTGCCTTTTTTGAATATTTGTGTGACCTGTGCAACTTTCCAGTCTTTGTGTACGGATCTTTTGTCTAGCGTGTAGTTGTATATGATTGTTAAGTAAGGAGCTGTCGCATCAGCATACTCGGAAAGGAACATAACTGGTATAGAATCTGGACCGGAAGACTTGCTTTTATTAAGTGATTTAAGTTTCCTCACTACTCCGAGCATGTCTACGTCTAACTTACTCATTTGTTAGTTGTTCTTGGTTCTAATTCTAAAATATTTCCTTCGCCTTCTTTAATGATGGAATTCGGAAGACTGTGTTTCGCAGCTCTGCCTTAGCAGCAGTGTCACCGATAGTATTTTCAATGCTATCGTAAAGAGAAGGCATTGATTATGTCTTGCAGCTAGCGTACTTTACACATGACCACAATCTCTTTGGATTTTCTGCCAGTTTTCGAGACAGAGTTTCGATGTTGAAATTATTATAAGCGTCTCGTATTGAAGTCTGCACTAAAATTCGAGCTTCTATAAATGATAGTCTTGGGGTTTTTGCATTCGTTTGAATTTGGCATGCTTTCTTCGTTGTTTCTGCAACAGTTTTCATACTTGTATTGTGTACCATGGTGAATCAGCTCTATCGTTTCTTAATTTACTTGGTATAAATCTCTCAGTTGCTGCAGACGCTATTTCTATGAATTCAAGCTACATCTGGTCTCGACTTCCATTTGTAATTTAGAAGTAGTGGAGATTGTCTCTCAGGAAGGTGTCAAGCGAATTTTTATCTTCTTTTTTGAATAGATGTACTTTTCGTTTATTTTTGGTGTCCTTGGGAGTTACGGTATTCGGTCTCGCTACTACAACCCTGCGTTCACGAATCCATGTATACATTTTGACTGTCGTTATCAGCTCAGAATTACTGTCGCACAGCCCACCGCGTGAAAGACATAGAAACAGGCGTCTCTGGCGCCGTGAAGGAACTGAATGAGTTGGAAACAAATAAGTCACTAATTTCGGACTGAATCCAGATTCGTTTCACAGAGAGTACTTTATGGCATTGTCCCCTTACATAGCTTGCATTTATTGCGAATTTCTCTCCCAGGACAATGTCCCAAGCCCTTGGAAATAAGTGCAGTATCTCTAGTACATAAGAAGAGCTAAAGAATGGACTCGCAGATTTACAGAATAACATCGGTATTCTGCTGAATTCCTTAACATATTTCAAATCCGAATACAATAAATTCCCTTGATACAGAATGGCTTCTGTCAAGAACTCAGCGCAGATTCAGAAAGCATGGTTCGTTGGAAATTTGGCTTGATTTTCCTCGCACTACATCCTACGATCCAAGGATAAAGGGTAGTTTTCATATTCCTATATTTCCGTAAATCGTTTGATACGGACTCTCACTGCACTGTTTGCGTAGGTACAAGCATGCGCAATATGTTCGCAGACAAGTGACTAATGTGGAGACTCCTTTCATGATAGAACCTAGCACGTTGTCCACGACGAAGAGTGTTCGTCAAGGACAAACGTATCGTCAGGGGTTCCCCAAGGAGGAGGTAGGATAACTGTTATTCTCTCTATACATAAGTTCTCTGACACGTAAAGTGAAAAGCAATCTGCAAGTGTTTGCTGATGATGGTGTAGTGTGTGGTAAAGCCTGTAGAAGGACACAGGATGACTTAGATAGAATTTCTATTTGGTGTGATGAATATCAGGTTGCTCTAAATGTTGGTAATTGTAAGTTAGTGCAGATGACTAGAAAAAACGATAATGTAGAGTTCGAACACGGTATTAATGGTATGCTTCTTGACACAGTGATCTCTTTTAAATATCTGAGGATATGAAATGGAACGAGCATATGAAGACTATGGTAGTGAAGGCCTCGGTCGACTTCAATTTATTGGAGGAATTTATGAAAGTGTGCTCCTTCTGTAAGACAGACCGCGTATAGAACACTAGTACGACCCATTCTTGAGTCCTGCTCGAGTGTTTGGGATACCCATCAGCCGGATTAAAGGAAGACACCGAAGCAATTCAGAGGCCAGCTGCTAAATTTGTTACATGTAGGTTCGGTCAACATGCATTACAGAGATTCTTCGTCAACTAAGATGGGAATCCCTGGAGGGAAGATGACGTTCCTTTCGCGAAACACTACTGAGAAAGTTTAGACGGCCGGCATTTCTATGTTGAAATTATCAATCAGGTTCAGAAAACATTAAAATCCCTGGTAAAAGTATTCACAAAATAAATGTCATTTTCATAAAGTTTGCGAGTGTGTTATTTAAATTATTTACTTCGGTATAAACCACACCGGGCCCGCTCGGCTACTGAAGACGTGGCGTCTGCTCGAATGTTGAAAGAACCTCTGAAAGGTCAGTGCAGGGACCGTCGAAACTTGGATCTGTCAGCAACGCAGGAGTTTCTGCACAGAAGCCATCTACTCCCATCCTACGCACTAGGGTCAGCGTGCCAGTGTCAATGGCAATTATGTACAGATGTGCTGCTGCGCATGAACTGTAGTTATAATATTATTATTAAAAATTTTTTTACATTTAATTGTACCCTCCTCTTCATTTGGGCCCACCCTAGACCTGATAGATATAGTAAGATCTGAAGATATATCACTAAAATATGTCAGATGAAATTCAAACGGAGATTCATGTCAGAGGGATGAACGAGTTTGTGGGAACTTATATTCGTGTGTATGATTAAGGAGTATTCGAAAGCTACAAGAAGTCACTGCTTCATAGCGACACTGTGGGACGAAGATGTGGCGCGAAAACACGGGAACAGGTGACGAACGCTACGCGCCAGTACGTGGGTAGTCAGTGTTCCGACAAAAGCCCACGTGGACAGAGGTCTCGGTGGTGCACCATATGCATCTGCCACACACAAAATTATCACAATGCGCGGCACACTCTAAGGGATTGTGATGTTAGAATATACATAAATTTTACTTACGCACTTGTACGTAAAATAACATCCGAAGCTCTATGAACCTATCTCGCCATATGCTCTTGCATACCCGTAAGTTTCAACGCTAGAAAATTGTAGGCCTATCTAAATACAGTAAGACCTACAGGGGACCGACGATTCGTGCAGGTACTGGTAGCTGACTTTCAACAGCAAGGAAATTTAGGGTACTGTGCAAATATTAGCAGACAGGTTCATTATTCTTCGATAACCAGAAACAGACACTGCCATTAAGTATCTTTGAATATTTACACAGAGCGAATTAATGTAAAACAGCTATCTGAAACATCGTGGGAAATTGACGCCAAAGTTCGGTTCACTGGAAAAAGCCTAAGATGCGATGCTTTACCCGCGACGGAGATAGCTAACAAAGTCTTCGTTCCACCGATATCTGGGTATCCTCATTCGGTCTGGGCAGCTTATCAAGTGAGAAAGTACAGAAATTCGAAGGAAAAGCACCACCTTTCGTTCTTTCAGCAAGCGTGAAATGTCACGTACACTATTTGATCAAAAGTATCCGTGCACCCCTACGTAATGAGGAACTGACCACTTGATGTCATCAGAGGCGGACCCGACAATATGAAAGGACGTAGGGACCATAAAACTGTCAGTAAAGAATTAATAGGAGAGTGGGTCAGTCAGCAGGTTTCAGTGACTTCCAGCATGGACTAGTCATTTCATGTCACACGCAGTAACATGTCTGTCAGGAACATTTTAAATATTCTAAAGCTGCTCGATCGTTGTGCGGTATAAATGGAAAGTAACAGCCTTGACCATGCTGACCCCATAAATTGAAAGACGAGCAATCCAGAGGGTGGTTGTAAAATTCGCTAGCGACTTTCAAAATGATGCCGCCAATCGAGCTAGAAGAGTCGTTGTGGCTAAGAACTTGTGAAGGATAGGGCACAATAGCTGAGCAGCACGTTTATATAATCAAGTTCATTTGACCGCGTATGACTGGAAAAAAGTGATCTGGAGTAGTGAATCACTGTATATAGCAGTGGTATGGGAGCAGTTAGGTTTGGGGTATGCCTGGAGAACGTTATCTGGTATCATGTTTAGTGCCAACAGTGAAGTAGAGGCGGTGGTGTTCTGGTACGGGAGTGTTTCTCGCACCTAAGATGTTCTTCTCGTAATGTGCTAAAGAAAATGCTAAATGTGAGAGGATACGAACACATTTCACATCATTGTGTACTGAGTATCATTGTGTACTGTGTACAGCAGAACAATTCGGAGATGACGCTTGTCTAAACATGACAGTGCGCTTTGTCGTAATTTAGCATCTGTGGGGCTACCATTTCTGGACGGTAACGTTCCTGAAATGGACTGACCCACTCAGATTTCCGGCCTTAACCCAATGGAACACATGTGAGATGAGCTAGAAGGTAAACTGCGCTCAGATGCCAGCCTTCAACGTCACTGCCTGTCTGATTTCGTCACGTTAGGAAGAGTGAGCTGCCATTCGTTTCAGAGACATTCAGGGACCTCACTGAATGTGTCTCGAACAGAGTTCAAACCGTCATATGGACGGATGGTGAACTTACGCCATATGAATGTCCACTGTATGGATGCTTTTGATCAGCTAGTGGAGATGCTCATCCAGCTCAAATGGCAGATAGTAAAGGACAGGAGTGTACAGCGGTGTGGCCTACTGTTAAAATTCCAAACATATGCAGCTCTATATTACTCGACGAAAATGTTGCTATCTGTTACACTGCTCAGTCTACGCCGCAGAGAGTCCCGCTACCTGTGCAGTCCCCTCTTGCGTGTAACAGGCCCCTGATATATTTGGCGAAACTCGAAACTCCGCCACTCTGGCGCAAGTCAAATAATCTGTGCAGCCGACATGGTCACAGAACAATCCGAGCCTGTGATTCAAACCCTCCACTCGGCTCTGTACTAGACGTCCGCTATCAGTGCTGTAGACAATACTGCAGGACTGGCAGCCTTTACCACTTCTGATAGCTTCTCCAAATCAGAGAGAATACCTTCTGATCCAAATAAACACACATCATTCGTACCGAAATGAGCCCCCACATACAGCTGGCTGCACGCTGTGCTTTTCATGGCATCCAGGAAGTCCTATTCCACATCGTTAATGACCCAAATCGGTATGGAAACGGAGTGGACATTTTCTTTCTTCCTCCCCTTGGCAGTCATGTCCCTAATGGGTGCCATAATTCGCCTGACATTGGAGCTCCCAACTACCAATAACCCCACCCTCCATGACTGCCCGAATCTTGTAGGATGAGGGTTTAGCTCTGAAACATTAGATCGTATTACTTCTTTACCACAGTTTCTTGTGTCATTGATCAGAAATTCTCTATATGTACGAAACTTCACTATCTCCAGACCCTTTAAGACCGATCCATAATAGTTTAACTCACTAAGACACGGCAGAACTGTGCACTATCCAAAACAACGAAGATGCACTCAGTAGAACCATTAATATTCAATTGGGTACTCGTGCGTCAGCGAGATCTGGACCGTTAAAGCTTCTGACAAAGGCCGAATTTATACCATCGAGTTGCGTTGGAGAACGATATTATGCCTACCATGGACAGAATGGGACACCTCCATTACAGAAGAACATGCCATCGCAAGAAGGCTATCTTAGTGTGTCAGTCATAACTACTTCCAGTCCCTTCGAGCACATTTGGTGAAGCGGGAAGGATAATTGAGAAAAGACTATATTGAAAGAGGACTAGTCGAAGATAGAAGACTGCGTGGAAGAGAAGCAAATAGAATAGATGGCTGAATCAAATGAAAAAGATATGCGACCTATCTCTTCACTTTGCACTAACAAGATCTAAATATCACTATGGATGGAAACACCCAGTCGAAGAGTCAGTTACTTACGATATGACTGATGAAATGAGGTCACTTCACTTAGCAATGAGTGAAATGACTTATGGCGATGATGACTATTAACTACATCCTACGTCTTCTGCTGGATTGTGAAACGCGGTGTAGAAGCTAAGTCCAATTTACTTTAGTGGTCTTTGCTTTCTATTACCGCACCTGCTTTCAGAGACATTAAAGCATTTCAGAGGGATTTTCCGTCAGCGTCTCAGCCGTCTCACATTAAGTGGGCCACCTACTGGAAATATTTACATTGCTCGCAAGTTAATCTTCGAATCACGTGCGTCGCACTTTATCTGTACCTTAACGTTCGCGAGCAGTAATTCTGCGCTCAAGTTCCGTCCCTAGATTGCTCCTCAACACGCCAGTCGTTTTACGCAGCGTAGCGGATGCCTCGCACTAAATTTTATTGACTGCGTTGTGAATAATTTTTACTGTTTCGAGCCTGCATTTATTGATTAAATTTAGTTCAACTGTAGATGTCGTTTGTCTGGTAGATCGTAAATTTCCTCCCAAGTACAAACGTAAATTTTACCAGAAGGTGCGTCTTTGCGTATAATTTGTTCACGACTGAATCGTTCTTCGAATAAGTGCTTGCTGTAGTTCACTGACATATTGTTTTACAGCCGACTGATACAGATTCTCGAATTCCATTTACATCTGTTCATCTATGGCTAAACCCCTTACCATGTGTACCTGAGGTTGTCCATGTAGCATTTTAATTTATATACATCTGATTTTACTCCTTTATACACACTCCGCAAGCCAAAATGTGCTCAATAGCTTAGGGCACCTCGTACCGCTACCAGTCAGACTATTTCATTTTCCACCAGCAAATGGCATGACTGAAAAATGACAATCTATAAATCTGCTTACAAACCATAATTTCTCTTATCTATAATCCGAGGTTCTTACGCGAAATGTATGATGGAAGTAGTAGGGTTATTTCAACATTCTTAGGGTAAAATTTAAATACTTTTTCAAAAGTTAATACTAATTGTTTCACTTGAGGTTTACTTACTTTATCTTTCAGCATTTTACATGTCCCGTACAATTTAAGCATAATGAACATTGAAAAAACTACTTAGTCGTTACACTTGTTGCAAGTGTAAACAACTGTCTCGTGTTTCTTACAAACAGACTTTTTGCATATATAACATGTAATAATTGTCGATACATTATTTGCTCGGCTACAGATTACACACCTTCAACGTTTCTTGTTTTCTGATTCTTGGAATAGATGAATATATGTCTTTCTCTTCCAAGTATTCTGGATATTTAATCAAGGATGTCGAAATGTCACCAGGCATATGCTTTATTTTCTGTCTTTCATTCACATGGGGCCTCATCAATGCCGTTGCTAAATTCTTCAAAAACATTCTTCTTGAAGAATGTTGGTTTTTTGGATTTGAGGACTGTGCATGATTCCTGCTACATTCATGAGGGAGTAAAACACAAACATTGGCCAGAGCCTTGTTGTGCGCGAGACATTGTACGCATTAGATAAAACGATCCACAGTGCCAACGTCCGCTTTTATCATGTTGTAGTCCGTTAATATTTAAGACTTTCTTCTTTTGTCGTCAAGTTTTATCAGTTCATGCATTGTTGGTAGCAATATCACTGATTTGTTTTGCTTTGATACAGATGATGGGATAGTAACGTCTGTTTCAAATCCCAAAATTGAAGATCCACCTTTTCGATTTTCACTTGACTGAAATTCAACAGATATTTCTCTTTTGTGTTTCTGCAGTGAGTCAATATAAGTGAGCTGCTTCTTTAGGAAGATGTTGTCAAAGGATGACAGTTGTTTCAATAGAAGAGAGCTGCTTCTTTCGAAAGATGTCGCTTTGGATGACTAGTGTACCAGTTATCAAATGCGACATTCCAACTGCTTCCTTCGATGTCAAGAATCAGGAGCATCATTACGTCGCTTGGCTTGTTTGAAGTCTGGGCCATCCTCTCCTTTTCCCTAGTATACTTCCTAGTTACTTGAAAAAAAAAATAGATTTGCGTCAGACATGGCAAAAATCTTGATGCCACATTCTGCAGGCTTATTGTGAATACATTGTATGAAAATACAGCACCGACGGAAAGCCGCCAATTTCACATCAGTAGTCACATCAGTAGTCACATAAAGCCAGAGGTTCTACTAAGTTCTGCTATTGAGAAGAAACTATTGCAAGAAACTACGAATAATGGCAGCTAGTTTGTTTATTTTTCTTTTTGCAGTTTGTGTGTCCTTGTCCTCAAATCGTATACATGGGAGTAAAAACAAAAATCTCTCGTAATCCATACACGCTCTTAGATCTAACGTTCCCGTTCCGTTCATGTTTCGTAGCTCGTGTGAGTTAGTAAGATGTCCTTCATTTATTCCAGTCAGATACAAACATCCCAATGCAGTAAGTGTTTCAGTTTATCACGAGAGTACTGTGACGATTCACTTTTCTTCTGTATGTATGAGTGACAATATTATCTATCATACCGTTGCCTGTTATTTTATGAAAATCACAAACTTCTTTATTTAGGTCATCTGCACTGCTAGTAAGACCAGGAAACTCTTTCACTCTATTCTTATTCCCGACTTTAATCTGACTGAAGCATTGAATTTTTCTTTACTTGCTAACATTATCTCTGCCAATAAAAAACTCAACGTTTCCATTTTGATTCGAATCTCTATGGTCACCTTCAGAAACAGAAAGTACGCCTTGCTCAGAATCACTGACATGCTCACTTTCTTCAATTGCTTCCAACTCCTCGTCCGATTCCCCACTGCTACTGTTGCACTGTTCATAATCTGAGCAGTCTGACATACCCTTCAACTCCTGCAGAATTTTGATTACTTCTTCCGGCGTCATTTACCTGAATACCTAACAATCTAATTAGTTTTCTTCAAAATACTGATATGATACAAGTACCTATGCACGTTTGCACGTACATACCAAATACGTATTTAAGATTTGTACAAGACCAGGCGCTCTGGGTACTATGTACACTAGTATCGAACTGCCAACAGATTCATGAAAACTCAGGTGAACAAAAGCGACAAGGCGAAACTAAATACAACAGCCGGTATCCGAGACAACAATAGGGGAATAGCTAGTGTTCCATTAATCGATGACAAAAAGCAGTGTTGCCACTAGCAAGAAACTAAACGTGGCATACTCTATACTCCAGCGCGTCTGCCCGAGATTTAAGCCTCCCAATATAAACGAGTCGCGTGGGGAGTTATCGGGGCTGTAAGGAGGAAGTTCCAGGACCTCCCAACTAATCTGTTAGGGAGTTTTAGGGTCTTCTTGGCTGCCTCATAGCGCTGACACCAACAGGTTATTGTACACCTTACGAGACACTGCTCTCAGTACAACGCTTTTATGTTGCGACGCTTCTACAGCCATGGTTTCCTTTTCAGTTGTGCATATCTCATTAAATGGAAATTAAGATTCAGAAATAAATTCTTTTGAACGCATAATAAGTGGCCCAACTGAATGTAAGGAAACAAACTCCTTTCACTTGATAATTATTTTAACATTCAAAGTTTAATATCTGTATCCCCTGTCGGTCCCTCGACTCCTGTCCGTCAGCTCATCACTTTCTTCACCTCTGGCAATGTTTGTTAAAATGAAAAATGGCGAACTGATCGGCAGTCTGGAGTCCACGCTCAACTGTAGTTGTCTCTATAACTTATTGAGTAAGCCAGTTCTAAGATTAGAGAATGGCGATGGCGTACATCTGCAATGGGACCAAGTCTAGTAAAACTTTGTGGTGCTAAAGCCGATCTACAGGTCGACAGCAGCTTTACCTTTACCTCACATAACGTGTATTGTGAAATGCTTAGAAATAATTTCCACGTGATGCATAATTGCTGTAAGCATCCCGCATCCAACGTCTTACTTGCACACGTATAACTAAGAGCACAAGCATACCAGTGGTCTGACCTGGGAGTTCTGAGGTAAGGGCATCGAAGGGTGGAGGAAGGGAGGCAGAATTTTGTTACAAAATAGTACAGACCTAAGGACTGTATATTAAACACGAAACATGCTTCATAATCAGAAGATAGTACCAAGACGGTAATCAACTGAGAAACGATGTATCATATATGTGCCTACTATTCTGATGGAAGGGATAGATAAAATTCCATCAGAATTTCTAAAATCATTGGGGGAAGTGGCAACAAAACGACTCTTCACGTTGGTGTGTAGAATATATGAGTCTGGCGACATACCATGTGACTTTCGGAAAAGCATCATTCACACAATTCCGAAGACGGCAAGAGCTGACAAGTGCGAGAATTATCGCACAATCAGCTTAACAGCTCATGCGTCGAAGCTGCTTACAAGAATAATATACAGAAGAATGGAAAAAAAATTGAGAATGCGATAGGTGACGATCAGTTTGGCTTTAGCAAAAGTAAAGGGACGACAGAGGCAATTCTGACGTTACGGCTAATAATGGAAGCAAGGCTAAAGAAGAATCAAGACACTTTCATAGGATTTGTCGACCTGGAAAAAGCGTTCGACAATATAAAATGGTGCAAGCTGTTCGAGATTCTGAAAAAAGTTGGGGTAAGCAATAGGGAGAGACGGGTCATATACAATATGTACAACAACCAAGAGGGAATAATAAGAGTGGACGCTCAAGAACGAAGTGCTCGTATTAAGAAGGGTGTAAGACAAGGCTGTAGCCTTTCGCCCCTACTCTTCAATCTGTACATCGAGGAAGCAATGATGGAAATAAAAGAAAGGTTCAGGAGTGGAATTAAAATACAAGGTGAAAGGATATCAATGATACGATTCGCTGATGACATTGCTATCCTGAGTGAAAGTGAAGAAGAATTAAATGATCTGCTGAACGGAATGAACAGTCTAATGAGTACACAGTATTGTTTGAGAGTAAATCGGAGAAAGACGAAGGTAATGAGAAGTAGTAGAAATGAGAACAGCGAGAAACTTATCAGGATTGATGGTTACGAAGTCAATGAAGTTAAGGAATTCTGCTACCTAGGCAGTAAAATAACCAATGACGGACGGAGCAAGGAGGACATCAAAAGCAGACTCGCTATGGCAAAAAAGGCATTTCTGGCCAAGAGAAGTCTACTAATATCAAATACCGGCCTTCATTTGAGGAAGAAATTTCTGAGGATGTACGTCTGGAGTACAGAATTGTATGGTAGTGAAACATGGACTGTGGGAAAACCGGAACAGAAGCGAATCGAAGCATTTGAGATGTGGTGCTATAGACGAATGTTGAAAATTAGGTGGACTGATAAGGTAAGGAATGAGGAGGTTCTATGCAGAATCTGAGAGGAAAGGAATATGTGAAAAACACTGATAAGGAGAAGGGATAGGATGATAGGACATCTGGTAAGACATGAGGGAATGACTTTCATGGTACTAGAGGGAGCTTTAGAGGGCAAAAACTGTAGAGGAAGACAGAGATTGGAATACGTCAAGCAAATAATTGAGGACGTAGGTTGCAAGTGCTACTCTGAGATGAAGAGGTTAGCACAGGAAAGGAATTCGTGGCGGGCCGCATCAAACCAGTCAGTAGACTGATGACAAAAAAAAAAAAAACAAAAAAAAAATGCTGTGAGGGAAAAATGCATGTCAGTAATATCTAAAACCCAATTCATAACACTTTTTGACGTTGACTGGTAACACAAGGAAAAGGTGGCTAACTGAATGTAGAACGCTACTAGCATCTTCTAGAACCAAGAGTTCATCTTCAATTACAATGAGAACAGCGGTGAACAAGGGAATACTTTTTAGATTTTACCACAAATGCCTCTGAGTACATTAGTATGCACCATTGGCTCTTGAATTCTTCAACCTGATGCTAAACCGATACGTCCACGAGTGTGGCACTGCAGGATGGGTGTTGGTTTTGCGAAAAATACTATTTTTTTGTCAGGAAGTTTGGATGGGGAGAGGAGGGGGATACGATCTTAGTTATGAGAGCGTGGTGGGAAGCGGCTGCTGAAGGAGTTAAGGAATTTCATTTATGATGCAGTCACAATTCACTGAAAAGGAAAATAAAATGCAGAACAATGTGACCAGCACACATTCGCTTAAGAATAAACAGTCTTCATTCCGCTAGACGAAGAAAACTATGTTTTAATACTAAGCGTATTAGTTTATTTATGTAATATTTTGAAATATTTCTTCCTATAACATGTGATGAGCATGCTACAATGGTTTTATCCGAACTCTTTGTAAATCAACCATTCTCGCACTAAATGCACCGAAACCTAATGTTACTCTCTTGACGCAGAGTCAACCTACAACTGCTTTCTAAGTTGTCAAAGACGAACTTCAGCACGAGGGTCACCCCCTGCTGCATTTCATTATGTAGATCAGATTAGTGTGGGAGATATGTATTGCAGACACGCAAATTGTGAAACGATAAACGCAGGGTAGAAGTAGATTTGGGACGTTTTCGATCTAGTCGAGAAATGGACGACTGAAAAGAATGTCATTACATTTATCTCAATTCTGTTTACTGTCCTCAAGAATTTTTTGTTACGTAGGTCGCCTATTCGATTTAACAGTTGCAGTAAGTCCTTCTTCTGTAAGCCAGAGCACAATCTCATTTTGTAGTGTCAGCATTTATTTGTGTACCTTGTAATTTCATGCCTATAGCACAGAATACGGAAAATTCAAATACGCAGATCCTTTATCATCGATAATGCTGTTTCACGGAACACCAGTTCGTTGCCTCTGGTATCTTTGTGGGATAAATGGAACAGGTTTGAACTATAGCCCGTAAGTCTGTGCGATGAAATGTTAACATCGGGCCACGTAAACACCGCGAGGAAATGCGAATAGCCCATGTTAACGTCATCACCTTTGACAGTGGGTGCGAGATAATTGCCGGCTGGAACGAGGTGATCGTCTTTGAGTGATGCCAGAACTGTCCTGTGGTGGGTCGTTTAATTCTCCACTTCACAGACCACACTCTACGCCGCTCGACTTCAACGAACGGAGCTACGTTTCACGCCGTGCTGCGGAAATTATGAATGCCACAGACGAGTATTTTATGTGAGCTTTCTGCTAGTTAGTGGCCATCCGCCATTGCCTAGCCTGGGCGGAAGAATTACTAGTCTGATGCGCTGCTCACAGCTGCCTTTGATAAACAAAGTGGAAAAGTTACTGTCGGATGGCTCATAGAGGAACCGTGAAACACTTCTTGTTTCAGAGAATTGCCTTGGATGACGAGGACCGGAGCATTGCACAGCAACTGTGTTAGCGGGAGCAGCAATAAATTTACGAACTACTGCTATATACAGGCGGTAAAAGAACCCAGCACTTGTGTTACAATCATAATCTAGAGCACGCGAACAGGGCCATTACAGCACAGGCCAGGTAAATCTAGCACCTCTTTGCCATAAAGTGAGCAGAGCCGTAGCAAGGTGCGTGAAGAATGCTGTATGACAGTACCCAGAACGTCTATCTGCAAATTCTACAATACGGGCTGTTAACATAATACATCCATGCTCCGCCACGCCAAAGTGTTCTAGTACTGATGAGAAATGCAGAAGCACAGCAAACCGTCCGCAATTAAGATACCACGGTTGATGCGTCTTTCCGAACTAAAACGACACAAGGTGTAGTGCTAATGGCTGCGGAGTGGAGGGGAGAACCCAAAAACTTACAGGGGGGAGCAGCGTTCATAGTTATACACTATATATTTAAGTCCAGAACTGAATGAACAATCACTCAATTTAACTGGTTGTAATGATTACAACAAATAACAGATTTCATATAGTAATGCATCAGAAAAAGTAAAGACGAGTACTCATCAGCCCCTTTATGCCAAAAGTTACTGTACATTGCATCTCTTAGACGATATTAAATTGAAACTGCAAAGAAAATTTACAGGCAAACGGTAGTCATGCTGAGATTGCACTTCACCACAGGGGTTCAAACAATGAATGTTCTCCCTGTACAAATAATTAAAGTTCATAAAAGTCCTCAAAGCATTTAAAAACAAATATATGATTGAACAATAAAATAATTAATAAACAATAAAATAATTAATGAATAACCAAATTACTGAAATATTCAGCGTGAGAGTGAATTATCTATACAGTGGTATCCAGACATATTAATTTTCCCTTTCAGGCTTCAATTCCTGCTGTTGAATTTTTAAAAAATTGCAACAAAATGCCAGAAGACATACAGATTTCAAGCTTTGGCGGGTACTTAAGAAAATCCAGGGCAGGAGCGGACACAGGCGTTAGCGAGGGCAGCCACGCGTCAACCAGTCACGCAAACAACTAGCAGGCACTAATGACACGAATACACAAACCCAGCGCCGTGACTTAACAGTGCGAATAGATAAATCGAGGAGCCCGTTATAACAGACACAGGAAAAATATCAGAGCCACTGGCGAGCCAACTCACGTATCTAACCCAAAGCCCGAATTCGAAAATGTATTGCATATTTTAGATTAAAAGATTGAAATACACTCTTGGCATTTAAAGAACAAAACTTTAATGTAAAACAACCACTGCTCTGATAAGAATTCATCACGCATGACACCGATTTAAATGTGCATGATATGCCCTGCTAAACCCGCTGGACAGGACAGACAGTTGGAATTGTGGAAAGGGGCCAAAATGAGCGGCTGTCACTTACACTCGAACACCTATAACTTTATTTATTTGACCAAACATTACAGTACAAATTCTTGAACTTATTTATCAACTGAATACGCCATACCATCTTATGCCTTAAGGGCACAACCACTTTAATTTAAAAACACGGATAAAAGCCATTAACTCAAAATTCAGACGCCAAAAGGAATATTTAGAAGGCAGAAGGCCTCACGTTAAATAATTTCTATAATTTGAATGAAGGTCCAAAATCTAAAACTTGAAAAGCAACAACCTTAATTTACAGATGGCTAAAGGACGATGATTTAAGACTCGAGGTCAAATTAAATAAAAAAAAACAAGGCCTTATCTTCAATTAGGCTGAAGGCCCCAAACAGTCCGATGCTCGAAAGACAAATATCCTTAATTTAAAAACGGCTGAAGGCCCCATGACCTAAAATACAACTAAAGTAATTTTTAGTAGGCAGAAGGCCCAAGGTTTTATCTTTAAGCAATATATTAATCAGGCTGAAGGCCCAAACAGCCTAACACTTGAAAATCAAGGAAGTTTAATTTCAAAGAGGCTGAAGGCCCATGATTTAAAACACCACTAAAAACAATTCAACTTCAATTCAAAAGCATCGGCTATGAGCCATAAAAATACACACAACAGAAAATAAGAAAAGGCATTGCAACTGACGGCGCTCAGAAGTTACGGGGGTCGGCCAGCACTTCAAATACTAACGTTCACTTAGGTGAGACAGGCAGACAGCCCAACCGTTCTTGATCCGACGACAACCCAACCAACAGACAATCAGCGGACCCACCGACAAGGTAACTTGCGCTCCACTCGACCAGCAAACAACTGGGAGTTCAGTGCATGGACGCCCACAACCAAGCATACATTAAGCTGTCGAACTGAACACCGTGCTGTACGGTGACAACACGCTGAGGACAGGACAATGCCTAAATTTACGTCAACGGCCAGGGCAGGTTACCGGGACGTTAACGGTCACAAGTCAGAAAATTCCGCTGGTGCACTTCAATTGCAAATAACCAAATACAGTTAAACTCCACCGGACGGTGGTTAAACCTTCGCCATCTAGAACAGACACGTTGTTGCTCGCGGGAATGTCCCAACAGCCAACAACGAGAACCAGACGGCACAATGTGAACTGTCTTGACTTGCTGATAAATTAAATCCAACCTCAACTTTCGTGTCCAGGGCCGGTGAGCCACGGACCTCGTAGCAATGGGAGCAGCCCCCCACACTCCGACACTGTGTAGAGACCGCCAGCAGGCCTGGCCAAACTATACCCCGCTGAGGTTTCCTCGCTGCTCCACGCCAACCAAGTGATCGCCACACATCAGCACGGAGACAGCACTAAAATAACTGAGCATTATACATCGCACGCAACACACAGTCTCACGAACATTTGCACAAAGGACAATACTAACGGCAGTGACTGTGGAATAACAAGGATGAATCATCAGTCGGCACACGCAAACAACCCATATGCGATCGCCGGCCAACATACGCATCGTCCAATGAGAGGACCGACCGACGACCAACCAAGGTGGTCCACACTCATATGTATTGGCAATCGTCGGGCGATTCATGGTTGTCCGGACCTCACTGCAGCCGTGCCCCAATTGAAATTCTGCGTCCTAGGTCAAACACTGCCAGGTCCGAACTGCACTGCTAGCCCCTTCCAACTCACTGTCAGATTCGAACTAACTGCGAACACACGACAACCAGGAAGTAATAGTAGTCAGCAAAGTTAATACACGAGGGCTTATATAGATAAGCGCCGCTGCTGCCACTCATGCGCAGCAACTCAGTGACACCAGTAATTGTAATTATCATAACGAGATGGTAGTACAGTAAAAACAGGATGTCAAATGAGATATGGCACGAACAGGAGCCACGCACGGCTGAAACCTTTAGTTTATCAAACAATCTTTAATTGTGGAATATACCCTCACTTGTGTTGCCTATCCTGACTCTTTTATAACTGCTAGAAACTTTAATTCATTCATAGAACAGACACACAGTAATGAAGCCAATCAGGAGCAGCCATTAATTAAGAAAGTGCTGTAAGGTGGAACGCTCTAGCCACTTCCCAGCGAAGACAGGAGTAGGTCCTGCTCCACGACCACAACTTAGCTGTGGTACTACGGCGCCACAACAACACCGGCTATCGTCGTACGCGCTGCCAACTTGTCCCGAAGCCAGCTCAAGACATCGCACCAAGCAGGGTACGTCCACTGTTAACCAGTGTCTGTTCCTAACTGCACGCAGCTAGGAGCCACATCTTCGAGCTGCGCGAAAATGGCCAGCAGGTGGCACTGCAGTCCATACCTAACGCACGGTGGAACATGACACTAACGTGCGAATGACTATGTCACCAGCGAGTCCCACGCCTCAATAATGTGGACAGGGCCCCAGACGTCGTGCCCAAACGAGGGTGAAAGGCCAGTTCACCTGCTACATTGACGTACTGCCTGACTTTAAATACCCCTGTTTCAAACATCTCATCCTCAGTGACTGGTAATCCCATCCGCATGACCAATCCTAACTGAATGACAGCCTCTCCAGTCTCCTCTTCGAAGACTTCCAACTAAGAAACTTCAGGCAGCCAGCTGTGGCTGGATTCACAACTCTATGCCGCAACTACCCGCGAGTCAAAGACATGAGTGACAGAAGTTGCAGGGCTACTGGGACATCCTTATGAAGGGCCATACAGACTCACTGCAAGCTGCCATCTTCCACTTGCTGAGTAGGCACCTGAAAGCTACCATCCAGGTTGTACCACCAGGCTGTGTGCTCCATCTGCGAAGTGGGTCCTGGACTTCCATATATATGACAACTGCCATGCGGAAAATGCTATGGTTACAGATATGAGCACACATCCATCTTTGAGAGCGGTGAGTCTCATTGTACGAGGGTTATTCTGAAAGTAAGGAACGATCGGTGGTGAAATGGAAAATACAGTGAATATTTGATGAAGCTTTGCACAGATACGTTGGTCACTGTGTCTAGTACGCGTGTCGCTCGCATTATCTCGTTTTCAGTTCTGAGCTCAAAGTGAGAACGTAAAGGAGGCTAGAAATTAGCGTCTCCCGCCAAGTATGAAGGCCTGGCGAAATATGCCGCCTGAAGCTATGCAGTCCATGTAACATAACTGTCATGCAGTTCGTTCTACACGACAGTTCTCGACCACACTCTGCAGGGGCAATGAAAATGCTCCTGCAGCGTTTTCGATGGGAAGTGTTTGATCACCCACAATACAGCCCGTAACTGGAAACCCATGAAGTTCATCTCTGCTCAGATGAACCGCTGGATATGAAGAA
Source organism: Schistocerca nitens (assembly GCF_023898315.1). Classification (NCBI taxonomy): domain Eukaryota; kingdom Metazoa; phylum Arthropoda; class Insecta; order Orthoptera; family Acrididae; genus Schistocerca; species Schistocerca nitens. Next base: position 363,922,647 of record NC_064622.1, read on the forward strand.
AATAATTTGACACAGACAACGAGCTGCAGTCCAGAGTGGAAAATTGTCGAAAAGCACTGATGGCTGTCTTCTATAACGAGGGAATTGAAAAGTCGGTATAACGCTACGACAGGTGTCTAAGTCCGAGCGGCAACTGTGTAGAGAAGTAGCTGGAATGTGTAGCTAACCGTTGCAAATAAAACAGTTTTGATTTTCACTGTGGTTTCCATTTCGCGACCTATCGTTCCTTACTTTCCGAATAGCCATCGTGATCACAAAGGCGCGTCGGCGTGCCACGTTGCAAGCCCCGCTACTGCAACCCTCACCGCCTTCCTGTATGGCAGTGGGCCTGACCTTGCCGCAAACTCCATGAACTGCTAGAGTGCGGTGTCTAGCATTCCTCGCAAGCGCCTGAGCGAGAAGCCTTGCTCATTCCCTTGGCGCCGGAGAAGACAACATTCATTTTAGTAATCACATTAACAAAATGTTAGTACAGATATCGCTGTGTTTGACGCCTTTTTGCGTAAGACTGGAGCACTCACTAGCCTTCGGGGCTCAGCTTGCGACATTTGTAACGTCATTGCCTCACTTAACCAGTCTTGAGGCCCACTGACCTCCTGACCTGAGGGATCTAAGTGCGCCCATTACAGCAGTAACGCACGTCTACATGACATATCGAAAGCTTGCACACCAACTGAAGGAGGTGGTAGAGGATTCGAAATACACTAACTTTGGAAAGGTAACTTACATCCTGAGCGAGTTAATGCTTGGAATGTCAGGAATAACAAGGTCAGTCGGTGCACATGCGGCTCATTTCCATCAAAGTCTATGTGCTGTTTTTTTGCTTGTATGGTTGGATGTACGTAGGTGGATCACCTCTTTCACCTGATATAATGCCTCTTGATCTTTCTTTGTTGCCGCTAATAAAAAGCCTCATGCTCCTGAACTGGCTTCCGATGAAGAAATGCTTCTCGCCAGGACATTTGTAGCGTCTGAAGCGGTTTGTGCAATGTCTGGCATGCAGTGTGCCAGAGTTTTCTATGAAGGTGTTAATTCTGTGTTGACTTCCCCCATTTAGAGCAGTACAACACTGTAAACAACAGATTATCTTTGCTGAAATTAAAGCACATGTGCATTCACTATTGCTTCTCACATTCCAAAGTTTCACTTGCTCATAATTAGTTCCTGTTTCAAACTTGTTGTGTTTCGACTCCTTTATAAGTTTCTTCAACTTGTGTCCATGCAATTCAATAAACCTGTATTGTCTCTTTTTAAACTGAAGAGAGGGCAGCGCATGTGGTGAGGAAAGTGTCATTTCCCATGAAAACGCTATCACTACCGTAGAGGATAATTAAGAATCATTTTCTCACCTCGCAGTGCATTGCAGCGTGCGGTGATTTACATTAGACTCTGTTCATGATTTTTCTTTCCATTTATGTTAGTCACTAATTCTACACACCGTGTAGTGTTAACACATTCAGTGCAAAATAAACATGCCTCGGATGTGTCTGCGCGATGCGCTGCCACTGATTCGACAAGCGCACAGCGAGGTGTTGCTAAAACTTTGTGAAACAAACTTTAATTTTTCCTTATGACGTAATTGGGGAAGGACAGTCATCTGCAGACTATAGTAACGTTAATATTTTCTTTATTTGGAGTTTCTTATTCCTGACATACAGGATTAGCTTGAGTTCACCAATAAATACAATTTCGAAATGGTCAACAGCGTTCTATTTAATTTAGAACAGTACAAGTTCCTTGGAGTTGCCTAGGAATATAATCCAAATTACACAGTTAATGCCAAATGAACAATTACCCCAATAGGTTTCAGCCTTGTGAAATATGATAACACAATATTCAGATTGGAAAATGAGATACTGATGGTAAACACAATTGTATTTTACACAGGCCACTAAACTGATGAAGTTGGAGAACAACTGCATCGTAGTCAAGATGTTTTGGACAGGAACAGATTAGAACGATGATTCCCAAGCTTTTTTTGTTCTCGGCGCTCTTAATGCTCAAGAATTTTTCACCTTGACATAGGTCGGAACATTCGTCTCTCTAAGGCAGGCGAAGTGTTCAGCTGATGCAGCAAGGTTTCTTTAATAGTAAAATAATAAATGCAATAACTGTTTTAAACTCACAAACAATTCATTGAACTGGTTTGTCATTGAAGTAAGTAACGGAATGAACGAACTTGTTGTTCACTACACCACTTCTTACATGTAGGCTGCTTAACCTCCTACATTAACGTGCTGCCTGCCATTAAATACCCGTGTTTCAGACATCTCATTCTCATTGTCTTGTCATTCCAGTCCCATGACTAATTCTGCCTGAGTAACAGCATCTCTAGTGGGTACACGTATCTCCGTTTCCTGTTCCCATAGAGTACCCCACAGTTAAACTTTATTATGATGACCACTGAAGATCGCGCTTCTCACTAATAACGTGTCGTACATAGAATCAATGTTTATCTTTACGCCTGACAGCCGATATTTCCTTTTTACTCATGTCCGAAAACAGTGCAGTTAGGTGCTGGCAAATTTTGTCCTCAATATTCGTCCGCAAGACAACTCAGTGATATTCCTTATTCTAAAGAAATAGATTAAAATGGAACATTGGTACTACAGGAAACTCGAATCTATACGAATTTGGCATTTGAATTACTCGATATGAAGCGTTAGGTATTCATCAAAAACAGATTCTATATAGCAAGGTAATTTCTGTTCATCAGAAATAAGAAACTAGTGAAAAATAGTCCGCGATACCGTTACTGATTTTTCCCTATAAAAGTTGAAATGCTGTCGGTTAATTTTAAAGTTGAATATTGTGCCATTCCAGAGCAATATTTATAGCAATTTTACTTTCCATATGAGCATGCCACTTTCAACAAATAATGCGTTTCCACATACTTGTTTATATGTACTCTTTTGATCTGAGTGTTTAGAGGCAGTGAATTACGGAAACTGAACTTTAGCCATACTATGAAGCAATTTTATTTTTGCTGTGATATTCCATCTCTGCAAAGATTGGGAGTGGGGGGGGGGGGGGGGCTAAGTGTTTCATCCACTCTTCGACCATCCCGTTGTTCAGCTCATACATAACACCTAAAAATTATAATCCTCACTCAACTTCACTCCTGGTTGATTGATACAGAATCGTATTGTCATGGCTATGTTGACAATAAACAGCCACGGTTACAAATTAATTTTTATTTACAAAATTACGCCTCTCGCCGTGGTTAGGTACCGGGAGACTATGTAAAATTGTGAGATGGGTTCATTGTGCCGCCTAGCAAAGCTCTACGTCAACCACATATGTATGAAACGGTATGTATGAAAATCTGGGCATCATAATAACTAAAAGGAACTGTGGGAACGTTTAAAATAACTTTTCATGCGTGACTGATTTATTCTCAATAGAAACATAAAAATAATACCATGGAAAACGGTGTTACGTCGAAGTGATGTTATATGGCCGTTTTTAACATGGTACTTACTTGACGACTTTACTTAATACCTATTGACTTCTCGACGATTTACATCGCACAAACAGAAGATAATAACATAACAGTTAGAATATCGTCAATGTGCTGTAGACAGTTATACTGCCAGACAAGGTTTGCAGTAATAAAGTCGTATAGCATCTTTGGCTGTGGGCTCTCGAAGGAGGAAGAATTAGGAGGAAGATTTCTAACCTCCGTACGCGTAGGCACCTTACTTTCGCGAAGTGTAAGCACTGCATGTTCGTTAGGTGTGGATGACTGTACAGTGTGTGTGTGATGATGAGAGGAAGAAGAGGGTGAAACCCTGGCCCACACAATGCCTACTCCGTGCAAAGAGCGCCAAGGGGAGCGCCGAACTCGACGGAAGGATCACCATAAATAGTGTCACACGCCCTCACTTCGTTAGAACCAATGACGGGTTTGGGAATTAGCCGTGGACAATGGTCAGATACTTTACGCCACCACTCCAACTGCCCCAGCATTGTAAAGGCATAGGAAAATCGCGAACAGCAAGCGGGTTACTCAGACGGTCACCATCGCAGTTCTGACCACAGCCGACTGTACTTAACCATGCTAGTCTGGTGAGATCTGGTGTACTCAATGCGTTAGGATCATTGACGGTGGAGTATACCTGGATTGGTTTTACCGTTATACGATATTTGTGGCTGGATTGTTGCGAATCCTCAAAACCTAGAAAAATTTTGGACTATAGTGAAGGATTCTGTGAAGGGCATAGGTTTCGGCAATAGTTAAGTGCAGTAGGAGTGAAATAATTGGGGAGAGATATCGTAGTTGGAGTGTAGCAAATGGGCAAAACGGTGCTGAGAAACAACGTACAGTGCATGAAGCTGCATCGATAATGGAGTGTCTGCATTGATGATCAGAAGTTGCTAGGAGGTAGGATGTTCTTGTTAAGGGACAAGGTCAGAACATACTCCAGGGAAAAGGGGAAATGTGGGAAGTTGATGAAATTTTACATGGCCCTAATTGGTGAGGAACATAGTATACAGGATCTTAAGTTATTTGTGTGAGTCTCCAATATTTCAACGGTTTTGTAAACTTTTGAATGGGCAGAGATCTCTTGCAGAACTGGCATAGGTTAGGACTATCCGGATATAATACATACAGCTGCAAATAACAGTCGATGGTTGGAGATCCAACGTGTGCACAAATATATTTAATAAGTTTTGGAGCCGGCCGAAGTGGCCGTGCGGTTAAAGGCGCTGCAGTCTGGAACCGCAAGACCGCTACGGTCGCAGGTTCGAATCCTGCCTCGGGCATGGATGTTTGTGATGTCCTTAGGTTAGTTAGGTTTAACTAGTTCTAAGTTCTAGGGGACTAATGACCTCAGCAGTTGAGTCCCATAGTGCTCAGAGCCATTTGAACCAATAAGTTTTGGACCTTTGTTGGTTGGTCAGGAACTGGGTACATCAAGTTAGTTGTTTTCTGTCTGATGTAAGTCGCACACACATAACAACGCTAGTCTAACAAAGAAATTGTGAAATTATGAATAGAAAGATCGGGACGACTGTACAGATGAGTGGTGCGGCAAATATGGTGGCTTAGTTTGCTGTGGAGCAGTTCAATGTCAGCACGTCGCTAAAATCTGTGCAGAGGATAGCCAGAATGAGGCATTTAAGACATGTCCCCCAAATGAAACGACACGTAGCGTAGAACTGTAAATGGTAAGGTGAAGAGTTAAATTTACCAAAAAAAATAATTTGGTTACCGCATTTATTCACCTCAGCGGCATTCAGAGAACTTTGACGATTTTGAATATTTGAATTTCTAAAATTAAGGCATCATTAAAGTTTTAAATTAACCTTTTAACAAATATGCTAATAAACACTGTGTGACTCAATATTAACAAATGTTATATGTTACGCAACCATTTTCCATTATTCAATACAGGATATAATAAACAGCATTAAATCACAATTGAAGGAGCTGAAAATAAATGTATTTTGTTAATAATCAGACGTTGATATAAAATAAGTAACTTGAGTTTAGCCCAGACGTGGCCCAGTCCCTTCATTCAGCTCAGAATAGGGGCTCTAAAACACACGTAGGGTAAAATTTGAAACCACGTTGTCACAAGATAACAGCCACAAAAAATGAGTTACAGATTACACGCCAAAAGACCGATAAGGCCATTTCAGGCTTTAACTGTGAGCGGTATAAGTTTTTATATTTCGGGTATGTAATCTTCAAAATAACTCTGGCAATGTAACATATGAGTGTAAATGGATTATACAGAAACGGGGTGCGTAGCTGTTAAACTTACTGGACTACCGAATGCTAATGCAAATAAGGGCTCTGATATTTTCTTTTGTAGTAAATTATTTAGGGTCGCCACCCAACGAAGTTGGGAATAAATTAATTAAAATTAATTAATGAAATTATTAACTTGTCGCGAAGTAGCAATTAAGACGTCAATACTCTCATCAAATGAACACTGAAATTAATTTACTCGAAAGCGTGATCATTCTGAATTAAAGCAGTTAGTTAAATTAAAACATAATTCTGTAGAATCTAATTAAAATTCATAATTAGGGCATGGAAGAATAATGCGCTTTGGCAACGACAGGTTGGATGTACAAAGATCGATTTCGCAAGGTGTGGCTGCGTTCATGGACACTCATAAAGTATAAACACAATTTGTTTTAAAACACAATTTGTTTTAAGCAAAGACACAAGTTAAACACTGTACAATAAACAGATTGTAATACCGCTTGCGCTTGACTGAGTTAAATTTAACATTGTTTCAAATGTTTGAATGTTGACGGACCACATGAAGGGGACGTATGTGAAAATTCTGGGAAGAGGATGGAATAAATGCACGTACTTACGCAAGACCCTATCTAAAGAACAACGCTCAAGACACATTACGCCAGCACCAAAGAGTCAGGGAAAGAGATTCTTGCCTTCCGAAGTTGTAATCTTTCGACAAATGGAATTGCTGAAAATAATCTCACATAAATAACATGAATAAAACCGATGCAAAGTGGGGGGGGGGGTTAAATTACATGCGTCACGCGCAAAGAGAGATTAAATGAACTGCAAGAAATTTATGCGTCGATGGACACAAAGAGCTGAGGGCTCAACTGGCTCGTCCAAGCAACTAGTTCAGACTAACGAAGCAAGCACGCTAACCATCTGAAATTTCACACGGTAAAATACACTTAGTTCCAAAATTACACAGAACATTGAAGACAACCTAAATTCACTGAAGGGATCACGACTGATCACCGCTGAACCACACAGAAGGCAAGTTTGCACCTTGTGGAGCGAAGCATAAAAGCAAATTTATCAAATCACAGGTTAAACCGAAAGAATTCAGACTGCAATAATAAATTAAAACATTCACACGAGGATGTAACCAAGCACGCCTACACTCTTAGGAAAATCTACTGTAACGTAATGTCAGCATCACTATATGGCAAGTCTTTGCACACTATAAGTTCTGGTAGCACAAAGAAAGTAGCAGAAGACACTTATTAAAATAGGTAAACTACACCATGGCCTATCCTGCGTACACTGTGGATCATATAATGAACTTATCACTGTAATAAAAGGTGAACTAAACTATTTCAGCTAGCTTGAAGACTTACACATCTCACTCTAACCTCGGTGTTAAGCTACCGACCACACGCGCCGACTGCCCACCGTCAAGCGCTTAAACACCCACGAGAGCAATGAATCCCCACAGTGCAGTATCAACCTACCCAGTGTCGATAAAGAAGACTTAGAAGGCACAAACCTTTTTGCTTTGACTGAACACCCAAAGTAGACTAGACTGACCACAGCAGGAAGCCTATGGAAACACGAAAAATTCATTCGCTTGCACATACGATAATGAGAAGCATGGGAACCTAAGAGCTAAAAATGGTTCAAATGGCTCTGAGCACTATGGGACTTAACATCTGAGGTCATCAGTCCCCCAGAACTTAGAACTACTTAAACCTAACTAACCTAAGGACATCACACACATCCATGCCCGAGGCAGGATTCGAACATGCGACCGTAGCGGTCGCGCGGTTCCAGACTGAAGTGCCTAGAACCGCTCGGCCACCACGGCCGGCGGAAACCTAAGAGCATAAAATATATCCATTGTAAATCTAATTGAGGGCCTGCATGTGAACAATTACATAATTTAAGTACTTTTATAGCGATGCAGTACACAGAGATCTTTCAAGTTTTTGAGAGGAGATAAGCACTTTAAAAGATTAATCTTTCACAAGAGTTTTAAAACACTAAAGTTTTGAAGAAAATACACGATTTTAACGTCAAACCATGATTTTACCAAAATAGAAAAAGACTTCCTGTTTGGCAAAGTATTGCTTTTACAAGTGGTTTAAAATAGCACAGGCATGTTCTGATAACTCGGAACGGTGGTCTGCGTTGAGGACTAAGACAAAAGCGACAGTCGCTATTCAAAGATGTACAGCGTTATGTAAGGTGTTCATTTTGGCTGAAATTTTGACATTTAAACGTCTTGAAAACTGCAGATCGGATCAAAAAATTATATAATCCCAATTAGATTGTCTAGGAGGTAGGCATCTAATGAGACCACACTCGACTCCCACCACACTCCGTGCGTAAGTGGCGGGGGTATCATCGAAATCTCCAATGAGAACCCCCTTTTTATATTGCAGATTATAATTGTACTGCAAAATCTACGTTTTGTGTGAAACATTTTCGTCGTTTCGCCACATGTGGCGCTGTAATCGGAGGAATAGACACAATCGTAATATGCAACATGTTACTCAATGGCCCTTCAATATCACATGGCACATGGGACCGTACCTGCATGCTGCGAGGGTAGGACAGGCCAGTACTTCATAACTTCTAATGGAAACCCCATTCGCAACATTGTATTCCTGCGAAATATCGAACAGGGGATTACACAACGCACCACTGTGGCCGTGGCTCGAGACGAAAGCTACTCTACTTTTCCAGTTAGAGTAAATGTTCAAATGTAGCAAAGCCAACTTCAAAGTACTTAGCAACCCGCTTTCCAAACGACCGTCCACAGGACGGAAGCATATCTGCGGGAATGTCAGCAGAATCGTTCCCGAAGCGGTCGACCATTCTTCACTGCCTCTTGGAAAATGCTGATACACCTTATCTTTTAAATCTTCGCGCATGAAAAAATCCGGCGACGTAAAATCCGGGAACCTGGCGGCGAATTAACAGGGCCATTTCTGCCGATCCACCGACAAATATAAACACGATCTAATACCTCAAGTTATTTCATAGCATAATGCACAGTGCAATCGTCATGCTAAAAACACATTCGATTTCGAACGTCCAGGGAAACATCCTGCAGTAGTACCGTAGTTCCTGTTCCAAAAACGTTCGATATTCCCGTCCATTTAACATGCGGTTGATAAAATACAGACCAATGAATTTGCTCCGCATGATGCCTCACCATATGTTAACCAACCAAGGACGTTGATGCTCATCTCGCCGTAATCAGTGGGGATTGTCTACACTCCTGTAATCCATGTTGTGCCGGTTAGCGCTAGTATGGTTTGTAAATGTACACTCATCGTAAAATAGTACTTCTGCAAAGAACGTGTGGGTCGTACGCATTTGTTGACGTGTCCATTCACAAAACAGTACCCGGTAATGGAAATCGGTGTCATGAGGTTCTTGATGTCGTGACGCGTGGTAAGGATGCTACTTATTACGACGCAGTATTGTGATAATACTACCCAAGGACATTTCGGAAACGCTGTGTAATTGCCGGGCGCTTATCCGTGGGTTGCGGTGTACTGCCGCTGGTACAGCTGTTTTATTAGCTTCCTCTGTAACACGTTTGCTTCGTTTGCTGTTGACGCTCTGTACGCTGCCACGAGACATAGCGGCGTTCACAACCTTTCCAAAGAGTGAGCGATAGTGAGTTTTCTCTGGAAAACGTTCGGCATACAAGGAGCAGCAGGTCCGACATTTCTCAACACTCTCCGTAAATCAGGATCGTTTCAATGTTTTCTTCTATCTATCTATCTGTTATACTCCGCAAACCACCTGACGGTGTGTGGCGGAGGGTACCTTGAGTACCTCTATCGGTTCTCCCTTCTATTTCAGTCTCGTATTGTTCGTGGAAAGAAGGATTGTCGATGTACTTCTGTGTGAGCTCTAATCTCTCTGATTTTATCCTCATGGTCTCTTCGCGAGATATACGTAGGAGGGAGCAATATACTGCTTGACTCTTCAGTGAAGGTATGTTCTCGAAACTTTAACAAAAGCCCGTACCGAGCTACTGAGCGTCTCTCCTGCAGAGTCTTCCACTGGAGTTTATCTATCATCTCCGTAACGCTTTCGCGATTACTAAATGATCCTGTAACGAAGCGCGCTGCTCTCCATTGGATCTTCTCTATCTCATCTATCAACCCTATCTGGCACGGATCCCACACTGCTGAGCAGTATTCAAGCAGTGGGCGAACAAGCGTACTGTAACCTACTTCCTTCGTTTTCGGATTGCATTTCCTTAGGATTCTTTCAATGAATCTCAGTCTGGCATCTGCTTTACCGACGGTCAACTTTATATGATCATTCCATTTTAAATCACTCCTAATGCGTACTCACAGATAATTTATGGAATTAACTGCTTCCAGCTGCTGACCTGCTATTTTGTAGCTAAATGATAAGGGATCTATCTTTCTATGTATTCGCAGCACATTACACTTGTCTACATTGAGGTTCAATTGCCATTCCCTGCACCATGCGTCAATTCGCTGCAGATCCTCCTGTATTTCAGTACAATTTTCCATTGTTACAACCTCTCGATAAACCACAGCATCATCTGCAAAAAGCCTCAGTGAACTTCCGATGTCATCCACAAGATCATTTATGTATATTGTGTATAGCAACGGTCCTATGACATTCCCCTGCAGCACACCTGAAATCACTCTTACTGCGGAAGACTTCTCTCCATTGAGAATGACATGCTGCGTTCTGTTATCTAGGAACTCTTCAATCCAATCACACAATTGGTCTGATAGTCCATATGCTCTTACTTTGTTCACTAAACGACTGTGGGGAACTGTATCGAACGCCTTGCGGAAGTCAAGAAACACGGCATCAACCTGTGAAACCGTGTCTATGGCCCTCTGAGTCTCGTGGACGAATAGCGTGAGCTGGGTTTCACACGACCGTCTTTTTCGAAACCCATGCTGATTCCTACAGAGTAGATTTCTAGTCTCCAGAAAAGTCATTATACTCGAACATAATACGTGTTCCAAAATTCTACAACTGATCGATGTTAGAGATATAGGTCTATAGTTCTGCACATATGTTCGACGTCCCTTCTTTAACACAGGGATGACCTGTGCCCTTTTCCAATTCTTTGGAACGCTACGCTCTTCTAGAGACCTACGGTATACCGCTGCAAGAAGGGGGGCAAGTTCCTTCGCCTTCTCTGTGTAAAATCGAACTGGTATCCCATCAGGTCCAGCGGCCTTTCCTCTTTTCAGCGATTTTAATTGTTTTTCTATCCCTCTGTCGTCTATTTCGATATCTACCGTTTTGTCATCTGTGCGACAATCTAGAGAAGGAACTACAGTGCAGTCTTCCTCTGTGAAACAGCTTTGGAAAAGACATTTAGTATTTCAGCCTTTAGTCTGTCATCCTCTCTTTCAGTACCATTTTGGTCACAGAGTGTCTCGACATTTTGTTTTGATCCACCTACCCCTTTGACATAAGACCAAAATTTCTTAGGATTTTCTGCCAAGTCAGTACATAGAACTTTACTTTCGAATTCATTGAACGCCTCTTGCATAGTCCTCCTCACACTACATTTCGCTTCGTGTAATTTTTGTTTGTCTGCAAGGCTTTGGCTATGTTTATGTTTGCTGTGAAGTTCCCTTTGCTTCCCCAGCAGTTTTCTAACTCGGTTGTTGTACCACGGTGGCTCTTTTCCATCGTTTACGATCTTGCTTGGCACATACTCATTTAACGCATATTGTACGTTGGTTTTGAACTTTGTCCACTGATCCTCAACACTATCTGTACTTGAGACAAAACTTTTGCGTTGAGCCGTCAGGTGCTCTGTAATCTGCTTTTTGTCACTTTTGCTAAACAGAAAAATCTTCCTACCTTTTTAAATATTTCTATTTACGGCTGAAATCATCGATGCAGTAACCACTTTATGATCGCTGATACCCTGTTCTGCGTTAACTGTTCCAAATAGTTCGGGTCTGCACCAGAAGGTCTAATATGTTTTCGCCACGAGTCGGTTCTCTGTTTAGCTGCTCAAGGTAGTTTTCAGATAAAGCACTTAAAAAAATTTCACTGGATTCTTTGTCCCTGCCACCCGTTATGAACGTTTGAGTCTCCCAGTCTATATCCGGCAAATTAAAATCTCCACCCAGAACTATAACATGGTGGGGAAATCTACTCGAAATATTTTCCAAATTATCCTTCAGGTGCTCAGCCACAACACCTGCTGAGCCAGGGGGCCTGTAGAGACATCCAATTACCATGTCTGAGTCTGCTTTAACCGCGACCTTCACCCAAATTATTTCACATTTCGGATCTCCGTCAATTTCCTTCGATACTATTGCACTTCTTATCGCTATAAACACGCCTCCCCCTTCACTGTCCGGCCTGTCTCTGCGGTATACATTCCAATCTGAGTTTAGGATTTCATTACTGTTTACGTCTGGTTTCAGCCAACTTTCTGTCCCTAGTTGTGACCGTTTATTAATGAGAGCAGTTCTGGGACCTTTCTATAGACGCTCCTGCAGTTTACTATTAGCACATTAATATTGTTATTCCCTGTTGCATTTTGCTTACTCCTACCTTGCCGCGTTTGAGGCGTCTTGTCGGGCCTAGGGAGGGAATTCTCTAACCTTAAAAAAACCCCATGTGCACTCCACTTCCTTGGTTGCGACATCCTTTGTCCACTTGTACGTCTGTTCTCCATATGATAGGTAGATGTGCATGCAATAGACACTGCGCAAGTATTATAATATTCAGAGGCACATGTATTCTACATCTTCACTGCCTGTTATGATACGTCGTAGTTTGCTACACGGCCATGATGGCACATCCAGTAGTCCCCTGTTCGATATGTTGGAGGAATACAACTTAGCGGATTGGGTTTCCAATTAGAAGTTATGAAATACTGGCCTGTGATACCCTCGCAACAAGCAGGTTAGGTCCCACGTGCCATTGGATATTCGAAGGCCACTAAGTAGCATGTCGTAAATTACAAGTGTGTACCCATTTCCGTTGCTCCGATTACGGAGTCATCTGTGACTAAACGAGGAAATTACTTCAGACAGAACGTATGTAGATTTCGCCGTAGAATAGTTCAAAATGGTTCAAATGGCTCTGAGCACTATGCGACTTAACGTCTGAGGTCATCAGTCGCCTAGAACTCAGAACTAATTAAACCTAACTAACCTAAGGACGTCACACACATCCACGCCCGAGGCAGGATTCGAAGTTGCGACCGTAGCGGTCGATCGGCTCCAGACTGTAGCGCCTAGAACCGCACGGCCACTCCGGCCGGCTGCCGTAGAATAGTAATCTGCCATAAAAAATGGGTTACCAACTGAAGATTTCAACGTTGTACCCCACCACCCTCTCATGTGGTGGAGTGACGGGTCTAATGTATAGTTTGATGCTCCTGTCAGACACAAAAAGCATTGGAATTATAACTTTTTCTGATTCGATGTGTAGTTTTCCACATAGTTCTATGTCTTCGGTTAAAAAGAACGTTTGTGTGCTAAAACTCAATTCCGTAGCAAAATCTGGCATTAAGAACAGGGGTTTTGTCGAATCACAGCAAGTATTTTAGTCAATGTAAAGAAAAAAAACGCTTAAAGCTTCTCTTCCTGCGGCGGTCTATGGCTGTATAGTTAATACTGGCAGACGAGCATTCATATCAATCCGTTATAAAGAAACAAATAACAAAAAAATTCTTACCGACACTGAAGACGCAAACCCGCAAACAGAAAAGCATAGGGCACGTCTGCGCTAATACACCTTAATTTAAACAAGGCTCATGTCTTTGTGATTGTGACTTACGTGTCAAGTGCAAAAAAAAAAAAAAATCTTGAGCTAAAAGCTTGATACATGCTCTAATCGATTCTGCAGCAACGCTTTTTCATATTAAATTTAACCTTGATTTTTCGCAACGCAAATCCGTGATAAGTCGCATTTTATGTTTCGGAGTTGTCAGTGCTCTTTGTAGACTTTTTTGCAGCATTCCACACAGATAAATGTCCAGTGGTGCTAACTCTGGCGAAAGTTCCGATAGTAGGGAAGTATCCGTCAACATGAAAGTGGTGTGGTGATTAAACAACGAGACTGATTAGGGAATTACAAATTATTGCAAACGAATATACGACTAACTTTTATACTCTTCAACACCCTCTGGGCAGACGTGTATGTCAGACCGCCGCTTCCTACAGGGAAGGTGAGACGGTTCCGGATGGAAACCGCACGGCTGTTTAAAGGAAGGGTGGGTGTGCCGGCCAGCCCGAATGCGGGTTTCACGCCGTTTCCCATACCCCGCGAGGTGAATATCGGGCTGGCGCCCGAGTACCACCTCAAGTTACACGATCCGGAAAAAACTTAGAGAAACTTTATCTCAGTTTCACATGAATAACATTACATGCAGACAATTGGGGTTCATGTATTCCGTCCTGGACGGGAAGAGGCGGGGAGAAAGATAGAGATTGGGAAATGATGACAGGAAGGTGGTGTTAGGAAGGCATTTAGTCATCCTTTATAGTAACCATGCCAAATCTGTTAATGACAGCGCCGAATCAGTGCCGATGAGGGGCAAATGCAGAAGAAAAATAAACACATCCTCTTTATCAAATTCGTCTCCCCTAGTTAGAAACTGCTACATACGTGACGTCCATTATTCCGGGGAGTCCTGTAATTCGTCCGTTGTCATCCTTCATTCGGAATTCTGTATTTTAATTTTTATTTTTTCCAGCGACTGAAAATGTATTCCCTTCAGTTCTCCTTTCTCTTTCAAGGGCTGGTAAAAAGCATGTCGTGCGCGATCGGCCGACTGAAGTGGATGCTGGAGAAAGGATTCCATTTGTCCTCTTGAAAGTGCTTCAGAAATAGAACAAGGTGAGGATTTACACTCGTCTGGCACAAAAATCGTGACTTTTCCTCCACGAAACTACTCACTTTTCCTTACTCTTTATGGTACATCTCATCAACAGTGTGCGTACATTCACTCACGGCAACACCCTCAATTTTGAGGAAAGATCAGCAATATCTTGTAAAATTTCAGTAAGGCTTGGGGTCTTACATTTGATGAGCGGCTCAAGTGGTTATCGTGTCTCAAGAATATTGAGACCAGTGGTTTAAGGACACTGAATATTTTGACTCAGCCACAGGTGATGGGGAGCGGACTGAACATGACGGCTACGGTTTCACAAGGAGTTTGTACAATCCCGCCCCGCATTCCATACCGTTTCTCTCCATGCCATGGAGCGACTACTCAGAAATAGACCACGAGCAACAAATTTATTCGGGATTCGCGTGCAGCAGGAATTAGTGACTGTTAATGCGGTTCATGGAGGTAGGAGTCGTTCGCCACCCTTGTTAATAACCCAGAGTTATTTTATCACTGTATAAAAAATTTTTACTGCGGAGCAGGTTCTGATGGACCTGGGCTGAGTAGTTCCATCGGCTGCTCTGTGTTATTTCCTGAAGGTGGTCTCATATGACGATGAATTCACAATGTATGACGATGTATTTTATGCGATCTTGAGGACGGCGGAGCAGAGGAGCAGATGCGGTTTCTTCCTGCGGTCAGTCTCGTCAGCACCGACTCCCTTAGTGCCCCTCAGACTATCTGTGACATGTATCCAGCAAAAAAGTGTTTTCAGTTGATACACGATATCCTTTTCCACATATAGAGGCAGGGAGGTGCCATTCTGCTGGGTACAAGGCCACGTGGCCATTCAGGGTAACGAAGCAGCGGCAGAAGCAGTTAAGAATGGCAGCTGAGGAGATACAGTTTCTACATGTACTGACCCAGTAAATGTAGTTACCTCGATATTGCGATACAGGATCATGCGTGTGCGGGAGGAAAAGTAGTTAGGGTTGCGGAACAACAAGCTGCTTTCGGTGAAACTAAAGACATGGCTGTGGTGTTCCCCCTCTGGGCCGCTGCAGCGGAAGGAAGCACACTTAAGATGTCCTCTGGCGCACGGTGTCAGGGTGAAAATATTAAATAAATTAACTTTTCTCTCTTAACAACGTGTGGGCACGGTGGGTTCTTCCTTGGCTCGGGTATGAGGTCGAATGAAACATCATTTTTACATAAGATAACTTTTATTGAAGATTTGTACAACTGTATCTTACGGAATATTCTGGTTCGGAGAGCGGCAGCTGTGTCGTTTGTGAAGTCTTCTGCTGCGGCAGCGGCGGCGGCGGCGGCGGCGGCGGCGTCTGATTACGCGTAGCGGTGTGTATCTCGTGTCGCCGTCTCGCCCAGTTGACTGGAGACGCGCAGCGCGAGGTGGCCCGTTTAATTATTGCGAGCGAAATCGTGCATCGGATGATACCTTGGGAGTCGCGTCCCAGTGTTTCTCTTCTCTAAGCGGCCGCGTGTGTTCTGCGTCGGCCAGCGGAGCGGCGCGGCGGGGGAAGGCCAGTGTGGCGGACTCGAACCACGGACTCCCGCTTGCCAGTCTTCAGCTGTCAGGTCTTCGTCCCAGCACACAGGTGACTACTGATGTGAGGCCGTCTCCTTCCCGTCCTCACGAGTCACCCGGGTATGTAAAAACCAGACTTCAAATACCTTTTAACTTCTGTCTTCTGGCGCCGCGGCTGCTGCTTGCTATTCCATTACAGCGGCGGACTTGGTTCGTCAGTGCATGATGCAGACTCTTCTTGCATGACGGTCTTCAGCACCGAAACCGACTGAAAACTACTGCTACTCTTCTTTTCTTCCTTCTTCGTCTCTCGTCTCGTCTCCGTCCCCGTCTCCGTCTTCGTCTCCGTCTCCGTCTCCGTCCTCATCTTCATCTGTCTGGCCCACTGCGTCTCGCGTATTTATTCACTTCAATTTACTGGAGGTGAACGACTTTACGGTCACTGCCTCTTCTGTCACATTGAGAAGCTCCTCGAAGAATCTTCTTAACGTCGGTCATTGGCTCTTGGAATGTAGGCGAGGGCCTTTGCTCACATACGACAACTGAGAAACACATGAGCCGGTCGGGCGATGCCCTGACGGCTGAATCGACAGCGCCCGCTTATGTGGAACTTGCTGACTTCACGGTCATTGTCTCTTCTGTTCTGATGTTCTGCCCGCTGTTTGCGAGTATGTAACTCTCTAAACTAAACCAAGTTTTTCATTTATATCCTTATTTCTAGTTCACTTTGATTTCACTAATTTATTTACTTAAGTACCACTCAACATTCCTCCACCCTTCGGAGAAATTTGCCCTCGAATTTACCACTCAACATTCCTCCACTCTTCACACGGCAAAAGCACTAACAGAAGCAATGAAAATCTTGACTTCGAAGATTACACACGCTTCACATTAAGTATGTTGAAAATACTTTATCACTTTACAAAAGCACTGTACGGTCATGAATCACATAGTTCTTACATAAATGGTTGTAATAAGTGTAACAAACCTTGATGACAATGAATAAACAAAAAAAAAAAAGTTTTTTCACTCAGAAAGTTACATAGCAACACCTGTTTAATCAACCCTATATTAATGCAAGATATCTATTCTATAGTATTCTTTACTTTAACATAAGACTGTTTAGTAAAGAGTGAAGTACAATAAACAAAATTAATACACTAATGCTCAAAACTAACCACTGAAGTACACCAGTTAAGAAATGGTTCAAATGGCTCTGAGCACTATGGGACTCAACATCTTAGGTCATAAGTCCCCTAGAACTTAGAACTACTTAAACCTAACTAACCTAAGGACATCACACACAGCCATGCCCGAGGCAGGATTCGAAGCTGCGACCGTAGCAGTCCCGCGGGACACCAGTTAAGAGTGTGGTATCCAGTTAACAGGGATTTGATGAAGTGGTATATTATTATTTGGCTTATTTTTTCGTCTTAAATAAAAGAAAACTGTACAAAGCAGAAACACCAACACAAAGGTTCCAGATATACCCGTTCCCAGCATTATAATTTTAGTTTTGCGTTCACCTTTTAATTTTAAGACTTGTTGCATCATAACTTTGGCATCAATTTAGCCTTGCTGTGAGATTATGAACGTATCTAGTGACTTCAGAAGGGAACTGTCAAGGGAGTCATTGAGGTAGGATAGGTTTTGTGTAGGAAATGCTTTGCATGGCGTTTTCTGAAAAGAGCAAACAACATGGTTATGGGCCTACCAACCTAGTAAAAACAAAAACAAATAAAAGAAGGAATACATTGTTAACTACAAGATCTACATGGTTCTACGTTCAACTTTTTTTTCTTAAAAAATAAACCATTATTATGTATTAATTATTTACATTTGTATATTATCCACAGTCTACTAAGATTCCACTAGAACATTCGCACCCTTGATCGAAGATTGTATGGTGCCATGTCTGGATGTTGTGCTGGCGTGGCCACTCTTTTTCCTTTACGGGAACTTCCTCCCTTCGGAAAATCAGACACTATTGTTGAAGGAATTACATCTGGAGCGCCCTTAAAAGGTTTTAAACGACTTCCATGGACAATGGTAGTGCGGGTGGGCAGTTGCAATTTAACGTTGACTGGTGACGTGATCTCAATAATTTGATAAGGACCTCCGTAGTTTGTTACAAATTTCTTCGTTTTTCCTCTCGCAATGTATGGAGTTCTAAGCATCACCCACTGACCGATTTTGTCATTTGGATATTTAGCTTGGGTATTACCTAATCTTTCCTGTCGTTCCAAAGCCTTTGTATTAGATTTTTTAACCTTTTTCCATACATCCTTCATCATTCGACTGAAATCTCTTACTGTTTCTCCGTCTTTTCCGTTTTTCTGCCTGATTACATCAAAAGGGGACGGCATTTTTCTCCCATAGACCACTTCATAAGGTGACATGCCAGTTGCTTCATGCGTTTTGGCGTTGTATGCCGACACGATTATTGGTAAATACGTATCCCAATTAGAATGTTGTTCGTTAATATAATAACTAAGCATCTTGCCAATTGTCCGATGAACTCTTTCTGTGCGTCCGTTGCACTGAGGGTGTAACGGAGTTGTGCGTAATTTGCGCATTTTTAGTAAGTGGCATAGCTGTTTCATTAATTCAGACATAAAATTAGATCCCTGATCTGTGATAATAGCTTCAGGTACGCCAAATTTAAGTATCCAGTTGTTAACTAAAGCTTGGGCAACTGTATTTGCTTGCTGATCTGGGAGACTCACCATAGCTAGATAGCGTGAAAAGTGATCTATAATTGTAAGAACATACTTATTACCAGCAGGTGTTTTATGAAATGGCCCGTAGAGATCCACTCCGCAGATTTGAAATGGACATGAAGCCTCGGGGAGCCTCTGTAAGGGTATTTTTGAACGAGAAAGTTCAGCTCGTTTTGCGCACGCAATGCAATTACGAACGTACTGCGCAACATCCTGCTTTCTGGTTTGCCACCAAAATCGCTCTGCTACACGTCTTTCGGTTGTCCACTGTCCACCGTGTCCCGCAAGGATATGATCGTGGGCCTCTGCCATTATTTCTTGTCTAAGGTGTAGGGGAACAACAATTCGCAGTCCAAGTTTTGTTTTACGGCATAATACACCATCTTCAAAGCAAAATTGTTTTTGAGTTGCGTATTTTTTGCATTCTGTATCCTTATCTTGTGCCTTTCTCCAGTCCTCAGTATCTCGGCCTGTTGCTTCCAAAAGTGCTATTTTCCGACTTAGGCAATCTGCATTCGTGTGTTTTTTGCCTGGTTTATGGATAACTTCGAAATCCATTTCGGAAAGACATAGGGCCCAACGCATGAGACGACTAGATGGATCCTTTAATCCAAGCAACCATTTTAAAGCTGCGTGGTCTGTAATGACCTTGAATTTCCTACCATACAAGTAGCATTTAAAGTATTTGATACCATAAATAACACTTAACAATTCTTTCTCCGTTGTGGAATAATTTCTTTCTGCCGTTGTTAGTTGTCTCGAAGCGTAGGCTATGGGGTGTTCCGCGCCATTAATATTCTGACTCAAAACAACTCCTACTGAATGACCACTTGCGTCACAGGATAAAATAAATTCTTTATTATAATCTGGGTAAGCTAATACTGGACTGTGTGTTAACTTATCTTTAATGGTTTGAAATGCTGATTCACAATCTTCAGACCAATGAAATTTTGCACCCTTTTTCAATAATTGGGTTAAGGGTCGGGCAATTTCAGCAAAATTTTGGACATATTTTCGGTAATACGATGCGAGACCAATGAAACTTTGTACTTCCTTAACGCGTTGTGGTGTTGGGAAGTCCTTAACTGCCGAAATTAATCGAGGATCTGTTTTAATTCCTTTTTCACTAATGACATGCCCTAGGTATGTAACCTCTGTCAATGCAAAAGTACATTTTTCCATATTTAATGTTAATTGAGCTTTTGTAAGTCTCTGAAAAACATTACACAGACGCACAGCATGTTCATTAATGTCTTTGGAGAATACAATAATATCGTCTAGATATACACAACATTGCTGAGTTTTGAGTCCTCGCAATACTCCATCGAGTAGTCTTTGAAAAGTTGCTGGTGCATTTTTCAAACCGAAAGGCATTCTGTTAAATTGCCAATGGCCTCCAGGGGTAGAAAATGCTGTTTTATGCCTATCTTCAGGTGCAACTTCCAATTGATGATATCCGCTCCGTAGATCTGTAATGTTTGGAATAGGATAAACATCTGAGATAGTTTGTTTGTTAAGGTTGTAGGGAAGCAGCCTACTCACGCTGTAGTAAATTCACATCAGTTTCCATTGTGTGCCAGCCAGTCTGCTGTAACTAGCTCTGACGTCATAAATGTTGCGCAATACCTTAAAAATCAAGCAAATGACCTAAAACTTTTCTAGCATGTCAGGAATAATGCTAAATTAATGTGTGTTAAATATCAGTTCGATAACTTAAGTCATTTCCGAAATTTGGACGTTTTTCTGTAAAAATCATTGGCGCAACAGAAAAGAGCTAGAGACTTCAAAATTTATATTTAGATTCATCTTTCATAATGATTTAATAAAAACAGTACTTTGGATTTCACAGATTAAGATTTTAGTGGAGATTCATGATTTTGTGGTTTTCGTCTCAAAACTGAAGGAAGCAAGATAGATTAAGTAGGCTAGTAAATAAGGCTAGGATGTTTAGATTTAAATAGGTTGGAGGTCCGCTATGACTATGAAGATGTGAAAAGTTTCTTTTGAATACCTATAAAATTATAGCGATAGCGGATCTCAAAAGGGACAGTTAAGAGCTCATCTGCTGCGTGCAGTGTATTTAAATTAATTCTCTCGCCCAAAATATTTAACTTAGCCACATCAAAATTTTATTATCAATACTTACCTGCGTGCTGAACGCACAGTTAAATTAAGAGCTTTATCGGCCACCAGCAAGAGAAGCTATAATTTATTATGTAACTTGAAGTGGTGCGTTACTAGCCCAGCGGCTAGTCGGGAGAGCCGATTTGATCAGGCGTTCCCTTAGCCGTCCGCACCGTGGCTTTATATATAAGAACGCTGCGCGAGGAAGCAAGGCCCCAGTTCTCTCCAGACGCTGAATGACACGCCATCTGTGACGGGAGTCGTGTCGCGTCGGTATCACTGCTACAAACAGCCTCGGGTGCCGTATTAAGTTACTAAAGATACGCGTAACCATGAAATCATTTCAAGTGAAGTGTTAATTCTGGGAGGATTTTCATTTTTTAGCTTCAGTTTGCGTATTGTCGTATTTTCACGTGCCGTCGCGGGACAGACATTCTACCAATTATTTAGCGTGGCGTTTGATGAAATACTCTCATCAAATTATGGCGAGCATTCTTTTTAACATTTAATTCGGACATTTATAGTTGCATCAGCGCATTAGACTCTGAACTGCTCTGTTAGTTAGGTTGTAGGGATACTTGTGTTTTTTATTTGTGACTTTGAGATTATACTCAACTATTTTGGAAAATCGTTTTTGATTATAAATCCCGGACAATCTCCTAATTCCTCAGAGCTATAAGCTGCAGCTATAATGGGATTCTCAGATGAAGTGGGCACTAGGAACTCTAATTACAGGCTTCACGTTTTGTTAAATCACTTTCTGGGTGCCTAAAAAGTAAATAGAGAGCCAGTGTTGAGAATGGCGAAAGACAGCATTAACAACATTCTAATAGCCAGAAACTGATTCAACATCCAAACATTTGAACAGCAAATATTATTTTTCTCCACATACGCCGCCCCACAAGGTGTCTGTAGTCACAACAAAATCTATATCGTTTCGTATCGTCGGGAGACTTCTTTGGAATAATTACGATATTTGAATTATAAGGCGAATCAGAATACTCTATAATTCCATCTTTTAGATGCTGTTCTAAAAATTCATCCAGTACTGACTGTAAGTGATGCGGAACTCTATAAGGCTTCCTATAAACTGGGGGGCTATTTCCTGTTGGGATCCTATGCTGTGTGATATCTGTTGCTGGCAATGGACCTTCTGCATTATATAAATCTTGAAACTCAACTAAAACTGCTTCTATCGTGTCTTTATCATTTCCTTGCAAATGCTCAATCTTCTGGCGTAATGCGGTTTTATAGGCGTCTGGTTTCTGACCATCGTTAATATCTGACCAAATGAAATCTTCTTCTTCAAAAGTACTGACTGTAGCTACTAATATTCCCTTATGCAACTCTTTGTCCTCCACTCCGAAATTGTCAATATGTACCGGTACTTTTCTTTCTCCCTCAACGTCTTGAACCCGTACAACACTCCTACGTACAAAACAATGATACATCTAATTCCTCATTTTCCTCTAAAGGCTCTATTAGACACACTGTATCTGTAGGTACTTCGGTGTCAACGGTCATCCAGAAAAGTTTTCCTGAGCCAGATGGCATCTGATCCTGCGAATCAACCTTCAAAGACGTTGCACGCAGTGTAGTTGATTTCGCCTTCTGGTTAGGGAAATCTTGCGGCAGTGGGCCCTTTGCAGCCGTGTCACCTAGCTGAAACACTATTCCGCTAAGTTTGACAGTTTGCTGTCTGAGGTCGATTTTAGCGTGATGTTTATTCAGGAAATCCAGTCCTAGGATCGCGTCGTACCCGTCAGTTACTTTTGTTACCACTTCTACATCTTCCTGAAATTGTACACCGTGAATATAGAAAATCAATGATATACATCCTAGTGACTTCACTGTACCTCCTCCTACTCCACTCAATCTATACCTTGGAGGGTCATATTGATACGTTTGCACCTGTATCCACTAGTATCCTTGCCTCTTTATCCTGTATGGTAGCAGATAACCAGCATTCCGCCTTCACATTCGCCTTAATGGCATGAAATTTTATTGGGAATGCCTGGCGGCGGCTCCGACATTCCCGTTTGAGTTTAACTGATTTCTATTTCCAAAAACTTTCTTAGACCTGCATTCCTTGAATGTGTGACCTATTCTTTGACAATTAGTGCATTGAGGTTGTCTGCAGTTTTTTGCTCTATGTCCCTGTCGATCGCACCTAAAACATCGTACTCCTGCTGAAAATACATTTCGCTTCTCCTTGTATCTGGTGGCAATGTCAATTTCTTCAAAAGCCGTCGCCACAGATACAGCTTCTGCTAAATTTTTAGGAAACTCTGCCCTGACACAACGGGACGTTTCAGGAGGTAACCCACGTAAAAATGTTTCCAGAGCTCTATCTTCTGCCTCTTTTAAAATAACTTTATTTGCTTCATCACTTGTTGTCAACTGATAGGTGTTAATATTAACTTTTCTAATCCTATCTAATAAGCTTTCTAACGACTCGTTTTGCCTCTGAGTGATAGTGTTTAATTTTTCCCTATAAAATCTACAGCTGTTCTGTTTTTGAAAACGTTTGAGCAATCCTTTCTTCAATTCCTCAAATGCTGGAGCATTCCGTAATTCTTCATGGTATAAGACGTGTGCTTTAGCCTCTCCTGTCAATCTTAAGTTTGTCATTTGTAAGAGCTGTTCATCTGACCATGATCCTAACTTTGCAGCTGCTACTAAATCATCAAAAAAGGCTGTTATGTCTTCGCCAGGTTTACCTGAAATAGGAGTTACCAAGGCTGCTGCTGAGGAATGTAGGGTGGGAGGGATTGAACTGGTTTGCCTAACCTCACTCAACTGTTTAAATAATGCATTATTATAATTTTTAAGCTGTGCTATCTGATTAACTAAGCTCTGAATAGCTTCCTCAGTAGAAACCGCTTCTGGTGCTGACTCTGACTTTGTACGATTTCGTGTCATCATTTTACAAACTATTAGTTACACAATATTACCACACTGAATTCAAAAGATGTTTAAATATTTTCGACAAACTCTTAAAATCATGAGAGAAAATACACTTCTAAATAAAGAAAATATTACGACTGCTATGCAAACCTCTATCCTTTCACACATTAAACAATACTAACTGCGGACCTATAGTGACTGCCATTCACACCTCATATTGAGCCAAGGGTTTTTTCTCTGACACCAAATGTAACAGTTGTGTTACTAAATGTGACACTCCTGTCACTAAATGTAACTGGGTTTTCTCTTTTGATGCAAGTCAATTGTCAGGATGAGCATTCTAAAGCATTCTGTCAGGGTGAAAATACTAAATAAATTAACTTTTCTCTCTTAACAACATGTGGGCAGGGTGGGTTCTTCCTTGGCTCTGGTATGAGGTCGAATGAAACATCATTTTTACATAAGATAACTTTTATTGAAGATTTGTACAACTGTATCTTACGGAATATTCTGGTTCGGAGAGCGGCAGCTGTGTCGTTTGTGAAGTCTTCTGCTGCGGCAGCGGCGGCGGCGGCGGCGGCGGCGGCGTCTGATTACGCGTAGCGGTGTGTATCTCGTGTCGCCGTCTCGCACAGTTGACTGGAGACGCGCAGCGCGAGGTGGCCCGTTTAATTATTGCGAGCGAAATCGTGCATCGGATGATACCTTGGGAGTCGCGTCCCAGTGTTTCTCTTCTCTAAGCGGCCGCGTGTGTTCTGCGTCGGCCAGCGGAGCGGCGCGGCGGGGGAAGGCCAGTGTGGCGGACTCGAACCACGGACTCCCGCTTGCCAGTCTTCGGCTGTCAGGTCTTCGTCCCAGCACACAGGTGACTACTGATGTGAGGCCGTCTCCTTCCCGTCCTCACGAGTCACCCGGGTATGTAAAAACCAGACTTTAAATACCTTTTAACTTCTGTCTTCTGGCGCCGCAGCTGCTGCTTGCTATTCCATTACAGCGGCGGACTTGGTTCGTCAGTGCATGATGCAGACTCTTCTTGCATGACGGTCTTCAGCACCGAAACCGACTGAAAACTACTGCTACTCTTCTTTTCTTCCTTCTTCGTCTCTCGTTTCGTCTCCGTCCCTGTCTCCGTCTTCGTCTCCGTCTCCGTCTCCGTCCTCATCTTCATCTGTCTGGCCCACTGCGTCTCGCGTATTTATTCACTTCAATTTACTGGAGGTGAACGACTTTACGGTCACTGCCTCTTCTGTCACATTGAGAAGCTCCTCGAAGAATCTTCTTAACGTCGGTCATTGGCTCTTGGAATGTAGGCGAGGGCCTTTGCTCACATACGACAACTGAGAAACACATGAGCCGGTCGGGCGATGCCCTGACGGCTGAATCGACAGCGCCCGCTTGTGTGGAACTTGCTGACTTCACGGTCATTGTCTCTTCTGTTCTGATGTTCTGCCCGCTGTTTGCGAGTATGTAACTCTCTAAACTAAACCAAGTTTTTCATTTATATCCTTATTTCTAGTTCACTTTGATTTCACTAATTTATTTACTTAAGTACCACTCAACACACTAAAAGACTCGCACGTGTGGGATGGCATGCACAAAAGGTTCTCCACAAGCAAGAATGGAAAGCGAAGTAAAGTAGACAAGACGAAACGACGGTTGATAGCTGCAAATGTTTCAGGGTCAGCTACATACATTACAATACCAACTTTGTGCCATATGGCTGCATAGTACTGTTATTTAATTTCAACAGCTCTTATTGAATTGCCCAACCCACCCACATATAGGAGAACCTACACTTTGACGTGAACACAAAAACTATGGCGTTACGTACTCTCTACCTCTCAAAAAGCACAAAAGAACCGCTTAGTGTCATATTGCTATTCTTTGGAGGCACAACCACCAAGAGACAGGCCGGCCGAAGTGGCCGTGCGGTTAAAGGCGCTGCAGTCTGGAACCGCAAGACCGCTACGGTCGCAGGTTCGAATCCTGCCTCGGGCATGGATGTTTGTGATGTCCTTAGGTTAGTTAGGTTTAACTAGTTCTAAGTTCTAGGGGACTAATGACCTCAGCAGTTGAGTCCCATAGTGCTCAGAGCCATTTGAACCAAAAGACACTGTGGGTAATGATTTGGTTACGAAGAATGGTGCAGGGTCTGGTGTCAGGGGCCTTACACCGCCACTTCTGCTTCTGTCGTATCCAAATACTGATGACATATGTCGTAATTCTACTGCTTCCACAACACATGTTTTATTGAACACCTGTTAAGTACAAATAAATCACATTTCCTGACTCTTTCTGAAGTAAACAGACACTTCTGCAGGTAGTTACTTCTTGGACATTGAAGTAATATGGAGATTTACCAAATACCTGAAACGGAAGTGTTGAAAAAGACTAAGTTTTCTCTGTCTCTTATACGGAAACTTAATATTTTTCTGAACTCGTTAGTCTATTGGCTGCGCTTCTGACGTTAACTTAGACGATAGAAATTTCACTTTGCTGCTGTGACTAACCTGTTCACTTACACTCAGATCTGAGGGAGCGCTATAAATCATCAATATGGCCTTCAGATGCAAACCTTTTTGTTACTCTTGGCACTGAAACTTAAAAAAAAACAGTTTTTGAAAAGCAGTGTACATCCACGCATTGTTTTGTGACTGTAGAAAAGTCTAGATTCGTCGGCGTTATAAACTTGATCTGGAGAACTTTTGCGTAAAGAAACAATATTATCGAATAAATTCTTTTCTTTTTTTTTAAAAAAAAAACAGCTGCTGTATTTCTTGAGATGGTGGCATCAATTCCTGTCATCAGCTGACCTGTTCAATGTCTGTCTTTCGACCTTCGGATCTAACCCTATCTTCTTGTGAAATTAAAACCCTGTTTAAACTCATCGCATTTACTGCAACGCCGTGTCTGAAATCGAAACGCAACTCATTCTTTTTGCACTGAAGCACACAAAAGGGCGTCATCCAGCGATCCATCCTTTGCGACCCGCTAAACTATACTCTGTGAACATTTTGAAACAAACATTTTGCGATTTCTTTTCAATTATTCTTCCAGTTTGATACTGTTGAAATTCCACCAGCAAATACATCACCAATATTCTCAACAATTTTTCTTTATCCATCCTGTGCGACAGATCTAACTTATCGTCCATGGTCACTTACAAGCTTCTCTTTGATGTTGTTTTATACCCGCATCAAATGAGGTAAATACAGTATTGTACAACTCGATTTCAGTCGCACTGTATCATGATCCGTGTATGGTGCATGGCTTATAATGATGCCGTCGTCTGTTGCTGCCGTCATTACTTCCGAAGTGTTAGATATTATATGTTACATACATACACACACATTTTGGGGAGAACCAGAGTTGCCGATTACAGATCTGAGTAAACGAGATCACACTGTAACTGTGAAACAAATGAATGTCGGATGGGGCAGTTACGCATAGAAGAGTACAGGGGAAGAAAATGTGTGAAACAGCATCAAACCTGCAGAATAACTTACGGCTAAAAGGAAAATGACAATCAATTCACCTCGGAGTAGGCTCCAGAAGGGTAGGATGGGGACGGGAGGGAACAGAAGGGCAGCCTTCTGCGTTTACGTAAATACTGTATTTACAGGTTATTGATGTTGTGACTGGATAGTGTCGACTTTGTATACGCAATGTAGTCAGTATCTGTCTCCGTAGCCCAGCTCACTATCACATGCCTGTGTAGTGTCGATCGGCCCGAAAATTTTTAATCCTGGTGGTTGAAAATTTTCACTTCCAGTATTCCAGTCCTCATTGGAATGTCTCATGAAGTGAAGGCATGTGACACTGTTGATAGTGATCCTTATGTCGGATGGGGACCTTAAGCTTGGCAGTACCCTCGCTGGTATTGGTGAGGAGTAGGCTATGTTCTGGCATCAGGTTTCACCCTCTTTATTCTCTCACCATGGACAACATGACACCACACTAGACCTACACACAGACACACACACACGCGCGCGCGCTCGCACACACACAAAAAAAAATGGTTCAAATGGCTCTGAGCACTATGGGACTCAACATCTGTGGTCATAAGTCCCCTAGAACTTAGAACTACTTAAACCTAACTAACCTAAGGACATCACACACATCCATGCCCGGGGCAGGATTCGAACCTGCGACCGTAGCAGTCGCGCGGTTCCTGACTGAGCGCCTAGAACCGCTAGACCACAGCGGCCGGCACGCGCACACCATTTACCCCCATCCGCACGAAACATATACAAACTTGGCACTCTGTAACAGGTTCCAGGAAGACGACAGCAAACCACCTCCAATAGGACTTTGCCACGAGTGGCGGTGCACGATTCCTGCATCTGATCCCCTACTCTCATTTCCCGATTATTGGCTACTTTGACTATGGAATATGGAGAACCACCGGCTCATGACTTCGACGATGGGAATTTGAGGGAAACTGAGCGTCACTCGGTTGAACAGTCAAACTGTCAGTCCTCGTGTACGCGCAATTCGCAGGTATGTATGACGTTTCAAACGTCACGAGTAGCACGTTGTGGACGTCACACTAGGAAGAGGTCGTAATAATGTTGCACGTCAGGGTACCGATAATGCGGCCTGTTAGGCCCGCCGCAAACCTTACACAGCAGAGCCAGTGGAGAGAAGGCGTGGCTATTGTAAAGCGCGCTCTCCATTGAGGCGCAGCACACTGCAGGCAGCCGACGCTCCGAGCAGAACATTAACTGGGGTGTCCCTGTCTCATTGTCCGGGCCACACGTTATCCTCTACCTGCGAACGGATACATGAAAACTGATCTCAGTGATATTTGCAACTAACCAGAATTGCCTGAAATTTGTACCCAGTTTACCTGGAAGCTACCTGCTCATTACGTCACAGCTTACCTGCACGCCAAGTCCTCGTGCTCGCACCGCCCCCCCCCCCCCCCCCCCCGCTCCTGTCAACTCCTTCGTCGGCAGTAAGGTGGTGCCATGCAAACGACCAACTTGAACAAAATAGCCTACTGATGGAAGAAGAGCAAGAGCGCCACCAATTGTCTACATAATGCTCTACGATATGACACTGGGTTCTATTTCTCTACCTCTGCGAGGTGTCGCAGTGGTTAGCACACTGGACTCGCATTCGGGAGGACGACGGTTCAATCCCGTCTCCGGCCATCCTGATTTAGGTTTTCCGTGATTTCCCTAAATCGCTTGAGGCAAATGCCGGGATGGTTCCTTTGAAAGGGCACGGCCGATTTCCTTCCCCATCCTTCCCTCACCCGAGTTTGCCCTCCGTCTCTAATGACCTCGTTGTCGACGGGACGTTAAACACTAATTTCCTCCTCCTCCTCCTCTATTTCTCTTAACTCCTACATCCTACTTTACCTTCTTCTATCTTGCATTTCCACCTAGCCGGCCGGAGTGGCCGAGCGTTTCTAGGCGCCACAGTCTCGAACCGCGCGAGCTCTACGGTCGCAGGTTCGAATCCTGCCTCGGGCATGGATTAGTTAGGTTTAAGTAGTTCTAAGTTCTAGGGCACTGATGACCTCAGATATTAAGTCTCATAGTGCTCAGAACCAGCTGAACCATTTTTTTGCATTTCCATCTACATCTACATGACTGTTCTGCACTTTGCAATTAAGTGCCTGGCAGTGGGGTCATCGAACCACTTTCACTCTTTCTACCGTTCCAGTCCGGAACAGCGCGTGGGAAAGACGAAAATGTAAAAAAAAATCCTGGATTATAGTGAAGCGGTGCGAGAGCGAAGAGCAGAGCTGTTCTTCGGGCAGCTGCTGCGTACTGGTACAGTGGGGCACGTGGGCAGGCTTCCTGCACTGCGTTGACGGGAAACGCGCAAGCCGGCCGATCTGCAGTCATCCTCAAGTGATTTTAAAGAAACTATTCGGTGAAAAAAAAAACTGAGATTCGCGAACCTCATAACTTCACTCGTCAGCTTCATAATGATCTGCCCCGTTGATGGTCGTAGTTATTGTGATATTTCAAACTCAAGTAAACCTCGGCAAGAGTTTCGAAGAGTTTACATTGAAAGCACGGGTCGCTATTAATTTACGTTTGACACTTGTTAGGTCATATGTCTCTGCGTATGAAAAATAGCTAACATACTGAATTATACTTTAAACTCGTAAGGATATCGCTATATGTTACCAATCTCGAGAAAATTTATCGTATGTAAAGCGCTTCGTACCGAACCCACGTGATAGCAGAAAAGCCAGAATTAAATATTCGTAACGTTCTTCAAATTTCATAAACGGTTTGAGATATCTAAACAAAACTTCAGCCAATGACAGAAAGCAAAGACGAGAATATTTTGCCATATGAGTATTAGACAAAACTTGCATATCTAAGCGATATTCAGTGCGCAACAAATATTTCCAATGGAATAATATCATTTTTAAGCGCCATCGACAGCTGATGAAACAAGAATTGTTGCAGGTGCCTAGAATAGGTTATATGCTTTCTTGAAATGCTTCTAACACTCACAACCGGATTCACAACAGTTATAAGTATTCCGAAGTCAATTACCAAAATTTAGGATTGCTTCCAGCCACATCACATGCGAGTGGCTTTTTATAATTACTGTAAATGATTTATGTAAGATACAGGACTTCCCAAATGCCGTCGGTGATGCTGAGAGAAAACACATTCGTCTAAAATGCCCAGAATACTCTGGGAAGATGTTTTATAGTTATAAAATTTACATTCTGTGGTATACATACTGTAAGCAGTTGCAGTTCCTCAGGGCAAATTCATCACAGTCGATATTGGGGGATATGGGAAGGAAAGGGGAGATTATATATTTTATTTTTCTTGTGTATTTCGCTTGATGCGTGAAAGGGTGCTTAATGTATCGCCAGACTCTCCAATAATAAATACACCAAATGAACTGCCTTTTGCATTCTAGGAGATTCGGCATACCCAATGTTCAGGCATTTTATCAAATATTACAATCAATGTCTTTTATATCCACAGAATGAATATTTCAACAAAGGCTTTTCCAGACGGCAGCGTTTGATACAATATGCTTTTGGAACAATGAGCGCTAACAAGGGAACCTCCCCATCGCACCCCCCTCAGATTTAGTTATAAGTTGGCACAGTGGATAGGCCTTGAAAAACTGAACACAGATCAATTGAGAAAAGAGGAAGAAGTTGTGTGGAACTGTAAAAAATAGGTAAAATATACAAACTGAGTAGTCCATGGGCAAATATGCAACATCATGGACAATGTGGGCTCAGGAGCGCCGTGGCGTGAAAGGGTGCTTAATGTATCGCCAGACTCTCCAATAATAAATACACCAAATGAACTGCCTTTTGCATTCTAGGAGATTCGGCATACCCAATGTTCAGGCATTTTATCAAATATTACAATCAATGTCTTTTATATCCACAGAATGAATATTTCAACAAAGGCTTTTCCAGACGGCAGCGTTTGATACAATATGCTTTTGGAACAATGAGCGCTAACAAGGGAACCTCCCCATCGCACCCCCCTCAGATTTAGTTATAAGTTGGCACAGTGGATAGGCCTTGAAAAACTGAACACAGATCAATTGAGAAAAGAGGAAGAAGTTGTGTGGAACTGTAAAAAATAGGTAAAATATACAAACTGAGTAGTCCATGGGCAAATATGCAACATCATGGACAATGTGGGCTCAGGAGCGCCGTGGTCCCGTGTTAGCGTGAGCAGCTGAAGGACGAGAGGTCCTTGGTTCAAGTCTTCCCTGGAGTGAAAATTTTACTTTCTTTATTTTTGCGTAGTTATTATCTCACCGTTCGTTCATTGACGTCTCTGTTCACTGTAATAAGTTTAGTGTCTGTGTTTTGCGGCCGCACCGCAAAACCGTGCGATTAGTAGACGAAAGGACGTGCCTCTCCAATGGGAACCGAAAACATTTGATCGCAAGGTCATAGGTTAACCGATTCCTCCACAGGAAAACAGATCTGATATATTCTATACGACACTGGTGATGGCATGTGCGTCACATGACAGGAATATGTTGTCGACCAACCTAACTTGTACACTTGGCGAATGGGTAAAAAGTTTCTTGTACCTTGCCCGATTTAGGTTTTCTTGTGGATGTGATAATCACTCCCAAAAAAGTGATGAAAACATAAGAGTTTGTTACATATACTGAAAACAAAAAATTAAACTTTTCACTCGATGGAAGATATGAACCAAGGACCTTTCGTTCCGCAGCTGCTCACGTTACCACGAGACCACAGCGCTCCCGCGTTCCCAGTCTCCATGATGTTGCATATCTTCCCATGAACTACTCAGTTTGTATATATTTTGCTTATTTTTTCACAGTTCGACACAACTTCTTCCTGTTTTCTCAATTCAGTTTTTCAAGGCCTATCCACTGTGCCAACTTATAACTAAATCTGAGGGGGGTGCGATGGGGAGGTACCCTTGTAAGTGGAAGCCAAGAGGAACTTCACCAGCATTTGCTGTCGATATTCTAAAATGTACATGTTCTCCACAGCATTGTCATTGACCTACAGGGATCCCTGAGTGTCGATGAACATTCTGTGAAAGGCATGTATCAGACAGGACGAAACTTTAACAGATATTCAAATGAAGCTGTCCAAATGAGACAGCTGTGAAAGCTTTCTCTCACGTAATAAAACACGATTTTCTTGTGTTTCTTAGCTATGATACATCAACGTTATTTACTCCTCTAGTTTTACGACAAAAAAGAACAAAGATATAAATTAAATGCATTGTGCTTTTATAGTCTGTAATTCTGATGCTTTCTCATTACATGGCTTGTCAAAAACGAATCAGCTGTGATGGTAGTTGTTTCGGTTGTCCGATAAAGGATGCCAAGTAAAAACAGCTGCTATCAAAGCTTCTTCTCATACCATTTTCTCAGCACTATAACAAAAGACACACTAGCGTCAGCAACGGTACTGACGCTGCAATCCGCGGCGACAGTCGAATGCTGCCGATGTTGCCCGACCGCAGCCGTAGTCTCTCGAACGCTGTGATCACCGTGCTCAGAGATAAACATGTTTGATCAATACCACCTAGATTAAAAGGCCAAACAACTGCGGAAACTATAAGTTGTGACGTCAGAGAGAAACGGCAAAAGTCAACAGCTGTCTTGTGTTATATCAACATTGTGTTGGGCGTAAAAAACTCGTAATGCTATTTGCTCGATACGAGATAGTTGTTTTAGTAAACAGAAATCATATTGAGTGTTAATAAGTTGTGTCTGTTTGAGTTTAACACAAATATTACAATATACGTTTGTGCAGTTTTATCCTCATTAGGATTATGAAGTGTTGCGTATCAAAGGGTAATGTAAGTTACATGGCAGCAAACAACGTTCATGTTTTCAGGATTCCTTAAAGACAGTGTAATGAGACAGAAATGGCTCCATTCAACTCCGAGGCAGGATGTCGCAGATTCTAATTATTCAGTGAAAAGTTTTGAATGTAATGTAGTAACGCATGTTTTAGATTACGGTATGCTATCGTTTGCCGGATCATTTGGATTGAATATATTACGATAAATGTATTTCATTGCTCATTTTTTAGGTGTGTCTCAGTAATTTCAAAGCTAGTGGTATTGTGTGGGAAGCATCTGCCTCACATGGAGAAACCGTGACTGCTACACTTTCGGAACCACGGCTTGATTCAAATGCCGTGCAATACATTTTACTCATGTGTCCAGCTTACCTATCTTCAGCTGCACGACCATTCAGAGAGGGATTAGAAAAAGCATATTGGAAGCAGCAGGATTGCGGGAAAGAGTGTAGCAGCCGTATTCAGAATTTAAAAAAAAATAAACACCCATCATTGGCTGAACTATAAAGTTAACGTAATATCTTCACAAAAGAATTGGGTGAAAATAGTGAAAGAAGAATGTATTATTTGTCTTTTTATCGATCTATCTGTGCAGTCCCATTACTTAGTGTATATTGTTTTTATGATCATTTGAAAGTGGAGTTGTATTCAAATCAAGTTTCATTAAACAAAATTCTAGTCACTGAATTTCTTCTTGAAGTAGCACTGGTAATAGAAAATCGTGTGTATACAACGGACAGTGAAGTGCATGCTTCATTGTTTAGGTATAAATGTGTCATATGGAACTTTGTGAATGTTTTACTAAATAACTACAGTACATTAAAAATGCCCCAGACGTTCCTAACAAGTCACATGCACGAAAATATCGTTTTTCAGAGCGATACCGTTGTTTGGCCTTGTCTAGGTGTACTGTGTATTGAACCGGGGACCTAGAAACGACGGAGAGGCTTCGTCCCCGCGGTAGCCCTCAGTGGTTCAAACCCCACAACAGTCTACTCACCCCATACTCACATAACCAGGGTTATTGTGCGGTTCGTTCCTCACAACGATGCCTATGTCATCGTTTTAATTTTGTGTGATTTATCGTGTAATGAAAAGTTAACGGACTCCTTTTAGTACTCATGGGGAAGCTCTCAAACTTTTCATTATTTAGAGTCAAATGCTACTTTTCGCATCGTACCGATATTTCGTTTATATGACTTTGCAATTAATTTTCATATTCTGGACGATAAATGACAACATCAGATGCAAAAAATCTAACAGGACTGCTCAGATTTTCTCCTAAATCATTTATACAAATTGGAAACAGCAGAGGGCCTATCACAAATCCTTTGGGAACTCCATATACCACTTCTGTCTCCGTCAGTTACTATGAAACGGGACGTTTCCCATAGGAGCTCACGAATCCAGTCTCACAACTCAGACGGTACTCAATCGGCATGCAACTTGATTAGAAGCCACTTGTGAGGAACAATATCAAGAGATTTCGGAAATCTGGAAATATGTAATCAGCGTGAGATTTCCTGTCGATAGCATTTCTTACTTTCATTACTTTTACTGGATCTGTGCCGACAAAGTGTTAATCGATCGTTTCCTCGGAGGTAACTCGTAATGGTAGAAGAGAGCATAATCGTGTTCAAAAATCCTACTGCAAATTGTCGTCCGTGACAAGGGTCTGTAATCCAGCGGAATACTAATATTTCTTTTCTTGAGGATTGCTGTGACCCGTGCAATATTTTGGTACTGGTGTTTCGTGGAGCGAGTAGCTGTATATGAGCTATTACATGAAGATACTCTGAAACGAACCTAATTGCTATTCAGTCGGATGGGAAGACTGGCCTTTATAAGTAATCTGAGTTTTTGTGCTTCACCGACGATACCTTCTTCTAAGCTACTCGCGTGGCAGCAGCTCTTCTTTTAAGAAGCGGACTATTTATTTCTTATTCTTTGCTGAAGGAATTTCGGAAAACCAGATTTAGTAACTCTTCTGTAGCGCCACAGTTATCGGGAATTTCATGTGCTTACTTTGTCCTAGTATGAAAACTCGTTAAGCTCTGTCAGCTGAAAAAATTTTTGAGCTTTTGTACGTAAATTATGATGTTACGTAAGTTGTGATGAAGCCTCTGTTCTTTTACTGTATCTTACATAGTATATAATTTTATAATGATGATATATCTTCCACTTAACAACAACGACAATGATGTGCAGGCCTATCCAGGGGTCTTTCTCCTACATGATTCTCGCATCTCTGCGAAGAGAAGTGATACATGTAGTAGAGCTTTTGGTGTTAAGAAAAATCTGAAACCGGTAAATTTCTATACCAGATTTTCGTCTGAGTTAGCCCTGTTTTAACCATAATCTACAAAAAATCATTCGAAAAAAAGAAAAAAAGGGATGCCCAACGGTTGGAATAAATAACAGGTGCCGGCCGCTGTGACCGAGCGGTTCTAGGCGCTTCAGTCAGGAACCGCGCGACTCCTACGGTCGCAGGTTCGAATCCTGTCTCGGGCATGGGTGTGTGTGATGGCCTTAGGTTAGTTAGGTTTAAGTAGTTCTAAGTTCTAGGGGACTGATGACCTCAGATGTTAAGTCACATAGTTCTCAGAGCCATTTGCACCATGTGAAACAAAGAACAGGTCACACACATATACAAAAAGTGTGTCAGAGGTGTACCATAAAACAATTCTCCTTTATCCTTGAGATCAATTTCTTACAGAAGCTTAGAACACATTCCAAGCTCAATAGTAGTGTAGTATCGATCTTGCGAAACCCAACAGGCAGTTTTCTCACATGACATCATGAGAGACATGCATCGAGGCAGCCAGGAAGATACAGTATTTCTCCATTTCCGGAAAGCATTTGACATCGCAACACATCTACACATACTATCAAAATGCGATCGTATGGGGTATCAGGCGAAAATCGTGACTGGCTTGTGGATTTCTTCGTATGGAGGACACAGAATGTGATCACGGGTGAAGAGTCATTGACAGATGTAAACCCCTGTTGTTAATGCTGTGTAGTAATAACCGTGCAGACAATATTTTATTAACCTCAGACTTCTCGCAGATGATACAGTTGAATTGATGTAGTTGTCTATTACGAAGTATTAACTGAAAAAAAATCTGAGTAACTGTTCAGTTTGATTTTCATTAAGATTTGCAATTGGTGAGAAACGTGACATCTTGCTTTAAATTTTCAGAAATGTAAAGTAGTGCATGTTACAATGGAACCGGTCAACTCGTACGAATACCTGCGTCAACACTTTGCAGGGATATGAAATGGAACGATCATATAAGCTCAGTCGTAGGTAAATCTGAGGGGGATCTCGGTTCATTGGTAGGTCGCTAGAGATATGTAATCAGGGTACAAAAGAGACTACATACAAAACACTCGTGCGACACATCCTAGAATACTGCTCGAGAGTGCGGGATGCGTACCAAACAGGACTGGGATGAAGATAGGCAGCACTAGTGGTCACAGGTTTGTTTGACCATTGAAAGAATGTCGCGGAGATGCAAGACGAAACTCAACTGGCAAACACTTGAAGATAATTGAAGATGAAGGCAAACTATTCAGAGAAAGCCTAGTTAGTAAGTTCGAAGAACCAGCTCTAAATGATGAATTTAGGAATATATTAAAAACATATTGGTCCCACAGGGATCTCGTGGACTAGACTATTTACATCGCTATCATCATTGTTTCCGTGCTTCTTATCTCAATGAAAAGACAAGAAACCGTAGTAAGTGGTACAGTGGGAAGTTCCCTGTGTGATGCACTTCATAGTGATTTGCACGACACGGACGTACATGCAGAATTATCGTTACGAAGGGAAACGTTTTCATGTTTAAGTCACATATAGAGGACGCGCACACGTAGCGCTAGAAGTGGTACAACGTAAAACTCTTGCCACCTAAACAGGCTGAAGGAAAAGTCCACCGACAAAATTACGTAGCTTCTTCAGCGGTATATTCTATTTTGTTATGGGGCTCCGTGGTCTCCAGTGGCTCATTACAATGTAGTAATGCAATTATTACTTAATAGGCTTTATTACAAGGATTATCATTGTTTCTCTGAAAACACTTTCACAGCAATGAAAAGTGGTGTGATTTTCAATCACCAAAACCTCATAACACTAAAGGATGAGGATATATATGGGTGCCTATGTACACTTGCAAAACTGCTGTCAAGGGGCCGCCGTCGCTGCGGGAACAGCTGAGCACATAGTCGTCGTGCATTCACTGAATACATACACAAGGAGCATGTTGCCCGATTTTTTTTCAATAAACCTATTCCTATTCTTGTATATCACACTCAACCGACTAACACAGCAGAACTAAACCAAACCGAAACTGGACCGAGCGGTACTGAATGCAAACTTGAGATAAAGTGTAGAGTAGATCTTATTCTTCTCAACAGCAAATGCCGTGAGTGAATGTGACATCTTTTCTCCAAGAAAAATACACAACACATAACGTCCACATTTTCAGTGCTATACCGGTACAACGGCTAAGAAATCAAATGAAATGTAATTACCCTGTAATGAACCACTATAGACCACGCGTCCCTTCCTGCATGCCGAAATACTTGGAAAATTTTCCTGGTCAACCTCCGAAAGTTTGTCGGTGGAGTTGTGGTTCACCCTATATACGTGCAAAATAACCTGTCCGTTAAGAATGACAACGGATCTGATGTATATGACATGTTCCATATGATGATCCACGAGAACAGACAATATTTTATTTTGGTTTGTCGAGTAGAGAAGATACTAATTTTAAAAGCCATGTTTTTCATTCCTTTCATTCCATGTTTTCCATTGTATTTTCTGAAGATGTGGTCGTAAGTAAAATAAAATAATTATTGAGTCTGACAGAAAATAAAAAAAACAGGAATGTATAATCACTCCCGACTGTGAAAATTTAGTCATTTCAGTTCTTGGTCGAGCATCTCCAGTCCTGTTCACCAGCGCACTACGCAAGGGCAGCCCGTGGTGTGCCCTCGTCCCTTCCGCCTGTCGGGAAAGTTATACAAGAATAGGAAGTCGGTACGGAGGCATTGTTGGACCCTTTTCGATGTTTTCTGTGTGACAATTTCTCTGAGTTCAGTTTACAGGACGCTCTGCGACCGTCGGCGTCGTTCACTTCCGACCTAGCAGCCTCGCTCCACAGCTAGAACGACAAAGCGCGCAAGCCAGCCTATTTGATAACTTTCTCAAACGACTGTAAAGAACTGTTGCTGAAAAAATGATTCTCGGACAGTTCATAGCTTAATTCGTCAGCCACATGAGGAAATTCCAATCATTTCCTTAATGGTAATAGTTGCTGTTATGTTTCCAGATTAGGTAAAATACTAGTAGAAACTGAAATCTGGTTTCACAGGACAGAGCGCATCAGGTTGTGGAAAGGGGCCCAAATCAGTTGCTGTTAGTTGCACAAACATACAAACTTTATTTTTCAGAAACACTTAAAGGAATGACTTAAAAGGAATGACTTAAAAGGAATGACTTAGAAGGAATTCAGAAACAATACGGCTGAAGGTCAGAACACGAGTTATTAAAATTTCCTTAAGACCTTAGTTACAAAATAGAAGAACTGAGGGCTTTAGGCCTGGATAACAAGAATTTCACTAAGAAAATTTTAAAAGATTTTAAAACAAAAGACCTTTCAAATTTTGCCGGCCGGGTGGCCGAGCGGTTCCAGGCACTACAGTCTGGAATAGCCTTCAATAGTTAAGCACTATACAGGAAGATTGCTGCAAAATTTTGCTTACTCCGGCACACCATACGTTGCTGCTTGCGGGAACAACCTAAGAAGCAACAACTGGCGATGAACGAAGAGATGTCACAGCAGTTGAGGTTTCGTAACAGGTAAACTGATTACTCAACTCCAGTATCCAGGTTCGGTGGGCGATGAACTTCGCAGCTCTTGCAACTAGTGCCTCACAAATCCGACCGCACGTGCACGGTGCCAGTGGCCCTGGCCACACCCCGTGCTGTGGAGACTTCCTCGCTGCTCTGTCGCTACCGGCCGACAGCCTCACATACACCAGCACACGGAAATTTAGCAATCACACAAAAGATGGTACAGCAGTACTAGTATCGATAAACGCTGCTGCTGCCACTGATGGAGGCAAGTCAGCAACTCGTTTTGGTAGTACCTCAGGGAGCAATAAGGCGCCACTCAATCGTGGGAAAATTCCAAAGAAGAAATGGCCTCAATACGAGCCGGCCACTGCTCAGAAATTCTAGAAGTTTGCATTGAAAAGTAGGAATCGCTATGAATTTGCATTTGTTTCATTTGAAGTCATTTGTTGGTGCATACGAACTGTAGCTAACACATTGAATTCTTATTGAAACTAATAACGATATCGCCATCTGTCCCCAGTCTCGAGAAAATTGGTTGTACGTGGAGCGCTCTATCCTGTACGTTCGTAGAAGCAAAACAGCCACAATGAAGTATCCATAACTCCCTCATACTTTGAATTTCATATTACATATAGAACTAAAAAAAAATGGTTTGTAGCGATAACTGAAACACCGACTTTAAGGACTTCACAACTGCAACACCACAGCATATCAGACTAAAATACTTTTTTAACTAAAAATTTTTGTCAATGAAATCCAGGGGTTTTCAGTGTTGTGTAAATATGGATGCATAATACAGAAAGTTAAAAAGAGAGGGAAAGAGCGGGTGATATACACTAAAGAGACAAAGAAACTGATACACCTGCTTAATATCGTGTAGGGTGGGCGTGAGCACGCAGAAGTGCCGCAACACGACGTGGCATGGACGCAGCTAATGTTTGAAGTAGTGCTGCAGAGCTGACACCATGAATCCTGCAGGGCTAAATCTGTACGGGGGGCTGGAGATCTCTTCCTAACAGACGCTGCAAGACATCCCAGATATGCTCAATAATGTTCATGTCTGGGTAGTTAACTGGCCAGCGGATATGTTAACATCAAAAGAGAGTTCCTGAAGCCACTCTGCAGCGATTCTGGACATGTGGAGTGCCCCATTGTCGTGCTAGATTTGCCCAAGTCCCTCGGAATTCACAATGGACAAGAATGGATGCAGGTGATCAAACAGGTTGCTGACAGATGTATCAGGGAACCCATATCACTCAAATAGCACGCGCCCAACACCATTAAGAGCGTCCACCAACTTGAACAGTCCTCTCCTGACAAACAGGGTCCATGGGTTCCTGAGGTTGTCTCTATACCCGTACACGTCCATTCGCTCCATGTAATTTGAAACGAGACTCATTCGACTCGGCAACGTGTTTCCACTCATCAACAGTCCATTGTCAGTGCTGACGGCCCCAGGAGAAACATAAGGCTTTGTATCATGCAATCATCAAAGTCACACGACTGGGCCTTCTGCCCTTAAAGCCCATATCGATGATAGTTGGTTGAATGGTTTGCATGCTGACACTTCTTGATGGCCCAGCATTGAAATTTGCAGCAATTTGAAGAAGGGGTGCACTTCTGTCACGTTGAACGATTCTCTTCAGTCGTCGTTGGTCCCGTTCTTGCAGGTTCTGTTCCCGGCTGTAGTCATGTCGGAGATTTGGTTTTACCGGACTTCCGATATTCATGTCACTCTTCTGAAATGATCGTACGGGAAAAGTCCCCACTTCATCGCTACCTCATGAATGCTGTGTCCCATCGCTCAGACGCAAACTATAACATCATGTTCAAACTCACTTAAATCTTGATAAGCTGTCATTGTAGCAGCAGTAAGCATGAAACGTCCCCTTTTAACAATTTTTTACAACTGTGCTTTAACCTGACACACAATATTTTTTAGCGTAACGCAATCTGACTTTCAACACACAATATTTTGTTAGCGCAACGCAATCTGACTTTCAAAATTCTCTACAAGAGAATGGCCCTGACTAACATTAAACTATCTCTTTCACAAATCACTTACCTCACAAAAATCTTCGCTGCTCAAGCTACTGCAATACACCGAGCGCCACTACTGCCAGCTAAATAAAAGATTCAAACTATGGAAGGCACTAACTACTGATAGGGATAGTTAGCAAATCAAAGATATTAATAGAGAACAAACAATGTATTTACCTTGATATCATGACAAATTACAAAACTGCGCCATCTCTCTCCCCACATCCACCACTGCTGGCGGCACACCTCCAACTGCCCAGCGCTACGCGCTGTTCACAGCCAGCTGCCTAACACTACAATGGCGAGTATTACAACAATGAAAAGCAGCCACAGACTGCACACAGCACAGCCAGTGATTTTCATGCTGAGGTGGCGTTACCAATAAAAAAACCTAAACAGCCTACTTACATAGCCCCCATGCTCCCCACAAAACATTTTACAAATTGGGTTGGGCAGTGGGCAATACATATTTGTTAAAATTTTTCATAATCGTAATTACAATAACAAATAAATCAAATGCACACACTTATTGATACAATGTTGGTCAAAAGCTAAAATTTTCTCACAGTCCCTACTTGTCACATATTGTCCATATATTATGACCAACAAAAACGTGTGCAGTGAAATGTAACTTACAAGTTACTTAATTTGATGACCTGGTGTCAATTACAATTTTATAACATAAGAATACAATAACAACGGTATAAAATACATCATTAAAAACATAATAATACAGATAACATTTGTAGGAATAGGGGCTTTACAAAAGAATATAAATAAACAAATACATCAGTGTTACAAAAATAATGACATAAGTACATACATAAAGATCAGAATAACTTTTGGAATATCAACTTCCACATGAGCATTAAAACAAAACAGAACAAATACTGTTTAAACATGTTTACAAAGTAAATAACATGGTATTAGAAAAATTCTACAACATAGGTCTTATCAGATAAACAACTAAAGACAGGAAGTACACAAATACACAAGGGAACACAAACACATAGTGGGATAACACAAGGAAAGGACAGGGTTTCTTTTACTGCAGTATCTTGCGAACAAAACTTTTTTTGTTCTTGGAGATCTCCCTTCGTTCCTCATTATTCCCAAAAAGTCCCATCTATACCTGCTTTCTCTACTCTGTTCATATTTCGTTCAAAATAATTATTTCTTAGTGCACAATACTCATTTTTGCCAAATCTGTTTCTTATATAGTCTACCCCTCTTAAGCTAACTTAAATCTACTGATCTCAGATGCTAAACTAAGGGACGAGGCAATGCAGCAGCACATAACAAATTAACACAAACAGCAATGACAAAAAAAAAACGCAGATTTGCGAAGCAAGCAGCATTAAGAAATTAGCAAAGCAATTGTAATATTACAACTAATCTAAGGCAATGTGCAGCAAACAATAAAAATATAAAAATAAATCATTAGTAAAACTGGCTTAACAGAATAATACAAAATCAAATTCAATAACACTATGCCTGGCAAACAGCAGCAACTTATACCTAAATATGACATAGCTCAAGCAGAAAAAATAGTACACTAAAGATAACAATGCAGATAAGGGAAATGTATAATCACATCTTAATGTCTAAGTAATTAAAGTGGTGCACCACAACAACTTATTGTAAAAAAAATATTACCATGTACTTGAAAAGAAAATTATGTGTGCAGTAACTGTTACTAGTCCCTTCTTATTGTTCTTTCCATTCCAAGAGCTCCTTTTTCGAAGAATGTGGGTCATAAAGTAATTATTTAATAGATCTGTTGACAGAAAGTGTTCACATTAGCAAATGATTTTTTTTTTTATGAAACCAATGCTGCAACACAGCTGGAAACTAGATATCAAATGAAATAAGCAAGTATGTACAAAGTAAAGCATAAAATAATCATTCAGTAGTCATGTGACATTTCATAAGTTAGAAATTCTCTCAACTCTCGTAGAAAGACGCTTGTCGTAATCAGGTGTGCAGATGTAAAAATATTTCTCGTCATTTCATTAGGCATTTCTGTCGCCATATGGCATTTCTCTCAACTAGCACGACAATAGCCGTGAAATGTTGCGATGCTTTCTACAAAGGAACGTCAAGCGAGGATAATGCCCCCCCCCTTTTTTTTTTTTTTTTCTCCACCTAATGGCTGTTTCTCCAGGTGGCTGGCACAGGTGGCCGCTCACAACGAATTACGTCTCGGTCACTTACCTCTCATCCCGGAATATTTACGACAGCAGTTTTCGCTACAGTGACTCATATAAAAATATTTCACAGGTCAAGAATTTGGATTACAAATCTGTAGAAACAAAATCCTATAAATATAACAGCGTCCAAAAAAAATTTTCGTCGGCATTGTGATACATTCACGCATTTACACACATTTCATAATTCTAAAATACGATTCTTGGTTTCCAACATCCTTTTCCACAAAGCAGAGTCCCTAAATCACTATTCATTACTCCTTACCTTATTACACATATATATATCGTCGACACATAATCAAATTCCTCATATAGCATCAGCTTCTTGACCATAAACATACCTCAGCAGCATAATACACATCGTCGTCGTAATAATAACATCATAAAACCTCAGTCAAATCTCAAAAACGTCGTAGCTTCCTCCAATAATTTCAAAACCTAAAAAAATTCTCTGCTCATTTCAATAGTGTCATCAACCTCAAACGTACTTTAAAATCATGATCCCATACCAAATACATCATTCAAAGCTCACATTGTATCACAATGGTTCCGAAAAAATATGAACAGTTTACAAAGTACAGACAAAATACAATTTCATACGTATGAAGTTATTCAACTGTGTAATTACGTAAACATCTGTCACTGACGTAGTAAAAAAAATGTTTGTCTCTCTCAGTTAAATGATCTGATAGCTGTGTAATACTGTGTTGGAGAAATATGGTACCGATGTGTAAAGTTGTATAAGCAAATACCATATTAGCTAGGGTTCCTTGTGGTTGCCACACACATGGTACACAAAGTAAGCGTGTACCCCCCTGAGGATTAATGTAATTATACCCTCAGGTGTTACAGATTACAGCAATGGAATGAAATGTATCACGGAAAACCTTCTTTGTAATTAAAAAATCTTTAAAAGTAAGCTTTTTAAGTATAAGATTAATCACTCAAATGCGTGTACTGTAGCGCTAAACTGTGCGTCTTGTCGCAACATAATCTCTGTGGAAGTGTCGTAGTTATCGTCCTCCGAAAGCTAAGTTCTGCAGAAGTCAATGTACTTACCTCATGCTAAACAAAAGTGAAAATGCTTTGCGTATAGATATCTTAGTTACTACGCTTATTGTTGTGATGAAGAAAGTACTGTACTGTAACGTATTGTTGTGCCACGAAAAAGGCTGTCTCATTGTTGCCATACCACAAAAGTTACTACTAAAACATGTTTTTCTTTCCTGAAGAATTCAGAAAACTGTGCAGATATAAAACAGATACACCGCAAAAGCAACAAGATGAATTGCGTCACACATTAGTAGCGTCGTGATAAAATCGTGTAGCTGTCACATAAACTAACCACTGTGTCATCTGGTATCTCACAGAAAGTACTTTAAACCCAGAATGTATTTTCAAGTAAACCAAAATGTTGCATTAAAAAAAAAAAGCAGATTATCTTTCAATAAACGGTTTTACGTGTGAAATGTGGTGTAAACCTTTACTCTTCCTAGTACGCAGAGTTTCAAATTTAACGCAATTATCATGCGGTATACGTCGGTAAAGAATGCTAAATCTTTTCTCAAGGTTAGCGTCTGTGTTATTTTTCTCGGAGCCAGCGGGCGCACGCGGCTGCCTGCTGTGCGAGTCATTGTCTGTTTCTTTGCTGGCGCGC
This sequence comes from Schistocerca nitens, assembly GCF_023898315.1. NCBI lineage: Eukaryota > Metazoa > Arthropoda > Insecta > Orthoptera > Acrididae > Schistocerca > Schistocerca nitens. The sequence continues at coordinate 363,967,600 of NC_064622.1, forward strand.
GTCGTTATTCGGATTAGGAGACCGAACTTCTACAAATTCGCCTTGCCGAGAGGGCCCAGCTCTGTTAGAATCCCGCCAGTTCTGATGAAATTCAGGTCTGTCGTTTTGTCGGTAGTTTACATAGTTTCTTGTTTGTCGGTCATGTGGTGGAGAATTTCTCCCTGAATCGTAACTGCGCGCTGAACTGTTGCGTCTGAAAGTATTCTGTCTCCCTTGATAATAATAGTTCTGGTTACCATATTGTCTGTTTCTATGATTGTCTCTGTCATATTCATTACTACGGAAATGCGATCTTTCCCTGTAATTATTACTACTCTGCCAACGGTTGTCGTACGGGTGGTGTCTGTTTTGGTCACGATTCGTGTTGTGAGAATAGCCTTGTCGCGTCCAGTTATTATTTCTTTCATCGTGGAATTGCGACGGATGTGATCCGTAATTGTTGTGCTCGTGCGTTCCGCGATTGTCAGTGTCAATTTCTAGTTCTTGTAAGAGTCCTTGAAATGCTTCAATGTCGTCTTTGCAACGTCCTGCCAAAATAATGTGTCGCAAATGTTCAGGCAGTTTGATTAAGCAAATGCGGATGAGTTCTGAGGGGCTGTATGGGTTTGACAGGTACTGATTCTTGTGCAACATGTCTTCAAAATATTTCACAAGACTGGAGAATTCAGATTGTTCGAAATGTTTCATCATTATGATGCCATGTTTTACTCGGTCTTGTGTGGTTTGAGACCAATATGCTGAGAGGAAGGCATGGTAAAATTCTCCTTCACTATGACAATCGTGAATGACCGAACGCATTCTTACAGCTGGTTCATTCTCTAAATAGCCACACATAAATTCTAATCTGTGTTCTAATGACCAGTTGGGGGGAAAACAATGAGAGAATTGATGGAGCCACGCTTGTGGATGAATGTCGTTGGCAGAATTCTTAAACGTTTTGAATTTACGTGTAGTAATGAACAGCTTATAGTCAAAGTCATCATGTCGGCGAGTCACATATCGCTCATTGTTAGGTCGTGTCGGCCGTTCCATCTCAAAATTCGGTGCGCATTGCCAGTTTCTTTCATAACTTCCGAAATGCCCTGTGTTATTATTTTGTGGCTGTTCCGTATTTCTAAGTCCCTCTTCCCGTGTTGGGGCGCGAGTGTCCTCTGAAATACGTAATTCTTGTATTACCTGTGTCAGCTGATCTTGTACTTCGCGGATTTCTCTTTTGTACTGTGTATTGATTTGATTTTGATTTTGTTTGAATTTTCTAATTTGTTCATACTCTTCTGTGTCAGTGAAGGCTACAGGTCTTGTGCCATTCAGATCATCATCTACCTTTGTAGATAAGTTAGTGACCTGATCCGAAAGTTCGCCTACTTTCTCCGATAGTGAACACATTTCCTCAGTGTGTTTTTCTGAACCAAGTTTCAGAGTGTCCATTTGTGTTGAAATCGAATCTACTGTGTCCTTCAAGTTTTCCTGAGTTTTTGCAAGTTGCATAACCGAATCGGCAGATGCAACTGAGTCAAATTTAGCTTGCAAGGTCTCATGATTTTCATGAACAGTAGTTTGCAGTTCTTTTATGGCTGCTTCGTGATTCTGTAGTGCATTTTCATGACGCGAAAAAATAGGTTGGAAATGCTCACAAATTTGTGTTTTTACGTCATTACAGACTTTTTGACATTTCAATTCAATGTGATGTAACTCATTAGTTAAATCCTCACGTGTTTGTTCAAGTGTGGTGTCTAACTTTTTGAGATTTTGTTCCACTGTGTCTAACTTTCGAAGATTTTGTTCCATTGTGTCTAACTTTTGAAGCTTTTGTTGTGTTTGTCCCATTTGTTGTATTAATTGTAATAACAATGCACTGGTGTCTGGAACATGTTCCTCAGTGCTTTTCGGCAGTGAATTTGCACCGGAAACATTCACATTTTGACAAGCAGAAAATGTGTCTTGACTTATTTGAGAAAACGGTGAGGATCCAAAACCTGAATCTACAGTATTTGCGAGATCGTGTCCTGTCATTTCGGATTCCTGAGGCGAGCTGTTGCCGACCGATCGATCGATAATGCTTCCCTCTTCACTAATTGTTTCACTGTCCACGCCATTGTTTGAAACCCGCTCCATTTCCCTATGCGCAATTACCAAATTACTACTATTAACATTAGTTAATTCATTATTCTGCGGCGCTAACATACTGCTTTCGTCTTCGCTGTCGTTTCTCAATTTACTTTGGAGCCTAGTGTTACGTTTTTCACACGCCATTATTGTCACAGTGTTTCACACGACAATACAGAAAAACACAATTTCAAGAGCAAAAATAAGAGAACACATTAACATAACACTGAAAATAATATCTAGTTAATTGCAGCTGCGAAATACTTGGTGCAAATCTACATGCATGCCACAACTATTTTACTGTACAACAATGAAAAACTACAACTACAATGGAAATTCTCTCTACAATTACGCGCTAGCAATAAACAAAATCTACACTAATTACACAAACTACACGGAAAAAAAATCAGAAGATTCCAGTGAGGTATCCTAGGCTAAGGGTCGACATATGAAACGTCCCCTTTTAACAATTTTTTACAACTGTGCTTTAACCTGACACACAATATTTTTTAGCGTAACGCAATCTGACTTTCAACACACAATATTTTGTTAGCGCAACGCAATCTGACTTTCAAAATTCTCTACAAGAGAATGGCCCTGACTAACATTAAACTATCTCTTTCACAAATCACTTACCTCACAAAAATCTTCGCTGCTCAAGCTACTGCAATACACCGAGCGCCACTACTGCCAGCTAAATAAAAGATTCAAACTATGGAAGGCACTAACTACTGATAGGGATAGTTAGCAAATCAAAGATATTAATAGAGAACAAACAATGTATTTACCTTGATATCATGACAAATTACAAAACTGCGCCATCTCTCTCCCCACATCCACCACTGCTGGCGGCACACCTCCAACTGCCCAGCGCTACGCGCTGTTCACAGCCAGCTGCCTAACACTACAATGGCGAGTATTACAACAATGAAAAGCAGCCACAGACTGCACACAGCACAGCCAGTGATTTTCATGCTGAGGTGGCGTTACCAATAAAAAAACCTAAACAGCCTACTTACAAGCAACAAATGCTCCAGGCACTTGTTATATGACACAGGCATTTCCGACCGCATCGCGGTATTCTACCTGTTAATGTATCTATTTTTGAATAAGCATCGCTAAACCAGTTTCTTTGGCGCTTCAGTGTATATCACAAATGGTTTGAAGGAAAGTGGTCTGCGTGACGCCACCGGGGGGAGGTGTCTTGCCTTCCATAACTGGGTTAAAACCGTCAGGAGACCCTCTGATTCCCGGAAATCTTCGGACTTGTTCTGAAGTGCTGTTGTGGCTCAAAGGAACCTGAGTGAGGCAGGGACTGCAACGTCCTATACCGTGGCCTTGACGAGGGCCTGGCGCTCAGTAGCCCCCTTGGATGGAGTGAAGCTAACACGGGAAGGGCCGTCCATGCAGGAGATTAAAAGGCTAGTCCTTAACTGGGTGCAATCCTCTCTGGTCTGCACGGGCCCAACGTGAAAATTAAAAGCGGTGGCCAAGACATGGTCGGTCATGATCCCCCAGTACGTATGCAGGCCCTCTAACGACGATCTCAGAACCCTGCGGTCTGGCTGCTGCTGTTCCTCACGTCCTGGACAACGTTAGAAGTCTCACAACCCAAGGCGAAAGCAAAGGGTGCATGGCGCAGGGGGAGCTGCGCAAAAGGGACACAACATCTGTGCCTTCTGGGTTCTGGGTTGAGCGGCGGTGTAGGGTGCGAGCTGCGTGTTGCTGGCCTTGGCTGCGACGTGCTGCGCCTGCCAGGCGCTGCTGCTCCCCAGAACGCAGGGACAAGCCACCATCTGTGTCTCTGCGCCAGTGGCCTGGTTTGCCCTTGTGGGATCTTATCCCAAGTCGGCAAGTGAGCCTCGCCGCGTCTCTTGGTCTTCCGAGGCGTGTTCCGCCGAGCCGAGGAGGTGGTAACACGACCTGGGTAAGGTTATATGGGTCCAAACCCCCGAACAACTGGGTGACTGGCACACCACCTTAGCAGGAGTGGGTCCTTGGCCGCAAGGTGGAAGCTCGGTCTAGTAGGGGGCGAAGAGCGAGAGGTGCATCCACCTCTCCGGAGTGCAGGGTGCACTTGCTGATTCGGGGCGATTGAAATCGGCAGTGACCAGGTACTGAAGGGGACCAGTGCGCTGGCAATGGCGCATTGAGCCCGGTGGCTCTGTGGGGTCTTTGATCTAGGGCAAGGCCGATGGGCGAGCTCCAGTTAGTCGGCCCCCCCCCCTCCCCCTATCATGACAGAGCAGGCAGAGTGGGATAAGAGACGTGGCTCCTAATCCTTTCACTTGTGAGTTAATAAATGATGGCTACTGAAGAGACAAGAGATTCTGATGCGTTCATAAGGGCTTCAATGCTAGCCAATACCTCGCCACAAAATGGCCTGGGTCAGGCGACAGGAGATAGCATAATGGGTAGACACACGAGGATAAGCCAGTTCCTTGTTCAAAATATTAAAAATGGGAAAATTGGTCAGGCCGCAGTCCAAGCCATCAAAAACGAGCTGGCGGCATGGGCAACTGCCAATGCAAAGGTAGAAGGCAGAACCGAGGAGGTAGAAAAGGCGAACCAAAGGCTTAAGAAACCACCAATCGAAACATGGGCTGGCACGGCTGCACAAACAACACCAAAGGCCCAGTCAACGAAGGAAACTATAACCTAGGTCTCCAAACGGCTGGACACGGAGGACTTTTTGAGACCAATGCCTGGCCAAGATGTTAAAAAAGTCCAAGAGATATTCGCCACCACATTAAAGCCATCCAAGGAAAAAATTAAAATAAGTAAAGGCAACTAAAAAAGTTGTCATAGTATACGTTGCCACAAAGGAAGACAAAAACTAATTATTAACTAATCAGAAATTGTTCAACGCAGTTAAGTGCGAGCCACCCTGGAAACGAAACCCACTCGTTATTATGTACAATGTTCCCACCACACTAACGAATGAGGATTTATGTGAAACTCTTCACCAACAAAAGTTTGATGATATGGATACAAATATATTCATGAAAGACTTTAAGCTAAGGTTCAGGACAGGACCTAGGGACCGAGACGTAATCCACCATGTCGCGGAGGTCTCTGGAGCCCCAAGGAAAATGCTGACATCTACGGGGCGGGTCTATATAGGCTTCCATGCCATGAATGTTAAAGATTATCTAGTGGTACCTCGTTGCCACAACTGCGGGACCATACACACAAATACTGTAGCAACAAGCGGCATGCTCCAAGTGCGGGGTTGACGATCACCAAAGGAAAATTATAATCAAGCGTCTGCATGAACGCGTAGCGGCAAAAAGACCTGCGGTGCAACTGGTAGGAATTGCCCAACATAAAAAATGCTGGAACAGCGATTAATTTCCAGAATAGACTGTGGCTGATGCTGTCTCTGGGACCAGGATAAACAAGAAGTACCCGAGTAAGAGGAGAAGGGATGCAGAGAGAGCACACAAATTTAAAGACTTTCTGAAGTCATCATCAGAGACGAGAGAACTAAAAATAACAATAGTTGATGTATGTATTCAGACCGAGACACCAATGCAGCCTCCTTTGTTTTCTCCTCCATCAACCCGGGGCGTAGTCAAACAGAGAAAGCAGAAGGATTTATTGGACGACCAGCATCAGTGGGCCGAACAGTAATAATCCAAGGTGGCCAAGCATCACACAACAGGTCGCGTGCTAGTACAGTAAACAACGTCATACTGACACAAGGACTTTCACAACTAATACTACAGGACAGCACAGTTACCAGCACGATGCAACTGCAGGTAGCACAAAGAATTACGGGAGCAGACCCGAGAATGGTGTACCCAAACTTAGAGTTTGCTATGCAGCTATCTCGCTTGGAGCAGCCGGCTGTCTTAACAACTGCGCTCAGACACGCCGTACGCGTTGGGCACAAATATGGTAGAAAGGTCACCTTCTCGACAATGGAGGCTGTGGACAGGATACATCTCAAGTCGATGAATCTCCCCAGTGACATCAGGGCCCTACATGACCTCCTCAAGAAGGTTTTTGATTGGGAGCAAACAGACGCATTGCATTGGATTGGAAAAAGACCTGGGCTCGCATTAGTTCACACTTACTTTCCATAATGTGAAGTGAGATAATGATTGGACAGATCAATACACACAATAGTCGTCTAGTCATGCAGTAGCTGCGAAGAGTAGTGGAGGAGCGGAGACTGGATGTAATCTTTTATGGCTGCCACCTGGCAGCTAATTTACACTGGAGAAGGGCGAAAGGCATTTCTAATTGCAGCAAATAAGGCCCTAAGGACCACGACCATAACACAATCATCAAATAGCCACTTCAACATCGTGGAATTACAATCAGCTGTTTGACCTGTGCACATCATCAACATGTACTTCCAATATGGAGACAATTTTGAAGAATTCTCAGACAATCTCGCACGAGTCACCACGGTACAGTGACACTAGAGGCGCAAATGGGGAGAAGGCTGAAGAGTTAATCATGGCCACCCAACTAGTGGTGGCAAAAAGACAGGGAGTCGCCCCGCCAATAGAGGTGGAGGTGGATCTGGAACAAATGTAGATGTTACCCTGGCAACACCCAGTGCCATTAGAAACATTAAGAACTGGAGAGTTTTAGATCAAGTCACAAAAAGTGACCATAATCTGTTTTCTGCCTTAGTGGTGAAGGGCGCCGCTGGGACCTGGAGTGGGAGATCCAATACAACTTTAACAAGACGGATTGGGAACGCCAAGCTAGGGAGTGTGACGTTCCTCCGTCGCCGGAGGGTGACGTAGACGTGGATAGGTATGTTGTAACTGATGGGGTCAGTAGTTAGAGCGGTGAAAGTTGCCGTGACAACCTGGAGGAGAGCCGTTGCGGCCTCCTCATCACCATGGACTGCCGACCTTGAACGTATGCGCCGGTCTGTGAGACGGGCGACGAAGTACTACCAGCAAAGTGTCATCTGGCAAGAGAAACAGTTCTGGCTGAAGCGATACCGAGAAGCCAAAGATGTTTTCCAAAAAGAACTGAAGCCGGCCGCTGTGGCCTATCCGTTCGAGGCGCTTCAGTCCGGAACCGTGCTGCTGCTATGGTCGCAGGTTCGATTCCTGCCCCGGATGGATGTGTATGGTGTCCTTAGGTTAGTTAGGTTTAAGTAGTTTTGAAAGAACCGAAGGAGGTGAGTGTTAAAGGCTAGGAGAGATATATGTTGCACCAACTATCCACTGACCCTTGGGGCGTCCCCTATAAGTGGGTCAGAGAAAAAATCTCCTGCGGGTCTTTCGACGATTAGAGATGACAGGAGATTGCTGAGGTCATCCTGCGGACTCTGTTTCCAGATGATGAGGAAAATGGGAACAATGAAATCCAACACCTGATCCGCAGGGAAGATCATGAAGGGTACACCAACGACACCGTGGTGTACACCTTTTCGGAGGATGAAGTGGCGGTGCCTATCAGGTCTCTCAAGAGGGGAAAGGCTCCAGGGCCAGACGGCATAGTAGTGGAGGTAGTACTATTCCTCACCCCTCAGGTAATAGCAACTCTCGCAGGGTTCTCTAATGAGAGCCTAAGGCTTCGTAGATTTCTGAAAATCTGGAAAAGAGCCAATGTGATGATAATAAAGAAAGAGAAAGACCCTACAGAAGCCAAGTCCTACAGGCCAGTATGTCTCATGGATATCTTGGGGAAATTACTAGAGAAGCTATAGGCTGACTGACGGCACACAGGATACTGCGCGGAATGAGCGACAGGCAGTTTGGCTGTCGGCCGGAGTGATCGGCGTCTGACGCAACTGCCCAGGCGGCCGAGGTCAGCAGCTCAGCCCCGCACAAGTATGTACTAGACATCATGGTGGACATCAGTGGCGCCTTCGACAACCTGTGGTGGCCGTCGCACTTCTGCCGCTTGCTTGGGTTAACCGTAAGAATCGAGGGAACACCAGTTCTTCGGCGGCGCAAGATATCTAGGAGTGTTAATTAATGAAAAGTGGAATTAAACATCACACATAGATACCATATCACACCGAGCCCTAGTAGTCTGAAACATCTGATTAACATAGGTCGTAAAAGATTCCATCTGCCACCCAGTCTCATCAAACTCTACCATAATAGCAAGTCAATAGTAAAATACGAGTGCGGGGTTTGGGTACACAGACTCACGAGGGTGATGCCTCCCATGACTCTAAGAAGGGTGCAAAGGAATATGTTGCTACGCTCTGTTGGGGCATATCGAACTACTCCAGCGGGGGAGGGGGGGGGGCGGCACTATTAAAGGGAAAATTGAAAAGACTAGGGAAATCATGGGGGTACAGGTAGAAGACAAATTTGCTATTAGAAGAAGGGGAGGAGCTATGGCAAGAATCATGGGAAAATGAAGAAACGCGGAGAAGGGTAATTCAACTGCTGCCTAATATCAAGGAAAGATTAGAGATGGGTTACTTTGAGCCAAGTAGGAGTCTGCTGAACTTTCTTACAGGACATGGACCGTATCCGACATACCTAAGTCGATTTGGTAAACGGGCTACGCCAGTGTGTGACTCAAGACGCCAGGTCCGAAGACATCATTTATGACTATATGATGACGTGGCGAATGAACTGAGAATTCAACTACCTAATAGCGACACCTGTTCCTTAATATGACGTACTGACACCTATCATATCCTAAATAGTCTGGCAACCGAGGTATCACGTAAGATTATGAGGGGTTTTATTAGGAACCAAAATGCTTAGTAAATAAAAATCGACGAATGGCCGATCGACGTCACGATCGAAAGCCGTCGCGATTCAGGATCAGGCAGGCAGGTGTATCAAAATTCATCAACAGTGACAGCACCTCCAGGTAGATAGTAGGTATGAGTAATATAAGATAGAACGTAGACAAACTAACAGTACTAAGAAGATTAGGGACTGCAAGGACTTTACGTAATTTGGCCAGCCCAGTGCCAGGAGCACACCTACTGGGATGAGCACAGTGGGGAGGCCATAAGGAGTAGGTTTGTAGCTCAACTGGCACACCTGTAACGCTGCAGAATAGATTAGCATTAGTGTAGTTTAACAGAATAGAATAACCTTGTCCATAGAATTGTGCCGGTCACGAATGAAGCAGAAGCTGCATTTGTTATCGTGTTAATTAAAGACCCAATAATTAGCTTAGGTGGTGGGTTATTTTGTATAATTATATTGTATTGCATTAATAAAGATTTTCTTAAAAATATAATTAAAATGGTTTGAGGAACAAAAATAAGATTTTGGCAAATGAGGGCATACAGGGACGAGGGTATTTTGCCATGTGATTAAAATGTGGAACTTCCATATCTGCGGCTGTATTCCAGCAAGTACAGATTTTTTAATGAAATAATAAAGAAAAAATAGGAACAAGGATACAAAGGAATTACATTAGCTTACGTCAATTGTAAGTTTTATTTATTATTTAATTAATTTATTTATGTTATATGTAACTTCATAATAAACACTTGATATTAACGACGTAAGTTCTTAACTTTGGTATTGATGCGTTTTATAATGCATAATGCCATTGAGCAGAACTTTCTGGTGAATTAAAACACTTGTTAGATCTTTCACTCGTAAGGAAAGCTTCATTCATGTTTATACATCTATTTGGAGCAGGCGACAGAATTTGATTGGTATTCATTGGTCCCAATTCCTCCTCCTCGGCGAGATGACTGGACGTAGTGTTTTCAGTCGTCATGTAATTGTGCGGGACACATATAACCGTCCAATTCTATCTTCAGTCTCCTGAATACGTCGAATGCACACTCCACAGTTTGACGAGGAAGAGGAAGACCGTAGTTAAAAGGTCTGAATTATGACTAGAATCGCATTAAGTTTTTTAAAGATGGAAATTCCTCATCGCCTTCGAGAACGTAAAGGGCGCCTGAGTTGCGAATCATTGTTGGAACATAAGTCTAACGGCGTAGAAAAACACACAGTGGTCAATGCAGGACGCTCTGTGCTTTGGGAGCGCTGGGCCATTTCTAATGAGTGCCAGAAACGAATTTCCCACGAACTTCGCTAAGTAGAAGAGGACTCATAATAAGCGAACACGTGTCTCGGCTTATCCGCAGATGCTCTACACTTTCTGAGAAATCGCCAACCAAGTTTTCGATGTAATTCAGACGCCTTTATGCCGCGCTAATCTCAATACATGGCTGGCGTCTTGACTTTTAACTTTTTCGCATTTTGTTAGAAACGTGACATAGTTTTATTTATTTTATTTCGTTTTATTTTTTTCGTTCGTCTACTCATTCCCGTAGAAAGTCGCTGCACGAATGTTTCATTTCATTATACGTGATATATGGGTGTTATATTAATTATAAATTTACAAATAGGATTGGCAATAAGGGTCATACGTTTACTGCATAATATATGTATCTACCGAATTTTGAAAGACAATGTTTTTGAATTCCCGTATTCTTATTTTTTTCTTCTATCAATTCTTATATTAATTCTCACATTTTATTCTTATGTTTATTCTTCAGAAAGATTTGGTGCGTACACTTGGATGATATAGATCGTATAAACATTCGCAACATAGACATTCCGAACACCACGACCATCGTGCAAAAGCAGGTTTGCTACAGCGACATTTCTCCGAATGAGTCTCACTCGATAATTAAACATCGTTAACAGTGCTGAAAATTTCACGTGTTGGTAATAACTTCGCGGTAAACCACACATAACAGATCACATTACCAAAAAATGGAGCTTGCGATTGATACGAATCGAGATACAGTACTTGAATTTCACCAAAAACGATTACGAATAGTTTTCTCATTCATTCATTGCCCTTCTTTTTTTAAAACAGTTTATTCACCATACAAACAACTAGTAGACGGTTAAGGCAACCGTAATTTCAATATTCATTGGAAAATATTCGTGCAGTAATCTTCTACGGACATGGGTACATAAATAAAAAACAAAAAGGGGAGTAATAATAGAGTTTCAAACACGGAAACACGGGGCGCAAAACTGTGAAACGGTGACGTTACCCATTGCGCCACCACTGTGACTGAATGATTTACCCGCTAAAAGGCACATAAGGTACCTCGAAAACTTTGACTGTCGTTTTTTCAGAAACTGCCGAATACCTACGGATAAGTTGAGACACAGCTTGGCTTGTGTATTGAACCAGGGACCTAGAAACGACCGAGAGGCTTTGGCCGTAGCCCTCAGTGGTTCACAACCCCACAATAGGCCACAGCTGTCCACCCACCCCACCTCCGCCCCACACTGAACCCAGGGTTATTGCACGGTTCGGCCCTCAGTGGGTCCCCCTTCCCCCCGCCAGCAACACCTCGTTAACGTCTCATACCAGATGAGTGTAACCCCAAACGTTTGCGTCGTAGAGTAATAATGGTGTACGCGTAAATGGAGACAGTGTCTGCACAGCAATAGCCGACATAGTGTAACTGAGGGAACCAGCCCGCATTCGCCGAGGCAGATGAAAAACAGCCTTAAAAACCATCCACGGGCTGACTGGCTGGCTGGCACACCGGACCTCGACACGAATCCGCACGGCGAATTCGTGCCGGGGACCGGCACGCCTTCCCGCCCGGGAAGCAGCGCGTTAGACCGCGCGGCTAGCCGGTCGAGCTCGTGTTGGCTTACTCCTCTTCCGCCGAGCGCTGTTTCAGGGATATCTGTTTATGGCGATTGCTGTGTTCTCCTCGTGAGCTGTGCCATGCCTGTGCTGCAGGCAGTGTGCGCTGACCTGCAGACGCTCGGTTTCTCTGCTAGGCCACTGCTCCGCCTCTGCTGCGTGCAGTGTGCGGCATGCCTTACAGGCGTGGAGGAAGGTGTCAGTGGATGACAACCCGATGGGTAGCTTCGACACCCAGAGACGACTGCTGTTGGAGCGGAGAGCGCGGCGGTGTTCCCCAGAGGCCCGCTGCCGTTATCAGTGACGCCAGCGGACGAACAATGGCTCATGGCTGTAATCCGCCGCGCCGCTCCGAGCCAGCCTAATCCACGCGCAGTCATTAGCGAAATTCCCAGCCGCCGCCACCACAACAACACGCGGCGCCGCAGCGGGCGTCGAAGCGCTCTCTGCCACGCACACTCACACACACACACACACACACACACACACACACCATGGCGACCCGCGGCCCGCCGAAAACAAACGCCAAGCGCTGGTCGGTCCGCCCGGATTCTCTCTGGCAAATTAGTTCCTGCCGGTCTCTGTGTCTGCCTGCCACTGCGCTCTCCCGTTCGCGAGCGCCCGCCGCCGCTTTTCCCGGGATTATTGAATTAAACAATGGCTAGCGGCCACAGATCCACCACCATTGTGGCCGCTGCTGATAGTCCGCCGCGCGGCGTCGGGTCGCGCCCCGCTCTGTTGGTCGGCCTGCGACTCTGGCGGGAAGCGCCCATTACGTTTGGCGTCGGGGATTCCCCTTAACAGTCTGCACTAACAGCGACTTGTACATACAAATGTAGATGAGACGAAAAAAAAAGCACGAATCTACCAAAAGATGTGAGTGTACATTACAGAACTCGCACGTTCCTCCCTGTATAATCAAGTTCTCGTCAAGCCATTGGTACACAATTGGAGAAAAAATTTGTAATACCTGTTAACGCATTTTTACTGGCATCCGATGATTAGCGACAAGTAAACCGGATATATTGCATGATACTTTCAGGCGGATTTTTTGGCAGGTCCATAGCAGATAAACTGCTCGTATTCTGTTACAGTATTTCTCGTGCAGAACAGCGGTGGTTTTTAGTAATTTAAAATGAACGTAAACAGTCCCTAGCGCAAGGAAATCTTCATTTGTGGTTACCGGCTTCGATCAGTTACTGACCATCTTCAGATCCTATAAGATGTTAGTCGACAGTAGCGGTGAACTGAACAGGCGTTACGAAATCCACGAAAGTTAACTGCCCAATTTGTGACAACTTGAGACAGTGTTTAAAGAGGTCAGCTATACGTTTTGCGAAAATACCTATGAACTGTGACATCACTAAGAGGCACCACAGAAAACAGCGAGGATGCCTCCAGAAAAAGGAGACAAACCCAGAGACAGAGAAACGCCTATCAAATAAAAACCATGAAGGATGCGAATACCGGCAGTGAATGCTTACGTTGGGTTCCCGGGTCTACCATATTTCCGAACCGGGACAAAAACTAGATAGTGGCGCCGCCCCCCGAATGCTCCTCTAGCGTTTGAGATAGGAAGTCAACATTTTTTCAAAAATATGTTACTTTGTAGCGCACATCTTTCTGAGGAGTTTGATACATAAAAAATATATGTTGGAAGAAATATAAGACATGTTATTGGGACTTAATTGTGCTAAAGTACAGTGCCACACCTCTTCACACAGCATTCTTCTGTCACACGTCATCGCTCTATGGAATTCAAAGGCCGGAATTTTGTTCAAATGGTTCAAATGGCTCTGAGCACTATGGGACTTAACATCTTAGGTCATCAGTCCCCTAGAACTTAATAATACTCAAACCTAACTAACCCAAGGACATCACACACATCCATGCCCGAGCCAGGATTCGAACCTGCGACCGCAGCAGTCCCGCGGTTGCGGACTGAAGCGCCTAGAACCGCACGGCCACAGCGGCCGGCGGAAATTTTGTAATGGAAGGCATTCAGGACAATGGAAATTAAAATGCCCTGTGGAACTTCTACTCCCAGTCGGCCGGTTAGACATCCTAACCCCTTACAAAAACTCAGTTAATACGGGGTGTAATTATTTGTGACCGGAGGAATAAGAACTCTTCAGAAAAGTTGCACTCTTTATTGCCTATTAGCTAATAACTTTCGCTTTTGTGTGACATGAAATTAAATATAGGAGACATAAAACCAGTAAAGACAAGAGACAAGCTAGACAGTACACATTTTATCAATCCTTAGGTCCCACCATTATTTCCCTCCAAGTTGATACAGCTTTACACGGCGTGCTTTACTTTCTGCGAAAGAATGTATTGCCTTAACGCAGTTCGACAAGCGTATCGCAAATTGAAAAATCAAAATGTTATTGTCTAATACTGGAAAAAGCTGTTAAACGAATGTTACTCAGGAGTGGTGTGGTTTCTCTATTTGATTACGATTTTTTTTTAACTGTCTGAGAGATAAAACGAAACAGGTCTTCCTAATATTGCAGCAATTGTAACACACGCCAAATAAACAAGATTGTTTTGGCACCAATGATTATTTTTATCATCTTCATTTTCATAAATAACACAACAGAATATAATTCACGAAGTACCAGTATCAAATGCCTATCATGCCTATCACAAGCAAAAAATAGGAAATAGTTTCACATTTCATTCATATGCTACAGTTTCTCAAGAGTGAGATGGAAACTAGTAGTGGGAAAAAATTTTTGTATAAATTTGGGATCGTCATATTCTTTACTGTCTTGTCCTTTCTCGTTCTAACAAACAATCTTGTCACCACTATTTATGTACTGTACATGCCAATATCAAAACTTATTCCCTGTTTAACTTCACTAAACCTGTCAGAATCACTGGTTTAGTTACACCCCCCCCCCCCCCCCCCCGCGTTTATTCTAGGGTTAGGCGTTATTGTGTGTCCGTACAAAGCGTTTTGCGCGCTATTCCAAGAATAGAACTTGGCAGCTACTAACTGTGTGCTGACCCCTAGTAGTTTAGAGATCTAGCATACATTTTATGCCAAAATTCCATTTTCTTGGATACACCGAGAAGGTAATCTTTCTTTACCTGTTATACCTATTAGTCGTTTATTTCCACTCTGATAATTTGAATTTATGGAGTTAGCTAGTAAGTATAACAATGCTTATCAACTACACACCCTTCCGGTTTATTCGGCTCAGCTCGTATAGCCGTGTCCCCTTTTGTCTGCGGGAAAGTTTTTTTATTTCTTGATGCGATGGGGATTCCCCTGGCAGAAATATCGAGTACATTGTGTACAAATTCTAAAATCAACCCATGGTTCGTTCAGAGATCAACTTAGAATGTGTTCAAAAATGTTAAAAAAGCAACAGGGATGCGTTTGAAAATCATGAATAATCGATAGACCAACGTGCCCTAGATGCTAGGCGCTTTGTGAAACAAGGTTTTTTCTTCGAGAATTTGAATTTGGCGCCCCTGAAATTGCCACCCTGGGCAGATACCACAATTTGCAGCCCCTGCAAATTTGCTGTACGAATGCGTTATTGGCTAATATTTTCTTAAAGTTAAATACAGGTCAGTTTCATAGTAACAGCCATTCAGAGCATGTGTTTTGTCACACCGGTTGTCCTGTGCACAGCTGTCATATCGCTTTGCTAGCTTACCTGCCAGTTACCAGTGAGGTGACAATTGCGACGTGTTGTTGAATTTTTGCCTCGTCAGTCCTATAAGATTTGAGACTGGAATTTAAGTAAGAGATAGGGGTTTTCCGTCTATTATATCTTTGCCTGTTGTAACCTAGCAATGAGCTCCTTTTTGTCCCACTACAGTGAGCGACTTACCGGGACTGCCCGATTAACTGATTCACTGCAAGGAGCGCTGTGTCCGCACTCTCGATGCGATGGGGATTCCCCTGGCAGAAACATCAAGTACATTATGTACGAATTCAAAAATCAACCCATGGTTCGTTCAGAGATCAACTTAGAATGTGTTCAAAAATGTTAAAAAAGCAACAGGGATGCGTTTGAAAATCATGAATAATCGATAGACCAACGTGCCCTAGATGCTAGGCGCTTTGTGAAACAAGGTTTTTTCTTCGAGAATTTGAATTTGGCGCCCCTGAAATTGCCACCCTGGGCAGATACCACAATTTGCAGCCCCTGCAAATTTGCTGTACGAATGCGTTATTGGCTAATATTTTCTTAAAGTTAAATACAGGTCAGTTTCATAGTAACAGCCATTCAGAGCATGTGTTTTGTCACACCGGTTGTCCTGTGCACAGCTGTCATATCGCTCTGCTAGCTTACCTGCCAGTTACCAGTGAGGTGACAATTGCGACGTGTTGTTGAATTTTTGCCTCGTCAGTCCTATAAGATTTGAGACTGGAATTTAAGTAAGAGATAGGGGTTTTCCGTCTATTATATCTTTGCCTGTTGTAACCTAGCAATGAGCTCCTTTTTGTCCCACTACAGTGAGCGACTTACCGGGACTGCCCGATTAACTGATTCACTGCAAGGAGCGCTGTGTCCGCACTCTCGATGCGATGGGGATTCCCCTGGCAGAAACATCAAGTACATTATGTACGAATTCAAAAATCAACCCATGGTTCGTTCAGAGATCAACTTAGAATGTGTTCAAAAATGTTAAAAAAGCAACAGGGATGCGTTTGAAAATCATGAATAATCGATAGACCAACGTGCCCTAGATGCTAGGCGCTTTGTGAAACAAGGTTTTTTCTTCGAGAATTTGAATTTGGCGCCCCTGAAATTGCCACCCTGGGCAGATACCACAATTTGCAGCCCCTGCAAATTTGCTGTACGAATGCGTTATTGGCTAATATTTTCTTAAAGTTAAATACAGGTCAGTTTCATAGTAACAGCCATTCAGAGCATGTGTTTTGTCACACCGGTTGTCCTGTGCACAGCTGTCATATCGCTCTGCTAGCTTACCTGCCAGTTACCAGTGAGGTGACAATTGCGACGTGTTGTTGAATTTTTGCCTCGTCAGTCCTATAAGATTTGAGACTGGAATTTAAGTAAGAGATAGGGGTTTTCCGTCTATTATATCTTTGCCTGTTGTAACCTAGCAATGAGCTCCTTTTTGTCCCACTACAGTGAGCGACTTACCGGGACTGCCCGATTAACTGATTCACTGCAAGGAGCGCTGTGTCCGCACTCTCGATGCGATGGGGATTCCCCTGGCAGAAACATCAAGTACATTATGTACGAATTCAAAAATCAACCCATGGTTCGTTCAGAGATCAACTTAGAATGTGTTCAAAAATGTTCAAAAAGCAACAGGGATGCGTTTCAAAATCATGAATAATCAGTAGACCAACGTTGCCCTAGATGCTAGGCGCTTTGTGAAACAAGGTTTTTCTCTTCAAGAATTTGAATTTGGAGCCCCTGATATTTCCACCCTCGTTCAGTGGCTTTGATTCTTCGTGCTGCCACTGGCCAATGAACACGGCCGCACGCCAACCCTCTGCGATGCGCTGTGCTGTTCAGACTGGCACCTTCCGAGACCCGCTCAGTGAAGTGCATTTGAGGAGTCGTCAACCTGTACATGGCATTGACTGAAGCGTCAGGCTGGTGACAAACCGGCACCAACTGTGCCTAAGGAAATAGCTGTTATCGACTGCTTTCTACATCTACATCTACATTTATAGTCCGCAAGCCACCCAACGGTGTGTGGCGGAGAGCACTTTACATGCCACTGTCATTACCTCCCTTTCCTGTTCCAGTCACGTATGGTTCGCGGGAAGAACGACTGTCTGAAAGCCTCCGTGCGCGCTCTAATCTCTCTAATTTTACATTCGTGATCTCCTCGGGTGGTATAAGTAGGAGGAAGCAATATATTCGATACATCATCCAGATACGAACCCTCTCGAAACTTGTCGAGCAAGCTACACCGCGATGCAGAGCGCCTCTCTTGCAGAGTCTGCCACTTGAGTTTATTAAACATCTCCGTAACGCTGTCACGGTTACCAAATAACCCTGTGACGAAACGCGCCGCTCTTCTTTGGATCTTCTCTACCTCCTCCGTCAACCCGATCTGGTACGGATCCCACACTGATGAGCAGTACTCAAGTATAGGTAGAACGAGTGTTTTGTAAGCCACCTCCTTTGTTGTTGGACTACACTTTCTAAGCACTCTCCCAATGAATCTCAACCTGGTACCCGCCTTACCAACAATTAATTTTATATGATCATTCCACTTCAAATCGTTCCACACGCGTACTCCCAGATATTTTACAGAAGTAACTGCTACCAGTGTTTGTTCCGCTATCATATAATCATACAATAAAGGATCCTTCTTTCTATGTATTTGCAATACATTACATTTGTCTATGTTAAGGGACAGTTGCCACTCCCTGCACCAAGTGGCTATCCGCTGCAGATCTTCCTGCATTTCGCTGTGATTTTCTAATGGTGCAACTTCTCTGTATACTACAGCATCATCCGCGAAAAGCCGCATGGAACTTCCGACGCTATCTACTAGGTCATTTATACACTCCTGGAAATTGAAATAAGAACACCGTGAATTCATTGTCCCAGGAAGGGGAAACTTTATTGACACATTCCTGGGGTCAGATACATCACATGATCACACTGACAGAACCACAGGCACATAGACACAGGCAACAGAGCATGCACAATGTCGGCACTAGTACAGTGTATATCCACCTTTCGCAGCAATGCAGGCTGCTATTCTCCCATGGAGACGATCGTAGAGATGCTGGATGTAGTCCTGTGGAACGGCTTGCCATGCCATTTCCACCTGGCGCCTCAGTTGGACCAGCGTTCGTGCTGGACGTGCAGACCGCGTGAGACGACGCTTCATCCAGTCCCAAACATGCTCAATGGGGGACAGGTCCGGAGATCTTGCTGGCCAGGGTAGTTGACTTACACCTTCTAGAGCACGTTGGGTGGCACGGGATACATGCGGACGTGCATTGTCCTGTTGGAACAGCAAGTTCCCTTGCCGGTCTAGGAATGGTAGAACGATGGGTTCGATGACGGTTTGGATGTACCGTGCACTATTCAGTGTCCCCTCGACGATCACCAGTGGTGTACGGTCAGTGTAGGAGATCGCTCCCCACACCATGATGCCGGGTGTTGGCCCGGTGTGCCTCGGTCGTATGCAGTCCTGATTGTGGCGCTCACCTGCACGGCGCCAAACACGCATACGACCATCATTGGCACCAAGGCAGAAGCGACTCTCATCGCTGAAGACGACACGTCTCCATTCGTCCCTCCATTCACGCCTGTCGCGACACCACTGGAGGCGGGCTGCACGATGTTGGGGCGTGAGCGGAAGACGGCCTAACGGTGTGCGGGACCGTAGCCCAGCTTCATGGAGACGGTTGCGAATGGTCCTCGCCGATACCCCAGGAGCAACAGTGTCCCTAATTTGCTGGGAAGTGGCGGTGCGGTCCCCTACGGCACTGCGTAGGATCCTACGGTCTTGGCGTGCATCCGTGCGTCGCTGCGGTCCGGTCCCAGGTCGACGGGCACGTGCACCTTCCGCCGACCACTGGCGACAACATCGATGTACTGTGGAGACCTCACGCCCCACGTGTTGAGCAATTCGGCGGTACGTCCACCCGGCCTCCCGCATGCCCACTATACGCCCTCGCTCAAAGTCCGTCAACTGCACATACGGTTCACGTCCACGCTGTCGCGGCATGCTACCAGTGTTAAAAGACTGCGATGGAGCTCCGTATGCCACGGCAAACTGGCTGACACTGACGGCGGCGGTGCACAAATGCTGCGCAGCTAGCGCCATTCGACGGCCAACACCGCGGGTCCTGGTGTGTCCGCTGTGCCGTGCGTGTGATCATTGCTTGTACAGCCCTCTCGCAGTGTCCGGAGCAAGTATGGTGGGTCTGACACACCGGTGTCAATGTGTTCTTTTTTCCATTTCCAGGAGTGTATATATTGTGAAAAGCAATGGTCCCATAACACTCCTCTGTGGCACGCCAGAGGTTACTTTAACGTCTGTAGACGTCTCTCCATTGATAACAACATGCTGTGTTCTGTTTCCTAAAAACTCTTCAATCCAGCCACACAGCTGGTCTGATATTCCGTAGGCTCTTACTTTGTTTATCAGGCGACAGTGCGGAACTGTATCGAACGCCTTCCGGAAGTCAGGAAATATAGCATCTACCTGGGAGCCTGTATCTAATATTTTCTGGGTCTCATGAACAAATAAAGCGAGTTGGGTCTCTCACGATCGCTGTTTCCGGAATCCATGTTGATTCCTACATAGTAGATTCTGGGTTTCCAAAAACTACATGATACTCGAGCAACAAACATGTTCTAAAATTCTACAACAGATCGACGTCAGAGATATGTCTATAGTTTTGCGCATCTGGTCGACGACCCTTCTTGAAGACTGGGACTACCTGTGTTCTTTTCCAATCATTTGGAACCTTCCGTTCCTCTGGAGACTTGCGGTACATGGCTGTTAGAAGGGGGGCAAGTTCTTTCGCGTACTCTGTGTAGAATCGAATTGGTATCCTGTCAGGTCCAGTGAACTTTCCTCTGTTGAGTGATTGCAGTTGCTGTTCTATTCCTTGGACACTTATTTCGATGTCAGCCATTTTTTCGTTTGTGCGAGGATTTAGAGAAGGAACTGCAGTGCGGTCTTCCTTTGTGAAACAGCTTTGGAAAGAGGTGTTTAGTGTTTCAGCTTTACGCGTTTCATCCTCTGTTTCAATGCCATCATCATCCCGGAGTGTCTGGATATGCTGTTTCGAGCCACTTACTGATTTAACGTAAGACCAGAACTTCCTAGGATTTTCTGTCAAGTCGGTACACAGAATTTTACTTTCGAATTCACTGAACGCTGCACGCATAGCCCTCCTTACGCTAACTTTGACATCGTTTAGCTTCTGTTAGTGTGAGAGGTTTTGGCTGCGTTTAAACTTGGAGTGAAGCTCTCTTTGCTTTCGCAGTAGTTTCCTAACTTTGTTGTTGTACCACGGTTGGTTTTTCCCGTCCCTCACAGTTTTACTCGGCACGTATCTGTCTAAAACGCATTTTACGATTGCCTTGAACTTTTTCCATAAACACTCAACATTGTCAGTGTCGGAACATTAATTTTCGTTTTGATCTGTTAGGTAGTCTGAAATCTGCCTTCTATTACTCTTGCTAAACAGATAAACCTTCCTCCCTTTTTTTATATATTCCTATTAACTTCCATATTCAGGGATGCTGCAACGGCCTTATGATCACTGATTCCCTGTTCTGCACATACAGAGTCGAAAAGTTCGGGTCTGTTTGTTATCAGTAGGTCCAAGATGTTATCTCCACGAGTCGGTTCTCTGTTTAATTGCTCGAGGTAATTTTCGGATAGTGCACTCAGTATAATGTCACTCGATGCTCTGTCCCTACCACCCGTCCTAAACATCTGAGTGTGCCAGTCTATATCTGGTAAATTGAAATCTCCACCTAAGACTATAACATGCTGAGAAAATTTATGTTAAATGTATTCCAAATTTCCTCTCAGTTGTTCTGCCACTAATGCTGCTGAGTCGGGAGGTCGGTAAAAGGAGCCAATTATTAACCTAGCTCGGTTGTTGAGTGTAACCTCCACCCATAATAATTCACAGGAACTATCCACTTCTACTTCACTACAGGATAAACTACTACTAACAGCGACGAACACTCCACCACCGGTTGCATGCAATCTGTCCTTTCTAAACACCGTCTGTACCTTTGTAAAAATTTCGGCAGAATTTATCTCTGGCTTCAGCCAGCTTTCTGTACCGCTTTTACTGCACCGCCGGTGGCGTAACTTTTAAAACACTCACATTCAGATTTGTTGTACAGCACGGCGAAGTGACTTGTGTGTTAACATCAGAGGAACCACAGCTAGAATTTTTTTTAACTTGTCAAGCTTCATTGCTTCCTTCAATGTTCTGTCAGTGCGGACTGGCTCCAGCTGTGTTCCGTTATAATGATTATATCTCCCCTCCTAGTGTATTAATAATTTGTTTATCACTGTCTCTGGATTAAACAAGTGTTTGACATAGGCCTATGTTTGGGTGCCCTAAGTACAGTGTTATTTCAGTTTTAGTTTGGCACTGACATTAATTAATGGCTATCCTATGGTTATAAAAAATTACAGTCATTTTGTTTAACATTGTCAAATATTCGTAGATATTTATATAGAAATCTGAAATTTTTGCTGTGTATATGCTGCATCCATAATCTGAAGTTCTCTGTTATTAATGTGTATGTTTTATCCATTGCCATGTTTAATATGACTTTTTTAAGTGTTGTAGTTAGTATATACGGCGAGTATAATAACCGAAGGTTTTCCAAGTCACATTTTACCAGGCGACCAGGCGTTCCGCACCTCCACTACAGGTTAGTGAGACAAGTTCTTTATTATAGATGGGCTACAGTAACGCACGTTGTTTTAAACTCTTTAAGTGTAAGAGTGGTACATGATTAATTCCTTGACTCTGTAGGTAAGCCTCACGACAGTGAACTTTTATGTATTTAATAGTTTTTGTGTGACACTGGCTTCAAAATTAAATAATTAGGTTTTTTTTCTCTAAATGTAGTATTTGTTCTGGCAGCATTCACTTCCAACCCCTCGCTCCCCAGCTTCGCCACTTGAATGTCCGTTATGTTGTGAAAGCGTTGAAGCATTGAATCTTCGTGTGCGTTTGTTCACTTTGTCTTTTCGTGGTGGGTTCGTCGTGATAACAAATCTCGTCGCGAGCGATAATTTTAGCAGAAAGGAATTGTCCGTGTTGTGCTTTTCCATCGAGTTACGGCAGGAGTCCTTGCATGATTGGTTTCGATCGAGAGTGAAGATGTGCAGGAAAAACTTTGCACGCACTTTGCTCCTTGTCAAAACATTCTGGTGAATGTCCTGAGCATTTGTTTCAGAGATGTTGCTCCACGGCGATATGTGACATAACAACGTTGTGTTCGCACGTCCAATGTCTGTTCACAAATGACTCATCGAATGCACATCTATTGTTTACAGTTTACAGTTGTTCGTTAAAGCTGCCACCGTAAGTACCTCGTTGATGTCAATTATAAAATGAGTCTCGCAACCTTTTCCACTTCCAATGTAGTTGCTATCTTTATCGTGCAGTATCTTTTCTTTTTCTTTTTTCTTTTTTTTTACGGGATATGTGACTGTGAAATTACTTACAAAAGTGATAAAGTCATTAATGTCCTGCAAAATGAATTTAGATATATATGTAAGTGGTTACTCAGTACGGAACCGCTCGACTGCTTGTAACAGCGAACGGGCAACATCATCCCTTTCCACGTTAATTATTTCGTTATTCTGATTTAGGTATAGAGTTCCTTTGCGATAGCTCTATCCTCCAGAGAACCACTCACAAATCCCAGTTCATCATCCACCCTATGTTCAACCTGACAGAAGTGATGTCACAATTTTTCCCACTGGACAAGTGTTATTAAATGGCTGTAATATTTTCTTTCCAACTGTACAAACATCAATTCTTGTAGTTCATATCTTCATATAAAATGGAGTGTAATCCACGCCATATCTCGGCGTTGAATTGTGGGTTTGAAGGAGACAAAGATGGTAGTTTAAGAAGTTTTAATTTACTTCATTGGGTGATTAACACAAATCTGTTAGTCTCACCCTCACCGAACTACACTTCAAGCGTCGAAGTGATCGAAAAACGTTACCAGTTATTATGTCGAAAAGCAATAAGTCTTTCAGATATGAAATGCTTTTATTTCGTACTCAGCAATCTGAGAGTCACTAATGACATATGAAAGACGAACTGACGAGTAAAAACCATATCTAAACAACATAAGTGGTCTAGCGCATATTAAATATAGACATATCTTTTAACTGCAGACGTGACTCAACTACTGTTGTTCCTCATTGGTTACTACCTGAAACAAAATACGCACAGGTATTCGCACATAGAATTCCCTTTCTCATGCAACGTATCAAAGCTGTAAACAGAATTAGCCACAAAAATAACAACTGCATTAAAATATGTATCAGAGTGCACAAATCACACACCAGCAGTTAACGAACAAAATCGTTTCAGATCTGACATAAGAGGAATTATCATCACCCATGTCCAGCCAACTAACACAGAGGCTTTCCGATAAACTTGAACTGTGATGTACACGTTCTGTCATGTATTCTCAGTCTTTGTATTCCCGTGCTGAAACAGCCTTCTTTGTAGTGAATCTTCCCTCTAGCAAATAAAGTCCTCTGTACCTTGAAAACTGGGCCTAGCGATAGACATGTTTATCATCCAGTAAGGAAGCAGACGACAAATCATCATGTAAGAAACGTAGCTACCTGACAAGGGTTGTGGGTACCAAATAAAAGATTTACGAAAGGTTGCCTAGGGTTTTCAAGAGACTACCTGAAGTATCAACGCACAGAAAAGAAAGCAAAAACCATTTGAGTAAAACTGTGTAAGAAAAACGTAATAGTTGTGAGATTGCTGAGACAAATATAAACGGAAAGTTAACAGATTAGAATACAACGATTAGTAATCCACATTTAAATATACTTACGAAATGGAATAACAGAACAACCTACATCAAATGTTATATTAGATGGAGACTGGATCCATAATTACAAACAGAATTGTGCCTTTGCACAAGAACAACATGGCTTAGATCAGAATGTCTAGAGAAATTGGTAGACGGGGAGGATGAAGTCTAAAATACAACTGATGAAATAATTTAATTATATCTGGTTCAAATGGCTCTGAGCACTATGGGACTCAACTGCTGTGGTCATGAGTCCCCCAGAACTTAGAACTACTTAAACCTAACTAACCTAAGGACGGCACACAAGACCCAGCCATCACGAGGCAGACAAAATCCCTGTCCCCGCCGGGAATCGAACCCGGGAACCCGGGCGTGGGAAGCGAGAACGCTACCGCACGACCACGAGATGCGGGCCAATTATATCTGGAACTATGGAGATTCACTAAAATCATTAATATACCACGAAGTATATAGTAACGGAGAAACAACGGTCGAAACCATAGAAGCATTTCATTATTAAATTCTATCTAAAACTGTTTCCATTGACAATGAATTCAAATAGCTTTGAATGTACTGTTGGATGACCAACGTGGAATCAGAAAATGAAGGCCCAGTACTCATACAGCATAAAAACCTACTAATCCCCGTCAGAAAAGGACTCGGAAGGCCCAACGGTACAGACCGACCGCCGTGTCATCCTCAGACGATTGGCGTTATCGTTTGAGGATATGGAGAGTCGTGGTGCCGTTGGCAGTTTTCGTGACATGGAACAGTTACTACTCGATCACGTAGCTCATAAGTTGACATCACGAAGCTGAATGCTCTCCAGGTGCGCAACTTAGGATGGCAGCTCGGATGGTCACGAGTCCACGTGACAACGTCCCCCGACTTTGTTTAACTTCGATATCTTGGCAGGAGGGGGTGTATCCTCCGTGGTACTTCCTTTGACTATACATTATGTGTCATTAATAATTAATACACTGAAGCAGAGACTATTTTTTACCTCTGTGGGGTAGCCACACCTCTGGATTAACAAACGAAAATTATTTGGAATATAACAGCAAATCTACATTTGAATTAATTTTATTAGTACCTCTGATTTCATCAAACATCGTAGTAGCCATTTCCAATAAATTAAAAAGAAACGTAAACACGAATTTACACTGAAATGTTAATTTAATGCTTTAATATTTTTGTATGGATAACATCAGCTGCAAGAAAACGCAATGAAATGAAACAAAAATCAAAATACAACAATATGAAAATTTCATTTTGTAAAACCAGCCCGTGACAGTAATTCAAAGAAAGAAAAAAAGCGTTACAGTTATTATAGGACATAAAAGAGTACAATTCCATTATTTGGTATGCGAAATGTTTGCTTACTCGTACTACTAAGATTTAGATACAAATCTCAAGAAATAGAGCCGGCTAAACGGATAGATGAAGGGATGCAGGAGTAAACGAAGTTTCTGATACCTATGATAGGTGTAAGTTTAGGAAATCAAAGCACAAGTGTGGTCTCATTTAAATCACTTGTAGTTATAAGTAAAACACTGGAATACGACAAATAATAGCAGCTCAGATGGCTATTACGCTTAATGAGAACGCACACTGAGAGGCAATCACTGTAAGAATTCCGCTACACTCCAACTGGATGACTGGATTAGGTATGATCGCTGATATAACGAGGAAAACAGTTCTTCTTTTGACAGGTCCCGCGTCTTGAAGAAAATGTTCTAAAACGTACCAAGTGGCTATAATTAAAGTGCAATCACTCTCAGACGTCCAGTGTGGGCTGTAATTATCGTGTGTCAGCGAAACTTGGTGTATATTCTGATGAATATGTGCGGAAGCAGTATACGATAAAAAAAAGTTCCAATATTGGCAAATAGGTGCAAATCTAGCACTGTGCATGAAAGGCGTGTAGAAATATTTAAATATGTAATTTATTAGGAACAGATAGTGGATTAGGAACGAGACATGGACAGATAAGGTCAAAAAAGTGAAAGGTATAACGTCGATTTTATTATTAAACGCCGCTTTCACAATTAGCTCCATATAAGCATTAGAGGCGTCGAAGAGATGCTGCATCCGTAAAACGACATGCTGGTCGCAGCAGTTCCGATCGAATTTGAGCAGTGTGTTCCTGTATTCTATACTCACATCAGACAGAGACCGAAAGTCCACTTGGTAAAAGAATTCTTACAGATATCCCCAGAGCCAAAAGTCACGTTGGTTCAGATCAGATGATCTTGCAGCACATACATCTGGAAAACCTCTGGAGGTAAGACGTTCCTGCAAGGTTACACTTAGCAGATATTTCACTGGACGAGTGATATGCTATGTTGTCACATCTTGATATTGCATGAACAGTGGTTTCCACGCAGTTGCTTTCTTCCAAAGCATGAATCACATGCTGTACAAGGAGGCCTCGCTAATTTGCAGACGTCATGGTACACGTGGCAACCCTCTGGGTGTTTCCCTTTCAAAGAAGAACAGAACGAGAATGATGATACTTGTGAATCCTCACAACACCGTCACGTATAGCGACTGCAGTGGCTGTTCGTGCACAACACGCTGTTTAACAGTATCGCAGATTTGGCAGTTCTGCATATTCACCTGTGTTTTTGAATTTCGTTATCACCATTTAATGATATCGGGCTTCCCCGCTGACTTTTCAGTCGGCGATACTCTGTCAATGCAGCACTGTAACTGCAACCGTTCGCATAAGACAATTTCAGTAACAGCACACCGTTTCAGTTCTCAGCAACCATACTGTTCATTCACATTAGGGCTTGTCAAATGACAGTGCCGATGTCATACCGTCATACAAGCAGTGGACAACGCCCGAATTGCATCTGGTTGCCACAATGGAAAGTGATTTATTGTCTGGTATAAATCAGTTCTCATTAAGGCATTAGCATTTATACCAAGTTTCGCTACTGCAGGATAATTACGGCCCACTCTGGACTTCAGTGACTGCACTTCAGTCATAACCGTGGTGGCGGTCAGCGTCTACAACATTTACGTTGAAACTATAATTTATTGTTTATTTCGTGTATGCTACGCTTTTTAAGAGGGAAATATTACAATAAGCGTCACTTGCAGTGGTTTGGTACTGTGAAGACATGATATTTGGAGTTAGCGTGTATGGGCTATCGTGAACGATATAAGAGTTCAAGGAGCCAGCAGTCATGAAATTGTTCGCCTAATATGAGGCACGTATGCTTTCTGAAATAGAGAGGAACGATAACCACTCTTGAATCTGGGGGAAATCAGAGCTTGAGATGGAAACCGTAACCCACTACTCCGTATGAGACATCTGAGCCGCAATATTCTCAAAAATGACGACACGGACTGACATGCTGTGATTACAGAGGTAAAAGTCACTTAAAATTTACCACTGATCAATAAAACGGTAACCCTTCGACACTGCTAATCGGATTGAGGATCATGAGTATGAAACTTGGTCTATTAGCAAGACACAGGATTTTTCTTTAGCAAAGAACTGACATCACTTTCCTGAAATTTAATATCGAATGTATTTCATTTCCAGGTAGAATGACACCACAACTATGAGCCTACGCTATGTCACTGTAATTGAATGTCTGTTGATTACTAAAATACCAGAGTAGATGAATTGTAAATCAGCGTCAC
Source organism: Schistocerca nitens (assembly GCF_023898315.1). Lineage (NCBI taxonomy): Eukaryota > Metazoa > Arthropoda > Insecta > Orthoptera > Acrididae > Schistocerca > Schistocerca nitens. The sequence continues at coordinate 363,995,481 of NC_064622.1, forward strand.
CGCTTTTTGTTTATAAAGGGAGCTGTTGGCACTGGGATTCCAATGTTAATGAAAGCTAAATAATCAAATCCGCAGTGTCCGTAGTAACGTCAATGTACATTCACAACTCATCTTCGAATGGAACCAATTTACATAAGCAACCACAAACGAATGAACGATTTATGGCAGTTGCCATATAACCTGTCGACATCATTTTAGACCCTTCTTAGTCCATTGTAAATGGAGCATGAGATGAAAGACGGTTGGTAAAACTTGGTACAGGACCTAATACTCGTATTTTTACTACGTAAAATATTGTGTAGAATATATGCAATGGAATTTTTTTTTTTGCTATCCTTCACCGAGCTTGCGTTCCACCACTTACTGACATCGTCGTGGACGGAAATTCAAACAGTAATTCATAGTTTATTATTTATCTGTGTCCTTTGTTAATTCTTTTATGTGACGCCTCCATATTGACACACAACACTCACGAAACCATAGAACGCGTTTTAAAGCAGCCAGCTTATTGTCCTTGGAATAACATTTGCTTTCCTAACTACAAGATCTGTTTGCTGATTCTACCTTAAATCGTTCCTGATGTTTGCCGTTTGATATCTTCAGCCTGCGACTCATTTTGTCACTCGATATGTGACAATTGTCGTCCAACCCCACGCCCTCACACTCATACATACACACATGCATGCACATACGCAGGCACGAGCGCGTAAGCACCCAACCACACACACACATACACACACACACACACACACACACACACACACACACACACACACACACACACACACTGTGTGTGTGTGTGTGTGTGTGTGTGTGTGTGTGTGTAAAATCGCTTAGACCGCTGTTCTATTCCACGTTTTCTGAGATGGTACAATAACTTACGTACTTGGTGTAGTATGTCACAAGATTTCTGGAACACCGTATATATTACTGGACGGGGTTGCAGAGCTGTATGCTACGCTTTCAGAAGGTTACAAGCGCGCCGGCCGGTGTGGCCGTGCGGTTCTAGGCGCTTCAATCTGGAACAGCGTGACCGCTCCGGTCGCAGGTTCGAATCCTGCCTCGGGCATGGATGTGCGTGATGTCCTTAGGTAAGTTAGGTTTAATTAGTTCTAAGTTCTAGGCGACTGATGACCTCAGAAGTTAAGTCGCATAGTGCTCAGAGCCATTTTTTGGTTACAAGCGCAGCAATCGTATCCCGTCTTTCAATCTTTTCGACTTACCTAAGCACGAACAAAATTTCAATCTATTGGCACTAACGAAATCCTCCTTTAATGTTACATTAAACTAATTTGGTCTCCAAAACGGCAGTTATGCGAGAGCTAAGCATGTAGGCCATGAAACTAGCACAGAAGTACGTTACAGGATATGGCAATGTAGACGTACGCAACTGTCGCCCAATCCTTCTTAGAGCCTGGAAACGTCTTTTCATTAGCTGATACAAGCGGCGCTCAATTGCTACAGACACGAACGATCAACAAGATCAGGGCCTACTTCACATATAGCAAATGAACACTACTTGCTTTCTCTCAAAAGATTTAATACAAATAAAAGGAAAGCTTAGGCATTATGGAATTATATTAGATCCAATAATAGCGAAACAAGCGGAATGACCCTCTTTAGGATGTCTACATTGAAACTGACAAAAGTGTCTATGAAACAGTTGTAGTAATAGTGTTTATTGAAGTACAAACGACAACTAAAACAAGTAGAAAGCTTTACGTGTTCGGTAAAGTAGATTTAAACGTAGTAGTCTCGTGTTTAAAGAAGGTTGACTCACATATACCTACTAGAACAGTTGGTGATGAGATGGCTTCACCATGGATACAGTATCTGTAAAGAAGCTTCTAAAGAAACAGCGACTACTTCACAGTAGATTTAAAACAAAGGAAAACGTAATGAACAGAATGTTAAATGGAAGGCGTTTGACGGGCAATTGATAATGCATGATGCTTTCAAAACTGCGATAGCAGACTTATCAAAACACCTCTCAAAAGACGAAAAGAAACGCAAGTCGTTCTAGCCCTACGTAAAGACTGTCAGTGGATCCAAAGTTAGTGTCCAGACAGTCTTGGATAACACAATAACTGAAATAGCAGAGCACTGAATACCAAAATCAAAGTAAAAGCGCTCAACCTCCGTTTCAGTCAGTCCTATACAAATGAAGAAACTGGAACACTGCCGCAGTGTAATTTTATGTAATTTTAGCACATCTGCAAAGATGACTGATATGGATAATAGTTCCACTGGTGACGAGAAACATGTGAAATCTAAACACTGAACAAAGCTCCAGGGCCAGTTGGTCTGTGTGTAAGATCCTGTATAGAATTTCCGTCTGAAATAGTCTCCCTTTTAACCATCGAACCAAAAGCTGTACTTAGTAGTTGGAAGATAGCACAGGACACACCCATCAACAGAAAGAGTAGCGTAAGTGATGTGCAAACTACTGTCTATTGCGAGTGACATCCATTATTAATGATGTCTGTTACCACGGGTGTCTTCCATGTTGACCAGCATCGATTTCGGAAACATCGGTCTTTCAAACCGAAGTCGCGATTTACTTACGTCACTTTCTGGAAGACAAGGGGAAAGAAACCAGGAAGATGCAGTATGTCTCCACTTCCGAAGCCAGTACTACAACAATGCTTATTCGGAAAGGATGATGGTACAACAATCAAAATTTGTGATTGAAAGAAGAGTTTTTTTGGGAGGAAGAATGCCTCATCTTCTTATGAACTGTGAGTCATCGACTGACACTGAGTAATTTCACGCGTTACGTATAGAATTTTGTTGGGATCTTGCTCTTCACATTCTATAATAACAGGCTGACCGACAGTTTCAATAATAGCCTCTTAATTCTTACAGATGGACTGGTTATCTGTAGAGTATTCTCTGACGAAAGTTGGGCTGGTATTCTTTGAGTGGTTGATAAGATTTCAAACTGCTGCGTAAACTGGGGACTTACTTTAAACGATCCGAAATTTAGAGAAACTGTATAATTCTCAGAGCACAAAATCATAGTTTGCTATAACTAGAATACACTAGCCATCAGTGAAAATGTAGCTGCCGGCCAGTGTGGCCGTGCGGTTCTAGGCGCTTCAGTCTGGAACCGCGTGACCGCTACGGTCGCAGGTTCGAATCCTGCCTCGGGAATGGATGTGTGTGATGTCCTTAGGTTAGTTAGGTTTAAGTATTTGTAAGTTCTGGGGGACTGATGACCACAGATGTTAAGTCCCATAGTTCTCAGAGCCATTTGAACCATTTGAAAATGTAGCTGTTGTGAAATAAATGTTTATTAAGCTTTATCGACCATGCTGATAACGAAAACGACAATGAATAACTCGAACTGGCATTCGCAACCAAGTTAAAGAGAGTTGCATTTGATTATAATTGTATTTTATTAGCAATCATTGTCAGTCCGTTCTCATATAGGTTTCGAATTCCCACTGACGGTAGACAGAATGATGAAGCTCCTGACAACATCAGTTATGTGCATTTTGTCGTTATTTTTACCCCAACCTCGTAGCGACAAGGGGAAGAGGAAGGGACGAGGGAGCATGTTTCATCTAAGCCTAGTGTCAGTCTGTTACAGGCTGTTCGCGTGCTGCAAGAACGTATTACTGAAGCGTGGCTACAGCTGGTGGTCATTGTAATTCCTGTATTTCAATATGTCTCGCAAATGTATAAACAGCGCTGACAATTTTTGATACAATTGTGGACAGACTACACTTAAATCACAAAGGAGGCCAATAACCCCGTATAATCGGAAGACGTACAGACTATATTTCCGTTGTGAAATCGAGGGCCAGGACAAGCTCTGGGCTCGTCCAAGGATGTATCCAGGGTTTTGACAAAGAGGGTCAAATTTATTAAAGAGGGCCTTCAAAAGTCCCATGATTTTCATGTTATTCTGAAAAGCCGTATATTAACTTATTAATTTTCTGTGCCTAAGCTGTTTTCAGAAAACCTTCATACAAACATTACTTTGTGTACAAAGATTAAGCAAGAAAAGTCTGGTAGCGAGCACCGCGGAATTGGAATCCGCGCCAGACGTCATGGACGTCGAAGACCCCTAGAGGTCTTTGCTGTGGCGGCGCGCGCCTCCTGGCCCACTGGCCCACATCGCCACCGTGGAACACGTGGTCCCAGGGGCCAATAATGGCGCCCTCGATCGTGTACTTAAGCACCTGCCTCTCGCTCAGCCAGTGAGTCTTATCGTTGCGTGCGTATTGACATATCGCCTCGACAACAGACAGCGTGTTTACCGTTCTTTGTTTTCATTACTAGTGGACCTCTTGGATTCGTTTGGTGGTTTCTGTCACCCATTTGCTTCTTGCGTGTTGTCGTCGTAAGCTCTCTCTCGATCGTCCGTTGTTGTTTGGTGTCCGTCCTTTCCGTTCGTTTGTTCGCGGGCCGCTCTCCGTTTCGTCCCGCCGCTATTCCTCGGCCACCCCACGACCGTTCCGGTCGCGCTTACAACAAAAAGCTTGACGTAAAAAGTATTACGTACGTTCTCAACAGTGTATGCATACAGGCTGAGTCAAAAAGGACTCTACGACTTTGGAATTATATAGAAATTTATTGAAATAGCTGACGGAATCGGTGGATTCATTTTATAGCAAAATACCTTAAGTTTCATTCAGGTAGTGCATCAGTACCCCATTCCACCACCAGGAGCGCCAGCGTAGTCCACAATTAAAATGGCAACTTTCACTGGTGTGTAGTGTGTTCTCTGTGTGTTTTGGTTTAATGCAAAGAACCCTGCGACAACTGTTCGGCATCGATGTCGCATCGAAGACGCTAAAGAACCTTCAAGCAGGCCTACAATTTGTTGTTGACGAGAGAACTTTATTGAGACGGGTTGTTCATTGCGACATTATAAATCACCATTTCGTCTGTTTGTTGAAGATTATGTCGAACGTGACTGGCATTCTGCAAAAGACTGGCGAATACTGCGCAGATGTTTCCACTAGAGACTATATTCACAACGGCACAGCCAATCACATGGCCTCCTCGCTCCCCAAACTTGACATCATTGGATTTCTTTCTCTGGGATTCCATTAAACACCTACCAAACGCATTAGCCGATCTGAAAACTGGAATCTACACAGCCGATGCCCAAGTTAAGCCCGATATGTTGCAACGAGTTGGGGAGGATATCGATTAGCGGTGAGATGTTTGCTGCATCACAAATCGTCACATCGAACCGAAATGACACTTGAGACATTTCTGTGAAACTTAAGGTCGTTTGCTACGAAATGGCGCATCGATCTATTCTGCACGTTATCTCAACAAGTTTCTGTATCATTCCAAAACTGTAAAGCCCTTTTGGACTCACCCTATAAAAAAGGGTAAGGCAGCTAAGTCATAAAATCCCATGTATCTCCCCAAGATAATAGATACAAAGATGCCGTTTGGACAGTGAATTGCAGGGACAGGGGCTACTTGAATACATCACATATCATGTTTGTGCTATTTTTTTTATTAAAGAGATATGAGGAGGCCATGTTTGGTTTTTTAAATGGAACCCTATGTTAAATTTTAGCGTAACATGATGGGCTTAAAAAGACGGTTTCAAATATGTGTATATTATAATATTTAGGCGAATAGTTTTTGAGACACAGATATGTTCCCGTATCGTATTCATCCTTCGAAGCGGCGACGTCCAATGCGACCTTTCCTGCTGACCACTGAGGAACTTAACAGGGAAGGCACTCTTGTCCTGCTTCTCGATAACGCCGCTAGGTGACGCTTGAGGTAGCTGGAGAGAAGGATATAAATGTGCTGCTGGGGTAATGACACATCGCATTTCCATCGCAGTTTTTGGAGCAGACATGTACACCAACGAAGAAAAGTTGGATATGCTTCTAGTGTATGGTGAAAGCAGAAGAAATGCTGTTAGTGCAATAAAGCGATATGGAGAGCTATATCCTGATCGTGAGCGTCCTACCCACCAGCTTCTTTCACGTATTTGCAAGAAATTACTCGAAGCGGCATGATGGATCGCCATACAGAGGACAAGGCAGAAAACTGCAACTGGCGAGGTACATAAGAGCGCGTTCTAGCGTTGGCGCATAACGACCCTACTGTTTCGTCGCGAAGTATCGCCTCGGAATGTGGTTTAAGTCAGAGACGTGTTCTACGCATATTGCATCGGCAGAGATTTCACCCGTTTCACCTCTCATTCCATCAAGCGCTCTCCGGTGCCGATTTCGAACGGCACCAGGAATTTTGCCGGTTTGCTCTGCAGCGCCTACAAGATGATCGAACGATTTTTCAACGGGTGCTTTTTACTGATGAAGCGACTTTCATCAACCACGGTAATGTGAATTTGCATAATATGCATTACTGGTCAATAGAGAACCCTCATTGGCTTCAGCAGGGTATCAGCAACCGTGGAGTGTTAACGTGTGGTGCGGCATCGTCGGAAATATTGTGGGGCCGTACGTCATTCCGGGTATACTAAATGGCAATTACTATGCACAGTTCCTGCGAAACGATCGGCCCATTTTTCTGGAAGAGGTACCACTAACTGCGCGTCAGTGCTTGTGGTTTTAACATGACGGCTGTCCTGCTCATTCTTCCAGTGTGGCCACAGAGCAGTTAAATGAAAAGTTCCCTTATAGTTGCATAGGACGACGTGATGAAGTGAAGTGGCCAGCCGGGTCTCCTGATTTGGCCCATCTTGATTTTTTTCTGTGGGGAGCAAACAAACATAAAGTATATGCTCAAATACAAAATACGCCAGACGGTGTGAAGCAACGTATCATCAAAGCGTGCGCTGATATCTCACGTGACACCCTCGCAGCCGTTCACAAATCATTCGAACGGTGACTACAGTTGTGCATTACAGCAGAGAGGAAGCATTTTGAGCATATGCTTCAGTAAGTTTTGTGTCATGTATAGTATGTATTTTTTGCATCTTTGTATGTATTTGCTTCGTATTGTGATCAATAGTAAATATTTTCAAATAAAAAGGCAAATACGTACGAAATAATTGTGACCAATAATGGCCCCTCATTTACATTTGTATTTCTGTTACTTAAAATTTATGTATTTTAATACTGGTGTCTACTATTTTGGTGTCCGCAGCTCGTGGTCGTGCGGTAGCGTTCTCGCTTCCCACGCCCGGGTTCCCGGGTTCGATTCCCGGCGGGGTCAGGGATTTTCTCTGCCTCGTGATGACTGGGTGTTGTGTGATGTCCTTAGGTTAGTTAGGTTTAAGTAGTTCTAAGTTCTAGGGGACTGATGACCATAGATGTTAAGTCCCATAGTGCTCAGAGCCATTTTTTTTTACTATTTTGGTATCACAGTTGTCAAATAACTGAATAATATTTGCGCGACATCATCAGTTAATTTTTGCGCAAAATATAGCAGTATGTATTACTATTGTCGGATAAGTGGGCGTGTTTGTGTAAGGACGGACTCGCGACGTTTACCATGTACTCTACACAACAGGGAAGGTCGCATTGGACAACGCCGCTTCGAAGGACGATCACGATACGAGAACATATCTGTGTCTCGAAAACTATTCGCCTAAATATTATGATATACACATATCTGAAACCGTCTTTTTAAGCCCATCATGTTACGCTGAAATTTAACATAGGGTTGCATTTAAAAAACCAAAAATTACCTCATATCTCTGTAATAAAAAATGGCACAAACATGAAATGTGATGTATTCAAGTAGCCACTGTCCCTGCAATTCACTGTACAAACGGCATCTTTGTATCTATTACGTTGGGGAGATAAAAGTGGTGTTATAAGTTATCTGCCTCACACTATATACAGGGTGTTACAAAAAGGTACGGCCAAAATTTCAGGAAACATTCCTCACACACCAATTAAGAAAAGATGTTATGTGGACATGTGTCCGGGAAACGCTAAATTTCCATGTTAGAGCTCATTTTAGATTGGGCCCCATGTTCTACCACCTACGCTCAATGGAGCACGTTATCATGATTTCATATGGGATACTCTACCTGTGCTGCTAGAACATGTTCCTTTACAAGTACGACACAACATGTGGTTCAAGCACGATGGAGCTCCTGCACATTTCAGTCGAAGTGTTCGTACGCTTCTCAACAACACATTCGGTAACAGACGGATTGGTAGAGGCGGACCAGTTCCATGGCCTCCACGCTCTCCTGACCTCAACCCTCATGACTTTCATTTATGAGGGCATTTGAAAGCTCTTCTCTACGCAACCCCGGTACCAAATGTAGAGACTCTTCGTGGTCGTATTGTTGACGGCTGTGATACAATACGCCATTCTCCAGGGCTGCATCAGCGCATCAGGGATTCCATGCGACGGAGGGTGGATGCATGTATCCTCGCTAACGGAGGACATTTTGAACATTTCCTGTAACAAAGTGTTTGAAGTCACGCTGGTACGTTCTGTTGCTGTGTGTTTCCATTCCATGATTAATGTGATTTGAAGAGAAGTAATGAAATGAGCTCTAACATGGAAAGTAAGCGTTTCCGGACACATATCCACATAACATATTTTCTTTCTTTGTGTGTGAGGAATGTTTCCTGAAAGTTTGGCCGTACCTTTTTGTAACACCCTGTATATGTGTGTGTGTGTTTTAATGTGACCGAACAATATATATATATTGGGTTCGCTTAATTAATACAGAAAGTATAATAACACAGAACATCAAAACAAATATGTTTGGATAAGGAGAAAATTATCTCGGAAATCACCTTTGACGTAAGCCTTCGTGTTGGTGTCACTGACTGAGCATGTCTACCGACATTCAAGAATCCAAAGTTTACATATTTGGACACATGCGAATCGACGAGGTACTCGACCCCGTGCTCGTCAGCAGACATCAGGTGTTAATGAGTGAAACGGCATTATCAGTGACAGGTTGATGAGAAGACACATTATTCCACTCCGTGTCAGTGGATGGCGATGTCGCATACTCGTGGAACGTGTGTCGCAGAACGGCTAGAACATGTACCCCTGAATGTTAGACATTGAATTTGCTTCCAGTACGATGGGGAGCCAGCACATTTCAGCATTGCTGTGAGGAATCGCTTGACAGCCACCTTCGGGAATGGGAATCTAAGGATCGGCCAGAATGGCTCTGTGACATGAACACCAAGGTCACCTTACCTCCTGTGTTTGTTTTTTTCCTCTAGGGGCACATGTAGCGACTGGTGTATGACAGTTATGGAAACCGAAGAAGACCTAGTCGCTAGAACATTGCTGTCACTGCTGCTACCGTTGCGGACATGCCAGGAAACATCGAGGGATCACGGCAGTTGATAGTCCGACTACGCAGGCCCGCACTTGCACTTGTGCAATGTGAATGCCACTTCAGTAATCAGCATACTAAATTACCTTCTGTGTAGATCGTCCCTAGCATCAGAAAGTGCCACCAGGGGTCATACGTAGCATAACTAAATATATTTGTTTTGATGTTCTCTACCTCCTCTATGAATACGAACGAATAGTTTCAGAACAATCTGTATAGATGAAATACCCAAGTGTGCGCAATTAAACATTTCTTTATTTGGCAGTCTGATAACTTCACTTTACTGCTTAACGAATTAAAATTCCGATATAATGTATTACCTCTTTGCTAACAAAACACAAGATTCCGAAATCAGTCTCTCATTTAATTAAAGTATTTTTTCATTTCTTTAAAATTCTTCAATATCGTTAAGCAATAAAAACTTTTTTAAAAATAATTACTTCAACTGACAACTTGAGACTATGGCAACCTAAAATATTTAAAAAACACAACGAAATACAGAAATGTTATGAGCTGCAATTTTGGGATCTTTGCATTGATTCACGCATTGATTTCAACTAGACTTCTGTGTGTGACATGATAAATGAGTTCGTATTTATCCACGATAGTACGGTTATACAGCCTTTGGTGCCAATACATTCTTCTACGATATACAACACACGTTTCGTACAAATGACCTTTATTTAAAAATGTAGCGTTTGGATTCACCGTTCTGATGATTTTATGAATAACACATTTCGTAGTAGAACATCTTCCCTGTAGTAAATCTTACACAAAAGAATCATCTTTATGCAAAGACACATAGAACAAAATGACAGTTGCTAGCCGCCTTTCAATGTAAATGTGACTTTTAGTTCCGGATGTTTCCGAAGAGATGTTCGGCGGGATTTCGGTGCAGCTCGTGTCGTTTAAGCAGAAAGGCTGCATCATTAGGGGAATAGAATCTTCCAGGAAAGAAAGTAGTTCGGAAGAAGTTGGCTGTAGCGTACAGCAAGGGACCACTCGCAGCATTTCCATAAAATGAAAATGGGAAACTACCGAAAACTATTTTCAAGTTTGCCGGAAGATGGATTCGAACCACATAGCCTCCCATATCCGGTAATTGCAAGGCTAGCACCTCGAGGCGCAGTGTTCGATGGAGAATTTGAAAAAAACTGGTTGCAATACATGGTTTTCAAATAACATAAACTGCATCACAAAAAAGATTAAATTCAGATATTGCATGTTTTTCCTTTAATTATTCATATTTAGTTACCGAATAATGCATATTTTAAGATTTAATTGTGCAGTCAATTCGTGGTTTCAGTTAGTATAGCATTACAAAGCCGCAATTACATTTTGGACGGAAAGGTGGGGGATGCAGGACACCGTCGACTTGAATGAATTCAAGCAACGCTTCAGGAAAAATATTTTAGGAACGAACGAACTGTACAATTTTCTGTCATCACATACCCCTTCCGCAGATGACGCTATAATTTAACGTCTAGTAAAATCATCAGACGATCAGTTCCAATTACCAAATGATCTAGAGAGAATTTCTGTATGTTGTGAAAAGTGGCGATTGGCTCTAAACAAAGATAGTGCGAGGTCATCCACATGGATACTAAAAGAAATCCGATAAATTTTGGGCATGCGATAAATCCCACAAATTCGACTAAATATCTAGGAATTACAATTACGATCAACTTAAATTGGAAAAACCACATAGATAATATTGTGGGGAAGGCGAAACGAAGACTGAGCTTTGTTGGCAGAACACTTAGAAGATGCGACAAACCGACTAAAGAGACAGCCTTCTTTATGCTTGTCCGTCCTTTGCTGGAATAATACTGCGCGGTGTGGGATCCTTACCAGGTAGGATTGACGGAGGACATAGAAGAAGTGCAAAGAAGGGCAGCTCGTTTCGTGTTATCGCGCAATAGGGTTAGAGTGTCACTGATATGATACGCGAGTTGGGGTGGCAGTCACTGAAACAAAGACGGATTTCTTTGCGTCGAGATCTATTTACGAAATTAAAATCTCCAATTTTGTCTTCTCTCTTGACACCCACCTACGTGGGGAGAAATGATCATCGTAATAAAATAAGAGAAATCAGAGCTCCAACGGAAAGATTTGGGTGTTTCTTTTTCCCACGCGCCATTTGAGAATAGCATGGTAGAGAAGTATGAAAATGGTTCGATGAACCGTCTGCCAGGGACTTAAGTGTGAATTGCAGAGTAACCATGTAGATGTAGATGTATCCGCAAAACAGCTCGCCACAGTTCTGTTTCGGAACTGGTTTTCATAAACGGGCACCATCCGGGTGACCAGATCGGGCGATATTTTGTCATTTGTGGTAATAATGACACGATTTTGAGCAATTTTTTAAATTAAATGCAACCATTGCCGTTTGGGAGATATTTTTGTTGATGAACGCGATTTTGGAGAACACAGAAAATCCAGTTGTATTTTTTTGCACTGGCTTCAATTTAATGTTATTTCTAACAACGTTTACGGCTCGGCTGCTTTGTGAAACACTGAAATATTGCAAACCCAAAGTTCTACCCGTCCCCACACAACGACTCCAGTGCTAACCTTAAACTGCTCTAGATAGGTAATTATGTTATTGTAGTAGTGGATGCATGTTTTTAACATACAATGACGCTAGCGGACGAATCAAAATCAGTTTTCCTCTTCTTTTTCGTTACGAACTTATTCATAATTAGCACACAGCGCTAAACAATAAACGGCAACACTTGCATTAAATTCAACTGCAAGTACGAAGTGAACTCATTAACAAAACAATAACTGATCCCAAGTAAGGCCAGCCTGTAGTATTGTTGGACTTTGCTAAAGTATGGATACGTAATATACCATAGTGCTATCGATGGTTTAAATCTGTCGATGGCGTTTTTGAATCCTATAGTGCGTATCGTTCTTTCGTTCAAATGGTTGAAATGGCTCTGAGCACTATGGGACTTAACTTCTGAGGTGATCAGTCGCCTAGAACTTAGAACTACTTAAACCTAACTAATCTAAGGACATCACACACATCCATGCCCGAGGCAGGATTCGAACCTACGGCCGTAGCGGTCGCGCGGTTCAAGACTGTAGCGCCTAGCACCGCTCGACCACCCAGGCTGGCTCGATTTTTCGTCGTACGATCGAAAATCAAAATATAAGCCATGATCAAAAAAAATTTCAGTTCGATGGCCTATAGTGCGGGATTATGCAAATTAGTATGCTGCTCAGGCAAAATTGACGTCGACCTAACGGAAATGAACCCATCGACACATCAGGTTGATGACACACGATTGGTAAAACACCGTGTGCTGCTGTGTGAGGAAGTCCGTAACTGCATGATGCACATCCTAATCCGAAAGGAACTGTCGAACATTCAAGGCCCTTTTTTTGAGAAACCGAAGGCGTGACAATCGCATGGGGAGAGGTGATGACTATAAGGCAGGTGCTCGAGTGTCTCCCACTTTAGTTGGCGTAACGTCTGCTTTACGACATTTGCGATGTGGGGACGCGTTTTACCATGAAGCAGCAACACCCCTTGCCGCACGATTCCACGACGATTGTTTTCGACAGACACGCTGCCCCATAAACGTACTTCATTTTGCGATGGATGTCAACCACTGTTGATTCTTCTGCAGCCTAGAAAACAACAACAGTACCTTGATCCTGTTTGGGAGCATTTGTTAATAACGTAGCCATAGTTCCCGTCTCCGAAATTACTGTCGTGTCGGGAAGACAGAAATGCCACACTGATCTCTTGCTTACCTATCGGTACTTATATAGAAGCATAGGAGTCGCACTATGTTGCTGAGCCGTGGTAAAAATTGCTGTTTTGAAGAGCGCGCCGCAGCGCGAAGTGTGAAGCAGTCGCCCTCCGTTTCTGTCGGTGGCGTCGCTGTGGTAATCGCAGCTTTAGTGTCTCCCTATTGCGGCAAAAGGTTGCCTGTTCACGTGGATTAAAGGGTCGCTATGTGCTCGCCAGTCAGTCAGTCTGGGTCCCTCTCTCGTCTACAGCTTGCTAGTCTGTCTCTCGTCCGCATTTGTTAGGCAGTTAGTGTCTGTTTGTCGTTCGGAGTGCTAGTATCTCTGTCGTTCGGATCAACCTTTAAAGCCGGCAAAATGAGAGTCTTTCCACTCCGCCAGTAAGAGAACTCAGCGAGTGGTCGCCCGTTCGGGGCTTAGTTCCTGCATCTGAGTCTGTGCGTTAGGCCGCCAGTCTGCTGGAGTTTGCTCAGGCAATGGTCATTGGCGGTTGGATCGATCGGTTGGTCAGTCGCGCACTGACACACAAGATGACTTGTCCGTCTTGAGCGTCGGCGCATGTGAGGTCGCCACGTGAGTCCAGTGGGCCGCAGCGTATAGCGAGGGGTAGTGACCTTGCGGTCGACACGAGAGCAACAGGAGTCAACCCACGACATCAGTCTGGCCAGTGCAAGCTGCGACGCCGTGAGACGGGAGATCGGCGGGCCTTCCTGCGTCCGTTGAAGCGGCTGGCAGCGGACGGTTCGGGAGAGCGATTTGGGGTGCTGCGCCAGATCTTCTCGAAAAATTGCAATTTATTCGAAGTTAAGTGATTGGTGATACGTTGTTTGATTTACTCTTGTTAAATTCTACTTGTTTTCTTGTTGAGGTCACCAGCCGTTTTGCTTTGGGGTCGTCCCACCATTCTTCTCCGTTTGCCCAACCGCGGTAAGGTGGTTGGTTATAGATTGGGTGGTCCGTTTTTCCCTTGTGGAGTTTGGGCTGGTTAGAGCAACCTGTGGTTCGGGTTGTTCGGTAATCTCCCCATCAATCTACCGTACGTTAGTAGCTGCCCCTGTCATGTTTGTCGGATTTGGTGTGTTAAAGAATTTGTTGCTTGGAATGTAACGGCCTAATACCTGAAATACGTTTTGATATTTGGAAATCTAATATTATTGCCTATGATATTGAGAGGCGGTATCTGTGTACTGTAGAGCATCTTAACTATTGTTTGGCCAACCTTGTAGAATTTTATATAAGATTGCATTTCATGGGCATTTATTTTAAATGATCATTTTAGTATATAAAGTTGCCACCCTTTCACCGTAAGACCTTTCTTAGAAGTTAAAATCAAGTTGCACCTTCAGAGGCAATTTTTAGTGTTTTGTACCATTTCCATCCCTCCTGCGGTGGGTGCATAGTTTGTGTGCTTGGGTAAATTGTTAAAACTCTTAGATTTGCACCAGTGTAGTCTTCCAGAGGCTGTTGTGAGCGGTCGTAAGTACGGCCGTGTCAAAAGGGAGTGGCAAGGTTCTCTCCCCGAAAGCTCATACAGTCAAAATTCTTTCTTCCTCTGAATAAATTGTAACTTCGATATTTAGAGGTTGTTTTCTGATTATAATTTTAAATCTGTTTCTTTTAAAAAATGCTTTTAGGCACTATTAAAGTGAATAAGATTCCCATTTGTTAAAAGGAATTTGGTTATGATTTCACCAGTTACTCCCTGGCAACTACTCCCATGCTTACATAGTGTGATTAAATGTGTTAATATTCTTGACGAATCGCTAGTAAATAAAATAATTTTTTTTACCTTCATATATATTGTCGAAAAGCACTCTAACCATTACAATATCTCCATTCGAACAACATCTGCTGTCTAGCCCATCAAACAACTGCACAAAACATGGAACAAGCACTCCCTACTACAACATCACAACACCGACTCTCTACCACCACATCTCAACAAGCACTCTCCACCACGACTTCTCGACAAGAACTGCCTGTGGAGGCGGCGGAATAAAACTCTTTGGCGCAATCTCTGGCGCTGTGGCTCAGTGTAGCCACCTTTCAACTGGACTCGCTTTCGGGAGGACAACGGTTCAATCCCGCGTCCGGTCATCCTGATTAAGGTTTTCCGTGATTTCCGTAAATCGCTCCAGGCAAATGCCGGGATGGTTCCTTTGAAAGGGCACGGCCGACTTCCTTCCCCCGTCCTTCCCTAATCCGATGAGAGCGATGACCTCGCTGTCTTGTCTCCTCCCCCAAACAATCCAATCCAGTCTTCCTACAAAACTAGACATAATGAAAAACTTCCTCAAGGTCCTGTGCAAAACTGGGAAAGCATTTCTCCCTGTTCTAGGGAGGCAAAAATAAAAGAAATCCCCAAATAAGCAAACTATACAAAGTTCAGCATTTCAACACTTTACTGACAAGTGACGAGAAGTTAGCTTGGGATGCCTTCGTTCAACTGTCAGCAAACTTTCCAGGAAATAAAATCGTAGAAAGCTATAAGGATCTTGTGGCAAATGTTTTGCACTGCTGCAGTAGACTAAGGTGCAATATGCCCTTCAAATTACATTTCTTGGATTCCAACTTGGACTTCTTTCCTGACACCTGTGATGCTGTAGCCGAGGAGAATTGAGAACGATTCCATCAGTTATTTCGGGCATCGAAATGAGGTACGAGGGAAAATGGTGTGCGTCAGTGTTAGCCGATAACTGCTGGTCACTAATCAGAGAATTACTAGCAGAAAAACTACAAATGCGAGGCATAGCGGTTGCACATTAATTGACCCTAGGAGAGACAGCTCCAAAGTAAACACATGCATAAACGTATACTGGCAATAACGTAAAGATATGACAACTTCACAATGAGAGTTAATCTTTCATTTTCTTTAACAGTTGCGTTATCAGCACACCAGAAAACACGAAGATAGCTGCTTTCATGCTGGTTACAGAAAGAAAGTAAAATTTTGTTGGCTAGTGACACCAACGAAATGCAATTGAATTTACTCATTTCAAACACCAGGGTGTAATCGTTTGAGGAGTTATTAAATGAAAGAATGTCATAGTCTCATTGGAAAAGCAGGTTGCGGACTTCGGCATCATTGGTAAGAAACCGTAAAAATGCAGCTTGTCAGCAGTGGTGACTGCTTACGAACCTCTTTTCTAACCTGTCCTAGAATAGTTTTCAGTTATTGAGACCCGTTCCAAATACGTCTAACAGGGGATACTGAACATGTGCGAATAATGGTAGGATGATTAGTGATAGGATTAGTTTCATGGAAATGCTGTAAAACCTGAACTGAAGATTGAAGCCAACCATCCTACAAAAACCTACTTACAAAGTTTCCAGAACCAGTAGTAAGTGAGGAGTCTACGATTATACTACATCCTCATATGCATCGACAAGATCAGATTACGAATGAAGTACCGTGCACGCAGGAGAATCTAAGTGATTAGTCTTCCAGTGCACCAGACGCAAATGTAACGGGACGAAACGCTAATAAGTAGCACTATGGTCCTGTGGAGTCGTGAACCACTGATGACTACGGTGGGGACGAAGCTTCTCCGTAGTTTCCTGGTCCCCAGTTCAATACGATACAGCGGTCTTACCCCACGCCAAGCCTTCAAGGTTGTTTGCAGACTATGGATGTCTACATAAATAGTACCTGTAAACAAAAAATAATATAACATGTGCTTCAGCGGTCAGGGTCTCGTCCACTAAGGAGCGGGTATAGTTATCTTCCAAATCCACTACAATTTATTTATCTTTCCTCCGTCTGGAATCAGAGTTGGTTCAGAAAAATTTTTCGTTTTATATTTTAGTCATCTGTTTCTGGTTTGTTTGACACTGCCTGCCACGATTTCCTCGAACAGAACAACATTATTGTAATATTCACGAGCTTCGAGTTTGAGTGTCGATAATAGATTTCATATATTTTGTTTCGGTACCAGTGTCATGAGCTCGAGACTGATTTGATGAGTTAACCTTTGGCGTTGCAGTAATTCCGCTTTCCTTGTCATTGATTGTCTTCCAACTAACAGCATGAAATAATAAATAACGTACTTACGCAGTGGATAAAATAAAAGGTGCCAATTTGACAATAAGACACATAATTCTTTTCATTTTATTTAAATGATCTCCACATACATTGTCCGTAATGACAGCATTAGACATGACTGGAAGTTTTATACGGATATTAATTACATTGTTATAGGTATGGTTGTAAGCCCACTGTTCCTGTATGTGAATACATAGTTGTATCGCCGACCCCCTAAGGGCAGTGTCATATTACACAAGAAACCTAAAATGACACAGTGCATCAGAAATCGTCTTCAGTATGTGCTGTATTTGCCTATTCACTGAGCACTCATCAATTTAGACACGAACAAATCTTGAAAATATACTTCCGTTCAAGTGTGATCTGCATGGCAATTATGCAAAAACGTTCTTCTGAGCATGTTTTTAAATGTTTCTTTAACATCTTACATTTCTGCAATATTTTCTAAAACATCTTGGGAAAACAGCGATCTGTTTCACAAATGTACTTAGAAAAACCGTCTGGATTTCAACAAATCACATTTATTGGTGACGAAATTCAGTCGAAACGTGGACCACCTTCGGACCGTACTTTGACATATAGAGTGTTATAAATATAGAAGGAAATACCGTTCAAATAGAAAAAATGCATTAAAAATAAAACAAAGTTACACCCAGAGTTGATGTGTGGTGACGGATCCACGGAACAGGAACTGCAGAAGTCTCCAGATGCTCTCAACTGCTGGAGAAACAACGATGTGTTCTGGGTAAATAGCTTAAGCTCTCCCCACCCCCCACCCCCTCCTAAAAGTTGTCACACGTCATCCGTAACCAATGGAATGAATGGTTATCGAATGCATGACGAAAAGCTTTAGTTAATAACTTAAAAATGATATCTGTTTATATTATTGGCTGTAAGATGAAACACTACTGTATTTTTAATGTAAAGAACTAAAACATAAAATTGTATACAATCAAAATCCGATGACTTTCAGTGCCTTCTAGGGGACAATATGTACGTATAAGGCTCACTGGTCACCTAGCAACGTGTATAACGTGCCCAGAAAACTTTCTTCACTAATTTGCTTACGATATCTTATTATAACATAACTAACGCAACTGTTTGAAAAACCTCGGGAATATGATAATCTACAGCCTGTTCGTCGATTTTCAACGTGCATATGACAGTATCCAGAGGAATAGCCTGTACAATGCAATGCGAGACTTCAGAATCCCTGAGAAGCTAGTGAGAATGGTGCAAGCTTGTATGGAAGGGTCAAAGGCAGCAGTATGTTTCCGAGGAGCCACATCAGATACATTCGAGATTGAAACAGATCTCTGACAATGGGATGCTCTCTCATGTTTTCTGTTCATCTTAGAGAATGTAATAAGAGTGAAGGCAACAGGAGTGGGCTGGAGTGGAGATGGACGGTAACTTCAATTGTCTCACATATGCAGATGACATAATACTCTAAGTGAATCAAAGCACGAGTTGAAAGAAATGTACCAGAAAATGGATAATAATGCACAGAAGGTAGGGCTCGAAGTGAATCGAGACAAAACAAAGTTCATGCAATTAGGAAGAAGACAAGAGCAGGTAGAATTTCTTGAGATAGATGGCAAGAGGTTCAAGAGAGTAGACCAGCTAACATACTTGGGATCTTGGTTTACTGCTGACAACAAGATAAAAATGGACATTAAGGAAAGAATAGCAGTGGGAACGAAATGCCTGCATTCCCTCAGAGAGACGCTTGGCTCTAAATCGATCTCAGTGAACACTAAGATGAAAATCTACAACACAGTGATATGCCCAGCAGTAATGTAAAGTTGAGAAACATGGAGCATGAAAACTATTAATATTTGAAAGGAGAGTAATGAGGAAGATATGGGGACCAGTTTTAGATAACGGGGAATGGAGGAGGAAAAACGAGGATGCAACAACCAACTATCCTACAGAAGTAGCCCCTATGCCAGATGGAAGACAGGCGAAGATGGCACTAGCGGAGAAACCAAACACCAAACGCCCCATTTGACGACCAAGGCAGCGCTGCATGGACGACCTGGCGAAGGACCTAGCAGCCCTGGTAACTGAAGACTCCTGGAGGAACCGGGCACAAAACAGGAAGGAATGGAGGTAGTTTGTGGAAGCAGCTCGTGGTCTGCAGGGCCTGTGATCGCTGAATATCTACCTATTATAACATGTTGTTTATTTTAAATGTACATTTTAAGATATAACATATTAAAACGAAAAAATAACATCTATATGTATAGGACACCGCTGGTTACTTAACAACGTGCAGCACATCGATAACCGTCAAATACGTTACGATGTAAGGAATTACGTCTAGCTGGTTGCTCTGAAGTTCTGTCTGCACACAGAAATAATCGTGAAAGTCTAGGAGGGGGGGGGGGGGTGAAGACCCTAAAATTGCCGTTTATTACATAAGGATGTTGGTCGGGTTCGAGACATGCCATGCTGTAAGAACTAAATTTTGTAAGTGAAAATAGAAAACAGGTTGTATCTCAGACAATTGATGGTTACTCACTCAGTATACTAATAAGGCACAGTACTCCAGATTCCAAGGATAGGAGAGGACAAATGCCCTCTCTCATCCTCTCTTGCAGTTGTCTAAGGAGGAAGCTGTTCACGAGGTGTGCACAACGTGCTAGTGAATTATAATTTTGAAAGATTAACCCGTCCCCGAAATACTGATCGTAGTGCCGGATAATTGTTTGAAGGGTTCTTCCACGATACTGCAAAGGTTTTAAATTACACTCGTCAGTAATGAGAGGCGATCAATATCTCGGTACTTGGTGCCAACCCGAAATATGATTCATCTACCTGTCTGCTGAACCCATAAGACTGCATGCCTAACACATACGTTGGGACACGTCAGTCTCCACACTTTTCTACAACCATCATGATGTTTCAAACACATCCTGCTCTTGTCTTAGAGGGGAACGCGTCTTCACAGATTCTGGTTCGCTTCCAGGTGTTCCGTCCTTCTTCTCACAGGACAGTGCTTGATGCTTTTCGTGTTTTTGTTCGCAAATTATGCCTCGAAGTCAAACTGATCATTTGTAGACAGTGGTATACTGTCAGTGTCGGCAAAATAATACCGCTTGGCTGAAAGATGTAGCCAATATTTTTGTTGCATTCTCGTCGGGTTACCCTCAGCTTAGGTACATCTTTCTTACGACAGATATCGACTGAACACTCTCCATTTTCGTCTGTCCTGTGGCGGTGGTAAGTTCCTATGGGACCAAACTGCTGAGGTCATTGGTACATATGCTTACACAGTACTTGATCTGACTTAAACTAACTTACGCTAAGGACAACACACACACACACACACACACATACACACACACATACACACACGAAAACACACGCACACTCGTGCCCGAGCGAGGACACGAACGTCTGACGGGAGGATCCGCGTGGACCATGGCAAGGCACCCGAGACCGCGCGGCTACCCGCTCTGCCTCTCTCCTGTGCTCCTTCCATACTCTACCGATTACTTCGTCCAATGTTATCCAGAATTCTCAATCTTGCTCTTCAACTTCGTGTCTTTCCCTTAAATTTCTTTCAATGCCTCTTGTTTGTAGAAAATTTCTTCGCAGACTATGTTTCAGTGATGGTGTTCCCTCATTCTCATCATTTTGACGAGTTTTCACGCCTCTCTTTTCCATTCCTTTTTCCCTCATGCAGTTTAGCTTTCAGTATTTTTCTTCACAACTTCGTAGCTTTGTATAAGGCACTATCTGAAAGTTTCCGTTTAAGGGCGTTTTTGCAGCATATATGCAACGTAACACTACTCCGACGCAGCTATGTAAGCACAGATACGTGGGCAGTGGAATAGTGCGACATTCGTGTCTTCCCGACACGCTTGCGGGGAATACGGAAACGTGAACCGTGGTGACTCTATTACCAGATACGCACAAACAGGACTAAAGTGCTGCTCTTCTTTTCTTGGCTGTCGAAGATTTAACACCAGTAGAAACGCATGGGAGAATGAAAAATGTGTATAGGACAACATGTCTGTCGAATGTGGAATGGTGCGCTAGAGGGCACCGCTGAGTCATGATAAAGCACATTGATATATAGTGAATGTCGTCACGCAGAAGTTACTTCAGCCCAAGTGAGAGACAATCGAAAAGCCGCCCTATAATCCTGTTCTCTCCGCATGCGATTTTCACGCCTTTGGTACCTTAAAAACTGCCCTTGAGAGTCGACGATTTCTGTAGGACAAGGATGTGCAGCAGCCAGTTACGGACTTCTTCACGCAAGAGGATACGGTTAGATTAGATTAGATTAGTTTTTCTTTCCATATATCCGTGCTGAGGAGATCCTCGTGGATGTGGAACAACTCAATTTTTTTAAGCTAAAATAACAATACTAATAGTATGGATATATGCAATACATCATTTGTTTCTATTAAAAAATTCGTCAATGGAGTAGAGGAGTTGGCCACTAGTAAGTCTTTCAGGCTCCTTTTAAACTGATCTTTATTTGTAACAAAATTTTTTATGTTTGCTGGCAAATTATTGAAGATGAGTGTTACTGAGTAGTGGACCCCTTTCTGAACTAAAGTAAGTGCTTTTAAGTCCTTGTGCAGACCATTTTTGTTCCTGGTATTTATGTTTGAACTGAGCTGTTTGTAGGAAAAAGAGATATATTGTTTAGGACAAATCTCATCAAGGAGTAAATATACTGAGAGGCAGTAGTTAGTATACCCAGTTCTTTGAAGAGGTTTCTACAGGACGTCCATGAATTTACTCCATAAATAATACGTATTACACGCTTTTGGACTCTGAAAACTTTTGTTTGACTTGAAGAGTTACCCCAAAATATTATACCATATGACATTATGGAATGAAAGTAGGCAAAGTATGCAAGCTTTTTCATTTTTATGTCGCCTATGTCAGCTAACACTCGACTTGAAAATACAGATTTGTTAAGGCGTGTCTGCAGTTCTGTGGTGTGCTCCTCCCAACTGAATTTATTATCAAGTTGTAGTCCCAGGAATTTAAGACTGTCTACCTCCTCCATCTGCTCTTCTTCATAATTTATGCATATGCTGCGTGGAAACCTCTTACTGGTTATGAATTGCATATAGTGAGTCTTTTCGAAGTTCAATGCCAGTGAGTTGGCTTTAAACCATTTATTAATATCCATGAAAATATCATTAGCAGATCTTTCTAGAACTACACTCGACATACTATTTATTGCAATACTTGTGTCACCTGAAAACAAAACGAACTCTGCTTCTGGAAGTGTAACTGATGAGAAATCATTAATGTACACAAGAAGAAGCAGTGGCCCTAAGATGGATCCTTGTAGGACACCACATGTAATTTCTTCCCATTCTGATGATGACTGATGACTTAATTCACTAGTCCCTTGCACTGACACCCTTTGTTTCCTGTTAGCGAGGTATGACTTGAGCCATTTTGCAGAACTGCCCGTGACACAATAGAATTACAATTTATTTAAAAGGATGTTATGGTTTACACAATCAAATGCCTTTGACAAATCACAGAAAATACTTGCTGCTTGTAATTTGTTATTTAATGAATTAAGTACATTTTCACTGTAGGTGTAAATAACCTTCTCGATACCAGAACCCTTCGGATACAAAAACTGTGTTCTTGATAATATGTCATTTGTGGTCAGATAGTTGAGAAGCTGCCTGTACATTAGTTTTTCTAAAATTTTTGAGAATGCTGGAAAAAGTGAAATCGGTCTGTAGTTTGATGGTTCTCTTTATTCCATTTCTTGAATAGAGGCTTAACATCTGTATATTTTAGCCAGTCCCAGTTGTAATTGACTGGTTTCACAAGTAACTTAGAATTGTACTAAACTCACAAGAACATGCCTTAATTAACTTCGTTGATATTTCATCGTAACCACTGGAATGCTCTGTTTTTAAAGATTTTATTATGGAAGTGAGTGACATATTCATGTACCTGAAGCTATTTCTAAAGGCTGGTTTCAGATATTCAAGGGCATTATTTACTGATCCTGACAATCCCATTCCATCAGGAACGGATATAAAGTACTTGTTAAATAGATTTACCATACTATGCCCATCGGTTACTAATGCGTCATCTACCCTTAATGATATTTGCTCCTGTTCCTTTCTGGCTCTACCAGTCTCCTCTTTCACTATATCCCATATTGTTTTTATTTTGTTCCCTGACATTGCTACTTTCTTCTCGTAGTGCATTTGTTTAGATGACTGAATTACTTTTTTTAATATTTCACAGTATTCCTTGTATCTAGCTAAATCATCAGAATTGGAGCTTTCTTGGTCGACAGATACATTTTCCTTTTTGTCTCAGAGGAAATCTTTATTCCTTGTGTAATCCATGGTTTTATTATAGACTTTGATTTGAGTAACTTTTAGAGGAAAACAGTTTTCAAACAGTACTGACATTGTTCATGAATGTGTTATATATTTTTCAGTCATGTCATGAGCACTATAAACATCTTTCCAGTTCATATATTTGAGTAGTTTTCTAGCAAACGGGTACCTTCAACTTGATGCATCTGTGGGATAGTTACCTCAGTGCTCACGGGGATTTTGCATCATTAGCATGCCGATGCAAGACTGTATGGCCTTCGAACGGAAACGTTTTGAGCCCCTTATAATTTGTAGGTAGCATTCATTACGAAGCGTGACAGTGGTATATCATTTCCTTACCTACGGTCATTACCGAAAGTAGTATAACGTAATGACACAAGTTAAGTAAACAAAATATTGCTGTTTACTTGGCTTGAAAATATGAAGTTGAAAGTTTTGGGTTATTGCGATCCACATATACATCGACTGAAACTCTGTAGATAGCGGAACAGCAGAATTGAAGGGCATATATGTTTGCTATTGTCCTGGAAGGTGTGGGGAGAAGAGGGCTGATGAAATTGGTGCGGGTAAGAGATGTATCACGTGATACTGGCAACTAAGTTTTCCGAACCTACTACAACGTTTCTATGTCGATAGGCTTGAATGAAAAACAAAAGAACACGCAATTTGATTGAAAGGGTATCTGTTGGGTCCAGAATAATGGTCACGTTCAGGTCCCTCTAGTGTGAATGATGCGAGATAGTGTAGAGTATATATGTTGTCTGGATGATAAAAATACGTAGAAAATTTCCCTTAATAGCTGATCCGAGTGAGAATAAACTTCCGTCAGTCTGTGACAGCAAAAATATTTTGTTTATTCTAAGTAATAAAATCAAAGTGTCAGACATTATAGGAGGGGGAAGATTCACATACAAGGTAGCTGTCGCATGTCTTGGACACATCGTGATAAGTGTTCGCCGAGGGCTGTTCGTGTGGCAGGTAGTGGTCGAACCTTAGTGCTGCAAACAGTGAATTAGTACTGTAATTGACATTGCCAACTGATATAACCGCCTAACAAAAAGAGTGAAACACACAACAGTGAAGGAAGAAGCGAAATGTAGCTTCGCGGTTAGTAGGGTATGCGATTTCAGTAATTACAAAATCGAGTCAAATTGACGAAGAACTTGGCAGTACGAACCCACTCGTCAGTATCACGTTCCACACCTTCTGGCTTGGACGCACGCTGTGATTCGGATAGAACAGGGGTCATAGAGCGTTGTATCATTTCCCTAGGCAACGTGGCCCACAACTTTTGTAACTGTTCGTTGATATCCTGGATGCTAACACTGGAACTGAGCTGAAGGGGACAGATCTGTGAATCTTCGTGGCCACGGGAGTGCCTCACCATCACACATTCAGTGACAGGAGTCATATACTGTCAAGCCTTGTCCTGTTGAAATGTAACAACACGGTACTCTCCATGAGAAGTAACATAGGCGGATACGGGTGCTTGTGACGTGTCGTCGTGCCGTGAGAGTTCCCTCCTTCACTACCAGCCGTGATACCCGAAGCCTTCCCACACCGTGATTCTAGGAGCAACACGCCTCAGCTTCTCCAAAACTTTGTAGGAAAGGAACCTCTCACCAGGTTTCCGCCATACTTGTCGATTATGCTTATCCAGAGAAGCGCAGAACCACGATTCATCGCTAAACAAGACACAATGCCCTTAATCAGGAGTTCGTACTTCCCGGTCAACGAAATACTTTTAACGCAGCCTAGGGACTGAGGACCTGTGCCGTTTAGTCCCATAAGATCTTACCACAAATTTCCAAATTTCTTAACGCAGCCGTTTGTGGTGGGTGTTAACGGTACAATAGTTTCCTACTGTGGCTACTTTTAGTCTACGACTAATAGTACGAATGACAGTGTTGGTGTCAATCCGTTTATTATAGTACGGCAGGAAGAGATGTGAAGAAGTTGCGATGTGCTTGGTGCACAACAGGACGATAGGGCGATCCTCCATTGCGATGATCAGTTATGGTCGACCGGAACCTTAAAGTAGGGTATCCTTTACCTCAAATTCCCTTGTAGTCGAACATCGGGACGCTATCGTATTCTAACACCCCAAAAATCTGCATACTGTACGATTCGACAAGCTGGCCCAATGAGCACCGACAGTGACAACCCTTCGTAACAATGTCAAATGCTGATTACGCTGTCTCACAGGAGTACGCAGTGTTTCCATGTCGTTCACAATGATCACTCAGTATCTGACTTTTCAGGCCACTTGTATTGGGTAAACCCGAATTGCTTCGACAAAGTTTTGGAGGATGTTCCGGGATATTTTATATTTTGGTATAATGAACTCATAATCTCCTGTCGCTAGTTACAGAGTAATGATGTAATTAGGATTAATTCAGTTTTTCACACCATTTATACCTCTGAATGCAAAAATACCTTGAACACGGTGTAAAAGTCACTAACATATCTACAGAAAACGCAAAGCAATACAAGGACACTGAAACAAATGGTTCAAATGGCTCTGAGCACTATGGGACTCAACTGCTGAGGTCATTAGTCCCCTAGAACTTAGAACTAGTTAAACCTAACTAACCTAAGGACATCACAAACATCCATGCCCGAGGCAGGATTCGAACCTGCGACCGTAGCGGTCTTGCGGTTCCAGACTGCAGCGCCTTTAACCGCACGGCCACTTCGGCCGGCTGACAACGAAACAGATTCAAAAAATGTGTAAGAGGCCTACCGCCGATTTGGCAACATGGCAGCGTAGAGTATTCGTACCGCTCTTCCTTTGCGCTGAGGGAATCAATGAAAGAGTAGCACTTCTTCAAATCTCCGTCAGAAAAATCCATCCATACTGCCGTGTATTACTGATAACAGACACGTAATTCAATCGAAAAAATAAACCATACAGGTTCGAGCAGTACTGAATGCAATCTTGATGCGGAAAAATATAGTGTATTTGTCAACAACAAGTACCATAAATAAATGTGTCAGGTGTTTGAACCTGCGACCGTAGCGGTCGCGCGGTCCCAGACTGTAGCGCCTAGAACCGCTCGGCCACCCCGGCCGGCTATACAAAGGTAATTAAGTGAAACACAAAACTTGTCACCAGAGACTACGAATCCCTGATATCAAAATATTCAGAAAATATTCCTGAGAAAACTCCGAAATGATATAAACGAGCAACACAAATGCAATCTAGTGGCCATTCTGCCTTTCAAGGCGTATTACTACTATGATCTTTTACTCTTTTGCGTACGCGTCAATGACGTGTACGTTTACAAAGTTACGTCGACAACTGACATTGTCTTCCTGGCGCTCCTCTTTGTTTATCAGGCCGTGTATATAAAGCCACATAGGAATTGACTCGAAATGGTGAACATACGTTTTTGTGTTTTATGGTGGCGGTTATTACAACGTAACTATATAGAAATGAATAAAGCTTACGCCGCTTCACTGTGTCATTGGTCTCCATTGTCAAGTAGGGCTATACTATCCTGCTACGCGTCATCACAATGTTATTCAGATAACGACGAATGGCCTCGTGGTCGCGACTGAGAGGGTAAACGTGATGGTAGCGGTAAATACTTCGGGGGACGGTACCAAACATTATTTCAGCATCGTGGCGTTTAATGGGTAAAGTCTCGTGTGGCAGAATATTTTAGCAGGCTTGTTACATGAGTGTGAATAATCCTCGCTCGTCTGTTTATCTCCGCCGGGTGTTGCAAGTTCGTAGAGAGTACGTTGTGAAGACGATTAATTTGGAATTACTGCCCCGCGTGAAGTTTCCATGAATTTCGGTGTTAAGCACATATCGCTTTGATTTTCAATATGATAATTTCAGAATGACATTTTCACTCTGCAGCGGAGTGTGGGCTGATATGAAACTTCCTGGCAGATTAAACCTGTGTGCCAGACCGAGACTCGAACTCTGGACCTTTGCCTTTCGCGGGCAAGTGCTCTACCATCTGAGCATAAGCACGACTCACGCCCCGTCCTCATAGCTTTACTCCCGCCAGTACCTCGTCTCCTACTTTCCAAGCTTCACAGAAGCTCTCCTGCGAACCTTGCAGAACTATCACTCCCGGAAGAAAGAATATTGCGGAGACATGACTTAGCCGCAGCAAGGTTCGCAGGAGAGCTTCTGTAATGTCTGGAATGTGGGAGACGACGTACTGGCGGAAGTAAATCTGTGAGGACGGGGCGTGAGTCGTGCTTGGGTAGCTCAGATGTTAAGCACTTGCCCGCGAAAGGCAAAGGTCCCGAGTTCGCGTCTCGGTCCGGCACTTCGTTTTAATCTGCCAGGAAGTTTCATATCAGCGCACACTCCGCTGCAGAGTGAAAATCTCATTCTGTAAACATCCCCCAGGCTGTGGCTAAGCCATGTCTCCCCAATATCCTTTCCTCCAGAGTGCTAGTTCTGCAAGGTTCGCAGGAGAGCTTCTGTGGAAAGTAGGAGACGAAGTACTGGCGGAAGTAAATCTGTGAGACGGGGCGTGAGTCGTGCTTGGGCAGCTCAGATGGTAGAGCACTTTCCCGCGAAAGGCAAGGTCCCGAGTTCGAGTCTCAGTCCGTCACACAGTTTTAATCTCCCAGGAAGTTTAATATGATAATTATTTAATTGGAGGACGCAGGGCCTCCGTAAAATACCCTGACAACAACACTCTTGGATTTATTCTATGGCCAACCAACCTCTTCCCTGGACTGTTTTTTAATTCAAAGAACGCGAATGGGTTACTAGAACGACCACTGCGTCGGAGCAGCTTGTACAGTGAAAGTGAAGTAGTGGAGTTTTACAGGATGCAGTGTCACTGTACTCGCAGACTCGTCCAACAAAACAACTGAGGGCGAGTCAGAATGCAGTTTTAAGTGCCCATAACTTGGCTATCTGTCATTCGAGAGCGTCCTTTTCATACAGAGGGTTTGATCACTGTCGAGTCACATTGAAGCCAGCGCCTATGAAAAGCCTAAATCGCCAACTGTATAGCGGACCACTGCAAATCGTGCACGAAGTGAGTCAGAGACGCTTTGAAGGCACCACCAGTGATGGCATACCAACTCTAGTGCTGTGGCCACCTGCGCTCGGTTTCTCGGTTGATGATTCATAGCGCGAACTGCTCGAACGAGATGGTCCCACAGATTCTCGATAGGGTTGAAATCCTGTGAGTTTAGTGGCCTGGGGAGTACGGTAAACTCCTCCTACTGCTGTTTGAGCTACGCACCTACATCCTGAGCCCTTGCATTGTCCTGCTGGTAGGGGCCATAGTGAAGAGGAAACACAAACTGCATGTGGGGGTGGACTTGGTCCCCAAGAATAGACGCACACTTTTGTTGATCCATTGTGAATTCCACAATGGAAACATCACCCAGGGAATGGCACGAATGCATTCCCCAGATGACAACGCTCCGTCCTGCAACCCGGACCCGTGCGACGATCGTTGCAGGGTGTATGCTATCGGATGCCTCACGCCGTACACAACAGCCATCATTCCGATGGAGCATAAAACGTGATTCATCTAAAAAGGCCACCTGTCGAAACTCAATGGACGTCCACTTGCAGTACTGGTGTGCAAATTCCAGCCATCGTCGCCAGTGAACAGCAGTTGCATGGATGCACAAACAAGTCGCCTGCTGCTGAAGGCTATACGCAACAACGTTCGCTGAACGGCCGTTGGCGAGAGACTGTTGCTAGCCCCTAGGTTCACCTCTGAGGTTCGTTGCTCAACATTTACAAATGTATTCAGCCATACACGTCTCTGCAGTCATTGTTCACTACCGTTATCAATGGCCCGGGATACACTACAGTTGACTCGGTGCTGGTTTTGTATAACGTCAATTTGTAATGTGTGGTACAATTTAACCAATGCCGAAGCGAACAGCTTATAAATTTAGTCGTCACGTAAATGTTTCTACTCTTGCTCAAAAAATCAATAATCATTCCCTTTTTGTATGCAGGAAAATCGCTCCGTTTCAGAATTCCCTGTTTTCCGCGGTCCGCCCGAGGCACTTACTATATCCCCCCCACCGCCCCCCCCCCCCAGTGCCCTGCCCCCCGCCCCCGGTCCACTGCTAATACTGCCAACTGCCGTCAGTGAGTGATTACAACGATCACATTGATGTATCTGGACCGAGTGTACGTATCTTCCACGTTGTACACACTGTTGGAAAATTTATACTGAAAGGGTACAGTACCGCCCGACATTGAAAATAGGTACAACATACTCCATTATTTTTGTCAGAACAACACATTTTTTTTGTAAAACTAACTCAATTTCAATTAATACAGCGAAGCCGGATACCAGTGTGGGAAAGAATGGCAATTTATTTAACTGATCACATGTGCACTCCCACAAAATAAATCCCTACATCCAGTTTGGTGAGATCTGTGAAATGAATGAATGTATGGTCGTCTGCTAACCGCAGATAGTGAATGTGGATATATGATCATCTTTGAGTCGATCTTTTGGCCACCTTTGGTGGGACCAAAGAGATGAAATTTACCAGAGCTTTGAGCGCCTGAAATGTGGCTGACCAATAAGGTAGCAAGGTGCTTCTCCCACTTCGACAGAGGTGCGAGAGAACCTGAATACGGCCATGTTTCAGCACTCTGCCGCTGGATCTTGTGCTGTTAAGACCTGATTTAGTTGTGCTCCGTAATGACGAAAGAGTGGAGACATGGTATGCATGTGGAATATTTAAGAGTAGTTTGAAATAATAATTTCTCTATCTCAGGAACTTTTGTGGGGAGAATTAAATGTCAGGCAGGTAATATTAATGGGATTGTAGTAATCTTCGGAAGTGACCAACGGTCACAATGAAACCACGTGTAGCAATAAGTTGAAATACTTCTGTGTGCTTAAGTTAAGCTGAATTACTAGCGTGTGTACAATAAGTTGAAATATTTAAGAAATAGCGTGTGTACCATAAGCTGAAATATTTAAGAAATGGCGTGTGCAGGACTTGAAATTAGAGACGAGTACTTCCACGTGGTGAGTACTGTGTGAGTCTCAATCTGTGTATGAGACAAAGGATAAAGAGAAGTACTCGTCCATGGTATCAGTTGAGGACTCGCGTGTGTGATGATTATGTTCTTAATGTTAAATTGCGTGATATGATTCCGTGTGACGCTAGATTTAAACTCTGAGAGAGAATCAAGGTGAGTCGGCCGTCTATCCAGCAACGCCACTTGGCTTGCATTGCACAGGAAGACGTGCATATATCTCCAGAGTTCATAGTAGGAAAGTAGAATTATGTAGTGGGGCAGTGTCGTGTGAAACTGGGATAAATATTAATTGAAGTGGGAAAGCTGAAAGTGATAGTGTTGTGACTATTTAGTGTTTTATATTTCTTATTGCAGTGTGAAGTGTGTCATGTAATTTGGGTATGTGTGGTTTGCATGGGAGAGTAGCAAGGTAGTTTCAAAAGATTTGTGGGTTATGCTTGTTCCTTCTGTATCGCTCGATGTGGAGGAAAGTTTCGTGATGATGATTGTGAGAGTCGAAGCGTGAGATATAATAAAAGATCCACCCTCCTATCCAGAAAGTGCACTGTAGAGTTAAATAATTACGAGACCATAATATAGAGATTCATTATTGTAAAGCCATGCCCACTGGGCGGAATTTCTCATGCGTTATTGTTGTAGGTTATAGAATTTGTGTGTTTAGGTTAGAGAATTTATCGGAATAAATAAGATAGTGAAAAGAAAAAGATTGGTGGACTTTTCCTTGGAATTGTATGTTCTCATAATGTCCCGAATTTATAATGTGTGCGCCATTCATATTCAGTGCGGTGGCCACGTGTTGACAAAAGCCGTTAAATAAAAGACAAAAAGTAAATGTGGTATTGCCAGTGCGTAGTGTACAGTCAGAGTTCTGTAAATTACTGATAGTCAGATGCGTGTTTCCGTTGCGTATTATTCATACAGGAGGATAATTTGTAACTAAATAGTAAGATACGAGAGTTCATGTTACTCGATAAATTAAGAATGAATCCACTCGCTTGGCAGGCCACTCATCTTGCAGGCCTGACTGCTTGATGCCACAGTATGAGCAAGGCATGTGGGTGCCTCTCATAATTTCGACCCTGCCAGGATTCCTTTGTCAGGATATTTTTTTGCCAGGATATTTTTTAGCCAGGATATTTTGCTGTTAGGGTTTGCTGTTAAGATTTTTTTTTATTTTTGATGGAATATATGGTGACAACGCTTAGAAGTAAAATTTTTTCTGTTTGCAATTTCTTTTTTGGATTGGTGAGGATCTTTTTTTTATGTAATTAATTGCCATATCGTCTGAGGCTGGAAGATCGTTGCATAATTTTTTTTTTGCGTAATGTCCGTAGTAACTAGGTCGCAGTCGAAAAGTGTAGTCACCATGGAGAATAGTGATTCTGGGGTGAACGTAACAGTGCAGCAGGAAGTAGCTGTTGACCATGGGTTAATGAGGGGGAAAGACAAACACTCGGAAGGGGGTGAATTGTTTAGTGGACCGCTGCTGGGTGATCCTTTATGCGGCGGGCTTTGTCCACAAACGCGGGCTTC
Source organism: Schistocerca nitens (assembly GCF_023898315.1). Classification (NCBI taxonomy): domain Eukaryota; kingdom Metazoa; phylum Arthropoda; class Insecta; order Orthoptera; family Acrididae; genus Schistocerca; species Schistocerca nitens. Next base: position 364,027,436 of record NC_064622.1, read on the forward strand.
TCCCGACGACGCAGGCGAGCTGGGACTAGGTCAGGTATGCAGTGAAAGTGCAGCTACCCTTAGCGAAGCTACGGTTTCTCAGGCGAACGAGGTGAGCACACCGAAAGTAGCAAATGACAGTGTGCTACTGCAGTTTTTACAGAGGATGGATAAAGATATTAAGGAGAGAGATAGGGAGAATAAGGAAAGATTTGATAGAGATAGTAAGGAGAGAGATAGGGAGAATAAGGAAAGATTTGAAGCAACTAACGAAAGATTAGAAGCGATGAATAGAGATAATAAGGAGAGAGATAGGGAGAATAAGGAAAGATTTGAAGCAACTAAGGAAAGATTGGAAGCGATGGATAGAGATAATAAGGAGAGAGATAGGGAGACTAAGGAGAGAGATAGGGAGAGTAAGGAAAGATTGGAAGCAAATAAGGAAAGATTGGAGGCAATGGATAAGGGAAATAAAGAGGCAATGAGGAAGCTACACACAGTTATCGATGAGCGTCTGTCCGCAGTTAATAATCGGTTAGATGAGGGGGAGAAAAATCTGGATGCGGTGAAGCAAGTATGTGATGCCGTGAAAGAAAAAACCAATAATTTGGAGGTACGAATAAGTGCAATAGAGAGCGATATTACAGAACATAGGGGCGTGTGGCCGGATGATCGAATCAAAGAGGTAGTGGTCGGAATGAATACGATTAGTGCAGATGTAGAAAGGATCAGTAAAAGAGGCGAGACAGGCTCTGACAGTACGCAGCGAGAGGTTTGTGCCAACCGGGGGGAGATACAACCGCTATTACAGCTTAAAGAAGCGCAATTAGAAATAAGTAGGAAACATAGTGAAGGACTAGCACAGTTGCAATTAGCGTGCAGTAGCGAAGGTGACACACCACCAGGTAGATTGCAGAGGGAGAGTGAGATAAACTCAAAAAGCGAAAATAGGCAGAAAGAGCAAGACGAATTCAGAGAGTCAGAAGAACGGTTGTGTCGGATAAAACAGGTGACAAACCCAACTGGGTATAGTCCAAGGCTGTCTCAATTTCAGATTCATTACCTTCATCGTGGGGACTGCTCCTCAAAACGAAGTTTGTGTATAACCATTTGTGGGCGAGGCTAGAGCGAAAATGCAGGAAGACATTAAAGACTGTAGTAGCTATTTAAATGAATTCTGGTCGAAAAGTAAGCAGGACCAGCTTAAGCAAAGCATATTGATGATGTCAAATCGTAACGAAGGTGGTATAAGGGATTCAGTGTCGTGCTATCAGGAAATGTTCAGACGAAACAGGTATTTGGATGTGACATACGAACCTGGGGAGTTCATTAGGATCTGTATAACGAAGTTGCCAGTGAAATTGCGCAGAGGTATATTGATGGCAGGCAGAGGCTTAGATGATTCCACGTCACTTCAGCACTTGTTACAAGAATTGGGTAATGAGAGCAATATCGTGAACGGAGACACGACTCATAGGCCAGATACTGTCGAGGATAGGAACAGCAGAAACTATCAGAATGACAGGAGAGCATGGAATCCAGGCATTTCATTCTTGTCATAATGGATTGAAGGATAGGAGAAACTAATCCAACATATCAGCCCTTAATATCTTGCCTTAAAACACATGCAGCTGGCACTGAAAATTGTTTATGTAGCAGACATACTCTACTGATATGTAGGAACGCAAATACCATACTTCTGAACAGAGAATAAAACACCAGTAATGGCATCTGTTAGGCTGGTCTCTCAGAGCAAAATTTGCAGAGTTTTATTTGGAACACTAAAGTAAAAGGACTGTTTCCTCAAAGAAACCAGTTGCTAAAATGTTATGTAATATTGCCAATGAGTCCAGTTTAATTAGTGTGACTTGACTATTGCAGGTACTTAACAAGTAATGTAAAAAGTAAACATTGTGATCTGTATGGAATAGGGTACGTTATATACTGCTGTTACAGGTAACATCAGTAATGTGATCGAAGTATTTAAATTAGACGCTATCTGATATATAGTATGTCATTGTTGTGGTGACAGTTATAATGAAGTGCTGTGTATGGTTGTTCGGAATCTGGTGTTAGTGAGAGAGGCCACTAGCACCAAAGTTACTAACACTTGGGTTGCCCATTTCTCCCAGCTTGTATATTCTCTGCACACATTTAATTTTCATGTAAGCTTAGAACTAGCAAATTCTTTACGGTGTATAGTGGACCATTCAGAGTGAGGCGGATTGTCCATGAAAATGCTGTACTCATTGAGACGATCAAGGCAAAACAATCTCGTGGGCTTCATCACATTTCTAACATCAAATTATGGAAAAGTTAAGGATAGATCTAAAGTAGGCAATTTATGGTAGATAGTCAGTGTATTTATTTGTGGTGTGTAACGTGGTGCAAGGGCAAATCGAAGATAAGAATTTTCAGGCGGGATGTCAGGAAGTATGACGGAATAGACTGGTCGAATGAGTCATGAACAGGAGTCGACAGAGTGGTGTATGTACGTATTTTTTGTCATATGAATAAGGATCAAGCAGAAACGACGTGATGATTAATGAGTGGATAAAGATGGTAGATAGAGAAGCGACGTGATAAATAGTAGTGGATAAAGGTGATATTTAAGGAAAGAAGCGACGTGAAGCAGTGTGATTAATAAAGAGAGATTCGACGTGATGAAACAGTGGTAAATAAAGGTGAGTAGAATTGAATAATGTGGAGATGTCTTAGATGTATGTTACAGAGAGGCCTGTGTATGCTGCAATAGAGATTGATGCCAATGGCGAAGGAAGACCAGGAAATGATGGAGTAATGGACGGACGGAGAGCCGAAATACGAATGAAGAGATGAGGACAGCTGCACAATGTGAAAGGACATAAAGGGAGTATGAGATCCAGATGGTGAACATTGTGGAATACTGACGTAAGATGTAATATAAGTGTAAATCTAATTCTTACCATAAGATCTGTGATTTGGCAAAAAATGACTTTGTTGTTGTTGTTGTTGTTGAAGCCTGGTACCAGTATAACTAATCAAAACGGTACCAAGAATGTGTACAGTTATTTTGCAGGATGAATAATTTGTGTATTTTTTGTTCTTAGATGAAGTGCCGCAATTCTAAAGTGATGCAGAGGTAAGCCGATGGAGAGAGGTGCCAGAGTGAAAGGACGAATTCGGAGACTGGAATGCTATCTCCGAAACAGCTTCATGTGTTATGTGGTTGAGTATAAGGGAGCAAAGGTATGGTATGTTGTCGTGAGTGTGGTGGTGTTAAGGTTAGCTGACTTCTAGACCTATTCTGTTAGTGTATTAAGGGATTGAATGAGAAGGAAAAAGTGATGTCTGGTGAGTGAGAGTCGTAGAGTAGTGTAATCAATGCGCACATTCCTGTAAAGGGGATGCTACCGATCTGTAACTAAAACATTATTATGTATTGTTTGATTTGGATGAACCTCGATGGCAGGTCAGGATCTGACATCATGTGGATGGTTCATACGTGTCCTAGAAATGTTGTTATATATAATAAAATGTAAAATATGTAAAGAGATACTAATTTCAGTCTGTCACAAGCACAAAGGTGCATTGTATGTTGTAGATTTAGAGTCACCAGTTTCTAAAATGTTTATTGTGTTAGGATGTTAGTGAGCTGTGTAGATTATTTTCTCATTTTTTGTTAGAACACTTTCAAGGGGTTTTAGTTTCAGTCTGTCACAAGCACAAAGGTTCATTGTATATTGTAGCTTTAGAATAAACAGTTTCTAATATTTTCACTGTGATAGGATGTTAGAGTAGTTTACTATTTTATATTGTAATTATGAGTTGTATAGATTGTTTCTTATTCCTTTTGTTTTTTATTTTACACTTTCATGTTTTGTATGAGGGATGACAGGTACAATCAATAGCACAAGTGTGGGCTGTATATAGAAAAGAGATAAATGTTGATGTTGTATGTGTAGAAAACTAGGGTGTATAATTTTATGTTTTTTAGAACAAAGATTCTTTTATTACCAATGTATCTAATAGATCATACATGCAATCAATGAGTATTTAAATACCGTAAGAATATCCTTTTGTCTGTAATGTTGCGAGATGCACGGAAGGGTCTGACTGATTGGGTGTCGTAACGCCCATACCGCTAGCATGCCGAGCTGACGTCGCCATGGCGACGGGCGACAGAGCCGCGGCACTCCCCACTCCACTGCCGGTCGGGGTACACTCCACTCGCCCGCTACAGCAGGTCAACGGCCTGGGGCGACACGCACTTACCACTGGCCATCCATAAGTTCCGCCACCTTTACAACTGGGGAAAGTATCCCGCGGAGGCAACAGCGGGTGGTCTCTTCTGCTCAACGGCGCGCGCAGCGGCGCTACTGCAGAATGGATGAGGCGCGGCAGAGCCTGGCGGGCATTTGTTACCAGCAACTATTAACTAGTACTGGACTGTGGAGCCGTGAAACAAGATGACTGCGACTTTCCATAAGGTGAAAAGTGAAGGACTGATGTTTCCACGTTGTAAGTGGTGGAAAAGATTTTGTCTTTAGCAGACAGGACGATCGTTTTGTTTTGTCTTGACTACTGAACTTTGGGATCCATAAACTTTTGGCAGTGACTTGTTAAGTGTGCTTTGTGAATTGCATGTGGGACGCTTGGTATTCTTGAAGAGGACAGTTGTCGTTTGGTGACTAATTATTGTATGAACGCAAGAAACTAGAGTGGGACATTGACATTTGCTTCTGTAGTAGGAGACATTTCTTGAATTGGTGCGGGAATAAGTGCTGTTTGTTGGAACTTACGACTTTTAATTACACCATGAACTGAAAGGACAGAACCGTGGGTAATAGTAGTTGTAGGGCCATTTCTGGACGACCAGATTCGTGTGAATGGTACGCTGAGAGTGACTATGGCATTTGTGTTTAATATGAGATACAGTTTACTGATCAGTGCGTGTTCTAAATGCCGATTTGAGTGACTTAAAGACTTTCGTTCGGGAAACCATGGGAGAGCTTTGACACTGAGACAGTGTTTCTAGGAAAACTATCAGCAACTTTTTGACCCCAAGAAAATCACAGAATGAAATGTTTCCGTGTGACTCGCAAGATAGGGAATAATGTATTTGTAATTGTGTAAATGTTTTTTTTTTATATGTTTCATTCCTGAAGGGACAGCAAGTGTAATTGTATTTCATTAACATTTGTGTTTAGAATAGTTAGTGTTTGTTTTTTGTTTGTTCTGGGTTATCAAGTTCACGTAGCATGTTTATTAGAAATGCTTTAATTATTAGGCAGTGGCGTAATACTAACGTAGCGGCTCCTGTAGCATTGATCAGTAAGGTTGTCACAGGGGACAAGGGTTTGCATTGTACAACAAATATCGAAATTAACTGATGCATTTTGATGTCGTGGACAGTAATGATCTTGTTGGTGTGTTGACTGAAGCCACTTATTTTCATTATCACAGTGGTGATATTTCACATTAAAGTGTAACGAAGGCTAGTCGAAATGCAAGTTCTTGTCGTCTAAATGTGTGACAACAGAGAAATGAGCAGTAGAGTAAGATACGAGAGCTACTGGTGGATTCAAGCACTTATTGCTAACTATTTATTGCGTGTATCGATATGGAGCCTGACTTCTACGTGCAACTAGTGTACGAAATTTTTTTTCTTTTGTTGATTTTGTTTTGTATTTAGACTTTGCTGTGTAAAGGTTTTTACCCCACGATATATGAATGTCAGATTACTTGCTCTGTGTTTGGACGGTGAGCTATTTAAAATTTCATGAGTACAATTAGTATTTTTTTATTTGTCACAGAATTAGTGAAGTTTGGATTACTCATAAAAATAACGGAGATCCCAGTAACTAAGCCAATTTTTATCTCACCATTATTTTGTAGTTGTATGATGTAATGTTTTATTTGTCATGTGGATTGTTGTAAATTTGTATGTGTACGTTACTCCACATTGTGGAGAGTACAATAATGCAACAACCGTGTCAATAATTTGGTAAAGTAACGGCATTTGGTTGTCTATTTGAGGTCACCAGGGGCTAAGGTCTCCTCCTAGTTAATTTGATGACTTGCTATGTTTGTTCTAATACAGCTTTCTTAAAAAAATGTTCGGGACTACCCTCGCATTGCAAGGATAGTACCGTGCCATTTTTTTCTGCATGGGTATCCGGTGGTGAAAGGGTACAGTACCGCCCGACATTGAAAATAGGTACACCATACTTCATATTTTTTGTCAGAACAACACATTTTTTTTGTAAAACTAACTCAATTTCAATTAATACAGCGAAGCCGGATACCAGTGTGGGAAAGAATGGCAATTTATTTATTTAATTGATCACATGTGCACTCCCACAAAATAAATCCCTACATCCAGTTTGGTGAGATCTGTGAAATGAATGAATGTATGGTCGTCTGCTAACCGCAGATAGTGAATGTGGATATATGATCATCTTTGAGTCGATCTTTTGGCCACCTTTGGTGGGACCAAAGAGATGAAATTTACCAGAGCTTTGAGCGCCTGAAATGTGGCTGACCAATAAGGTAGCAAGGTGCTTCTCCCACTTCGACAGAGGTGCGAGAGAACCTGAATACGGCCATGTTTCAGCACTCTGCCGCTGGATCTTGTGCTGTTAAGACCTGATTTAGTTGTGCTCCGTAATGACGAAAGAGTGGAGACATGGTATGCATGTGGAATATTTAAGAGTAGTTTGAAATAATAATTTCTCTATCTCAGGAACTTTTGTGGGGAGAATTAAATGTCAGGCAGGTAATATTAATGGGATTGCAGTAATCTTCGGAAGTGACCAACGGTCACAATGAAACCACGTGTAGCAATAAGTTGAAATACTTCTGTGTGCTTAAGTTAAGCTGAATTACTAGCGTGTGTACAATAAGTTGAAATATTTAAGAAATAGCGTGTGTACCATAAGCTGAAGTATTTAAGAAATGGCGTGTGCAGGACTTGAAATTAGAGACGAGTACTTCCACGTGGTGAGTACTGTGTGAGTCTCAATCTGTGTATGAGACAAAGGATAAAGAGAAGTACTCGTCCATGGTATCAGTTGAGGACTCGCGTGTGTGATGATTATGTTCTTAATGTTAAATTGCGTGATATGATTCCGTGTGACGCTAGATTTAAACTCTGAGAGAGAATCAAGGTGAGTCGGCCGTCTATCCAGCAACGCCACTTGGCTTGCATTGCACAGGAAGACGTGCATATATCTCCAGAGTTCATAGTAGGAAAGTAGAATTACGTAGTGGGGCAGTGTCGTGTGAAACTGGGATAAATATTAATTGAAGTGGGAAAGCTGAAAGTGATAGTGTTGTGACTATTTAGTGTTTTATATTTCTTATTGCAGTGTGATGTGTGTCATGTAATTTGGGTATGTGTGGTTTGCATGGGAGAGTAGCAAGGTAGTTTCAAAAGATTTGTGGGTTATGCTTGTCCCTTTTGTATCGCTCGATGTGGAGGAAAGTTTCGTGATGATGATTGTGAGAGTCGAAGCGTGAGATATAATAAAAGATTCACCATCCTATCCAGAAAGTGCACTGTAGAGCTAAATAATTACGAGACCATAATATAGAGATTCACCATTGTAAAGCCATGCCCACTGGGCGGAATTTCTCATGTGTTATTGTTGTAGGTTATAGAATTTGTGTGTTTAGGTTAGAGAATTTATCGGAATAAATAAGATAGTGAAAAGAAAAGGATTGGTGGACTTTTCCTTCGAATTGTATGTTCTCATAATGTCCCGAATTTATAATGTGTGCGCCATTCATATTCAGTGCGGTGGCCACGTGTTGACAAAAGCCGTTAAATAAAAGACAAAAAATAAATGTGGTATTGCCAGTGCGTAGTGTACAGTCAGAGTTCTGTAAATTACTGATAGTCAGATGCGTGTTTCCGTTGCGTATTATTCATACAGGAGGATAATTTGTAACTAAATAGTAAGATACGAGAGTTCATGTTACTCGATAAATTAAGAATTAATCCACTCGCTTGGCAGTCCACTCATCATGCAGGCCTGACTGCTTGATGCCACAGTATGAGCAAGGCATGTGGGTGCCTCTCAATACATATCTGATAAAGTTACAATTAGCTGGTGTTGTTTGCTGCGGGCTGCTGCTAGGAGATGGATGTCTCATGTTTTGTGTCTGTGTCTGTTAAATACTAAAATGACATCACTGTGACGTACGCGAATTTGACAGATAACACTTTCTTGCTGATAATTTTTATTTCCACACAGCACGCACGACCAAAGCGTAAAATGACTTTCGAGACACGCCCACGGACTAAGTCATATACTCATCCTCCATTTTCTGGTTCACGCTTGGAGATAAAATGAAGTCTGCTGAAATGTACCGGAGCGTATGTTTACATCTACCTCAGTTAAATTAGTAAAAGCACGTAGCAATTAGGCGTGGTCAAGAAAATAACTGAAAGGGGATTCTGATCGAAGAAACAAAATCTGTTGCTGGCGCGCCTGTGGTGAAACACTTTTTTTAGCTTTGTTTTGGGATTAATACACTGAGGTGACAAAAGTCATGGGATACATCGAAAAGCCGGCCTGTGCGGTCGAGCGGTTCTAGGCGCTTCAGTCCGGAACCGCGAGACAGCTACGGTCGCAGGTTCGAATCCTGCCTCGGGCATGAAAGTGTGTGATGTCCTTAGCTTAGTTAGGTTTAAGTAGATCTAAGTTCTAGTGGACTGAAGACCTCAGATACTAAGTCCCATAGTGCTCAGAGTTATTTTTTGATACATCTAAATCATGTCGGATCTCCTTTTCCCGGCGTAATACAGCAGTTCAACGTGTCACGGGCTAAACAAGTCGTTGGAAGTCCCTGCAGAAATAATGAGTCATAGTGTCTATATAGCCGTCCTTAAAACCGGAAGTGTTGCCGGTATAGGATTTTGCACATTAACTGACCTCTCGATTTTGTCCCATAAATGTTTGATGCGATTCATGATGTATGATCTGAGTGGCCAGTTCATTCGCTTGAATTGTTCAAAATGTTCTTAACACCAGTCCCGGACAGCTGTGGCCCATTGACATCCACAAAACATCCATCGTTGTTTGAGAACAGAAAGTCCATGGATGGTTGCAAATGGTCTCCAAGTAGCCGAACATAGTCATTTCGAGTCAATGATCGTTTCACTGAGACCAGAACACCCACCAGTTCATTCTACGTAAACACAGACCACATCATTATGGAGCCACCACCAGCTTGCGCAGTGCCCTGCTGACAACTTGGAACTTCGTGGGGTGCGCGCCACACTCCAAACTTGGCATCAGCTCTTAGAAACTGAAATAGGCGCTCACCTCACCAGGCCTGTTTTTTTGTTGTCTATGGCCCAAACAATGTTTTAAGGAGCCCAAGAGAGGAGCAGACGATATCGCGTAGTTAGCGAAGGCAATGGCATCGTCGTCTAACGCCATAGTCCATTAATGCCACATTTCGCTGATCTGTACTAACAGTTATGTCCGTGTACGTTCCTCATTGCTTTCTGTGGTTATTTCACGCAGTGTTGCTTGTCTGTTGGCAATGACCACTCTACGCAGACGCCGCAAGTCTCGTTTGTTAACTAAATGGCGTAGGCCACTATGTTGTCCGTGGTGGGAGATAATGCCTGAAATGTGATATTCTCGGGACACTGTTGAGACTGAGGATCTCAGAATACTGAATTTCGTAACGATTTTCGAAATTGAATGTCCCATGTGTCCAGCTCCAACGGCGTTCCACGATCAAAGTCTGTCAATTTCCGTCTAGCAGTGGTAAGCATGTCGGAAACCATTTCGCTCGAATTACGTGAGCATGGACGACAGTTCCGCTAATGCACTACCTCTTCATACCTTGTGTACGCGATACTACCGCTATTTATATATGTGCAATATGGCTATCCCATGACTTTTGTTATCTTATCGTGTATGAAACCGAAATATCTGTGCTGCACTCTGCAGAACCCTTGCAGGTAGGGAAGTACGTAAGTCGACGAACGTATCTCTCCGTATTGCGCTGTTTAATGTTGGTAGCCACCTTTATATTGCGGCCATATTCTGCGGAGTTGGAGTGGCCTGTTTGGCACCGCAACAGGCACCGATGCCCTGGAACTGCCCTAACGTGGTCCAGTGATGAGTTTGCAGCAAGCTGTGCCGTTGCAAGTGTTGTTCCTAGCCAGGGCCCTAACTAATAGCGCTGCGCGTAGGGATTAATCGCGGACGTAATGGATGGCGGTATTGGCTGGAATAATGGACGCTGCTGCCCCGCTGTTGCTGCTCCGGCGGGGCAGAGCTGCGCACCGTTCATTATGCAGCTGCTTTATTTATACGCAAAGCACTCGCCAGCGGCCAAAGTCGAATTTACTCCTTCGGGGTCGATGTACGCTCTTCAGATGTACTCATCCCGTCCTATCCGCCATCATGTTGCCTGCTGATTTTTCTTTACGGGCCGTGGAATTAAATTCAGTAGCTTGAATTTACTCTGGATTGTCAACAACACATAATTTTCGTTCCCTTAGATTACATGGGCAAACATAAGGGCATTTGAGCGAACTTGTCGATTCGCAGATTTTACTGATTATCTCTTCCACTTAGTATTGCATTGTTCAAGCGGAATGTAGTATCCACCTTCATTTCACTCCAAAGATATCAGACTAATCTTCTTGGAACTAAGCCAGTGACTTACATTTCACAGTTCTTGTCTGTAAGAGTCTACTCCACTCTGAAAAATTTAATCAGACACAATTTTACTGGATGTGCATGGACGTCCGCAGAACTGTATCCAAGATAGTAGAAAATTTTAAAGTTGCCGTTTCTTATGTAACTGACTTTGTAAATAAGAAAAATGTGCCAATGGCCTTGCCGGAATAATATCACCGTCCCCGTCAGATCACTGAAGTTAAGCGCTCTCGGGCTGGGCTAGCGCCGCGCGGGATTAGCCGTGTGGTCTAGGGCGCTGCAGTCATGGACTGTGCGGCTGGCCCCAGCGGAGGTTCGAGTCCTTCCTCGGGCATGGGTGTGTGTGTTTGTCCTTAGGATAATTTAGGTTAAATAGTGTGTAAGCTTAGGGACTGATGACCTTAGCAGTTAAGTGCCATAAGATTTCACACACATTTGAACATTTTTCGGTTGGTAGCACTTGGCTAGGTGACCATACGGGTATGCCGAACGCCGTTGGTGAGCGGGGTGCACTCAGCCCCTGTGAGACTAATTGAGGAGCTACTTGCTTGAGAAGTCACGAAAACTGACAGCAACTGAGAAAGCAGTGTGCTGACCTCATGCCCCTCCACATCCAAATCCTGTAACACCTATCGGCTGAGCATGACACGGCGGTCGGTCGGTACTGCTGGGCCCTCCGAGGCCTGTTTACATGGAATTTAAATAAGAAAATGTATCGCGTTTCAAGAAATAATTTTGACAGGTGGTTCTCTTAATGTACTTTATCCTAAACGTTTGAGGGTTGTCCACTCAGTAGACAGTACCTGATAAAAAAATTGAAGCAGTCGTAAGACATGGTACAATGTCAGTCTAAATGTCAGTGTAACATAATCTGTATGTAAGTGATCAGAGTTGCAATTCTCTGTGAGTGAATTAGTGTTGTTCGTGTTCAGATTCGTTACCAGACCTGGGAGGCTATTTAAGGACCGTGACTAGCACCAGATGTTGCATGATCACTATGAAGGAGACGCCGCAGACCTTTGTGAGAGGGCCTTATCAGAAGTGAGTTGAAAAGTACACTGATTGTGCGCCTCTATTTGACACACTGTTGGAATCGTCCAGTACTAACATTCGTGGTGCATTCGGACGTGGCATTGGCTCGATGTTGGACTGCACGGGAAACTGAACACAAGAATAACCTTCATCAACGTTCTGATCGACCGCGTATGACCACCGCAAATGAAAATCGCCGTATTGTGCACGAAGAACACGCTTGACATCTGAGCCTGCAATTCGGGAGCAAGTAATGGACTCTTTGCAACATTCCATGTCATCTCCCTCTCACTGGATGGAGTTCATCAGCAGCCGGGCTAGGGAATTACCGACTCACAACACAAATGGCTGAGTTTGAAGTGATGCCATGACCGGTAAACATGGACTGGTGATGTATATCGTCGCAATGTGTTCAGGGATGAATCGTGGTCTGCACTACCTCGGATTACCATCATTAGAGAGTATGGTGGTGAATGGAGAATGGTCCCATTCTTCAAATGTTTCTGACGGACACGTTATGGTGTGGGGTGGCGTCGGGTATAAATTAACGTCACAGCTGGTAATCACCGAGGGAACGAAACGATATGGATATTCTGTTTCTCTTGTGTTCATTGTTACCTTTCATGGCGAGATGGAATCCAAATTGGCGTGCACCCTGGACTAGGTTTTCAGGCGTTTCCTAGCTCCCCTCGGACCGAATGGCAGGGTGCGGGTGGCACAGCCTCGCCTGTTGTTAGGCTCCCCACCTCGTCGCATACGTCAACATGGAGTCCTCCCCACGGCGGGCGGAAGCCTTATAACACAACCGCTCGCCGATTTGCGGGGGACGAATGTGGTGTCACCGCCAGACACCACACTTGCTAGGTGGTAGCCTTTAAATCGGCCGCGGTCCGGTAGTATACGTCGGACGCGCGTGTCGCCACTGTCAGTGATTGCAGACCGAGCGCCGCCACACGGCAGGTCTACAGAGACTTCCTAGCACTCGGCCCAGTTGTACAGCAGACTTTGCTAGCGATGATATACTGACAAATACGCTCTCATTTGCCGAGACGATAGTTAGCATAGCCTTCAGCTACGTCATTTGCTATGACCTAGCAAGGCGCCATTACCAGTTTATATTGAGATTGTAATTATGTATCATCAAGAGCGATGTTCTCCAATTATGGATTAAAGTTAAGTATTCCAAGAGCTTCGTACTTTATTTATTAGACTCAACTCCTTTAATTGTTCCAGACCTCACGCCAGTCTGCGTGAGCTTAAACGCGTGCATTTCGGCCTCCTCTAGCAGCACTGTGTTGGCTCTTCTGCCCACACATCAGATCCTACCACAAATTTACAATTTACTTTCATGCAGTAGTAACGTAGTACCATTTTTCAAGTGGAATGTCTCACCTCACGGGGCAGAAGACCCTATGAACGGTCTGCATGATTTTGAGACTACGGTGGCCGGCAAGATCCCCAGAACTATCTCCGATAGAATATATGTCGGCCTAGCTTGGACTTCAGCCCCATCGTAATACCGATATCCCGGATAACAGGGAACAGTTACAACTATAGTGAGCAAACTTACCTCAGGATGGGATATAAATGCCTACGACTCTCCTCCCAACGGAATAAGGGCCTGTTTTCATGAGAGTGCGCGCCGTCTATTTGCAAGTGCATCCCACTTCAAATTTACCACATCAAAGGTACAAGTCACGAATCTTGCCGCTATTCTTTGGACCTTCTCAATCTCTTGAATCAGACCCAATTGGTAAGGGTCCCATATAGATGAACAGTGCTCTAAGACTGGACGAACTAACGTAAGCTATTTTCTTTTTTGAAGGACTGCATCGCTTCAGGAATGTACCAATAAACCCCAATCTAGAGTTTGCCTTACCCATTACTTGTTGAGATAGTATTAGCTAGAGTAAGAAACGTAACACACACCTTCCCAAGATCACATGAGGAGGGAGCGTTCAGATTTGCCGTGTAATATAGAATACTTCCGGTCTATTAAGCCGAGAGATAACGTGAAATTGGCCTACAAGAACCATAAAAGTTAAGCGCATGCGAGCTGAGCCGGATTTTCAACATCTTCTCACTGTCTTATGCCACCAGTTTATTCGTGTATTTTGTTAACATCATAATTTAAACTTTCCCGTGAGGGTAACTAAAGAACTGAGATTTTTGAAAACATTTACTATTCGAGCTAAAATTAACTTTCAAAATTACAGTAGCTGCATAGAAAAAAAAGCCGGATTTACTCACTGTCTTTATATTCTCAAAGTTTTTTGACGTAAAATTAATGCAAACGTCAATTATACATTTTACAAGAGCAAGAAAAGGGATTTTTAATATCAAGGTGTAAGGTGTCAAACAAATAATACACCTTACATAGAATTCCTGAAACAATTCCAGTTAAATCGACGTGTCACACCACATAGTTACAATGAAATGTACGATTTTTATTGATCTGCAAATCGAATAAACAAGTGAACATTTCGCGAATATAAACAACTAACATTCATACCAGTAACTAAACGCAAGTAATTTCCCACACCTGAACTACGAGACGCTGTTCTGAGGGAAAGAGAACTTTATGACGGCATTACCCGTCAAACGTTAGTCCGAAACATTAACAGCAAACAATGCGACGCTGGAGCCACTGTGCAGGCCGCCGGCAAAAGCCGCCCTTCTCCCTGATTTAATCGATGGCACTTCGGAAAGCTTTTCTGCTGGAACAAGGCTGGAGATGGCAGATAAACGTCTGGGCAAAGACAACTCAAAACACTGATGACTCACGGCGGCCACTGCCTAAACGCAGAACTGTTTGTCTCAGCAGGCGTCAAATTATGCCCTATGAAAGAAACGACGCCTGTAATAGGCTACAGAAACTGTAGTGGGTGAAGTTATAACAAGTACGAAAGCTCTGAGTGGCCAGAAAGAAAACGCGTGTCCAGAAGCTTTGATATAGGCAAACGCAGACAGAAACATTCAAACTTCTGTTGCAGCAAATCGAAGAGTGTTTTTAGCAAGCCGACTCGCTCCGCGCTGAGACGATTGCTAGAGTAATTACGTGAGTACTCGTTCACAGGGTCATCTTAACTCTTAAGGAGGTAAACTGCAAAGTCTTCCAGCATGGAGAATTACGCCGAGCACTGACAGTTAACGCTGCGAGCGATTTGAGGCCAACGACATACACGCTATTCCAGCCAAATAGCTTGTACTGTGCCGATTAACTTAGCTAGGAAACAACTAGGAGTCTCGTCTTTGCCAAAGAAAATGGTTCAAATGGCTCTGAGCATTATGGGACGTAACATCTGAGGTCATCAGTCCCCTAGAACGTAGAACTACTTAAACCTAACCTCACACACACGCATGCCCGATGCAACATTCGAATTTGTGACCGTAGCAGTCGCGCTGTTCCGGACTGAAGCGCCTAGAACCGCTCGGCCACCGACGCCGGCTTCACCGAAGATGTAGAAAATTTATGAGAGTGGTGTTTAACAGTCGAGAGAATTTAGAATATATTCTCAAGCTGACAACTAGCGCCGACAGCAACCACTGCCTCCGTCAACGGGAGATAAACATCCGCGCTCGCGCTTCGCCAGCAAGTGATATACAGGGTGATTCAAAAAGAATACCACAACTTTAAAAGTGTGTATTTAATGAAAGAGACATAATATAACCTTCTGTTATACATCATTACAAAGAGTATTTGAAAAGGTTTTATTTTTCACTCAAAAACAAGTTCAGAGATGTTCAATATGGCCCCCTCCAGACACACGAGCAATATCAACCCGATACTCCAACTCGTTCCACACTCTCTGTAGCATATCAGGCGTAACAGTTTGGATAGCTGCTGTTATTTCTCGTTTCAAATCATCAATGGTGGCTGGGAGAGGTGGCCAAAACACCATATCCTTAACATACCCCCATAAGAAAAAATCGCAGGGGGTAAGATCAGGGCTTCTTGGAGGCCAGTGATGAAGTGCTCTGTCACGGGCTGCCTGGCGGCCGATCCATCGCCTCGGGTAGTTGACGTTCAGGTTTCATAACTAACCTTTTTCGTAGGACTCTCCATACAGTTGATTGTGGAATTTGCAGCTCTCTGCTAGCTCTGCGAGTCGATTTTCCTGGGCTGCGAACAAATGCTTGCTGGATGCGTGCTACATTTTCATCACTCGTTCTCGGCCGTCCAGAACTTTTCCCTTTGCACAAACACCCATTCTCTGTAAACTGTTTATACCCACGTTTAATACACCACCTATCAGGAGGTTTAACGCCATACTTCGTTCGAAATGCACGCTGAACAACTGTCGTCGATTCACTTCTGCCGTACTCAATAACACAAAAAGCTTTCTGTTGAGCGGTCGCCATCTTAGCATCAACTGACGCTGACGCCTAGTCAACAGCGCCTCAAGCGAACAAATGTACAACTAAATGAAACTTTATAGCTCCCTTAATTCGCCGACAGATAGTGCTTAGCTCTGCCTTTTGTCGTTGCAGAGTTTTAAATTCCTAAAGTTGTGGTATTCTTTTTGAATCACCCTGTACAGTTCACTCTCAGAACTGCGCACGTCTCTGCCTCTTCTATTTTTTCTCACATACAGCCATGACCTGTAGTTACACATATTCACGATTGTCGGGCTTGATTGAAGCAGGAACTCGTGCTATCCGATCTACCGAAAAGGAATGACCAGCCACTGCAGAGTGCTTCATCCTCTGAAGTTATTGAACCGTTTTTATTGTGCAGTTATATTTGCAATGATATTTACGTACCCTATACAGACCTCATTCAATTTTTTTTATTTTCATTGCGCATTTTTGCATAATTGATATCTCTGGCTCCAATTGTGTTTAATTTGTTTGTATTTTATCGACTCCCACACATGGTAATCAACCACCTTAGCATTAAAGAACAGGAGTTTCGCTTCAGAGATGTGAACACCCAATATCAATATTTTAACATCCTGTATGTATTATAATTGCCCGCATCTCGTGGTCGTGCGGTAGCGTTCTCGCTTCCCACGCCCGGGTTCCCGGGTTCGATTCCCGGCGGGGTCAGGGATTTTCTCTGCCTCGTGACGGCTGGGTGTTGTGTGCTGTCCTTAGGTTAGTTAGGTTTAAGTAGTTCTAAGTTCTAGGGGACTGATGACCATAGATGTTAAGTCCCATAATGCTCAGAGCCATTTGAACCATTTGTATTATAATTATGATTTTATGTCATAAAGTCATATGAACCTTAAAAACGAAAATCTAAGGTTTTCATTTTTTGCTAACATTTAGTTATGCCTGAACCCATACACTAATTTCTGTTAGCGATTACGTTTTCTTTACAGGGAGTTTAGTGGAACTGACATTGAGATCATTGTCTGATTAAATCACTGTCCGTACTGCAGCACTCTTCTGAACTCTGCATGGTGAGCCAGTGTCTTCCTACTCTGCAGGCCATAGGTTCAACACAAATTCCTAAAACCCTCATAGAGCGTCCTTGCTCAACTGTGTAAGGAACATAGATCAGAACCAGCCACACACATGTTACAAAGGTCTATTTTAGCCCAAGTGTTTCGTGGTGTGCCTGCACTGTAGCTTAGGTGGCTTTTATAGGCCACCTTGTGGCTTCAAATAACTGTTCTAGGGATCTTGGAACACTGCACTTTGTCTTTCAGTGAAGTCCATGTACACCACACCTGTACAGACCATACAGGAATATTACAAGTGTGTGGTATTTGTATTGGGTCAGACTAAAATGGAGGTCAGTTTGCATACAGGGAGAACGTGATTGGGAGTGACTCCCAGGTAAGACATTTTCGTGTAATGGCTTCTCAAATTTAAACGTAGAATTTCATTCGGCGCCTACGTCGCGATTCTGCAGAGATAGTGAAGACGTAGTTAGTTCGTTCAGAGTCGGTCTTCAGTCGACATTGGAATGGGAGGAGACCTTAATACACGCTCCAGTCACATTAATGAGACCTCGGCCTATGTTCGACTTTAACATGGACTTACCGGTCACAGAACGCCAGTGGCAGCACTAGCAGTGGCGCCTCGTACTCGTAAGGCGTTTGGGTGGCGAGCCGCGGAAAACAGTGCAGTCGTTGTCGCGATGTGCAAACAGAACGATTTCTCTGCTTTCTGAAAGGCCACGATCATGGGCTTTGGAGCGTAGGGTAGAAGCAATCCCAAACCGGCTACATTTGTAAACAGTTTGTGTACTGCTGTGGTTAAAGTGTGCCGTGTACGGCAAAAAGGGGTTCTCCGGAACCCGCGCTGAGACAATTGTGGTGCATCACAGGCCATAGAGGAAGGGGTTGCATGACAACTGCTGAGATGTCTAAGGCCCAATATACATGCAACTGTTGAGAGCACCCAAATAAACCTGGGAGCTATCAACAGTATCTTCTCAACGACCGTACAGCATACGTCCCTCCATATGAACCTGTGCAGCAGCCACCTGGTTCATGCACCCGTACTGACTGATGTCTATCAGCGACGAATCGTCCACTGATTCGCGGACAAGTGGCATTTTCAGACAAATCACCTTTTATGCTCCATCGGACGGAAAGCAAACCCTATGCACAAATCGTCTGAAGTGTTGACGCAGGAGGAGGGAGGGTTTGGAGTATGTTATCGTGGCATTCCCTGGATGATCTCGCCATTCTGGAAGACGCAGTGGATCAACACAAATATACACCTGTCCTTGCGAACCATGGTCACACCTATGTGAAGTTCGTATTTTCTAGGCACAATGGCATCTACCAACAGGATAACGCAACTTGTCACACACCTTGCTGTGTACGTGCGTGGTTTGAAGAGCGCCAGTATGAGTTCACCGTACTCCCCAGGCCATCAAACTCACCGGTTTAAACCTAGTCGAGAATCTATGGACCACCTCTTTCGGGCTGTTCGCACAACGGATGCTCAACCGAGAAACCTAGGTCAGCTAGCCACGGCGCTGGAGTCGTCTTGGCTCCGCATCCCTGTCGGTATCTTCCAGAACCTTATTAACTCTCTTCTTGCACGTCTCTCAGCAGTCCGCGCTGCAAGCTTTTTAACAGGTTATCGCATTAATTTACTGGACATTGTGTGTGGTACAGTAAATGCAACCGAGCTAAGAGGAGATGTACGCACGAGAAGTGTGAAGAACGATAGTAAAATTTTCGGTACAGAGATAACAATATTATGAGGGCAAAGGAATTTCCCTTTTTAATTCACAGGAAAGAGGACATCGAGGTACTGAATGTATGGTTTTGTGATACACATATCGTGTAAGAAACAAGCGTGGAAAGCACCGGTAAGCGAAAAAAGAGGGAAAAAGAATACATTCATAAATATACTCCTATGATTTACGTGTAGTGAGACTACTCGTATACGACTTCATTTACGATAGCAAGAAAAGAAGTGATATAATTCCACTGAATTATCCCAACGTATAGTCAATCTGCTGTTGGTTTCAAGCTCCCGGTCTTGATCTAATTGATTACTTCAGATGAAAAATCCTTTTTAATGTATAACCTAAGATCCCACGTAATAAAACTTGGTTCTGACGTAACATAATATACACTACTTTTGGAAAAGTATCTTCATGCAATGAAGGTTTTTCATAATTTTTTCTTGTGTATTGTGTTCTGGTGTATACTCTTTTTATAATAATCCACCAGAGTCATTTCTACGTTTTGCACAATGTTAGAATATAAAAATAGCAACATTGACGGAATATTATTAAGTCAGTATGAGGTACTTCAACTGAAGCAAGACACCAGAATAAGAAGTTTCTCTTAAAATATAATCTTTTAATTGCTAGCTACGGTCGCAGGTTCGAATCCTGCCTCGGGCATGGATGTTTGTGATGTCCTTAGGTTAGTTAGGTTTAACTAGTTCTAAGTTCTAGGGGACTAATGACCTCAGCAGTTGAGTCCCATAGTGCTCAGAGCCATTTTTTTAATTGCTATTACTTAAAAGAAACTATATGGCTCCAGAGGTATTTTCTAGTCTCAAACATCTGTGATGTTTATTTACAGACTGAAGCCATGAATGAAAATTTGTACCAAAACTCGGTTCGAATCCGATCTTGATATAAATTTTCAGTCGCCGCTTCAGTCTACATAAATACATGCTACTACTTAATTAAGATAAATATTCATGGATTTGAAAGTGATCCTCTTTTCGAAGTAGTTTTACATCCAAACTGTACATTTCCGGGCAAGAGATCAGTAACAAATCTCTATCTAGTAAGTTCCCCATCCTCCCACCCCCTATTCACGTACAGGTTCTAGTAACCTGTAACAGGAATTGCTAAACACCCTGTATAGTATTGCTATTCGTTTTTATTTCCCTTCCGTAATTTTCCTTAGCTTCCTTCAATGGTTCTTCCATGTAGAAGTAAGGAATGACGATTATCGCTGAAATAACAAGCTTTCGGCTGCATCGGTTTTTTTTCACGACAGTTTAACAATACCGTTAAAACTGATCGGAGATAACCAATTTTCGGTTCTTTATTCTTGTTATTCCCTGTGAGAAATGTAAAAATCGAACAGAGATTGAAAAATTTGGCTCTCCTAATTCCAAGATAAGTACAATCAACATATTAATTTGAATAGGCAAATGAAAGAAAACTTATTCCATGCAGCATTCACTGCTTTTCTTGAAAATTGGTAAGCGGATGATTCTACATAAATCACCAGTATTGTCCTACTGATTCTCAATTTTTGAAACGCTGTTCAAAAATCAATTTTTAACCGAGGATCATATCACAATTTTGGCGTTGCGAACAGTTAGCGCTGCCGGGTAAAAACTGAGGTTGAAGAACTCTGTTTTGATGTTAATTTTTCCGTTTTCAAGGGCTACAAGCAGATAAAGGCATATTATGTAGACGAAGGCAACTTTCTATTTTTAATGTATAGTATGAATGAATTGTAGTTAATTCTCTCATTTATGACTGTCACCATATTTCCTTCCTCTTGCAATTTCAAAGGATTAGCAGACAAATCTTTAATAATTTAAAGCAAGTGAAACGTTGTACTTTATTGCTACGTCACTTCCTAAAAATATGTGCCATTCTGTAATACAACGGATGTTCGGAGACGACAGCGGTAAACAACGGTATAGACCACGTGGGGGAAAGTCCTGCACACTCCACATACGTGACACTGCAACGGTATCTCCTGTTTGGGAGGTGCTGACCTTAAGACACGACACACAGGAATAGGGACAATAATGTTTCAGCAATACTGTACTAATCCTTATGCCATGTGTTTGTTGCTCGTTTCTGTAGGAATTGTTATTAAAGTAGCACTGATCGGTTCTCTCATTTTCTATCATAACGCAGGATTTGAAACCGATGCGAATTTAAATAGTAAAAATTAATCCACTTTTGAAAAAGGTTCATTTTAAAAGCGAAAAAATTTAGCAATGCTGCTGTGGCAAATTGATATTCTGGTTTTCTCACTCGACTACTATTAAAAATGAGAAACACCTGTTATAACCGATACCGAACAAATAACGCAAAATGCCAGTCATTCAGAACTAAAATACTGTTATCTGTTTTAAGTGTTCGGTTTTTCCCATCCCTCGTACAAGTAGAGCGATAGTGATGATAAGCTTCATCACGGTCGTGCTTACTTCTGAGAATGCCCTTGTCGTACCTGAGCTGCCACTGTTATTAATCGTCATTGCGGCTATAAAAAATAATTAATAAATATTTTAATCACTTAAGGTGAACTCCGAGCACATCCCTATAAAAATACAGTAGTTGACAGCGTTGCCTATCATTCATCGATCTGAGTTTGCCCGTTCTTTCTAATTACCTCATCATCGGCATGACATTCAAACTTATTGTTCTAAATTTCTTAAATAACGAAAAACGCTTGCCTTTTGGTAAGGAAGCTTGAGGTCCTAATTTCCAAGGAAAATATTGCGACCACTCCACTGGAAGTTAACCATGCATTTAGCAACGCATGTCGCACGGTTCAGTCTACAAGCCAGGCGGAACGAGAGTGCTAGTAATTCGATCGGTCTACAGTAGTAGTCGGCAGGGTAAATGGGAGCATGTTCCATGTAAGCAACCATGTGCAACATGTAGTGCGCACTTGGATATCAGTTGGGGAGAGGGGGAGGGGGGGTCCAGGTTAGAATCCACTTTCCGTGGCTTAACGGGCAGCTCTAGTTCCACGGAGCTAAGTAGTTCTACCGCAGGTCGTTTCCTGAGATGCATTGACCTTCGCCGAAGGAATCGACACGCACGCCAACGACGAGTTCAATAGCTCATCCACGACGGACGACATGGCCAAGAATTATTCCCTACTCCGGGAAGGTGGTAGTCGTATTCACTGATTTGCACTTACTCTCTGAACGGGACACTGTCATACTATAGGACTATTTGTGTCACAATCACATGAGACTTGAGTACTTGTATTACCGAATAAATCAGAGTTTTCGATATAGCCATTTGTAGTTATTTCAGTAGGTGTAATATTTATTTTTGTGCTTGCCTGATAGTGTTTGTTGGGTGTAACGTCTCTGTTTGTACTTCAAGTCAGCGACATTTCTTAGGCTATTGTCAACGTACGTAATTCACAGTAGCCACATCGATTGAAAACGAAGTGAAGTTACGAAAGAAGAAAATGTAATTTACAGGCTTCAGAGAGCTTGGCGAGTTCGTCTCTTTTATTAACACCACCAGCTGATGTCTAATGGCTCCACGATTTGTCATGAGGCCACTGCCTTCCGATGAAACTTTAACACTGGTCTATAAAACGGAAATACAGAATTCCACAACCATTCACAGGAATGCTCTCTGCATTGGAAGAAATAACTTCGTTGATAAACGAGAATGACCACCTACCGACTTCAGAAACGGTAAACACTTTGAAGAACAAGGCACCCTAACAGTTCCCGAAAAGCACAAAATTTACTTCCAATACAAGGAAGCTCTTGTATTATACTCGTAGGCTTCATGAACAACAGGCGATGCCAGAAACTCTTGAAACACTACCGTCTCCCACCCAGTGAGCTTCAGGGGGCCGAATGCAATCATTTTCAGAAGAAATTTCCTTCTCCCCTAACGGCACTTCTCTAGAGTGTACTGATTTCTCCAATGTGCTAAGGAAGAACGGAGGACTCAGGTTTAACGTCGACAGTTAGGTTGCTGGAGAAGGAGCAAAGATTAAGACAGTGAAGGAACGGGGAAGGAACGTTTACAGGCATTTGTACCAAGCGAGTTAGGGGAAACACAGGAAACCGAAATGTCGATGGCCGGACGGGGATGTGAACCCGTGATCTTCCGAATTTGATTCAATCTTATAACTGCGACACCTCGGTCTCTGACACGTGATAAAGGTGTTAATGCGTGCAGGAAGCCGAAACAAATGGTGCAAAAGATCCAAGACCTTAAGGGGCTCCGGAAAGGCTCAAAATCATGAAATGTTCAATTTTTACTTTTTTGCGTTTTCTGAATCTGCAGACTATTACCTTTTAACAGATGTATAATTTATTCAATTCCGAAGACTACAACTATTTTTAATTTTTTTTTTTTTTGAAATGTGTTCTACATGGGCGTGACCCACTGTGGCGCTGTTAAACTGCTGTCAAATGGTGTTATTATTGACGTCCGTGTTCATCAGGTACATTTTAGTGATGTGAGATAAAGTATGTGTTGTGGCTAACCTGTGATGGTTCAATATATATCGCTGGTGTGATTGTCGATTGTTTCATGTTTATTTACTCTGTCGTTATCTCGAAAATATTCGTAATTAATTCTGTTTCTTGAGTCTCTGTTTTGTTGAAGTATAATATTGAGTAAAAGTAAAGTTATTAGAAATCCTCTGAAGGCTTTTAAGAAAAGGAGAAATGTTTTAAAGCCAAAGGTATGTGTTATTACTGTAAACAATAAAGACGATGAAAATCCCCAACATA
This sequence comes from Schistocerca nitens, assembly GCF_023898315.1. Lineage (NCBI taxonomy): Eukaryota > Metazoa > Arthropoda > Insecta > Orthoptera > Acrididae > Schistocerca > Schistocerca nitens. Next base: position 364,051,009 of record NC_064622.1, read on the forward strand.
GCTTGTGTCCCAAAGAAGAAGACAGTTGGTGTAAATATAACAAAGGATTGCTAACTGGTGAAGTGTACACTCATAAGCATAGTCTGCCTCATGCAATAATGGAGGTGATAAAACCTATTTTCAGAGACTTAACAGCACCTGAACTGTTGAAAAAGTGTATTCACGGAGAAACTCAAAACCCCTATGAAAGTGTAAATAGTGTTATATGGTCGAGAATCCCCAAGACTGTATTTGTTGGAATAGAAACACTTCACTTTGGTGTGTATGATGCTGTTGCGACTTTCAATGATGGCAACATTGTAAGGTGCAAGGTATTTAGAAATATTGGAATGAAGATAGGTTCTAACATGGTACGAGCGATGCTTGCTTTAGACAAGGAACGCCTTCGGGCTGCAGACAGGGCTGTAAAGAGTCTAGAAATACAAGCAAGAGTAAACAGGAGGAGGAACAAGAGGAAGCTGGAGGAGGAGTTTGCAGAGGATGAAGATAATCCATCCTATGGACCTGGAATGCACTAAAAAGTTAATCCAATCTTTGTCGCTCGATTCCCAAAACTTTTATTTTCTCATACTAATTACATGTTTTCTAAGGATCTTCCAAACATATTTGTTTCAAACTTTCAGTAAATGTTACACAGTACCTTCTGCATAATTTAACACAGCCTTTTTCCAAAAAACTGTATATTTTTGAATATATAAATAAAAAATTGCAAAAAAATTTTGTGAATTTTCATTACAATTGAAAAAAATCATATTTAATAACTGAACTTAAATTTTGTAAAATCCCTGTGTTAAGTTGTATCCCATATTCCAATAAATAATCTGTAAAAAGTTCAACTTCCTGCCTGAAATACTTTGTGAGGAAAGATGTAATTTATAAGCGTTATTTTAACATTGCAAGTATAGGGCGTTCCGGAGCCCCTTAAGGTGTGAGAGAGCCCGACACAGTAGGGATCACCTACTGTCATTGGAAGCAGTCCCGTTGAGCACTTTACTGTACATCTAAGAGCTGACCCGTCTTGCCGTATTGTTGGTGGTAATGGATGGGACGCGCGCGCAGACACTAGTCACTCTGGCTCCCTCTACTGTTTGCGAGCCGTAAGGCGCCGCTCCGCCGTCGCGAATCCCCGTATGCTAATCGCACATTTTCGGCGCTTATACGCGGGCACGTATACGCACAGATTTGCATTCTGGTGGCGGACTCACCTCCCATCTGTGTCCTACCGAAAAATGACCTACTCAGATTGCAGATCAAAGAACATGGTGCCTGAGACCGTTTGCACAGCGAAGGAATATGTTAATGTAGTTCAGTTCTTCTCCTTATACCGGTTCCCCCCCACCTCCATATACTTTATTTTACTAGTCTCTTACCCATCCCCAAGACTGGAACCGCAGAAGTGAGACATTTCGTGCGGGGTCGTATATTTCTGTCGACTGTTCCATGAATAATAAGAAGTATCAGGTGCGACTACATAATTTCTCCCGTATAATTTCATGTTTAAAAGATCCTTCCTTCTTTGATTGCCGCGCTGGCGCCATGTAAGAAGAAACTGGGCTGGAAATTTATTCGGGGAAACTTCACAGGAAGACATCTGTGACGGAACGAACTCTGAGAGACTGGAGGAATTTTATGCGACGTTTCAAAGTGGGTTCGTCTCTTTATGGCTCTACAAAGTCTGTTTCACATAATGAGAAGGGAGACACGTGTGTCTCGTCAATTGAAGGAAGTGGAGCATGAGTTTACATTAGCTTTCTGTGAGTGCTTTTAGATCCATTTTATTATTGAAACACCCTTAACTGCATCTAATTTGTCAGCGAAGGACTTCATCATGAGGACAGTTAAATCAATTTTGTAGCTGAAGAAATAAGTAGGGATATACAGACATGTCATACATAGCTAAAATCGCGTTAACACAAGGAAACTGGTAACCAAACTTTCTAATATTAGGCTCTTATACTTTCAGTTTTAAATTGAAAATATGTTTTTCAGTATTGTGCTGTAAAGTAAACAGCCATGTTCCAACAACTGCACCAGTCAGATATCGTTGCATATAATTTAATAAAGCCATATTTTAACACACACAAAATCTTTGTGAAAATTTCATTTTTCTGAAATGCGAAGATAACAGTGTAAGCAATATCTCGTGTATAGTCAAGAGCATATATAACAACACCAGCAACCAGGATCTGTCTGATTTTAATCTTTCTATAGTTTAAAATTAATCTTGCTTAATTTCCTCCTTTAACCTTGGCGGCACTGTTCCTGACTAAATTCCTTTCGCCTGCAAAAGACGAAAGATAACTGGAATTTCAAGTGGACTGCTGCTGCGAAAAATCGTGTCTTGTCCTCGCAAACACCAGGAATGTAGCTTTGTAATTGTCCAGCTGAGGATAATACCAAATAAACTACTAAGACACGGATGAGTTCCTCCATGGTAAGCAAAGAAAGTCATAACTTTGTTGCAGAAACAACGATAAAACACATAAAACTTAAAAGTACGCAAAATCTCGAAGACTGACCATGTTTCACTGAAACTTGATATTTACTGCGGACGTTAAGGCAGGATGTTTTTAATAGTATCCACAGCGAAACTCTGTCTCGATTTTTGGCAGAACAACCAAAGAGGTTCTGGTCGCTTTTACAGTAGAAAATCAACAAAATACAACCACTGCCTATACTGCGCGATAGGAATGGTAATGTTATCGGTGGGTGGAGCTATTAAACAGTCATGCGAAGTTCCTTCACCGCGGAAGACGTAATAAATATTCTGGAATTTGAATCAAGATCAGTTGTGTGTATAACACACTTAGAAATCGGTATCCTCGTAGTGGCGAAGCATCTTAAATGACTTAATAAAGCAAAGCCTTTCAGTTCAGATTGTATACTGAGTAGCTTTCTTAGAGCGTATGCTGGTATAATAGCTTCATTAATGAAAATATACTTCTTGGGTATGCCGCCGGAGAGTATTGTGCATATCCCACTATATCTTAACTAGGCTATACAACTGTTCGACATCTTCAGGTGGTGGTAATTTCTGTTGTCACTGCTGCAAGAATCGACTAATCAGTGCACAGTATTCAATGGTTCAAATGGCTCTGAGCACTATGGGACTTAACATCTGACGTCATCAGTCCCCTATACTCAGAACTACTTAAACCCAACCAATCTAAGGACATCACACACATCCATGCCCGAGGCAGGATTCAATAATGCGACGTAGCAGCAGCGCGGTTCCGGACTGAAGCTCCTGGAACCGCTCGGCCCTAGCGGACGGAGCTGCACAATATTATCCGGCGGCAAATCCTAGAAGTTTATTTGCAACAGGTTCGTCGGGAAAGCCTGATAATTAACAGCTCCGTACTTAACAACCATATAAAACTGTTCTCTTGATGTAAAGTCCGTATCTAAAGTTGGACAGTTGCACAGGCCACTTATGTGCTCAAGACATTAGAGATTTCCGATGAATTAAAGAGCCATATCACTAACGTTGATTCACAGTATGATTTTAGAGCATATGTTGTGTTCGAATGTTATGGATTACCTGCAAGAAAACGTTCTATTGACACGTAATCATTACGGATTCAGGAAATATCGTTCTTGTGAAATACAGCTTGCTATTTACTCACACGAAACAGTGAGTGCCATCGACAGGGGTTCTCAAATTTATTCCACATTTCTAGATTTCCAGAAGGCTTTTCACACCGTTTATCGCAAGCGGCTTGTAATCATATTGCTTACTTACGGAGCATCGTCTTAGTTATGCTACTGGATTCATGACTTTCTGCTAGAAAGTTTACATTTCATAGTAATTGATGGAACGTCATCTTGTAAAACAGAAATGTTACCACGTGTTCCCCAAGAAAGTGTCAGAGGCCCTCTTCTGTCCTTCAGGTATAGAAACGGTTAGAGAGAATGTGTCTATCCCTTTAAAGTGGCAGCTGATGCTGTCGTTTACCGTCCAGTAAAGTCATCAAAAGATCAAAACGAATTGCAAAATAATTTGGACTAAGTATCTCTGTGGTTTGGAAACCAGTAATTTGAGTCCAAATGATGAAAAGTATGAATTCGCGCACATGAGTACAAAAGTAAATCCATTAAATTTCGGTTGCACGACGAATTACACAAATCTAAAGGGTCTCAAATCAACTACATACTTAGGAATTATAATTACGATGAAGTTGGAACGATCACATACAAAAATTGTGAGGCAGGTGAACTAAAGTCTACGTTATTGTCAGAACACTTATTAGATGCAAGAGGTCTGCTAAAGAGCCTGCCAATATTAGATTGTCTATCCTCTGGAGTATTCCTGTGCGGTATGCGATCTTTATCAGATGGGATTCGCACGGGACACCATTTTGTATCATCCTGGACTGCGGGAGAAATTGTCACTGATGTGGTACCCGAGTATTAATGACAGTCATTAAAAATAAAAGCTTTTTTTTTTGTTGCGGCGACCAGTTTTCACGAAATATCCATCACCTATTTTCTCCTCGGAACACGAAAGGCGCCCATCTACACAGGGAGCAATGATTACCTTCATAAAATAGGAGAGATCACAGGTTCCACTGAAAGATTGAAGTGCTCCTTTTTTCAGCGCACTGTTGGATTAGAGCAGGGTGTGTCAAAAAGGACTTTACAACTTTAAAATTTCATTTACATTTATTAAAATAAGATACAGAATTAGGTTTAGTGTTATTCTAGAGGTAAACGCTTCAATTTTTTTTACCTTAAACTAGAAATGCTATTTGTGGCTTCCGTTGGTCATCCTGCACGCATCGCGTCTTTCCACACTCACTGTAGCATTACAGATGTAACTTCCTCAGTGGCGGCGTAAATTCTTGCTCTAAGTTAAGGTGGAGAAGCTGGCACAGAAGGTACAAACACGATATCCTTGATTAATCCACATAAAAACAATCTAGTGCTGTCAGATCTGGGGAACGTGAAGGCCAATGCAATTGGCGCATCACGGTCAATCCATCGACCTGGAAAACGGGCACTGAGAAAATCCCGCACATCGGCTAGGCGTGATGCACCATCTTGCATGAAGTATACATTTCGTTCTTGGGCATCCTCGTCGATGTATTAAAAATTGTTGTAACATCCATATAGACTATCCTGTTGGTGATTCTCTCACGGAGAAAAAGGAGCAGTACACTTTGTTCTTGCTCAATGAACAAAAAAGTTTAGTTTAGGGCTGTCACAAACATGTTTCAGTGTTTGATGTGGATTTTCATTGCCCCAAACCCTGCAGGTACGTGAAAAGTTGACTAGTCAGAAAAGATGATTTTGTCCAAGAAATGTTTTATGTCTCCATCTACAAGGACACTCTGCAAATCACATTTAAGTGCCTAGCAGAGGGTTCATCAATCTTCACAATTCTTTCTTATTCCAATCTCGTATAGCGTACGGAAAGAACGAACACCGATATCTTTCCGTACGAGTTCTGATTTCCCTTATTTTATCGTGGTGATCCTTTCTCCCTATGTAGGTCGGTGTCAACAAAATACTTTCGCCTTCGGAAGAGAAAGTTGGTGATTCGTTCAAAATGGTTCAAATGGCTCTATGGGACTTAACATCTGAGGTCATCAGTCCCCTAGACTTAGAACTGCTTTAACCTAACCTAAGCACACCACACACATCAATACCCGAGGCAGGATTCGAAGCTGCGACCGTAGCAGCGGCGCGGTTCCGGACTGAAGTGCCAAGAACGGCTCGGCAACAGCGGCCGGCTTTGGTGAATGGAATTTCGTGAGAAGATTCCGTCGCAACGAAAAACGCCTTTCTTTTAATGATGTCCAGCCCAAATCCTGTATCATTTCAGTGACACTCTCTCCCATATTTCATCATCGTATAATCGATTTAACATATCAACAAAGAAGTTGCTTTCACAGAGTTTTCAAAGTTTTAATAATTTCCCTGAATATGAATTATTTTAAGTTGTCGTCCAAAGTTTATTTATCTTAATACAGTTAAATGATTCTGTAGAGTCCTCTAAGACCAACGTTAGCTGTTCGAAGTCTCATCTATTTTCTTTCATTTGCTGTAAAAAAATAAATAAATAAATAAATAAAATAAAATAAAAAATTACATGACATGAAGGTGATCACCCGTTTTTAAGATTGGTTTGTTCCGTCTAATCAACTGTATATGCGATATAATAAAGTGCCACTACGTTTGTTATGCATTTAGAAAGCTTACTACGTTTTGCGTACATTTTCAACATGTCAATGTCAAATGTTTAGAAACAGGAACTGATACTCTTTCAGTATGCTAAAACTTCTTCTGAGACAGATTTTCATAATTACGTGCTGAAGAACAGATTAAAATCTTCAAGATAAGGCCGGCGTTATTTTTTCATTGCTGCCTCAGCAATCAAGTCAGTGGAGAGATTGTGAAGACACTGCACTCGAGATTACGTTTAATTCTGAGCTCCTCTCCTCCTTTCACACCTTAAGAAATGGCGTCGTGTGTAACTTACGACCATCCTACATCGTTAATAAACAACAGTTGAGCTCACTTCTAGTTTCTGTCGCTGCATCCGCCGAGATCGTGCAGTCATTCCACAATAGGCTACACGCTGTCCTGATATTGATGCTGTGCTATATAAATTCCCAATATTTTTGTAGTCTCTGTTTCCTGGAGCCCGTGCGTAGATTGTGACTGACATTGACAATGTCGCTTCTTTCATTGTTTACTTTTATTTTGGCCTGACCAGTGTCGGCTCAGATGCCCATCTTAAGCCGTGCTGCAGAAGATACACTACAAGATTCACGATACATAATACTAATGCTATGGGGCGCGTTCACAATCCTGACGTAGCTTGTCCAGTACTTACGTATAATTTGCTACTGTGCCCTCATAGAATTTCCTATTTCTGGGAATTTAACTTTTAGTTTCTTAAAATGTCCTTGTTAGGTTACAAACGAGGTGGCGTGCTTTACATTAACACAGACGTATTTTGTGGTCAAACCTACCGGTACTGAAGCTTCTTACGATCTGCGTTTTGCGTGGTGTACGTATTGTTTCCTGTTACGGAGCGGTATACATTCGTACAAATAACTAATAATATACAATTAAATTAATACCCCTAGCTGCATGCAGGCGTTCATGTAAGTCAACGGGGAAAGTTGAAAAATCTGTGCCTCGATCGGGACTCGAACACGACCTCTGCTGCAGAGGCAGACGCTCTATCTATCTGAGTCACCGAGGACACAGAGAATAGCGCGACTGCAGGGACTTATTATTGGCACGCCTCGTGTAACACCCACATTCGCAACTTATTGTCCCACACTTTATTCATAGTGCCCCTGCCCATTATACTCATTACTTGCGGCTTTACTGCCGATTCCCGTAAGAGTTCGGGCAGTGTTTGTGCATCCGCACAGAAGAAGATGGTCAAATGGCCGTTGTGCCTTAACTATATATATGAAGATAGTATCTGTTCTTTCAGACGTGTCCAAAAGAACAAATACCATCTTCGTATATACAATAATATACAAGTAAAACGAATATACACCATTACTTAACTCACTAAATAGATGCACACATTATGCAAAATACGGACCACACGAATCTACAATATCGCTATCTTTGACGACAAAATGCGTCACTATTAATGTGAAGCACAGTGACCCGTTTGAAACTCAACAAGGACGTGTTAAGAACCAATTAAAAATAAATTTCTGTCTAGTAATCTACGTAAATTCTATGACGGTGGAGTAATAAAATATAGGTAAGTACTGTGCAACCAAAGACAAAATTGTAAAGGCATCTCGTACCACATAGTATTAGATGTTGTGTATCTTATTTAGTATTTTCTGTAAGACAGCTGAAGATGGTCTACAGACCAATACCGGTACAGCCCAATTAAACTTAAACAATAGAAAAAGCATCTCTGTATATACACTTACAAAAAGTATATCATATTCTGGTGGAACACCAGCAGAATTATACAAAAGTGATGTAGTCAGTTGACTGCTGGCCCATTCAGTGACAAGGAGAACGTAATTCTGAGCGGGCGAACGAGAACTCTGGTTCTCTAGGACGAGAAACTTGTGTCTTAACCACTGCACTATCTCACTACGAATATTCGTATTAATACTGTTGACGTGCAAAGAACCGATCGAATAAATTACAAATGGAAGTCAGAAGAAGACAGATGTAAAAAATAAGTAAACTGTTTGTGATATCGAAAGTAGCTGGCATAGCTGTAAATATATTTATCCAAATGTGAGACAAAACGGTAGGAGTCTTCATGGAAAAACATAGTAGCCTAGGAAGTATGATTGTACCCAGGCATGCATCTCTTCGTCCGAAGCAAATCGCTGACTACGAATGTCGTTCTTCATGTCCTGATATACCTGTAAATCGGATGTGGAGGGATCGGGACTGTGTGTCGAGATATCTAAATGCCTCCAAGTGAAACTTCTCCATCGATGACTACGAATGTCGTTCTTCAGGGCCTGATATACCTGTAAATCAAATGTGGAGAGATCGGGACTGTATGTCGGGATATCTAAAGGCCTCCAAGTGAAACTTCTCCAAAGTAAACGAAACGACTTCCGAAACCTGAGACGTACCGTGTTGTATAGTATGTTAACCGGGGACCTAGATACGAAGGAGAGGCTCCGTCCCCGCCGCTCCCACAGTTGTACGTAACCCCACGACGACTTCCGCAGCCCATTTCAACCTTTCCCCGCCCCAAACCGAATCACTCTTTCAGGGTTATTGTGCGATTAGACCCCCAGTGGACTCCCCAGGGCGTGACCGCTACGGTCGCAGGTTCGAATCCTGCCTCGGGCATGGATGTGTGTGATGTCCTTAGGTTAGTTAGGTTTAAGTAGTTCTAAGTTCTAGGGGACTGATAACCTCAGTAGTTACGTCCCATAGTGCTCAGAGCCATTTGAACCATTTGACTCCCCAGGGAATGTCTCACAACAGACAAATGTAACCCCTGTTTGCGTGGGAGAGTAATGGTGGTGTACGCGTACGTGGAGAACTTGTTTGAGCAGCAATCGCCGACATAGTGTAGCTGAGGCGGAATGAGGGAAATCAGCCCGCATTTGCCGAGGCAGATGGAAAACCACCTAAAAGCCACCCACAGACTGGCCAGTTCACCGGACGTCGACACAAGTCCGCTGGGCAGATACGTGCAGGGGACCAGGGGCTCCTTCCCACTCCGGAAATCCGTGCGTTAGACCGCACTGCTAACCGGGCTGGAACCTACGGGGAACTCCCACATGTTACCAAGGTTCTTTCGACTACGATCAGAAAGTGTCACTGGAAATCCCTTACACTAGCTCCACAGAGTTCCGATCACTCCACATGCTATTTCTCTATTTTTTGGGCCGTGAAGAGCAACATTCGTTTGAGTGTACTTTCGTCGGGGAGGAGGTGTACACTTACACTTGAGTGCAGCTGAGTCCGATATGCTTTTCACATATATCAAATATAAAAAAAAAAGTTTTGCATCACTCCGGTATCCAGAACTCCTGAAGACAGACGTTGATTGTGGGTACTGTATCACAGACACAGTCCCTTTGGCTGGTCAGAGACGCCACTAAACCCGCCAAAGATGTAAACCATGCATTAGGCGGATGGGGTCCGACGGCCAATACCACAGTTCGATAGCGTCCGAATTGTTACTTTGTGAGAGGAAGGGGTCTCAACAAGGGAAGTGTCCAGGCCTCTCGGAGTGAACCGAAGCGATGTTGTTCAAACATGGAGGAGAGGAGATACAGAGAGACAGGAACTGTCGATGGCATGCTCAGGCCGTCCAAGGGCTACTGTTGCAATGGATGACCGCTACCTCCAGATTATGGCTCGGAGGAACCCTGACAGCAATGCCACCATGTTGAATAATGCTTTTCGTGCATCCACAGCACTTCGAGTTACGACTCAAAATATACACAATACCCTGCATGATGTGCAACTTCACTCCCGATTCCCGAGGTTCACCTTTGCAAGCACGAGACCATGCAGCGCGATACAGATGGGCCCAACAACATGCCGAACGGACCGCTCAGAACTGGCATCACGTTCTCTTCACCGATGAGTGTCGCATACGCCTTCAACCAGACAATCGGACGGAGACGTGTTTGGAAACAACCCGGTCGGGCCTAAAGCCTTAGACATACTATCCAGCGAGTGCAGCACGGTGGAGGTTCCCTGCTGTTTTGGGCAGGCATTACGTGAAGCCTACGTACCCCGCTAGTGGTCATGGAAGGCGCCGTAAGGGCTGTAGGATACGTGAGTGCCATCCTCCGACAGATAATATAACCATATCGGCAGCATATTTTATAGACATTCGTCTTCGTGAACGACAATTCGCGCCTTCATCGTGCAGATCTTGTGCATGACTTCCTTCGGGATAATGACATCGCTTGACTAGAGTGGCCAGCACGTTCTCCAGACAAGCATCCTATCGGACATGCTTGGGATAATCAAAACGATTTCGGGCTTGCAGCCGGTCGTCGTTAGCTTCCATCCACGATATTTCGACTGGAAAACTGCCGCAGCCATCGGAGCACTCTGACGTCTTCGTCTGGAGCAGATCTTAGAGATGATGGGGTTCCACGCATTATCTGGCTGGTAGCCATTGTCACGGTTGATAAGATTGTCTGTCATGCAAATTTCCACTGATTCTTTTATGACGGAGTCCCAAAAGGATGTTGCTGTGGTCAAAATTGTTGTCTTGTCATACTCCATTGAGTGTCCAGTGGAAATGCAGTGCTCAGCAATTGCAGACTCGCTAGGTTGCAAAAGGCGTGTACAGCGCTGATGTTCAGTGCAACGTTCTTCTACTGTTCGCAATGTTTGTCCTATATATGACATGCCACACTGACAAGGTATTTTATAAATTCCCGCCTTCCTCAATACCAGATCGTCTTTCACTGATCCCAGCAGGTCGGAAATCTTCGATGGTGGACGGAAAATTACTTTCACTTCCAAACCGTGGAGGATTCTTGCAATTTTGAAGGAAATGTTGCCAACAAAGGGAAGAAGAGCTAAAGATTTAGTAGACCTGCTCTCTTCTTTCTCCACTCCCTGTTTCTTTGGCTTGATTACAAGTGCCTTGCTAATTTGCCGGGTAGAATATCCATTCTCCTTGAACACCCTCTTCAGATGGGCAAGCTCTTCAGGCAAACTATCTGCATCTGACACTACATGAGCTCGGTGTACAAGTGTTTTAAGTACACGAATTGTTTGCGATGGGTGATGGCAGCTGGATGAATTTAAATACAAATCAGTATGTGTGGGCTTTCGATAAACCGAATGCCCCAGAGAGCCATCACTCTTCCGTCTAACTAGCACATCCAAGAAAAGGAGGCCACCATTTTTCTCTACTTCCATGATAAACCGAATGTTCTCATGAATGGAGTTGAGGTGATCTAAAAACTCCATTAATTTTTCTCCTCCATTAGGCCACACTACGAAAGTGTCATCCACGTACCCCAAAAAACAGTTGGTTTGGTGGCTACTGATTCAAGTGCTCTCTTCTCAAAATCCTCCATAAAAAGGTTGGCCACCAAGGGAGACAAGGGGCTACCCATGGCGACGCCGTCAATCTGTTGAAAATATTCTTGGTTGAACATAAAATATGTTGAGGAGAAAGTGTGGCGAAACAAAGCAGTGATCCACCTGAAACTTAGTGCCAATCAGTGCCAAGGAGTCAGCAAGAGGTACCTTTGTAAAAAGACACCACGTCAAAACTAACTAAAAGATCAGAAGTACTTAGTCAGAGAGCCCCCAGTCTGTTTATAAAATCGGCCGAGTTACGTATGTGATGCGGACATTTGCCCACAAAATTTTATCAACAATGTGCTGACCAGGGCAACAGTCACACATTTCCTGTATCCAGAAAGTCCCCTACAGGACCTTCAACATGCGGTCGTGCATTATCCTACTGAAATGTAGGGTTTCGCAGGGATCGAATGAAGGGTAGAGCCACGGGTCGTGACACATCTGAAATGTAACGTCCACTGTTCAAAGTGCCGTCAATGCGAACAAGAGGTGACTGAGACGTGTACCCAATGGCACCCCATACCATCACGCTGGGTTATACGCCAGTATGGCGATGACGGACACACGCTTCCAATGTGCGTTCACTGCGATGTCGCCAAACACGGATGCCACCATCATGATGCTGTAAACAGAACCTGGATTCACCCGAAAAAAATGACGTTTTGCCATTCGTGCAGCCAGGTTCGTCGTTGAGTACACCATCGCAGGCGCTCCTGGCTGTAATGTAGCGTCAAGGGTAACCGCAGCCATGATCTCCGAGCTGATTGTCCATGCTGCTGCCAACTTCAAAGAACTATTCGTGCAGATGGTTGTTGTCTTGCTAACGTCCCTATCTGTTGACTCAGGGATCTAGATGTGGCTGCACGATCAGTTACTGCCATGCGGATAAGATGCCTGTCATCTCGACTGCTAGTGATACGAGGCCGTTGGGATCCAACACGGCGTTCCGTATTACCCTCCTGAACCTACCGATTCCATATTCTGCTAATAGTCATTGGATCTCGACCAACGCGACCAACAATGTCGCGATACGATAAACCACAATCGCGATAGGCTACAATCCGACGTTTATCAAAGTCGGAAATGTGATGGTACGCATTTCTCCTCCTTACACGAGGCATCACAACAACGTTTCACCAGGCAACTCCGGTCAACTGCTGTTTGTGTATGAGAAGTCGGTTGGAAACTTTCCTCACGTCAGCACGTTGTAGGTGTTGCCACCGGTGCCAACCTTGTGTGAATGCTCTGAAAAGATAATAATTTGCATATCACAGCATCTTCTACCTGTCGGTTAAATTTCGCGTCTGTAGCACGTCATCTTCGTGGTGTTGCAATTTTAATGGCCAGTAGTGCACTTTGCGGGTAGATTGCACTGATGGTGCAATTAGTTGTGATAAGAAAACAATTGAATTAATTATGACTTGAAGATAATACGGATGCAAGAATGTCTCAGCCTGTGTCTACTGCTCTATGCTGGAAAGTTTGTGTCATGAAGAAGCAAAAATTCTCTTGCTAATGCTTGAAAGTCTCTAATACTAGAGCACGAATTACTGTTCTTACTGTACCTCCATACTGCTACAGAACATGGTCATATATCACACAGTCTTCGTCAATAAATGACCGGAGATAAGATTTTAACCTAGAAACAATGTTAAATCTGTGGTCGTGAAACCTCGTTGATTTCGTAGACCAGGAGCAACTGCTGGAATCTTCCGGTCGCTGGTTTAACTTTTCCTGTTCATAAATAGGAACTTGTGCAGGATCCTCGGATGCTGATTCTGTAAGGATCAGTCCACATGTGGTTATATAATGCGTAGCCGTTCGCAGATTTCTATTACTAACAGGAAAAGCTTCTAGATTCCCTTGACCGCGCTTGCAGATCCACCAGCAAATATGCCGGCTGCGGTGGTCTAGCGGTTCTAGGCGCTCAGTCAGGAACCGCGCGACTGCTACGGTCGCAGGTTCGAATCCTGCCTCGGGCATGGATGTGTGTGATGTCCTTAGGTTAGGTTTAAGTAGTTCTAAGTTCTAGGGGACTGATGACCTCAGATGTTAAGTCCCATAGTGCTCAGAGCCATTTGAACCACTAGCAAATATCATCAACCAAACGTCCTACGTTCCTGTAGCTTAACACAATTTACTTCCTCAAAATTCCCTTCAGGAAATTACTGAGATTGGCTAAATTACTTTTACAGAATTTCCATTCACTCTCGCACAGATTAACAATAATAAAATCTCAAATTTCTGTCTCCCTCTGTATACAACTGTGTACCACCTCATTTTTTATAAAATAGTGCTTAACAATGGACAATTATGAGCATCTGAGCTCCATAGAACCATACATTAACACTTCTCTATAGCTAGTCACTTTTCCGGTAGCAAAATTTTTACTTTAGGTGACTGCACGGCACGGAGCAACTCTGTGTCTCGGGGTGAACGCATCCCTTCCGCAGATGAAATGCACTGACTCGACGTATTTTGTCAGTTTCAGCTTTACAAAGAGAAGGTGCGTTGTCCCGTCAACTGATCAAGCCAGCTTTAAAACGATAAACGATTAAATTTCTCGGATATTATATGGGCCTCGTGGTAATCGAACTACTGTTTACAACTTTTCAGAAACCCACTCTACACAAGCCGTATCGCTTAACAGCAGTTTAAGAAAATTAGCATTAATAAGAGGATGCTCGCCTCGAGAATAGCAGACTCTGCGCTACATCTCCTGTGAGGTTGGCATGTAACTACCAAACACCTTTTACATTAGCCGACTATATATTTACGGTAGTGTTGGATTTTTGACCTTCCCATGCGGGCTAAGATTCCGAGGAAATCCGTAGAAAATCATGAGTAAGGCCATCTAACCTGAGTTTCGTTCACACTTCATCAGTGATTAATCATTTTCAATAGTCATTAGATGTTACAAATACATACAAATTTAATACTTACATATTACTTCTCAATATACCTAGTAATTCCTCATCACAATTGTTAGAGTATTTTGAATCTTTTGAACGAAGATTTTATCCTCTCACGGCAGATGCATGATGCAGGCTCTGGGTAGTGTCGACGGATGTCTGTTCCCTTCAGCACTGCGAACTGGGCGTCGTCGTCGATGGATCAACACTGAGTTGGCTTGTGCGTTGGACCAGGAGGTTATGAAGGGATTAAGAATGGTGTGCAGTGGACACGAAAAAAAATGTATAAGAATTTTGACCCTTACTAAATATTCTCCTTGCCCATGAAATGAAGGGGTTGGTGGATTGTGGCGCTAACACGTTTCTTCACTAACACGGCTAATTCGCGTCGTATTTCATTGTATACCAACCGCTTGATAGGCTTGTCAAACTCATGGAACACTTGTTGTTTGCCACAAACTGGTTCGCCTTCGATTCCGTTTCCAGTTACTAATATCCATTGTGTATTAATCCCAAAACGACCTGACTACTATAAACTTTCTCTTCACTAATTCATATTTCTAGTAGCCTCTCAAAAGTCACCGTTTCTCCTTGGGCTCTTACAAATACCATTTTTTGCGGGAAAGGTTACGTTCACATATACTTATTTCACTTGTCCATTTCGATATTACTGCATTGCCAATTAATTCGCGGGATTTTCTTGAAGTCCATTCGCTAAAGTAATCTGGCATTACTAGTTCCATAATCCTTTTGATCCTGCATCCGAATCTCACATAACTCAGTTCAGCAACTTTAGTTTATCATATTACATTACATGAAAAGTTTGAGCCCACCTATTAAAAATCAAGCCACCACAAGATTATTACTTGAACACCGATAATCTGTGTTCGCGGAGGATACCGTAAGACCTACACCCTGACCTGACATATAAAAGCAATGTTGAGCAATTACTCTCCCAGAATTACTTGGGTACTTTCATACTCCAGCAATAAAATTAACTAGCATAACTACTTATCATATAATTCCACAAATCTTTAACTATACCTATATTATTGTCTTGTAGACCATAGATATATGATCCGGTTGAAAACTGATTGCTGAAAAGAAAACATATAAATTCCACAGACGTAAGTTTCACTGGACTGGCAGTGGTCTTGTAACAGCAACGACTCTGTAATATTGTTCATATAAGTAATTCTTTTCATCTGATTTTACGATAAATTTGTGTCATTGATGTTCTGATTTCATTTCTTTTTGTTTCATGCCATTACGTTATGAAAACTGCAAATAAGTTTCAATGCGAACGTTAATGTTTATATCAAATGTCAAGTAATATTGTTGTAGAATTGAAATGTAACAAATGTTGAAAATGTTGTAAGATGTTTAAAATTGTAACTGTGCGACTGGTTCATACGTAGGCAAAGTGTTAGTATATGTAGATTGCAAATCCTCGGGTGAATACCCGGTCTGACAGGGAGCGGTAAAAGGTGGATGGCAGGCGAGCGCGGGAAAATGCGCGCGGGCACTGCACGGCACTACGGGCACAATAGTAGTTGGAGTTTGGCACTGGTTTGAGCAACACCTTCTGGAGCGAGGAGGCTCTCCTGGAAGACATAGCTTCACTGAGCCTCGGGTATGCCGTTCCAAAGCCCACACAGCATGGCAAAATTCCATAGGCATGGAAAAGTATTGCGACGCAAAGAAGAATTAAACTGCCGATACATCAAGAGCCATAGCTGTGGTTGTATGTGTGCTCTGTGCCTCGCCATCTTGCCGCCCGCCAACCACCGCATCGATACTAGCAGGTTGAAACTTTTAGTACTGTATTCATATGGATCAGAGAGTGAACTGTATTTGTTTGGTGCAATAATAACCTAAATTTTACCAGAACATTTCCATCATTCAATTATCCTCATAACTAACCTAGACAGGGTCCCTTCCAAACGTTGTGCAATCCGAGTGTCCCGAAATGAAAAATAAAAATTGTGTTAATAATAATTATTTGCAGAACTAGCAATATTAGAATGGTGTTTAAAGAAATGTTTTGTTAATGAACCAGTAAATGAATAGCGAAGTTCTAACGAAGTCGAAAGATAACTTTAGTACTGATATAGTAATGAAGTTTATTAATTCGAGACAGTTTTAAAGGCATTTAAATGAGCAGTAAGTAAGATGAAAAGAGTAGTAACCTACTTACTGGTAATCTTGAATGAATAATAAATACAGTACTCATTTTTTTTTTTAAATACAGGTATCATAACAGTTTCAGGGCCCCCCCTTGATTCATTTGAATTCTGAAGTGTTTTAAATTGGTTGGATCAGCAAAAGTTAAAGTCAATATAAAGTCAAAAATTATCAGTTTTTTTATCTTTATCAAAATTGACATTTTATGTGTGGTATGTAAGTACAATTTCTAGGGTATCCTATGCCCGAGTTTAATCAGATTAATAGACAGTATAATGTTTTGTAGTATACATTATAGTGTAGTGTTATGTATTCATGATTTTCCATATCAGTACAGAACGTGAAACTATCAGTTCAATAGATTTTCGGGTTCTAAAATTCTACTATATTATGCAATGTTACAACCTGTTGTTTTGCATGAATATATACCAACTTGTACAGAGAAGAAAATCAGTTAATGCCTAATTAGGCTGGCGACCGTATTACTGTCACATTGGTAGCGTCTCCTGGTTTGCTTTTGATCCATCCTGACGCGTGATTGCATTTCGAAGTTACTTGACAGATCAATGTTATTACAGAGTGGATGTAAGTCTGATTTGCCACCATTCAGGTACATGCGGTCGATATCTATACGAAAATCCTTTCTCATAAATCCCGGTCACTTACCATAGCACAGACTTTAACGAGTACTGTGTCAGGGATTACAAGTGGCTCCCCAGTGACAGGAAATCAAGTTGTTTTCCGTCACAAATTAACATGAATACCGAACAGTGAGTGTTCAGTGGCACGAATCGCAATAATATTCAGTGAAATAAATATCTGTGAACGTCAAGCACGGTAGTGAGGTGTATTTTGCGTTCAGTATGGACAGGAACGTAAACGCAGTGGATGCGCCGAGCGTAATGGAAGATGCGGCTGGCAATGACAGGAGATGGCGTTAGCGGTACACAATTGGTGTACGTACAATACCATGAACGTGTTAACGAACAGATTGAAATGTCGAGATCACCTCGAAGACAGCAAGGAATAAAACAGGGAGTAGAGGATGACTTTGCAGATGATGGTACGTGAATGAATCCACTGACATGTTTGATTCAACACAGATAAAGAAAGAATCGAAAGAAAATTTTGAAGTAGGATCGGAACACGCCAATTCCGTAGAACAAGACATTGCGAAAATCTTAAGCATGAACGACTTATTTGAACGAGTAACCAAACAAATTGCAGGACAGAATGATCAGCTTCAAACACAAGTCAGTAATCAGGTTAGTCAGCTTAAAACACACGTTGACGAGCAGCTTTAATCACAAAGTAATCAGCTCAGAACACGTGTCGATGTTCAGCTCAAAACACAGGTTGGTCAGCTTGAAGCACAGGTCAAAGAACAAGGAATTAAAATTAGTAGGTAGAACCAAAAGTGGGTAATTTAAGTTCTGCAGTAAATTATATGAAATCTGAAATTGACACAATTAATAAAAATATGAATACTATGCAGAGGGAAATTGACGAAATTAACAGTAGGTTTGATGTTGAAATTTTCAACATCCAAGAGAAAGTAGAGCCTCTAGTTGAAACAAAAGGAAATAGAGAAAGATGGTTGTTTGCCTTTCTTGGATGTCCTGGTTCGAAGGAAGAATGATGGTTCTCTAGGGCATTCAGTATACTGGAAACCCACTCATACTGACTTGTACCTGCAAGCATCGAGTTGCCATCACCCATCGCAAAACATGAATTTGCTTAAAACTCTTGTTCATAGAGCTCATACTGTCTCAGATCTAGATAGCTTACCTCAGGGACTCGACCACCTAAAGACAGTATTCAGCGAAAAGTGGTATTCCATCCGGCAGATTAACAGGACGCTAACAGTTAAAACCAAGAAGCAGGAAGTGAATAAAGAGGAGAACATGCGGGAACAATCTTTAGCTTTTCTTCCATTCGTTGGGAGCACTTCGTTTAAAATAGCAAGAATCCTCGGAAAATTTCAGGTAAAAGTGGTTTTCCGCCCACCATCGAAGATTGCGGACCTTGTGGAATCAGTTAAGGACGATGTGTTACTACGAAAGGCCGGAATTAAGATACCGTGCCAATGTGGTATGGCTTACATAGGCCAAACCACACGCACCGTGAAAGAACGCTGCACTGAACATCAACGTTACACCCGCCTTTTGCAGCCAAGCACTGGACATTCAATGCAGTATGAGAAAACAATGATTTTGTCCACAGAAACGTCTTTCTGGGACTCCATTATTAAAGAATCCATAGAAATGCGACTGTCGGAAAATCTGTTAAACCTTGACAGTGGCTACCAGCTGGACAGTGCATGGAATCCCATCATCTCCACGATTTGCTCTAATCGAAGACGACAGAGTGCTTCGACGGCCGTGGCAAACAGCAACGCAGAGGGCGACTGAGTTCCGCTATTCCACCAGCGAGGGCGCTGCCGGCGGGCAGTGTGGTTCATCTATCAAGTTTTCGACGCATGCGCAGAATAGTCACAGTACGCTATATATTGCGGAACGGTGCACATTTTCGCCAGTCTGCGACGGCTCACCTGAAGATGACTGGCAGATGCCCAGTTGAAATATCGTGCGAAGTATTGAACGACGACCGGCTGCAAGCCCGAAATTTGTTTGACCAATAATTATTGATTGTAACCAGGAAGTGGTCAAAATTAACAATGCATCTACAAATTTGGAAATAAAATTTGAGGAAAATGAGAAGGTGTTCGTTCGATTCAGAAATTGGTTCTTTATTGTTGGAGATTGACCAAAGGAATCATAGTTTGACAAACATGTATGAAATGTACCATGTCAAGAGGTTAATAGATGAGAGTGAGAGGCAAAGGCATGGTTTTAAAGAAATTGTGGAAAATGTGAAGGAGATATCTCTTGATCAGAAAATAGAATTGCTTGATCTTTTAGAAAGTAATAGCACCGTATTTTCGGACAAACCTGGCCTAGTTAAGAACTTTGAATACCAGATTGAGACATTAGAGCATAAACCTTTCTTTGAAAGACCGTTTTCGGTACCCATATCAAAGAGGCAGACCGTTCAAGTGGAAATAGATAAAATGATAGAATGGGGTGTAATTGAACGGAGCAACAGTGGATATAATAGTCCCCTTATCATTGTGAATAAAAAGGATAGGGGAGTAAGAGTAGTCATTGACGCCAGGACTTTAAACAAAATTGTAAAGAAGGAAAGAGACAGACCTGAAAATCTTTACGAAATGCCCCAAAAGTTTTATAATGTGAAGTATTTAACCAGTCTGGACATGACCGCCAGATACTGGCAAATCCCATTGAGCAAAGAATCCCGTAAATATACCGCTTTTCTATTCGCCGGGAAATGCTATCAGTATAAAGTAGTGCCATTTGGGCTTAGCACTTCTGTGGCAGTATTTATTAGGGCACTGGAATTTGTATTAGGGGGAGTATTAAGTTCCCAGCTAATCATTTATGTAGATGACTTACTGATTGTTACTGAGGAATGGCAAGAGCATTGTGAATTATTGCAGAAAGTTTTTGTTGCTCTACAAGCCGGGGGCATGACACTAAATGGAAGAAATGTAAATTCGTGAAGTCGGAAATAAAGTTTTTGTGGCATATTATTACTTCGACCGGGATTGGCAAGGACCCGGAAAAGTTAAGTGCAATAGCAGAGTGTCCAGCTCCTAACAATAGAAAATAGTTGAAAGCCTTTTTAGGTCTATGTGGGTTCTACAGAAAATTCGCCGAGGGGCAAGATTTTAAGAGTCCTCATTTGAATAATCTCCTGAAGAAAAATAGTGCTTTTGTTTGGACTGAAGGGTGCATGAGAGATTTTGAAAATTTAAAAAGTGAACTCTTGCATGACAATATTTTGTATCACCCCATACTGACAGAACCTTTCCACATGATTACTGACAGTAGTGCTTATGGGATTGCTACAGAAATTTTCCAAGAAATCTGTGATGGCATAAAAAGTCGAACACAGGACTATCGTGTTTGCAAGTAGAACTCTAACAAAATTCGACAGAAACTACACTATATCTGAAAAGGAGGCTTTAGCCATTATATGGGGATTAAAGAAATTCAGGAATTATCTGTGGGGCCATAAGCTCATCATACTTACTGACCACAAAGCTTTAACTTTTCTTAAAGATTGTCGTTTACTTAGTGGTAGGCTAACCCGTTGGGCTTTGTACCTACTGCAGTTTGATTATGAGATTTGCTATGTTAAGGGTACTGAGAATTACGTGGCACATGCTTTATCTCGATTGCCTAATGGTATGAGTGAAGTGCGCAATGAAAATGGTGAAGAGGGTACTTTCCAGATAAGATATATGAAAGAGGTTTCAGGAAAAAGGATAATTGAGCAAATGTGTAAAAACACGAGGTGCCATCAGAATGAGGATCCGACATGGAAATCGGTGAAGGTAAATTTTGACAGTGTGCAGTATCCTCAGAATAAGAAATACTACAAAATCTTTAAAGGCATTTTATACAGGAGGAAATATTTAGTCACTGAGGAATGGAGAGTATGTTGGCCACACCAGTTTGATGCTGATGTCATAGACTATTTCCATTTAGCATTGGGGCATAGTGAACCAAAGAAATGTTTGGATAAACTGAATAATGTAATAGTGATTGCTGGTAGTGTCAGTAAGAAGTTAAATGAACGAATTCAGTCGCGTGATGTATGGCAAAGAGTCAAAGTACCTAACAGAACTAGTCGAGGTCCAAAGCAAAGTACATTATCTGAGGACACCCTAACATTATTATCTGTAGATTTGTATGGTCCCTTCCCGAAGAGCCGGACGGGGTGGCCGAGCGGTTCTAGGCGCTACAGTCTCGAACCGCGTGACCACTACGGTCACAGGTTCGAATCCTGCCTCGAGGATGGATGTGTGTGATGTCCTTAGGTTAGTTAGGTTTAAGAAGTTCTAAGTTCTAGGAGACTGATGACGTCAGAAGTTAAGTCCCATAGTGTTCAGAGCCATTTGAACCTCCCGAAGACTTCGGGAAACTGTGCATATATTCTAGTAATTTTGAAAGTATTCTCAAAGTTTTAAAATTATACCCCTTGAAAAAGGTAACGGCAAAATCTGTATTTAATAGGATTTTCGAATACTTCAGAACCATCGGGAAACCCAAGGCAGTACGATCTGATAATGAACCCCAGTTCATATCCAAAATATGGAAAGAAGGAATGGTTGATTGGTTTGGGGAAGGAGACCAGACAGCGAGGTCATCGGTCTCATCGGATTAGGGAAGGACGGGGAAGGAAGTCGGCCGTGCCCTTTGAAAGGAACCATCCCGGCATTTGCCTGGAGCGGTTTAGGGAAATCACGGAAAACCTAAATCAGGATGGCCGGACGCGGGATTCAACCGTCGTCCTCCCGAATGCGAGTCCAGTGTCTAACCACTGCGCCACCTCGCTCGGTGAAAGAAGGAATGGACCAAAAAGGTGTGGAGGTTAAATATATCTCAGCCTACTTCCCGGCTAGTAACCCGGTAGAGAGTTATATTCGAAAAATCGTGAGATTGTGTAGAACGTACTGCAGTCACAACCATAGAACCTGGGGCAGATTTATATCGGCTTTGAGAATGTCATGAACACCTTACATCATGAGTCTACTGGGTTCCCACAGGAAGAAATTTTGTTAGGCAGCAGAAGTAAAAGTTTAATTGAGGAAAAACTAGAGTTTCCGCCTTGTACAAGCTTGCGGTTGAGTCAAAAGAAAGAATTAGTAAAAGGGCAAAGCAAAAAGCTGAATCTAGATCTAAAAGACATGATAAAAACCTGAAACTTCCAAAATTTGAAATTGGGGAGTATGTTCTTTTAAAAACACACGAAAAATCTAGTGAACTGAACCATGAAATTTCCAAATTTAAATAAATTTGTAATGGACCATATATAATATAGAACATTCCACACGATAATGCTTACTACCTGATCTACCCAAAATCCAAGAGAGCTTTAGGTGTAAGAAACGTTGTGGATCTGAAACTGTAGGTTCCTAGGAGTGAGTGACCTAAGTAGACTCAGAAAGCAATCTGCAGTAAATGTGCTGTATCTTACGAGGAAACAATTTTATTCTAAATGTAAGAAATATTTGTAAATGTGTGTATACCAGTGTCAGTATGCTAATGTGCTTACGTAAGTTTCAGATTACCAAATGTACTATAAATGTAAAGGTGTATGGAAAGAAGGGCTGAAAATAAAAAAAACAAATGCTGCAAGCCAAATAAAAGATGGGACTGCCAAAATTCAAAGTGGGCAGTACCTGAGTCGTGATATAAAGGACTGCCAATCACCAAAGAGGGCAGATAAATAGTCAAAGGAGAATTGTAAGTGTGGTACAGGTGATGTGATAAAATGATGCAAAATGGACTGCCCAATTCTGAATAATAGGAAGCAAATACATGTAGCGATTTTTCTAAATAGCATTGTGTGTTTATTAGTAAATATGGAAATAGACTGCCATTCAATGCAAGCAGCAACAAATTGTTTTATAGTGTATATAGGTATCTGTATATGCTTTGTAGTTCCATATCTTGAATTTATTTGTCTGAGAAATTAAAATAATAATAAGTAATTTGCTACTTAAAACATGTTGTGATAGGAAGTTGGACTGTGCCTAAGGCACTTAAGTAAATGGTAGGTAAATATTCTTGATATATTAAAAGGTATAGATATATATAATGTGAATGAAAGGAAGTTTTGTGATATAAAATTTTATGATGGTACATTCACACAAAGATTCAGAACCCCTATATAAAAATGAAGTTTAGTGTTCCCATCAAATTTGTACTTAGAGAAATTTACTGGAAACAGGGGCATGTGTAACAACAGCGACTCTATACTATTGTACATATAAGTAATACTTTCCATCTGATTTCACGATAAACTTGTGTAATTGATGTTCTGATTCCATTTATTTATGTTTCATGTCATTATGTTAAGAAAACTGAAAATAAGTTTCAATGTGAATATTAACCTTTATGTCAAATGTCAAGCAATATTGTTACGGAATTGAAATGTAAAAAATGTTGAAACTGTTGTAAGATGTTTAAAATTGTAACTGTGCGTCTGGTCCATACGTAGGCAATGTGTTAGGATATGCAGAATGCAAACCCTCGGGCGAATACCCGGTCTGACAGGGAGCCGTAAAAGGTGGATGGCAGGCGAGTGCGGGAAAATGCGCTCGGGCACTGCACGGCACTACGGGCACAATAGTAGTTGGAGTTTGGCACTGGTTTGAGCAACACCTTCTGGAGCGAGGAGGCTCTCCTGGAAGACATAGCTCCACTGAGCCTCCGGTATGCCGTTCCAAAGCCCACACAGCATGGCAAAATTCCATAGGTACTAAATGGAAAACCGCCGCTTCGATACTAACAGGTTGAAAGTTTTAGTACTGTATTCGTATAGATCAGAGAGTGAACTGTGTTTGTTTGGTGCAATAATAACCTAAATTTTACCAGAACTTTTCCATCATTCAATTATCCTCACAACTAACCTAGACAGGGTCCTTTCCAAACGTTGTGCAATCTGCGTGTCCAGAAATGAAAAATAAAAATTGTGTTAAGAATAATTATTTGCAGAATTAGCTATATTAGAATGGTGTTTAAAGAAATGTTTTGTTAATGAACCAGTGAATGAATAGCGAAGTTCTAACGAAGTCGAAAGATAACTTTAGTACTGATATAGTAATGAAGTTTATTAATTCGAGACAGTTTTAAGGCATTTAAATGAGCAGTAAATAAGATGAAAAGAGTAGTAACGTACTTACTGGAAATCTTGAATGAATAATAAATTCAGTACTCATTTTTGTTAAATACAGGGATCATAACAGTTTCAGGGGGCCCCCTTGATTCATTTGAATTCTGAAGTGTTTTAAATTGGTTGGATCAGCAAAAGTCAATATGAAGTCAAAAATTATCAGTTTTTTATCTTTATCAAAATTGACATTTTACGTGTGGCATGAAAGTACAATTTCTATGGTAACCTATGCCCGATTTTAATCAGATTAATAGACAGTATAAAGTTTTGTATTATACATTATAGTGTAGTGTTATGTATTCATGATTTTTCATATCAGTACAGAACGTGAAACTATCAGTTCAATAGATTTTCTGGTTCTAAAAATCTCCTATATTATGCAATGTTACAACCTGTTGTTTTGCATGAATATATACCAACTTGTACAGGGAAAAAAATCAGTTAATGCCTAATTAGGCTGGCGACCATATTATTGTCACATTGGTAGCATCTTCTGGTTTGCTTTTGATCCATCCTGACGTGTGTTTGTATTTTGCACTTACTTGATTGATCAATGTTATCACAGAGTGGATGTCAGTCTGATTTGCCACCATTCAGGTACACGCGGTCATTACCCGTTTTCAAGAAGGGACGTCGAACAGATGTGCAGAACTATAGACCTATATCTCTGACGTCGATCAGTTGTAGAATTTTGGAACATGTATTATGTTCGAGTATAATGACTTTTCTGGAGACTAAAAATCTACTCTGTAGGAATGAGCATGGGTTTCGAAAAAGACGGTCGTGTGAAACCCAGCTCGCGCTATTCGTCCACGAGACTCAGAGGGCCATGGACACGGGTTCCCAGGTAGATGCCGTGTTTCTTGATTTCCGCAAGGCGTTCGATACAGTTCCCCACAGTCGTTTAGTGAACAAAGTAAGAGCATATGGATTATCAGACCAATTGTGTGATTGGATTGAAGAGTTCCTAGATAACAGAACGCAGCATGTCATTCTCAATGGAGAGAAGTCTTCCGAAGTAAGAGTGATTTCAGGTGTGCCGCAGGGGAGTGTCGTGGGACCGTTGCTGTTCACAGTATACATAAATGACCTTGTGGTTGACACCGGAAGTTCACCGAGGCTTTTTGCGGATGATGCTGTGGTATATCGAGAGGTTGTAACACTGGAAAATTGTACTGAAATGCAGGAGGATCTGCAGCGAATTGACGCATGGTGCAGGTAATGGCAATTGAATCTCAATGTAAACAAATGTAATGTGCTGCGAATACATAGAAAGATATATCCCTTATCATTTAGCTACAAAATAGCAGGTCAGCAAGTGGAAGCCTTTAATTCCATAAATTACCTGGGACTACGCATTAGGAGTGATTTAAAATGGATTGATCATATAAAGTTGATCGTTGGTAAAGCAGATGCCAGACAGATTCATTGGAAGAATCCTAAGGAAATGCAATCCGAAAACAAAGGAAGTAGGTTACAGTACGCTTGTTCGCCCACTGCTTGAATACTGATCAGCAGTGTGGGCTCCGTACCAGATAGGGTTCATAGAAGAGATAGAGAAGATCCAACGGAGAGCAGCGCACTTCGTTGCAGGATGATTTAGTAATCGCGCAAGCGTTACGGAGATGATAGATAAACTCCAGTGGAAGACTGCAGGAGAGACGCTCAGTAGCTCGGTACTGGCTTTTGTTAAAGTTTCGAGAACATACCTTCACCGAACAGTCAACCAGTATATTGCTCCCTCCTACGTATATCTCGCGAAGGGACCATGAGGATAAAATCAGAGAGATTAGAGCTCACACAGAAGTATATCGACAGTCCTTCTTTCCACGAACAATTCGAGACTGAAATAGAAGGGAGAACCGATAGAGGTACTCAAGGTACCCTCCGCCACACACCGTCAGGTGGCTTGCGGAGTATGGATGCAGATGTAGATGTAGATATCTATGCGAAAATCCTTTCTCATAAGGTGAATCCCGCTCACTTACCATAGCACAGGCTTTAACGAGTACTGTGTCAAGAATTACTATCTGTCCATGATTAACTTCTAAAAAAATCAATACATCACATAATAGCACTACCAGTCTCGAACACTAAAGAAAATCAAATTAATTAAATTTACGACACTTACTACTTAAACTTAATTTACGTTAGTTACACATACTAGAAAATGTCATTAAAGCATCTAACACACTTAGTGAATCATGTTCTTTCTCTGTCTCTTTGTATAACACTGCCTTTTGTGTTCGTAGTATACTTTCATTGTATATCATCTGGTAGTTCTTTCTCTTCATCTCTGTATAACATTTCCTTATGTGTTAGTGAGGATAGCTTCACCTTCTTCGTTCCTGAGAATAATAAGAAGAACGCGCGAGGATGAGAAAATCTTATAATCTTAAAAGGACCTGCAAACAGCATCTGCCATTTGCTACACTGCATAAGGGAACAACTGACAGGAAAGGGGGAATGAAATACAGTAGAAGAAGAATGGGTAGCTTTGAGGGATGAAGTAGTGAAGGCAGCAGAGGATCAAGTAGATAAAAAAAAGGGCTAGTAGAAATCCTTGGGTAACAGAAGAGATATTGAATTTAATTGATGAAAGGAGAAAATATAAAAATGCAGTAAATGAAGCAGGCAATAAGGAATACAGACATCTCAAAAATGAGATCGACAGGAAGTGCAAAATGGCTAAGCAGGGATGGCTAGAGGACAAATGTAAGGATGTAGAGGCCTATCTCACTAGGGGTAAGACAGATACTGCGTACAGGAAAATTAAAGAGACCTTTGGAGATAAGAGAACCACTTGCATGAACATCAAGAGCTCAGATGGAAACCCAGTTCTAAGCAAAGAAGGGAAAGCAGAAAGATGGAAGGAGTATATAGAGGGTCCATACAAGGACGATGTACTTGAGGACAATATTATGGAAATGGAAGAGGAAGTACATGAAGATGAAATGGGAGATACGATACTGCGTAAGAGTTTGACAGAGCACTGAAAGACCTGAGTCGAAACAAGGCCCCCGGAGTAGACAACATTCCATTAGAACTACTGACGGCCTTGGGAGAGCCAGTCCTGACAAAACTCTACCATCTGGTGAGCAAGATGTATGAAAGAGGCGAAATACCCTCAGACTTCAAGAAGAATATAATAATTCCAATCCCAAAGAAAGCAGGTGTTGACAGATGTGAAAATTACCGAACTATCAATTTAATAAACCCGGCCGAAGTGGCCGTGCGGTTAAAGGCGCTGCAGTCTGGAACCGCAAGACCGCTACGGTCGCAGGTTCGAATCCTGCCTCGGGCATGGATGTTTGTGATGTCCTTAGGTTAGTTAGGTTTAACTAGTTGTAAGTTGTAGGGGACTAATGACCTCAGCAGTTGAGTCCCATAGTGCTGAGAACCACTTTTTTTTCAATTTAATAAGTCATAACTGCAAAATACTAACGCGAATTATTTACAGACGAATGGAAAAACTAGTAGAAGCCGACCTCGGGGAAGATCAGTTTGGATTCCGTAGAAATGTTGGAACACGTGAGGCAATACTGACCCTGCGACTTATCTTAGAAGAAAGATTAAGGAAAGGCAAACCTACGTTTCTAGCATATGTAGACTTAGAGAAAGCTTTTGACAATGTTGACTGGAATACTCTCTTTCAAATTCTGAAGGTGGCAGGGGTAAAATACAGGGAGCGAAAGGCTATTTACAATTTTCGCAGAAACCAGATGGCAGTTATGAGAGTCGAGGGACATGAAAGGGAAGCAGTGGTTGGGAAGGGAGTAAGACAGGGTTGTAGCCTCTCCCCGATGTTATTCAATCTGTATATTGAGCAAGCAGTAAAGGAAACAAAAGAAAAATTCGGAGTAGGAATTAAAATCCATGGAGAAGAAATAAAAACGTTGAGGTTCGCCGATGACGTTGTAATTCTGTCAGAGACAGCAAAGGACTTGGAAGAGCAGTTGAACGGAATGGATAGTGTCTTGAAAGGAGGATATAAGATGAACATCAACAAAAGCAAAACGAGGATAATGGAATGTGGTCGAATTAAGTCGCGTGATGCTGAGGGAATTAGATTAGGAAATGAGACAAAGTAGTAAAGGAGTTTTGCTGTTTGGGGAGCAAAATAACTGATGATGGTCGAAGTAGAGAGGATATAAAATGTAGACTGGCAATGGCAAGGAAGGCGTTTCTGAAGAAGAGAAATTTGTTAACATCGAGTATAGATTTAAGTGTCAGGAAGTCGTTTCTGAAAGTATTTGTATGCGGTTGCCCCCGCCCCCCCCCCCCCCCCCCTGAACCATGGACCTTGCCGTTGGTGGGGAAGCATGCGTGCCTCAGCGATACAGATGGCCGTACCGTAAGTGCAACCACAACGGAGGGGTATCTGTTGAGAGGCCAGACAAACGTGTGGTTCCTGAAGAGGGGCAGCAGCCTTTTCAGTAGATGCAGTGGCAACAGTCTGGATGATTGACTGATCTGGCCTTGTAACGCTAACCAAAACGGCCTTGCTGTGCTGGTACTGCGAACGGCTGAAAGCAAGGCGAAACTACGGCCGTAATTTTTCCCGAGGGCATGCAGCTTTACTGTATGGTTAAATGATGATGACGTCCTCTTGGGTAAAATATTCCGGAGGTAAAATAATCCCCCATTCGGATCTCCGGGCGGGGACTACTCAAGAGGACGTCGTTATCAGGAGAAACAAAACTGTCTTTCTACGTATCGGAGCGTGGAATGTCAGATCCATAATCGGGCAGGTAGGTTAGAAAATTTAAAATGTGAAATGGATAGGTTAAAGTTCGATATGGTGGGTATTAGTGAAGTTCGGTGGCAGGAGGAACAAGACTTTTGGTAAGGTGAATGCAGGGTTATAAATACAAAATCAAATAGGGGTAATGCAGGAGTAGGTTTAATAATGAATAAAAATATAGGAGTGTGGGTAAGCTACTACAAACAGTATAGTGAACGCATTATTGTGGCCAAGATAGACACGAAGCCCACGCCTATTACAGTAGTACAAATTTATATGCCACCTAGCTCTGCAGATGATTAAGAAACTGATGAAATGGATGGTAGAGTTTTGCACAGACCATAACTTAATCATAGCCAACACTTGGTTCAAGAATCATGAAAGAAGGTTGTACACAGGAAGAATCCTGGAGATACTAGGAGGTATCAGATACATTACATAATGGTAAGACAGAGATTTAGGAACCAAGTTTTAAATTGTAAGACATTTCCAGGGGCAGATGTGGACTCTGCCCATAATCGATTGGTTATGAACTGTAGATTAAAACTGAAGAAACTGCAAAAAGGTGGGAATATAAGGAGATGGAACCTGGATAAACTGACTAAACCAGATGTTGTACAGAGTTTCAGGGAGAGGATAAGGGAAAAATTGACAGGAATCGGGGAAAGAAGTACAGCAGAAGAAGAATGGGTAGCTCTGAGGGATGAAGTAGTAAAGGCAGCAGAGGATCAACTACGTAAAAAGACGAGGGCTAGTAGAAATCCTTGGGTAACAGAATAAATATTGAATTTAATTGATGAATGGAGAAAATACAAAAATGCAGTAAATGCAGCAGGCTAAAAGGAATACAAACGTCTCAAAAATGAGAACGACAGGAAGTGCAAAATGGCTAAGCCGGGATGGCTAGAGGAGAAATGTTAGGATGTAGAGGCTTATCTCACTAGGGGTAAGATAGATATTGCCTACAGGAAAATTAAAGACACTTTCGGAGAAAAGAGAGCAACTTGTATGAATATCAAGAGCTCAGATGGAAACCCAGTTCTAAGCAAGGGCGTTGTACTTGAGGACAATATTATGGAAATGGGAGAGGATGTAGATGAAGATGAAATGGGAGATACGATACTGCGTGAAGAGTTTGACAGAGAACTGAAAGACCTGAGTCGAAACAAGGCCCCGGGAGTAGACAACATTCCATTAGAACTACTGACGGCCTTGGGAGAGCCAGTCCTGACAAAACTCTACCATCTGGTGAGCAAGATGTATGAGACAGGCGAAATACCCTCAGACTTCAAGAAGAATATAATAATTCCAATCACAAAGAAAGCAGGTGTTGACAGATGTGAAAATTACCGAACTATCAGTTTAATAAGTCACAGCTGCAAAATACTAACGCGAATTCTTTACAGACGAATGGAAAAACTGGTAGAAGCGGACCTCGGGGAAGATCAGTTGTGATTCCGTAGACATATTGGCACACGTGAGGCAATACTGACCTTACGACTTATCTTAGAGGAAAGATTAAGGAAAGGCAAACCTACGTTTCTAGCATTTGTAGACTTAGAGAAAGCTTTTGACAATGTTGACTGGAATACTCTCTTTCAAATTCTAAAGGTGGTAGGGGTAAAATACAGGGAGCAAAAGGCTGTTTACAATTTGTACAGAAACCAGATGGCAGTTATAAGAGTCGAGGATCATTAAAGGGAAGCAGTGGTTGGGAAGGGAGTGAGACAGGGTTGTAGCCTCTCCCCCATGTTATTCAATCTGTATACTGAGCAAGCAGTAAAGGAAAAATTCGGAGCAGGTATTAAATCCAGGGAGAAGAAATAAAAATTTTAAGGTTCGCCGATGACATTGTAATTCTGTCAGAGACAGCAAGGGTCTTGGAAGAGCCCTTGAACGGATTGGACAGTGTCTTGAAAGGAGGATATAAGATGAGCATCAACAAAAGCAAAACGAGGGTAATGGGATGTAGTGGAGTTAAATCGGGTAATACTGAGGGAATTAGATTAGGAAATGAGACACTTAAAGTAGTTTTGCTATTTGGGGAGCAAAATAACTGATGATGGTCGAAGTAGAGAGGATATAAGACGTAGACTGGCAATGGCTAGGAAAGTGTTTCTGAAGAAGAGAAATTTGTGAACATCGAGTATAGATTTAAGCGTCAGGAAGTCGTTTCTGAAAGTATTTGTATGGACTGTAGCCATGTATGGAAGTGAAACATGGGTGATAAAGTTTGGACAAGAAGAGCATAGAAGATTTCGAAATGCGGTGCTACAGAAGAATGCTGAAGATTAGATGGGTAGATCACATAACTAATGATTAGGTATTGAATAGAATTCGGGAGGAGAGGAGTTTGTGGCACAACTTGACTAGAAGAAGGGATCGGTTGGTAGGACATGTTCTGAGGCATTAAGCGATCACCAATTTAGTATTGGAGGGCAGCGTGGAGGGTAAAAATCGTAGAGGGAGACCAAGAGATGAATACACTAAGCAGATTCAGAAGGATGTAGACTGCAGTATGTACTGGGAGATGAAGCAGCTTGCACAGGATAGAGTAGCGTGGAGAACTGCATCAAACCAGTCTCAGGACTGAAGACCACAACAACAACATGATGGGATGATTTCGGTATAACAGTGCTTTTCGTAATTATTAAGTTTCGTGGAATCGCTGGCGTAGCTCACTCCCCACTGTGCCCACTATGCTACTACAGTATCGCCGTAGTTAACGATAGAATAACACACTTATCTTGCGTATCTTAAATGAAAACGAATTAACAAGATCCCCTTTCTTTACCTCAAGTGATTACCTGAGTCTTTTGATGATGAGGCCTACCTGTCTTTTTAAATTGCTGTTCCAGTAAATCCATATCCCTCTGTATTAAAAAGAAGGAAGAAAGATTAGGGTTTAGCATCCAGTCGATACCGATGTCGTTAGAGACGAAGCACAAGCACGGAATATTCCCATGATGGGGAAGGAAATCGTCTGTGGCGTTTCAAAGCAACCGTACCGGGTTTAGCATGTCGATGTTTAGGGAGATCATTGCATTGTTCGTTAAAGAACCATTTGATGACACTGTAAGTCTTACGACATTAAATGCAAAGGCTTGTCGAAACACTTGCCCTTGTTATAATAGAGAGAAATAAAAAGTTACTATTGAAAATCCTGAACATTACCGAGGTTTTTCGCTTACCATAGTCTGCCTAATAAGAAAGAATAAGAGGGGTTTTGTTGCACAGTCACATAGAAATTGAAAGCGCTCTGCTAAGACACTTTCTGTCACGTGTTTACTTATAAACCGTTTACTCGTTGTGCAAAATTAGGTTAAGAACTTTTGGACCGTGTTTAGTAGTTATTTCATCAAATCCACTAATGTAACAGGCAAGGCAGTTAACGTGAAAGTCCAAAGCAATGAGAGCTCAGTAAGAGAAGGATAATCTTTCAACTCCTATTGAGTTAATTTATCTAAACTGAAGACGTAAGGTTAGCTATGGTTTCAGCGCTGATGAATTTCCGCCTAGTCTCCCACAGATTACGGTCTACCTCCTTTTTTGGATGTTCGAGTGGCTTTGAGGAAACGTAATTTCAGCCATGTACAAGGTTCCGCTTTATCGTACTAGCAATTGGTCCAAGTACTCTTCTTGTAATTTGCTCATTACTGTTAGAAGTCTTGCTCTTCCACCCGTTGAACTGTATAGCTCCCACGTGTACTTTCTTTCCGGAAGACGGTTCCTTCCCTTTTTAACCTCCCAAGTCTAGGTTCTACTTACAATGGTAGCTCTTCATACTGATGAGAACATTACGGAAAGCAATTTCTGTTCCGTTGGTAGTGGGGAACAAGTTGTTAACATCACGTTGAGCTCATGGCTAAGGTGCATAAAAGAGGCAACAACGTAACACAGTAAAAGAGAGGCCCACGACGAAAAACATCAATTTTAGTCCACTCAGAGTTTTACTGTCATGAATACTGAGAACTACAGATTTGACGTTTTACATGTCCACGATATCAAAGTCATCGTCACCCGTTTTTCTGCTGTTAAGCTGTATCTAACACGTAACTCGGAATTCGTCGTGTTACGTAATTGATAAATATTTAGATAAACGGTTCTCAGCAAGTGATAGTAACCAATCGGGAAGATATTCTGTTTCATACTAGAGCCTACTTTGTCTTTCGTGAGATGGACGCATTCTACGGTATATTTCCACTTTTTGTGCAACTTTGTATCACGTTTTAAAGGCATTCAGTAGCACAGGAAAAGACGAATGCAGTGATATAAAGTATGTTGGAACTTTTCCGGCTACAGTTCATCGAACTACGAGGGCGTGCGGATAAGTAGTGCCTCCGGATTTCTTATTTGAAAACTCTTAAAAGGTCTTCAAATAAAACAAAATTTATTAACATTCGACATGTTTATTCTTCATGTCTACATATTTATTTGAGAAATTAGTCACCCTGGTGACTGACACATTTCTCCCTACGAGACGCCGGTTTGTTGATCCCTTCACTGCAGCAAATGTGACTTCTTTTACGGAGATACAGCCTCACCTCTGTTTGCGCCGCTTCATTATTATCAAAGTGAAGTCCTCAAAGGCTTTTTATTTCAATTTTGGAGACAAATGAAACTAGGATGCAGCCAAGGCAGGACTGTAAACAGGGTGATTCACGAAGATATGCAAATTTTTTAATACGATATTCTACAAGTAAAACTAAAGAAAAAATTAACATAGGTCCGCAAATGTTTAGTTACATAGTAACGGATAATAAAAGATTTTGCCTGAAATTTAGCAACTTCGGTAATATGAAGCCATCGCAAAACTATAGGTCTAGGAGGTTAAAGTAAAGCACTATTTCCATTTATTTTGTTTTATTGATGTGATGAATCTAATAAAACATGTTCCAGCCGTAGTTTTTCCAGAACATCACTAGAAGCAAAGAAGTAATTTCGTAAAAATTTTAATTTATTAACTAAATGGCCCAATTTGCTTTTTACATTCCAGAAATTGCACAAAGTTTTCAAGAGAAGTTGTAAAGAATTTAATTTTAGAAAGGTGATGGTAATAACGTTAACTGAAATTGTATGAATGTGTCAGATACTTTGCTTTTATTAATACCATATCATACGTGAATTCATGTTAAACTGGGGAAAGCAAAGTTCAGTGTTAAGGAAGTTGTGCAGTGTATATGCTGTTTCACAATACATTCACACCAAATGTTCAAAAATGTCTCCACCGAGTTCAGTGCATTTAGCTGCACGTGTATGAACAGATTTTGTTGCTTGTTTCAGTTTCACAGGATTGTTCTCTGTTGTTATTACGTTCTTTCATTGAACAATACAGAAAACTAACTCATTTCAAGGTTAGGACACGTCTGAAACAACTCACTGACATTTCCAACAATGACATAAACGTTTCTACATTCTTAATGGAAAGTAAACAAATTTGCTTCTATACTAATCTTTGCTTCTCTGGTTGTTCTGGAAAACTACTGCATGCACACATCTGGGACATGTTTTATTGGATTCACCAGACCAATAATAACAAAATAAATGGAAATCGTGCTTCACTTTAACTACGTAGACCTATAGTTTTGCGATGGCTTCATATTAGCGAAGTTGCTACATTTGAGGCAAAATCTTTTATTAGCCGTAGCTCCGTAACTAGACGTTTTCTGACCTATGTTTATGCGAACTTTTTCCTTTAGTTTTACTTGTAGAATAACAAATTAATATATTTGCATATCTTCGTGAATCACCATGTAGAGGACGATCAATGACAGTGAATCGAAGGCGACGGTTTGTTGCAGGTACTGCAGCGTTCGTGTGTGTTCAGTTTTCTGAGGGTCTCACAATACCTTTCAGAGTTTATATTTGTGCATTTAGGTACAAATTCAAAACGCACCACACACTGAACACGCAGATTTTGTCCCATCCGGATGAGTGTGCAAAATCTGGATCAATATGTTTACCATTTGCCAAAACGTATCAAAAATGAAAAGGGGAAAACGAAATGGGTAGCACTGATCTTGGGAAGTACGCGGTTTGTAAAAGCAGACACGGTCCAACAACTGGAGTAATTAATGTCCTCGCTCTAAACGCCCCAAGCAATCAATGCGAATACCGTCTGAGTCTGTCGGTTCATGTCAAAGGTTCGCGATCTCATTACCGCCACAAATCGCGGTCACAGGGGACCGGAATATAATTTCGATTTACGGTTTAATTAAACTTATACTGGGAGAATTAACCATACTTTCACTGATAGCATTCGTATGTTGAAGAAAATTCCTCAGCAACGCGAATCGCCTTCCACTACCGAAAATGTGTCGCAGAAATATCCAATTACGGTTTTATTTGATTCTTTATTTAACTTGTCAAGGACATGTGCGTGGCAACGTACAGGAAAGCAATTAATTTTAAATGAAACAGGAAATGGAAAGTATGTTTGATGAGTTTTCGTAATACTTCAATATAAACAGGCCGCTACGAGTTTTAGATTCGGTAGCGCGTTGCAGACCTTGATGTGGGAAGAGAGAGAGAGATGGAGAGAGAGCAACGATGGGAGGGTAGAAAGGTTGGGGGGGGGGGGGGGGAAGAGTAAGAGGCAGTGCGGAACACGAGGGCAAACATTGCAACATGGCTTTCAAAAGTATTGCCTCCCAGCATGACACTAAACATTGTAACGTATATGTAAAACAAGGTGTCAGACGTTCCAAGGGACACAGTTCCTAACAGTAGTTGCTGAATTCTAGATTCCTGAATTTCAGTTGAAACACTTTTGCCCACTATTTATTATTAGTTACCTTCCCAGTACAACGCACGGTGCTTTTGTAGTTACACTATTAAAAAAAATACTTTCTTCGCTTTTCCGGAGATTATGAATTGTGATTACTATGAAAATCAGTGAGCTGAATTCAAATCTGTTTTTAAATTTTTTTCCATCAGGCCCAGTTGTTGAGTATTAGCTATTTTAGCTTCTTTACCATTACGTTGCTCTATTAAAAAGACATTAAAGTCAACTGTTTCTAAACTTTTTTGAAGACATATTTCCACTAATAAAGGAAGTACTCAATACATCTACCATTGCACATAGAGCTTAAAAATTTAAAATCGTGATCAAAACATGTATATTTTCACGCCATCATACTTTATACGTTATGCGCTATACACTTTTATTTGTTCCTATTTTGTTGAATGTCCTTGCAGTCTCGAGTTATACTCCAGCAGTAATCAGCCAGCATGTTATGTATCCATCTCCCTTCGTACCTATGTTCTAAATCGTGATGTCCTTAGAGAACGAGCTCCATGTTCATCAGACACGTCGCTGCAGCTTTCTGGGAAGTGATCCGAATGATAGTACATTAAATGCACTTTGAGGGACATTGCAACCCAATTTTTTGTAGGCAACATTCGTCTAATTTACCAGTGCTTTGTAATTATGGACTCTTCGTTTTCTCAGAAAGGTGTTTTTGATATTCTTAAAATATACCTACGGTGGTTTTTCTTCTGTCGTCTGGATGTCTTCAAAATTTTGATCCTACTGGATTTGTCTAATCTGGGGGCCAACAAACACACCTTCCTTTGTCTTTGCTGGGGCAAGACACAGAAATTTATTGGAGAGGTACAAAAATCTTCTTTCACTTTTATGCAGTACCTTAACAAAATGCTTCATGAGGCCTCGTTTGACGTGAAGAGCATATCTTCACTAGCTACCAGTCTCCTTTTTCTCGCGGTTCCCATTTTCCTAGAGGCCATATTTTCATTTAATGAGAATTTCTATCTTGTCTGTGCCTCTCACATATGAAACACCAACATTTGGTGTAGCCTTGCTGCATACCTAGTATCATGGCTATGATTTTGAAGTCGCTACATATTTTTCATTTATGTTTATTGAATTTCAAACATGTGAATATGTATTCATAAATTTCGTATGACTCTTTAACCATAGTAACATAGGCAACTGGCATGGAAGGAATTACGGTCACATTGTGGAGTAGAACAGCTTCTAACTAGTTGTGGAGGCATCTATAAAGAGTCTCCAGTCCTGGGCATTTTATTTAAAGTCCAGAGCTCTCATTATGGGACATACATCATTACAGAATGTCAGTTGCCATCATTTGAAAAATGGAAGAAAAGTACTTTCTCTATTCCTATGAAAAGCTATATTTCTACATCGCCTTAGAAGATTACTTTCTTATAACCTAGATCCTAGTAGTATACCTTTTGCTTGCTTAGGCCCAAGTCGCGGACTAGATCGCTTAGGAATGTCTGAGTTAAGAAGCCCGGATTCGATCACTCCTTTCCTGTTACGTTGTATCACTCCTTTCAGCAAGAGGGTAGCAAATTCTGACCTACACTTTCATCTTCACTGTATGTATCCAAAACATTAAGTGGCCTTGAAGGTACTGGATCGATGTCAGAATGTGGCACTAGTCTGGCAGCAGAAAGCAAATTTGTTTAAGCTATGTGTCTCTTTGACTTTCTGCTTGTAAAGTCTACAACATATGTGAGACAAAAGTAACAGTTGTTACATGATCTTTTTGTTCCCTCCAAGGCATGAATGCTGCAAGCAACATGGAATTTTTACCGTTCCACCAATTACATTTGCTTACACTCTTAGACCGTCCTGCCAACTTGTGGAGTATGAATCATCTCTTGGCTGAATGTATTACCTCTGAAGTCATTAAATGGAATTGGGACAGAGCGAGGAAGAGTACTGAATTAGCCCGCAGGAGAGAGGCTACAGCCAGGGAAGGCAACCGTTCCGAGGAATCTTGGGGGGATAAGGGTTTTATCCAAAATTTCACTGCGGGTGATGGATAACATAGTGGAATTTAAGGGAAACTTGCTCCATGATTTATTGGCCCTTGTTCTATTGTTAGGGTCTTGAAACCAGTAAACTTACTCGTTCGTTAACTCACTACTGGAAAAACCATTAAGGTTCATGTTAGCCAGGTTAAGCAGGCTAGTTAGTTCCTCCCTTGGTAAGGAAAAAAAGGGAGGGAGTTCTTTTGATTTGAATGGGGCAGGTTGAGCGGTTGTGTCTTCATTTAATCTTTTCTTCCCCCTTATTTGCTGGCGGCCAACAGTTATCCTTAGCTTCTTGTGTGTTACAGCTGGCGCAGAGTCTTGAAAATACGCCAGAGGGTGTCATGAAGAGGGTGGGTACATGGAGAGAGCGCAACACGGACACTGGTCAGCCCATGGGCTGTGTGGGTTGCTGGCTCTGTTTGTGCCTGGACCACTCGGTTGCTGGTGGCTGCAGCGAAGTTTTCACAACGCACTTCAGTGGGCTTCAGCTGAATTGTCTTCCCTTGTATCCATGTTGTGCACTTTTAGATGCTGGTGTTTTCCTGCTGGCAACTTTGAACATGGCTGACGTTTGCACCAACCGTATACACAAATCTGAAAAATATGTAAAAATCAGCCAACTGGTTGCATAGGTTTTCTATATACCTTGACCAGGTTTCGTCACCTCTAAGGGTTACTTCATCAAAAGGTAAGGTAATTACATGAAGAACATATCGTCAAAGATGTACAGTGGTTTAAGAGCTGAGTTGCTCAAGACTTGGAGAATACATTTTTAAGCACATGTAGTAGCGGCTGGTAATTTGGTATTCTAAAGTGTCCTGTAAACTGCATCCAGTGAAATTTGTCCCGTAAAAAATCGATGAGATGTTCAGTTAACCCCTTCGCCCCGTCCCCTCTCCACAACTTGCTCCACAGGTAAAAGGGCCCGCAGCGACGAGCCTTTACGTGGTATGCTGATGCAGCCGACTGGGGATGCTCGAACACTAACTGTTATACCTAAATTTTTACAACTGGAAGTGACTATATATTTTTTATTTTCTGTAGGGCCCAATTCTTTCTTTCTTTCTTTCGCTTATGCCATAGTCGCGCAGCGATCACAGGGTTGGCGCGGTTAGAACGGATTTGGCAAGGTTAGTTTTAGGGGTGGCCGGACGCCCTTCGTGCCGCCACCCTGTACCCCCAGGGGGGGAATCAGTGTACCCCAGCTGTCTGCATCTAGTGTTAATCGTGAAATAGTGCGAACGTGTTTCAAATGTCTGCGACGCGTGTAACTGAGGCGGAACGTGGGGACCAGCCCGATATTCACCTAGCGGGATGTGGCAAACCGCCTAAAAACCACATCCAGGCTGACCGGCACACCGGCCCTCGTCGTTAATCCGCCGGGCGGATTCGCTCCCGGGCCGGCGGGTCTACCGGAGTCCAGGAAGGAGCGCGTTAGCGCTCTCAGCTACCCTGACGGTTTGTAGGGCCCAATAATACTCGTAATTTTATTTAGTTACGACAATATCTTCAGAAAACGCAACGAAAAATATTACAATCGAATTAAAAACGCGGATTTTAAAAAGCATATCTCTTCTACACTAAAGCGCCAAAGAAACTTTTATAACCATGCGTACTTATAGTGATATGCAAAGTGGAAGAATTCAGCACTGCGGTCATCAACGCATATACGAGTATAAGGCAAAAAGTGTCTAGCACAGTTGCTGTATCAGTTAATGCTGTCACAAAGCCACGTTACCAAGATTTGAGTGAGTTTCAACGTGGTGTTATAGTCGGCGCACGAGCGATGGGACACAGCTTCACTGAGGTAGCGATGAAGTGGGGATTTTCCCATACCACCATTCCACGAGTGTACCGTGCATATCAGGAATCCGGTGAAAGATCAAATCTCTGACATCGTTGTGGCTGGAAGATCCTTCAAGAGCGGGGCCAACGACGACTGAAGAGACTCTTTCAATGTGACAGAAATGCAACCCTTATGCAAATTGCTGCAGATTTCAATGCTGGGCCATCAACAAGTGTCAGCCTGCGAACCATTCAACGAAACATCATCGATATGGGCTTTCAGAGCCGAAAGCTCACTCGTGTACCCTTGATGACTGCACGACACAAAGCCTTACGTCTCGCCTTGGCCGTCAACACCGACTTTGGACTGTAGATGACTGGAAACATGTTATCTGGTCGGACGAGTCTCGTTTCAAATTGTATCGAGCCGATGGATTTGAACGAATACGGAGACAACCTCTTAAATTCATGGACACTTCATGTCAGCAGGGGACTTTTCAAGCTGGTGGAGGCTCTTTAACGGTGTGAGACGTGTGCAGTTGGAGTGATGTGGGACCTCTGATACGCCTATATACTACTCTGGTAGGTGACATTTAGGTAAGCATCCTGTCTGATCACCTGCATCATGTCCATTGTGCATTCCTACTGACTTGGCAATACCAGTAGGAGCTTAAACACTTAAAGATCCGTTATACTTCAAACGAAAAGATCATTTTGTACGTATACTTCAATGAGAAAATTTCGGTCGTTGTCCAGCGGGGTCTAATATAAGGGATAGGCAGTCTCCATCAGTTTGTGACAGAGTAATTGTATTTAGTTTATTACCCCTTGTATCCTTACTGCATTGAAAACGTCTACACAACAGTGAACATGTCGACTATATGCATTGTCTGCCTGTGTTCCAAACATACTTGGCCACTGACTTACGGTACCTGATGCTGATAACACTAAGGCCTAGTTTACTAATGGTCCTCAAGCTTGCAGTCAGTACTGGTCGGTCCAGTTGGTTTTAAAGCAGTGTTACTTTTACGTTAACAATAATACACAATAGAATGGATAGATTAAGTGTTGAAGAATCGGTCGCCATGCATCTCATCTATCGGTTCACGCAGTGCAGTGGTAAACGGCAAGGCAGCGACAAGCTCTGCCGCTCCCTCAACGTCGGCAACCCCACAACAGCAATTTTCCATCTATACATGGGCGTCAACGAATAACTTGATCCTTTGGTGTAATTATGTTTTGGTGATTGCATATTATAGCCTTTTCCCCTGTTGTGAAAGTGTTTTCGAAGAAGCAAAGAGAATTCTCGTAACAAAGCCTGTTAAACCATAATTACTTTATTAATTTATAAGAAGCCATCGAAGGCCACGGATATTTACACCAAAACAGAAACTGTAACTGAACAGACTCTGGGTAGTTTGCCTGTATCTTCAAGCGTCTGCCAGTTCAGTTTCATCACCATCTCAGTGATAGTCTCCCCCTGGTCAAACAAACCTGACACCGTTAGTGCTGCCTTTCTCTTTTACGTTGAATATCCGCTTGTAGTCCTATTTGGTATGGCTCCCACATACTTGAGAAATATTCGAGGATGGGTCGCACCCGAGTGTCTTGTATGCGGTCTCATTCGTATCCTGTTAGCATTTCGCTAGTATCCCACCAATGAACCGACATCTGCCCCCTTAACCTACGACTGATCCTATGCGATCATTCCATTTCAAATCCCTGCGTTGTGTTACACCCAGGTACTATGAGTTGACAGATTATATCCATGAGTCGTTGATGTTATACTCATAGGATGCCACGTTGTTTTCGTTGCTTGAAGTACACAACTTTACATTTCCGAACAGTCACCACTTTGAAACCTTGTCAAGAACTAACTGAATATTTGTTCCGCTTTTTGCAGACAGTTCCTATATAGAGAGAACTACATCACCTGCAGCATGTCCGAGGTTATTGGAATATTTTCCGAAAGATTTTTACTGCTTTAGCAACAACTGTCCCAGCACACTTACCTCGGGCACACTCGAAGCTACTTCTACATCCGTCGATAATGACTCTCCATCCAAGATAACTTACTGCGTCCTTCCTGTAAGAAAATCTTCGATCCAAATTTCGCTTTATACTCCATA
Source organism: Schistocerca nitens (assembly GCF_023898315.1). Lineage (NCBI taxonomy): Eukaryota > Metazoa > Arthropoda > Insecta > Orthoptera > Acrididae > Schistocerca > Schistocerca nitens. The sequence continues at coordinate 364,092,855 of NC_064622.1, forward strand.
CTATCGTACTTTCTATTGAGATGATTTTCGAAAAGGAGAAATACTGCATGTACCTGGTTGCCTTGATCCAAGGCTTTCAATATGCACACTGTTCAGCGAGAACATATGATCACTTCCCTAATAGCCGGTATGTAGGTACTTATAACAGCGGCGACGCGTCGTGCCATTGGAGCAATAAAACTTTGGCAGGTTTCTGGAGGAGGGAGGTGGCACCACAACTGCATACAACTGCATACACAAGTCATCCCAGATGTGTTCGATCCGGTTAATGCCTGGCGAGTTGGGAGGGGTGAGACGGGGGGGGGGGGGGGTGGAGGCGTTGGGCAGCACATCAATTCAAACTCACGATTATGTTTATCGAACTCCATCCATCACACTACCGGACTTGTGACAAGGCGCATTATCTTGTTGAAAAATTCCACTACCGTCTGGAAAAAAGATCGTCATCAAAGGGTTTACGCGGTCTGCAACCAGTCTACGATACTTCTTAACCGCTACATTACTCTACACGAGCTCTATTTGATCCATGGATGCCCATGGGAATGTTCCCGAGGGCGTAATGAAGCCGCTGACAACTTCTCATCCATCCCACAGTACAGGTGTGAAGGACAGGTTCGAGCCGCCCCATAGGTGTGATGAAGAGGGTACCCGCATTCATCTCTGAGAAGGCGCCAGCGTCTGTTTTCCATGGTCACTTGCCCACTTCAATCGAAGTTGCCGAAATTGTCGTGTTAACATTGCCACATACATGAGTCGTCGACTGCGGAAGCTCATCGCTAGGAGTGTTCGGTGCCGACGACGTCCGACATCTGTGTAATGAGGGGTGGCCGCCCAAACCCACAAAGTGTGAACGTAGTTTCATCTTGGTGAAACTCACGATATATAGTGCAGTTTCCGAAATGCTCGTGCCGTGCCTCTAGGCCAGGGGTGGGCAAACGTTGCACGCTGCTCATGAGCACACAGCGCTGCACGTGTGCTGCTCGCGTGCAATCGTCGAACGGAGCAGTGGCGACAGCCGGCAGGTTGCCGCAGTGTAGTTCCAGGCTAAGCTGCAGACGTTGAAGCGAAGCGACCACTACGTAGTGAATTTCAGTAACCGGAAAATGCAGAGTGAATCAAGGAAACGGAGAATTGGAGATTTTTTATCTTTTAAAAAGGAATGGGAGAATCATTTTTTCTCTGTGCAAAAACGTGAAAATTGAAAATGTATAATATGTGACAGTATTCTCGCTGGTCAGCGGAAGTTTGATATTGAACGCCATTATAATAAATTTCAGTATGTTGCCGTTCTTAGTGCAATAAAAGACGAATTTCTCAAGCGATTTGGGGATATATCTTACTTATCCCGAGGTTTTGAATAGTTCTCGAGACAATCTGCTGTTTCTGTAGATGATATTCATCCCAGTTTGCAAATGGAATTAATAGGTCTACAGCGTAATTCTTGTGTGAGAGACAGGTTCCTTTTGGCAAGACGTGTGATAGATTTTTATCACGACTTTCCACAGCAAGTTTTCTCGTCTCCATCGTGAAGCCGCGAAGATAATGTCAATGTTTGGCTCGACATACGTTTGTGAGAGATTTTTTTCTGTTATGAAAATTAATAAGTCTCGGTTAAGAGCAAACATCAGTAATGAAAATTTGCGTAACTGTTTGCGTTTGTCTGTATGTAGAAATTTTGTTCCAGACATTAAACGTATTGTAAACTCCACCTGTGATAATTAAATAAAACGTATCGTAGGTAATAGGTACTCTTTCAAACGATGATTACTTGCAAGCACTCCTACTACCCTTATTCCCTCATTCAATAAAGCAGGCCAGGAAACAAAACGCATTACAGAGGAAGAAGCGGAGAGACGGTATGGTGGGGAGGGGAGAGAAGCGGGTGGCCAGCTTGCCCCTGTGTGCACGCAGAACACCTGTTAACTGCACACGTGCATGTGCACCGCACACGTGCAGAATTCCTGCCCGCCCCTGCTCTAGGCGATTACGATCTGCCCTCGGTGAAACTCGGATAGATTGCGCGCCTGCCCCATTCTACAAACAGACCACACGCTCACTGATACTGTGTGAGCTGTGCGTGTGTCGACTAGCAGACATTCTTCATCAGGTGACGCTGCTACTGATTGGACGGGCTTACTTCGATAGTAGGCTGGGGGTTATGAAGTTCCGGCTGATCAGTGTATGTGAAGAAACAAGTAGGGCTTCATACGGTCGATGATCGATGTTCTTGTTCTTGGAATCAATGCTGTTTGGCGTGGAGGAACATGTCTTATGATTCTACAACAAATGGATCTCAAGAATACTGGACTTTAGTTTTATGGTTCTGTTGTGATACACCTCTTGTACATGGATATCACCTGTGCCTTATTTCATTGACTGGACACTAGGTCTCTGTGACAGATTACGGTTAAAAGGGGACTGACTGAGACGGAAATTTGCTATAGCATCTGATTGGGTATCCATGGGGTGCTGAAGCTTTGTTAAATTTGTCAGCACCACTGACATTAATTTGTGGATCACTTTCCTTTGCATTGGTGTGAAAATTATATGGGGGCAATGGTCCTGACTAGTTGTGCTCATCATTGTCATTATTGATAAGTGGGAGACACATGATCATTATGAAACTGGATAGGAAATAAGATACGCTTTAATGGAACATAGTATTCAGAGCAACTTTCATAATATCGTAACTTACGTAACGAAAGGACAATCTTTTTTTAAGGTGACAATGCATAATGATTTTTCATACTAGGACAGAGTATGCGTATAATATTCCCGATAACGGTCCCACTAAAGGAGATATACTAAATCCGGTTATCCGAAATTCCTTCACCAAACCAGACGAAGTAAACAGTCCCTATTTCGAATGAAGAACTGCTGCCAACATAAGTAACTTTGGAGAAGATATCGTCGGTGTTGCGAAAAAAACTGAGATTACTTAATTAAGGCAAGTCTTCCGATCCGATTGTGTACCAATTAGGTTGCTTTCAGAGTATTCCGATTTAATAGCTCCGTATTTAATGATCATAGACAAACGCTCGCGCGACGAAACGTCCCTATCGAAAAAATTGGGTAAGTTGCATAAATCACACGAATCCTCAAGAAAGGAAGCAGGAATAATCCGTTGGTTTACAGACCCATTTAATGTACGACGATTTGCTGTAGGATTTGTTTACGTAAGTATGCTCTCTTCGAACATTACGAATTACATCCAAGAAACGATCCATTGACAGTCAGCACGTATTCAGTTCAGACATTCTTGTGAAAGACATGTAGCTCTCTATTCTCATGAAGTAATAAGTGCTGTCGACATTGGATCTCAAGCTGATCCCATATTTCCAGATTTACAGAAGACTTTTGATACTGCTCCTCGCAGGAGACTTCTAATGATATTGTATGCCCATGGAGTATCGTCTCATTTGTGAGACTAGATTCGTGACTTCCTTTCAGAAAGATCACAGTTCGTAGTAAATTGTGGAGAGACATCGAGTAAAGCAGTAGTGATATCTGGCGTCCCACAAGGAAGTGTTATAGGCCCTCTGCTGTTCCTAATCTATATAGATGACTAAGGAGACAATATAAGCATCCCTCTTAGATTTTTTTGAAAATGATACTTGTAAGGCGTATGCTTCGCCGGCGATGGGCGAAGCATGACAGAATCTCTGACCAGAGAGTAGTTTATCGTTAGCTGTTGCTAGTCTGCGCTTGACCGCGCGAGTGTTCAGTTGTACTCTGTCTGTAGGAGTAGTCAGTCGACAGCAGTAGCGAGTGGACGGTTGTACTGAGCAGGCGTCGGCATGCGTCGACGGCGTGTTCTTCTTGCGACTCTGGTCAGGATTGTGGTGGACGATGAGTATTGTTGTAGAAGGTAATGAAGCAGCATTGCGCACATTTAGTAATGTATGTTAATTGTAATTAATTTGTTCAAAAATGCCCCAATAGTAATTTTTTATAATTTTTTTAAAGAAAAAAATTCATTTCAATTTAAAGAATATTTCCTATGCATTTCCTCCAAGAATCAAAATTTATTATACGCCAGCACTGCACGAAGCTGTGTCGATAGATAAGAGCAGATATAGATGCAGTTTTTTTTTATTGAGGTAAGAATTTTTGCTTTTATTATTCAGAATACAGGGCCGAAGATCAGCGCTGCTGTCCTTATAAAATTTATCAGGTTTAATTATTTCTGCTGAGAGGTTCCATTTGGGTCATGGTTCGCTATTTAATTAATATTGTTGTTGGTTTATGGTCAATTTTCATTCCTTAATTTTTGCATTTTCATTTATCAATATTTGCGGAGAGGTTACATTTGGGTCTATTTCAAATTATCATTTATAATTTCTGTTGGGAGGTTACATGCTGTTATTAATCATCATCAGAATATCAAACCCAGCTGCAAAATAATTTAGAAGAAATAATGGTATGGTACGAAAATTGCAATTGTGGCCCTAAATAATGAAAAGTGTGAGTCATCCTCATGTGTATTAAAACGAATTCGTTAACTTTGAGTTACACGATAAATCACACAAATACAACTAAGTGCCTAGGGATAACGTACGAACAACTTTAAGTGGAACGATCTCATTGATAATGTTACGAGGAAGGCGTACCAAAGACTGTGTTTAACTGGCCGAAAAGAAGAGGCAACACGTCAACTAACGAATCTCCCTACATTCGTTCTTCGTTGCGGCGAGATCTTTTCACGAAATTTCAATCTCCTGCTTTCTCTCGCGATTACTAAAATGTTTTTTTGATGCCCGCCTGTATAAGAAGAAATCATCGTAATTAAAATAAAAGAAATAAGAGGACGTACGGAAAGACCTAGTTCTTTCCCGCACGTTGTTCGACAATGGAACGGTACTGAACTACTGTGGAAGTGGTTCAATGAATTCTATGCCATATACTTAAGTGTGAATTGCAGGGCAGTCATGTAGATGTAGATATGCATCATATAAGAAGGAACAGTAAGCTACAAACATTAAAGGAAGTAAAACCAGTGTCACATGTTTATGTAAGAGGGGATAAATTACAGCGTTATGTAAATATTTTCCGGCGCTCCTGCCCTCCTTCCGTCAGTATTCTATTTTGTTTATGTTGGTCTTTTGCATGGGGACGTCGACGCCGCTCGGACATCGCGGTGCAGCACCCCACTGCGGCCGGAGGGAGTGGGCGAGCGAGGACACGGGGTGCAGGCAGACAGTGACGCAATGAGCAGATGGTTTGCAGGTAAACTGTATTCAGATTTCATAGGTTTCTGGTTGGGTGCGAATTTCACTGGGTGCAGGTTTCCTGTATCCGTATTTGAGTGAACTACATAGGGAAAGCTGGAGAGTGCGTCGATGACCACTAGCCACCTTTCCCCGATGAAGAGTTTGGTGTAGTCGATTTGGACGTGTTACCACTGCAAGTGCGGTGTCGGGTACAACGAAAACGTTTGTGGCGGTGTCACCTGCGTGATGGGAAAGAAAGTGTTGTCCAGGACAGTCTGGTCTGTATACGGCGGCACGAATAGCCATCCCTGACAAACAGCTGGGTTTGCGCCTTTCCACGATGTTTCGCTTACAGAAGCTTCACGATGCGGCGGCGAAATAGCTTATGAATAACGACAAAACGATCGCCCTCAGTCATAAAACAGAGAAAGACGTCCATGATGGTTTCCAGCTGATGTAGCGAGTACATTGTTCGAAGCTAGACAGCAGCGTTGTTGGTCATGTGTTTCCGCCATCCATCTATAATGAAGCAGAGAGCTTGCCTGAGGATTTAGTCCTCAACTGTTACTTGTGCGTTCTCTGGTTCCATGATTGTGAATCGGTCGAAAAAATTCAGTAACTCACCATAAATAGCCAACCATCTCACCTCCTGTTGATTAAAGTATGGATCAGGAGCGATGTGGACTCGATACAGTTCGTCCACATACGACTGCTTTGAGGCGGCTCATTAGTGGGTCTCTTATTGGTAATTGCTCAGGAGTATGGTCCACTCTTTCTAATTGCTGAACTGTTTTGTTCAGAAAATGACTGTAAGGGCCAAAGAGGGCGACCAGAAGTTTTGGTCCGCAATTAGATAGGACTTCGTTCGATATGAATCACTACGCTCTTTTCTGCTTGGCTATTGTTTGGTTGAGTGGCGTTCAGTTTTTTCGAGGCTCACGTAAAGGGATGTTCTGTCTCATCAGGACCGTTATATGATAAAGACGAGAATTGTTCACACAGCTATCAAGAACGTAAAGTGACACAGCATCTGTAGTCATGTTTATTGAATCGTCAGAATGGAAGTAACGTGCGTGAAAAGTGGCGAGATGAAAAATATCTTGAGCACAACACGGAGCAGTGAGATGATATATTAATTTTCTTTCGACTTTTGCAATTAGCATTCACTTTCAGCGACTAGAAAAAGGAATGCGCAGTCGGCTGTAATTCACTGAGTGCAAATAGCCCGGAAACAAATGGACATATACAATTTGACCTTAGTTGTCCTCATTTGTGATATAGTAACTGCTGTATCCACATAAAACTTTACACCGCACTCAAAAATAGTGGGCCTGATCCACATTCTCTACAACTGCGCTAAGAAGGGATCTATCTGAGGTAAACTGACAAAATTATTTTTCGTGCCGACGCTGTGGCGGAGGAGGACGTGTGCAGCTTCTACAGACGGCGGCGTGTGGCAAAGCTTGTGACATTCTGACCAATGTGTGCGGTAGTAGGGACGCAGTTGTCAGAGGTGAGTGCGACAACAATGTTGGCAGCTTTGCACGGGACCGCTGGAGAGTAGTCTGAATGTGAACGGTATGCAGAATTCTGGTTAACCGATTAACTGTTGTTGGGGCGAATTTGCTTCCTCTCTACTGAGATAATTTTAACCGCGATTCCTTGGTTTGGTATGAAAAGGAAGCAAAAATTGAACGGAAAGACATAGAGCTAGCACCACCAAAAGTTCAGCAGGCTTAGTCCCTCTTCCACAACTTTTTGTGGCAACTGGATGAAGTGTCGATAGAAGACTCCTCTTATTTTTCGAACGAGTTTTGAGCCTGGCGTGAAACCTCATGAGTCTTAGCAAGTTTGAGAACCTTTTCTAGAGTTGTATTGCCCCACTATAGTGCTTGTAAACACCCGTGATGCGCCCGCTAAACCCGCAGGGCAGAACAGGTGATTAGGACTGTGGAAACGGCCAAATAAGGTGGCGGTCGGTTTCACTTCAAAACTGTAATTTATTGTAATTTAATAACCTATTTAAACCAAAACGGCACATAGCCAAATCTTGACATAGTGACTTTCAAAATCTAATTGTTTCACGGATGAAGGCCTCCAAATAAGAATTCTTAAAAATCAATAAGATAAATTTCAAGTGGCTGAAGACACGCAGTTAAAATTTCAAATAAAATAATTAAAATATATAAGTGTATATCACATCTGGAAAGATTTGCTAGCCATATATTATTGACTAGGTAGTTTGCGACACTCATAATTTGCATTCTGGCCCCTACTACATGAAACGTTTGTTCATGATATGAAAAAGTATGAAGGGTGATCTCTCTTGTTCAATGGACATATTCAGAGGGCAACAGTCAAAGCTAGGGAGAAATTAGAACGTACAGGAGAAACTAAAATTCATGGTAAGAAAATAGAACTGATGAGATTTGCTGATGATATCGCAGTGTCACGAGAAGATGAAGAACAATTAGAAGCAATGTTGGCCCAGATGGGAAACACCCTCGGCTCTTCCTATAATATTAAAATTAATGATGTACATAAACATATACACTCGAAGAAGCAGAAAAACATAAAATAACTGTTTTCTATTTGTGGTGCTACAGTTGAATGCTGAAAATTCCCTGGGTAGACAAGATGTCAACCGAAAAGATGCTCCACAGAGTGGCGGAGGAGAAGCCTTGTCTTCTGAAGCTCAGAAAAACCAGGAGGGACACATGGATCGGTCATCAGCTGAGACATGATGCTACCATCAAAAGTGTCATTGATGGAACAACAGAAGGGAAAAACACAAGAGCAAGACCGAGACCAGAATACATCAACCAGATCATGGAGGATACCTGCTGCACCACCTACACTGCTGTCAAGAGGAAGTCCAGAGACAAAAATGCATGGCGCACTGCTGCTAACTAACCTGACAGTTGAAGAACTGAGAAGAAGAAGAACGAAAAAATGTCTAAAGCTTCGGTGTCTATAAAGGGCACAACTTTGGGAAGCAAACTATACACTTTAGGATTAGTTGACAGAAGACACGCATATTGCTACTCCGTATCGGAAATATTACATGCCTGAATGAGCAGGAAGAGATGCTGATTATAGCTACACCATTCATCAGCGTCTGGTTGAAAAAGTGGGAAAGGCGACGGATTGTGTAACCGTCTCCGTTGTTCATAGCAGGAGTTGCCATGTCATCTTGGCATTGACTCTGTCCACTGCCCCAAGCAAGACCTTTGCTGTTGATGTTATTGTTTTTCCTGTTGCAATTTCAGCTGTTACTGCCTAAATTAAAGGCACTCTGGATCCATACTTTCTAGCACAGAAGTCACACTGGCTTCGAGTCCTGTGACCTTTCACTGAGGCCAGAATCCTCGTCGCCACTTTTATAAAGGGTCATGTGATTTCCGTGTACCATCGTGCACGTATTTCATTACTTCGCGGTGAAACAATCATAGAACAAACTGAAGTTTGTAAAAATCTTAGCGAGCTGGGTTCGCTTGAACAAGGTAACTTAATGGTGAAAGGATAATACCGGAAAGGTCGCACTTTTTCAATATTTGTTTTAACAGCTGCATCTGCAATTTCTTACATAAGATAATTAGTTTCTATCACTTAATAACGATTTTCGTATATTATTAATCACATGTTGTATAAAGTCAGTTTAAAATACAGAAATAAATGAAACAGTCATAAGCTGTAATTTTAAGCAGAAGCACCACGGTACACTTGTAACAACATTCAGCGACAAAATTATGGAGGCCACAGAATGTTGGCTCAAGTAACAGAGTGCTATTCTTCTTATTCTGCAACTTATGACTGTTATTTTTTAAAATCTCTGTTCACAATTAGTGATTAATCCGTTCTCAAGATAATAATCAAGTGGTCGAAACTAGTTATACTGTCTGACTAATTGCAGCTGAGACTGTTACAGTGAATAATTTAAAGATTTCTACAGTGTGGCATCTCTCATGGCAATACACCGATTATCAAGTCTTCAAGTCCTCGGAAAGTCGTTAGCAGCACAGCAGTAAAATTCGTATAGAAAACCATAAGCCAGTTCACTAGCAGGCACACAAGTTCCGATAGCAGCTCATGAGGATGGTGTGTGCAGTCTTCAAGCGACAGACGACGTGTCAGTGGAGCTCTTGGCGGCTGCTAATGAATTGGTTCAACTGGCTCTGAGCACTATGGGACTTAACATCTATGGTCATCAGTCCCCTAGAACTTAGAACTACTTAAACCTAACTAACCTAAGGACATCACACAACACCCAGTCATCACGAGGCAGAGAAAATCCCTGACCCCGCCGGGAATCGAACCCGGGAACCCGGGCGTGGGAACCGAGAACGCTACCGCACGACCACGAGCTGCGGACGCTGCTAATGAAGGCCAAGCAACGCTTACACCGAGTGGCCGTACCAGCAACCTCTTTGACTCAATAATCTCTATATCTTCCTCGGAGGAGGAGAGATTCAAGGGAACGAGACTTCTCCGAAGATCACAACCAAAAACAGTGGTGTTTCTAATGTTGTGTGCCACCTGTCTGCCTCTGTACTCTTACACAATCGTAAAAAGAATTGCCGACATTTTATTCCATTTTATGTCGTGAAATGTTTTTTCTTGAGCAATACGTGCTATGAGGTCCTTTCATTTCCCATAAATCTTATTCCAAAAATGGCGTATCTCGTAATGGACATTGCCTTCGATGTAGCACCTCTTCAATTTGTCTTCATAATCCCATTCCGGCCCGAGACGCCTGGGCTGACGGTCGTGTGCGTGTGTGAGGTGTGCTTGATTGTATATGTGTTTGTGTGTGTGTGTGTCTTTCTTTTACTGACGAAGGCTGTGGCTGAAAGCTATATTTGAGTATCTTTTAATTACGCCTGTCTACAACTTGACGTGTCTTCTTTAAGGTAAGTAGTAATCTGTCTTGGCCTGCCCTGCTGATCTTCATAATACCTCATTACAAACAGCTGAAATCGGGAGGATCGTCCAATAAACTTTCATATTTTCTTCCTCGTCCAAATTTTGGTTGTGTGATGTTACTTTTTTACTGAAACGATGAGAGACAATGGTCTAGTTTCGTATTTTTCTGACAGCAGGTAAAGTATATTTCTAATTACTACACCTCCCATAGTCGTTTATACATTTGCTATTCTCTGTAACTAATTGGGTCAGGTTGATACAGACTTTAGTGAACCTATCATGCTGGCACTTGTTTGAGGAGCGGGGTTCAAGCAACGTACAGCCATTTAAATGTAGCATGTCCGCTGCTTTCCTAACTCTATTAAGCTGAACTTCGGGATGTTTCTTTCGAATAATCCAGGATCAGTTCCCTTTCATGCCTTCCACCTGTGGTGGTGCTTCCCAGTTAATGACTTTCCTTTGTAACGGCAAGTTAAACTACTATCCACCTTCCTTCAGTACATATTGTAGCTCGTCCTGTGTTTGTTATTTGAATCTTTGTTGCCTTGCTGTGCTATTCTGCTGAAGTACTCTTAATCTGTTCACTTAGTCCATAAGTTAAAAGAAAAGGCATTTTCCATTTGTCACAGACGTTCCTCAGTTTATAGTATCCCATTTCGTGGTGTATTATTTCTATTTCCTCATAGCCGGTCGGAGTGGCCGTGCGGTTCTAGGCGCTACTGTCTGGAACCGAGCGACCGCTACGGTCGCAGGTTCGAATCCTACCTCATGCATGGATGTGTGTGATGTCCTTAGGTTAGTTGGGTTTAACTAGTTCTACGTTTTAGGAGACTGATGACCTCAGAACTTAAGTCGCATAGTGCTCAGAGCCATTTGAACCATTTTTTTATTTCCTCATACTGTGTTGAATTCCAACACTTTTTTTCTACTACGATATACTCATGACTTCTTACCTTGTGTCTTCCTGTCTCTCCCTTTCGTCTACCTATCTATATCTTCGCAGTTTTCAGTGAAGGATTCTGTGCGGCGCCCCAGCTACACTTGTCGCATTGTCGAACAGAAGCGCTTGGCTGAATTTATTGCCAGTGAAAGCAATACCAGCCGCACGGCGGCAGCGAATTGGCTGCGGGCCAAGCACTGGCCATGCTCATACACTGGCGCCAGTACGCTGCAAGCGCCTTTTACTAGCTCTCCCTATGGCAGGTAAGGAAGATGCTTTCGTCGGCCGGCGGCAGGGCATCAGTGATGCAGCCTAATCTCCGACATCAGACAGCATACATGCAAGGCGCCACCTTATCTCACATACTGACTTTTCGATTCATAGAAAACTTTAAGCAATTCAGCGTTCAAGCCAATCTAAGTACATGGTAATGCATATGTGTCTATTGTATTTCGTTTCAAAAGGGTTCAAATGACTGAGCACTATGGGACTGAACTTCTAAGGTCATCAGTCCCCTAGAACTTAGAACTACTTAAACCTAACTAACCTATCACACACATTCATGCCCGAGGTAGGATTCGAACCTGTGACCGTAGCGGTCAGGCGGTTCCAGACTAAAGCGCCTAGAACCGCTCGGCCACTCCGGCCGGCCAGGCACACATCAGACTGACGATAAGGCATGAAGTATAGCCCGTCACTTAGCATATTTGGCGAGTCAAGGGTGACGACCCACCTTGATGTGTTTTCATTAAAAGATTTGGTATTTTAATAGATATCGCCTTTTGCGATCTTCAGGACTTCGTGCTTTAGGTCTAAGAGCATCTTTGATCTGCACTCGTCATTATTTGTGTAATATGTCACTGTTTGTTTAACGAGTATCTAATTAAACGTATGTTCCCATTTTGGGAATTATCCTACAGCAAGCTCTTGCTACGGACGTAATTTCATTGATTAAATTGTTTCCGAGCTGTTTCTCACTGAAACCCTCTGATGACCTGACCAGATCCTCCACCCTATGACATTTTAACAAAGACCACTCACGACCTTGGGGATTCAGAACTGACAGTTATTTTATTACAGTTCATTGCCGCACCAGTACCTCCATGACTGTAAACTGTACGTAAAAGCTAGGCCACTTAAAGCAGTTGTATTCAAAAGACTGCAGTTTCCAGTAAGGTCTACGTTCTATGTCACGGTGAATAGATCCCAAGAATAGTATACTAAGTAATTGCAGCGAATTTGAAGTCACCATGTTTCTTCTCCATTAAACATTATATTTTTTACTCAAAAACATACATAAATTTCACATTCAACCTGATGCATGTGTACAATTAAATGTATTGTTTATAATGAAGTTCTATGTTAAATTACTATTAGAGAAATTTTGTGAAACATTTTACTTCATAATTAGCACACAGTATTTACACTTTTTTAAACAGACAAATAAGCGAAATCTGTGTCTTTTCAATTTATCTGATGTATAGACAACACCATGACTGTGTTCCAAATAAAACTACAAATAGCTCGAAGGACTGCCTTACGTAACATATCTTCACGTCTCTGAGTCTTTCAGGAACTTTTTCAGATTAGACATGAAGAAGTTTATGCAGGGTGTTACAAAATGACATCGACAAACTTCGACGGCCAGTAGAGGGCATCTTGAGGAGCAAATTTTACAAAATGACATCGACAAAGTTCGACGACCCAAGGAGGACATCTTGAGGAGCAAATTGAGGGGAGCAACCTGTGTCTACAAATGTTCCCTAACCACGCCATAGAGTGTCGAAGCTGTAGGCGCCACTCCTGCCGCTAGGCCACTCCAAAGGCAGCAAACGTGACCATTTTGCTGGCTGGCTGCAGGCAGAACATCTCTCAGTACGCTTGGGTTATTTGTTCATCAAACATCGTGTCTGACTGCTACGATCGCCAGTGGGAAGGATGGAGCTAGATGATGCTTAGGCAAGCCTTGTTTCCTATGAGTGCGACAGTTTGAACATGGGTTTGCATCTGGAGATTATTTTTCTCCCGGAACCTTCCAAATATAGGAGGTAACAGAGAGATATGACAGCCTCTAAATGACATTATCTAATGTACATAGCAACTATCACCGTCTGCTCTGCTGGAGTTTTCAGCAATCTGTTACTTTCACTGAATAACGCCAGAATTTTCGAGAATTTGGCACTTTTATTTAATATAAAGGGAATGAAACGTGAACACAAAGAGAAGAGAAGGGAAGAGAAGGAAACTTAGGAGTATTCACTGTGGTATACAACAAACATGATGTTTGAAGGAGTGAACATTACTCTGTATTCTGTTGTTAAATGAAATTCAATAACATAAGAAAAAGTGTGCAAAATGCACATTAAAGACTTGTGTCATCTATGACTACCTACTGCACCACGGGAGTCACTAATGATGACCTTACACCAAATTACGATGCTTACCTTTTAGCAAAAGACAGAGCTTTTTAGTAGAAGAAGCAAGGCTAGGAGCGAACACAAAACTCAGATGGAGTTTTTCAGTAATTCACAACTGTTGCAATTGCTACAACTTCATCAATTTCTATTGGCACAAGCTGATCCCACCAATAATTCCTTGCTTTATAAGCAACGATTGAAATCCTTAATTATACAGTGTACGACGCTATAGTGTGCAGCGTAGAAACAACTGGATTCTATCATGTGGTGAGAAATAGAGGGGAAACGAGGAAACTGTGAGATAACAAGCTGTTTGTACCAATATTTCCAGTCCCTTTTCCATTGGTAAACCAACTTCTCCGTTTGAAATATGCTTCTGGCCTCTGTTTAGGAAATATATATCTTAGAAACTACTCATTTAAAATTCATGCTTACTGCTCATAGCGAAATAAAATTCGATTCAATGCATTCGGGCATCACTATGTAGGGAAGCAGCCTACTCACGCCGTATAAAATTCACATCAGTCATTCGATTGTGTGCCAGCCAGTCCGCTGTAACTAGCTCTGACGTCATAGATGTTGCGCAATACATTAAAAATCAAGTAAATAACCTGAAACGTTTCTATCATGTCAGGAGTAATACTAAATCAATATGTGTTGAATATCAGTTCAAAAAGTTTAACCATTTTCGAAATTTGGATGTTTTTCTGTAAAAATCATTGGCGCAACAGAAAAGAGCTAGAAACTTAAAAATTTATATTTAGATTCCTTTTTCACAATAATTTAGTAGAAACAGTATTCTGGATCTCACAAATTAAAGTTTTAGTTGAAATTCATAATTTTCTGGTTTTTGTCTTAGAAATTAAGGAAGCAAGATAGATTAAGTAGGCGAATAAATAAGGCTAGGATGTTTAAATTTAAGTAGAAGGGAGATCCGCTATTATCATGAAGATGTGAGATGTTTCAGCTGTATAACTATAAAACATTAGCGATAGCGAATCTCCAAAGGGCAAGTTCAGAGCTCATCTACTGCGTGTAGTGTAATTACACTCCTGGAAATTGAAATAAGAACACCGTGAATTCATTGTCCCAGGAAGGGGAAACTTTATTGACACATTCCTGGGGTCAGATACATCACATGATCACACTGACAGAACCACAGGCACATAGACACAGGCAACAGACGGCCTAACGGTGTGCGGGACCGTAGCCCAGCTTCATGGAGACGGTTGCGAATGGTCCTCGCCGATACCCCAGGAGCAACAGTGTCCCTAATTTGCTGGGAAGTGGCGGTGCGGTCCCCTACGGCACTGCGTAGGATCCTACGGTCTTGGCGTGCATCCGTGCGTCGCTGCAGTCCGGTCCCAGGTCGACGGGCACGTGCACCTTCCGCCGACCACTGGCGACAACATCGATGTACTGTGGAGACCTCACGCCCCACGTGTTGAGCAATTCGGCGGTACGTCCACCCGGCCTCCCGCATGCCCACTATACGCCCTCGCTCAAAGTCCGTCAACTGCACATATGGTTCACGTCCATGCTGTCGCGGCATGCTACCAGTGTTAAAGACTGCGATGGAGCTCCGTATGCCACGGAAAACTGGCTGACACTGACGGCGGCGGTGCACAAATGCTGCGCAGCTAGCGCCATTCGACGGCCAATACCGCGGTTCCTGGTCTGTCTGCTGTGCCGTGCATGTGATCATTGCTTGTACAGCCCTCTCGCAGTGTCCGGAGCAAGTATGGTGGGTCTGACACACCGGTGTCAATGTGTTCTTTTTTCCATTTCCAGGAGTGTATATTAATTCTCTCGCCCAAAATATATGACTTAGCCACGTCAAACTTTCATTATGATTACTTACCTGTTTGCTGATTGCACATTTAAATTGAGAGCTTCATCGGACATCAGCAAAGGAAGCAATGATTTATTCGATAACTTTAAGTGGTGCATTACTAGCCCAGCGGCTAGTCGGGAGAGCGGATTTGATCAGGCGTTCCCTTAGCCGTCCGCACCGCGGCTTTATATATAAGAACACTGCGTGAGAGAGAAAGGTCCCAGTGCCGGGAGTCGCGTCGCGTCGGTTTCATTGTTATAAACAGCCTCAGATGCCGTAATAAGTTACTCGGGATACGCGTAACCATGAAATCGTTTTCGAGTGAAGTGTTAATTCTGGGATTACCTTAATGATCTATCTTCAGTTTGCGTATGTCGTATTTTCACGTGCCGCTGCGGGACAGGCATTCTACCATTATTTAGCGTGGCCTTTGATGAACATTATCATCAAATTATGGCGAGCATTCACTTAAACATTTAATTTGAACAGTTATAGATGCATCAGCGCACTAGACTCTGAACTGCTCTGGTAGTTGGATTGTGTGGATTCTTTTTGGTCTGTGACTTTCAGAATGTAGTGAACATTTTAGAGAGGATGGTTTTTGATTATGAATCCCAGACAATCTCTTAATTCCTCAGAGCTATAAGCTGTAGCTATAAATGTATTTCTCAGATGAAGTGGGCTCTAGGAATTCTAATTACGGGCTTCACGTTTTGCTAATCACTTTCTGGTTGCCAATATTGTAGTTAGAGAGCCAGTGTTGAGAACGGCAAACAACAGCATAAATAGTAGGAACAATATATATAAAATTACCCACCCGCCGCCCCACATATGGTGCATTGGCCGGGAAATTGATCTTTTCTACATCACTTTCTACATTTAAATAACAATTATTCCACCCGTCGCCCCACATGTGGTGCATCGGTCCAGAAAGAAACCGAGTAAAAGTGAAAGTGATTTTTAAATATTCGGATTCGGGAGTGAAATGCGACACGCAACTGAGTAACAGAACAGTGATAGTGTTACGTGTGCATGTGGACGACGCAATTGGATTAACAATGCATCTGAATTGACGGAGCTGGCACTGAGTCTAGCGGCGCTGCCAGCATCGCGAGAAGCCAGTTGTCCGCCGGAGCAACTGGAGCCGCGCCTGCAGTTGCGGGCCACGCAAACACACAGCAGCCGTCGAAGTGCCGTCTGCAGTTCAACGCGCCGCGTTGTATCAGTAATCCTGGTACGCCACGCCGGCAACGCCATATGTCGTGCAGAAGGAACTAAGTTAAGTGAAAAGCTGTTAAAAATTTTACTAACCTGCACTAAAAGACTGTCGGCGATGCAACCGCCAGAAGAAACTGAGGTTAAACTTAAATCAGAGACCTATGTCTGTTTAGGGAGCTGTAAATCCAGACAATGGTTCAAGAGTAAATATGAATGAAAATAGTAATGTTAAAGTGAAATATGAAGTATTGTCTCCTGACAGTGGTGTGAAAAGGGTCAATGATTCAATAATAGAGACCCCTGTAGTAAAGCAGAAATCAAAAATTGTTAAGTTATTGGATGATAGTTTCTCTGATGAATTAAAAATGAAACAGTCATCAGATATGGTGGAGTATAAAAAGGAGAAGTTAAATATGATTGATCAATCAGAAGTTTCATTTAGTTTTGATGATTCTGGTGTTGGAGCTAGTTTTTCGTCACCTGAGTGTGATAAAAAACCAGCAAGTGAGCAACCCAAAGATACTGGGGCTATTGATTTAAATGGTATATTACAAACAATAGCTACCAGTAATGCTGAATTAAAGTCTGAAATAACTGAGGTCAAAAGCAGTAATGCAAAAATGTCAACCAGTAATGCTAGAATGACAGCTGAGTTAAAATCTGATATAATTGAGGTAAATAACAAGATTGTGGCCAGCCAAACCAATTTTAATAAACGATTGGAGGTAATGGACAATACATTCAAGGCTGGTTGCAATAAGTTGAAAGAGGATCTGGACAGTTTAAATTAAAAAAATTGATTACAACCATGAGGATATTAAGAAAAAGGTTGCTCAACGATTTTCTGAAATGTATAAAACAGTAAAATCCGAAGTAGCTGAGGTTCGCAAAGACTTCCAAATGGAAGATGCGAAGCTGGAGCACAAGTTAACAGAAAAGATTGAGGCGGAATCTGAACTGTGCTCAGATAGATTTAAAGATGTTAATATAGAAGTAAATATATGTCAAGCAGAAGTAGATGCAATCAAAATTGATACTACTCATATTGTGCAAAGAGTAGATAATGTTGAAATAAGAGTAGAAAATATTAGTACTAACATTGCTAACACTGAGAGTAAAGAAGCTTTAGTAACTTCTGGTAATGGTAGTATGCAACAAGTTGTAGCTGCAAACGCCGCTTTTATCGGGTGTCGACAGTTCTTGCGGTTCGATCCAGATAAAAATATCCACCCGCTAGATTTCTGGAACGATTTTGAAGATGTGATGCCACCAACTTGGTCTGAACGAGAGAAAATCTCATTTATTAGAAGCCATTTAGCAGGTGACGCCATGCGTTGGTCAGCTGATGTTATGTTGATGTGTAAAACATTAGCGGAATTTAAAACAGCTTTCATTAATGGGTATTGGTCTAATAATAAGCAAAATGAAGTGTTGAGAGAATTTGGGAGTGGAAAACGCTTCAATGCAGGCAAGGAATCTATTAAAGAGTTTGCCAGGTCATGGATCTCACGTTTGTCACATTTGGCCCAAAATCTAAAACCTGAAATGTTAATACTAGGTCTTGAAGCCAAGCTGCCATGGTATTGGCAAACTAGAATTATATCTGCCCCTAGAGACAATCTGGATCGTTTCATTGAATATTTGGAACGTGTAGAGCGTGTGGCTGCCAATGACGAGCAAGCACGTAATAAGAGAAATGCTAATAACACTAGTAGTAATTTTAAGAACGAGCAGAATGGCAATGTAAACATCAGAACAGTAGGTGTTCACCATCGTAAGAGAGGTAGGAATTGGAGAAATAATTATCAGAACCAACAATGGCATCCAAATGATAGTAATTTTGTTCCGAACAAAATTATGCAGGTAAACAAGTGCGGAAAGCATTGTTGTGCCAGTTAACTACAATGGAAATAAAGGAAACAGTAGTAGGCCGAGACAGGAAAACTAGTTCCCGTCTATGAGGACACTGGCGCTCACCAGGCGGTTACTTTTCCTAAGCCAGTAATTACAGTAATTGGTAAGACAGATCAGAATACTCAGTCTGAACATGTGAATGAGGGGTCGGTAGCATCTAAGGATACAGCAGAAATATTAGATCATTCACAGTATTTGATAGATACCGTGTTAGAGACGCTTTCTAAGTGGGAAGAGAGAGAGAAGGCGCAGCAGTGTAACGGTAGGGAAGAGCTACAAAATACAGAATTGTCAGATGAAGAAGCAGAAGAAATTCATGCTTATATTTACGATGAGGATGATGTGCTCTTATCTAAAGTGCCTGTGCAGGATGTTGATACTGTACTAATAGATTTAGGACAGGAGGTAATTGAGAATGTAGAGGATAGCCTGTTGGGGGTCGATGAACCCAGTAGCTGTGACCAGTTGTCACTTGAGAAGGAACCCGACGATAATAGTGAAAGTGGTTTAGCTGTAACTAGTGTTATGCCCGGTCTGGAGGAGCAGAATCGCTCAGACTACAGTAATTTGGGTTATGTTCAGCAAACTAAATGTAATGAAGTCGTGCGGTGTTTCGATTTGAAATTAATAGACCGACTGGAAAAAGCAGCTGAAAATGTAATTCAGGAAACCCCTACACACTTTGACCTAAATGTAATGAAGACAGATGTCGATCACTTTAGTTGGAGACTAATCCAAAAGGAACTATTGCATGAGTTTGAGGAACCACCTGTACAAACTAAAATAAGCCACCCTATGATAATAGTGAATATGTTGGGTATCAATGTACGTTGTCTCTTAGACAGTGGAAGTGAGGTGAGTGCGATATCTCAGTCCTTCTTTGATGTGTTACCTGGTAAAGACAAGCTTACAGTAATGAGGGTATCAGGACTAAGAATAATTGGTGCTACTGGCAAGGTGTCAAAAACGGTAAAGCAAGAAGCTTTGCTGCCCTTTAACATTAATGGTAATTTAATTGATCATCCATGCTTAATTGTAAATAATCTCAGTATTGAGGTTTTAATTGGCATAGATTTCTTGTCGAAATATCAGAGTGTTGTTGACTTTGAAAGAAGCCAGTTAAAAATGGTCTTGCCGATAACCGGAGTAATTACGGTACCTTTTATTGGTAAACATGTAGTAACTAATGATGAAACTTGGGAGCTGCCTATACGAGTTCTGAAAAACAGGAGGTATTGGGACGAAGGTGCTAATCTTAGTAAAAGTAAGCTAAACACAGAAGAAGTAGAAGCAATTATTTTGGACATAATGGAAGCTAAATTGCAGGAAATCGATAAAATTTCAGCTAATCAGAAGGAAGAACTGAGATAGGTTTTAAAAAGGCATCATAAGGTATTTTCAAATTGACCTGGCGTGGTCAAAGGTTATGAATGTCAATTAAAGGTGAAATCTGGCCAAGTGTTTTTCATGAAGCCATACCAAATACATGTAGCTAGGAAGGAGGCGGTTCGAAAGGAGATACAAAGAATGCTACAGTGGGGTGTGATTGAAAAAGCGGTCAGTGAGTACAATAATCGTCTTGTTGTTGTACCAAAAAGAGACGGGAGTGTCAGATTGGTCTTGGACGCTCGTTGGTTGAATGAAATAGTGGTTAGGGAAAGTGATAGACCGCAGAACATGGACGAGTTATTGCAAAAGTTCCTGGGAGTAAAATTCTTAAATTCTATGGGCATCACGTGTGGATATTGGAATTTGCCACTGGCGGAAAGTTCAAGGAAGTACACAGCTTTCTTGTACGAAGGAGATTGTTACCAATACCGTGTGGTACCTTTCGGACTTAATATCTCTGTTTGTGCCTTCGTACGTGTGATGTGCCATGTTTTAGGACCAGCCTCAATTAATAAAATCACAGTCTACATAGAAGATCTCTTAATAGCAACTCCTACCTGGGAAGAACACATAGTTTTATTAGAGGAAGTGTTAGAGGCTATTGAGAGAGGTGGCATGAAACTAAAGATTGAAAAGACAGAGTGCGTTAAAGACGAAATAGGTTTCTTGGGATACATGATAAGTGGAAAAGGTATTCTGCCTGACCCAGGCAAGCTAGCAGTCATTGAAAAATTTGAGGCTCCCAGAAACGAGAAGCAGTTGAGATCGATGTTCGGACTTTTCGGTTTCTATAGGCGTTTTGTTAGTGTCCAGGCTTTTAATGCGCCCTGTCTTCACCTCCTGCTGAAAAAGAGTACCCCTTGGGTTTGGACAGCAGAATGCCAACAGGCGTTCGAGGTGCTTAAACAATCTTTAATTAATAGTCCTATTTTACATCATCCTGATTTTGAAAAACCATTCTGTATGTCTGTTGATGCTAGTGGCTATGGTATAGCTGTGGAGATATTCCAAGTAGAAATAGAGAACGAACAAGAAGTGCACAAGACTATAGCTTTCGCAAGTCGATCTTTACAGGCAGCAGAGAGAAATTATGGCATCTCAGAACTGGAAGCATTGGCAATTGTATTTGGGGTACAGAAATTTGAGCAGTATCTATTAGGTCACAAGATAATTGTTTACAGTGACCATAAGGCGTTGACCTTTTTAAAGACCTGTAGGTTGAGGAATGCTCGTTTGGTAAGATGGTCATTGTATCACCAGCAGTTTGACCTTGAGGTTAGATATATTCAAGGGAAAGACAATCTGGTAGCTGATGGGTTATCTAGAAGTGCGGAGCTCTGTGATGACGCAGGAATTATAGCAACAGACCTAAGTGAAGTACGAATGTTTGCGTTGCACGAAGTAAAGGAAGCAAGTGCATTAAAGAGGGTGATTAAGAACTTGAGACGTGAGCAGAATGCAGATGACCAGCTGAAATTAGGAAAGAGCTATTTGGGAGAGGCGAACTATCATAAGGTTTCGCAATACTACTGTCTGCATAAAGGTATTCTGTTTACCACGAAAAAGGTAGGTGTTTCTGAGTGGAAGCTGTGCTTTCCCTCACAACATGTAGACTTACTAATCGACTATGTACACCTGAGGTATGGGCACTACGGTGAAAAGAAGTGCATTGCAAAATTAAAAGAGAAGGTTGTGTTTGACAACATGTACCGCCGTGTTGCCAAGCGTCTAGCATCTTGTGTAGTGTTCCAGAAAGTCCGTGCTGCTAACACCAGAATACAAGGGAATATGCATTCAGTAGAGCCAATTGAAACCCTAGAATTACTGGCTTGTGATTTGTTTGGCCCTCTTCCTGCTTCGAGAGGTGGGTGCACCCATGTTTTTGTTGTTGTGGATGGATTTAGTAAATATGTTAAGCTATACCCAATTAAAAGAGCAAATGCAAAAACGTTGGTAGAAAAGTTGGAAAAAGATTTCTTCGTGAACGTTGGCGTTACGAAGAATTTGCTGTCAGACAATGGGCCTCAATTTACTTCTGATAGATTTAAAGAATGTCTGGGTAAGGCCGGAGTGAAACATCTGAAAATATCTGCGTATTTACCCCAAGGAAATATGAGTCAAGGTATTATGAGAGAATTGAATAGATTTTGCAGGACTTATTGTGCTCGGAAACACTCAAGTTGGGCAGAGCACATGAAGTATTTTGAGAACGTAATTAACAACTTAAGGCATGATGCAACTGGTTTTGCTCCTTGCGAATTGATCTTTGGCCAAGAACCGCACAGTGTGATTGCAGATCTGGTAGAATTCCCTATTCTAACGCAAATATCCACAGACGAGAAGTTAAAGGCTAGGGCAAATATAAGAAAAAGAGCATTGGAAAGGAAGAAGCGTCATGACGAAATAGCTGTACCCACCAGTTTTGAAATAGTTCAGTGAGTCCTTGTCAAAACCAAGGAAAAATCAAAGAAAATAAATGCAGAAACAAAGAAATTTATTTTCGTATACCAAGGACCTTTCGGGATCATATGAAAACGACATGCGAATGCATATAGGCCAGAGTACCCTAAGAGTAAAAAGATATTAGGTCTCAGGAACGTGATCGACCTAAAGAAGTTCATAGGTAGTGAATGAATTCTGTAGGGAGGAGGTTTTTCTGTAACCTCTACACAGTGTGGCAGCTGTGCAGTCCCAGCTGTGTGAGCCTTTTCAGGTCTCACTCATTCTTCATCTTTCCTATCCACCAAAGTTTCGACTCCTTCTTTGCAATACAAAAATTTTCCGTCAAGCCTATCAAGCCATGAGTTCTGTAGCCATTCTATCCACCGATTAGTGAAGAAAATACCTAATGTGACAAACCTAACAGTGACATAAACAACAGAGAAGTATGATGTAATGAAGATACAAAGGTATTTGAGTAACAAGTATGTATAGAACCCTGGTAATATTATAAGTACAAAGTTGTTGTTTTACTGGAAATGGTCCACCAACAGTAATTTAAAAAGATATACAAATTCGTGTACAAGCAGGATCTGAAGTGGCAGTGAAACCTATTGTATGCTCTAGAGCTAACTAATTAATAGTAAAAGAGATTGCTTAGTGTTATGAAAAATATGCAGATAAGTTGTAAAAATGAACCCACCTTGTGTAGCAAGGAATGGCAGTGTAATAGAATTGAACAGTGTTTGTGGTTGAGACGTGAAGGACATGTCCTTGAAATATTTGTAAGGTTGGAGCTGGCCGTCATTTGGTGTAGTGTGTGACAGGACACACCTACACGTATTGAGGTTATGAGTTGGAGGCGTGAATGCGACCATAGGTACCCTTATGTTAGATGAGACAGAGCAGCTCATGGTGTCCTATAGGTTTAAGGAATTTAGCATTACGCTCGGCCATAATTACTTAATGTACTTTAGTGGCAGGTCGAGAGAGACTACCTGTGGTTTCAGCGTCCGATCGAGTGGAAATGGATTGCCACGTGAGCTAACTGATCAGCTGCAATACACTATAGACATGAAATAAATGTGCTATCCCATGCTTTAAATATTAATAGAGTGAGTGTTAAATAAGTACATACACTAGCAACATAACTGAGTAACATAATGGCAGACATGAAACATTATTTATAGCTCAGCAGAAATACATTTCGATGAAGTAAGTACATAATTACAGATGTGGAACTGCCACAGCATCAGAAGACCAATAAGTGGATTTAGTAGTCAACTAAACGTAGTGTGTTTTGAACACTCAGAACTGTACTATTACCACAAGTTACTCACATGTACAAAGAAGTTGAGAAGACAACTACTAATCAAATATACTCATACTATCTCTAAGAATAAGGTAATCGGAGATGAGTTAGCTAAGTAAATAAAATACAAA
Organism: Schistocerca nitens; assembly: GCF_023898315.1. Classification (NCBI taxonomy): domain Eukaryota; kingdom Metazoa; phylum Arthropoda; class Insecta; order Orthoptera; family Acrididae; genus Schistocerca; species Schistocerca nitens. The sequence goes on from NC_064622.1 coordinate 364,116,582, forward strand.
TGTATCAGGAATGTACCGAGCATTGGTTCAGTGTTCCGGCCCAGAAATAAAAAATTGAAATTAAATAGGATTTATGATTGTTTGCCTTGAGCACAAATTTTCTCTATTACGTGACTAACGGCGTTTTGAGCCATTTGTTTACCGATTTTATGACAGTTAAGTAACCGCAAGAGTAAAATTGAAAAAGTTCTGTTAACTTTGTTCCAGTAACATATTGAAAGATAAAATGTGTATATCGCCATTTCATTGTGACCCACCATTAGATATTAAGTGGACAAAGTCTGAGGCACTCTTTTTGTTTGTTCTACAGGACAAACTAGATAATGGCAGCCTGGTAGCTGCGTGAAAGTGTGGAGTGACTTGGACACAACTCACAGTGACCCCTCCCCTTTCCCCATGTAATTTAGAGTGAAAGTGAAAGACGCACACCATAGCAACTTCCCCTCCTCTACCCTTGTGAATGGAAGTGTAGAACGCCAGCCAAAGCGGCTACAACCACGTGTGTATAAATGAAATTGTCATGATTTGTGAAATTTTCTTTCAGGTTTAGAAAAGACTGCTAAGATATAATTATCTGTTTATGTATCATGAATAACTGTGTTATTTTCTTTGAATTTGTGTATGTAAAATGTATTTAATAGATTTAAGATTTTCATAATTTTGCGTATTTTATGTGTTTGTCTGTCTAAGCCAATATGTATGCCAAAGTGTTTCATTGATTTTGCTTAAATTTTGAGTTATAATGTTGCTTAAGAGGCAGTGAACATGCCAGCAATTTAAATAACTGAAGTAGGTAATATGTTTTCTTTTAATATTTCTATATGTTTAAATTTAAATTTAAATTTTTCATAGGGGGTTAAGCTGTACTTCTGCTTCCCTTTTTGTAATTAATATTTTTTCCATTTACACTGAAAAAAAATTAAGTAAAGGAAGATGTAGGGAAGCAGCCTACTGAAACCGTATAAAATTCACATCAGTCTTTCGATTGTGTGCCAGCCAGTCCGCTGTAACTAGCTCTGACGTCATAGATGTTGCACAATACTTTAAAAATCAAGTAAATAACCTGAACCATTTCTAGCATGTCAGGAGTAATACTAAATCAATATGTGTTGAATATCAGTTCAATAACTTTATCCATTTTCGAAATTTGGATATTTTTCTGTAAAAATCATTGGCGCAACAGAAAAGAGATAGAAACTTAAAAATTTATGTTTAGATTCCCTTCTCATAATAATTTATTAGAAACAGTATTCTGGATCTCACAAATTAAAATTTTAGTCGAAATTCATGATTTTCTGGTTTTTGTCTTAGAAATTAAGGAAGCAAGATACACTCCTGGAAATGGAAAAAAGAACACATTGACACCGGTGTGTCAGACCCACCATACTTGCTCCGGACACTGCGAGAGGGCTGTACAAGCAATGATCACACGCACGGCACAGCGGACACACCAGGAACCGCGGTGTTGGCCGTCGAATGGCGCTAGCTGCGCAGCATTTGTGCACCGCCGCCGTCAGTGTCAGCCAGTTTGCCGTGGCATACGGAGCTCCATCGCAGTCTTTAACACTGGTAGCATGCCGCGACAGCGTGGACGTGAACCGTATGTGCAGTTGACGGACTTTGAGCGAGGGCGTATAGTGGGCATGCGGGAGGCCGGGTGGACGTACCGCCGAATTGCTCAACACGTGGAGCGTGAGGTCTCCACAGTACATCGATGTTGTCGCCAGTGGTCGCCGGTAGGTGCACGTGCCCGTCGACCTGGGACCGGACCGCAGCGACGCACGGATGCACGCCAAGACCGTAGGATCCTACGCAGTGCCGTAGGGGACCGCACCGCCACTTCCCAGCAAATTAGGGACACTGTTGCTCCTGGGGTATCGGCGAGGACCATTCGCAACCGTCTCCATGAAGCTGGGCTACGGTCCCGCACACCGTTAGGCCGTCTTCCGCTCACGCCCCAACATCGTGCAGCCCGCCTCCAGTGGTGTCGCGACAGGCGTGAATGGAGGGACGAATGGAGATGTGTCGTCTTCAGCGATGAGAGTCGCTTCTGTCTTGGTGCCAATGATGGTCGTATGCGTGTTTGGCGCCGTGCAGGTGAGCGCCACAATCAGGACTGCATACGACCGAGGCACACAGGGCCAACACCCGGCATCATGGTGTGGGGAGCAATCTCCTACACTGGCCGTACACCACTGGTGATCGTCGAGGGGACACTGAATAGTGCACGGTACATCCAAACCGTCATCGAACCCATCGTTCTACCATTCCTAGACCGGCAAGGGAACTTGCTGTTCCAACAGGACAATGCACGTCCGCATGTATCCCGTGCCACCCAACGTGCTCTAGAAGGTGTAAGTCAACTACCCTGGCCAGCAAGATCTCCGGATCTGTCCCCCATTGAGCATGTTTGGGACTGGATGAAGCGTCGTCTCACGCGGTCTGCACGTCCAGCACGAACGCTGGTCCAACTGAGGCGCCAGGTGGAAATGGCATGGCAATCCGTTCCACAGGACTACATCCAGCATCTCTACGATCGTCTCCATGGGAGAATAGCAGCCTGCATTGCTGCGAAAGGTGGATATACACTGTACTAGTGCCGACATTGTGCATGCTCTGTTGCCTGTGTCTATGTGCCTGTGGTTCTGTCAGTGTGATCATGTGATGTATCTGACCCCAGGAATGTGTCAATAAAGTTTCCCCTTCCTGGGACAATGAATTCACGGTGTTCTTATTTCAATTTCCAGGAGTGTATATCCAGATTCAAATGTGGTTGTCGTGACAGTTTTGTAACTTATGTGATATTTAGAGTCGTGATCATATAATAAATTTCCTAAAATCCATAGAAGGTAAAGTAAAAAATCTAGGTGGTGAAAGTTAGCATGGATATGGTGATATATTGACTGGCTTATTCTTCAACCTCAACTGTCAACAAACATTCCATTTGTGGTCAATATTTCGAAAACACAACGAAACTGCGACTTCCTAGAAATAAATACACTGCTCTAAAGTTTTCTTAAGAGGAAAACACCCTGGAAGGTACATAAATCAAAGAAGGGTGATCCATCATCGAAATTATGAATTTAATGAAAAGTGCTAGCATTGAGTACCACACACATTGCTCTAAATTTAATTGAGTATAATACCTTCTGTTTCATCCATATTATCCAAAAATCATCGTGCAAAAGATGTGATTTAGTAAGATCTAAGGTTATCTTTTCTTCCTTTATCGAGTCATTATCTGGCACTTGACGCCAAACATACGCCATTCCCTCTTTCCGGAGGTATATTACATAATGTTATACCTGAATCTCTGTATGAACCGCAGTAAGTTACAATTTGACCAATATATGGCTGACATTTGCTTTTCTTTGTTGTATGCACATTAACAGTTACAAATGAGCCTTCGTCTGTATACTGATGGTTAGTGTTTGTATCCCCTAGTTCCATACTGTATTTGGTATCAACAGCGTTTAATAAATCGTGTTTTTGTAATCCTGGGGTAGATGAAAAAACTAGTCAGTGGTCTTTTCTGAGAACTAATAGAGCTACATACAGCAGATAGGCGAAACGATGTGAACACCTGTACTTATTAATAAGGGGTTGGTCCCCCACTTACCCGTCATACAGCAGCCATTATTCTTGAAATACTAACATATAATGATTGCATAGTCTCCAGTGGAATTTTATGCCACTCTTCGGTCAGTACCTCTAACTCCTGTAATGACGAGGGAGGCGGAAACCTGCTCTGCAGTCTGCGCTCCAATACCTCCCATAATGGTCCGATTATGTTCAAGACTGGGACTGTGCTGGCCAGCAAAGACATTGCATTTCACTTGCATGCTCGTCATACTATGAATGTACTGTCCTCGCCGTGTTCATGGATGATTGTTGGGGAACAACATTTGAATCATGCAGTACACTTGATCAACTGAAATGTTCACATAATAGTTGGCTATAACACAGCCTTTGAAAGTAACATGGGATCAGCAGAATACCATGATATGCCTGCCCACACCATCACACTTCCATCTCATACCTAACCGTTGTAATCAAGCATTCCGGAACGTGGGCTTCTTTTGGCGTTCTCTAGATGTAAGCCTGGCCCGGCGTTGGAAATAACGAAAACATTGACTCGTCGGACTATATGACGTGTTTCCACTGATCAGCCGTCCAGGATTTGTGCTCACGACACTATGTTTTACCCTTCTTTGCGTTGTTTGTCCACACTAATATTCGCTTTATGGATTTCTCCGCGTACAGTGTCGACAGAAGAGGGGTCCCGAAGATGGGTATTGAGCTCTGCAGCCGGCCGCGGTGGTCTAGCGGTTCTGGCGCTGCAGTCCGGAACCGCGGGACTGCTACGGTCGCAGGTTCGAATCCTGCCTCGGGCATGGGTGTGTGTGATGTCCTTAGGTTAGTTAGGTTTAAGTAGTTCTAAGTTATAGGGGACTTATGACCTAAGATGTTGAGTCCCATAGTGCTCAGAGCCATTTTTGAGCTCTGCAGTCACTTTAGCCACCGTAGTTTTTTGTTTTTTTGACACCACTCGTGTTAGTATACGACGATCTCTGTCATTTATTTTTTATTTGCTCACACTATTGCGTTCATACGATGATCTCTTTCCATGTTTTGTGTAGACTGCCGTGACTGTTGAAACAGATGCTATTGAAACATTCAATAAGTTGGCTGCCTTGGTTACTGATGCTCCAGTTAATCGGGCCCCCAAAACCTGCCCTCTTTGAAACTCTGTTAGGTCTCTCATTGCACGTCGACCTCGGCCTCTGAATGCTAATTCAAGGAGTGCACTACTCGTAAACAACCTACACTAATGCCTACTCCGCACTGATCACGCACACTCCAGCGCGACACGTGCCTTGCCTGTGTTGTTGACCGTCAAACACAACTGTTCCACTACTACCACTGTTCACATTACTTTGCCTATCCCCTGTACGTGATATGATTGAAAACACCGATGACATCTCAGGTAAACGACACTAGCGGCTTTCACAAAACCAGTTTTTAACACATTTCTTCGTACACAATTTTAAATCTCAACTGGTTCGCCAACTGTTGCAGGATAAAATCGGCACTATATGGTACCGTCTAGTATATACCACCAAACTCAACATGCTAAATATCCAACTGAGAATCAATAGAGATCTGTAAAGCTTTTGGTGCGTAGGTGGTCAAAGTAGCCACTGCAGTCAATGTATACCCGTTTTGCGGTACTGACCTTTTCAAACTAAATGAACGGATCGCATTAGAATTATTTTAAGAACTTTGTGCACAGTGAAGGTTTGAAACTCCGAGGTATTTTCAAAACCGTTTCTTTGAATAACAGCTATGGTAAGTTGTATTGTATTGTATGTTAACCGGGGACCTAGAAACGACGAAGAGGCTCCGTCCCTGTCGCAGCCGCAGGGGTCCACCACCCCACGACGACTACCGCAGTCCACCCCTCTGCTGCCCCACACCGAACCCAGGGTTATTGTGCGGTTCGGCCCCCGGTGGACTCCCCAGGGAACGTCTCACACCAGACGAGTGTAACCCCTATGTTTGCGTGGTAGAGTAATGGTGGTGTACGCGTACGTGGAGATAGTGTTTTCACAGCAATCGCCGACATAGCGAAACTGAGGCGGAATAAGGGGAACCAGCCCGCATTCGCCGAGGTAGATGGAAAACCGCCTAAAAACCATCCACAGACTGGCCGGTTCACCGGACCTCGACACAGATCCGCCGGGCGGATTCGTGCCGGGGACCAGGCGCTCCTTCCCGCCCGGAATATGGTAAGTTACCTAGCTGTTGTACTAAAGTGACGATGTAAGTGTGTGATAACACGGAAACGTTTCGATACAAAATTAGGTCATTGTCAGACTTGCGTCATGACGAAGCTGTGAACGGGCGGCAAGGTGTTTTGCACAGCAGGAAGCGGCATACCGCCTCGGTCGTTTTTGGGGACAGTCGAGCGAGCGGCGGGGCGCAAGAAGCCGCGGTATCTGCGCGGCTGTGCCCCCATTGTGCGCGCACCGCATTGTGCCCATTGTGCGGCGGATTAAGACGACACCCGCCGGCCGCGCCGCTGCCAGCCGCAGCCAGGTGTGGGTGCGGCCTCATCAGACATCTGCAGTGGCGGTGCTTCCCACGTGTCAGGGCTGCCAACAGGCTAGCGCTGAAGTACCAGACGCGGTGAGGTGGGCACCGCTGCAATGGCCCACTGCTTACACCGTCCAACAGTCAAAATGTTAGCAGCATGAAGCTAGCAAATTCTTTCCATCTGCACTGTGTTGACAACGATTAACGCAAGAAAAATAGAAACTTAGCTGATGCTTCTGGTTCACAAAAGTTTTCTTCGCAAGGTAAATTATAAATTAAATATTTGTTTTGTAAATAAAAAAATGGCTCTGAGCACTATGGGACTTAACATCTATGGTCATCAGTCCCCTAGAACTTAGAACTACTTAAACCTAACTAATCTAAGGACATCACACAACACCCAGTCATCACGAGGCAAAGAAAATCCCTGACCCCGCCGGGAATCGAATACGGGAACCCGGGTGTGGGAAGGGAGAACGCTACCGCACGACCTTTGTAAATAAAAATCATCTGTTTTTGCTGCACTGTATTTAATGTCTTTCAGACGTGTTTCGAATTTTTACTTTAAGGCATCTTCAGTGGGACCTAGGACGACACAGTTTTGTTTTGTTTGTAGATTGTAAAATGGTTCACGTCTTGTTTTTTATGTAAATAAGTGATTGTGTTTTTGGTATGCATGTGCTTATTCTCTCATCTGGTCACATACTGGAGGTCGCACAATAAGTTCTTTTACGAAACATGAGCACGTTTCTCTGTTTCTTACTTCTTAAAAATTTTGAACTTTTTGCTCTTATTGTTGTCGAAAACTTGCTTGCGTTTCGGAAATGGCTCTGAGCACTATGGAACTCAACTGCTGAGGTCATTAGTCCCCTAGAACTTAGAACTAGTTAAACCTAACTAACCAAAGGACATCACAAACATCCATGCCCGAGGCAGGATTCGAACCTGCGACCGTAGCGGTCTTGCGGTTCCAGACTGCAGCGCCTTTAACCGCACGGCCACTTCGGCCGGCTTTCGGAAATGAAATTATTGTGTGACCTCCAGCATGCGACCAGATGAGAGGAATCGCAGATACCAATCAAAAACAGAAAAGAACTGTAAGTAGTAAGTTCTTTGCATAAAAACGAGACGCGAGTTCTTTTACAATCTACAAATAACACATATCGAAACAAAAATCTGTCATTGTAGATCCCACTGAAGATGCCTTAAGGTAAGGCGAAACGCGCCTGGCACAAATAAAATACAGTGCAGCAGGAAAAGGCGGCTTTTATTTACAAAACGAATATTTCTGTGAGCGCTGCAGAGGGAGGCCGCGAAAAAAAAAAGTTTTTCAAATCAAATATTGCCAATGTACGTATACTGACGGTAAAAGAATCACACCACAAGGAAGGAGTTGTGCGACGTAAGCGAATGTTGATAGGAAGATTTCTACAGCTGAAAGTTGATGTGTATTCAAATTTCGCACCCGTCACACCTAAGACCGACGCTTGTAGCGCCAGTGTGAGGGTCCATGTAAGGTTTACTCTAAATAAACGCTGAACGAGTCGTGAGGGCTGGTAACCTTTGAGACTGGACGTGGTGGGTTGTTGTTATTCAAGAATGCCTTTAAGGCGACAAAGGCGCCATTATCAACATCTCATCGAGTTTGAACGGGGTCGTGTAATAGAGATACGAGAAGCTGGACGTTTCTTCTGTGATATTGTAGAAACACTTGGCAGAAATTTATCCACTGTACACTGCCATTGCCTTACAGCTATCAGCAAAAACGGGGTAAATGCCAATGGAAGAAATCTCAAGTATTTACAAGTTTTTTAATAATGACATTTTGCAGATGCGTTTTACAGAGACAATATCCTGTAATTACATTCTTTTTAATCGTTCTTCAATATTGTAGAGAGCAAAGTAATTTTATTCGATTAACTGTTCGAAAAATATTCTATTAACTACTTTTAAATACGGCAGCATTTGTTTCAGATCCTTTCTCTTTTCAGCTGACAAGTTATATTCACATTGTTCTGACGTCAAAACAAAGTTCTTTATTATGTCAGTGGTAACCCCGAAATACATTTGTAAATATTTACTATCTTTGTGTTAATATGTGTATCGGTCGCTATATTAAAACCAAAGAAGTCTTCGGTTGGGGCTTGGAAACCACAAATGGTTTGTTGTCGTATTCTCTATAAGTTACACAAGGTCCTTAGCTTCTCGACATTCTTCCAGTCTCTTACATTTTTCAATCTGGGCCAAATCCCTGTCACGTGACATAAATGAATGGTCAGAGACGGTACGTTTGAGGTATATATCATCTTACTAGAGTAAAATCGTCAGATAAATCCAAACAAAAATCATCTTTTTATTTTTATTTTGGCCAGTGCAGTTATCAGACAAGACGACAAGATTTCCATTCCTATGACATTCAGGTCTACTGAGCGCTTGAAGGAGAGATCAAGCAATTTCATTGCCGCCAATTCACGCAAGGTTTCCCCTACACTTGTAAGACGCTTGCTTTCATCACGAACTGATTCTCTCTTCTTTATTTTTCTGCTCGTGTCACTTTGGAAATTCATCGTACTTATAAAATACTTCCGTGAAGTTAACAAACGAAACAAAAAACATTGTGTGGTTGCACAGTATTGTCGCAGACAATGCTCGCAAACATTTACAAAGTTTTGTCGCACTTAACACGCTTTAGCCTCACCAGTGGACTGGCACGTATTTCAGGGCTTATATGCAGTACTATAAACGATCGTCGAGCTTAGCCAGCTTTTCAGCCGATTAGCGACGGTTCTTAGCTTGACTTTATGGGTCTAACTTTAAAAAAAATTGTTTTGGCACTTCACTTAGCATGTTATTGACTTGCAGTCTACATTTTACGACTACTTTCACTGAATTACAGTAAACTGAGGGAGTGGCTGTTCTTCCAGCTCGAGGTGAAGCGCATTGTCCAGTTTTGGCAGGGTTCTTCATGTTGTTTTCTGGGAAGGTTCTTGTAAGGCCGCCATTAGATAGACCAATGAAAACATTTCACAGGTATGGGCAAATACGGCGACGCTGCATGAAGGTGGAGAGCAGGTGGAGCTGTAGCTTTTCTTTATGGTCACATAGATGCACGAGCCACGCCGCTGTTTCCCGTATGCATAATATACAGGGTGTTACAAAAAGGTGCGACCAAACTTTCAGGAAACATTCCTCACACACAAAGAAAGAAAATATGTTATGTGGACATGGGTCCGGAAACGCTTACTTTCCATGTTGGAGCTCATTTTAATACTTCTCTTCAAATCACATTAATCATGGAATGGAAACACACAGCAACAGAACGTACCAGCGTGACTTCAAACACTTTGTTACAGGAAATGTTCAAAATGTCCTCCGTTAGCGAGGATACATGTACCCACCCTCCGTCGCATCGAATCCCTGATGCGCTGATGCAACCCTGAAGAATGGCGTATTGTATCACAGCCGTCCACAATACGAACACAAAGAGTCTCTACATTTGGTACCGGGGTCGCGTAGACAAGAGCTTTCAAATGCCCCCATAAATGAAAGTCAAGACGGTTGAGGTCAAGAGAGCGTGGAGGCCATGGAATTGGTCCGCCTCTACCAATCCATCGGTCACCGAATCTGTTGTTGAGAAGTGTACGAACACTTCGACTGAAATGTGCAGGAGCTCCATCGTGCATGAACCATATGTTGTGTCGTACTTGTAAAGGCACATGTTCTAGCAGCACAGGTAGAGTATCCCGTATGAAATCATGATAACGTGCTCCATTGAGCGTAGGTGGAAGAACATGGGGCCCAATCAAGACATCACCAACAATGCCTGCCCAAACTTTCACAGAAAAGCTGTGTTGATGACGTGATTGCACAATTGCGTGCGGATTCTCGTCAGCCCACACATGTAGATTGTGAAAATTTACAATTTGATCACGTTGGAATGAAGCCTCATCCGTAAAGAGAACATTTTCACTGAAATGAGGATTGACACATTGTTGGATGAACCATTCGCAGAAGTGTACCCGTGGAGGCCAGTCAGCTGCTGATAGTGCCTGCACACGCTGTACATGGTACGGAAACAACTGGTTCTCCCGTAGCACTCTCCATACAGTGACGTGGTCAACGTTACCTTGTACAGCAGCAACTTCTCTGACGCTGACATTAGGGTTATCGTCAACTGCACGAAGAATTGCCTCGTCCATTGCAGGTGTCCTCGTCGTACTAGGTCTTCCCCAGTCGCGAGTCATAGACTGGAATGTTCCGTGCTCCGTAAGACGCCGATCAATTGCTTCGAACGTCTTCCTGTCGGGACACCTTCGTTCTGGAAATCTGTCTCGATACAAACGTACCGCGCCACTGCTATTGCCCCGTGCTAATGCATACATCAAATGGGCATTTGCGAACTCCGCATTTGTGAACATTGCACTGACTGCAAAACCACGTTCGTGATGAACACTAACCTGTTGATGCTACGTACTGATGTGCTTGATGCTAGTACTGAAGAGCAATGAGTCGCATGTCAACACAAGCACCAAAGTCAACATTACCATCCTTCAATTGGGCCAACTGGCGGTGAATCGAGGAAGTACAGTACATACTGACGAAACTAAAATGAGCTCTAACATGGAAATTAAGCTTTTCCGGACTCATGTCTACATAACATCTTTTCTTTATTGGTGTGTGAGGAATGTTTCCTGAAAGTTTGGCCGTACCTTTTCGTAACACCCTTTATGAATGAGTTGATTGGGATGTGGATCGTGACATCAGACAATGTAACAGCAAACCCTGTTCGATACCTTGAGATGTGTTAGGATTGGAGGATCGGTTTTCTCTAAGCTTATGACAGGAGGCTGTAGAGTACACGACAGTGATACGTGATTCGCTCGTAAGTACTTCACCAGCTTTCAATTGGTGGTTTTGCGTTTATGGTACAAACTCCACTTGATGCTTTCGGTGGACTTGGATGTAATGTGTGGAAGCTTCAGGTCTGAATGTCCACCGTAGTAGTCGATTCAATCTTAGAAAAGAGATTTTGTTTTGATACCGGAGCTTGGGTCAGAATAAGAGTAGGATATGTAGGTCTCCCATTGAACACAGATCTCAGGCTGTATGGGCACCACATCTCGAGACTTCTACAAGTGGATGATGAGCATTTCGCAGATCTGGCACTAGGAATCTTCAAAGTAAATTTATTTTACTTCATGATGCGCGAACAGCAGCGGCACACTCTGTCCAATTTAAATGCGCTGTCGTTGCAGGGTACAGTTCACAATCGCTCTCATTTGTAGTGACCACAGTCAGAGCGGGTTATTAATTTTATGTCAGAATTAAAGTCGAGTCACCACCCTTTGTTCAACTTTGTCAACCAGCTATCTGAACACGTCACTTTAAGAACACGAAGATGAGTACAATGATTGTGTAATTGTGACCTATGTTTCATTTAATTCGTATCTTTCAGAAATAAATCTCTCATGATATTGAATTCTGTGTTATTCAAGTAGACAAGATTCCTTGATTTCCTTTATTAATTTTAGGTGGGTAGTAATAGGAGTAGTCTTTGAATAAAAATACAATCTGTCATCTTCAGTTTCAAAACACAGGGTCACATTTCTTGCTATTCACCTTTTACATCTACATTTATGTGATTACTCTGCTATTCACAATTAAGTGCCTGGAAGAGTGTTCAATGAACCACCTTCAAGCTGTCTCTCTACCGTTCCATTCTCGAACGGCGCGCGGGGAAACCGAAGACTTACATTTTTCTGTACGAGCCCTGATTTCTCTTATTTTATCGTGATGATCATTTCTCCCTATGTAAATGACTGTCAACAGAATGTTTTCGCAATCGGAGGAGAAAACTGGCGATTGAAATTTCATAAGATCCCGTCGCAATGAAAAACGCCTTTTTTTTAATGATTGCCACTCCAATTCACGCATCATGTCTGTGGCACTATCTTCCCTATGTTGCGATAGTACGAAACGAGCTGCCCTTCTTTGAACTTTTTCGATATCATCCGTTAGTCCTACCTGATGCGGATCCCGCACCTCACAGCAGTACCCCGGAATAGCGCGGACAAGCGTGGTGTAAGCAGTCTCTTTAATAGTCCTGTTGTACCTTTCAAGTGCTCTTCCAATGAATCGCAGTCTTTGGTTTACCTTCCCACAACATTATCCATGAGACCGTTCAATGGTTCAAATGGCTCTGAGTACTAAGGGACTTAACTGCTGTGGTCATCAGTCCCCTAGAACTTACAACTACTTAAACCTGATTAACCTAAGGACGTCACACACATCCATGCCCGAGGCAGGATTCGAACCTGCGACCCTAGCAGTCGCGCGGTTCCAGACTGTAGCGCCTAGAACCGCTCGGTCACTACGGCCGGCCAATTTAGGTTATTTGTAATTGTAATCCCTCAGTATTTAGTTGAATTTACGGCCTTCAGGTTTGTGTGACTTATAGCGTAATCGGAATTTAGCTTATTTATTTTAGTACTCATGTGAATGACTTAACACTTTTCTTTGTTCAGGGTCAATTGTCTCTTTTCGCACCATACAAGTATCATATGTAATTCATTTTGCAATTCGGTTTGGTCATCTGATGACGTCACAAGATGGTAAATGACAGCGTCAGCTGCAAACAATCAGAGACGGCTACTCAGATTGTCTCATATGTCGTTAAAATAGATCAGGAACAATAGACTGCCTATAACACCTCTTTGGGGAACGCCAGATATTACTTCTGTTTCACTTGATGACTTTCTGTTGCTAGTAATATTCACTCTAGTGTCACTGAAGTGGTGGCTCTGAGCACTATGGGACTTAACTTCTGAAGTCATCAGTACCCTAGAACTTAGAACTACTTAAACCTAACTAACCTAAGGACATCACACACATCCATGCCCGAGGCAGGATTCGAACCTGCGACCGTAGTGGTCGCTCGGTTTCAGACTGTAGCGCCTAGAACCGTTCGGCCACACTGAAGAGGTGGTGCTGTATCTTAGAGATACTGAGAGGGAGAAGTGACAGCACACTTGCCGACCAGAAAGACATTTTGTAATGTCAGCAACGTATTAAAAATATGTTTGAAGTTTATTACGGTACACCTCAGTCTTCTAATCCTCATATCATTGTGCGGTTCTACGTATTTGTCTACGTACCCTTCTGTCGTTACGAACATTTTTTCCTTTGCCAAAACGAGTTTCCTAAAGCCTCTATTGCATTGAATTTAGTAATGGTTCCTTTATGCTTTCAAACAATCAGAAAAAAGCCTCATCAGAAATGGAAGTGTAAAATCTCTTCATTACTCAACAAGATATCCGTTATTACATGGCATTATTATACTGCGAGTATATTTCTTTTTATAAAAATCCTTTTTTGTGCGTCTAATACTGAGGGAGTTGTTATTGTGGACGGGCAGCGTTCCCGTGTTAGGCCCTTTGTGAGCGGCAGGTGCCGCCCGCCCGCCACTGCACGTAATGAGCACCGCCGGCTCGGCCGGGCAGCCGGTCTCTGCCAAAGTCCCGCGCCGCGCCGCACCGCCCCGGCCTGCTCGCGGCCGTCATTAAAATCGCGCCACTCCCAATACGGCCGGTGGCGGTACGTCTCGTCCGGCGAAGTGACTAACGAACAGGCGGATGTGGTGCAAATTTTACGTAATACTCGTTTCAGCGTTATCCCAACTCCGCCCCCAGGTTTTTACGCACTGTAGAAGTAACATACAAAGAAAAAAATGGTAAAATAATTGAAATATCGGTCTCCTACGTTACAGTAAGAGGCACTGGGCGGCAGCTTGGTGTTTTCGTTAACGCCAGTGTCTCAACTGCCACTAATTTTGACCCGACCCTTTACTCCATGTGGTTGTATCCCATATTTGTTTCTGCATTAGACCTACAATCTGAATAATAAAATTAAACTATTGAGTATAAATAACCGAAAAGATTAATTTCTTTTCGCTCATATAATTGGTGGTATAGCGCTTCAAAAATTAATAACCACATAGCCCCAAAAGATGCCTTGATGCTCTCATTGAGATCTGTAGAATCTAACTATACGAATAACACCATATTTATTATATTTTCGATAACCTGTTTCCAGCAGCACATGCCATCTTCATATGCACAAAGGAATGTTATAAAATTTTACATACGAATAATATATCTTCCCAAAAAATAAACTAATGTAAGTGGATTATAACTGAATGTACGTGGCTATCTAAAATCCAATCGCAGCAACTGTGCGTCGTCAACAGGCTGTCAACAATAGCTGAATGCGACTTCCTGGTAGATTAAAACTGTGTGCCGGACGGAGACTCGAACTCGGGACCTTTGCCTTTCACAAGCAAGTACTCTACCACCTGAGCTACCCAAGCACGACTCACGCCCCGTCCTGAAAGCTGTTAGGACGAGGCATGAGTCGTGCTTGTAGCTCAGATGGTAGAGCACTTGCCCGCGAAAGGCAAAGGTCCCGAGTTCGAGTCTCGGTCCGGCACACAGTTTTAATCTGCCAGGAAGTTTCATATCAGCGCACACTCCGCTGCAGAGTGAAAATCTCATTCTGGAAACATCCCTCAGTCTGTGGCTAAGTCATGTCTCCGCAACATCCTTTCTTTCAGGAGTGCTAGTTCTGCAAGGTTCACAGGTGAGTTTCTGTAAAGTTTGGAAGGTAGGATGCGATATACTGGCAGAAGTAAAGCTGTGAGGACGGGGCGTGAGTCGTGCTTGGATAGCTCAGATGGTAGAGCACTTGCTTGCGAAAGGCAAAGGTGCCGAGTTCGAGTCTCGGTGCGGCACACAGTTTTAATCCGCCAGGAAGTTTCATGTCAGCGCACACTCCGCTGCAGAGTGAAAATCTCATTCCGGGAATATCTGAATGACAACATAAGTGTGAAAATTCCGAAAAAGACACTCGTAAACTGCCAAGTTATGTCTATATTACGACGGACGTTTACTAACTAGTGTAGTAAATTTTTGCTGAAAGCAGGTTAGTTTTATTCAGGATTCCAATACACCATATTATTCCACACTCTTTCAGCTACAATTTTCAACGTTATCTCCATTCACTGCAACGGCATTAACCCACCTTTCTGGGAGAGCCTCTCCCCATCCTTCACATACCGCTTCTCGTAGAGTGCATCCTTCTTTGGGCGAAATAGATGGAAGTAGAAAGGTTCGATCCGGGCTGTGGTGTGGATCAGGTAGAACATTCCAGCCTGAAGTCTTGTGGGCTCCTCTCAGGTGCGCCAACCTGTGTGGGGCCTTGCGTTTTGACGGAGAAGGAAAAGTTTGTTTGACGGTCGTAGTGGCCGAGCGGTTCTAGGCGCTTCAGTCTCGAACCGCGCGACCGCTAAGGTCGCAGGTTCGAACCCTGCCTCGGGCATGGATATGTGTGTGATGCCCTTAGGTTGGTTAGGTTTAAGTAGTTCTAAGTTCTAGGGGACTGATGACCTCAGATGTTAAGTCCCATAGTGCTCAGAGCCATTTTTGAAAAGTTTGTTTGCGTTTATGTGTCGACGAACGCACTGAAGTCGTTTCTTCAGTTCCCTCAGGATAGCACAATACACTTCAGACTTGATCATGTCAACAAGGTGGTCGAGTATGTCGACACTACCAATAGAGACGTCCAGTTAAACAGCAGGGTGTTTGATTGCGATCCAGCGATAATTTCAAATGAGAGTGTCCGCACGTTCCAACAACGTAGCAGACACAGTTGTGTGCGGTCGTTCGGCAGACGAGAGATCGGACAGCTTTGCGCGAGCTTCTTGCACTGACGCCTAACGACTTACTGTGCTTTTGTTGAAAGCCACATTTTCGTAGACATTCTGCAAGCGCCTATGCTGTGCTCTAATTTTATGCCGAAAGAACTCAGTAACAGAGCTCTGCTTGGAATCCACCGCCTTTACAGACGCCGTCTCGAAGGCCGTATACCTCCAGCCCCTATCGGAACTTCTTGTAACTGTAGGGGCTGAAGTGGGATTATCCCACAACCAATTCGACATTTTTTTTTGAACCCAGATTGGCTGAGTACACAAAATGATGCATTAGTTATGGAACGCTCCTCGTACAATGTATTCCTTTGTCCCAAGTGGCGCTGGCCAGTGTGTCCGAGCGTTTCTAGGCGCTACAGTCTGGAACCGCGCGACCGCTAAGATCGCAGGTTCGAATCCCGCTCCGGGCAACGATGTGTGTGATGTCCTTAGATTAGTTAGGTTTAAGTAGTTCTAAGTTCTAGGGGACTGATGACCTCAGAAGCTAAGTCCCATAGTTCTCAGAGCCATTTGAACCATTTTTGTCTCAAGTGGCTTCATTACAATACTGAAAATAAGATGGTTGATATGTTCAATGCTTATATGTATACAAACATAGCTACAATTCTTGTACTTGACATGGTATCCAGAGTCAATAACTCATTTTAAATTTAATAAGCTCTTAGATATTTGAAAGATTTCAAGTAGCTTCTCGAAGTACAGTGTTTGGACAATAGCAGGGATTGGCAGGACACAATCCGAAGTACGATGGATGAACTGTAAATTGTTTTCCATACGTTGTAGTTGAATTCAGTTCTTAGACTGGTTTAATGCATCTCTCCATGCAAGTCTGTCATGTGCAGGCGTCTTCATGTCCGAACTTCAACCTACATCCTTTTGAACCTTGATGATACCGTTAGTCTTTCTCTACAATTTTAACTCAGCACACTTACCTCTAGTACCAAATAGAGTATTCCTTGAAGTTCCAGAAAGTGTCCTATCAATCTATTCCTTCTTTTAGTCAAGTTGTGTCATAAATTTGTTCCCTCACCTCAGTAGATCTTCGTTATTTGCACGATGTAACCATAAAATCTTCAACATTTTTCTAAAGCACTACACATTAAAAGGTTCATATGCACTCTTGCCTCAACTACTTATCTTTTAACTTCCGTACAAGGCTACACTCCAAACAATTACTGCCAAAAGAGACATCCTACCACCTAATTTTACACCGTACATAAAGAAACTCATCTTTCTCAGAAATGCTTTACTTGCTAGAGACAGCATTTTTCTGCCCAAAACTCATCTACTTCGTCTCCTAACGTAATTTTCTTAGCATCACCTGGTTTTATCTGACTACGTTCATTTACCCTTGCTCTATTTTTGTTGATACTCGTGTTATACACTGAAGCACCGTAGAAACTGGTATAGGCATGTGTATTCAAAGACTGAAACGTCCCCTTAGAAAAATTTATGAATTACTGTGCTGGTAAACCTCTACGTTATTTGATTTTCAAACAGCTGAGCAAAAGTGAAAGTACACAGACAGTACTCTCTTTACTTATTCTGATCAACACTAAACTGACACACAATATTTTTAGCGCAATGCAGTCTGACTTTCAATAATCCCTAAAAAAGAATGGCTCTGACTGACAATAACCTATACCTTTCATGAATCACACAAAAATCTTCGTTTCTAAAACTACTGCAATACAGCGAGCGCCAATACTGCCAGATAAATAAAAGATTCTAACTACTGAAGGCACTAACTACTTATAGGCATAGTTAGCAAATAAAAGATTTTGATAGAGAGCAAACAATGTATTTCCCTTAATAGTGTTCAGAAGTCATAATATATACAGGGTGAGTCACCTAACGTTACCGCTGGATATATTTCGTAAACCACATCAAATACTGACGAACCGATTCCACAGACCGAACGTGAGGAGAGGGGCTAGTGTAATTGTTTAATACAAACCATACAAAAATGCACGGAAGTGTGTTTTTTAACACAAGCCTACTTTTTTTAAATGGAACCACGTTAGTTTTGTTAGGACATCTGAACATATAAACAAATACGAAATCAGTGCCTTTGTTGCATTGTAAAATGTTAATTGCATCCGGAGATATTGTAACCTAAAGTTGAAGCTTGAAACCTCCGACGTTCAGTTGCGTGTTGTACCAAACACGGGCCACGGTCGGCGAGCAGCATCTGCAGGGACATGTTTACGATGACGACCGTGTTTACGAGTGTGGCTGTAGTGCACTGTTGTGGTTTGGTCTAGCTGTCGCAGTGTCCGCATGTAGCGCTTGCTGCTATTGTTATTCTGCATTCGTCTCCGCACACCGACCAACTGTAGTACACCGTGTTACCAGACGTCTGTGATAGTGTAGTGTTGTAGGAACTGTGACCATGGTGTATTCGAACTCTGAAAAGGCGGAGATGATACTCATCTATGGCGAGTGTCGACGAAATGCAGCTGAAGCCTGCAGGGTGTATGCAGAACGGTACCCGGACAGAGAGCATCCAACGTGCCGCACATTGCAAAACATCTACCGCCAACTGTATGCAACAGGTATGGTCGTAGCACGCAAACGGGTCCGTAACAGGCCTGTCACAGGAGAAGCGGGTGCAGTTTGTGTGTTAGCTGCTGTTGCCATGAACCCACACATGAGTACAGGGGACATTGGGAGAGCCGGTGGACCGAGTCAAAGTAGTGTCATGCGCATACTGCATCGTCACGGCTTTCACCCGTTTCATGTGTCGCTACATCAGCAATTACATGATGATGACTTTAATCATCGAGTGCAATTCTGTCAATGCAGTTCTACCTGTTTACCGATAAAGCGGGTTTCACAAACCACGGGGCAGTGAATCTACGGAACATGCGTTACTGGTCCGTGGACAAGCCTCGCTGGCTCAGACAGGTAGAGCGACAGCGACCGTGGACTGTAAATGTATGGTGCTGAATCATTGGCGACCACCTCATTGGTCCTCACTTCATTTCAGGGGCCCAAACAGCTGCAACATACATCGCGTTTCTACAGAATGATCTACCAACGTTGCTCGAAAATGTCCCACTGGAAACGCGTCGATGTATGTGGTATCAGCATGATGGTGCACCTGCACATTCCGCAATTAACACTAGGCTGACCCTTGACAGGATGTTCGACGGGCGTTTCATAGGACGTGGAGGACGCATAAATTGGCCAGCCCGTTCTCCTGATCTTACACCTCTGGACTTCTTTCTGTGGGGTACGTTAAAGGAGAATGTGTACCGTGATGTGCTACAACCCCAGAGGATATGAAACAACGTATCGTGGCAGCCTGCGGCGACATTACACCAGATGTACTGCGGCGTGTACGACATTCATTACGCCAGAGATTGCTATTGTGTGCAGCAAATGATGGCCACCACATTGAATATCTATTGGCCTGATATGTCGGGGCACCCTCTATTCCACTCCGTAATTGAAAACGGAAACCACGTGTGTACGTGTATCCCACACCTCATGGTAATGTACATGTGCGTCAGTGAAAAATACCAATAAAAAGGTGTTAGCATGTGGACGTAATGTGCTGTTCCAGTCTCTTCTGTACCTAAGGTCCATCGCCGTTCACTTTGGATCCCTACGTAATTCGGTGCTCTCCGATACACACGATCGAACAGCGGAGGAGTGGTACTCAAGCGTCTACTTTAGGTTACAATATCTCCGGATGTAATTAACATTTTACAATGCAATAAACGGTAATGATTACGTATTTGTTTATATGTTCAGATGTGCTAACAAAACTAACGGGGTTCCATTTCAAAAAACGTAGGTTTGTGTTAAAAAACATACTTCCGTGCATTTTTTTATGGTTTGTATTAACCAATTACACTAGCCCCTCTCCTCACGTTCGGTCTGTGGAATCGATTCGTCAGTATTTTATGTGGTTTACGAAATATATCCAGCGGTAATGTTAGGTGACTCACCCTGTATATCACTTCATGACATCCAGTCTTACAAATTTATTGTCTCTGATGGACACACTTCCACATCATCCGCTCTCAAAACTCCGCCATCTCTCTCCCCACATCCACCGCTGCTGGCGGTTGACCTCCAACTGCGCATCGCTATTCTCTGTTAACATCCAACTGCCTAACACTACAATAGCGAATGTTCCAACAATGCCAACCAGCCACAGACTGCACACAGCACAGCATACAGAGCGCTACGTGGCGTTACCAGCATAAAAACCTAAACAGCCTAGGCTTACAAGACAAGGGCATGTAAAAAGGCAGAACCGGGCACCGCGTTCGGCAACGCCTATGTAAGACAACAAGTGTTACATCAGTGCCTCATGCTACAATAGCAGGTTATCAAGATTTAAGTGAGTTTTGAACTTGGTGTTATAATCGGTGCACTTGATATGGGGCACAGCATCTCCGAGGTAGCGACGTTGGGGATTTTCCCTTATGACTATTTCACGAGTGTGCCATGAATGTCAGAAATCTGGTAAAGCATCAGATCTCCGACATCGGTGCGGCCGGAAAAAGATCCTGCAAAAACGGGACCAACGACGGCTTATGAGAATCATTTATCGTTATAGAAGTGCAATCTTTGCGCAAATTACTTCAGACATCAATGCTGGGCCACCAACAAGAGTCACCGTGAAAATCATAAAACGAAACATCATCGATATGGGCTTTCGAAACCATAGGCCAACTCGTGTACCCTTTGATGTGATGACGACACATAGCTTTACGCCTCGCCTGAGCCCGTCAACACCGACATTGGACTGTTGACGACTGGAAACATGGTTTCTGGTCGGACGAGCCTTGTTTCAAATAGTATCGAGCAGATGGACGTATCGAGTATGGAGCCAGCCTCGTGAGTCCATGGACCCTGCATGTCACTAGGGGACTGTTCAGGCTGGTGGAGGTTCTGTAATAGTGCGGGGCGTGTTAGGGGACCACTGATACGTGTGTATACTGCTGCAACAGATGACACGTAGGTAAACATCCCGTCTGATGACATGCATCCATTCAAGTTCGGCAATTCCAGCCGGACAATTCGATACCCCACGCGTCCAGAGTTGCTACTGGGTGGCTCTAGAAACACTCATCTCAGTTTAAACGCTTGTGCTGACCATCAAACTCACCAGTCATTAACATTATTGAGCAAGTCTGCGATGCCTTGCAACGTGCTTTCCAGAAGAGATTCCCCACCCCCTCGTACTCTTACTGATTTATGAGCAGCCCTACAGGATTCATGGCGTCAATTCCCTCCAGCACTGCTTTAGACATTAGTCGAGTCCATGCCACGTTGTGGCACTTCGGCGTGCTCGCGGGTCCCTACACGATATTATGCAGGTGTAGCAGTTTCTTTCGCTTTTTAGCCTAAGTTCTTCACAAAACACTTCATTTCCGTTCTACGTTTCTTACATGTCCTTTCCTAACTCTGGCAGAATTACAATGCCATTCTTAAACCCCAGTGTTTTTATTTCTTCCCGCTGAACGTTAATTTCTTCTCGAAGTTTTTCTTTCGTTTCCTTTCCTGCTTTTGTCGGGGATAGGCTACAATCCTATCTGACTTATTTCTCAACTTCTACCACCATTTCAAGTCCTTCATTTCTTATAATTTGTTGTGTACATTGTTCCGCGTAGTCAGCGTGTACACAACTTTCCCACTAGAGCGCTCACCGCTAAGCACAACAGCGCAGGCGCAGCGCTCGTCCGTCTCCGCACTACGAGATGGCGCTGTCTTAGAGACGGACCAAATTCTGCTTCTTCTTCTTTTTTTTTTTTCTTTATTGATTTTCAATTCCCCCGGAAGGGGTATTCTGCTTCCGCTGATCCGCGTATTAATATGTAACGCAGCCAATGAGATTGCTGCTAACGTAGAACCTTTTCTCCTCGCGGATCACACTCGCGCAGTGATACCTGAACGCGCGAGGTAATATAACGAGTGTACAGACCTCCGATTATCTCTTCCGACGACCTTCTCCTTCACCTCACTCATCTCCTTTCCGAACAGCTTAATTCCCGTCGCTCCGCAATCTTCCTCTCCCTGGACCTCGAACGTGCCTATGACCGCGTATGGCATTCCGGTCTCCTCTTCAAGCTCCAAACCTTCGCCCTTCCCATTAACTACGTCCGTCTGATCGGCTCCTTTCTCTCCCGCCGTCCTTCCTATGTCACCGTCCATAACTCAGATTCCTACACCTTTTTCCCCTCTGCCGGTGTGCCCCAAGGCTCCGTCCTCTCCCCCCTTCTGTACCTTTTGTACACGGCGGACATGCCGCCGCCGTCAGCCCCCGTCCACCTTCTCCAGTTTGCCGATGACACCGCCTTCCTTGCCCTTGCCCCCACCCTACAGCGCTCCCAACACCTTCTCCAATCCCATCTTGACCGGTTCACCGCTTGGTGCAACCAGTGGTTGCTCAAGGTCAATCACTCCAAAACCCAGGCGATCATTGTAGGCAAAACCACCCCTTCCTTCCGCCTCCTTGATTTCTACATCACCATCTATGGCCATCCTATCGCCCTTACTCCCACCCTTAAGTACCTTGGCGTCACCCTCGACCGTCACCTCTCCTGGACTCCCCACCTCCCGACAATCCAAGCCAAGGCACGCTCCCGACTCAGTCTCCTCAAGCTCCTCTCCGGCCGTACGTGGGGTCTGGACCCCTCCACCATCCTCCACACCTATAAATCCCTCATCCGCCCTATCCTTTGTTATGCTCATCTGTCTTGGATCTCTGCCCCCCCTCCCTTTTATAAATCCCTCCAAATCCTTGAACGCCATGCTCTCCGCCTCGCCTATCGTAACCGTCTCCCCTCCCCCACGCGGATCCTGTATGATCTCATCCCCTTCCCCCACCTCCTCCTTTTCCTTGAAAGGATACGGATCCTGTACACCTCTCGTAAACTCGACCCTCCTCACCCGCTCGTCTCCCCGATCCTCACCCACCCCCGCCCACTGCCGCGCCTGTCTTCCCATGTCCCACCCGGTCTCCATCTCTCAACCCTCCTTACCCTCTCCCAAGGTGGCTTCCGCCAGCTCCCCCTCCCTGATGATGTCCTCCTCCCCTGCATCTACCCCTCCTATCAACTTTAATCCTCCCCCCCACCTCCTGTGTCCTTTCCTTTAGGCACCCTCCCTCCCCCCTTCCCTTCTCTTTCCTTTCCCCCCTCCCTCCTACCCTCTCCCCCGGGCTTCCCCTCCCCGTTCCTCCCTCCCCCTCTCTCCTTTGCCCATGGCATCTCTGCTCTCCCCTCTCCCATTTCTCCTTCCTCCTCCTCCACCACCTCTCTTGGCAGGTCCCCGGACTCATACACGCTCAGTGAACATTCGCGCGCCGGAGATCATCGCCATCAGTGTTTAGTGTGTGTGCCTCGTTTTGTGTTTCGTGCAGTTACAACTCAACTGTTCACATGTGCCGTCGCCGTTCTCCGTGTTTTGTGCGCCGTGTCTCAAGTGTTAGTGTTTTTTTTTCGTCCAACGTGAACGGCTTCTTGTTTCTTCTTTATTTGTATCTCCATTTTTTGCCCGCCGTTTTTTGTATTGTATATATCATCTCTCTGTCATGTTTATTGTTCCACTTAAGGCTGAAGAGCAGCGTACTATGCTGCTGACAGCCCGCCTGTATAGGTGTTTAAAATTACAATAAAGGAAAAAAAAGAAAGACCTCCGATTAGTCAGTCTGCATCAGTCTGCATTAGTCTGCATAGTCACGTTTCAGTCTGCACCTAATAAGATTATCATATTCCTGTACATAGCCTTTAAGAGAAATATATAGACACTTTGTCAAGTATCAGAGATATGTGAGAATAAGATTAACGTACCAAGACCAAAGGAACTTCAGATTGTCAATTGATAACAGCATCCAGAATCAAGTTACGTAATATCTATGATTTTTATTATTTTAATAAATGTGTGTGAAAATTAATCAAGTTCTGTACAAAGTTGGTCACCGTGAATCTGCTACTATAAGCGTGCAAGTGGCATTTCTATCGTCTGACCCAACGGAAGAAGATAAACACGCCACGATAAGACCACGTGACATATTGCTGACGCTCGCCTATTTCGTTAGAGCGACAAGTCAAATAATCTGATGGTGTGTGTACCGAAGGTCTTACAGTACGCACACCACATAATTGCAGTCATTTTTTGTAGAAGCTGTATATAAACTTTCGCTCTCTGTCTTTTATCGTTGCTGGCTTCAGAAATTCAAAAAATGCATTCCAGTCAACATTACCAAAATGTTTCTCTATAAAAGTGCTGTAATAGTAGACATGCCCTTCTTTAATCTATTCTAGAAGTAAATCGTAGAGTTAGAATTACCTCGCATGTTCCTTCATTTCTCTGGAACGGAAAGTGATCTTCCCAAGGTCAGCTTTTGCCAGTTTCTCCATTGTTATGTAAATAATTCGTCCTGTATTTAGCAAGCCAGACGTATTAAAGTGACAGTTCGGTAATATTCACACCTTGCAGTTGGGATTGGAGTATAACAATAAGATCGTGTGACTAGGGCCTCCCGTCGGGTGGACTGTTGCCGGGTGATAGTCTTTCGATTTGACGCCACTTCGGCGACTTGCACTTCGATGGGGATGAAATGATGATGAGAACAACACAACATCCAGTCACTGAGCGGAGAAAATCTCCGACCCAGCTGCTAATCGAACCCGGGCCCTTAGGATTGACAGTCTTTCGCGCTGACCACTCAGCTACCAGTGGCGGACGGCACTGGAGTTATTACGTGTTCTTGAAATCTGAAGGTCTCATGTATCTTGCACACCATGTGGCACAGTTTTCTGGCTCTCCCGTGGCTCAACAACTGAGAGTTCCGTCTACTCCAGGGTTCCCGTTCCGTCTTAGGTTTTTTTCGTGCTCTGTCAGATTCTTCTTGCAGCATCATATCTCTGATCTCATTTTTCATCTTCCCTTACTACAACTCTACCTTCGTGTATATTTCTGTTTTAGAAGCCCCATCAATACTTCCACTGTATTCTTGATACTGCAACTCTTAAAATTTATAAAGTTGCTTCTCTTTTCTCCAAACATTTATTTGCCCTTTTTATAGGTGGTGTCTACACATCTAGTAGTTATACTTGTTTATACAGCCTTTCATTTGTTCTCTGTCCATTATTGCCTAGCCATTTGGCACTTTCAGCCAATGTACATACAAATCAGAACTGCACTACAAACTTTCAGCGATACGTTCTGAATATTTTGGTATAAGAACCAACGCTATCCGGCGGCTCGTTACACACTTCTCGCGTCTCAATTGGTTTCTTGCCAGTAGAAATTATGATAGTACGCGCTTTGTGTCTTGTTCCCACTCGCTCACGGTACCTGCTCTTGACAACAGGAACGCCCTCCTGAAGTTGTTGCCCTCAAATTTGCCTTCAGGAAGGAAGAGATCTGAGTGTAGCATCCCTTCGGCAACATGGTCAATAGAGATTGAGCATGAGCTCCGATTACGAAAGGATGGAAGGAATCAACCGCGCCGTTTTCATACGAACTATACCAGCATTTTCCTGGAGTGAGTTAGGGAAACCACATACAACCTCAATCTGGTGCTGTGCACGACTTTGTACATAACTTTAACTTTAAGGGGAAGAAGGCTATAGAGTGGAGAGTGGTGCAGCAACTGTCAACGTAGGAACTTTTTTTTTTTTTTTTTTTTTTGATCAAACTGCAGAGGTCATCGGTCCCTAGGCTTACACGCTACTAAATGTTACTTAAAGTTACGATAAGGACATCGCACACACATGCCCAAGGGAGGACTAGAACCTCCGACGGGGATGAGCCGCGCGAACCGTGGCAAGACGCCATCAGACCGCATGGCTACCCCGCGCGGGGTAGTAAATCTGGGCAGGAACAGAAATGATTAATGAACAAGTAGCACAGCAAGCAGAACATTTACTGAACTTGGTTTTCACCAAACGTATGAAGAAATTGATGAAATGTATGATGAGATAAAAGAAATTATTCAGGAAGTGAAGGGAGACGAAAATTTAATAGTCATGGGTGACTGGAATTCGAGAGTAGGAAAAGGGAGAGAAGGAAACATAGTAGGTGAATATGGCTTGGGGCTAAGAAGTGAAAGAGGAAGCCACCTGGTAGAATTTTGCACGGAGCATAACTTAATCAAAGCTAACACTTGGTTCAAGAATCATGAAAGAAGGTTGTATATATGGAAGAACCCTGGAGATACTAAGAGGTATCAGATAGATTATACACTCCTGGAAATGGAAAAAAGAACACATTGACACCGGTGTGTCAGACCCACCATACTTGCTCCGGACACTGCGAGAGGGCTGTACAAGCAATGATCACACGCACGGCACAGCGGACACACCAGGAACCGCGGTATTGGCCGTCGAATGGCGCTAGCTGCGCAGCATTTGTGCACCGCCGCCGTCAGTGTCAGCCAGTTTGCCGTGGCATACGGAGCTCCATCGCAGTCTTTAACACTGGTAGCATGCCGCGACAGCGTGGACGTGAACCGTATGTGCAGTTGACGGACTTTGAGCGAGGGCGTATAGTGGGCACGCGGGAGGCCGGGTGAACGTACCGCCGAATTGCTCAACACGTGGGGCGTGAGGTCTCCACAGTACATCGATGTTGTCGCCAGTGGTCGGCGGAAGGTGCACGTGCCCGTCGACCTGGGACCGGACCGCAGCGACGCACGAATGCACGCCATGACCGTAGGATCCTACGCAGTTCCGTAGGGGACCGCACCGCCACTTCCCAGCAAATTAGGGACACTGTTGCTCCTGGGGTATCGGCGAGGACCATTCGCAACCGTCTCCATGAAGCTGGGCTACGGTCCCGCACACCGTTAGGCCGTCTTCCGCTCATGCCCCAACATCGTGCAGCCCGCCTCCAGTGGTGTCGCGACAGGCGTGAATGGAGGGACGAATGGAGACGTGTCGTCTTCAGCGATGAGAGTCGCTTCTGCCTTGGTGCCAATGATGGTCGTATGCGTGTTTGGCGCCGTGCAGGTGAGCGCCACAATCAGGACTGCATACGACCGAGGCACACAGGGCCAACACCCGGCATCATGGTATGGGGAGCGATCTCCTACACTGGCCGTACACCACTGGTGATCGTCGAGGGGACACTGAATAGTGCACGGTACATCCAAACCGTCATCGAACCCATCGTTCTACCATTCCTAGACCGGCAAGGGAACTTGCTGTTCCAACAGGACAATGCACGTCCGCATGTATCCCGTGCCACCCAACGTGCTCTAGAAGGTGTAAGTCAACTACCCTGGCCAGCAAGATCTCCGGATCTGTCCCCCATTGAGCATGTTTGGGACTGGATGAAGCGTCGTCTCACGCGGTCTGCACGTCCAGCACGAACGCTGGTCCAACTGAGGCGCCAGGTGGAAATGGCATGGCAAGCCGTTCCACAGGACTACATCCAGCATCTCTACGATCGTCTCCATGGGAGAATAGCATCCTGCATTCCTGCGAATGGTGGATATACACTGTACTAGTGCCGACATTGTGCATGCTCTGTTGCCTGTGTCTATGTGCCTGTGGTTCTGTCAGTGTGATCATGTGATGTATCTGACCCCAGGAATGTGTCAATAAAGTTTCCCCTTCCTGGGACAATGAATTCACGGTGTTCTTATTTCAATTTCCAGGAGTGTTTAATCGTAAGACAGAGATTTAGGAACCAGATTTTAAATTGTAAGACATTTCCAGGGGCAGATGTGGTCTCTGACCACAATCTATTGGTTATGAACTGTAGATTTAAGGGGCTCCAGAAAGGCTCAAAATCATGAAAAGTTCAATTTTTACTTTTTTGCGTTTTCTGAATCTGCAGACTATTACCTTTTAACAGATATATAATTTATTCAATTCCGAAGACTACAACTATTGTTAATTTTTTTTTTTTGAAATGTGTTCTACACGGGCGTGACCCACTGTGGCGCTGTTAAACTGCTGTCAAATGGTGTTATTATTAACGTCCGTGTTCATCAGGTACATTTTAGTGATGTGAGATAAAGTATGTGTTGTGGCTAACTTGTGATGGTTCAATATATATCGCTGGTGTGATTGTCGATTGTTTCATGTTTATTTACTCTGTCGTTATCTCGAAAATATTCGAAATTAATTCTGTTTATTGAGTCTCTGTTTTGTTGAAGTATAATATTGAGTAAAAGTAAAGTTATTAGAAATCCTCTGAAGGCTTTTAAGAAAAGGAGAAATGTTGCAAAGCCAAAGGTATGTGTTATTACTGTAAACAATAAAGACGATAACCAAGTGAGTGAACCTAACCTCTCAAGTACACCTGCCCATAGCAGTCAAAGTGGGAAAGAAAATACTTCACAGAAGAAGCTTGGTTCAATGAGGTGATAAAACCTACTTTCAGAGACTTAGCAGTACCTGAACTGTTGAAAAAGTGTATTCACGGAAAAACTCAAAACCCCAATGAAAGTGTAAATAGTGTTATATGGTCGAGAATCCCCAAGACTGTATTTGTTGGAATAGAAACACTTCACTTTGGTGTGTATGATGCTGTTGCGACTTTCAATGATGGCAACATTATAAGGTGCAAGGCATTTAGAAATATGGGAATGAAGATAGGTTCTAACATGGTACGAGCGATGCTTGCTTTAGACAAGGAACGCCTTCGGGCTGCAGACAGGGCTGTAAAGAGTCTAGAAATACAAGCAAGAGTAAACAGGAGGAGGAACAAGAGGAAGCTGGAGGAGGAGTTTGCAGAGGATGAAGATAATCCATCCTATGGACCTGGAATGCACTAAAAAGTTAATCCAATCTTTGTCGCTCGATTCCCAAAACTTTTATTTTCTCATACTAATTACATGTTTTCTAAGGATCTTCCAAACATATTTGTTTCAAACTTTCAGTAAATGTTACACAGTACCTTCTGCATAATTTAACACAGCCTTTTTCCAAAAAACTGTATATTTTTCAATATATAAATAAAAAATTGCAAAAAATGTTGTGAATTTTCATTACAATTGAAAAAAATCATCTTTAATAACTGAACTAAAATTTTGTAAAATCCCTGTGTTAAGTTGTAGCTCATATTCCAATAAATAATCTGTAAAAAGTTCAACTTCCTACCTCAAATACTTTGTGAGGAAAGATGTAATTTATAAGCGTTATTTTAACATTGCAAGTATAGGGCGTTCCGGAGCCCCTTAAGCTGAAGAAACTGCAAAAACAGGGGACTTTAAGGAGATGGGACCTGGATAAACTGACTAAACCAGAGGTTGTACAGAAATTCAGGGAGCGCATGAGGGAACAATTGACACGAATGGGGGAAAGAAATACAGTAGAAGAAGAATGGGCAGCTTTGAGGGATGAAACAGTGAAGGCAGCAGAGGATCAAATAGGTAAAAAGACGAGGGCTAGTAGAAACCGTTGGGTAACAGAAGAAATATTGAAAGGAGAAAATATAATAATGCAGTAAATGAAGCAGGCAAAAAGGAATACAAACGTCTCAAAAATGAGATCGACAGGAAGTGCAAAATGGCTGAGCAGGGATGGCTAGAGGACAAATGTAAGGATGTAGAGGCGTATCTCACTAGGGGTGATTTGCCTACAGGAAAATTAAAGAGACCTTTGGAGAAAGGAGAACCACTTGCATGAATATCAAGAGCTTTAATGGAAACCCAGTTCTAAGCAAAGAAGGGAAACCAGGAAAATGGAAGGAGTATATAGAGGGTCTATACAAGGGCGAAGTGCTTGAGGACAATATTATGGAAATGGAGCAGGATGTAGATGAAGATGAAATGGTTGATACGATACTGCGTGAAGAGTTTGACACAGCACTGAAAGACCTGAGTCGAAACAAGGCCCCCGGAGTAGACAACATTCCATTAGAACTACTGACGGCCTTGGGAGAGCCAGTCCTGACAAAACTCTACCATCTGGTGAGCAAGATGTATGAGACAAGCGAAATGCCTTCAGACTTCAAGAAGAATATAATAATTCCAATCCCAAAGAAAGCACGTGTTGACAGATGTGAAAATTACCGAACTATCAGTTTAATAAGTCACGGCTGCAAAATACTAACGCGAATTCTTTACAGACGAATGGAAAGACTGATAGAAGCCGACCTCGGGGAAGATCAGTTTGGATTCCGTAGAAATGTTGGAACACGTGAGGCAACACTGACCCTACGACGTATCTTAGAAGAAAGATTAAGGAAAGGCATCCTAAGTTTCGAGAAGGCTTTTGACAATGTTGATTGGAATACTCTTTCAACTTTTGAAGGTGGCAGGGTTCAAAAAATGGCTCTGAGCACTATGGGACTCAACAGCTATGGTCATCAGTCCCCTAGAACTTAGAACTAATTAAACCTAACTAACCTAAGGACATCACACAACACCCAGTCCTCACTAGGCAGAGAAAATCCCTGACCCCGCCGGGAATCGAACCCGGGAACCCGGGCGCGGGGAGCGAGAACGCTACCGCACGACCACGAGCTGCGGACGAAGGTGGCAGGGATAAAATACAGGGAGCGAAAGGCTATTTACAATTTGTACAGAAACGAGATGGCAGTGATACGAGTCGAGGGGTATGAAGGGGAAGCAGTGGTTGGGAAGGGAGTGAGACAGGGTTGTAGCCTATCCCCGATGTTATTCAATCTGTATATTTAGCAAGCAACAAGAGAAGAAATAAAAACTTTGAGGTTCGCCAATGACATTGTAATTCTGTCAGAGACAGCAAAGGACTTGGAAGAGCAATTGAACGGATTGGACAGTGTCTTGAAAGGAGGGTATAAGAAGAACAACAAAAGCAAAACAAGATAATGGAATGTAGTCGAATTAAGACGGATGATGCTGAGGAAATTAGATTAGGAAATGAGACACTTAAAGTAGTAAAGGAGTTTTGCTATTTGGGGAGCAAAATAACTCAAGATGGACGACGTAGAGAGGATATAAAATGTAGACTGGCAATGGCAAGGAAGGCGTTTCTGAAGAAGAAAAATTTGTTAACATCGATTATACATTTAAATGTCAGGAAGTCGTTTCTGAAAGTATTTGTATGGGGTGTAGCCATGTATGGAAGTGAAACATGGACGATAAACAGTTTAGACAAGAAGAGAATAGAAGCTTTCGAAATGTGTTGCTACAACAAAAGAATGCTGAAGATTATATGGGTAGATCACATAACTAATGAGGAGGTATTGAATAGAATTGTGGAGAAGAGGAGTTTGTGGCACAACTTGACTAGAAGAAGGGATCGGTTAGCAGGACATGTTCTGAGGCATCAAGGGATCACCAATTTGGTTCCGGACGGCAGCGTGGAGGGTGAAAATCGTAGAGGGAGAGCAAGAGATGAATACACTAAGCAGATTCAGAAGGATGTAGGCTGCAGTGGGTACTGGGAGATGAAGAAGCTTGCGCGGGATAGAGTAGCATGGAGAGCTGCATCAAACCAGTCTCAGGACTGAAGACCACAACAGCAACATGAAGACTCACTACAAAAGATGCAGCAAAAAGTAGAGTTTAGTTAACACAATAGCAACAACGATGATGCCGGAACGCGGCTATGCAGCCTCTACGTAGGCTTCCTTAGCGAAGTGGCTCCACGTGCTCATGGCCTGAGCGGCCGCCGATGGCCCTCCTACATTGCGGCGGCCCGGGGCGCTCGCGGTACTGAGCCACTGAAAATGCGGTTCCAGTGAGCGTGCTCCATTGGATCCCACACAACAGCTATTGTCATCTCACAGAAACCTGCAATTCCGTTGCTGCGGCACTCTCGGGGTTGTATCGATATGTAATACCACATGTGGATGGCCAGATGGGGAATCTCAACCACCATTTTCGTGAATTCTAGTCCAGTGTGCTAACCGCTGCGCCATCTCTCGCGGTTTTTGACAGTCAGTGTTGCTCGGTTCTGTTTAGTGTTTTGTCTTCTGCCTGTGTTAGTTGTACATTAACAGTGATACACATCAGTACTGTGAATAGGTTTACTGATTTAAGACTTGGCTGATATGCACCTCGTCGATGCGCTCAGTGAATCCAGTGCAATTTCGGCACACTGATGCTAGCTGAGATGTACATTTGCATCTGTACACAGGCGATTACAAGAAAATGGATCCTTTCGTGTTACAATGGAAGATATTGGATCGGTGAAGTATGCTGGAGCACCCAGTATGGATTGGAATATGTCACTCATGATAGGCGACGATCCTGCCTCTAGGAGTTGGTGTGTTTGCGCCAGCTATGAACACACATGTTGATGTCAATAAAAATGAGCTTTTCAATAGAGTTTAGATTCGTATTAACATGCTGTATCTGCACATAGAGAAATTCAGTGCAGATGATTTGGTGCATATTTCAATATACAAACCTTCATTAGATAAGTTTTACCTGTTGAACTGGTCAAAGGAGATATTTACAATCTCCAAAATCCACTGAAAAAACCCGAGATCATGCATCTTAAGGGACAGTGAAGATGAAGAAATTGCCTTTACGTTTTTACACATAAAAATTACAGAAAAACTTTGAACCAGATGTGTTTCTCGTAGAGCATGTCATTAGATGTTCAGGGAGCAAAGTTCTAATGAAATGGCTCGGTTTTCCACATTCACACAACAGTTCGTTGAATGCTCACGATATGGAATCTAACAGGATGTGCAAACGTCAGACAATGCAGTAGCATAGGCTGCGTGCTAGCAAGTGCATTGGAGTTGGCGGTGGTATTGTCAATAAACTAGCATTTGAATGTCATAACTTTTAATGTAACTGGACATGTAATGAAGTTGAAAAATCGATTCTCTCTTGGCAACAAAGTGTTAATCTACTAGATGGGACCTGCTAGGATCTTGACTTAGAATATGCTGCAAATCAACGTTTGGCAGAACGTCATCCTGCCGATCAAATATTACCTGATAAAAGCAAGAAAAGTACGTATAAAAGCAAAGAAAGTATGTCGAAGAAAGAACCGGACAGCGTATTCCGGAATTCACTGTTGATACAGCAGTTCTTGCCAAAATTAATTTGGGTGCTGTGCTAAATTTCCAACAATTTATGAATTTACCTGAAGAAGTAGAAGAAAATATGTGTCGGACGTTTAAAAAAATGGATCCAATCAACAGTATCACTGGGAAAAGTGCCTTGATGCAGAAAGGAATAAGACATATATAAAGATGTGTAATACTCCTAACGATTTGCCAGTACCTCAGACGTCTGGTAAAATTACACCGCTTCTGATAAAAGTGCATGTGGGATTTATCATAATTTCGCTCAATATCATAGTCTGGACGGCAAAGAAAGCACAAAATGCAGAGAGGCCACTATAAACGGCTACAAGGGATAATGGGATGATGCGGGATATCACTATTGGTTAAGGGCTGAATATAAATCAGTGCAAGAGAGGACATGGATTGTTTATTATAACAGAAGTCCCCTATTGATACTACCTGCTGCACCACTTACAAGTCTGCTTAAATTCATAACAACTAAAAATCGATCTCAAACTTCTGTGCAGCTTTTATGCAAAATACTTTGCCATAGATGACATGAAAATCCAGAGAATGTGTAATTATAAGTTTAGGTATTGCGGAAGTAAACGGAAAATTCTCGGTTGCATATGTTATTAAGAGCTCAATAACAATGTTGTGATTTGACTCCTACGTATGTAGGTTTAAGCCACCTGAAGATCTGAGCCGTTTTCTGCTTATTGTTTCTCGTGGAAACTGTATAAGAACGAGCAGCATGTACATGACTATGTCAGTTGATAGATGTGATGTGTGCATACTGACTTTAAGGGAACGGCCATCAATATGAAGTGTCAATTGCTCCCTCAAATAGATGTACGCAAGGGAAAATGGAGTATTGCATTGATCAATGTGGAAGCGAACAACCGCATTCCTGGTATCACGGACGAGAAAAATTAACTGCAAAATTGAGAAAATGCCCCTTGGGTCATACGATAATAGTGATTTAAATGCAACTATAAGATAATCTGTAAATTTGTTTCACTTACGGGCAAACTTTAATGCATTTAAAACAGCAAAATGAACCAGGAATGTTCAATCACTTCAGTGGGATCAAAAATGTGTTTCACGAGGAGGCAAGGTTTGGAGAATAATATGGATAAAAACTGCGAATCGGCTCAACCAGTGAATATACTACCTATTAGCATATTCCATGTCAAGCTAACATGACAGCGACAAAGTTGCTCAGTAGTGAAAATGATTATTCGTCACTTCGGGCTAATAACTGTCCCCTATTTGACTTTTTGGTAGCGGAGTTATGTATTTAAGACGGTTTTTTCCGTGTGTGTATGTATGTGTTGTAGCTGGTATTAATTTCTTCTTCTTTTGTTGTAGGTGGGAATGTGCCATTACTTCTATAACAATTTGGCAAAGATAGATACTCTCTCTCCCCATCCATCCTCCCCACCTCTCCCTCTGTCTCTCTTTCTCTCTCTCTCTCTCTCTCTCTCTCTCTCTCTCTCTCTCTCTGTGTGTGTGTGTGTGTGTGTGTGTGTGTGAATAATGTACCTGTCTAATATAATGCTGTTTCTGTTTCTAGCAGGATTTTTCAATTACAGTGCAGGTATGGGAATCGATGAGTTGCATCTCAGCCCAAGCCAATAATCACACGGTCCACACCACAGTCAATAACTGAAATTGAATCAGTCTCTAGTCTGTTTGCATTGGAGGTTCAAGCAATTGAGCCAGCATGTTTCTCCAGTATTAGCACGTGGGGACTTTGCCTGTTGTCGAGGAACAAGCATGTTCCACACACATGAATACATTCCTTATGAGATTTTTTTGTTTGCTTCATTTTAGATACCCTCAATGACGATGTGGTTATTGGAGGATGGTTTCATATAGCATCTTTTGATATTCGACTAAATAATGCATACCAGCCCATGGTACCATTTTCCAGTGTTAGCTCATGGTTACTGACACCTATCGTCAAGCAGCAGACACATAACATAGTATTTCATTCTTTTCCCCCTTTACAATAACGATACTTCTTATATCCATAAACCTGCATGCATTTCTTATGATATTGGTTTTGCTTGTTTCTAGGTGAATTTAATGATAATATGGCGGTAAGTCAGATAAATATAGGTCCACAAGAAGAGGTGGATAAAATATTAGTGTTGATGTGATGAAATCCCAGTGAAATGTCTCAGGCGCTGATAATTTAATACATAAGTACTTCTACAAATTAGTATTATAGACGTCTGCGTATATCTTTTCTTACCGATAAAGTTTTTCCTTGCTTTGCAGACGTGATGGCCATGTTTGGAGCCAGGTTTGCGACTACAATAACTCCAAGAGCGTATGCAACGATGATGTGTTCATCAGCCCAGCTGAGCCTATTCATGATGATGAACTAGTCAGCTCGACCTGGTGTCAATGCATTCTCCTAAGAACAGTCCACCAACATCATGACATGGAACATCAACACTTGCACATTTGCATGGTCCGGAGACCTCGACCATTTTGGAACTGGAATCAGCTTGAAATCACACTAGACCATACTGGCGTGACATTCGACCTAGCCGCAGCAGTCTGACAACCTGCTTTGTTGTGGATCACCAAGTAAGTCATGCAGCTGCATTGGACTAATCTGTGGTTGTTGGCACTTTCAGGGACAGGATCACAGAAGTTCATGTGGGCAACACTAATGTGAGCTACTGAAGTAGTTCTCATTAAACTAATTTCCCTGGATTTGTCAACGACCTGCAGTATCCCATAACTAAGAACAGTGAAGTTCTATGCTGTGAACTCACTCCTCCCCTGAAAGAAGGTAGTGTTGCTGGTGAGGAAACGCACATGGTCATCTGAGGGTTAAATAGTGCAATATTGCAGAATGAGTCAATTGCAGAACAGTTCATAACTTTTACCAAGATTGGAGAAATGGGCCATATAGGAAAGGGGGACTGGTAAGGCACTCAGCCATGTACTCGTCCTTGATGTATACTCGTACGTTTTTGATCCACTTAGTGGGGGTCCGGCTTCATCCTCCATCTGAACGATATTGCCACTAAAGAGGCATGCAGTAATGAACAGGATCAGGCTGTGGAAGATCAATCCTGCTTTGCACCGTCGCTTCTGACCTACAATAGAAATCACCTTAAATATGCAGTGAATATGAAAACATACAAAAATCTAACGTGTGCATGCTTAATAACTTCAAATGTACCTCACTTGGAAAAATTGAAAACTCCTGCTACACAATAAAAAGCTTAACGCTTGAAAATCACAGTAAACATTATTTTTCTTTCTACAAATATAATAACTTAAAAATGCCCATGCTATTGCTAAAGTTTCGAGTTTTGTGTCTGAGTATATATATACAAATTCTGATATAGTTTGGCTTACAAAACTAATAACACAGATATTTTGACTTCAACCTTCATTACTAACTTGAAATAGAGAAGGACCTAAATAAGAAAACGATGCATCAGAGAATAGATAAAACGCTTTATTCGTGTCAGGATGGTGTAGTATTTTCGAGTTAACCAAGGCTTCTTTTATGGGATCAAAACCTTTTTATCCTCATTGGTCCACACTCATGGCGTATTTTTCTTCTACAGATCCAAAACAGCAGTACCATTAAAATTTAATTTTGTACAAATAATCGAAAAAATGAACAGAAACCAAGAAACGCCTTAACATGCCTGTGAGTGTTGGGATCAGGGAAGTGTTCTATGGCACTGATTTTATCGGGGTCAGGCTCAATTCCTTCATAAGAAATTGTGTGTCTACCAAACTTAAATTTCTCCCTCACAAACTTCGTTTTCCTATGTTTGCAGTTACTTGTACTTAAGAGAATTTCTCAGGTGTCTTTCAGTAAATCTGCTTGTTCTTCCCGGGTGCGGATGGCTGTCAGCACATCGCCAACACATTATGTAACCCTATGAAGTGGTTCTGGCTCAAGTACTAAATGTAGTGCAGTTGTGAATACTCCTTGACCTACACTGAGACGAAACAGTAGCTCACAAAAGTGGTAGCTCCTCCCATCAAAGATAAAGGCTATATATTTCTTATATTCATTTTCAAGACTCACCTGTCAGTAGGAACTTTTTAAATCAAAGCTAGGAAGACATCTCAATCTGTGATATTCCTGTAGTTAGTCTTCAAAGTTTTCAAATGTGTTCTTAGAGATACAATAATTTTTATTAATTGACCTTGCATCCAAAATTAAGCAAACACTTCTATCAGGTTTTAGAGTTGCTAACACGGGGCTACAACAGGGCGACGGATGGGGTACAGTGATTCTCCATTCTGGCATTTGTGCAATTTCTGCAGTCACGGTTGTCCTCTTGGCCCAATTAATAAAATACGTTATGTAACAGTAGAATGCAAGGGGGTGGACGTCTACATAATACTAGTACAATTTAATAATATTTAATAATATTTAATAATATTTAATTACAAATACGAGTATAAGATCATAGTTTAAGAATAAATCTTTCAGTTCTGCTTGTTGAAGTATATCAGTTATAGTGGACTCAGCAATGTAACCTTCCACTGAACTTTCTTATAGCTTCAACTTGACCACAGAAAGTAGATGTGTCTCTGGTTTATTGTGTTTTCGCCGTAAGTATTCTTACTTTCAAATTCAATTCCTCGGCTACCACTTGAGGGCTTAATATGGTCGGAAATATTTTATTAACCATTTTTGTCTGAATGTGGCTCTTCAGTTACGTCAGTAATACTTACAGTATAGTGCCGTATCCGCCATTCACCTTCAATTGTGTGCCTGTGCGCTGGAACACCTTTCATTCTGTTGTTGTTGCTGTCCATAAGTGGTTCGTTTTGATCTCACATATGAGAATTCAATCGATTACACAGGTCTGAGACATAAAAAATTGTTTCAAATTTATCAAGTGTTTTTATAGTGTTTTCAACGCTGATATCGGGAAAAATAGTGAAAAAATGTCACCTCGTACAGTTATTTCACAAACTGCTTGTCTAGTTTTAGCTTTTTTCGGTATTTCAGCGCTCTAGTGAGTTTCAGTTTTGGTTTTCAGGATCTCCATAAACTGTTATTTAGTCTTTCTTATACTAGATATACGTAAAATAAAGAGTTATTAGGAGAAACCAGCAGTATTTTCATATCAGTGCCTGCCTTAGCGCTGCCCCTTCCCCTGACATCACCAAGCAGTGAGCTTCTGCTATTGTCCTCCAGTTCGCAGTACCTCTTCACTACGTGCTGTTCACGTTTACTTGTGGTTGCAAGTGCTATAAAGTAGTGACTGTTTTCTTGTTTTGTGAAGTTGTTTTATGGACAATGGACAATGGCTACCAGAGGATGCATAAACTCGCCAGATTGCTTCTGCTACATTTGTGGTAACTACACCGTTAAAAAGCAACAAAGAAACATTTCCGATTTTGTTGAAAAAGCATATTTCGCCAATTTGGTATAAAGTTAGGCGATCAAGATAAGCCTTGGGCCGCACACAAAGTTTGTTCAGTGCGTGTTGAAGAACTGAGGCAATGGTTTCAACGTAAAAAGAAGTCCTTACGATTTGGAATACCAGTGGTTTGGAGGGACCCCAAAAATCATAGTGATGACTGCTAGTTTTGTTCTTGCAACCTACGAGGTTTCAATGTGAAAAACAAAAAGGATATTTGTTACCCTAACATTCAATCAGCCATTCGCCCCGTTCCTCATGGACCTGAAGTACCAATACCCTCTCCTACAGATTCTTTGGATGATATAGATGATCAAGAGGCATTGGCTCAGCAAGGTGATAGTGAAGAAGACAGAGACTGCTACGATCCTGGCACAACCGATCCCATTCCATTCTCAGAATCTGAACTGAACGATTTAGCTACAGACCTAGGCCTTTCTAAAGAATCGGCAGAGGTTTTAGGATCTAGATTGAAAGGTAAACACATGTTGGCTCCGAGTACATCCTTTTCTTGGTATAAATCGAGGGAAAAGGAGTTTGTATCTTTTTTATCTCAAGAAGGTGGCCTGGTGTTTCGCAGTGATGTTCCTGGACTCATGGCACGTTTCAAAATAGAAAATGCCCTTAATGAGTGTAGACTTTTTATTGGTTCTTCAAAAAGAAGCCTTAAAGCAGCACTTTTACGCAACAGCAACAAGTACGCTTCTGTACCAGCTGTACACTCGGTTCACTTAAAAGAATGTTACGAAAACCATGAACTGGTTTTAAGCAAACTCTGCTATTCATACCACAAATGGACACTCTGTGGTGATTCAAAAGTGATTCCAATGCTGCTTGGTCAACAAAGTAGCAATACAAAAATCCCTTGCTTTCTTTGTGAATGGGACAGTAGAGACAGAAAGCAACACTATATAAAAGGTGCTTTGCCCTTGAGAAAAACCTTACAGGCAGGGGTTAAAGATGTTGAGAGGAAAAGCCTTGTGAATACCAAAAAGGTGTTACTTCCACCACCTTACATTAATTTGGGGCTAATGAAACAATTTGTTAACGCATTGGCAAGAGAAGGATAATGTTTCAGATATCTTTGTGGACAGTTTCCTAGTTTACCTGAGCAAAGCTAAAGGAATGAATCTTTGCCGGACCAGACATCAGAAAACTAATGATAGATCCCAACTTTGAGGAAAAAATGGAAATAAAAGGAATGACATGATGGACATATTTTAAATTAGCTGTTACTGGTTTCCTAGGAAACAAAAGAAATGCAAACTACAAGACAATCCTCGCAGACATGCTCGAAAAGTTTAAGAAGCTGGTCAGTAACATGAGCATTAAAGTTCATTTTCTCCATTTATATCTTGACTATTTCCCTTCAAACCCTGGTGACGTAAGTGAAGAGCAGGGCGAAATATTCCACCAACACATCAAAGAAATGGAAAGAAGATATCAAGGAAGATGGAACGTCAACACGATAGAGGACTACTGCTGGATAATAAAAAGAGATGACCCACAACGAGTCCTTAGCCAGACAAGCAATAAAAGAAGCTTCGACAGAAAGCGAAAGCTTTATTATAAGGACTTACGAGCTTAAAGAGAAATGGAAATTTTATAACGTTGGAAAGAATGTGATAAATTGCTTAAATTTTGTTATTATACCCAAAAATACTCCCTTTTTAGTGAGAAAACCTGACATGATAGAAAAAAAATGGGTTGCATTTTTTAAATCAGCGCTGAAAAGTACATAAAAGCCATTACCAAATTTCAAACAACTTTCAAAAAAATATTTTTTATAGACTTGTGTTATCGCTGTGACGTGCATTTTGGTTAGGATAGTAGCGGTCAACATTGCATCCTAGGTGATACCGGATACTATTCTGCTTTCTGCTATGCAAGTTTTGCAGGCCGTGATGCGTTTGTATCGCACTGCAGGTGGTGGGCCCAACTGTGTGAGGTAACCTATTCATTGTTCACCTGTTCTATCGTGAAAAGAAGTTAAAAATTTTGTTGTCTGGTGTAAATACGTGAAACTAACTGTATTATAATGGGCTGTTGTCTGACAATACAGGGGATAAAGGTGGTGCTGTCCCCGCCCCATGCAATGCAGGGTTAGGTGACATTCCTGAGCTACTTCAACCGTTACCAAATCATTCATCATATACGGACAGACTAAGCTGATTACCTGCTACATAAACAATAGAGGATGAAGGGTCAGTGACCTTCCGTTTGACAGTCATTAACTCTTACTGTAAACCAGTAGTTTTCAAAGTTATGTCCTCTTCCCACTTCAACAGTTCTTTTATCTGAGGCTACTTGAATGTGTTATAATAAAAAGTTCTTGCGTTTCCAGTTGCGTCAAGTGATTCAAAATTAAGTGAGCTTTTCGGCCAAGTAATTTTGAGCCATTGTCAAGTGTTGCGGCAGCCAGTGGTCTGTCAGTAAGCCATTACATACACCAGCCGCCATCTGTGAAGTCATTGGTGTTGGCGGCATCGACTATATGAGCATACTTTGACTAGGTATTCGATGCGCCCACTTCAGACGAGTGATCACCGGATCCCACGTCGAGCTGAGCGGCGTTATTAGCGATTTTTATTTCAATGGCTTTTTTAATTACACAGTCCCAGAAACTATTAGTGCGAGCGACGGAAGACGTTTCTTGACAGTTTTCTAATGCATGCTCAGTTAAACTGGGTTTCTCGGAGTGGCGTAGGTGATAAAAATCTCTCATATATGATCCAGCGTTGTTCCACGGTACATACTATCACCCGACGATAGTCTGGCCACGAGCACAAGGCATGTTGTAGATCCCGGTGTTCCGAGACCTGCTACGTCTTTAACTGGTCTCACTAATTCACAGATTTTTATCGGAGACCTGAAGATCGGTTTTATCTTGTGCCTCTTCAGCAGCCAATTTATGTTGTCCTACACGGAGCCACAGAATGGCAAAAAAGCAAGTTTCTTTTGCTGCACCTCGTCAGTGTTCTTATGTGACTATTTCCTGACATCATTTATTTGATGAATGTTATTTCTTAAGGCTTAAGGTAGGTAGCTCAACTCATGTGGCAGTTTATGAGCGTCTGATATCATTCTCGCATGATGAACCAATGTTTGTAGTACAGTGCGCTTCTGTGACGGGTGATGATGGCTGATTGCGTGCAAGTACAGTTCACTGTGGGTGGGCTTTCTATAACCCGCTGTGACCAAGGCATTCCTTTCATTTGCGTGTAACGAGGATGTCGAGGAACGGTGATGTATCGCCTTTTCCTGCCTCCATGGTGACTAGATGATACTGTTAACGTCGTTGAGGTGATACAAGAATTCGTCAAATTTCTCAAGTCCCTGGGGACATATGACGAACCTGTCGTCAACGTACGAGGTGCATTCAAGTTCTAAGGCCTCCGATTTTTTTTTCTCCGGACTGGAAAGAGACAGAAACATGCACATTGTTTTAAAATAAGGTCGCGTTCATTGTCAATACGTCCCAGAGGTGGCAGCACCGTACGGCAGATGGAATTTTACCGCCAACGGCGAGAATGAGAACTGTTTTAAATACTTAAAATGGCGATGTTTTCCTTACTTGAACAGCGTGCAATCATTCGTTTTCTGAATTTGCGTGGTGTGAAACCAATTGAAATTCATCGGCAGTTGAAGGAGACATGTGGTGATGGAGTTACGGATGTGTCGGGAGTGCGTTCGTGGGTGCGACAGTTTAATGAA
Source organism: Schistocerca nitens (assembly GCF_023898315.1). Classification (NCBI taxonomy): domain Eukaryota; kingdom Metazoa; phylum Arthropoda; class Insecta; order Orthoptera; family Acrididae; genus Schistocerca; species Schistocerca nitens. Next base: position 364,158,504 of record NC_064622.1, read on the forward strand.
GGCAGAACATCGTGTGACAAGAAACCGAAACAAGCTCGGGCTCGCACAAGCCAGTCTGACGACATGATCGAGAAAGTGGAGAGAATTGTTTTGGGGGATCGCCGAATGACTGTTGAACAGATCGCCTCCACAGTTGGCAATTCTGTGGGTTCTGTGCACACAATCCTGCATGACGACCTGAAAATGCGAAAAGTGTCATCCAGGTGGGTGCCACGAATGCTGACGGACGACCACATGTCTGCCCGTGTGGCATGTTGCCAAGCAATTTTGATGCACAACGACAGCATGAATGGAACTTTCTTTTCGTCGGTTGTGACAATGGATGAGACGTGGATGTCATTTTTCAATCCAGAAACAAAGCGCCAGTCAGCTCAATGGAAGCACGCAGATTCACCGCCACCAAAAAAATTTCGGGTAACCGCCAGTGCTGAAAAAATGATGGTGTCCATATTCTGGGACAGCGAGGGCGTAATCCTTACCCATTGCGTTCCAAAGGGCACTACGGTAACAGATGCATCGTACGAAAATGTTTTGAAGAACAAATTCCTTCCTGCACTGCAACAAAAACGTCCGGGAAGGGCTGCGCGTGTGCTGTTTCACCAAGACAACGCACCCGCACATCGAGCTAACGTTACGCAACAGTTTCTTCGTGATAACAACTTTGCAGTGATTCCTCATGCTCCCCATTCACCTGACCTGGCTCCTAGTGACTTTTGGCTTTTTCCAACAATGAAAGACACTCTCCGTGGCCGCACATTCACCAGCCGTGCTGCTATTGCCTCAGCGATTTTCCAGTGGTCAAAACAGACTCCTAAAGAAGCCTTCGCCGCTGCCATGGAATCATGGCGTCAGCGTTGTGAAAAATGTGTACGTCTGCAGGCGATTACGTTGAGAAGTAACGGCAGTTTCATCGATTTCGGGTGAGTAGTTAATTAGAAAAAAAAATCGGAGGCCTTAGAACTTGAATGCACCTCGTATAACGGGGCTTTTATACCACTACGTTTAAGGCAATGTCCTCTAACTATTCTATGAGGTGGCTTCCAGCAGCTGGCGCTAACGGACTTCCCACTGCAATGCCGTGCATCTGATCGTAATACTGGCCGTTGTACTTCCTCTTCCTCAACATCCTCGTCCACCACAAGCGAAATGAGTGCTTTGGCCAAAGCGTCTATAGAAAGCCCACCAGACCGAACTGTACCTGCATGCCATCAGTCGTCATGACTTAGCACAGAAGCACACAGTATTACAAACTATTGTTCCTTGATGCAAGAATGATATCAGACGTTGATAAAATGTCCTATGAACTGAGTAACCTACTCAAGGTCTTCTGGAACAACGGTTATAGCATTAATCAAATAAATGAAGCGATTCAAAGCACGAATAACAATAATACCGCCGACGAGTTGCGGCAGAAAAAACTTTCTTTCTTGCCATTCTGCGGCTCCGTGTTGGGCTGCTGAAAAGCAACAAGATCTCAGAACTCCGAGCTATCTATCTATCTATCTATCTATGTATGTATCTATCTATCTGTCTATCTATCTATCTACCTTTCTATCTATTTGTCACTAACTGACACCAGATAAAGACAAATCAGGTCTTAGAACACGTGGGGTCTGCAAGATACCTGCGAAGGTGGCCAGTCTTATGTCGGACTAACAGTACACCATTTGTAATAACGCATGAGGCAGCATGAGAAGTTTTATCGCCTACTCTACCGATAAGTACAGTTTAGCTGCGCGTGCTTTAGAAAACGGAGAACGGATAAAATTTGATGAAACCTCTTTCATGGATCGCAGACGGTGGCTTGCAGCTCAGCGCGGCGTGGGATTCAGCGATCACGCGGTTGGAACGGGCGCATCGAACACCAAGTCAACGTATGGCCATATATGGTGATTCCGCGAGCACAAGTAACGTCACAACCGCCGGTTAGTATGCATGATGGCGTACCATCAGTCGACTGACAGTCACAACACTTGATAATGGACAAGGAGTGCTTGGCCGACAGCTCCTTGAATTTTTATCACTTGACGCGGATGGAAACCAGAGAATTTTTATTTATTGTTACGACGCAGGATTCTGCGATCTCATGTTCTCATTCGGTATTAATGTTCTTCTCCGTTGTGCCTATTTGCACTAACTTTACGTGCTCTTTGCTGTACAGCTCGTGGTAATTCTGAGTTTAACCTTTCATTGGCCGGCCGCGGTGGTCTAGCGGTTCTGGCGCTGCAGTCCGGAACCGCGGGACTGCTACGGTCGCAGGTTCGAATCCTGCCTCGGGCATGGGTGTGTGTGATGTCCTTAGGTTAGTTAGGTTTAAGTAGTTCTAAGTTCTAGGGGACTTATGACCTAAGATGTTGAGTCCCATAGTGCTCAGAGCCATTTGAACCATTTTTTTTAACCTTTCATTAACGTGTGTTTCCTCATTTGTAAGTCACTGATTAGTCTTCATCGATGTTCTCTTTCTGCTCGTGAAACTAACGTTTATTGTGTGACTCATGTTCTAAAATGAAACTGATCGCATTCAGGTCTAGTTTGCGAACTGACTCACTGATTTCTAATTGTTCGTTAGGTAAGCCCTTATAAGTTGCATTCAGAGCGTTGACATCAGTGGCTAACGTGCCGTATTGTGAAGTTAAGTTTGACAATGTAGTAAATAAGCTGGAAATTTGAGAACAAATCTCTTTGCATGAGGCTGTGATTTTGCCTTAAATACAAATTTCATTAGATAAGCTAAACATTTCACCACGTGATTCAGATGAAGTCAGCTTTAACATTTTTGCTCAGCTAATAAGTGTTAAGATATTTGAGTCTTGTACTTGGATAGTGGTGAGACTAACAATAGAGTTAATGGTCTTGCTTTCTGTGCAGTCTTTCATTCTCCATCTTAGTTAGCTTCCCTATCATTCCCATAACATTTACAAATTGACTGAAGTCAAATATGTGAATTTACATAAACAAAATTATGCCGGAATACCGGTGAAAAAGCATGTGAAGCAACAGTGTTTTCGATACAGCATCTACAAAACGCAACAGCTGATCATCGCTGCGATATTACGCTCGTTCAGATTATGATTTCAGCCATCTTCATTAATAAAACTACTGATTACTATTAAAGCAGGAGCCAATATTCTACAATCGGAAAGAAACAGGAGCAGACCACTCTATGCTCCAGCAAAATAAGTAGACAAAGTTGTCCTTACCTCATACTTTATGTACAACGGCGCGTATGCGTAGGTACCTTGTTGTTGTCGGTCGTTTGCACGTGAAAATAAGCAAGATTGGCGCACTTGGCGCGTCGAATACTTTCCTGCTTTTATGCTTCAAATATCCTGCTTTTATCCTTTTTTTGTTGTTGTATTAGAATTATTTCATTATTCTTCCTTAATTTATTTACGCTCTTATCTTCGTCAAATTCCATGCAATCTCTTCATAAAAATAAATTTATAACTATAGCAATGTGAAAGACACAGTTTTTTTACAATTCATGCCCATACAGGGTGACAATTATTGAACTATATGAAAGAAAACGTAAATTAGTTGTAAACTACGGCGTGCATACACTTTATTCCACATGTAAACATCACTACAGATATTCGGATTTAGGTTTAGACATATTCGATATGCCTGCCATCATTGGCGATGATGTGGTGCAGTCGAATAGCGATATCCCATATGACCCACTGAAGTGTCGGAACATCGACGCTGTCGATGACTTCCTGAGTGGCTGTATTCAACTCAGCAATGATTTTGGGGTTTTTGCTGTTCACCTTGTCTTTAATGTAGCCGCACAGAAAGGAATCGCATGTGATCAGATTCGTAGAATATGGGGCCAATCGAGGACCATGCCAGTGGCATCTGTGTACCCCAGAGCCAGAATGCTGTCCCCAAAGTACTCCTCCAGGACATCAAACACTCCCCTGCTTCTATGGGGTTGAGCTTCGTCTCGTATGAATCACATTTTGTCGAAATCAGAGTCACTTTGCATAATGGGGATGAAATAAACTTCCATAACCTTCACGTTTCGTTTGGTAGTCACCGTGCCATCAAGAAATATCGCACCGATTAATGCGTGATTGGACAATGCACACCACACGGTCACCCTTTGAGGGTGAAGAGACTTCTCGATCTCAAAATGCGGATTGTCATTTCCCCAAGTGCGCCAATCTTGCTTATTTTCACGCGCAAACGACGGACAACAAGGTGCCTACGCATGCGCATACTAATTCCCATAATGTCTCGCGGCCAGCCGCACAGTTTGTACGTCCTAAAGCAAACCGTTCAAGAATTATGACGATTTTATTTCGTATAGTTCGGTAATTGTCACCCTGTATATTATATGTGGTCTTTTTAGAGAAGTTCTGCCTCGGTATTTCCAGTGTAGTTCACCCTACAAAACGGAGAGAGTAGCTTATAGGGTTTTGAAATTTTTATGAAATGAGAAAATTGCTGATGTAGTATCCCTCTGAATTCAAACTACTTGGGAGGTGGGATTAGTCGCAATGACTGCGGCGGGAATTAAATACGAAAAGCAGGAATGAGTAGATTAATAACAATGCATTACTGCTTCTACTACGAATGATCCGTTATAACTAATTGGGTTACGTGCATTGATGGTTGTCTGGCACCGAATGTTTGCTGGCGAACAGATAATATTTCTAACGGCGGACAGTGGTAATATTAGTTACAATGCAACAAATAATTTCGCATTACTTTGAATAAGATGAACCGAAATGCTTATAATAAATGTATATAGCAAGGTTTCGACTTTTCTGTTGTGTGCAAATGTGCATGTAATGGCCTGTGGGTGGTGCGCAGATCTACAAGCCACGAACCTGATATCTTTACAACGTCAATTACACTGAAATACAGTCACTAGTGAGATAAAAACCTTACAATACTGATCTACAAATAAAACACAGATAAACGTATTTCTTATAGTTATTATTATTACCAATCTTCTCAATCGTAATTACAAGTATGCTTAAATACAAAGCTGTTGCAAGAGAGAGAATCAGAAGCGGAAGTAACGAGAGACAGAAGGCAAATAGTGCCTATTTTTTTACAAAGGAACATCTGAGGCTGACTTGGATATGGAAATATTTGTTTACATGTCTCATCTAACTACAAGGGGAGATCAAAAGTTCTCGAAGAGGGCATTGCTGTAGTGTATATGAAACCAGTGCGACACTGGCATACACGAGGTGACAGAAGTTGTGATACACCTGCTAAAATCGTATCGTAACCCCTTTGTCGGGCGTAGTGCAGCGACTCGACGTGGCATGAACAAATCGTTAGAAGTCCCCTGAAGAAATATTGTCGTTCATAATTGCGAAAGCGTTACCGGGGCAGATTTTGTTAACGTACTGATGGAAAGAATTTTACGAAGTCTTTTGATATAAAAGGGTTAATGTCTTTCTGTACACTGCGTTACGGACTTATACCAGTGTCGCCGGCCGTGGTGGTCTCGCGGTTCTAGGCGCGCAGTCCGGAACCGTGCGACTGCTACGGTCGCAGGTTCGAATCCTGCCTCGGGCATGGATGCGTGTGATGTCCTTAGGTTCGTTAGGTTTAAGTAGTTCTAAGTTCTAGGGGACTTATGACCACAGCAGTTGAGTCCCATAGTGCTCAGAGCCATTTGAACCATTTATACCAGTGTCGACATAAAAGAAGTGGTCAGACCTCTGCTCTCACACAACAACAGTTTATAAGTTAAATGATGTGACATCAGAAAGTCGTATTGTTCTTTCAGCATGAAACGCTGTCTCATGAGTTCTGGGCAACAAGTAGTAGTTCGTGAACAGGCAACTTGTTTCTCATGTCATCAAAAACACTGCGTATGTAAATGACACCACGGTCACTCGCTTGTTTGGTTCGTGACGATGTGGTAAGACTCTCCCTTGTGAAGATGGCAAAGCAACGTTGTGCGGTGAAGCGGCTGCCGTTCTGAGCTCCCCCTCCCTTGCCGCCGGCTTAAGCTGCCAGCACTTGGGTCTCCAGTAGGTAGCGGTTCCAAGTAACGTATCACGACTCCGGCCGCGTGCCACAGCTGTGCGTCCCGCTGACGCAGTTTTTGTGAGCTCTTTGGACCATCTCATTAATGCTCCCTTCAAACTTCCAAATTCCCACTGCTCTGTTTCAGTCCACTACCGAGTGACGTTTTTCCCATCAATCACTACAGATTTGGTGTGATTACTACGCCCTTTACGAAATGCGTGTAGAAATTTATGAGTACTAGCACTCAGCTCACGAGGTGTGGTGTTTCAGACGGCGCGTAAATTGTCGATCTCGCTCTGCAAGGTCAATTGTGGCGAATTGCTTGTACACTCCACCTAACCCTTCTTAAATTGACAAACATACAATGTTCTGCTGTCGGTTGCGTTACCGCTTTCTATGTTTGTTGTTGACACTTGTTGCTGACTGGCTTTAGGGTCCCGTAGACCGCGCCTCGTGAACTACGTTCCTGGTTTCTCCACTATGGTACCGTATAAAACAAAACGTGTCCGCAGGAACCTGTCAGTTTTAACTTTCCCGAGTTTGATGAAATTGTTACTCGGTGGATGGAGAATGGTGTCAGTGATATAGACAAAGAAATAGACAATTTTGAAATACCCACTGATCATATTTCTACTATCGAACAAGAACACCATTCAGAGGAAGAACTTCTGGACCATAGTAATGGAGATCTATTTATTTCCACAATAAAATACTTGAAGTGATAGACAAAATCAAATGTGTTCTGAGCAGTGATAATAAAAATGTAGATCACAACAATGAATGTTAATTTTGCAGACAAACTTTTTTTAAATATTGAGTGGAATTTTTATGTGTAAATTTAAACCCTGGGTGTCAGTTTTATGTAGAAATCTACTTGGTGCAGAGACGGTATAATTTTCCATAATGTAAATTTCAGTTCTCTGACTATCCACTTACGTGTACTATTTAAAAAACCACACAAAAGTATGTGAGTTTGTGTGATGCATAGTAAAATGCTGCATGCTTTATTCACTGCAATAAAATAAACAAGGAGTATTTAAACAACATTTAAATAATTGTAAAAATAAATGTTACATAACGTAAATTAAAAATTTGATAAGATTTGTGCCGACATCTCAGTTTAAATATAGAGGTCCTAGAGACCCCACTTCGTAGTGTACGTATTCAGGAAAGTCACCTCGTGAGTTAAGGGCTAGAAATGTACGTACTTCTCGCTTGGAAATAAGTACTGAATTTTTCTCGGTGTCCTCTAATAAATTTGATCTGGATGGGCCCATATTACAACTCCTCATAAATTTACCTCCTTACATCCTAATTCTGACTTTTCTAAACTGATGGTGATTCCATGTTTCCCAAAAGCTTTCAGTAACTGACGCAAAATTTCGTCGTGTTCATCCCAAATTTTCTCGGTAAACAGTATATCGTCAAAACATAATGTCACCTTGTCCTTCTGTGATTTCGTGATAACATGTCCTAGACTTCTACCAAACATCTACAACGAAACGTACAGCCTGAACAGTAAGTTGTTAAACTGGAAGCAGCATCCGTAACACAAGAACGCTGGGTCCTGACGTCAATCCGGGAGCAGTTCCATGTGTCAACATCTCGCCCTCAAATAAATCGATTTCAAGACGCGTACTCTGTGGAAACGCTGCAGTAGTTCTTCTAACGTCTGTGGTATATCTCTCTCTTATTCTGTTATGGTATTTGCGTGCCTGGAATCAAGCACAAGTTTCACGAATCCGTCCTTTTCCTCGATACACCACAGTGGGGTTGTTGTAAGGACTGTCTCTTCTATGACTCCTTCCTTTAATATCGCTTTTACCTCATTCTGTATCTTTTACGTATAAATGAGTGCCAGTTGGTGAGGCTCAACAAAAACTCTTGATGTTTTTTACTCTTGAATTTGTGTAAGAAGGTTCAGAGTGTTAACGTTGCGTGTGAAAACACTCCTGCATACGAGTTTAATGTATGCTGCAGTAATGTTCTTTCATCTTCGGAGTTAATATGCCGAATGTTTGCAGTTACCTCGAAAAGTGCCTCGACTTCGTCCTCGGTGTTTCTGCTTGTCTAGGTCCAACAACTCGTTGCTTATACCATTCTCCACATAAGTAATGAAACGCAAAACCATAATTTTTTCTGCTACCTTTGCATTGTCAAATCTTTCTCCCAAGTGCACAACCATATTTTACCCTCTTAAGAAATCAAGTCCTAATACCATCTCCACTGTCACTCCCTGAATCACTATAAAATCAGCGTAAAATTCATGATTTTGAACTTAATATCAACTAGGACCTGCTCCTTTATTTCTGCACTCCTGCTACTCTCGTTTCTCCTAATATTTACTTTCGGCGCCTGGAACACTGTCTCTACTTCTTGTCCCATACATCATAAAAGCTCTTATAGAAGACAGAAAGTTAGCTTGCTGTATCGAGTACATAATGGACAAACATTAATATCTATATTTACAGCATAGTATTTACATTTCCTTTTCCTCCACTCATAATTCGATAATCCTAAGTTATTCAAAATCTATATGCAAGGCTCCCGCTGTTCTGCAACGCCGAACTGTCCATTATGGAGTGAATATCTCCAGTCCATTCCGTGAATCGTTCCTCTGCTGCTCATTGCTGGAGTTTTGTCAGGTGTCATGTCGTCTAGCTTCAACGATCTCCGCTCTTCCCTATCATCTCTCCTGTCATTATTTCGTGTGTCGTCATATCTCTAATTGTTACTGCAGTTATATGTCCGATAGAGACGTCCCCAACGGTGGTTATCGTTTCGTGTCTGACATCCGTTTCCTTTTCCACTCGGTGAATGTATTACTCCCCGGTTCTGGCTATTTGCTGGTTGGTATACCGGCGAAAACTATGTTTGAACAAAATTTATGGGAGTCTTCTCTTCTTTGCTTGTGACATACGTAATTCGTGCAGCAGATGGAATCTATTATCATCATGCATGTTTCTGCCAGCGATCCTGATCTCCTTTTGAATTTGATGCAGGAACTTCTTCAAGCAACTTTGTGTGATTTAATATGTTTCGTGCATCGCGTCTAAAATTCGGTTCATCCCTAACATAGCTATGAAAAACGGCACTGGATCTGGCCACCCCAATTCCAAATAAGTTTCTATCTTCATGACTCACAGTTTTACTTCTTCACTACCCTTTGACCAATATTCTTACAAAAAGGCACACATAAATTGAAGGTACGTATTGCATCGGCTCACGATTTCTCGTGTTATCTTTCCTGCTTACTCTCTGAAGTCAGAGCCTGCGATTTGATTTTCAAAATATGCGTCCAAGGTTTTGGTAACTTCTCAAGGAGTTTATCGAACCATAATTTTGGATGTAGTAGGTTCGTTGCGTCCGAAAGAGTGAAATCTTCTGTACCGATGCGAACTGCTTCCTGAATTCATCCTTGTCCATGGTGTATGAAACTATGTCGGCAATCAAAGTGATAGTTACTGGCGGATCATAACCTGATGTACCTCCAGTAATGCAGCATAATCTTCCACTTAGATCGCAGATCTCTTTTTTTACATGGATTCATTCTTCTTCGATCTAAATCATCGTCTCTTCTCTTCTGTTATTGCCTGTCGATTATCTACTACTCTTCTCCTCTTTAGTTAGTGCGTCTACTGTCTCCCTGTTCCTGCAGTTTGTCGTTCCCTGCGCATTCTTAAATTGCACTAAATCTTTTATTTTGGCGCGGTTTCCGATGTTTATTGGTATCGTTCTGACTGATGCTCTTTCATTTATATTCAGCAACTGTTGCACGGTACTGGTTGGACGTTTCAGTTGTTCCCTATCTGCTCTACAATATTCTATTGTGAATTAATGTACTTTTCCTTCCATTCCTTAACCTCTTCAATATCTTTAGTACTGGTATCTTTATTCCTCCCATAGATTTCAATATTCTCCATACTGGTATTAATAACTTTCCTCAGTACACCTTTTATTCCTTTCACGTCTTGCACTAACGAATCCACTTTCGAACTTACTTCCTGTGTCTTGTCACGTATCTTCTTGTTTAACGATATCTTCGCTTTTCACATTTCTCGATGTGGTCATCAAATTTCTGGTTAAAACTTCCCATGTGTTCATTTTGCTTTTGTTTAAGATTATAAACTGCCTTTTATTTTCCCCAAATCGTGGGTCCAAAGTTTCTTACCATTTCTTGAAGGTTGCCGTGTTATTCTTGAACTGCTCACTACATTTTTCTGTTAAATTTTAAGTATCGTGTAATTTATTTTGGCGCTCTGCTTAAGTTGTTCGAATAGGAAGGTCTGCAGATCAAACACTGCAGGTGGTGGCGGGATGGGCCCACAGTATGCATCACTCTGTGTTGCACTTTCGCGGCCTATGATTTCTAAGTTTTCTGCTTTCGATGAAGTCTCACGTTCCTCTGATCTTTTAATTTCGACTTCAGATATTTCGTCTGTACTTTGGTTGTAATCTTACTCTTTAATCACGATGCTATCGTCCCGAGACGCTGTTTCACACAGCTCCCTGTTATTTATCTCCTGTGTGTTTCTTGTGGCGTCATCGTAACAAAACGTTCGTTCAAAGTTTCCGAATTATTTGAAATTCCCTCTCCGCCTCCATCGCTGGTAAGCTTCTCGTCCTCTTCTAGTGAATCATGGCGTTCATTAACACAAGTATTGTGTTTCAAACACAGCTCACATTTAGAACAGATATAACATACAATTCTACACTCTTCACAGACACACACACACACACACACACACATACACACACGCACGCACCCACCCACACGCGTCCATACAAGCTAAGAATCATTTCCCTTGTAACATTCAACACACACATACATCAACTACAGAAAGTCCCTCCATAGATTAAGCGATGTTTCTTCAGCTGGACAGAGGTAGACATTTACTTAGCAAACACACTGAAAAAGATACACAGATGGTTATACGCCAGCACTTAAACCTATATTTTAAGTTTGGCGAACTTAATAATTTTTAAGGTGGCCGTGTATGTCCTTGCATTTAAATTTTGCGGATCTAAGGAGATCACAAATCATCAAAATGTTTTCTTTTACTTTTATGATGAATGGGCCCTTTATCTGACATACATTAATTAGTCATCCTTCAAATAAAGAATTAGAAATCCTAGGCTGACACTGACGGAATTCTAGTTAACCCTCCAAGGAAATGAGTTGGGAACCCAACGACTTCTAAGTAAGATAAGAATCACAATTACTTGACTTCATTCCCTTATAGTAATTCATAAAACAGCTGAAAAACGATGGAGATGATAATATTATAAATCTTGGCACATCTGACAAATAAGGCCTCTCTCCTCTTTTTCTGTCAGTCTCCTTGCCCTCTCTCCGTCCTTTTCCCCACTCTGCTCCTTCACCCTCTCTCTGCACATCTACTCCTTCTCCTACCCCTCTTACAATCTATCTCTACCTCCTGACTCTTCCTTCGTCTCTCAGTACATCTCCTCACCCCGCTCTGTCTCACTTCAACTATCTGCCCATGTCCTCCTAGCTCATTTCTCTGTCCATCTCATCCTTCCACTGTTGCTGTCACCTTCTGCTACCTCCCTATACTCATTGGTACCCATCCACACATGTACTGTCTGGAACACCTTCCAATACATGATATTCTTCTCGGGTATGCAGCCGAATCATAACGTCTTCATGACATGAAGACGTTATGATCCGGCTGCATACCCGAGAAGAATATTATCAATTATTACGCCGGGAAAGCCTTCGTAGTCACACCTTCCAATACAACTGACACAAATGGCGCCGGCCGCGGTGGTCTAGCGGTTCTAGGCGCTCAGTCCGGAACTGCGGGACTGCTACGGTCGCAGGTTCGAATCCTGACTCGGGCATGGATGTGTGTGATGTCCTTAGGTTAATTAGGTTTAAGTAGTTCTAAGTTGTAGGGGACTCATGACCACAGATGTTAAGTCCCATAGTGCTCAGAGCCATTTGAACCATTTGACACAAATGCCAGTCATAGTGGGCACCCCCAGATGGCAGGCAATACCAACCTTTTTTAACCACCACACCCACCGCTAAGGGGGCTAAGGGTGTTTACCTCCAGACAATAAGTAGTATGTGCACCGTATTAGGTTAAAATAGAGAGTAATATTTGGAAGACTGGTGGAACATACATACAGGCATACGTAGGTATTTATGAACATAGATTTAAAATTTTTTGACATTCACAGCTCAATAGATATTCTGCCGAAATCACCCTGTATATGGTCACGTGCCATGGAGATATGCTGCAGGCAATGGCATGCTGTTTGCAAAGTGACTCACATCGGTCATCTGTCGCCATAGCCCATGAACGCCAAATTTCGCCACACTGACTTAACAGGTAACTTTGTCGTATATCCGACATTGATATCTGTAGTTAACTCACGCAGTGTTCCTTGTCTGTTAGCACTGAGAACTCCACACAAACGTCGCTGCTCTCGGTCGTTAAGTTTAGGCCCTCGGCCACTGCGTTATTTTTATTGTCGGCAAATTCCTGACTCAATGGCTTCCGGAATACTGAATTCCCTAACGATTTTCGAAGTGTCTGCTAGTTTATGTCGAGTGGCAATAATCATGTCGGAAATTTTTTCATGTGAATCACATGAGTAGAAATGGCAGCTCCGCCAATGCACTCCTCACTTATAGCTTGTGTACACGATACTGCCAGCATCTGTATTGTGCACAGCATTACCCCATGATTTGGTCACCTCAGTCTACATTACCTGCTACAATAAGTGTTGTAAATGAAAATGCATCTTACTCAATTACTCGTTACTCTTCAAATGACGTAGCGCGGCTGACATCCTCAGTGGCATGTAACTATATATGTTCTCTCATCTGGTCTTATTGTTTGTCCTACCATGACAGGGACACCTGGTGTGTGTTAGTTGTCCCCTTCCCTTGTACAACAATGAAGAGTGAGGCGCCCGGAAGAGACGGGAGCAGCGGCGCAGCTGGCAGCGACAAGCGGCCGCGTCTTGCCGGAGCCCCAGCAGCTGGCAGCTGCCGCGGGCGGCCCGCCACGCCGAGTAATTTAGTTACCGGCCTGTGGTTCCGGCCGCGGCCGTGGGAGGCGCCGGTGCGGGCGCTGCGACACTTGCCGCTGACGGACGTCTCAGCAGGTGGCCGCCTAATTACCGAGCGGCCGCGGCTCTTGATTAATGGCGGCGCCGGGTCGCGAGCCCGCCAGCGCCCTAATAATTAACAAGCTCTCCTCTCCCCTCCCCAACTCTCCCCTCACACCGCGTGGCCCGCTCTCGGGACCCACACCGGCGCGCAGTCGACCGGTGGCTGCTGCCCCACTGGGATTTTTTCAGGCTGATACACCAGTCATTAACTGTTATACGAAAATCACACTTGTGTTGACAAGCAACGTGGTCATATTTCTGCGCAGTTTTCAGAGTTCCGTACGAAATGCTTACAGCATCACTTTTTTGTCTGTCTGTCACTTACTAACGTCTACAGTCTGTTGGTGGTGTAAAAAATTGGAGCTTCTAAGTCAAATCAGTCAAAATATACTGCCACTTATGTCACACATTTTGATATTACAACACTCACTCATCAAACCTATAGGATTCTTTCCGCTGACCTAGAATGGTGAAATTTAGCAACAAGCAAGGTAGAATAAAAGGAAATAATCTGAAAACTGTTAATTTGCAATTATATCACACGAAAAACTTTTTGTCAGTTGTCCGTCTGGCCGTCTCTTAAGATGCCTTTCTTGTCAGAAACTAGTTAACGTACCACAATGAAATTTATGTCACATACTAAGTCCTATGGCCCCATAGCTATGTAATAATGTAAGCTTCTAGGTGGTGGCACCCAAAAGATAGCGCTATTTATGTCACGTATTTTGATGCTCACAAACTCACTCGCCAAAAGCTGTAGGATATTTCCCTTTGGTCTACGATCATTAAACTTGACGTGACGAAACGTTTCACAGTACCAGTAACTGAAAAAAACAGAAAGTTTGAAACTGTAATTATATGACAAGGAAAAATTAAATTTTTATGTGACTGTTTGTCTTTCCGTCTGTTAACAACTAATATACATCAGTGTAACAGTGTTATCGGTTTCTGTTAATTATCTTCCCTTTCAGTGTTATATTTTTTCATGTTTTGTTACTTATTTTCAACAAAAATTCTAAAATTAAATATGGAGATTTGAATGTATGAAATTTTATTTATAAATATACTCTGTAATTGTACTTTTTGTAGTATTAAAGTAAACATTCATGATTTATGCAGATGAAGTGATACACTTCTTATAGCAAGATTTCTATCTGTGTCATTCTATGAACTAAAAATAGTTGAGAAGGGGAAAATGGTGAAAGACGTGGAAAAGCATTAAGGGACGAACTGTTCATGAATTGAGAGGAAAATATGCTTTGGGATAAAGTTTTGGATGTGACACGTAAAGGAAAGCTGAGAAAGTGGTACTGTTACGAGGATAAGTTAATGTGATAATATTTTTGAAAACTGTCATATAACGAAGAGGGTTACGAAATAATGAGTAATGGCATCTTCATGGAACGTGTCGCCAGGCTTGTAATCGAAAACTAAGTATATAAATTATTCACAGGTGCCCTGGTAAACTTTCAAGACAAGAGGAGATAAAAAGAATCAATAATTGTTTAGTGGCAAGAATTGTTTAATGGTGGTTTTCAGATGTGGAGAATTGGAAAAACGGATTTGAATCTGGTGAGCAGAAGTTGAATGGTTTGTATTTTATGAAATGTGAGGTTACGTCAATATTGTTGGTCAGTGAGACGAAAGGTGACTTTATTATGGAGATGAACTGTGGCATGAGAACTAAATGGCTTCTTCAATCTGTGTATGTTGTGTCTACTTGCGTTTGCTACAAATTAATCAGAACTGTAAACACAGGCTTCGCGGAGATTGTCATTTTATTAATTTTATTGACTGTAATTGAAATGCTTCAATTAACTGTGACAATACATATGTGTGTGTAGAAATTCAAAATTAATGTGCAGATAGCTCGTCAGTAATGTCTATTGAACGAGTGCATTATTACCATAAAGAGCCTATACAGGGTGTTAGAAAAAGCTATGGCCAAACTTTCAGGAAACATTCCTCACACACAAAGAAAGAAAATATGTTATGTGGACATGTGTCCGGAAACGCTTACTTTTCATGTTAGAGCTCATTTTATTACTTCTCTTCAAACCACATTAATCATGGAATGGAAACACACAGCAACAGAACGTACCAGCGTGACTTCAAACACTTTGTTACAGGAAATGTTCAAAATATCCTCCGTTAGCGAGGATACATGCATCCACCCTCCGTCGCATCGAATCCCTGATGCGCTGATGCAGCCCTGGAGAATGGCGTATTGTATCACAGCCGTCCACAATACGAACACAAAGAGTCTCTACATTTGGTACCGGGGTCGTGTAGACAAGAGCTTTCAAATGCCCCCATAAATGAAAGTCAAGACGGTTGATGTCAGGAGAGCGTGGAGGCCATGAAATTGGTCCGCCTCTACCAATCCATCGGTCACCGAATCTGTTGTTGAGAAGCGCACGAACACTTCGACTGAAATGTGCAGGAGCTCCATCGTGCATGAAGTGTCGTACTTGTAAAGGCACATGTTCTAGCAGCACAGGTAGAGTATCCCGTATGAAATCATGATAACGTGCTGCATTGAGCGTAGGTGGAAGAACATGGGGCCCAATCAAGATATCACCAACAATGCCTGCCCAAACTTTCACAGAAAAGCTGTGTTGATGACGTGATTGCACAATTGCGTGCGGATTCTCGTCAGCCCACACATGTTGATTGTGAAAATTTACAATTTGATCACGTTGGAATGAAGCCTCATCCGTAAAGAGAACTTTTGCACTGAAATGAGGATTGAAAATTGTTGGATGAACCATTCGCAGAAGTTTACCCGTGGAGGCCAATCAGCTGCTGATAGTGCCTGCACACGCTGTACATGGTACGGAAACAACTGGTTGTCCCGTAGCACTCTCCATACAGTGACGTGGTCAACGTTACCTTGTAAGTCAGCAACTTCTCTGACGCTGACATTAGGGTTATCGTCAACTGCCGGAAGAATTGCCTCGTCCATTGCAGGTGTCCTCGTCGTTCTAGGTCTTCCCCAGTCGCGAGTCATAGGCTGGAATGTTCCGTGCTCCCTAACACGCCGATCAATTGCTTCGTTCTTGAAATCTGTCTCGATACAAACGTACCGCGCCACGGCTATTGCCCCGTGCTAATCCATACATCAAATGGGAATCTGCCAACTCCGCATTTGTAAACATTGCACTGACTGCAAAACCACGTTCGTGATGAACACTAACCTGTTGATGCTACGTACTGATGTGCTTGATGCTAGTACTGTAGAGCAATGGGTCGCATGCCAACACAAGCACCGAAGTCAACATTACCTTCCTTCAATTGGGCCAACTGGCGGTGAATCGAGGAAGTACAGTATATACTGACGAAACTAAAATGAGCTCTAACATGGAAATTAAGCGTTTCTGCACACATGTCCACATAACATATTTTCTTTTTTTGTGTGTGAGGAATGTTTCCTGAAAGTTTGGCCGTACCTTTTTGTAACACCCTGCATTTATGCGTAATCGCTTATCTGGTTCACCAATGTGCCACAGCTACTGCCAGGTTTTGTACCTAGGACGCCGCCACTGCCGTATTGAGATCTGCCTATACAGAAGCAGGCCTCTTCTGTGTCTCAGCCTGCTTCTGGAACGCAATAGCCGGATCTGTGGACACTGGCCAGTTTTCAGGAAACTTACACATGACACAGGAATGCGGCAGTGTTACGGTTTCCACTCGATCAACTCGTCAACAGTATTTAAACCATCTGCCCACTCTAGCAATTCAAATGATGTGGGGTTTGCTGGCCGCTCAGCTAAACTACTTTTTAGGTGCAACATAAAACAAGCGCGTGCTGCAAAGTCGTTAGGTTGTGCGCGAGGTAAATGTAAATACCTCAGCAGCTGCCGTCTGTCGATTCGTTGCACCTTCCCTGAAATTAGTTTAAAATGTGACGCAATGCGACTGAACTAAACTATTTCACAAGCTTGCTGAGAATAAAGACAATCTGCAGGCAAGAGCAGAATGAAATATTCAGAACACATTGGGAAACACACATAAAATTTACGTTGCCGAGAGCCTTCAAGCACAAGGCAAATATAGTGTGTGTAGTGATTGTTTTCGTACACCTTTCCTCTTAGTAACGCTCAGACAAGAACATTGCTTGCATTTATATACGAGGCCAGTCAACAAGGCCGGTTTCAGGCTCAAACGACACAACTAACCGCCAGAGACACCTAACTGGAAAATCTCAAAGTAGCTTGTTACGTAGTTAGTAGCGAAAATTAAAGCGGGCGAGAATATACGGTTAGACAAGCACAAACGCTGTTGTAAACACGGGATCGCGAAGTAACTGTTTGCGAGATAATTATGAATGTTGGGTTAAAAGCTGTCACTGATTTCAGTATCAAACATTATTATAATTTTGTAAATGAAATTGGACTGCAAGCTTTTTGTTTAAGCCGCCTTGTAAATGGGTTCAAATTTCATCCAAGACCTACCTTAACGAGAAATACGATACTATTTCAGCATGTTACATGTTACAGTTTACTGGTGAGTTTTCTTCGCATGTGACTTACAGCGTTCGCAGTTAAACAGTGCTTTACATTTTACACACCTCTATATAATTAGATGATAGTTTTTGTGTTTCTTTCCACACATCTTCCTATTAAAAATGAAGTAATTACCGAAGTTTTGTATTTTATTTCTTTCCATTCAGTTCAATTGCCAATACAGCTTTCTAACACCGATTACGTATATTCAGAATCATGGAACACTAAAATAAATAAATGACTGGCACATCGATTTATAGAGTGGCACAATTTAATCAAATTTCACTGAGTTTACCAATAACAAGAAGCCTCTTCATCTCCAATATTTCAAGCAATGACAGTTCTTGAGAATTGTTTCCAGAATAAAACAGTGTGGAGAAAGAAAAATGCCTTAGGCCCCAACATACAACAGAGACATCAGACAAAAATTTGTTTAACCATAAACGCAGTCCAAAATTTCAAAACAGTAGAATCCACAAGATCAATAGCAAAGAGCACGGCTCATACTATCACAAAAAGCAAGTAGAGAAGTATGAACTTGGCTTAGAAAGCACGCAGAAAACAGACTCTTCATACATGTGCGCAGCATTATCTCGAAATATGACGTGTTACGGATGCAGAAATGCTGTACTCTGGGCACAATGAGTAGACGTTGTCCATGTTTTAAATATTGGAGATGAAGGTGAACTACAGGAATCGTCCCTAGCAACGCTCGAATGAACAAACAGACTTCAGTTTCCCGCGATTTCCGGATCATGTTAAACCTTATTACGCAATAAACTTGTGTTAACTTGTGCCTCACTATGACTATTAATGCCAGTTATTCTATGATTACGAATGTACGATTATGTGTATTTCGTATTGAAACGTCCCCTATTAACAATTTATATATGACTGTGCTTAAACTGACACACAATATTTTTAGCGCAACGCAATCTGACTATCAAAGATCCCTGCAAAAGAATGGCCCTGAGTAACATTAAACTATACCTTTCAAAAATCACTTACCTCACAAAAATCTTCATTACTCGAACTACTGCAATACAGCGAGCGCCACTACTGCCAGCTAAATAAAAGATTCAAACTACGGAAGGCACTAACTACTGATAGGGATAGTTAGCAAATGAAAGATATTAATAGAGAACAAACAATGTATTTACCTTAATAGTCATAATATATATAGCAGTTCATGACAAATTACAAAACTCCGCCATCTCTCTCCCGACATCCACCACTGCTGGCGGCTCACCTCCAACTGCGCAACGCTACGCGCTGTTCACATCCAGCTGCCGCTGCCCAACACTACAATGGCAGACAACAATGCAAACTAGACACAGACTGCACACAGGACAGCCAGTGATTTTTATACAGAGGTGGCGTTACCAATAAAAAAACCTAAACAGCCTACTTACAGTATTAGCATTTAATTTCTGTGGAGCTTATAAATTATTTACTGTTTACGTTTAAACCATTACGCACATCTTCGTCACTGATGTTAGTAAACAGGCAAATAATTCGAAACAACCACAAAAGTAGATAATTGCTAAAAGAAAGGTAAATAAGTGTTTTTATCTCGTATTAGTGTAACCAAGACTCCACACTGACATCAGCAGAAATTTTTATGAATTAGAAATTTTCCCCAACATGAATTGGGATATGCGTCTCCTTCGTGTCTTTTTGATTTCTGGACGAACGTTGGCGGTGTGAATGACGAAACTATTGGTAAATTTGCGTTAATTCTTGGTGTGTCAAATAATCACAGCAGTGACGTTAACGGAAGTAACATCAAAGTAGATTGCGCAAAAAAGTAACTTTATTGAGATATATAAAGCTGCAAAGTTCTTATTTTTGATTATTTAAGGGCGTAGTACGCCAAAATCATCTTCTCTTGTTAACTATTTTGAACAAATATTTTGTTTTTGTACTTTCTCAAAATTGCTGCAGTATCGTACTGTAAAAGCTGCAGAGCAGCTAATAAAGGCGTAAATCTTTAGAAACCTAGATCCTGCTTGTCATTACATTTGAAGTGATACCGGTTACTGGTGTAGGGAATAACCAACAATGACGGATTCTCGAACAAACTCCGTAACTAATTCTTGGTAAGTAGCGGAAATGTGCCCAGCTCATGACTCAAGATGTCTAATCACCACACATAACCATTAAAAGCACATTAGGGGGCACAAAGATAATATTGACTCACTTCGCATGCCACCTGGCAAAGCACACCCAGCAGAAAGTGCAGGAAATGTAACAACATGTTGCAGTGTAAGGGTCGCCCTGAAGAGAACCGTTGGTAAGACTGTCTAAACATCCCTGGTTTAGTTACTTCACTGAACTATGAACCGCCTATTACAGGAATACCAGCCAGCTTTCCGTTAACATCGCAGCACAACATCTGTCTTGATAAAGGTAACATGACCACAAGCTTGCCATGGATGGACAAAAGGCGACCATCATGTGCTTCTTTGACTTGAGCAAATCCGTTGACAATGTTGAGTTCAACATTTTACTCGTCAAACTCAGCTGCCAAAATTTTCCTCCACATGCAATGCAATGGTTTCGCTCGTGCCTGACGTCTATGCAGCAATGCGTTGCGTCCGGCACCACGAAGACACGATGGAGGAAGGCAGTTTCCCACAGGGCTAGGTAACAGTTGCTGTAGCATTTCCATTGCGTGGCAATGATGTGCCGTGAGTTTTATACTATGAGTTTTATCGTACTGCGAACACCGCGTGTATGCTGACGACCCCCAGTCGTCTCTAAGTGCAAAACCAATCCGCCTGAAGACATCTCTCTGAATTCCAGTACTGATCTGTGTGCACTATCATAATGGGCACATAATTTGGGGTTAAAACTCAATCCACCAAAGCCCAAGTGGTGTGATTGGTCATTTTAGGCTCATTAGCCAAATATATAGGAAATTACTATTGTGTTTAATCGCAAATGGGACAAAATTTAACCTATCTTCCTCAACAAAGAGTGTAGGGGTAAAAATAGGTGAAAATCTAAATTGGACTGAGCATGAAACTGCAGTGTGCAAGAAGGTTGCATTATCTCTTCATAGCCTGCAAAAATAAAAAACACTCTTCCCTCTTGACCTGAAAAAGTATCTTGCACTCCCAGTTATTGATTTCAGCGAAGTTATCCTTCAGGATTTTTCTCAGGGAAGCTGGAGGCGCCTAGAACTGGTCATGAACGTCTGTGTACAATATACCTGTGACATTTGACTTTTTTATCAGATTTCACCATCATATGCACAACCTTGGTGGCTGCCTGCAGACAAGTGCAGAGATTTCCATACACTCTATCTCCTCTGCTGTCTTGTCAACTTACACTTTCACCCATATCCCTTCTCGACCTTAACGCTCTTCCAGAATGAGATTTTCACTCTGCAGCGGAGTGTGCGCCGATATGAAACTTCCTGGCAGATTAAAACTGTGTGCTGACAGAGACTCGAACTCGGGACCTTTGCCTTTCGCGGGCAAGTGCTCTTCTCTGAGCAGCATGGCAGAGATAGTCGTTGTTGTTGTGGTCTTCAGTCCAGAGACTGGTTTGATGCATCTCTCCATGCTACCCTATCTTGTGCAAGCTTCTTCATCTCCCAGTACCTACTGCAACCTCCAACCTTCTCAATCTGCTTAGTGTATTCATCTCTTGGTCTCCCTCTACGATTTTTACCCTCCACGCTGCCCTCCAATACTAAATTGGTGATCCCTTGATGCCTCAGAACATGTCCTACCAACCGATCCCTTCTTCTAGTCAAGTTGGGCCACAAACTCCTCCCCAATTCTATTCAATACCTCTTCATTAGTTATGTGATCTACCCATCTAATCTTCAGCATTCTTCTGTAGCACCACATTTCGAAAGATTATATTCTCTTCTTGTCGAAACTATTTATCGTCCATGTTTCACTTCCATGCATGGCTACACTCCATACAAATACTTTCAGAAACGACTTCCTGACACTTAAATCTCTACTCGATGTTAACAAATTTCTCTTCTTCAGAAACGCTTTCCTTCCCATTGTCAATCTACATTTGATATCCTCTCTACTTCGACCATCATCAGTTTGCTCCCCAAATAGCTAAATTCCTTTACTACTTTAAATGTCTCATTTTCTAATCTAATTCCCGCAGCATCGCCCGACTTAATTCGACAACATTCCATTATCCTCGTTCTGCTTTTGTTGATGTTCATCTTATATCGTTCTTTCAAGACATTGTCCATTCCGTTCAACTGCTCTTCCAAGTCTTTTGCTGTCTCTGACAGAATTACAATGTCATCGGCAAACCTCAAAAGTTTTTATTTCTTCTCATGGATTTTATACCTAATCAGAATTTTTTCTTTTGTTTCCTTTACTGCTTGCTCAATATACAGATGGAATAACATCGGGGATAGGTTACAACCCTGTCTCACTCCCTTCCAAACCACTGCTTCTCTTTCATGTCCCTCGACTCTTGTAACTGCCACTTGGTTTCTATACAAACTGTAAATAGCCTTTCGCTCCCTGTATTTCACCCCTCCCACCTTCAGAATTTGAAAGAGAGTATTCCAGTCAACATTGTCAAAAGCTTTCTCTAAGTCTACAAATGCTAGAAACGTAGGTTTGCCTTTCCTTAATCTATTTTCTAAGATAAGTCGTAGGGTCAGTATTGCCTCACGTGTTCCAATATGTCTACGGAATCCAAACTGATCTTCCCCGAGGTCGGCTTCTACCAGTCTTCCATTCGTCTGTAAAGAATTCGCGTTAGTATTTTGCAGCCGTGACTTATTAAACTGATAGTTCGGTAATTTTCACATCTGTCAACACATGCTTTCTTTGGGATTGGAGTTATTATATGCTTCATGAAGTCTGAGGGTATTCCGCCTGTCTCATACATCTTGCTCACCACATGGTAGAGTTTTGTCAGGACTGGCTCTCCCAAGGCTGACAGTAGATCTAATGGAATGTTGTCTACTCCCGGGGCCCTGTTTCAAGTTAGGTCTTTCAGAGCTCTGTCAAACTCTTCACGCAGTATCATATCTCCCATTTCATCTTCATCTACATCCTCTTCCATTTCCATAATATAGTCCTCAAGTACATCACAGAAACAATCATCAGGGCAAAATCCCTTCTACTGACCAGCAACATGCTCGGGGTGCTTTTCAGTAGCAGGAGCCCGACTCTGGAATAAACTCCTTTATTGTATCAGAAAACTTTATAATACCTCCAAAGGCAGTATCTACCAAAATAACAATAATGCCTACCATTGTCCCTCCACACACTCGTTACCCTTTACATCCTTCTTTCCAGTCGTATATTCCACGTTTACCTGGGTTCTGCTCCTTAAATTAGCCTCCTCCAGAACTCAATATATCAGAAAATATCTGTTTCGTGCACCTATAAATTCAGTTATATCTGTCAGTATCTACATCTACATCATACTCCGCAAGCCAGCTAATGGTGTGTTGCGGAGGGTACTTTCTGTGCCACTATCTGATCTCTCCTATACTGTTACACTCGCGAATAGTGCGTGGGGAGAATGATTATCGGTAAGTCTCAGTATTGGCTCTAATTTCTCGAATTTCCTCCTCTTGGTCAATACGCGAGATATACGTGGAACGGAGTAATATGTTTGACTCCTGAAAAGTGCTGTTCCGACATTTCAGTAGTAAATCTCTCTTGTAACGTCTGCCAGTGGAATTTGTTTAGCATCTCCGTAACGCTCTCACTCCAGCTCAACGATCCCGTGACGAAACGCGCACCTCTTCGTTGGATCTTCTCGATTTCTTCTATCAGTCCTACCTGATAGGGATCCCAGATAGATGAACAATACTGAAGAATCGGGCGAACAAGCTGCTTATAAGCCACTTCTTTCGTGGATGAGTTACGTTTACTTAAGATTCTTCCTATGAAACTGAGTCTTGTGTCTGCTTTTCCCACAATCTGCTTGATATGGTCATTCCACTTAAGGTCGCTCTGGATAGTTACGCCTACATACTTTACGGCAGACGCTGCCTCCAGCTGTTTGTCATCAATAGTGTAGCTGTACGGTAGTAGATTTATTTCCCGATGTATGCGCAATACGTTAGATTTATTTTCGTGCAGGGTCAACTGCCAGAGTCTGCACCATTATTCAATTCTCCGCAGGTCGTTCTCCAAATTCTTACTAACTTCTGCGTTGCTGCTTCGGTATAAAGAACTGCATAATCTGTGAATAGCCTTAAAGAGCATACGACGCTTTCTACTTGATCATTTACAGACTTTGTGAACAGCAACGGTCCTATCACACTTCCCAGTGGAACTCTAGATATTACCTTTACATCTGACGATTTAGTTCCGTTAAGAGCGACGTGTTGAGTTGTATCTAATACTAAAATGTAGACTTTCACGGCCGGAAATATCATGTCCATTATAATTATCCGGGCTGTTATGCCGTGGTCGGTTGATGAATTCTGTGTCGATTCCCAACATTTCGTCTCCGACTGCGGGAGACATCTTCAAGGGTGTCCGTAGCTCAATGGAAGGTCCAACACACCCACTGGCTCGCTACTGACTGCCGCTAAATTCCGTGTCCGCGCGCTCCCACGCCGCGGCGTGACGTCACGTGTTTTGATAACGTCAGTGCAATTGGCCGCTGTCCGTCGCCGTCGATCGCCGTTGCCATCACCCAGTAGTGGACGGGTGGTACACATCTTCTTTAACACCGGCATCCATATACCGTTTAATTTCACACCCTCCTCCTTTCGGTTGAAATTATTTGGGTGTTTAGCGATTTCGATTGCCTCCCTGTAGAGCCTTTCGTAATATCCGCTTGTGGCCGCTAGTACTTGCGTCTCCTCGAAACGAATATTGTGGTTCCCTGGCTGGAAAGCATGCTCCGCAACAGCTGATCGTTCCGTTTCTCCTCTTCTACAATTTCCCTTATGCTCTTCCAAACGTTTAGAACTAGCGGCTACAAGCGGATATTACGAAAGTCTCTACAGAGAGGCAATCGAAATCGCTAAACACCCAAACAATTTCAACCGAAATGAGGAGGGTGTGAAATTAAACGGTATATGGATGCCGGTGTTATAGAAACTGTGTACCATCCGTCCACTACTGGGTGAAGGCAACGGCGATCGACGGCGACGGACAGCGGCCAATTGCACTGACGTTATCAAAACACGTGACTTCACGCCGCGGCGTGGGAGCGCGCGGACACGGAATTTAGCGGCAGTCAGTAGCGAGCCAGTGGGTGTGTTGGACCTTCCATTGAGCTACGGACACCCTTGAAGATGTCTCCCGCAGTCGGAGACGAAACGTTAAGAATCGACACAGAATTCATCAACCGACCACGGACATGAGTTGTATCTGAAAGACAGTCTTGAATCCAATTGCAGGTCTGCTCCGATACTGCGTAAGCTCGTATTTTTTTCATTAAACGGCAATGCGGGCGGTGCCTTACTGAAATCAAGGAACACGGCATCAGCCTGAGCGCCGTTGGCCACTGCGCTGTCGATCTCATGGAGGAACAGAGCGAGCTGAGTTTCGCAGGATCTTTGTTTGTGGAATCCATGTTGTTTGTTGTAGAGGAGCTGTTCATTTTCCAAGAATTTCGTAATTCTTGAGCATAAAACATGTTCCATAATTCTACCACAGATTACCTACAGCGATGTAGGTCTATAATTTTGTGGATCTGTCTTACGGCCTTTCTAAAAAACGGGAATGGCCAGCGCTTTTTTTCAGTCGTTAGGTACCTTTCGTTGCTCAAGCGATCTACGATAAATTACTGCTAGAAGGGGAGCAAGTTCTTTCGCATAACCCTTATAGAATCTTACAGGTATCTCATCTGGTCCTGCAGCCTTCCCACTACCAAGCGATTGTAGCTGCTTTTCAGTTCCTCGATCGGTTATCTCAGTATCTACCATTTCGACGTTCGCACGACGATTGAAAGGAGGTATAGTGTTACGATCTTCCGCGGTGAAACAACTTCGGCAGACCGAGTTCAGTATTTCGGCCTTCTCTGTATTATCTTCCGTTTCGGTGCCAGTGTGGTGGATGAGAGAATGAATAGATGATTTTGACCCACTTACTGATTTTACATACGACCAAAATCTCTTAGGGTTTTTACTCAGGTCGCTTGACAACGTCTTACTTTCTAAATCGTTGAACGCTTCCCTCAATGCTCTCCTTACGCTCATTTTCGCTTTGTTCAGCTTGTGTTTGTCACCTAGGTTCTTACTTCTATCTGAGATGAAGTGCTCATTGTTTACTTAGCGCTTTTTTAACACGGTACATGGTGGATCCTTCCCGTCCCTTAAAACCTTACTCGGAACATA
This sequence comes from Schistocerca nitens, assembly GCF_023898315.1. Lineage (NCBI taxonomy): Eukaryota > Metazoa > Arthropoda > Insecta > Orthoptera > Acrididae > Schistocerca > Schistocerca nitens. The sequence continues at coordinate 364,184,451 of NC_064622.1, forward strand.
CTTGTCTACGGCATATTTAACGATGCATTTGAGCCGGCCGGTGTGGCCGTGCGGTCTAGGCGCTTCAGTCTGGAACCGTGTGACCGCTCCGGTCGCAGGTTCGAATCCTGCCTCGGGCATGGATGTGTGTGACGTCCTTAGGTTAGTTAGGTTTAAGTAGTTCTAAGTTCTAGGGGACTGATGACCACAGATGTTAAGTCCCATAGTGCTCAGAGCCATTTGAACCATTTTTTGATGCATTTGAATTTTTCCCATTTGTTCTCCACATCTTCGTGCTCATCACCGAATATTTGATGCTGACTGCTGAGATATTCTGAAATTTGTATACTGTCACCGTTGATGAGCAAATGTATCTTCCTACCTTTCTTAACATTCTATGTAGGACCCGTCGCCACAGATGCTGTCACAGCCTTATGATCACTGATACCTTCCTATACGTTAACTGATTCGATAAGTTCTGGTCTGCTGCCAGGAGGTCTAAGACGTTACCCTCACGCGTTCGTTCTCTATCTGCTCAGGGTAATTTTCGGACAAGACGTCCAGAACAATGCCACACGATTTCCTGTCCCTGGCACCAGTTTTGATGGCATAACACTCCCAATCTATACCTGGCAAGCTGAAGTTGTCCCCTATTACAACGGCATGATCAGGAAAATTACTGATGATGTTCTGCAAGCCCTGTCTGAAGCGCTCTACAACTACAGATCTTGACCGTGGTGGTCTATAAAAGAATCCGATCACCATTTTTTAGCGTTATTTGATACTCAGTTTCACCCAGATTAATTCACATTTGTAACCGGTGATAACCTCGCTAGATTTTATCGAATTTTTTACTGCAATAAACACGCCGCCTCCATTGGTGACTTACCTATCCTTACGATAAACATTCCAGTCTGAACTTAGGATTTCGTTGTCACTGACGTCTGGCTTCAACCAGCTTTCCCTTCCTTATACTATCCGTGCATTATTACCTTCAATAAGCGATACTAATTCTGAGACCTTTCCTTGGATGTTCCTGCAGTTTACTAACATCATATTAATCTTTTCTAACTCTGATCTTCAAGGACCAAGATTGTCTGTGGTCGCTGTGGCTGCTTCAACAGGTAAATCGTGTTTGCTCCAAACAGAGGGGTCCCGTAACCTAAAAAAGACCCGTGTGCACGCCACACGTACTTCGCTACCCTAGTAGCTGCTTCCTGCGTGTAATGCACGCCTGACCTATTAAGGGGAACCCTACAATTCTGCAGGTCAAGATATTCGCATCCGATACCGTCGCAGAGTCGTCTGTGCCTCTGGCGTAGACCTTCCAGTTCCACTGCTCCAAACCAGAGGACTGCCATCAACTCTGAGTACGATGCTACAAATAGACAGTTTAGCCTGCACCCCGCGTGCGTTGCTAGTTGCCTTCACTAAATCAGCCGGCCGCCGAAGGGAGCCGAGGATGATCTCAGAACCCAAGCGGCAGAAGTCATTCGCGCCAAGATGTGGCACTACATGCAGCGGGTTGCACCCAATGTGCTCGATAGCCACCGGCAGGGCCTCCTCCACATCACGAATGAGACCTCTCGGCAAACTTACCGAATGGACACTGGAGTTCTTTCTCGCCTTGCCTGCTGTCTTCCTCAGAGGCTCCACCACCCTCCTAACATTGGAGCTCGCAATGACTAGTATACCCACCCTCTCTACTTGACCGGAATGGACAGGAAAATCGACCGCTGGCCCAACAGCCGAATTATCCCATGCTGGCTCAGAGTTATCATCAACACTGGGTAGCACCTCTTACCTGCTGCTAAGACGTAGGGAGCCAGCCGCACGACCTGCTCCCTCTTTCGCCTTCCGCCCAGTGACACACGAACTCACCACTGTCTGCCACCCACTCTGGAGTGAGGACGGACAGGTTAGATGTTGCGTATCGGAAGCCGCAGTAACGCTCGGACGACCCGGGGATTCCAGTGCCACCAAAGGTGTCGCAGGTCTCGTCACTGGCGCCCGACGTCACCGCAACTACGAGGATTAGCTAGAAGCTTGTTGACGGTAGCCAACGCAGCTTCCAGCTGTTTACGGACAGCAGCCAACACTCCTTGTGTCCGCTCACAACAAGCACAGTTCCTAGCCATATCGTACTGTGTATAAAATAGATATAAATTTACCAAAGGAGAATAAAGTAATACTAAAAGTTAGTGTGCAGATTTTTCACTGAACTCTGAAACCGCAAGCTATTAAACAGAAATAAATTTCTCTACACGGAAAATTTACACTAGGAAGCCAACCTGCACAACGATATTCACAATAGTTACGCAAAAACAAAAACTACGAATACTTTCAAACCCACTAGTCTACACAGTAAAATATACACGCACAGTTCACTTCTTTGCAGAGGCACGTGAACAAAACACTGCTGCTGCAACGCGTCCTCACGGTTTGGCGTCTGCCGCTACACCGTATTACCTTTATCAGCTCTTAGTCAGTGCTAAATATTCACAGTATCTCCAATGACACTGAAATAATTTTATTATTATTTTTCATATTAAAATTATTGTTATTCCTTAGGTAACTGGTATGTAAAGTAAGGTACTGTATGTGTAACACCTAGTCCGGTGTAAAGAGAGGGTCTAAAGTTCTTAATCTGACTACGCTAAGTAAATAAATAAGTATAATGACACTGTTTTATGCCCAAAATGTTTTTATTGAAATTGTCACTGGCCTACGAAGATGTATTTGATAGTAAGAACGTTAATGAATTTTCCATGTCGTCTGAAACATTCATCTGAAAGGAAACCGATTATAGTATGACAAAAGAACGTGTATTATAGTTGCGACAGATTGTAACAAATTTTGTAGTAGTTGGTTAAACGCCCACTTTCGCTTCGACAGGAATGAAATTATGTTATCTGGAGTGTTAACTCCTTCGAGCGAGTGTCTGCTCCAGGTCGACTCTCAGAGTCCTTGAACGTCCGTCCCGTGCCGGACAGTGTTTACCTGCGGCGAAGGGTCCACGGAAGCCGGGGAGTTATGACGCTGACGGGACTTGGGAGGGGCAAAGTGGTGTGCAGGGGAGGAAAGACGGGCCGAGGCAGTGCCGAGTGGAGTCGCCGGCTGATCGGCGCGTCACATCCGGCGCCGCCAATATCCGGTGGAAACAATGTGTCGCGGCCGGCCCGCCGTGATTGCTTCCGGCCCGGGGCCATCCCCAACTCACTTCCACTTCGCCCCTTCCCGCCGCCCACAAGCAACGCCTTAGCCGCCCACTGCCGGTCCCTTCGCTCCCTCGAGTGTGTCGGCTCCAGAAGATGGCTGCGGGTGATTCACAGCGGCTCACCTGGGAGCCGGCACAGCTTTCCACAACACAGCGACCTCGTATCCGAACAGGCGCGACCACTGTGGAAAGTAGTCGCCGATGCCCAGCTGTATCCCAAAATGAATATGGTACATGGACACTGTCTTGAAAGGAGGGTATAAGATGAACATCAACAAAAGCAAAGCCGGCCGGAGTGGCCGAGCGGTTCTAGGTGTTACAGTCTGGAACCGCGCGACCGCTACGGTTGCAGATTCGAATCCTGCCTCGGGCATGGATGTGTGTGCTGTCCTTAGATTAGTTAGGTTTACGTAGTGCTAAGTTCTAGGGGACTGATGACCTGAGCAGTTAAGTCCCATAGTGCTGAGAGCCATTTGAACCATTTGAACCAACAAAAGCAAAACGAGGATAATGGAATGTAGACGAATTAAGTCGGGTGATGCTGAGGGAATTAGATTAGGAAATGACACACTTAAAGTAGTAAAGGAATTTTGCTATTTGGGGAGCAAAATAACTGAAGATGGACGAAGTAGAGAAGATATAAAACGTAGACTGGCAATGGCAAGGAAAGCGTTTCTGAAGAAGAGAAAATTGTTAACATCGAATATACGAGGGCGGTTCAGAAAGTAACCTCCGATTGGTCACAGTGCGGGTTGTGGGGGGAGTAGCGACGCCATCTGTGCGTTCACGCACTCAACAGGTCAGTCGGCATGAAGCCGTGGTCGAGTGAACGTCGTACCTGCGCTAGTTTAGTTTTTGTGGCAGTTTGAAATGTGTGCTGCAATAGAAAACCCCGCCAAATGTGAAGTGCGTGGTGTCATAAGGTTTTTTACAGCCAAAGGATATTGTGCAGCAGCTATTCATCGTGAGCTTTGTGCCGTGTACGGACCAAGAATTATGAGTGAAGGAGTTGTCCGTGAATGGGTGCGTTTAATTAAAAGTGGACGACAAAACGTTCATGATGAAGAGAGGAGTGGTAGACCATCATTGGTGACTGACGAACTCGTTCAGACAGTTGATGCAAAAGTTCGTGAAAATCGACGTTTCTCAATGTCGGAGTTGTCTACTGGTTTTCCACAGATAAGACTCTCTTGTACGAGATAGTGACAGCAAGATTGGGTTACCGTAAGTTCTGTGCACGATGGGTGCCCAAAATTCTTACCGACCACCAAAAAACTCAATGAATGGCCTCTGCATTAGACTTTCTGTCACGTTATGAGGACGAAGGAGAACCATTGTTAAACAGAATCGTGACCGGTGACGAAACCTGGATTAAGTAAGTGAACCCTGAGACAAAAGAACAATCAAAGATGTGGGCACATTCAAATTCACCTACCAAACCAAGAAAAGCCTCGCAAGATTTTTCTGCCAGAAAACTGATGGCAACGGTGTTTTGGGATGCCAAAGGGGTGTTGTTGGTTGAATTCATGGAACGTGGTACGACCATTAATCAAGACGTGTACTGTGAAACAATAAAAAAGTTACGACGGGCTATACAGAACAAACGCCGTGGTATGCTGACTTCCGGTATCGTTTTTTTGCACGATAACGCCCGTCCTCACTCTGCTCGCAGAACAACGGCCCTTCTTGAGTCCTTCAAGTGGGACGTTATCAACCATCCACCCTACAGCCCAGACCTGGCGCCAAGTGATTATCACCTCTTCATGCATTTGAAGAAATGGCTCGGGTCACAGCGGTTTGATGACGACGAAGAGCTCAAAGATGCGGTCACAGGCTGGCTCCAGGCACAAGCGGGTGATTTTTATGCAGAAGGAATTTCAAAGTTTGTGAAGAGATACGATAAGTGCCTCAATCGCTATGGAGACTATGTAGAAAAATAGTGCAAAGATGTAGTTGTAAGATGTATATATTAAAATATTTTTATTTAACTTGGTGTATTTTTTTAAATCAACCGGAGGTTACTTTCTGAACGGCCCTCGTAGATTTAAGTGTCAGGAAGTCGTTTCTGAAAGTATTTGTATGGAGTGCAGCCATGTATGGAAGTGAAACATGGACGATAAATAGTTTGGACAAGAAGAGAACAGAAGCTTTCGAAATGTGGTGCTACAGAAGAATGCTGAAGATTACATGGGTAGATCACATAACTAATGAGGAGGTATTGAAAAGAATTGGGGAGAAGAGGAGTTTGTGGCACAACTTGACTAGAAGAAGGTACCGGTTGGTAGGACATATTCTGAGGCATCAAGGGATCACAAATTTAGCATTGGAGGGCAGCGTGGAGGGTAAAAATCGTAGAGGGAGACCAAGAGATGAATACACTAAGCAGATTCAGAAGGATGTAGGTTGCAGTAAGCACTGGGAGATGAAGAAGCTTCCACAGGATAGGGTGGCATGGAGAGCTGCATCAAACCAGTCTCAGGCCTGAAGACCAGAATAACATGATATAGTCCGAAAGCATCTCGGTGGCTCATGCGAACAGTATTTAAAGAGTGTCTTTCTAGAAATGTCAGATTTCGGCACATCAACAATGCCGAATCATGTACTGTGAAATAACGTTGGAGGTTCCTAAAGTAAGTTTCGAAATTGTTTTAGATGAGCTAACAGAATCGAACGCCATAAGAAAACACTATCGTTGCTGGTTCAGCAACGGAAGTGCTGTCAGCAGAGGAGGAAGGATGAGTGCAGCAGACAGGCGTACCCAAGGTTATTCCACTGAGGGCAGATCACGATGGTAGGACGACGTATATTGATAGGGTGGTCGCTAATCGAAGCGTGTGTTGTAATCGAGTCAGAATGTGGAAGTGGGACTAGTGTCTCCTTCTTCTATGAACGCCTACAGACCGTGTATGGTGAAGAGATCATGGCTTGTCGAATGGTTGGTCGCTGATGTTGCAAGTTCAGAAAAGGAAGGCAAAGTGTTGCAGATGAAATTCGAAATGAGTCCCTCCACATCGACGAATGAAAATAACATTTCTAGACTACAGGACGCGGCGTTAATGCATCAGAGTATCATGTTTTCAGACGTGGCGTCCACAATGTACAATGATCGCACATAGGCGCATCACTTGCTCCTTGACGTGTTTGGTTATCGAAAAATGTCTGTACCATGTTTGCAGAGAAACCGGACCAAGGAGCGCAGGAGTGTAAGAATGAGTATCAGCTACGATCACTTGATGCGGTTTGTGGGAAGGGAGATGAGTCGCTGCTCAGAATCATCACAAGCGATCAGACATGAGTGCACCATTTTACCCCACAGTTCAATGCCGCCTCACTAACGTGGAAGTATCCCATTTCACTAGTGACGAAAAATTTCAAAGTGTCAGTCTCCCCAGGAAAGTTTATGGCCACAGTGCTCTGAGACGGGAAAGGTTTGATTTCCCTTTATTTCCTTCAACATGGGAACAGGAATACGGCACACTACTGCGACGCCCTCACCATTTCAGGTCTGCCATTCGGGCTCTTGAGTCGAAGTGTTGTGCTCTCCTGCCACGCACGGTAATGTTCACACAGGATCAGATTCGTCTCTTCAGATGGGAAAGGTTGGGTCACCAGGTCTACAACCTCGATCTTGCCCCATCGGACTTTTACCTATTCCCTGCATTGAATGCCCCACTCGTGAAATCAGTTCCAAACCAATGCTGAAATGGAGCAGGCTGTGTGCGAGTGTGGTTTAAATAAACTGATTGCAGACTGCGACCAGTAACCCATTGTCGGTGGTAACTATGTTGAAAAATAGTGCAAAAACTTCACAACGTCACAATGTATTTGGTTTTGGCAGTAAAATTTCGATGTAAAAAAACAATGGGGAAAAACTTATTTTCCGAATGTACGTCATACTCGTGATCCATTTATTATTATGTCGATAGATTTACCGGGCACCCCGATTGCTTTTGGAAATCGAGCAATAAGTTATTATAAAGAGAGTTTCGAATGGAATTCTTACCTAAACTTGTAATTGTCCGATTATGTCTGTTAATACTAGGGCAGTGTTGTAAACATGTTTGCTGCAAGTGGGGAATAATCAGTGTATTAATATTTTTTTTAATGTTTTGTGCATGCACGGTCTACCACGCAATGTTTCAACATGCTTGACAACAGAGTAGCTGCTTGAACAATCGGTACAAGTGCGAAGATCGCACACAGAGATGGCATGAATTATATTGCAGTGCATAATTGGTGGTATTGTATACTTCTAATACTCACGTAATGGCATTGGTTGCGCCGGCAAGAATAATTAACTGATTTTTTCTTAATAATGAAAGAAAAGATATGTAGGGATTACGACATGCATCTCTTTTTGCAGAATATACATTGTAAATTTTGTTCCAAGACAGAAATTTTGTTACATGACGGTATTTGGGTGTTAATATGAATAAGTCATGATTGATTTACTAATTTACAGTACAGTGCAGCTTTCACGGTCATTTATTGAATATTTTGTAATGGACAGCATTATTTACTCTTGGAATGAACTTTTTACTATTTGAATTTTGAATCATTGTACTAGTTACGCGTTTGTAGACAGTAAGATCCATGTTTAGAACATCGACATATACATGGATACTCTGCAAATCACATTTAAGTGCCTGGCCGTGTGTTCATCGAACCACATTCACAATTCTCAATTATTCCAATCTCATATAGCGCGCTGAAAAAACGAACTTTATTTTACAGGCCCGTCTTGACCACATAGATTTTTTGTTTTACATTTTCAAACATTATGTCTTAAATTGAAAGAACGAACACATATCTTTCCGTATAAGTTCTTATTTCCCTTATTTTATCGTGGTGATCTTTTCTCCCTATATAGGTCGATGTCAACAAAATATTTTCGCATTCGGAGGAGAAAGTTGGTGATAGGAATTACGTGAGACGATTCCGTCGCAACGAAAAACGCCTTCCTTTTAATGATGTCCAGCCCAAATCCTGTATCATTTCAGTGACACTCTCTCCCATATTTCGAGATAATACAAAACTTGTTGCCCTTTTCTGAACTTTTTCGATGTACTTCGTCAGTCCTATATGGTAAGGTGCAGCAGTATTCTAAAAGAGAACGGGCATGCGTAGTGTGGGCAGTCTCCTTAGTAGGTCTGTTACATTTCCTAAGTGTCCTGCCAATAAAATGAAGTCACTGGTTAGCCTTCCCCACAACGTTCTCTATGTTTTCCTTCCAAATTTAAGTTGTTCTTAATTGTAATTTTCAGGTGTTTAGTTGTATTTAAGGCCTTTGATTTGACTGATTTATCATGTAACCGAATTGAAACGAATTCCTTTTAGCACTTATGTGGATGACCTCACACTTTTCGTTATTTGGGGTCAACTGACGATTTTCGCACCATTCACATGTCTTTTCTAAATCGTTTTGCAATTTGTTTTGATCTTCTGATGACTTTATTAGTCGATAAACGAAAGCGTCATCTGCAAACAACCTAAGACAGATGCTCAGGTTGTATCCCAAATCATTTATATAGATAAGGAACAGCAAAGGGTATATAACGCTTCTGACAGGAAGTCACAAATCCAGTCACATAACTGAGACGATATTCCATAAGCACGCAATTTCACTACAAGCATCTTGTATGGTACAGTGTCAAAAGTCTTCCGGAAATCCAGAAATACGGAATCGATCTGAAATCCCTTGTCAATAGCACACAACACTTCACGCGAATAAAGGACTAGTTGTGTTTCAAAACAACGATGTTTTCTAAACTCATATTGACTGTGTCTCAATAGACGGTTTTCTTCGAGGTAATTCATAATGTTCGAACACGTTCCAGAATCCTGCTGCATATCGACGATTATGATAGGGGCCTATAGTTAAGTGGATTACTCCTACTAACTTTCTTGAATATTGGTGTGACCTGTGCAACTTTCCAGTCTTTGGGTATGTATCTTTCGTCGAGCTAACGCTTGTATATGATTGTTAAGTATGGAGCTAATGCATCAGCATACTCTAAAAGGAACCTAACTGGTATACAGTCTGGACCAGAATACTTGCTTTTATTGATTAAGTAGCTTCACTACTCCGAAAAAATTTACTTATATGTTACTCATGTTGGCAGCTGCTCTTGATTCTAATTGTGGAATATTTACTTCATCTTCTTTTGTGAGGGCATCTCGGAAAGTTATGTTTAGTAACTCTGCCTTGGCAGCACTGTCTTCGATAGTATCTCCTTTACTATCGTACAGAGAAGGCATTAACTGTTTCTTCCCGCTAACATATTTTACATGCGACAAGAATCTTTAGATTTTCTGCCAGGTTTCGAGTCAAAGTTTCGTTGTGGAAACTGATATAAGCATCTCGCACTGAAGTCCGTGCTAAATTTCGAGCTGAGATACTGTAAAAGATCGCCTATCTTGGGTATTTTGCGTCTGTTTAAGTTTGACAGGATTGTTTCGTTGTTTCTGCAACAGTGTTCTGACCCGTTTCTTGTACCATGGCTACAACCTGTGCTCTTCATGGCATTCGGAAGAACCCATTCCACATCTGGAATGACTCCACCCGGTATGCACACGGAGTGCACATTGGTTTTGTTTCCCTTCTTGGCAGCCATGTCCCTAAGGGGCCTCATAACGCGCATAACGTTACAGCTCCCAACTATTAAAAATCCCAACCTCTGTGATTGCCCGGATCTTGCAGGCTGAGAAGTTTCCTCTGAAACAGCACAGGTGACAGCATCTGTCTCAGCGACAGTGTCAGCCACAGACAGCAACTGGAACCTGTCTGTTAGACAAACGCCTGGAAAGTCTTTCGCCTCCTGCTACGCCCCGGGGCGACCTTCCACTCGACCACAGGTGAGAGGTCAGCCTCAGTGCGAGCAGTAACTCGGCTGGCCACCGGCGAGGACCGATCGGAGGACTCTGACGTCCTGGACGTCGGTTTGATGCCCACGGCCGGCGCATAACTGTGGTGTCCGTCCACTGTGGCGTGAAGCTGCGTAACCAAAGCCATCACAGCGTGAAGCTGAAAGCGAATTGTCACCAACTCGGCTCGCATCCGCACACAACAATCGCCGTCCCTGTCCATACTAAAGGCCGTGGAAAACTAAACTATGCAGATAAACGGACTATCGGCACGTGCCCTCAACTCTACTGTAGACACTAGGTACTGTGTCTACTAAATTAGATTATAAGAAGAGATTCAAAAACCTAACTACCGAAGAACTCTTGTGAAACTAAATAATTCGACCCTGATTGGGAACTTGCAATACGTCACAAAATCTTGGTACTTTCCGACGCAAACGAAAACGCGAGAACTGTGGCTATTAGATATAAAATTAACACGCAGAAACTCAAGAAACTAAACTACGGGGTGATCAAAAAGTCAGTATAAATTTGAAAACATAATAAACCACGTAATAATGTAGATAGAGAGGTAAAAATTTACACACATACTTGGAATGACATGGGGTTTTATTAGAACCGTAAAAAATACCCCATATTGCTAGACGCGTGGAAGATCTCTTGCGCGCGTCGTTTGGTGATGATCGTGTGCTCAGCCGCCACTTTCGTCATGCTTGGCCTCCCAGATCCCCAGACCTCAGTCGGTGCGATTATTGGCTTTGGGGTTACCTGAAGTCGCAAGTGTATCGTGATCGACCGACACCTCTAGCAATGCTGAAAGACAACATCCGACGCCAATGCCTCACCATAACTCCGGACATGCTTTACAGTGCTGTTCACAACATTATTCCTCGACTACAGCTATTGTTGAGGAATGATGGTGTACATATTGAGCATTTCCTGTAAAGAACTTCATCTTTGCTTTGTCTTAATTTGTTATGCTAATTATTACTATTCTGATCGGCTGAAGCGCCATCTGTCGGACTTTTTTAAGCGTTTGCATTTTTTTGGTTCTAATAAAACCCCATGTCATTCCAAACATGTGTGTCAATTTGTATCTCTCGATCTACATTATTCCAAGATTTATTCAGTTTTCAAATTTATACCGACTCTTTGATCACTCTGTATTAAAGTACACAGATGATATTATTTAAGTTCGCTCCTGGTTATGAACTCGTAAATGTCACAAAATCGTTTACTTCCTTGCTGCTGCTTGTGTATCGGCCGACTACTGCTGCCTGACTCAACCACAGTAACACGTCTAAATACACTCTAAGACAAAAAAGGTCGCACCACAATGGGACGACATTGGTACATATGATGTCAATATACAGACAAATGAATGGTTACAGTTTCAGATAACTGGATGGTTTATTCAAGAGAAAGGGCTTCACAAACTGTGCAAGTGAGGAACGAATTGGTCCTCCTCTGGACCTTATAGAAGCCGTTATTAAGCTTGGCATTGACTGATAAAGTTGTTGGATGACCTCTTGAGGGAATCATGCCAAATTCAGTCCAACTGGTGCGTTGCATCGTCAAAATCCCAAGCTGCCTGGAGGGCCCTGCCGATAGCGCTCCAAATGTTCTCAGTTGGAAGAGGTCTGGATACCTTGCTGGAGAAGGCAGGATTTGGAAGCACGAAGACAAGCGGTAGGATCCCACGATAGTGCGGGCGGACGCTGAAATGTAACTTTACGGTGACATGTCATAAACGTCAACGGAAAGGGGAGTAGAATATTGTTGACATACCGCTGTGCTGGAAAGGCGCCGCGGATGACAAACAAAGGTGTAGTCCTATGAGATGAAATGACATCCAGCTCCATAAGTCCTGGTTGGCACAACACATGGTGGGCAACAGCCACGTTGGTATCCCACAACTGTCTGGGGTGTCTCCAGACACGTCATCTCTGGTTATCGGGGTTCATTTCGAAGTGGGAACTATCACAGAACACAATTACACTCCAGTCAATAAGATTTCAGGCCCAACTTGCCCGACAAAACTGCAAACGAGCTTGTTTGTGTGCAGAGGCCAGTCCGTCTATTAATGATCCTTGTGGTCACTGAAGAGGTGGTTTTACGTCGATTCAATGATATGAACAGAAGGCTCTGAATGCCTCTCTGATGATTGCTGGGTTCTCACGTTCCGTTGTCTCTCTAGGTTGACTGCTTTCTCCTTGACCCCGTTTATCCATTCCAGCCAACAGCATCGGTTAGGGCCATTGCCGCTATCAAGTGTCAAGCGATTCGCTGATTACACCAGCCGGTTTCTTTGGTTCAAATGGCTCTGAGCACTATGGGACTTAACATCTATGGTCATCAGTCCCCTAGAACTTAGAACTACTTAAACCTAACTAACCTAAGGACAGCACACAACACCCAGCCATCACGAGGCAGAGAAAATCCCTGACCCCGCCAGGAATCGAACCCGGGAACCCGGGCGTGGGAAGCAAGAACGCTACCGCACGACCACGATATGCGGGCCCGGTTTCTTTGATCCAAACTCCACGTCCTCTTTCAAATGCTAATATCTGCATATATCGTTCACGCAACTGTCTGCTGCGAGGCATAGTTACTGTCCACCTTAGTACACGAAATGAGATTCCCAAGGCGTTATGCCTGGTATCTATTTACTATCCTAGCCAGCTGCGCGGTAAATTAACGATTCAGCATTGCCCATTCAGCTACTGGCTGCCAAAGTTTACAGTTTTGCATTTTCCGTCGATAGCTGCATGAATATAAACTTGTGCTCAATTTACATATGTCCGCCGGCCGAAGTGGCCGTGCGGTTAAAGGCGCTGCAGTCAGGAACCGCAAGACCGCTACGGTCGCAGGTTCGAATCCTGCCTCAGGCGTGGATGTTTGTGATGTCCTTAGGTTAGTTAGGTTTAACTAGTGCTAAGTTCTAGGGGACTAATGACCTCAGCAGTTGAGTCCCATAGTGCTCAGAGACATTTGAACCATTTTTTACATATGTCCTTCCTGGTGCTTCCTTTTTTTTTGTTTTTGTTTTATAGTGTACTTATCCACTGAGCGTTACTGAGGATTTCGTGTGTAAGCTCTGCGCTTGATGGACGTATGGACGTCTGACCCAGTGCACAACTAGCTCGGAAACGGGAGTTTGGAGGGTTTTACAGCTAAGCCAAACCCTTCACACTTATTAAATACAAGAACCGTCCCAGTCTTTTAACTGAAGTGATATACTATTTGTTGGGCTGTCAAGTCTGTCAGCAATAATGTTTATAACGTGGCTGACGATCAAGAGCAGGGCCGGCCAAACGTTGCACAGTGTGCAGACGTGCGGAAGTACTGCACATGTGCGCACGTGTGCGACAGCGACATCTGTTATTAGATATGTGTCCTAAATGAACGGCGGCGGGTCCATTTCCCTGTTTATGTGGTACAAGAAAGAGCGCAACATACCCAGTCTCGTTTACCTCTGGTGACCGTAACCTTAACAGAGAGTACTGAGAAATGGCAGGTACTGTGAAAAAGCAAAGGACGGGAGATTTATGTTCTCAGTCGTTTAAAAATGACTGGGAACTGCAATTCTTTTTTGTAGCCGTTGGTGAAAACTCAGTGTTTGCTGTGCCGCCGTATAATAGGCGGCCAGCATAAGTTTTCAATATAAAGACACTACAATACATATCACAAAGACGAGTGTAGTGTACTCAACAGTGAAGAACGGCAAGCAAAATTAAATGTCCTTAAGAAAATGGGTGAGACACATCAACTCGATTTCACTGTACGTCAAAGTAACTGATACTTCTTGAAATCTTAGTTTCTTGTGTTACATTTATGTCTATTTTACTGTACGCTGTACAATGTACTGTTTTCAATTTTCCAGAATGACAACCACACTAAATCTTCACTGCGAGCAAGTTTTAAAATCACATTAAGAATTGCACAATCTGGGGAACCCTTTTCCGAAGAGGAGTTTGTGAAAGGGTGTCTCATTGATGCTGCACAACATGTGTGTCTCACGAACGTTAGCAGGTTTCAAGAAATCAGTCTATCCAAACAAACAGTGACAAGACGTATCAGTGCTATGGCCAGCGATGCGCACTGGCAGCTAATAAAAAAGGCTAAAGACTTTGTTGCTTTCTCTGTTGCGCTCGATGAAGAAACAGATCTTAAAGATACAGCCCAGGTTGTGATATACATAGGAGGTGCCGATAACGCACTTTGTATAACAGAGGACGTTTTGGACTTAGTACCTTTGAAAGGGACTACTACAGGTGCGGACTTACTCCAAGCTGATTGATGGTGTCGGTATGGACTGGAATCGGTTAGTCCCAGTGACCACAGATGGAGCACCATCAATGCAAGGTCATCAGAGAGGACTCATGGCACGGATGCGCAAAAAGTTAGGGCGCACAAACGAGACGTTGTATGGAATTCAATGCATTCTGGATCGAGAGGCGCTTTGTGCAAAATCAGTAACGTTAGCAAACGTCATGCAAATTGTTGTGCGAACTGTAAACCATCTGAAGACACATGGGCTTACGTGTCGCTAGTTTCGGCGGTTCTTGGAGGAATTAAGAGCGGAGTACGGCAACATACCTTACTATACCGAAGTACGCTTGCTCAGTCGAGGTAAAATGCTGAAAATATTTTTTTATTTGCGTTTGGTCATACTAACAATCTTACATGAGAAGGGAAAAAGTGGACCTAAGCTGAAAGACCCTTGTTGGATATCAGACCTTGCATTTCTCGTGGACATTACGTCTCACATGAACTGCCTGAACGTCAGTTTGCAAGGTGAAAATAATTTAATTTCTGACATGTTGGAAAAAGTAAATGCCTTTGAACGGAAGCTTGCGCTTTGGGAGAGCCAGCTATTGACAGAAAACACTACACATTTCCCGACTCTTGGACTGGTCCATGAAAGTGATAGATTTCAAGAATACGTGTCAATAATTGTAAAAATTAAGGAACAATTTCGAGCACGATTTGCAGATGTTACGAGTTTGTCTCCTGTCATTCGCCTCTTTGCTCGTCCGTTCTCGTTGTCAGTTGAAGATGCTCCGAATGATCTACATTGGACTCGCATTCGGGAGGACGACGGTTCAATCCCGCGTCCGGCCATCCTGATTTAGGTTTTCCGTGATTTCCTTAAATCGCTCCGGGCAAATGCCGGGATGGTTCCTTTGGAAGATCACGGCCGGCTTCCTTCCCCGTCCTTCCCTAATCCGATGAGACCGATGACCTCGCTGTCTGGTCTCCTCCCCCAAAAACGACAAACAATCCGAATAATCTACAGATGGAACTGATCGACCTACAGTGCAGTACAAGACTGAAGGACAAGTTCTTTGCAGTGAAGAAGTACAAAAGAATTCTACGAAAAGTTTTCACAACATGAATTTCCACGCCTGCACCGAGAAGCTACGAGAGTTATGTCCATGTTCGGGTTGACATATGTTTGTGAAAGATTTTTCTCGGTCACAAAAATGAATAAATCAAGGTTTCGATGAAGCATAAGCGATGAAAATCTTCGCAACTGCTTGCGTTTATGAATGAGCCGTGCTTTTGTACCCGATATTAACTACATCATTTCTCATGACCAGTGATAAACATGTTTGGATTTATTCCTTTCATAATTAAAGATTATTGTTTACTAAATGTGCATTATTGCCTCTGTGGTGTCACCGCCAGACACCACACTTGCTAGGTGGTAGCTTAAATCGGCCGCGGTCCATTAGTACATGTCGGACCCGCGTGTCGCCACTGTGTGATCGTAGACCGAGCGCCACCACACGGCAGGTCTCGAGAGACTGACTAGCACTCGCCCCAGTTGTACGACGACGTTGCTAGCGACTACACTGGCGAAGCCTTTCTCTCATTTGCCGAGAGACAGTTAGAATAGCCTTCAGCTAAGTGAATGGCTACGACCTAGCAAGGCGCCATTAACCATTTGTAACGTTGCATGTACCTCAAGATAGAGTCTCACTTGTATCATCCAGAATGCTGTATACCAAAGGACAATATAAAAGTTAAGTGTTCTAGTAGCTACGTTCTTTTCTTTATCACATTCATTACGAATCCTGTTCCAGACTTAACGCCAGACGGCGTGAGTTGACGCGTGCCCTTTCGGCTACTTCACTGTGGACTGGCTGCCTTAACAGTCCACTACAGCCTCATTCTGCTCCATGTTGCATTATTATCAGGAAAATTGGTCATTAAACCGATTGTTCCAATGTATACTTACATTTAAGGTTTTTTTTATGTGTGAAGGGCTACACTCAGCTGAAGTCGATAAAACATAACATTCATCTAATTGTTGGTTATTATGCATATTTCAGACGGAACTGATGAAAGATATAGCAATAATGGTATTCAAATAAAGGTGATCATTGAGAGGTTTGCGGTTATCATTCTGTTCAGAGGTCAGTGAGACAGAAATTATGTGGGTGTAACTGAGGGCACCGAGAAGTAGTTATAGGAAACCTTGCATTACTTTAATATTGTTTGAAATCATGAATAAGGTTCGTTGGAAGTCGCTAAGTGCTCTCTTTCTTAAATACTAGATCAAAAACATTACGCGTATTTATGTGCCGTCAGTCAAGCTGTCTTAATAAAAACCCACGGTTTTTAACTGCAGTACTTGTCTTACTGGGTTAAACTGTTAACATAAAAGGAGGCGTCTGTAGACTGTGACAGTATTTTAAATGTTTAATACGCGAAATACCTTCCCATGGTTGGCTTGAAAGCTGTGGAAAGAGCACTAGAATGCGCCGGTACAGAGTATCCCAGCAAGTGGATAAAGCGACATCTCTGCGTAGAAACATGCACTACATGAACGGTGACGGCTGCGGTGTGACCCGGAAGTTGCACATGTGGTTCAAAAAATGGTTCAAATGGCTCTGAGCACTATGGGACTTAACATCTATCGTCACCAGTCCCCTAGAACTACTTAAAACTAACTAACCTAAGGACATCACACAACACCCAGTCATCACGAGGCAGAGAAAATCCCTGACCCCGCCGGGACTTGAAACCGGGATCCCGGGCGCGGGAAACGAGAACGCTACCGCGCGACCACGAGCTGCGGACTTGCACATGTGCAGGAGCACCACACGCATGCAGAATTTCTGGCCGGCCCTGATCTAGAGGAACTGAACTTAGATGGCAAATATATCTACATCACCCCATGATTGTTTTAACTGTATACCAGGTTGGCGAATGGTCGCTTCATAGTGTCTGAGCAACAAATGACCAAATGGTTTCGTTGGGTTGAAGATCGAGGGATAGTACTGGGCTGGGTATCACTCCAACACTCTCTGTATAGACTTTGCTCAGGATAGCACGAGCAACATGCTGTTTCGTGTTATCTTTCACCTGAGACCTCGAATATAGGACACTTCTGACAGCTTCAATACGTCAGAAATGTAACACCTGCTGCCTCCATTACGAATCACAGATGATTGTGTTGTGTACCAAACAGCACATCGTACCGTCACACTGGGTACTGAGCCCATACGGTCAATATTCCCTCCACACGCAGTCTCCACACTCTGGTATGTCTATCACGATGATGTGTGTCAAATAAGAACTAGTCTGGAAAGATACATAGCACCATTTCTGAATCTAATTCTTTGTGTTGGCTATGACCTTGTCGCAGTGATAACATCAATCCTCGTCAGATCACTAAAGTTAGCGATGTCGGACTAGGATATCAATTGGTTGGGTGACTGCCCTGATCTTCCGAACGCTGTTGGCAAGTAGGATACACTCAACCCTTGGGAGGCAAAGTGATAAGCTGCTTGATTGAGAAGTAGCGACTCCAGTTAAGAAAACTGACAACTTCTGGAAGACCAGCGTTCTGTTCACATGCCCCTCCATATCTCCATCCATTGACGCATATCGGCTTAGGATGACACGGCGGTCGGTCAGTAACGTAAGGCCTTCCGATCTCTATTCAGACGGAGTATTATATTTGGACGCACGACTGTCGACCTACCACTGTCTGCTGCCACGTCAAGACAGGCACTGAGTATGGATGCCCTGCTGACAGTCCGAGGTGCTCCAGACATCGTCCAACTGTCGGTAAGGATACTTGCTGTGAACATTCTAATGAGCATACATGACGTAACTGTGTGGTCGTGATGGGGTATATCTGACAATATGTTTGTCCTCTCAGGTCTCAGTCGCCGTCGGACGTTGAAATCCGCTATGGCGTTGCGTGTGGCCTTACTGTCTCCGTAGACTCCATATACGCATGTCGTGAGGCACCGAACTCATCGAACAGCACTATCACGCATCGACAAATCGCTGTCTCGCTAAACGACGAACCGGCCACTGTCGAATCCCCAAATGTGCTGACACATGTGTAACTTCCTTAAACGACGGCTTTGTGCATTTATGGTGTAAGTATGAGGTGAACATGAGATCAATTTGCTGTTTGTCGCGTTTCGATTTCAGTAGCTGTCAATTAGCAGGTCAGTGACAAGATGGCACGTGCGACCCCTTCTGCTCCAACGGCACGTGTAAGTTGCATTATTGCATTCGGTCACAGGCGCCAATCTTTCTTTACCCATTTCAAAGAAAAATAAATATTTAAATAAAGTAAGTTATATTTTAAAATAACTTACTTTTACTTTTAAGGGCCCTTCCACTCTTCTTCAGTTGCCCTGTATTACAATTCGCCAGCTTTCGCGACCAAGGCAGTCTTCCTCTTTCAGACGTATCATTCCAATTACTCCCGTTCCCGTTGTTATCTCTGCCTTCCACGCTTCCTCCTTCCTGCCGGCGACCGTTCCAGGTTTCGTTTGCCCATCGTCCTTGTTCCATTCGCCATACCTGGCCCCACTATCTCAGAGCTCTATTCTCTAATCTTTGCATGACAGACTCTCCCATATCCTTTATCTACGTAGTTACCTCGTTCCTTCTCCGCTCTGTCCTGGATGTCCTGTGTACCTTCCTTAATCAATCTACCTCTACCGCTTGTGCTCTGGTTCTCTGCCGCTGCTCCAGGTCCAGCAGTATACTTCCCACTGCTGTTTGCAGAATCCTGTTGTTTGTTCCTTTTGATATTGAACGGCTGCACAGAACACCATTTAGCATCTTAATTGCCCCTCTTGTCTGCTGGATCCTGCATTCCACGTCTGCTTTACAGATTCCCGAGGGATAGATAATCGATCCTTTAAGTGATTCATAGCTTTAATAGTTTTTTGTGGCAGTAGTATATCCCTTCCATCTCCTCCCACTAATAGATATTTTGTTTTGATCGTTTTTATTCTAAGCCGGCCTCGTTCAAATGGTTCCATTAAGTTTTTTATCATAAATTTGTCATCTCTGCTGTATGCTATCAGCACCTCATCGTCGTCAAATAATAATAAGTAGATAATACGATGCTGGAAAAGAAATCTATAGCTCCACGTGAGTAATTCCACGGTTCCAGTATATAAATCATATATATTTCAAAAAGAGCCGGTGACATACTGCAACCTTGTCTAAGTCTTTTAGATGTTTGGGGTGTCTCATTCAGTTTTCTCCCTACTTTAACTGTTGAGCACAACTGGTATGATGTTTGTTGAATTATGCATATTTGTTGTGCTTCTACACCTATATACTTCACGCTTTCCGTAGACCATTGATGGGTACATAACCATAACCTTTTTAAATTCACAAATCTTAGGTATACTTCCTGACCCTCGGAATAAATCTTCTCACCTACTTGCCTAACCCTAAAAGCATGATCCATACAAGAGCGTCTAATTGTAAAACCTGTCTCTTCTTCTTGCAGCTGTCCCTCAATCTCATTCTCCAACCAGCTTTCCAGTACAGCATAAAAATATCTGCTGATAGAAGGTATAAAATTAATTCCCGAATAATTATTTTGCTGCTTCTTGTATTCTTTTTTGTATATAGCAGATATGAATGATACACATCACCCTCTTGATATTTCTCTAACTCCTAAATCTGACTGAAAAATTTACATTAAAGTCTCATCATTTAAAGGGACCCATATTTCCACAATTCCATCACAAATCCTCCCAGTCTACTTGCCTTTCCACAGTTGTCTTTACTAGCGCCCTTTTACCTCTTCCTTTAGTAAATGTTCTATGTTACTTAACGTGCTGCATTTGTTGTAGATTTATATCACGTGGTCTCTTCTTTTTTCCACAAGAAGTTCTTCACAGGGCTTTTCCCTCTGTACAATAGACATAGGCTGTATTGCGGTTGCGGGACTGCTAACCATTTTAATTTTTCTTACTACCCTCGACGCCTCTGCCTATTTCGTATACCCAAGCGATGGCTCTCTATTTCACCATATACTCTTTCCCATTCTTCTTCCGTACACTTTATTGTTAATTTCTCTGCCCTCTTTTATATACCTTGTAACTATTCCACTCACATTCATTCCCAGAGCTTAATCATATATGATACAGTTTCTTCTTTTCCTCAACCACCCTCTTCAACCCCGTGGTCATCCATTAAGTTCTTACTCTTCTCTCCTTTTCCCTTCCTAAAACTTTCACCGCTGCTTCTTTAACTGACTATTTCACAAGAAAGTACAGCTCATTAGCATTCCAGACTTCCTCCACTGCATTCAATCTTAGATTTAGTCTTAGCCGATACAAACTTTTCATACTTTCTCCTTGTAGTAGTCGTGTCATATATTTAGTATCCTCTAGTTCTACTTCCAGCATCCTCTCTTTTATCCTCCTACTTGATCTTGGTGTTAATGGGAAAAGCAGTTTTTGAAGTAACTATAAAATGACAGCGACCAACTCTATCCATCTTTTCACCCCTACATCTTGCACCTCTACTACGTAGGCTTTAATTGAGTTTAGATTCCTTGATGGACTGGCTCAAGTATACTTGTGTATTTTTTGATGCTGGAATTGTCCATTCTTAGCAGTATACTTCTGAACTTTAACGAAGTTAATCAGCCTCCTTCAGTTATTGCCCTCTACATCCTCTCCCCACGATCCAACAGTCATCTTTTAATCTTTTTCCGATTCGTCCATTTAAGTCCTCCGTTACTAACAATTCACTATCATGTGGACATTCGCGAACCAAATCTTGTAAGTCATCGTCAGGAGCATCTTTGTTATGATCATACATCCCAATTAGTTCCAGTTTCATTCCACGAATTTCTATCGTTACTCCCATTACACTTTCATTTACTTCTTCCCCATTAACTATTGCTATATTCCATTTTATTTTTAATTGAACTGCTATTCCTAATTTTGCTCTCTCAGTTTTTCCACTCCATTGCAAAACATAATATACCCTCGAATTACTTCTTGTCAGATCCTTTCTTTCTCGTTTCAGTCATTATCAGGACATCCGTTTTCAGTTGTTCCATTTCTTTCATTATATTCTCAATTATTTTTCTATTTTACCACTGTACAGTCCATCTTCCACAAACCACAGTCCTTGTTCTTAACCAGAATTGATGTCTTCTGATCCGTCCGACTTTTTTATTCTGTTTGGTAAACGTAGCGAAACCTGTTTCTAGCAGGGTGAGAAGCCAACACCCCACCGAACATTCGTCCTGGAGCATCTGCGTCTTTCCTCAGTGTTTACTCCCCTAGGGAGGCTTCCTCCACTATGACTTAGAGTCTTCCCTAAAACATACTAAAATGTATCGAGTAATTCTTCGAGCGCCATACAGATTCCTAACATCGTACATATGTGTGCTTCTAAATTCTTAATACCTGTGAAAGAAATTGTAGAATTTGATACGAAAAACGTTAACTATTCACGCATCATTGAGTTTTCTTATAATGGGAAACCAGAAATAATGACTCGTTGTACTTAGTAAAAACTGTCTAAAGTCATGATCGCAAAAACATTTTTTTATTTAGAACCACGGTTTATGACCGACATTGATGTCATCTTCAAGTCTTCAAAAATCTGTTATAAAACGTGTTTACTTAGAGTTGAAATCTCACGCCAAGTTGTCACGTTAGTGCTTAAAATGTAGCACACTACACAGGGGTCTGTCATAATTTTTACAGTCATAAAGTATCTTGTGCACATGGCCACGTCGACATGTATAGCACTCATCGCTGACTATTATGTCGTACAAATCACAGTACACAACAAAATGCACAATAACAAATCTGTTTACGTTACTCTGACATGTTCTAATCCATAGAAATAATGAGGACGTTATATGGGAGGCAAATTCGCTCTCAGGTCATAAAATGTACTGTATTAGCACAAGCGTTCTTCATTTTTGACACAATCGTGTTTCTTTCCACCGTAACAGAATGTCATGTGGAGCAGTATCACACTATTATCTTTTCAAAGGTCAAATGGTTGCTTAGTGCTTTCCTCTTCTAACCAAACCTCCAAGCAACACATGAACTGCAGGATCACATTCACTGATCAGTAAAAGCATTACAACCACCTGCTTAATACCTTGTCTGTCTGTCTTTGGAACGAAATACATAACTGATTTTACGTATAAAGGATCCGACAGGTTGTTAGCAGGTTTGCGGAGGTACACATAGGTTATGTAATTCGCATAAATAACTGGCCACTGATTTGCGTAAGCGGTGATAGCGCCCGATAGCAACCATGA
Organism: Schistocerca nitens; assembly: GCF_023898315.1. Lineage (NCBI taxonomy): Eukaryota > Metazoa > Arthropoda > Insecta > Orthoptera > Acrididae > Schistocerca > Schistocerca nitens. The sequence goes on from NC_064622.1 coordinate 364,207,085, forward strand.
TACGGTCTATAGGATTTACATCAGGAGAATTTGTTCCCCGAGAAATGTTCCTGAAACCACTTCGATTACTACCACAGATCCTATGGAGGCCCAGCAGAATGTCACCCATAACATAAAACTGCTCCCACCAGCCTGCGTCCGTTGCGCGTTGAACGTTTCGAGTAGCCGTTCACCCCGATAATGGCGTTTGTGAAGATGACCATCCACTTAGAGTAGTAAAAATATGGTTCTCACGAAGAGCCGACACGTTCCCATTGATCGACTGTCGAATACCGATGGTCCGGTGCGCACTGCAATCGTAATTGACAATGTCGTTGGGTCAACATGTGAACACGTAGGGGTGATCGGAGCTCCACGTACAACAACGTACGATGAACGGTGTGCACCGAAACACCTGTGCGTGCACCAGCATTGTCCTCTTTCGGCAGAAATGCCGCAGATCTTCATCGATCCTACTTTACGGAGCAGACAAGCCTCCGAGCTCCACGTTCTGAGAGCCGTGGTCGTTTAACCATTTAGCGCCTAATGATAGTTTCACTGTCCTACCTTTTTCCGTAAATGCTCACGACAGTAGCACGGGAACATTCGAGCAGCTTTTACGTTTTCGAGGTACTCGTTCACTATGCGTAATAATAATCTGCCCTTTGTCTAAGTCACTTATTTTTATGGATTCGCCATTTGCAGCCCATATCTTCGTGAGGGTGATCCCCCATTCATGTCTGCTCGGCTTACACAGTTCTATTACTGCGTCACATCTCCGCAACGCCACCAGGTTGCATTCAACGTCGCCGTGGGCAGTAGTCATGTTTTGGGTGTCATTGTATTTGGCGACGAGAACTGAAGAGCACACATTGTATTTGTCTGGATGGAGGCAATAATTGACTTTGAGAAGGAGAAGGAACATCTGATTAATCATGTGTAGATTTCCTCTGTTTTTGTAATCACACTATGAAACCACATTTCCCTATTTTAAGAGCCTCTACAGTCATAGTATGTAAGGAAATAGAAGGTGCTTTGAAATGACTGTCCCTTTATATCTGAGTTACTCACCTTATGGTACAAACTGGTGTGTAAAGTCTAGACGCCAAATGATAATTTCCCGTCTACTGGTATGTCAACTAGTACAGAGTTCTATTTTGGGTGGGAACAGTGCGCAAACAGTTTATTTTTAACTAATTCAAATTAACTACATAGGTGGAAATAAGTAAGAAGAGAGAGAAAGAGAGAGAGAGAGAGAGAGAGAGAGAGAGAGAGAGAGAGAGAATAGTAGAAGAAGCGCTATACTGAAAACAGTATCATAAAAGAAAGCGAAAATCAACATAGAGATGAAAGAAACACGTAATAGCAACGTTTTCAAGCAAAAGGTATGTACTGGGAAAAACTTGAAAGGATATTTGAGAAATAAGTTACAGAACATAGTGCATAACTGCGCAGGGAAGAGTGCACTGAACATGTTTCGTTTAGGAGTGCAGTAGCCCTATGTTGTAATGCTGGTTACGAAGTTAATATGCAGCATTCATTGTTCCACGACCGATGATGACAATGAAACATATGTCTAGGATTTATTCACAGCTTACGTCTCCAGGAGAGAGAAAGTGTCTACTGGAAAGATAAACTCAGTTCAAGTTTATTCTTTAGCAAAGATTAAATGCATATGAGAAATAGCGTAAATAACTGTGACTGATGTTATGTAACAGCGTAATATCCAACTGGCAATCGACGTGAATTATTTCAATGTTGGAAGACAGCCAGAAGAGGAAGAATTATGGAATGGAAACCAGGAGGGGTAAAAGGAAAAGAGGGAATATACAAATGAAATGCACAGTCGATCGCATCCCAGGGATAGTTGGAAACTTTTAGGGGAGACCTGTTACCAACAGCGAACAGGAACAACAGAGATACATACCGTGGTTCCCTTCCACGGTTAATGGAAAGATAAAGAGTGAACACAACTTCGGTTATGACAACTGGCGCCTTACTGGTACGCAATTGGAAATCGGTCGTACGTGACCAGCTGGTGTTGTCTATCATTACAGAAGCACTACACATTCTACGCGTAATCTAGATATACGAGGCCTGTTCAGAAAGTAAGCTCCGATTGATTGCCAAATTGAAACCACAGTGAACATCAGAAAAGTTTTACTTGTAACAATTAGCTACACCTTTCAGCTACTTCTCTACGTAGTCGCCGTTCTGACTTAGACTTTTGTCATAGCGTTGTACCAACTTTTCAATAGCCTCGTCATAGAAGGCAGCTGCCAGTGCTTTCCGCCAATTCTCCACGCTGGCCTACACCTCGTTGTCTGTGTCAAAATGTTGTCTTCAAAGACAGCGGTTCATGTGACCAGAGATGAAACTCAGGGGGAGACAATTGCGGACTGTATTGTGGGTAATCTCACATTTCCATTTGAAAACGATGCAGGAGCATCTTCATTGCCCCTTCTTGAAGAAGAAACAGCACGACAGTTATGTAATGTTAGCTGCATAGCTTCAGGCGAAATTTCTCACCAGGCCCTCGTACTTGGCGGCAGACACTATTTTCTAGACATCTTTACGCACTCACTGCGAGCTCAGAAATGAGAAGAGCGACGTGATGCTAACTGGGGTTATACTAGAGACACTACCCAACACATCTGTGCAAAGCTTTATCGGATTTTCATAGTCGTTTCCATTTCGCGACCGATCGGAGCTTACTTTCTGAACGCCCCTCGTATTACACAAAAGAGATACAAACGGGTATGTGATTCCATGTCCACATTCCATCGAAATGGTTGCCTTCACAGAACCTCTGCAGCAAAAACAAGCACACGCAGCAGAAAATTTGCATTGATGTTTGCGCCGGATGCGCCATGAATGCAGCTGATTCTCTCATGTAATTCAAACGAGTGTTGAATAATGATTCGCACAAGCGGACGTGAGCAAGAGACAGCTGTCACATGTCTATCCTCTGCGCGTTCCACGAATTCCGTTCGAATAACATTGGTAGTCAGCAACTCATGCCTTTCTGAAAGCGAATTCACGAGGTGTGCCAAAAGCATTCAGAGAAAGCATGGCACTATCTGTTTTGAGAGACCCAATATACCAAATCGTTTCCGACAGGTCGGTTGAGAGATTGTAGCTGCTCTCTAATCCACCAATGTGCCGACACCTCTGTATGATAATTAGGTCTGCTATAAACTAATCTAAATTCTGCGCGACAGAACCTGCTACAAAAAATTCAGATAAAACTGTGCAAAATCCGCTGTATCAGCCAGATTAACGACAACCATATAACCCTATCTTCAAATTATCAAGACCAACATCACTTTTCCCATGTTACTATAACTAATGACACCGTTTTTTAGTAGGCGAGAAGGGTAAGCGATAGATTCTTCTTCGCTGTTGTGCTCTTGGCTAAGTACAGCACATATGGCAAAGACCGAGGCCTCGCACAAGAGGATAAATGGTTTCTCAAAGTCAGGAAATATTAATAAGGACCTAGACGTCAATTCGCCGTCACATTTTGCATAGAAATTCCCTATTTTGCAGTCCATTCAAAAGCTACTTCTTTCTTTAATAACCTTGTTAAGGGATTATTCAAAGTGGTATAATTCTTTACAAGTCCATGATAATAACTGGCTAATCACCGGAAGGTTTGCAATTCTGTTACATTCGTTAGAGCAGGTAAACCACCTGTGGGTCCGGCTCTGCCTCATCGGAGCTAATAACGTGTCCCAAGTCCTGAATTTGTGATCCTGCAAAGGAGCGTTTTTCGAACTGCAAACCAGGGGCTAGCCGATGGTTGAATAATTCTTGCATCAAGTTATTACTGGACTGTTTTTTTCACTACAGACTGTAACTGATACGGAATTCAGTATAGATTCAGAGCAACTGCTCTAGCACTGGTAGTAGAGATTTTATAATATAGTGGGTCAGTACTAGAAACTGCTCCCTCTCTTGAATAACTATGCACGCCCATCTAAAGCTGGGTGTAACAAACCGTTCTCATAGTCAAACAAATGAGACAACTTATCCTGCTATTACTGCTTAAGGAGTGGCATGATCCCGTACACTCCTGAAACTGGTAATTATTTCTCTCTTAGCTCTCTCTAAAAAGGTATTCATCACACTTGGTTATCCAGTACAACTGGTCGGTATTACTATGGCTTGTACCCCAAATTTGTCTAGACACACAAGAATTCCTCCTTTTTCTCGCACGTTTTATGTTCTACACAAGCCTCGTTTCGCACGCTCCTGTACCCTGTCGAGAGTGTCGTTTTGTGTGAGAGGATGAAGGAAAAAATGGTCCCTTAGGTAATTTCATTGTGACTGTCAACCAGAGACCTCTTCCAGTGCCTCAGTTTATTGTTGAAGCGGTGACTGCCTTTAACACCAAGCTATGTGGTGTATTGGATCTTGGGGGAGTGGCGCCCTTCATGAGATTTCTTCACGTTTTCTGAGTTGCTGTAGCTGCCAAAATAGTGGATAGCTTTACTGAATTTGTCAGTGTGCTACCGCCGGCCACGGTGGCCGAGCCGTTCTAGGCGCTTCAGTCAGGAACCGCGCGACTGCTACGGTCGCAGGTTCGAATCCTGCCTCGGGCATGGATGTGTGTGATGTCCTTAGGTTCGTTAGGTTTAAGTAGTTCTAAGTTCTAGGGTACTGATGACCTAAGATGTTAAGTCCCATAGTGCTCAGAGCCAGTTGAACCATATTTGAACAGTGAGTGATCGTAAATAAGTGAAGCCCTAATACTGGTGCAGGAAATCGTTTCCCAGAAGGACTACCAAATCAGACCTTTGCTGATGTGTAGCTTTCATCTCAGAATCATATGTGGTGTCAACGCACACCTACGGGGTGTTTCACTTCGGTACCCAAACCATTAATACGACAACAGGGTGATTTTAACAGCCACTTTCCGCCAGGAGAAAGAAACACTTAACTTATCTAGATTGCACAAATATACAAGAATTCAGGGTGATTTTCCTTGAATTCCTCACGTGCCTCCTCCTTCATGCTTCGATAGCTTATGGAGTTCACTGACTTCACTAGTGGTGGATGGTTGCATATGCCGCAATTCTGCTTTTCAGGCTGGAAAACATACTGTGGGTAGTGCTGCTGCAACTAAGGGTTGTCTTGTCTTTTTTGGGATCACGGACAATGCATTCCCAGGTGGCCGAAATGGTGGTGAATAGGATAGTAACACGCCAAGCATTTAACAGCCATATGACCAGCCTGACTCACGGGTAAACACGTGGCGCAGCTCACTATTATGCATCAGGGTAGTAATAAAGCATCTGGCTTCCTCTAGGTGCACGTCGATACGTGTAAAATGCATGAGGTAGCCCTTCTGCAAGCTGTTCAAGACCATCTACCGACCTTTACCTACGGGTCGGCAGTTGACTACAGTGGTAACTAACATCCCACTTACTGGGATACCCCATGCTAAACCTCTTGTAACTTTCGGCATTTTTCAATGTGTCAACCAAGTCGACATTAACGCATGGAGCCCGGTCAACTTCAGTTGCGGTGCATTGCTGAAATACTACTTGCAATGGCAGATGGAATAGTTTGCAACATAGTTTGCACTCCTCTCACTTCAACAAGCGTAGACTGAAAATTGAAACCCGACTTTGAGGTGGCTGCTTGTCTTCGCAAATTGACATTGTTATCTTCCAATTCCGCATTTTTAACCATGAGGTTGTTACTTTTTCCTTGCGAATACCCAAGGAAGTCTTCATCTTCAGTCTGTGAGGTATTACCTGCGCAGGCTGCGTCTTTCGGGGAATGATTACAGCAAGAAGGAGAGCTGTCAGCGGCATGTACATTTGCTTGCGGATCAATAACAGTGTGCTAAAGCAGTGGTTAGTGACACTCACATTGGCATCGTCATGTGAAAATAATTGTGGCAGCAGCGTATCGTGACAGCGCACACAGCATACCTCTTGGAGGCACCGCAGCGAGGTGGCGACGACTCGGGCGTTGACGTCGAGACCCCCACGGAGATGGCAGGAATAGGCAGCAGCAGCACTGAGTGGAGTCAACGTTTAGGCAGCGAACTGGCAGCAACAACAGAACGAACAGGTTCCGACCGACAGAAACTGACCACGGCTGAAGATAGTTGCGGACGCAGCACTGTTCGGAGACAGGGACTGGAAAAGCCGACCGGTGTCTCCGGTATTTGTTTGGTCTCGATTATAACAAGTGTTGTTATTTTTTTTAGCAATAACCGGATAAAGAAACCAAAATATCAATTAGACATAACAGCAGTGCTAAGATTTTTCGTTTTTGAACAAACATTTTTTAATGACCGAGCAGATTTTTATCATAAAATTTACACTGTTGTGAAATATTGGGTTATTATGGAAAATGGGAAAACGATCAGTGCTATTTTAATAACAATGTCGATAGAAATGAGAAATAAAAACGTGACATAAGAAATGGTACAGCACCGCTGAGACAATAATGTACTCTGACCTTGTGGCATGGCCTATTAGACAGTATGCATGTACATGCATGCGTGCAAGACTTGCCCCACCTGGTCTACATGGTAGTTTCTCACTGTCGTCGTCGGAATTCAGATGTACTACTAAATGGTACTATCCCTCGTCTATAAGTATTTTACGACGTGTTTTAGCAATGAAGTACAATGACCATTTATCTTAAAATATGAAAAACGAAAGGAGCTCCTGCAAATTTGCTATGTAATATAACGACGAAACTTAAAATTTAACAGTTCATTCGTTATTCACAATAAAAACAGAAAGCAGCTGATCTGCTGCCTGTGTCTACATAGCATACCTTGAACTGCTTGTAGCCTTTGAAAACGGACAAGTTAACACAAAAAAATCGAGTTTTTCAACCTCAGGTTTCACATTTTATCGCTGACTATTCGTAGTGTTCAAATAGTGGTATCATTATTACTACAAGATTTTTGAGGAGAATTCCAAAGTAAAAAAAAAAAAAAGAAAGCATTTTAATCAGTAGTAGAACATACTGATTTTTGCGGTAGTCATTCACTTATCATTTTTCGAGAAAAGTAATGACTGGTGGACGAACTTAGTTTCCTATTATGTGTCTGCTTAATTTAATAATGTGGTTCTATAAGCACTCCGTCTTCAGGCCACAAGTGGCGTACTGGGACCATCCGAGCGCCGTGTCATCCTCCGTGGAGGATGCGGATAGGTGGGGCGTGGGGTGAGCACACCGCTCGTCCGACCGTTATGATGGTATTCTTGACCGAAGCCGCTACTATTCGGTCGAGTAGCTCTTCAATTGGCATCAGGAGGCTGAGTGCACCCCGAAAAATGGCAACGGCGCATGGCGGCCTGGATGGTCACCCATCCAAGTGCCGACCACGTCCGACAGCGCTTAACGGGAACCGGTGTAACTACTGTGGCAAGGCCGTTGCCAATAATGTAGTTCTATATAGTTTGAAGCTGAGGGAGTCAAAATTTTACAATCTTTGTTCCATTTCTACATTTACTGCGGAAAATAGTAGGAATAAGAAACCGAAAATGAGTTATTTCAGAAACCTGTTTAAATTGGCGTTGGAAAAAGCAATGTAACCGAAAACCGGTTCTTTCAGCGATAACCGCCATCCCTAGTCAGAGACGGCCCACGTGCAGCAGGACAGCATCTAGACACACACGTGTGTGTGCCTGAGCGTGCACCGTTGCCAAGATGCACTGCCTTGCGAAGAAAACTGTCCGAGCGCAGCACGCTACTCGCTAACATCAGCAGGGGCGGCTGCATGTTCTACCAAATGTGGGATATCGCACCTGCCATTGACAACATGGGATAAAGGCAGCAACAAGATGTAAATAGATCACTATTCTGGATCGATTGGTGAGAACTTATCCAATGCACGTGACCCCAGGGGAAGGCATGGTTCGGTACTGAGTGGGCATCTGGATTAGGGTGGCCAAGTAAATGAGAAGTACAACCAATTTCTAAAAAGAAACAGCAGATCGTTTATTCAAGGAATAGGAGTATCCCTTTCAGGCACCGGGGGAAACAACCACCGCGTGGCCACTATCACTAAAGTCCTGAAGGCAGCTTGGAAGAGTGGAAAGAGTGATGTTTGCTGGTCAGATGTTGGTGTTCGACAGAACATAGTATCTCCACTCTGTCCCATGGGATATGATACTCTCTCACACGCTCGTTTGCCAAGGATGGCGAACAAAGAACCCTCAAGGCGTCTCTCGTTTGGCAGTCTTTATTCTGATAAGCTAAATAGGTCGGCAGCACGTGGTGAAGCTGTAGGTCGACTTTGGGTGGTCTGTATACGAACCACTCTTGCGGCAAGGAATCCAGAAGTCTCAATAAAAATTTTAAAGTTGTGCTGCCTCTACCCTCATCAAGTGGGTGGTCCTGCACAGATTGGTAAGTTAGAATTTTTTGCTCGTACTGAACTATAGCATTGTTACTTTTATGTTTGACCCATTTATATGCTGTCTGACGAGTACATTCCATCACATGTGTTAATAATGCAGATACTTTGTCTTCAAACCTCCCTCCCATCTTCCCCATATATGTGACAGAGCTTTTTTCCCTCGTCCTGTAACCTCCAACCTCCTGTACCTTGCCATAGAAAAATACTAAATATATTTGGCAAAGTGCGCTTTCTGATCAGTCGTTCTGGAATTCATTAATTAAAATGTTGTGAGGTTTCCTCTGTAGGATAGAGTCTAGAGTTAACAATCAATTGAAATTCATAGAAATTCAGATGATGTGACACTCAGGGCTGAACAAATGACTGGAAGCATGGTGTCTGTGGCCAGTTATAACATGAAGTGAACTTTGTTATAAATGGTGGGGCTCACTTTTAGGTTTGCTTTAGGCAAGAATATATGGTTAGTATATGAATCGAAAGTCTAATCAAATCCACATCACAGATCATGCTACAAGAGTAATCTAAAAGATTTCGTAATTAACAGATTTGAAAGAAAGTACGGCGCACTGTGTGACCGCGCTCTCTGAGGTGCCTTATCACAGTCCACGCGGCTACCCCGATCGGAGGTTCGAGTCCTCCCTCGGACATGGGTATGTATGTTGCCCTTAGCGTAAGTTAGTTTAAGTTCGATTAAATGGTGCGTAAGCTTAGGGACCACTGACCTCAGCAGTTTGGTCCCATAAGACCTTACCGTAAATTTTCAAATTCCCAAAGAAAGTACATTACCCACAAGAACAGCTTAAGTGGAGACCTACATATACATTTATTCCATTTTTTTGAAAATAATTTGACCAAACTATTTCACTGCTTGAGGCGCCTTCATATGAGAAGAAAAAATTATCTTCTATTTGAGTAATTGTACGGATGAAGTTAAGTATATTCGGTGATATACAAAATTTATACTATTGGTTTTTATGTTACTTTTTCAAAACCAGTATTATACTGAAAGTGAAAGGAATTGTTTTCGCGCTTTAAGGGCCATTCAACAAGGAACTGCAAAAGAAATAATAAAGATTCAGAAACATGATCAAATGATAAAAGGGTATACGTTGAGGAAAAGTGTACAAATGATGTGTTAGAAACATTATTATAAGCAAGTAATAAGATCGAATCTAAAACATTCATTGAGAGCAATAAGGTCAAAACTGAAATAAAAGAGGTTAAATTCGAAGTGGTCGAATATAAAGTGAAAACTGAAAGAGGGCCACAAGAAGTATCTTTGAAGGCCTTAAGTAACTAGAATGTGATACTTACAAAACAAAATGAACATTTGAAGTAGAACAAAGCAGTTAATTGAGAATGAGATGCAGGAACCAGTTCAACAGAGTAAAGGGGAAATACAGGGTTTCTAACTTGAGAAAACAAAACATGCCGAAAGCGATGGATTATACGAAACAAATGTTCTAGGTGAAAAATTAATAGTAATAAAGTGGACATTTGTCTTTCCTACAACTGGCCGTCTCCTAAACACCCCTCCTCCGTGAGCGGGAACAACTTCGTATTTTCAAATGGGAAAACCCATTTTCATACCATATTCGGATTCTACATACAATTTACTCAATCTATTGTGACCCATTCGTGAAAAATAGTGATGTAATCAACAAATACCTAGAGCACTTGTTTTAGCAATTAAGAACTCACACAGTTCATGTACGATGTAAATGTAAACCTTTGTATTCTAACGGCTGATACTGATGTTCAAATGTTGATTGAGTGTTTCATATATGATTGTACAGTACTAATAATTTGGCTAGACATCGACGTTTTGGGAAAGTAAGCTGCTTGTATTTAAACATAGTTTTCTGATCCCTAAGGTTTTGAATGTGGTGGGTCGCCAAATCATCGGAATGATTGATTTCCGTGGCCGCCCACAAAACCCGTCATCAGGGTGACTGACTTCAATGTGCATTTCCAATTAACCGCCGTAAAACTCGCGGTGGTTGCTAGACGACTATCAGTAGAATAAAACCACAACCGCTGCAGTAAGGCAAAATGTACATAAAGCAATAGTGACAGGAGCACCAGTGACGGATACTCACCGAAATCAAGCACCCTAATGGTGAGAGGCAAAAGGAGTCACCAAAATCAAGTACACCAATGGTGAGAGGCAAGGGTACTCACCTATATCAAGCTTTCCAATGGAAACAGAAAACTATTACATCCACGGCATTGCTCCTGAATCATGCTAGTCGTATTTCCTAATAAGACACTGAAACAGATAATCACACTGCATTGTAAAATCAAATTTGCAGTAGGCCTACTAAAGAAAACAATGAATATAAATACCAAGCGTTAAACACAAAGGTTTACATTTACGTCCTAAATGAAATGTCGAATCAAATGCGTCGATTCTTATTTGCCAGACGCCCCTGGCATCTGTCGATTACAGTGCCATCTACCGCAAATGGAGAACAGTGGTCTGAGTAAACCGCACTTCTTTTTAGGCGTGGAATATAAATATTCAGTAAAAACGAGGGCTTCCCATTGGAAAATACAAAGTTGATCCCACCTTCTTGAGAGGGTTGTTAGGGTTTGGCCAGTCCTAGCACAGACAGATAGATGTCCCCTTTAATAATATTACTTCTTCACCTATACTATTTGTTTCATACGATGCGTCGTGGGGTTTAGTTGCCTCTCTAATTAGAACAAAACCATTCTTATTTTATATATAATATCAACTTCGAAGAAAATGGATGGATAAATCTAGAGAAATTCACTAAAGGTTTAAAGATTCAGTTTACTAAAGATTCCACAGAAAAGGATAAGTTGAGGAGAGCTAGTGCATGTGATTCATGAGAACATTTAAACTAGGGTACAGTCGTTGTAGAAGTATTTAAAAGCTGTGATTTTTTTGCAGATAGCTGTATAAATATTTGTCGAGAGCTAGAGAAGAATGAATAATAGTTATTGAGAGAAAGAAATTCGTATATTACCCCACTCAGGGAAGGATATTGTGAAGAATTAGCTAGAAAATTAGTAAACTTGCGTGAATATTAGACTGGGAGCGATACTGTAAATCTCACAATGTAATTAGAGATAGAGCCTGATAGTGGTACCCCAAGGAAGCAGGAAGAGGTCGTATAATTTTAGAGGATGTGAATTTTGTTAAAATGCCAAATGGAAAAAGATTTGCTGCAGCAGTGAAGATGAAACATGTTTCAGGTGGGAGGTAAGAATGAAATAAACACAGTAGTTCTCAAACTGATCCCAAATACAGTCAGGTAAGCGCATCTGAATAACACAGTGGCGCGAACAAAAAATTGAAAAATGGTGGGAAATGCAGAATGGATAGCACGCCAATACCAGTGGTTGAAGGTAAAAAAAAAATGCAGAAAATAATTGTGTGTACCAATGTGTTACTTCAAATTTGAAAAGGACACAAAAAAAATTCAAGAAAAAGAGAGGCATTAGGAATACAAGCTGTAACGAAAGGAAGAGAGACGAAGATAATAATGCAGTGAAAGTGACCATTGTAACAAATGATACAAAGAATATGTGCTTACAGGCAAGGGGAGGTAAAGCATAGAGGAACCCACCCGCCAACAGACAGTTATTGTTAAAAAGTAAACAATAAAAGCACATAGTGAGTTGAAAATCTTTTGTAGGTAAAGTACAGGTGTGAAAGAACGTTGAGTGAGGCCTGTGAAGAGACTGTGTGCAATAAAGAAGCTAGATATAAAAGAAAGGGATGAAGATCTGTATAGCTTGACTATTGAAGAAAATTTGTTGCCGGTAAATGATAGTAAGACTGACATTAGTGGCAGACAGAATATTGTTGATATAGAGGCAAGCGTGGTGAATTAGCAGGACAACAGATATATCAGGGTAGGTGCAGGTGATAAAACTGTAGAGATGTAAGTAACACGATATTAAATACATTAACGTACTAAATGTGACGAGGGAAAATACAGTATGGCATCCTAGATTAGTATAAAAACGAATGGCAGCAGCTAGATTTAATGAAGCGAAAACATAAGGAATAGGAAACGAAAAGAGTGGATTGTAGCTAATGCAAGCTTTAATTAATAGATGTTTTGTGAAGATACAATGAGTTTTGTAGGAATCATTATCAGCTGTATCTTGAGTAAAGCAAAATGTGTTCAACAGAAGCAACAGTAGATTTAATAGCGGTTAATTAGAAATCAGCTGTGTTATGGTTGAGGAAAAGTTCAAAGATGCAGAAAGATATACTAATATTGTGTCCAAAGCTAAATTTATAAGAGGAGTACCTCACTCCTTCGCAATGAAAACTGGTGTCGGACAAATGGACGTGTTTTCATCTTACCTGTTTCATTGTGCTTTTAAAGAAATTGTGAGGATCTGGAATTTGGAGCCAAAGATTACAAAATTTAACCAGTAATTCTGGGATGGATAGTAAATAACATTAATTTTGTAGCTGGCTGTTGCAGATAATTTTGCAAAACGTACAGAAAGTATGAGATGCAATTGCTGAATTAAATCGTTTGGAACAAAAGTGAATAAAACTGATCTCAAAATTTTAGCAAAAACAAATGGTTAAAATACAAAAACGCCCCAAAACACAGAAAACAAAAATATAGGTTAAGCTGGGTGAGTTAGTAAATTCAATATACAACGAAAGTATACAGCTTTAGTGGACAGGTAGCCGAACTACACTCTATCGCAGTGGGTGCTCGGTAGATCCCCACGACTATTCAGACCATCTCCCCTCATTGCAAAATACTGATTATGTAACATTCATCAACATACATTTTAACACGAGCTCTTTTTGCTGCTTATTATTTCAGCTATGCTATTAAATTCGTACTGACGCCTCGCTATTTCGCGTCATAGTCAGTTCCCGTGGCTTTTACAATCACTGAATATCTCCTTCCTGTCAAGGATGGTACGGAATCTAATGTCCGTTCTGTAAGTCTATAGCCAGGATAAAATGCATCTCAGTTTAGCTGGTACGAGCTGGACTAGGGTTGCAGCTGTCCCTTCCATAGAGACGACTTCCCCCTCACCCCCATCACTGCCACCCACACATCACCACGGTGCCAGGCATCTCTGCTGGCTTTGTTTGTTCAGACTAAATTTGTAGCTCTCTAGGAAACAGTTGCCACTTCGTAAATTAACTCTGAGCTACACTGGGGGCGTTTGAGAGTAACATATACAGATGTGAACCGATCTATAAGGCACAAATTCCACGTTTTGAAGACCACAAAGGAAGTAATTTTTTATATCACTTTTTCAAAAGTGAAGTGTGCACATCTTATTTACTGATTTCACGAATAGTGAGAAGTTTAATAAAACTCGTTGTGTCTAAGGAGAATGGAAATTCACTCACTAGAGCACACATAAAGCAGAAAATCGCGTTGACGTTTTGTATCTTGATAATTACTGATATCGACTGTGTGGAAATTTCATTGATCCCTACAGTAAAATATTGTATGAACTACGTAAATTTTTCTCAACGTTTTCATTCTTGTTGTACTTTCTACAATAAAATATTGTACAAACCATATCCATGTTTCTCAGCTTACATAGAAACAGAAGGCGATGGATGCGTAAGAACCATAAATGTAGTCCACTGAAAAATGTGTGTAGCTATTAAGAACCATTTATGACTGTGAGAACACTTGTAGTTGGTTGCAGTCTACAATACATTCACGAAATTTAGACACAGCTGCTAATTTCAGCAATTTGTTTCACAAATGGAATACCAAGTAGTTTTCTGTTCTCTACATAGTTGCATCCGCTATGTTACCTTGGCAGCTAATTTGATATAACAGGCTAAATACTCATCTCCGCATTCTTCTAGTTTATGTACCCAACAAGTCTATGTCATCAATTATAACCGTGTCATATTCCTCCTCACGGGCTGTATTAATAATTACAGGTAGCACAAGACGGGGCAACAAAACTTATAATGAGCGCTGCCTCTTGATTTAGAAACACTGTCGCACGGGTCACCGTAATCATCTAAAGGCTGCCTTAGCAGCATCATGTCCAACCATCAACAGCCGCCCCCCCTCCCACTCACCCTTCCCCCCCCCCCACACACACTCTGTCTCCTACCCTCTATGTCATCCCCATAGCCTTTACATCCGACACCCTCTCGAGCGACCACACGTTTATGAGGGCGGCGTGAATGTTTCATGAGCGTCGCTACGGCGGTGACGGCTAAAGTATGTGGTCGCGTCAGCTGAGGGTTGTAGGTGGCCGACGCGGCTTGTGGGGTTGATGGGCGCGAGCTGCGAAGGGATTGGCTGGAGGGAGGAGGGGGTGGAGGCAGCTAGATTGCATGCCCCCCTTCCCCTGCCGTACGTGTGGTACGAGTTATGTGAGGCCGTTAGGCGGTTGTCGACGATACGTCGTCTTGTAACGCGCTGTGGCTCGGCGCTTGTTACGGGGCATCGGGTGACGTCACCGGTGGCCGTACAGCACTGAAGAGGTTCGGTGGGTGGGGACAGGGGAGAAATGTGCGCAGAGCCGGCGCCGCGGTGAGGACAAAACACCAGAGGGGAAAGGGCGAAGGGTGCAGGCAGCGAGCGCGGCCAACTTTCAGTCGGAGTAAGTGGCTGACATGTAAGTGGCTGACATACTTCGTAAAAGAAAGGCCATATGTAGCAACATTTCGTGAGTATCCTGCTGGCTTCTTCCTCTCTGATTATTCGACAGATTACAGAGTAGTCCCAACCGTTGCTAGATTATATACTTAGCCAGATGTCGGGCAATAGCTGCGTCCATATGCGATGTGATGCAAACTTTTACTTTGTAACATAGATACAGGATATGGTAACACAAAACACGGGCAAGTGCAACAATCTGGTGCTAGCATCTACAAATAAATTAGACCCTCTTTTAAATGTTTTTGGTGAAAGTGTTTATTGTCGTTTGTGGATCTCCCTCCTACAACGGATTTTCCGTGATAATCAATATTTACAAAATATCGGCATGTTGTTGTTGTTGTGGTCTTCAGTCCTGAGACTGGTTTGATACAGCTCTCCATATTACTATATCCTGTGCAAGCTTCTTCATCTCCCAGTACCTACTGCAGCCTACATCCTTCTGGATCTGCTTAGTGTATTCATGTCTTGGTCTCCCTCTACGATTTTTACCCTCCACATTGCCCTCCAGTACTAAATTGGTGATTCCTTGATGCCTCAGAACATGTCCTACCAACCGATCCCTTCTTCTAGTCAAGTTGTGCCACAAACTCCTCTTCTCCCCAATTCTATTCAATACCTCCTCATTAGTTATGTGATCTACCCATCTAATCTTCAGCATTCTTCTGTAGCACCACAATTCCAAAGCTTCTATTCTCTTCTTGTCTAAACTACTTATTGTCCATGTTTCACTTCCATACATGGCTACACTCCATACAAATACTTTCAGAAACGATTTCCTGACACTTAAATCAATACTCGATTTAAACAAATTTCTCTTCTTCAGAAACGTTTTCCTTGCCATTTCCAGTCTACATTTTATATCCTCTCTACTTCGACCATCATCAGTTATTTTGCTCCCCAAATAGCTAAATTCCTTTACTACTTTAAATGTCTCATTTCCTAAGCTAATTCCCTCATCATCACCCGACTTAATTCGATTACATTCCATTATCCTAGTTCTGCTTTTATTGATGTTCATCTTATACCCTCCTTTCAAGACACTGTCCATTTCGTTCAGCTGCTCTTCCAAGTCCTTTGCTGTCTCTGACAGAATTACAATGTCATCGGCGAACCTCAAAGTTTTTATTTCTTCGCCATGGATTGCAATACCTTCTCCGAACATTTCTTTTGTTTCCTTTACTGCTTGCTCAATATACAGATTGAATAGCGTCGGGGAGAGGCTACAACCCTGTCTCACTCCCTTCCCAACCACTGCTTCCCTTTCATGCCCCTCGACTCTTATAACTGCCATCTGGTTTCTGTACAAATTGTAAATAGCCTTTCGCTCCCTGTATTTTACCCCCGCCACCTTCAGAATTTGAAAGAGAGTATTCCAGTCAACATTGTCAAAAGCTTTCTGTAAGTCATCGGTGCCACGATGATTCAAATACTTCAGTATCGATATGAAACAGTTGTATTTAATATCGGCATTGACAGTTTAAATATCAACTGTTTGATATCGATACTAAAGTATTTGAATCATCGTGACACCGATGCTAAAGACGAAATATTGACCGATGCTGGACCAGAAAGTATACTTGTTACCACAGCCAATAATTTCTCCGTCATTTAAATGATTTTTTTCTGAAAATACCTCACAACGACGTGAGCCCAATTGTCAGGAGAGTAGAAATAGCATTCGGAACAAAGAGTAGTAATATGTCGTGTTTTGCCTACTTGCTCAGTTTGGTAGCAAAATGCCTATTAAATTACTGACCAACGGCTTGAGTTTATTACTGCTGTGAAAATTATTACAGTGCGTTTTACACAATAAGTAGTAACACGTCACGAGCTAAGACAATAATTGGACCTCTAGATGGAATCGAACATTCAATATGACTGGAAGAATTTTGCAGCTGCGTTCAGTGATTAACATCATCATTCATTGCCACGCTACACCACCATCCATGGTAACCGCTGTCGAGTTTTTTTTCACTATATGAAGATATGATGCTTTTTTTATTGACGCATTTTATACCATTTCATGATTTATGGAAAGCATATAACTTGAAGGGGGTTCATACATCATGGATGAAAAAGTCTGTAAATTGATTAGCACATCTGAAGCTACTAATAGACAGCCGGTGCCTGAAATGTGACTATTAGTCACAATTAACTTGATCGTGTAATAAACTATTACACAGAGCTGCAACTACTGTAGATCTGTGTAGAGCTGGCAGATGCTCTTTATATTCTGCGATCTACAGAAGTGGTTACATGTAAAATTTGCATACAAATGTAGTCAAGTAATCCCGATAAAATATAAGTGAAATATTAACATATCTGACATGTAACTAACACAGATTATTGAAGAGAATATTAAGAGATTGATCATAATATAAAAGCATTTTAATATATTCTCTTAATATATTACCCATACCAATCTTGCTGGATACTGCCTAGATTCAAACACATAAATTTTGGAGATGCTGTAGCGTGTTCTAAGGCAATAAACGTCATCAGGGATTTGGTTACAGTTGCACAAATGAATGTTAGATAGTTAACACCATGATACAGTAAAGGATAACAGAGAAACCACATTTAGTTAATGGAGCGAGCATTATATAACAGGACATAAATAACTTGCAACCTCTAGCACAAACGGACGTAACGTCACGAATCAGTTATTACTTAGAGGATCACCTACTTGATCTTTAAAAAAAAAAATCTATAAAATACAGTATCACATCGTTGATACTACCTGTGGAAAGCCACAAAAATTTACACCGAAGTATTTGAGCTGTTTAGACACACATCCAGCTTCTGAAAGACTATTCTCATTATCATGTTCTGCGAAGCAACGACAGGAAGTTCAGTTAAAATCTTTCACTTTGTAATTATAATCTCTGAAAAAGTCAGTATTCACAATAAATTAAATTTTGCGCAGAAAATTCAGAAAATCAAAAATTTCTAACGTAGACTAGCTTGTACTGTTACATCAAACCATCTTCAGTCTCATAGTCATAACAACATCTCTTTTCATGCAATAATAAGATATTTCTAATCACTCTCATATTTTCATTTATTTTCATGAGAGTGGCAATCAAATATAACTATTATATTTACTACAAAATAAGGATTCAATCTTTGTTAATTAATAACTCCACTTATTAACAAATTTGGAATTTAAATAAAAGTAAAAAAAAAATAACTGCTACCAAAACCATAACATTGTAACTCGAGACGCTTATGCAACAGTCTCACCTACAGGGAACTATGTTAATAAACGTGAAATATCTTTTACGCAATAGCGGTCGAAAGTATTTAAAATTTCTGAGTTCGAGAATTGCGTCATATTGCTGTAGCAAATTTAAATCGTTGTCCAACCACTGAGCTACAAATTCTATCCATGTGAAAAAATCCGAGACTGCGATTCGTGGACGTCCCTTTGAAACTCAGTCCAGCACTCGTGGTCGGGATGTTAAGCTCCCGACCACCAAGTTCAATCCATAAAGTGACGATTTCATTGCGCTAAACTCTTCTACCACTAACACTAGCCTGATTTTTACGTCGACTAACCGTCTTTCGTCACTTAATCGGGACGGCTATTTTGCGAGAAGTGATTTCCACAAATTACAGAAACACGAAACCTTCTGGCATATTAATAAAACTGAACCCTGAATTAAGTACAATAACATGAGAACACAACGAGCGGCGTTTCACAGGATTGGTCTGTTCTTCGATTAGTCAGATTACACAGAGGAAAACCGTTCGTCCTGTAGTAAGGAGCGCACCTGCAAGAGTAATGGTATTAAATTAAATGTCTGAAATGCAGCTTCGTCTAAAACGTTGAACTGTGAAGCTGGTTCCGTCTGGAAGTGGGTACCTATTTAATGTGCAGACATCGCAAAGCGTGGGAAATTTCAGTGTAATTATTTCGCCTCTAGCCAGCTAGCCTTTGTACGGTGCTCTCCGTAGCCCCGGGCGCCACGCGAATAGAAGAGCCTGGTGCACAGAACGCTTCGTCCCCTCTGCCAGTTCACTGTCTCATTTAATTAAGCTTATTCGCTCTGATGAAATATGCAAAACTTTAGGCTGTGCGAGAATGAAACTGCGCTGAGAAAAGCAGTCTGAAGTGCCACATTAATTCTGTTTATTCTGAGTCTGTTGTAAAGTAATCCAACTTTCCTTTCATTTTGTTTGCTTTTCTTTCGCATTTCCTCGAAAGCGCAGGAGATAAGGGCCCGGTTCCTGTTCTATTTTCACTACGCCGAATGGTCGCCCAATAATTCTTTGAAACAATTTCTTCTCACTTTGCTCAGCCAATTGTTTTGAGTTATTGTTACTGTTAGCTCCGGATCAGAAGCGTATAAATAAATGTTTCGCTGATTCAAAAGTACAGTTAAAAACCTGGTACTTAAAGGGTACTTTAAAAAAATCATCCTCGAACGTGCTTAACTGTAAAGCTTCCTGTACATGAAATACTGAGAGCCCAAGCTTCGCAATGGAATTTAAGAAAAGATTCTGTGCATACAATCGATCCAGTGTCATCCTCTGCAGTCTTTAATTAGCTGAATTTTGCTACCGTCATTCAGTTACAGTGGATTCATTTTAATGAAAATCTTAATGAGAATTTGTCGTGGCACTAGGTATCGTTGGTATATTTTGTACTCACAGTGAAAAAAGGGCACGCATTTGTATAGACTGCTACATGAAGTGAAAAATCTAACGGAGAATGTGTATAAATTTTTCGATGCTTGTATAAAGTAGGTCCTCCATGTTCTGCTTCAGTATATAGCTCGATAGAGTCGAGGGGCATGAAAGGGAAGCAGTGGTTGGGAAAGGAGTGAGACAGGGTTGTAGCCTCTCCCCGATGTTATTCAATCTGTATATTGAAAAAGCAGTAAAGGAAACAAAAGAAAAATTCAGGGTAGGTATTAAAATTCATGGAGAAGAAGTAAAAACTTTGAGGTTTGCCGATGACATTGTAATTCTGTCAGAGACAGCAAAGGACTTGGAAGAGCAGTTGCACGGAATGGACAGTGTCTTGAAAGAAGGATATAAGATGAACATCAACTAAAGCAAAACGAGGATAATGGAATGTAGTCAAATTAAATCGGGTGATGCTGAGGGAATTAGATTAGGAAATGAGACACTTAAAGTAGTAAAGGAGTTTTGCTATTTAGGGAGTAAAATAACTGATGATGGTCGAAGTAGAGAGGATATAAAATGTAGACTGGCAATGGCAAGGAAATCGTTTCTGAAGAAGAGAAATTTGTTAACATCGGGTATAGATTTAAGTGTCAGGAAATCGTTTCTGAAAGTATTTGTATGGAGTGTAGCCATGTATGGAAGTGAAACATGGACGATAAATAGTTTGGACAAGAAGAGAATAGAAGCTTTCGAAATGTGGTGCTACAGAAGAATGCTGAAGGTGGGTAGATCACGTAACTAATGAGGAGGTATTGAATAGGATTGGGGAGAAGAGAAGTTTGTGGCACAACTTGACTAGAAGAAGGGATCGGTTGGTAGGACATGTTTTGAGGCATCAAGGGATCACAAATTTAGCATTGGAGGGCAGCGTGGAGGGTAAAAATCGTAGAGGTAGACCAAGAGATGAATACACTAAGCAGATTCAGAAGGATGTAGGCTGCAGTAGGTACTGGGAGATGAAGAAAATTGCACAGGATAGAGTAGCATGGAGAGCTGCATCAAACCAGTCTCAGGACTGAAGACCACAACAACAACAACAATTTTGTGATTCTCAGAGATACCATCAATCATGCCGACAGTAGGTCTATGATCTTCAAATCCACTTAAACTGCTGAGAAAAGATGTGTTAGGACACAGGATTCGTACACTGTCGTATTTAAATTTGACTCCATTCAGAACCTGGAAGAACTCAGCGACCGTACTTATTTGAGCTGGTGCAGGAAGGTACAGCAATCAGTCGCCACTTGCGTTCACTGTAGCATATCTAGGTTTCGGTACCTGAGAGCAATGCAGTGCAGTTATATTTCCTGACGTGTGTAATCCAAGAGGGCGTTTGCCAAATAATATCTGAAAGGTGATTACCTTATCAACTACATTTAAAATCGTC
Organism: Schistocerca nitens; assembly: GCF_023898315.1. Taxonomy (NCBI): domain Eukaryota; kingdom Metazoa; phylum Arthropoda; class Insecta; order Orthoptera; family Acrididae; genus Schistocerca; species Schistocerca nitens. Next base: position 364,228,191 of record NC_064622.1, read on the forward strand.
AGTGAGCTAAATACAGATCTGCTGCAGTAAATACAAGTTGAGACTGATTGCTGTATATTCTTTCACCAGTCGTACACTCTCTGATCAAAAGTATACGAACAACTACACGTAACGTATATTAATCACCAGATGCCACTAGAGATGGACCATATTTCCCGACGTGTGTATTTCAAAAGGGTCTTTGTCAGATAATGTCTGAAAGGTAATAACTTTATCCACTACATTTAAAATGGTCACTCAGTGAGAGAAATACGAATATGCTAAAGTAAATACATGTTTCGACTGATTGCTGTATATTCTTTCACCAATCGTACACTCTCTGATCAAAAGTATACGAACACCCATATGTAACGTGAATTGATCACCAGATGTCACTAGAGATGGACCAGCCAGATGGTCAGTATTTTGTTGTCAGTGGAGAAGCAATAAAAATATAACGGATGGATGAGGAGAGCTCAGTGACTTCGCACGTGGACTAGCTTTTTCTTTTCTTCTTTTTTTTCCTCCTAAGGGATCAAACTGCTGAGGTCATCGGTCCCTAGTCTTTCACACTATTTAACTTATGCTAAGAACGCCACATGCACCCATGTCCGAAGGAGGATTCGTAGCTACGGGGGAGGGGCCGCGCAATGGTGGCACCTCTAAACGCGCGGCCGATGTGCGCGGCCGTGGACTAGTAAATGGGTGTCACGAGAGTAACAAAGTAACAAATCCATGTGGGGTATTTCGAACTTACTAAAGCTGCTCAAGTCAACCGTTGGTGATGTGATTGCGGCACTAAATAACAACCACAGTTACATATCAGGCTGACTGGCAGCGACCGTTAAGCATTGCGGTGGGTGATTCTAAAATACCACATGACACAACGGAAGAAATAACTCGTGGCTTCTAAAGCGCTACCACCAGTGCGGCTAGCACATGACTGTGCGTCGGGAGAGTCGAAAAATACGATACGATGATCAAGCAGCTTCTCATTTCTATAGTAGATGCTAAGCAATGATTGAGTTCGTGTAAAAAGCTATGACACTGGACATTGGATGTCTAAAAAGGAGTGATTTTGAGCGATGAATTACGCTACACCCAATGCAAGAGTTTGGGTTTAGCGAATGCCTTCATAACGATAGCTACCAAAATGCGTAGTGGTAACAGCAAAGTGCAGAGTACACGGTGTCACGGTATGGGTGTATTCGTGGTTAGGGGGTCGTGCCTGATTGTCCTTAGGAAAACGATAAATGAGGAAGATTATAAACATTTTACATCACAGTGTACTGCAGACGGTAAGGGACAATTTTTTCAGCATGACAGTATAATAAAGCGGCATCTGCGGGACAATGTTATGCGGACGATAAATTTTCTGAAATCGGCTGGCCTCTACAGAGTTCTTATCTGAGACCAACAGAACACTTTTGGGATGATCTGGAACATCGACTTTTCTCCAGACCCCAGCGTCCGAGATCACTACCTGTATTGGCTTCAGCTCTTGAAGAAGAATGGGGTGCCATTCCTCCACAGGCACTCATATACCTCCTCACCGAAAGTGATCCCCGCAGAGGTCATGACGTGACACAGGCGAGGATGGATGTGCGCTAATAGGTGTCATGGCGGTTTTGCTCAGATTGTGGGCTTCGTAGGATTGCGGTTAAGATCTTTGCCTACGAATTCCAGGACGTTTTCTACTGACGGGACGCGTCCATTTTTCTTTCCTATTTTTACCAGATACGAGCTTGACCGGCTCTGTCCTGAATTATGTGCACTACGATTTGCTTTAACATCTTTCTCTTTACTGCACTAGCATTGGCGGTAACTCTCAATGTAGAAATAGTCAATGGCGGCGGCCACATTGAGCTGTCGCGAATGTTAGGTCACTGATAAGTTATTCTGTAAAACTGTACCAGAAGCCGTAAGTCCGAGCCCCGACAGAGGTATCGTCAAATTTCATGTGGTGACCGTTTTCTAACGCAGATTTCTCTCGATAGCGTAGGCGATAATACCTCCCATGTTCTTTCCTGCGTTGTTCGACAGTGCGCGCTGTTTGTCCGATGTACTTCTGGCCACACTCACAAAGTATTTCGTAGACTCCAGGTGTTCTGTGACCTACAGCGTCTTTAAGGGGCTCCGGAAAGGCTCAAAATCATGAAAAGTTCAATTTTTACTTTTTTGCGTTTTCTGAATCTGCAGACTATTACCTTTTAATAGATATATAATTTTAAAATTCCGAAGACTACAACTATTTTTAAATTTTTTTTGAAATGTGTTCCACATGGGCGTGACCCACTGTGGCGCTGTTACACTGCTGTCAAATGGTGTTATTATTAATGTCCGTGTTCATCAGGTACATTTTAGTGATGTGAGATAAAGTATAAAACCTATTTTCAGAGACTTAGCAGCACCTGAACTGTTGAAAAAGTGTATTCACGGAGAAACTCAAAACCCCAATGAAAGTGTAATTAGTGTTATATGGTCGAGAATCCCCAAGACTGTATTTGTTGGAATAGAAACACCTCCCTTTGGTGTGTATGATGCTGTTGCGACTTTCAATGATGGCAACATTGTAAGGTGCAAGGTATTTAGAAATATGGGAATGAAGATAGGTTCTAACTTGGTACGAGCGATGCTTGCTTTAGACAAGGAACGCCTTCGGGCTGCAGACAGGGCTGTAAAGAGTCTAGAAATAAAAGCAAGAGTAAACAGGAGGAGGAAAAAGAGGAAGCTGGAGGAGGAGTTTGCAGAGGATGAAGATAATCCATCCTATGGACCTGGAATGCACTAAAAAGTTAACCCAATCCTTGTCGCTCGATTCCCAAAACTTTTATTTTCTCATACTAATTACATGTTTTCTAAAGATCTTCCAAACATATTTGTTTCAAACTTTCAGTAAATGTTACACAGTACCTTCTGCATAATTTAACACAGCCTTTTTCCAAAAACTGTTTATTTTTGAATATATAAATAAAAAATTGCAAAAAAATGTTGTGAATTTTCATTACAATTGGAAAAAAATCATCTTTAATAACTGAACTAAAATTTTGTAAAATCCCTGTGTTAAGTTGTAGCCCATATTCCAATAAATAATCTGTAACAAGTTCAACTTCCTACCTAAAATACTTTGTGAGGAAAGAGGTAATTTATAAGCGTTATTTTAACATTGCAAGTATAGGGAGTTCCGGAGCCCCTTAACTGGTCTCAGTAATTGACGGATTTTCGTTGGAGGCCTGAAGATTGATTTGATCGTGGCTCGCACTAACGGCTTCTGGGACAGTTTAATAAAGGAAGCTATTGAAATAAAAATTACCGCAAACACCCTGAATAGAGACGGTGGCTTGCAGCTCAGCGCTGCGTGCGATCCAGCGATCGCGCGGTTGAAGAGGACACATCGAACGCCGACTCAAAACATGCCCATACACGGCAATGTCACGGGCACTAGAGACGTCACAGCCAGCAGCTAGCGTATATAAGGGCGCACCAACAGCCCACTGTCAGTCATATCACTTGACAATGGCCAAGGAGTGCTTGGCTGAAAGCTCGTGTAGTTTTAAGCAATTGACGAGGTTGGAAACCCGAGAACATTTTATTCAATGTTATCGCCGCGAGACTCTGCATTCATACACAACTGTGTGAATGTCCTCAGCGTTGAAAAAGATGCGACTCCTGCAGATCAGTTCCTCGATTGCCTTGGCGCTGTCACCTGTGCTCGATGTCGAACACGTTCTTTCCTGATCAGCATCAGCCATCAGTGTGCGGCTTTGGTAAAATTGCTGTCGCCATTTCACTGCAGCTAGACCCAATATCGCATTAGGTACATATATTCGCAAGAGTTGTCGGTGAATCTGTATGCAGTTTACACGTTTTGCCCACAACAGTCGTACTGTTGCGCATACTTCAACTCTGGGTTGTCCTCCGAATTGCCGCGTCATTTTAGCTGCAGACTGTTACGCGTACCACAGCACAACTGCGTCTGCTGGAAACTCAGAACATGTATAATTTTATTCCAGTGCGCCATTTTTCTTGAGCAGTGTTGTAGGGGTATGATGACATGTGGAACTTACTTTTTGAAATCACTTCGTACAATCACTCGACGAAAAGCTCGTTTTCAAGCCCGACATACTACCATTTTAAAATAAAGCTCACGCTAGCTTAAAGCTACAAACCGACAAAACACGGGACCTCACGCTAAGGCGACAGGTTTTATTGTTCCCATGAGAAGGAACGTTGACTGGACGAACGCAGCGTTAGACAGTGTCGAACTGTGAGTTTCTTGCCTTAAATCTGGACGCTATATTAAAAACCAAAATAGACCTTTCCGGACACTAGCTTATTTATAGAGTACTTGTAGAGATTATACGACAAATTCTTGTAAAACAATTTCATTTCAACCTAGAAGCGCATTATTAATGTATTTTGTGAACGTTTTGAGTTAAAGACTTTGAGTTATGACGAAGTTAAGAGGATCCACGTTAGATATGATATCATAAACTCAGAACATGTAAGAAAAGACATCATAATGTTGGATCTAAATAGAAGATGGACATGAATTATGACGACCAAAGGAGTGAAGCAAGGATGTAGTTTATCTTCTATCTTATTTAATGTATGCATCGACGATACTATTCCGGGATACAGCTGAAGCGACTTTCAGTAGTGGAAGCACTTCTTTATTTTTAGTATCCTAGACTGAAGCCAAGAAAGCAAGGCCACCTGCAGATAGTTTTATGTGTATAACTTGAAAAATTAATTACAAAAAACTGAAACCATGCTTTTGCAGGTAAACAGCTCAGATTAAAATTGTGGTTAACAAGGAAATAAAAGTACTGATCAAAAACTAAAAATATCTTGGCTGTGATATAACATACGATTATGATACAGAAATACAAAACTGACTGAATACTTTAACGATGTTTGATGAACACTTTGCAGGAAACAGCAAGTCGTTGGTGGTAAACGGGAAGCAAGAAAGGCATATCCTGAGTTAGGACATGAGTTACCCGAGAAGAGGCAGCGGACTTAAGAAGAAACAGCGTAAGAAATATTCAGGAATTGAATAAACATATTCAATGTAGAGAAAAGGTGAAAGATGGACATAGCATCTGTAAGGAATGGATCCTCAACGATTACAATGAAAAGTACAGACACTAGAAGTTAGAAGGAAAGATGTGAACCGTAACATGCAAAGAACAGCCTTAAACATAGATAGTGTGGGAAGTTGCATGCGGCTTTTCGCGGATGATGCTGTAGTATACAGAGAAGTTGCACCATTAGAAAATCACAGCGAAATGCAGGAAGATCTGCAGCGGATAGCCACTTGGTGCAGGGAGTGGCAACTGACCCTTAACATAGACAAATGTAATGTATTGCGAATACATAGAAAGAAGAATCCTTTATTGTATGATTATATGATAGCGGAACAAACACTTGTAGCAGTTACTTCTGTAAGATATTTGGTAGTATGCGTACGGTACGATTTGAAGTGGAATGATCATATAAAATTAATGGTTGGTAAGGCGGGTGCCAGGTTGAGATTCATTGGGAGAGTCCTTAGAAAATGTAGTTCATCAACAAAGAAGGTGGCTTACAAAACACTCGTTCGACCTATACTTGAGTATTGCTCTTCAGTGTGGGATCCGTACCAGGTCGAGTTGACAGAGGAGATAGAGAAGATCCAAAGAATACCGGCGCGTTTCGTCACAGGGATATTTGGTAAGCATGATAGCGTTACGGAGATGTTTAGCAAACTCAAGTGGCAGACTCTGCAAGAGAGGCGCTCTGCATCGCGGTGTAGCTTGCTGTCCAGGTTTCGAGAGGGTGCGTTTCTGGATGAGGTATCTAATATATTGCTCCCCCCTACTTATACCTCCCGAGGCGATCACGAACGTAAAATTAGAGAGATTCGAGCGAGCACGGAGGCTTTCCGGCAGTCGTTCTTCCCGCGAATCTTACGCAACTGGAACAGGAAGGGAGGTAATGATAGTGGCAAGTAAAGTGCCCTCCGCCACACACCGTTGGATGGCTTGCGGAGTATAAATGTAGATGTAGATGTAGAAGATTGTACAGGAATAGTAGGAGTGTGCAGTAGCCACACTAGGTTAGATGGACACTGTGCATATTAGATCCAGCCTGATTTTTGCTGTGGCACAATGTGATGTGAATCTTGCCTTATATAAATTGGCTTCACGGGAATGACTTCTGTTATTTCTCAGAACCGCACAAGGTAAGTTAGGTAAATTAGTTCTCTAGGTTTCGTCATAACAGTTCTCTAGAGGATACTTTTTCATGCGGTTTCCCGCTAAACAGGGAGAGGAGGGTACAGCAAAGAAAAGTACCTGTATTATCTAAAACGACTTGCAGAGTGCAACACTAGACATTATGTAGAACCATTTAACGTTGACCATACTGCAATGCTGGAAGTATGAAACCAGCGACACAGAAAGCTGTAATGTACGTACCACTGCAGTCAGGGCAGCTTCAGTGTGAAAACGGTGCATAATGCTGACTGTGGAAGTGAGAGTGGAGAGGAAGGTTGGGGATACTTGGAGTGCCAGATAACAGATCTTGGGCGGTGGCGCGGGTGGAGGGTAGGGTGGTGGCGGAAGGACGACAAGTGCGGGGGAGAAAGCGAGGGCGGGTTAAAGGGGAAGAGAGCTGCCGTGCAGGAGGGAGGGGCTCGTGGAGAGGAATGTAGTTCCAGAACAAGATTACGGCTGGTAAAACACGATCCTTGAAAAGGCTTTAACAACCGCCCTACCGGAGTCAGCGAGGCCGCTTTTCTTCCCGAACAATGGTCGGGCAAGCGAAGACGCTGTTAGGGCCGAGTCTGTCGGAGAGGGAAGGGTTGGCTCTGGGAGGGAGGACGTCGGGCGATTCCTGTGCGCCTGCAGGCAGGGCAGCGCGACGCCGTCCGGAGGCCGGTATTCGGCACTACCAAAGCAGCCAGTGCAAGTGTGGCTCTGTGTACAGCGGGCAGTCGGTATTCAGGCGCACGGGTACACTGCTGCATTGGCTGCGAAGCAGCGGCGGAGACGCACGGGCAGGGGCAGACATGAGCTTCCCAGGTGTAACAGTGGCAGGAGGCATTACCCTTCGGTTTCAAGCTAACCAAAGATTGTTTACTTTCAGTCGTACTGGCATTACAAATCAAAACGAAATGTGTGGCAAGATAAATTTTTTAGCCTTTCGAAAGTAATGATAATTAATTGAAACCCTCAGCTGCCGACATGTGTTGATGATATACCTCGATGGGGCAGCTGAATGAATGCCCCGACCGGGACTTGACCTAGAACCGCTCGGCCACTACAGCCGGCAAAATGGCTCTGAGCATTATGCGACTTAACTTCTGAGGCCAACAGTCGCCTAGAACTTAGAACTAATTAAACCTAACTAACCTAAGGACATCACACACATCCTTGCCCGAGGCAGGATTCGAACCTGCGACCGCAGCAGTCGCTCGGTTCCAGACTGGAGCGCCTAGAACCGCACGGCCACTCCGGCCGGCCCGGGACTTGAACCCGGATCTCCTGCGTAAATGGCAGACGTTCTATGCATCTGGGCCACCGAGGACATAGATGAATAGCGCGACTGCAGGGACTTATCCCTTGCACTCTTCCCGTGAGACCCACATTCCCAACTGTCCACAATTTACATACGTAATATTAGAACAGATATCATCAATGGTATCTTTTCTTTCGAAAACAGTTACTGTCTTCATATATAGTTAAAGGCTAGCCGGCTACTGACCTTCGTCTGTGCGAATGCTCACAGGTTGCCCGAAGTCTTACTGGAGCCGGGGAACCGAGCGACCGCTACGTTCGCAGGTTCGAATCCTGCCTCGGGCATGGATGTGTGTGATGTCCTTAGGTTAGTTAGGTTTAATTAGTACTAAGTTCTAGGCAACTGATGTCCTCAGCAGTTAAGTCGCATAATGATCAGAGCCATTTCTTACTGGAATCGTCACCTTAGTGGTTGCGAGTAATGAGTGGATGGGCAAGACTCTATTAGGAACATTACGTATGTAAACTGTGAACAGTTGGGAATGTGGGTCTCACGGGAAGCGAGCAAGTGATAAGTCCCTGCAGTCACGCTATTAATCTATGTTCTCGATGGCTCAGATGGATGCCGGCACGGTATCTCAGCGTGTTCGGTCAGAGTGCTTCGTGGTCAAGGAATCAACTATCAAATTGAACGGATGTCTTGTGACGTCCGCCAACACTACCCCCAACGAACTATACCGGAAAAAAAGTGGATAAGCCTCTCCCATGTAGGCAAGAGATCTCGGGTTCGAGTCCTGGTCGGGCCAAACATTTTCAGTTGTCCCCATCGAGGTACATCATCAACACCTGTCGGCAGCTGAGAGTTTCAATTAATTATATATTTATTCTAGGGAATCTGCACTGTCATCAATGGTATCTGTTCTTTCGAAAACAGTTACTATCTTCATATAAAGTTATAATTTATTTTCCACTTCTGACCTATTTCGATTGTTTCACCATTTTCAAATTGTGACTGCAAGGATTGGACCACAATAACACAGCATATGTCATAATTAATAGCAGGCAACAAGGTTAGCAGAGGTTCTTTGCAGTGGGTTGGACACTTTTAGGTTAGGGAGTAGGTCTAACACACAACGATAGTAGACTTAGAAAATATTTGTTTTATGGTTGAAATGTTTTGTAGTTGTGTTGGGGAAGACACAGAATCGCAATCACTCATAGTATGTACTGGAGCAGAAATCCTTATAGATCCTGAAAGCCGGATGCAAAAAAATGGTTCAAATGGCTCTGAGCACTATGGGACTTAACATCTGAGGTCATCAGTCCCCTAGAACTTAGAACTACTTAAACCTAACTAATCTAAGGACATCACACACATCCATACCCGAGGCAGAATTCGAACCTGCGACCGTAGCAGTCTAGCGGTTCCAGACTGAAGCGCCTAGAACCGCACGGCCACACCGGTCGACAGCCGGGTGCAACTGGAGATAAATTCAGCATTAGTTTTTATCAAGGCCCTAACTGAGTACAGAAGAGATAAAATTAATTCATTTGGTGAAGGTGTATTTGTTTCTGTTTTGTCTCTTAGCAAAATGGAAAAAGTAGACAGTTACTATGGGTGGCAGCGAATGTAGAAAACCGAAATAATTAGTAATTTGTTACATTTAGCAACCCCCTCACATATATGGCATAGTTGCCGAAAGGTTAAAGGAAAATTTCTTATTTCGAATACATGCCTGTGTCTTACAACTATAGTTGCTCGAAACTCAAACCGTCTTCAGAGTTATAACATCTAGCCCGCACGTGTTCAGAGGGCTTCGACATAGGAGCTTAGGGAGGCTTTTGCAAATGCCAGACATATACGGTTCTAACATATTTCTTGCTTCCTTCTCAAAGGGTTGTCCATTTTAAAGACTGATTATCAGCAGAGCTTTACGCCTCGCCTGGGCCCGTCGACACCGACATTGCATTGTTGATGACTGGAAACATATTGCCTGGTCGGGCGAGTCTCGTTTCAAATTGTACCGAGCGGATGGACGTGTACGGGTATGCAGACAACCTCATAAATCCATGGACGCTGGATGTCATCAGGGGACTGTCCAAGCTGGTTGAGGCTCTGTAATTGTATGTGGCGAGTGCAGTTGGAGTGATACGGAATTTTTTACACGTCTAGAAACGACTCTGACAGGTGACACGTACGTAAGCATTCTGTCTGATCACCTGCGTCCATTCATATCCATTGTGCATTCCGACGAACTTGGTCAATTCCAGCAGGACAATGCGACATCCCACACTTCCAGAATTGCTGCATAATGGCTCCAGAAGCACTCTTCTGAGTTTAACCACTTCCGCTGGCCAATAAACTCCCCAGACATGAGCACTATTGATCATATCTGGGATACCTTGCAACGTGATGTTCAGAAGAGGTCTCCATCATATCGTACCCTTACGGAATTATGGACAGTCCTGCAGAATTGATGATGGAAGTTTCCTCCAACGCTACTTCAGATATTAGTCGAGTCTATGCCACATCGTGTTGAGGCACTTGGGCGAGCTCGTGTGGGCCCTACACGACATTAGACTGATGTAACTGTTTCTTTGGCATTTCACTGCATATGTGAACTGCTTAGGAGACAATACGAGAAGCCGTCATTTTGTTTGCAGACTATGAAGTTTTTTATCACCTAGGAAGCGCACCAGTAAACCGCCCACCCCCGAATTTTTAAGGAATCGAACCCCAATATGTAAAACACCCTCAAATTACTAATCACTTTAGAAATGAGCTAATGTGTTAAATATTTGACGGCGAACACGCAGGCGAAAAAAGATTAGAAAGATCTAAAATAAAAGTTTATTGGAAGCCGCTAAGTAAACACTGGTAATTTTCCTTCCGTACTCTAGTTTATCAAGCATCTCATTGTTTATCACGTGAAATCTCCTGAACTATGTGTAGTATGATGACATACTTTTGTAGGTATATTCAGTGGTATCTGCGGACACACTCCGCAAATTATTTTTAGATTAGAGTTAGTATTAATAGATTAAAACGTCACTCCAGATGTTGAAGATTCGCTGCATAAACAGCAAAAATATTTCATCCGATAAGCTTTTGTCCGTTCATTATTGTGTTTGGAGTGTCAGTGAGAATATATTTTGACGTACTGGCATAACTGTACTCACGACATCATGTCAGGCGAAATATAAAATCATTATCGTCAGGTGATAATCATTAATTGTACACTGAAGAAAGTATGCCATCACAGAGTGATGTGACACATCTCATAAAATCATAATTGCTTCGCATTTGTGTGTTACCTGCTATCATAGTGTAATATAAATTACATGGCCAATATATGAAAACTGTGATAGGTAGTGCATTGATTCATGTTACAACTGCAGTCAGTATTACATATATGAACAGATTCATATAATATAAATCCGACTATACAACTCACCACTGTTTACTGACGGAACCATAGATGGTCATAGGGGTCTTCATACGTCGATAGTATGTTGCCTACTACGATAAGTACATGTGACAGTCATAATAAATATTCTGTATGTTGCATCCAATCGAGGTGAATGCGACAGGATGCATTCATAATATGTTCCAAAACACGGCGCATGAAAACGAGGTTCTCCGGTACTGATACGTCGGATACTATTCGTCATAAAAAGGTAGGGTCAAGTGTTTTGGATAGCCCTCGGGCTGGGGACCGTTTGTATACCGAACTATCCCTCAGTACAGAATCAAGATATGTATATTACATTGTCTTCCTGCAGCTTAGCCAAATCGCTTGGTTTCTCATTTCACGTGGTCTAGAGTGGGCTTTATGGGTTTTACGGAGACACCATTACCTCAATGGCAATTCCTTGGAAAATTCCAAGAAAATTGTTTCTTCACTGTATTTAAGCCGTCACCAGCGGACCAAAACCAAGCCGAGGATTCCAAGACGGCAATGCACAGTAAATGGCTGAATGTTTTAGATATATTCCTAAGATCCGGATCTCGCACAACATTCAAAATTTTCTTTATCTTTATCCTTTTCCAGGATACAGAGATTCCAAGATACCCTACTTCAACAAGTAAAATCCGATATGAGACGAAATCTAAGTGATAGATTAGCACAGCAAATTGCTCATATTTTAACAGCATATTCTCTCGACATTTATCTCGAAAATCATGTCCCCGCTTTCAAAAATCGTTATCCGTTATTCAGAAATACCCCAGAAACTTGATTTTTAGGTATCAAAACGCAGCCGCGGATTCCGAGACGGCTACGCACAGGAAATGTCCGCAGTTTTTACGATGCATATTCTCTAGATATTTATCTCGAAAATCATGTCCCCGTTTTTAAATATCGTTATTCGTTATCCAGAAATACCCCAGAAACTGGATTTTTAGGTATCAAAACACAGTCGCGGATTCCGAGACGGCGACGCAAAACAAATGGCGTAATTTGTATTTCTTAATATCCCCCGATGAACCACGGACCTTGCCATTGGTGGGGAGGCTTGCGTGCCGCAGCGATTCATATAGCCGTACCGTAGGTGCAACCACGACGGAGGGGTATCTGTTGAGAGGCCAGACAAACGTGTGGTTCCTGAAGAGGGGCAGCAGCCTTTTCAATAGTTGCAGGGGCAACAGTCTGTATGATTGACTGATCTGGCCTTGTAACACTAACCAAAACGGCTTTGCTGTGCTGGTACAGCGAACGGCTGAAAGCTAGGGGAAACTACGGTCGTCATTTTTGCAGAGGGCATGTAGCTTTACTCTATGGATAAATGATGATGGCGTCCTCTTGGGAAAAATATTCCGGAGCTAAAATAGTCCACCATTCGGATCTGGCAAAAGAAAACTGGCGTTCTACGGATCGGAGAGTGGAATGTCAAATCCCTTAATCGGGCAGGTAGTCAGAAAATTTAAAAATCGAAATGGATAGGTTAAAGTTAGATATAGTCGGAATTAGTGAAGTTCGGTGGCAGGAGGAAGAAGACTTTTGGTCAGGTGAATGCAGGGTTATAAATATATAATCAAATAGGGGTAATGCAGCAGTAGGTTTAATAATGAATAAAAAATGGGAATACAGGTAAGCTACTACAAACAGCATAGTGAACGCATTATTGTAGCCCAGATAGATATGAAGCCCACGCCTACCACAGTAGTACAAGATTATGTGCCAACTAGCTCCGCAGATGACGAAGAGATTGATGAAATGTATGATGAGATAAAAGAAATTATTCAGATAGTGAAGGGAGGCTAAAATTTAATTGTCATGGGTGACTGGAACTCGACAGTAGGGAAAGGGAAGAGAAGTAGTAGGTGAATATGGAATGGGAGTAAGGAATGAAAGAGGAAGCCGCCTGGTAGAATTTAGCACAGAGCATAACTTAATCATAGCTAACACTTGGTTCAAGAATCATGAAAGAAGGCTGTATACATGGAAGAAGCCTGGAGATACTGGAAGGTATCAGATAGATTATATAATGGTAAGGCAGAGAGTCAGGAACCAGGATTTAAATTGTAAGACATTTCCAGCGGAAAATGTGGACTCTGACCACTATCTATTGTTTTGAACTGTAGATTAAAACTGAAGAAACTGCAAAAAGGTGGTAAATTGAGGTTATGGGACCTGTATAATCTCAAAGAACCAGCTTCAGGGAGAGCATTAGGGAAAAAAATAACAAAATTCGGGGAAAGAAATACAGTAGAAGAAGAATGAGCAGCTTTGAAAGACGAAATAGTGAAGGTAGCAGAGGATCAAGTAGGTAAAAAGACGAGGGCTAATAGATATCCTTGAGTAACAGAGGAGATATTGAATTTAAATGATGAATGGAGAAAATATAACAAAGCAGTAAATGAATCAGGCAAAAAAGAATACAAACGTCTCAAAAATTAGATCGACAGGAAGTGCAAAATGGTTAAGCAGGGATGGCTAGAGGACAAATGTAAGGATGTAGAGGCGCATATCACAAGGGATAAGATAGATACTGCATACAGGAAAATTAAAGAGATCTTTGGAGGAAAAAGTACGACTTGCATGAATATCAAGAGCACAGATGGAAACCCAGTAATAAGCAAAGAAGTGAAAGCAGAAAGGTGGAAAAAGTATATAGAGGGACTACACAAGGGTGATGTTCTTGAGGACAATATTATAGAAATGGAAGAGAATGTAGATGAAGATGAAATAGGAGATATAGCACTGTGTGAAGAGTTTTGACAGAACACTGAAATACCTAAGTCGAAACAAGGCCCCTGGAGTAGACAACATCCCATTAGAATTAATGACAGCCTTGGGAGAGCCAGGCCTAACAAAACTCGACCATCTAGTGAGAAAGATGTATGAGACAGGTGAAATACCCTCAGACTTCAAGAAGAATATAATAATTCCAATCCCAAAGAAAGAAGGAGTTGACAGATGTGAAAATTACCGAACTATCTGTTTAAAAGGGCACGGCTGCAAAATACTAACACGAATTCTTTACAGACGAATGGAAAAACTGGTACAAGCCGACCTCAGGGAAGATCAGTTGGGATACCGTAGAAATGTTGGAACACGTGAGGCAATACTGACCAACAACTAATCTTAGAAAATAGATTAAGGAAAGGCAAACCTATGTTTCTATCATTTGTAGACTTAGAGAAAGCTTTAGACAATGTTGACTGGAATACTCTCAAATTCTGAAGGTGGCAGGGGTAAAATACAGGGAACGAAAGGCTATTTATAATTTGTACAGAAACCAAATGGCAGTTGTAAGAGTCGAGGGGCATGAAAGCGGAACAGTGGTTGGGAAGGGAGTGAGACAGGATTCTAGCCTATCCCCTACGTTATTCAATCTGTATATTGAACAAGCAGTAAAGGAAACAAAAGAAAAATTCGGAGTAGGAATTAAAATCCATGGAGAAGAAATAAAAACTTTGAGGTTCGCCGATGACATTGTAATTCAGTTAGAGACAGCAAAGGGCCTGGAAGACCAGGTGAACGGAAGGGACAGTGTCTTGAAAGGAGGATATAAGATGAACATCAATAAAAGCAAAACGAGGGTAATGGAATGTAGTCGAATTAAATCGGGTGATGCTGCGGGTATTAGATTAAGAAATGAGACGCTTAAAGTAGTAAAGGAGTTTTGCTATGTGGGAGAAAAATAACTGATGATGGTCGAAGTAGAGAGGATATAAAATGTAGACTGACAATGGCAAGGAAAGCGTTTCTAAAGAAGAGAAATTTGTTAACATCGAGTATAGATTTAAGTGTCAGGAAGTCGTTTCTGAAAGTATTTGTATGGAGTGTAGCTATGCATGGAAGTGAAACGTGGACGATAAATAGTTTGGACAAGAAGAGAATAGAAGCTTTCGAAATGTGGTGCTACAAAAGAATGCTGAAGATTAGATGGGTAGATCACATAACTAATGAGGAGATATTGAACAGAATTGGAGAGAAGAGAAATTAGTGGCGCAACTTGACTAGAAGAAGGGATCGGTTGGTCGGGCATATTCTGAGGCATCAAGGGATCACCAATTTGGTATTGAAGGGCAGCGTGGAGGGTAAAAATCGTAGAGGGAGACCAAGAGATGAATAGACTAAGCAGATTATTCAGAGGGATGTAGGTTGCAGAAGGTACTGGGAGATGAAGAAGTTTGCACGCGATAGAGTAGAATGGAAAGCTGCATCAAACCAGTCTCAGGACGGAAGTCTACAACAACACAATATACCGATCTCTAACAACCATGAAAATATTCTTCGTAACTTGATCCGTCTGCTAGACACAGTTTCTAAGGTGCCCTACTGGTACACGTAAAAACCGCTGTGAGGCAAAACATAGATTATAAAGTGCTGCGGCAGGGAAAAGAACGAGTAGCGGAGAAATGCTCCTATCGTAGCACAAAAACAACGCGAATATGTTCCGTTTATTTAAGAGACCCTGACTGAGAAGTGGGGTACCGGCTGCCTCATTCTTTCATCCTCAGTACCTTTAAAATTTTTGAATGTGAACTTATTCGCTCTGTTATTTGTTGAGAAGAAGACAGTGGCAGTCGCTAAGAGACGGAAAAGTAAAAATATACTGGAAGACTGTGGACAGGTCTTGCGCTATAGAAATGAAATGAAATGGCGTGTGGCTAGGGCCTCCCGTCGGGTAGACCGTTCGCCTGGTGCAGGTCTTTCGATTTGACGCCACTGCGGCGACCTGCGCGTCGATGGGGATGAAATGATGATGATTAGGACAACACAACACCCAGTACCTAAGCGGAGAAAATCTCCGACCCAGCCGGGAATCGAACCCGGGCCCTTTTTTTTTTTTTTTTTTTTTTTTTTTATGAAGTTGATTATGCGTGAGAGGCTGAACTTTGCTAATTGTCTGAAAATAAAAAATTAAACTTTTCTCTCGAGAGGAGATTTGAACCGAGGACCTCTCGTTCCGCAGTTGCTCACGCTAACCACTTTTTTTTTTTTTTTTTTTTTTTTTATTGAATAAACGGGGAGTACATATATATATACACAAAGCAAAAGTTCTTCAAGGTACCAGTTAAACATATACAAATGAGTGTTAGGTAAACAAATTATTAGAATAACATTAAATACAACAAAATGTAACACATCCTGTTTTTCCTTTTTGTTTTCTTTTTCTAATTATTGAACCAACTAAAAGTACATATAGACTAACTATGCAAGAGTTCTTCAAGGTACCATTGAAACACATACAAATGACTGTTAGTTAAACAAAAAACTATTAAAAAGGAAAACATTAAATACAACAAAATATAACATGTTCTGTCTTCTTCCTTTTTTTTTTTTTTTTGTAAGTTTGTTTGTGTTCTTGGTCGATGCATGAGAACGTGGATAAGGGTGTTGCATCATGTGACAGGTAGGCATGGTACACCCCAACTTTGAGGGGGGTCAAGGAAGACGCTGCGGAGAAAACCGGCAAAAGTTTGTCGGTAAGATGGTTTTCGGCTGAGGGTGCTATGCGCGGTCACAACTTTGTACCAGAAGTCAAGGGCAGTATGCGGACCACTCTGAAAGAGGTATTCTAAAGCCAGTCCTCGAAACCAGATTAGGGTATGGTGCTTAGCAAGAGGGTAATGAAATGTTTGGGGCAACAAAAGGAAATCCGGGGTTACCGTCGTCGGCGGGGCACGGAGGTAAAAGCCCACGATTCGTTGGATGAGGAGCCATACGTGTTGTTTCAGGGGGCACGTAAGACGGTGCTCGTCGGTGTCTTCGAGCTGACAGTCAGGGCAGAGTGGGGAGGTGGCCAGTCCTATGCGATAAAGTCGACTATTAGTCGGGAATTTTCCATAGACTAAAACATACCAGAGTGCAGACACAGACGACGGTAAAAAGGGTGCATGCACACACCCCCAAACCGTGCGCCAGTTAATATCAGGATGCTGTAGCACCATGGGGTCGCAAGGGTTGGACAGCATAAACAAACGATAGTAATCTTTTGTACGGTGAGGACGGGTGACTGGAAGATCGGCCCGAACGTAGCTGAGTTCGAGGAAACAATTGGCGACGTAGTACAATAATGGAGAAATAGGTGCCACATTGATCGGTGGATCGAGAGAAGCTGGTCGGAGGATATCTAAGAGACTGCGTGTTAAGGACGGGACCGGCCCCTGCCAGTGCCGCAACAGAGTGTGGACAAAGAGTGCGGAAGATCGTGCCCGCACGTTGACGAGTCCGAGGCCACCTTTTGCAGGAGGCAGTGTTAGAGTGTTGTAGCGGACTTTGAAAAGTGCCCCTGCTGACACGAAATATCCAAGGGCTGATTGGATGCGGCGGCCAAGGAGTAACGGCATTGGGAGTATCTGGGCGACGTGTACCAGTTTAGGGGCGACATACATGTTGACATAGGACACACGTTGGAGTTGGTTTAAGTTACGGTGCACTTGACCGCGGACATGGTGCCGAATCGACTGCAAAAGCCGCCGGTAAGCCAGGGCCGCTGTGCGGTGTGTGGAGCTCGTAAATTCGATACCCAAGTAACGAAGGGTGGCACTGACTGGGAGTGGGGTCGGCACCATAGCCGGGAGGCCGCGCCCAATGTGCATCATAGTCGATTTACGGACATTAAGAATGCTACCAGAATGACGTCCATACTGGTGGATCCATTGGATGGCGTCATTGAGTTCCGTGGGGGAGCAGGTGAGAAAGAGGAGGTCGTCCGCATAAGCCCTACAGTGAAAGGTGTAGTCGCGCAAAGTGAGGCCCTGCAGTCTAGAGGTAAGTCCAGTGATGAGGGGCTCAAGTGCAATGGCATATAGTAAAGTAGACATAGGGCATCCCTGACGCACAGAGCGGCGTATAGGGATCGGTCCTACAAGCCTCCCATTGACTTGTACCATCGAGACCGCGGGAAGTAGTAACCGGCGAATGGCATCCACAAAAAGCAATGGGAACCCCATACGTGTCGCCACCATGAGGAGGAATGGGTGTCGAACGCGATCAAAGGCACTCGTGAAATCGACGGATACCAGTGCTGCACGAAGGCGACAAACCGACGCCAGTGCAATGAGGTCACGGCATTCTCCTAGGGCTGTTTGTAAGGTGGCCCCACAACCACGTGCAGTCTGCTCAGGTGAAAGGACCGTAGGTAAGACGGTGCGTATGCGCGCTGCTAAGAGGCGTGCATAGATTTTATAGTCTGCATTCAGTAGTGTAAGGGGGCGATATGCAGAGACATGAGACCCTCCTTTCGGTTTAGGCACAGGTAGAAGAATGCCAGTGACGAATTCAGGTGGAATTGGGAAGGACGGAGTAAAGAGTTCCTGAATCATTTCCGTCCAGCGAGGAAGCATTAACGTGGTGAACGCCCGGTAAAACTCCACTGGGAGACCATCTGGTCCGGGTGATTTGTTCTTGGCCCCTTTGTTGATCGCATCTACCACCTCTTCTGCGGTGATTGCAGACATCATGGACGTTGACTCCGCTACGGTGAGCGTCCGATCAGGGGAAGGACGGAGATCATCAGGAATGGGCGTCGCCATCGGTTCATCATCATAAAATTGGCGATAATGTTCAGCAAAGGCAGACACCACCGCCGCCTGTGTTGTGTGGTGAACACCATCGGAGGTCGTGATGTTGGGGACAAAAAGTCGACGTCGATGACTATGGTCGGATGCGGCATGGATTGTGGATGGGGCTTCGTCGTGGAGGAGGTCTTGTCGTCGGGAACGCACCACGACACCATGCAGTCGTGCACGTTGAAGAGAGAGGAGACGAGCTTTAGTACGCTGTCGTTCCCTATGGGTGTCAGGTGATGGAGGGAGCGCATCGAGCTCACGGAGGACGGCGTAGTGAAAATTTGTGGTGTCACGATGCCATGCTGCTGCGTCCTTGCCACATTGTATGAAGGCCTTTCTGATCGCCGGTTTGGCACATTTGAGCCACCAATGGAACGTGGATGTGTACTGCGGAAGGCGTCTTTCGCAAGACGCCCATGTAGTGGCAATACGTTGTCGGCAGTGTGGATCGTTAAGGAGGGAGGTATTAAGCTTCCAGTAACCCCTGCCGCGCCACACTGACTGAGGTGGCAGAGCCAGGGAGCAAATGACGGCGCAGTGGTCCGAAAATGCAAGGGGCCATCGTTCAGCTTGGGCGACTTCATTGCGAAGTTGGGCAGAGACATAAAACCGGTCCAGTCTGCTCGCAGAATGTGCTGTATAATGGGTAAAACCGGGGGTATTGCCATGAATTTTCTCCCAAACGTCCACTAGATGAAAATCTTCGATTAAGGTGAGCAGCGCCGGGCATGGCGAATAACCAGGCACTTGGTCCTGCGGATGGAGGACACAGTTGAAATCGCCTCCCATGATAAGGCGATCATAGCGGCCAGAAAACAGGGGCGCCACGTCATGTCCGAAGAAAGTGGACCGCTGCCGACGGTTCGTGGAGCCAGACGGAGCGTAGATATTGATGACGCGCGTGTCGAAGATGGTAACAGCCATGCCTCTGCCGCAGGGAAGGATTGTCGTGTCCGTGAGTGGGATTCCTTCGCGTATGTAGAAAGCCACTCCACGCCCTGATTGATCACATGTGGAAGTGTATGAGTCGTAGCCGTAGACTGGTGGTAGTGTGGCAACGCGTACTTCCTGAAGAAGGGCGACGTCGACGTCAGAGGCCCGAAGCATGTCACATAGGAGTTGCAACTTGGGTGCAGTGCCGATCATGTTGATGTTCAGTGTGGCAAACCGGTACGTTTGTTTCCGTGGTGGTGGACGCGCATCTACCATCACCAAGGGGAGGGCACCGACAGGAAGTCCCGTCCCATCAGCTGCAATGCCTCGCTTTTGATGTTAACAGGCAGCCTTGTCCGGCGGAGGCAACTCATCCGGAGGAGGGGGCGTATCTTCCTCAACGTCGTCGGCCCATGTTCCTGTGCCGTGGGTCTGTCCAATGTCCATGGGAATGGCGTCGTGGTTAGAGAGATCTGGAGTTGTCAGCGGGGAGACAGGCGTCTCAACCTGCGCACCGATCGTTACATTGTGCGGGGCGACCTCCATGGTGGTCTCGTCCTGCGAAACGTCTTGTTCATCTTGAAAGTTGTCCGCCGACCTCTGCGTCGAGATGTCGGCTGGCTGGGTGTCGTCTTCGTCGTCGCGGGTGGCGATGCTTTGAGAGCCCGTGGGTGAACGGCGACGGCGTTTGCGCCTACGTGGCGAGCGTTGTTTGCGCACGTGTTCCTCAGTGTCGGACGACGGCAAGGAGGAACGTCGACCTGGTTCGAAAGCGTCGGTGGGTACAACGAGATTGTCAAACAGGTGTTGTGAAGAAGTACTGTTCTCCTCAGCGTCCGGTGCGGGAGCCTGTTCGGCGGCAAGGTTGTCAGGTGGGACGTCCGCACCGTCCATAGGTGACTGGGACGGTGGGACGTGCCGATCGGAAGGACCGGGCGACGGACGGGATGAAACTGTAGACGTGGCAAGAGCCGCTGCGTAAGTGACCGGCAGGGCGGTCATCGTGGGTGTGACGGACGCTTCCGACAACGGGAGCTGCGCGACACGTCGTTGAATGCATTCAGACCGTAGGTGACCTTCTTTCCCGCAACCGGAACAGGTCCGAGGTTGGCCGTCGTACATTATAATGGCACGGCAGCCTCCGATACGTAGATAGGAAGGCACGTGTTTCTGCAACTCGATGCGGACCTGTCTAACACCGTTTAAAACGGGATAGGTTTGAAATTGTACCCATCGTTCGGCAACATGTTCCAGAACGTTGCCATAGGGACGGAGCGCCTCGATGACGACGTCTGCAGGTAGTTCGAACGGCAGTTCGAAGATCCGTATCGTCCGTATGCCGAGACCTGCGTGATCGACGGTAACGGGTCCGACGTTGCCGTCGGAATGACAGAAGCGCAGTCCACGTTTGGCCTCTTGAAGCACCTTGTCGCACGCCGCATCGTTGATCATTTTGACGTAGACGGTACTGCTAACTATGGACAAGTGGATACCAATTAGATCCGTTGGAGGTATCTTAACTTCATCGCGTATAATCGTTCTACCTCCAGGGCCTTGGGTCGGGCGAAGTCGGAACAAAAGTTGAAACGTAGTGTCTTCTTCCGATAGTTGTGCGCCATGGTGGTCTAGAAGAGAAAACGGCACTTACAGCGGCCGAAGTAAACACAAACACACCGTGCGCGCTTCGCCCGCAGCGCTCTGGCGCGTGACCGCCTCGCAGCACTGCCGGCGGCAAACTGAAATGGCGTGTGGCTAGGGCCTCCCGTCGGGTAGACCGTTCGCCTGGTGCAGGTCTTTCGATTTGACGCCACTGCGGCGACCTGCGCGTCGATGGGGATGAAATGATGATGATTAGGACAACACAACACCCAGTACCTAAGCGGAGAAAATCTCCGACCCAGCCGGGAATCGAACCCGGGCCCTTTGGATTGACAGTCCGTCACGCTGACTACTCAGCTACCGGGGGCGGACTGCGCTATATAGAGGGCGATGGAGGGAGACAATGGCAGTGTGAGAGAAAAAGAGGGGCGCAGTGGCAATGGGACATAGTTGACAGTGACAAAACAGTGCTAGGAAAAGACTGAAGGAGTCAGTGACAAGGTGGGGGGGGGGGGCAGGTGGAGAGGAATAAACAGAGACAGAAAGTGGACGCGAATGTGAGCCACTGCTAATAAGAGACAGAGGGTGTCACAATGGCCGGCCTTAGTGGCCGAACGGTTCTAGGCACTACAGTCTGGAACCGCGCGACCGCTACGATCGCAGGTTCGAATCCTGCCTCGGGCATGGATGTGTGTGATGTCCTTAGGTTAGTTAGGTTTAAGTAGTTCTAAGTTCTAGGGGACTGATGACCTCTGACGTTAAGTCCCATAGTGCTTAGAGCCATTTTGGTATCACAATGACATAGAGGAAAACAGAGATAGAAGAGAGCAGCACTAGGAAGGAAGAATAGGATATTAGCAGCAAGAGAGAGAAAGGGTGATTCATTGACAGTGAGAGGATATTGGAGTAAAGGGATAGAACGAAGATACTGTGTCTGTAACACAGTAGTCTGTAACACAATAGCAGAGAAACACAAAGAGGTAATGACAATAATTTGGGCTGAATGAGTGAGTGAGAAAGGGCACCTGGGAGTGTGTATAGGTATGAGCGACCTATAGTGATATAGTGGTAAGTGTGGGTGAATTATAGTTAGAGGTGGTTGTGTAAGTTTCAGGTGAGTTGCATATAAATAAAAATGGCAAATATGTTCTGATACAAAAATTTTTGGGAAAATTTTTAATGTTGCTGAGGAAAGTAGAATGAGGCAGCTAGACCCCACGCTTCAGTCAGGGACATATTTGCATCTTTTGTGTCCCGATAGGACCATTTTTCCACTGGTAGTAACTTACACATGTACGGCCAGTGTTACAATCAGGTATTAATTATGTGTGGTGTTCGTAATGAGTCACAGCACCACAATATGATATACTTTTATTTTCAGTGTCAATTCATGGTTTTATCATCTGACGTTAGAAATTTTATATTTTTTGTAACATAAGACTGTGAGTATTTCTATGTGACATCTATTATGTATGTGTCGTCGTTAACGTTTACATCAGTTAACAGATTCGGGACAGTGTAAGCCTGCAATGTTACGTATGTATTATTTTAAGTGATATACAGAAATACTTGTGCCTTATCGACAACTTGGTTCTATGATGTCGGGGTTCTGCGCAACACTCGAACGCTACCGTCAATTTTACCAACTGAACTCTGGATTCACCTGACCACGCCACAATTTTCCAGTCATCTACGGTCCAGCCGAAATAATTAGGAGCTGAGGAGAGGCGCTGCAGGCGACGTCGTGCTGTTAACAAAGGCACTCGCGTCGGTCGCCTACTGCCACAGCCCATCAAAGTCAAATTTTGCCGCACCGTCGTAACGGATACGTACGTCGTACGTCCCACATTCATTTCTGCGGTTATGCGTTGTTTTTCTGTTAGCACTCACAAAATCATGCTAACGTCGCTGCCCTCGGTCGTTAAGTGAAAGCAGCCGGCCACTATGTTGACCGTGGTGAGATATAATGTCTGAAATTTTATACTCCCGGCACACTCTTGATGCTGTGGATCTCGGAATATTAGGTTTCCTAACGACTTCTGAAATGGAATGTCTCATGCGACTAGCTCCAACTACCAATCCGTGTTCACAGTCTGTTAACTTCCGTCGCAAATGTTTTCACATGAATCACCTAAGTACTGAGCCGTGTTGGCTCGTTCTACGTTTTTACACCCTTGCCTTCTGGCGCGATCCATCTCTGTATAGTCACCTGGCGGCGCTTCCTTCGCCTGTTTGTTGAGTCTTTGGTTGCAGTTGCTTGGGCAGCTAGTCGACCACATCGGCAGTCGGTCGGCCGCAGTCGCACCGTGAGAGAGATAAGAGGAACATGTTACTTACGACGGGGTGCTTAACGGAGCTTAAGGGAGCACAATTGTCTTAGCGGCCGGTCGTCGCTAGATTTCCGTTGGTCGGCAATACTTGGGCCTAATGTCGACGCAGCCGATTTACCCTGCTTTATGGAGGCGTAGCTGCTGATGTGGGTATTCGAGTGCTCTTCATTTTCTGCTGTCGTCTGTTCTGCCCTTGGGGTAAGGTACTTGTTATTTATATGTATGAGGATGGTATCTCGTCTTTCAGACATGACCGAAAGAACACCATCTGTGACCAAGAAGCTCGTTAGAATGAAATTACATTGAAATGAATACCACTAGCTGCATACAGGCGTTGATAAAAATCAACCAGGACATTTGAAAATTTGTGCCCCGACCGGGACTCGAACCCGGAATCTCCGGTTTACATGGCAGACGCTCTATCCATCTGAGCCACCTAGAGCACAGGATAGTTCGACTGCAGGGACTTCTCTCTGACATGCCTCCCGTGAGATCCACATTCCCCAATTTATTGTCCTGCACTATATTCATAGAGCCCCTGCCCATTACACTCTTTACTCACGGCTTTTTGCCGATTCCCGTAAGAGTTCACGCACTGTTTGTGCATCCGCACAAAAGAAGATGGTCAAATGGCCGGTGAGCTGTCTTTCAGTAGTCAGACGGCCACGCCTTATCTATGACATGACGTCAGCGGCCAAGCCCATGTGATATGTGACTGGCGACTCTTACTGGCCACTGGAAGAGTCGTCCACAATGAACTTCACAGGGTATTGACGTCGTTGTCAGGAGAGACAGATATGGGACAGAGAAAATCGATTGAAACAAGTACAGTCAGTGTCGCTATGAAATGAGGGGAGAGAGTGTCACGAATATGATAAATGAATATCTATGGCACTCATTGAAACAAAGGCGTTTTAAGTTGAAGCGAGATCTCACGATGTTACCAATTTTCTCCTCCGAATGCCAAAGTATTTTGTTGACCCCAAACTATTTAAGGTGATAGAAAAATCACAGCTCACGCGAAAAGATTTGTGTGTTCATTCTTCCTATGTACGATTCGAGAATGGGGCTCAAAAGGCCTCTACGAACTCTCTGCCAAACACTTAAGCGTAAACTACGAAGGAATCATACATCGCAGATGTAAATGTATAAAAATAAATTTGGGTCGATTAAGTCCACATTCAGTGTAGCTTAAATCTGACATAAACTCATATTCTGCTCGTAAGTCACCAAATCAGCAACCTTACCAACTGAAGGTTCTAAAGTTACCATATCTACCGGTTGCCAAATCTTTCGGGGAACGGACATTCTCTGCGCATAGTTGTGGTGACGATATGCTATTTACTGCAGTGTTCATTCATTTTCAGGAGCAGAGCCTGTAGTAGAGAGTGAGAGGGATATGAAAGATTAGGATCTAGCGCCCCGTCGATGTCGAGGTCATTAGACACTGGAGACAGTTAGTCAATAGGTCGTGTCACGTGGGCAGGGGGGCAGAAACTTAAGTGGAATGAGGTAATGTGTGAGTGGTTCAAAGACTTAAGTAATAGAACCCAGTACATTTTCCGCGACGAGGAGTCTTTTTCAGAGATAAAGGTATCGTCTTGTGTGCCCAAAGGAAGTGTGATAAGACTTATTTTAGTCTCCATATACATAAATTATTTGACGGACAGGACAGGCAGCAATTCATGGCTGTTTGCTGATCACGACGTGGTGTGCGGGAAGGTATCGTCATTAAGTGACTGTAGGATTAAACAGGATGGCTTAGCCAAATATCTAGTTGGTGTGTAGCTTGCTCTCAAATGAAGATAAATGTAAGTTAATGCGAATGAGTAGGAAGAATAACCACTTACCGTCGGAATATAGCATTAGTAGAGTTCAGCTTTATACAGTCACATCGATTACATATCTAGGCAAGACGTTGAAAATAGGTATGAAATTGAATGACAACTTCGTTTTATTGAGAGAATCTTGGGAAAGTGTAGATAATCCATAGAGGGGACGGCATATAGAAAGTTAGTGCCACGAGTTATAGAATACTGCTCGAGGGTTTGGAAACCCCACCAAGTCGGATTAAAGAAAGACATAGAACCAATTAAGGATCCTGCTACTAGATTTGTTACCGGTAGGTGCGATCAGCACGCAGGTATTAAGATCATGCTTCGTGAACTCCAATGGGCATCCCTGGAGGGAAAACTACCCTCCTTTCACGAGGAACTATCATGGAAGTTTCGAGACTTGGCATCTGAGGGCAACTGTGGAAAGATTCTGCTACCGCCAGCGTACGCTCGACAGCACTATGCGTAGGACATACTTGACTGAATACAACCAACAGAGCATAGCTGTGTCACAGGTTCTCTACACCCTCTGCAGTACAATTATTTCTCTATACATATTAGGTACGACACGAGACGATTCGAGAACACTCTCTTTATGGTAGTCAGTCCAGATGTAAAGTAATACCGTCATAATACAACTATTAGAATTCACGTTATTAGATATGACACAGTTGTTATCGCTTGTAAAATAAACTTCATTACAATGAGACTGCAGAAGTCTTATTACACTCATTAAATGACATGACGAGTTTTTGTTCCTGATCCGAATTTGAACCCACTGTTATTCAAACAAAGCTTGTGTGTCTGATCCAGTCTCTAAAGGGCATAAAGAGACGTAAAATATCGAAGTGTTCACCAGTATCAATACAGAAGGCCGAATGCACGAACCTGGAAATAAAAGACGATACAGAAGGCCGAATGGCCTAACCTGGAAATAAAAGACGATATGTTTAGCACTGGAAAGGAAACCCCATGAAGCTTATATAGCCCTAGAGAAGTAACCATGAAAAGTACGAGGGCAGTTCAATAAGTAATGCAACACATTTTTTTTCTCGGCCAATTTTGGTTGAAAAAACCGGAAATTACTTGTGGAATATTTTCAAACATTCCCGCTTCGTCTCGTAGAGTTTCATTGACTTCCGACAGGTGGCAGCGCTGTACGGAGCTGTTAAAATGGCGTCTGTAACGGATGTGCGTTGCAAACAACGGGCAGTGATCGAGTTTCTTTTGGCGGAAAACCAGGGCATCTCAGATATTCATAGGCGCTTGCAGAATGTCTACGGTGATCTGGCAGTGGACAAAAGCACGGTGAGTCGTTGGGCAAAGCGTGTGTCATCATCGCCGCAAGGTCAAGCAAGACTGATCTCCCGCGTGCGGGCCGGCCGTGCACAGCTGTGACTCCTGCAATGGCGGAGCGTGCGAACACACTCGTTCGAGATGATCGACGGATCACCATCAAACAACTCAGTGCTCAACTTGACATCTCTGTTGGTAGTGCTGTCACAGTTGTTCACCAGTTGGGATATTCAAAGGTTTGTTCCCGCTGGGTCCCTCGTTGTCTAACCGAACACCATAAAGAGCAAAGGAGAACCATCTGTGCGGAATTGCTTGCTCGTCATGTGGCTGAGGGTGACAATTTCTTGTCAAAGATTGTTACAGGCGATGAAACATGGGTTCATCACTTCGAACCTGAAACAAAACGGCAATCAATGGAGTGGCGCCACACCCACTCCCCTACCAAGAAAAAGTTTAAAGCCATACCCTCAGCCGATAAAGTCATGGTTACAGTCTTCTGGGACGTTGAAGGGG
This sequence comes from Schistocerca nitens, assembly GCF_023898315.1. NCBI lineage: Eukaryota > Metazoa > Arthropoda > Insecta > Orthoptera > Acrididae > Schistocerca > Schistocerca nitens. The sequence continues at coordinate 364,255,204 of NC_064622.1, forward strand.
TTATTCTGTTCGATGTCCTTCCCCATGGTCAAACGATCAACTCTGAAGTGTATTGTGCTACTCTTCAGAAATTGAAGAAACGACTTCAGCGTGTTCGTAGGCACAAAAATCTGAACGAACTTCTCCTTCTTCATGACAACGCAAGACCTCACACAAGTCTTCGCACCTGAGAGGAGCTCACAAAACTTCAGTGGACTGTTCTTCCTCATGCACCCTACAGCCCCGATCTCGCACCGTCGGATTTCCATATGTTTGGCCCAATGAAGGACGCAATCCGTGGGAGGCACTACGCGGATGATGAAGAAGTTATTGATGCAGTACGACGTTGGCTCCGACATCGACCACTGGAATGGTACCGTGCAGGCATACAGGCCCTCATTTCAAGGTGGCGTAAGGCCGTAGCATTGAATGGAGATTACGTTGAAAAATAGTGTTGTGTAGCTAAAAGATTCGGGAATAACCTGGTGTATTTCAATGCTGAATAAAACAACCCCTGTTTCAGAAAAAAAATGTGTTGCATTACTTATTGAACTGCCCTCGTATGTAATAAAACGCAACGCATGTATGTGAAACGCCATGAAACAAAGTTGCGGCGATGGACGGAGAGTAGAACCCAGTACCTATACGAATTCTAACCGAGCACAGTCAAATGTTAGCGGCCCGTGAACGACTCTTGGACCGTCATTACTGCGGAAAACACCTTCTCGTCAGTGAAACTGACGTTCCCCCCGACGTACTCAGATGGATCTCCACAAATGCCAGCCGGTATGAAACACTGACTTCGCTGAGCTCTTGTTTCATGGTGGTTCATTGTGCATGTAGCCTGGCATCCCTCAGCCTTTGGCGAATCATATCATTGGAGGTGGGGAAGTTGGTCTCCTGCCGCAACTGCTTTCAGACACTAGCTCCATGTCCTCCTGCTGTGAGCTCACTCTCTTCCTGCCGGAGCCAGGAGCTCTGTTGCTGTTGCCTCTTTCAACGTAATTCCTCCATCATCACGTTGCAGTGGTATCTGGCACACAATAACTTCCGTCATCTTCTCTGATGAAACATCCACCTTCTTCAGTAAGAGCGACGACTATATCTCGAGTGAGCCATTGCAACAGAGAGCCTGACGTGCATTTCTGCTTGCTGCTCTTATAAAGTGACAGGAGAGAAAGCAAACATATTTACGGTAAAAGGAGCCGCAGAGGCAGAGCCCTGCACTACAGCAGGGCTTAACAACTGGCCGGTTTTGAGCGCGAGTACTCGCGTGTGCTCAAGCACGTACTCGCGAGCAGCTGCAAGGTCGCGGAGCAGGGAGGGATGGGAGGGAGGGGAAATGCGCGCGCACGTTTGAATAGAGCCGCAGCGTGCCTATTGAATTCGCGCCGACTGTGTAACGTTTAAAGTACTACGATCAGCTCTTAACAGTCACTTCGCCGGTTAAGAATCATGTGAAGTCGCCGTTGTGTAACCCCAACCATGCTTTCGCAGTTCAACCCCCACTGGGAGGAATTGTATCTGTTTACTGAAAAAGATGGTGTTGCAAAATGTTTACTATGTCACAAAACGCTGAATTCTTTTACGAAATTTAATTTTCAGCGACATTATATGTCGTACCACGCGAAAGACTATTGACGTGGAAAATGTGATTGACCAGATCGTGCTCTCAGAGTGGGTTACAAAATTGCTTTGCTGTTAGCAAAATCCCTGCGCCCCTTAACTGATGGCGATTTAATAAAGTTTGGAATGTAGGAGACGAGATACTGGCAGAAGTAAAGCTGTGAGGACCGGGCGTGAGTCGTACTTCGGTAGCTCAGATGGTAGAGCACTTGCCCGCGAAAGGCAAAGGTCCCGAGTTCGAGTCTCGGTCGGGCACACAGTTGTAATCCGCCAGGAAGTTTAATAAAAGAATGTTTGGTAGTTGCAGCGGAACATTTGTGTCCATCTCAAGTTGAACAGTTTCGGATTGTGCCATTATCTAACATGACCATTATGCGTCGCATACAGGACATGGCAGACGGCGTCCAGAGCCAGCTTGTTAATATCTGTAAAGATTTTATGGCGTATTCTCTATTCTGGACGAAAGTGTTGATATCACCGAAACAGCGCAGCTTGCCATATTTATTAGAGGTGTTAATAGAGATATTCAGGTGAGGGAGGAGCTCCTCGATGTAGTAGCCATGAAGAACACTACAACCGGAGGTGATATTTTAAGTAGTGTTGAAGAAAGTGTTGAAAATATAGGATTGTCGTGGAATTCTTTAGTTTCAGTGTCTACAGATGGTAGAGGCATACACTAAGCTAATAAAATTATGTGGCACGTGTACATTCTCCTTTATTTGTTTCATTTGTGAGTGATATCCCTGCAGGTGGCCGCGGATTTACATTGACTGGTGGCAGCTGTTGTGTGCCCCACGTGACTCTCCCCACTCTCCGCTCTAGTCCGCTGGTCCGGTAGTGGGGGTAGCGTGCTCGCGCTGCTCCGTGCTCGCGCATTGCCGCTCACAGCTTGCTCCGCGAGCACGTATGTTGTGAAGCCCTGCACTACAGCCATGCTGGCCTGTTCCAGGCGGGGGGCTGTAGGCCCGCCATCGCTGGCTTACTCTCTTCGGTGTCGCCTCAGCACCAGGCTGTAGCCGGCGGACCAACCCGTCAGCTATCCACCCTGGCTGGCCCGTAGGTAGAGAGCCGCAGCTAGTACTGGCCCAGGCCGCAAAGCCATTGTCACCCCTTCAAGGATCAAACGTTTCATCTACCGTGCCCAAGTCTGTAGCATAAGGTAACGTAGCTAGAGCTCTTTTGCTGTAACATGAGCAAGCACACCAACTTTTGACGTTTCATTCCAATATTTACCGGAAAATGAGTTAAAGAATACACTCAAGAGGAGCGTAGCTACCACAAAATATTTCGAATAGCTAGCAATCGCAAGATGCAAGAAACTATTCTTTCTTGTAAGCGCTCTGGATCAGGTCTCGCCTTAAGAAAATATATTTTTTACCAAGATAACTAACCAGACTGCAAAATTAAACAGTTTTGGTGGCAGCATTGCCAAACAACCGTGTGTACATAGTTCAAATGGTTCAAATGGCTCTGAGCACTATGGGACTTAACATCTATGGTCATCAGTCCCCTAGAACTTAGAACTACTTAAACCTAACTAACCTAAGGACAGCACACAACACCCAGCCATCACGAGGCAGAGAAAATCCCTGACCCCGCCGGGAATCGAACCCGGGAAACCGGGCGTGGGAAGCGAGAACGCTACCGCACGACCCCGAGATGCGGGCTGTACATAGTTATCATTCACATTTTGAGCTCTTATAAAGACTACTCAATGTCTCTGAAACAATAAGTTCTGCTGAGGCTCTTCATTTCCATTGCATTGATACACGATTATTCTATAATTAACAGTAAAGTGTTTTGTACAGTGTTCACACAATAGTCTGAGTTTGTCGACCATGCCACTCACATAAAAACCTTGGGAGAAACGAACACCAACATCTTTATGTGCGAGTTCTAATTTCTCTTATGTTATTACGGCTGTAGTATCATTCTTTGTACGGTGGTGACAACAGAAACTGTTTGCATTCGGAGGAGAAATGTCGTGGAAATACTGTGCCTCAGTGAAAAGCGTTTAGTTTGATAATGCATCCACAACTCGCTTCCCTGCCACCTCCTCCCCCCGCCAAAGCCAAGGAAAAAAAAAATACATCCATGACACCCCTCCTCCCATATTCGCTATACTACACAATCAGGTGCCTTCTTTCAACATTTTCGATGGTGTTGTCTATCCCATCAGATAATGACATCAAGGTGCTCAGAAATATTCCAGAAGAGGTTGGTACTGCTCGCACTCTCCTTAGTAGACTTCTTTGGTTTTCTAAAGTTTGGTCAGTAACTCGACATTTGTTTCACCTTCACCACAACATGTGCTGTTTCGCACTCACATTCTTTATATTTGTAACCTCTGTCACCCACGACAGATTTATAACCCTCATATCTGTTTCATTTATCTATTCGAGTTGTTTAGGGTAATTGGTTTTGCGCCGTGAAGACGTTTTCGACATCATTTTGCATCTCGTTTTGCTCTCCTGAGGAGTTTACTGGACGGCAGCATTACCTGCCGCAAATGAATATTATGTGCTGTTTCGCACTCACATTCTTTAAATTTGTAACCTCTGTCACTCACGACAGATTTATAACCCTCATACCTGTTTCATTTATCTATTCGAGTTGTTTAGGGTAATTGGTTTTGCGCCGTGAAGACGTTTTCGACATCATTTTGCATCTCGTTTTGCTCTCCTGAGGAGTTTACTGGACGGCAGCATTACCTGCCGCAAATGACTATTCCGATTTTCTACTCATCAGTCGACAAGTACCAGAAAGTGTACATACGTTTATTTGCCGAATCACAATCATCACTTCCGTTTCACTTGCTCTGCACACTGTAACGTTGCAGGCAGGAAATCAGGTATCCAGTCTCACAACCACGTTGTAATGTCCCTACATACTATATTATTGTAATATTCGGGCTGCGAGAACCAGCGATGATGTGCTACCGGAATTTGATACGACAACGCTCTTTGCTCTGACGCTCTTTGCTGAGAAAAAGAGGAGCATCTAGGTTTTCTTTTAATTGTTGGAAATAAGTAATGACGGTTGGACATTGTGGTTCTTTTTTTGTTGCAGTAAGTTTGCATATAGAAGTAATGTGAAGTGCAGAGGTCAACATGTAATCCTGATTATCAAGCATTAAAATTGAATTTGTGAAAAAGGTAAATATCGTTTACGAACATTTATTTGGTGTCGGATCCCCGGAACTTCAAAAAAACGGTTAGCGTGTTTTGCAATACAGTGCATTGTGATTCCTTCGCGAATTAACAATACTGGGCGAATCTGCGACTATCACGATCCGAACGACGCTCGGTATTTCGCCGTCAGCTTGTGTGTTCAAGACGTTCCCTAAGCGACCAGTTTGTTAATCAAAAGATACTACACTGCCACTGTTTGCTCAACCTTCTCATTTCGAAAGTGTTTTCCAGAAAATATTACGGCGACTGTGAGTACTTTTGTGGCCAAGAGAGAGACGGAGTCTCCATCACGATTTGCAGCACTTCTCTCCAAACTCGCTTGGCGTTCTCTGAGAAATGGAGAAGAGGAAACCTCTGACCGCCAACTCGTCCTGTACATAACCCTGTCTATCGTTACATCAGCCACAAACAAAACATATTCATCTATAATCAAATTTTTTTCTCTGACAGATTTTTTATACTAGACAGGTAAGAATATTAGAGTCTATGCATCTAGGGATAAGAATCACAAGCGAGTTTACATCCAGTACCTGTCTTATCTGTGTCAAAGACTAAAAGTCAAACAGGATGCAAGTTAAGGGGCTCCGGAAAGGCTCAAAATCATGAAAAGTTCAATTTTTACTTTTTTGCGTTTTTTTAACAGATACATAATTTATTCAATTCCGAAGACTACAACTATTTTTAATTTTTTTTTTTGAAATGTGTTCTACATGGGCGTGACCCACTGTGGCGCTGTTAAACTGCTGTCAAATGGTGTTATTATTAACGTCCGTGTTCATCAGGTACATTTTAGTGATGTGAGATAAAGTATGTGTTGTGGCTAATATATATATATATATATATCGCTGGTGTGATTGTCGATTGTTTCAGGTTTATTTACTCTGTCGTTATCTCGAAAATATTCGTAATTAATTGTGTTTCTTGAGATTCTGTTTTGTTGAAGTATAATAATGAGTAAAAGTAAAGTTATTAGAAATCCTCTGAAGGCTTTTAAGAAAGGGAGAAATGTTGGAAAGCCAAAGGTATTTAGAAATATGGGAATGAAGATAGGTTCTAACATGGTACGAGCGATGCTTGCTTTAGACAAGGAACGCCTTCGGGCTGCAGACAGGGCTGTAAAGAGTCTAGAAATACAAGCAAGAGTAAACAGGAGGAGGAACAAGAGGAAGCTGGAGGAGGAGTTTGCAGAGGATGAAGATAATCCATCCTATGGACCTGGAATGCACTAAAAAGTTAATCCAATCTTTGTCGCTCGATTCCCAAAACTTTTATTTTCTCATACTAATTACATGTTTTCTAAGGATCTTCCAAACATATTTGTTTCAAACTTTCAGTAAATGTTACACAGTACCTTCTGCATAATTTAACATAGCCTTTTTCCAAAAAACTGTATATTTTGAATTTATAAATAAAAAATTGCAAAAAATGTTGTGAATTTTCATTACAATTGAAAAAAAATCATCTTTAATAACTGAACTAAAATTTTGTAAAATCCCTGTGTTAAGTTGTAGCCCATATTCCAATAAATAATCTGTTAAAAGTTTAGCTTCCTACCTCAAATACGTTGTGAGGAAAGATGTAATTTATAAGCGTTATTTTAACATTGCAGGTATAGGGCGTTCCGGAGCCCCTTAATTAATTAATCTTTCTTTTATGAGAAGCAGTCTCATTTCATCGGCAAATAACAAAACAATATGACTGGAAGCCGCTTATGAGGAATGATACCAAATGCCTCTTTGGAACGCTATAAACCCTGAATCAGTTTAAGAGGGCCTGTACACAGTTCGTCGTGCGAATGGTTGTATCTCATAAGAGTGATGCTTTCCAAATCCATACTGGTTTGATGTCTGTAGATAATGTATGTCGGGTATTCATAACGTGAGAACAAAGTACTCTAAATATTTGTTCACACGTCCTGCTACATGTCGATGTCAGTTAAATGGATCAGTAACTCAGTGGTTTTATGTACTGCAGTGACCTGTGCGACTTCCCTTTCTCCTCGCTCGCTATTAATGCTAGAACACTCCTCATGACATAGGAAGAGTAATTAAGCCGCTGCATCGTTGATGCACAAAGTGCGCTCCTAAATTGTTAGCCCACTCAAGAAAGACTTTGCCTGTGGAAACACAATCGTTCCGCTACGATTTGACAGGTTTATGACAACATAGTAGTAGTTTTGTTAGTTTATGGAATGATAGAGCTAGATTCACTTGATACATTCGTGATATACCAATCAATGTTTCTGAAAGAATTCCACTTTGGTGTGTCATCGACTTATGCAATATATTCTTACAGACAAGGGAGATTACTTTCACACAGTAAGTACAACAAACCTCGTTGTCTACATTGCGAACTACATGCATCAGCCATCACAGGGGCAATGAGACGATGGACGCTGCAGTTGGTCACTTGCTCCATGAAAATGTCGACACACTGTAAAGAGTAAGAGGCAGCAGCTCTCAGTCCCATCAAAACTGGCCAAGAGTAAAATTTTACCACTTTTGTGACAGAGCTGCAAACAGCTAAAACGAACCCAGAACGATATCTTTATAAATTTTGTGATCATAAGTCATTTGGCTACGTTCAGTAACCAGTAGATCTAGACGTAAGTAACGAAAATTACTGGGGAACGCCTAACGAAAATAAACAAATCTGTTAATGAAATCGTATCACTGAATAATCTGATGACTGTCTTTCATTCAGCAACTAATCTCACAGCCCCATTGTCGTATTTACATTGTTCGAGTAAAGCTACTTGAGTATGACAAAAGCCTTCGTGTTTAACTTAGATAGGCATTCGTTGTCCGGGATTATTATGAAACAGCAGTTGTATTAGTGTGGGATTATAATGAAACAACAGTTGTATTAGTGTAGTGCATATTAATAGCATTTCCCGTTAGGTTATTGAACAAAATAGACACAAATATCAGAGACATTGTCAACAATATATTCCACATCGATATCGACAAATGTCTGATGATACACAGGTAGTTTTTCGATCACACACATGCAGCGACTTACTAATTCTGAATCAAGCAACTGCAAAAGCCAAATCAACGAAAACAAACAAAACGAAAACAATATTTCTTGACGGTTGGTCAATAAGGGCCAATAAATGTAAACACATACGGGTGACAGATTGGAAGATGTGTGGTAGGCGTGTTTGCAACCAGCCTCCTTGGTACTGTTATTCAGATCACATTTGTTACTCTGCGACTGCAAGTCATGTCATTTTTTGGCAACGTCTGCTGCGAAGGACACATCAAGCAGTATGTAACACGAAACACTTTCTTTGCGCCACCAGATGTATACCAATAACAGTACATTTTTTTGGATGTATACAGCCCTTTATTTGAGATAATGTTTGTTATGGTTAAGCCACTATTTACTCCTTGTGAAGTTGCCATACAGTACTTCAAACTGCCATCAGGCCGCACTGATCCAGGTTTAAGGTGACCTCGTTATATCCATTATGGTAAATGCCAAGATCAATCTTTCAAAGGGCACTGAATACTTCTCTCCCCGTCTCTCTCAGTTTCAGATTATGCTTTGCGTGTAATCTCGTTTTCGACGAGACGTTGTACCACTATCTTTTAACGACGCTGAAGGCAAGTGTCGCACGAAGGTTATTGCCCGTCACACTTGACAGCTGTCGAATACACTGTCACTGACTACAGCAGTAAATCGCAGAAACGTCCTTCTTCAACGCCAGTTTGTTGTCCTGAATATGGTGGTTATCTCAAAACGATCGTACGTGAATCGATACAACTTGATTGCCTTGATGACACTCACCCCTTACTGGGCACAAGAATTCCGAATTGCCTCCTCTTCTTTCACCCTTTTATTAAACATAAACAGTACACAACGTCACAGATGTTAGACTTTATTCGTTTTGGACTCTTTTCTTTCTAACGCTTAAACGATGCTCATAATATCAAAAATGAGCCTTACTCGATAGCGCTGTTTACATATGGTGCATTGCTGTTTCAGATTGCCACCTTTGTTTTTACCCTTATATTAAACACAAACAGAACACAATGTTACAAATGTCTGACTTTACTCCGTTTCCTAATGCGTAAACGATGCTCGTCATAACGCAAAAAATGATAAATATTGAAGTTCACATGGCATGAATTACGCAAAAAATTTGAACCTATTAAGACCATAGTTGAATAAGCTTAGAACAACGTGCCATAAAATATCGTCGCGGAGCATGCTGAAACATAGTATTATGTCATATACAACGTAATAATGTTATAATTGCTATTTCGAGTGTAGAAAAGTCAGATGTGTGGTGATCACTTAGGCGGACGCTGGTCTGTATCTACCGGCCGCTAGCTGATAAGCTGAAATTGGCCGTATCATGACAAGACACCCACGAGCCCTATCCCAAACATGTTTCCGCTACATTTTTCTATTAATGGGTGGTTAGAAAATTTTTGAAACTTGTTGTCCTTCTGACAGACGGATGATCTTAGCAGACAGACGGAGTATTACCATAAAAAAAGGAAAAGGATCGATGTGGTATTACAGCTTTGCGTTCGCACTGTATGACTTTGGCTACTAGACTATGAATAGGCTATTAATTCTCTTACCGACTGTTGTGTACGCCAGAAAAGTGATACAAGTACACGTTAAACTAGATGATTGGTTGGACTGAGGCTAACTTTTAGTGATTAAAGAGTGGGTTGGACTTCTGCTGGTGATACCGATTTTTAACAGCTACAAAAATACTATCTTCGCCTGCAGAAACGACCAGTACCTTACACAGGCCTGTGCTGGGTTCCAAATGTCCATTAGCTGCTGAGTGGAACAGAGTTGGATTAGTTTTGGCTGTCAGAGGTTGCTGCTAGCAGAAACTCTATCTCCAGTAAGCTTTCTTATAACAATCAAGTTATTTTAGTTGACGAAGATAGCATCTATACCTCATGCGTTACGATCACTTGGGCGAAAGCTGGTCTGCATCAGGTGGCCGCTGGCTGATGGCGTTGAAATTGGTCTTACCCTGACAGAAATCCACGAGCCAATCCACGGACATGTCTCCGCAAGGCATTTTTATTAGAGTCTGGTTAGAAAACGAACGAAACTTTCTCTGACCTCCGGTCAGGTAGATGATTTTATCAGCAGAAAGAATACGGTTAAAAAAAAAGGGAAAGAATCGGTACGATATCACAGCATTTACATTCACACTGCTTGACGTCAGTAACTAGACCACGAAAAGGTTATTCATAACAACACTTCTCATACCAAGTGATGCGTATCTCAGGCACTTAATGTTGACATGTGAAATCAAACATACCCTCTTCAGCTGCAGTAACGCCAAGTACAGTACGCAGGACTGTGCTGTGGTTCCAAATCAACATTATAAACATGTCAATTAGCTATTGAGTGGAAAATAATTGGATTAGTTGTGTCTGTCAGAGGTGGAAGTCGCTCCTTGCAGAACCGAACAGCCGGCCGAAGTGGCCGTGCGGTTAAAGGCGCTGCAGTCTGGAACCGCAAGACCGCTACGGTCGCAGGTTCGAATCCTGCCTCGGGCATGGATGTTTGTGATGTCCTTAGGTTAGTTAGGTTTAACTAGTTCTAAGTTCTAGGGGACTAATGACCTCAGCAGTTGAGTCCCATAGTGCTCAGAGCCATTTGAACCAGAACCGAACAAATCGTCATGTAATGTCATAGGACCTTCTTTTCTTAGTTAAACGATCTTGAGATTTTTGAGAATATTGGCACTGGAATGGGATTCGAGCTGCGATTCCGACTTTTCTTTGAATTTGAACCCTTTGGGATGATACTGCCCCATCAGCCCCATCATTTCGTTGTCTCCTCACGTTACCAAATTTCTCCAGGCCTCTATGAATGTCGCGATACTATCGGATAATAGAAGAGAATTTGGTAGTTGGCACGTCTTAGTGCGGAGTCAACAACAACGAAATGAGAATGGTTGGCGTTCCAGGCAGCACGAAACTCTTCATTACTTTACCTATAGCCGGACATGTGCACGTCTCCTGCCGGTGAGGAAACATTAAATATTTCATTCATAACAACACTTCTCATACCAAGTGGTGCGTATCCGAGGCACATAATGTTGACATGTGAAATCAATCGGTTTCCAGGTTCGGAAATTAAACCCTGTAAACTGATACTGGAGCACGCATCGATATTTTAGTCTCTTTATGTCTAGTAGAGTCTCGATCAGACATCCTAGATTTGTTTGCTTCATAGTGGGCTCAGATTCGGATCACAAAGAAAAGACAATAGCGAAAGGTGCCGGGTTCGAATTCCTGCCTGGCAGAAATAATTTGAATAGTCAGTTCAAATTCCAGTATCCCGCTTTTGGTGAACATACTTAATATCTGGCATTTGACTGTGCTTAGTCAGCAAGTTCATATAAGTACTAGGTTATACGCAACATTCATCACCTCAACTTTACCTCGTTCCATTTCAGACATGTGCGTTGCACTCTTTTACATACCTTCCGTGGTTACTTCTCAGGGGCAATATAAGTTTCATTGGGTTTCTGGTGCAGTGCTAAATGTATCGTCACTTGTTTCCGGGTTCGAAAATTCAACCCTGTAAACTGACACTGGAGCACGCTTGGATATTTTAGTCTCTTTATGTCTAGTAGAGTCTCGATCAGACATCCTAGATTTGTTTCCTTCATAGTGGGTTCAGATTCGGATCACAAACAAAAACTTATCATGTCATTTAATTGGTGTGATCTACAGTGTCACTTACATGAGTGAAGTTTAATTTACAAGCGATGTGTACTGTATCACTTCTAGTGACGAGTTTTCTAATATTTGTTGTATGACAGCATTGGTTTATATCTGGACTGACTACTATAATGAGCAATATTCTCTACTTGTCTTTTGTGACAACGAGTGTGTATAGCCAAACGATTGTACCCCACTTGTTTGGCAGTTAGAGTACCTGCAATAGTGTTGTGATATATTCGTTGCATTCAGCAGGGGCCCAGTTTCTGCTGTCAAGTGTACATCTGTCGTAAGAACCATGATGATATGATGCTAGAATTTATGGCCTTCTGTAGACTTTTAGACGGTCGTTTTACCCTCGCTCTTTTTCGAGTGGAACAGGAAATGACTAGTAGTGGTACAAGGTACCCTCCGTCCGCTCCGTACGGTAGTTTCCGGAGAACGGGTGTAGCAGATGTAGATAACAAATATTTAAATGTCGAATAGCCGTAAGAAGAAATATAGCAGTAACAACTCATTAACGTTGTTACTTTCGAATGTGGATGGGTTAGGTGTTAAAGATCAGCAATTGTCTGTGTATTTTGAGAAACAGTAATTGTTCAATTCGAGGTTACATGTGTAGTATCTTTCATGGAGAAATTTCGAGAATGGCCACAAACCTGAGTAAAATAGAATAACGAGGGTAATGATGAGTACAAGTGGGGACTGAAGTAAAGTTAACTTTTTTTTCAATAAACAATTCACACATTCAAAGTTATCAATCTTCCCTTGTTAAACTGTATGTGAGTCTTTTTACCATGTATCCATTTAATATTCGATTTGTGTCCAGTAACAATCATCGAACCACTGCAACACGTGACGTAAATTTTCTATTCGTAATTATGAGTAGTACTAACGTTTACACTAACACCTTTTTCAATAAAACTTGACGGTCGATGGCACTTTCTGTTTCTCGCAGTATATATTTAGGCTGTTATCCTTACCCAACGATGGGGAATGTGGCACAAGCATGATGATGCGAGGATACATTAGGCAACTAATGGAACACGCCAATATGGTCCAAGATGGTTGGGTCGAGCAGGGCCTGAAGCGTGGGCTCCCAGGTCGCCTCTTCTCAATCCTCTAGGGTCATCTGAAAAATGAAGTTAACAGCTGTTCCGTTGATACTGTTGAAGTACTGGAGCGATAAGTTGTACGTCTTGACAAGATTTACAAGAAGGTAAGGGTGGCTTTCGAAGAATCGTTATTCACTGTACAGCCGACGGTCTTATTGTATACAAATGCGAATACGACTCGTGGAATAAATTCTTTAAGAGATTCGAAGGACAGCAAATCGCGACGAGTAACGTCCCGAAGTACTACTTTATTTGTTGTTAGCGTAGGCCGACGGTGAAATTCAGCCGACTTAGGTTGGGACTTCATCGAAAAATTGATTTTTCAAATCAGTTTATATTAAGGAGGAGAATGATTCATACTGTAATCATTGGATCAGCTCGGTTACACATCCATTTTTATCAGAACGTTTTTGCTACTATTATCGCGTACGTTCACACGTGTCAGTTTTCGCTATTGATTATGGTACGCTCGGTATACAACATAGATATAAGTAAAAGAAATAAAAGAGAATGCAGGTCATACAACTAAAAATAATTATAAACAATCGTGTTTACACCAGTGCACAGATCACTAAAACTTACATAACATGCATAAACACAAGCCATGAAGTGACCCGACAGCCATTCGTTCGTGACAATACAAAGTCTGCCGTGCAAAGGCGTGTTGTGTTAACTGGAAGATCGTGCGCTTGTTATCGCAACGAACCAAGTTCTTCATTATTATCTGTTACGCAAGCATCCACATTCCCGTCGAAGTACACAAAGAAGCTCCTTAAGTGTTTGTAATCGTCTGTTATGTAAGCATACACATTGCTGTCAACGTACACAAAGAATTATCTTAAGTGTTTACCATATATGCAGGCAGCATAAACCGCCGCTAGCTTGTTAGCATGATGTCTGGAGGCCCCTGCACGTCATAGCTCCACAAATATATCAGCAGCCTGGCTCTTAACGTAATCGAAGAAATAAAACGTTAATTGAGGCAAGTACTAACCAGTACGTCTTTAACATTAAAGTACAGAACAAGGTTTACAGTTATATACGAGGGTAGTTCAATAAGTAATGCAACACACTTTTTTTCTGAAACAGGGGTTGTTTTATTCAGCATTGAAATACACCAGGTTATTCCCCAATCTTTTAGCTACACAACACTATTTTTCAACGTAATCTCCATTCAATGCTACGGCCTTACGCCACCTTGAAATGAGGGCCTGTATGCCTGCACGGTACCATTCCACTGGTCGATGTCGGAGCCAACGTCGTACTGCATAAATAACTTCTTCATCACCCGCGTAGTGCGTCCCACGGATTGCGTCCTTGATTGGGCCAAACATATGGAAATCCGACGGTGCGAGGTAGGGGCTGTAGGGTGCATGAGGAAGAACAGTCCACTGAAGTTTTGTGAGCTCCTCTCGGGTGCGAAGACTTGTGTGAGGTCTTGCGTTGTCATGAAGAAGGAGAAGTTCGTTCTGATTTTTGTGCCTACGAACACGCTGAAGTCGTTTCTTCAATTTCTGAAGAGTAGCACAATACACTTCAGAGTTGATCGTTTGACCATGGGGAGGGACATCGAACAGAATAACCCCTTCAGCGTCCCAGAAGACTGTAACCATGACTTTACCGGCTGAGGGTATGGCTTTAAACTTTTTCTTGGTAGGGGAGTGGGTGTGGCGCCACTCCATTGATTCCCCTTTTGTATCAGGTTCGAAGTGATGAAGCCATGTTTCATCGCCTGTAACAATCTTTGACAAGAAATTGTCACCCTCAGCCACATGACGAGCAAGCAATTCCGCACAGATGGTTCTCCTTTGCTCTTTATGGTGTTCGGTTAGACAACGAGGGACCCAGCGGGAACAAACCTTTGAATATCCCAACTGGTGAACAATTGTGACAGCACTACCAACAGAGATGTCAAGTTGAGCACTGAGTTGTTTGATGGTGATCCGTCGATCATCTCGAACGAGTGTGTTCGCACGCTCCGCCATTGCAGGAGTCCCAGCTGTGCACGGCTGGCCCGCACGCGGGAGATCAGACAGTCTTGCTTGACCTTGCGGCGATGATGACACACGCTTTGCCCAACGACTCACCGTGCGTTTGTCCACTGCTAGATCACCGTAGACATTCTGCAAGCGCCTATGAATATCTGAGATGCCCTGGTTTCCCGCCAAAAGAAACTCGATCACTGCCCGTTGTTTGCAACGCACATCCGTTACAGACGCCATTTTAACAGCTCCGTAGAGCGCTGCCACCTGTCGGAAGTCAATGAAACTATACGAGACGAAGCGGGAATGTTTAAAAATATTCCACAAGAAATTTACGGTTTTTTCAACCAAAATTGGCCGAGAAAAAAAATGTGTTGCATTACTTATTGAACTGCCCTCGTACATTCTCATAATGCTGCATCATTTTGTTTCATTTACATATTAATTTACAGGATTTGCAGGAGACGTAATGCAGAACATGCAATTCTGAGGCTATACAAGTGAATATTATGCAAGCCAAAAGACTTTGAAAACCTCCCACCGCGACGTTCGATGCCACCTGATGGTGTTGAGGGAACGTGACGCCGTAACAAAACTATATAAACGGAGCAGACACGAAGGGGGGATCACCGTAGGGAAGATATAAGCTGCAAATTGGAAAATCCATTGACGTAAGTGACTTTGATAAAGGGAACAATTTACTACACACACTAAACGAGTATTTCGGAAACAGTGAAGCTGGTCGAATGTGCATGTGCTACTGTCGTGAGCGTCTACGGGAAGAGGTAGCAGGACAGTGAAACTACCACTAGGCGCTAATGGAACCGCGCGACCGCTACGGTCGCAGGTTCGAATCCTGCCTTGGGCATCGATTTGTGTGATGTCCTTAGGTTAGTTAGCTTTAGGTAGTTCTAAGTTCTAGGGGACTGATGACCTCAGCAGTTAAGTCCCATAGTGCTCAGAGCCATTTGAACCATTTTTGAACTAGGCCCTAAATATTTGGACGTCCACGACTCTTCACAGAACCTGGAGTTCGGAGGCTTGTCTGTTTTGTAAAGAACGATGGATGGTGATCAGCGGCATCTCTGCCGAAAAAGAACCATGCTGGTGCACGCACAAGTGATGCGGAGGGCACCGTTCATGTTGAATATGGAGCGCCACAGCAGAACAACCTTACGTGTTCACATGTTACCCAACGACATCGTCAGTTACGACTGCTGTGGTCACGGGACCACCGGAATTCGACTGTCAATCAACGGAAAAGTGGCAGTCCTGTGGTTGAATCACATTTTTGCCACACTAGGTCTATAGTCGTCTCCACAAACGCCGTGACACCGTCATCGAAGTGAATGACGGCTCTAAACGTGCAGCGCGCCAGATACGCAGCCTGGTGGCAGCAGTATTGTGCTCTAGGAGACATTCCCCTGCACTTACATGGGACCTGTGGTTGTAATCGAAGAGACGCTGACATGCCTTCACGCTTCATCTCTTCCCCGACGGCGTTATCATCTCTCAGCAGTGTAATTGTCCGTGTATCGGGGCCAGAATCGTGCTATAGTCATTTGAGGGACATTTTTGTGAGCTCACGTTGATTTCTCGACCACCAAATTCGCCTTATTTAAATACTTTGGAACACATCCGGATTGCTATCGAGGGCCATCACCACGTACCCAAATCAGCGGTCCGTTTCTTACGCGAATTACATGACATTTGCGTAGATATCTAGTGCCACATACCTCCACAAACCTACCAAGAAACTGTCGGATCCCTGATAAACAGAATCAGTGATGTATTTCGTTCCATATACGGACAAACAAGTAATTAATCAGAGAGTCATCAAGTTATGGCTCATAAATTTATTTACTGTGCAGACTTTCAATATGCGGTGGTTGACAAATCTGTGGGGCCATCAGTTGGCTATTTGTGTAATGTGCTGAAATATGTAAGCTTAATGATTTGTTACAATAGGATATTCAGATTTTGTTTCACATTTACACTTGTGGTGTCACTTGTCACGGAAGTGTAGTACCCCAGTAAAAGCTTCTATATTCGAGTACCTTGGTAAACAACATATGTTTTGTAAGTTGTCGACAGGGTTCTCAAACACTTTTGAAATAACTGTATTTTGCGAGGAAAAGAAGGACACATTAAGAAGGAAGGTGGCTAGCTGTGAATATGAGTGGACGTGTGATGGAGTTCTGAGCATTTTTAAGTAGGCGATATGGAGAGGATTCTCTGTGTGTAGGAGACACTTGTACCATTAATCTAGAAGATGCTATTCGATGAAGCAAGTGGGAATTTGTTCACTGACGAAGATGGAGTGTCTTTGTAAGCGTCGACAGCTACCGTAAAATACTGAAGAACTGTTAAACATCACTGAGAATGAATTCAGTTTTGCTGACTGAACGCTCAGTAACATCATAAACATTACGATTGAGAAAATAGTGCCTAAAATGAAATTCAGGCTGTGTTCCTGTCAACACGAAATATTTTACCCGACAGATCTGTTCCTGGTTCATGAATTATAATCAGAATGATGAATTCTTAAAATACAGTCAGATAGATACTGGCTCAAAAGTATCTGGAGAAAAAAAAAATTTCTTGTGTTCTCACTGGCCGATGCAATTTACTTTTTTCCATTACATTGCACTTACAAAGATGGCATTGTCCTCGTTATTTATCATCATTGCAGTATGAAAAGTGGTTCAAATGGCTCTGAGTACTATGCGGCTTAACTTCTGAGGTCATCAGTCGCCTAGAACGTAGAACTAATTAAACCTAACTAACCTAAGGACGTCACACACAACCATGCCCGAGGCAGGGTTCGAACCTTCGACCGGAGCGGTAGCTCGGCTCCAGACTGTAGCGCCTAGAACCGCACGGCCACTCCGGTCGGCATTGCAGTATGACTGCGATTATATGAGCACAGTGTGATTTTGCTGACACGAATGTAACAGAGAATGTATTTCTATGTATCTGGTGTTACTGCTATGTTTTATTCGTTGTGTTATTGCTGCGTTGTGAGTAAATCGATGTTGTGGATTGCAGCTACAAATACTTGTTCGCACTTCTGTTAAATTTCATGAAAAGTGTATTGCAACATTTCTTTTCTTCCTTTGTTTTGTATACAATGTTCTGTGCACTATTTTGGAGATGATAACTGTATATGATTATTGTGTCTTGTTGCATGATTAAGTAATGAGGGTCTGATGTAAGAAAATATTATTAGATATTTCTTATTAAATTTTGATGATTGATTGCAATTTGGTGCTGTAATGCAGATTGTTTAAAAGTCAGATGTGGTTGGCTCACGACGTGCGCACTTGCACGCATAACAATTATTAAGCATCAGACTGGGAAGAGGAAGCAACATATGCTTACCATTGTGGAACAGCGAGGCTTTGTGCGAGCGATGTGCGACCTTAGAAGTAAAGTTTTCTAACAAATTCCCGGGCGTCACTCGCACTGAAAATGTACCTAAGGGCCAGTTTACAACAGAGTTTGAAAAATATTACAAGGGCGGTGGGGGGGGGGGGGGGGGTGTAAATATAAGTAGTATGTTAACGTCGGCCCACACAATGACACGTCGGTAACGGTTGCATTTGTGAAAAAAAAAAAAAAAGCTTGGCACATAGGAAGTAAATGATTAAGGTTGTCCGATTACCAAAGCAAACACAAATTTAGAGAAATTGACACTATAATTACGAGATTGGCTTTAAAACACATATAACACGTTAACACTTAACGTCAATAACAATGACAGAGCCTGAGTGGTTTGTTATCTCCATAAAAGTTTATAAATCACGTAGAAATATACATTCATTAATCACCCTGTGTTTTTCACACATACCAGTGTCACATGCAACAAAATAACAGCATTTATCAATAGATTTAAACAAATTACAAATCTTTTAATGACACCTATGCAATGGTGCGTCCGTATTATGCAGAAGATAAAAAGAGAGTGATATCGTCCGGCAGCGGAAGATGGGTTGCGCGCTTGTTTACTTTTTTCTTTACTTTTTTTTTTTGAAATATTCAAATGTCTTCAGAGTCTGTTTTTTACATGCGCGCTGAATTAGTCTGTAGTTTCTTTGGCGCGTCAGTAGCGCTGGATTCATTTGTGCTTGTAAATCGTCAAAATACATAATTAAAATGCGTAGTTAAATATTATACATTGGGCAATAAATGCCTCTTGGGCTGTTTCATTACTCATATCAGTGTTTTATGTGACGAGATGTGGCGGTGTGAAAATACAACGTCTCAAGGGGCACAATCGGTCCAAGCAATGATTTGACTGCATTCAGTAACTAAATTTTTGGGTGAGATGGAGAACCGAATGTGTGTCGCTGCACTGCGATAATCGGGATTTGCGACACACAAATCGTGACAACCTATCACGATGTTTAATTTTGAGGCAATATAGCGTTGCCTTAACACGGTCTGTCTTTTGTTACGTAAACTCAAAGTTGAGGCAATTTTCAAAGCAAACTTCAGTATTAAATCGTATAGTACTACAGATATTGTTCAATAGCTCTCGCGCTACAAACAGAACATGAAAACTCCAGATGCATAAAATTTTGAATAAGGTTTTCTTGGGAACCATATTAAACCGATTTATTAGAAGTTACCTCCATGGCCACAAAAGCGTTTACATTTCTTACCAACTGTGTTACGTTAAATGGTAGCTATGATGTATAGTTACAGATCAACACCCCCCCCCCCCTCTACATCCTTAAAGTATTACGATACGTGACCATGTGTAATTTATTAATGTAAGTGTTTACTGCCATTACATTGAACACATAAACAACTGCATACATCTACGAAAATTTTGCAGACTCTGATTAAACTTACTTAAAAAAAAACACAGTTAACTATTACATGCCTTTATTAAGATGCGAAATTTCCCCACATTCTTACTTTTGAGTCACATAAAACACTGATATGAGTAATGAAACAGCCCAAGAGTGTATGTGTGTAATATGCTACAAACATCACCATAAATAATTTCTGTAGTTCTTGATCCCTGTTTGCTGACACTTATCGAAAATAATGTACAAAAATTAGTTTACATTAAAAACCTACCTCCTACCAGATCTGTTGTCATAAAATATGACGCTGAAGGATGCTCGGTAACCACACTGAGGACCACCTGCAGTGTCAAAAACAGGTCTATCATTGAATAGAAGTGCCCGTATCAAAACTAGTTTTGACCAGTGTCACCTAATTTAGGAGGCTGGGACACTTTTTATTTAGTTTCCATTGTATCTTATCATCTCCTGCCAGATTGATGCTGTGAACTGAGTTTCAGACACAGTCCAGATTGCGGTACCGCTCGCTATCCGGTTGGCCGCACTTTCAAACATGCGCGCCGCCAGCTACTCCTCCGCGTTTCCTACATCCGCCAGCGCGGCGCGATGGCGCTGCCACGAGCGATTACGCCGCTGGCTATGAGATGCAAGCACCCCTTCTTCGGAGGGTGTACTTAAGTTCGAACATCCGTGCACCGTGCCCATTTTGTATGCTTACCAGATGATTAGCATTTACTGACATTCATAGTGGGCAGGGCTCGACATCTTCTGAAGAGATGTTGTACTGAGGAGTACAGATTTATAAAGCTCTTGTATCTGTATATATTTCTACAGTCAAAGCTACTGTTAGCAACTGCCGCTGTAACTACAGCAACGAAGTTATGTTTTATTTTTACTATTTGATATTAAATGTAGAATAAATTAATATCCGAATTCTCGGTTCACCTGTTTCTCTCTTCTGTATTCACTAAACAACCACACCGTATGCAAGGAAGTTATAACACAGACCACCCTAAAACGGGACGTGCTTGTGAGGATTGAGTGACTCAGATAACGTCATATACTAGTTCAAAGTTAGTGACACATACTAATAGTTTTCCACAGGTCACTCCAATACGATGGGTCAGATACGATGAAGTGTGTAAAAAAGTCCATTCTGTGGCTTAACTGAATTGTTGCTTCCATTTCATAGACGACATCTCGACCAACCGATAAAGTCGTCTTCTTTAGTCACTGTGCGTTGTGCTGTTTTTGGGTACATGCAGCCCGTGTCCTATAATGAAGAGAAAAGGTGTTGATCTCGTGGCGCTGTTGATAGTTCAGTTCTCCTCGTGACATCAAGTACGCCGTTTTGTGGTCTTCCGTTTTTAGAGCCCGTACTGATATTCGCTGAAACGCATACGCAGCGTTTCCCACTTTTGTGGTACATGATGGCCGGTTTGATCATAATTAAATGGGCACAGGACCCCAAGCTTCGTTTATACTGAAACCCCCTTCCCTGGTTATTAGGTTTCTCGACGACTTAATTTCGGTAGCTTTCTTCTTTACGCTGTCTCAGAAACTCGTCGTTTGCATGACTGCACTCGTCTCATCGTATATCGCGACTAAAATTGATGTAGTGCTTCGTGATAGATAAGCTGCTGGACGTTTTATGCATGTGTCGCTGATGTTCCTTACATCTCTTGTTGACTGCAACATTCTCATGGAATGTGGTACCCATCCTGCTTTTAGAGAGCTGGATGGCTTTTTTTTAATTTATAAAGAATACTTCTTATTCTTGTTGACAAGGTCGAAATACACTGAATGCCATGTTTCCGTAGAAGTCTACGAATCTTTCTGTAGACCATCTTACTTATGGAGTTGGTCAAAATATAGATGTCAGAGAATCCAATAAACGTGGACGGAGATTTCAAATTACACAAGGCTTGGGGTTCTCCACTTAGTTTATTAAGATCTTGCTTGCCATCATGTCCACCATAGCTGGGAAACGCTGAGTCGGTTTGTGTTTCGAGGAATATGAGTACGGAATCTATAACGAAAGAGCATCAATGGGCATAGCGTCGTGAGCGGAACTCAGCTCTTATTAGCAGCGCAGGACCAACAGTAATTAACAGCCTGGTTGGAGTGCAGGCAACGAGTACTCATAACAGCAAAACTTGCAGCACCTGAAGAGGAAGGCTGCGTGGGTTCTCTAAATATTGTATATAAATTGTAAACACTAACTCGGCTGAACACCGGGAAGCGCACCGTTAATCAACTACGCCAAGAAATCAGAGACCACGCTACAGTGTTCATATAACACACAAGGTAGTTTTACGACAATGTTTACGTAAGTGGTTGAAGCTACGTTGACATATGGTATCAGAGGTAGTTTCACGACAGTGGTTACGTATGTAAATTGAAGCTGGAACGATTGGTGGTAATTAGGTACACAGGCCATCTAGTTTCGCGAACTGCCGTAACGTTTAAATGAGGCAAGCAAACACAATCCATAAAATCGTTCATTCGGAACTAGCTTTCTACTTTAAATATTTCTCCGAGCTTGTTTCATTAATGCACCAAATATTTTACTTTGAATAATTATCAGAGACATGTAAGCGCAATCGCCCACAGTGACATCTCTTCCAGCGGAATAGTGAATCGAGTATATGCTGCAATGAAATAAAATTTTTGTTATGATTCGTTTAATATATTCCTCCTGTAGAAACGTTACTCTGGTTGTATTTCAAGTTTCCGATATTACACCTAACTTATTTTATTAATTTAATGACAAATTTATTGATCAGAAGAGAATGAACTCCATCGAATTATTTGACTTTCCAAATAGTTAACAAATATGTGGGCACTGTCGCATTCTGCAATAGTCCTTCCCGCGATAACGACAGAAATATATTATTTACTGAAATTAAATAACAACTTTAGTTTTAAATTTTTAATATATTTGAAAGCTACTTTCGTTGAATTCAGGGTAGTCGTATAAGATGTAGTAACATGGGATATGAAATTCCTCTTTTTATAACTACTTAACAAATATACATGTATGGGCTCCCTTCGCCATATTGACTGTTCACGGTGGATCGAATCACGCTGGGCTTACCTACAATAACAATGAAACCTACATCTATACTAGACTACGGCTCTTGAAATACCACGTGACTTACACTAACGCGTTTAGTTCTTCAATTTACAATTGGCAATTATCTTATTTATTTATCTCTTAAGAACATTGTATTCTAAGTTTTCCTGACTGTTCACTGTAATTATGAACACAATCCGCCATCATATATTTCGACGTTTCAATAAACCAGAGAAGGGTTTACTGTTTCTAATTAATAGTTCATAATCTTTCTTTTGTTTGTAAAAATGTAACCTGGGGGAATTGTAGGTATACACAGCTATGAAAAAATGGGGAAGATAGTTTAATCGGAATGAATTATTAGTCTTGAAGACGTGATCCCAATTAGAGACACGTATCTCATCCGTAAAGTCTACCGGAATCACCTCTATGGACGTCAAATCCTATTAAGGAGGAATTTCACTTCACTTCTGTTTATTAGTTCCCTGCACTACTTCTTCTTTTAGTTATTAAAGCATGTAGTTCGCATAATCATAAAACCTCTGTATTGTTTATGGTTCAGCACATATACCGTGAATGAAAAAAGGTAAAAGGGTTTAGAAAGGCAAATTCTATTCAGAGCAGATATTTAACTTAATTCTACAATCTGGGAATACAGAGCTGGATTCCCATAACTTCGTTGCAAAATTTGGAGATTTCAAAGTGACATTTCATTTTAAAATTTTGAAGACGGCTGCGCTTCAACAACTGTGCGAGCAGGATCTTCAATGGACTGGAAATAACAGTCAACCAGTTGCAAAATACGGGTTTATTATACCTTGACCATGGATTCGTCAATTTTAAAACTGCCTTCTTCAGATGTTATTGTAACTATTTACCAGTATTACGACATAGTGTGTAGAAGAGGTATGATATCATTACAACAAATAAATATTTACATATAATTTTAATGAAGCGTATGAAACGTCTCTTTAGAAAAATTATAAATGACTGTGCTTAAACTGACACATAATATTTTTTATCGCAACTCAATCTTACTTTCAAAAATCCCTACAAAAGAATGGCCCTGACTAACAATAATCTATACCTTTCATCAATCACTTACCTCACAAAATTAAATTTTCGTTACTCAAACTACTGCAATACAGCGAGCGCCACTACTGCCAGCTAAATAAAACATTCTAACTACTGAAGGCACTAACTGCTGATAGGCATAGTTAGCAAATGAAAGATTTTGATAGAGAACAAACAATGTATTAATCTTAATAATATTCAAAAGTCATCATATATATATATATATATATATATATATATATATATATATATATATATATATATATATATAAGGTCATGATGTACAGTATTACAAATTTACACTTTCTGATGGCCATACGTCCAGATCGTCTGCTCCCAAAATTCTGCCATCTCTCTCCCCACATTCACCACTGCTGGCGGCTCACGTCCAACTGCGCAACTCTACACGATGTTAACAGCCTACTACCCAACACTACAATAGCGACTATTTCAACAATGCTCATCAGCTACAGACCGCACACAGCACAGCCAGTGATTTTCATACAGAGCGCTAGGTGACGTTACCAACATAAAAACCTAAACAGCCTACTTACATAGCCCCCATGCTCCCCACAAAAAAGTTTACAAATTGTTTTGGGCAGTGGCCAATACAGATTTGAAGAGATTTTTCATAATTACAATAACAAAAAAATCAAATGAACACAATTATTGATACAATGTTGGTCAAAGGTTAAAATTTTCTCACAGTCCATAAAGACAGTCCTGATCTTTCATCACAGTATTAATTACAATTCTGTGCACAAAGTCTGAGCAGTAAAAGAAAATGCACACGGAAGTAGTGGATTTCCATGCAGTCTTGAAGAAATAGTGTCGTCCTTCCAACAGAAAGACAGTGCTGACTCCTGACACGCAGACAGGTAATGGGCCACAACAGAGCAAACCCACAGCAGAGTCAGTCGACGTTTTGAAGAATAATGGTAGGTAGGTCATCACAGAGCAGACCCACTGTAGTCCTGGTAGAGATTATGGTATTGGTGGGCCACCAGAGGTGCAGACCCACTGCAGTCCTTGTAGAAATAATGGTATTGGTGGGTCATCAAAGGTGCAGACCCACTGTAGTCCTTGTAGAGACGGCCAGCAGCCATCTGTTGCGACTGTGCAGGTGCACAATCACCATCAAAGAGTCTTGTGGACAATATAGCAAGTCCAAAAACCACCACTCTTGCACTCACAAACTTTTTGGAATGTACCTACAATCAGCAATGCTGTTAACCAGTCCCTTGCCGAACTATCAACACACATGCAAACACTAACAGTCCCAACTTCTCACATATTGTGCATATACTATGACCAACAGAAATGTGTGCACCGAAATGAATGCTTACAAGTTATTTAATTTGATGAACTGGTGTCAATTACAATTTTAAATTTACGACATGAGAATACAATTACTAAGGTACAAAATACATAATTAAAGAACATAACAATACAGATAACATTTGTGGTAATACGTGCTTTACAAAAGAATCGAAATAACATGTACATCACTGTTACAGGAATTATGATATAAGTAAATACATAAAAGGTCAGAATAATGTTCGAAACATCAACTTCACACGTGAGCATTAAAACAAAACAGAATAAATGTCTAAACATCTTTACAAAGTAAATAACATATTATAAATGCAAATTATATTTGAAGATAACAGTATTCCTCATCATAGTGAATGTAGCTGAGTATTAGAAAAATTCTACAACATAAGTCTTATCAGATAAACACATAAAGACAGGAAGAACACAAACACACAAGGTACACAGACACAATGTGGAATAACACAAAAGGATAGGACAGGGTTTGTTTTCAGTGTGACATTTGGTACTGCAGTCCAACCCAAAACTTCATTTCATAGATGTTTCCTCCTATTTCACTTTTTTTATACCTTGTCAATGCATTACTTCTAATTCTTCACAACTCATTCTCTTATATAGCCTACCCCCTCTTAATCTAACTTAAATCTACTGAGCTCAGATGCAAAATTAAGGGACGAGGCAATGCAGCAGCATAAAACAATTAACACAGACAGCAATGACAAAAAATGCAAATTGGCAAAGCAAGCAGCAATAAATATAAATTAGCAAAGCAAATGCAACATTATCACTAATATGAGCAAATGTGCAGCAAAAGGAAAATAAATCAGTAGTAAAACTGGCTTAATACAGTGTAAAATTAAGTAGGACTATAACTGGCAAACAACAGCAGCAAATGCTATAACTTATGCCTAAACAAGCAAAGCTCAAGCAGAAAAAAATATTACAGTAAAGATATGAAATGTCTAATACCTATGTCAGATTTTAACACTAGAGTGATGCATCACCTTAACTTACACTACTAAACAAGTTACCCAGTCGTCGACAAAAATTATGTATGCAATTCCTGTGAAGGGAAATGTCTTTTTGTGCTCCCTCGTTTTTTTGGAAGTAGATCATAAAATTATTATTTACTGGATCTGTAGGCATAAAATATCTACACTCCTGGAAATGGAAAAAAGAACACATTGACACCGGTGTGTCAGACCCATCATACTTGCTCCGGACACTGCGAGAGGGCTGTACAAGCAATGATCACATGCACGGCACAGCGGACACACCAGGAACCGCGGTGTTGGCCGTCGAATGGCGCTAGCTGCGCAGCATTTGTGCACCGCCGCCGTCAGTGTCAGCCAGTTTTCCGTGGCATACGGAGCTCCATCGCAGTCTTTAACACTGGTAGCATGCCGCGACAACGTGGACGTGAACCGTATGTGCAGTTGACGGACTTTGAGCGAGGGCGTATAGTGGGCATGCGGGAGGCCGGGTGGACGTACCGCCGAATTGCTCAACACGTGAGGCGTGAGGTCTCCACAGTACATCGATGTTGTCGCCAGTGGTCGGCGGAAGGTGCACGTGCCCGTCGACCTGGGACCAGACCGCAGCGACGCACGGATGCACGCCAAGACCATAGGATCCTACGCAGTGCCGTAGGGGACCGCACCGCCACGTCCCAGCAAATTAGGGTCACTGTTGCTCCTGGGGTATCGGCGAGGACCATTCGCAACCGTCTCCATGAAGCTGGGCTACGGTCCCGCACACCGTTAGGCCGTCTTCCGCTCACGCCCCAACATCGTGCAGCCCGCCTCCAGTGGTGTCGCGACAGGCGTGAATGGAGGGACGAATGGAGACGTGTCGTCTTAAGCGATGAGAGTCGCTTCTGCCTTGGTGCCAATGATGGTCGTGTGCGTGTTTGGCGCCGTGCAGGTGAGCGCCACAATCAGGACTGCATACGACCGAGGCACACATGGCCAACACCCGGCATCATGGTGTGGGGAGCGATCTCCTACACTGACCGTACACCACTGGTGATCGTCGAGGGGACACTGAATAGTGCACGGTACATCCAAACCGTCATCGAAACCATCGTTCTACCATTCCTAGACCGGCAAGGGAACTTGCTGTTCCAACAGGACAATGCACGTCCGCATGTATCCCGTGCCACCCAACGTGCTCTAGAAGGTGTAAGTCAACTACCCTGGCCAGCAAGATCTCCGGATCTGTCCCCCATTGAGCATGTTTGGGACTGGATGAAGCATCGTCTCACGCGGTCTGCACGTCCAGCACGAACGCTGGTCCAACTGAGGCGCCAGGTGGAAATGGCATGGCAAGCCGTTCCACAGGACTACATCCAGCATCTCTACGATCGTCTCCATGGGAGAATAGCAGCCTGCATTGCTGCGAAAGGTGGATATACACTGTACTAGTGCCGACATTGTGCATGCTCTGTTGCCTGTGTCTATGTGCCTGTGGTTCTGTCAGTGTGATCATGTGATGTATCTGACCCCAGGAATGTGTCAATAAAGTTTCCCCTTCCTGGGACAATGAATTCACGGTGTTCTTCTTTCAATTTCCAGGAGTGTATATTAGTACATCTATTAAATTTTATTTTAACTAATGTTGCAATGCAGCTAGAAACTAGATATGAAACAAAATGAGCAATCTCTCAACTAGAGAGACAATAGATGTAAAATGTTTCTCATCATTTTATTAGGCATTTTAGTAAATATCATAAATTAAGAGCTCCACAGTGTATCATATGTTTTCAAGTTTGAGCTTGTTGTATTTGCGATGCCTTCTACAAAGAAATGTCAATAGCGACGATAATGGCCTTCTTTTTTCTCCGCCTGTACCTCTGAAAGGCACACACTAATGGCTTTTTTTCCAGGTGACTGTCGCTCAGATGGGCCTCCACAGCTCATTACGTCAAGGTCATCTACCTTCTTTACTGAAATATTTACGGCAGCAGTTTCCACTACAGTGACAGTCTCATATAAAATAAAAAAATTCAAAGGTTAGAAATTTACATTAGAAGTGTGTAGAAACAAAATCTCATACATAACAGTGTCCAAAAAGTTTTGTCAGCATTGTGGAAACTAACATTCACGTACACACATTTCATAACTCTTAAAGTACGATTCTTGGTTTCCAACATCCTTTTTCACAAATCAGAGTCCCTAACCACTACTCATTATTCCTCACCTTATTACACATATACATATTCGTCGACACCTTCAATATTTCATCATAATAAATACTTAGCATAATCAAATTCCTCATATAGCATCAGCTTATTGATTATGAACATACCTCAACAGCATAATACACATTGTCGTCGTAATAATAACATCATAACACCTCAGTCAAATCTCAAAAAAGCTTTCTGCAATAATTTCAAAACCTAAAAAAAAAATTTCTGCTCATTTCAATAGTGTCATCTACCTCAAACGTACTTTAAAATCATGATCCCATACCAAATATATCATTCAAAGCTCTCATAGTATCACAATGGTTTCGAAAAAATATGGACAGTTCACAAAGTACAGACAAAATACGATTTCATAAGTGTGAAGTTATCCAACTGTCTAATTGTGTAAACATGTGTCACTGACATAATCAAAAAAATGTTTGTCTCTCTCACTTAAATAATCAGATAGCTGTGTAATTCTGTGTTAGAGAAATATGGTACCGATGCGTAAAGTTGTATAAGCAAATACCGTATTAGCTAGGGCTCCTTGTGCTTGCCAAACACATGGTACACAAAGTAAGCGTGTACCCCCCTGAGGATTAATGTAATTATACCTTCAGGTGTTACAGATTACAGCAATAGAATGAAATGTATCACGGAAACCTTTGTATCATTGTAATTCAAAAATCTTTAAAAATAAATGTTTTAAGTACAAAATAATCACTCGAATACGGAGTCCTTTAGCGCTAAATGTGCGTCTTGCTGTAAGATAATTCTGTGGAAGTGTCGTAGTTATCGTCCTCCGAAAGCTAAGTTCTGCAGAAGTCAATTTACTTAACTCATCATAAAAAAAGTTAAATGCTATGCATATGGATATCGTAGTTATTACGTACATTACCATGATCAAGAAAGCACTATACTGTAATGTATTGTTGTGCTACGAGAAAGGCTGTCTCATTGTAGCTGTACCACAAAAGTTACTACTAAAACATGTTTTACTTTCCAGAAGAATTCAGAAACTCTGTGCAGATATAAAACAGATACAGCACAAAAGCAACAATGTAAATTGTGTCACACATTAGTAGCGTCATGATATAATCGTGTAGCTGTCAAAGAAACGAAATACTAAGTCATCGTTAATCGCACATAAAGTACTTCAAATAAAGAATGTCTTTTCAAGTAAACCAAAATGTAGCACTAAAATCTCATTAGCAGTATATGTTCTAATTATGTAAGCCTTATAGTCGTTACGTAATCGTGCAACTAACAAGCAAGAATGTACACAACCAGTAACACTGTGTCCTCTGTTCACTACAACAATGCATTTGTAATTACTTGTCTAAATAAGTTCCCTAGGTTCTTGACTGGACAGTTAACTTTAAACATTGTTGCATGTTAACAGTTTCTAAGTCTGACAAAGCATACTCGTAACGTGAAGTGAAAAGTTTTATGGCAAAGACAAAATTAAAAACAGATTATCTCTCAATAAGCGGTTTTACATGTGAAATGTGGTGCAATCCTTTAATGTTCCTAGTACGCAGAGTTTCAACTTCAACGCAATTATCATGTGGTATACGTCGGATTTTGTAAAGTCCATTGTAAATCAGAAAGAATTTGTGACTGAAGTGTTTCTTCTTATGCGACAATGAATGAGCTCTAACGAGAACTTTCTGACCAATATGTAATTTCTTTGCATTTGCTTCACCGCGTAGTTTTCTCCTTTTGTCTGCTGCATACTTTATATTTTTAATAGCCAAATCAATTATGTCTTTGTGTCGAAGTTTACGTGTATTCGGGAAAGGTACAATCTCTCTGATTCTGTTCGGTGGTTCTTCATTCTTCAGTATAAGAACTGGTGGTAAAGCAGTGGAGTCATGAGGTATTTCATTCAGCACGTTTTGAAATAAGTGTAAATATCTGTCCCAGTGCTGATGGTTTCTGTGACAATAAAGTCTGCAAAGCTTATTGATTTCATTCCTAATCCGTTGAGACGGGTTACAGTGTGGTGAATACAATAAAATAAAAATAGGTTTCATTTTATGATTCCGAAGCATGCTTGACCAAACAGCAGACCTGAATCGTGGCCCGTTATCTGAAACGACTTCACTAACGTGTCCAACTTCGCGTAAGAAATTTTTAACAAAGGCGTTGGATACAGACCGTCCAGTGGCTTTACGTAACGGTGTGAAAGAAACAAATTTTGAAGTAAGTTCAACAGCGACTAGAACGTACGAAAATCCATTCTATGCTCTGACAGGGGGTCCCAAGAGATCAACAGCAACAAATTCTTTTAGTTTAGAAGGAATGATAGGAAACAAAGGAGCACGATGTGAGATGGTAGATGGTTTAGCTTTTTGACAAAGTTTACAAATAGACAAGACTCTTCGAATTCTCGTTTCCATATTGTTAAAATAACAGGTCGTTCAAAGAATATGATAACATTTTCGTGGACCAAAATGTGCGAGGCTGAAATGAATGTACCAAATGAGCTTATTAACAAAATCGTCAGGAATGCAAAGTACCCATAGCTTGTCATCAACAGTGCAGCGTTTGAAGAGTATGTTGTTTCTAACCAGATAATAATGCCGAATCTGTGTGTGTGTCTTTTCATGCCATTTACTTTTGATGTTTTTCAAATCGGATCTTTATCTTGTTCATGAGCAATGTCCTTTAAAGATGTGGTGATGAAGTTTTGGAAGGCGACTTTCTGAATGTAAAGAATACTGAAATTTTTCTCGAGGGTGCCTTCGGTGTTACTTTTCTCAAGCCCAGCCGGTGCGCGTGACAGTGCGTCCGCAACAATGTTCTCCTTGCCGGGAATGTAGACTATTGTGACGTGGAATTCTTGCAGAAACAATGCCCATCGTTTTAACCTTTCAGGATTTAATTTTGAAGACATAAGAAATTATAATGCACGATGATCACTTTATACTTTTACGTGCTTACCAGAAAGAAAGAAACGGAATTTGTTAAATGCCCAAACGATAGCTAAAGTTTCTAATTCAGTAACGGAATAATTTTTTTCAGATTTTGTTAGAATTCGGCTAGCAAAAGCAATGGTTTTCTGAACAGTAGTGTGATTTTCTATGGCTTCTTGAAATAAATGGGCACCAAGACCAACTTTAGAAGAATCCATGCTAAGGCAGAATTCTTGTGACAGATCTGGATGAACTATTATTGACGCGTTAAGTAGCGCTTCTTTCAAAGAATTGAATTCCAGCTGTGCCTGTTCCTCCCAGTTCCAAATAGTATTTTTTCCAGTGAGAGAACAAAGTTTTGGTGTAACTAGAATTTGCATATTCAGAAAACATCGGTAAAAATTTACGAGACCTAGAAAACTGCGGACTTGTTTTTTTGTGGATGCAACTGGAATGGCTCTGATTGCTTCTAACTTTTCAGGATCCGGCTGAATGCCTTAAGAAGAAATAATATGTCCCAAAAACATCACCTTTGTCCTACCGAATGACTTTTCCAAGTTAACTGTAATTCCAGATTCTGCAAAAATATGTAACACGCTGTTGAGGATGCGATTATGTTGTTCCCATGAGGCTTCTGCTATCAGAACATCGTCCACGTATAAGATGATGTGATGTTTTAAGAACTCAGGTAATACGGAATTTAACCCACGAATGAATGCTGCCGAAGAAATGTTCAAACCAAAAGGAAGTTTCCGAAACTGATAACAAACGCCGAAACAAACAAAGGCTGTGTATTTTCTACATTCTGGATGAAGTTCGATCTGATAAAAGCTGGATCTGAGATCAAAAGAAGACAACACTTTTACACCATTAAAATTTTGAAGAAGTTCTTCCAACGTTTGTGGCCTGTCTGCTTCAGGAATGATGATAGTATTGATTTGTCTCGAATCTAAGACAAGCTTGATCGATCCATTTTTCTTCTCAACAACATGTAATGGATTGTTGTATGAGCTTACTGCAGGTTCAATAATGCCCTCATCAAGCATAGATTGTATTTCTGTTCTAACACGGTCCCTATAAAGAGCTGGAATTAAAGTATGGTCTAACACAAAATTTAGTATGTCACGAACACGATATTGATATTGAAATCCCTTGATTGTTCCTGTTTTGTGAGTAAAAACTGTGGAACGTGCTTGTAAATTCTCAAAAAGATTCTGCCTATCAGTGTCATTACAATTCTCAATTGTTTGAATTTTATTCTGAATTAACTCATTAGTATCAAATACGCCGTCGATATCATCCCTGTCAGTACTTGCAGAGTGATTGTTAGTGTCAAGTTCCGTAGAAAATTCCGAACTGTTGTCTAACAAGAGGTAAAGTCGATTAATTTCCTCGCCATAGTTTGAGATCCAATCTTCAAATTTCAAAGCTATTGACTTACCTTCTTTCTCTAAACTCATTTCAGCATCGTGAAAGTTTAAGATTGCTTTGTATTCATTCAAAAAGTCTACTCCCAATATAATTTCCATCGACAATAATGGAACAATAAGAAAGTTCATAGAGAAGTTGTGGCTTTGACAAAAGAATTCGAAGTTGGTTTGTTGGCGTACATCTACACTTTTTCCAACGACTGCACCTTTTAATTTAATCTTACAAAACGGAAGTGTGGGGCAATTGTTCGACTTGTTTCATTTGCTAAAGGCTGTTTCACTAATTACTGAAATGGGGCTGCCAGAGTCAAGTACTGCCATAAATTTTATGTCATTTACTGTAATGTGAATCACAGGATATAATGTTGTTATGTTTTACGTCGTGTTCCTGGAGTAAGATGTCCCCAATGTCTTCTTTTTTTACGTAATTACTAGCCACGGCAGCTGCGTCGTCAGCTTCATAAGTACGTTTTGTGGCTGCCAGCGGTGTGAGTCATTGCTTATTGTGTCTTTGTTGGCGCGCGTCGTTATTGGGATTTAGAGATCTAGCTTCCACAAATTCACCTTGTCGAGAGGGCCCTGCCCTGTTTGAATCCCACCAGTTCTGATGAGATTCAGGTCTGTCGTTTTGTCGGTAGTTTACATAGTTTCTTTCTTGTCGGTCATGTGGTAGAGAATTTCTCCCGGAATCGTAACTGCACGGTGGACCGTTGCGTCTGAAGTTATTCTGTCTCCCTTGGTAATAATTATTTTGGTTCCCATATTGTTTGTTTCTCTGATTGTCTCTGTGATAGTCATTACCGCGGAGAGGTGATCTTTCCCTGTAATTATTACTACTATGCCAACGGTTGTTATACGGTTGGTGTCCCTTTTGGTCACGATTTACGTTGTAAGAATAGCCTTGTCGTATCCAGTTATTATTTCTGCAATCGCGGAATTGTGACGGATGTGACCTGTAATTGTTGTGTTCCCGTTTTCGCGTTCCGCGATTGTCAGTGTCAATTTCCAATTCTTGTAAGAGACCCTGAAAAGCTTCAATGTCGTCTTTGCAACGTCCCACCAAAATAAAATGTCGTAAATGGTCAGGCAATTTGATTAATCAAATGCGGATGAGTTCTGAGGGGCTGTGTGGGTTTGAAAGATACTGATTCTTATGTAACATGTCTTCGAAATATTTGACAAGACTGGAAAATTCAGATTGTTCGAAATGTTTCATCATTATGAAGCTATTTTTTACTCGGTCTTGCGTAGCTTGAGACAAATATGCTGAGAGGTAGGCATGACAAAATTCTCCTTCACTGTGACAATCGTGAATGACCGATCGCATTCTTACAGCTGGTTCATTCTCTAAGTAGTCACACATAAATTCTAATCTGTGCTCTAATGACCAGTTGGGAGGAAAACAATGAGAGAATTGATGAAGCTACGCTTTTGGATGAATGTCGTTGCCAGAATTCTCAAATGTTTTGAATTTACGTGCAGTAATAAACAGCTTATAGTCAAAATCATCATGTCGGCGAGTCGCATGTCGGTCATTGTTACGTCGTTTCGGCTGTTCCATCACAAAATTCAGTGTACCTTGCCAATTTCTTTCTTAATTTCCGAAGTGCCCTGCGTTATTATTTTGTCGCTGTTCCGTATTTCTATGTCCCTCTTCCCGTGTTGGAGCGCGAATCTCCTCTGAAATATGTAATTCTTGTATTATTTGCGCCAACTGATCTTGTACTTCCCGCATTTCTCTTTTGTGTTGCGTATTAATTTGATTCTGTTTTTGTTTGAATTTCCTAATTTGTTCGTGTTCTTCTGTGTCATTGAAGTCTACGGGTCTTGTGTCATTCAGATCATCATCTACCTTTGCAGATAAGTTAGTGAACTGATCCGAAAGTTCGGCTACTTTCTCCGATAGTGCACTGACTTCCTCAGTGTGTTTTTCTGAACCAAGTTTCAGAGTGTCCATTTGTGTTAAAATCGTATCTACTGTGTCCTTTACGTTTTCCTGAGTTTTTGCAAGTTGCGTAACCGAATCAGTAGATGCAACTGAGTCAATTTTAGCTTGCAAGGCGTCGTGATTTTCATGAACAATAGTCTGCAGTTCCTTTATGGCTGCTTCGTGATTCTGTAATGCATTTTCATGATGCGAAAAAATAGGTTGAAAATGCTCACAAATTTGTGTTTTTACATTACAGACTTTTTGACATTTAGATTCGATTTTTAGGAACTCAGCAGTTAAACCTTCACGTGCTTGTTCAAGCATGGTGTCTCAGTTTTGAAGCTGTTGCTGTGAGTGTTTTTGATTTTGTTCCATTGCGTCCAACTTTTGAAGATTTTGTTCCCTTGTGTATAACTTTTGATTTGTCGCACTAATTGTAATAACAACGCACTGGTGTCTGAAACATGTTCCGCAGTGCTATTCGCAAGTGCATTTGAACCGGCAATATTCGCATTTTGAAAAGCAGAAAATGTGTCTTGACTTATTTGAGAAAACGGTGAGGACCCAAAACCTGAATCTACCGTATGTGCCGACTGGCTGGAAAAAACAGGCACCTGCTGTAGGTCGCCTCTGGTAAGTGGCGCTCCTGCGCATCCTGTATTCGCGTAGATGCGATGAGCAGAGGGGGCGATTTCACAAGTACATATTCATTACTAGAACTGACATATGAACTAAAAAGTTGAAAATTGGGAGTGGAAAAATGTGCCATTGAAGTCATGTGGCTTACTAAAATCCCGCAGACTCAGGTAAATATGGCAATCTCTATATAACATTACAAAACCGTAAGAGAAGCACTTGTGAATGAGTACGTAATTGTAACAACCATGACTGTCAAAGGAAAAGCGCTTCAAGAAAGTATTATCAGTGTATAAGAGGACTAATACTTGGCGTATTAAATTGACTCCTGACATGGAGGAATAACGTAGAAGGGCACACTGTGAAAAAGAAACTGCAAATATTAAAATAGAAATGTAAATTAGGGAAAGAGAGGGGGAGGGGGAAAGGGAGGAGGGGCATATGTCATCACTTGTGAAGCAACAAGTTAAAGGAACTGGTCTTACTAATAAAGAATGCTATATGAAAAAAAATGTACTACAAAGGGTGGTGTAATAAAACACACAGTTAAATAATGAACAGACGAAGGCACTAAAAGCAATGTATAAATCCCTAGAAATCACAATCTGTATGTCAGAATTTAAAAAAAAACACTAAAATTGAAAAAGGGGGCAATGTCTAAGGTGATTCATTACTAAAATGCTTAACAGCTACTTAACTGAGGATGAATTGGTCGCTCGGACACCAATAACGTCTACTTGAAAGTTGAAGCTCATCATTTGAAGAGTAGTCATCGTTTTTCTCTGAGTGCCGAAACAATGGAGAAGGTTTAATGAACCTGGTTGGCTGTTATTTCCAGACCACTGAAACAAATGATTTTGTTGATGGAGAAACAGTACTCACACCAATATAAGGTATTAGCTTTCAATCTAAAGCCGGCCGGTGTGGCCTAGCGGTTCTAGGCGCTTCAGTCTGGAACCGCGCGATCGCTACGGTCGCAGGTTTGAATCCTGCCTCGGGCATAGATGTGTGTGATGTCCTTAGGTTAGTTAGGTTTAAGTAGTTTTAAGTCCTAGGGGACTGATGACCTCAGATGTTAAGTCCCATAGTGCTCAGAGTCATTTGAACCATTTTATTTTCAATCTAAAGTGCCAATTGTAAACAGGAAGCGAAAATATATAAGATCGCAACATAAATACTGGGGGAATATCTCCAGTCCTCTTCATTTAGCTGTTGGAAAATGTTTTTAAGGATTTGGGATGAAATATCGAAACTTGAGGGAGAAATGAAGGGGATAAGAAGCAAATAGTTTATTAGAATGTTGGATGATTTTTGTAGTAATTGGAAATCTAGCACTACAGAAATAAAAACCGAGCTATTGCACAGGCAGACATTAGAGCAGTTTTAACAATCCCTCACAGATAACTGTATCTTCTACCAACGTAATACATTTAAGACACTTTTCATAACAGACACTGGTCAACTAGAAAAGCTTCTTACTTTCATAGACGTGGAAAAGATACACTGAAGTGAAGAAAGTGGTCGGATACTTCTTAATATCGTGTCGGACCTCCTCCTGTTCCGTTCAAATGCCTCTAAGCACTATGCGACTTAACATCCGAGGTCATCAGTCCCCTAGAACTAATTAAACCTAACTAACCTAAGGACATCAAACACATCCATGCCCGAGGCAGGATTCGAATCTGCGACTGTAGCAGCCACGCTGTTCCGGACTGAAGCGCCTAGAACCGTTCGGTCACAGCGGCCGGCCTCTCCTGTCCGCCGTAACACAGGGCGTGGACTCACCAAGCCGCTGAAACGTCCCAGTGGAAATATTGAGCCATGCTCCCTCTATAGCAATTTATAATAAAGGGTTGGTTCAGGACCTTCTGCACAAAATGCCTCCCGATTATGTCTCATAGATTTTCGATCAGTCTCCATGCCATTCACTTGCACTTTCCAGAATGTTCTTCAAACCCATAGCGAACAGTTTTGGCTCCGTGTCATGGCGCAATGTCACCTATAACAATGCGAACACTATTTGGGGGCCGGCCGAAGTGGCCGTGCGGTTAAAGGCGCTGCAGTCTGGAACCGCAAGACCGCTACGGTCGCAGGTTCGAATCCTGCCTCGGGCATGGATGTTTGTAATGTCCTTAGGTTCGTTAGGTTTAACTAGTTCTAAGTTCTAGGGGACTAATGACCTCAGAAGTTGAGTCCCATAGTGCTCAGAGCCATTTGAGCCACTATTTGGGAATAGGAAGTCCATTAACGGCTGAAACTGAAGCAGGCGAACACAATCATTTCCAGTGAATTGAAAGTGCAGTTAGGCCACAGGACCCAATACGGACCATGTAAACACAGTCCACACCTCTGTTGAGCCACCACCAGATTGCACAGTGCCTTATTGACAACCCGGGTCGATGGCTAAGGGAGCTCTGCGCCACACTCCAACCATAACATGAGCTGTCATCACCTCATATCGGCTCTCAACTGAGCAAACCACAGTTTCTCAGTCGTCTAGGGTTTAACTGATACGGTCACGAGCCCAGGAGAGGTGTTGTAGACCTTGTCGTGCTGTCAGAAAAGGCATTCGCTTCGGTCGTCAGCTTCCATAAAACATTTAAGTCAAATTATTCCGATCTATCGTAACGGATGTGTTCACCGTACGTCCAACATGGGTTTATTTCACGCATTACTGCTTGTCTGTTAGCACTGACAACGCTACGGAAACGCCTCTGATCTCGGTCCATAAATAAAGGCCACCGGCCACTACACTGGTTGTGATGAGAGGTAATGCCTGATATTTAGTGTTCTCTGCACACTCTTGACAGTGCGGGTTTCGGAATATTGAATTCCCTAGCGATGTCCCAAGTGTCTTCCTCCAATTACCATTCTGCATCCAAAGCCTGTTAATTCCTGTCATGCAGCCATAGTCACGTCAAAAAACTTTTAATATGAAATACCCGACTACAAAAGTCAGCTGCACCAACGGATGACTCTTTTATACTGTGGTGACACTACCCAGTATTTTAGACGAAAGTATTAAATCTTCAGTGTAAGTGACTTAAAGTAACATGGAAGCCACTGCAGAGTACTGTGGTCACAACACTGGTCATCAGCCATCCAAAGCCGACTTATAGGGAGCAATAAAGGATTCACAAGTGAGTTGCAAAGCGAGGATAGCTGCGGTAAATTGCCCCGTGCAGAAATGAATGATGTAGTAAGCGGGTCGTTGCCACCACACTCAAGCGGGTCTTCTTGTTATTGGCGACGTGACTGGACGCCGGCTTTTAGAGAAACAAATGATATTGAGGACAGGACGTCATTCGACTCGATGACTTTGTCACCGCTGAGCAGCCGCACCACGACGCCAGAGCACCATAAGACCGCGAGACGACTGGGCAGCGCCAGCAGCAGCCTCCAGTTCGAGCCCAGGCTTCCTCTGACGCCGTTCTGGGTCCTTCACAGGGCTTGGTGCCACAGCCACGCTGGCCTGCTGTCCGAGCCAGCTGCCACCAACACTGAGGTCCAGGGAGGGACTCAGCATCACAACGCCAGCCGCCGTCCGGTGCCTGTGCACGAGGTGCGATCCGAGAGCGATCCACAGTCGCCTCCGCCACTGTGGAGCAAAGAGTAGCGGAGTCGCGCCTGGCTTGTCACTCCACGGGGAATCGCTCCTGTTGAGACAGGTCGTGGCTTGACTACGGAGACAGGCCGGAGTCCTGATGCAGCAACGCCGGAAGCCGTCCTAGCAGTCGAAGTGAGCTGCACCTTCCAGAGATCACGAACGGAGACGTGCCTGCCTCATGTAGAAAGGAAGATACACTAAAATTGTACTGTTAAATCGTCCACAGCTCTTTCACTGGTTCCCCATCACCTGCGACATCAACACGCACACATACCACCCCCTACACAGGTCACATCACAGAGTGACCGATACTGTGTGGAATCAGGAGAGCCGACGTCGTAGCAAACAACTGCAGAGTGTGTGCCACCTCCGCAGCACTTCGTTCGAGCCACAGCAAGCAATGTCGTTCTTGTGTGGTGGTAGTCATGAGTTCGAAGTTTAGAGAGTGTTATGATACGAAATTTATATTTACAAAACCATAGGAATCTGTGAATCTGTCTCAATTTCGGAATAACGATAAAGACTAACCGTTTGTATCTGAACCTTGCGCTCCGTGTAATATACTCTGACTTCTGCGCCTTGTGCTGAATCAGCAGCGGAACTGCTTTACTTGTAACCGTTTTCGGCACACAGCTAGGCTATTTGAAGAGTCCAGGTGGCTCTTGATTAGAGAGAAGAAGCAACTTGGAACTAAATGTTCTGTGCACATTGTTTCCTTGTTGTGTGATTTTTGTCGTGGATGACGGACGCAGAGGCAAAATCAGAGCCATGAGGTCTCGGCGGGGAAGAAGTGGTGCAGTCATTAGTGGATCAGATGGCTCAACTGAGAACAGATAACGTGTTACTGTTTAATGAACTAGCAGGAAATAATCGCAAACTCTAGGAGTGGATCCGACTGTAACGAATCTTGTTTCTCTTTTCTACAGTAGAGCCTCTGAGTACCTGATGCATTTATAGAGCATTGCTACATCAGCTGACATAGGGGATTGGTCAGATAAACAGTTGTTGCAGATCTCATGATTACGTTTGTCAGGAGAAGCAAAATTATTCTTAAGGCCTACAGAAAAACTGGGAAATGCAGGAACTTTTGACCGGTTGAGACAGGAGTTGGAACAACAACACACAAAGCATAATAGTGCACGGGTTTTTCGCGAACAATTAGGGATGGTATTCAGGAGACATTATGAGGCAGCAGAAGGCTTTGCAGTTAGAATTAGGAAAATTAACGTTAATACCTAAGACCTCTCATTAAAGAGGAGGTATACAAAGTGGTGCTGGAAAAGGCCGAACTACGGGTACTCTATGCTTATTGAAGGGGTTTGGCAACGGAAGTGTCTAGGAGAGTGCACACGAGCCGAAAGATCTTCATGAAGGACTTTGGTTATCTTTGGAGTACAAATAAACTGATAGGTCGACAGCGGTAAGAGAGCGGAAACCGGTATTTACGTCGAATATTAATTGTTATAATTGCGGTGGAATGGGGCATGTAGAAAGATAATGTTAACTATTACGTAACCCAGAGAACAATTGGAAAAACAGGGTCGCCAACAGTTTGGCAGAAATGACAGTAGAGGAGATAATGTTCAACGGCGAGGCAATATGGATTGTGGTACAGGTAGTGCAGGGAATAGGTATGGTCAGCTAGAAGGGAGCCCCAGGGTCACCGGCAGAAATTCCTCATAGGAATGCAGAAGCGGAATGTGTCATTATGGGTGTTGTAGATGGAATATAGTATAAAGTATCATTGGACACAGGAGGATATGTGTCAGCAGCCTCGAGAGAATTAATCGCTAGGAGGCAGTGGAGCCCACCACAATGTGATTTACATGGGTTAGGGGATCATGATATACGACCATTGGCGTCATTAGTGGTGAATTTTTCGGTTGGGAGAACCAGTTTTATACAGTATGTGGAAATGATGTCTCATGTAAGCGAGGAGTACAGCATGATCTTAGGGTTACATTTTCTGCATCAACATCAGGCCATGATTAACATTCGACAACGTATAGTGGAAGTGAGTGGGAAGACATAAGACATTCCGACTAGGGGAAACTGTTGTCAAGGTTAATGTGCCACGAGGGGTGTAGTTTAGAGGCAACACCGACTCAAAAGAAGGCATCGGCGCTTGTTTGTGAGGTCGCGTCAGCTAGGCACGGCGAACGCCAGGTCTGTTGCAGGCAGAAACACCTGGGCGTGCTTATTTCCGGACAAAATGTTTGGTATTGTTTTGGATTCTGCAGTTCTATTTAGATGAAAGATTTTCTTACTATCGTAAAGCTACAAATGAAGATCACAGTTCTGTGTTACTGAATCCTGTCGAAACAAAAGTAGATCAATCTGAGAAGATGCTTTGCCCCATTGCAAGTTTCGGAAATTTTACATTCAAGTAACTACATTTACTTAATCCATTTTGTTATCAAAACTTAACCCAACCCCCTTACAATGAATTTGTTTCTTTTATTTATTTATTTTCGTTTGATATCGTCACTGTAAATGTGAACTAATTTACATGTGTAAATGTCCAACTGTTGCCAGTCGTTAGATTACAATCGTCTTCAACGAAAGGAATTCTAAACAGGAAACAAAATATCTTCATACATCGAAAATACTGCTGTGCTTTAAGTTTTTTAAACATGCACATTAGAAGAGATAAATATTGCCTTCTTGCACCTGAAAGGAGAAAGTTTATAACCTAAAAAAAAGTTATTTGGTAAAACAAGCATCTCTCTCTTGCCTCTTTTTCTGTTCCCCACTCCCTACCCCAAAGTGTACAATCGCAAGATATTTCATTATCATTCAGTGCTCCTCACCGCATAGTCAACCAAGATACCTAAAGAAGAGCACCAATATGTTCACAGTTTCTTGTAAAAGCAACCCAGTACAAATGTAACTTCCTCAGATTTACAAGTAAGATAAAGAGGCACGGATTCTGTTGGTGCTGGACTATAAAGTTGTTTTTGTATGTCTATCCGTAAAACAGGTGGAAATTTAAGTTCAGGAGTACACTATCTGTTAAGAAGTGTAATGAATTGCACAATTAAATGGTTGCAGAAATCTCTTAGAACTATGTGTGTTGGTCAACTACCGAAAATAGTTTCACATTTTCTTGTGTCAGAGAAGGAGACACCACCATTATAAGTATAATAAAAATAGTCCCAGGTACTAACACTTCATAGGCATTTAAATTTTTGACATGCAACTCTTTCACTAATAAGAAAGATTAGCTATGAAACCCGCTATGCACGAGACTTATGTTCAGATCCCTCAATGATAAAAGGAGTGTAGAATATATACTGACAGTGGAATAAAATAAAAATGAACAGAAATTCAACTAGAGCAGTATATGCTTTGCTAAGAAATGTGATGAATTATGGATTTCACTGGTTGCAAAAGTCACTCAATACAAAATGTGTTGCTCACTTATCAACTCAGGTGTCATGTTTTCTTGTTAAGAGGAGAAACACACTACCATTATGAACGTAATGGAAAAAAAACAATCTTACGTGATAACACTGCAGAATGTACACAATAAAAATTAAATGTTCACATCTTGCAGTCTAATGGAGAAACTTTATAATCCAACACAATTTTAAGAAATAAAATAAACATCTCTGTTTCTTTCTTTCTTCCTTCTGCCACAACGTGTACAGAGACAAGAAATTTCATTTCATTAACTTCCAAAGCTCCAAAT
The DNA here is from genome assembly GCF_023898315.1 of Schistocerca nitens. Taxonomy (NCBI): domain Eukaryota; kingdom Metazoa; phylum Arthropoda; class Insecta; order Orthoptera; family Acrididae; genus Schistocerca; species Schistocerca nitens. The sequence continues at coordinate 364,297,502 of NC_064622.1, forward strand.
ACCATAGATCAACCATAAAACCTTCAGAAGAGCCCAAATTCGACCATAGTGTGTTGCAGAAGCAACACAGTATACACTAACTTCCTTATGAAATGTATTAATAATCTATAAACAGGAACAGCTCCGTTGGTGTTGGACAATGAAATTTAAGCTTGTGCGATATATGCTTTGACGAGGGATTTAATGAATTGCATACTGTACTGCTTGTGTAAGTCACATGAACAGTATGTGATGAACACTTATGGTGTATCACAGCATAAGTTTCATTTTCTTGTCTGGGAGAACCATAATCATTACTGTAAAACTGATGCAGAAATTTGTTTCTCCTAGTACTTCAAATAAATTTCAACATTTGATCTACCACTTTTTCACCAATAGTTAACATAATCTTCTATCCATGTGTGACATTTTCAATGCCCTGAGTGGTAAGAGTTTAGAAAGAAATAAAAGTTTCCTTTTGTTTTAATAATAATAACGCAATTGCAATTACATTCATATATTTCTTAACTTAAAGTCTGTACTTTCCTCTTCTTTTTAGCATTACAACAATCATTAATTTTCTTCACATAATCATTGAGGAGAATACTTGTGGAAACAAGTAACAGCTCACTTAGTACTTTACAATATCCTTTTTTACAAGTGAATTGTGGTAGGAAGAAGCCTAATGTGTTTACCCTGTTAGTTGTCAAATTAATTACAAGCTCTCTCTGATGGCTGTGTCTCAGGAATTCAGTCTCCCTGCTACTTTCAATTAGCTTCTGTACTGTTATGTAGTTGTACATGACAGCATTCACCATATCCAAGTGTGGGTACAGCAGGCCTCGCATGTCCATTGCTGCTATTAAAGTATTATTGCAAGCACTGTCTTCAGGCAATGCTTCCCTGTCCAAAACCATCACTGAAGCACAAATTTCACACTTAAGTCTCTTTAGAGCAATCCGAGTACAGCATCCAGATAAATATATAAGAAGAGGAAGCAGTATCTCCACCTCCTTTACATCTGTAGGTGAATATTCAATATGAATTGTGTCACTAACAGTAGATGTAGATGATGCAGTAGTGGTTTCCAGATCAACTGGAAATGTAGGGAGATTTTTTATCAGTATTTGCAAAAGAAACAGTTACATTCCCAAAGAAACTGGATTGCAATGGAAGAAGGTGCTGAAGTCTTACCTTACATTGAGTTTCAAAGACTTGTCTTAACGATACTAAGTATTATTAACCTGCATATGTTCTATAATTGCCAAACCTTGCCTCAAGACCATCTATTTGTATTTTACCTGACAAAAAGTACTTGAAGCCAAGTTCATTAATACAGTACCTGGCCATTTCAATTAGACCATGAGTGGTGTCTGATAGTGCCCAGTGGGTGTCTCGTGTAAGGCAGTTATACTTTAACCCCATCTGGTCCCAAACATCTAGCCAGTTCAAAAACTTATTCAGAAACAAGAAATTATCCTCATTTCCTGTCACAGTCAGTGGATGGTTAAGTGAATTCTTCAAACGTTCACCTTTGTATTTTGTTTGTACATTCACCACTGACCACCAATTTTCAATTAAAGTAATAAAATATGCAGTATTCTGATATTCATACAGGTTGTGTTCCGCACCTAAAGTGAAAAGCCCCTGTACAATACAGGGATTGTAAACATTTAAAGCATATTTTACATTCTGCCATTCAAAATTTGATGTACAGAGACTTTTCATACACAAGCCATAGGAGTACTTAATGATTGTTTTACTTTCCAAGGCATGGAGTTTCTTCAGAGTAGAAAATGAAGCAACTTTTAATCTCAAAAGTTTGTTTAACATAAGCATGAAAGTTATATTCCACCTGTTCCTTCCGAGGGCTTGCACCAAACTTTAAACATATCTTTTGAAGTGTACAAGGATGTGGCGCAAACATGTAATGAGACTTTCTCATAAACCTGTAAGCATGTGGGGAAATTGAAAATAATATGGCACAGAAAACTATAAATTCAGGAGAATACCTCAACCGTTCTTGGGATACAGTCAACAGCCGAACTTGTTCCATTAGAAATTCTATACAGTAAAAACTCGACTAACCGTTACTCTTTAAACCATCAGTTTCTGTTAACCGTCACTGATATAAGAGCATACTAATACTGTAATAACAGAATGCTACCGAGCGGGGTGGCGCAGTGGTTAGACACTGGACTCGCATTCGGGAGGACGACGGTTCAATCCCGCGTCCGGCCATCCTGATTTAGGTTTTCCGTGATTTCCCTAAATCACTCCGGGCAAATGCCGGGATGGTTTCTCTGAAAGGGCACGGCCGACTTCCTTCCCCATACTTCCCTAATCCGATGAGACCGATGACCACGCTGTCTGGTCTCCTTCCCCAAACCAACCAACCAACAGAATGCTCTTAGTTGCAGTGACGCGTTAGCTTTGTTTATTTACTCTATTTTAGTGGGAAGTGAATGTACCCGCCCGCCGTAGAATGGTACATAAAATATGACCTTCAGTTGACGTGCTAACACATCTCCCCCTTTTCTTGTCTTTGCCTCACTTGTGAGTCAACAATCACCACTCGATCGGTTTCCAGTTGTGGCGAGAAGACTGTAATTGTCGCAGTGTATCTAGTGGGCTGTGCCGTGTTATGTGTTTTCCACTTGAATAAGCTTTACTGACTAATATTTTACACTACCGTATTTAGTGCAGGTGTGTGTGATACAGTGACTTGATAAAATGTCTGAAAAACGTAAACGTGTTGTTTAAGGACTTAATCAAAAACTTGAAATTGTAAAACGCTTTAGAAAGGGCGAAACTGCGACAACTGTAACGCTGATTTATGGTATTGGAAGAACAGCAGTTAACGATATAAAACGTGATGCTGATAAAATAGAACAGCATGTTACTCTGAAAAGCAGTCTTTGCCTACATGCAGGTCAAATAAATCATGCCTTCGAGTAAGTAAAAAATAATGTAGAAAACATCATTTCCTCTATTCAAGTGTGAATACTAGTTGCCGAACTGACCGGTCAAAATTCGTTTACTACTCAAGACTGACAACACAAAACCAGTAGTGGTGCCTGGGTACAATATCGTACAGGTCTTCAAAGGTATAAATTAAGAATAAAGAACTATAAAACTAAAAACATATAACACTATCGGATTTACTTACTTTGGAATATTTGGTTCGTGAAAGTGCATCCCTGTGAATGGCGGAAATCCACTTGCGACGAAGGTTTTCGCCGTTAGTAAATGAAAACACATGGACCTTAGGTCGATTTGGATAATTCCCGTTAAAGCGAGGAACACAACACTTGTATACCATGGTGAAAACTCTCACTATAACTGCTGTAGTTGAAAAGACACAATAATTAACACAAAAAGAACGGCACTACACAACCAGCACTCACGATCATACGCCATGTGGCATGCCTAGGCGTTGTGACGTCACTAACGACTGATGACATAGCGCCAGGGACTACTATAGAATCGGTGTTGGTAGAGGACGGTCTTGTTAAACCGCGAGCAGTTACATTGGAGGGTAGTGAAGTAATTTTTTTCTACTGCGAGTTGAATAGTGAAACGTAGTAGTGTATGTGTACAGGAAAGAAACGGTGGTAAAGTGGTACCCGACAGTGTGGATAAATTTGTCACTGAAGTCATCTGTTTCAGTTCTGGTATTTCCAGACTTCTAGAAAGAATTTATATTGTCATGTGACGCGTCGACTACTCCCCTGGCTGCGTTTTGAGCAAGTAGGTCGACGGTCAAGAATATCCCGTTGCCTTTTCATCAAGACAATTGAACACTGCAGAAAGAGAGAGGTCTTAGTCCGGTGTACAGAATAACATATTTTCGATGTTATCTGCACAGAAGGAAGTTTAAGGCGATAACGAACCATGCAGCTTTAAAGTGGTTACTGGAAGATTAGCTTGATGGACATTGAAACTCAGTGTATTTGAGTACAAAGTATTCCACAAAAGCCAGGAACGAGACATAGAAATGCGGACGGACTAAGCAGAAAAATAGCTGTAATACAAGGGGTGGGTCATGTTATGGAATGGCGAGCAGCACATAATACTGACGATCAACGTAAGCAGTATAAGAAACAGTAGTAATTTGGCATGCAGGACAGATTATTGTGAAAAGAGACAAAATTAGGACCACGAGTGGTTGTGTCAAACAAGCTAAAATTGGAAGCGTTACGTGAGATGAATGATCACATTTTGTTTAGCCACAGTAGCTGCAGGGCAACGAATGGAAGGGTGGTGGAGAAGTATTTCAGGAAAGGAGGGAAGGATGATGTGGATAGATACGTCAAGCGTTGGGGATTGTGCACAGAGAGCCAATTTTTGTTGAAAGCAGGTAGTGTTACAATGACTGCCAGAAGTAACCCACCCAATCAGTTTCATTGCAGTAAATGCGTCAGGACTATTCAACAGAACGTTTCCTGCTGACCATAATAGATCATTTTTGTCGTTATGTCAAGATGATGCCAATGCCGGACTAACAGGCAATCAAAGGCCAGGAGATGTTTCTTAATAGGTGGATACTGAAGATCGAAGTACCACAGACAATGATAACAGGCCAGGGGACAAATTTCATATCAGACCTGATGAAAGAATTGTGTCGCTTGCTGAGGGTGAAGAAGTTGAGAATAGCCCACTGCATCGGAAAGCTAATAGAAAAACCGAGAAAATTCGTAAAACAGTTGACAAAATGCTTAGTTACTACGTGGATTCAAATCACTGAAACTGGGACACATACGTATCTCTTACCATAAACTCATATAACTCTGAAGTACGTACTAACACTGGGTTATCACCATTCTTGTTACAGTATGGAAAAAGACAGCGTCAAGTTCGGATGTGGGAGAAAGGGAGAAGCAGTCCACGAATTTGCAGGAAAAATAAAGGTGGTGTGGAACAGAGTACACAGAGCAAATACTACGACTTCGCAGAAACAGGAAGAGGCAGTGAGGCCTGTGGGGACGGTACCTCAGTACAAGGTGAGCCAACGGGTGATGCTGTCGAGTCCATATACGCCAAAGGGAAAGACAAACAGCATTTTAACATGGTACCAGTTCTCGTACCAAGTAGTCAGAACTGTGTCACTGGTGAAAGTGAAGCTGCAGTAGCCACCAAGGACGATGATTGTGTATTTCAGACGTCTGCGACCATTCGATGGAGTGCCAGAGGTGGTTCCACAAGAAATTATAGTAAAGGCAAGGGACGATATTAGGAGAAAAACGTGAAACGATGAGCAACGGGAGACTAGCTATACATTAGAATCAGGAGAGTAGTTACGTCTATAGACTGTGTGCAGTTCATTTGTATGTGTACTTTAGGATGTAACGTTCGTAGTAGTATAGACCCATGTAATTATTTGTGGTTGTCTTATCAGTAGAATAATAAGATGTTCGTTGTTCAGGGACTGCAGGTTTCTTGGGGGAGAGGAAGTGAAATGGATACCTGTCCTCAGGAGAAGGGGAAAAAGAACGCTCCTTTTCGCAGTACTGTACCTCTTCACTGCGGGTAGAGTAACTGCAACTGCATTACATGGACAGTGGAATCTAGTTTTCCAGACAAGTGTGGTATTTTCTAGCATTAGACAAGGTAATTGCAGTCGCTAGGTAACAGCACATGGGACGCAAGGACTGAGTTAACAAATTTGTAGAAGGCAGTCCATCAGGCGTTACATGGACTATTAACTACCGTCTTGCTGTCACCGGAATTACAACTAGTAGTGGAACCAAATAGTCAGAACTTACATTTTACTACCACAGTGCAGCAGTGCGTGTAGTTACACACAGCGTGTGGCTGTACGTGTTGGTAAAAATATCACTAGCTGGGAAACATCCAGTATTTAGGTGTTACACGTTAACTTACAGGGTGAAGTTAGGCAGTTGGGAAATTTATGCAAGTAAGAGAAAACGTATGTTACTACTATCAGAAGACGGGGATCGACACGTGGAAGAGATCGCAGGTGAGATCTGGAAATGTTAGAGCGGTGTGCTCACCGTATGCCCAACTCCTGAGGTTATAATGTGTAGGGACGTTGAAACTTGCAAGGCGGAAGATTAGTACTTAACGGGACTAGGTGTGATATAGTCGGACTTATGTTTCATTTACCACTGGCAGTGATTTAAGTGTTGCAATTCGTATCACCATGGCGGTTCTGATTTGCTTTGCCAAGCTTTTATTTATTTATTTATTTTATCTTGTCTTTATTTGTGGCGACGTAGCGTTAGGAGACCAAATCCAGGGGTAATACAAGCTTCGATAGACTGGATTCCCAGGGCACTTATTTAATAGAAATAGGTAAGCTGGGGTAACTGAACAGATAAAGAGTATAGTTATAATTAAAGAAGAGTAGTGGGTCTGAGTAAAACCGGAGGAATTATTCATGGAGGTAGGAAGTGTAGTGCCACAATACAGTAAAACTTTATTACATACTTTTTTTCAGTTCTACAGGAAACAAACGTAAAAGTATCGTATCTTCAGTGTAAGTGACGGAAAGAAGCATGCAGGCTGCCGCGGATATTGGAGTAACTATGTTGGCCGTCAGCCATACGTAGTCAACATGAAGGGCACAATAAAAGACGCATAAGTGATTTCCCGAATCAAGGATACCAGAGCACAGTGGTAAACTGCTCTGCGCAGCGAAGAACAATGTAGTAAGAAAGTCGTTGCACCCACACTTGAGCGAGTCCCTTTGCTATTGGTGACGTGACTAGAAACCACGTTATTAAGAAAGAAATGAACAGTGACAGAGTATAAATGTGGCTGAATTTGAGGACAGGATGTCATTCGATTAGAGGACTTAATAATTGCTGAGTAGCCGCACCATGACGGTGGAGCACCGCCTTACCGCAAGACGACTATGCAGCACCAACATCAGCCTTAGGTTCGAGCCAAGGATTCGTCTCTCGCCGCACTGGGTCCTTCAGAGGACTTGATGCCATAGCCCCACCGACCCAGTTACCATGCCTGCGGCCACCAACACTGAAACCCAGCCGTACTCTGCCTGTGCTCCCACCTGCTGTGTCACGCTGTTGTAGCTAGTCGTGGCCTTGCCTTCGCCACCAGGCCGGAGTCCTGATGCAGCATCGCCGGACGCCGTCCTAGCAGCCGACACCAGCTGCGCCCTCCAGAGCTCACAAGGAGACGCGTGCCTGCCTCCTGTAGAACTGAATATATAATAAAGTTCTATTGTTAAACTGTCAACAGCGTTTCCACTGGTTGCCCACCAACTACACCTTCACCACACATGCACCACCCACTACAGACGTGCCACTACAGAGTGGCCCGCACAGTACCTTGTGCACGTGAAACTACGTCCTTCTATAGACGTGCATATCGCTATTCCACGATTTTTGTCAGCTCAGTGAAATTAAAGAAATGAATTATAAAATTAGGTCAAAAGTTAAATGATTCACGAAATACAAAGAGCGTATGGAGTAACTTAAAATGTTTACAAAAGAAAGCATACATCCCAAAAGACAACACAAAGAAGAGTAGTCACAGAATTTTGATTCTCACTTCGTAAAATGGTTACGAAATGAATTGTTGTTTGGCACCAGTACATGGGATAAATCCTCGTACGCATTATGCCACAGTACCACAGCAGGCCGCTAGAGGAACCAAAACAGGATGGCGCAGTCTGCCACGACAATTGAACTGAATGACACATTTCTCTTGGCCCGGACGGCATAACTGAAAAGCCTTTGCTCCTGTTAGCAAATGAGATAAACAAAGAAAATCTGCCAAATTAATGTTTTATCCATTATCGGGCCATGGACAACGCACCTACTTGCAGATGGTCGCTGATTTGTATGGTTACCAGCGGAAAGGTGCTGGTAATCACTGTACTAATAAACAAAAGATTTAGAAAAGACCAGGGACGTTCAGTGAGTAACGCAACACATTTCTTTTCCCTGAAATCAGGTTCGTTTTATTCAAGGTTCCAATACACCACATTATTCCCCACTCTTATCGTTACAGAACGGCCTTGCCGCAGTGGTAACACCGGATCCCGTCAGGTCTCCGAAGTTAAGCGCTCTCGGGCTGGGCTAGCACTCGGATGGATGACCATCCGGTCTGCCGAGCGCTGTTGGCAAGCGGGGTGCACTCACCCCTTGTGAGGCAAACTGAGGAGCTACTTGACTGAAAGTAGCCGCTCCGGTCTCGTAAACTGACAGACGACCGGGAGAGCGGTGTGCTGACCACATGCCCCTCCATATTCGCATCTAGTGACGCCTCTGGACTCGAGGATGACACCGCGACTGGTCGGTACCGTTGGGCCGTCGCAACCTGTTCGGTTGGTTACAAATCCCATTTTTCAACATTAGCTCCGTTCAGTGTGTACATAACCTCCGGCCAGTGCGACAGCGTTACGCCACGTTTCTGAGAGGCCTATTGCCCGCATTGTACCACTCCACTGCTCGACGTTGCTGCATCAATAACCTTCCCATCATCCACGTACTGTTTCCAGCGGAGTGCATCCTTCACTGGGCCAAACAGGTGGAAGTCGGAAGATGCGAGATCTGGCCGTAGGATGGACGAGGAAGAACAGTCCAGTGAAGTTTTGTGAGCTTCTCTTCCGTGCACAGAGATGCGAGAAGCCTTGGACTGTTCATTTGCATCTTTGTGGAAACTAAAATGGCGAAGTCGTTTCTCCAATTTTGTAAGAGGTAGCATAGTGCGCTTTAGCGCTGATCGTTGTACCATGAAGGAGGAAATCCAAATAGCCCCTTCAGAGTCCCAGCAGACTTTACTTTACTGATTGGGGGTGCGGCACTGAACATTTTCTGCGGAGGAGAGGTCGTGTGGCGTCACTTCTTGGATTGCTATGCAGTGATGAACCAATGTCTCATCGCCTATGACGATGCTCCACAACGAAACAGCACCATCAGCCTCCCACACTGCGCAAGCAGTTCCGCGCCGATAGTCGTTAATTGCCCTTTATGGTATTCTGTTAGGCGACGAGGAAAACAGCGGGCGCACACCTTTGAGTACCCCAAGTGGTGGATGAGTGTGTCAGCACTGCCAACACAGACGTCAAGTTGTGCATGGAGACGTTTGCTGCTATCTTTTGAACAGCTTGAGTGAGAGTGTCGACACAGTCCAACATCGCAGGAGTCATAGCTGCATGCAGCCGGCCGGCACGCGGGAGATGGGACAGGTTTGTGCGACCTTGGTTGTTATGATGACAAACGCATCGCCTAACGACTCACTACGCTTTATTTCAGTGTCATGTCTCCGTAGACAATATGCAAGCTCCTACGAACGTCTGCGATACTGTGGTTTTCCGCCAAAAGAAACTCAGTGACAGCTCTCTGTTTGGAAGGGACCTCCGTCAAAGATGCCATTTTGTTGGCTGCGATAGCTTCACCACGTATAGGAACTTCATGAAACTCAGGGGCTGAAGTCAGATTATTCCGCGATGTCGCAAAACAAATACTCTACTTTATCAGCTGAAATCGTCCGAGAAAAATAAGTATTGCGTTGCTTAATGAACACCCCTCGTACAGCAAAGCGATGTATTCTGCAGTGAGAACAGAACAAGGCATTATTAACCGAGGGCAGCCTCGAGTGACATAAACACTTTCACAGATCGACTTATAGAATGAGTCCTGAAATTGAACTACACAAGTTTAACTGAGAACACGTTAGATAGTGAATGCTGAAAATGAGAACCAGGCTTAGGCAACAAAGGGATTGTGTAGACTTTGATAAGCCTTACCGTTTTTTACTGGCGTTGCTGCTCTGTTGATGTGCCGAGAAATATTCACGATCGCCAAACGACTGAACAGGTAATCAAATCCTAGCATAATTGTTACATTGTGCTCAAAATATACTATTGCCCATTAAAATTGCTACACTAAGAAGAAATGCAGATGATAAACGGGTATTCATTGGACAAATATATTATACTAGAACTGACATGTGATTACATTTTCACGCAATTTGGGTGCATAGATCCTGCCTGAGAAATCAGTACCCAGAACAACCGCCTCTGGCCGTAATAACGGCCTTGATACGCCTGAGCATTGAATCAAACAGAGCTTGGATGGCGTGTACAGGTACAGCTGCCCATGCAACTTAACACGATACCACAGTTCATCAAGAGTAGTGACTGGCGTATTGTGACGAGCCAGTTGCTCGGCCACAATTGACCAGACGTTTTCAATTGGTGAGAGATCTGGAGAATGAGCTAACCAGGGCAGCAGTCGAACATTATCTGTACCCAGAAAGGCTCGTACAGGACCTGCAACATGCGGTCGCGCATTATCCTGCTGAAATGTGGTGGTTCACAGGGAGCGAGTGAAGGGTAGAGCCATGGGTCATAACATATCTGAAATGTAATGTCCACTGTTCAAATTGCCGTCAATGTGAACAAGAGGTCGCCGAAACATGTAACCAATGGCAACCCATAACAACACGCTGGGTGATACGACGAATACACGCTTCTAATATGCGTTCACCACGATGTCGCCAAACACAGATGCGAACATCATGATGCTGTAAACAGAACCGGGATTCATCCGAAAAAATGACGTTTTGCCATTCGTGCACCCAGGTTCGTCGTTGAGTTCACCATCGTAGGCGCTCCTGTCTGTGATGCAGTGTCAAGGGCAACCGCAGCCATTGTCTCCGAGCTGATAGTCCATGATGCTGCAAACGTCGTCGAACTGTTCGTGCAGATCGTTGTTGTCTTGCAAACGTCCCCATCTGTTGACTCAGGGATCGAGACGTGGCTACACGATCCGTTACAGCCATGCGGATAAGATGCCTGTCATCTCGACTGCTAGTTTATACGAGGCCATTGGGATCCACCACGGCGTTCTGTATTACCCTCCTGAACCCACCTATTCCATATTGTGCTAACATTCATTGGATGTCGACCAACGCGAGCAGCAATGTCACGATACGATTAACCGCAATCGCGATAGGCTACAATCCGACGTTTATCAAAGTCGGAAATGTGATGGTACGCATTTCTCCTCCTTACACGAGGCATCACAACTACGTTTCACCAGGCAACGCCGATCAACTGCTGTTTGTGTATGAGAAATGGGTTGGAAACTTTCCTCATGTCACCATGTTTCAGGTGTCACCACCGGCGCCAACTTTATGTTAATGCTCTAAAAACCTAACCATTTGCGTATCACAGCATCTTCTTCCTGTGGGTTACATTTCGCGTCTGTAGCACGTCATCTTCGTGGTGTAGCAATTTTAATGGCCCGTAGTGTAACTAACAATTAAACTTTAATGCAGCATGGTGGTGAGCGCCTATTGTCAACATCCAGCAGCAGGTGAGCCGGCAGCTGATGATCCTTCCAAGAAGTTGTTGCAGAGTACAATGGAGCAGCTGCGGTCAGGCGGTTTGTTAGCTGTCCAGCACGTCACACGAATGTGCCTACCGCTAAAGAAAAGTAATTCTGGTGCAAGCTTGCTGAGTGGCGAAGCGACTAGCGCTCATTTGCTGGACCATAGACGAGGCAGCTTCGTTTTCGCTCCAGACGTTTCCTAACGTGAGATACACTCAGCAGTTCGAATGACGGGCTTTTATGTATTCGTGCACATCTAACGACCAAGATGACGCTCCGTCTGAACCTGAAACTTATTAATGACTGCCACCATACTGAACAAATTATTAATTTCTCTCCAAATGAGAGCAGCCAAAATCGGTTTACAAATTCGGTTCGTCTGTAAGTGGGAAATTGTTGCCGTAAGCTTTCTTTCCTTTCTTAAGGGGCTCCGGAACGCCCTATACTTGCAATGTTAAAATAACGCTTATAAATTACATCTTTCCTCACAAAGTATTTGAGGTAGGAAGTTGAACTTTTTACAGATTATTTATTGGAATATTGGCTACAACTTAACACAGGGATTTTACAAAATTTTAGTTCAGTTATTAAAGATGATTTTTTTCAATTGTAATGAAAATTCACAACATTTTTTTGCAATTTATTATTTATATATTCAAAAATATACATTTTTTTGGAAAAAGGCTGTGTTAAATTATGCAGAGGGTACTGTGTAACATTTACTGAAAGTTTCAAACAAATATGTTTGGAAGATCCTTAGAAAACATGTAATTAGTATGAGAAAATAAAAGTTTTGGGAATCGAGCGACAAAGATTGGATTAACTTTTTAGTGCATTCCAGGTCCATAGGATGGATTATCTTCATCCTCTGCAAACTCCTCCTCCAGCTTCCTCTTGTTCCTCCTCCTGTTTACTCTTGCTTGTATTTCTAGACTCTTTACAGCCCTGTCTGCAGCCCGAAGGCGTTCCTTGTCCAAAGCAAGCATCGCTCGTACCATGTTAGAACCTATCTTCATTCCCATATTTCTAAATACCTTGCACCTTACAATGATGCCATCATTGAAAGTCGCAACAGCATCATACACACCAAAGTGAAGTGTTTCTATTCCAACAAATACAGTCTTGGGGATTCTCGACCATATAACACTATTTACACTTTCATTGGGGTTTTGAGTTTTTCCGTGAATACACTTTTTCAACAGTTCAGGTGCTGCTAAGTCTCTGAAAATAGGTTTTATCACCTCCATTATTGCATGAGGCAGACTATGCTTATGAGTGTACACTTCACCAGTTAGCAATCCTTTGTTATATTTACACCAACTGTCTTCTTCTTTGGGACACAAGCTATGTTGGGGAGTTTCATCGTCTTTATACCTTTGGCTTTCCAATATTTCTCCTTTTCTTAAAAGCCTTCAGAGGATTTCTAATAACTTTACTTTTACTCATTATTATACTTCAACAAAACAGAGACTCAAGAAACAGTATTAATTACGAATATTTTCGAGATAACGACAGAGTAAATAAACATGAAACAATCGACAATCACACCAGCGATATATATTGAACCATCACAGTTTAGCCACAACACATACTTGACATATTTGACATATTTGACAGCAGTTTAACAGCGCCACAGTGGGTCACGCCCATGTAGAACACATTTCAAAAAAAATTTAAAAATAGTTGTAGTCTTCGGAATTGAATAAATTATATATCTATTAAAAGGTAATAAATAGTCTGCAGATTCAGAAAAGGCAAAAAAGTTAAAATTGAACTTTTCATGATTTTGAGCCTTTCCGGAGCCCCTTAAACTATTTTTATATTTTAATCTTCTGTTGAAGGTTTACGTACTTGGAAACTAAATTGATACGCAAATTATGGATAGAACAGCGGTTTGTTCTTCATCAAATGGTCATGATCTGTGTCAGTTTCTGGCCTTGCACGGCTGCCCACGAGCCCGTCACTGCACGTGGCGTTCCTTGGAGGTTTCGTAACACGAAGTGTCATGGCACCCCACTGATAGTGTCCAGACTGGGTCCGCAGTTTTGTTTGGCTTGGCTTCTGTAGTGGCGTGCAAACTAACAAAAAATTTATTACTGAAGTTTCTTTTTCCAAGAGTGAATTAAAATTTTACTACTGCCCCTTGTAAAACGAGGTAGTGAAGTGCGACATTGCTGAAACGAATACCTACCACTGAAGCATAAGTACGACCAAATGGAAGCCATATGGAGTAGAATTATGACACCTAACGGAGCACAGATGCATGGAAATTGAAAACGGTTATTGGAATACAAAAGGAAAGTAGGAATAACTAATGCACAAGGGAAAGATAATCAATATTTTCGAGATTTATGTACAATCAATGACAGAATGCCAACAAAACAGATCGCCAAATATCTGTGTAACAAGAACTTAGTGGTAAGTGCATCCTGGTACAAAAATAATTTTGGAAAGCTGTTGAAATTAGAATGAAAATAAAAAGTAGGAAGACTGAAGAGTGTTTGTGGAAGGAAAATTAGAAGGAATAAAGAACACGTTAAAAGATACAAGAGTGCTTGTGGAAGAAATATAGTCCATGAGAATAAAGTGAAATTGGTACCAATCCACTGCGCAAGGAAAAGAAGGTAAAAACTAGTGCGTCGCTGAGATACAAGACTTGTACTAATTAGATGTGGCGGCTTAAAACGGTTCAATAGATAAGAAATAGAGTATTTCCTTGCTTTTAAACGCGTTCTATCAGCGTGCGTCACGGACACATTTAGTTTTCGGCGTTTTATGGACGCTATGGATTCGAATCCCACTCCCGCATATTTCCATTCCACTTTCATAAACAATGTTACGCCTACTTCCGAAAGATAGTACAAAATATTTAAATTTAGATCGTAAACTTTGAAAAAATTGAACATTCGTCGGGAAATCAATAAGTAATAAGGTGTACCAACAAGTGATGTATTGTTATTGCTAAACACTTAAACCGAAGTGTCACTGTCACTGTAAGGACATAGGCTGAGGTGCTACTTAAATGTGTTAGACAACTGCAGAGTTCCCGTAAAATCCCACCCACAATTGGGCCGCACGCGCAGCCCAGCGAACTCTTTTATCACGGTTCTCCAGGAATCTCGGCGGACGCGTAGCTGTCCGTTACGGCAATGACGTGCATCCATCCCATCAGCCACTTAAATTCGACAGAGCCGGCGATAACTGCGCTATCGTATCGCCGAGAGTGGTCCACAGGCGGGGCTTATCGCCCACGCAGGCCTGTCACGGGGAGCCATTCCGCTCGAAAAATGTCGCCCGATGAAATGGAGCGACGCTATTGATAGGCAGTGCTACCCGTGACTGCTGACTACGCGAAACCGCTACCGGCGCGACGTGCGAATACAGGGGGTTTGAGGAGGAATGAAATACTTAATAAAGGGGTGGTACAGACAAATTCGAACTATACATTAATCAGAATAAAACTTTCCCCGTTGCAACTGTCCAGTTTTTATTGCTTACAGATACGCAAGGTGGCTTGAACACTCACAGGAGGTGATAAGCAAAACAGAATTACTTAAGTCAAAGGTTGATCTTCATGAATTACACTTTCGACTACAGGGCCCTTTTTCAGTTCTGTCGACTACGTGTAGTTCTTTTGAGTTCGTCTTGGCGTACTTTCTGAGGGTACGACTAATCATAATAGGATCAATTCGTCTCATGTGTTCACTTATTTGTGAAGAGTTCGTCTTTGTACCAGCTCATAGGCAAAAATCGAAAAGGGTAATGACCGGAGACCCTTGTAATCCACTTTCAGGAGAACATTAGGTTTGCATGATGTAACACCTAATGACTATAATGTGTGGGGAAATGGGCGTGCCATTCTGGAAGAACAAACTACCTCTGTAGGCAAAGAAAGGAAACATTTAACAATGGTGAAAGATTAGCCACAAGCAGTGAGGTTTTCCTGGAGAAAGTTAAATGATACTTTGAGTGACCTATTGCCAATGTCTAACATTTATATATTTTTTCTGTAATGGACTATAACATATTTTCAACGCGAACTTCGAATTAAGAAATACATATAGTGCTAAAATGGAAAGATAAAAACGAAGCGCCGCGAATGAATTAGACGAATGTGGACGGATATCAGCAGATGTGATGTGTGTGATGTGCTCGTACAGGCAAACATATTACTACAATTTCAAAACAGTTTATTCAAGAGAAAAATCTTCACGAATTGAACTACTCAATAACACTTTTGTTGACCTCTGGCGCTTACGAAAACAGTTATCCGGCTTGTCACAGACGAACTGCGCTATCTGATGTCCTCCAGCTGTCGCGTTAAGATCTTCAAAGTCATGTGCTGGTTGGAGGGTCCTGCCCATCATGCTCCACATATTCTCAGTTGGGGAAAGTTCCGGCGACCTTTCTAGCCAACGTAGGGTTTGGCAACCACGAAGATAGACAGTAGAAACTCTCGCCATACACGGACAGGTATATTTCCTTTTGAAATATGTGCCCAGGATGGCTTTGCATTAAGAGCAACAAAACGGGGCGTAGAATCTCTCTCTAAGGGAGGGGCGGACCACAACGAGTCCTTCTATGAAAAGAAATGGCACCCCGGACTCCCACTGATCTTGCCGTATGGCGGGCGACACTACGGTGCGGAGCGTCTCCAGACCCGTCATCGAGGCTCAGTTCTAATCTACTCCAGAAGGTGAGTTTCCAAGTCGAACATCTGCCACTAAAGCTATCCCCAACTGGGAACGTTGAGAGCATTATAGGGAGGACACTCCAACCAGCTCGGAATTTCAACGATCTAACGCGCCAATTGGACAGACGTTGGCACTATATACCTCAGGTAGATATCCAAAAAGTCTATCAATCGACGCGAAGCCGAATAACAGCTTACCTGAAGGCCAGAGGAGAACCGACACGTTACTGACCTGCTCAGTTCGTGATGCTCTCCGTCTTGAATAACGCATCCCGTTTTTCAGAAATTGTAATCATCTATTTCTAAACGTACACCACATCATTTCCATCCCGTTCGATGTCGTAGAGTGCATAATATCTAAAATTAAGATTAAAAGTGTGGTGTCACCGCCAGACACCACACTTGCTAGGTGGTAGCCTTTAAATCGGCCGCGGTCCATTAGTATACGGCGGACCCGCGTGTCGCCACTGTCAGTGATAGCAGACCGAGCGCCACCACACGGCAGGTCTAGAGAGACGTCCTGGCACTCGCCCCAGTTGAACAGCCGACTTTGCAAGGAACGGTTCAGTGACAACTACGCTCTCATTTGCCGAGACGATAGTTAGCATAGCCTTCAGCTACATTTGCTACGACCTAGCAAGGCGCCGTATTCAATTGATAATTAATATTGAAGCATGTATTATCAAGAGCGATGTTCTACAAATGTGGATTAAAGTTAAGTATTCCAGAAGCTACGTACTTTTCTTTATATCATTCATTACGTATCCTGTTTCAGACCTCACGCCAGTCTGCGTGAGATTAAGCGCGTGCCTTTCGGCTTCCTCTCATTGTGTCTAGGCTGTCTTGTCTAGACACAACAAAAAGAGGTACATTGCGTCCATAGCAGCTTTCAAATCGGTACCTGAATATCGCTATTTATTTCTCTGGTTCCCGCTCCTACGTTTCACAGTTTTACTGTCTGTAGCTAGGTATTTCCACTCAGGAATCATTTTCATCGTCACCCTCAAACAAACTTATATTTTTATGCGCTAGGGGATGAGCAATACTGCGAAATCTTACGATTCATTTCGACATGGACACATTAATAGAATTCCTGACATCGCCTTTACCTCTTCAACACTAAATATGACGCTACTGCATAACAAAGAAAGCAGTGTCTGTTCAAAATGTATTTTAAAGTTATACTGCGTAGGACTTTTATTTATTTCAGTAGCTTTCAACATTCATATGCGGAAGAATTTCATTAATCTTTTACTGCTCGATATTCCAATCATGTTCTGTAAAAGCTGTGAGATTGGCTGCCAAGACACCTAAAATGAATACCAACAGACCATTTGCAAATGACCCAGGTATAGATGAAATATTTTATATTTACTTGATTTTGCTATTAATTTGACTGAGGTATGACTTTTCTGCCTTTTTAACATAAATACTCTATAACTTCCTCTCCGAGGACTGCATAAAGGGGACACATTAGTGAGTAAACCCCCTGAAACTCTGTACTGGCTACAGAAACGTCTGTATAATATGGTCCTGAAAGACTAGCAATAACACAAAAGTGTCAATCCACTGCTTGTTTATCGTACTATATCAACACAATTACAGAAAACCATTCTTCAAAATGTGTCTTCATAAGGGCACGTGGGTTTATTTCTTACCTCTGATGAGGGTTACGAGTGTTTCTCACATCGCCAAGAGATGGAACTTGGCTGTGTTCACTAAAAAGCATCAACAAGTACATCTTCCGTTACTTTTCTAGTATTTTGTCAGCCTTCAGCAGACGAAGTGCCGGCCGAAGCAAATATATCCTGACAGTATAGATATTCCTGATGGGGGAAACTCTTTGGACACCAGAAAGGCATATGCGTCTGTAACGTTGGTAACAGTAAGTGACGAGAACTTTCGGTGGCAGGCAAATGCAGGTACAACGTTGATGTGATTGGGTACTTTCAGTGAGGCCGTCGGACATTAAGGATTCGGTTGTTATAAGTTGCACTGAAGGCTGTAGGTAATGTAATTTCCATTTTTCTTGTAGACATTTCGCTAAAAAGGCTTTTGATAATTCCTATTACTTTCTTCAAATGTTTGTAGTGAAGACACACTGTAGGCTTATTATAGCAACAGAACATAGATTACTTGGTTTTCACGAATTTTACCGTTTTCAACGACCGATCGGTATTCATCATTTGTTCTGCTCCAAACAAACGTCTTGCTACACCTATTTCCTCTTTATATGTTGTGATAAACATTCCCGACGGGTTTTCAGTGCATTTTTCTGACTATAGTCGGTTTTAGAGTCTGCGATGTTTTCATTGTGGTAACACGTATTTGAGCATTGTGTGGCGTCAACTTTTGGACACGTGCATGTTTACTTTGTGTTTGGAGCCTCCCCTACATTTACGTTCACGTCAGTATCGATTAATTTGAAACTATGTTTACTGATGATGAACAACCACTTCATAATCCAGTAATCCTCGGATTACATTTCAGCATCGTCCCAAATTTGATTTTTTTTTTTGATGATTTCAGCTACTTGTATATCCATTGCACGCAATTGATAAGATGTGGATTTTCTTTCAACATAAGAGATGACTTTATCGCTACATGATTCTACGAGATGCTGAACTGATACACAGGGAAATAAAACTGTTGACTCATTATATAGCTATGATTCCAAGGCCATAACGACAATTACTAATCATACGAGTTATGGGCCTCAACTTATAGTAGAATTAGTGTCCAGTAATCGTGACGGACTGTAACTGACGACGACTGTAACAAAAAATGAGAGGACGACAGCTGCAAAAGTCACTACAGCAATGAATGTCGTAATTGTGAAAAACGTCTGCACAAAAAGAAAATGAGGTTGCTTCATAAGCACGGGATTTCAGGGCGAGCTGGTGTTACAAATCCACTCATCAGTGGTTCAAATGCCTTTGGCAGAAATTGTGGTGCTACAACCGTACATTACGTAAACTTATATTAAGCTATATCAAAGGCCTACACCTTATCAAGTATTTTTTTTTAAATTGTTTGTTTTCAAATTCTTATGCAAGAGAACAGCTGTTTCTAAATTTTAATATTTGTTATCACGATGTTTTAGAAGCTGGTGGCCCCCTCTGGTATCACTGTTATCGTGCCCTCAAGTATGTGGTGAGCTCCAGTTCATGGTAAGACCCTAAAGAGCTGTTAGTTATATTCCTTCCGGGAAGAAAATACGTCTCCCTTTCAATAGTTATCTATTAGCAAAGCTTATTTCCTTATTGAAAGACTTTAAATGTGCAATCATGGCTAACCATAACTTTACTTGTAGTATAACGCAGTCAGACATTTATCTTTCTTGTTTGTGAACAACGCTTACTGAGTTGCTAGGAGAGTGTTCCTTGTCGACGGCTTCTTGGCGCGCGGCGCTGTCTTAACTTACGGCTCTCGAAAATTTTCTAAAGCCGCTTGCTATTTGTTTGCATTCACACGTCCTGGCTGTCTCTGCTCAAGCTGAGTATCTTCTGTTATCTAACTTGCACTGTAAACGAAATTTTGTTGTTAGGCTAGGGGCCTTTAATTGGCCTCGCACAAGTAATTTTGCGTTTTAAGGTCTTCTTTCTTGAACTTTTTTGAGGTTATTACTGTTGTAATTCAACGGCTGTTCCGTTCACCATTTGAGCCCCCCTTCATGTTTGTAATGCCAAATTAACTTCGATTTTCCTACCGATTTTTCAAAGGCGATCTGTTGTTATCAAAAACTATATAAAAATCAATGTTATTCAAGGACAAATGATGTCAGTTAAACGAATTTAATCCTTTCATGTAATTTCCAGAATCCTGGTAATCCTCGATGTCAACCACAGTCACCAGATCTCAATAGTATGCGTGCATTGTCTTCTACGTCTGAGAGGAGGGTGCGTGATCACTATCCTCCTCCATCGGAATTTCCTGAATTTGCGCTATTTCGCCGGAAGAATGATATAAGATTCCCTTAAAAACCATACAGGGCATGTATTTATCCATGGCGAAACGCATGGAACCTGTTTTTAATGTCAATGATCTTCCTGTGCCGTATTAAGTACGTCAGTGTATTAGGCTTGTGGTGTTACCACATCTTTTCTCATTCCGTCGAACGGAAGAAATGAACAAACACGTAGGACAAATTGGACACGAAAATCTAAACACTGTAATATATGGAGAAGTGTACGGAGAAGTAACGATGATGATGATGACCATCATGATCATAAACGATGATGACAATGATGCAGGTTTAGGGTCACCATATTTGTTGAGTATGTGCGACAGCAAATACTGCCAATGAATAAAATTTAAGACTAGTTAGTCTTATAGCTGCTGTTGTCAACAGCTGACACAGAACCACAAGTTTTGGCTGTCGTGCATCTATGACGTCATTCTCATAAACCTTATTTTTCTGCTAGTGTAATACACACGGTCCAGTTCCATTACGTAGCTGATGGGCCCCGCAGCTACGGGGTAGACGAGTGGGAGAGGCGGAGAGCTCACTAGTTTCAGAGTTGGTTACCTGCGGCGTGAGGGTGAGTGAGTAAGGGCAGTGACGAGCGAACGAGCCGCTTCCATTTGCAGCCATCAGGTGGGTCCCCGGCCTTGGGCGACCTTCTGGCTCGCTACGGACGACCTTTCGCCGCCCCCGGCTATCGACCCTCTGCCCCACATCACGACTAGCTGCCGGGCTAAAAGCCAGCCCCCTAGGATCTCGCCACGGCCCCGCTAGGCTTGTCAGCCTGCATACATTTCCTGGAGGTTTAGGAATATTCTTTCACAGATAACGGCATAGCAGTGAATTAAGAAATGAGCAGTTACATTACACATTACACACAGGGTTAGCGTGGGGGAATTTGAGACGGCGTTGAATATGATCCATATTTCCTGTTGTCGAGACAACTCATGTGGTTGGATAAAGATTACATCATTGCCGCTGGTTTAGTGCACAGATACGATACTTGTTGTTCAGCATCTGTTCAGATTTTTCAGTCGTGAACTTTTGAAACATAAGGCCAATTCCATAATTTATTATTGAACTAACTGAGTACCTGGTGTTGGCTAAGTATGAATTTATTCCACTCTTCTATTACTCCTTCGCCACCACCCCATCTCTCTGTCCAACGCTTTCACGCCCAGTCTCTATGTATCCTCTCCTGCTCCTCTCCATCTCCTTCCCCGCCTCCCTGTCAGTTTGTTCATCTGCTTCTTCCTTCTCTCTCCATCTCTGACTCCCCCCTCTAATTCCATCTCCTCCCACACCTCTTGTCAGTCTCCCTTCGTCACACTTTCTGTCCATCTCCTCCTCTATCTCTTTCCATTTCCTTCTCCCTTTCTCCTTCTTCATCTCGCCATTTCCTCATTCCACTGTCTCTGTTCACCCCCCCCCCTATTCCCTTTATCTGTCCAATTCCTCATGCCCCTCTGTATGTTCATCTCCTTCTCCCTCATTTCATTGCCTATCTCTTCTTGTCCCTATATCTGTCCATCTTCTGCTCTTCCGTTTGCCCATCTCCTCCTCTTCCCTCTCTGTGTCAATTTCCATCTCTCCTGTTCATCTCATCCTCGTCTATCTGGGCCTATGTCCTTCTGCTCCCGCCCTCTCCCCACTTTCGTTCCAACTCTTCTATCTCCCCTGTCTACTCAAGTTATCATTCTCACCGCAATAGGAGGCTGGTAGGTCTTACACCAACAGTATTTCTCTCCAGTTTGTAACAAATTAGAATGAAATCGTTCTAGTGGTTTAGGATGCACTTTTCACCCCTGGCTGCCCAAACGCACATCTGATATATATTTGACACATATTTAACATATTTTACATGTATTTATACACATATTTAATCTGCATATCTAGCGAATTTCAACCCTGCGGTTTTATTTTCATGCAGTTTTATTTTTACATCATATCTCTCGAACTATTTATCTTACAATGATATATTTTTGTAGGTACTTTCAGCGGCATAAATGAATGTTGTTTACCAAACGTGTTGCAAGTAGAGGTAGTAGCAATAAGGTAACTAATTAAAACGTCAGGCATGATGTGGTAGTCGTTCACTCATTCAATGTTTATGACGTCATACCTCCTGAACTATTTTCAAATACATTTAGTGGTATATACACATACTGTATGCAAAATGTATCACGAATACAGGTAGTAGTAAAGCAGTAACATATTAAAATGACATGCTTCCTGTGGCGCTCTACTCCACGAACGCCGAAAACGTAGTAAACAGTAAGCTGTTTTCTTTTCGTCACCGAGCGAGGTGGCGCAGCGGTAGAACACTGGACTCGCATTCGGGAGGACGACGGTTCAATCCCGAGTCCGGCCATCCTGATTTAGGTTTCCCGTGATTTCCATAAATCGCTCCAGCCAAATGCTGGGATGGTTCCTTTGAAAGGGCACGGGCGACTTCCTTCCCTAAGCCGATGAGCCCGATGACCTCACTGTTTGGTCTCTTCCCCCAAACAATCCAATTCTTTTCGTCATTTCGTAGGGATAGTCAGTGAGAAAAAGCTTCGTAAGACTTTGAAATTATGTGTTAATTTCGTTGCAAGTCTTTAAGTGCTCACTTTCAAATACCGGATGGCTAAAGTATAGGTGTTCTTGAGTCGTTGGCTACACTAATCTTTCATCCTCACCCCCACCCCTTTGGTAAGTGGGTGATTCTCATGTCTAGAGTGATTCTCACTACATAGTACATGACGTGTGCTCAAAGTTACGCTGTAACCAGTCCAGTGGCTGTGGAGGGAATGTGGAACATACGGTGTTTTTGCGAGATATTCGTACAACGAAGCAATATACTAATAGATTCTTCCAGGGACGTAAGTTTACAGAAATTTAACTGCAAACTGCACCGTGAAGCAGCATCTCCCACTGGAGTTGGCCGAAAAGTTAAGTGACGTTTTCGCGCTTACTAAATTGAATCTGTAACAGAACCTTCTGCTCTTCTTTAGATCTCTATTTTCTCGATAACTTCTATCTTTTACGGATCACAGACGAGAAATACTCAAGTACTGGTCGAACGAGTAAATAATCTCGCTCGTATTGAGCACCACAGTTGTCACTAATGTTAATGATTAACATTACTACGCATTTATTGTGCTACGACCGGTTTTGTTCGTTGAATATCTTAAGCTCATGTTCAACAAACGAAACCGGTCCTAACACAAAGAAGCTAATCATCTTTTATTTCCATTATGGTGCATGCAATTTTGACATATTTACACCACCCTTCATGATTCTCCCCTTTATTCTACTTTTGACAATAGTTTACTGAACTTTTCTCATTTATCATAGTTTCAATGAATTTTAATGAAATATTCCTAGAACAAACGGAATTTCCACAGTTTCAACGAATTTTTGTTCTCATAATTGGAAATGTATAACACTGGTGATTCATTTTTCCTTGGACAAAAATCGTTGCCTCGAATGAAAGTCCACGCATCGCCAGAAAGTTTTCCAAACTGAACATTGTAACGTTAACTTTTCAGTCACATTTAGCGTGTTACTGCTACTCCAAATATCAGTCACATTGCGCTTTTTCTTATCTTTGAGAGTTGTTTGCAATAGATTTGCTACGGATTGGTGCTTCTAATAAAGAGATTTTGCATGTTTTAGAGAAGTTAGACATTGAAGCAGAGGGTGACATAGGGTCCACATTGTGATTTCCTGCCGGCGACAACTGCCGATGACAATTGTAATACTGAGGAGGTGTTAGTGTCTGTAGACGTATCCCCACCTCAAATATTTCCACAGTCTCAAGAAATAAACCGCTACAACAGATACGGGAGACTTAAAGACGGAACGGAATGCATGGCAGCTAATCTGCTGTCATTTGGAATGTGCTTCTCCGAACGTCCTGAACGTGCATATGCCTGCCACCGAGTGTGTCAGTCATGAGTGCCTTCCGACATCATTGTGATGAATGCAAGCTGCGTATCATAAAAAAAAAACCACACAAAACCAAATACAGGATATGAAACAACAGACCACTTGGACCGTATCGTTAGAGGAATAGGAAGCAACGAATGGTAACTACGATGCCATAAGAGTGTTTTGTGCTAAAGGTGTTACGGGGCTATCAGAGATAAAATGATAAGAGACAGATTCCGCCAACTCATCAGATTTGGTGAGGAGTAATCCCGGAGTCAATGCGTTTCTGGTAACATGTCCATTTTTATTTCTGATATAGGGATGAAGTTCGCACAAAACTGTCTCCCCTGTTAGCGCCGTGCTAAAAATATTACAACTGTTTAGCAGTTGCTTCCAAGGCACGACCTGATAGATAGGTACTCATGTTACACGTAGCTGCAGACGTGATATCTAGATACAATTATGTATCAAGGCCTGCGTACGAGGACAGTTTGGACAGTCGGTCGCAGAATGGAAACCATGCTGGAAATACAACCCAGCTGCCCACACATGTGGTTTCCAGTGTCTCTAGTATACCCATAGATAGCATCACATTGCTCTTCTCAGTTCTGAGCGCAAGTTGTGCTCACTTGCCTAGAAAATACCTAGAAAATAGTGTCTCTCACCAAATATGGGTGCCTGCCGGGAGATTCAACCTGATTTCGTGAAATCCCACGTAACGTAACTACCATGCATTTCCTTCTTGTTTCTTGGCTGCTCACTGCAGGGACAATGACGACGCTGCTGAAGCGTTTTCGATGGGAAGTGTCTGATCGCCACCATAGGGCCTGGACTTAGCTCCCTCTGATTTCCATCTCTGCTCAAATGGACGCTTCGGTATTAAGAAAACATTTTGGCACAGACAAAGCGTTGCAGTCCAGCGCAGAAAATTGTCGGAATGCACAGGAGGCAGCCTTCTATGTTGAAGGCACTGGAAACTTCATACAAATCTCCGACAGATGCTAAGTCGGAGCGGCGTCTATGTAGAGAATTAGCTGTGTACCGGTCTGTTGCAAGTAAAACAGTTTTGACGTACGCTGTAGTTTCCATTTCACAATCGATCGTAATTTACTTCTCAAACAGTCCTCTTGCATACTCCGGAAGCCATCGTATGGTGAATGCCAAAGGTTATCTTGGATCACTACTAGTCATCAATTTATTGTTCCACTCGCACAAAGAGAGAGGGAAAAACGACTGTCTGCAGGCTTCCGTATGAGCCGTAGTTTTTCTTGTTGTATTCGAGGTGGCCCTTACGTGAAATCTACGTTTCCCGCTGTAGAATCGTTCTGCAGTCAGCTTCAAATACCCATCCCTAGATGTTTTCAATATTGTGTTTCGCGAATAGAACTTCTTCTTCCGACCAAGGTTTCTCATTTCAGCTAACGAAGAAATTCCGTAACAGCAGCGGTAAAAATCTAGCAGCAGGTTTTGAACGGCTTCGATATTCTCCTTTAATGCGACCAGGTGGGGATCCTAAACAAAGATTCGAGCAGTAGTGTCGAATGGGTCACATTAGTCTTCCATACTCGCTCTGCTATATAGAAGAGCTACGCTTAACTAAAGTTTTCTACATAAACCGAAGTCGGCCATCCGTTTACTATCGTGTCGTTCTACTTCATATCGCTTTGAAATGTTACGCCCAGGCATTTAATCGATATGACGGTATCAAGCCGTATTCGGATATCACGAGATTGTTTTTCCTACTCATGGGAATTAACCCACACTTTTCTACACTTAAAGCAAGCTGCCAATGATCACACCAACAAGACGTTTTGTCTGTCATCTTGTAGCCTCCTACAGAGACTCAACGACGACACCTTCCATCATACCACAGCGACATCAGCAAACAGAAGCAGACTGCAATGCCTTCCAGTACCTTGGAAAGCAGGACGTCCGACAAGATAATCATCCACTAGGAGCAGTCATTTTTCTTCATAGAGCCGTGCCAGGAAAGGCATTTAACAACTGACAATTCTGGCTCGCATTCCAGTATTATCTCGGAAAGGAAAGATAAGCCAGAGTCACCCAGACAGTGTACGAACGAAAGAAGAATAGATTGTCTTTATTTTTGGCACACTACCCACCAAAGTACTAGTGAGTGAAGGAGGAAAGAAGAACCAGAAACGGTAATCTTATATAACGAAAAAAAGCATGATGTGGACGTCGTTGATCAAAGGATTGTTGCTTGTAGGAGATGGCTGACGGATGTTTTTTCCAATGTCTTAGACACTGCAAGAATAAATGCGAGGATAATCTACAGTCGAATAACCAAAGCTAAGGTGAAGAGGAAGACGGTAATTCTCCAGTTGGTAAATGAACTCAAGGATGGGAAACTACAAAGATCACGACAGTAGCACGAAAGCCAATCGCGTGAAGAAACTGTTGTCGGACCAGTCAAATGAAATAAGAGAAAGAAGTGTCAAACTGCAATCTGCAAAGGAAACAAGACCAACGACATATGTGACAAATGTAAAACATCTGTCTGCGGAAAATGTGTAGTTAACCGCCAATAATCTGCCGAACATTGTAATTTAATGTTTAATAAGGAATAAGCGAAGTAACGTCATAAATAGGTTACATTTCCTGGTACATATGCAGGGTTTTGCATTTGAAACATGAGACTAAAAGGACTTCGAGGCTAGGCTTTGACTGAAATGTGTTTACGGTACACAAAACAATTGAAAAAATATAGCGCTTACACGAGCCATAACGAAATTATTCATGCAAATCTTATTAGAGGCCAAACGATTACACATATTAGTGTCTGATCTACATGAAACGAACAGAGCTCGCATTGGAGCCGCACAGAATACCATGGATGGAACATTCCATATAATTATTTATGTGATATACATTTACGCAAACAGTGAATTTCTCAAGTACTGATTCAACTTGGTCAGCACTTGGATTAATGCTTTATTTCTACAGTTCACATTGATGTATTGTATTTTTTGATTAGGCCTGGCTTCGATTATTCGGCACACTAGAAAAGAAGTTGTAGAACGCAGTTCATAAAGCAAAATATTACGATCTTATAATGCGTTATTTAATCCACGTTAGAGTTTCATTTATTCCCGTTTTCGGGAATGTAGCATCTCTGCCAAAAGCGCCCAATGCTGGTGCAAGCCCAAGTGTTTCGGAGCACACGTTTTATCGTAATAGTTGAACATGAAGCTCTGCAGCACACGACCCCTACGTGTTCACATGTTGATCTAATGACATCGTCAATTACGATCGCAGTGGCCACGGGGCCATCGGAATTCGACCGTCGATCAATGGAAACGTGTCGGCTCTTCTGGTGAATCATTTTTTTGTCTTTGGGTGAATCATATTTTTGTTACATTAGGTAAATGATCATCTCCACAAACGCCGTCACTGAGGTTGGGAGGGGCATAGTACTATCTGTTCCTTATTTTTTTTTATTTCATTTTTTTAAAGATTGTTATAGAGTTTTAGTTGGATCCTTTACCATTTCAGTGATTTCATTCGAGGTGGAAAATGATTCTTTATTGGCAATACAGATGTCATAAATAATGACAGCGGGTTCGCCTTTATCTGACTTATTGACTGTTGCCTTCTCTGTTTCCAGTTTTTTGTTTAAATTATTTAATGTGTGAAGATATTTTAGCAGAAGTATTAAATTGTGTTTATATTGGTAACCATTATTTTAGTTTTTATCTCAATACTAGTAGTGTTATAGCCGTAATTCTTAGCTACATCTGTTGCTATTTTAATCGGTTATTATCTATTTTATTTTATTTTGTTTCCCTATAGAGCCAACGTTATAACTCAAGCCTTTATTTAGTAGTTCCTGCTCCTCAGTCATTTAAGTAATCTGTCTATAGTTTACTATTGTGTGATGAGAGGATGTATCTCTTGAATTCCATATTCGTTAGTCATTTTAAACTCAAAGCAAGATTCTTATTATATATGTTGAGAATGAGTTCCAGATGTCTAGTAACATTTAAGCCAGAATTACTTTTAATGCAGTGCAAATCATCATATGTGGTATGTAAACGAGACTTTATCGGCAATGTCCTCATAGTTAATAAATCCTTTATTTTATACGACCCCAATATTTGCAATTTTAATGATAACTGCTATCTTATTTTTAATAGCTTGCGTTATTGAAGACGTATTAAAATATTCACTCTAATATACCTCATGGTAATGCCCAACGTCGAACACTTTTTATTGAAACCTATTTTCAGTTGCTCATTAGCTAATTTTGAGTAGTGTTTTCGCATCACCTAGAGCCTGACTGCATTACTGAACTTATCTCACATTCTTAGAGTAGGAAGAAGTGATCGTAAGCAGGAAATCAAGAATAAAATTGTATAAATTTTAAAAGCTTTCCATAAAACTTTTTAAACTTCTAGAAAATTTTCTGTGTGGTGTCTCAATCGCTCTTAACATTGCTTTTCTTTATTTTTCCATTTTTATTTTTGCCCTTACGTTTGTTTTAGGCAGTAAACAACAGATTTCATCTGAAAATTTAAAATAAGAATGGTATGGACGACGCAACAGTGTTGTTGACTGCTGTTGAATTCAGAATACTACATGTGGGTCTTTAATTCCCTGTAACTGTTTATAAGTAATCCAATAGATATGTTTACGTAAGTTGTTACATAAAGCTATTTTTCTTTGGATTAGTCTGTTCTCAGACCTGAGAACGGTAGTTAAGTTGTCGAAACTGGTCATAGTCTTGTAAAAGGTGCAGTCACAAAGAAATTAACACGTCCTGGTATACGAGCAATAATATTATGAAATAACAAAAAAAAAGTTCAAATGGCTCTGAGCACTATGGGACTTAATATCTGAGGTCATCAGTCCCTAGAACTTAGAACTACTTAAACCTAACTAACCTAAGGACATCACACATATCCATGCCCGAGGCAGGATTCGAACCTGCGACCGTAGTGGTCTCGTGGTTCCAAACTGTAGCGCCTAGAACCGCTCGGCCACACCGGCCGGCTTGGAATAACACCTCAAAACAAAATCATTATCAGCCTGATGAAAGACGAAGTGAATGGTTGGCAGGTTGTGGAGTTTGTGAGGCTCAAATCTAAGGTGTATGTTTATCGTATGGCCGCAGGAAACAGCCTGAAGCTAAGGGTGTGCACTGTGCGACCTCAAATGCTCTCCCGACTACACATCACAAGAGGCGTTTGCTTAGATCCACATATGGCACACTATGTAATGTTTGTATCGAGGGAGGATGTGGCACAAACTGCATTGGATCTGAAAGTATGGTTGTTTGATGACGACGACAAATGACCCATCTGTGAGGACAGGATCGGGTGACTGAGTGTGCAACAGTGTCAATTATTTGTAAATAGCTGATGTGTGAATGTGTGAGTGGGTGCGTAGTAGTCTGATCAGACGTTTGTCATAGTTTTCTGTTTGTGAGAGGGTATGAATGTCTCATAGCACATTACATTTGTGTATATATTGTCTGTGATTGTATTCTGTATATATTTGAGTGTGTGTGTATTTCTTCACATGCTACTGCTAGTCCCCGATTCCCATGTAGATACTGTATGCAGAAATCACTGATGAAACACTGAGTATATGCAAAGAAATGTAAATATTGTAACTACTGATAGACTGAAATGTAACTATACTGAAAGAGAAACTGAATATTTTCATTGAAAAAATTATGTGGGAAACGTTGCATGTAACTTATTGTACTTATAATGGTAAGTCATCAAAGAAAGTGAAACGTCCCCTTAAAAAAAATTTATGAATTACTGTGCTGGTAAACCCCTTACGTAATTTGGTTTTTAAACAGCTGAGCAGAACTGAACGTGCTCAGACATTTCTCTCTTTACTTATTCTGATCATCAATAAAGTGACACACAATATTTTTAGCGCCACGCAATCTGACTTTCAATAATCCCTACAAAAGAATGGCCCTGACTAACAATAACCTATACCTTTCAGGAATCACTTACCTAACAAAAATCTTCGCTACTCGAACTACTGCAATACAGCGTGCGCCAATACTGCCAGCTAAATAAAAGATTCTAACTACTGAAGACACTAACTACTGATAGGTATACTTAGCAAATGAAAGATTTTGATAGAGAACAAACAATGTATTTACCTTAATAGTGTTCAAAAGTCATTATATATATATATATATATATATATATATATATATATATATATATATATATATCAGTTCATGACATCCAGTCTTACAAATTTACTGTCTCTGATGGACACACGTCCAGATCATCCGCTCTCAAAACTCCGCCATCTCACGCCCACATCCACCACTGCTGGCGGCTCACCTCCAACTGCGCAACGCTACGAGCTGTTCGCATTCGGCTGCCCAACACTACAATAGCGACTATTTCAACAATGTCAACCAGCCACAGACTTCACACAGCACGTGGCGTTACCAACATAAAATCCTAAAAAGCCTACTTACAAAAGTATTTGGCAAATAAAACCTTATTTGTATGAATGTTTGTAAATGTAACAACAGAAGATTGAAGATTGTTGCATATAAGAAAAAATTGCTTTGTAAGAAACATTGTATAACAAATAGATTAAAAAAATATATTAATAAAATAGAACATAAATTGATTGTAAATAAAGCGTACCGTGTACACTTTGTGTACGTTATAGAAACAAATGACCTTGTAAATAAAATTGAAAAAGAATGGTAATAAACAACAGATTATGTAAAAAAAAGTTTTACAAGGAAACTGTTCATAATAAACTATTAGTAAATTTGTCATATTATTGTTATTATTTATAAACCCTTTCACTAGAGTGTACAACAGACTAGACCCTTGCACTTAAACTTTCTAGAAGAGAAAATGAGTGTTTGCAATTTGCTAGAGTGCAATGACAATTCCCCTCTTAAATGCGGAGGAAAGAGAGGGTCGGTGGAAACAGTTCATTGATGCCCTCTTTGAGGCGGAAGACGTATCTCATGTGATGGAAGAAAAACGAGAGTCGACATAGAAGACATAGGGGATCCGGTATTAGAATGAGATTTTAAAAGAACTTTGGAAGACTTAAAACCCAATAAGGCTCAAGGGATTGATAATATCCCATCATAATTTCTAAAATCATTGAGGGAAATGGCAATAGAACGACTATTTAGCTGGCGTGTAGAATGTCTGAATCTTGCGATGTACCACCTAATTTTTCGAAAAATATCATTCATACATATTCCAAGACTGCAAGTGCTGACAGGTGAGAGAATTATCTCACCATCACCTTAACAGCTCAAACATCAAAAATGCTGACAAGAAAAATATACAGAAGACTGGAAATTGGAAACTGAGGATCTTTTAGCTGACTATCAGTTAATTTTGAGGAAATGCAAAGGCAATACAGAGACAGTTCTGACATTGTGTTTGATAATGGAAGCAACACCAAAGAAAACTCAAGACACATTAATTCTAAAATGTCAAATGGTGCAAGATGTTCAAAATTTCGAAGAAAATTGGGTAAACTATAGGAGTGACGGGCAATATAGAAAATGTACTCGTACAAGTGCCAAGAGGGAATAATAAGAGGGGACGACCAACAACGAAGGCACAGATTAAGGAGGGTGAGAGAGAGGGATGTACTCTTTCGCTCCTGCTATTCAGTCTATGCATAGGTGAGGCAACTGAAGAAATAAAAGAAAGTTTCAAAAGTGAAATTTAACTTTAAGGTGAAAGGATATCACTGATAATACTCTCTAATAACATTGTTATCCTCGTGAAAGTGAAGAAAAATTACAGGATATGTTGAATGGAAAGAACAGTCTAATGAATACAGAATGCAGACTGAGAGTAAATCGAAGGAGAACGAAAGAAACAAGAAGTAAAAGTGAGAACAGAGGGAAATTTAACATCAGGTTTGATGGTCACGATGTAGATGAAGTTAAGGAATTCTATTACCTAAGGAGCAAAATAAGGCATGAGGAACAGAGCAAAGTAGACATAATAAGAATGTTAACTCTGGAGAAACGGGCATTCCTGGCCAAAAGTAATGTAGTAGTATAAAACATAGACCTTAATTTGAGGAAGAAATTTTTGAGAATTTACGTTTGGGGCAGAGTTTTTTATGTTAGTGGACCATGGACTATGGGAAAACCGTAATGGAAGAGAATGGAAGGGTTTTATGTGGCGCAGAAGAACGTTGAAATTTAGGTGGACTGACAAGGTAAGGAATGAGGAGGTTCTGCACAGAACTGGGAAAGAAAGGAATATGTGGAAATCAATGACAAGAAGAAGGGACAAGATGACAGGACATCTGTTAAGAGATCAGGAAATAACTTCCGTGATAGTATAGGGAGCTGTAGAAGGTAAAAACTGTAGAGGAAGACAGAGACTGGAATACGACCAGGACGTAGGCTGTAATTGCTACTCTTAGATGAAGAGGTTGGCAGCTGAGAGGAATTCGTGGTGGGCAGCATCAAACCAGACAGAAGACTGAAGAATAAAAAGAAATTGTTGTTCTTTACAACAAACCTGCACCGCTCCCTCATGGTGCTCAGACGTTAATCTGAATAAGAAATTTGTGAAAATTTACGTTTGGAGCAGAGTATTTTATGGTAGCGTCGGAAAACCGGAATAGGAGGGATTGGAAGCATGTTGCACGGCTGAACTACTTATAAAAGATTATATAGAGAGGGGTAGCGATACTTGTTCCTCATTGTCCCATTGGGTTTTATTGTGCTCCCATTGGCTGAGAGGCGTTTCCTCCCATTTTATGTCATGCGATCAGGACCTTGTCCACTTGCATTAGGCGTGTGGATGGGACCACGTGACCTCTATCTACTTACGTCATGTCCTTGAATATAACTAGCATTCTTGCCTAGTTGAGCTCCCCTGGGTGCCCATGGTCGATTTCCAATGGTTCTTCCTGGGAGAGGGAGTGGAGGTGACGTCGAATGTAAGTCTCCCAAGTGTGTAAGTCGATACTAGGTGTCCTCATGTAATCTAGAGATAAGATCTAGGTTGTAGCCGATCCTGATCCACAACTCTCAGTAATATTTTAATGATTTCAAGAGAGTGACGTACAGTTTAACTCTCGGTTTGACTTCCATGGCATTGTTCACAACGGACTTCCAGCGTCGAACATATTTCTTGTCAGCAGAACCTTTTAGGATTGATAAGTAACAGAAAGTTAATATTTGTAGTATGAGAAATAGCGAACTAATTCCATGCAGCAGAACTGAGGCACGAACTGATAATCAGGACGTGGATTTGACGCGGATAAACTTTCAGTGTGCAATGTTCCACGATTTCCACAGAAATTCTGTTTCTTGGGAGTGGTTGTAGTTATTCTCGATCTTAGAAAGCGAGGAACAACGGAAGTTAGGCCTCATGATGACATTAGAATGTCAGTGCTCCGTTTGTAGTCCTGCAGCTGGAGCATGCAAAGTTCGCTGGGCAAACTTTGCCCACTAGTTCGTCCCTCGCAAACGCACTACTCAAACACTGTAGCCCAACAGCTCGGCAGCGCTGCACCCAAGGACTGCAGCAGCGCGCAATCCGACGCTAGAACCGCAAGTCCTACGTCACAGGTTGCAGAACAGCCATTCATTCCTTCATGGTTTACACGGACAACAATGATCAGGTTTTCTAAAATACATTATTCTGGTGAACGATTCTAGTGTTTCTTCCAAATTTCATTTATCATAGGAAGTAAATAACTTTCTGAAGAGTACTATCTGCATAATTTTAAACTGAAAAGGAATTAAAGTACTGGAGTAGATATGGTATTGTTTTTGGTAGAGGTATTATCCTAAATATAAAATTTTCTCTAAAGAAATTGGATTTTGGTCTGCTCATGTGATGTTGTAACACTGGCTCGTCACTTGCATTATCGTGTCCTGTATTCTGTAACGCAGCCGGTAGTATCATCATATGCTCTTTTAAGATCAATAATGTTGACCTCTGAAAAATATTAAAAGAACGGGCCGTACCGAGACTGGTCCCAAGGATTTTGTGTTGGTTGCATCCGAAGGTTGCATGGTTTCACTCACGTAGTATGATTGCGTAGCCTATATATTATGAATATATCTAATGATGCTATAGCCTTATGGGTGGAAAAACGATTATGCTATTTAAATTTCGGTGAAGTAATGCATTAAGTAGGTTTCGATACAGGTAATTATTACTAATTCATATGAAATTCGTTATTCAGTGTTCTTTTGTCTTGAATACTGGATGGATCGCAGCCTCCATTTTGACGGATTCTCTCCTTCAGTGGACTTATTTCTTGTAAATGGTTTATTCTAAAGTTCCCATTTTCTACGACTTTTAATATACACTCCTGGAAATTGAAATAAGAACACCGTGAATTCATTGTCCCAGGAAGGGGAAACTTTATTGACACATTCCTGGGGTCAGATACATCACATGATCACACTGACAGAACCACAGGCACATAGACACAGGCAACAGAGCATGCACAATGTCGGCACTAGTACAGTGTATATCCACCTTTCGCAGCAATGCAGGCTGCTATTCTCCCATGGAGACGATCGCAGAGATGCTGGATGTAGTCCTGTGGAACGGCTTGCCATGCCATTTCCACCTGGCGCCTCAGTTGGACCAGCGTTCGTGCTGGACGTGCAGACCGCGTGAGACGACGCTTCATCCAGTCCCAAACATGCTCAATGGGGGACAGATCCGGAGATCTTGCTGGCCAGGGTAGTTGACTTACACCTTCTAGAGCACGTTGGGTGGCACGGGATACATGCGGACGTGCATTGTCCTGTTGGAACAGCACGTTCCCTTGCCGGTCTAGGAATGGTAGAACGATGGGTTCGATGACGGTTTGGATGTACCGTGCACTATTCAGTGTCCCCTCGACGATCACCAGTGGTGTACGGCCAGTGTAGGAGATCGCTCCCCACACCATGATGCCGGGTGTTGGCCCTGTGTGCCTCGGTCGTATGCAGTCCTGATTGTGGCGCTCACCTGCACGGCGCCAAACACGCATACGACCATCATTGGCACCAAGGCAGAAGCGACTCTCATCGCTGAAGACGACACGTCTCCATTCGTCCCTCCATTCACGCCTGTCGCGACACCACTGGAGGCGGGCTGCACGATGTTGGGGCGTGAGCGGAAGACGGCCTAACGGTGTGCGGGACCGTAGCCCAGCTTCATGGAGACGGTTGCGAATGGTCCTCGCCGATACCCCAGGAGCAACAGTGTCCCTAATTTGCTGGGAAGTGGCGGTGCGGTCCCCTACGGCACTGCGTAGGATCCTACGGTCTTGGCGTGCATCCGTGCGTCGCTGCGGTCCGGTCCCAGGTCGACGGGCACGTGCACCTTCCGCCGATCACTGGCGACAACATTGAAGTACTGTGGACACCTCACGCCCCACGTGTTGAGCAATTCGGCGGTACGTCCACCCGGCCTCCCGCATGCCCACTATACGCCCTCGCTCAAAGTCCGTCAGCTGCACATACGGTTCACGTCCACGCTGTCGCGGCATGCTACCAGTGTTAAAGACTGCGATGGAGCTCCGTATGCCACGGCTAACTGGCTGACACTGACGGCGGCGGTGCACAAATGCTGAACAGCTAGCGCCATTCGACGGCCAACACCGCGGTTCCTGGTGTGTCCGCTGTGCCGTGCGTGTGATCATTGCTTGTACAGCCCTCTCGCAGTGTCCGGAGCAAGTATGGTGGGTCTGACACACCGGTGTCAATGTGTTCTTTTTTCCATTTCCAGGAGTGTATATTTGTTAAATACACGTCTGCGAAGAAATTAGAATTTCGTAAGTTTCTGAAAAGCGACACAAAGATCTCCTAGTAGGCTCAACATCTGTCATATCGACAGGTACGGACGTTTGAACAATAGCTTCCGAATCTGTCCACAGCTATTGGTGATTGTCATCCTAAATGGTTTACGGCATTGTGCATAGACTTTGTTAATGACGAAGGAAGCTTTATTGCTCAAGTTTCATGCTCTGTAATTTCGTATTTATCTGCCAACACCGAGAAAGCGACTTTCAGGTAAAATGTGTCACCTGTATGGAAATATACGTGGTGACGACGTATGAAAGTTTGCGTCTGGCCGTGATTCGTGCACGGATAGTCATATCGTAAGGCGACCGATCTCGATAAGCGGGAAGTCTGTGGTCGACTTCCGGTCCGGCACGAATTTTCACTGTCGTCAGTCCATTCTGCAACTGATAATTGTCCATATTAGCAACTGCGAGCACATTTCACGTATTTTTAAGATATGCTCTTTCTGAAGAAGAAATTCTGAATATTTGACTTGCTTTCATTGCCAGATGAGAAATTCGAAGCTGAAAATCTTGGTTGTTGTTGTTGTGGTCTTCAGTCCTGAGACTGGTTCGATGCAGCTCTCCATGCTGCTCTATCCTGTGCAAGCTTCTTCATCTCCCAGTACCTACTACAACCTACATCCTTCTGAATCTGCTTAGTGTATTCATCTCTTGGTCTCCCTCTACGATTTTTACCCTCCACGCTGCCCTCCAATGCTAAATTTGTGATCCCTTGATGCCTCAAAACATGTCCTACCAACCGATCCCTTCTTCTAGTCAAGTTGTGCCACAAACTTCTCTTCTCCCTAATCCTATTCAATACCTCATCATTAGTTACGTGATCTACCTACCTTATCTTCAGCATTCTTCTGTAGCACCACATTTCGAAAGCTTCTATTCTCTTCTTGTCCAAACTAGTTATCGTCCATGTTACACTTCCATACATGGCTACACTCCATACAAATACTTTCAGAAACGCGTTTGCGAAATCGATGAATTACTGGAAGATGACCCTGCAAACGCTGTTGATGATAAGAAATATTGAACCGTGGTACTACTCACTTCTTTAGAAAAACTTGTGATTGTTTTACAATTGTAATTCGACTCAAAACAGACTTTATTATAACTTCAGTTCGGACATTTGCCCTCTTACTGATACAATATACAAATCTTCACTTTAATTGAATTACATAAACGCGATTAAGAATCTTATTTTGCGTCCGCACCAAAATCATAGATAGAAGGCACGGTTAGTCATCAATCAAACAATCGTTCTTGTTTAATCATATCACAAAAGACTAGTAACACTATACACTTCCAAGCCAATGTTACACAGCCACATTACACCACAGCTTCACTCAAAATCAAAGATCTTAAAGCTTAATGAAACTGAAATGCCCAGATAAATGTCCACAGTGAAACATGCTTATACTAAAAATGCTAAGTGGGCCAATCAATGTCGGGAAACTGGCACACAGGAAAAAAAAAATGTTGCACATTCGTTAAAGATACACAAATGATTAACATAAGTGTTAAATAAGAATGGTTAGTAATAACTCAAACAGTAAAATAACTTACAGAAACGCTAATATTAACCAAATCAAATGTTCAAATGTATGTGAAATCTTATGGCACTTAACTGCTAAGGTCATTAGACCCTAAGCTACACACTACTTAACCTAAATTATCCTAAGGACAAACACACACACCCATGCCCGAGGGAGGACTCGAACCTTCGTCGGGACCAGCAATATTAACCAAGTGGCCTCACTTAACTTTAGAGAACAGCGTTAAGGCGCACAGCAGCATTTGGAAGCACTAACGCTACGGCCGGCAGGCAATACGAGCGTTCACTCCCCACGATTTGGGCACAGGCTCACTAGCAGGCATTTTGTATTTATACATAGTCCGACCGGCCTCACAATGAGCGGTCCTGGCAAGAATCCACAACCGCACCGACGCCAGGAAACGAGCAGCAAAAAATAGATTGCCATGATAACAAGGTCAAATCACGGCAACACTGGAATATATAATAAGCATGTCTCCAAATTCTCATGAAGCAATACTCTAACATTACACGTCTCTCCCGTAAATTAGCAGGAAACTTAGAGATCATTTCCACTTGCCTTAAGGCACTTTCAACATTAATTAAACATACGAAATCCTGCCGTGACAGATGATTAAACCATTAACTCTACGGCTGCCGGGCGCGTACACAACGGCCACCAGTCCCCAAGCGGTCAATATGTCCTGAAACAGGTTAAAGACTGCATGAAAACCACTTAAAACACACTCCACAGAAGATGAGAAACGAAATGAGGAACATCAGCCTCCTTAAACTAGTCACTGTGGAACCAAGCTCAGAACCCTCTCCGGCAGCTACCCATGCCACAATAAGTTTCAACAATCTTCTTAGTCAAACAAAGAATAAAAGTCATACGTAATTCGGAGCTTGCAAATTACGAGCTGGGAATCAGTCCAGCGTAAGACGACGAACCCGCCACAATTTTGCACGTCAAGGCGCCCAATGATCGGCACCGCCCATCCGGCGCAGCAACAGACAAGGGCGGCAAGCACGGCGAGGCCCATGCACCACGGTTAAGCCCGTCTCACACGGAGCAAGATTCGCTGTAAGTTTCCTTGCTGGCTCGCGCGACGGCTACCTTGCGGGCTCCGTCGTCTGCTAGCGGGCTACCTTGCTGGGAACCTTGTAAGATTTCCAGGATGGGTCCGGTGCTAGTTTTCTTGCAAGGTTCCCTGCATGCTACCTGCGCTGGCAATCGTGAGACGTTTCGTTTGTGACGTCAGACGCGGTAAAGCCCGTCTCACACGGAGCAAGGTTCGCCGCAAGTTTGCGAGATGGTGTGCATGCCTGCCGGCTTGTAGGGAAAGGAGCCGGCTATCTTCCATGCCGAAGCTCTCCCACGGTGCAAGATCGGCAGCTAGTTGTGTTGTGATCGGCTGCATGTTGTATCGAACGAAGATGGCTGCTTCAGGTACAGATGTTCAGAGCAAACTGGCAGTATTAGCTCTTTTGGTGCTAAACGATGCAGAAATACATGCTAATGAGAGAAGAAGAAAGAAAGAATGGACGAAAAACTGGATTAAGAGGAGAAACGCTGGGAAAGGTGTGCTCTCCATGCTTCATAAAGAGTTGAGGTTAGTTCGCATAACACCTACTTTTGTTTGAAAAGTATCACCATTTCATTACTGTTTGACTTTATAAATATACCAATAATGACTGTTATATACGACTTTATTTTATAGTATAGAAGATCGCACATCCTTTGCAAATTTTATTCGAATGGATGTACTGGTATTTGAAGAACTGCTTCGTAGGGTTTCGCCTTTGATTCAGAAGAAAGACACGGTAATGCGTCAGGCAATTACGGTGCGGGAAAGGTAAGTGCATTATTATACGTTCGAAACAGAAAGTTAATTTTTATTTATAATCCATTGTAATTTTACGATCAATCTGAGACATGTTTAATATGCGTCTCTAGGCTTGCTGTCACACTGCATTTCCTAGCGACCGGAAACACTTACAAAGATTTGGCCTATTCTACACGAATAGCGAACAACACGCGCTCTCCCGTATGACACCAGAGACTTTGACGCCCACAGCAAGTGTGTTAGGAGATAATGCGATACAGGTAAGCTCAAGATAAATGCTATAAGTATTTACTACGATTTTCTACTTGGTATGGCACGACTGTGAAGTAAAATGTAATTTGCAGTGTCCACGTGATCCTGCCGAGTGGAAAGTAATAGAAGATGGGTTCCACGGCCTCTGGCAATTCCCGCATTGCATTGGAGCTCTTGATGGGAAACATGTCAAGTTTAGGCCTCTGCGCTCTGATGGTTCATCATTCAGAAACTACAAAGGTCACGACAGCATAGTTCTTTTAGCTCTAGTAGATGCTAATTATAAATTTTTGTTTGTGGAAATTGGCAGAAATGGAAGACTGAATGATGGTGCAGTATTCAGAGAGAGTGCCTTGTTCATGAACCTCATGGATGGTTCATTAAATTTGCCACCAAAGTCTCCACTTCCAGGTAGTGACATCTGTGTTCCCTACATGTTTGTGGCAGATGATGCTTTTGCGTTAAAGGAAAATCTAATGAAACCAAATCCTGAAGGTGACATGACACCTGAAAAAAGAATTTTTAACTACAGAATTTGTAGAGCACATAGAGTTGTGGAAAATGCCTTTGGCATAATGTCAAACAAATTCAGAATTTTCCTGCAGACTATTCCACTATCTGTTTCCAAAGTAGAGCTCACTACAAAAGTGTGTTGCTTGCTACATAATTTTGTACTTGCCAGAAACTCTCAAGGATATATCCCTCCAAATGTAGATGAATTACCATGTCTTCCTGGCATTGCTGCTCAAGGTGCAAATCATAGTGCAGCCAGTGCAAGAGAAGTGAGACAACATCTGACATGGTATTTCAGTACTGTTGGCAGAGTTCCATGGCAGGAAAGGTGTGTTCAGGAAGGTAACAGATAATGGTTTATTATGTTTCTGAAACATTACCTTATTCATTGTTTCATTTTCAGTCCTTTGGCATATTGACAGTGATTTTGTGTGTGTGTGTGTCTGTGTGTGTATGCGTGTGTGTGTGTGGGTGTGTGTGTGTGAGAGAGAGAGAGAGAGAGAGAGAGAGAAATATAAATTTATATGTATCTCAAGCAATGATTGGATCCTGTGCAAGACCTTGCAAAAATCTGATCTTATTTTGTATAACAGCTCCACAATTAATTACCTGGGACATGTAGAGAGCCACTATTATGAAATAATATTTTTCTTTGATGGTTATGAAGAAGGTATGGAAAGACCTACTAAACATTTATGTATCCCAAATTAACAGTTTTGGAAGATAATTTTGTGCTGACTGTATTTGTGGTAGTAAGGTACTGCACAATATTTGTTACTGATTCATAGCACTTGGATGTCTATGCTTATTTTTATTTTACTTGTTTATTCATTCATCAAAGGATCATCTAACAATTATCTGGTATTTGTCACCATAATACAATGGAAAGACATAGTTTGTAAATATACATATATGTGTACAGATAAGTATGCTTTTGGGATAGGACAGCTGGTTGGTTGTGGCCTTGACAGAACCTTGATGAGGGGTAACATAAATCAGGATGGCCAAATAGGGCATGCTCCAACCTCTAAAATATGAGGTTACTATTTTAACAGTTGGATTGGCTCATCTGTTTAGCCCCTATTGTACAATGTTCTTTGACTTAAGTACTGTCTGTTCCAGATAACTTATAATACAAATATGGTTTTACTGTTCACTTTTGGACACGAAACAGCATTTAGTGATAACTCTGGATCACAAATTTGCTGCTTTACACCGTGCTCTAACTTTAGTCTGCTTGGAAAACTGGCTCCACACTGGTCGACATACTTCTATTCCCACCTCTGTCCTCAGTCTTCATCCCCTGTCATTCACTTCAGATATTGGCACAGGATTACAGTATTTTACGGTGTCGGGATGATGTTGTTATCCCTTATTACTATTAACCACTTCCATTAACACTGTATCAGTGATTCCCAACCTTTGTGAAACAATGTTTCTGCATGGAGTCAGATATTAGCTACTACCCTTGCACACCAATTTTTGTTGCTACTACTTTTTGCTAACCTCTTTTTTTTATAGAATGATGTTGGTAGTCTCAGAACAACATGTTAAAATTGGTTCATTGTACTCCTGTTTGTAAGCCACTTGATTTTTAGACTCCTTGCGTTAGAAATACCAGTAACTAGAAGACACCACTTTGCTACTGTTCTGCATGAGAAATGAATAATAATAATAATTTGTGTGGCACAATGGCAAAGTGCCTTTCTTTTGATGTGATGCCACTTCGGCAACTTGCATATTCCTAATCTAATCCTGTTATCAAGATGGGACATGTCATTTTTGGCAGCTCCTCACATCACTGAAAGGGGAATGCTACACT
The DNA here is from genome assembly GCF_023898315.1 of Schistocerca nitens. Taxonomy (NCBI): domain Eukaryota; kingdom Metazoa; phylum Arthropoda; class Insecta; order Orthoptera; family Acrididae; genus Schistocerca; species Schistocerca nitens. Next base: position 364,339,159 of record NC_064622.1, read on the forward strand.
GAAGGCAAACTGAAAATTTTTCTGGTCTGAACAGCCTTAAATTTTGCTTCCTGTTTTCATGCACACTATCACTAGCCTCCTTTAGCAGTGTAAGGACTGTTACCTACTTTCTATTAATTTTGATGTATGTTTGAAACTGCAAAGAGAATAATGAAGCAATATATGGTTAAGAGAACTATGTACAACTCTGAGAATATATTTAGGCATTTATGAGGCCTCAATGTTGTCATAGATGGCTGCTACAAAGTATGTGCATTTTTTTATCAGTTGCATAAAACTTTCTTAATCAGTATGCATGTAATCAAGAATATTGTCTATATTTCTATTCAGACAATAGGTGTCTGTTTTTGTGTGTAAGAGATTTTCTGCTGTTCGTTTCTGGTTTTCTGTTCCAGATGCAGCTGCAGATACACCAACTACATGATAGGATTCACGTTCAAGAATGCTTGTGAAGTGTTATGAAGAAAATACTGTTGCAGTTCATGTGTCCATATTTAAAAAGTGTACAGAACAAAGCAGCCATGTAAAAAGACATTTTTTACTGTGTGTGTGTGTGTGGATTGAGCTAACTGTAGCCATTATATATGTTATGGGATTATTTGTTTATTAAGTAAATATCACGCCATCCTGACTTGGGTTTTCATGGTTTCCCCTTGTCGCTAAGGTGAATACCGGGATGGTGTCTCGAAAACGCCACGGCCGACTTCATTCAGGAGTGTGTCACATTATGTATTTCTCTGATACAGTTGTTAAATTTTAATAGGCAAATACAATGCATAAACAGAGTTGGTTAAAAATGTTACTGTTTCCTATCATGTTAAATTCCTATTGCAATTACTTACCATGCAGATGACTTGTATCTCTGTGTATTATTTAAATATCCCAGGATATTTTAACTGCATTCAATTTCTTAAACACAATTATATCAGGAGATATCACAAGATTCCAGCTGCTATTATTTGTCACATAAGTACATGCTTCTTTTCGAATTCATACTATGATTGGCTACATATCTCAACTACTGCATTTATGGGTGATACTCTTGAAGTAATTTACCTACTCAGATATTTAGAAATCCTTACTATCGAGTGGATTCAAAATGGCATATTTTAATTTGTTCTCGTGAAACAGCCTGATCTAAATGTACAGTTGAGTGCAAAGCTTTCATGCAGACTATGCTACTACATAGGCAATTCAGCATAATGTTGTTACCGAATATCTCAAAGTACTTGGGTAATTTGCTTCAAATTTTTACACTGTCTAATGATCATTTGGACAGATAGGGGGTGGGGGTGTTACCAAAAGTCTATAGCAAGATCTTTACCAATATGTTTTGTATTTTTATCTGATACTCTCATTCATATTGACATAGGCTATTTTTCCTCTATTTAAAAATGTCTTAAGGTTTTCTGCATAAAGTTACTGCAAGAAAGAAATTGCTATGCTGTGAAAATGTACAGCTTAATCTATTCACACAGTGTTTCAACCAACATAGTCCGACATGTGTACCGTTATGCAAGTTGTTTCCCCTATCATAATTCTTCCTACCTATGTATAATCAAATTGTATACAGAATGTACTGCTAAGTTTTCATCATAGCAATCATATTTACAGGAAAGAGGCCAGTTGCACTTGTGGGTTATGATTAGAAAACTTTGTAATCCTTTTCCTATGCAGATTAAAATTGTGAAATGTCATTGAAATTATTGTCCTAAAAAATTCAGTAGCAGAAGTCTTTAGAATACCCTGTATAACAGTTATCTCAATGGATGCACTTACTCATATTGAGACATTCCAATCAAGGCTCAAGATCATACAGTGGTAAGATAAGGATGGGGAGAGAGGGGTGCTAAAGATGTGTATCCAATTCCCACACATATTTTACAATTGTCCTGCATTTTTGGGTTTGCTAGTATATAATTATGTTACAGGGATTTTACTTTAGTCATTCCTTTCTGACAATGAGAAAGTTCTATTTCACTAAATGTCCTCTTTCCTGCATCAGTGTACTGTTTTACTTTCTCTTTTAACTATTTTACAATTCTCCTTACTAGACATAGCTTATATGGTTTCTTTGGCAGTCTCTTATGTTGACTGAAATGTGGCCACTAACAGAAATAGCCAAGGCTCTGCCTCGGCTAGTGGAACCCCATGGCAGCGAATGTAACAATATTGGTGGTTTAATTTCGAAATTGGTATTGATAATTGTTCTAGCTGTTTCTTATACATCAGTTTCTTATTGTGAAGATGCTGATACTTCATGAACAAAGGTTTCTTTGATTTCTTAGTATTGCATTTAATTTACCTTCCTGGAAAGTTGCTTTCAAAACTGAAAAAAATGGCGTGATATTTACTTAATAAACAAATAATCCCATAACATATATAATGGCTACAGTTAGCTCAATCCACACACACACACACAGTAAAAAATGTCTTTTTACATGGCTGCTTTGTTCTGTACACTTTTTAAATATGGACACATGAACTGCAACAGTATTTTCTTCATAACACTTCACAAGCATTCTTGAACGTGAATCCTATCATGTAGTTGGTGTATCTGCAGCTGCATCTGGAACAGAAAACCAGAAACGAACAGCAGAAAATCTCCTACACACAAAAACAGACACCTATTGTCTGAATAGAAATATAGACAATATTCTTGATTACATGCATACTGATTAAGAAAGTTTTATGCAACTGATAAAAAAATGCACATACTTTGTAGCAGCCATCTATGACAACATTGAGGCCTCATAAATGCCTAAATATATTCTCAGAGTTGTACATAGTTCTCTTAACCATATATTGCTTCATTATTCTCTTTGCAGTTTCAAACATACATCAAAATTAATAGAAAGTAGGTAACAGTCCTTACACTGCTAAAGGAGGCTAGTGATAGTGTGCATGAAAACAGGAAGCAAAATTTAAGGCTGTTCAGACCAGAAAAATTTTCAGTTTGCCTTCAGTGTAGCATTCCCCTTTCAGTGATGTGAGGAGCTGCCAAAAATGACATGTCCCATCTTGATAACAGGATTAGATTAGGAATATGCAAGTTGCCGAAGTGGCATCACATCAAAAGAAAGGCACTTTGCCATTGTGCCACACAAATTATTATTATTATTCATTTCTCATGCAGAACAGTAGCAAAGTGGTGTCTTCTAGTTACTGGTATTTCTAACGCAAGGAGTCTAAAAATCAAGTGGCTTACAAACAGGAGTACAATGAACCAATTTTAACATGTTGTTCTGAGACTACCAACATCATTCTATAAAAAAAAGAGGTTAGCAAAAAGTAGTAGCAACAAAAATTGGTGTGCAAGGGTAGTAGCTAATATCTGACTCCATGCAGAAACATTGTTTCACAAAGGTTGGGAATCACTGATACAGTGTTAATGGAAGTGGTTAATAGTAATAAGGGATAACAACATCATCCCGACACCGTAAAATACTGTAATCCTGTGCCAATATCTGAAGTGAATGACAGGGGATGAAGACTGAGGACAGAGGTGGGAATAGAAGTATGTCGACCAGTGTGGAGCCAGTTTTCCAAGCAGACTAAAGTTAGAGCACGGTGTAAAGCAGCAAATTTGTGATCCAGAGTTATCACTAAATGCTGTTTCGTGTCCAAAAGTGAACAGTAAAACCATATTTGTATTATAAGTTATCTGGAACAGACAGTACTTAAGTCAAAGAACATTGTACAATAGGGGCTAAACAGATGAGCCAATCCAACTGTTAAAATAGTAACCTCATATTTTAGAGGTTGGAGCATGCCCTATTTGGCCATCCTGATTTATGTTACCCCTCATCAAGGTTCTGTCAAGGCCACAACCAACCAGCTGTCCTATCCCAAAAGCATACTTATCTGTACACATATATGTATATTTACAAACTATGTCTTTCCATTGTATTATGGTGACAAATACCAGATAATTGTTAGATGATCCTTTGATGAATGAATAAACAAGTAAAATAAAAATAAGCATAGACATCCAAGTGCTATGAATCAGTAACAAATATTGTGCAGTACCTTACTACCACAAATACAGTCAGCACAAAATTATCTTCCAAAACTGTTAATTTGGGATACATAAATGTTTAGTAGGTCTTTCCATACCTTCTTCATAACCATCAAAGAAAAATATTATTTCATAATAGTGGCTCTCTACATGTCCCAGGTAATTAATTGTGGAGCTGTTATACAAAATAAGATCAGATTTTTGCAAGGTCTTGCACAGGATCCAATCATTGCTTGAGATACATATAAATTTATATTTATCTCTCTCTCTCTCTCTCTCTCTCTCTCTCACACACACACACACACACACACACACACACACACACAAACACACACACACACACACACAAAATCACTGTCAATGTGCCAAAGGACTGAAAATGATACAATGAATGAGGTAATCTTTCAGAAACATAGTAAACCATTATCTGTTACCTTCCTGAACACACCTTTCCTGCCGTGGAACTCTGCCAACAGTACTGAAATACCATGTCAGATGTTGTCTCACTTCTCTTGCACTGGCTGCACTATGATTTGCACCTTGAGCAGCAATGCCAGGAAGACATGGTAATTCATCTACATTTGGAGGGATATATCCTTGAGAGTTTCTGGCAAGTACAAAATTATGTAGCAAGCAACACACTTTTGTAGTGAGCTCTACTTTGGAAACAGATAGTGGAATAGTCTGCCGCAAAATTCTGATTTTTTTTGACATTATGCCAAAGGCATTTTCCACAACTCTACGTGCTCTACAAATTCTGTAGTTAAAAATTCTTTTTTCAGGTGTCATGTCACGTTCAGGATTTGGTTTCATTAGATTTTCCTTTAACGCAAAAGCATCATCTGCCACAAACATGTAGGGAACACAGATGTCACTACCTGGAAGTGGAGACTTTGGTGGCAAATTTAATGAACCATCCATGAGGTTCATGAACAAGGCACTCTCTCTGAATATTGCACCATCATTCAGTCTTCCATTTCTGCCAGTGTCCACAAACAAAAATTTATAATTAGCATCTACTAGAGCTAAAAGAACTATGCTGTCGTGACGTTTGTAGTTTCCGAATGATGAACCATCAGAGCGCAGAAGCCTAAACTTGACATGTTTCCCATCAAGTGCTCCAATGCAATGCGGGAATTGCCAGATGCTGTGGAACCCATCTTCTATTACTTTCCACTCGGCAGGATCACGTGGACACTGCAAATTACATTTTACTTCACAGTCGTGCCATACCAAGTAGAAAATCGCAGTAAATACTTATAGCATTTATCTTGAGCTTACCTGTATCGCATTATCTCCTAACACGCTTGCTATGGGCGTCAAAGTCTCTGGTATCATACGGGAGAGCGCGTGTTGTTCGCTATTCGTGTAGAATAGGCCAAATCTTTGTAAGTGTTTCCGGTCGCTAGGAAATGCAGTGTGACAGCAAGCCTAGAGACGCATATTAAACATGTCTCAGATTGATCGTAAAATTACAATGGATTATAAATAAAAATTAACTTTCTGTTTCGAACGTATAATAATGCACTTACCTTTCCCGCGCCGTAATTGCCTGACGCATTACCGTGTCTTTCTTCTGAATCAAAGGCGAAACCCTACGAAGCAGTTCTTCAAATACCAGTACATCCATTCGAATAAAATTTGCAAAGGATGTGCGATCTTCTATACTATAAAATAAAGTCGTATATAACAGTCATTATTGGTATATTTATAAAGTCAAACAGTAATGAAATGGTGATACTTTTCAAACAAAAGTAGGTGTTATGCGAACTAACCTCAACTCTTTATGAAGCATGGAGAGCACACCTTTCCCAGCGTTTCTCCTCTTAATCCAGTTTTTCGTCCATTCTTTCTTTCTTCTTCTCTCATTAGCATGTATTTCTGCATCGTTTAGCACCAAAAGAGCTAATACTGCCAGTTTGCTCTGAACATCTGTACCTGAAGCAGCCATCTTCGTTCGATACAACATGCAGCCGATCACAACACAACTAGCTGCCGATCTTGCACCGTGGGAGAGCTTCGGCATGGAAGATAGCCGGCTCCTTTCCCTGCAAGCCGGCAGGCATGCACGCCATCTCGCAAACTTGCGGCGAACCTTGCTCCTTGTGAGACGGGCTTTAGGGGCGCCGTCTTGTTTTCCAGCTGGCTCGTTGAACGCCGACCGGAGACTCTCTCGTCACGAATTCTCCCGGAAAACCGCCGGAGGAGCAGTCAAAGATAGCAAGACAGCCGAATATAGATATTAGCGATGCAAGTAGAACACCCCAGCGCCAGCCATCTCGGCTCAAATGTATCCCTCCTATCGATGAAATGAGTGAGTCATTAGATAAGAACGTTCACCTACTGGACAGGGCACAACGCAGAGAGGCGAACCTGTGATAGATTACCTTGCAGATAAGTTTCCATATCTTTTACATTATTGTTATTATTGTTACTAATATATTTCAACTCATATTTCGGAAAGCGTTATATGGGTTTCATGAGTTTAGATCACTCTATAATAATCTGAAGTTCATTTTTCATACTGTAACTGAATTGTGTATACAGTATTTGCAGATACATCAGACAAATGTGTCCGCCTACCCTCCAGCTAACAGCATTTGAGGGATTCGTGACAGAGACAAAGAAAAACGCAGATGAAAGGAAATCCTCCCGTTGAAATCAGGAATACGGCTGATGAAAGAACAGCGTGGACTGTTATACTTAAACAAGCCCTTTCTGGATGACGGCCGTGTCAGGACATCTTGAAGGCTTCTCCGGGATCGACAAACTATGTGAAGAGATCAGAAATGGCATATATTCCGGTGAATGAAGATTAATGATTGATGACAGCATGCTTCAGAACACAAATACGTCTTCAGAAAATAGATTACGTCAGGAACTGCATTATAAAAATTGGAGCAATGGCGTAGACGCTGTAGAAGGCACTTTACCGCGCATTTATTTGTGAGGCGTGTATGTAAGAAAACCTTTCCATTAAAATATTTATGGTCGAATACATGGGGACTCATATTTTCCCGGAGCAAAACTACAGTTTTTTGCCTCTTCAGCTCCATCTAGTACCACGGAAATTATTCCCTGACGTCTTAACAGGTGGTCTATCATCCTGTCCACTCTTCTTGTCGATGTTTTCTATAGATTCTTTTCCTCGACATTTCTTTTGAGAACCTCCTCACTCCTTACCTTAAGAGTCCCAGTAATTTTCAGCATTCATCTTTAGTACTACATCTCAAATGTTTCGATTCTCTTCAGTAAAATATACATTCTCTGAAATTTCCTCCTCAAATTAAGGCCTATGATTTTAGTAGACATCTCTCGACCAAGATTGCCCTTTCCACCGCCACTAGTTTGCTTTTTATGTCCACCCTACTTCTACCACCAGGCCGTGTTAGTAGCAGAATTCCTGAACTTCGTCTCCTTCGTGATCCCCAATTCCAATGTTAAGTTTCTCTCTGTTCCCATGTCTGATATTTCTTTCACTATTGTCTTTCTTCGATTTACTCTCAACCCATATTCTATACTCATTCGACTGTTTATTCCATTCGACACCTCCAGTAATGCTTCTTCACTTTCACTAAGGAAAGCAATGTCTTTATAGAATCTTATCATAGACATCCTTTCACCTTTAATTCGAATCCCACTCATGAGCCTTTCTTTTATTTCCGGCATTGTTTCCTCGATGCATAAACTGAACAGTAGGGACGAAAGACTACATCCCTGTCTTACAGCCTTTTTCGTCTTAGCATTTCCTTCTTGATCGTACAGTCTTAATGCTCCCTCTTGGTTCTTGTACATATGGTATGTTATCCTCTTTTTCCTGTATCTTACTCCTATTTACCTAGAATTTCGAACATATTGCAACGTGTTACATCGTCGAATGCTTTTTCCTGGTCGACAAATTCAAAGAATGTATTGCGTTTTCTTCAGTGTCGATTCTATCATCAACAGCAACGTCAGAACTGCTTCTCTACCTTCACTTTTCCTAAAGCCAAGATCATCTAACAGATCCTTAATTTTCTTTTCCATTTTATATATTACTCTTCTCAGCAGATTGGCTACATGAAACGTCAATCTGATTGTGCGATAATTCTGACATCTGTTGTCTCTTCCTATTTTCGTAATTGTGTGGGTGTTTTCGTGAAAGTCTGATGGTATATCGCCAGTCTCATATTTTCTACACACCAAGGTGAATAGGCGTTTCGCTACTAATACCCCCAGTGATTATGGAAAGTGTGATGGAATGTTATCTATCCCTTCTGCCATATCTGATCTTACGTCATCCAAAGCTCTTTTAAATTCGTATTCCAAAACTGAATCTTCCCTATGGTTTACTGTTTTTTCTTCCAACACGCCATAAAACATTCCCTTCGTAGAGGCCTTCAAGGTACTATTTCCACCTTTCCACTCTCTCCTCTGCATTTAAAAGTGGAAACTCCGTTTCACTCTTAATTTTAACGCCATTGCTTTTAATATCACCAATGGTTGGTTTGAATTTTCTGTATGCTTAGCCAATCCTTGTGATAATCGCGTCTTTTTCGATTTCTTCAACTTTTTCATGCAGCTATTTCGCCTTAGCTTCCCTGCACTTCCTATTTATTTCATTCACATGTGAATAGTAATTCTGCATTCTTGAAGTTCCCAGAACGTGTTTCTACTTCCTTCTTTCGGCAATCAATTGAACTAGTCCTTCTGTAACCCACGGTTTCTTAACAGTTACTGTTTGTGTACCTATGAGTTCTTTTCCAACTTCCGTGATTGTCCATTTTAGAGATGTCCATTCCTGTGCAACCGCATAACCTACTGTGCTATTCATTACCACTGCATTTATAGCTTCAGTAAACATAAGTGGTTTCTTTTTATTCCTTCATACTTCTGTACGCCACTTTTTTGTGCTCTGAATCTTTCTCATTAAGCTCTTAAACTTCAGCCCACTCTTCATCATTACTAACCTATGTCCATATCCGCTTCTGGGTACGCCATACAACCCAGTAGTAGTAGGGTAATGGAGCTATTAGCGCAATTTTGATATCAAATTGATACGCAAATTAATTAAATTGAATAATTAATTACCTGCAGGACCCCCACCACCATCTTCGGATGACGTCATGTCTTTTCCGCACGTTTTTCCTCACCCCCACCCACCCCAGCCCCTCCCTCCCCCTCCCCCACCTACCCTGTTGGCAGGAATTTCGAATTTTGGAGGGAATTTCTTTTTGCCAGGCCTGTGCTGACGCCCCACCCCACTCCCTTCAGGGATTTGGCGGGAAATTAAAAATGGCTGTCCTCCTTCTGGGACTTGTACAATGGTACTTCTGGATGGTGAACACAAGTGCGTCACCAGACACATGGTAACTAAATGAAGGAGAAGGAGGTGATGTTAGTGTAATCTCTTTATACTGCTTGGGAAGCTGAAGTAGAGATCGGCCATAATTACGTAATTGTTCATTAAGATCAGCTCTAATTACACAACTATATGCACAGAGCTACCCAAGGACTGCATAAAATCGCAATACAGCTCAAAAGTTGACAATGCCATACTACTGGTGTTATCCTGCTGGCAAAACATTCATAACATGACTCGAAACTAGTGGCACACGTGCTCAAACTCTACCCTTCACCTACAAGCTGGAGGGAGAAAAGGCTGGAGAGGGATGTACTATCTTTATTTTTTTGTGGGAAATGTGTTTAACTGACGAGATGTTGCTATTGGACAGAGAGGAGTTTAATAAACGTATTCCTGTAAACATACAGCTGAGAACTGTATCTATCGCTGTTTGACGTCAGAGTTCGCCACACGTATCTCACCCAGTCAGCCCAGGTAATCGAAGCCGAAACATGCTACTGAAACTAATGGAAAATGCTTTCTCGTGAAAATAACCAGCACTCGTAATTAATGGGTCATAATGCAACACATGTACTGTGGAAAATCGTCGTTCCTAAAGTTGCAGATGTGGCGGTAGTTTAATGTGTTTTCTCCTTGACATACGATCACAAACTGCCGAAATCTGAGGACCTCTTACCTACTCTCATACCTCCACTCGTCCGCCTCTCCCCTCCCCCCCTCCAACTACAGTGGGGATAGGGGTTCTTTCAAATGGTCAACTGCTACTGGCTCTCAGTTTTTTTCAGGCTACCACTGGTAGACGAGCTCGGCACAGTCTTTGATGGTCCTTCACCAACTCAGAGACATGTATAGTACTCTAAACATTGGGAGATAACTGGAAATCCAACAGAAGCGCAACTTGACTAAAATATAGCGACACGGCCCCGCCCCAAATACCGCACCATGGTCATGGCACAGTTGTCTTGGGTGAACCCACACTGACACTGCAGCGCTTGCTGTTCTAAGGGGGAAAAGTCAGTTCACTGTAACAATTGTATTTAACATCAACGAACCTATTATAATCGAGCATTAATTAAAAAGGCAAACACAGTCACAACAATAATATATGTCCTCCTTCCACGAAAGTAGCACAGTCGATTTTCTTTTAATTTTATGAGAAAAATCGGAACAGTTTTTATGTTCGATTGCAGGATACAATTCGCATCTCATTATTTTGAAACATCCAATGAAGTGCACCACTGCCGATTACAGGTAACCAAAATTACTAGGTTGGACTATACACCCTTGACACATGTGCACCCTGCAAAAGATCAGAAAAAACTTATACTGCTTTGTTGACATAACTACTAATCACTGCGGAGTGTCCTCATAATTTCTGAACTATCATCGAAGTAAAGAAAAAGAAAAACAGAGAATGTAAACTACGAAGAAAAAATATCTGCGTTAAGCAATTTCTTTCAGTGTGGTGGACAAATTACATGAACTGAGAGCATATCTCGTGTTTGGATCAGTGTCTCTAAATAAACTCTCATGCACGCATGTATTACAATCTTTTCAGACACTTTAAATAACATTTCAGAATGCAATCTTTAACGCTATGTAGTCACATCTTAGGAAAAAAATAGGATCATTTTACGTTTGGCAACAAGAAGCTATAATTGAAGAGAACATTGCTGTTTCATACGCTGTGGCAAGTCCCATTTTACCAATGCAATGCTATATCACACTGGCGATTATGAAACAAATCATGAGAGCCTGTCTGTAATACAACCTCCTACATGATTTTACTGTATCTCTCTCTTCCTATACATCGAAATCAAATACTGTCTGTGTGCTTACATTTGACAATTTTGCTCCATTACTCCCCTCCTACCGATATGTCTGTATAAATTAATTCATCCAGCAGATTCTTTTGTTCTAGTTTTGTAAGCAATTTGATTATCAAAACCTGTTTCATGCAATATACTCACATGTCGGGGAAAAACACTATCATTTCTAGATTCCACAACGAGCTGAACTTCAAGTGTTGCGTATTTTATTAATAGAGGCTATGAAGTAGGAGATAACACAGGACATGTTGTAACATCTATTTCTAAACAGGCAATCATGACGATAATAAAAAAAAAAGCCATGATCCCACAAGAGCCGATACAGGCCATTTCTCTTAGTTTTATGAACAAAGTCGGTGTAGTTTTGAGAGAACTGCCTGCATCCAAACTTCAAGAGTGATGCCACTCCTTGTAATAAAACCTATACACGATACTTGCTTTCCGCACCCTCGGCAGGCCTCCTCAATTTTATAAATGGCACCTGTACTATAGAAGACGCCGGCGGCCATTTGCAGCAACAAGCATCAATACTCAAACGAATGTTTTATTCGGTGGTTTTGATCAAGTTAGAATTAGAATATTATTATAATGAAGTTTTAATACCACCTTACAAAGTTTATTAAATGAAATATGCCCATGAGTGGGACATAGACAGGTGATTAACTGAAATACGCATACCAAATATTCTGTGAAATGATAAGGGAATATGGTGTGGCTGGGAGAAGTCACTGTAACATATTTATATAACAACACAATCACATTTATTGAATAAACATTACCATCTCAAATATTTCCTCTCACTTATCACGGAATGCTGGCGTGATATAAATAGTATAATATCTAAGTAAGATGGCGGCCACTGAGTGACGCGCGTTTCTTTGGCTCGCGAGTTTTTCCGCTCATTGAAGGTGTTACAGAGAAGTGCGGCAGTCCACAGCGTGTGCATCCGACTAAACAAGTGTTACTTGCCGTGGTGTTTTGTTCTCCGTTGATTACCACAAGTGATAAGTGATAAGTGAGTGAAAAATGGGAAGAGCACGAGTAAGCGGCAGCAGGCGAGGCTACAGGGGCGCAGGCAGCGCGGGCGCCCGGTCTCCGGCGGCAGGTGAGGCCCCGCTTCCCGACATCGTGGAGCTCGTCCGGTCCCAGGTGAGTGCGGCGCTGCACAGTAAAGACACGCTAGACGTAATAGTGCAATCCATCACGGACTCTGTGACGGCCGCGGTCATGGACAAGCTGCAAGAGTCTGTCGGGCGCAGCAGCACCGAAATCCAGTCTCTTAAAAAGTCCCTGGCCGCACAAGAGAAAAAAGCCGCCGACCTAGAAGCTAAACTCTCTGCGGCCACCGATGAAATTGAGCAGTATCAGCGAAGGAACAGCTTGCGCTTGTTCGGGGTAGCTGAAAACGATCGTGAAAACACCGACGACCTGGCCATTAGCCTCGTGCGTGAGAAACTTGGCGTGCAGATCGACGTGGCCGATATTGACAGAAGCCACCGTGTTGGGCGCAGGATACCAGGTGCCATGAAACCCAGGCCCATAATAATTAAATTTGTGTCATACCGGAAAAGAGCTGAAGTGTTTGCTCAGAAAAGAAAACTCGCCAAGAGTGGGGTTACCCTGAGGGAAGATCTGACGCGCGAAAGACTAAAAGTTTTGAACACTGCGATCACACAGTTCGGCCTTCAAAATGTATGGACCCAGGATGGCAGGATCGTAGTCAAGACGGAAGGAGGGAGGAAAACGGTGACGAACATGTCCGAACTGAAAGACTGAGCGAAATCTCGCGAGACACAAAGTCTCATATTGTACTCTGTCTAATATAAGTTAATTTTTATTCTTTCTTTTCATTTTTTTACGTAAATATTGGTTCGTTATTTCTATATGTACCATAAGTACTCTATTTAAAATCAGTCAATTGTTTCACATAAATATTGCTTCTCTATTTGTCTATCATAAGTGCTCATGTACATTCATATTGTCAGTCAAACGGGAATTAACATTCTCCATTAACAGGAATCTCCATAAAACCGCCTTTCTATATCTGTTATTTTCATCCTCGTCACTACCACTACTACTACTACTATTATCTTTTTCGTAACCACTACTGTCACTTTCCATCTTTCTTTTCGCTCCCTTCTCCGATACCTCCAGCTTGTCTTTCACCTTTAGCCCACACACGCTTGAGTCAGTCACGACCTTGGACACACCTGTAAATATGTCTTCCCCCGCGAAATCCAGCTTTTGTCCCTCTTCCGGCCAGCAGGTAGACGGAGCGCGCTCGGTCCTACAGGCGGCCACAATGGGACGGACCGGTTCCGGCGGCGGGCTCTTTGTGGCCCACGCGAACGCTCAGTCGCTAACGGCTCACTTCGACGAGTTCTGTGACCTGTTCTGCCAATCGCTGTTCCATATTATCCTCGTCTCTGAAACTTGGTTGAAACCAAACATTTCTTCCGACGCTATCCGAATCACTGGTTATTCTCTCCTAAGGGCAGATCGTGAAACACGGCGCGGGGGTGGTGTGTGTGCCTACGTTTGCTCTGATCTGAGACCTACTATACTATGCACATCGGATGCAAAGGGCGAAGGAGAAGCAGAGTTCTTGTTTTTCGAAATAAATACGTCAAATCAGAAACTGCTAATTGGAGTAATCTATAAACCTCCAAACGTCGGTGCTATGTCCTCCTTTCAATCTGCCCTGTCCTCGCTCGTGACGCTGTATGAACACATAATCATTATGGGCGACACAAACATCGACTTACAGTTAAAATCTCCCTCTGCAGAAAAACTAAGGAGACTGTTCCACTCCAATGATATGAGTTTAACACCGCTGGACCCAACTCATCACACGCCACACAGCCATACACTCATAGATATAATAGCAACAAAGCGACCAGATAAAATAATTCGCGCCAATCAATCCGCTCCAGGACTCTCTGCTCATGACGTGATATTCTTAAATTACTCAGTACATACTACCAAAGAAAAATCTCACCTGGTAACCTACAGAAACCTAAAAAATGTTAACCATGACGCTCTTCAAAAGGATTGCTCAGACATCCCTTGGCATGATATAAGCAATGAACCGACTTTAGACGGAAAGATTCGGGAATTATGTCGCAAAATTATTGCACTGTATGATAAACATGCTCCTCAACGCACTGTCAAGGTAAAGAGAGCTCCCGCTCCGTAGCTCACCACTGCATTACGCCAGTTAATGAATAAACGTGATGCTGCACATAGGGCCTTCAAGCGTAACCCAACTCCCGAGGCGTACGAAGCTTATAGGAAACTCCGAAATAGAACCAAGCAAAGCGTGAGGAATGCCAAAATCAGACATGCCCGCTCGGTCGTATGCGGCATATCAAAACCTGCTGCACTGTGGAAAAAGCTGCGCAGTTTCGGTATAGGGAAGCGAAGATCTGACGCTGTTTATCAAGCGTCTGCAGAAGAATTAAATGATTTCTTCTCAACAGCTGTAAACCGCCACGCAGCGACAAATTACCAGCCCCAAGATATCAATCTCTCGAGAGACAAGTTTTTCCTAAAACATGTCACTACCGGCAGAGTACACAAGGCAATTATGAGAATCTCTTCCGAGGCAGTAGGAAATGATGGAGTGAGCATTGGCATGATTAAGAACGTCGTAAACACTATTACTCCAGTTATCACAGACATCTTCAACCTCTCTCTTGTCAGTAGTACATATCCTACTGAGTGGAAGCAAAGTTTAATTCAACCTATACCCAAGACTGACAACCATAAGTCGCCAGGTGACTACAGGCCGATCAGCATACTTCCTGCAATATCTAAAGCCCTAGAATACATCGTCCATGAACAGCTGACGGATTACCTCAAAACTCATAACATCCACGACAAATATCAGTCAGGCTTTCGAAAGCACCATAGTACAGCAACTGCATTAATCAAAGTAACGATGACATTAAACATGCTATGGACAGACGTGAAGCTACCATCCTAACACTGCTTGACTTTAGCAAGGCTTTTGATACAGTTGACTTTGATATATTACTAATTAAAATGAAGCAGCTGAATTTCTCAAACAGCGCAATACACTGGTTCGACAGCTACCTCAAAAACGGAAGTCAACAAGTCATTTGTGGGTCGGAAAAGTCATCATGGAAAAACGTGCGCTCTGGAGTTCCCCAAGGCTCCGTCCTTGGTCCATTACTCTTCTCACTGTACATTAATGATATTTCTTCAGTGATTCACTCCTGCAACTACCATTTATATGCCGACGACATCCAACTGTACATAAGTGCAAGCCCCAAGAACATTGCTGACGCAGTAGCGAGTATGAACGCAGATCTTTGCTCTGTTTCTCGATGGGCACAGAACCTAGGTCTGAAACTAAACCCCAAGAAATCCCAGGTCATACTTATATCTCATCCAAAGTTAATCTGTCGGTACTTTCGCGAAACAGTCCCTCAAATACTCCTCAATGGTACCCAACTACCATACCAAAAAACAGTAAAGGACCTTGGAATAATCTTGGATGAACACTTAAACTGGGAAGAACAAACAGTCACAGCTTGCCGGAAATCGCTCTCCTCCCTACATGTAATTCAAAAATTTAGAAAAATATTTCCAATCCATGTTAAACAAAAATTAGTCCAAACACTAGTCTTGCCTAATCTTTACTACTGTGATGTAGTTCAACACGGCACAAATAGTGAAAATTCGAGATGCCTCGAGCTAGTGATGAACGCTTGCGTTAGATACGTATGCAATATACGGT
This sequence comes from Schistocerca nitens, assembly GCF_023898315.1. NCBI lineage: Eukaryota > Metazoa > Arthropoda > Insecta > Orthoptera > Acrididae > Schistocerca > Schistocerca nitens. Next base: position 364,355,112 of record NC_064622.1, read on the forward strand.
TGTATGATCATATCAGTCCTTCATACTCCCAGCTAGGTTGGATACGCCCACATAAGGCACGCGATCTCCACACGATGTGCTTACTTCATCGATTTCTTAGCCACTGGTGCCCCCAATACTTATCTTCTCACATTAAACACCTATCATCATTCCACAACCGCAATACCAGATCGGATACGTCTAGCATCTTGGCTGTACCTTTACATAACACAAAATCTTTCTCCGTGTCATTCTCCATCTCAGCCATAAGACTATGGAACGCGCTCCCCTGTGATCTGCGTCTTATCCAGAACCACTCAACATTCAAGAGGGAACTCAAGACTTACATATTAGAAACGGTATAGCCATCATTGTTGTGCCCCTCTCATCTTTTTCTTTCTCCTCTCCATCATAGCTTCGAATTTTACCATTCTATTTCTCTTCCTCTAACCTATCTACCTCTTCTATATCTCTTTCAACCCATTCCATCGTCTTTTGTCTCTGCTTGATGAGAATAACTCACAAGCTGCAAGAATATAACGAGAAAATTCCCAACTAGCAATAGAACTGACATTCATAAAAGAAAAATATGTTTACTTTCATATACATAGTCATTATTATTATTATTCTTGATTGTTATGATTATTTTTTGATTGTTATAATTATCATTGTACTACTTTTATAATCTCTATTTTTTTTTCTTTAACATTTATACTGTATAACATGTTATATGTCCTTAATGTTCTGTAGAAACTGAAATTTGTTGAATCTGAGTATGCCTGGTTAGGTGTAAGAGAGGGCCTGAAGGCCCTAATCTTGCCAGGTAAAATAAATGGATAAATAAATAAATAAATAAATAAGTAAACTTAGTTAAACATCCGGCTAACATGTGCCGTGAATCGACAATGACTACCGCCTGCACATTTCTATCATCATTTAGCCACACACACACACTAACATTCACTCTATTCATTTTATCTAACAGATAAAAGAGGAAGGTTCCCATACACCAAGTGGGACAACATTGGGAGAGAGCACATGGTTCCAACTGTAACTTTAATTCGGGAAAGTCCCGTCTTCACGTTTAACTAACTCCGCGACTTTTACTGGATATTATGAAGGAACAATTAAATCACACTCGTGAATTTACGTAGAAGATCCAGCTCGATCCCGAAGTGTGATTACGTCGAGCTGAAGCTTCTCACCAAGAAATGCACGGGGTCTGCGGACCACGTGTTACCAATCTCTCCACAATCAGTAGTCAATAAACACATTTAAATAAAATACACTTTGCATATATACTTCACACTCACACTGAAATGCAAATTGAGCAATTCTGAGTATTACTCGGCAATGAGCGCCTGTTCACTCCCAAGTGCAGTGAACGCAATTCCCATGAAATTACTTGGCAAAAGAAATCATCTCCCTATCTCTCCTAACCGAGATGATTCTAGGAAATACCATAGTGGCTTTCCTCAGCAGGGAAGCTGCTTCCAAGTTCAAAGTGAACATGGAATTCTAAATCTTCGCTAACTATCGGAGCGATACAGCAGAGCGTGCTTACTCACCCAGGTCTTCCCAGCAACAACCCCGATACGGTCTCCCTCGTCCGGATCCACACATCGTGGCCGCAAGGACTCAGAGATACCGCACACGGTTATTTGCCAACCTAACGAGCGCTAATGACGCGCGTGGAGCTTATGCCTCTCTGGTCCAGTGCAGTCGCGCTCTACTAGATTCGAGGTTGGCTACACTTCCACTATGCCTATAGCACACCCACAGCCGACATCTCACGCATACCTCATCATCCGTTCGCATTCACACTTTGCAGACAATTACCATATCTAATATTAAAATGATAGTCTATATTTAAATAACCCTATCTTACTAATTATCATCAGGCTCTTCCCTGAGTGTCGGAAGGGCACTCAGGTGTCTTTAGTTGTGGGGTCGAGCCATGTAGTGGTTTACATGGAGCCGTTACACCTACTACAAGATTTTACCGCATCTCTCTCTTCCAATATATTGAAAAACAAATACCATTTGTGTGTTGACATCGAGCATATTAGATATACGTGTATCACTCCATTGGAGCAGGTGGCCAATGCCAGAAGTCCCTTGCAAAGATCAGTAACAGTTTTGTTGACTGTACTCGAGGAAGACCATATCCTACAGACTATCAATCACAGCTGAGAGTTCCTTTATTGTTCCTTCATAAGCAATTTTATATCGTTATTTCTGCTATAATACATCCAAGTGCTGTATGACTACAGCTTTGTACACCACCATATCTTCGTTTTTCTAAAATGACGAGATTTTTGTCAGTTGCTAAACTGATATTAACATACACTCCTGGAAATTGAAATAAGAACACCGTGAATTCATTGTCCCAGGAAGGGGAAACTTTATTGACATATTCCTGGGGTCAGATACATCACATGATCACACTGACAGAACCACAGGCACATAGACACAGGCAACAGAGCATGCACAATGTCGGCACTAGTACAGTGTATATCCACCTTTCGCAGCAATTCAGGCTGCTATTCTCCCATGGAGACGATCGTAGAGATGCTGGATGTAGTCCTGTGGAACGGCTTGCCATGCCATTTCCACCTGGCTTCTCAGTTGGACCAGCGTTCGTGCTGGACGTGCAGACCGCGTGAGACGACGCTTCATCCAGTCCCAAACATGCTTAATGGGGGACAGATCCGGAGATCTTGCTGGCCAGGGTAGTTGACTTACACCTTCTAGAGCACGTTGGGTGGCACGGGATACATGCGGACGTGCATTGTCCTGTTGGAACAGCACGTTCCCTTGCCGGTCTAGGAATGGTAGAACGATGGGTTCGATGACGGTTTGGATGTACCGTGCACTATTCAGTGTCCCCTCGACGATCACCAGTGGTGTACGGCCAGTGTAGCAGATCGCTCCCCACACCATGATGCCGGGTGTTGGCCCTGTGTGCCTCGGTCGTATGCAGTCCTGATTGTGGCGCTCACCTGCACGGCGCCAAACACGCATACGACCATCATTGGCACCAAGGCAGAAGCGACTCTCATCGCTGAAGACGACACGTCTCCATTCGTCCCTCCATTCACGCCTATCGCGACACCACTGGAAGCGGGCTGCACGATGTTGGGGCGTGAGCGGAAGACGGCCTAACGGTGTGCGGGACCGTAGCCCAGCTTCATGGAGACGGTTGCGAATGGTCCTCGCCGATACCCCAGGAGCAACAGTGTCCCTAATTTGCTGGGAAGTGGCGGTGCGGTCCCCTACGGCACTGCGTAGGATCCTACGGTCTTGGCGTGCATCCGTGCGTCGCTGCGGTCCGGTCCCAGGTCGACGGGCACGTGCACCTTCCGCCGACCACTGGCGACAACATCGATGTACTGTGGAGACCTCACGCCCCACGTGTTGAGCAATTCGGCGGTACGTCCACCCGGCCTCCCGCATGCCCACTATACGCCCTCGCTCAAAGTCCGTCAGCTGCACATACGGTTCACGTCCACGCTGTCGCGGCATGCTACCAGTGTTAAAGACTGCGATGGAGCTCCGTATGCCACGGAAAACTGGCTGACACTGACGGCGGCGGTGCAAAAATGCTGCGCAGCTAGCGCCATTCGACGGCCAACACCGCGGTTCCTGGTGTGTCCGCTGTGCCGTGCGTGTGATCATTGCTTGTACAGCCCTCTCGCAGTGTCCGGAGCAAGTATGGTGGGTCTGACACACCGGTGTCAATGTGTTCTTTTTTCCATTTCCAGGAGTATATTTCGATAGACTGGCTCTCACAAAAATCTGAACATTGCATGGTGTAAACTATGGAGCTCCCACAAGACACAGGTCGGTAGAAATAAAACACAGAGGTGATGTTTCTCATTGGCAAAATGTAGAAGTCATCACAACATATGGAACCCAGAAGAATTTGCAGCACTGTAGAGTGGTTTTAACAGCTATTCTATGATGGTGACCTATACTGTTAATCTCATCTTCCACAGACACAGGGTAGCGGATGTCTTAGTGTTCCATTTCAAAGAGCATAGTTTTCTCATTTTACAGTCATGTACATGATACTGGTCCAGAGTTGGCCATCGACAGAAGTTATTGCAGATGACATGCGTGAGGCAGTAGAAACATAAAGAGGTACTGTTATCTTATTCTTAAAAGGAAAAAAAACATGTGGAGGGCATCGCAACATATGGAAATAGGATGTCTGCAGCTCTGAGGAATGCTTCCTAACAACTGTCTGAAGCTCGCGATTTCTATATTTTATCCATGCTCCCCAGTGACAGGTAGCAGATGTCCAGTGTTCCGGAAGACTCCCTCAATCTCAACCAAGTGGTGTCAGTCAATCATTATGTGGTAATCAACAGCATAACAGTGGACAGAGAGATTGGGAAAGACGCCTTTGATATTGGATGATGTACTGTAATATGCATCGGAGTTGACAGTGCGATCTATTTTATCAATTTCACCATTTGTTCCGTAATTTCAACGCGAGCCAATGACACAGCCGATTGCTTCCCAAATTCTCTATCATCGCTAAATCACACCTCCACTATTTTGCAAGAACGATATCTAGATTGCGAATGCAGTTAGATGACAGTGCAGTACAAATCGTACTCAAGAGATATGGCGTTAGGACAAAATTGCTATATTATCCTACAGACAGACAAAACTACCTAACATCAGACCAGGATTTCTTTGTGCAAGGGGAATGTTACCAGATCTGTGGTAATGCTATAGTGAACAACATTAAGCCTGTTACATCTTCTTTGGCTACTGATCGTGGTGTTCACTCCCTTGTAAGAAGTTGCTGCTTCTTCATGCCTATTTTCGTGCGGCAGTGCATAGGTGTTACCTCAATGTGTCAGCTACTTGAAATATTCATGTCGGTTTCCCTTGCTTTATTTCCCAATGAGTCATATTCCCATCCATTAAAAGCGCTGCTGCTACTATAATTATTATCATGAGTGTTGTGAGAAGTGTATTTGAGGGTACATACATTTCTGACTTAAAAAGACATATAAAAGCCATTATTTTCCTAAGAGACAGAAGAGCAGTCTCCTGCCTTTGTTCTAGTTGGCTTATAAGCAGCTCGAGCGACGTATATACACTGATGATGCCTTGTTAGGACACCAGTATAGTGTAGAAGGAAGTAGCTTTACCATTTTAAAATTTGTCACCGTAATTATTGGCGTAGGAAACCTATAGAGTGGTTCTATGTCTGTTGTTGGACAAATACATCCTGCATTAGAGTATTAACAGTGATGCAATCAGCAAAACTAATACTTCAGAAGCTATTTAGCTTTAACAATATAGCATTTTTAGGTGCAGAGTTGTATAATCATAGGAATGTGTGATTATGTTCTATGATGATTTCTCTCTCGCCGATATCTTCCGGCTACTCATTACAGAGAATAGAATAATGCTTAAGGATTGTTAGCATATCAGATTTAAGTGACATGTATGAAACTCCTTCCGTCTGGAGCTCCATCGTGGGTAAACCACACGTTTCTTCTTAACCATTTGTTATATCACCACAACACTCTCATGTAACAATACACCGATAAGAGGTGCTACCATCCTCGGCATGCACGCATCTGGAGAGATCTTGCGCATTTGGATGGATGTCGTGAATAAGGTTGGTATTGCAGGGAGTATTAGTCAAGGACAATGTGGGAATGTCAATCTCCGACTTTATCCTACGAATGCAAAAGTACTCTGAGATGCCCATCCGCAAAGAGAAAGATTACCGGTTGTAATCATTAATTCTGCACTATGATATAAGTACTGGAAATACGTAGATACCCTAACTGCATCGCTATAGGACACTGTCTGATATACATTGCTGGCCATTAAAATTGCTACCCCACGAAGATGACGTGCTACAGACGCGAAATATAACCGACACGAAGAAGATGCTGTGATATGCAAATGATTAGCTTTTCAGAGCATTCACGCAAGGTTGGCTCCGGTGGCGACACCTAGAACACGCTGACATGAGGAAAGCTTCCAATCGATTTCTCATACACAAACAGCAGTTGACCGGCTTTGCCTGGTGAAACATTGTTGTGATGCCTCGTGTAAGGAGGAGAAATGCGTACCATCACGTTTCCGACTATGATAAAGGTCGGTTTGTAGCCTATCACGATTGCGGTTTATCGTTTGGCGACATCGCTGCTCACGTTGGTCGAGATCCAATAACTGTTAGCAGAATATGGAATCGGTGGGTTCAGGAGGGTAATACGGAACGCCGTGCTGGATCCCAACGGCGTCGTATCACTAGCAGTCGAGATGACAGGCATCTTATTCGCATGGCGGTAACGGATCGTGTAGCCACGTCTCGATCCCTGAGTCAACAGATGGGGACGTTTGCAAGACAACAACCATCTGCACGAACAGTGCGACGACGTTTGCAGCAGCATGGACTATCAGCTCGGAGACCATGGCTGCGGTTACCCTTGAGGCTGCATCACAGACAGGAGCATCTAGGTGCACGAATGGCAAAACATCATTTTTTCGGATGAATCCAGGATCTGTTTACAGCATCATGATGGTCACATCCGTGTTTGGTGTCATTGCGGTGAACGCACATTGGAAGCGTGTATTCGTCATCACCATACTGGCGTATCCCACGGCGTGATGGTATGGGGTGCCATTGGTTACACGTCTCGGTCACCTCTTGTTCGCATTGACGGCGCTTTGAACAGTGGACGTTACATTTCAAATGTGTTACGACCTGTGGCTCTACCCTTCATTCGATCCCTGCGAAACCCTACATTTCAGCAGGATAATGGACGACCGTATGTTGCAGGTCCTGTAAGGGACTTTCTGGATACAGAAAATGTTCGACTGCTGCCCTGGCCAGCACATTCCCCAGATCTCTCACCAATTGAAAACGTCTGGTCAATGGTGTCCGAGCAACTGGCTCGTCACAATACGCCAGTCACTACTCTTGATGAACTGTGGTATCGTGTTGAAGCTGCATGGTTATCTGTACCTGTACACGGCATCCAAGCTCTGTTTGACTCAATGCCCAGGTGTATCAAGGCCGTTATTACGTCCAGAGGTGGTTGTTCTGGGTACTGATTTCTCAGGATCTATGCACCCAAACTGCGTGAAAATGTAATCACATGTCAGTTGTAGTATAATATGTTTGTCCAATGCAAACCCGTTTATCATCTGTATTTCTTCTTGGTGTAGCAATTTTAATGGCCAGTAGTGTACTTAAGTGTATATGGTTAGAGAGAGAATGTTTTATCTTTTCGTACATTTTGTAGTAAAATGTGACAAATTATTGTGTGTGACTTACTGATGACCAAGAACAAACTAAAAATCTGCGGGTTAGGTGCGTAGCTCATGTACTGACTGTCAGGACCGTTTTCAAAAAGTTCGAGTGCTCAGTGGATAGAAGTTGCGGCGTTCGTATGAGCCGGTCTATACTGTAGCAGGCTGTAGTCTGTTTTCACAGCTTGAAGTGCTAAAGTCGATCAGCCCTAGCCAAATGAGTAGCGCACGGTAACAGAAATTGCAGAAATGATTTTTGTGAATGGGCAAGAAAATGGAAGCAGTAGTGAAACGTAAACGTTGCACATGATTAAATGTCCGGAGAAGACATCCGGTTCACACCATGCTTCCAACACTCGATTAAGTGAAACAGGGCAATTGGCACGACAGTACAACGACCAAGGAGAAACACAAACTACACGGTCTCCTGGCTTAGAAGATGCAGTGCTTGTTCGAGTTAATGAGACGGCTTCAGTCAGCACTCGATCACACATGAAATGAATGTTTCGCAGAGTATTGTGCGGCATGTATTACGGAAAATGCAACTACACCCGTGCCATCGGCAGAAAGTTAATGCTTTGACCCCTGCTGACATTGGCCCTAGCGTCTTATTAAGCCAGTGGTTCTTGCAGTGCCTTGCCGTCCATCCCACTTTCCTGCGTATGTATTTTTCACGGATGAAGCTTGTTTCAGCAGAGACGGAATGCTATATGTTATCAACAGTCATGTTTGGGCTGATGAAAAGCCAAGACCTAAAGTTGTAAAGAGACATCCGCATAGATTATAAGTCATCGTGTAGAGAGAGATAGTCATTGATTACATACTAGATCCGTTTCCGTTTCCTCCCCACTTAAATGCTTCGGTAGAATATGTGCTACTTGTTACTCGTCAGCCGGCCGTTGTGGCAGAGAGGTTCTAGGCACTTCAGTCCGGAACCGCGCTGCTGTTACGGTCGCTGGTTCGAATCCTGCCTCGGGTATGGATTTGTGTGATGTCCTCGGTTAGTTAGGTTTAAGTAGTTCTAAGTCTAGGGGACTGATGACCTCATTTGTTAAGTCCCATAGTGCTCAGTGCCATTTGAATTTTTTGTTACTCGTCAGCGGATGTGTTCCAACATGATGGAGACCCACTACCCTTCAGTTTAGACTGGGGGTTTGTGATCACTTGGCTCAGACATTTCCTGAAAAGTGAATAGGCAGGGGAAGTTCCGTTTGGTGGTCAGCACGTTCACCTGGTCTCACCCCACCTGAATTCTTTTGGTAGCGCCACGTGAAAAGTCTTATGTCGAGCCGCCTGTAAAGATAATCTACTTGCAAGAACTCTCGCTGCCTACGAGACTGTTCAAACGACACCGGGGATATTAGAACGGGAACGACGCAGTTTTGTACGACAATGTCATGCCTACATTAACGATGGAAAACACTGTTCTCAACAACTGCTGTAAATGTAGCAGCTTGCGAAACTTGTACAGGTAAATGGAATTCGTGCACTTAGGATTTTTGGTCTCTCTGATATTGCTACATGCGCCTTTACTAGTCCACCAAGAGGGAAAATTATCTGAAGATATTTAGGAATTCTGTGCGTCAAGATCAGGGTTAGAAAGTTAGTGCCTTTATTTTGAGCGTTGTGAGCAGTGGATGCTCAACTGGAGAGTAGATTTCCAGTTATACCTTTCAACTACGTCCCTTACCTCAAATTCGTACATTTACACTTCTCACTCAGCCCAAATTATTCGTAACAGAATCACACAATCATCTGTATAAGGAAGACGCGGGTTCCCCTGCGCCAGTCCCAGACACGTGTGGTCCGCGACTCGCGGTCTAGTTGCTAGCTTTGCTGCCCATGGATCCCGGAAACCATGGTTCGATCCTAGTCCGGGTAGGGAATTTTCTCCACCCAGAGACTTGGTGTTTTGTGTTGTCCTCATCATTTCTTCTTCATTCGGGGAAGCGGCGAGACTGGACAGTGAAAAGGCACTGGGAACTCGTATAGGCGCTGATAACACAGCAGTTGAGCGCCGCAAAGTGTTATCGTCGTCATCAGACGCGCGTGCCTGTATTGCTCCCTAACGCTTATTATTATTACCAGTCAAAAGATCGTAACGACAAGTTAATTTCTTCTGATGAGGTTTACATGAGTGGACTTCCAGTTTGCAATACGTAATTTTTGTCTCCAGACAGAAGAAAATGTCGGCCTTTCAGCATAGCCCGACCAGCATGACATGTTCAGGTATCAAGGCGCTAGCTGCCACGTGTGACGGTAGCTCGATGTGTCTCCCGCCGTTCCAGTATTCTAGCCACCAACCACTCCACAATCTGTACACACTGAAACGTCCCCTTAGAACAATTATACAAGACTGTGCTTATCCTGACACACAATATTTTTAGCGCAACGCAATCTGACTTTCAAAATTCCCTACAAAAGAATGGTCCTGACTAACATTAAACTATACCTTTCACAAATCACTTACCTCACAAAAATCTTGGTTACTCGAACTACTGCAATACAGCGAGCGCCACTACTGCCAGCTAAATAAAAGATTCAAACTACGGAAGGCACTAACTACTGATAGGCATAGTTAGCAAATGAAAGATTTTAATAGAGAAGAAACAATGTATTTACCTTAATAGTCATAATATATATAGCAGTTCATGACAAATTACAAAACTCCGCCATCTCTCTCCTCACATCCACCACTGCTGGCGGCTCACCTCCAACTGCGCAACGCTACGCGCTGTTCACATCCAGCTGCCGCTGCCCAACACTACAATGGCAGACAACAATGCAAACTAGCCACCGACTGCACACAGCACAGCCAGTGATTTTCATACAGAGGTGGCGTTACCAATAAAAAAAACCTAAACAGCCTACTTACAACACTATGCGATTTAGTTTACTGAATAGTCTACTGTATTAGGACCATGCGTTGGAGACAGAACGAATCTGTACAGCAGTCTCTTATTGTAGTCGATTTACTTCGAATTTCTGCTCTTGCTTTTACTAATTAAATCTTATTTAGCATTCGTATTACGTTTCTGGCTTAGTGTTCTCTCATTACCTATATATTGGTGACATACCGTGGTTCCATAGTCAAAATGAATAGTTCTTGTATTTGTACCTGTGCCTCTCTCCGATCAATCGCTTACCGATGATACGACAACTTAATAAGTAGGTTGGGAGTAGAGGTGATTACGCCGATTACTGGACTAGGAGGTCTGATGCAAGAAGTACGGCATTAACACGACTGGAGAGGCAGTTACTTTCAACAGTGATCTTTCTGTGTTTCGCTGACAGAGACCAAGTCACCTTAGGCGTTTAACGAAAGAAGAAGATATGATACCACGCTGTGGCATGGCGTACAACACAACAAACTGCGTCTTTCAAACTTTATTCTCAGACTCTATCTCCCTCGTTCTTAAGAATCTCAGACTAATGCCGTCTTTACGTTGGCCTTCGTCTGTTTTCGCAGCCCTTGTTGTAGTTGTGGTCCTCAGTCCGATTACTGGTTTGATGTAGTTGCTCATTCACGTTCAAGCAGGAGATATTGAATAGATAGGACTCGTTGCAAGATTTGCTAATCGTTTAGCTCCACCCAGGGACTACGTACAGGCTGAGGTATGCTGCGTACGTGTTGTCTACGTATACCCTTACGGTCAAGTCCACCAACAAGACTTCCCAAAGTACCTTGCAGTAACTCTTGATAGAACATTGTCCTACAGAAAACATCACACAGTAACATCATACTAAAGCTAAGTGGTACCTCATGGGGCGCAAGAGCTGTGACACTACGTTGTTGGCCCATAGGACTCGTCTACTCTGCAGGCGAATACTGTGTTCCTGTATGGCTTAATAGGTCACATACGAGAAAATCTGAGGATCACGTAACTGCAACAGTGAGCACGATATCAGGTTGCATCAGATCTGCTCCTCTTCACTGGTTGCCAATTCTAAGCCATAATACGCTGCCAAATCTTCGAAGACAGAATTCTCTTATGAGTGAATATAAAAGCCGATTAAAATCGAAGCGGTCACCTATCACATTGGTGGAATGGCTGCAAGCAGTGGATCTCAACATCAGCAGGATGCTGAATTACCTCTTAAGATATTTTTCATTAGTCTCATTATTAATGAGTTTATATGCGGAACTTGAGTTTTAAATTTAGCTCATGATCTGGTTTGCAAGTCCAACCAGAAGGACCAGTAGCAGATCATGTGACGATCGGAAAGACCCCGCTACGTACAAGGTAGGCCCGAATATTAAAGCTTGGATGCCTCGTAGCGAAGGTGAGTGAGAGTGTTAACTGTGTAGCAGTCCTGCCCGAAGCATCAAACACTTCTTGCAAGCCCGAACCTTCGCAACTGAAAACTGGACAACAACTCAATAAAATAAGTCTTTATATGCGGGAATTTGATTTGGGTCTCACCAGCGATCTTTTGACTACTTCCTCCTGGCAATTCTTTTTCAATTTAAATAAGAAGTATCTGAAACAGCTTTTTATTTCACGTTAATACAGTTCCCCACGACTTTGTCGTACTGGATGAATACAAAGCCAAAAACTCACGATTATATACATGGCTATCTCATAACACTGCCTAACAAAGAACGATCAGCGCACAAAGCGTATAGTAAATTTACGACATATTACACACATAATCGTTGGTCAATCAGTGACGCACTCCCAATACAGCTATCACTTTTAATGATTTCACATAGACACAATGAACTGCCGGACTAGATAAGAAAATATGATGCTATAATGGGGTCAGAAACGTGGAATAATGTTGCCTGTGAGGAACATCAGACCTGATAAAATTCGACATAAGACCTGATAAAATTCGACATAAGACCAGCCGGCATGATATTACGACGATGTGCTTGAAACAATTAACAGAATTTGTGCAGGCCATGGAATTTGTGCAGAAAACCTCTACCAAGCGAAAAGGTTTCATCTTCCCAATGTAACCGCGACGATGAACATCACATTGTCACAATCTGTAGCAGACGATTTTACCCTGGAAATCTAGACCAATTCTTTGATGTGAGATAGCCTGCGCTTGACCAGAATGTAAATTTTGATATTCGTATATTTAGTTCTTTAGTTCCATTTATTTTTTGAAATTGTGCAATTCATGCATGTTGACCACAGTTCAGTTTATATTTCCGTACGCTAAATCTGTACTAATAATAAATCACTCTGGTTGTATGTGTCTGAATACTTCACCGCTAACTTCAGCGTCGCTAAGGTCACCGTATGGGCTATATTTCATCAAAATCGGATCTCGAAAAAAAGGTAAGAATACATAATACCAAACCTTTACTAAACTTTTTATCGCAGACGTGCCCCAATATAATGACAAAAGGAAAAAGAGTTTATCGCTTAATAAATTTCCGCTGTTTATTTTGGCATCAGGCATGACGTTTTCATTTATTACAACTTTACTACTAATCACATCTTCAGGACGGTGGTCACATGTACCACTGAATGTATCTACATAATTACATTTACATACGACATATTGTTCAGAATATATAACAATATAACGCTGAAATGCGTAAAAAAACTGCCGTATCATGCAGGACATTTAAATTTATTGTTGTAGCCCGCTGAACCGATTTCGGTTAATTTTGGAAACGAGGTAGCTTAAACCCCGAGGAAAAACGTAGGTTTCTTTAGAAAGTGTGTACTACAAGTTACTTATTAATTTGGAGAATATTATGCAAATTAGTGGAAAAACATTAACTGTTTGAAAAAGCTGTTTGCTCTTTGGCTTTCGAACTTTATCATATTTTCGAAAATCTGCTTCTTGAGTGATATGGTATATGCTACGTGATACGATTCAGAGTAATGAATACAATGCTTATGCAATCTTCCATGTGCTTATTCCATCTTTCCGCACTATCTATTGCATAAACTACAATGCGCACTATCCAGTATCTGAGAACGAGACAACTTAGTGACTTGTAACAGTCTTTACACATAATTTCAAACCTATACCAAACTTTTTTCTCCATGCCAACTTCAATAAAATGATTAAAGTAAAGAAGTTTATCGTTTACCACATTTTCGCTATTCGTACAGTAAAACTGTCGCACCAGGAATGACGTCATGACGTTTACATTTATTGTTTCTTTGCCACTGACTCTATTTACAACGAATTTGCCACACAGTTTCAACATATTCTTTTAAATGCACCTAAGAATTATATCATTGTATGACACACAGTTCAGCAGGTATGAGGGAAGTGAGGATCGGCACACAAAGAGGGTTAAGGAAATGGGTAGAGAAAGGAAGAGGAGGAGATGAATATAGGAAGGAAAGAGGAGGAGGGGACAGAGAGAAGGAAAGTAGTTGATGGAGAGTGGATGTGTGGTGAAAGAGAGGGGCAGGGAGGAGAGGGACTAACTTAAATAAATACATACCAGGGTAACGTCGGGTACTCAGCTAGTGAATAAACAAATACTGATTTGATGCAGTTGTCCACACTGTTATATCCTGTCCAAGCTTCATCATTAGCGAACAACTACCATAACCTACTGCCGTTTGGACCTGCTTACTGTATTCATATATTGAGTATCGTTTCAGTCGATCCCTTCTTTGAGCCTAGTTACGCCACGAATTCCTTTTTTCCCTAGTTCTGTTCACTACCTCATCATTAGTTATGCAATCCACTCGTTTAGTCTTGAGCATTCTTCTGTGCCACCACAGTTCGAAAGCTTCTCTTGGCTACCTTTGTAGTAGCCATTAATCTCTTTTTCTTCTTGGTTCATGGACGCCACATTAACAACGACAACTGCCTAACGTACTGGAGGCTAAAGGTGGAAGAACATGTAATCACAATTGTAGGGACTCTGATCTAACTTCTTCGTACTGTGTAAATAACAGCTGTCAGTTGACATTCATTTAGCATAGGCGAACTTAAACATTATATTTATCTTTACTCGATTCAGTAACATTAGACTCAAAGTGCCTGCATACAACTGCTTCTGGTGCATAAAACTGACCTATGCGCCTATTGAAGCTGCCCAGTATTTCTCTCTATCCTTTCTTCTATGGATGTGTGGTAGACCCAGACCCTTCACTGTCATGTATTATTCTGCATGTGACAATCTCCGAATAATTTGATGCATTTTTTCCGACGCCGCCGCTATTTTCACTGTCAGTTGTGAATTGCTGAGCACATCTACCTACAAGTTTTTCCTGGATGAAGTTGTACAACGGTTAAGACATTACACTAATATTTACGAGGCGAGGAGTTTACACCCTATTCAGACCTTCCAGTCTTCGATTTTCCCTGATCTCCCTAAAAGAAGTGAAGTGAATGTCGGGTTCCTTTCATATGAAAAGTTATGAGAAGTTTCGTTAACATTCTGATCTTTTCTAGCTTTAATGACAAACTAATATCCCTTGTAAATTCCTTAGATTACTTTCCAAACCATTACAATCGAAAGCTATTATTTATTATTTGTATTAACATTTTTCTCTTACAATGAATCTCTCCTGTGTCTGTGTAGTGTAAATTTTGAGTATCCCCTGTGGCAAACATGATCTGAAGTACAGTTCTTCAGCACAGCGGAAATGTTTGTTTGTGTCTAAGGTATATTCTACATGTGTGTTTGTACCCATGTAATTTTAAGGGTGGCGTTTTTAATCTCGTTTGTTTAATTGTGTTTAGTGGTTCTTTAAATATTTAAAACATCCACGATAGGGATATTGCCATATATTAAATTTAGGAATGTTTCTGATCGTGCATGGGCCAAATCATGTGTTCTTAAATGCAGTCAGGAAAACAACGCTTTTGACTACGTAGAAAATATTTGAAACTTAGAATAAAGATTAAGGAAAGGCAAACCTACGTTTATAGCATTTGTAGACTTAGAGAAAGCTTTTGACACTGTTGACTGGAATACTCTCTTTCAAATTATAAAGGTGGCAGGGGTAAAATACAGGGAGCGAAAGGCTATTTACAATTTGTACAGAAACCAGATGGCAGTTATAAGAATCGAGGGACATGAAAGGGAAGCAGTGGTTGGGAAGGGAGTAAGACAGGGTTGTAGCCTCTCCCCGATGTTATTCAATCTGTATATTGAGCAAGCAGTAAAGGAAACAAAATAAAAATTCGGAGTAGGTATTAAAATCCTTGGAGAAGAAATAAAAACTTTGAGGATCGCCGGTGACATAATTCTGTCAGAGACAGCAAAGGACTTGGAAGAGCAGTTGAACGGAATGGATGGTGTCTTGAAGGGAGGATATAAGATGAACATCAACAAAAGCAAAACGACGATAATGGAATGTAGTCGAATTAAGTCGGGTGATGTTGAGGGTATTAGATTAGGAATTGAGACACTTAAAGTAGTAAAGGAGTTTTGCCATTTGGGGAGCAAAATAACTGATGATGGTCGAAGTAGAGAGGATATAAAATGTTGACTGGCAATGGCAAGGAAAGCGTTTCTGAAGAAGAGAAATTTGTTAACATCGAGTATAGATTTAAGTGTCAGGAAGTCATTTCTGAAAGTATTTGTATGGAGTGTAGCCATGTATGGAAGTGAAACATGGACGGTAAATTGTTTGGACAAGAAGAGAATAGAAGCTTTCGAAATGTGGTGCTACAGAAGAATGCTGAAGATTAGATGGGTAGATCACATAACTAATGAGGAGGTACTGAATAGGATTGGAGAGAAGAGGAGTTTGTGGCACAACTTGACCAGAAGAAGGGATCGGTTGGTAGGACATGTTCTGAGGCATCAAGGGATCACCAATTTAGTATTGGAGGGCAGCGTGGAGGGTAAAAATCGTAGGGGGAGACCAAGAGATGAATACACTAAGCAGATTCAGAAGGATGTAGGTTGCAGTAGGTACTGGGAGATGAAGAAGCTTGCACAGGATGGAGTAGCATGGAGAGCTGCATCAAACCAGTCTCAGGACTGAAGACCACAACAACAACAACAACAGGTTTGACTACTTTAGAATTAATGGACTAAAGGTATAGTTCCCAGTAACTTAAGAAAAATCTTGCGACTATCATTTCGTTTTATGTAAACATTAGTACTTGATTTATAATATTGTAATTTCCTGCAGGCTTCAATCTGCCCTCGATATTTTGAGGAAAATAAATACATCGTCCTGGGTATGCATATAACATCGATCAAAATTATTTGAAGTTCGTTATACAAAAACTGATTTATGCTATTCGTTTCGGAACCTACAGCAGTTATGAATGTTTGCGATAATGTAGTAGACCTCTTCGAGGCATAGTATGAGAAGCAAGTACAGACCGTGATGATAGCTATATGAATTAGTGATTTAGCAGCCACAAAGCCGTTACTGTGAGACTGAATAACCTAACATTCAAATTCATCAAAAATTAATATATCACTTAAAAAAGCGAATACAAATTCGCTTGACGTGTTCCTAAAACAAGTCTTCATTTCGTCCACATTATCCTTAAAAATACCGACTAAAACTGGTTTTCATTCAAAGAAATTGAGAGATTCAAACAGAGTAAATTGATGAGGGATAGAACATAATTCTTGTGGTACACAACATAAGTCAGAACACTGTTTCGAAAGCAACGAGCACAGCTTTAAAATGGGTAAAGTTTCCAATATTGGCGACGGATTACGGATGCTCGTAATCTAGTGTGGGCTACAATGTGAGATGCTTTTAACGCCTCCCACTGTCTTGAAATTTGCAGAAAACTCAGATAATTGTCGTATGTAAGGTATACCAACGCCAAGACACAAACAATAACTTCACCGAACGATAACTATTACTGACCAGACCGCCGGTGAAACAGAGTTACTGAGCACTGTTTCCATCTAAGACACAGTGAATATACCAGAATTCGAATAAAAAGCCGATTGCCAATATAAGTAACTTGGCAGTGTATGCCCTTGGCGGAATGAGGCAACTTAAGATATTTAGTAAAGGAAACAGATTCGGTTTCATTCATAGTGTTGTGATGAAATAGTGTGCAACCGATAGCTTCACGAAAGACCCATGCCTGAAGACCAGGAAGTTACACAGGTGATATCAACACACAACAAAGGAAACGGAAGCAGTCCTTTTAACTGCAGGTCAATTTCAGTGACATCGATTCATAATAGGATTTAGGAACATAACATACTGTATTATAACACTGTGAAATACATCCAGTAAAACGATCTGTTACCTCATGACGAGCATGTAATATAAAAATACCGTTGTTTTGAAACACAATAGGGTCTTAATTCGTAAAATGTACTGAGGGCTATAGCAGGGAATCTCAAGTCAATTCTACAGTTCTAGGTTTCTAGAAGACGTATTATAGCGTTCCTCACACGAGACATCTATTCTATGGAGAGTCGTTTCAGCCGTGCAATTGATTCTTTTAGAAAGATAATTTATAGTGAGTGAGCAGTTTAGTGAAACTGAAGTTATGTCTGGAGTTCTGAAGTAAGGATTAAATGACCTATGCTGTTATTAATCTGTATAAACGACTTAGGAGAAAAGTTCAGAAGCAATTATTTGCAAATGATGCATTGTTCATCGTCTGGTAAAGTCATAAAATAACCAAAATATACAGCAAACTGATTTAGACACATTGAAGATGCGAAACGTGATAATTCATCCAGATCAATGAATAAGTGATGTCTTCTACATGAATACGGCAGAAAAAAAACAATCAGTTCACGCTAAATCACACCAATTTAATGGTAAGCCCCTCCGGTTAGCCGTGCGGTGTAACGCACGGCTTTCCGGACTGGGAAGGAGCGCCTGGTCCCCGGCACGAATCCGCCCGGCGGACTTGTGTCGAGGACCGGTGAGCCGGCCAGTCTGTAGATGGTTTTCAGGTGGTTTTCCATCTGCATCGGCGAATGTGGGCTGGTTCTCCATATTCTGCCTCAGCTGCACTATGTCGGCGATTGCTGCGCAAACAAGTTCTCCACGTACGCGTACACCATTACTCTACCGCGCAAACATAGCGGTTACACTCGTCTGGTGCAAGAGGTTCCCTAGCGGGGTCCACCGGAACCATTAAACGGAAAACCTGGCGGAAAAGGTGAACCAAACACTGCATTTAATTGGCACAATACTTCGAAAGAGCAAGAAATCAACCAAAGAGACTGCCTACACTACACTTTTCTGTCCGCTTCTGAAGTGTTACTGAGCGGTACGGGATCGTTACCAGATAGGAATGGCGGAGGACGTCGAAAATGTTCCAAGAAAGGCACATGTTTTGTGTTATCACAAGATAAGGGAGAGAATGTCACTGAGTTGATAAGCCATTTGCGGTGGCAATAATTAAAACAGTGCCGTTTTTCGTTGTAGCAGTATCTTTGCACAAAATTGCAATTTACATCTTTGTCGCACGAATGGCCAATATTTTGTTGGTCCTCATCTACATGGGAAAAAACTACCATATACATCTATATCTACAGCTGCAAGCCACCTTACGGTGCGTGGCGGGAGGCTCCTTCTGTAACCAATATCTTGTCGCCCTACTCTGTTTAGTTTCAGAATCAGACGTTACAAGACTCTGGAAACCCTCGTATTATACGTGATTTCTCGAATTTTCTCGTTGAGATCATTTTGCTAGACGTATGTGGAAGGAATGAATATGTCGTCCATCTCTCTGAAATTCTGTAGTAAATCTCTCCGTGACGCACAACACCTCTCCTGTAGCGTCTGTCACCGATGTTCGTTGATCACATCTGTAAAGCTATAGCGTCGACTAAACGATCTCGTGACCAAACGTGTTACTCTTCGTATGGTGTTCGCTATCAATCCAATCTCGTAAGGATCCCAGATGGCTGAATAACAACCAAGAATCGGTCGAGTTAGTGTTCAAGCTACATCTATCGTATAGTAAACGAAGCAATCGAAGAAAACTTCACGAGCCAAGAGTGCTAAAAAATATTTAAGTGGATGGCTGGTTTCGACACAGCTATGCTGTCAACACCGGATCTTATCCTCCTTAATGTTTACAATATATTATTCATGAGTGTTGCAAGTCGCTTCACGTTGCAGTTGTAGCACTGCTGAATAATATATCGTAAGAATTCAAAAGCATAAGTCTGGTGATCAGCATAGGTTTGTCGAAACCAGTCATCCAATAAAATGCTTGTTTGGTGATCTTGGCTTGTGAAGAATCTTTTCAGTTATCGTACACTGAAAATCGCCCCCAGACTGACGATGTCAGGTGCATATATCATCTACCGCATGTGAACTGTATTTCCATAAGTTTCTTCCAATTACTCTCAATATGGCGTCCGTTTTTTCACAAAATTTCTGTTATCTGTTGACATAATGCATGTCTACAGTCGCAAATTTATCTATTTTGCCGATTGCTTACCGGTTTCGCTAGACGGTATCATCTTTAGGCCATTCCCTGGCAATCATTCTTTCCCAAGTAGGTATGTCAAATACTAAGCAAGATGTTTTAAATACTCATTCCACTTTAGGGTGATCCGAATGGTTGCTCCTACGTATATTATGAAAGTTAATGTTTTTGGTGATATGGACGCCAGTAGCGTGGACCCACAATGACGGAAGGGATTCCTTAGCCAGTTTATGTGCCACCCTCAATGCCACTCCCTGCACCAATCGTGGTCCTTCTGCAGGGCTTCCTCAAACCTACTACAGCCTAGCACTGCAACATTTTTGCAGCAATCGCATCATCTGCGACCAGCATCATGTAGATTCCTGCGTTATCCACTATAAAGTTTATAAACATTTAAACAGTGACGGGCCCTTCACATTTCCTTGGGGTACTTTGAATTACCTTCGTATGTGTCGATTTTGTTCCATTAAGAGTGACTTATTGAGTTCTTCTGCAAAATAGCCCCGAATCTTGTCAAAAATTTGATTGAATAATCGGTATGCTAATATTTTGTTTATTAAACGCAATGCGGAAACGTGTCAACTGCCTTCCTGTAATCAAAGGTAGGACACCGATATCTCTGGATCTCAAGAATGGACAGAGGGGAGCTGTGTTTTACAAAACCTCTGTTTATAAAATTCATATCAATTTCTGTAAAAGAGATTTCATTTCACAAAAACCGCCATAATAATTATTATTATAAAATGTTGCATACTTCTACAATAGACTGACATCAGCGATACAGGCCTATAATCTTGTGCATGTGATGTACGACCCTTCTGGAAAATGAAAATAGCTCCAATACTATCGAAATGTAGCTGCTTTTTCATTCCGATCTCTTATCTCAATATCTGCCTTTTCGGCGTTCGTGCGAAGGCTGAAAGCACTAACCTGCATTATAGAATCTTCCTTGGCAATAAAGTTTCAGAAACCGAATTCCGTCTTTCGGCCTTCTTTCTTTCAATTTCTGTTTGGATTCGAGCATCATCAGTGAGTAACTGACTAAATGATTTCCATACGCTCACTGGTTTTATGTAAAAAAAATTCTTTTTCTAGTCAGGTCGATTGGCACAATTTTACTTTAAAATTCAGCAAGACTGGATGATTTCGATACGCTCAGTAACTTTATGTAAAAACTTTCTTTTTTTCTAGTCGGATCAGTTGGCACAACTTTCGAATCAGCAAACGGTTCTCTCAACGTTCTCGTTATCCTTATTTTCACTTTCTTCATATTTTGGTAGGTGGACTAAAAATCAGAGAACGAGCGGATATATTTAGGTCTTCATCTTTCGGAGTTGCTTTTCAAGAGCGAAACGACAGTAAAGAGTCAGAATGGTTCCATGCACCCTCTGCCGAACACGTAAGTGACAACTGTAGGGTAATCATTTAGATGCTAATACAGATGAAGATGCAGGAGTGCTACAAGAGATCTAAAATGAATGCTGACTATGCGGAGTAATTCTATTTACAAAGCTTCAAGAGAGTTTTAAACGATGAATCGAGAAATACACTACACCCCCCCCCCACCCCCACCCCTACGTATCAACAGACAGCATTCGCAAAAACAATGGCGTTGAAGCAGTCATTCTTGCCCTGCTACGTGCGTGATGGGAACGAAAAGAAGCCGTGCACACAGGATATGGATGAAGATGTAGGTGTAGATATCAAACTTAAATAAAAAGTTCGCTGAAAGTCTGTATCGGAGCCAGTGGCGTATTTCCGTGTTTCGTGCAACAATGTTGCACCATGGGAACGGAATGGGGTGTGTGCTTTCAACAGGCATTGAGAGAGTAACGGGCACACGACATGTTTCAAAGCAACTACCGTGACGTTATGGAACGCAAATGGCGATACATTAGGGAGAACAACCAAGTATTCTCTACAACCAAGATTGTAAACTATTACTCTTCGTCTCACTTTCAGCAATTTCTTCAGTCCTATTTATAAAAATACATTGAGTCTTTTATCGTCTCTCATTGGTCAGTTGAAACTCTCAAATCCATTGGCTACGTACAATTGACGCTTTGCCAGTAAAAAATGATTCAAAAGGCTCTAAGCACTATGGGACTTAACATCTGAGCTCATCCGCCCCTAGACTTAGAACTACTTAAACCTAACTAACCTAATGACATCAAACACAGCTATGCCCGAGGCAGGATTCGAACCTGCGACCGTAGCAGCAGCGCGGTTCCGGACTGAAACGCCCACAACCTCTCCTCCACAGCGGCCGGCCTTTGCCAACATATGAACACTGCCGTGAATGGCATTGGCACTGAGCTAGAGTATCGGCCGAAATTTATATGAGTGGACGTTTGGAGCAAGACATACGGACCGGGAGTGGAATACATACGGAGTACCCGTGGTCTAGGGGTGGCCGGCACGGTAACTCAGCGTGTTCGGTCACAGGGTTAGCTGCCCTCTGTAATAAAAAAAAACTGAGTTAATCGATCAATAACGAACTTAAACGAATGTCTTACGACATCCGCCCCGAGCAGATGCAGCGAACAAAAGCGAACAAAACGAGATTAAAAAAAAAAAAAAAAAAAAAAAAAGGTTAGCGTCTTTGATTCAGAATCAAAACATCTTCGGTTCCGGGTTCGATCGCCTCCACTGCCTAAATTTTGATAAATAATCAGCATTGGCGGCCGAAGACTTCCGGCATAAGAAGTCAGCTCATTCTGCCAACGGCCTTGTCAAAGAGGGCGGAGGAGCGGATAGACGTTCAGGGCACTCTCTTGTCCTACGGGTGGGAAATTGCCCCTAAAGGTGGAAGAATCAGCAATGATCAACGACATGAGGATGCAGAAGGCAATGGAAACCACTGCATTAAAGACACGTAACGTGTATCCACAGGACATGTGGCCTGTAATTGAAGAAGTGTCATGATGATCTCTCCATTGGCAAAAGATTTCGGAATAGTCCCCCATTCGGATCTCCGGGAGGGGACTGCCAAGGGGGAGGTTACCATGAGAAAAATATTGAATAATCAACGAAAGGATAACGTTCTACGAGTCGGGGCGTGGAATGTCAGAAGCTTGAACGTGGTAGGGAAACTAGAAAATCTAGATATAGTAGGGGTCGGTGAAGTGGAAGGAAGACAAGGATTTCTGGTCAAATGAGTATCGGGTAATATCAACAGCAGCAGAAAATGGTATAACAGGTGTAGGATTCGTTAAAAATAGGAAGGTAGGGCAGAGGGTGTGTTACTGTGAACAGTTCAGTGACTGGGTTGTTCTAATCAGAATCGACAGCAGACCAACACCGACAACGATAGTTCAGGTATACATGCCGAC
Source organism: Schistocerca nitens (assembly GCF_023898315.1). Classification (NCBI taxonomy): domain Eukaryota; kingdom Metazoa; phylum Arthropoda; class Insecta; order Orthoptera; family Acrididae; genus Schistocerca; species Schistocerca nitens. Next base: position 364,378,034 of record NC_064622.1, read on the forward strand.
GTCGCAAGCTGAAGATGAACAGATAGAGAAAGTGTATGAGGATATTGAAAGGGTAATGCAGTATGTAAAGGGGGATGAAAATCTAATAGTCATGGGCGACTGGAATGCAGTTGTAGGGGAAGGAGTAGAAGAAAAGGTTACAGGAGAATATGGGCTTGGGACAAGGAATGACAGAGGAGAAAGACTAATTTAGTTCTGTAACAAGTTTCAGCTAGTAATAGCGAATACAAGAATCACAAGAGGAGGAGGTATACTTGGAAAAGGCCGGGAGATATGGGAAGATTTCAATTAGATTACATCATGGTCAGACAGAGATTCCGAAATCAGATACTGGATTGTAAGGCGTACCCAGGAGCAGATATAGACTCAGATCACAATATAGTAGTGATGAACAGTAGGCTGAAGTTCAAGACATTAGTCAGAAAGAATCAATACGCATCAATACGCAAAGAAGTGGGATACGGAAGTAGTAAGGAATGACGAGATACGTTTGAAGTTCTCTAATGCTATGTTGTTGTTGTGGTCTTCAGTCCTGAGACTGGTTTGATGCAGCTCTCCATGCTACTCTGTCCTGTGCAAGCTTCTTCATCTCCCAGTACCTACTGCAACCTACATCCTTCTGAATCTAATGCTATAGATACAGCAATAAGGAATAGCGCTGTAGGCAGTACAGTTGAAGAGGAATGGACATATCTAAAAAGGGCCATCACAGAAGTTGGGAAGGAAAACATAGGTACAAAGAAGGTAGCTGAGAAGAAACCATGGGAAACAGAAGAAATACTTCAGTTGATTGATGAGGAAGTACAAACATGTTCCGGGAAACTCAGGAATACAGAAATACAAGTCGCTGAGGAATGAAATAAATAGGAAGTGCAGGGAAGCTAAGACGAAATGGCTGCAGGAAATATGTGCAGACATCGAAAAAGATATGATTGTCGGAAGGACAGACTCAGCATACAGGAAAGTCAAAACAACCTTTGGTGACATTAAAAGCAACGGTGGTAACATTAAGAGTACAACGGGAATTCCACTGTTAAATGCAGGGGAGAGAGCAGATAGGTGGAAAGAATATATTGAAAGCCTCTATGAGGGTGAAGATTTGTCTGATGTGATAGAAGAAGAAACAGGAGTCGATTTAGAAGAGATAGGGGATCCAGTATTAGGATCGGAATTTAAAAGAGCTTTGTAGGACTTACGGTCAAATAAGGCAGAAGGGATAGATAACATTCCGTCAGAATTTCTAAAATCATTGGGGGAAGTGGCAACAAAACGACTATTCACGTTGGTGCGTAGAATATATGAGTCTGGCGATATACCATCTGACTTTCGGAAAAGCATCATCCACACAATTCCGAAGACGGCAAGAGCTGACAAGTGCGAGAATTATCGCACAATCAGCTTAACAGCTCATACATCGAAGCTGCTTACAAGAATAATGTACAGAAGAATGAAAAAGAAAATTGAGAATGCGCTGGGTGACGATCATTTTGGCTTTAGGAAAAGTAAAGGGACGAGAGAGGCAATTCTGACGTTACGGCTAATAATGGAAGCAAGGCTAAAGAAAAATCAAGACACTTTCATACGATTTGTCGACCCGGAAAAAGCGTTCGACAATATAAAATGGTGCAAGCTGTTCGAGATTCTGAAAAAAGTAGGGGTAAGCTATAGGGAGAGACGGGTCATATACAATATGTACAACAACCAAGGGGAATAATAAGAGTGGACGATCAAGAACGAAGTGCTCGTATTAAGAAGGGTGTAAGACAAGGCTGTAGCCTTTCGCCCCTAGTCTTCAATCTGTACATCGAGGAAGCAATGACGGAAATAAAAGAAAGGTTCAGGAGTGGAATTAAAACACAAGGTGAAAGGAAATCAGTGATACGATTCGCTGATGACATTGCTATCCTGAGTGAAAGTGAAGAAGAATTAAATGATGTGCTGAACGGAATGAACAGTCTAATGAGTACACAGAATGGTTTGAGAGTAAATCGGAGAAAGACGAAGGTAATGAGAAGTAGTAGAAATGAGAACAGCGAGAAACAACATCAGGATTGATGGTCACGAAGTCAATGAAGTTAATAACCAATGACGGACGGAGCAAGGAGGTCATCAAAAGCAGACTCGCTATGGCAAAAAAGGCATTTCTGGCCAAGCGAAGTCTACTAATATCAAATACCGGCCTTAGTTTGAGGAAGAAATTTCTGAGGATGTACGTCTGGAGTGCAGCATTGTATGGTAGTGAAACATGTACTGTGGGAAAACCGGAACAGAAGAGAATCGAAGCTTTTGAGATGTTGAAAATTAGGTGGACTGATAAGGTGAGGAATGAGGAGGCTCTACGCAGAATAGGAGAGGAAATGAATATGTGGAAAACACTGATAAGGAGAAGGGACAGGATGATAGGACATCTGCTAAGACATGAGGGAATGACTTCCATGGTACTAGAGGGAGCTCTAGTGGGCAAAAACTGTAGAGGAAGACAGAGATTGGAATACGTCAAGCAAATAATTGAGGACGTAGGTTGCAAGTGCTAGTCTGAGATGAAGAGGTTAGCACAGGAAAGGAATTCGTGGCGGGCCGCATCAAACCAGTCGGTAGACTGATGACACAAAAAAAAAAAAAAAAAAAAAAAAAAAAAAAAAAAAAAAAAAAAAACAATCCAGAGCCAAACCGAGGCGTTTTTGTGTCGTTGGCAGATCAGTCAAAGACTGCGCCCCTTCCCCGTCGTCTCCCTCCCCCCCCCTCCTCCCGCCCCATTACTTCCCACTAATGGGTAATTTTTTCTAGATATTTTTCAAAAATTTGGAATAAGTTTAATGAAATGTAGCGTTACTGAATAATATTGTTGGTATCAGCTAACATACATAGCGATCTCTCGTTTCATTTGTGTCTTGAAAATGACATGATCTTCACCTGTTGAAAATTGCGGTTGGCAAGGACATTACCAGGCAGCATTCCCGTAAGTTGTCTGAACGTTAGGTCGAGTCGCAGAACAAACGTATTGGGTAGCTGAGCTAGTGCACTGCGTGAGCAGTTCGTCTCTTTACTTACTTCCTCCACTGCAGCATCTCGCCCTGGTCGTGATCAGTAGGAATCGGAGAAAATCGGGTACGTTTAGAGATATAGCATAATTTACTCTTCGGTCTCTGTACGCCGATTGGACAAGTATGCAAATTGATCTTCTGGTAGTTGTCAGATCATCCGAGAAGTTTGACTGGTCTATGGAATCTGTGTATAAATGGTATATGCAATTAGCTTAAGCTCTACTTCGCTATTTTCAACTGTATTTATACAAGTATTACGATAAGTTGTGACGCATAGGTCAGTTTTTCCAAGCGTTGGAAGGCGATCCTCACACTCATCTTATGACTCGAGTCCTGTGTATATTGTGCCCATTTTAATATCAACATTTATGGAAACCCTAACTTTGATAGAAGTGCTAATCTCATATGAAGTGAGAGCAAATCGTGATGTGCGGTGCCAAACAGGTGACAAAACTGATGACCCTTTTTTTTTTCTCTTTCTGAGTCATCAGTCTTCTGATTTGTCTGATGCGACCCGCCAGGAACTTTTCTCCTGTGCCGACCTTTTCACGTCAGAGTAGCAATTGCAACCTATGTCCTCTATTATTTTTTGGATGTATTCCAGTCCCTGTCTTCCTCTTTAGTTTTTACTCACTACAGTTTCCCATAGTACCATGCAAGATATTCACTGATATCTTAACAACTGTCCTTTCATCCTGTTCTTTCTTCTTGTCACTGTTTCCCTTATAGTACTGTCATTCTGCAGAGAATCCAGTCATTCCTCATCTTATCAGTTGACCTAATTGTCAGCATTACTCTGTATCAATGCTGCGAGTCTCATTTTTTCTGGTTTTCTCACAGTTCATGTTTAAAAAATACGATGCTGTGCTCCAAACGTAAATTCTCAGAAATTTTTTCCTCAAATTAGGATCTATGTTTGATACTTCTCTTGGCCAGGACTCCCCTTTTTGTCAGTGGAAGTCTGCTCTTTATGTCCTGCTTGCACTGTTTGTAATGGCTCATTTTACAGTCTAGGTAGTAGAATCCCTTAACTTCATCTACTAGGTGATCCCAGATTCTGATATTAAGTTTCTCATTGTTCTCATTTCTGCTGCTACTCATTAGTTCCATCTTTCTTCAGTTTAGTCTCAAAAAATATTGTGTACACGGTAGAATCTTCATTCCCTTCAACACCCTTTCAGCCTGAATTTTTATCCGACTGTTACCGATTCTTTCACTTCTGTCCTTCCTTCTTCGATGTATAGACTGAACATTAGTCGCGGAAGAGTATATTCCTGGCTTACACCCCTTTTAATCCGAGTGCTACATTCTCCGTCGTCCATAATTATTGTTCCCTCTTTGTTCTTGTGTATATTGTATGTTACCCGTCTCCCCTGTAGCTATTCTCTATTCTTCTCATGGTTTCGAACATCAATGGCCGTTTTACATTGTTGCACGCTTTTCCAGGTCGGTAAGCCGTATGAACTTGTCCTGATTTATGTTTTGCAACCGATACATTAGAACTGCCTGTCTGGTGGTTTTACCTCTCGTAAAGCCAAACTGATTGTAAACTGATAGATCCTCAATTTTGTTGTGCATTCTTCTGCATCTTATTCTTGTCAGCGCCTTGGATGCATGAGCTGTTAAGCTGACTGTGCGATGCTTCTTGCACTTGTCGAGTCTTCTGGAAGTGTAATGGTACTTCGCCTGTCTCATACTTTCTACACACCAACGTAAAAGTTGTTTTGTTACCAGTTTCGCCAATGATTTTAGAAATTCGGATTGAATGTTATCCCTTCTCCTTTATTTGGTATTATCCAAAGCTATTTCAAATTCTGATTCTAATTATGGCTGCCCTATGTCTAAGCTGTTGACTTTCTACTTTTACAACGTCATAAAAGAAGATGTCACCGTGAAAGAGGCCTTCAGTGTACTCTTCCCACGTGTCCTGTATCTCCACCGCATTTAACAGATGAATTTCCAGTGCACTTTTAATTTTACCGCCCTCGTTTTTAATTTAACCCAAGACTGTTTTGCCTTTTCTGTATCCTGAGTCTGCCAATGAATACTTTTTCGTCTTAGCTCCTGTGCACATCCTACTTATTTCATTCACTGTATATGGACAGGAAAAAAATATTGAAGTTGTGCAGCGCTTTCTAAATAAATCCTGACTCCTCCACTTTGGTTCTGAATACGCTGTTCTGCCTAAACTGGATTAGGAAGTCGAGAGCGTAAGAGTAATACGCCGTGCTTCTCGGGAAGACGTCTGATGTGTTGAAGCAGACGCCAGATAAGAGATGACACTAATTAGAATGAATCTTGAAGAGCGATGGTGATGAGTGGAGTCGGCGGGCGAGCCGGCTGCCGGCTGCCGGCGGCAATCAGCGGTGCTGGTGTCAGCGCGCAGCCGACTCAGCGCCGCACCTGTTACCGCGGCCGCTGACGCAGTGCCGGCGGCGACACTAGCTGGCTGGCTGGCTGGCTGGCTCCCGCACTCGTCGCGGCCCCGCTCTGTTAAATTACTCGCGGGGGTTCCCCGGCGCAGACATTATCTCGGCGACGGCCGGGCGCCTCATTGTGCTGCAGAGCAGGTCGCCGCGGAGGGAGGGCGGTTTCCATGGCGCGGCCGCCGGAAGCAGCCAGCCTGCACTCTGATGATGAGATGGCCCTCGGCGGCCGGAACGCCGGCGGTGCCGTTCCTGCCTGCGGCGGCGGTGGGGGCGGCGCCGTGGGAACGGCCATCTGCGCCGCGAAGGGCTGCCACCCCCGGCGGAAACAAAAGCAGCGCTTTTCTTTCCGCACCCCGTCCGCGCTGCGGTCGCGTTTCTCCCCTCCGACCGTTCGCCTCCTGATAGTCTGCGTCGTCCAAGTGTGCGGCGGGGAAAACTAAATAAATACGTTGTCCCACTCTGCCCGCGTTCCCTTTGTCTGAAGAACTAATGAGAAGCAGCGAAATCCCTAAACTAATACTCATTAAAAAGCGAGGGTCTCCTCTCTTGCTCGGAAGTTCAGGAACGAATTTTTGCATTAAACGACCATTTGGAATCTAAGTCTTCTAGAAAATACCCTGGTTTAGGAGTAGAGGCCAGAGGTGGAGGCCTTTATTAAGAAAGGATAGATGATAACCACATGTCGATAAAGTCATTAGTAACATCCCGCATTCGAAAGAACTGTTTGAACTTAGAACTGATGCAACATCAAATTGGTGTCTGCCATGTTACTGGCAAAGAGCATCATGGAGCCTGCAGTTTTTAATTATGAAGCTTATTTCAGTGAATTCAGCAACCTTTCAGTATTCGAGACCAAATGTCCACTCATAATTTTCACGCTCCCCGCTACGACCTCCTTTGTTATTAGAATATATGTTTACGTGGTAGCACGCTGCGAGTGGGCTGGGAATACATTTAAAAATATTTCCGAAGGACTCTCAGTTCTCAGATGCCGAAGACGAAATCTTCATTGACTTCACGCAAGTGACGGTCAAGAAAAAAATTTAGTAATACGTCACTTTTTGGATTTTTGGTAGTGTATGAAGACTTCTCTGCATTTAATACAAGAGGATTTCGAATACTATTACTATTTCGAAACACCTTACTTTTACTAAATTTGATTTTCTACGTTGACTGCTTTGAAGACGAAACACGGATCTGAGCTAAACATTTATAATACTAAATGCACCTTCGAAAAACATTGCACTGCAAGCGAGGCCCAAGAGAGTCACTAATAATTACTAAAGTTGTTTTTAATTCAGCACTGAGAAGTTTATTATTAAATGCATTGTGCAGCACTGATAAGTCCTATTTTTATGTGTATTATATCTTTATAAATGTGAATTTTAATTTTGTATTCTGCTCTGCTTTCATTTCTGTAAATTAATCGACTTTTGAAGTCATACTTTTTCTTTTCAATAATCTCACTCCCGCAATTGAGTGTTTTTGAGTCACATTGGGGGTTGAGTGAAAAGGGGGGGGGAAGGGGGGGGGGAGGCGTCGCACACGTTGAGAATAGCAGATCTAAATAGCTATTCTGGTTTCAACTGACTACTACACTTCGTGTGACAAGTTACTGGAATAAATTTCATAGTTTTTAGCATCACAAACTTATTTGTGATATTCCTTCCATCAGCAGAATCAAAGTCGATTTAATAAAAGTTAAAGTGATCGCAGTGTAGTGATATTCATTTCTTTGTAGTGAAATATCGTTGTGAGCGTCAGTTTCAATGACGGGCTACTTTTACTTTCACAAGCAGCGAAAAGGGATACTTAAGGGGTCCTTTACCAGGAAGAGAAGAATTTTATAACAACTGGAAATGATTCTGTTACTGTGAACTTTTGACAGTTTTTAAGCATATACAATCCCTGCCGATCTGAGACAAATGTTTGAATGACTGCGGGACATGTTTAAGAGTTAATCGCTATCGCCATCCCTGTTCTTTTCTCCGTTGAACATAAACGAATCCGTGATTATATTATAAAATTAATTTACAGGAGAGTGTAGGACGAAGTGGAAAGATTATATAGAACGAAATTATTGAGATTCCATGACGACGAAGAAGATTGTTTTAACTGATTTGCGGCCACTTTGTCACATACATATTTGAATTAACACCGCAAATTACATCCGAATCCTCTGATAAACACCATCTTGTGCCTAAGGGACTGTACCACCTTCCCAGTGTTTATTTCCAACTCATTTCTCTCGTATCGACAGGCTAGTGAAGATCGTTTTAACTAGGAGAGGTCACGAATGACAGATGTGGTACAGTGGTGGAACTTACCGAGAAGAAAATGTTTGTCCTCATGACTTTTTCGGGACAAAATTGCCAGAAATTTGACGTAGGAAGAACCATGAGGATTTAAAATTACATTAACTACTTTCTGCTAATGACAGTTTTACAGATTCGACTATCTCGATCTACTTTAGCTCCTGTCACCAAACGTGCCTCGTAATTATGTCATAGGTACGTGGATTATTTGTGCTCTTTCACTGCCTTGTGAGAAATAAACGTAGATTTCTTCCTCAAAATTAGTTATCTAAAAGCGGCTGCAGTATATTGTCACTTGCGTGTCAGAGGATATTGTTTGCTGCGAAAAGATCGGTGCAATCATACATGTTGCAGTAACTGCACAGCATGCTTCTCTTTCAGCGCCAGTTACAAAAGTAACAAAAATTTTCGAAGTGCTAACGTCAGCTTCTCTGCAAGTTTACGTACCTCGCTATAACCGTTTCTGCTTTAGCAAATAAAAGATCAGACTATAAACAATTACCAGACCGTAATTACTGTCGGGTGACAGTATCTGAATCGGTCATTCCATGCACAACTGACACAGAGAAAAAATTACAAACATACTGATATGTGCACATATTAAGGTGCCATACATAAAAATATTTGCACTTAAACCCATTACACCCTCAGTAGAATGTCAGTTGTGTCATTCCTACGCCCATTGTGAGGTAGCGCTGAAATATTATAATGGCCAGTAGTGTACAAATCACTTCTTGTCTAATTAAAATCCGTTTGTATGAGTTTGGTAATAATTTTAGTGAATTAGGATAAGGAGGCTGTATGGCCTGTAGGTATTTGTATCTTTTACTTTCCTTTTACGTGGAGCAGCAAAATTACCAGAATGAGATTTTCACTCTGCAGCGGAGTGTGCGCTGATATGAAACTTCCTGGCAGATTAAAACTGTGTGCCCGACCGAGACTCGAACTCGGGACCTTCGCTTTCGCGGGGAAGTGCTCTACCAACTTTTTTTTTTTTTTAATTCATTTTGTTCGATATAGTTCGTTGCGTTTGGTCGGGGCGGACGTCACAAGACATCCGTTCAAATTGATCGTTGGTTCCTTGACTCAGTTTTTTTATTACAGAGAGCACGTGGCCCTCTGACCGAACACGCTGAGCTACCGTGCCGGCGAGCTACCGAAGCACGACTCACGCCCGATATTCACAGCTGTACTTCGGTAGCTCAGTTGGTAGAGCACTTGCCCGCGAAAGTAAAGGTCCCGAGTTCGAGTCCCGGTCGGGCACACAGTTTTAATCTGCCAGGAAGTTTCAGCAAAATTACCATTATTCTAACTCTGGGGAACTTACTTCAGCCACAAGCAATCTCTATATACTAGGTCTGAGGAACTTACTTCTTCCACAAGAAATCTGTAGATACTTTTTCGGGTTCAATTTGCATCGTTTCCCTTGCATTCTCAATCGTTTTCACTGATGCTCTCATCATCCGATGTCTTTTGCTTATACGTACCTCAAATGAATTTACACATATGTTTGTTCCAGAATGACGTCATTGAAATATTAACTACTTGCCTTTCTAATTAATTCCTAATACTAAACCGATATTTGAAGATATCTTCGGATACCTTTCTTAGAACTTCTTGCATTGTCCTGGAACTGAAAATCACGTAGGCAGGCTACGATCACCACATACACGCCGGCAAGTGCCGCCGACATTCGACAAGTTGTGTGTCGGCTTTATCTGCAACAAACTAAGTAAGCTACGACCGACTTGGGAAAATATCCAGATAAAATCGTTGCACTTTTGACTGGAGTCACAGCACCATCTACCTTAAGAACTATGCACAGATTAGAACTGAAACCTAATTAAGTATCAGCATTCTTCTCACAAACACATCGGAAACTTTACTACCTCGTGACATCTGCACAGTCGCACTGGGCTACTACGTGGACTGCACCTGTCGGTATAGACTTAACGTTTTGCACCCATGCATCTATACTTCAACACCTAATCGGTTGCCCAGGGGAAAATAACCATTAGTGGCTTCCTCTTACCCCATGCAATTGGAGGTACTATATATGACGCGTAATGGCTACAATTATTAGTCTGCAGACGACGTAAATACTGTTTTTATGTTGTTTAGTACATCGTATTCAGTCACCAATACAAATATCTAAACTTATACTCAATACATTCAATATATAGGGAAAATTATACAACAGGTTTGCCGGCCGTTGTGGCCGAGCGGTTCTAGGCACTACAGTCTGGAGCCACGCGACCGCTACGGTCGCTGGTTCGAATCCTGCCTCGGGCATGGATGTGTGTGATGTCCTTAGGTCAGTTAGGTTTAAATAGTTCTAAGTTCTAGGGGACTGATGACCTCAGAGGTTGAGTCCCATAGCGCTCAGAGCCATTTGAACCATTTGAACAACAGATTTCTATATCAGAAATCGCGTTTAAATGTTTGTTGCCTGCGTGAAGATCATGTCGTGTGTCAAGTCAGAAAGATAAACGTCTACCGATATGATCGTTGTTGTCGTTCCACGATATAGTTGCTCGCAGTGATGGGTTATCGCTACTGTATGCGGAAATGGAATCGACGGCATCACTGAGGTTTCGCTGATCGACGTGTAGCATCTCAATGGCCACAGTGCCCAAGAGGCCAGGTATATTGTTTCAGACGCTGAAAACACATCGCAAGAAGACGGAAATTTAAGAAACTTATTTAAGCAAAATATCTACAAGAACGGACAAATTTTGTAATCAAATTTACGGAAAGCGGGTGAGCAGAAGTCCCAGCGGGGGACAAGAAAAAAGATTATGTTTTTGCTTTCCCTTCAGCCAATGACAGGGAGCAATAACTGGCACTTGAAGTGTCATGAAAATGATGCAGTTGTGAGGTCTCCATCAAAAACGTGACACCTTATGAGGCCTCTAGAAGATGATGGAGCCCAAAAATGCTAGGAATATAAAAATTACTTGTGAAGTTATGTGACAGACAAACTGTGAACGTTATTGAAGAGCGCCGTATAGAAAATGAGACATGTTTTCGGCTACGGTATCCTGAAAATTCAGCGGAAAACTTCTGGAAAACAGGCACCAAATTGTATTCGGGGATACATCTGTTACTAAACAGACAAATTGATTCACGAGATCACTGTAAAAGAAGTGATCGAGATAAAGAATTCTGAGAACACTCTCAACAGAGACGGCGCCTTGTATCTAAGTACAGCTTTGGCCCTGCCATGGGAATGTTGAAGCGGGAACACCAATCTTGCAACGAAAAAACTACCTTACACGACGCTGCAATGGGTACTGGTGTTGTAACAGGTGGTAATGTGGCTATGTAAGCAGGGTAGCACCAACCATAAGACGTTCACTACTTGACAGAGGGCGAGAAGAATTTTGCCAAAAGCACGTGGAGGTTAAGCCACTTGAAGAGCTGGAAGACCGTGAAAATTTTATCAGCGTTCGTGCGGTTTGAAGTACATCTCTGTTGTTTTTTGGTTACAGTACTTGACTATTACGTGAAAGATCTCTGGCGGAACTCCAAACATTACATGCCTGTTGATGACCATTATAACACAGGTTCACTAAAAGCTTAGGGTAAAAGTTTTCACTCTCATCTTCGAATGATATTATCAAAAAACGGTGAGATGGGTAGAGAATAACTGTATCCTTTAGCCCTCTGGGAGATACACTTAGCCTAAAGAAGGATGAATTAGAGTTGATCAACGTCATGGTGACTTATAAAGGAACGGAAATAATCGCCTAACCGAGATAAAAGAATGTATTCACCATCCTTCTCAAATCCGATGGGACCGATGACCTCGCTGTTTGGTCCCCCTCCCCAGTCAACCAACCAGCCATGGGAGATGAGTGTACAGCCCCAGTTCTGAACTCTGCCAAATCCAACCAACACTCACCACTGACTTTAAAAGAAGATTGGCTTTTTATGGCCATTTGTGCAGAAGAGACTGCCATAGGTTGTCCTGTATCTTGAAAGTAACCAACAGGTGTACAGCCGCTGGATACTTGTGGATCGAGTAGATAGAAAACTTGGAGAACTTCATTTTAGGGCAGATATAATAACTAACAGAGGTGACTTCTATATAGCTATTGGATCGAGAGGCTTCCTAACATCCCTTACAGAAATTAAACACAATGAGATCTGGAAATGACGCGACCATCGCAGGACAGAGTGGAGCTGGAAAATGAAGAAATATTGGGCTAATAGAAAAGCTCAAGAAAACAACTACTAAATTTCACCTAGAAAGTCAGAATTCGCAGACGACAACAGCACGGCAGAAACATAGGCATTAGGGTTCGCAGATGATCCAAACGAACTTCAAGGAAGACCAGAAAATAGCAAGATTTGTAAAAAAAAAAAAAAAAAATTGAGAATCCGCACGACGTCAGCTATTTGTGAAATATCAAAATCTGTACCGGCCCACAACATGATCCCGGATTTCCCACTTGTCACCAGCGGTAACTTTCGGCTACCCATCAAGCCTCCAAGACCATCCAAATTCGCACATGTCACGGAGGTCACGACCATTACGCTCGCACGTTTCTGGATTCCTGCACTGAGAGGGACTAATATGTCATCTGGAATGAAGGAGAAATACCAACGTCAGCCGCACAAGTGAACTGAAATAATTTAATGGCTGAAGTGAAAATTTGTGCCGGACCGGGGGTCGAATCAGGATTTCACGCTTTAGGAGAGCGGTCGCTTTTTGCGATTCGGCTACCCGAGCGCGCCTCCCGTCCAACCCAAAAGCCCAGTTTGTCACACACTACTTGCGTAGCCCCCCGTCCCCCTCCACTGGCCAGCATCCTCTTGCTCGCAGCATTTAGTAGAATTTCCTCAAGATATCAGAAGCTTGGTTCATCCACACTCAAGTTGCCTTGAAATGCTATCAAGGTTTGTATATTACTATTAGATGTTTACATATGTGGAGGCTATTCTTTCCGACATGTCCGGAACAAACGACACACACACACACACATAATGATGAGGAGGATAATGGACAGGGAGCACTACATTAGTGGTGTGTGAATTTGTTGAGGATTTGAGTCTGACGGAGGCGTGCTAGCATAGTCCGTGCAGTTGCAGTTACCACTGTGTGCCGACGGCCTAGTGGGAGGAGAAGTTGCCTAATAATCAGGAGTGCCGGGTGCGTATTCCAGTCAGGCACAAATTTTCAACTTGTTTGTAATTCCTTTTTGCGTTAACAAATGTGTGTTCTCTGTATATTCGGACAGACATCACCTGTATGATACTAAAAATATTTATCCTTATATCAGTCCCCATGGATGTCTGAAGGGCATTGAAGGTACAGACGCTGTACAGGCACTGACAATGCAACAATCAACAACATGAGGCAGTTACCACGTGGACTGAACTGCGTGCTGCCTGCCTGCAGGGAAGCTTTCCAGCCAGATAAAGGCACCATTTACAGGCTGACAGCACCTGCTGCCACAAATCAGAAAAAGCTCGCAAGTCCTCAAGTAGATGCGTCAAACCGTAAGAATTTGGATAGGCAGAAATGAAAACAGCCTCGATTAACAGAAAAATACCAGAAAGGGATACATCCTAATTGTAGGAGGAAACTACTGAAAATAACTGAATTCTGATATTTATACGCTCCTATTGTCATACACGGCATGCTGGCTTTCAAAATAGTAATGCTAAGTGTAATACTGGTAATGGCGAGTGCACTCCTCGATTTTGTATCGTGTAAATTATGACATTCGTGAATTTATGTTTACCTTGGAACAACGTGTGCGCTGATTTGAAACTACCAGGCGGATTACAACTGTGTACTAGGTCGGCGGTAGAACGAGGGATCTGTGCTTTTAACGGGGAAGTTCTCTTCCACAAGGTGTATTGCACAAATTCTGTAAAGTTTGGAAGATAGGGGACGGGGTACTGTCGGGAGAAAAGCTGCAAGAGCTGATAGTTAATCCTACTGAGGAAGCTCAGACGCTAGACCTGCCCACGATAGACTCAAGCACCCAGGTTCGAGTTCGAGTCTGCTACTTAGTCTTTATTCACGGAGAGTTTAAATTACGACTTTGTCAGACTTGTGAGCTGTTGTCGCTATAGCGGTTTTTACGTCAGTTTGATACACATGTCCTCCTCCTCCTTCTTCTTCTGTGTCCCCTCCATTAAGTAAACCCGCGTTCGACCATCGTACTTATTAGGTTTTCGGACAATTCTTTTCGATTGGTGTACTTCTCTGAAGCTGCCACGTCAAAGGAAGCCGCAACAGGGATCACCGTGCTAACAGTTCGTAATGCTCCACACGTTGTGGCTGCGCTGCGGCCGAGCGATTCTAGGCGCCCCAGTCCGGAACCGTGTGACTGCTACGGTAGTACGTTCGAATCCTGCCTCTGGCATGGATATGTGTGATGTCCTTAGGTCAGTTATGTATAAGTAGTTCTAAGTTCTAGGGAACTGATGACCTCAGATGTTGAGTCCCATAGTGCTCAGAGCCATTTGAACCATTTTTTTCCATACGGCGTCGTTCTGCTCGTGTGGATACTTTTACTGCTGCAAACAAGTGCAATTTCTCGCTCAACGTACTTGACATAGGTGTATGATCCTGCACGGGCGAGCCAATTATGCTGACGTAATGCGGAAGTGATGTACTCACCAAATGGTTCAAATGGCTCTGAGCACTATGGGACTTAACATCTATGGTCATCAGTCCCCTAGAACTTAGAACTACTTAAACCTAAGTAACCTAAGGACATCACACAACACCCAGCCATCACGAGGCAGAGAAAATCCCCGAACCCGGGAACCCGGGCGTGGGAAGCGAAAACGCTACCGCACGACCACGAGATGCGGGCGATGTACTCACCATTAATGTCACAAGTTATTACTATTATTTTTATTATTATTATAGTTATAATTAGGATAATAACAGAAACTATTACTATATTAAGCGTTACTGTGCGGAAACGCTATAATAAATACACTCCTGGAAATGGAAAAAAGAACACATTGACACCGGTGTGTCAGACCCACCATACTTGCTCCGGACACTGCGAGAGGGCTGTACAAGCAATGATCACACGCACGGCACAGCGGACACACCAGGAACCGCGGTGTTGGCCGTCGAATGGCGCTAGCTGCGCAGCATTTGTGCACCGCCGCCGTCAGTGTCAGCCAGTTTGCCGTGGCATACGGAGCTCCATCGCAGTCTTTAACACTGGTAGCATGCCGCGACAGCGTGGACGTGAACCGTATGTGCAGTTGACGGACTTTGAGCGAGGGCGTATAGTGGGCATGCGGGAGGCCGGGTGGACGTACCGCCGAATTGCTCAACACGTGGGGCGTGAGGTCTCCACAGTACATCGATGTTGTCGCCAGTGGTCGGCGGAAGGTGCACGTGCCCGTCGACCTGGGACCGGACCGCAGCGACGCACGGATGCACGCCAAGACCGTAGGATCCTACGCAGTGCCGTAGGGGACCGCACCGCCACTTCCCACCAAATTAGGGACACTGTTGCTCCTGGGGTATCGGCGAGGACCATTCGCAACCGTCTCCATGAAGCTGGGCTACGGTCCCGCACACCGTTAGGCCGTCTTCCGCTCACGCCCCAACATCGTGCAGCCCGCCTCCAGTGGTGTCGCGACAGGCGTGAATGGAGGGACGAATGGAGACGTGTCGTCTTCAGCGATGAGAGTCGCTTCTGCCTTGGTGCCAATGATGGTCGTATGCGTGTTTGGCGCCGTGCAGGTGAGCGCCACAATCAGGACTGCATACGACCGAGGCACACAGGGCCAACACCCGGCATCATGGTGTGGGGAGCGATCTCCTACACTGGCCGTACACCACTGGTGATCGTCGAGGGGACACTCAATAGTGCACGGTACATCCAAACCGTCATCGAACCCATCGTTCTACCATTCCTAGACCGGCAAGGGAACGTGCTGTTCCAACAGGACAATGCACGTCCGCATGTATCCCGTGCCACCCAACGTGCTCTAGAAGGTGTAAGTCAACTACCCTGGCCAGCAAGATCTCCGGATCTGTCCCCCATTGAGCATGTTTGGGACTGGATGAAGCGTCGTCTCACGCGGTCTGCACGTCCAGCACGAACGCTGGTCCAACTGAGGCGCCAGGTGGAAATGGCATGGCAAGCCGTTCCACAGGACTACATCCAGCATCTCTACGATCGTCTCCATGGGAGAATAGCAGCCTGCATTGCTGCTAAAGGTGGATATATAAAGTACTAGTGCCGACATTGTGTATGCTCTGTTGCCTGTGTCTATGTGCCTGTGGTTCTGTCAGTGTGATCATGTGATGTATCTGACCCCAGGAATGTGTCAATAAAGTTTCCCCTTCCTGGGACAATGAATTCACGGTGTTCTTATTTCAATTTCCAGGAGTGTATGTCTGAGAAAGAAGCACTCAAAATCATTGTTTAGGCGCGGAGTTCCTATTTGATTTAGGAACACAGGTAAGAAGTTCCTGTCTGCACAGCCATTCGAACATTAGTTTCACTGTAGCTACGTTACAGTATATTAAGCAAAATCCGAACCAAAAACCCGAGACGACGCGCGCCCAAATTTTGCGAATGGATTAATTCCTTTTGTAATATATATGATTGGGCTGAAATTAATGCGCAGCTAATGGCACCATTTGAATGTGCACCGTCCGGACATGCAGAAAACACGATTTTATGAGAGGTAGCTGAGGCCCACCACTTCTACGTTGTAAAATTGCACGAATCGGTTCAAACTTTGCATGAAGATGAATAAACATATAAAGTGAAAACGCAATTATTTTTATCCAGTAATCTTTATCCGTTGTAGAGATACGATAGTTCAAACTCGAGTTAAGAGCATTACATATAATTAGTTCTTACGTGAATAGAACGCGAGGAAACGGTAGTGAATCAAATGAATAAAAAATTATTTCTAATGATAAAACTCAAATTCGCATTCACAAATCTTCGCGTGACTTCTATGTTTCAAATTTGTGTGAACCGACTCAAATTTTGTAAAAAATTAAACAAATACATGGAATTAATGGTCGTCCGGTTCTTTTGAGAAAGGTTCATCCGTTGCCACGATATAAGCAACGTGGTTCGAAAGACAATAAAAGAACTTACACTGGATCATTCGCCATCCGAGTCAACGGACAACTACATCGATTGACAAGCTCTGACGATCCAATGTCAAAATTATGGTGGAGAAAAAATGAAGATTGCTCCTCTCATAGCACAAAAAAGGTGAGTGTGTCCTGGCAGAGTTAGGGATGCAGATGGGAACTAGATTTTTGACTTATCTGGCAGCTTCAGAGATATTTAAATTAGACCATCTTAACGTACTCGTTCTTTTTCACTAATCAAACACACACACCCAGAATAGTGAACTATCCTAGCTGGAAGGTGTTGACTCACCAACACGTTGCAATTGGCTCTGAGCACTATGGGACTTAACGTATGAGGTCATCAGTCCCCAAGACCGAGAACCACATAAACCTAACCTAAGGACATCACACACATCCATGCCCAAGGCAGGATTCGAACCTGCGACCGTAGCAATAGCGCGGTTCTGCACTGAAGCGCCTAAAACCGCTCAGCTACCGCAGCCGGCTCGTTGCAATTCACAGGCTAAAGTCCTTGATCATATACCCAAAATCAAGAAATTCGCCAGCAAGAGTAAACAATATGTAATATAATATGGCTGAAGAGGATATATGTAATAGCAAGTCCGCAGCTCGTGGTCGTGCGGTAGCGTTCTCGCTTCCCGCGCCCGGTTTCCCGGGTTAGATTCCCGGCGGGGTCAGGGATTTTCTCTGCCTCGTGATCACTGGGTAGTGTGATGTCCTCAGGTTAGTTAGGTTTAAGTAGTTCTAAGTTCTAGGGGACTGATGACCATAGATGTTAAGTCCCATAGTGCTCAGAGCCATTTGAACCATTTTTTGTAATAGCAAGTAAAGTGTTTCTGGGGGATAATATTCCTGGGACTGTATTTGATTTCTGGGGCAGTGGGTTTGATTTTTCTTCCCAAAACCTACCCCATATTGCGTGTTTATTGAGGGATGAAGGAACAAACAGACAAGAATTTATGTGTTTCTAGAGCGTGGGCTGCGTCTGAAATAGGAATATCCGAGAGTGGGGTACATCTGTAGTAGGCTATATCCTAGACTTTGGATGCATGCATCGTAAACTTTAATATGTTGTGTAATACTGACCGACATGATAAATGCCATGTTCGGTGGCATGATGACATGTGTCGTATTATACGACATGACATCAAGTAAAACGATGCGTTATATTACATGAGATGGACATTAGTACTAACAAGTAAAAATACGCGGATATGTCAAAGATGTTTTAATTTAAATGTCTGTGGAACTGCCAGATAAACAGAAAAACCAGTGCCCTTATTTCACATCGCTAACGCCGCCCAGCACGTGTTCAACTTTTTTTCGCTATTAAAGGAGCATTTTTCGTTCTGATTATTGTCATCAGCTTCATCATCATCATTATTAATAGATTAAAACATTTTATATTTTTATTGTGACGAAATTCTAGGGATAACCTACGCAACAGATTAAAAGCAGTGGCGACGGCAAATTACATTTTGTACGAAGGAAGGATTATGGGCGGACTCATTAACCAATTGTTAACCGTGCCACCAATGAACCGGGCCTGGAAGAAGCGCGCGCCTTTACACTGGTTCACACAAACCACTACACCGTCCTAATTACTGCAACACTGACAAAGGTTGTCCGAATCTGGACAGCCGCTTCCTCTTCAGATGCTCTCAATACCGCTTTCCTTTGAAGGTAACTATCCAGAAAGCCACCAGCGCGCGGAGCCCTGCCAGAAGGTAACTGAAGTACCGCCTTGCCTGGAGTGCGGCGGGAATTCGGACTAGGAACCCTGTAGGCTCAGACAGCAGCAGCGCCGTGGTTCTGTCTCCAACAACAGACTGCCGTGGTGGCCGCGCCCTCAAATATTTGCCTTGTGCCGGGCCACACCAGACCTGGCACAGCGCAACGGCAGGGAATTAATCCAGCTCTGATCGCTAGGAGCACGCTATCCTACCAGTTCGTGACAACTTATTGCTAACACGTCATATTTGCACGTTCAGATTCATTAAATTAGTAATTTACGAATTCTTGTCAATGGTTGGGGTTAGAACCTGTCCTTACAATGCCACAAAATATCAGTAATAATATGTGCACACAATAGCAGGAACAAAACCTGATTAAATATGTAGATCATTTGTGGGTGTACAGGGTGAGAAATTCAGTGTAAAATGTTCCCACCACTACCAGTAATAGTATTTCTACGTCAGGTGGGCAACAAGTTGAACTGAGCAAAGATGATTGATGTGCATACGTCATTGCACGTCGCTTCGAGTCCTATGCTGGAGCCTATGGACTGCAATTGGTGGCGAAAGTAGCGACTGGTTGCTCAGCAACCCATTACCAGAATTTTGTGAGGCGTATGCAGAACGTGCTGGCCAGACCCACAGATAGGCATCTTCTGTATCGAGGTAGGTCAAGACAGCACGGAGAAACAGGAGAAAGGGCACAGCCGCCGGCTTTAACGCTAGAAACTTCCAAAGACCGAATATCCGAACCAGAGTTGAAACTCCTTCAGTTACGTTTTCTGTTGTTAGCCGAAGACGCTGTAATTCTGCCGGAGACAACCAAACACTTGAAAGAGCATTTGAACTGAGTGGACAGTACCTTAAGAACTTTATAGAAGAAGAACATGAAAGCAAAACATGGATAATGGAACGTAGTCCAGTTAGATTAGGTGATGTTGTGAGTAATTGATTTGGTAATGAGGCACTTAAAGTAGGCAACACGGAGTGGCCGTGAGGTTAGAGGCGCCATGTCACGAATCGAGCGGCCACTCCCGCCGGAGGTTCGAGTCCTCCCTAGGGCATGGGCGTGTGTGTTGTCTTTCATTTGTTAGTTTACGTAGTGTGTAAGTCTAGGGACCGATGACCTCAGCAGTTAGTTCCCATAGTAATTCACACACATTTGAGCATTTGAACTTAAAGAAGTATATGTGTATATTAAATCGGGTGATGCTGAGGGGATTAGATTAGGAAATGAGACACTTAAAGTAGTAAAGGAGATTTGCTATTTAGGGAGTAAAATAACTGATGATGGTCGAAGTAGAGAGGATATAAAATGTAGACTGGCAATGGCAAGGAAATCGTTTCTGAAGAAGAGAAATTTGTTAACATCCAGTATAGATTTAAGTGTCAGGAAGTCGTTTCTGAAAGTATTTGTATGGAGTGTAGCCATGTATGGAAGTGAAACATGGACGATAAATAGTTTGGACAAGAAGAGAATAGAAGCTTTCGAAATGTGGTGCTACAGAAGAATGCTGAAGATAAGGTGGGTAGACCACGTAACTAATGAGGAGGTATTGAATAGGATTGGGGAGAAGAGAAGTTTGTGGCACAACTTGACTAGAAGAAGGGATCGGTTGGTAGGACATGTTTTGAGGCATCAAGGGATCACAAATTTAGCATTGGAGGGCAGCGTGGAGGGTAAAAATCGTAGAGGGAGACCAAGAGATGAATACACTAAGCAGATTCAGAAGGATGTAGGTTGCAGTAGGTACTGGGAGATGAAGAAGCTTGCACAGGATACAGTAGCATGGAGAGCTGCATCAAACCAGTCTCAGGACTGAAGACCACAACAACATATTGTAATTTGTACAGCAAAGTGCTTGTGATAGCTGAAGCAGAGAGGGTATAAAATGTAAACTTTCAATGTCAAGAAAAGCGTTTCTGAAGAAAAGATATTCGTTAACAGATTTAAGTATCTGGAAGTCTTTTCTGAAACTATTTATTGCACTGTAGCTATATATGGAAGTGAAACATGGAGCATAAAAGGTTTAGACAAGAGGAGGAAAGAAGCTTTTGAAATATTATCCTACAGAAGGCTGCTGAGGACTAGATGGGTACACCATTTAAATAATGAGGGGGTACGGAAAAGAACTGGTATGAAAAGAAGTTTGTGGCGCATCCTGATCGATTGATAGGACGCGTTCTGAGACATCAAGAGATAATCAAATTATTACTGGAGGGAAGTGTACGGGGTAAAAGATGTGGAGGGAGAATACAGTAAGCAGATTCAGAAAGATATAAGTTATTCGGAGATGACGAGGCATGCAGAGCATAGAGCTGTATCCAGAGCTGCATTAAACCAGTCTTCAGACTGAAGACCAAAACAACTAGGGAAAGAATAATGTTTACATTATGAATAACAGTCATCAGTTTTATCTGCTATAAGAGTAGGTCCAGTCGGGTTTGCCTGCTCCATAAAAGTATACTCACTGAAGGAATTTAATAAGGAAGATCATAAATGTTTGGCCTATATAAAGCGATATAATCCTATTAAACACAATGGGAGACAGTCACAAGCTTCTTCATCCACGCGTCATCACTTCTAACCTCAACACAGCTGCAGTACATCAAAATATAGTACAACAGCCGACACACGCAATCGAAACTGCACTCCATTACCCGGGTGGTGGACGGGAACTCATATTATCGACCCTCTGTATTCATAAGCAGATTTTTTTGTGAAACCACGTGCTTTGTCACTAATTGGTATAATGTTTGTTGTTGCTGGAGGTCAAACCAAGGCGATGGGGGCACATTCAACCGGTACACCGTTTCAGTATGCTGTGTCGCTGCCCCCCCCCCCCCCCCCCAATGAACCATGGACTTTGCCGTTGGTGGGGAGGCTTGCGTGCCTCAGCGATACACATGACCGTACCGTAGGTGCAACCACAACGGAGGGGTATCTGTTAAGAGGCCAGAAAAACGTGTGGTTCCTGAAGAGGGGCAGCAGCCTTTTCAGTAGTTGCAGGGGCAACAGTCTGGATGATTGACTGATCTGGCCTTGTAACACCAACCAAAACAGCCTTGCTGTGCTGGTACTGCGAACGGCTGAAAGCAAGGGGAAACTACGGCCGTAATTTTTCCCGAGCCCATGCAGCTTTACTGTATGGCTAAATGATGATGGCGTCCTCTTGGGTAAAACATTCCGGAGGTAAAATAGTCCCCCATTCGGATCTCCGGGCGGGGACTACTCAAGAGGATGTCGTTATCAGGAGAAAGAAAACTGACGTTCTACGGATCGGAGCGTGGAATGTCAGATCCCTTAATCGGGCAGGTAGGTTAGAAAATTTAAAAAGGGAAATGGATAGGTTAAAGTTATATATAGTGGGAATTAGTGAAGTTCGGTGGCAGGAGGAACAAGACTTCTTGTCAGGTGACCACAGGGTTATAAACACAAAATCAAATAGCGGTAATGCAGGAGTAGGTTTAATAATGAATAGCGGAATAGGAATGCGGGTAAGCTACTACAAACAGCATAGTGAATGCATTATTGTGGCCAAGATAGATACGAAGCCCACGCCTACCACAGTAGTACAAGTTTATATGCCTACTAGCTCTGCAGATGACGAAGAAATTGAAGAAATGTACGATGAGATAAAAGAAATTATTCAGGTAGTGAAGGGAGATGAAAATTTAATAGTCATGGGTGACTGGAATTCGTCAGTAGGAAAAGGGAGAGAAGGAAACATAGCAGGTGAATATGGATTCGGGGTAAGAAACAAAACTGGAAGCCGCCTGGTGGAATTTTGCACAGAGCACAACCTAATCATAGCTAACACTTGGTTCAAGAATCATAAAAGAAGATTGTATACATGGAAGAATCTTGGAGATAGTAGAAGGTATCAGATAGATTATATAATGGTAAGACAGAGATTGAAGAACCAGGTTTCAAATTGGAAGACATTTCCAGGGACAGACGTGGACTCTGACCACAATTTATTGGTTATGAACTGTAGATTAAAACTGAAGAAACTACAAAATGGTGGGAATTTAAGGAGATGGAACCTGGATAAACTGACTAAACCAGCGGTTGTACAGAGATTCAGGGAGAGAATACGGGAACAATTGGCAAGAAAAATACAGTAGATGAAGAATGGGTAGCATTGAGGGATGGTGAAGGTAGCAAAGGATCAAGTAAGTTAAAAGACGAGGGCTAGTAGAAAACCTTGGTTATCAGAAGAAATATTGAATTTAATTGATGAAAGGAGAAAATATAAAATTGCTGTAAATGAAGCAGGCAAAAAGGAATACAAACGTCTCAAAAATGAGATCAACAGGAAGTGCAAAATGGCTAAGCAGGGATGGCTAGAGGACAAATGTAAGAATGTAGAGGCTTATCTCACTAGAGGTAAGATAGATACTGCCTACAGGAAAATTAAAGAGACCTTTGGAGAAAAGAGAGGAAATTGTATGAATATCAAGAGCTCAGATGGAAACCCAGTTCTAAGCAAAAAAGGGAAAGCAGAAAGGTGGAAGTAGTATATATAGGTCTATACAAGGGCGATGTACTTGAGGACAATATTATGGAAATGGAAAAGGATGTAGAAGAATATGAAATGGGAGATACGATACTGCGTGAATAGTTTGACAGAGAACTGAAAGACCTGAGTCAAAACAAGGGCCCCCGAGTAGACAACATTCCATTGGAACTACTGACGGCCTTGGGAGAGCCAGTCCTGACAAAACTACCATCTGGTGAGCAAGATGTATGAGACACGCGAAATACCCTCAGACCTAAAGAAGAATATAGTAATTCCAATCCCAAAGAAAGCAGGTGTTGACAGATGTGAAAATTACCGAACTATCAGTTTAGTAAGTCACTGCTACAAAATACTAACGCGAATTCTTTGCAGACGAATGGAAAAACGTAGAAGCCGACCTCGGGGTACATCAGTTTGGATTCCGTAGAAGTATCGGAACACGTGAGGCAATACTGACCCTACGACTTATCTTAGAAGCTACATTAAGGAAAGGCAAACCTACGTCCCTAGCATTTGTAGACTTAGAGAAAGCTTTTGACAATGTTGACTGGAATACTCTCTTTCAAATTCTGAAAGTGGCAGGGGTAAAATATAGGGAGCGAAAGGCTATTTACAATTTGTACAGAAACCAGATGGCAGTTATAAGAGTCGAGGGAGATGAAAGGGAAGCAGTGGTTGGGAAGGGAGTGAGACAGGGTTCTAGCCTTTCCCCTATGTTATTCAATCTTTATATTGAGCAAGCAGCGAAAGACACAAAAGAAAAGTTCGGAGTAGGTATTAAAATCCATGGAGAAGATATAAAAACTTTGAGGTTTACCGAAGTCATTGTAATTCTGTCAGAGACAGCAAAGGACTTGGAAGAGCAGTTGAACGGAATGGACAGTGTCTTGAAAGGAGGATATAAGATGAACAAGAACAAAAGCAAAACAAGGATAATGGAATGTAGTCGAATTGTCGGGTGATGCTGAGGGAATTAGATTAGGAAACGAGGCACTTAAAGTAGTAAAGGAGTTTTGCTATTTGGGGAGCAAAATAACTGATGATGGTCGAAGTAGAGAGGATATAAAATGTAGACTGGCAATGGCAAGGAAAGCGTTTCTGAAGAAGAGAAATTTGTTAACATCGAGTATAGGTTGAAGTGTCAGGAAGTCGTTTCTAAAAGTATTTGTATGGAGTGCAGCCATGTATGGAAGTGAAACATGGACGATAAATAGTTTGGACAAAAATAGATTAGAAGCTTTCGAAAGGTGGAGCTATACAAGAATGCTGAAGATTATATGGGTAGATCACACAACTAATGAGGAGGCATTGAATAGAATTGGGGAGAAGAGGAGTTTGTGGCACAACTAGACAAGAAGAAGGGACCGGTTGGTAGGACATGTTCTGAGGCATCAAGGGATCACAAATTTAGCATTGGAGGGCAGTGTGGAGGGTAAAAATCGTAGAGGGAGACCAAGAGATGAAATCAATAAGCAGATTCAGAAGGATGTAGGTTGCAGTAGGTACTGGGAGATGAAGAAGCTTGCACAGGATACAGTAGCATGGAGAGCTGCATCAAACCAGTCTCAGGACTGAAGACCACAACAACAACATGTCACTACGTCAACCACTCTGAAATTTCATGTCCGATTATGACTGTGTCCCGGAACGAGACGCCAACTCGGGACGTTTGCGTTTTGCAGTTATGTGCGCTAAAATCTGAGCTACCCAACCATGACTTACTACCCGTCCTCACAGCTTTAATTTCACCAGTATCTCGTCAGGTTTAATCAGCGAAGAAATTTCATGTCAGCGCACACTCCGCTGCAGAGTGAAAATTTCATTCTGAAAATATCTCCCAGGCTGTGGCAAAGCCATGTCTCCGCAATATCCCTTCTTCCAGGAATGCTGGATCTGCAGATTCGCAGCAGAGCTTCTGTGAAGTTTGGAAGGTAGGAGCCGAGGTACTGGCGGGAATAAATCTGTGACGTCGGTCGTGGGGCATGCTTGGGTAGCTCAGTTGGCAGTCGGCCTTAGGCTGGGGAGCGGTGCGGTACGTCCCGGCCGCTACGTGTCGCGTTTCCTTGTGTGTTGTTGCTTACCGCGCCACGCTAGTTTTTAGTGTTATAGTTACGTTTCGATGGCTCTTTCGTATCGGAAGGCCACGATCAAGCTGCAGTTCGACGCTACGAACTCTAGACCCAAGGCCCACGAAATAGAGAGATGCATGTCGACCCGAAAGACTTGCTAGGTATGCTTGCCTATCCAGCTTTGTGTATCTTAAGTTTGCTGACGATGAGGCTTGTGACAAACTTCTCAGACGGTCGACGGAAGGTTATAGGTTCTGCCACTCTGACGAAAACGTGGGTCTGGTAATGCTTGAACCTGCTGGAGTGGGAATACAAAATGTGAGCGTGTTTGAGCTACTAATTAAAGTTCCACCCTTGCTCTCTGACCCCACGGTACAGCTATGTGTCATATAGCCGAAAAATGGAAGTCCTTCGAAACTTACCGAGCTCTTAACGGGATGCGACAGGTCCGTATTGAATTGCACCGCCAAATACTTTCGTATCTCACGATCGCTGGCTGCAGGGCGATAATTACTTAGAAGGTCGGCAGAAGACATGCTCCGGATATGGACAGGCAGGACACATGCGTACCGAATGCCTGCAACGCCGTCTCGTGGACACGCCCTCAGTCGATCAGATTCGACCGTCAATGGTCACCTCTACGTATGTTGCGGCGCGAGATATGACATATCGGCTGTCTATGACAACACTTCTGTATTGGTGCAAGCTCTGGAGGACCCTGCAGTAGTTCCTCAGGAGCCCCCGGCGTCTTACAGCGCCTCTGTTGCCCTCTCGTCGAGCCCTGGCGCACCGCTACAACGACAAGCCGACGGTGCGGTGGAAGTTAAAGAATAGGATGCCGCGCCATCCCCATGCCCTGCGCCGGACACAGAGGCGACACAGTGTAAACAGAAATCGCCAAAAGCAATAAGAAATGGCGCTTCACAACCGACGAAATACACTCCTGGAAACTGAAATAAGAACACCGTGAATTCATTGTCCCAGGAAGGGGAAACTTTATTGACACATTCCTGGGGTCAGATACATCACATGATCACACTGACAGAACCACAGGCACATACACACAGGCAACAGAGCATGCACAATGTCGGCACTAGTACAGTGTATATCCACCTTTCGCAGCAATGCAGGCTGCTATTCTCCCATGGAGACGATCGTAGAGATGCTGGATGTAGTCCTGTGGAACGGCTTGCCAAGCCATTTCCACCTGGCGCCTCAGTTGGACCAGCGTTCGTGCTGGACGTGCAGACCGCGTGAGACGACGCTTCATCCAGTCCCAAACATGCTCAATGGGGGACAGATCCGGAGATCTTGCTGGCCAGGGTAGTTGACTTACACCTTCTAGAGCACGTTGGGTGGCACGGGATACATGCGGACGTGCATTGTCCTGTTGGAACAGCAAGTTCCCTTGCCGGTCTAGGAATGGTAGAACGATGGGTTCGATGACGGTTTGGATGTACCGTGCACTATTGAGTGTCCCCTCGACGATCACCAGTGGTGTACAGCCAGTGTAGTAGATCGCTCCCCACACCATGATGCCGGGTGTTGGCCCTGTGTGCCTCGGTCGTATGCAGTCCTGATTGTGGCGCTCACCTGTACGGCGCCAAACACGCATACGACCATCATTGGCACCAAGGCAGAAGCGACTCTCATCGCTGAAGACGACACGTCTCCATTCGTCCCTCCATTCACGCCTGTCGCGACACCACTGGAGGCGGGCTGCACGATGTTGCGGCGTGAGCGGAAGACGGCCTAACGGTGTGCGGGACTGTAGCCCAGCTTCATGGAGACGGTTGCGAATGGTCCTCGCCGATACCCCAGGAGCAACAGTGTCCCTAATTTGCTAGGAAGTGGCGGTGCGGTCCCCTACGGCACTGCGTAGGATCCTACGGTCTTGGCGTGCATCCGTGCGTCGCTGCGGTCCGGTCCCAGGTCGACGGGCACGTGCACCTTCCGCCGACCACTGGCGACAACATCGATGTACTGTGGAGACCTCACGCCCCACGTGTTGAGCAATTCGGCGGTACGTCCACCCGGCCTCCCGCATGCCCACTATACGCCCTCGCTCAAAGTCCGTCAACTGCACATACGGTTCACGTCCACGCTGTCGCGGCATGCTACCAGTGTTAAAGACTGCGATGGAGCTCCGTATGCCACGGCAAACTGGCTGACACTGACGGCGGCGGTGCACAAATGCTGCGCAGCTAGCGCCATTCGACGGCCAACACCGCGGTTCCTGGTGTGTCCGCTGTGCCGTGCGTGTGATCATTGCTTGTACAGCCCTCTCGCAGTGTCCGGAGCAAGTATGGTGGGTCTGACACACCGGTGTCAATGTGTTCTTTTTTCCATTTCCAGGAGTTTAGAAAAGCCCGAGTCAACAGCGATGGATGCTGAGGTTCGTCAGTCGATAAACCGATCCGACACGGGCGATACTAACCTACCACACGGGTCGATGTCTTCTGCCGCTACCGTCGGGTCTACCCACTGTGGGGATGCGGGAGATCTCCGAGGCCCTTACCCCGTGGATGCACTCACGACTATGTCTCCCTCTCGAGATCCAGTGGTATCGACGTCACTTGGAGACTGGGCGCACGAGATGGAGATGCAGGATGCGTTTCAGGACCCTGACGATACACCTACGACGTTGGCAGCGTCTACGTTCACGGCGACAGACGCCTAGGCCGGCATGAGCCACACGCGTCGCTTCCTATCTCTACGCCCTAACGACGCTCCCCACCACGACTATAGCCCACCTGTAATACCAAGGACTATGGCACTTAACTTCTGAGGTCATCAGTTCCCTAGGCGTAGAACTACTTTCTAACATTCTGCGTGGTTTCTGTTTGTTCTAAGTCGTGTCTCCCTACCACTTTCGCGCAACGACGCTCTGAGCGTGTTTTTTAGGGAATTGACTAGTTTGAACCTGGGACGTGTTGCTGGTAAGGAGACGCCAGACCACACATGACATGTAGAGTTCAGAAGAGTTCAGTGAGACTAGCGATGATATAACCAAATACTTAATGATTTCAGCGTCAGCTCCACTGCACTCCCTGTAAAAGAATCTTAATACTAACTAAATTTAGTGGAAGGGGTTCAAGGCTTTCCTATTTTTAGTTAGCTGGTAAAATAACGTCGAAAAAGCAGTTAAGTTTACCACTGGAAATTTTATTCTACTCACAAAACATTGTTTACAAATTGCACTATTGATAAAACGAAATGTTTTAATACAGGATGATAAAAACCAACTGCATTCAACAAAAATGTGAACGAATATTCCCTGAATGGGTTTCCAAGTTCTACAATGGATCGAAGGATGACCTATGCCATATCACATCTATAATCTAGGTTTAAATTAAGTTTCACTAAAGAAAAACCTATCAAAATGGTCTACAGTGACCCTCAATTATCTTTAATTACTTATCTAACTTGTCGCAAATTACAGAGGCTTCTCAATAATTATATAACAGAAAAATCATTGCGTTTCAGATTTTAACTTACGTAGCAAATGTGAATACCATGAGCTTCAATTGACGATCGACACTAGTATTACGGCGCTCAAAAATGCGGCATCGCGTGCGTTCATTACCTTGTCGGTGTTCGTCAGGGGGCGGCGGCCGGCGCAGCTCCATCCAGCTCGCCGTCTCCGAAGCAACTCTCTCCTAACTTCTCCTTACTACAATTTCCCGAAGTTGGTTTAAAAAAAAACTATCTGGCTGTGTTTTCATCTGACCAATCAGGGTCTCAATGTTAACCTTAAGCTCCGCCTACAAAAATTCTGTCTATCCAATGAGAAACGTTATACTTTTCGTGGTGGGGCAATGTTTTAACGTTTGCAACGTAACAGAGACGCGAAAAAGTCTCACGCTAAAACTTGCGGCTGGTGTGGCCCTTATAGTGTTATCGTAAGATCTATACTGTTCTTCTGGAGGGCTCTAGCTTTTAACATGGGCTGGGGGGTGGTCCTAGCGATTACTTTTCGTGGTGGGCCAATGTTTTTGGGTTTGAAACGTAACAGATGCACGAAAAAATCTCACGCTAAGACTTGCGGCTGGTGTGGCCCTTTTAGTGTTATCGTAAGATCTATACTGTTCTTCTGGAGGGCTCTAGCTTTTAACATGGGCTGGGAGGGGGGTGGTCCTGGTTGTTAGCTGAAGACTTGGGTGTCCGTCCCTTATCGTAAGGCCTTCTAGCTTAACACGGTTCTGCTCTCGGCTTCTGTTCTCGTTTCTCCCCTCGGAACTGTGTCTGTCTCATGGTGGGAAGGTATGATATGCGTTTAGGCATTCTTGTGTTAGTCTGTGGTATTCCATTTGCTCACTCGTTACTCGTATTACTTTGATTAATTTAATGTCACGATTTATTCGGAGCAATGTGACATACTACTGGATTTGCTTATCATGTCAGGGTTTTCATGGAAGGTGTTGGATTTGCCTGACACCTTACAACTTAAACCTAACTAACCTAAGGACATCACACACATTCATGCCCGAGGCAGGATTCGAACTTGCGAGCGTAGCATCAGCGCGGTTCCGGACTGAAGCGCCTAGAACCGCTCGGCCACAGCGGCCGTTTCCTGATGGACTCCATTTTACAAAATGTTTTTTGATCTTATGGGCCTAGTGTGGGTCAGCATGTGCAGAGATCGCCTGAACTTCGAAGTACCATCTGAGTTCACTGAGGGTCTGTTGATAAACACTGATTGCAGGCTGTTGACACGCATCCTCCGTGAGAGACTCAAATCTACTGTAACGGCGTCCTTTCACACTGATCAAACCTGCCTCAGGCGCGACACTAATGTGTTTACGACTTTAAGCACCTATAGAGACGTGGTGGCGCTCATGCAAACATCCCGCCTCCACGGCGCTCTTGATGCGCTGTATTTTGACCATGCGATCGCGTCGAGTACGGTTTCATGTGTGCAGTGATGGAACACATTGATATGGAAGAGTCTCCGCACCATGACGTTTCGATGTGGTGCAAACACATATGAAGTGATGTTCTTAGCACGGGATGGTGACGAAATAAAAACGGCTCTTTCCCGCCTTCACCGGTACGTGATCTTAATTACCGACCCACCGCCCAGCTGGGGTGTGCCGGGTGTGAGAAGAAACTGACTTGCAAACTTGATGTTTCCAGAACGTGTAACCGAAGCAGTTCCTGACTGTGTGCAGCGGCTCCCGACTCTCCGACGATTGATGACTGACCATGTCCATTGCAATGACGACCGCCTCTTACTGGCCACCCGCTTCGATAAGACTATGACACGTTATCGGCATAATTTGTGGCGTATAGCTCCCTTGCCTTAGGTTACTTCTTATATATAAACAAATGTGATGGGGCGCTTAAGTGGTAGGAGGTGAGAGACATCGTGGCTAGGCCTCGGAATTCGATCCCTACCCGCCTTGCCTCCCCCTACCTGCCACTGACTGTGCTACTTAAAAAAAATCATCTTGATAGACAGCCCGAGTTCGATTTCCAGGAGACGCATTTGTTTTTAATTTATTGTTCCTTTTCCCTATACAAGAGGTAGAAGAAATGCAGTAATCGTTTTTGCCATAAAACAGACAAAACATCTTTCGTTTTTTTAAAATTACAAAAATAAGAATTTAAAAAATGGCTAACGCACCTACCAACAAGGAGAAGAAGAAAAAAAATAAAGTCGGTAGAGCACTTATCAGTAAAAAGAAAAAGAAAAAAATAAAAAAATAAAAGAAAGGAAATAAAAGAAGTTGGTACAGCTATTGCCCACGAAAGGAAAATATAAAAAAGACAACAAAAAATGTTCGTAGAGTATTTGCCCGCGAAAGGGAAAGTCCCGGGTTCCAGTTTCAGTCAGACACACAGTTTTAACCTGCCAGGAAGTTTTCTATCACCGCACATTCAGCTGCAGAGTGGAAGTTTCATTCTGGAAACAAACACCCTACTCGCTGCTTACTGAGAACAATGGCATCAACTTGGCTCACTTGACGCTTGGCCGTCCATTCTTTACATGGTCTCGACATGTATGAGCTAAATATGGTTATCTCTGAAGAAGGGACCATGGATCCCTGACATCGCTGCACTAAGAGACTTCTTAGGTGATAAAAGCGAAAAACAATATCGAAAAGGTTGTTAAGATTTGCAAAAGAAAAAAAAAGAAAAATAAATACATACAGAACATTTAATTCAAGAACGAACAGTAATAATTACAATTTATCATTCATAAATTCCTCCTGATAAATTCTGAGTGAACTGCCTTTGTAAAAACTTCTTTCAAAAATTCTACTGTCTTATTGTGAAAACAAGTTTATTAACGGTATAAAGATATTATTACTATGTACAGTCAAAATTTTATTGATACCCCTGAAGGTTTCAGACTTTCAAAATTTGTTGTGTCACTCTCATGAGGGTTCAATACTCGGTGTTTTTCGATCCTAAGAACAGTTCCTCGGTTTGGTAACCAACATGAAACACAACTATTTCAGTTGTTACTGGTCACGTAATATAACAGTCTAAGCTTTTATTTTAGTAACTGTCACCTGATGGATAAGAAGCGAGCGGTTTTAAGTGCTATGGGAGTTGTTCTAATCGCATTTTGGCTGCTCAACAATTCTGTATTCAAGAAATATTGCTTTTGAAATAATCAATGTTACGATTGTTTGCGATATACACAGCGATATGTTTTTGTTAAAGACTGAAGGGAAACAGTTACTGCGTTTGTCATACACACCTAATTATGTCTTCTCTGAACACCGGTCCAATAGATCTTTAGACACTGTTCTAAAATTCTGCACACATGATCCACACTGCAGTCCATTGGCTAGCATGGATGACACGAAAGCGTATTATCGGCTTACCGGCATACCATAAGCACTTTCTGATAAAAACACCTTCTTTAATCGGTGCAGTTATTGCGGTTTGCAGAGGGTCTACCCACGGCACTGGGATACGATTGATCTATACAGTATTTCAGTATACCTCCTCCTGCTACGCTAATAGAACAACCAGACCACATCCAGACTTACCTAGCGCAGGGCCCTGTGCAAAACTCCTCTGCGGGGCTCTTTCGCATATGTCATTTACTACCCCTGCCCTTTGCCCCTCCCTCCCCAGCTGCTCCTCCAAAGACACACCTTTGCCACATGAAACACATCTGATTCTATATGAATGCGTGGTGTTTTTTCTTTCGTGCATGTCCGAAAGAGCAGACACCACACATTCACATAGTTTGATAGGCCTAGATGAGCAATGAATCCACTTTCTTTATTGCGGATGCACAAATACGTACGACCTCCTGTGGGAATCTCAGAGAGCGAATATGAAGGACAGGGGCTTCGGACAGGTGACCCTCGCTGGGAGTGTGGGTCAACCATGGCGCGAGCCGATGTACTCCGTGCAGGCGAGATAACACTGTGTCTCGGATGGCACAGTCGTTACCGCAGCGGCCTAGTAAGCAAGAGATCCCGGGTTCGAAGCAATCTCGCCGCATCAGCCGTAATGCGCGAACGTGTGTTGGGTTTCGTGCGCCGCGGTCTGCTGTGCTTCGGCGTGGCAAATCGCAGTGATTCTTGCAGCTTTGCAGGAATTTATTGAAACCTGAAATCTGATCCCCGCCAGGGTAGCTGACACTCGGGTAGGAGTGCCCGCCCCGGATCGAATCCGCCCGGTGGATTAACGACGAGGACCGGTGTGCTGACCAGCCTGGATGTGGCTTTTAGACGGTTTCCCACAACGCGTTAGGTGAATACCGGGCTGGTCCCCACGTTCCATCTCAGTTTCACGGCTTCCAGGCATCTGCACACATTCGCACTATTCCATGTATTACATAGACGCAGCCGGCCAGAATGGCCGAGCGGTTCTGGGCACTTCAGTCCGTAACCGCGTGACCCCTCCGTTCGCTGGTTAGAATCCTGCCTCGGGCATGGATGTGTGTGATGTCCTTTGGTTAGTTAGGTTTAAGTAGTTCTAAGTTCTAGGGGACTCAGATGTTAAGTCCCTATAGTGCTCAGAGCCATTTGAACCCTTTGAACTAGATGCTTACCTTCCCGATGGAGGGAGGGGGGGGGGGTATGGGGTGGTGACAGAAAGGGCATCTGGCCACACCTCAAATTAACATGGCACATCCGAATAATCAGCAGACCCCGTAAGTCGCGATTAAATGCTAGGAAAGAGAGAGATTAAAATTTGAAATATACCGTGATGGCCCACTTGACCAGAGAAGATACTTTCAAATTATCGTTTGATCGTAATCACCACGCCCGACCCAAGCCACAAGAAATCGAAGATTGGTTAGAATACGAAGTGAAACTTGATGCAGAAGATGTCATTGGAATGCATCTTTCGATAGTGAGCAGCGATGTTTTGTCAAATTGAAGAATGTCAACTTATGTGACAAAGTACTTGAGTCTTGCGGAGGAACTATGAAGTTTAAACATTTTGATGGATACGTAGGCGAAGTCATCATAACACATGCAGGATTTAGAATACGGACGATCAGGATATTCGAACTGCCATTCGAAGTACCAGTGGAACACATAAATGCAGGCATAGCGCCGTACGGGAAAGTTCTCAGTAATGTTACCGAACGGTATTCCCATGTACGCAAATTCCAAGTGTTCAACGGAGTGAGATAATTAACGGTCGACTTGCACAAGCATGTACCATGGTACATCAGCGTCTGTGGTTACCGAAGCGTCATTACATACGATGGCCAGCCGAGGACGTGCGCGGCGTGCAACTTTCCTGCCCACGTTCGGTCTGAGTGTTCACAGCGGTAAGTGGCGCAGCTGCCTGTTGGCGTGGCGCCGAGACCGCCGGCTGTGGCTGCGCTGCCAACGACTTACGCTACGGCTGCCCACGGCCAAGTCCTGACCCCAAGCCCTGATGTGAACACAGACGACCATCCAACACGAGCAGAAGCCCAGAGCGCCATCACTGACACAATAGCAGCGAGACCACCCGAACTTAAGGAAATCGTGACAGCTGTAACGGTTTCAACACAGCAGACCCTGAGAAATCTTGGGAATCACTGCAAATTCTCCTATCACTCTGCTGTTGGTAATGATATTATGCAAGAACCAACCTTGAACGAGCAACCTCATAGTGAACCGATTTCTCTACTGAAACCATCATCCACTAAGAGCATGGGTTACAAGTTGGCTCGAAACACCACCCTCTCTCAGTAGATCTGAAGAATACTGAGAAAGACATCAGACAGCAGCCGGTTAAACTTAAACGGCAAACACGTAAACAGAGCCCTGAAGAGATTCAAGAACTGGAGCGAAAACACTCACGTACCAAAAAAATTCTCAAAACAGATTGAAGCGGAAAGCATGACGTGTTAGACGTCGGAAAAACAGACTTCCCAAACACGAATGAGGACGTACATATGAACATGGCACCTCCAATTGAAGAACCGAGGGAAACGGTTGACCACTGTGGACCTGATAAGAGGACTGGATGGTGTGATGACACTGAATGCGATTAGTAGCATTACCGAATGACGCAGGCGTATAAAATTGCCATGCTCAATGTAAACAGAATAGTTTCTGACGTAAAGTTACAATCTCTGAAGGACTACTCATACGTCGTCGACAGTGACAAAGCGATGATACAAGAGATATTTACGACGAAAATAGCGGATGTGTACGGATATGAGGCAATCTTGAACATAGGCAATGAATGTGGAACGGGAATATTGTTCAAACACGCCACACCATGTACAGCACAAGCTATATTTGAATCCGGTCGAGGAATAACTGCAAAAATATATGATATACTTCTTGTTAATGTATGTGCTCCCTCCGGATTCAGCGGAAAACGGGCAACCTGTTCCGGAACGAAACTGTCCAATTAATAACGGATTCTCGATTGTACATAATTTTGGGTGGAGATTTTAACTGCGTATTGCGTCCAACTCTCGAACTTCAACCTTTGCGTTGTTGTTAACTAATGGACTGCATACGATACATACTTGGTGCCCCCTTCGTCCGCACACCC